>NC_079494.1:49459978-52320148 GCF_030052815.1 Hevea brasiliensis
AAAATTAGAGAAAAGTTATGAATTGGTCAATTGATATAAATGACCTTATTTGAGTAGAGAAATGGTCAATTGTGACTATTTGTGGTGTGTGTGAATTGTTAGAACCAAGTTTCAATTGGATTGGTTAAGGTCAATATGCAAACAAATTTTGACTCTAGGTCCCTTTCAGGACTAAAATAGGAAATTTACCAACCCAATTAGTGTGAGGTTAATTAGGAATGAAATCGACACAAATGGACCATTTTTATTCAGAATCATGCCCTAAAAATGACCATAACTTAGTGAACAATTAGGCCAAATCCGCACTAGGGCACACCGACGGCATGTAAATGACCAAATGAACATTAGTTACGTAAATGACCATAACATGGTCTAGGAAGGTCCAAATGTCACACCCTATGTAATGGTCCGCCCACTAGTGATATTGTCCGCCTCGAGTCAAGCCCTCACGGTTTTAAAATGCGCTACTAGGAGTTACGAACCACCAACTTATAAACCCAAAGATCTCTCCCATGTTTTGCCGATGTGGGATTTGCCTAGGTGTTACAATCCACCCCCTTATGGGATTCAGATCTCGCCGAGGTTTGCCCCACCATCGCCAAGGCTGCACGCGAGCGCTCGATACCACAAAATGTAATGGCCTGCCCACTAGTGATATTGTCCGCCTCGCCAAAGCCCTCACGGTTTTAAAATGCGCCACTAGGGGTTACGAACCACCAACTTATAAACCCAAAGATTCTCTCGTGTTTTGCCGATGTGGGATTTGCCTAGGGTGTTACAATCCACCCCCCTTATGGGACTCAGCGTCCTCGCTGAGGTTTGCCCCACCATCGCTCAAGGTTGCACGTGGAGCGGCTCTGATACCAAATTGTAACAGCCCGATCCTTCTCCAATTAGTATTGTCCGCTTTGGCCCATGGGCCTCACGGATTTGTCCCTTGGGAGGTTTCATTCCCAAAAGCGCTACCGACTGTGTGAGGAAGGCTCCCACATATATGGCCCAAATCTTTTCTTCCCGTTTCCGATGTGGGACACGAAGTTTTCACCCCAGTGTGTAGCTGGTTGAACAAGCACGTCCCAACCCCATCCCTGGGTCGTGACAAGCCCACCAGCTTCCACCTGGTGCGTCCTCGCACCACACACCGTACTAGAGGGAGTCCAGCTCTGATAGCACAAATGTAATGGCCCGGCCCACTAGTGATATTGTCCGCTCTGAGCCAAAGCCCTCACGGTTTTAAAACGCGTCACTAGGAGTTACAAACCACCAACTTATAAACCCAACATCTCTCCCGTGTTTTGCCGATGTGGGATTTGCCTAGGGTGTTACACCCTACCCCTCCAGAAGGCATAACATGATCCCGTAGTATACCTAATGAATTACTAACTTCGTCTACTAATAACCCATTAAATACACTACAAGAGATTTTAAAACTTTTCTTACTTCATTTTACAGTGGTGAGCACTATTGACAGGTGCTAAAAATTTTCTTTTACTAAAGTGAAACCAAATGACAATTTAAAGTATTAACAATTTCTGTAAAAATTTTGGCAGAGTGCCATCTGTATTTTGAATAAAACAGTTCTTCAAAAACCTGTAAAAAGTACTTCAAATATATAATTCCTCAATCCTAAACTCCAATAATTTGTTCAACACAATAAATTTCCCAACATTATCAATTCAGTCCAATAATTAATTTTTCAGTGTTTCCAAAAGCTGAGATAAGATAAATATGTCACAATATTTTTACAAGCTAAAATAATTTACAATTTTAGTTTACAATCGCCAAGACTAAGTACAATATATACATACAAAGACACATACATTACAACAAAAACTACACAATATGGTATACTGATATACCAAAGTAAATCTCAAAATGTAGCATTACAAGCTTCATTGCTTCTGCCTATCTACTCGCGACAAAGAATGAAAAGCTATCACGAGTAAAATTTACTCAGCAGTGCACAATAACAATTTAAAATGCAGATGTAAAACTTTTATTGACAATTTACAATCCAAACAATTCACAATTTTTCAAAGCTCATATAACACAAATTTGATCCAACAATTGAATAATACAGCTTGCCAATCAATAACACAATTTAGGTCATGACAAAACTTTTCAACATGCTATGTTTATATCATGACGAGGCACACTTGCCCCACTAATCGAAATTAATGAGGGAGGTAGCTAGCTAGATAATGAGTACTCATCCACACTCACCTCGCATCGCAAGTCAAAGAGGGAGGAATATAATCACACTCACTCCATAAATGGAGGAGGAACATAATAATATTGTCATGCCAAGTGTGAATCAAAATAATTCCAAATCACAATATTTAAATATTTCATACAAACCACAAATCATATTTTATTTCAAAATTTTCATTTGCAAAATAGGCACACTATAATTTCCAACTAAAATTCCTAAAGCCAAAATAATCAAATATTATTCATAACTTATTTCTCCAAATAAATTTTCTAGTAAAAACAAAGGAATATAAAAAGTATTGTGCATGCACTCTATGATATATGCCTCTTGGCCCCGACTGTTCCTTATGATTCTCAATATAATTTTCAACTTAAACACACAATTTAAAGTGTTTCAAGACTCAATGAATTTGTTATAAACAATAAAATCTAATATTTAAAATTTCTGGTACTATTCCTCAATTCATTTCATTAGTTAACCTATAATGTTGACCCTTGATGCACTCTAAGTGAGTCAATTCTAATGTTACCAATATGTCACATTTTATAGCCCTTTAGTGTTGGTATATGTTACTAATTTCATTTCCAAGTGTATTGCATTTTATTGCAATTTAACGGATTTCGGTGTACTATTTTGATTTAGTCGACGACCTAGTTCCCTTAGTTTTCTAGGTTTAAGTCCAAACTACAAACTTATAGGTCTATGTCTTATTGCATGCAGGGCAAAATTTTAGGTCATTCTGAGTTGTGTAGACCAAGATATGGTCAATTTACCAATGCTGGACAGAATGCACTAAAATGATAGGCTTAGGTCATTTTTAGGTCACTTTGGTTCGCTAGTTTTGGTACCTGAACTTGTGCAAGCTATTTGGCTTAGTTCTGGCCATTTCTGGGCTTTAGTGTCTTGATAAGAATTTTAGATCTATGTCTAAACTATTCATGGTAATAATTTCAGGTCATTTGGACATATTTTGAGTAAGTTATGGTCAAAGCACTAATCGCTGCTCAAATGGTTAATTGTCAGGCTTCCACGTCAAGAATCTGGATTTGGTCATTTTTCAAGTCACCTTCTAGGTAGAATTTAAGTAAGCTTCCTTCATGAAAGTTGGCACATTTTGTGCCTAGTTTCACCTCCAATTGGTCTCATACCAATTGAACACACTTAAGGTTCTAAGCCAAAACATACACTGCCCTGCTACACACTCTTCATCACATACCAATTACACATCACTTACCAAGCTAATCCTTTCATGCCAATTTTGGTTTGTACCATACCATTAACATACTTAACAACACATTTTGGTCATTTTGTACAGCTTGTAACCATTCTCAATATACACACTATAACATAGAATTTTCCAAAGTCCATTTACACAATTTAACCACATGAATATACCTCATTTACATATCCAAATCGAAACAATTATATACATACACATGCCGCCACCATATGTCACACCCTACCCTCTCAGAAGCATAACATGATCCTCGTAGTATACCTAATGAATTACTAACTGGCTTCATCGATAACCCATTAAATACTTCTTTTTACAGTAGTATACCCATGAATTACCAACAAGGGATTTTAACACTTTTCTTTCTTCTTTTTACAGTGGTGAGCACTATTTACAGGTGTTAAAAATTTTTTGAATCAAGTGAAACAAATTTAACATATTTGAATTATTAGTAATTTCTGTAAAAATTTTGGCAGAGTGACATCTGCATTTTGAATAAAACAGTTCTTCAAAAACTTGTAAAAAGCACATCAAATATATTTCTCAATCTCAAACTCCAATATTTAATCAACATAATATGTTTCTCAACTCAAATCCACAATAATTTTTTAGTGTTTTCAAAGGCTGAGATAAAAGAAATATATTACAAATTTTACAAGCCAAAAAAGTTTACAATTTATTTTACAACTTCAATGTACAATTTTAATTTACAATCATTAAAATCAAGAACACTATATACATATAGTGAATATACATTACAATACAAAATACGTAATATGGTATACTCAATATACCCGATGAACTCTCACTAAAGCACTAGCAGCCTAGTGTGTCGCTCGCTTTATCTACCTACGACAAAGAATGAAAGCTATCACGAGCCATTATCTCAGTGGTGCACAACATTAACCAAATACAACTTTAAAACACAAATCATAAGTCATATAAATAGTGGATACTTAAAACATAGTTAAATTCAAAAGACAGTGAATGTCAATAAGAATTTAAACTCCATTTCACAATATCACAATGAATATCAATAAATCACACACAGCTTAAGCATGTTCCAAAGTTCAATTCATCCCAAAAGCCGATGGCTAGTGAGGAATTCAATTCATCCCAAAAGCCGATGGCTAGTGAGGAATTCAATTCATCCCAAAAGCCAATGGCTAATGAGGAATAACATAGCTAGCTAGCAATAATATGAGTACTCATTCTATTCGTCCTCAACAGGCACACACCTCAACACTTTAGCCAGAGAGGAAATTCAATTCATCCTACTAGACAACCTAACGAGGAATTCAATCAATATACATGACAACTGTGGTTTCAAACCATTTACAATGATTTTTAATCAATAAGTATCCATCAAATATCATTCAAACAATTTTCGCAATTTAAAACAATAATATACAAATAGTCATAATTTATTTCAATTGAAAAATTCAAAAGAAATAATCACAGTACAAACCTCTGAAGTGTAGCCTCTTGGCCCTGACTTAGTGTTTCCTTCCCCTTCCCTGAGTCTTTGCTAATTGAAACACACAATTTGAAGTGTTTCAGTACTCATTTAAACTGTCTTTAAGAATAAGGCTTAATAATTAATTTATTAAATTCTATTATTTCATTAGTCAACCTAAGATGTTAAACCTCAATGCAGTCTAGGTAAATTAGGTTTTAATGTTACCAATATGTCACATTTGAGCCTTTTTGTATTGGTACATGTTACCAAATTCATTTTCAAGTATATTGCATTTTATTGCAATTTGCTGGATTCTGGTATACTAATTTGACCTAGCCGGATGACCTAGTTCCCTCGATTTTTGGGTTTTGGTCAAAACTACAAACTTGTAGGTCTATGTCTTATTGCACGCGGGGCAAAATTTCAGGTCATATGTAGACCAAGTTATGGTCAATTTACCAATGCTGGACAGAATGTATCAAAATGGTCACTTTAGGTCATTTTTAGGTCACTTTTGGTTCGGCCAGTTTTTGGACCTGAACTTGTGCAACCTATTTGGCTTGGTTATGGCCATTTATGGGCTTTGGTGTCTTCATAAGAATTGTATATATATGTCTAAACTATTCATGGTAAAAATTTTAGGTCAATTGGACCTGTTTTGAGTGAGTTATGGCCAAAATACCAACTGCTGCCCAAATGGTCAATTTTCAGGTTTTCAAAGCACTAATCCGGATTTGGTCATTTTTCAAGTCACCTTCTAAGCAGAATTTTGGTAAGCTTCCTTCATGAAAGTTGGCACTTTTTGTGCCTAATTTCACCTCCAATTAGTCTCATACCAATTGGAGTCACACACTTAAGCTTCTAAGCCAAAACCTACACCGCCTCTATTGCACATTATTCACCTTTACCAATTACACATCCCATGCTTACCAAGTTATTTCCTTCATGTCATTTCTGGTTTGTACCATAATATAAGCACATTTAGCAACTCATTTTTGGTCATTTTGGTAGCTTATAACCATTCTCAATATGCATATTATAGTACAGAATTTTCCAAGTCCAATTACAAAAAATTTAACCACATGACATAGCTCATTTACATGTCCACATTCAAACCTTTATACACATATACATGCTGCCATAACAAGCACCATAATTCAACAATATAATTTCATAAACCAAACCATGAAACAACACATTTTGGTCTACACTTCAAAGTTGCCGATTGTACATCTTCTTCAATTAGTTTCTAAGCTTCCAAAATCAAGTGTACTATCACACATACATTTAGTATACATTATCCAATTTATTCCTACACACATAAACACTTACATCAACACTTTAATCTACCATTTACATGCAAGGATAAACTGCTCTTATTGAAGTCCCATGGCTACCAAAAATGTACCTCTCCCTTAACTCATCAAACTTCAAAAATCCTTGCACAATTCAACTACCCACAACACCCATTCAAAGTTTAATAAAACAATAATAAAAAATACATACTTACCACTTTTGAAATTCTTCAAAACCTCACCAAAACTTAATTTTCTTGCTGCCTATCTACTGCCAAGTTGTGTAGAACAACTTTAGTGAAGAAATCAAGTGGAAAAATGGGCTTACTTCATGTTTGCATGGAGCTTGTAGAATTCAGCCATGGAGGAACTTCTTTGGGAGATTTCGACTGGTTTTGGGAGGTTGAAGAAGGTGAGTTATTTCTGCTATCCTATAATGTTTAATGGTCCACTTAATGGGGTTAGTGGAGCACTAAGTAAAGATTTAATGTTTATTTATTCTAAAGTTTCCATATTCCCACATTTAACTCCTATCTTTGCTATTTAATTTATGTACCACCAATTTAATTTTTTATGATATTTTCCAAGTGTAATATCATTTATTTTTAATGGACATTTAGGTCAAAAGACAACTCAGGGTGTCAAATGACCACGATGCCCCTGTTCGGGTTGCATTCCCGATTTTTCGGTAACACCGAATTTTGTCGTTTTCTCGATTTCTCGTTTTTCTTTGTACTAATTAATTAATTTTTCTTTGATATTTCTAATGATATTTATGCTTCAATAGACATTTATTTAAGTTCTAAAAATATTTTCCGTGGTTCCTCGCCAAGGGCTAGTCAATGGTTCACGCCGCAACTTCCTGCAAGGCCACCCATCGCTAGGGTTCTGCCTGCTTAACTTGATTATATTTCATTGCTATTATTTTTTCTTTGTTTTTCTTGTATTTTCTTTTCTTGTATTTCGTTATTTTATGTCTCCTCATCCATATCTAAGTGTAGTTCTAGGCATCCTAGTCACCTGATAACACCGTCACCGTAATAAAGAAACGCACTACCGAACATAGGGGTGTTGCACCATAAGCAACATAATTCAACAATATTTCATGAACTTAAACACTTCAATATTCTTCATGAGGCTGCCATAAGTTTACACATACCCATCAACTTCCATTTTCACTTTTCAAGCTTACAAATCAAACTTTACACATGGAATTCAACTCCAATACAATTAAACATTTAAATCATCATCCAAACAACCATTTACATGCAAGGACAAGCTGTTCATGGTGAGGTTTCATGGCTGCCAAAATGGCTCAACTCTAATAATTCATCAAACATCAAAAATTCTTCTATAAATCAACTCCCTACAACATCCACTCAAAGTTTAATGAAACAAGAATGGAAAATACTCACTTACCACTTTTGAAGCTTGATCAAAACTTTATTAAACTTCTTAAAATTGCTATCTAACTCTTCCTTGGGATGTGGGGAGCAAGGTTAGTGAAGCAAGCTTTGGGTTTTAAGTTGAAAATGGTGAAGATTGTGGAGCTTTTGAAGGTTTCGCGATGGAGGAATTTGGGACCTCAATTTGGCATGGAGAAGATGAAGCAGAAACTGAATTGATTAGTGGACATACACATGTCCCTTAATGAGTTTAAATACCCCTTGGTGCTCCATTATAGTTTAATTAAACAATATTATATGTTAAAGTTTTAATTATTCAAATTATAGCCCATTTCTTGCACTATTTGTAACATCCTCACTTTAGCTAGTCCAGATAGCCATCGTCTATGACCTGTCGGCCCTGATAGCTAGAACGCCTAGAAAAATATTTAAACTAAAGTGAGGAACCATAATTAACTAAAATATTAATGAGAAAAATTTAGGAAAAATTTTAGAAATAAAATACAACCAAGTTAAATGAGCCGGTGCCCTAGCGATGGGTAACCCAGTGAGAAGTTGCTGTTCTCGCAACTAGGAGCTCTAGACCTAGGAAAAAAATTATAAAATAATTTCTGGGACTCCAGAGAAGGTTATTGAGGTTCTTATGGCATTAGAATGCCAAGAAAATACTTAGAAAAAATTTTCAATCGGTAGAGACAATTTTGGCCCGTTAAGCCAAACGGAGGGCATTTTGGTCATTTCGCCTTCAGAGGTGATTTTTGGCCGACTTGTCCAGTTAAGTAAATAATTATTATGACATAAAATGTGAATAAATATTACTAAAAATTGAATTGAAAATGATTAAAAAAGAAAAGAAAAAAATGAATTAAATGGGAATTTATGACATCACATGATGTCATTAGTGTGCCTTCACCCAACCCAATGTTGACACATGGCATAACTATATTTAAAAGAGACAAATGGGCTGGAAAATGAGAGAAAAACCAGATTTCTCATTTCTTCTTTCTTCCTTGCCGTAAACCATTCCTTCCCTAACCTCCATGGATAAGCTTTTTCAAGCTTGATTTTCCCTAGCTTCCACACCATAAAAGCCCTAGTTGTCTTCACAAAAAATTCACCCCACACCTTGAGGAAGCTTTGGGAAGCAAAATTTTGAAGAAAAATTAAAGTTTTGGTTGGCTTGGATTTGAGCTAAAAAAGGTTAGTGACTTAAACTTATGTTTCTCTTCAAATTTATGTTGAGTAAGTATAAGTGAGTGTAAATTACAAAGAAAAATTGTTGAATACCTGTCACACCCTACCCCTCTGTAAGGCATAACATGATCCCGTAGTATACCTAATGAATTACCAACTCGCTTCATCGATAACCCATTAAATACACTACAAGGGATTTTAAAACTTTTCTTACTTCTTTACAGGTGAGCACTATTTACAGTGTTAAAAACTTTTGTGAATCAAGTGAAATTTAACTCATTTTGATTATTTGGAATTTCAGAAAATTTTGGCAGAGTGCCATCCGTATTTTGGATAAAATAGTTCTTCGTAAAACTCAGAAAAACACTTCAATAATTTCCAAATCTCAACTTCAACATTTTTCTCAACTCAACACATTTCTCAACTCAAATCCACAAAGGATTTTTCAAAGATCGAGATAAAAGAAATATAATACAATTTGTACAAGCCAAAATAACTCATAATTATTTTACACTTCAATATACAATTTTTATTTACAATCGCCAAAACCAACAACAATATGTACATACAAAGGAACATACATTACATTACAAAATACAAAATATTGGTATACTCATTATACCCTGTAGTCTCTCACTGGAGGTACTAGCGCTAGTATGTCAGATCTGCTCATTTCACCGCGACAAGAATAAAAAGCTTTTTGACATTTATCGCCTTTTGAATTTAACTATGTTTCGACATCGAGATTTAATGTGATATTGTGTTAAATTCTTTATGACATTTATTGTCTTGAATTTAATTATGGTTTTACGATCCATCATTTATTTGAATTATGAATTGCGATTTAAACTTGTATTTGGTTAATGTTGTGCACCATCGAGACATTGTCTCAAATGATAGCTTTTATTGCCGCCGCAGTAGAGAGACAGACAGTAAGCAGACTAGGCCGCTAGTACCACAATGAGAGATTTTCGAGTATAATGAGTATACCAAGATTTTGCATTTTGTAATCAGATTGTATGACATCGTATGTACATTTTGTTTTTGGTTTTGAGCTTGTAAATTCAAATTGTATCTTGAAGTTGTAAATTAATTATGAGTTATTTGACTTGTAAAAATTGTATTATATTTCCTTATCTCGCATTTGAAAATTTTCTATGGAATTGAGTTGATAAATTGTTGTGTTGAGAAATGTATTGGAGTTGAGATTTGGAAAATTTTTAAAGTGCTTTTACAGTTTTCTCAAGAACTGCTTTGTCCAAAATACAGATGGCACTTTTGCCAAAATTTTTACAGAATTCCAAATAAACTAAATGAGTTAGTTGTTTCACTTCACCACCAAAGTTTTTAATAATTGTAAATAGTGCTCACCATCAGAAAAGAAGTAAGAAAAGTTTTTAAAATCCCTTGTAGTGTATTTAATGGGTTATCGTGAGACGGAGTTGGTAATTCATTAGGTATACCATGATCATGTTATGCCCATGAGGGGTAGGGTGTGACATGTTTTGGTGGTATCAGAGCAAAGTTTTTAAATTCGCTTTCACTACTTGAATATTCTTTCTTTATAGTACAACGCCAATATCATTGTTTGATACATACAAGACATTACATTATAAAAATGCACTAACGAGAGGAAATCTCCTTGTGTGATTTGTTCAGGAGAGCTAAAATCCTCGAATTGACTATGGAAGAGGGTGATCGTTCAGTCGATCAATCTATTGAGGCTGAGGTGCAAGGATGCCCTGTGCCTACATAATGTTAGTGGTTCAAAGAAGACCACTCCCGTAGTACCGCAGCTTGCTCGGGCCCAAAGAGATGGTCAGAATGTTCCAACAAATGGTCGTAATGCACCTACTCAAGTCCCAATACATGCATACACCGCAGGTACAACCACGCCTCCTACGAGGCAGTATGACAAATTGATGAAGTATGGGGCTACAGAGTTTAAGGGGACAGTAGATCCTCTAGAAGCTGAGCAATGGTTAGAGAGGATGGATAGGGTATTCAAGAAACTGCATTGCATAGAGGAGCTTAGATTCGAATACTCAGTATCTCTATTACAGGGGGATGCTTATGACTGGTGGAAAACCATTCCCCACACCGTAGAACCAAAGCAAGCTAACTCGAATGATTTCCTCAGGGAATTCAGACAGAAATATGTCCCTGATGCTTATGTAGACCAGAAACTGCAAGAATTCCTAAGTCTCAAAACAGGCATCGCAATCGAGTATGAAAGAGAATTTTCCCGCCTTAGCCATTATGCAGTAAGTCTACTTGCTACCAGCAGGGAGAGATGCAAGAGGTTTGAAACTGGCTTGAAGCCCAGACGTGAGTACAAGTAATCGGCTTCAAACACACTAACTTCTCTGAACTTATTTCTCAAGCTCTAGAGTTGGAAAGAATTGAGTTTGAGACTGCTCCTGAGAAAAAGAGATCAGAGAAGACAGAGAAAGAGGAAAAAACAGTAGAACAGAGTTCCAGTGGTCCTACTGGAAAGAGGAAGAACTATGAGGGACACAGCAGAGGTGGTAAGAAGTCTGGTAGGGGAAGACATTCAGGACAGAAACCTCCTCTATCTGGTCAGCACAGTACCGGAGATTCCTACCATTCCCGCCAATGTGAAAATTGTGGAAGATATCATGGTGGGATATGCTATAAGGCTATTGGAGCTCGTTATAACTGTGGAGGCACAGACACTTTGCCAAGGACTCGCACTCAAGAGTCGAGAGTTGGACCACCTCCTACTACCGCAGTAGGGTCACCCAGCAGCCCCGCACCGTAAGTTCACAACCACCCAGCAGAGGTAGAGGCAGGGGTAGAGGTAGCTCAAAGAGCAGCCAAGGCACAAGTTGAAACAATCCTGAGCAAGACAAAGGCTCCAATCAGAATGTATGCAATGAGACAGAGGGAAGAGGCCGAGTCATCTGATGTTGTGGCTGGTACCTTCTCAACTTTTAACCAAGATGTGTTTGTGTTATTTGATCCGGGTTCTACCCATTCTTATGTGTGTGCTAGCATCATTGATTGCATTATGTTCCATGTACAAAATGGACTTTGAGGTGCTAGTAACAAGTCTGCTAGGACAGGAGGTCAGGGAAATAAATTTTGATGCATTAGTGATTAGTCCTTTAGGATAAGGATTGTGATAATAAGTGAAATTAGTTTTGGAAGAGTTTATCATCGAAAAGTATTTAATGACACACTATAAAATATAAAGCTAATTGGCGATCCTACTTAATGTAAGGCAAGAGGACGTAAAAGTAAGTTACAGAAATAGAATTGCTCTAGATGAAGGCAAAGATGTTACTATTAGTAATTGTTAATGGATATTGTAATCGTAATAAGTTCTGATATCGTTGAATTCAAAAGGACAAAGGATAGGAAAGTTTGATCTATTGGGATGTATTGTAGTAACTATGCAATGTTCTTGATTGTTTATAATCAGAACATGGATTACAAAACTAACTTGAGATTATTGTGTAGAGCTACGTACTATCTGATAGTACACCTAGATGAGGATAGTTGCCAATGGCATCTGTTTTTGTATAGTTATGCCAGGACATAATTTAATTGTTAGAAATAAGTTTTAAAATCCTACTTAGGTATATAAAACTCAAATGTTAGAATTTCGAAAGGTTATTGTTCAGTAAAAAATAAATTAAGTTATAAAATATTGACAGATAAAAAGAGTTATGGAAGTAGAGATTTGAACAGTTGATTCATATATAACAAAGAAATATTACTAATGTGAGGAAGACGATGGACCAGAATGGTCAGAGGACCAATGACTGATGAATGATTCTAACATGACCTCAAGGGTCATTCAAGAAGGAACATGAATCGAAAAATTAGACAGGACAATAGTAAGAGAAGATTAGTGTTATACAAACAAATTAAATGTTGTATTAGATTGTTAAAAGTCTTATTCAAATTTGAGGAAAAGAAGACTATACGATCATATAGAAAGGAGAAAATAAACGTATGACTATCGTAAGATGGCTATTGGGTAAAATTTCGTGGACGAAATTAAATTAAGGGGGGGAGAATTGTAAAACCCCTAAGTTCTAGAGTGCGCTCATCGCCCGGTGACTGCACGTCCTGACAACCTAGGATGCCTAGAACCGTACTTCGATATGAGTGAGGAGACATAAAATAATGAAATACAAGAAAAGAAAATACAAGAAAAACAAAGGAAAAATAATAGCAAAGAAATGTAACCAACTTAAGCGAGCCGAAAAACCTAGCGATGGGTGATCAGACCGGAAGTCACTAGTGGACCGCTGACTAGTCCTCGGATCATGGAAACCCCGAAAATATTTTTAGGACTCCAATAAATATTTATTGAAGTATAAATATCATTAGAAATATCAAAGAAAAATTAAATAATTAGTACAAAGAAAAGTGAGAAATCAAAAAACGAACAAAACTCTGTTACTAAAAATCGAATGCAACCCTAACAGGCATTATGGTCATTTGACATCCCAAATTGTCTTTTGACCTAAATGTCCATTAAAAATAAATAATATTACACTTAGAAAATAAAATGAAAAATTAGTTTAGTGGTACCTAATACAAATAGCTAAAATCATGGGTTAATGTGGAATAAATGAACAATTGGCTTATTATATGATTATTTGGAGTTAGTGGACCATTAAAGGATTAATTAAACACATAGTGGGGCAGGTGTACATCCATTATCCAAGGCAGAAACTTCATCTTCTCCATTGTACCAAAGTTGCCGTGAATGAAGGGAGAGGAAACTCCATGGACATTTTCATGCAAGCTTGATCCATCCTTCCATTTCAACTCCAAACACTTGAGTTCCTTCATTAAAGTTTGTCTACTCATCACAAGGAAGAGTTTGATACCAAATTTGAGAGGTTTAAGCAAGGTTTAATAAGCTCCAACCATAAGGTAATTTAGTGTTTTTGAAGATAGCTTTGTTAAGTTTTGTGTGCATGTTATGGGTGTTGGTTTTGTGAAGGAAAATTTTGAGTTTGAAGAGTTATTGTTGTGTTCATTTTGGACAGCCATGGAGTCATGTATTTGATGAGATATTTGTGCATATATTTGATGAGAAATGGTGTTGATCATGATGATTTAATAACCTAGTGAATTACTTCATATTTATATGGTGATTTTTGGCACTTGGATGAGAATTGATGAATTATAGGGCAATTTGGTGTTGAAGAAGATTTCAGCAGCTTGGGGACACTTGAATAAATGTATATATTCATGAAGGTGTTGGCAGAATATTGACATGGAAGTTTGATGGATATGTATATAGATTGATTGTGTAAAGTATATGCAAAAATTTGTAATGGTTAGGTGTGTATGTGATTGTACTTAGAACTTGTAAATTGAGTGTTAATTGGTGTATTGAGGATAATTGTAATCTGCCCAAAATGATGTTAATGTAAAGGGGAATGTGTTTTTGGTAATGTACCAAAACAGATTTGGTAGGGAAGTAAACATATTGCAAGGTAAATGTGTGTAATTGATGTGTGTTAAGCAAAGTAACCAAGGGCAGTGTACATTTTAGCCAATAAGTTTAAATGTGTAACCTCAATTGGTATGAGACCAATTGAGGTGGAACTAGGCACAAAATGTGCCAACTTTCATTGAGAAAACATACCAAAATTCTGCTTGCAAGGTGACCTAAGAAAATGACCAATTCGGATTAGGTGCAATTAGGACCTGAAAAATGACCAATTGGGCAGCAGTGAGTGTTTAGGCTATAACTCACTCAAAAACAGGTCCAATTGACCTGAACTTTTAACCATGAATAGTTAAGACCCATACCTACAAGTCTTATGAAGACACCAAAACCCAGAAATGACCATAAGCAAGTCAAACAACTTGCACAAGTTCGGGTCCAAAAACTGGCCGAACCAAAGTTGACCAAATTGACCTAAAATTGACCTAATTTGATACCATTTGACCAGCAATAGTATAATGACCATAACTTGGTCTACTTAACTCGGATTGACCTAAAATTTTGCACCATGTCCATAAGACATAGATCTACAAGTTTTTAGTTTTGACCAAACTCGAAAACCGAGGGAACTAGGCCGTCCGGATAGGTCAAACTAGTATCCCGTAATCCAGCAGTTTGCAATAAAATGCAAGGAAACGCAGTATACATAGAAACGAGTTTGGTAAAACGTACCAACCCTAAAATACTATGGAATATGACATATTAATAACACTAAGACCTAATTTACCTAGAACACGCCGAGGGTCGGTATATTAGGTGATTAAGCAAATAAAGGTATTCAAAGGAATTGTTTATCTAACATTATCGTTAGAGGCAAATTAATTTAGCACCAAACACTTCAAATTGTGTTTCGCCAACAAGGACTCAAATAAAGGGAAGGAAACACCGAGTCCGCATCAGGAGACAAATATCGAGGTTTGTGCACAACAATTATATCTTTTGAATTTTTCAATTGAAATAAATATTGACTATTTGTACATTATAGTTTTAAATTGTGGAAATGTGTTTGAATGGATATTTAATGCTTGAAAAGCATTGTAAATGATTTGAAACTGAGATAAATTGTTTGAATGATATTTATTGATACTCATTGCTTAAAAAGCATTGTATATGTTTTGAAATTGTGGAAAATTAGTATAGTGTGATTTGTTAAAATATAAGTTAATTATGAATTGTGTTTCCTTTTTGTGAATGAAATTATGACTTGGGAAATTTATTGGATTCTCACGAATCATTTGAATAAAATGTTTGGAATTGGTTTTGTGTTCACACTTAGCATGACAGTATCATATCATTCCTTCTCCATTTATGGAGTTGTGATCGTTTATTTCCTTCTCCAATTATGGAGTCGTGATGGGTTATTTTTCACTCCGTTTACTAGTTGAGGTGATCTGATGAGTACTCATTATATAGCTAGCTCCTTCCTCATTGATTTCGATTAGTGGGGTTGTGATTGCTTTGTCGTGGTGTACAACGCGCATTGATCGGAAATTTGTGTCATGGCTTAAGTTGTGAATGAATTGGCAACATCGTATTCTTAAATTATTTGACTAAATTGTGTTATTATGCGATTTGATTATGTCGCAATGGGATTTTGCAGTCGCCTGGACGATCACTCACCGAAGTGTGAAAAAGTGAGAAGTCGCCACCTTAGTTTTGAGGGAAACTAAAGAAAACCATTTGAGAAGTTAAATTAAAAATGAAACCACTTCAAAACAGAGATTCTAAGTTCGGGTCCGTAAACGGTGGGGAAGGTGTTAGGCACCCCACCTCGCCCCTTAATAAGGGTAAGTAGATTTAATTCGCATTCTTTATAAATTAGTTAGGAGGGCTTGACGGCAATGTTAATCCTTTTAGTAAAAGGAATATTTGATTTTTCACTAAATTTGGATCACCTGATACATAAGTAAATGAGACAACCTTAGTGAACGGTGTGAGAATCTGATAAGAACTCTCCTCCGATCTCTTTTAAGTTGTTTATTAAAATTTTGAGGGGAGACCTGATAAGAACCTCCTCCGATCTCTTTTAGAGTTATTTATTAATGTTTTGAGTTGAGACCTGATAAGAACTCTCCTCCGATCCCTATTTAATGTTTATTGTAATTTGAAGGAGACCTGATAAGAACCTCCTCCGATCTCTTTTAGAGTTATTTATTAATGTTTTGAGTTGAGACCTGATAAGAACTCTCCTCCGATCCCTATTTAATGTTTATTAAAATTTTGAAGGGAGACCGGATAAGAATCCTCCTCCGATCTCCTTTAATAGTTGATTTAAAACTTTTAGTCAATGATAGTATAAGGACTCTTACGACCTCTTCTATTTTGACGGACCCTGACAAAGACTTTTCCGACCTTTAAAAATTTAACTACGCCACGGGTCCTAAGAACCTAAAACTAAGAATTCCGCATTCAAAAATGCCGGGATAAGGTTTCGATACCCCGTGGGTGAACGGGAACACTAGACTTGATTCACTGACCTTTTTATGTAGTAATTTTACCAATATCTATTAACATCCGATCTTTTCTTTTATGTTTACTTTGGTTCTATTTCGCTTTATGACATCTTGCCGAATTGTCGCTTACGCCACCTAATAGTTTGGCTATCTTCCTGACGTGTTATTCATGTTCTCTCTTTTAAAAGAGATCCCTAAGTTGCAGTTACCTACGTTTACCCAACCACTTACATACTACTAGGAGTTAGAAAACTTGCTTTCAAAAAAAGATGAAGATTAATAAAAATGAACTGATCACTAAATAGATGATTTGAGAGTGTCATTCTTGGGGATCGCTTGTGCAAACGTAGAAAGTCACAGATGTGAGAAGAACAAAGAAAATGCAGAAAGTAAATGTAGACACTGATAAAACAAAGGATATGAGCTCTACAGAATATTCTTTGGGGATCGTTTGTGCAAAAGTAGAAAGTCACAGATGTGAGAAGAACAAAGAAAATACAGAAAGTAAATGTAAGCATTTAATAAAACAGTAGTATGAGCTCTTACCTGTGAGGAGCCAAAGCTACTAAAATAACTATGGGGTGCCAAATAGTGATAAGGCAAGGATTGATTGGCCTGAGGGGTGGTGTTCCTCGTGAACTGGAGGGTGATTAGCTAAAATGCGATCAGATCAAGATGAAAAGAACCGAATAGAATGAAGTTGAGCTTGGACAGAAATGATAAAAGGCAGAAAGTGAGAGTGTGACCAGATAATGAACAAACTAGAAATGTAGAGTTCCAGTATTCAGAATCCTTTCAAGAAAAACACTTCAGAAAACTTGTTTCAAAAGTCTTTTTGATTGACACTTCTAAGTAGCAGAGTAGTAAACTAAATGAAATTTCAGAGTTTCTCTGCTATAATAACAGCCTCTTGTCTATTTTTTCTTGCCCGTCCGTCCCTTGAACAGTTTTTATGCCGGTATTTATAGGAATCGGGTGCTCTTCGTGAAGGGTCAGGATTTATTTGAGGGAGATGGAGGGTCGAGATCTCGAAGGACATGATCGGAGGTTCAGGAATTAAAGAGAATCAAAATGAATGGTTGAGATCACTCTTCATAATATTTGTCCTTTTGTTCTTTCCATCTGACGGTCCCAAATTTCCTTGTCCGGAACGATCCGAGGGCTAAGAGTGAAAGACGCTGGTATTGTCGTCTTCTCTCTTGATCTAAGGGTTCCGGGTTTGTCCTTACAAGTGGGATCAATGGTGGAGATTGGGATGTACAGGACTGTCATGACATACCCCGCACTGTCAAGATTATGGCGATTCTTTGGCGCGGTGGAGATCTCGCTCAACGCCTTAACTACCTCGGCCGATTCTCGATTTACTGCTATTGGAATTTGTCTTATTCTTTTTGCCTACCGATCCCTCCTCTTTCTTATCTCTTTCACATGTTCTTTCCGACCTTTCGTGCTGGTCTCCCACCTTCCGATCTACTATTCCGATCTTTTCCCTTCTTCAGGTCCGGTCTTGGTCAAAGTATTAATTGTTCCTCGATTCCCGGCGTTGCCGCTTTCGCTCAAAGAATAAATGCTCATTTTCCCTATATATACTCCCGCCAACAGAGACATTTCTTTCATCCGATTTTCCTCTCTTCCTTTCTTACTTTCCTGCTCTAGCCGCCCAAGGAAGTTCGCTATAATCGTGGCTTTGATCTTTTCCGATGGACTTCTTTACTCACCGATCAAAATTCACGATCCTTGATCGAATGACCTTAATCGACGATGGTGAGAGGACCGGATTTGACCGACCAGATTATGGACCTCGTTGTACCGATCTCGAATCGCCAACCGAGTTCATTCGCTTCTCATCGCATTGGGTGTTCCGGCGTCTTTCCTCCACATTGGGTGTTCCGGCCAAAGCAGTCGGTTTCAAGTGGTAACATCGGTGACGATGTCTCTCATCTTCATGGGAGTCATAGTCACCCCATCTGAGCTGTACATCTATCCGATGTCAATAGCCGGTCTCCTGATCGAACACCTCTTTTGATTCAGCCACGAGACTAGGCTTTGACATAGGTCCTTTAGATAGGATGTTCCACTGGTCTCTAGAGATCGCCCAAATGATGTAATCCTAAAATGTAATCAGATCTCTAGAGATCGCCCAAATGATGTAGTTAGACCTTTATTGTAATCCGATCCCTAGAGATCGCCCAAATGAGGTAGTTAGACCTTTATTGTAATCCGATCCCTAGAGATCGCCCAAATGATGCAATCCGAACTTTTGGAAATAAAAAATCTTGTTCCTCCAATTATTGCCTTATTTGATTATTTGCTGATCTCTGATATATTTGTCCGATTTGGATTCTAACAAAACGACTCTTAACTGATCTTTTATTCAAAATATTCAACTCATTATGCCGACCTCTACTTAACCGATCTCCTTGGGATGTTCGAGAGACGGTCGTAACACCGCGCTCACGTTAACCGATGGACTGCATGGAACTTCGTGAGCATTTAATGCTCGGACTAGTATAAATCGGGGTAAGGGGCTAGCCAGTTCTCTTATTCTGTTTTCAGCTTCTTTGCTTTCAACTTCAAAGTTCTCTCATTTTCCCCAGTTCTTCCGACGCCGATCAGACTTCGGTAAGGGCTTTGATCTTCTTTTTAGTTTAAGTTCTTTGTTTCTTTTGAAAATGAGCGGTGCCGAAGGTCAGAGAGCGGCGAGCCCTCCTTCCATTCAGTTCTCATGGTCTTCCGATGAAGAAGAGGCACGGGCTGCGCTCAACAAGAACCTCCTGTGGCCTCCGCTCCAACTCCTGGGGCGGGTCATGCCATCGAGGCTCGCACCTTCTTCAAGGAGAGAGACCCTTCCTATAGACGAAGCTTCCGCCGGTTCTTCGAGAATCCGATCTGCAATCGCTTGTTCAAGAATACAATATTTGTCCCGATTCATATGAGCTGATCAAGTGCCATGGCGATCTTCGTGTCGATCACTCTTTGAAGAGAATGACATGGTTATGGTGTACGAGGAATGCTTAAAGGCCGGTCCGAGGTTCCTCTAGACGATTTCTATAAGGAGGTCCTAAAACTTCACCGAGCATCCATTGTTCAAATTCACCCCAACTCGTGGCGGATCTTGGTAGCTTTCCGAGGTCTATGCCGAGCTAAGGGAATCAGACCTACGGCTAAGGTGTTCGCCGAGCTGCACAGACTAACTCGCCGAAAGGATGACGAACATCGGTTCTTTCAGCGAAGCCTCATTGCGGACTCTTTTCCGATCCGCCTCATCCCTTAAGAATTGGAAGAACCGGTTCTTCATTCTGAGGAGTAAAGATCCGAGCTGCTTTGAGGACTTTCCTCGTAGCTAGTGGTACCAGGGGCCCCTGCTTCCGAAGCACATTACCCTGAGTCAAGAGGAAAGCTTAATAGTGGTGGAGCTGAAAAGTCAGGCCGCCACTCTAAAATATTCTTGTCCAAATGCGGTGATCGGAATCGCACCATTGACCATGCAATCGATCACCGCCAAGATCGCGAACTTCCGCTCGACTCGCATTGGTATTTTCTATATCTCGCTCGTGACCTTAGCGATCTCACTAACCTTTTCTTTGTGCAGTATGGCGGGTGGTGAGGGTTCTAGGAAGCGGAAGAAGGAAAGAGAGATCTCCTAAGATAAAGGAGATGAAGCGTCGAACGATTTCAAACACCCTGGCCACGAACCTGGGAGATACAAAGAGACCCACCTCAACCTTCGGTCCGCCGACCACCAAGCCGCCGATCTCCTCCTAGATCTAAGAGCTGCCCCCGCCTCTCTCAGTTATTCCAAGCACGGAAAGGGAGCCTTCTCAATCTTCTGGGAGGACCTCTTCTCGTGGCACTAAGATACTGATCGACTCCTTGAAGGATAACCGGACTGTTAGGGAGAACCCCGATTTTGCCAAAGTCCCGGGTCTACCATCTTCTTTCAGAGGATCGGACAGTTATCCCGAATGGTCTCGATGATATCTTGACTCGATCCATGAGCTTGAATGTGGAGTGTCCGTGAACTGCACCATGGTTCGGGAAAAGATTCAAGTCTGGGTAAGGAGGTCGGGAAGAAAAATTAGGAATTGGCTTCCTCCGATCCCAACTCTCATCCGCCGGATTATATATCTCAAGTCGAGGGACGGCGAAGTACCATGAAGACAAGTCGGCCGAAAAGTCTCGTGGACTGGCCGAAAGAGAACGGCTCTCGTGAGAAGTCCTGCACTTCAGTGCCAACGGCCGCCAGTCGCTCAACTTATAGAGGAGCTTAACGCGAAGGATAAGGAGCTTACAAAGAAAGACAAAGAGCTTAAGGAAAAAGATGAAGAGATGGTGTCAGGAATAGCCGGAGCCTATGTGAATGCTCATAAGGATCTCTTGGCCGAACTCCAAAAGCGCTACCCTGAAGAGGACTTCTCCTGGATGGATGACCTGGCTCCCGAGGGCGACGGCGAAGATAGTGAGGAGGAAGCCGAAGGTGAGGGAGAGAGGGAGAGTGATCCAAACAGATCAGCCGGGGTGATCCTCACCGATAACTTGTACAGATTATGACATGAAATGGAATGCCTCTTTGTTCAATGAATGATTGTGATCGGAAAATTTTAAACCATTGTTTGTCTGAGTATTTGATTGTATGAGCACAGCAAAACAAAAACTAAATGTGATTATTAATCTAAGTATGAGAGATCGGAAAGCACTTTAAGCATGAGATCGGTAGGGAAGAAATGCTGAACGGAACTTGATTAAAATTGAAAATTTAACTTGAAGACTTAAGATCGGAACCCTCGTTAAACCGAACCAAAACCTTAGCTCTTAATCTTCCGAAAAGGAGATCGGCACTAAAACTGGTAGGAAAAGATCTAGTGCCAGTTCATTTTATTTATCAACAGAGATCAGGAATATACTTGACAGGTCCGGAAATTCGACAACGGGTTTGAGAGGTCGGTAAATGATTTGAGAGATCGGCGAGGCTTTAATGAATGTGAGGACTTAGCATTGATTCAATTCTTTGTGAGGAGAGATCGGAAATGTGACCGCCTATCAAAGAGGGATCGGAAACGTGATTAGCTGTTCAAAGAAGAATTTTTATTGATTCTAGGGTCGCCAAAATATGGTGTCGACAGCTGCCCCTCTTTACATAATTTCTATTAAAGGAAAAATTTCCGTATAGGAATTATGTAAAGATTCCGACTCATATTTTGGACGATTAGGTGTTTGAAGTTAAGGAACTAAAGCACACCTAAGTTAATGACCTAGAAATAGGCAACAGAAGTTAGACCCAAATTAACTTGGATCAAAGAATCGGGGAATAAAAATTAAAATCAACTTAGATCAAGGATCCAGAGGTTGATAACAGGAAATGTAAATTGCATGAAATCAAAATCAACTTAGATCGAGGAACCAGAGGTTGATAACAGGAAATGTAAATTGCATGAAATCAAAATCAACTTAGATCAAGGAACCAGAGGTTGATAACAGAAATGTAAATTGCATGAAATTAAAATCAACTTAGATCAAGGAACCAGAGGTTGATAACAGAAATGTAAATTGCAGAAAATTAAAATCAACTTAGATCAAGGAACCAGAGGTTGATGGTGGAAATGTGAATTGCAAGAAATTAAAATCAACTTAGATCAAGGAACCAGAGGTTGATAGCAGAAATGTAAATTGCAGGAAATTAAAATCAACTTAGATCAAGGAACCAGAGGTTGATGGTGGAAATGTGAATTGCAAGAAATTAAAATCAACTTAGATCAAGGAACCAGAGGTTGATAGCAGAAATGTAAATTGCAGGAAATTAAAATCAACTTAGATCAAGGAACCAGAGGTTGATAACAAGAAATTAAAATCAACTTAGATCAAGGAACCAGAGGTTGATAGCAGAAATGTAAATTGCAGGAAATTAAAATCAACTTAGATCAAGGAACCAGAGGTTGATAGCAGGAAATTAAAATCAACTTAGATCAAGGAACCAGAGGTTGATAGCAGAAATGTAAATTGCAGGAAATTAAAATCAACTTAGATCAAGGAACCAGAGGTTGATAGCAGAAATGTAAATTGCAGGAAATTAAAATCAACTTAGATCAAGGAACCAGAGGTTGATGGTGGAAATGTGAATTGCAAGAAATTAAAATCAACTTAGATCAAGGAACCAGAGGTTGATAGCAGAAATGTAAATTGCAGGAAATTAAAATCAACTTAGATCAAGGAACCAGAGGTTGATAACAAGAAATTAAAATCAACTTAGATCAAGGAACCAGAGGTTGATAGCAGAAATGTAAATTGCAGGAAATTAAAATCAACTTAGATCAAGGAACCAGAGGTTGATAGCAGGAAATTAAAATCAACTTAGATCAAGGAACCAGAGGTTGATAGCAGAAATGTAAATTGCAGGAAATTAAAATCAACTTAGATCAAGGAACCAGAGGTTGATAGCAGAAATGTAAATTGCAGGAAATTAAAATCAACTTAGATCAAGGAACCAGAGGTTGATGGTGGAAATGTGAATTGCAAGAAATTAAAATCAACTTAGATCAAGGAACCAGAGGTTGATAGCGTAAATGTAAATTGCGTGAAATTAAAATCAACTTAGATCAAGGAACCAGAGGTTGATAGCGTAAATGTAAATTGCGTGAAATCAAAATCAACTTAGATCAAGGAACCAGAGGTTGATGGTGGAAATGTGAATTGCAAGAAATTAAAATCAACTTAGATCAAGGAACCAGAGGTTGATAGCAGAAATGTAAATTGCAGGAAATTAAAATCAACTTAGATCAAGGAACCAGAGGTTGATGGTGGAAATGTGAATTGCAAGAAATTAAAATCAACTTAGATCAAGGAACCAGAGGTTGATAGCAGAAATGTAAATTGCAGGAAATTAAAATCAACTTAGATCAAGGAACCAGAGGTTGATAGCAGGAAATTAAAATCAACTTACAAGGCAAGTCTAACCCTGACACATGAAGTTCTTTCCCTGATGAAGTGTACTTAACAAGATACCGAAGGCCGACGATTAACGGAAAAGAAGTTGCAAGAGTTGACCTATAACCCCATTTCTTCAAATGCCCCTCTTCTGTTCCCGATTTTCTTCTTATTCTATGGAAAGCGCCCTCGCGGGTTTTCACTTTCTTTCCGTCCATTTAACCAGAAGCGCCCTTTCGGGTTTTCACCTCTAGTTTTTTTTTTTTTTTTTTTGAACGGCCATTCCCTGCAAATCTCATAATAAAGTACGTGAGGTTATCAATTTTTGAATTCAAATCTTATGGCAAAAATTTAACTAATTAATAGCACATTAAACAAAGATAAATGATAGTATTAAAAGGTGAGTAAATAGGAAAACAAAAGCAGAAGGAATAAAGTATGACTTTATTATGGCTTCAAGAGAAACATGGATAGACTTTGAAAGGGAAGGTACAAGGATAGATTTCACATAATCCTTATAGTTGGTTTTTAAGTCTTTAACTGCCATTATTTCAGTTCTCTCAAGCCTCTGTCAGAACGGTCTCCATCCTTGGTTTCATACCCCCTTTCTTATTTCTCCGCTTTGGTTCTTGGGATGCCCTTTCGGTTTTCACCCCAAGTTTTTTTTCTTTTTCTTTTTTTTTTTTTTTTTTTGGGACGCCTTTCGTTTTCATCCTTCACTGCTTATGCATAATACCTCTTGACAGTTGTCGGCATTCACAGTGTCTCTCAAACTCTTCGCCGTCCATTTGGGTCAAGATCAAGGCTCCTCCGAAAATGCCCTTTAACCACATAGGGTCCTCGTATGTTGGTGACCATTTGCCCGTGGATCGCTTTTGGTTCGACAAAGACTTTCTTCGTAACTAAATCCTCGGTTGGAATTCGCGGGCTTAACGCTTTATCAAATGCCCTAGCCATTCTCCTCCGATATAATTGCCCATGACATGTCACGCTAACCTTTTCTCATCAAGCAAGTTTAATCGATCCAACCTTGATCAATCCATTCTCGACTCATCAATTCCTCGACTCCTTCAGATTCTTAGGAAGGGATTTCAACTTCAATGGCACATCGCCTCCATACCATAGACCAAATGAGTATGGAGTTGCCCCGCTGAAGTCCTCACTAAGTCCGGTATGCGTGAAGAGCGTAAGGGAGCATATCATGCCAATCCCTATATGTGACCGTCATTTTCCTGATTATCCTCTTTAAATTTTTGTTTGCGCCTTCCATCGCTCCATTCATCCGGGACGGTGCGGGAGGAATTGAGATGCCGGATTTTGTACCGATCACATAATTCCCGAATCTTCTGACCATTCAAGTTCTTGGCATTATCGCGATAATTTCATTCGAGACCATGCCGCAGATGATGTTGCTTTTGAAGAATTTAAGGAACGTGTTCTGCGTGATGTGAGCATACGACGCTGTTTCACCCATTTGGAGAAATAGTCGATGGCCACTAGGATGAATCTGCGCCCATTGGATGCCTTAGGATTGATAGGACCGATCACATCGATGCCCCACATTGCGAAAGGCCATGGTGAGACGAGGTTGAACAGCTTTATGAGGTGGGACGCGTTTATCGGATCGGCATAGATCTGACACTTATGGCACTTCCGGAAATACTCGATGCTATCCCTCTCCATTGTGGTCCAAAAATACCCACGTCGCATGATTTGCTTAGCCATCATGTGTCCATTGGCATGGGTCGCACACTTTCCCGCATGTGTCTCAAAGAGGATTCTCTTTGCTTCTTTTGCATCTACACCTCTCAGTAATTCGCCGTTGGAGCTCCTCTTGTATAGGGTTTCTCCACTGGGGACGTATCCCAATGCTAATCTCCGAATCATATTCTTTTCATTTTTGGTTGCCCCCGAGGGGAATTCTCCAGTTCTACAAGAGACTGTGATGTCAAGATACCAAGGCTTTCCATCAGGTTCTTCATCAATCGTGAAGCAAAGAGGTCGGTTCATCCCTTGCTTTAACCCTCAATGCTTGAGTTGTCTGCCCTTCTTCCATTTGGGCCATAACGGCTAGAGTAGCTAAAGCATCGGCAAATTGATTCTTGTCCCTGCTAAGATGAGTGAAAGAGATTTCTTCGAATTCCTTGATCAGCTCCAGTAAGTACTTCTGATATGGGATTAACTTGGGATCCTTAGTTTGCCATTCTCCCTTGACTTGATAAATTATCAGAGCCGAGTCTCCGTACACCTCCAACTTTCTGATTTTCATTTTGATAGCTGCTTGTAGACCCATCACACAAGCTTCATACTCTGCGACATTGTTGGTACAGTCAAACCTCAACTTGACAGCTATAGGGAAGTGTTTTCCGTCCGGGGATACCAGTACAGCTCTGATTCCGTTTCCGGATAAATTGACTGCTCCATCAAAATACATTTCCCATACATCGGCGGGCCTCTCCTCTTCGCAGTCTACTTCATTAATATGCTCATCAGGGAACTCAAAATCCAGAGCTTCATAATCCTGGATAGGATTTTCTGCTAGGAGGTCAGCAATTACGCTGCCTTTCACCGCTTTCCGGGTCATGTAGACTATGTCGATCGATAGTATAACCTGCCACTTGGCTATCCTTCCTGGCACGAATGGGCTCTCGAATACATATCTAATAGGATCCATCCTGGAGATGAGCCATGTCTTGTGATTCAACATGTAGTGCTTGAGGCGATTTGCTGTCCAGGCTAACGCGCAGCAAGTCTTTTCTAAGGAAGAATACCTTGACTCACAATCGTTGAATTTCTTGCTTAGGTAATAAATGGCCCTCTCTCTTCGGCCGGTATCATCATGTTGTCCCAAAACACATCCCATTGAATTCACTGGATCGCCATGTACAGATCAAAGGCCCGCTCACAGTGGAACCAATACTGGTGGATTTGACAGATACAGATTGATTTACTCAAAAGCCTCTTGACAAACTAAATCCCACTTATTAGAGTTTTTTTTACGGAGTAATATGAAAATAGGCTCAGCTTTGGCATTAAGATTATAAATAAACCTCGAAATGTAGTTCACTTTTCCTAAAATCGCGCACCTCCCTTTCTATTTTTGGGGATGGCATTTCTTGAATAGCTCGAACCTTGTCTGGATCTACTTCTATCCCTTTCTCGCTTACTATGAATCCCAACAACTTTCCCGATTTAGCTCCGAATATGCATTTAGCAGGGTTCAGCTTCAAGTGGTACTTCCTGAGCCTTTCGAATACCCTCCTCATCACCTGAACGTGGCTCTCTTCTCCCCTGGATTTAATGATCATATCATCCACGTACACCTCCACTTCTTTATGCATCATGTCATGGAATAATGTGACCATTGCGCGCTAGTAAGTAGCCCCTGCATTTTTCAACCCGAAGGGCATGACCCGATAACAGAATACTCCACATTGAGTGATGAAAGCGCTTTATCCTTGTCTTCTTCGTCCATTGGGATCTGATTGTACCCTGATGCCCCATCAATACACGAACACCTGCCCAATCCCGCAGCATTGTCAACTAACACATCAATGTGGGGGAGAGGAAAATCGTCTTTCAAGCTAGCTTTATTAAGGTCCCTGTAGTCAACGCACACTCTGACTCTCCCGTCTTTCTTCATTACCGGAACGACGTTAGCCACCCATTGGGGATATTTGACCACTTCCAAGAATCCGCCATATCGCTTTCTTGACTTCATCCCGAACTTTGAGCAGAGTGTCGGGATTCATTCTCCTTAGTTTCTGCTTCACCGGAATTGTTCCTGGGATTAAGGGAATTTTGTGCTTTACTATCTGAGGGTCCAAACCCACCATATCATCATAGCTCCAGGAAAACACGTCGAGGAATTCCTTAGCGCATGATCATATCTCCCAATTCCTCACTCTCCACTACCTTAAGTTCCCTTTTACTTCCTCTGTGCCTAAGTTTATTGTGCGCGTTGCTTTTCATAAGGCATGAGGAGGGTTCATCTTTTCATCGTCTTCTTCTGTAAGGTCTTCCTCGTAATCACTTGAAGTAATGGCGCTATGGGGATTTCAAAATTAACTGCAGGAATTTCGAGTCTATTGGATTATTAGGTGTTAATTGATGAATGGTCCTGAATGAATAAAGAATAGAACATGTTATAAGGATGGAATTTAAAAAGGAAAGAAAGAGAGTGTTGGATTAAGAATGCGCTATCAATTCATTAACAATATTAATGCCATAAGAAAAGGTCCATTTACAGTATTACACTTGTCACCATGGACAAAGTGATCAAGTGTAGATAACCAGAGGTACTTTACTCGAGATTGAGTACAGGGATATCCTCCGTTGTCCAGTTGTTCA
Organism: Hevea brasiliensis; assembly: GCF_030052815.1. Taxonomy (NCBI): domain Eukaryota; kingdom Viridiplantae; phylum Streptophyta; class Magnoliopsida; order Malpighiales; family Euphorbiaceae; genus Hevea; species Hevea brasiliensis. Next base: position 49,488,000 of record NC_079494.1, read on the forward strand.
GCTCCCGCCTCAACCATCGTAGACTAGGGCCTCATACAAGGAGTCCAGCTGGATGACATCGATGGATGGATCATCGGGTGATTCTTCCAGATTTGCTGGATGTTGAATGACCGGTTTGGTGAAGATCTCCGTGATCCTCGGGACTATTTTCATCTTTCCCATCTTCCGTCAAACCTCCGATCCCAAGTATTTTCCTCATCCGTAATCGCCCATCCACGAGGGCATCCTCCTCATATCCCAAACCACTATGGCCCACCTTCTGAATAGCCGGTATGGGTTCCACGATCCCTTGTAATGTGGCGCCTAGGCCTTTACCCTCTTCATACCCGTTCTTTGATAGCACTTTGGCTACCATAGCCATAGCCCCTCCTTCCCAGATCTTGCGGTTCAAGGGCCCGGAAAGAACTCTCTAACGATTCTCGGCCGCTCCATATAGGGAAGTGATTGCGGCTTGGTGACCAGATGGCCTCTTCGCCTCACAGGTGATGATTTTGCCATCCTTAATGTATTTGATCTTCCGTGCAAAGTCGAAGGAACAAAGATTCGCAGATGGATCCACGGCCTTCCCAACAAAGATAGTGTAAGCGGCTCAATGTTCATGACTGAACGTGACATTGAAAGTACATGCACCAACTTGATTGGCAAGTCAATGTCTCCCAAAGACCTCTCTCCGGTACCGCCAAAGGCTCTTACCACCATAGCACTGGACGTATATATGATTGGTCGATCGCACCGCTAAGGTTGCGCTTAGGCAAGACATTAAGGGCCGATCCGTTATCGATGAGAACTTTGGCCACTATACAACCCTTGCATTTCACGCTACATGCAGAGCTTTATTGTGCCCTAAGCTCGCGGGTCTACCTCCTCTTCGTAAAAGGCTACAAAGCCGATGCCCGGATTTGTTCTACTATCTTCTCAAATTGCCCCGAGTAATGTCTGGGTTCACAAAGGCTTGATCCAGGATTCTTTGTAAGGCTTGTCGATGCACTTCCGAGCTCAGGATCAGTGATAACAGTGAAATCCGGGCGGGTGTTTTTCTCAACTGCTCCACCACATCATACTCGCTCTGTTTCATTATTTGGAGCAGCAGTTCTTCATCTTCCTTGTGCTCAATAGGCTCGCTTCGCTTTCTCAACCTCCTCTTCCGTGTTTCGGATGACTCTCCCATTTTTACTTTCCCTTTTCTCTTCTCTCTTTCTTCGCTTCAGAACACATCCCACTACGAGTTATAAACTCGACATCTTGCTCAGGTGGAGAGGATTTTGTTGCAATAACGGGCCGAGAACTGGCTTGGGGAGTAATGTTGCTAGCAGGTCTAGCATAAGTCATTCTGAAGTGCTCGTGAGGAGCGAAACATGGTTTTGGTGGCGCCGGAGGTGAGGCAAGACTAGGAGCGGATGTACTGCTTGACGCTCCTTGAGTGAAAACTTGGAAGTTATAGTTCCAAGGGACAGCGTGAGTATTGGTGATGGGGAGCTGAGGTGGAGTTTGGATAACTGTTACCGGTGGTGAGGCTACCGGGGGTGAGAAGGTGATTCTGGGTTTGGAGGTAAAAGCGTTCTGGCTGTATCCAGTGGTGTTCACTCCTTTTCCGCCTTCACTTTGTCCGCATCTCGTAACCCCGAGAGACAATAAGTTCGGACTTCTGCCCGAACCCCTCACAATCTCGCACTCGTGGTCACCGCCTCTCCATGGTAAGGACACCTCGTACTCTCTTCAATCCCGCTACCGAGGGCAAAGGTAGCCTTCCTCGTTACAAAGAAAATCTCCTCAAAGTATGGAACCAGCTCATCCACTTCGTGTTGATCCTCTCCTTAGACTCTATCATATTTACACCACCGCCCGCATTGTGGTTAGGCAAAGGGGTTTGAGGTAACATTGGGGAGGGAACCATTTCCCTCGATCTTCAACCACCCGTTTCGGATTAAAGCGTGCACTCTTCCTCTGAGTGCCCCGCAGTTGTCGGTTGAGTGCCCTTGTGCTCCTCCATGATACTCACAACGGGCAGTGGCATCATACCACCTGGGATATGGCGGCTGGATTGGGTCCAAGGGGACTGGTACAATTTGGTTTATACCGACAAGGTATCGGTATATTTCACTGAGAGGGAGGGGAAGAGGTGGATCAGGGTTCCTTGGAGGTCTCGGGTTGTTTTGTGGTGGTCTTGGTTGAGCTGGAGGAGGTGGTGGTCTTGGTTGGAAATTTGTAGGTGGGGCGTATTGTGGGCGTGGTTGTGGATAATTAGGAAAGAAGGTGGAATGTTTATGATGGTCCGCCATGAGAGGGAGGATATGGCTGTAGTTATTTTGGGGAAATTGGGGTAATTATTCGACGGTGATAGAGTGTACATCACCCTCCTTCTTCTTGCCAAAGTGGCTTCTTTACTGTGGTTCTCACCAACTCCTGTAGTCTTCCTATTCTCAGATTAGCTTCAATTCTCTCACCACTTGGATGATATCCGAGAAGTCGTTGGAGGTATTTCCAATCATCAAAGTTGAAGTAGGGAGCCTTCAATGTTTCGATGAATAGGGAGCAGAGTTCATTGTCAGTCACCGGAGGATATACTTCTGCAGCCTTCTCCCTCCATCGTTGGGCGTACTGCTTGAAACCTTCCCGGTCTTTCTGTACCAGGTTCTGGAGGTCTCTCCTTGTGGGTGCCGCATCACAATTGAATTTATACTGCTTTAGAAAGGTATCGGCTAAATCCTTCCAGGAGTGCAGCTTGCTCCTGTCCAATTGTATGCACCATCTCAGAGCTGCTCCGGAGAGGCTCTCGTGAAAGAAGTGAATGAGAAGTCTATCGTCTTCATTAAAGCGCACATTTTGGCAATATAGGTTGCCAAGTGGATGCGGGGATCTGAGTTTCCGGTGTACTTGTCGAAATCCGGAACCTTGAATTTGGGTGGTACCACCACATCTGGCACCAATCTCAGTGATGACACATCGACTGAACCATACATGTTCAGCCCTTCTATTGCTCTCAGTCTTTCTTCTAGAGCCGATAGTTTCTCATTTTCTCTCGCCCTATGTTCTCCTTCCACCGTATGATGCGCTCCTCCAACTGGGAGCTGAGGGGTGGAGTAAACTGGAGGGATCGGGATTGAAGGGTGAGGCTCGGCATTTGAGATAGCCGGGTAATAGGAAAAAGGTAGGTCATTATTTATGGTCACCGGATTGATGGCTGGAAAGTGAAGGAGGTTGAAGCGTAGTGAGAATCAACCGTTGTAGGAGGTGGGGGAGGTAATGGTAGGTTAGGGTCTGAAGTGGGCCTATTTTGGGACATCTCCCTCATCATCTTCATAAGTTCTGAAACCTGGTCTTTTAGTTCAGACACTTGCCCCTGTAGGTTCTGTACTTGTTCCTGGTCTTCCATTAGTTTTCTTGTTCGAGATCTTGTTAAGTACACTCGCTGGGGTTGAACCGTGTGCTTGGTCAGACTTGCGTTGTTAGAAGCAATATTGATTTCCTGTGAGGAGCAAAAGAAAATTTTAAATAAACTTCGAATTTTGCAAAGAAACTAAAAGTCCTGGTCTGGACGAAGGATACAGTGGCATTTGAGAGCCAGGTTGAAATCTGTAAAAAGGATAATCGTCTCAGCTTTATCATGGCATCGTTCGATAGTCTGACCGTGAATGACGGGATTGAATGCGCATTTATGATACCTGTTCATATGGCGCATTTCAATTTTTCACATAACCCTAGCGAGGAAGTTCCTACGGGAGTCATACTATTCATTCACAAATTTTGCTAAACAATGGTCCAAAAATTACTTCATTAACTGAGTAATTTGTACATCGTATCTTTTACATTGGCCTAAGCTCTGGAAGGTTCTTTATAATAAGATGACATTTTCTGAGATACTCATATAGCCTTTCTTCTTGCTTGGCGGGGTCAAATGCTTTCAGAGCATACTCGGATTCAGGTAATAGTTCTCGTTTTCCCTGTGCTATTGTTCTCTCCAGCTGGTCAACATTCTCTTTCAGTCCTTGATAGAGAGCAGCTTGTTTTTCTTTCTCTTTCCTTTCTTTAGCACACTCTTTCAAGATATCGTTGATGAGTAGTGCTTGTTCTTTCAATTCGAGCTTCTTCTTCTTACTTTCTTGCTTATATTCTTCGACGAGTACCTCTTGGTATTTCATCTTTTCCTGAAACTTGCTATTCTGTACTTTCATTTCTTTGGCCTCAGCTTGAAGAGAGTCTTTTTCCTTTTCCCACTGCACCTCTTGCTCCTCGAACCCCATCCTTTCGGCCCTTACCTCTTCCTTAAGTCTTCTTACTCTCCTTTTAAATTTCTGCTGTTGGTCCTTGTGCTTTATTTGTTCTAGCTGTGAGTTCTCGATGCTCGACCTCTCGTAGTGAGTCATCCAGATGGCCATTCGTTTCTTCTAATAGGACATCTCGGAGCGGGTTACTGTCTTCGAATTTCACAGTTGAATGTTCTCGGCCCCTGTCAGCTCTCCATTTAAGATAATCGCCCGAGATGCTTGGGCCCTTAGGCGATCTCTCCATCAGAGTGACGTTTTCCCAAGATTTGCGAGCCTTTTTCAACCCTTCTTCTCCTTTGAGCTCGTGGTAGAAGCGACCTTGGTGGTATTCTTCAATGTTGATCACGCATCGTGTTGAGCCGATCGTCTCATTACCAATGCCGAGTGTAACTTGTGTATCCGGTTACTCGATCGTGAAACCGATCAATACCCCTGTGCAGATCAAAGCGGGTTGGCTTGACGTCCACGCCTTCCTCCAACGAGAATCATGGCTATTGAAACTCAAAATCCGTTCCCACCACTTGTTTTCATTTTTGGTGATCACTAACCGGATCATCTTCTCAATGGGAGGCTGGTCAAGGTACCAAGTCAATCCTTTTGTCTCCACAGACACATGTGACCGATAGTCCAGAGGTATAACGATTGAGAACAACACTTAAGGGATCCTCCGCCTGTTGTCTCTGAGGTAAGGGTTAATAAAGTTTCCGCAAGGATTGCGTGTATTGGATTAATCTGCTGCCTTTCCACCGCCCGTAACACTTCCACTGCGTTGCAAGTTATGATTCCCAATGGTCCCGGGAACAGAATCAGACAGTAGATTCCCAAAGCGAGAGCTACTGAAGCCCGGTCCCACTGTTTCTCTTGGAGGCATTGATCTAAACATTTCTGGAGATATGCCCACTACCAACCATGTGTTTTTCCTTGGCGTTTCTTTGGACTTTACTTCCTGGGGAGAACCCAACATATGTGCCAACCGTTTCGTGTTTGCCTATGCTCGAGGTGTAAGTAGATCCGGTTACGCAATGAGTATGGGATCCCCGGAATGCTCGATATTCTTCCATAGTGGGGACCGTATCAATGTCATTGAAAGAGAATACCCCATATTTAGGATTCCAAATTGACAACATGGCTTTTAATGCCGGGATTTGGACCTTGACTTGCATTAAGGTTGCTATCTTCCCGTACTTCTCTTCAAAACGTACCTTGGCCTGATCGGGAAGCAACCTCCATCCGTTAGACAGACCCTCTAGGTCGTTCATTCGATCTCTATTTTATTCAGATCTAGCGAAGGTAGCGAGCTAGCAGTGCCTCGGAAGCATCATTTTGCGAAGTGCAGGACTATGAGCCGATTTGGACCAAAGTTTAGCATTCCAACCTTTTCTCATCGACTCGAGGATGCCATGATAAAAATGATGCCTATCCTTTTCTGATTCTTGGTTTGGTAATACACTGTGAGAAAATTCATTAGTAAGACAAATTAGGGTAATTTTGAATCATCTGTTGTGAGTGACACGTACACATTTATCAAAGTAGGACAATGTATAGGTGTTCTAGTAGGATTCAAGATTACCCTCAAAAGAAATGAACAAAAGGAAATTAAAGCAGAATAGGGTAAGAGAAAGTATGCCCCTTTTGTCCTATAATAGGGAGACTCCTAACACCGGGTGAGTGCTACCTACCTGGATAGTTCTATCTTATGAGGTAGTTTACTACGGCCTTCAACTATTGTGATAGTTTAGCTCAGGAACTAATTTTCTAAAAGCCACAGGTTCCCAAATTGCCCCTCAGAAGCAGTGAGCCCCATTCTACCCCCATGATGTTATCGGAAAATTCCACGAGTATCACGGTGGATAGAGCGAGTTTCAATTTGAGCGAAGCCTTCACGGATACTAACGGGTAAAACCCACTGCAGCTACATGACTCCCTCCTACTTTCCTAAAAGGGTAAGAAAGCCCGGGTTAGGACCATAGTGTGTGAGGACATTGTGTGAGTGTTCAGTGTGTGAAGGGACACCTTTACCTCTTCCCAATTCAGGGGGATTTTATTTTTCCATTTTTTCCCTTTTTTTTCCTTTTTGAAATGAAGAGCACTGTAAGAGATAGAACAGGCAAAACAAAATAGTTAGCAGTAATAATAATTAACATATAAGACATCGCCGAGTGAGCCCATCTAACTATAATTTGATCAGACAAGATTAAATCTACTTTTGGACCACTAGACCGGGTATATTCCCCAGTGGAGTCGCCAAGCTGTCGCAATGGGATTTTGCGGTCGGCTGGACGATCACTCACCGAAGTGGGAAAAAGTGAGGAGTCGCCACCTTAGTTTTGAGGGAAACTAAAGAAAACCATTTGAGAAGTTAAATTAAAAATGAAACCACTTCAAAACAGAGATTCTAAGTTCGGGGTCCGTAAACGGGTGGGGAAGGTGTTAGGCACCCCACCTCGTCCCTTAATAAGGGTAAGTAGATTTAATTCTGCATTCTTTATAAATTAGTTAGGAGGGCTTGGACGGCAATGTTAATCCTTTTAGTAAAAGGAATATTTGATTTTTCACTAAATTTGGATCACCCAGATACATAAGTAAATGAGACAACCTTAGTGAACGGGTGTGAGAATCGGATAAGAACTCTCCTCCGATCTCTTTTAAGTTGTTTATTAAAATTTTGAGGGGAGACCGGATAAGAACCCTCCTCCGATCTCTTTTAGAGTTATTTATTAATGTTTTGAGTTGAGACCGGATAAGAACTCTCCTCCGATCCCTATTTAATGTTTATTAAAATTTAAAGGGAGACCGGATAAGAACCCTCCTCCGATCTCTTTTAGAGTTATTTATTAATGTTTTGAGTTGAGACCGGATAAGAACTCTCCTCCGATCCCTATTTAATGTTTATTAAAATTTTGAAGGGAGACCGGATAAGAATCCTCCTCCGATCTCCTTTAAGAGTTGATTTAAAACTTTTAGGCAAGGATAGGATAAGGACTCTTCCGACCTCTTCTATTTTGACGGGACCCGGACAAAGACTTTTCCGACCTTTAAAAATTTAACCACAGCTACGGGTCCTAAGAACCTAAAACTAAGAATTCTGGCATTCAAAAATACTGGGGATAAGGTTTCTGGATACCCTGTGGCTGAACGGGGAACACTAGACTTGATTCACTGACCTTTTCATGTAGTCATTTTACCAATATCTATTAACATCCGATCTATTCTGTTATGTTTACTTTGGTTCTATTTCGCTTTATGACATCTTGCCGAATTGCTGTTTACGTCAGCCTAATAGTTTGGCTATCTTCCTGACGTGTTATTCATGTTCTCTCTTTTAAAAGAGATCCCTAAGTTGCAGTTACCTACGTTTACCCAACCACTTACATACTACTAGGAGTTAGAAAACTTGCTTTCAAAAAAAGATGAAGATTAATAAAAATGAACTGATCACTAAATAGATGATTTGAGAGTGTCATTCTTTGGGGATCGTTTGTGCAAACGTAGAAAGTCACAGATGTGAGAAGAATAAAGAAAATGCAGAAAGTAAATGTAGACACTCGATAAAACAGTGATATGAGCTCTTACAGTAACATTCTTTGGGGATCGTTTGTGCAAAAGTAGAAAGTCACAGATGTGAGAAGAACAAAGAAAATACAGAAAGTAAATGTAAGCATTTAATAAAACAGTAGTATGAGCTCTTACCTGTGAGGAGCCAAAGCTACTAAAATAACTATGGGGTGCCAAATAGTGATAAGGCAAGGATTGATTGGCCTGAGGGGTGGTGTTCCTCGTGAACTGGAGGGTGATTAGCTAAAATGCGATCAGATCAAGATGAAAAGAACCGAATAGAATGAAGTTGAGCTTGGACAGAAATGATAAAAGGCAGAAAGTGAGAGTGTGACCAGATAATGAACAAACTGGAAATGTAGAGTTCCAGTATTCAGAATCCTTTCAAGAAAAACACTTCAGAAAACTTGTTTCAAAAGTCTTTTTGATTGACACTTCTAAGTAGCAGAGTAGTAAACTAAATGATTTCAGAGTTCCTCTGCTATAATAACAGCCTCTTGTCTATTTTTTTCTTGCCCGTCCATCCCTTGAACAGTTTTTATGCCGGTATTTATAGGAATCGGGTGCTCTTCGTGAAGGGTCAGGATTTATTTGAGGGAGATGGAGGGTCGAGATCTCGAAGGACATGATCGGAGGTTCAGGAATTAAAGAGAATCAAAATGAATGGTTGAGATCACTCTTCATAACATTATACTCGATTTGATAATTTGTGAAATGGAGTTTAAATTCTTATTGACATTTACTGTCTTTTGAATTTAACTATGTTTCGATTACTGAGATTTAATGTGATATTGTGTTAAATTCTTTATGACATTTATTGTCTTGAATTTAATTATGGTTTTACGTATCCATCATTTATTTGAATTATGAATTGCGATTTAAACTTGTATTTGGTTAATGTTGTGCACCACTGAGACATTGTCTCAGCGATAGCTTTTTATTGCTGTCGCAGGTAGAGAGACAGACAGGGCAGCAGACTAGGCTGCTAGTACCGTCAGCGAGAGATTTTCGAGTATAATGAGTATACCAGTATTTTGCATTTTGCTTGTATTGTATGACTTTGTATGTACATTTTGTTTTTGGTTTTGAGCGATTGTAAATTCAAATTGTACCTTGAAGTTGTAAATTAATTATGAGTTATTTGACTTGTAAAAATTGTATTATATTTCCTTATCTCAGACTTGAAAATTTTCTATGGAATTGAGTTGATAAATTGTTGTGTTGAGAAATGTATTGGAGTTGAGATTTGGAAAATTTTTGAAGTGCTTTTCTGAGTTTTACAAGAAGCTGCTTTGTCCAAAATACAGATGGCACTTTGCCAAAATGTTTCTGAGAATTCCAAATAAACCAAATGAGTTAGTTGTTTCACTTGATTCACCAAAGTTTTTAATACTGTAAATAGTGCTCACCATGTAAAAGAAGTAAGAAAAGTTTTAAAATCCCTTGTAGTGTATTTAATGGGTTATCGATGAAGCGGAGTTGGTAATTCATTAGGTATACTACGGATCATGTTATGCCTTACAGAGGGTAGGGTGTGACATGTTTTGGTGGTATCGAGCAAAGTTTTTAAATTACATTTTCTGTTACTTGAATATTCTTTCTTTATAGTACAACTACTCAATATCATTGTTTGATACATACAGTACATTACATTATAAAAATGCACTAACGAGAGGAAATCTCCTTGTGTGATTTGTTCAGGAGAGCTAAAATCCTCGAATTGACTATGGAAGAGGGTGATCGTTCAGTCGATCAATCTATTGAGGTGAGGTGCAAGGGATGCCCTGTGCCTACATAATGTTAGTGGTTCAAGTGACACCGGCTCTGCGATCATGATTTCTTCCTCGATTCCCTCGTGAGATGGGTAATGTTCCAACAAATGGTCGGTAATGCACCTACTCAAGTCCCAATCTGATACACGGTGGTACAACCACGGTCTCCTACGAGGCAAGATGACAAATTGATGAAGTATGGGGCTCTGAGTTTAAGGGACGATAGATCCTCTAGAAGGTGAGCAATGGTTAGAGAGGATGGATAGGGTAATCAAGAAACCGCATTGCAGAGGAGCTCGGTCGAATACTCGGTATCTCTATTACAGGGGATGCTTATGGTGGTGGAAAACCATTCCCCACGATGCAGTAGAACCAGCGGTGCTAACACTGGAATGATTTCCTCGAGAATTCAGACGAAATATGTCCTCGATGCTTATGTAGACCAGAAGCGCAAGAATTCCTAAGTGCAAAGCGAGGCGGTCGGTGGTGAGTATGAAAGAGAATTTTCTCGCCTTAGCCATTATGCAAGAAGTCTACTTGCTACCAGCAGGAGAGATGCAAGAGGTTTGAAGCGGCTTGAAGCCCAGATGTCAGTACAAATGTCGGCTTCAAACACACTAACTTCTCTGAACTTATTTCTCAAGCTCTAGAGTTGGAAAGAATTGAGTTTGAGATCGCTCTGAGAAAAGAGATCGGAGAAGGCAGAGAAAGAGGAAAAAGCAGAGAAACGAGTTCCAGGTGGTCCCTCTTGGAAAGAGGAAGAACTATGAGGACACAGCAGAGGTGGTAAGAAGTGCAGTAGGGAAGACATTCGGGATGAAACCTCCTCTATCAAAGACAAGATCTGGAGATTCCTACCATTCCGCCAATGTGAAAATTGTGGAAGATATCATGGTGGGATATGCTATAAGGCTATTGGAGCTGTTATAGCTGTGGAGGCACAGGACACTTTGCCAAGGGCGCACCGATGAGTCGTAGAGTTGGACCACCTCCTACTCTGCGGAAGGGTCGATCGAGCCACTGTCACTGAAGTTCACAACCACCTAGCAGGTAGAGGCGAGGGTAGAGGTAGCCCAAAGCAGCCAAGGCACGATGAAACAATCGGAGCAAGACGGTGCTCCAATCGGAATGTATGCAATGAGACAGAGGAAGAGGCGAGACATCGATGTTGTGGCTGGTACCTTCTCAACTTTTAACCAAGATTTGTTTGTGTTATTTGATCCGGGTTCTACCCATTCTTATGTGTGTGCTAGCATCATTGATTGCATTGCGGTTCCATGTACAAAAATGGACTTTGAGGTGCTAGTAACAAGTCTGCTAGGACAGGAGGTCAGGGAAATAAATTTTGATGCATTAGTGATTAGTCCTTTAGGATAAGGATTGTGATAATAAGTGAAATTAGTTTTGGAAGAGTTTATCAGCGAAAAGTATTTCCTGACACACTATAAATTATAAAGCTAATTGGCGATCCTACTTAATGTAAGGCAAGAGGACGTAAAAGTAAGTTACAGAAATAGAATTGCTCTAGATGAAGGCAAAGATGTTACTATTAGTAATTGTTAATGGATATTGTAATCAGAATAAGTTCGGATATCAGTGAATTCGAAAAGGACAAAGGATAGGAAAGTTTGATCTATTGGGATGTATTGTAGTAACTATGCAATGTTCTTGATTGTTTATACTGTAAACTGCGGATTACAAAACTAACTTGAGATTATTGTGTAGAGCTACGTACTATCTGATAGTACACCTAGATGAGGATAGTTGCCAATGGCATCTGTTTTTGTATAGTTATGCCAGGACATAATTTAATTGTTAGAAATAAGTTTTAAAATCCTACTTAGGGATCTAAAACTCAAAAGTTAGAATATCGAAAGGTTATAGTTCGGTACAAAAGAAAGTAAGTTATAAAATATTGACAGATAAAAAGAGTTATGGAAGTAGAGATTTGAACAGTTGATTCATATATAACAAAGAAATATTACTAATGTGAGGAAGCCCTAATGGACCAGAATGGTCAGAGGACCAATGACTGATGAATGATTCTAACATGACCTCAAGGGTCATTCAAGAAGGAACATGAATCGAAATATTAGACAGGACAATAGTAAGAGAAGATTAGTGTTATACAAACAAATTAAATGTTGTATTAGATTGTTAAAAGTCTTATTCAAATTTGAGGAAAAGAAGACTATACGATCATATAGAAAGGAGAAAATAAACGTATGACTATCGTAAGATGGCTATTGGGTAAAATTTCATGGACGAAATTATTTTAAGGGGAGAATTGTAACACCCTAAGTTCGATAGTGCGTTCTCTTGCTCGGTGACCGATCTTTGTCAGGACAGTAGGATGCCTAGAAACTTGCCGATATGAGTGAGGAGACATAAAATAATGAAATACAAGAAAAGAAAATACAAGAAAAACAAAGGAAAAATAATAGCAAAGAAATGTAACCAAGTTAAGCGGCGAAAAACCTAGCGATGGGTGGCCCAGGGAAGTCACGGCGTGGACCGTTGACTAGTCTGGAATTTGGAAACCACTGAAAATATTTTAGGACTCCAATAAATATTTATTGAAGTATAAATATCATTAGAAATATCAAAGAAAAATTAAATAATTAGTACAAAGAAAAGTGAGAAATCAAAAAACGAACAAAACTCGGTGTTACCGAAAAATCTGAATGCAACCGAGCAGGCATTATGGTCATTTGACATCCCGAATTGTCTTTTGACCTAAATGTCCATTAAAAATAAATAATATTACACTTAGAAAATAAAATGAAAAATTAGTTTAGTGGTACCTAATACAAATAGCTAAAATCATGGGTTAATGTGGAATAAATGAACAATTGGCTTATTATATGATTATTTGGAGTTAGTGGACCATTAAAGGATTAATTAAACACATAGTGGGGCAGGTGTACATCCATTATCCAAGGCAGAAACTTCATCTTCTCCATTGTACCAAAGTTGCGTGAATGAAGGAGAGGAAACTCCATGGACATTTTCATGCAAGCTTGATCCATCCTTCCATTTCAACTCCAAACACTTGAGTTCCTTCATTAAAGTTTGTCTACTCATCACAAGGAAGAGTTTGATACCAAATTTGAGAGGTTTAAGCAAGGTTTAATAAGCTCCAACCATAAGGTAAGTTAGTGTTTTTGAAGATAGCTTTGTTAAGTTTTGTGTGCATGTTATGGGTGTTGGTTTTGTGAAGGAAAATTTTGAGTTTGAAGAGTTATTGTTGTGTTCATTTTAGACAGCCATGGAGTCATGTATTTGATGAGATATTTGTGCATATATTTGATGAGAAATGGTGTTGATCATGATGATTTAATAACCTAGTGAATTACTTCATATTTATATGGTGATTTTTGGCACTTGGATGAGAATTGATAAATTGTAGGGCAATTTGGTGTTGAAGAAGATTTCGGCAGCTTGGAGACACTTGAATAAATGTATATATTCATGAAGGTGTTGGCAGAATATTGACATGGAAGTTTGATGGATATGTATATAGATTGATTGTGTAAAGTATATGCAAAAATTTGTAATGGTTAGGTGTGTATGTGATTGTACTTAGAACTTGTAAATTGAGTGTTAATTGGTGTATTGAGGATAATTGTAATCTGCCCAAAATGATGTTAATGTAAAGGGGAATGTGTTTTTGGTAATGTACCAAAACAGATTTGGTAGGGAAGTAAACATATTGCAAGGTAAATGTGTGTAATTGATGTGTGTTAAGCAAAGTAACTAAGGGCAGTGTACATTTTAGCCAATAAGTTTAAATGTGTAACCTCAATTGGTATGAGACCAATTGGAGGTGGAACTAGGCACAAAATGTGCCAACTTTCATTGAGAAAACATACAAAAATTCTGCTTGCAAGGTGACCTAAGAAAATGACCAATTCGGATTAGGTGCAATTAGGACCTGAAAAATGACCAATTGGGCAGCAGTGAGTGTTTAGGCTATAACTCACTCAAAACAGGTCCAATTGACCTGAACTTTTAACCATGAATAGTTAAGACCCATACCTACAAGTCTTATGAAGACACCAAAATCCAGAAATGACCATAAGCAAGTCAAACAACTTGCACAAGTTCGGGTCCAAAAACTGGCCGAACCAAAGTTGACCAAATTGACCTAAAATTGACCTAATTTGATACCATTTGACCAGCAATAGTATAATGACCATAACTTGGTCTACTTAACTCGGATTGACCTAAAATTTTGCACCGCGGTCCATAAGACATAGATCTACAAGTTTGTAGTTTTGACCGAAACTCGAAAACCGAGGGAACTAGGCCGTCCGGCTAGGTCAAACTAGTATCCCGGAATCCAGCAGTTTGCAATAAAATGCAAGGAAACGCAGTATACATAGAAACGAGTTTGATAGAACGTACCAACCCTAAAATACTATGGAATATGACATATTAATAACACTAAGACCTAATTTACCTAGAACACGTCGAGGGTCGGTATATTAGGTGATTAAGCAAATAAAGGTATTCAGTGAATTGTTTATCGAACATTATCGTTAGAGGCAAATTAATTTAGCACTGAAACACTTCAAATTGTGTTTCTCAGTTAACAAGGACTCAGAGAAAGGGAAGGAAACACTGAGTCCAGACCAGGGAGACAGTCATCAGAGGTTTGTGCACAACAACTATTTCTTTTGAATTTTTCAATTGAAATAAATATTGACTATTTGTACATTATTGTTTTAAATTGTGGAAATGTGTTTGAATGGATATTTATTGCTTGAAAAGCATTGTAAATGATTTGAAAGCTGAGAAATTGTTTGAATGATATTGATGGATACTCATTGCTTAAAAAAGCATTGTAAATGGTTTGAAATTGTGGAAAAATTGGTTTAGTGTGATTTGTGAAAATTGAAGTTAATTATGAATTGTGTTGCCATTTTGTGAATGAAATTATGACTTGGGAAATTTATTGGATTCTCACGAATCATTTGAATAAAATGTTTGGAATTGGTTTTGTGTTCACACTTAGCATGACATTATCATATCATTCCTTCTCCATTTATGGAGTTGTGATCGTTTATTTCCTTCTCCAGTTATGGAGTCGTGATTGTTTATTTTTCACTCTCTGGTTTACTAGTTGAGGTGATCGGATGAGTACTCATTATATAGCTAGCTCCCTTCCTCATTGATTTCGATTAGTGGGGTTGTGATTGCTTTGTCGTGGTGTACAACGCGGCATTGATCGGAAATTTGTGTCATGGCTTAAGTTGTGAATGAATTGGCAACACTGTATTCTTAAATTATTTGACTAAATTGTGTTATTATGCGATTTGATAATTTGTGAAATGGAGTTTAAATTCTTATTGACATTTACTGTCTTTTGAATTTAACTATGTTTCGATTACTGAGATTTAATGTGATATTGTGTTAAATTCTTTATGACATTTATTGTCTTGAATTTAATTATGGTTTTACGTATCCATCATTTATTTGAATTATGAATTGCGATTTAAACTTGTATTTGGTTAATGTTGTGCACCACTGAGACATTGTCTCAGCGATAGCTTTTTATTGCTGTCGCAGGTAGAGAGACAGACAGGGCAGCAGACTAGGCTGCTAGTACCGTCAGCGAGAGATTTTCGAGTATAATGAGTATACCAGTATTTTGCATTTTGTACTGTATTGTATGACACTGTATGTACATTTTGTTTTTGGTTTTGAGCAGTTGTAAATTCAAATTGTACCTTGAAGTTGTAAATTAATTATGAGTTATTTGACTTGTAAAAATTGTATTATATTTCCTTATCTCAGACTTGAAAATTTTCTATGGAATTGAGTTGATAAATTGTTGTGTTGAGAAATGTATTGGAGTTGAGATTTGGAAAATTTTTGAAGTGCTTTTTACAGGTTTTCTGAAGAACTGTTTTGTCCAAAATACAGATGGCACTTTGCCAAAATTTTTACAGGAATTCCAAATAAACCAAATGAGTTAGTTGTTTCACTTCAGTTCACCAAAGTTTTTAATACCTGTAAATAGTGCTCACCACTGTAAAAGAAGTAAGAAAAGTTTTTAAAATCCCTTGTAGTGTATTTAATGGGTTATCAGTAGACGGAGTTGGTAATTCATTAGGTATACTACGGGATCATGTTATGCCTTACAGAGGGGTAGGGTGTGACATGTTTTGGTGGTATCAGAGCAAAGTTTTTAAATTCTGTTTTCACCTGTTACTTGAATATTCTTTCTTTATAGTACAACTGCTCAATATCATTGTTTGATACATACAGTACATTACATTATAAAAATGCACTAACGAGAGGAAATCTCCTTGTGTGATTTGTTCAGGAGAGCTAAAATCCTCGAATTGACTATGGAAGAGGGTGATCGTTCAGTCGATCAATCTATTGAGGCTGAGGTGCAAGGGGATGCCCTGTGCCTACATAATGTTAGTGGTTCAAGAAGACCAGCTCCCGCAGCATCGCAGCTTTCTTCCTCGATTCGCTCGCAGATGGTCAGTAATGTTCCAACAAATGGTCGGTAATGCACCTACTCAAGTCCCAATACGGACACGGTGGTACAACCACGCCTCCTACGAGGCAGTATGACAAATTGATGAAGTATGGGGCTACAGAGTTTAAGGGGACAGTAGATCCTCTAGAAGCTGAGCAATGGTTAGAGAGGATGGATAGGGTAATCAAGAAACTGCATTGCACAGAGGAGCTCAGATTCGAATACTCAGTATCTCTATTACAGGGGGATGCTTATGACTGGTGGAAAACCATTCCCACGATGCAGTAGAACCAAAGATGCTAACTGGAATGATTTCTCGGAATTGATGCAAATATGTCCCTGATGCTTATGTAGACCAGAAACTGCAAGAATTCCTAAGTCTGAAACAGGGGGGCAGATCAGTGGCTGAGTATGAAAGAGAATTTTCCCGCCTTAGCCATTATGCAGTAAGTCTACTTGCTACCAGCAGGGAGAGATGCAAGAGGTTTGAAACTGGCTTGAAGCCCAGTATCAGAGTACAAGTAATCGGCTTCAAACACACTAACTTCTCTGAACTTATTTCTCAAGCTCTAGAGTTGGAAAGAATTGAGTTTGAGACTGCTCCTGAGAAAAAGAGATCAGAGAAGACAGAGAAAGAGGAAAAAACAGTAGAACAGAGTTCCAGTGGTCCTACTGGAAAGAGGAAGAACTATGAGGGACACAGCAGAGGTGGTAAGAAGTCTGGTAGGGGAAGACATTCAGGACAGAAACCTCCTCTATCTGGTCAGCACAGTACCGGAGATTCCTACCATTCCCGCCAATGTGAAAATTGTGGAAGATATCATGGTGGGATATGCTATAAGGCTATTGGAGCCTGTTATAACTGTGGAGGCACAGGACACTTTGCCAAGGACTGCACCAGTAGTCGTAGAGTTGGACCACCTCCTACTACTGCAGAAGGGTCAGTCCAGAGCCCTGTCACCAGAAGTTCACAACCACCTAGCAGAGGTAGAGGCAGGGGTAGAGGTAGCCCAGCAGGCAGCCAAGGCACAGTGAAACAATCGGAGCAAGACAGTGCTCCAATCAGAATGTATGCAATGAGACAGAGGGAAGAGGCCGAGACATCTGATGTTGTGGCTGGTACCTTCTCAACTTTTAACCAAGATGTGTTTGTGTTATTTGATCCGGGTTCTACCCATTCTTATGTGTGTGCTAGCATCATTGATTGCATTGCGGTTCCATGTACAAAAATGGACTTTGAGGTGCTAGTAACAAGTCTGCTAGGACAGGAGGTCAGGGAAATAAATTTTGATGCATTAGTGATTAGTCCTTTAGGATAAGGATTGTGATAATAAGTGAAATTAGTTTTGGAAGAGTTTATCAGCGAAAAGTGAAGGAACGGAAGCGTGAAAAACACAATATTATACCATTGAATTCAAAAATTTTCACCTAGGGTCACATGCACCATGCAAGATTTATTTTTATCTATTTGATTTCAATGATAAACAACATATTAAAACTCTTTTAATATGTTTTTGGATCTGTATTTGCCATTTAAGATTTTAAAATGAATCAGATTAATTTTAGAACCCTAGATTAAATCAAGAACGATTACACTAACCTCTTGATGTGCCGCAAAGATGTCTCGCGCTTTGAGATTCGCCTTCAGACACCGCATGTTGTCCTCTAGCTTGTCCACACCAAGAACACCTATGGCAGCCCTTGAACAGCTTCTAAAGCCTTTTCTATTAATTAGAAATTCAAGTTCTGCTTTTAAGAGATTAGAGATGTAAACAGACACTAGAAACAATTTCTAGTGTTCTTAATTCAAGAGATTGATGGCTAATCTCTTTGAATTGATGAGAGATGAAGAGAAATAGCTGGAGAGGCTCAAAGTGGCGTGACATATGAGAGGAGAGGCTGCTGGTTGTGTTTTCTTTCATAACCCCACTTAAATAGCTAGGTTAACACATTAAACCCTAGCCACATGTCACCTTTTGATTAGCTCTAGGTTTAAGTGACCCAATCACATTGTGCCAAGTGTCAAACCTATATTTAATCTTGATTTTAATCATCTTACATGATTAAAAATATTTGGCAAGCTTATGTGTTATGCCATGTGTCACCATCTCATGGTGCCACGTGTCACACCGCAAAATGACCAAAATGCCCTCGTGTCTTAATTTTGAGTTCTTAACCCAAAATAATTATTTTCTTCTTCTAATTAATTTATATCAAATATAAATTAATTAATTAATCTCTATTAATTATTTTCATCAATTAAATTCATATTTAAACACTTTAAATATAAATTTAATTTATACTACACATCCAATAATCTAGATTTGGTTTCAAGTCATGCTAGGACTTTGCAATTTTATTGCAAACCAAATCTATTTAATTAATCAATTAAACTCTTTAATTAATTAATTAAATCATATTTAAATAGGTGATAACTTGTGTATGTGTGTGACTTACTAGGCTCATCACTAATTGGCAATGAGACATGATATCAACTCTTAATATCATCGTAACTCTTTCTTACCATAAATGATTTCTCTAAATCATTTTATGAACCTCATAGACCATGGTTAACACCTAGCATAGCATGCCATGGCCACCCAATTAGTAATAAGATTTACCTTAAATGAACCTATAATCATATGTTACCATGCACTAGAATCTCTCTGCTATAAAATCCCAACTCAAGCCGGAGTCATGGTTTATGTCAAACTCCATTTGCTATGAATATTATGTTCTCTTTTAATTCCAGTTCTTGATTAAAAGATTTTTCTCATCGTAAACTCTTTTCAATAAATCTATCTGTCTCCGCCAGAACTTGAAACATCAAGAACAATTAAATGAACATAGGATTTTATCTCTATTTACTTAGAGGAACAGATTCCATCTTGATCAACACCTACCTCCATATATAACTAGTAGGAGCCAACACATGCCCATATACCCATACATAGTACAAGTATGAAAGCAAGATCAAACTCAAACTACCTATATACAAGATAATCGTATATCTCAGTCTAAAGATTATATGCATCGATATGATTTATGACAAAACATTGACAAGAGTAAACTCCATGTGCTTGTCATAAGTGTCACTGGTTCGGCCTACTTATCATTTATAAGTGCCTATCATGTTTGTTATATGGCATGAGACTCACCATTCCATCTTATTTATATCTCATATAAATAACTTGGGAACAAACATGAATACAATCTTTCTGGATAAGTCATGTCCTTATTATGAAGTATCCTCGATTGTGAACCTATTTATGATACTTTGTGCTAGAAATATTGTCACTCATATTCTTAATAACTTAAGAATAATATTTCTAACAAAATATCAATGGACCTTTTCTATTACACATAAATATATTATGTAAACTGAAAAATGGGAATACTATTTTTAATAAAAATATGTACAAGATACAAACTAAATGATATGCTCTATGGCATACTACTAACAAACTCACACTAGCACTAGAGCCATACATTACAATATCTTAGACCCATCTTCTCAAGTTGTCAGTCTAACTGCGCTTGTGACAAAGGCTTAGTGACTGGATCACCGAATTTTTCACCGATGTTATTTTTCTCGCATGGCTATATCGCTTTGCCCAACTATATGTCCGATAATGTGGTAGTGCCTTTCTATGTGTTTGGATTTTGGTGAGACCTTAGTTCCTTAGCTCAGATGATCGCTCCATTATTGTCACAA
This sequence comes from Hevea brasiliensis, assembly GCF_030052815.1. Classification (NCBI taxonomy): domain Eukaryota; kingdom Viridiplantae; phylum Streptophyta; class Magnoliopsida; order Malpighiales; family Euphorbiaceae; genus Hevea; species Hevea brasiliensis. The sequence continues at coordinate 49,507,803 of NC_079494.1, forward strand.
GGTAGTGGAACCGCCGACTCAATGGAAGGAACTACCGTAAGTTCTCACACGAACTTCTTTATCCAAACAGCTTCCTTTGCAAAGATCTCGATGCAAAGAATATACTCAAATTTCAGAGTGGAATCGCAATGTGCTCGCTTGGAACTCTTCCAACCGATCGCACTTCCATTACAAATGAACACATATCCAGAGGTAGAATTTCTATCATCGATATCTGATTGGAAATCAGAATCAATATAACAATCCAATTGAAAGTCTCCAAATACATAAATCAAGAATAAATCCTTAGTTCTACTTAATTAATTAAGAATATACTTGACAGCTATCCAGTGTTCCAAACCTGGAGTGGATTGATACCTGCTAGTAAAACTAATAAAGATATGCGATATCCGCCTAGTACACAACATTGCATACATTAAACTTCCAATAGCCAAGCATATGGTATCCTTGCCATCTTATCTCTTTCTTCATGTGTCTTTGGAGACATCTCTTTAGAAAGTTTGATACCAGGTCTCACTTGTAACAATCCTCTCTTGGAATCAAGCATGTTAAACCTCTTTAACACCTTTTCCAAGTATAGACTTTTGGATAAACCAATTATTCTTTTAGCTCTATCTCTATAGATGCTAATCCCAAGAATATAGGTTGCATACCCTAAGTCTTTCATGGAGAATGTATTTGACAACCATACCTTTATAGTCTTCAACATACCAGTATCATTACCCATCAACAAGATGTCATCCACATATAAGACAAGGAAAGTGATAGCACTGCCACTAACCTTCTTATATACACATGGCTCATCCTCATTTTTGATAAAACCAAAAGATTTAATGGCTTCATCAAAACGGATGTTCCAACTCCTCAAGCTTGTTTCAACCCATAAATGGATCGCTTTAGCTTGCATACCTTGGAACCATCTTGGGATTCAAATCCTTAGGTTGTTCCATGAAAATGTTTTCTTCAATGTATCCATTGAGAAAAGCCGCTTTGACATCCATCCGCCAAATCTCATAATCATAGTATGCAGCTATTGCTAATAAAATCCTAATTGATTTAAGCATGGCAACAAAGTAGAAAGTCTCCTCATAGTCTATTCCTTGCCTTTGGCGAAACCCTTTCGCTACTAGCCTTGCCTTATAGGTCTCTACCTTTCCATCGTAACCAATTTTCTTCTTGAAAACCCATTTGTTCCCTATAGGTACAATACCTTTAGGTGGGTCAACAAGATCCCAAACTTGATTCTTATACATGGAATCAATCTCTGATTTCATAGCATCAATCCATTTTGAAGAGTCTATATCGATATAGCTTCTTCATAGGTAAGTGGATCATCTCCATGATCTACTTCTTCATGAGTAGACAACTCTTGTTCTTCTTCATGAAGAAAACCATATCTCACCGTGGGTGAGATACCGGTTGTTCTACGAGGAACAAATTGTAGATGTTTCATCAATGGGTATAGGTTGACTAGATGGATCTATATCCATCTGATCCGCTGGTTGGTCGTAATTCTCCAATTCTAACTCTATTTGCCTTCCTTTGCCTCCTTCTTGAACAAACCGTTGTTCAAGAAATGTGGCATCTCTACTTATCACAACCTTTGTGAAGTAGGCAAATAAAAATAATATCCAAAACTATCTTTGGATATCCAACAAATCGACCTTTTCTCGATCCGGTCTCCAATTTATCGTTGTTCACTTTTTGATATAAGTCGACAACCCCAAATCTTAACATGCTTAAGACTTGGTTTTCTTCCATGCCATATCTCATAAGGTGTGGAAGAAACTGATTTTGATGGAATCCTATTCGTAATATACAAAGTCGATTCTAATGCAAATCCTCAAAAGGAGATTGGCATATCAAGATAGCTCATCATACTACGCACTATATCCAATAGGGTACGATTTCTCCTTTCGTGATACACCATTCACCTGTATGCTCTCGGAGGAGTCACCGAGAAACAATGCCATGCTCTCTCAAGTATTCATCAAATTCAAGACTAAATATTCACCTCCACGATCCGATCAAGAGCTTTAATACTTTTTCCTGTTTGATTTTCTACTTCAGATTTAAATTCCTTAAACTTTTCAAAGGATTCATGTTTGTATTTCATCAAATACAAATACCCAAACCTTGATTTATTATCAGTAAAGGTAATAAAATAATGAAATCCCCCTCTAACCATTTCTTTAAATGGACCACATACATCACTATGTATTAGCTCCAAAATATTTTCACTCTTAGCCCTTGTCCAACAAAGGGTGATCTAGTCATTTTGCCCTCAAGGCAAGATTCACAAGTTGGAGTAGGCTCAGAGCCCAATGAGGATAGAATCCCCATTTTCTCCAATTTTGCAATCCTATCTTCTCGCAACATGACATAACCTTAAGTGCCAAATATATTTTGAACTTGAGTTGGTTTTCACCATGGCATTGCATTCATTTAGATTGCTACACTGCCGCTGGAAACACTTTCATCGGGCAATGGAAACACTTTCCTGCTAAGTGGAAACACTTTCCTTTGCCTCCATCACCTTTAGTCTTACTTTTCTGCTTAGCTATTTTCTTGAAGGACCAGAACTGAGGTTTCTTTTTCTTATTGCCTTTCTTCTTGTTGACTTTCCACAGTAAGAAGATGCAACCAAAGCTACCTCTTTTCTTTATTGCCCGGCATATTCTTTTGGGCAATAACCAAAGATGTTGAGTAATTCAGCTAAGGTGCATTCCTGCTTAGTCATATGGAAATTTGTCACAAAATTCCCAAAAGACTCGTGAAGGGATCAAGGATCAAATCCGCTTGTAGTTGGAAATCCATGTTGAAGTCAAGATGTTCCAACCGCTCAATCACCAATCATCTTGTGGACATGATCCCCAACATTCTCGTCCTCGCACATCCTCATACTAATAACTGCTTAGATATCTCATACCTAGCATTCTCACTGTGCTCACCATACAACTCTTGTAGGTGAAGGAGGATCTCACTAGCACTCGCATGTTCTCATGTTGCTTCAGAACTCATTACTCATGGAAGCAAGCATGTAACACTTAGCTCTCATATCATGCTCCTTCCACTTGTCCAAAGTATCATGTTCCTCTTGTGTGGCCTCCGGAGGTAAGGGACCAGAACATTTGAATATAGAACATATCCTATATGTTCAAGGTTCAGACAAGTTTCAAATTTCTTAGCCAATCGCATGCATTAGGTCCTCACAACTCACAGATCAAGTATGCTTGCAAGGATATTGGATGGTGGTGGTTGTTTTGTGCTCATTTTTATCGTAAAATTAATCGCAGAAAATAACTGCATTAATTAGTAAATGTATCATGTAATTAACCAAAATGATTATGGTCTTTTAATCAAATTGGTCCTCCCACTAACTTAGCTAATCCTACACTTCCAAAGTAGAAAACTAAATCCTAGTTGGATGGATTTCTAGTGGGTGATTGAATTCTTATAATTCTATTGATCATCCTCAGTACATCCATTATTGGAATTACAATAAACTATAAGTGAGCAACTCCTTGCCCATCACATCTCATGTGAGGTTCAATCTTTTACTAGCCCCTAATGCTCAAAATCTCGTGTACATCCAATATTGACTTATCTTGCATTAGTTAAGTTGATCCCATTGAGCCAAGAATTATGCAAATAATTTTAATGTCCTCAGTACATCCAATATTGGCCACCAAACCATTTACATATTTACAACATTCATGCTTAACAATTATTCTTAAGAAAATCTCTTAAATTAATTGCATCTCATGCAACTATTTAAAATTTCTTAAAATAATTGCCCCAATGGAGGGCTTATGTTATAATTACTTTAATTATAGCATTTCCAACTTAATCATTTGTTTGGAAGATTTTATAGCCATCCTAATTACTATTAAGGTCTCACTTTGCACATTATCCATTTAGCATGCATATATCATATAATTGCATACATTCCCATACATCTCATGCATTCATGGATAAGCAAGAAATATGGTATGATCATGGATTTTCTAAGGGATTCAATTCTCGAGCCACCAAGAATTGAATCAGGCATTCCTAGGTGCATTTCATTCATTCATTTTACAAGAGTTGCTGAAGGAGTACATAATCAACACTTGATATTGAATTCTCCCACCGGTCCCACCAATGCTCTTGACCTCCTTGAACTTCTTGCAATCCAATATTACATAGTAATCCTTGGCATACCAAGGCGAATTTACAAGAACTTAAATAAATGAAATTACAACCCAAAAATATTACAAACTTAATAATACATGCCCAAAATAAATTAAAATAAATTAATTAATTTACAATCCCAAAGAAACATAAAAGAAATAAATCCAATCACATTGGTCTTTTATAGTCCATGATCATCCATCATGCATATCACTATTTAACAATTAAATAAAACATACATACTTAAATTAAATTGAATATCTCATATTCAACTTAAAAATCCAGATTTGAATATGATTCAAATAAATTTAAAATTCATATTTGAATCTCATTCAAACAAATTTAAAAATTCAGATTTGAATCACATTCAAACAACTTCAAAAATTCAGATTTGAATCACATTCAAACATTTTTTAAAAATCAGATTTGAATCACACTCAAATATAATTTTAAAAATCAGATCTGAATTTTATTGAATCAATTTTAAAAAATCAGATTTAAATATGATTCAAACAACTTTAAAAATTCAGATTTGAATCACATTCAAACAACTTTTAAAATTCAGATTTGAATCACATTCAAACATTTTTTAAAATTCTGATTTGAATCATAATTTAATTGTGTGATTAAAACAACTAATTAAACACTTTAATTAGTCAAAGAATAGGCCTTAGATCATACAACAATTGCAGAATTAAAAGCCAAACCTTGAATCACCCATGGAACCATTGTTGCCGCCACCAATGGTGGCTTCACCATGTGTGCCGCCACACCTCATGATCCAACCAGCAATGAATCTCTTGATATCATGATCAAACACAAAATTAAATTATATAATCAACAATCTAAATGGCAAATATAGTGGCTCGATACCAATTGAAGGAACGGAAGCGTGAAAACACAAGATTATACTATTGAATTCAAAAATTTTCACATAGTGTCACATTCACCATTAAAGATTTATTTTTATATATTTGATTTCAATGATAAACAACATATTAAAACTCTTTTAATATGTTTTTGGATCTGTATTTGCAATTTAAGATTTTAAAATTAATCAGATTAATTTTAGAACCCTAGATTAAATCAAGAACGATTACACTAACCTCTTGATGTGCTGCAGCTGTCTGCGCTTTGAGATTCGCCTTCAGACACCGCATGTTGTCCTCTAGCTTGTCCACACCAAGAACACCTATGGCAGCCCTTGAACAGCTTCTAAAGCCTTTTCTATTAATTAGAAATTCAAGTTCTGCCTTTTAAGAGATTAGAGATGTAAACAGACACTAGAAACAATTTCTAGTGTTCTTAATTCAAGAGATTGATGGCTAATCTCTTTGAATTGATGAGAGATGAAGAGAAATAGCTGGAGAGGCTCAAAGTGGCGTGACATATGAGAGGAGAGGCTGCTGGTTGTGTTTTCTTTTCATAACCCCACTTAAATAGCTAGGTTAACACATTAAACCCTAGCCACATGTCACCTTTGGATTAGCTCTAGGTTTAAGTGACCCAATCACATTGTGCCAAGTGTCAAACCTATATTTAATCTTGATTTTAATCATCTTACATGATTAAAAATATTTGGCAAGCTTATGTGTTATGCCATGTGTCACCATCTCATGGTGCCACGTGTCACACCGCAAAATGACCAAAATGCCCTCGTGTCTTAATTTTGAGTTCTTAACCCAAAATAATTATTTTCTTCTTCTAATTAATTTATATCAAATATAAATTAATTAATTAATCTCTATTAATTAATTTTCATCAATTAAATTCATATTTAAACACTTAAAATATAAATTTAATTTATACTACACATCCAATAATCTAGATTTGGTTTCAAGTCATGCTAGGGACTTTGCAATTTTATTGCAAACCAAATCTATTTAATTAATCAATTAAACTCTTTAATTAATTAATTAAATCATATTTAAATATGTGATTAATTGTGTATGTGTGTGACTTACTAGTCTGATCACTAATTGGCAATGAGTCATGATATCATCTGTTATTATCATCATAACTGTTTATTTCAATATATGATTTCTCTAAATCATTTTATGAACCTCATAGACCATGTTTAACTCCTAGCATAGCATGCCATGGACAACCAATTATTAATAAGATTTACGTTAAATGAACCTATAATCATATGTTACCATGCACTAGAATCTCTCTGCTACAAAATCCCAACTCAAGCCGAGTCATGGTTTATGTCAAACTCCATTTGCTATGAATATTATGTTCTCTTCTTTAATTCCAGCTCTGATTAAAAGATTTTTCTCATCGTAAACTCTTTCAATAAATCTATCTGTCTCCGGCCAGAACTTGAAACATCAAGAACAATTAAATGAACATAGGATTTTATCTCTATTTACTTAGATGAACAGATTCCATCTTGATCAACACCTACCTCCATATATAACTAGTAGGAGCCAACACATGCCCATATACCCATACATAGTACAAGTATGAAAGCAGTATCAAACTCAAACTACCTATATACAAGATAACTGTGCTATCTCAGGTCTAAAGATTATATGCACTGATATGATTTATGACAAAATATTGACAAGAGTAAACTCCATGTGCTTGTCACAAGTGTCACAGGTTCGGCCTACTTATCATTTATATGTGCCTATCATGTTTGTTATATGGCATGAGACTCACCATTCTATCTTATTTATATCTCATATAAATAACTTGGGAACAAATATGAATACAATCTTTCTGGATAAGTCATGTCCTTATTATGAAGTATCCTCGATTGTGAACCTATTTATGATACTTTGTGCTAGAAATATTGTCACTCGTATTCTTAACAACTTAAGAATAATATTTCTAACAAAATATCAATGGACCTTTTCTATTACACATAAATATATTATGTAAACGGAAAAGTGGAAATGCCTTTTATTAATAAAAATATGTACAAGATACATACTAAATGATATGCTCTAGGGCATACAACTAACAATCTCCCACTAGCACTAGAGCCATTCATTACAATATCTTAGACCTATCTTCTCAAGATGTCACTAATCGAGCTTGTGACAAAGGCTTAGTGAATGGATCACCTGAATTTTTCACCGATGTTATTTTTCTCGCATGGCTATATCGCTTTGCCCAACTATATGTCCGATAATGTGGTAGTGCCTTTCTATGTGTTTGGATTTTGGTGAGACCTTAGTTCCTTAGCTCAGATGATCGCTCCATTATTGTCACAAAGGTAGTGGAACCGCGACTCAATGGAAGGAACTACTGTAAGTTCTCAGAACGAACTTCTTTATCCAAATAATTCCTTTGCAAGATTCGATGCAACAATATACTCACTTCAGAGTGGAATCTGCAATCGTGCTCGCTTGGAACTCTTCCAACCGATCGCACTTCCATTACAAATGAACACATATCCAGAGGTAGACTTTCTATCATCGATATCCGATTGGAAATCGTAATCAGATAACCATCCAATTGCAAGTCTCCACTTCCATAAATCAAGAATAAATCCTTAGTTCTTCTCAAGTACTTAAGAATATTCTTGATAGCTATCCAAAGGTTCCAAACCTCGATTGGATTGATACCGCTAGTCAAACTAACAAAGATATGCGATATCCGCCTAGTACACAACATTGCATACATTAAACTTCCAATAGCAAGCATATGGAATCCTCGCCATCTTATCTCTTTCTTCAGTGTCTTTGGAGACATCTCTTTAGAAAGATGGATACCATGTCTCACTAGTAACAATCCTCTCTTGGAATCAAGCATGTTAAACCTCTTTAACACCTTTTCCAAGTATAGACTTTGGGATAAACCAATTATTCTTTCGCCTATCTCTATAGATGCGAATCCCAAGAATATAGGTTGCCTCCCTAAGTCTTTCATGGAGAATGTATTTGACAACCATACCTTTATAGTCGCAACATACCCGTATCATTACCCATCAACAAGATGTCATCCACATATAAGACAAGGAAAGTGATAGCACTGTCACTAACCTTCTTATATACACATGGCTCATCCTCATTTTTGATAAAACCAAAGGATTTAATGGCTTCATCAAAACGGATGTTCCAACTCCTCAAGCTTGTTTCAACCCATAAATGGATCGCTTTAGCTTGCATACCTTGGAACCATCTTGGGATTCAAATCCCTAGGTTGTTCCATGAAAATGTTTTCTTCAATGTATCCATTGAGAAAAGTCGCTTGACATCCATCCGCCAAATCTCATAATCATAGTATGCAGCTATTGCTAATAAAATCCTAATTGATTTAAGCATGGCAACAAAGTAGAAAGTCTCCTCATAGTCTATTCCTTGCCTTTGGCGAAACCCTTTCGCTACTAGCCTTGCCTTATAGGTCTCTACCTTTCCATCGTAACCAATTTTCTTCTTGAAAACCCATTTGTTCCCTATAGGTACAATACCTTTAGGTGGGTCAACAAGATCCCAAACTTGATTCTTATACATGGAATCAATCTCGATTTCATAGCATCAATCCATTTTGAAGAGTCTATATCGGATATAGCTTCTTCATAGGTAAGTGGATCATCTCCATGATCTACTTCTTCATGAGTAGACAACTCTTGTTCTTCTTCATGAAGAAAACCATATCTCACCGTGGGTGAGATACCCTCGGTTGTTCTACGAGGAACAAATTGTAGATGTTTCATCAATGGGTATAGGTTGACTAGATGGATCTATATCCATCCGACCGCTGGTTGGTCGAATTCTCCAATTCTAACTCTATTTGCCTTCCTTTGCCTCCTTCTTGAACAAATTGTTGTTCAAGAAATGTGGCATCTCTACTTATCACAACCTTTGTGAAGTAGGCAAATAAAAATAATATCCAAAACTATCTTTTGGATATCCAACAAATCGACCTTTTCTCGATCCGGTCTCCAATTTATCGTTGTTCACATTTTTGATATAAGTCGACAACCCCAAATCTTAACATGCTTAAGACTTGGTTTTCTTCCATGCCATATCTCATAAGGTGTGGAAGAAACTGATTTTGATGGAATCCTATTCGTAATATACAAAGTCGATTCTAATGCAAATCCCCAAAAGGAGATTGGCATATCAAGATAGCTCATCATACTACGCACCATATCCAATAGGGTACGATTTCTCCTTCAGATACACCATTCAGTTGTATGCCTCGGAGGAGTCACCGAGAAACAATGCCATGCTCTCTCAAGTATTCATCAAATTCAAGACTCAAATATTCACCTCCACGATCCGATCAAGAGCTTTAATATTTTTTCCTGCTTGATTTACTACTTCGATTTAAATTCCTTAAACTTTTCAAAGGATTCATGTTTGTATTTCATCAAATACAAATACCCAAACCTTGATTTATCATCAAGAAAGGTAATAAAATAATGAAAGCCCTCTAGCCATTTCTTTAAATGGACCACATACATCACTATGTATTAGCTCCAAAATATTTTCACTCTTAGCCCTTGTCCAACAAAGGGTGATCTAGTCATTTTGCCTCAAGGCAAGATTCACAAGTTGGAGTAGGCTCAGAGCCCAATGAGGATAGAATCCCCATTTTCTCCAATTTTGCAATCCTATCTTCCGCAACATGACCTAACCTTAAGTGCCAAGTATATTTTGAACTTGAGTTGGTTTTCACCATGGCATTGCTTTCATTTAGATTGCTACACTGCCGCTGGAAACACTTTCATCGGGCAATGGAAACACTTTCATGCTGGCAGTGGAAACACTTTCCTTTGCCTCCATCGCCTTTAGTCTTACTTTTCTGCTTAGCTATTTTCTTGAAGGACCAGAATCGAGGTTTCTTTTTCTTATTGCCTTTCTTCTTGTTGGACTTTCCAAAGTAAGAAGATGCAACCAAAGCTACCTCTTTTTCTTTATTGCCCGGCATATTCTTTTGGGCAATAACCAAGATGTTGAGTAATTCAATAAGGTGCATTCCTGTTTAGTCATATGGAAATTTGTCACAAAATTCCCAAAAGACTCAGAAGGGATCAAGGATCAAATCCGCTTGTAGTTGGAAATCCATGTTGAAGTCAAGATGTTCCAACCGCTCAATCACCAATCATCTTGTGGACATGATCCCCAACATTCTCGTCCCTCGACATCCTCATACTAATAACTGCTTAGATATCTCATACCTAGCATTCTCGCCGTGCTCACCATACAACTCTTGTAGGTGAAGGAGGATCTCACTAGCACTGCATGTTCTCATGTTGCTTCAGAACTCATTACTCATGGAAGCAAGCATGTAACACTTAGCTCTCATATCATGCTCCTTCCACTTGTCCAAAGTATCATGTTCCTCTTGTGTGGCCTCCGGAGGTAAGGGACCAGAACATTTGAATATAGAACATATCCTATATGTTCAAGGTTCAGACAAGTTTCAAATTTCTTAGCCAATCGCATGATTAGGTCCTCACAACTCACAGATCAAGTATGCTTGCAAGGATATTGGATGATGGTGGTTGTTTTGTGCTCATTTTTATCGTAAAATTAACTGCAGAAAATAACCAGATTAATTAGTAAATGTATCATGTAATTAACCAAAATGATTATGGTCTTTTAATCAAATTGGTCCTCCCACTAACTTAGCGAATCCTACACTTCCAAAGTAGAAAACGGAAATCCTAGTTGGATGGATTTCTAGTGGGTGATTGAAGTCTTATAATTCTATTGATCATCCTCAGTACATCCATTATTGGAATTACAATAAACTATAAGTGAGCAACTCCTTGCCCATCACATCTCATGTGAGGTTCAATCCTTTACTAGCCCCTAATTCTCAAAATCTCTTGTACATCCAATATTGACTTATCTTGCATTAGTTAAGTTGATCCCATTGAGCCAATAATTATGCAAATAATTTTAATGTCCTCAGGTACATCCAATATTGGCCACCAAACCATTTACATATTTACAACATCTCATGCTTAACAATTATTCTTAAGAAAATCTCTTAAATTAATTGCATCTCATGCAACTATTTAAAATTTCTTAAAATAATTGCCCCAATGGAGGGCTTATGTTATAATTACTTTAATTATAGCATTTCCAACTTAATCATTTGTTTGGAAGATTTTATAGCCATCCTAATTACTATTAAGGTCTCACTTTGCACATTATCCATTTAGCATGCATATATCATATAATTGCATACATTCCCATACATCTCATGCATTCATGGATAAGCGAGAAATATGGTATGATCATGGACTTTCTAAGGGATTCAATTCGAGCCACCAATAATTGAATCATTGCATTCCTAGGTGCATTTCATTCATTCATTTTACAAGAGTTGCTGAAGGAGTACATAATCAACACTTGATCTTGAATTCCTCCCACTGGTCCCACCAATGCTCTTGACCTCCTTGAACTTCTTGCAATCCAATATTACATAGTAATCCTTGGCATACCAAGGCGAATTTACAAGAACTTAAATAAATGAAATTACAACCCAAAAATATTACAAACTTAATAATATATGCCCAAAATAAATTAAAATAAATTAATTAATTTACAATCCCAAAGAAACATAAAAGAAATAAATCCAATCACATTGGTCTTTTATAGTCCATGATCATCCATCATGCATATCACTATTTAACAATTAAATAAAACATACATACTTAAATTAAATTGAATATCTCATATTCAACTTTAAAACCAGATTTGAATATGATTCAAATAAATTTAAAAATTCAGATTTGAATCTCATTCAAACAAATTTAAAAATTCAGATTTGAATCACATTCAAACAACTTCAAAAATTCAGATTTGAATCACATTCAAACATTTTTTAAAAAATCAGATTTGAATCACATTCAAATATTTTTTAAAAATTCAGATCTGAATTTTATTGAATCAATTTTAAAAAATCAGATTTAAATATGATTCAAACAACTTTAAAAATTCAGATTTGAATCACATTCAAACAACTTTTAAAATTCAGATTTGAATCACATTCAAACATTTTTTTTAAAATTCTGATTTGAATCATAATTTAATTGTGTGATTAAAACAACTAATTAAACACTTTAATTAGTCAAAGAATAGGCCTTAGATCATACAACAATTGCAGAATTAAAAGCCAAACCTTGAATCACCCATGGAACCATTGTTGCCACCATTGGTGGCTTCACCATGTGTGACGCCACACCTCTTGATCCAACCAGCAATGGATCACTTGATCTCATGATCAAACACACAATTAAATTATATAATCAACAATCTAAATGGCAAATATAGTGGCTCTGATACCAATTGAAGGAACGGAAGCGTGAAAAACACAATATTATACCATTGAATTCAAAAATTTTCACCTAGGGTCACATGCACCATGCAAGATTTATTTTTATCTATTTGATTTCAATGATAAACAACATATTAAAACTCTTTTAATATGTTTTTGGATCTGTATAAGCCATATAAGATTTTAAAATTAATCAGAATAATATTAGAACACTAGATAAAATCAAGAACGATTACACTAACCTCTTGATGTGCCGCAATGTCTGCGCTTTGAGATTCGCCTTCGTGACACCAGTTGTTGTCCCTCTAGCTTGTCCACACCATGAACACATATGGCAGCGCTTTAACAGCTTCTTAAGCCTTTTATATTAATTAGAAATTCAAGTTCTGCCTTTTAAGAGATTAGAGATGTAAACAGGACACTAGAAACAATTTCTAGTGTTCTTAATTCAAGAGATTGATGGCTAATCTCTTTGAATTGATGAGAGATGAATAGAAATAGCTGGAGAGGCTCAAAGTGGCGTGACATATGAGAGGAGAGGCTGCTGGTTGTTTTTCTTTTCATAACCCCACTTAAATAGCTAGGTTAACACATTAAACCCTAGCCACATGTCACCTTTTGATTAGCTCTAGGTTTAAGTGACCCAATCACATTGTGCCAAGTGTCAAACCTATATTTAATCTTGATTTTAATCATCTTACATGATTAAAAATATTTGGCAAGCTTATGTGTTATGCCATGTGTCACCATCTCATGGTGCCACGTGTCACACTGCAAAATGACCAAAATGCCCCTGTGTCTTAATTTTGAGTTCTTAACCCAAAATAATTATTTTCTTCTTCTAATTAATTTATATCAAATATAAATTAATTAATTAATCTCTATTAATTAATTTCTCATCAATTAAATTCATATTTAAACACTTTAAATATAAATTTAATTTATACTACACATCCAATAATCTAGATTTGGTTTCAAGTCATGCTAGGGACTTTGCAATTTTATTGCAAACCAAATCTATTTAATTAATCAATTAAACTCTTTAATTAATTAATTAAATCATATTTAAATAGGTGATAACTTGTGTATGTGTGTGACTTACTAGGCTCATCACTAATTGGCAATGAGACATGATATCAACTCTTAATATCATCAGAACTCTTTCTTACCATAAATGATTTCTCTAAATCATTTTATGAACCTCATAGACCATGGTTAACACCTAGCATAGCATGCCATGGCCACCCAATTAGTAATAAGGTTTACCTTAAATGAACCTATAATCATATGTTACCATGCACTAGAATCTCTCTCATAAAATCCCAACTCAAGCCGAGTCATGGTTTATGTCAAACTCCATTTGCTATGAATATTATGTTCTCTTTTAATTCCAGTTCTTGATTAAAAGATTTTTCATCGTAAACTCTTTCAATAAATCTATCTGTCTGCCAGAACTTGAAACATCAAGAACAATTAAATGAACATAGGATTTTATCTCTATTTACTTAGAGGAACAGATTCCATCTTGATCAACACCTACCTCCATATATAACTAGTAGGAGCCAACACATGCCCATATACCCATACATAGTACAAGTATGAAAGCAGTATCAAACTCAAAATACCTATATACAAGATAACTGTGCTATCTCAGTACTAATGATTATAAGCACAGATATGATTTATGACAAAACATTGACAAGAGTAAACTCCATGTGCTTGTCATAAGCGTCACTGGTTCGGCCTACTTATCATTTATAAGTGCCTATCATGTTTGTTATATGGCATGAGACTCACCATTCCATCTTATTTATATCTCATATAAATAACTTGGGAACAAACATGAATACAATCTTTCTGGATAAGTCATGTCCTTATTATGAAGTATCCTCGATTGTGAACCTATTTATGATACTTCGTGCTAGAAATATTGTCACTCATATTCTTAACAACTTAAGAATAATATTTCTAACAAAATATCAATGGACCTTTTCTATTACACATAAATATATTATGTAAACGGAAAAGTGGAAATGCCTTTATTAATAAAAATATGTACAAGATACATACTAAATGATATGCTCTAGGGCATACTACTAACAATCTCCCACTAGCACTAGAGCCATTCATTACAATATCTTAGACCCATCTTCTCAAGATGTCAGTCTAACTGAGCTTGTGACAAAGGCTTAGTGAATGGATCAGCTGAATTTTTCAGCTGATGTTATTTTTCTGCATGGCTATATCGCCTTTGCCCAACTATATGTCTGATAATGTGGTAGTGCCTTTCTATGTGTTTGGATTTTGGTGAGACCTTAGTTGCTTAGCTCAGTATGATCGCTCCATTATTGTCACAAAGGTAGTGGAACCGCTGACTCAATGGAAGGAACTACTGTAAGTTCTCAGAACGAACTTCTTTATCCAAACAAATTTCCTTTGCAAGATCTCGATGCAACAATATACTCACCTCGAGTGAAATCGCAATCGTGCTCGCTTGGAACTCTTCCAACCGATCGCACCTCCATTACAAATGAACACATATCCAGAGGTAGACTTTCTATCATCGATATCTGATTGGAAATCAGAATCAGTATAACCATCCAATTGCAAGTCTCCACCTCCATAAATCAAGAATAAATCCTTAGTTCTTCGCAAGTACTTAAGAATATTCTTGACAGTTATCCAGTGTTCCAAACCTGGATTGGATTGATACCTGCTAGTCAAACTAATAAAGATATGCGATATCCGGCCTAGTACACAACATTGCATACATTAAACTTCCAATAGCCGAAGCATATGGAATCCTGGCCATCTTATCTCTTTCTTCAGGTGTCTTTGGAGACATCTCTTTAGAAAGATGGATACCATGTCTCACTAGTAACAATCCTCTCTTGGAATCAAGCATGTTAAACCTCTTTAACACCTTTTCCAAGTATAGACTTTGGGATAAACCAATTATTCTTTTCGCTCTATCTCTATAGATGCGAATCCCAAGAATATAGGTTGCCTCCCCTAAGTCTTTCATGGAGAATGTATTTGACAACCATACCTTTATAGTCGTCAACATACCTGTATCATTACCCATCAACGAGATGTCATCCACATATAAGACAAGGAAGGTGATAGCACTGTCACTAACCTTCTTATATACACATGGCTCATCCTCATTTTTGATAAAACCAAAGGATTTAATGGCTTCATCAAAACGGATGTTCCAACTCCTCGAAGCTTGTTTCAACCCATAAATGGATCGCTTTAGCTTGCATACCTTGGAACCATCTTGGGATTCAAATCCCCTAGGTTGTTCCATGAAAATGTTTTCTTCAATGTATCCATTGAGAAAAGCTGTTTTGACATCCATCTGCCAAATCTCATAATCATAGTATGCAGTTATTGCTAATAAAATCCTAATTGATTTAAGCATGGCAACAGGCGAGAAAGTCTCCTCATAGTCTATTCCTTGCCTTTGGCGAAACCCTTTCGCTACTAGCCTTGCCTTATAGGTCTCTACCTTTCATCATAACCAATTTTCTTCTTGAAAACCCATTTGTTCCCTATAGGTACAATACCTTCAGGTGGGTCAACAAGATCCCAAACTTGATTCTTATACATGGAATCAATCTCGGATTTCATAGCATCAATCCATTTTGAAGAGTCTATATCTGATATAGCTTCTTCATAGGTAAGTGGATCATCTCCATGATCTACTTCTTCATGAGTAGACAACTCTTGTTCTTCTTCATGAAGAAAACCATATCTCACCGTGGGTGAGATACCACTGGTTGTTCTACGAGGAACAGTGTAGATGTTTCATCAATGGGTATAGGTTGACTAGATGGATCTATATCCATCGATGCATTGGTTGGTCGAATTCTCCAATTCTAACTCTATTTCCCTTCCTTTGCCTCCTTCTTGAACAAATTGTTGTTCAAGAAATGTGGCATCTCTACTTATCACAACCTTTTGTGAAGTAGGCAAATAAAAATAATATCCAAAACTATCTTTTGGATATCCAACAAATCGACCTTTTTCTGATCTGGTCTCCAATTTATCGGTGTTGACTTTTGATATAATTTGGACAACCCCAAATCTTAACATGCTTAAGACTTGGTTTTCTTCCATGCCATATCTCATAAGGTGTGGAAGAAAGCGATTTTGATGGAATCCTATTCAGAATATACAAAGTGATTCTAATGCAAATCCCCAAAGGAGATTGGCATATCGGTATAGCTCATCATACTACGTACCATATCCAATAGGGTACGATTTCTCCTTCGGATACACCATTCGGTTGTGGCGTTCTGGAGGAGTCGGTGAGAAACAATGCCATGCTCTCTCAAGTATTCATCAAATTCGATTACTCAAATATTCACCTCCACGATCGATCGAAGAGCTTTAATATTTTTCTGTTTGATTTACTACTTGATTTAAATTCCTTAAACTTTTCAAAGGATTCATGTTTGTATTTCATCAAATACAAATACCCAAACCTTGATTTATCATCGATAAAGGTAATAAAATAATGAAAGCCCCTCTAGCCATTTCTTTAAATGGACCACATACATCACTATGTATTAGCTCCAAAATATTTTCAGCTCTTAGCCCTTGTCCAACAAAGGGTGATCTAGTCATTTTGCCACTCAAGGCAAGATTCACAAGTTGGAGTAGGCTCATAGCCTAATGAGGATAGAATCCCTATTTTCTCCAATTTTGCAATCCTATCTTCTGCAACATGACCTAACCTTAAGTGCCAAGTATATTTTGAACTTGAGTTGGTTTTCACCATGGCATTGCTTTCATTTAGATTGCTACACTGCGGCGGTGGAAACACTTTCTTCTGGCAATGGAAACACTTTCTGTTGGCGGTGGAAACACTTTCCTTTGCCTCCATCGACTTTAGTCTTACTTTTCTGTTTAGCTATTTTCTTGGAAGGACCAGAATCGAGGTTTCTTTTTCTTATTGCCTTTCTTCTTGTTGGACTTTCCAGAAGAAGATGCAACCAAAGCTACCTCTTTTTCTTTATTGCTGGCATATTCTTTTGGGCAATAACCGCATGTTGAGTAATTCAACTAAGGTGCATTCTGTTTAGTCATATGGAAATTTGTCACAAAATTCCCAAAAGACTCGGGAAGGGATCAAGGATCAAATCCGTTTGTAGTTGGAAATCCATGTTGAAGTCAAGATGTTCCAAGCTGCTCAATCACCGAATCATCTTGTGGACATGATCCCCAACATTCTGTCCCTCGGACATCCTCATACGGAATAAGCTGTTTAGATATCTCATACCTAGCATTCTGCTTTGTGCTCACCATACAACTCTTGTAGGTGAAGGAGGATCTCACTAGCACTCTGCATGTTCTCATGTTGCTTCAGAACTCATTACTCATGGAAGCAAGCATGTAACACTTAGCTCTCATATCATGCTCCTTCCACTTGTCCAAAGTATCATGTTCCTCTTGTGTGGCCTCTGGAGGTAAGGGACCAGAACATTTGAATATAGAACATATCCTATATGTTCAAGGTTCAGACAAGTTTCAAATTTCTTAGCCAATCGCAGACATTAGGTCCTGTCAACTGTTGTGATCAAGTATGCTTGCAAGGATATTGGATGATGGTGG
This sequence comes from Hevea brasiliensis, assembly GCF_030052815.1. Classification (NCBI taxonomy): domain Eukaryota; kingdom Viridiplantae; phylum Streptophyta; class Magnoliopsida; order Malpighiales; family Euphorbiaceae; genus Hevea; species Hevea brasiliensis. The sequence goes on from NC_079494.1 coordinate 49,525,845, forward strand.
TTGTTTTGTGCTCATTTTTATCGAGAAAATTAAGCTGCAGAAAATAACCAGATTAATTAGTAAATGTATCATGTAATTAACCAAAATGATTATGGTCTTTTAATCAAATTGGTCCTCCCACTAACTTAGCGAATCCTACACTTCCAAAGTAGAAAACGGAAATCCTAGTTGGATGGATTTCTAGTGGGTGATTGAATTCTTATAATTCTATTGATCATCCTCGGTACATCCATTATTGGAATTACAATAAACTATAAGTGAGCACATCCTTGCCCATCACATCGCATGGGAGGTTCAATCCTTTTTCTAGCCCCTAATGATCAAAATCACCGGTACATCCAATATTGACTTATCTTGCATTAGTTAAGTTGCTCCCATTGAGCGATAATTATGCAAATAATTTTAATGTCCTCAGGTACATCCAATATTGGCCACCAAACCATTTACATATTTACAACATCTCATGCTTAACAATTATTCTTAAGAAAATCTCTTAAATTAATTGCATCTCATGCAACTATTTAAAATTTCTTAAAATAATTGCCCCAATGGAGGGCTTATGTTATAATTACTTTAATTATAGCATTTCCAACTTAATCATTTGTTTGGAAGATTTTATAGCCATCCTAATTACTATTAAGGTCTCACTTTGCACATTATCCATTTAGCATGCATATATCATATAATTGCATACATTCCCATACATCTCATGCATTCATGGATAAGCAGTAAATATGGTATGATCATGGACTTTCTAAGGGATTCAATTCTGAGCCACCAAGAATTGAATCATGGCATTCCTAGGTGCATTTCATACATACATTTTAAAAGAGTTGCTGAAGGAGTACATAATCAACACTTGATCTTGAATTCCTCCCCTTTGGTCCCACCAATGCTCTTGACCTCCTTGAACTTCTTGCAATCCAATATTACATAGTAATCCTTGGCATACCAAGGCGAATTTACAAGAACTTAAATAAATGAAATTACAACCCAAAAATATTACAAACTTAATAATATATGCCCAAAATAAATTAAAATAAATTAATTTACAATCCCAAAGAAACATAAAAGAAATAAATCCAATCACATTGGTCTTTTATAGTCCATGATCATCCATCATGCATATCACTATTTAACAATTAAATAAAACATACATACTTAAATTAAATTGAATATCTCATATTCAACTTAAAAATCAGATTTGAATATGATTCAAATAAATTTAAAAATTCAGATTTGAATCTCATTCAAACAAATTTAAAAATTCAGATTTGAATCACATTCAAACAACTTCAAAATTCAGATTTGAATCACATTCAAACATTTTTAAAAATCAGATTTGAATCACATTCAAATATTTTTAAAAATCAGATCTGAATTTTATTGAATCAATTTTAAAAATCAGATTTAAATATGATTCAAACAACTTTAAAAATTCAGATTTGAATCACATTCAAACAACTTTTAAAATTCAGATTTGAATCACATTCAAACATTTTTTTAAAATTCTGATTTGAATCATAATTTAATTGTGTGATTAAAACAACTAATTAAACACTTTAATTAGTCAAAGAATAGGCCTTAGATCATACAACAATTGCAGAATTAAAAACCAAACCTTGAATCACCCATGGAACCATTGTTGCGCCACCATTGGTGGCTTCACCATGTGTGACGCCACACCTCTTGATCCAACCAGCAATGGATCACTTGATCTCATGATCAAACACACAATTAAATTATATAATCAACAATCTAAATGGCAAATATAGTGGCTCTGATACCAATTGAAGGAACAGGCGTGAAAAACACAATATTATACCATTGAATTCAAAAATTTTCACCTAGGGTCACATGCACCATGCAAGATTTATTTTTATCTATTTGATTTCAATGATAAACAACATATTAAAACTCTTTTAATATGTTTTGGATCTGTATTTGCCATTTAAGATTTTAAAATTAATCAGATTAATTTTAGAACCTTAGATTAAATCAAGAACGATTACACTAACCTCTTGATGTCTTTGCAGCGTGTCTGCGCCTTTGAGATTCGTCTTCAGGACATCAGATGTTGTCCCTCTAGCTTGTCCACACCAAGAACACCTATGGCAGCCCTTGAACAGCTTCTAAAGCCTTTTCTATTAATTAGAAATTCAAGTTCTGCCTTTTAAGAGATTAGAGATGCAAACAGAACACTAGAAACAATTTCTAGTGTTCTTAATTCAAGAGATTGATGGCTAATCTCTTTGAATTGATGAGAGATGAAGAGAAATAGCTGGAGAGGCTCAAAGTGGCGTGACATATGAGAGGAGAGGCTGCTGGTTGTGTTTTCTTTTCATAACCCCACTTAAATAGCTAGGTTAACACATTAAACCCTAGCCACATGTCACCTTTTGATTAGCTCTAGGTTTAAGTGACCCAATCACATTGTGCCAAGTGTCAAACCTATATTTAATCTTGATTTTAATCATCTTACATGATTAAAAATATTTGGCAAGCTTATGTGTTATGCCATGTGTCACCATCTCATGGTGCCACGTGTCACACTGCAAAATGACCAAAATGCCCCTGTGTCTTAATTTTGAGTTCTTAACCCAAAATAATTATTTTCTTCTTCTAATTAATTTATATCAAATATAAATTAATTAATTAATCTCTATTAATTAATTTCTCATCAATTAAATTCATATTTAAACACTTTAAATATAAATTTAATTTATACTACACATCCAATAATCTAGATTTGGTTTCAAGTCATGCTAGGGACTTTGCAATTTTATTGCAAACCAAATCTATTTAATTAATCAATTAAACTCTTTAATTAATTAATTAAATCATATTTAAATAGGTGATAACTTGTGTATGTGTGTGACTTACTAGGCTCATCACTAATTGGCAATGAGACATGATATCAACTCTTAATATCATCAGAACTCTTTCTTACCATAAATGATTTCTCTAAATCATTTTATGAACCTCATAGACCATGGTTAACACCTAGCATAGCATGCCATGGCCACCCAATTAGTAATAAGGTTTACCTTAAATGAACCTATAATCATATGTTACCATGCACTAGAATCTCTCAGTTACAAAATCCCAACTCAAGCTTGAGTCATGGTTTATGTCAAACTCCATTTGCTATGAATATTATGTTCTCTTTTAATTCCAGTTCTTGATTAAAAGATTTTTCTCATCAGAAACTCTTTTCTGAATAAATCTATCTGTCCTGGCCAGGAACTTGAAACATCAAGAACAATTAAATGAACATAGGATTTTATCTCTATTTACTTAGAGGGACAGATTCCATCTTGATCAACACCTACCTCCATATATAACTAGTAGGAGCCAACACATGCCCATATACCCATACATAGTACAAGTATGAAAGCGATCAAACTCAAACTACCTATATACAAGATAACTGTGCTATCTCAGTCTAAAGATTATATGCATCGATATGATTTATGACAAAACATTGACAAGAGTAAACTCCATGTGCTTGTCATAAGTGTAACTGGTTCGGCCTACTTATCATTTATAAGTGCCTATCATGTTTGTTATATGGCATGAGACTCTCCATTCCATCTTATTTAGATCTAATATAAATAACTTGGGAGTAAACATGAATACACTCTTTACGGATAAGTCATGTCCTTATTATGAAGTATCCTCGATTGTGAACCTATTTATGATACTTCGTGCTAGAAATATTGTCACTCATATTCTTAACAACTTAAGAATAATATTTCTAACAAAATATCAATGGACCTTTTCTATTACACATAAATATATTATGTAAACGGAAAAGTGGAAATGCCTTTATTAATAAAAATATGTACAAGATACATACTAAATGATATGCTCTAGGGCATACTACTAACAATCTCCCACTAGCACTAGAGCCATTCATTACAATATCTTAGACCCATCTTCTCAAGATGTCAGTCTAACTGAGCTTGTGACAAAGGCTTAGTGAATGGATCAGCTGAATTTTTCAGCTGATGTTATTTTTCTGCATGGCTATATCGCCTTTGCCCAACTATATGTCTGATAATGTGGTAGTGCCTTTCTATGTGTTTGGATTTTGGTGAGACCTTAGTTCCTTAGCCTGTATGACTGCTCCATTATTGTCACAGTGTAGTGGAACTGCTGACTCAATGGAAGGAACTACTGTAAGTTCTGTAACGAACTTCTTTATCCAAACAGCTTCCTTTGCAGCATCTGATGCAGCAATATACTCAGCCTCTGTAGTGGAATCTGCAGTCGTGCTCTGTTTGGAACTCTTCCAACTGACTGCACCTCCATTACAAATGAACACATATCCAGAGGTAGACTTTCTATCATCGATATCTGATTGGAAATCAGAATCAGTATAACCATCCAATTGCAAGTCTCCACCTCCATAAATCAAGAATAAATCCTTAGTTCTTCTCAAGTACTTAAGAATATTCTTGACAGTTATCCAGTGTTCCAAACCTGGATTGGATTGATACCTGCTAGTCAAACTAACAGCATATGCGATATCCGGCCTAGTACACAACATTGCATACATTAAACTTCCAATAGCCGAAGCATATGGAATCACGCCATCTTATCTCTTTCTTCAGGTGTCTTTGGAGACATCTCTTTAGAAAGATGGATACCATGTCTCACTAGTAACAATCCTCTCTTGGAATCAAGCATGTTAAACCTCTTTAACACCTTTTCCAAGTATAGACTTTGGGATAAACCAATTATTCTTTTCGCTCTATCTCTATAGATGCGAATCCCAAGAATATAGGTTGCCTCCCCTAAGTCTTTCATGGAGAATGTATTTGACAACCATACCTTTATAGTCGTCAACATACCTGTATCATTACCCATCAACAGTATGTCATCCACATATAAGACAAGGAAAGTGATAGCACTGTCACTAACCTTCTTATATACACATGGCTCATCCTCATTTTTGATAAAACCAAAGGATTTAATGGCTTCATCAAAACGGATGTTCCAACTCCTCGAAGCTTGTTTCAACCCATAAATGGATCGCTTTAGCTTGCATACCTTGGAACCATCTTGGGATTCAAATCCCTAGGTTGTTCCATGAAAATGTTTTCTTCAATGTATCCATTGAGAAAAGTCATTTTGACATCCATCCGCCAAATCTCATAATCATAGTATGCACTATTGCTAATAAAATCCTAATTGATTTAAGCATGGCAACAAAGTAGAAAGTCTCCTCAGAGTCTATTCCTTGCCTTTGGCGAAACCCTTTCGCTACTAGCCTTGCCTTATAGGTCTCTACCTTTCCATCATAACCAATTTTCTTCTTGAAAACCCATTTGTTCCCTATAGGTACAATACCTTCAGGTGGGTCAACAAGATCCCAAACTTGATTCTTATACATGGAATCAATCTCGGATTTCATAGCATCAATCCATTTTGAAGAGTCTATATCGGATATAGCTTCTTCATAGGTAAGTGGATCATCTCCATGATCTACTTCTTCATGAGTAGACAACTCTTGTTCTTCTTCATGAAGAAAACCATATCTCACCGGTGGGTGAGATACCTGGTTGTTCTACGAGGAATTTGTAGATGTTTCATCAATGGGTATAGGTTGACTAGATGGATCTATATCCATCGATGCATTGGTTGGTCGAATTCTCCAATTCTAACTCTATTTGCCTTCCTTTGCCTCCTTCTTGAACAAATTGTTGTTCAAGAAATGTGGCATCTCTACTTATCACAACCTTTGTGAAGTAGGCAAATAAAAATAATATCCAAAACTATCTTTTGGATATCCAACAAATCGACCTTTTCTCGATCCGTCTCCAATTTATCGGTGTTCACTTTTTGATATAAGTGGACAACCCCAAATCTTAACATGCTTAAGACTTGGTTTTCTTCCATGCCATATCTCATAAGGTGTGGAAGAAACGATTTTGATGGAATCCTATTCGAATATACAAAGTCGATTCTAATGCAAATCCCAAAAGGAGATTGGCATATCAAGATAGCTCATCATACTACGTACCATATCCAATAGGGTACGATTTCTCCTTTCGGATACACCATTCGATTGTATGCGTTCTGGAGGAGTCACCGAGAAACAATGCCATGCTCTCTCAAGTATTCATCAAATTCGATTTCAAATATTCACCTCCACGATCCGATCGAAGAGCTTTAATATTTTTTCCTGTTTGATTTACTACTTCAGATTTAAATTCCTTAAACTTTTCAAAGGATTCATGTTTGTATTTCATCAAATACAAATACCCAAACCTTGATTTATCATCAGTAAAGGTAATAAAATAATGAAAGCCCTCTAGCCATTTCTTTAAATGGACCACATACATCACTATGTATTAGCTCCAAAATATTTTCACTCTTAGCCCTTGTCCAACAAAGGGTGATCTAGTCATTTTGCCTCAAGGCAAGATTCACAAGTTGGAGTAGGCTCAGAGCCCAATGAGGATAGAATCCCCATTTTCTCCAATTTTGCAATCCTATCTTCTCGCAACATGACCTAACCTTAAGTGCCAAGTATATTTTGAACTTGAGTTGGTTTTCACCATGGCATTGCTTTCATTTAGATTGCTACACTCTGGCCAGTGGAAACACTTTCTTACTGGCAATGGAAACACTTTCCTGTTGGCAGTGGAAACACTTTCCTTTGCCTCCATCAGCTTTAGTCTTACTTTTCTGGTTAGCTATTTTCTTGGAAGGACCAGAATCGAGGTTTCTTTTTCTTATTGCCTTTCTTCTTGTTGGACTTTCCACAGAAGAAGATGCAACCAAAGCTACCTCTTTTTCTTTATTGCTGGCATATTCTTTTGGGCAATAACCAGCATGTTGAGTAATTCACTAAGGTGCATTCTGTTTAGTCATATGGAAATTTGTCACAAAATTCCCAAAAGACTCGTGAAGGGATGAAGGATCAAATCCGTTTGTAGTTGGAAATCCATGTTGAAGTCAAGATGTTCCAACCGCTCAATCACCGAATCATCTTGTGGACATGATCCCCAACATTCTGTCCCTCAGACATCCTCATACGGAATAACTGTTTAGATATCTCATACCTAGCATTCCTGCTGTGCTCACCATACAACTCTTGTAGGTGAAGGAGGATCTCACTAGCACTCTGCATGTTCTCATGTTGCTTCTGTAACTCATTACTCATGGAAGCAAGCATGTAACACTTAGCTCTCATATCATGCTCCTTCCACTTGTCCAAAGTATCATGTTCCTCTTGTGTGGCCTCTGGAGGTAAGGGACCAGAACATTTGAATATAGAACATATCCTATATGTTCAAGGTTCAGACAAGTTTCAAATTTCTTAGCCAATCGCATGATTAGGTCCTGTCAACTGTTGTGATCAAGTATGCTTGCAAGGATATTGGATGATGGTGGTTGTTTTGTGCTCATTTTTATCGTAAAATTAACTGAGAAAATAACCAGATTAATTAGTAAATGTATCATGTAATTAACCAAAATGATTATGGTCTTTTAATCAAATTGGTCCTCCCACTAACTTAGCGAATCCTACACTTCCAAAGTAGAAAACGGAAATCCTAGTTGGATGGATTTCTAGTGGGTGATTGAATTCTTATAATTCTATTGATCATCCTCATGTACATCCATTATTGGAATGACAATAACCTATAAGTGAGCAACTCCTTGCCCATCACATCTCATGTGAGGTTCAATCTTTTACTAGCCCCTAATGCTCAAAATCTCGTACATCCAATATTGACTTATCTTGCATTAGTTAAGTTGATCCCATTGAGCCGATAATTATGCAAATAATTTTAATGTCCTCAGTACATCCAATATTGGCCACCAAACCATTTACATATTTACAACATCTCATGCTTAACAATTATTCTTAAGAAAATCTCTTAAATTAATTGCATCTCATGCAACTATTTAAAATTTCTTAAAATAATTGCCCCAATGGAGGGCTTATGTTATAATTACTTTAATTATAGCATTTCCAACTTAATCATTTGTTTGGAAGATTTTATAGCCATCCTAATTACTATTAAGGTCTCACTTTGCACATTATCCATTTAGCATGCATATATCATATAATTGCATACATTCCCATACATCTCATGCATTCATGGATAAGCAGTAAATATGGTATGATCATGGACTTTCTAAGGGATTCAATTCTGAGCCACCAAGAATTGAATCAGGGCATTCCTAGGTGCATTTCATTCATTCATTTTACAAGAGTTGCTGAAGGAGTACATAATCAACACTTGATCTTGAATTCCTCCCACGGTCCCACCAATGCTCTTGACCTCCTTGAACTTCTTGCAATCCAATATTACATAGTAATCCTTGGCATACCAAGGCGAATTTACAAGAACTTAAATAAATGAAATTACAACCCAAAAATATTACAAACTTAATAATATATGCCCAAAATAAATTAAAATAAATTAATTTACAATCCCAAAGAAACATAAAAGAAATAAATCCAATCACATTGGTCTTTTATAGTCCATGATCATCCATCATGCATATCACTATTTAACAATTAAATAAAACATACATACTTAAATTAAATTGAATATCTCATATTCAACTTAAAAATCCAGATTTGAATATGATTCAAATAAATTTAAAAATTCAGATTTGAATCTCATTCAAACAAATTTAAAAATTCAGATTTGAATCACATTCAAACAACTTCAAAAATTCAGATTTGAATCACATTCAAACATTTTTTAAAAAATCAGATTTGAATCACATTCAAATATTTTTTAAAAAATCAGATCTGAATTTTATTGAATCAATTTTAAAAAATCAGATTTAAATATGATTCAAACAACTTTAAAAATTCAGATTTGAATCACATTCAAACAACTTTTAAAATTCAGATTTGAATCACATTCAAACATTTTTTTAAAATTCTGATTTGAATCATAATTTAATTGTGTGATTAAAACAACTAATTAAACACTTTAATTAGTCAAAGAATAGGCCTTAGATCATACAACAATTGCAGAATTAAAAGCCAAACCTTGAATCACCCATGGAACCATTGTTGCCGCCACCATTGGTGGCTTCACCATGTGTGACGCCACACCTCTTGATCCAACCAGCAATGGATCACTTGATCTCATGATCAAACACACAATTAAATTATATAATCAACAATCTAAATGGCAAATATAGTGGCTCTGATACCAATTGAAGGAACGGAAGCGTGAAAAACACAATATTATACCATTGAATTCAAAAATTTTCACCTAGGGTCACATGCACCATGCAAGATTTATTTTTATCTATTTGATTTCAATGATAAACAACATATTAAAACTCTTTTAATATGTTTTTGGATCTGTATTTGCCATTTAAGATTTTAAAATTAATCAGATTAATTTTAGAACCCTAGATTAAATCAAGAACGATTACACTAACCTCTTGATGTGCTGCAGCGTGTCTGCGCCTTTGAGATTCGTCTTCAGGACACCAGATGTTGTCCCTCTAGCTTGTCCACACCAAGAACACCTATGGCAGCCCTTGAACAGCTTCTAAAGCCTTTTCTATTAATTAGAAATTCAAGTTCTGCCTTTTAAGAGATTAGAGATGCAAACAGGACACTAGAAACAATTTCTAGTGTTCTTAATTCAAGAGATTGATGGCTAATCTCTTTGAATTGATGAGAGATGAAGAGAAATAGCTGGAGAGGCTCAAAGTGGCGTGACATATGAGAGGAGAGGCTGCTGGTTGTGTTTTCTTTTCATAACCCCACTTAAATAGCTAGGTTAACACATTAAACCCTAGCCACATGTCACCTTTTGATTAGCTCTAGGTTTAAGTGACCCAATCACATTGTGCCAAGTGTCAAACCTATATTTAATCTTGATTTTAATCATCTTACATGATTAAAAATATTTGGCAAGCTTATGTGTTATGCCATGTGTCACCATCTCATGGTGCCACGTGTCTGACTGGAAAATGACCAAAATGCCCCTGGGTCTTAATTTTGAGTTCTTAACCCAAAATAATTATTTTCTTCTTCTAATTAATTTATATCAAATATAAATTAATTAATTAATCTCTATTAATTAATTTCTCATCAATTAAATTCATATTTAAACACTTTAAATATAAATTTAATTTATACTACACATCCAATAATCTAGATTTGGTTTCAAGTCATGCTAGGACTTTGCAATTTTATTGCAAACCAAATCTATTTAATTAATCAATTAAACTCTTTAATTAATTAATTAAATCATATTTAAATAGGTGATAACTTGTGTATGTGTGTGACTTACTAGGCTCATCACTAATTGGCAATGAGACATGATATCAACTCTTAATATCATCGAACTCTTTCTTACCATAAATGATTTCTCTAAATCATTTTATGAACCTCATAGACCATGGTTAACACCTAGCATAGCATGCCATGGCCACCCAATTAGTAATAAGGTTTACCTTAAATGAACCTATAATCATATGTTACCATGCACTAGAATCTCTCTGTTACAAAATCCCAACTCAAGCCGAGTCATGGTTTATGTCAAACTCCATTTGCTATGAATATTATGTTCTCTTTTAATTCCAGTTCTTGATTAAAAGATTTTTCTCATCGAAACTCTTTTACGAATAAATCTATCTGTCTGGCCAGAACTTGAAACATCAAGAACAATTAAATGAACATAGGATTTTATCTCTATTTACTTAGAGGAAGATTCCATCTTGATCAACACCTACCTCCATATATAACTAGTAGGAGCCAACACATGCCCATATACCCATACATAGTACAAGTATGAAAGCGATATCAAACTCAAACTACCTATATACAAGATAATCATGCTATCTCAGTCTAAAGATTATATGCACTGATATGATTTATGACAAAACATTGACAAGAGTAAACTCCATGTGCTTGTCATAAGCGTCACTGGTTCGGCCTACTTATCATTTATAAGTGCCTATCATGTTTGTTATATGGCATGAGACTCACCATTCCATCTTATTTATATCTCATATAAATAACTTGGGAACAAACATGAATACAATCTTTCTGGATAAGTCATGTCCTTATTATGAAGTATCCTCGATTGTGAACCTATTTATGATACTTCGTGCTAGAAATATTGTCACTCATATTCTTAACAACTTAAGAATAATATTTCTAACAAAATATCAATGGACCTTTTCTATTACACATAAATATATTATGTAAACGAAAAAGTGGAAATGCCTTTATTAATAAAAATATGTACAAGATACATACTAAATGATATGCTCTAGGGCATACTACTAACAAAAAGTATTTCCTGACACACTATAAATTATAAAGCTAATTGGCGATCCTACTTAATGTAAGGCAAGAGGACGTAAAAGTAAGTTACAGAAATAGAATTGCTCTAGATGAAGGCAAAGATGTTACTATTAGTAATTGTTAATGGATATTGTAATCAGAATAAGTTCGGATATCAGTGAATTCGAAAAGGACAAAGGATAGGAAAGTTTGATCTATTGGGATGTATTGTAGTAACTATGCAATGTTCTTGATTGTTTATACTATAAACTGCGGATTACAAAACTAACTTGAGATTATTGTGTAGAGCTACGTACTATCTGATAGTACACCTAGATGAGGATAGTTGCCAATGGCATCTGTTTTTGTATAGTTATGCCAGGACATAATTTAATTGTTAGAAATAAGTTTTAAAATCCTACTTAGGGATCTAAAACTCAAAAGTTAGAATATCGAAAGGTTATAGTTTGGTACAAAAGAAAGTAAGTTATAAAATATTGACAGATAAAAAGAGTTATGGAAGTAGAGATTTGAACAGTTGATTCGTATATAACAAAGAAATATTACTAATGTGAGGAAGACGATGGACCAGAATGGTCAGAGGACCAATGACTGATGAATGATTCTAACATGACCTCAAGGGTCATTCAAGAAGGAACATGAATCGAAATATTAGACAGGACAATAGTAAGAGAAGATTAGTGTTATACAAACAAATTAAATGTTGTATTAGATTGTTAAAAGTCTTATTCAAATTTGAGGAAAAGAAGACTATACGATCATATAGAAAGGAGAAAATAAACGTATGACTATCGTAAGATGGCTATTGGGTAAAATTTCGTGGACGAAATTATTTTAAGGGGAGAATTGTAACACCCTAAGTTCGGTAGTGCGTTCTCTTGCTCAGGTGACCAGTCTTTGTCAGGACACTAGGATGCCTAGAACCGTGCCGATATGAGTGATGAGACTTTAAATAATGATATACAAGAAAAGAATCTAAAAGAAAATCAAAGGAAAAATATTAGCAAAGAAATGTAACCAAGTTAAGCGTAGAAAAACCTAGCGATGGGTGATCGCCTTTGGGAAGTCACGGCGTGGACCGTTGAGTAGTCCTGGACTGCGGGGAACCCTTGAAAATATTTTTAGGACTCCAATAAATATTTATTGAAGTATAAATATCATTAGAAATATCAAAGAAAAATTAAATAATTAGTACAAAGAAAAGTTAGAAATCGAAAGTCGGACAAAACTCGGTGTTACGAAAAATCTGAATGCAACGAGCAGGGCATTATGGTCATTTGACATCCCGAATTGTCTTTTGACCTAAATGTCCATTAAAAATAAATAATATTACACTTAGAAAATAAAATGAAAAATTAGTTTAGTGGTACCTAATACAAATAGCTAAAATCATGGGTTAATGTGGAATAAATGAACAATTGGCTTATTATATGATTATTTGGAGTTAGTGGACCATTAAAGGATTAATTAAACACATAGTGGGGCAGGTGTACATCCATTATCCAAGGCAGAAACTTCATCTTCTCCATTGTACCAAAGTTGCCATGAATGAAGGGAGAGGAAACTCCATGGACATTTTCATGCAAGCTTGATCCATCCTTCCATTTCAACTCCAAACACTTGAGTTCCTTCATTAAAGTTTGTCTACTCATCACAAGGAAGAGTTTGATACCAAATTTGAGAGGTTTAAGCAAGGTTTAATAAGCTCCAACCATAAGGTAAGTTAGTGTTTTTGAAGATAGCTTTGTTAAGTTTTGTGTGCATGTTATGGGTGTTGGTTTTGTGAAGGAAAATTTTGAGTTTGAAGAGTTATTATTGTGTTCATTTTGGACAGCCATGGAGTCATGTATTTGATGAGATATTTGTGCATATATTTGATGAGAAATGGTGTTGATCATGATGATTTAATAACCTAGTGAATTACTTCATATTTATATGGTGATTTTTGGCACTTGGATGAGAATTGATGAATTGTAGGGCAATTTGGTGTTGAAGAAGATTTCGGCAGCTTGGGGACACTTGAATAAATGTATATATTCATGAAGGTGTTGGCAGAATATTGACATGGAAGTTTGATGGATATGTATATAGATTGATTGTGTAAAGTATATGCAAAAATTTGTAATGGTTAGGTGTGTATGTGATTGTACTTAGAACTTGTAAATTGAGTGTTAATTGGTGTATTGAGGATAATTGTAATCTGCCCAAAATGATGTTAATGTAAAGGGGAATGTGTTTTTGGTAATGTACCAAAACAGATTTGGTAGGGTAGTAAACATATTGCAAGGTAAATGTGTGTAATTGATGTGTGTTAAGCAAAGTAACCAAGGGCAGTGTACATTTTAGCCAATAAGTTTAAATGTGTAACCTCAATTGGTATGAGACCAATTGGAGGTGGAACTAGGCACAAAATGTGCCAACTTTCATTGAGAAAACATACCAAAATTCTGCTTGCAAGGTGACCTAAGAAAATGACCAATTCGGATTAGGTGCAATTAGGACCTGAAAAATGACCAATTGGGCAGCAGTGAGTGTTTAGGCTATAACTCACTCAAAACAGGCCCAATTGACCTGAAATTTTAACCATGAATAGTTAAGACCCATACCTACAAGTCTTATGAAGACACCAAAATCCAGAAATGACCATAAGCAAGTCAAACAACTTGCACAAGTTCGGGTCCAAAAACTGGCCGAACCAAAGTTGACCAAATTGACCTAATTTGATACCATTTGACCAGCAATAGTATAATGACCATAACTTGGTCTACTTAACTCGGATTGACCTAAAATTTTGCACCGCGGTCCATAAGACATAGATCTACAAGTTTGTAGTTTTGACCGAAACTCGAAAACCGAGGAAACTAGGCCGTCCGGCTAGGTCAATCTAGTATCCCGGAATCCAGCAGTTTGCAATAAAATGCAAGGAAACGCAGTATACATAGAAACGAGTTTGGTAAAACGTACCAACCCTAAAATACTATGGAATATGACATATTAATAACACTAAGACCTAATTTACCTAGAACACATCGAGGGTCGGTATAGTAGGTGATTAAGCAAATAAAGGTATTCAGTGAATTGTTTATCGAACATTATCGTTAGAGGCAAATTAATTTAGCACTGAAACACTTCAAATTGTGTTTCTCAGTTAACAAGGACTCAGCGAAAGGGAAGGAAACACTGAGTCCAGACCAGGGAGACAGTCATCAGAGGTTTGTGCACAACAACTATTTCTTTTGAATTTTTCAATTGAAATAAATATTGACTATTTGTACATTATTGTTTTAAATTGTGGAAATGTGTTTGAATGGATATTTATTGCTTGAAAAGCATTGTAAATGATTTGAAACTGTGAGAAATTGTTTGAATGATATTGATGGATACTCATTGCTTAAAAAGCATTGTAAATGGTTTGAAATTGTGGAAAAATTGGTTTAGTGTGATTTGTGAAAATTGAAGTTAATTATGAATTGTGTTGCCATTTTCTGAATGAAATTATGACTTGGGAAATTTATTGGATTCTCACGAATCATTTGAATAAAATGTTTGGAATTGGTTTTGTGTTCACACTTAGCATGACAGTATCATATCATTCCTTCTCCATTTATGGAGTTGTGATCGTTTATTTCCTTCTCCAATTATGGAGTCGTGATTGTTTATTTTTCACTCTCTGGTTTACTAGTTGAGGTGATCGGATGAGTACTCATTATATAGCTAGCTCCCTTCCTCATTGATTTCGATTAGTGGGGTTGTGATTGCTTTGTCGTGGTGTACAACGCGGCATTGATCGGAAATTTGTGTCATGGCTTAAGTTGTGAATGAATTGGCAACACTGTATTCTTAAATTATTTGACTAAATTGTGTTATTATGCGATTTGATAATTTGTGAAATGGAGTTTAAATTCTTATTGACATTTACTGTCTTTTGAATTTAACTATGTTTCGATTACTGAGATTTAATGTGATATTGTGTTAAATTCTTTATGACATTTATTGTCTTGAATTTAATTATGGTTTTACGTATCCATCATTTATTTGAATTATGAATTGCGATTTAAACTTGTATTTGGTTAATGTTGTGCACCACTGAGACATTATCTCAGCGATAGCTTTTATTCTTTATCGCGGTAGAGAGACAGAGCAGGCGTGAGACTAGGCTGCTAGTACCGTCAGCGAGAGATTTTCGAGTATAATGAGTATACCAGTATTTTGCATTTTATCTTGTATTGTATGACCTTTGTATGTACATTTTGTTTTTGGTTTTGAGCAGTTGTAAATTCAAATTGTACCTTGAAGTTGTAAATTAATTATGAGTTATTTGACTTGTAAAAATTGTATTATATTTCCTTATCTCAGACTTGAAAATTTTCTATGGAATTGAGTTGATAAATTGTTGTGTTGAGAAATGTATTGGAGTTGAGATTTGGAAAATTTTTGAAGTGCTTTTTACAGGTTTTCTGAAGAACTGTTTTGTCCAAAATACAGATGGCACTTTGCCAAAATTTTTACAGGAATTCCAAATAAACCAAATGAGTTAGTTGTTTCACTTCAGTTCACCAAAGTTTTTAATACCTGTAAATAGTGCTCACCACTGTAAAAGAAGTAAGAAAAGTTTTTAAAATCCCTTGTAGTGTATTTAATGGGTTATCGATGAAGCGGAGTTGGTAATTCATTAGGTATACTGCGGGATCATGTTATGCCTTACAGAGGGGTAGGGTGTGACATGTTTTGGTGGTATCAGAGCAAAGTTTTTAAATTCTGTTTTCACCTGTTACTTGAATATTCTTTCTTTATAGTACAACTGCTCAATATCATTGTTTGATACATACAGTACATTACATTATAAAAATGCACTAACGAGAGGAAATCTCCTTGTGTGATTTGTTCAGGAGAGCTAAAATCCTCGAATTGACTATGGAAGAGGGTGATCGTTCAGTCGATCAATCTATTGAGGCTGAGGTGCAAGGGGATGCCCCAGGCCTACATAATGTTAGTGGTTCGTGACACCGGCTCTGCGATCTGCGATTTCTGCTCGATTCGCTCGTGAGATGGCTGTAATGTTCCAACAAATGGCTGGTAATGCACCTACTCAAGTCCCAATGCAGACACCAGTGGTACAATCGCAGTCTCCTACGAGGCAGTATGACAAATTGATGAAGTATGGGGCTACAGAGTTTAAGGGGACAGTAGATCCTCTAGAAGCTGAACAATGATTAGAGAGGATGGATAGGGTATTCAAGAAACTGCATTGCACAGAGGAGCTCAGTTCGAATACTCGGTATCTCTATTACGGGGATGCTTATGGTGGTGGAAAACCATTCCCCACTGCAGTAGAACCAGCGTGCTAACTGGAATGATTTCCTCGAGAATTCGAGACAAATATGTCCACGATGCTTATGTAGACCGAAGCGCAAGAATTCCTAAGTCCAAAAGCAGGCGGTCGGTGGTGAGTATGAAAGAGAATTTTCCCGCCTTAGCCATTATGCAAGAGTCTACTTGCCAGGAGAGATGCAAGAGGTTTGAAAGCGGCTTGAAGCCCGATGTCAGTACAATGTCGGCTTCAAACACACTAACTTCTGAACTTATTTCTCAAGCTCTAGAGTTGGAAAGAATTGAGTTTGAGAGCGCTCTGAAAAAGAGATCGGAGAAGACAGAGAAAGAGGAAAAAGCGAGAAACGAGTTCCGGTGGTCCTCTTGGAAAGAGGAAGAACTATGAGGACACAGCAGAGGTGGTAAGAAGTCCAGTAGGGGAAGACATTCGGGATGAAACCTCCTCTATCCAGTCAAGACAAGATCTGGAGATTCCTACCATTCCCGCCAATGTGAAAATTGTGGAAGATATCATGGTGGGATATGCTATAAGGCTATTGGAGCTGTTATAGCTGTGGAGGCACGGGACACTTTGCCAAGGGCGCACCGATGGTCGTAGAGTTGGACCACCTCCTACTCTGCGGAAGGGTCGGTCTGAGCCACTGTCACCGAAGTTCACAACCACCTAGCAGGTAGAGGCGGGGGTAGAGGTAGCCCACAGCAGCCAAGGCACAGTGAAACAATCGGAGCAAGACAGTGCTCCAATCAGAATGTATGCAATGAGACAGAGGGAAGAGGCCGAGGCATCTGATGTTGTGGCTGGTACCTTCTCAACTTTTAACCAAGATGTGTTTGTGTTATCTGATCCGGGTTCTACCCATTCTTATGTGTGTGCTAGCATCATTGATTGCATTGCGGTTCCATGTACAAAAATGGACTTTGAGGTGCTAGTAACAAGTCTGCTAGGACAGGAGGTCAGGGAAATAAATTTTGATGCATTAGTGATTAGTCCTTTAGGATAAGGATTGTGATAATAAGTGAAATTAGTTTTGGAAGAGTTTATCAGCGAAAAGTATTTCCTGACACACTATAAATTATAAAGCTAATTGGCGATCCTACTTAATGTAAGGCAAGAGGACGTAAAAGTAAGTTACAGAAATAGAATTGCTCTAGATGAAGGCAAAGATGTTACTATTAGTAATTGTTAATGGATATTGTAATCAGAATAAGTTCGGATATCAGTGAATTCGAAAAGGACAAAGGATAGGAAAGTTTGATCTATTGGGATGTATTGTAGTAACTATGCAATGTTCTTGATTATTTATACTGTAAACTGTGGATTACAATACTAACTTGAGATTATTGTGTAGAGCTACGTACTATCTGATAGTACACCTAGATGAGGATAGTTGCCAATGGCATCTGTTTTTGTATAGTTATGCCAGGACATAATTTAATTGTTAGAAATAAGTTTTAAAATCCTACTTAGGGATCTAAAACTCAAAAGTTAGAATATCGAAAGGTTATAGTTCGGTACAAAAGAAAGTAAGTTATAAAATATTGACAGATAAAAAGAGTTATGGAAGTAGAGATTTGAACAGTTGATTCATATATAACAAAGAAATATTACTAATGTGAGGAAGACGATGGACCAGAATGGTCAGAGGACCAATGACTGATGAATGATTCTAACATGACCTCAAGGGTCATTCAAGAAGGAACATGAATCGAAATATTAGACAGGACAATAGTAAGAGAAGATTAGTGTTATACAAACAAATTAAATGTTGTATTAGATTGTTAAAAGTCTTATTCAAATTTGAGGAAAAGAAGACTATACGATCATATAGAAAGGAGAAAATAAACGTATGACTATCGTAAGATGGCTATTGGGTAAAATTTCGTGGACGAAATTATTTTAAGGGGGGGAGAATTGTAACACCCCTAAGTTCGGTAGTGCGTTCTACTGCTCCGGTGACCAGTGCTGTCCGGACAGCTAGGATGCCTAGAACCGTACTTCGATATGAGTGAGGAGACATAAAATAATGAAATACAAGAAAAGAAAATACAAGAAAAACAAAGGAAAAATAATAGCAAAGAAATGTAACCAAGTTAAGCGAGCCGAAAAACCTAGCGATGGGTGACCGCACCGGGAAGTCACGGCGTGGACCGTTGACTAGTCCTGGACTGCGGGAAACCCTGGAAAATATTTTTAGGACTCCAATAAATATTTATTGAAGTATAAATATCATTAGAAATATCAAAGAAAAATTAAATAATTAGTACAAAGAAAAGTGAGAAATCAAAAAACGAACAAAACTCGGTGTTACCGAAAAATCGGGAATGCAACCCGAACAGGGGCATTATGGTCATTTGACATCCCGAATTGTCTTTTGACCTAAATGTCCATTAAAAATAAATAATATTACACTTAGAAAATAAAATGAAAAATTAGTTTAGTGGTACCTAATACAAATAGCTAAAATCATGGGTTAATGTGGAATAAATGAACAATTGGCTTATTATATGATTATTTGGAGTTAGTGGACCATTAAAGGATTAATTAAACACATAGTGGGGCAGGTGTACATCCATTATCCAAGGCAGAAACTTCATCTTCTCCATTGTACCAAAGTTGCCATGAATGAAGGGAGAGGAAACTCCATGGACATTTTCATGCAAGCTTGATCCATCCTTCCATTTCAACTCCAAACACTTGAGTTCCTTCATTAAAGTTTGTCTACTCATCACAAGGAAGAGTTTGATACCAAATTTGAGAGGTTTAAGCAAGGTTTAATAAGCTCCAACCATAAGGTAAGTTAGTGTTTTTGAAGATAGCTTTGTTAAGTTCTGTGTGCATGTTATGGGTGTTGGTTTTGTGAAGGAAAATTTTGAGTTTGAAGAGTTATTATTGTGTTCATTTTGGACAGCCATGGAGTCATGTATTTGATGAGATATTTGTGCATATATTTGATGAGAAATGGTGTTGATCATGATGATTTAATAACCTAGTGAATTACTTCATATTTATATGGTGATTTTTGGCACTTGGATGAGAATTGATGAATTGTAGGGCAATTTGGTGTTGAAGAAGATTTCGGCAGCTTGGGGACACTTGAATAAATGTATATATTCATGAAGGTGTTGGCAGAATATTGACATGGAAGTTTGATGGATATATATATAGATTGATTGTGTAAAGTATATGCAAAAATTTGTAATGGTTAGGTGTGTATGTGATTGTACTTAGAACTTGTAAATTGAGTGTTAATTGGTGTATTGAGGATAATTGTAATCTGCCCAAAATGATGTTAATGTAAAGGGGAATGTGTTTTTGGTAATGTACTAAAACAGATTTGGTAGGGAAGTAAACATATTGCAAGGTAAATGTGTGTAATTGATGTGTGTTAAGCAAAGTAACCAAGGGCAGTGTACATTTTAGCCAATAAGTTTAAATGTGTAACCTCAATTGGTATGAGACCAATTGGAGGTGGAACTAGGCACAAAATGTGCCAACTTTCATTGAGAAAACATACCAAAATTCTGCTTGCAAGGTGACCTAAGAAAATGACCAATTCGGATTAGGTGCAATTAGGACCTGAAAAATGACCAATTGGGCAGCAGTGAGTGTTTAGGCTATAACTCACTCAAAACAGGTCCAATTGACCTGAACTTTTAACCATGAATAGTTAAGACCCATACCTACAAGTCTTATGAAGACACCAAAACCCAGAAATGACCATAACCAAGTCAAACAACTTGCACAAGTTCGGGTCCAAAAACTGGCCGAACCAAAGTTGACCAAATTGACCTAAAATTGACCTAATTTGATACCATTTGACCAGCAATAGTATAATGACCATAACTTGGTCTACTTAACTCGGATTGACCTAAAATTTTGCACCGCGGTCCATAAGACATAGATCTACAAGTTTGTAGTTTTGACCGAAACTCGAAAACCGAGGGAACTAGGCCGTCCGGCTAGGTCAAACTAGTATCCCGGAATCCAGCAGTTTGCAATAAAATGCAAGGAAACGCAATATACATAGAAACGAGTTTGGTAAAACGTACCAACCCTAAAATACTATGGAATATGACATATTAATAACACTAAGACCTAATTTACCTAGAACACGTCGAGGGTCGGTATATTAGGTGATTAAGCAAATAAAGGTATTCAGTGAATTGTTTATCGAACATTATCGTTAGAGGCAAATTAATTTAGCACTGAAACACTTCAAATTGTGTTTCTCAGTTAACAAGGACTCAGCGAAAGGGAAGGAAACACTGAGTCCAGACCAGGGAGACAGTCATCAGAGGTTTGTGCACAACAACTATTTCTTTTGAATTTTTCAATTGAAATAAATATTGACTATTTGTACATTATTGTTTTAAATTGTGGAAATGTGTTTGAATGGATATTTATTGCTTGAAAAGCATTGTAAATGATTTGAAACTGTGAGAAATTGTTTGAATGATATTGATGGATACTCATTGCTTAAAAAAGCATTGTAAATGGTTTGAAATTGTGGAAAAATTGGTTTAGTGTGATTTGTGAAAATTGAAGTTAATTATGAATTGTGTTGCCATTTTGTGAATGAAATTATGACTTGGGAAATTTATTGGATTCTCACGAATCATTTGAATAAAATGTTTGGAATTGGTTTTGTGTTCACACTTAGCATGACAGTATCATATCATTCCTTCTCCATTTATGGAGTTGTGATCGTTTATTTCCTTCTCCAATTATGGAGTCGTGATTGTTTATTTTTCCCTCTCTGGTTTACTAGTTGAGGTGATCGGATGAGTACTCATTATATAGCTAGCTCCCTTCCTCATTGATTTCGATTAGTGGGGTTGTGATTGCTTTGTCGTGGTGTACAACGCGGCATTGATCGGAAATTTGTGTCATGGCTTAAGTTGTGAATGAATTAGCAACACTGTATTCTTAAATTATTTGACTAAATTGTGTTATTATGCGATTTGATAATTTGTGAAATGGAGTTTAAATTCTTATTGACATTTACTGTCTTTTGAATTTAACTATGTTTCGATTACTGAGATTTAATGTGATATTGTGTTAAATTCTTTATGACATTTATTGTCTTGAATTTAATTATGGTTTTACGTATCCATCATTTATTTGAATTATGAATTGCGATTTAAACTTGTATTTGGTTAATGTTGTGCACCACTGAGACATTGTCTCAGCGATAGCTTTATTCTTTGTCGCAGTAGAGAGACAGAGCAGCGTGACTAAATTTGCTAGTACCGTCAGCGAGAGATTTTCGAGTATAATGAGTATACCAGTATTTTGCATTTTGTACTGTATTGTATGACACTGTATGTACATTTTGTTTTTGGTTTTGAGCAGTTGTAAATTCAAATTGTACCTTGAAGTTGTAAATTAATTATGAGTTATTTGACTTGTAAAAATTGTATTATATTTCCTTATCTCAGACTTGAAAATTTTCTATGGAATTGAGTTGATAAATTGTTGTGTTGAGAAATGTATTGGAGTTGAGATTTGGAAAATTTTTGAAGTGCTTTTTACAGGTTTTCTGAAGAACTGTTTTGTCCAAAATACAGATGGCACTTTGCCAAAATTTTTACAGGAATTCCAAATAAACCAAATGAGTTAGTTGTTTCACTTCAGTTCACCAAAGTTTTTAATACCTGTAAATAGTGCTCACCACTATAAAAGAAGTAAGAAAAGTTTTTAAAATCCCTTGTAGTGTATTTAATGGGTTATCAGTAGACGGAGTTGGTAATTCATTAGGTATACTACGGGATCATGTTATGCCTTACAGAGGGGTAGGGTGTGACAATCACCTCAACTGGTAAACCAGAGAGGGAGAAAAATAAACGATCACGACTCCATAAATGGAGAAGGAAAATAAACGATCACAACCCCATAAAAGGAGAAGGAATGATATGATACTGTCATGCTAAGTGTGAACACAAAATCAATTCCAAACATTTTATTCAAATGATTCGTGAGAATCCAATAAATTTCCAATTTATAATTTCATTCACAAAATGGCAACACAATTCATAATTATCTTTAATTTCCATAAAAACCATTTACAGTGCTTTTCAATCAATAGTATCCATCAAATCATTTACAATGCTTTTCAAGCAATAAATATCCATTCAAACCCATTTCCACAATTTAAAACAATAATGTACAAATAGTCATAATTCATTTCAATTGAAAAATTCAAAAGAAATACTATTGTGCACAAACACAATTAAATCAATAACATACAATTAATCATATGAAATCTTATTCAGAGTAAAATCAGTTGAAAACTAGTTGTGCACAAACCTCTGATAATTATCTCCTGGTCTGGACTCAGTGTTTCCTTCCCTTTTTTTGAGTCTTTGGTAACTAAGAAACACAATTTGAAGTGTTTCAGTACTAAATTATATTGTCTCTATCGATAATGTTTGGTAAGTAATTCACTGACTTCAATTACTCACTGAATACCTTTATTTGCTTAATCACCTAATATACGGACCCTCGATGTTTTCTAGGTAAATTAGGTTTTAGTGTCATTAATATGTCACATTCGATAGGGTTTTAGGGTTGGTACGTTTTACCAAACTCATTTCCTTGTTTAGTGCATTTTAATGCAACTTGCTGGATTCCGGGATACTAGTTTGACCTAGCCGGACGACCTAGTTCCCTCGGTTTTCGGGTTTCGGTCAAAACTACAAACTTGTAGATCTATGTCTTATGGAACACGGGGCAAAATTTTAGGTCAATCCGAGTTAAGTAGACCAAGTTATGGTCATTACACTATTTCTGGTCAAATGGCATCAAATTAGGTCAATTTTAGGTCAATTTGGTCAACTTTGGTTCGGCCAGTTTTTGGACCCGAACTTGTGCAAGCTTTTTGACTTGCTTCTGGTCATTTCTGGGTTTTGGTGTCTTCATAAGACTTGTAGGTATGGGTCTTAACTATTCATGGTTAAAATTTCAGGTCAATTGGACCTGTTTTGAGTGAGTTATGGCCTAAACACTCACTGCTGCCCAATTGATCATTTTTCAGGTCCTAATTGTACCTAATCCGAATTGGTCATTTTCTTAGGTCACCTTGCAAGCAGAATTTTGGTATGCTTTCTCAATGAAAGTTGGCACATTTTGTGCCTAGTTCCACCTCCAATTGGTCTCATGCCAATTGAGGTTACACATTTGAAGTTATTGACTAAAATGCATTCTGCCCTTAACTACCATGCTTAAACACACATCAATTACACACTTACATTGCAATATGTTTACTTCCCTACCAAATCTGTTTTGGTACATTACCAAAACCATACTCCACTTTACATTAACATCACTTTGGGCAGATTGCAATTATCCTCAATACACTAATTAAAGCTCACATTTACAAGTTCTAAGTACAATCACATATACACCTAACCATTACAATTTTTTACATATACTTACACAATCAATCTATACACATATCCATCAACTCTCAAGGTCAATATTCTGCCAATACTTTCATGAACATATACATTTATTCAAGAATCTCAAGGCTGCTGCAAACTTCCTCAACACCAAGTTTTCCACAATTCATCAATTTTCCATCCAAGTGCAAAAATCACCATATATATATGAAGTAATTCACTAGGATATTAAATCACCATGACCAACATAATTCTCATCAAATATATGTACAAATACTTCATCAATACATGAATACATGGCTGCCCAAAAATGGACATTTCAATAACTCTTCAAACTTGCAAATTTTCTTCACAAATCCAACACCCATAACATGTACACAAGGTTTAACAAAGCTATCTTCAAAATGCTTACTTATCTTATGGTTGGAACTTGCTAAACCTTCACCAAACTTCTTGATTTTAGTATCAAACCCTTCCTTGTGATGTGTAGACAATTTTTCATGAAGGAACCTAAGTGTTTGGAGATGAAATGGAAGAGTGGACCAAGCTTGAGAGAAAACGGCAATGGAGGATTTTCTCCTCTTCAATTCGGCATGGATGAGGGACCTTGAAGAATTGAATTTGCAGATGGGATAATGGGTGTACACCTGCCCCATTATGCTTTTAGGTTATTCCTTTAGTGGCCCACTCACATTATTTAATCATATTATAAGTTTAATGTGTTATTTACCCAATTTTCACTGCACTTTTGGCTATTTGTATTAGGTACCCCCAAATTAATTTTTCATTTCATTTTCTAAGTGTAATATTATTTATTTTTAATGGAAATTTAGGTCAAAAGACAATTCGGGATGTCAAATGACCATAATGCCCCTGTTCGGGTTGCATTCCCGATTTTTCGGTAATACCGGGTTTTGTCTGTTTTTCGATTTCTCACTTTTCTTTGTACTAGTTATTTAATTTTTCTTTGATCTTTCTATTGATATTTATTCTTCAATAAGGGTCTATTTAAGTCCTAAAAATATTTTCCAGGGTTCCTCGCAGTCCAGGGCTAGTCAACGGTCCACGCCGTGACTTCCCGGTGCGGTCACCCATCGTTAGGGTTCCCGGCTCGCTTAACTTGATCACATTTCTTTGCTATTATTTTTCCTTTGTTTTTCTTGTATTTTCTTTTCTTGTATTTCATTATTTTATGTCTTCTCACTCATATCGAAGTGTAGTTCTAGGCATCCTAGCTGTCCGGACAACACTGGTCACCGGAACAGTAGAACGCACTACCGAACTTAGGGGTGTTACAATACCAATTGCATGTAAACCCTAAATTTCTGGCAGCCATGGTTAGGGTTTGTTTATGATGATTTAATGAAGTTAAAAGGTTATTATGGCTGCCCTTAATGTGCATTTTGTAAGTGGATTGAAGCAATGCAATGAAAATGCATGAATGGTAATGTTTGAGTTAGGGTTTGGGTGGAGAAATGGGACTTTGACCATGTGATGATGAAAATGGGTATTAATGGTCAATTAGTGACCATTTAGTTCTGTTTAAACCAAAAATAAAGTGTGTTGAGTGATGGGATTTAGGTTTAATGTGGCTGCCCTAGGTGACCTGCAGAATTGGACATGAGTCCAGCAGGTTTGGGCAGCCATAACTTGAATTGTAGAGGTTCAATTGGTGTTTGGCCAATTGGACATGAAATTAGACACATAATGGCACAACTTTGGTGAAGAAACCATGCCCATAAGACCAAACCAAGTGGACCAAAAGCTTACCCCAATCCGGGTGACCTGCAGTCTATTTCTGCAGAATGACTAAATGAACAGTATTTGGTCATTTGGCCATAACTCAGTGTAGAATGGTCCAATTGACCTGAAAGTTTACCCACAATAAGCTGAGATATAGACCAACAACTTTTATGAAGAAACCTAACCCAAATTATGACCAGAACCTATTCAACAAGTGAGTTGAAGTCACTGTTCACTGCACTGTAGATATGGTCAGTCCAGAAAAATTTCAATCCGGCCAGTTGTGGTTTTTGGACCATAACTTGAGCTACAAAACTCCAAATGGAGTGATTCAAAAAAGGAAATTCAACTAGACAAAATAAGGAACAACTTTCATTTTTATTATTTTTCCAAATTCCCACTGAAACAGAAACTAATGAAATAGTAAACCCAAAGCTTGAAAACTGAAAATTCTGTCCAATTCACATTAAGCTTAGAGATGGTATTGGCAACCAATACCAACAAGTTTAAAATGCAAAATGTGGTATGTTGATGATATTTAAACTAATTTACCTATTGCCAATGCAAAAGTCAACATTTTGGTTGACCAATGAAATGAATAGTAATCATAAAAATTCAATTTCAAAGAATTACATAAATAAAAAGTGTTAAGTGCCCTAGTAGGCCTAATGTGATCGGTTTGGATAGGTTGGCATGCCAATAGGGTTACGTAGCGATCGCATATGGCTTCATGCCATTCTGTATTTCATGGCTTTCCATGCCATTCTGTGACATAATAGCCTTTGGCTTTGATATTGAGTTGTTATGCTCGGGTTTAATCCCCGATAATTATTACAGCTTATTAGGCATTACATTTGCCTGCCGGAGACACTATGTGGCCGATGGTGTGATGGTCCGAGGTACTTAGTACCCAGTACCAGTTTACCCATTTATCCAGTCCAGTCAACTAGTATAGGTTACTCGGGCAATATTAATAAATCTTACTAAACTTTAATCGAATAATATTGCAATAAATATTTGAAATTAAGTCTACCAAAAATGTAAACATACATTCTACATACATATTATTATTTTATTTTATTTTATATTATATTGTCACCACTAAGCAGAATTGATTAGCGCGTCGCTTTTACCACGCGCAGGTACTGGAGACATAGCTGGGGAGTCCAGCAGACCTCATACAGGGTGAGTTTTCAGATCTGCACCCAGAGTTCAAAGTCACCTCACAAATTGCAGTGCATTGGTAGGACATTGGGCTACCTAAGTCTTTTGTATTTGTAAACTTTTGTTATGTATATTATAAACTCATGTAATCATATTTTTGCTGTAATTACCTATGAGCTGTGTTCAGAAATAAATATGAGTATTTCTCATTGAATTGGGTGTGATATGAGATGAATGTGAATTTTGAGATAATGAATTGATTTGAGAAATTATTGAAAAATGTTGGTGGTTGACTGAGATTGAGATTATAATTATATTGGAAGTGTTTTTAAACAGGTTCAGAAGAACTGTTTTCCAATTTATAGCCGGTACTCTGCCAGATTTTCTATAAAATTTGCGGAAAAATTTAGATTTATCAAAAATTATAAATAAATGAATAAAAAAGGATTAATTGAAATTGAAACATGAATTGGTGTTCTGACACACTGAGTGGCATAACTTGCTCGGCTACACTGTAGACGGGTAAGGGGTGTCACACTATTATTATAATGTACCATAATTTTAATTTTTATGATATTTTCAAAGTATGCTATCACTCCTTTATAATGGACATTGAGGTCAAAAGGTAACTCGGGTTGTCAATTGACCACAATGCCCCTATTCGGCTTACATTCCCGACTTTTTGGTAACACCGAGTTTTGTCGTTTTCTCGATTTCTCGTTTTTCTTTGTACTACTTAATTAATTTTTCTTTGATATTTCTAATGAAATTTATACTTTAATAAGTCTTTAATTATGTCTCGAAACTAAATTCCGAGGGTTCCCTGCAGTCCTGGGGTCAGCTATTGCCTGCGTCGTAACTTCCCCATGCAGTCACCCATCGCTGCGGTGCTGGCTCGTTTAACTTAGTTTCATTTCATTGTTATTATTTTTCCTTTGTTTTTCTTATATTTTCCTTTCTTGTATTTCATTATTTTATGTCTCCTCACTAACAATTAAATGTAGTTCTAGGCATCCTAGCTGTCCGGACCGACACTGGTCACTGGAACAGTAGAACGCACTACCAAACATAGGGGTGTTACACCAAATGACCTGAATTTTATACCGATGGAAAGCTGAGACATAGCACTGCAACTTTCATGAAGAAAACAAACTCAAATTCTGATCATAACCTATTTGAAAAGTCACCTGCAGTCAACCCACAAAAACTGCCAGTATCCAGAAAATGCCTAGAATTCTGGGTCTGTATCAATCTAGCTAGCCTTAGAAAAATAGGCATAACTTGAGCTACAAAACTCTAAATTGAGTGATTCAAAAACGAAATTAAAGCTAAGACAATGAGAAACAACTTTGGTGGTGGACACTTAGCCAAATTCTCACAGTAACTAGACCAATGGGATAGTAGAAAATAGGGGACCAAAATTGAAAAATTGTAATTTCTCTTAGGAGACTTAGAAATTGAATTGGCAATCAATGCCAACAAAATTGACACCCCAACTGTGGTATATGGGTGCAATTAGAACTAATAAACCTATTAAGTATAGAAAAGTCAGCATTTTGACATGAATAGTGCCACCATACACAAAAATGTAAAAGACCCGAAATTTATAAACCGTAATAGGAAGGATAAGTTTGTAAAGAAATTGTTGGAATTTAAGTATTAGAAATGGATACTGAAGCACTTTAAATTTATGTGCTTCAGTTGGAAAGGGATCTTCGAAGGAGAAACGAAAGTTTGAGTAAATTGAGTTGACAAAAGAGGTTTGTGCACAACTAGTTTTTGATTGAATTTGTTTTAAATATTTTACGTAATTAAATCATTTTATTTTCCTTATGCACTATGTTTATCAATTATGGAATTTATTTCAATGATTATTGAAATTGGTATAGCAAGCATGTGTTTAATTTTATGAAAAATTATTTCAACAATTATTAAATATTGTTTTGGACTGGATAAATTATGTTTTGAATTGTGACGGCCAATTTGCATGAATAAAATACAAAATTTTGTTTTGGATTGTGATGTGCATAAAAAAATTGTGGAATATTGGAATTGATCTTGAATTAATATTGTGTTGTGATTTACACTTACAAAAAGGATAAAGAAATGCATTATATGGTTTTATATCTCACTATAGATGCTTAACTAGGTTATTACCCGTCTCTATATCATTTGTTGATGAGACAATGGAGTTAGCTTTGTTTTGTTTCGAATATCAAGGTATGTGCATAGGCTTAGATCCTCCTTGTAACACCCCTCACCCGACTATAGTGTAGCCGAGCAAAGCGTGCTACATTTGGTGCCAGAGCACCCTAACTTATCTTACTTTATTTCTTTAAAAATTTTGTTCTCGTTATATTTAATATCGATTATTTTTCGTCGGAGAAACTAACGGAGTTTCCCCTATTTTATTTTCGTTTGACGTGTTTTACTATTCACCTGTTTGAAAATTCACCAATATTTTCTAAGTGTAATCTCATCCATACTCATATTATCATTTGAAAAATCATTATGTAATTCAAATCTATACTCATTTGTACAAATTCATTCATGCTCCATTCTTATAGCAAAATTCTCAAATTTGCATTAATTTACATCATTTACAAAATAATTACAAAATTTCATAATTTACATGATATATAAATTAATTACAATTTTCTAATTTACATTACAATATAAGAAATAAATAACATACACAAAATACATGATATGCTTAATGTGAGCCCTATTTACATGCATTGCTGAGGAGGTGACAACTTTGAACGCTCTGCAGATTGATCAGAACTCCAAAATCTCTGTTTAGTATTCGCTGGGCTTTAACTTCAGTACCTACACGAGGAAACAATTCTATCGCGCTAAGCATTCCTGCTTAGTGGTGCAATAACATAACAAGGAAATAATATACAAATAAAGATAGAAATAAAACATAATTCAATTAATTAAGATTTATTTATACTTCACATGTGGTTTCTAAAATTTAATATGTTTTATCCTAATTTAGTCTTCTTTGGAAGTGTTTATTTTGCCAATGTACAGTAATAATGTACAAAGAAAAATGATCTAAAAATAATAAATTTATGCTTATATTATCATGTAAGTCACATTTGCAATATTTATGTATGTTATAATTTTTTTTTTTTTTGCTAATCTTTTAGCATTTTCTCAATACTTTCTAGGTTGTTTCAGATTATTTCATAATAAGTAAATTTTTGATATCGGTCCAGTTCATTTCGATTCTTTCTAATAAATAACTATTCTAATTTATTTTAGGTCATCTTACTCATTTATTTTATTTAATTTCTAATATTTTTAATTACTAATATTCTTAACTTATTTCAATAAATTTCACTGCCCAAGTAACCTATGACAGGCTGACTAAACTGGATAACGGGTCATTGGCACTGGACACCGCGATGCCTCGGGCCGTCATACCATGGGACACAGAACGTCAACCACGTATGCAATCAGTATGGCTAAAAAGCCATGATATCACATAATCGGGCATAAAAGCCATGAATACGGGCATCGAAGCCATGAATACGGGCATAAAGCCATGAATATAGGCATAAAGCCTTTCGCAGTACTGCTAAAACAATACCCTATTGGCATGCCAAACTATCCAATCTGACACACATGTATAGGCAATACAAGGGCACATAATATCATTAAATATTAATATATTGTGTTTTGTGACTTTATTATTTCATGATAAATTTCATAATTTATACATTCATCATACTATTCATACATATCTTACATCATTCATATTAATCACAATTCACAACAATGGTATTCATATACCATTGTACTCAAAACATTCTTCCTTTCTCTTATAAATAGAACTAATGTTTCATTTATATTTTCATGTGATTTATTTATTCATTACTATATTTATATGAAGTCATAACTCATACAAGGTGTTATTATTTTATTTGTAATGGAAACATAAATCCTAATGTAAACTTCATCCTATTTATACTCAACAATCCATCTAGTTTAATTTCATTTCATATTCAAGTGGTATTACTTATGTTTTATTAGACCTACTAGTAAGGGGAATACGAATCTTAATCATATACTCACATAACTTAAATGTTTATTAAGTCATTTAGGTAAATTACTATTTTTATTCCAAGTAATCCATGAATGTTTCATGGATTCCAAATTTCATACCTTAATTTCCTCTACCAATTTAGTTATTATACTTTGTGTCTTTGTATTACTATTCACAATACTATTCACTCAAATTGTTGACTTTTTAATACATAATAAATTTATTGAACCTAAGTTCTCCAAGATACCACATTTTGCATTCAAAATTTGTTGGTATTGGTTGCCAATACCATTTCCAAGCTTAATGTTAATTGGGCACAATTTTCAGTTTTCATGCTTCGTATTTACTGTTCCATTTGTCACTTTTGCAGTGGGAATTTGAAAAAAATGTTCAACATGAAAGTTGTTCCTTATTTTGTCTAGTTGAATTTCCTTTTTTGAATTACTCCATTTGGAGTTTTGTAGCTCAAGTTATGGCTTAAAAATCATGACTGGCCGGATTGGGCAGAACCCAAAATTCTGGGTAAAATTGTTTCTGCCAGATTTGGTAACTCAAGTTTGGTTGGCAATTTGACTAGATTATGGTCATAATTTGGGTTAGGTTTCTTCATGAAAGTTTTTGGTCTATATCTCAACTTGTTGCTGGTAAAATTTCAGTTCAATTGGACCTTGCTACATTGAGTTATGGCCAAATGACCAAATACTGTTCATTTGGTCATTTTGCCCAGGCAGATTGCAGGTCACCCGGATTAGGGCAAACTTTTGGTCAAGTTGGTTTGGTTTTCTGGGCATGGTTTCTTCACCAAAGTTGTGCCATTATGTGTCTAGTTTCACCTCCAATTGGCCTCATACCAATTGGAGTCACACAACCTCAGTTATATGTCAAACGATACCCTGGACTCATAGGTCCAAATTTCCTGCATAAGAGAAGCACTCCCAATTTTCAATTTCACCCAACTTCCAAACTTCAATTCACATTTATAACACTTCTAATAGTCAATAATCAACCTCAACATCATCAAATTCAAGTCACAACACAAAATTCCATATTTGAGCAAACCCTAAATCAACTCGCAAAATTTTTAAATTCCAAGAGAATTTTTAGCACTAACCTTATTCCTTAGCTTCACTCAACTTCAATTCAACCTTCTAATCAATAAAAAACTTGAAGCTCCTTCTTGGTCCACCTTGGCTGAAATTCCTCTTGCCCCAAACTCAATTTTTTTTTTTTGGTTTTCTTGAGTGCTTTCTACTAATTAGGCTTTAGTTTAGTGTGGGCTATAATTTTTCCAAGAAAAAATTTGGTTGAGACTTAGGGTTTTAAGGTTTGGATTTTGGGTTTTAATGGAGAATTTTAGAGAAGAAGGGAAGAAGTGGACGGGAAGAAGAAGGGAAAAAATGCAGATTTTTGTTCAATAATTAACCTATATAATAATTAAATATTTAATGGCAATATGGTAAATAAGTAGAATGGCAAATTTGAAATTATTTTGAAGTTTATAATCATTATAATTTGACTTTTCAATAATTATTTTTAATTTTCATAATTTCAATTAATTAAATTAATTTAGCTTCATTAAATTAATAATCATCATTTTTGGTCAATATTGGACCCTCAAATTTAATTGACCAAATTTCGCTCTTACCGAGTTGTCGGTTTATCTTTCTTTCTTCTTTCTTTTACTCATTTTTAATTTAATTTTTAGCAATATTTATTCACATTTTGTGTCATAATGAATATTTACTTAACTGGACAAGTCGGCCAAAAATTAGCTCTGAAGGCGAAATGACCAAAATGCCCTCCGTTTGGCTTAACAGACTAAAATTGTCTGTATCGATTGAAAAATTTTTCTAAACTCTTTTCTTGGTATTCTAATGCCATAAAACCCTCAATGACTCTTCTCTGGAGTCTCAAAAATTATTTTATGAATTTTTTCCCAGGTCTAGGGCTCCTAGTTGCGAGAACCGCAATTTCCCACTGGGTTACCCATCGCTAGGGCACCGGCTCATTTAACTTGGTTGTATTTTATTTCTAAAATTTTTCCTAAATTTTTCTTATTAATATTTGAGTTAATTATAGTTCCTCACTTTAGTTTAAATATTTTTCCGGATGTTCTAACTGTCCGGACCAACACTGGTCACCGAAATAGTAGAATGTGCGGAATTGTTACAGTGAGGGTGTTACAATTCTTCCCCTCTAATTTAAATTTCGTCCTCAAAATTTACTAGGTGTAGGTATCTGAGATAATTCTTTTACCTTTCTATTGCTCCCTCTGTCTACTTCTTTTATATATATGGTACTATTTAGTCTTTTCGAATCTATCATTATACACTTAGGCATATCATAAAGGAAGTACTTTACCTCAAATTCACATTTGGGGCTTCTTGTTCCTGTCTGGCTTGGGTGACATTTGGAAGTGGTGTTACTGTTGTACTTGGCCCTTCCACGACCTCTGTTTGGGTCCGTGGTAAATTCCTCTTAGGACAATCTTTTAGTCGATGGTCTGTGGCCCCACATCTATAACAGGCTCCAGTCAATCCCCTACATTCACCTTTATGCCACTTGTTACAATGGCCACATTTTCTTGCTAGTCTTAGCGCACTCACTACTAGTGTTTCTGGTTGATCTCTTCTGGGCATAGGCCTGGGTCTAGATCTCCTACTTTGATCAGATGTTTGACTTAACTGTTCTCTCGGCCTCTTGTTACTAAACTGTCCAAATTTCCTCTTTTGTTGATCACCACTCTTCTTTTGTTCCTCTTCATGAACACAGCTAATATATTTCTTTCTGAACTCTATCAAAAAGAATTCCCAAGTTACGTCGCCTAGTGGCACTACCTTGGTTACGACATCCCACCATCGATATGCAGCTTCTTGTAACAATGAAACTGCACACTCCAAACTCTGTTCTGATGTGCAATGGAGCTGCTGCAGGACTCTTTCAGTCCTTTCTAACCAATACTCAGCCGCTGAAGAATCATCTTCCTTTCTACCATTGAAATCTACAGCTCCATACTTCCTAATTTTTCCTAGAGGTGATTTCTGATGAGACAGTGGTGGAATAACCCCAGTCATCTGTCGAAAGAATCCAGTCATCTACTCAAACAAGGCCTGTTAGGGTTGTACAGGCACCTCTTGCACTAGTGGAGCAGGATCTCCCTGATTTCCAATATCACTCCCAGTCGGGATATGACTTACTACTTCTTCTTCTACTGCCCTCTGCGATTCTGAATCCATACCTTAACCTAAAGTAACCAAGAAAACAGATCTGCATTAGTGTCACCTCAACTCATATGAATGCAATTCATGTTATGCACACTAACCCTTTCCATCTATCTATGCCTAGGAACGCCCAAACCGTGCTCTGATACCAATAAATGTAACACCCCTCACCCGACTATAGTATAACCGAGCAAAGTGTGCTACATTTGGTGCCAGAGCACCCTAACTTATCTTACTTTATTTCTTTAAAAATTTTGTTCTCGTTATATTTAATATCGATTATTTTTCATCGGAGAAACTAAAGGAGTTTCCCCTATTTTATTTTCGTTTGATGTGTTTTACTATTCACCTATTTGAAAATTCACCAATATTTTCTAAGTGTAATCTCATCCATACTCATATTATCATTTGAAAAATCATTATGTAATTCAAATCTATACTCATTTGTACAAATTCATTCATGCTCCATTCTTATAGCAAAATTCTCAAATTTGCATTAATTTACATCATTTACAAAATAATTACAAAATTTCATAATTTATATGATATATAAATTAATTACAATTTGCTAATTTACATTACAATATAAGAAATAAATAACATACACAAAATACATGATATGCTTAATGTGAGCCCTATCTACATGCATTGCTAAGGAGGTGATAACCTTGAACGCTCTGCAGATCGATCAAAACTCCAAAATCTCTGTTTAGTATTCGCTGGACTTAGTACCTGCGCGAGGAAACAATTCCATTGCGCTAAGCATTGCTGCTTAGTGGTGCAATAACATAACAAGGAAATAATATACAAATAAAGATAGAAATAAAACATAATTCAATTAATTAAGATTTATTTATACTTCACATACGGTTTCTAAAATTTAATATGTTTTATCCTAATTTAGTCTTCTTTGGAAGTGTTTATTTTGCCAATGTACAGTAATAATGTACAAAGAAAAATGATCTAAAAATAATAAATTTAAGCTTATATTATCTTGTAAGTCATATTTGCAATATTTATGTATGTTATAATATTTTTAATTGCTAATATTCTTAACTTATTTCAATAAATTTCGCTGCCCAAGTAACCTATGACAGGCTGACTAAACTGGATAACGGGTCGTTGGCACTGGACACCGCGGTGCCTCGGGCCGTCAAACCATGGGACGCAGAACGTCAACCACGTATGCAATCATTATGGCTAAAAAGCCATGATATCACATAATCGGGCATAAAAGCCATGAATATGGGCATCAAAGCCATGAATACGGGCATAAAGCCATGAATATGGGCATAAAGCCATGAATATAGGCATAAAGCCTTTCGCAGTACTGCTAAAACATTACCCTATTGGCATGCCAAACTATGCAATCTGACACCCATGTCTAGGCAATACAAGGGCACATAATATCATTAAATATTAATATATTGTGTTTTATGACTTTATTATTTCATGATAAATTTCATAATTTATACATTCATCATACTATTCATACATATCTTACATCATTCATATTGATCACAATTCACAACAATGGTATTCATATACCATTGTACTCAAAACATTCTTCCTTTCTCTTATAAATAGAACTAATGTTTCATTTATATTTTCATGTGATTCATTTATTCATTACTATATTTATATGAAGTCATAACTCATACAAGGTGTTATTATCTTATTTGTAATGGAAACATAAATCCTAATGTAAACCTCATCCTATTTATACTCAACAATCCATCTAGTTTAATTTCATTTCATATTCAAGTGGTATTACTTATGTTTTATTAGACCTACTAGTAAGGGGAATACAAATCTTAATCATATACTCACATAACTTAAATGTTTATTAAGTCATTTAGGTAAATTACTATTTCTATTCCAAGTAATCCATGAATGTTTCATGGATTCCAAATTTCATACCCTAATTTCCTCTACCAATTTAGTTATTATACTTTGTGTCTTTGTATTACTATTCACAATACTATTCACTCAAATTGTTGACTTTTTAATACATAATAAATTTATTGAACCTAAGTTCTCCAAGATACCACATTTTGCATTCAAAATTTGTTGGTATTGGTTGCCAATACCATTTCCAAGCTTAATGTTAATTGGGCACAATTTTCAGTTTTCATGCTTCGTATTTACTGTTCCATTTGTCACTTTTGCAGTGGGAATTTGGAAAAATGTTCAACATGAAAGTTGTTCCTTATTTTGTCTAGTTGAATTTCCTTTTTTGAATCACTCTATTTGGAGTTTTGTAGCTCAAGTTATGGCCTAAAAACAATGACTGGCCGGATTGGGCAGAACCCGAAATTATGGGTAAAATTGTTTCTGCCAGATTTGGCAACTCACGTTTGGTTGGCAATTTGACTAGGTTATGGTCATAATTTGGGTCAGGTTTCTTCATGAAAGTTGTTGGTCTATATCTCAACTTGTTGCTGGTAAAATTTCAGGTCAATTGGACCTTGCTACATTGAGTTATGGCCAAATGACCAAATACTGTTCATTTGGTCATTTTGCCCAGGCAGATTGCAGGTCACCCGGATTAGGGCAAACTTTTGGTCAAGTTGGTTTCGTTTTCTGGGCATGGTTTCTTCACCAAAGTTGTGCCATTATGTGTCTAGTTTCACTTTTAATTGGCCTCATACCAATTGGAGTCACACAACCTCAGTTATATGTCAAGCAATACCCTGGACTCATAGGTCCAAATTTCCTGCATAAGAGAAGCACTCCCAATTTTCAATTTCACCCAACTTCCAAACTTCAATTCACATTTATAACACTTCTAATAGTCAATAATCAACCTCAACATCATCAAATTCAAGTCACAACACAAAATTCCATATTTGAGCAAACCCTAAATCAACTCGCAAAAATTTTAAATTCCAAGAGAATTTTTAGCACTAACCTTATTCCTTAGCTTCACTCAACTTCAATTCAACCTTCTAATCAATCAAAAACTTGAAGCTCCTTCTTGGTCCACCTTGGCTAAAATTCCTCTTGCCCCAAACTCAATTTTTTTTTTTTGGTTTTCTTGAGTGCTTTCTACTAATTAGGCTTTAGTTTAGGGTGGGCTATAATTTTTCCAAGAAAAAATTTGGTTGAGACTTAGGGTTTTAAGGTTTGGATTTTGGGTTTTAATGGAGAATTTTAGAGAAGAAGGGAAGAAGTGGACGGGAAGAAGAAGGGAAAAAATGCAGATTTTTGTTCAATAATTAACCTATATAATAATTAAATATTTATTGGCAATATGGTAAATAAGTAGAATGGCAAATTTGAAATTATTTTGAAGTTTATAATCATTATAATTTGACTTTTCAATAATTATTTTTAATTTTCATAATTTCAATTAATTAAATTAATTTAGCTTCATTAAATTAACAATCATCATTTTTGGTCAATATTGGACCCTCAAATTTAATTGACCAAATTTCGCTCTTACCGAGTTGTCGGTTTATCTTTCTTTCTTCTTTCTTTTACTCATTTTTAATTTAATTTTTAACAATATTTATTCACATTTTGTGTCATAATGAATATTTACTTAACTGGACAAGTCGGCCAAAAATCACCTCTGAAGGCGAAATGACCAAAATGCCCTCCGTTTGGCTTAACAGACTAAAATTGTCTGTATCGATTGAAAAATTTTTCTAAACCCTTTTCTTGGCATTCTAATGCCATAAAACCCTCAATGACTCTTCTCTGGAGTCTCAAAAATTATTTTATGAACTTTTCCCCGAGTCTAGGGCTCCTAGTTGCGAGAACCGCAATTTCCCACTGGGTTACCCATCGCTAGGGCACCGGCTCATTTAACTTGGTTGTATTTTATTTCTAAAATTTTTTCCTAAATTTTTCTTATTAATATTTGAGTTAATTATAGTTCCTCACTTTAGTTTAAATATTTTTCCGGACATTCTAACTGTCCGAACCAACACTGGTCACCGAAATAGTAGAATGTGCAGAATTGTTACAGTGAGGGTGTTACACTCCTCTTATTAGAGGTTAGATCTAAGTAATTGTTATTGTCCCGTTGGAAGTTTCATTATTATGTTGTGTACTGTGCACGATGATTCGACCTCCCCGACCATAAGGAGTTAGAATCTCGATTCGACCTCCCCGACCATAGGGAGTTAGAATCACCCCGAAGATGGCCCTTTCAGATTAATCTTACATAATTAGTGAGATAAAGAATGGGTTTTGATTGATAAGAAATTGAGATTTTAAATGAGATTGTGCACAAATGATTTTGTTAAAATAATTGTTTATTTCCATAATTATAGGAATTATTTTTATTGTTCAGTTGTGATTTGACAAATTGAAATTTTGATCAAGGTTTTAACAAGTGACTATTATTATTGGCTATGAAAATTTTGACATTTGATAATTGGTTAAATTTCGAGATTCCAAAATTTTTGGTATAATTATTGTCAATGTATATTGTATTACATTTTAAATTATAGTTGTGCACCACTGAGTTCACCACTCAACGATAGCTTTGTATATTGTTGCAGGTGAAAGTAAAGATAGAGCAGCCGAGTGAGATTTTCGATAGTTACACCTTGAAGACTCATTGGAATTAGCTTTGGGTATATTATAGGTATACCCTTGTGTATTAGATTTTGAATATGCATGTAAATATGTGTAAATTATTTGAGCAGATGTATAAAACTTTTGAAATGTTATTTTGGGTGTGTAATGGAAATGCAAATTTAATTGTAACAATAATTTTAATACCTTAATAAATGTATTATTTACTTTCTTCTGGAAATTGAAAATTATGGACAGTTTCTTTTATGATGAGTTTGGCTTGATAAGTGAATTGAATTGATTGTGATGAATGAGGATATGAAAATGAGTGTATTGGAGTTGTGGTTGTTTTGAAAATATTGGAAGTGTTTTTACAGGTGTTTGAAGAACTATTTTTCCCAAATATAAACGGCACTCAGCCAAAAATTTTCTAAAATTTGCTTAAAAATAAAAATATACAAAAATTTTAACTAGTCTTTAAACTTCAAGTAAAAGTTTTTAATTCCTACCAAAAGTGCTCACCACTTTCAAAAAGTAAGAAACGTGTTTTAAAATCCCTTGTAATATATTTAATGAGTTACCGGTAGGCAAAGTACGGTAATTCATCAAATGTACTACAGGATCATATTACATCTTACTAAGGGTAAGGGTGTGACATGTTTAGTGGTATCAGAGCAATGGTTTTAAAGTAAATTTTGAACTATGAATTTGAAATATTTTGTCGGTACATACAACTACTCAAATATTTGATACATATAGTACAATTGCATCATAAATATGAATTAATGGAGAGAAATCTCCTTGTGTAGGTTATCCCCAGAAAAGAAAATTTTCTGAATAGAAATGAAAGAGGGTAATAAACCAGTAGAACAATCAGATACGGTTGAGGAATAAGAGGAGGCCTCAGCTCCTCGGAGTGTCGAAGGCTCGACTGTAACAATTCCACTGGTACAAATCACCGCACAAGTGGCATAGCAAATGGCCACCTTCTTCCAACAAATGGCTGATAGTTTGTCAGCCGAAGCTCAAACCCAAGCTCCAACCCATGTATAGACTCAACCCCCACAAGGGCATTATGAAATAAAAAAGAGTGAGAAATCTATGGGTCAGAACTCGAATAGGTAATTGGGGAAAAGAAAAGAATTTGATGAATTCCAAATTTATAGATATGACAGAGGCAGATCTTTAGGGTGGAAGCAATCGAGAACCCGTCGGCAAAGATGTTACTGCTAGTAATTGTCAATGGATATGGTAATTAGAATAAGTTTTGGATATTAGTGAATTCGAAAAGAATAAAATGTAGGAAAGTTTGATCTATTGGGATGTATCGTAGTAACTATGCAATATTCTTGATGTTTGTGCTGTAAGTTGCAGATTACAGTACTGACTTGGGATTTATTGTGTAGAGCTACGTACTACCCAATAGTGTACCAAGATAAGAATAGTTGCAAATAGCATCTGTTTTGGTATAGTTATGATAAGATAAAGTTTTCTTATTAGAAAGGAGTTTAAAAATCCTAACTCGGGATTTAAAACTCTAAAGTTAGAATATCGAAAGGTTATAGTTCAGTACAAAAGGAAGTAATGACTACACATCAGTGCAAAATAAGCTATAGAATATCAATAGATAAAAGAGTTATGGAAGTAAAAATTTGAATAGTTGGTGCAAATGTAATAAAGAAACGTTATGAATATTAGTTAAAGTGTTGACTAGAATAGTCAGAGGACCAAATCAAAGTAATATTGAAGTATAGCATATTTATTAGAGATGATAAAAGGTGCTAAATCACGACTCAACAGTCAAGTTAAGGAAGAAGATAAGATTAAGGAATAAAATAATTAAAGTTTTGTTGTGTAATAAAAAAAAAGGGAAACAAATAGAACAGTAAGAAATGAGAAAAATATTAGATGAGGAATTGCCACCAGGGCAAACAACCTCTTTAAGACGCGTAACGATATCCCGAACTATTTTATCAAGAAAGAAATAAGTTAAACAAAAGCAAACAAGATAGTGCAAAATGGCACATAGGCCTTGGTCATAAATGAAGATGGTAAGATAATAGTTATGGTCATATAAGCAGTTCATATATGACCAACAAGGTCATTTAAAAAAAAAAAAAAAAGAATACAAAGGAAAGTAATTGCTAAAATAACAACAAGAAAAGACTAAAATATTCCAAACTAAACTGAATGTTGCATCAAATGATCAAGAGATTTGATAAGAAAAGAGTAAAACTAAGTTCTCACCCATAGGATCATACGACGTCCTAGAAAAAGTGGATCCACTAGCACATAGATTTGCCTACCTCTAAAATTGAAATGAATTTGAATCTAACTTATAGCAGAAGCTCATAAGAAACTTGGCACATAAAGTGAGCAATCGATGAGTAAATAGTATTGGTTAAAGTGCTGTGAAACCATCATTCAGGCCAGGAAGTTACTTGGGAGCGTGAAGAGGATATGAGGAGACAGCACCCACAGCTGTTCAGAGACTGATACCAGGTAAAATTTCGAGACGAAATTTATTTTAAGGGGGGGAGAATTGTAACACCCCTATTTGCATAGCCTGGTATATATTATTATTCCGGTGATCGATATCGGTCCGAACAATTAAGGGGATTAGAACCATATTTAAGACACCTAGATAAGCCCTGAATACAAATAATTAGTAATTGTCAAATAGTTAAGTATAGAGAAGAAAAACAAAGTATAAAAATTTAAATGAGCCGGAAGTCACAGCGATGGGTGATCTTCGCGAGAAGTGACTGCGAGGTCAGTCTAAACTCAAATTTCGAACTGGAAAATGTCATGCCACGGTCCTTAGGAATATTGCGAACACAGTGGAAAAGAAAAAATCACGAAAAAGAGTTGTTAAGCACGTCAAATAATTAGTTCAGGTGTAACACCCCTATATTCGGTAGTACGTTCTACTGTTTCGGTGACTAGTGTCTGTCCGGACAGCTAGAATGCCTGGAACTATACTTAAATGTTAGTGAGGAGACATGAAATAATGAAATAAAATAGAGGAAAATACAAGAAAAATAAAAGAAAAATAAAAGACAAAAAATGTAACTAAGTTACACGAGCCAAAAATCGTAGTGATGGGTGACCGCACCGGGAAGTGGCGGCGTGGACCGTGGACTAGCCCTGGACCGCGGGGAATCCTGAGAAATATTTTTAAGACTTAAATAAACATCTATTGAAGTATAAATGATATTAGAAATGTCAAAGAAAAATTAACTAATTAGTACAAAGAAAAATAAAAAATCGAGAAATCGATAAAAATCGTTGTTACCGAAAAATCGGGAGTACAACCCAAATAGGGGCATTTTGGTCATTTGACACCTAGAGTTGGCTTTTGACCTAAATTTCAATGAAAAATAAATATTATTACATTTGAAAAATCTAATGAAAAATGGATTTAAAGATAAAATGTA
Source organism: Hevea brasiliensis (assembly GCF_030052815.1). NCBI lineage: Eukaryota > Viridiplantae > Streptophyta > Magnoliopsida > Malpighiales > Euphorbiaceae > Hevea > Hevea brasiliensis. The sequence goes on from NC_079494.1 coordinate 49,568,028, forward strand.
ATTTAAGAGAAATTAAGGTCAAAATTGTAATTATTGAAACCTTAGAATATAATATAATTAAACTATGTTTAGTGGAGCACTAAGTGGACACATAAATACTTAAAATGAGCACAAATTTCCCCACTCACTTCATCAGCCTCACCAAGCTCTATCATGGCCGAAAATGGTTTCTCTCAAACTCTTCCATGGCCGTTTCATGAAAAGTCCTCATCTTCCATGATTCAAGCCATGATTCCTATAAGTGTCTTCATTAAAAGTGGTCTACACACCTTGGGAAGCCTTTAGAGAACAAGAAAGAAGAGATTTAGTAAAGATTTGAGGAAGTCCACAAGAGGTAAGTAACCATTTCTTCATCCTTTCTTTGTTAAAGCTTGTGTGGGCGTTGTGGTGAGTTGATTTGTGGAAGAAATGTTGAGGTTTGATAAGTTATTGAAGTGTACCATTTTGGGCAGCCATGGATGTGAAAGGTAAGTGGTTTGTTCGTATATGAATTTGATGGGTAATGAAGTTAATTAGAGTGCTTAAATGCATAAGAGTTTGATTTTTATGTATATGTGTGAATTGTGAATGAAAGTGAGATCACATGTTGAAATTGGGAAGCTTGATGTATATGAACAATTTGGGCAGCCTTATGGTGAAGTTGGAAGGGTTTAAATTCACGAAAGGTTTATTGAATTATGGTACTAAAAGTGGCAGCATATGTATATGATTTAGTAGAGAATGAATATGTAATTTGATGATGGAAGTTATGTGTAATGGTTAGGAGTATTATGTGTATATGTTGTTATAAATGGACTTTGTAATTTAAGAATTGTATTTGGTGTATTTAAAGTCATTGTATTCTGCCCAAAGTGATTATAAAATGAAGTGGTAAATGGTTGTGGTATGATACAAATGCAGAATTTGGTTTGAGAATGAAGTATAGTTAGTTGAATGTGTGAATGGTTAAGGCTTCAAAAATATGTTAAGGGCAGTATGTGTTTTAGGCTATAAATGGAATTGTGTGACTCCAATTTGTATGAGGCCAATTGGAGGTGAAACTTGGCACAAAATTTGCCAACTTTCATGAAGAAAGCCTACCTAAATTCTATCCAAAAAGTGGCATGAGAATTGACCAAATCCGGATTAGTGACTTTGCAAACTTGAAAATTGACCATTTGAACAGTAGTCAGTATTTTGGCCATAACTCACTCAAAACAGGTCCAAATGACCTGAAATTTATACCATGGATAGCTTAGACATAGAGCTACAACTCTTATGAAGACACAAAAACCCAGAAATGAGTATAAGCAAGTCAAAATGCTTGCAAAATTTCGGGTATAAAAACTGCCAGAATCGTAAATGACCTAAAAATGACCTAAGTTTGCCATTTTAGTGCAATCTGTCTAGCAATAGTAAAATGACCATAACTTGGTCTAGTAAACTCCAAATAACCTAAAATTTGTGGCAAAAGTTCACTAAGACATAGATCTACAAGTTTGTAATTCGGACCAGAACTTGAAAACCGAGGGAACTAGGTCATCCGGCTAGGTCAAAACAGCATACTAAAATCTGATAAATTGCAATAAAATGCAATAAGCTTTAAAATGAAATTGGTAACATATACCAATACTTGAGGACTATAAAATGTGATATATTGGTAACATTAAAATTAATTCACCTAGTGTGCATTAAAGATCAACATTATAGGTTGACTAATGAAAGGAGTAGTATCAATAAAATTTAATTATGGAACCTTATGATTAGAAACAATTTAACTGAGTACTGAAATACTTTAAATTGTGTGTTTGAGTTGAAAAAGATATCGAAGAGCATAAGGAACATTGAGTCAAGGCCAAGAGGCGACTCATTCGAGGTCTGTGCACAATACTTTTATATTCACTGCTTTTACCAGAAAATTTATTTGGAGAAATGAGTTATGAATAATTTTTTATTGTTTTAGCTTTGGGAATTTTATTTGGAAATTATTATATTGCCTACTTTGCAAATGGAAATTTTGAGTTCAAATGTGATTTGTGGTTTGTATGAAATATTTAAATATTGTGATTTGAAATTATTTTGATTCACACTTGGCATGGCAATATTACTATGTTCCTCCTCCATTTATGGGGTGAGTATGACTATATTCCTCCCTCTTTGACTTGTCAGTCTGAGGTGAGTATGGATGAGTTCTCATTAGCTAGCTAGCCACCTCCCTCATTGATTTCGATTAGTGGAGTGAGTATGCCTTGTCATGGTGTACAAAACAGCATGTTCGGAAAAGTTTGTCTCATGACCTAAGTTGTGTTATTGATTGACAACACTGTGTTATTAAATTGTTTAATCAAATTTGTGTTACATGAGCTTTGAAAATTGTGACATGAAATTGTGAATCATTTGAATTCTGAATTGCCGATAAATGTTTTATATACCGCATTTTAAATTGTTATTGTGCACCATTGTGTAAATTTTACTCAGTGATAGTTTTTTCCTTACTGTCGCAGGTAGACAGACAGACAGAGTAGCAGAGTAGGCTGCTTGTGCAACACTTTTAGGATTTTGCTGGGTATATTGAGTATACCACTTCCTTGTAAATATTATTGTAATGTATGTGAACTGTATGTATATATTGTACTTGGTCTTGAGCAGTTGTAAACTAAAGTTATAAATTATTTTGGCCTGTAAAAATGTTGTAATATATTTTTCTTCCCTCAACTTTTAGAACTACTAAAAATTTATATTTAACTGAGTTTCACAAATGTTGAGGAAATTGATTTGTGTTGAGCCATATTGAGTTTGGGATTGAACAAATATATTTGAAGTGTTTTTTTTACAGGTTTTTGAAGAACTGTTTTATTCAAAATACAGACGGCACTCTGCCGAAATTTTTACAAAATTTACTGATACTTTAGATTTGTTAATTGGTTTCATTTCAGTTAAAAAAAAAATTTAATACCTGTCAAAAGTGCTCACCACTGTACAAAGAAATAAGAAAAGATTTAAAATCTCTTGTAGTGTATTTAATGGGTTATCAGTAGACAAAGTTTGGTAATTCATTAGGTATACTACGGGATCATGTTATGCCTTACGTAGGGATAAGGTGTGACATATTTTAGTGGTATCATAGCTAGTTTTTAAATTCTATTTTAACCTGTAATTTGAATATTCTTTCTTCATAATACGACTTTGATACATATAGTACATTACATTATAAATATGCACTAACAGGAGGAAATCTCCTTGTATTATTTATTCAGGAGGTGTAATATCCTCTAATTGACTATGGAAGAAAGGGACCGTTCAGTCAATCAATCAATAGAGGCTGAGGTATAAGGGAAAGCCCCAGCCCTTCACAATGTGAGTGGATCAGCTACACCAGCCCCCTCAATACCACAGTTCCCTACTCAATTTGCTCAGCAGATGGGTGCGATGTTCCAACAGATGGCTGGAAACATGCCCACTCAAGCCCCACTGCAGACACCAGTAGTACAACCACAGCCTTCAGTTAGGCAGTATGACAAGCTGATTAAGTATGGGGCTACTGAGTTCAAGGGAGACAGTGGATCCGCTAGAGGCAAAACAATGGTTGGAAAGGATGAAAAGAGTTTTTAGGAAGTTGCACTACATCGATAAGCTAAAGTTTGAATACTTAGTCTCAATTTTACAAGGGGATGCATATGACTGGTGCAAAACCATTCCCCACAGTTTGGTGGAACCCCCAGTGCTGACATGGGATGACTTTCTCAGAGAGTTCAGACAAAAATATGTCCCAGATGCCTATGTGGACCAGAAGCTATAATGGTTCTTAAGCCTGAAGCAAAGGAACAGAACAGTGGCAGAAAATGAGAGAAACTTCTCTCGATTGAGTCATTATGCAGGAAGCCTGCTTACCACTCCTAGAGATAGATGCAAACGTTTTGAGACCGGGTTAAGGCCTAGTCTAAGAATGCAAGTTGTGGGGTTCCGATAATAGAATTTCTCAGAGCTAATATCGCAAGCTCTAGAGCTGGAAAGAATTGAGAATGAAGAAATAGTTAAAAAAGGTACAGAAGAAAAAGAGAAAATTAGAAAGACTACTGATCAAGTTCCTAATAGTGGGTCAGGAAAAAGGAAGCACTTTGGAGGGTCTAGCTCACGCGAATCAAGTAGAGATAGATTTTCTGGATAGAAACCACTCCGATCAGATCAGCAAATTCAACAGAAACCCAGAAATGCACTGTCAGATCGACTTTGTGAAACTTGTAGTAAACCACATAGTGGGGTATGTTATAGAGCCATAGGAGCATATTTTAATTGTGGAGAGATTGGTCATTTTGCTAAGGATTGTATAAATCCACGCCGTTCTAGATCATTTACTACACTAGAGAGATCAGCCCAAGTTTCGACCCCAAAGAGTTCACCATCAGTTACTAGAGGCAGAGGTAGAGGTACAGATAGTACACCTAGAAGTCAGAGTACTGTGAATCAGCCAGAACAGGATGATGCTTCAGCTAGAATATACATTATATAGCAAAGGGAAGAGGCTGAAACTTCTGACATTTTTGCTGGTACTTTTTCAATTTTTAACTAAGATATATATATGTATTGTTTGACCCGGGGTCTACATACTTTTACGTTAGTGCCAGCATTATTTGCCTTCCTGCTATCCCTTGTATAAATAAATAAATAAATAAATTTTGATATGTTAGTGACTAGTCCTTTAGGATCAAAACTACGATAATAAGTATGATTGACATTAATTTAAAAAAAAAATTGTCAGTTACCTAAAAGTAAGTTACAGTAATAGAATTGCTCTAGATGAGGGCAAAGATGTTACAGTTAGTAATTGTCAATGGATATTGTAATCAGAATAAGTTTTGGATATTAGTGAATTCGAGAAGGATAAAATATAGGAAAGTTTGATCTCTTGGAATTTATCGTAGTAACTGTGCAATGTTCTTGATGTTTGTACTGTAAGCTGCAGATTACAATACTAACTTGAGATTATTGTGTAAAGCTATGTACTACTCGATAGTACACCAATATGAGAATAATTGCCAATGTCACACCTGACCCCTCTGTAAGGCATAACATGATCCCGTAGTATACCTAATGAATTACCAAACTTCGTCTACTGATAACCCATTAAATACACTACAAGGGATTTTAAACCTTTTCTTACTTCTTTTTACAGTGGTGAGCACTATTTACAGGTGTTAAAAAATTTTTTAACTGAAGTGAAACCAGATAATACATTTGAAGAACTAATAATTTCTGTAAAAATTTTGGCGGAGTGTCATCTGTATCTTGAATAAAACAGTTCTTCAAAAACCTGTAAAAAGCACTTCCTATATTTTGTTCAATTCCCAAACTCCAATATTCAATCAACACAATAAGTTTCTCAACAATTGTCAACTCAAATCTACAATAATTTTTCAGTGTTTTCAAAAGCTGAGATAAAAGAATATATCACAATATTTACAAACCAAAATAATTTACAAATTTAGTTTACAACTTTAATGTACAATTTTAATTTACAACTGCTCAAAACCAAGAACAATATATACATACAGTGAACATACATTACAATACAAAATGTAAAATATGGTATACTCAATATACCCGATGATCTCTCAGTGTAGTACTAGCAATCTGATGCCTACCGCGATACAAGAATGAAAGCTATCACTGAGCCAATGTCTCAGTGGTGCACAACATTAACAAAATACAACTTTAAATCATAAATCATAAGTCATATAAATAGTGGATACCTAAACCATAGTTAAATTCAAAGACAGTGAATGTCATAAAGAATTTAAACTCTATTTCATAATATCACAATAAATATCAATAAATCACACACATAGCTTAATCATGTTCCAAAGTCTAATTCATCCCAAGAGCCGATGGCTAATGAGGAATAACATAGCTAGCTAGCAATAATATGAGTACTCATTCTATTCGTCCTCAATAAGCACACACCTCAACACTTCAGCCAGAGAGGGAATTCAAAGTCAATTCATCCCACTAGACAAGCTAGCGAGGAATTCAATCAATATATATGATAGCTGTGGTTTCAAACCATTTACAATGTTTTTCAATCAATAACTATCCATCAAATATCATTCAAACAAATTTTCACAATTTAAAACAATAACATACAATTTGTCATAATTTATTTCAATTAAAAAATTCAAAAGAAATAATTATTGTGCACAAACCTCTGATAAATGTCTCTTGGTCCTGACTCAGTGTTTCCTTTCCCTTCCTTGAGTCTTTTGTTAACTGAAACACACAATTTGAAGTGTTTCAGTACTCATTTATACTGTCTCTAACAATAAGGTTCAATAATTAATTTATTGAATTCTATTATTTCCCTTAGTCAACATAAAATGTTGACCCTCAATGCACTCTAGGTGAATTAGGTTTTATGTTACCAATATCACATTTTATAGCCTTTTAGTGTTGGTACATGTTACCAAATTTACTTTCAAGTATATTGCATTTTATTGCAATTTACCAGATTTCGGTATACTAATTTGACCTAGCCGGATGACCTAGTTCCCTTGGTTTTCGGGTTTCGATCAAAACTATAAACTTGTAGGTCTATGTCTTATTGCACGCGGGGCAAAATTGTAGGTCATTCTGAGTTGTGTAGACCAAGATATGGTCAATTTACCAATGTTGGACAGAATGCACAAAAATGGTAACTTTAGGTCATTTTTAGGTCACTTTTGGTACGGCCAGTTTTTGGACCTGAAATTGTGCAAGCAATTTGGCTTAGTTTTGGCCATTTATGGGCTTTGGTGTCTTTACAAGAATTGTAGATATATGTCTCAACTATTCATGATAAAAATTTCAGGTCAATTGGACCTATTTTGAGTGAGTTATGGCCAAAACACTATCTGCTACTCAAATGGTCAATTTTCAGGTTTTCAAAGCACTAATCTGGATTTTGTCATTTTTCAAGTCACCTTCTAAGCAGAATTTTGGTAAGCTTCCTTCATGAAAGTTGGCACATTTTGTGCCTAGTTTCACCTCCAATTGGTCTCATACCAATTGGAGCCACACACTTAAGGTTCTAAGCTAAAACATACACTGCTCTATTATAATTTGTTCATCATTTACCAATTACACATCCTATGCTTACCATGTTCACTTTTCCATGCCAATTCTGGTTTGTACCATAATGTTAACACATTTAGCAACACATTTTTGGTTATTTTGGTAGCTTGCAACCACTCTCACAAACACTCTATAATATAGAATTTTCCAAGTCCAATTACATCAATTAACCACATGACATACCTCATTTATATACCCAATCCTAATTGATCAAAATCAACAATACACTTTCATTAACTCATTAATCAATATTGATACACATGAAATAATGCTCTCCTAAGTACATCAAAGCTAGCCAAATTTGTACATATGCACCAAACTTCCATATTCATTTTACAACCCTGCTTCAAAGTCCATTTCAAGCATACACGTGACAATTAAGCTCTAGTACATGTAAGCCCTCCAATCAACCTCACTAATCACTATATACATGAAAGAAAAAATCATATTCCCATGGAGTTCAAGGCTGCCAAAATTGAACACATTAACTACTCATCAAACTTCAAAAATCCTTCCACAAATCAACACACCACAACACCCATTCAAAGTTTAATGAAACAAGAATTAAAAATACATACTTACCACTTTTGAAATTCTTCAAAACCTCATCAAAACTTAACTTTCTTGATGCCTATCTACTGTCCAAGTTATATAGACAAACTTTAGTGAAGAAATCAAGTGGAAAAGGGGCTCACTTCATGCTTGCATGGAAGTTAGGAAGCTTTGGCCATGGTGTTTCCATGGTGGATTCAATTCGGTTGGTTTTGCAAAGTGAGGAAGATGAAGTTATCTGCTTTCCATATTATGTTTAATGGTCCACTTTAGTGGTGTTAGTGGAGCACTAATAGGATTGAAAGTAATTTTTAATGTTAAACTTTCATAATTTAGTTTTTATCCCCCATTTCTTTCACTATTCTTATAATGTGTCACAATTTAATTTTTTATGACATTTTCAAAGTGTAATATTATTTATTTTTAATGGACATTTAGGTCAAAAGACAACTTGGGGTGTCAAATGACCACAATACCCCTGTTCGGGTTGCATTCCCGATTTTTCGGTAATACCGAGTTTTGTCGTTTTCTCGATTTCTCATTTTTCTTTGTACTAATTAATTAATTTTTCTTTGATATTTCTAATGATACTTATACTTCAATAAGTCTTTAGTTAGGTCTTAAAAATATTTCCTAGTGTTCCCGTAGTCTAGGGCTAGTCAACGATCCACGCCGCAACTTCCCGGTGCGGTCACCCATCGCTAGGGTTCTCGACTCGTTTAACTTGGTTACATTTCATTGCTATTATTTTTCCTTTGTTTTTCTTGTATTTCATTATTTTATGTTTCCTCACCAATATTTAAGTATAGTTCTAGGCATTCTAGCTGTCCAGACAACACTGGACACCGGAACAGTAGAATGCACTATCGAACATTGGGGTGTTACAATTCTCCCCCCTCCCCCCTTAAAATAAATTTCGTCTTGAAATTTTTACCTGGCATCAGTCTCTGAACAACTATGGGTGTTGTCTCCTCATATCCTCTTCACATTCCCAAGTAGCTTTCTGGCCTGAATGATGGTTCCTCTGCATTCCTCAAATATATCAAAATGTCATCAACAAACACCACCACAAATTGGTCGAGATATGGTCTGAAGATAGTGTTCATCAGATCCATAAAAATAGTTGGAGCATTAGTTAACCTGAATGGCATTACTAGAAACTCATAGTGGCCATATCGATTTTTGAAAGCAGTTTTTGGACTACTCTGCTCTTGCACTTTCAAATGACAGTAACCAAATCGCAAATCAATTTTGGTGAATATAATTGCACCCTTTAACTGATCAAACAGATCATCAATGTGAGGCAATGGATATCTGTTCTTTATGGTCACCTTATTCAACTGCTGGTAGTCAATACTTAAGCGGAGAGTTCCATCTTTCTTCTTACCAAACAATATTGGCGCTCTCCAAGGTGACACACTAGGGCAGATGAAGCCCTTTTCAAGTAGTTCTTGCAATTGTGCCTTCAACTCCTTTAACTCTGCTGGTGCTATTCTGTATGGCGTTAGGGAGATTGGATCCACACCAGGCGTAACATTAATTTCAAACTGCACCTCTCTTTCTGGAGGTAATCCTGGCAATTCATCAGGAAATACATCTGGAAAGTCATATACTGTAGGGATGTCCCGCAACGCTAGACTCCCCACTTGGGTGTCTACTACATGTGCCAAGTATACTTCACACCCCTTTCTGATCATTTTTCTGGCTAGTGCAGCCGAAATGATGTTTGATGGCAATAGCTGCCTCTCCCCATGTATTACCACATCAGCATCGAGGAGACCAAAAGTGATGCCTTCGCCTACAAATCAATCATGGCGTGATGCCTGGCTAACCAATCCATGCCCAAGATGATATCATAATCTCTGAAGGGAATTTCAATGAGATCAGATAGAAAAGTGTGTCCTTGGATCACCAAAGGACAATCCCTATACATTCTATTAACCCTGATCTCTTGTCCTAATGGACTTGTTACTAGCACCTCAAAGTCCATTTTCACACACGGAACAACAATGCAATCAATGATGCTAGTACTCACATAAGAATGGGTAGAACCCAGATCAAATAACACAAACACATCTTGATTAAAAGTTGAGAAGGTACCAGCCACAACATCAGATGTCTCAGCCTCTTCTCTCTGTCTTATTGCGTAGACTCTAACTAGAGCACTACCTTGCTCTGATTGATTCACTGTGCTTTGGCTACCTGCTGGACTACCTCTACCCCTGCCTCTACCTCTGCTAGGTGGCTGTGAGCCTCTGGTGATAGGACTCTGAACTAACCCTTCTTCAGTAGTAGGAGGTGGTCCAACTCTGCGAGTATTTGCGTAGTCTTTGGCAAAGTGCCCTGTGCCTCCATAGTTATAACAGGCTCCTATGGCCTTGTAGCACACCCCACCATGATTCCTTCCACAAGTTTCACATTGGCGGGGAGGGTAGGAACTTCTAGTACTCTGTTGACTAGATAGAGGAGGTTTCTATCCTGAATATCTTCTCCTACTAGACTTTTTACCACCTCTGCTGTGTCCCTCATGGTTCTTCATCTTTCCAGTAGGACCACTAGAACTCTGTTCTACTGACTTCCCCTCTTTCTCTTTCTCTGTCTTCTTTGATTTCTTTTTCTCTGGGGCCGCTTCTAACTCAATTCTTTCTAATTTCAGTGCTTGAGAAATAAGCTCAGAGAAGTTGTTATGTTTGAATCCGACCACTTGTAATCTGATACTGGGCGTCAAGCCGATTTCAAACCTCTTACATCTCTCCCTGCTAGTAGAAAGTAGACTTACTGCATAATAGCTCAGGCGGAAAAATTCCCTTTCATATTCAGCCACCGATTTACTCCCTTGTTTCAGACTTAGGAACTCTTGCAGCTTTTGGTCCACATAAGCATCAGGTACATATTTTTGTCTGAACTCCTGCAGAAAATCATTCCATGTTAGCACTAAAGGTTCTACCAGACTATGGGGAATGGTTTTCCACCAGTCATATGCATCCCCTTGTAGCAGAGATATTGAATATTCAAATCTGAGCTCCTCTGTACAATGTAGCTTCTTGAACACCCTATCCATTCTCTCTAACCACTGTTCTGCCTCTAGAGGATCTACTGTCCCCTTGAACTCAGTAGCCCCATATTTCATCAATTTGTCATACTGCCTAGCAGAAGACTATGGTTGTACCACTAGTGTCTGTAGTGGGACTTGAGTAGGCACGTTACCAGCCATTTGTTGGAACATTGTAGCCATCTGCTAAGTGAACTGAGCAAGAAACTGCGGTACTAAGGGGGCTATTGCAGCTAATCCACTGAAATTGTGTAGGGCTGGGGCATCCCCTTGTACCACAGCCTCTATCAATTGATCGACTAAACGATCACCCTCTTCCATAATCAATTTGAGGATCTTAGACCTCCTGAATAAATAACACAAGGAGATTTCCTCCTGTTAATGCATATTTATAATGTAATGTACTGTATGTATTAAACAATGACATTAAGCAGTTGTACTATGAAGAAAGAATATTCAAATTATAGGTGAAAACAGAATTTAAAAACTAGATCTGATACCACTTAAACATGTCACACCCTACCCCTCTGTAAGGCATAACATGATCCCGTAGTATACCTAATGAATTACCAAACTTCATCTACTGATAACCCATTAAATACACTATAAGGGATTTTAAACTTTTTCTTACTTCTTTTGACAGTGGTGAGCACTATTTACAGGTGTTAAAAAAATTTTTAACTGAAGTGAAACCAGATAATACATTTGAAGAATTAATAATTTTTGTAAAAATTTTGGCTGAGTGCCATCTGCATTTTGAATAAAACAGTTCTTCAAAAACCTGTAAAAAGCACTTCCTATATTTTGTTCAATTCCCAAACTTCAATATTCAATCAACACAATAAGTTTCTAAACAATTGTCAACTCAAATCCACAATAATTTTCCAGTGTTTTCAAAAGCTGAGAAAAAAGAATATATCACAATATTTACAAACCAAAATAATTTACAAATTTAGTTTACAACTTTAATGTACAATTTTAATTTACAACTGCTCAAAACCAAGAACAATAAATACATACAGTGAACATACATTACAATACAAAATGCAAAATATGGTATACTCAATATACCCGATGATCTCTCAGTGTAGTACTAGTAGCCTAGTCTCTTGCAGATCTGTCTACCGCGACAAAGAATGAAAGCTATCGCTGAGCCAATGTCTCAATGGTGCACAACATTAACAAAATACAACTTTAAATCATAAATCATAAGTCATATAAATAGTGGATACTTAAAACCATAGTTAAATTCAAAGACAGTGAATGTCATAAAGAATTTAAACTCCATTTCACAATATCACAATAAATATCAATAAATCACACACACAGCTTAATCATGTTCCAAAGTCTAATTCATCCCAAGAGCCGATGGCTAATGAGGAATAACATAGCTAGCTAGCAATAATATGAGTACTCATTCTATTCGTCCTCAACAGGCACACACCTTAACACTTCAGCCAGAGAGGGAATTCAAAGTCAATTCATCCCACTAGGCAAGCTAGCGAGGAATTCAATCAATATACATGATAGCTGTGGTTTCAAACCATTTACAATGTTTTTCAATCAATAAGTATCCATCAAATATCACTCAAACAATTTTTCACAATTTAAAAAAAATAACATACAATTTGTCATAATTTATTTCAATTGAAAACTTCAAAAGAAATAATTGTTGTGCACAAACCTCTGATAAATATCTCTTGGTCCTGACTCAGTGTTTTCTTCCCCTTCGCTGAGTCTTTGTTAACTGAAACACACAATTTGAAGTGTTTCAGTACTCATTTATACTGTCTCTAACAATAAGGTTCAATAATTAATTTATTGAATTCTATTAGTTCCCCTAGTCAACCTAAAATGTTGACATGCACTCTAGGTGAATTAGGTTTTATGTTACCAATATGTCACATTTTATAGCCTTTTAGTATTGGTACATGTTACTAAATTCACTTTCAAGTATATTGCATTTTATTGCAATTTACCAGATTTCAATATACTAATTTGACCTAGCCGGATGACCTAGTTCCCTCAATTTTCGGGTTTTGGTCAAAACTACAAACTTGTAGGTCTATGTCTTATTGCACGCGGGGCAAAATTTCAGGTGATTCTAAGTTGTGTAGACCAAGATATGGCCAATTTAACAATGCTGGACAGAATGCACCAAAATGGTAACTTTAGATCATTTTTAGGTCACTTTTGGTTCAGCCAGTTTTTGGACCTGAACTTGTGCAAGCTATTTGGCTTGGTTCTGGCCATTTATGGGCTTTGATATCTTCATAAGAATTGTAGATATATGTCTCAACTATTCATGGTAAAAATTTCAGGTCAATTGGACCTGTTTTGAGTGAGTTATGGCTAAAACACTAACTGCTGCTCAAATGGTCAATTTTCAGGTTTTCAAAGCACTAATCCGGATTTGGTCATTTTTCAAGTTACCTTCTAAGCAGAATTTTGGTAAGCTCCTTTCATGAATGTTGGCACATTTTGTGCCTAGTTTCACCTCCAATTGATCTCACACCAATTGGAGCCACACACTTCAGGTTCTAAGCCAAAATATACACTGCCCTATTACAATTTGTTCATCCTTTACCAATTACACATCCTATGCTTACCAAGTTCACTCTTCCATGCCAATTCTGGTTTGTACCATAACATTAACACTTTTAGCAACACATTTTTTGTCATTTTGGCAGCTTGTAACCACTCTCAACAAACGCTCTATAATACAGAATTTTCCAAGTCCAATTACATCAATTAACCACATGACATACCTCATTTATATACCCAATCCTAATTGATCAAAATCAACAATACACTTTCATTAACTCATTAATCAATATTGATACACATGAAATAATGCTCTCCTAAGTACATCAAAGCTAGCCAAATTTGTACATATGCACCAAACTTCCATATTCATTTTACAACCCTACTTCAAAGTCCATTTCAAGCATACACGTGACAATTAAGCTCTAGTACATGTAAGCCCTCCAATTAACCTCACTAATCACTATATACATGAAAGAACAAATCATATTCCCATGGAGTTCAAGGCTTCCAAAATTGAACACATTAACTACTCATCAAACTTCAAAAATCCTTCCACAAATCAACACACCACAACACCCATTCAAAGTTTAATGAAACAAGAATTAAAAATACTTGCTTACCACTTTTGAAATTCTTCAAAACCTCACCAAAACTTAACTTTCTTGCTGCCTATCTACTTCCCAAGTTGTATAGACAAACTCTAGTGAAGAAATCAAGTGGAAAAGGGGCTCACTTCATGCTTGCATGGAGGTTAGGAAGCTTTGGCCATGGTGTTTCCATGGTGGATTCAATTCGGTTGGTTTTGCAAAGTGAGAAAGTTGAAGTTATCTGCTATCCATATTATATTTAATGGTCCACTTTAGTAGTGTTAGTGGAGCACTAATAAGATTAAAAGTAATTTTTAATGTTAAACTTTCATAATTTAGTTTTTATCCCCCATTTCTTTCACTATTCTTATAATGTGTCACAATTTAATTTTTCATGACATTTTCCAAGTGTAATATCATTTATTTTTAATGGACATTTATGTCAAAAGACAACTTGGGGTGTCAAATGACCACAATGCCCCTGTTCGGGTTGCATTCTCAATTTTTCGGTAACACTGAGTTTTGTCATTTTTCGATTTCTCGTTTTTCTTTGTACTAATTAGTTAATTTTTCTTTGATATTTCTAATAATACTTATACTTCAATAAGTCTTTAATTATGTCTTAAAAATATTTTCCAGGGTTCCCTGCAGTCCAGGGCTTGTCAACGGTCATGCCGCAACTTCTCGGTGCAATCACCCATCGCTAGGGTTCTCGGCTCGTTTAACTTGGTTATATTTCATTGCTATTATTTTTCCTTTGTTTCTCTTGTATTTTCTTTTCTTGTATTTCATTATTTTATGTCTCCTCACTAATATTTAAGTATAGTTCTAGGCATTCTAGTTGTCCGGACAACACTGATCACCGAAACAGTAGAACGCACTACCGAACATAGGGGTGTTACAGCCAACGACATCTGTTTTGCTATAGTTATAGCCAGGATAAAATTTTATTATTAGAAATAAGTTTGAAAATCCTACTTAGGGATTTAAAACTCAAAAGTTAGAATATCGAAATGTTATAGTTTAGTACAAAAGGAAGTAAGTTATAAAATATTAATAGATAAAAAGAGTTGTCGAAGTAAAAAATTTGAACAGTTGGTTTAGATATAACAAAGAAATGTTACGAACGTGAGTAAGATTGTTGACTAGAATAATCATAGCACCAATGACTAAATAAATAATTCTAACATGACCTCAAGGGTCATTCAATAAGGAAACATGAACAGAAATATTAGACAGAACAATAGTAAGAGAAGATTGGTGTTATACAAACAAATTAAATGTTGTATTAGATTGTTAAAATTCTTATACAAATTCAAAGGAAAGAAGATTATATGATCATATAGAAAGGAGAAAATAAACATATGACTATTGTAAGATGGCTATTGGGTAAAATTTTGTGAACGAAATTTATTTTAAGGGAGGGAGAATTGTAACACCCCTATGTTTGGTAGTGCGTTCTACTGTTTCGATGACCAGTGTCTGTCCGGACAGCTAGAATGCCTAGAACTACACTTAAATGTTAGTGAAAATACATGAAATAATGAAATACAATAGAGGAAAATATAAGAAAAATAAAGGCAAAATAAAAGAGAAAAAATGTAACTAAGTTAAACTAGCCAAAAACCGTAGCGATGGGTGACCGCACCGGGAAGTGGCGGCATGGACCGTGGACTAGCCTTGGACCGCGGGGAACCCTGGGAAATATTTTTAAGACTTAAATAAACATCTATTGAAGTATATATGACATTATAAATGTCAAAGAAAAATTAATTAATTAATTAGTACAAAAAAAAAATGAAAAATCGAGAAATCGACAAAAATCGGTGTTACCGAAAAATTGGGAGTACAACCCGAATAGGGGCATTTTGGTCATTTGACATCTAGAGTTGGATTTTGACCTAAATGTCAATGAAAAATAAATAGTATTACATTTAGAAAATCTAATGAAAAATGGAATTAAAGATAAAATGTAATTTAAGAGAAATTAAGGTCAAAATTGCAATTATTGAAACCTTAGAATATAATATAATTAAACTATGTTCAGTGGAGCACTAAGTGGACACATAAATACTTAAAATGAGGATAGATTTCCCTGCTAACTTCATCATCCTCACCAAGCTCTCTCATGGCCGAAAATGGTTTCTCTCAATTTCTCCCATGGCCATTTCATGCAAAGTCCTCATCTACCATGATTCAAGCCATAATTCCTATAAGTGTCTTCATTAAAAGTGGTCTACACACCTTGGGCAGCCTTTAGGGAACAAGAAAGAAGAGATTTAGTGGAGATTTGAGGAAGTCCACAAGAGGTAAGTAACCATTTCTTCATCCTTTCTTTGTTAAAGCTTGTGTGGGTGTTGTGGTGAGTTGATTTGTGGAAGAAATGTTGAGGTTTGATAAGTTATTGAAGTTTACCATTTTGGGAAGCCATGGAAGTGAAAGGTAAGTGGTTTGTTCTTATATGAATTTGATGGGTAATGAAGTTAATTAGAGTGCTTAAATGCATAAGAGTTTGATTTTTATGTATATGTGTGAATTGTGAATGTAAAGTGAGATCACATGTTGAAATTGGGAAGCTTGATGTATATGAACAATTTGGGCAGCCTTATGGTGAAGTTGGAAGAATTTAAATTCATGAAAGGTTTGTTGAATTATGGTACTAAAAGTGGCAGCATATGTATATGATTTAGTAGAGAATGAATATGTAATTTGATGATGGAAGTTATGTGTAATGGTTAGGAGTATTATGTGTATATGTTGTTATAAATGGACTTTGTAATTTAAGAATTGTATTTGGTGTGTTTAAAGTCATTGTATTCTGCCCAAATTGACTATAAAATGAAGTAATAAATGGTTGTGGTATGATACAAATGCAGAATTTGGTTTGGGAATGAAGTATGGTTAGTTGAATGTGTGAATGGTTAAGGGTTCAAAAATGTGTTAAGGGCAGTATGTGTTTTAGGCTATAAATAGAATTGTGTGACTCCAATTGATATGAATCCAATTGGAGGTGAAACTAGGCACAAAATGTGCTAACTTTCATGAAGAAAGCCTACCTAAATTCTGTCCAAAAAGTGACATGAGAATTGACTAAATCTAGATTAGTGACTTTGCAAACCTGAAAATTGACCATTTGAATAGCAGTCAATATTTTGGCCATAACTCACTCACAACAGGTCCAAATGATTTAAAATTTATACCATGGATAGAATATACATAGAACTACAACTCTTATGAAGACACCAAAATCCAAAAATGACCATAAGCAAGCCAAAATGCTTGCATAAGTTCGGATATAAAAACTGCCAGAATCGAAAATGACCTAAGTTTGCCATTTTAGTGTAATCTGACCAGCAATAGTAAAATGACTATAACTTGGTCTAGTAAACTTCAAATGACCTAAAATTTATGCAAAAGTTCACTAAGACATAGACCTACAAGTTTGTAAGTCGGACCAGAAATCGAAAATCGAGGGAACTAGGTCATCCGGCTAGGTCAAAATAGCATACTGAAATCCGATAAATTGCAATAAAATGCAATACACTTGAAAATGAATTTGATAACATGTATCAACAATAAAGGACTATAAAATGTAACATATTGGTATCATTAAAATTTATTCCCCTATAGTGCATTAAGGGTCAACATTATAGGTTGACTAAGGAAAGCAATAGTATTAAATAAATTAATTATTGAACCTTATTTTTAGTAACAGTTTAAATGAGTACTGAAACACTTTAAATTGTGTGTTTCAGCTAGCAAAGACTCAGGAAAGGGGAAGGAAACATTGAGTCAGGGCCAAGAGGTTACTCTTCAAAGGTTTGTGCACAACAGTTATTTCTTTTGAAATTTCAATTGAAATAAATTATGGCAATTTGTATGTTATTGCTTAAATTGTGAAAAATTTGTTTCAATAATATTTGATGGATACTTATTACTCGAAAAATATTGCAAATGGTTTGAAACCACAGCTATCATGTATATTGATTGAATTCCTCATTAGCTTATCTAGTGGGACGAATTGGCTTTGAATTCCCTCTCTAGCTGAAGTGTTGAGGTGTGTGTCAGTTGAGGACGAATAGGATGAGTACTCATATAATTGCTAGCTAGCTGTGTTATTCCTCACTAACCATTAACTTTTGGGACGAATTGGACTATGGAATCATGATTAAGCTATGTGTGTGATTTATTGATATTTATTGTGATATTGTGAAATGGAGTTTAATTCTTTATGACATTCACTGTCTTTTGAATTCAACTATGATTTTAAGTATCCACAGTTCATATGATTTATGGTTTATGGTTTTAAATTGTATTTTCTTAATGTTGTGCACCACTGAGACATTGGCTCAGCGATAGCTTTTTCATTGCTGTCGTAGGTAGACAAATGAACAGAGCAGTAGAGTAGGCTGCTTGTGCTACATTTTGAAATTTCGCTGGGTATATTGATTATACCATATTTTTGTAGTTTTTGTTGTAATGTATGTGCTCTGTATGTATATATTGTACTAGTCTTGAGTTGTTGTAAACTAAAATTATAAATTATTTGGCCTGTAAAAATATTGTGACATATTTCTCTTATCTCAGCTTTTGAAAACACTGGAAAATTGATGTTGAATTGAGTTGACAAATGTTGAGAAATTTATTGTGTTAAACTAGTATTGGAGTTTGGGATTGAAGAGACATATTGGAAGTGCTTATTACAGGTTTTTGAAGAACTGTTTTATTCAAAATACATATGGCACTCTGCCAAAATTTTTGCAGAAATTATTAATACTCAGATTTGTTATTTGCTTTCACTTCAGTTAAAAATATTTTAACACTTGTCAAAAGTGCTCACCACTGTAAAAAGAAATAAGAAAAGGTTTAAAATCCCTTGTAGTGTATTTAGTAAGTTATCAGTAGATGAAGTTTGATAATTCATTAGGTATACTACGAGATCATGTTATGCCTTACGAAGGGGTAAGGTGTGACATATTTTAGTGATCAGAGCTAGTTTTTAAATTCTGTTTTGACCTATAATTTGAATATTCTTTCTTCATAGTACAACTGCTCAATGTCATTATTTGATACATACATTACATAACATTATAAATATGCACTAATGAAAGGAAATCTCTTAGTGTTATTTGTTCAGGAGGTATAATATCCTCTAATTGACTATGGAAGAAGGGGACCGTTCAGTCGATCAATCAATAGAGGCTAAGGAGCAAGGGGAAGCCCTAGCCCTTCACAATGTGAGTGGATCAGCCACACCAATCTGCTTAGTACCGCAGTTTCCTGCTCAGTTTGCTCAGCAGAGGGCTACAATGTTTCAACAGATGGCTGGTAACATGCCTACCCAAGCCCCACTGCAGACACCAGTGGTACAACCATAGTCTTCAGCTAGGCAGTATGACAAGCTAATTAAATATGGGGCTATTGAGTTCAAGGGGATAGTAGATCCACTAGAGGCAGAACAATGGTTGAAGAGAATGGATAGGGTGTTCAAGAAACTACACTGTATAGAGGAGCTCAGATTTGAGTATTTAGTGTCACTACTATAGGGGGATGCATATGACTGGTGGAAAACCATTCTCCATAGTTTGGTGGAACCTCCAGTACTAACCTTGGATGACTTTCTGCGAGAGTTTAGACAAAAATATGTCCCAGATGCCTATGTGGACCAGAAGTTATAGCAGTTCTTAAGTCTGAAACAATGAAGTAGATCAGTGGCAGAATATGAAAGGGAATTTTCCCGCCTGAGCCACTATGCAGGAAGTCTCCTTTCTACCAGCAGGGAAAGATGCAAAAGGTTTGGAACCGGCTTGAAGCCCACTCTCAGATTACAAGTGGTCGGATTCAAACATATTAACTTCTCTAAGCTTATTTCTCAAGCACTTAAATTAGAGAGAATTGAGTCAGAAGCGAGCCCAGAGAAAAAGAAATCAGAGAAGACAGAAAAATAGAAAGAGGGAAAGTCAGTAGATCAGAGTTCCAGTGGTCTTACTGGGAAGAGAAAGAACTTTGGGGGACATAATAGGGGTGGTAAAAAGTCCGTTAGGGGAAGATTTTCAGGACAGAGAGATCCTCTATCTGGTCAGCAAACTACCAGAAGTTCATACCCTCCCCGCTAATGTGAAACTTGTGGAAGAAATCATGGTGGGGTATGCTATAAGGCCATAGGAGCCTGTTATAACTGCAGAGGCATAGGACACTTTGCCAAAGACTGCACCAGTGCCCGTAGAGTTGGGCCACCTCCTACTACTGCAGAAGGGTCAGTTCAAAATCCTGCCACCAGAGGTTCACAACCACCTAGCAGAGATAGAGGCAAGGGCAGAGGTAGTCCAGCAGGTAGCCAAGGCACAGTGAATCAATTAGAGCAAAGCCATGCTCCAGTCAGAGTCTATGCAATAAAACAGAGAGAAAAGGCTCAGACATCTGATATTGTGGCTAGTACCTTCTCAACTTTTAATTAAGATGTGTTTGTGTTATTTGATCTGGGTTCTACCCATTCCTATGTGAGTACTGGCATCATTGATTGCATTGCTATTCTGTGTGTGAAAATGGACTTTAAGGTGCTAGTAACAAGTCCACTAGGACAAGAGGTCAGGGTCAATAAAATGTATAGGGATTGTCCTTTGGTGATCTAAGGACATATTTTTCTATCTGATCTCATTGAAATTCCCTTCAGAGATTATGATATCATCTTGGGCATGGATTGGTTAGCCAGGCATCACGCCATGATTGACTATAGACTGAAGACAGTCACTTTTGGTCTCCCTCAGTATAGTGATGTAGCAATACATGGGGAGAGGCAGCTATTGCCATCAAATATTATTTCAGCTGCACTAGCCAGAAAAATGATCAGAAAGGGGTGTAAAGCATACTTGGCACATGTGGTAGACACCCAAGTGGGAAGTCCAGCATTGAGGGATATCCCTACAGTATATGACTTTCCAAATGTGTTTCCTGATGAATTGCCAGGATTACCTACAGAAAGAGAAGTGCAGTTTGAGATTAATGTTATGCCTGGTGTGGATCCAATTTCCATAAACACCATACAGAATGGCACCAGCAGAGTTGAAGGAGTTGAAGGTACAGTTGCAAGAACTACTTGAAAAGGGCTTCATTCGCCCTAGTGTGTCACCTTGGGAAGCGCCAGTATTGTTTGTTAAGAAGAAAGATGGTACTCTCCGCTTATGTATTGACTACCGGCAGTTGAATAAGGTGACAATAAAGAATAGATATCCATTGCCTCGCATTGATGATTTGTTTGATCAGTTGAAGAGTGCAGCTGTATTCTCCAAAATTGATTTGTGATCTGGTTATTATCAGTTGAAAGTGCAAGAGCAGAGTATTCCAAAAACTGCTTTCAGAACTCGATATGGCCATTATGAGTTTCTGGTAATGCCATTCGGGTTAACTAATGCTCCAGCTACTTTTATGGATCTGATGAACACTATCTTCAGACCATATCTTGACCAATTTGTGGTGGTGTTTATTGATGATATTTTGATATATTCGAGGAATGCAAAGGAGCATGACAGACATCTGCGGATTGTACTACAGACCTTAAGGGAGAAATAGCTATATTCCAAATTATCGAAATGTGAATTTTGGCTAAAAGAAATCTCTTTCTTGGGACATGTTGTGTCAGCTGAAGGGATCAAGGTAGATTTCAGCAAGGTAGAAACTATCCTTAATTAGAAGCCACCCAGGAGTATCACAGAAATTTACAGTTTTTTGGGGTTTAGCTGGATACTACCGCCGATTTGTGAAAGGGTTTTCTATGTTAGCTTCTCCACTGACCAAGCTGCTTCGGAAGAATGTAAAATTTCAGTGAATGGATAAATGCTAACAGAGTTTTGATGAGTTGAAAAGGTGTTTGACTGAAGCTCCAGTCTTTACTTTACCTACACCGGGTAAAGAATACACAGTTTATAGTGATGCTTCTCACAATGGGTTAGGTTGTGTACTGATGCAAGATCAGAATGTCATTGCTTATGCATCATGCCAGCTGAAACCGCACGAGAGGAACTATCCGACACATGACTTGGAGCTAGAAACTATTATTTTTGCTCTGAAGATCTGGAGACACTACTTGTATGGGGAGAAATACTACATTTACACAGATCACAAGAGCTTGAAGTACCTGGGCACCTAGAAGGAATTGAATTTGAGGCAGAGGAGATGGTTAGAACTGATTAAAGACTATGATTACTTAATTGACTATCAGCCAGGGAAAGCAAATGTGGTGGCTGACGCCTTAAGTCGCAAGACTATGGCAAGTCTCAAAGTTTCTCCTTTGTCCATGGTACATCAGTTGAAAGCACAGCATGCCAGTTTGGAGATTGATGATGAGGGACAGATAGTAGTTGCATGGCATGTACAGCTAGTATTGATTGATCATATCAGAATGGCTGCTCAGAATGATGAAAAATATCAGAAGCTACTGAAAAAAGTCCAGCAGGGCAAGTAACTTAAATTCTCTGTGAGAGATGATGGTTTACTACTACATCAGGACAGAATGTGCATTCCTAATGATATGGAATTGAGACAAATCATTATGAAGGAAGCACATGAGGGCGCTGAAAGAGCATTACTGGTGGATGGGTATGAAGAGGGATGTAGCTGATTTTGTTTCCAAATGCCTAACTTGTCAACAACTGAAGGCAGAACATTAAGTTCCAGCTGGTTTGTTACATCCATTGCTAGTACCATAATGGAAATGGGAACGAATAACTATGGATTTTTTTATGGGACTTCCGAGGACACAGAATAGTCATGATGTAGTATGGGTTATAGTTGATAGACTGACCAAGTCTGCTCACTTTTTGCCAGTCCGGATGGACTATAGTTTTGAGAGATTGGCCAGATTGTACATAAATGAGATTGTAAAACTGCATCGAGTGCCAGTATCGATTGTATCAGACAGAGATCCTAGGTTCACTTCTAGACTCTGGGGTAGTCTCTAGAGAGCCCTAGGAACTAGATTGAACTTCAGCATGGCATTCCACCCACAGACAGATGGCCAGTCTGAGAGGGTAATTTAGATATTGGAGGATATGCTACGAGCTTGTGTGATTGAGTTTGAAGGTAGTTGGGATATACACTTGCCTTTGATTGAGTTTACTTATAACAACAGCCACCAATCAAGTATTGGTATGCCTCCATATGAAGCTTTGTATGGCAGAAAGTACAGAAGACCCCTATGTTGGGATGAAGTAGGTGAAAGAAAGATAATTGGGCCAGAAATTGTTTAGCAGACAGAGGAAAAGATCAAATTGATCAGAGATCAACTCAAGGCTGCATTAGACCGTCAGAAGTCCTATATTGATTTGAAAAGAAGAGATATTGAATATGTAGTTGGTGATAAGATATTCCTCAAAGTTTTTCCTTAGAAGAGGATTATGAGATTTGGCAGAAAGGGGAAACTGAGTCCTCATTTTATCAGACCATATGAGGTTCTGGAAAGAGTGGGTCCTTTGGCATATCGGTTAGCATTACCCCCAAAGCTAGAAAGGATACACAGTGTCTTTCATGTGTCCATGTTAAGGAGGTACAGATCTGACTCATCTCATGTTCTATCAGTTGAAGAGATTGAGGTAAATCCAGACCTTTCATATGAGGAAGAACCCATAGAGATTCTGGCATATGAGGTGAAACAACTGAGGAATAAGCAGATACCCCTGGTGAAGGCGCTGTGGAACCATCATACAGGCCAGGAAGCTACTTGGGAACGTGAAGAGAACATGAGGAGATAACACCCACAGCTGTTCAGAGATGAAAACCAGGTAAAATTTTGAGACAAAATTTATTTTAAGGGGGGAGAGAATTGTAACACCCCTATATTCGGTAGTGCGTTCTACTGTTTCGACGACCAGTGTCTGTCCAGACAACTATAATACCTAGAACTACACTTAAATATTAGTGAGGAGACATAAAATAATGAAATACAATAGAGGGAAATATAAGAAAAACAAAGGAAAAATAATAGTAATGAAATGTAACCAAGTTAAATGAGCTGAAAACCGTAGTGATGGATGAGCGCATCGGGAAGTTGCGGCGTGGACCGTTGACTAGCCTGGACCATGGGAAACCCTGGGAAATATTTTTAAGACTTAAATAAACATCTATTGAAGTATAAATGACATAGGAAATGTCAAAGAAAAATTAATTAATTAGTATAAAGAAAAACGAGAAATCGAGAAACCGACAAAACTCGTTGTTACCGAAAAATCGGGAATACAACCCAAATAGGGGCATTGTGGTCATTTGACATCCTGAGTTGCCTTTTGACCTAAATTTTCATTAAAAATAAATGATATTAAACCTTGAAAATATCATGAAAATTAAAGTGGTGGTACATAATTTAAATAGTAAAAGAAATGAGGTAAAATTGCAAATTTGGAAACTTTGGATTAATTAATCTTTAACCAAACTTAGTGCTCCACTAAGTGAAGTTAGTGGACATTAAAATATCACAATTGTGGGTAGAAACTTCATCTTCAACCTTGCATTTCCAAAACATCCAAAATCCTCTCCCAAGCTCTCATCCATGGCTGCCCCATTTGCCTGCTCCCATCTCAATGATTAAGCCAAAGTTCTTGCAAATTCTCTTCATTAAAAGTTATCTACACACCTTGGGCAGCAATTAGGGAGCAAGAAAGATAAGTTTTGGTGAGTTTTTAAGAAGTTTCAAAAGAGGTAAGTGGTTGTTTTCATTTCTTGTTTCATTAAAATTGTAACTAAGGTTGTGGTGAGTTGATTTATAGAAGAAAAGTTAAAGTTTTGATGAGTTAGGTTGATGCTCCATTTCGGCAGCCATGGAAGTTCAATATGTTAACTTGTTTTCTTCATGTAAATGGTAGTTTGAGATATTGATTTAAGTGTTTAAATGTATTGAAGTTGATTTCCATGTATAAAGTTTGAATGGTAAGCTTGAAAAGTGAAAATGGAAGTTTGATGTGAATGTGTTACTTGGGTAGCCTCATAATGAAGATTGGTAATGTTTAAGTTCATGAAATGTTGTTGAAGTATGGTACAAAAAAATAGCAGCATATGTATATGAAATAGTAGTGATAAGGTATGTAATTTGATGATGGAAGTATGTGTAATAATTAAGAGTGTTTATGTGTATATATTGTTGGGTTTGGACTTTGTGAATTATGATTGCATTTGGTGTATTGTGAAGTTGTTATATTCTGTCCAAGTTGACCTATGATGTAAAGTAATGAATGGTTGTGGTTAGTACCAAATGCAAAATGGTTTGGGGAAGTTAAGATAGAGTTGGTGAATGTGGGTTTGGTTTGGTGTTTGAGAGGCATGTAGAGGGCAGTGTGCAAATGAGCCTATAACCCTAAGTGTCTGACTCCAATTAGTATGAGGCCAATTGGAGGTGAAACTAAGCACAAAATGTGCCAATTTTAATGAAGAAAGCCTACCGAAATTCTGCCCAAAAAGTGACATGAGAATTGACCAAATCAGGATTAGTGACTTTGCAAACCTGAAAATTAACCATTTGGACAGTAGTCAGTGTTTTGGTCATAACTCACTCGAAACAGGTCCAATTGACCTGAAATTTATACCATGGATAGATTAGACATAGACCTACAACTCTTATGAAGACACCAAAACTCAGAAATGAACATAAGCAAGTCAAAATGCTTACAAAAATTCGGGTATAAAAACTGCCAGAATCGGAAATGACCTAAGTTTGCCATTTTAGTGCAATCTGACCAGCAAAAGTAAAATGGCCATAACTTGGTCTAGTAATGTAACGCCCCTATGTTCGGTGGTGCGATCCACTGTTCCGGTGACCAGTGTTATCCGGACAGCTAGAATGCTTAGAACTACACTTCGATATAAGTGAGGAGACATTAAATAATGAAATACAAGAAAAGAAAATACAAGAAAAACAAAGGAAAAATAATAGCAAAGAAATGTAACCAAGTTAAGCGAGCCGAGAACCCTAGCAATGGGTGACCGCACCGGAAAGTCACGGCGTGGACCGTTGACTAGCCCTGGACCACGGGGAACCCTGGAAAATATTTTTTGGACTCAAATAAATATTTATTGAAGTATAAATATCATTAGAAATATCAAAAAAATAATAATTAATTAGTACAAAGAAAAGTGAGAAATCGAAAAACGGACAAAACCCGGTGTTACCGAAAAATCGGGAATGCAACCCGAACAGGGGCATTGCAGTCATTTGACATCCCGAGTTGTCTTTTAACCTAAATGTCCATTAAAAATACATGATATTACACTTGGAAAATATAATGAAAAATTTAATTAGTGGTACATAATGTAAATAGCAAAAATGGGGAGTTAATTGTGGGAATAAGGAAAGTTAAGGTTAAACTAATATTAAATAATGGTTAGTGCTCCACTAACTTAGAATTGTGGGAAACTTAAGAGCTAAAATGGGCAGAAATGAGTTCATCTTCAACCTCTTCTCAAACCAGCCGAATTTATCCTCCATGGGACTCCATGGCCACACCTTGAAGTCCTCCATGCATCCATGATCCAAGCTTCTAATGGTTATGGTTTCTTCATTAAAAGTGATCACCATACCTTGGGCAGTAGATAGGCAGCAAGAAAACCAAGTTTTGGAGAGGTTTTGAAGAATTTCCAAAGTGGTAAGTTTGTTTTTTTGGGTTATTGCTTCATTAAAGTTGGTAGGAATGTTATGGGTACTTGAATTGTGGAAAGAATTTTGAGGTTTGATGTTTAAAGGGAGAGCTGTATTTTTGGCAGCCATGGAAACACCTTGAAGACAGTTTATTTTTGCTTGTAAATGGTGAATTAAAGGATTGATTAAATGTATATTGTGTAGGAAATTATTTGGGTGATGTATCCTTAGTATATGTGAATGTGTATTGAAATGTGAATGCTTGGAAATTATGGGAATGTAATGCATGAAATGGAAGCCTAGTTTGGTGAACCATAAGGATATTATTTCATGTTTGGATTATAGAATATTAATGTTTAATTGTGCTGGTTATTATGGCAGTTTGGGTATGTGTGTGATGGTGTGAAGTTGGACATGCAAAAGTGTTATGGTTAGGTAATTGAATTGTTGTGAATTGGGTTTGAAAAATTCTGTACTAAATGGTGCACTTTGAATGTAATTGTAAGCTGCCAAAATGACCTATAATATGTTGTGAATTATGTTTAGGTTATGGTACAATCAGAATTGGCTTGAATGTTGAATTTGGTAAGTGTTAAGAGTGAGCCTTGATGTGTATGAAAGAAATGCAATAAGGCAGTTTGTGTTTTAGGCCTAGAACTTTAAGTGTGTGGCTCCAATTGGTATGAGACCAATTGGAGGTGAAACTAGGCACAAAATGTGCCAACTTTCATGAAGGAAGCTTGCCAAAATTATGCTTGCAAGGTAGCTTGAAAAATGACCAAATCCGGATTAAGTGCAAATAAGGCCTGAAAATTGACCATTTGGGCAGCAGTTAGTGTTTAGGCCATAACTCACTCAAAACAGGTCCAATTGACCTGAAATTTTGACCATGAATAGTTAAGACCCATATATACAAGTCTTATGAAGACACCAAAACCCAGAAATGACCATAAGCAAGTCAAACAGCTTGCATAATTTTGGGTCCAAAAACTGGCCGAACCTAAATTGACCTAAAATGACATAAAGTGACCAATTTTGATGCAATTTGACCAGCAATAGTAAAATGACCATAACTTGGTGTACATAACTCAGAATGACCTGAAATTTTGCCCCGCGTTCCATAAGACATAGATCTACAAGTTTGTAGTTTTGACCGAAACCCAAAAACCGAGGGAACTAGGTCGTCTGGCTAGATCAAACTGGTATCTTGGAATCCAGCAAATTGCACTAAAATGCAGTATACACGAAAATGAATTTGGTAACATGTACCAACCCTAAAAGACTATTGAATGTGACATATTAGTAACATTAAAACCTAATTTACCTAGAATGCATCGAGGGTCGACATATTAGGTTGACTAAGGAAATAATAGAATTCGATAAATTAATTATTGAACCTTATTCTTAGAAACAGTTTAAATGAGTACTGAAACACTTCAAATTGTGTTTCTCAGTTAGAAAAGACTCAGGAAAGGGGAAGGAAACACTGAGTCAGACCCAAGAGACAGTTATCAGAGGTTTGTGCACAACTAGTTTTTAACTGATTTTGTTTTGAATATTTCATATGATTAAATGACATATTTTCCTTATGTATTATGTTTAACAAGCATTGGATTTAATTCAATGATTATTGAAATTATTATAGTATGTATGAATTTAGCTTTGTGAAATGGTATTTCCACAAGTATTAAGCTTTGTTATAGATTGAATAAATTATGTTTTGGAAAATTGTGATAGAACATGTTTTGAATTGTGATGGTAATTTTCATGGAAAAATGCAATTTTGTGATTTGAATTGTGATGAGCATAAAAATTATTGGATATTGGAATTGACTTTGAATCGAATTATATTGTGATTTATGCTCACTAAAAGGATTGTGATATTGTTTTATATCTCACTATAGATGCTTGACTAGGTTATTACCCGTCTATCTCATTTGTTGAGAAGACAATGGAGTTAGTTGTGTTTTGATTACTATGGTACGTGCACAAGCTTAGATTTTCCTCTAATTTGAGGTTAGATCTAAGTTTATTTTATCATTATGGCCCTTGCGGAAGATTCATTATTGTGATGGTACTGTGCACGATGATTCGACCTCCCCGACCATAGGGAGCTAGAATCACATCGAATATGGCCCTATCGGATTAGTCTTGCATAGTTAGTGAGATAAAGAATGATTTTTGAGATACAGCATGGTTTTTGAGATACAACATGATTTTTGAGACAGAATGTTTTTGAACAGTAAAGAATTATGATTTCAGTTATGATTTATATATAATTGATTTTGTTGGAACTATCTTAAATGGTTAGTCATGATTTGATAAATTGAATTTCGTGATCAAAGTCATTTTATACAAATGATTTACATTATTGGCAATGAATATTTTGATTTTTGGAATTTGATGAGTATTCAGATTTCCAAATTATTTACTGTAAATTTTGTCAATGTATATTGTACTATGTTTTAAATTATAGTTGTGCACCACTGAGTTCACCACTCAGCGATAGCTTTGTATGCTGTCGCAGGTAAGAAGAGCATAGAGCAGTGAGTAAGTTTCTTTGAAGACACATTCAAATCAGCTCCAGGTATATCATAGGTATACCCATGTACATAGGTTTTGATGTATGCATGTAATAATATGTATGTAAATTATTTGAGCAGTTGTATAAAAACTCTTGTAAAACATTTTGGTATGTAATTAAATGTAAATTATTGTAAATATAAATTTGAGATTTCATTTACTTGAATAGTTTTGTATTATAAATTTTGAGTCTTGTAATCAATGAAATGTTTCTTTATGATGAGATTAGTTTGAAAATGAATTGATTGTTTATTGAGAATTGAATTGTGAATTGAAATGAAGTTATTGAAGTTGTATTTGAGAAAACATATTGGGAGCATTTTCTTTTGCAGGATTGAAGAATTGTTTTCTCAAAATACAGCCGACACTTTGTCAAAATTAAAAAAAAAAAAAAATTTATAACACCAGATTTTAATCGATGATTTAAATTTCATGAAAATTGTTTTAAAATCCCTTGTAGTATATCTAATGGGTTATCGGTAGGCGAAGTACGGTAATTCATTAGGTGTACTACGGGATCATGTTACATCTTACAGGGGAGTAGGGTGTGACATGTTTTGTGGTATCAGAGCAATGGTTTTAAAGTAAATTTTGAACTGTGAATTTGAAATCTTTTTGTCAGTAACTACAACTGCTCAAATGTTTGATACATATAGTACATTTACATCATAAATATGAACTAATGGAGAGGAATCTCCTTATGTTGGTTGTACAGGAATAGAAAATCTTGTGAAAAGATATCGAAGAGAAGAATGAGACAATAGAACAGTCCGTGATGGCCGAAGTACAAGTTGAGGCCCCAGCTCCACAAAGTGTCGAAGGCCCGACTGTACCAGTTTTACCAGTACAAATTACTACACAAATGGCTCAGCAAATGGCCACTTTCTTCCAACAAATGGCTGATAATCTATCAGCCCAAGCCCAAGTACAGACCCAACCCCCACAAGGGCAGTGTGAAATAGAGAAGAGGGAGAAATCTACAGGTCAGAGCTCGAGCAGTAATTTGAGGAAGAGAAAAGAATTTAAGGAACCCCGAGCTCAGGGATACGATAGAGGCAGATCATCAGGGCGGAGAACACTAAGATCTAGTCGTTGAACAACCAGAAGTTCCTATTCTGCCCGTTTCTACCATGTTTGCGGTAAGCTACATGGAGGTATTTATCGAAGGGCCTCTGGAGCCTACTACAATTGTGGAAAACTTGGACACTTTGCTAAAGATTGTACTAGAGCACCTCGATCTGCTTTTCGGAGTTCACAGACCGTCAGTCAGAGTCGAGATAGAAATAGAGTTGGTATTCCTCACCACTATAACACAGTGAATCAACCCGAATATAGTAGCGCACCAGTCAGAGCGTCCACTATGCGCCAAGGAGAAAGAGCAGAAACTTCAGATGTAGCTACTGGTAAGTTCTTAATTTTTGAAAGAAACAATTAGTTATTATTTGATTCCAGCACTACTTAGTTATGTGTTAGTGTCAGAACTATATGTTCTGTTGTTATTCCTTTACATGAGAATGAATTTTGATGTATTAGTGACTAGTCCCTTAGGATAATAACTATAATAACAAGTATGATTGACATTAATTTTGGAAGAATTGTTAGCTAAAAGTATTTTCTAACATACCATAAATTATAAAGCTGATTGGCAAGCCTACTTAATGTAAGGCAAGAGGACTTAAAAGTAAGTTACAGTAATAGAATTGCTCTAGATGAGGGCAAAGATGTTACTGTTAGTAATTATTAATGGATATTGTAATCAGAATCGGTTTAGGATATTAGTGGATTCGAGAAAGATAAGATGTTAGAAAACCTAGCCCATGAGGTTATAATGTAGTGACTATATAATGTTCTCAATGTTTGTATTATAAGCTGCAGATTACAGTACCAACATGGGATTATTGTGTAGAGCTACGTGCTTCCTCGTAGTACAATAAATTAAGAATATTTGTAAGTAATCTATAAATTAATATAGTTGCGCCTGAATAGAGTACTATTACTGGAAATAAATGTGAAAATTTTAGTCATAGATTTAAAACTTCAGAACTAGCCTATCAAACGACTACACTTTTAAGGTAGCTAGAGTCAGTGACTCAGTTATATTAATGTGAATTACCTGTACCACAGTAATTGCTATAAGCTTAGAGATATCAGTACAACTTATCATCCTCAAATGGATGGACAGTCGAAACAAGTGATTCAGGTAAATTTTGAAACTCATTGAGTTTCTATAAATAATAAAATGAAATGATAATAATAATAACCTGTAAAATGTAATGAACCCTCGAGAATATACTGAGAACTTTTGTCCTTGAATCCGAGGGAGATGGGACAGATACATCCCACTAACAGAATTTGTATACATTAATAAGTGTCAAGCTAGCATACAAGTGGCACCCTATGAAACATTATAAGGGAACAGATAACTATGGATTTTATGATGAGATTTCCGAGGACACAGAATAGTCATGATGCAGTATAGGTTATAGTTGATACACTAACCAAGTCTGGTCACTTTTTGCCCGTCCGGATGGACTATAGCCTGGAAAGATTGGCCAGATTGTACATAAATGAAATTGTAAAATTGCATGGAGTGCCAGTATCGATTGTATCTAACAGAGATCCTAGGTTCACTTCTAGATTCTGGGGTAGTCTTTAGAGAGCCCTAGGAACTAGATTGAACTTCAGCATAGCATTCCACCCACGCATGCATGGCCATGCGAGAGGGTTATTCAGATATTGGAGGATATGCTACGGGCTTGTGTGATTGAATTTGAAGGTAGTTGGGATACACACTTGCCTTTGATTGAGTTTGCTTATAACAACAGCTACCAATCAAGCATTGGGATGCCTCCATATGAAGCTTTGTATGGCAGAAAGTGCAGAACTCCCCTATGTTGGGATGAAGTTGGTGAAAGAAAGATGATTGGGCCAGAAATTGTTCAGCAGACATAGGAAAAGATCAAATTGATCAGAGATAGACTCAAGGCTGCGTCAGACCATCAGAAGTCTTATGTTGATCTGAAGAGAAGAGATATTGAATATGCAGTGGGTGATAAAGTATTCCTCAAAGTTTCTAATTGGAAGAGGATTATGAGATTTAGCAGAAAGGGGAAACCGAGTCCTCGTTTCATCGGACCATATGAGGTTCTGGAAAGAGTGGGTCCTTTGGCATATCGATTGGCATTACCTCCGGAGTTAGCAAGGATACACAGTGTCTTCCATGTGTCCATGTTAAGGAGGTACATATCAGACCCATCTCATGTACTATCAGTTGAAGGTAAAATCCAGACCTCTCATATGAGGAAGAACCCATAGAAATTCTGGCTTATGAGGTGAAGCAGTTGAGGAATAAATAGATACACCTGGTTAAAGTGCTGTGGAACCATCGTTCAGGCCAGGAAACTACTTGGGAACATGAAGAGGATATGAGGAGACAGCACCCACAGTTGTTCAGAGACTAATGCCAGGTAAAATTTCGAGACGAAATTTATTTTAAGAGGGGGAGAATTGTAACGCCCCTATGTTCGGTGGTGCGTTCTACTGTTCCGGTGACCAGTGTTGTCCGGACAGCTAGAATGCCTAGAACTACACTTCGATATGAGTGAGGAGACATTAAATAATGAAATAAAAGAAAAGAAAATAAAAGAAAAACAAAGAAAAAATTAATAGCAAAGAAATGTAACCAAGTTAAGCGAGCCGAGAACCCTAGCGATGGGTGACCGCACGGGGAAGTCATGGCATGGACCGTTGACTAGCCCTAGACCGTGGGGAACCCTGGAAAATATTTTTAGGACTCAAATAAATATTTATTGAAGTATAAATATCATTAGAAATATCAAAGAAAAATTAATTAACTAGTACAAAGAAAAGTGAGAAATCGAAAAACGGACAAAACCCGGTGTTACCGAAAAATCGGGAATGCAACCCGAATAGGGGTATTGTGGTTATTTGACATCCCGAGTTGTCTTTTGACCTAAATTTCCATTAAAAATACATGATATTACACTTGGAAAATATAATGAAAAATTTAATTAGTGATACATAATGTAAATAGCAAAAATGGGGAGTTAATTGTGGGAATAAGGAAAGTTAAGGTTAAACTAATATTAAATAATGGTTAGTGCTCCACTAACTTAGAATTGTGGGACACTTAAGAGCTAAAATGGGCATAAATGAGTTCATCTTCAACCTCCTCTCAAACCAGCCGAATTTATCCTCCATGGGACTCCATGGCCACACCTTGAAGTCCTCCATGCATCCATGATCCAAGCTTCTAATGGTTATGGTTTCTTTATTAAAAGTGATCACCATACCTTGGGCAGTAGATAGGAAGCAAGAAAACCAAGTTTTGGAGAGGTTTCGAAGAATTTCCAAAATGGTAAGTTTGTATTTTTGGGTTATTGCTTCATTAAAGTTAGTAGGAATGTTATGGGTACTTGAATTGTGGAAAGAATTTTGAGGTTTGATGTTTAAAGGGAGAGCTGTATTTTTGGCAGCCATGGAAACACCTTGAAGACAGTTTATTTTTGCTTGTAAATGGTGAATTAAAGGATTGATTAAATGTATATTGTGTAGGAAATTATTTGGGTGATGTATCCTTAGTATATTTTAATGTGTATTGAAATTTGAATGCTTGGAAATTATGGGAATGTAATGCATGAAATGGCAGCCTAGTTTAGTGAACCATAAGGATATTATTTCATGTTTGGATTATAGAATATTAATGTTGAATTGTGCTGGTTATTATGGCAGTTTGGGTATGTGAGTGATGGTGTGAAGTTGGACATGTAAAAGTGTTATGGTTAGGTGATTGAATTGTTATGAATTGGGTTTGAAAAATTCTGTACTAAATGGTGCACTTTGAATATAATTGTAAGCTGCCAAAATGACCTATAATATGTTGTGAATTATGTTTAGGTTATGGTACAATCAGAATTAGCTTGAATGTTGAATTTGGTAAGTGTTAAGAGTGATCCTTGATGTGTATGAAAGAAATGCAATAAGGCAGTTTGTGTTTTAGGCCTAGAACTTTAAGTGTGTGGCTCCAATTGGTATGAGACCAATTGGAGGTGAAACTAGGCACAAAATGTGCCAACTTTCATGAAGGAAGCTTGCCAAAATTCTGCTTGCAAGGTAGCTTGAAAAATGACCAAATCCGGATTAAGTGCAAATAAGGCCTGAAAATTGACCATTTGGGCAGCAGTTAGTTTTTAGGCCATAACTCACTCAAAACAGGTCCAATTGACCTGAAATTTTGACCATGAATAGTTAAGACCCATATCTACAAGTCTTATGAAGACACCAAAACCCAGAAATAACCATAAGCAAGTCAAACAGCTTGTACAAGTTCAGGTCCAAAAACTGGCCGAACCTAAATTAACCTAAAATGACCTAAAGTGACCAATTTTGATGCAATTTGACCAGCAATAGTAAAATGACCATAACTTGGTCTACATAACTCAGAATGACCTGAAATTTTGCCCCGCTTTCCATAAGACATAGATCTACAATTTTGTAGTTTTGACCGAAACCCGAAAACAGAGGAAACTAGGTCGTCCGGCTAGGTCAAACTAGTATCTCGGAATCCAGCAAATTGCACTAAAATGCAGTATACAAGGAAATGAATTTGGTAACATGTACCAACCGTAAAAGACTATTGAATGTGACATATTAGTAACATTAAAACCTAATTTACCTAGAATGCATCGAGGGTCGACATATTAGGTTGACTAAGGAAATAATAGAATTCGATAAATTAATTATTGAACCTTATTCTTAGAAACAGTTTAAATGAGTACTGAAACAGTTCAAATGTGTTTCTCAGTTAGCAAAGACTCAGGGAAGGGGAAGGAAACACTGAGTCAGAACCAATAGACAGTTATCAGAGGTTTGTGCACAACTAGTTTTTAACTGATTTTGTTTTGAATATTTCATATGATTAAATGACATATTTTCCTTATGTATTATGTTTAACAAGCATTGGATTTAATTCAATGATTATTGAAATTATTATAGTATGTATGAATTTAGCTTTGTGAAATGGTATTTCCACAAGTATTAAGCTTTGTTATGGATTGAATAAATTATGTTTTGGAAAATTGTGATAGAACATGTTTTGAATTGTGATGGTAATTTTCATGGAAAAATGCAATTTTGTGATTTGAATTGTGATGAGCATAAAAATTATTGGATATTGGAATTGACTTTGAATCAAATTATATTGTGATTTATGCTCACTAAAAGGATTGTGATATTGTTTTATATGTCACTATAGATGCTTGACTAGGTTATTACCCGTCTATCTCATTTGTTGAGAAGACAATGGAGTTAGTTGTGTTTTGATTACCATGGTACGTGCACAAGCTTAGATTTTCCTCTGATTTGAGGTTAGATCTAAGTTTATTTTATCGTTATGGCCCTTGCGGAAGATTCATTATTGTGATGGTACTGTGTACGATGATTCGACCTCCCCGACCATAGGGAGTTAGAATCACATCGAATATGGCCCTTTCGGATTAGTCTTGCATAGTTAGTGAGATAAAGAATGATTTTTGAGAGACAACATGGTTTTTGAGATACAGCATGGTTTTTGAGATACAACATGATTTTTGAGACACAGAATGTTTTTGAACAGTAAAGAATTATGATTTCAGTTATGATTTATGTATAATTGATTTTGTTGGAACTACCTTAAATGGTTAGTCATGATTTGATAAATTGAATTTTGTGATCAAAGTCATTTTATACAAATGATTTACATTATTGGCAATGAATATTTTGAGTTTTGGAATTTGATGAGTATTCATATTTCCAAATTATTTACTGTAAATTTTGTTAATGTATATTGTACTATGTTTTAAATTATAGTTGTACACCACTGAGTTCACCACTCAGCGATAGCTTTGTATGCTGTCGCAGGTAAGAAGAGCATAGAGCAGTGAGTAAGTTTCTTTGAAGACACATTCAAATCAGCTCCAGGTATATCATAGGTATACCCATGTACATAGGTTTTGATGTATGCATGTAATAATATGTATGTAAATTATTTGAGCAGTTGTATAAAAACTCTTGTAAAACATTTTGGTATGTAATTAAATATAAATTATTATAAATATAAATTTGAGATTTCATTTACTTGAATAGTTTTTTATTATAAATTTTGAGTCTTGTAATCAATGAAATGTTTCTTTATGATGAGATTAGTTTGAAAATGAATTGATTGTTTATTGAGAATTGAATTGTGAATTGAAATAAAGTTATTGAAGTTGTATTTGAGAAAACATATTGGGAGCGTTTTCTTTTGCAGGATTGAAGAATTGTTTTCTCAAAATACAGCCGACACTTTGTCAAAATTAAAAAAAAAAAAAATTTATAACACCATATTTTAATCGATGATTTAAATTTCACGAAAATTATTTTAAAATCCCTTGTAGTATATCTAATGGGTTATCGGTAGGCGAAGTACGGTAATTCATTAGGTGTACTACGGGATCATGTTACATCTTACAGGGGAGTAGGGTGTGACAAGTAAACTCCAAATGACCTAAATTTGTGATAAAAGTTCACTAAGACATAGACCTACAAGTTTGTAAGTCGGACCCGAAATCGAAAACTGAGGGAACTAGGTCATCCAGCTAGGTCAAAATAGCATACCGAAATCCGATAAATTGCAGTAAAATGCAATACACTTGAAAATGAATTTGGTAACATGTATCTACACTAAAGGACTATAAAATGTGATATATTGATAACATTAAAATTTATTCCCCTAGAGTGCATTAAGGGTCATCATTATAGGTTGATTAAGGAAAGCAATAGTATTAAATAAATTACTTGTTGAACCTTATTGTTAGAGACAGTTTAAATGAGTACTGAAACACTTTAAATTGTGTGTTTTAGTTAGCAAAGACTCAGGAAATGGGAAGCAAACACTGAGTCAGGGCCAAGAGGTTACTCTTCAGAGGTTTGTGCACAACAGTTATTTCTATTGAATTTTCAATTGAAATAAATTATGACAATTTGTATGTTATTGCTTAAATTGTGAAAAATTTATTTGAATGATATTTGATGAATACTTATTGCTCGAAAAATATTGCAAATGGTTTGAAACCACAGCTATCATGTATATTGATTGAATTCCTCGTTAGCTTGTCTAGTGGGACGAATTGGCTTTGAATTCCCTCTCTGGCTGAAGTGTTGAGGTGTGTGTCAGTTGAGGACGAAAAAGATGAGTACTCATATAATTGCTAGCTAGCTATGTTATTCCTCACTAGCCATGGGCTTTTGAGACAAATTAGACTATGGAATCATGATTAAGCTCTGTGTGTGATTTATTGATATTTATTGTGATATTGTGAAATGGAGTTTAATTCTTTATGACATTCACTGTCTTTTGAATTCAACTATGATTTAAGTATCCACAGTTCATATGATTTATGGTTTATGGTTTTAAATAGTATTTTCTTAATATTGTGCACCACTGAGACATTGGCTCAGCTATAGCTTTTTCATTGCTGTCACAGGTAGACAGACGGACAGAGTAGTAGAGTAGGCTACTTGTGCTACATTTTGAGATTTCATCGGGTATATTGAGTATACCATATTTTTGTAGTTTTTGTTGTATTGTATGTGCTCTATATGTATATATTGTACTGGTCTTGAGCAGTTGTAAACTAAAATTGTAAATTATTTGGCCTGTAAAAATATTATGACATATTTCTCTTACCTCAGCTTTTGGAAACACTGAAAAATTGATGTTGAATTGAGTTGACAAATGTTGAGAAATTTATTGTGTTAAACTAGTATTGGAGTTTGGGATTGAAGAGACATATTGGAAGTGCTTTTTGCAGGTTTTTGAAGAATTGTTTTATTCAAAATACAGATGGCACTCTGCCAAAATTTTTATAGAAATTTTTGATACTCAGATTTGTTATTTAGTTTCACTTCAGATAAAAATATTTTAACACCTGTCAAAAGTGCTCACCACTGTAAAAAGAAATAAGAAAAGATTTAAAATCCCTTGTAGTGTATTTAGTGAGTTATCAGTAGGTGAAGTTTGATAATTCATTAGGTATACTATGGAATCATGTTATACCTTACGGAGGGGTAATTTTACCACCATTCTTTCTCCATTTACATTATGTGCCTCATTTCTTATTTTTCATGACATTTTCAAAGTTTAATACCACTTATTTTTAATGGAAATTGAGGTCAAAAGGCAACTCTAGGTATCAAATGACCAAAATGCCCCTCTTCGGGTTATATTCCTGATTTTTCAGTAACACCGATTTTTGTCAGTTTCTTGATTTTTTATTTTTCTTTGTACTAATTCATTAATTTTCTTTGATATTTTTAATGTCAATTACAGCTCTATAGGCCTTTAATTATGTCTTAAAAATTATTTCTGAGGGTTTCCCATGGTTCTGGAATCGGCAATTGCCTTTGTCGTAACTTCCTAGTGCGGTCACCCATCGCTACGGTGCCGACTCATTTAACCTAGT
This sequence comes from Hevea brasiliensis, assembly GCF_030052815.1. NCBI lineage: Eukaryota > Viridiplantae > Streptophyta > Magnoliopsida > Malpighiales > Euphorbiaceae > Hevea > Hevea brasiliensis. Next base: position 49,606,551 of record NC_079494.1, read on the forward strand.
TTCATTTCCTCTCTTTTATTTTTCTTGTATTTATTTCATCATTTTATCCATGTTTACTATCACCGAAGTATAGTTCCAAACATCCTGACCTGTCCGAACAAACATTAGGTCATCGGAGTAGCAAAATGTACGGACTACGTACAGTGAGGATGTTACAATACAGATTATCTAAAGTGAGGGTGTTACATCTGCATTAGTGTTACCTCGACTCTTATGAATGCAATGCATGATATGCACTCTATGTGCTCTTATTTACCTATTTAGGTCCAGAAACGCCTAAACCGTGCTCTGATGCCAATAAATGTAACACCCCTAACCCGATCTACAGTGTAGCCGAGTAAGGCGTATCACATTCGGTGCCGGAGCATCATATCTTTTCTTACTTTATTCCTCTAATAATTTTAATCTCGTTATAAATTTAAAATCAATTATATCCTATAGAGAAACTGATGGAGTTTCCCTTATTTAATTACTATTTGGCGTGTTTCACTATTCACCTGTTTAAAATTTTCGACAATATTTTCTAATAATAACTTTATTCATATTCACCATAATTATTTTATTATTTTAAGCATCATATATGTACTTTAATTCCATATTCATTTAAAAAAATGTCATAAATTTTTAATAAAATAATACATAATCTCATCATCATCATCTCACATTCAATTCTTATAACTCATATTCATACGTATCCATTCATGCTCAATTCATATATAAAAATTCTCAAATTTCATTAATTTACATGATTTATAAATTAATTACACCAATTCATATTTTACATTACAGCATAATGAACATTTATAATGTACAAAATACATTAATATGACCTATATGGGCCCTATCTATATGCATTGCTGAGGAGGAGACAACCTGAACACTTCTACAGATTCGGACTCTAAAATCCTAATCTAATGCCCATTGGGCTTTATCTTCAGTACCTACGTCGGAGAAATAATTCATCGTGCTAAGCATTTCTGCTTAGTAGTGTAATAATATACCAAGGAAATAAAATATACAATAAAGAAAAAAAATGGAGCAAAATTTGTACAATCAAGAATTATTTTGATTTCATATAAAATTTTTAATATTAATTATCTTTTATCCTTTTTGATCCTCTTTGGAAGCACTTAGTTCTAAAATTTGCAATAATAATATACAATATTAAAATTAATAAAAATATTAAATTTATATTCATCTTATTATAGAAGATGCATTTGTAATATTTATTTAAGTTATATTTATTTTGCTAATCTTTTTATCATTTCACTCAACACTTTCTAGGTATTTTGGATCGTTACATAATAAATAAAATTTTTAGAGTTAATTTAGTTCATTTCAGGTCCTTTTCACTTATTTATTTAATTTTCATTATTCTTAACAAATTTCACTGCCCAAGTAACATATGACAAGTTGATTAAACTGGATAAGTGGGTAAACTAGCACTGCACACACTTGTGCCGTGGGCCGCCATACCATGGAACGCATAATGTCAACCACGTATGCAATCAATATAGCTAGCACTGGACACCGTGGTGTCTTGGGCCGTACGTCAACCACGGGACGTAAAATTTCAACCATGTATGCAATCAATATGGCTAAGAAGCCATAGTAACAAATAGTCGGGCATACAAGCCATAAATGCTGGCATAAAGCCATAATAACGGGCATAAAGCCTTACGCAATATTGCTCAATCAATCCCCTATTGGCATGCCAATCTATCTAATCTGACACACGTGTCTAGGCAATACATGAGCACATTAATACCATTAAGTGTTAATATGTTTATCTATTTCATTATATTTTCTATTTATATTTTGTAGAATTTTAATTTCTATTCCTAGTGGAAATACAATGTCCAAACTCATTTTCACCTAATGCATGTATTCATAAATTTCATTCATATGGATCACAATTTATCAATCACATCATCTATTTAACATTTACAATTTCTTATCTAATTTATCACACCATCTCACATGTCACTTAGGTACAAGCATTTTCATTTTTACTCATAATGGGAACATAAGTCCCAATTAACATTTGCACATCATTTACACCTTCAACATTTCATTTATGGTAATTACAATTCACATTTCAAGTTATGTTGGCAATGTCTCATAAGTTCTATTTGTAATAGGAATACAAGTTCCAACTACCTACACACATGATTTAGGTGTTCATTAAATCATTTAAGTGGGGTACCATTCATATCCCAAGTTGTCCATGAAAATTTCATGGATTTTAGATTTTATATCCTAATTTTCTCTAGCAATTTGGCCAAGATGCATGGTCCAGTTTGTAACACCCTCCCTGTAGCAACTCCGTACATTCTACTGTTCTGGTGACCAGTGTCGGACTGGACAGCTAGAATGTTCGGAAAAATATTTAAACTAAAGTGAGGAACCATAATTAAATCAAATATTAATAAGAAAAATTTAGGAAAAATTTTAGAAATAAAATATAACCAAGTTAAATGAGCCGGTGCCCTAGCGATGGGTAACCTAGTGGGAAGTTGCGGTTCTCACAACTAGGAGCCCTAGACCCGGGAAAAAATTCATAAAATAATTTTTGGGACTCCAGAGAAGGGTCATTGAGGTTCCTATGGCATTAAAATGCCAAGAAAATATTTAGAAAAATTTTTCAATCGGTACAGACAATTTTGACCCGTTAAGCCAAACGGAGGGCATTTTGGTCATTTCGCCTTCAGAGGCGATTTTTTGCCGACTTCTCCAGTTAAGTAAATAATTATTATGATCTAAAATATGAATAAATATTGCTAAAAATTGAATTGAAAATGAGTAGAAAAGAAAAGAAAAGAAAAATGAAAGAAAAGTGGAATTATGACATCACATGATGTCATTAGTTAGGTCTCCACCAATCACAACTCACCAAGGCAATTAAAAAGAGTTAAATGAGGCAAAATTAGAAAGAAAAATCTGTCTTCTTCTTCTTCCCAAAAACCAGCCAGAACTCCTCTCATCCATTTAAAAAATTTCTTTCATTTTTCTCTCCCAAAACCTTGATTTCTCTCCACCAAACCCTAAGATACCTTCATTAAAATTTATCTACACCAATTGGGAAGGTGTTGGGCAGCCAAGAAAACAAAAGAAAGTGAAGAATTAACAAGAGAAAATTCTGCCCTACTAAGGTTAGGGCCATATTCTTTGCTTTTACATCTTTCTAATTATGAATTTGAGCTGAGTTAAGTTGAAAATTTGATAAAAATTGAATTAATGAAGCATGGTTATATTCCATGAAATTTTGGCAGCCTTGACATGAGTTAGAGTTAGGAGAATTCTTTGGCTTAAAGTGACATATTAGCTGCCCCTCTTATAAATTATATGATTAGTATAGCAAATTAGGAGTAAGATGCATGAATTGGAGGCTTGGTCAATTAGGGTTAGGGTTTTGAAATTTAATTTTGGTGGTGGATAAAAATGGACATAAACTAAAGTTTTAATGGTCAATTACTGACCATTTGGCTATTGGTAAACAAGAAATGAAGTGTGTTTAGTGATAGGATTTATGTTTAGTGTGGCTGCCCTAGGTGACCTACAGAATTGGACATGAGTCCAGCAGGTTTGGGTAGCCATAACTTGAATTGTAGAGGTTCAATTGGTGTTTGGCTAATTGGAAATGAAACTAGACACATAATTACACAACTTTGGTGAAGAAACCATGCCCATAAGACAAAACCAAGTGGACCAAAAACTTGCCCCAATCCGAGTGTCCTGCAACCTGTTTCTGCAGAATGACCAAATGAACAGTGATTGTTCATTTGGCCATAACTCAGTGTAGAATGGCCCAATTGACCTGAAATTTTACCAGAAACAAGCTAAGATATAGACCAACAACTTTCATGAAGAAACCCACCCCAAATTATGACCAGAACCTATCCAACAAGGGAGTTGCAGTCACTGTTCACTGCACTGTAGATATGGTCAGTCCAGAAAAATTCCAATCCGGCCAGTTGTGGTTTTTGGACCATAACTTGAGCTACAAAACTCCAAATGGAGTGATTCAAAAAAAGAAATTCAACTAGACAAAATAAGGAACAACTTTCATGTTTATTATTTTCCCAAATTCCCACTACAACAGTAACTAATGGAACAGTAAAAATAGGGTATGAAAACTGAAAATTCTGCTCCATTAATTTTAAGCTTAGAAATGGTATTGGTAACCAATACCAACAAATTTTGAATGCAAAATGTGGTATGTTGGGAGTGTTAAAACCAATGTACCTATTTTATATGCAAAATTCAACATTTTTGTTGACTACACCAAAACTTGAAATTCAAAAATTGAAAAATTCAAAAGTGTCAAATGCCCTAGTATACCTAACAAGATTGGTTTGGATTGTTTGGCATGCCAATAGGGTTCAGTTAGCAGTACTGCACATGGCATTATGCCATTCTGTGATTTCATGGCTTTTAGCCATTCTGACATTATGTTGATACTTGGCCTTGTGCCTAATGTTATTACAGCTTATTAGTTGTTCTGTTGCACACCGGGAGACACATATGTGACCGATGGTGTGATGGCCCGAGGTACTTGATACCCAGTGCCAGTTTACCCATTTATCTAGTCCAGTCGTCCAGTATAGGTTACTTGGGCAACCAAAAATGAAAGTGGATAAATTTAATGAAATAATGAATATAACAAGTACAAAATAAGTAAGACTACAAATACTCATCGAAAATTTATTTGCAATAAGACATCGATACATTCACTGCATATTTATTTTCTGTTATTTCTTTTTATTTTATTATTGGCACCACTAAGCATTATTGCTTAGCGCGTTGCTTTTTCCACGCGTAGGTTCTGGAGATACTAACCGAGAGCCCAGTAGACCATAGACTGGGTGAGACCTCCTGCAGCTCTGCATAGTGTCGGTGTCACCTCACCGTCATCAGTGCATTGGTAGGACACTAGGTTTTATTTTGATATTTTGTAATTAACTTTTATTTTCTCATATGTAATTGAAACTTATGTAATATATTTTGGTATTAATGTAAATAGTAGAAATTGTGTTTATGAATGAAAAAGTGAACATTTATTTATGAATTTTACATGATTATCATATGAGGTGAATGATTGAGAAATGGAAATGTTGTTGAAAAACATATTGAGATTTTGTTGATGAAATGGAGTTTGGGATTGATTGAAAATATTGGAAGTGTTTTTCACAGGTTTCGAAGAATTGTTTTCTCTATTTTTAGCCGGTACTCTGCCGGATTTTCTATAAAATTTTCAGAACCTCAAATAAATTATAATTTCAATAAATGACTTAAATGAATTATATTTCACAAGTTATATTCAAAACTATGATAAAAATTAATTAAGAAAGAATAAAAATGATTAAGATAAAATAGAGTGTTCCGGTACACCGTGTGACATATCTTACTCGGATATACTGCAGACGGGTAAGGGGTGTCACATTTAGTGGTATCAGAGCACGGTTTAGGCATTTCTAGGCCTAGATTGAGTCCATACCATGCATTGCATTTGTAAGAGTTGAGGTGACACTAATGCAAATCTGTTTGTCTTTGTTATTTTGAATAGAATATGGACCCTACATCTCAGAGGGCAGTTGAGGAGGAAGTGGAGAGTCATGCTCCATCTGCAGCAGCTAAGACTGGAGGTAGGGGAGAACCTGCTCCGCCAGCTCAAGCAGAGCCTGCTCAGCCTCCACAGGCCAGCAAATGGTCGAATTCTTTAGACAAATGGCTGGGGTAATGCCAGCACCACCACCACCACCACCTCCACAGCAGAAATCACACTTGGAAAGACTAAGAAAATTTGGACTAGTGGACTTCTTTGGCAAGAGAGAAGATGATTCTGTTGCAGCCGAAAATTGGTTGAATAGAACAGGCAGGGTTTTAAAACAACTCCACTGCACTCCAGAGCAAAATCTAGAAGCTGCTATATCTTTGTTGCAAGATGATGTATATGAATGGTGGGATACGGTGTCCAGTGAAGTACAGCCAGAAGTAATAACTTGGGACTTCTTCCTCTCCGAATTCAAGAAGAAATATGTGGGTAGTGGAAGAGAGAAGAAGAGAGTTCATTGACCTGAGGCAGAGACAGCTAACGGTAGTCGAGTATGAAAAGGAATTCGTCAGATTGAGCCGCTACGGAAGGGAGATAGTCCCTAATGAGGCCGAAAGGTGTAAGAGATTTGAAGAGGGATTAAATGACAACATAAAGATCATGATCACTACCTTGGGAATCACCGACTTCACCAAGTTAGTGGAAGCTGCAATAAAAGTTGAAAAGGTTAGAATAAGTGAGCAGACCAGAAGAGAGAGACAGCAAAAGAGGGGCCCAGGTCAGTCTAGTTCATCTCCTGCATCTGGGAAGAAGTTCAAAGGTCCACCTACACAGAGTTCAGGTCAACCACAAGGTCAGGGTCACCGGGGCCTGTGCCACGCTTACCCTAGGAGAGGTCAGTCCACACCATCAGTGGGTAGCTCTCCAAGGATGGGGTTCGAGGGACCAGCCCTAGCAACTTCTGCATGTCCACATTGCCTGAAGTGGCATAAGGGGGAGTGTTGGAGAGTGACTGGTGCCTGCTTAAGTTGTGGGTCAATAGAGCATCAGTTGAGGAACTGTCCACACAGAACTACTATAGCTGCTCCAACACAAGCAGACAGACCTGCTCCTGCACCACAAAGGGGTAGGAAATCTGGCAAATCTGAGGCAGTGGGACCATCACAGAGGCCTGCATCTGAGCCAGCAGAGAGGCCTGAGGGCAGACCATGTGACACCCCTTACCCGTGTACAGTATACCCGAGTAAGTAATGCCACACGGTGTACTAGCACACTCTAATATACCTTACTTAATTTGTATCATGCTTTTGAAGCTAATTTATGAAATATGATTTATTTAAGCCATTTATCGAAATTATTATTTATTTGAGGTTCCGAAAAATTTAAAGAAAATCCGGCGGAGTGCCGACTAAAAATGGAGAAAACAGTTCTTCAGAACCTGTTAAAAACACTTCCAAATAATTATCAAACAATCCCAACTTCAATTTATCAGCAAAATCTCAATATTAAGATCTCAACAACATTTCAATTCCAGTTCTCAAACATCCATCACATGTGATGATCACATATAAATCACAAGTAAACATTTACTTTTCCATTCACAAGTACAATTTTCATAATTTACATAAACATCAATATACATTACACAAGTTTAATTAAATAGGAGAAAAACAAAGTTAAGTTACAAAATGTCAAAATGACACCTAATGTCCTACCAATGCAATCGCAGGTTGAGGTGACAAGGACATCGTGCGTAATCTGCAGGATGGACTCACCCAGTCTGTGGTCTACTGGGCTCACGATTGGAATCTCCAGTACCTACGCGTGGCAAAAGCAACGCGCTAAGCAATAATGCTTAGTGGTGAAATAATATAATAAAGGAAAATAGCAAGAAAATAAATGTGTATAGAATGTGTATGCTTTCTTTGTTTGGTGTTGGTATATTCATTATTTCATTAACTTTGTTCACTTTTATTCATTTGGTTGCCCAAGTAACCTACACTAGATGACTGGACTGGATAACGGGTAAACTGGCATTGGGTACCTAGTACCTCGGGCCGTCACACCATCGGTCACATATGCATCTCCCGGCAGGCAAATGTAATAACAAGTCGTAAATAATATCGCCACAAGGCCAAGTCTCAATACAAAGTCGAATGGCTAAAAGCCATGAAATCACTGAATGGCATATCGCCATGTGCGATCGCTAATCGAACCCTATTGGCATGCCAAACTATCCAAACCAATCTTGTTAGGTATACTAGGGCATTCGATACTTTAAAATTCTTCAATCTTTGAATTTCAAGTTTCGGTGTTACTATTCACCTCTATGGTCAACTAAAATGTTGACTTTTAGGTAGAAATTAGGTACATTGGTTTTGGAACTCCCAACATACCACATTTTGTATTTAAAACTTGTTGGCATTGAGCGTTAATACCATTTCTAAGCATTAAACAAAAGGAGCAGATTTTTCAGATTTTGTACCATAACTTTACTGTTCCATTTGGAACTGTTACAGTGGAGATTTGAAGAAATGGAAAACATGAAAGTTGTTCCTTATTTTGTCTAGTTGGATTTCATTTTTTGAACCACTCCATTTGGAGTTTTTTAGCTCCAAATATGGTCTAAAAACCACAGCTGGCCAGATAGCCAATCTGCAGAAATTACCATATCTACAGTAACATGAACAGTGAATGCCACTGCCATTTGGGTTAGGTTCTGGCCATAATTTGGGGTAGGTTCCTTCATGAAAGTTGTTTGCCTATGTCTTAACTTATTTCTGTAAAATTTCAGGTCAATTGACCATATCTACAGTGAGTTATGGCCAAATGAACGATTCATCGCTCATTTGGTCAATTTCGCAGAATCGATTCAGGTATCCGGATTGGGGCCAAGTTTTGGTCCTCTTGCTTTGGTCTTTTGGGCATGGTTTCTTCAGCAAAAATGTGCCGTTATAAGCCTAGTTTCATGTCCAATTGGCCAAACACCAATTGGACTGAAATTTCAGTCCATTTGCTGCTGTCCTAGGGCAGCTTACACCTTGACTTTGCCATACCATTTTTCAGTTCATATTGTGGTCAACATACCTCAAATGGTCACTTATTGACCATTAGATTGTTCTTTAACATTTTGATAAGCCAAGTCAATTTTTTACTTCTCAAAACCATAATGTCCAATGCCATTTACCCATAAACCTCAATTAGCACCCTAACTCAACATCCATGCATATTCACACCTTAAACACCATTTCTAGCTCACTTTAAGTCCATTAAAACAATCAAAACCATTCCTCTATTAGGGCTGCCGAATTCTTTGGTGGACATACACATGAATTTGTTTCATTTATTTCACAATTTCTCATCCATTACAAGCCTTAATCATGGAATTAATAAGTTTTAACTACATATATGCACTAACCTCTTCTAGGGAGATTTTTCTCAAGCTCAAAACTTCACTTTCCTTCTTCTTCTTGGCTGCCAAAAGCTTCCCCAAGTGATATGGTCAAGGTTTAATGAAAGGGGTTAGGGAAATATGGTGGAAATGATGGAAATCTAAAGCTTGAAAAAGCTTTAATGGAGGGTGGCTATGGGACTAGGGTTTCGGCTGCATGAGGAAGGAGGGGTGGCTGCTGCAATTTTTGGTTATTTAGTCTTCATTTAGTCTCTTTATTAGTTAGTCAATTGATGGCTTAATTGTGATTGGTCAAAATTTTCTTAATGACATCACCATGATGTCATAAATAAGCTTTTTCCTCATTTTCTTTCCTTTCCTCCACTACTCATTTTCAATTTAATTTCTAGTAATGTTTCTTCATATTTTATGTCATATTAATTATTTACTCAACTGGACAAGTCGGCCAAAAATCACCTCTGAAGACGAAATGACCAAAATGCCCTCCGTTTGGCTTAACGGGTCAAAATTGTCTGTACCGATTGAAAAATTTTTCTAGGTATTTTCTTGGCATTCTAATGCCATGGAAATCTCAATAACCTTCTCTGGAGTCCCAAAAATTATTTTATAATTTTTCCCCCGGGTCTAGGGCTCCTCGTTGCGAGAACCGCAACTTCCCTCTGGTTACCCATCGCTAGGGCACCGGCTCATTTAACTTGGTTGTATTTTATTTCAAAAATTTTTACTAAATTTTTCTTATTAATATTTGAGTTAATTATGATTCCTGACTTTAGTTTAAATATTTTTCCGGACGTTCTAGCTGTCCGGACTGACACCGGTCACCGGAACAGTAGAATGTACGGAGTTGGTATAGGGAGGGTGTTACAACTCTTCCCCTCTAATTTAAATTTCATCCTCGAAATTTACCTAATGCAAACAGTTGAGGGAACTGTTGCTTCATCATCTCTTCACTTTCCCAAGTTGCCTCCTCGGTGTTGTGGTGCCTCCAAAGCACTTTCACCAATGGAATTTGCTTGTTTCTCAACTCTTTCACTTACCGAGCCAAGATCCGTAGAGGTTCTTCTTCATATGTCAAATCCGGCTGTATTTCAATTTCTTCTCTGGAAATGACATGTGAAGGATCTAAGCGGTATCTTCTGAGCATAGACACGTGGAACACATTGTGGATCTTGTCCAGCTCTGGTGGTAAAGCTAGCCTATAGGCCACTGGACCCACACGTTCAATGACTTCATATGGGCCAATGAACTTAGGGCTTAACTTACCTTTTCTTCCAAACCTCAGCACTTTCTTCCACGGTGACACCTTGAGGAACACTTTGTCGCCAACCACATATTCTATTTCTTTTCTCTTCAGGTCGGCATAAGATTTCTGTCTGTCTGAGGCAACCTTTAAGTTGGCTTTGATTGATTTTACCTTCTCCTCAGCCTGTTTCACCAGGTCTGGCCCTACCAGTTTGTCTTTGCCCAATTCAGTCCAGCACACTGGAGTTCTACATTTTCTCCCATACAGTGCTTCATATGGGGCCATTTGGATGCTAGCTTGGTAGCTATTGTTGTATGCAAATTCTGCCAGTGGGAGGTATCTATCCCAACTTCCCTCAAACTCAATGACACAACTCCTCAGCATATCCTCAAGGACCTGACATATATTTCATGTTATTGTTATCATTTTAATTCAACATTTGTATCAATTTCATGGGTTTCAATTGTTTACCTAGATTACTCTTTCTGATTGCCCATCCGTCTGAGGATGGAAAGCTGTGCTGAAATGGAGTTGTGTACCCAAGGATTCATGCAACTTCTTCAAAAATCTCGATGTAAACCTTGGGTCTCGATCAGATATGATGGAAAGTGGAATTCCATGCAGTCTAACTATCTCACTGATATACAATTCTGCTAACTTCTCCGGTGAGTAGTTAGTCCTAACTGGCAGAAAGTGTGCTGACTTCATCAATCTATCAACTATCACCCATGCTGCATCATGTTTCTTCCGGGTGAGAGGTAGACAACTTACAAAATCCATGGTGACCCGATCCCATTTCCATTCAGGTATGCGTATAGGCTGTAGCAAACCTGATGGAACTTGATTTTCTGCCTTGACTTGCTGACATGTCAAGCATTTAGTCACATAGTCAGCTATGTCCCTCTTCATACTAGGCCACCAATACTGGAGCTTCAGATCAAGATACATCTTTGTACTTCCTGGGTGCATAGCATATACACTAGTGTGTGCCTCTTTTAGAATACTGGTCTTCAATTTCCCATCATCTGGTACACACAGTCTTCCTTTGTAATACAGACACCCATCTGCTTTCACCTCATAGGCAGTTGCTTTTCCCTCTGGGATTTTGCTCATAATAGCCATTAGCTTCTCATCTGCCTTTTGCCCATCTAAAATCTGCCAGAATGTGAGTTTGGCCTCACTTGCAACTCAGCCAAAATAGCTCCATCTCGAATCAAAGATAGACGGGCATTCAATGATCTCAAGGCTGTCATGGATTTTCTGCTCAAAGCATCAGTAACTACATTTGCCTTCCCAGGATGGTAGTCAATTACACAATCATAGTCCTTCAGGAACTCAATCCACCGTCTCTGTCTAAGGTTGAGCTCCTTCTGTGTTGGCAAATATTTTAGACTCTTGTGGTCTGTGTAAAGGTAGCACTTTTCACCATACAAGTAATGCCTCCACATCTTCAGTGCGAAGATAATTGCTGCAAGCTCTAGATCATGGGTAGGGTAATTTTGTTCATGTGGCCTTAGCTGCCTGGAAGCATAAGCGACCACCTTTCCCTCTTGCATCAATACACACCCTAACCCATTATGAGAAGCATCACTATAGACCACGAAGTCCTTTCCTGACACTGGCTGTGTTAACACTGGTGCCTCTGTCAACATAGCCTTTAACCTCTCAAAACTGGTCTGACACTTGTCATTCCAGTCAAATCTGACATTCTTGTGTAACAACTTGGTCATTGGAGCAGCTATTAAGGAAAATCCCTTTACAAATCTTTTGTAATACCCAGCTAGCCCCAAGAAGCTTCTGACCTCAGTTGTGTTTCTGGGAGGCTTCCATTCCATCACTGCTTCTATTTTCTTGGGATCCACCCTAATCCCATCAGCTGACACTATGTGTCCAAGGAATGCAATCTCATTCAACCAAAAGTCACACTTGGACAACTTAGCATACAGCTTCTTTTCTCTCAGGGTTTGCAGAACAATCCTCAAATGCTCATCATGTTCTTCCCTGGTCTTGGAATACACCAAAATATCATCAATAAAGACCACTACGAACCGATCTAAGTGTGGATGAAAGATACGGTTCATAAGGTCCATGAATGCCGCTGGTGCATTTGTTAGGCCAAAGGGCATCACTAGAAACTCATAATGCCCATATCGGGTCCTGAATGCAGTCTTTGGCACATCTGCATCCTTCACCCTCAACTGATGATACCCTGATCTGAGATCAATCTTAGAAAATACTCCTGCTCCCTTCAACTGATCAAACAGATCATCAATTCTAGGCAACGGATATTTGTTCTTCACGGTCACTTTATTCAATCGCTTAATCAATGCATAGCCACAAAGTCCCATCCTTCTTTTTCACAAACAAGATCTTTGAGCTCCCCATGGTGACATCTTGGGCGTATGAACCCTTATCAAGCAACTCTTGCAACCGAAGTTTTCAACTCTCTCAATTCGATGGGTGCCATCCTATAAGGAGCAATGGAAATGGGTGCAGATCTTAGTGTCTCAATAGCAAATTCAACTTCCCTTTCTCGGTGGCAAACCAGCAACTCTTCAGAAATACCTGGGAAGTCTCTCACTGTGGGTATGTCACTCGTGTTTGGCTTAGCACGCCTAGTATCCACCACATGTGCTAGGTAGGCTTCACAGCCTTTTCTCATCATTCTTCTTGCAACTGTGGCTAAGATGACATTGGACAAGAAATCTGTCCTTTCTCCCACAACTGTGATCTCATTACCCTCTGAAGTTTTTAGAGAAATTCTCTTCAATTTGCAATCAACTATTGCCTGATGACGTGACAACCAGTCCATTCCCAATATCACGTCAAACTCATGGAAGGGCAACTCAATTAGGTCTGCCAAGAATTCATACCCCTGAATCCTTAACGGGAAACCCTTGTATACTTTGTTCACCACTACACTGTGACCCAATGGATTAGTGACCAGAATGTCTTGGTCACTCTCCCCTACTAGTATCCCCCTTTCTACGGGTAAGTTGATGCAAATGTAGGAATGAGTGGATCCTGGATCCACCAATGCATGCACAGGTGTAGTGTAGAGGGAGAACGTACCCCTGATGACGTCTGGGGCATCTTGCTCCTCCTGAGCTCTCAGGGCATAATTTCTTGCTGGTGGTCTGCTCTCAGGCCTCTCTGCTGGCTCAAATGCAGGCCTCTGTGATGGTCCAACAGCCTCAGATTTACCAGATTTTCTACCTCTCTGTGGTGTAGGAGCAGGTCTGTCTGCTGGTGTTGGAGCAGTTGTAGTAGTTCTGCGTGGAAAGTTCCTTAACTGATGCTCTGTTGACCCACACCTCAAGCAGGCACCAGTTACTCTCCAGCACTCCCCCTTATGCCACTTCAGGCAGTGTGGACATGCAGAAGATGCTGGGGCTGGTCCCCTGAACCCCATCCTCGGAGAGCGCCCACCGATGGTGTGGACCGACCTCTCCTAGGGGTGAATCGTGGCTCAGGCCCCGAGACCGACCACGACTCGTGGCTGAGCTGAACTCTGTGCAGGAGGACCCTTGAACTTCTTCCCAAATGCAGGAGCTGAACTAGACTGACCTGGGCCCCTCTTCTGCTGTCTTTCCCTTCTAGTCTGCTCATTGATTCTTACTTTTTCCACCTTTATTGCAGCTTCCACTAACTTGGTAAATTCTGTGATTCCCAAGGCAGTGAGCTGGATCTTGATGTTGTCATTTAGTCCCTCTTCAAATCTCTTGCACCTTTCAGCTTCATTAGGGACTATCTCCCTTCCATAGCGGCTCAATCTTACAAATTCCTTCTCATATTCGGCCACTGACAGCTGTCTCTGCCTCAGGTTAATAAACTCTCTTCTTCTCTCTTCCAGGTATACGGTACCCACATATTTCTTCTTGAATTCAGAGAGGAAGAAGTCCCAAGTTACAGCTTCTGGCTGCACTTCACTGGACACAGTGTCCCACCACTCATATGCATCATCTTGCAGCAAAGATATGGCAGCTTCCAGGTTTTGCTCTGAAGTGCAGTGGAGTTGTTTTAGGACTCTGCCTGTTCTGTTCAACCAATTCTCAGCTGCAACAAAGTCATCTTCTCTCTTTCCATAGAAGTCCACAGCTCCAAACTTTCTTAGTCTTTCCAGGTGTGATTTCTGCTGTGGAGCTGGTGGTGGTGGTGGTGGTGGTGGTGCTGGCATTACCCCAGCCATTTGTCTAAAGAAGTCGGCCATTTGCTGAAACATGGCCTGTAGAGGCCGAAAGGTGCTCGCTTGAGTCAAGTGAGCATTCTCTCATGCCCCGCCTCACCGCTGCAGTGGAGCATGACTCTCCACTTCCTCCTCAACGGCTCTCTGAGATGAAGGGTCCATATCCTATTCAAAATAAGAAAGATAAACAGATCTGCGTTAGTGTCACCTCGACTCTTACAAATGCAATGCATGGTATGGACTCAATCTAGGCCCAGAAACGCCTAAACCGTGCTCTGATACCACAAAATGTGACACCCCTTACCCGTACAAGATATACGAGTAAGTAATGCCACACGGTGTACTGGCACACTCTAATATACCTTACTTAATTTGTATCATGCTTTTGAAGCTAATTTATGAAATATGATTTATTTAAGCCATTTATCGAAATTATTATTTATTTGAGGTTCCGAAAATTTTAAAGAAAATCCGGCGAAGTACCGGCTAAAAATGGAGAAAACAGTTCTTCGGAACCTGTTAAAAACACTTCCAAATAATTACCAAACAATCCCAACTTCAATTTATCCGCAAAATCTCAATATTAAGATCTCAACAACATTTCAATTCCAGTTCTCAATCATCCATCACATGTGATGATCACATATAAATCACAAGTAAACATTTACTTTTCCATTCACAAGTACAATTTTCATAATTTACATAAACATCAATATACATTACACAAGTTTAATTACATAGGAGAAAAACAAAGTTAAGTTACAAAATGTCAAAATGACACCTAATGTCCTACCAATGCACTGCAGAAGTTGAGGTGACAAGGACACTGTGCAGAACTGCAGGATGGACTCACCCAGTCTATGGTCTACTGGGCTCACGATCGGAATCTCCAGTACCTACGCGTGGCAAAAGCAACGCGCTAAGCAATAATGCTTAGTGGTGCAATAATATAATAAAGGAAAATAGCAAGAA
The DNA here is from genome assembly GCF_030052815.1 of Hevea brasiliensis. Classification (NCBI taxonomy): domain Eukaryota; kingdom Viridiplantae; phylum Streptophyta; class Magnoliopsida; order Malpighiales; family Euphorbiaceae; genus Hevea; species Hevea brasiliensis. The sequence continues at coordinate 49,621,918 of NC_079494.1, forward strand.
AATAAATGTGTATAGAATGTGTATGCTTTCTTTGTTTGGTGTTGGTATATTCATTATTTCATTAACTTTGTTCACTTTTATTCATTTGGTTGCCCAAGTAACCTACACTAGACGACTGGACTGGATAATGGGTAAACTGGCACTGGGTACCTAGTACCTCGGGCCGTCACACCATCGATCACATATGTATCTCCCGGTGTGCAACAGAACAGCTAACAAGCTGTAAATAATATCAGTCACAAGGCCAAGTCTCAATACAAAGTCAGAATGTCTAAAAGCCATGAAATCACAGAATGGCATATTGCCATGTGCAGTACTGCTAACTGAACCCTATTGGCATGCCAAACTATCCAATCCAATCTTGTTAGGTATACTAGGGCATTCGATACTTTAAAATTATTCAATCTTTGAATTTCAAGTTTCGGTGTTACTATTCACCTCTATGGTCAACTAAAGTGTTGACTTTTAGGTAGAAATTAGGTACATTGGTTTTGGCACTCCCAACATATCATATTTTGTATTTAAAACTTGTTGACATTGAGCGTTAATACCATTTCTAAGCATTAAACAAAAGGAGCAGATTTTTCAGATTTTGTACCACAACTTTACTGTTCCATTTGGAACTGTTACAGTGGAAATTTGAAGAAATGGAAAACATGAAAGTTGTTCCTTATTTTGTCTAGTTGGATTTCCTTTTTTGAACCACTCCATTTGGAGTTTTGTAGCTCCAGATATGGTCCAAAAACCACAGCTGGCCGGATAGCCAATCTGGAGAAATTACCATATCTACAGTAACATGAACAGTGAATACCACTGCCATTTGGGTTAGGTTCTGGCCATAATTTGGGGTAGGTTCCTTCATGAAAGTTGTTTGCCTATGTCTTAACTTATTGCTGTAAAAATTTCAGGTCAATTGACCATATCTACAGTGAGTGATGGCCAAATGAACAGTTACTGTTCATTTGGTCAATTCTGCAGAATCAGTTGCAGGGTATCCGGATTGGGGCCAAGTTTTGGTCCTCTTGCTTTGGTCTTTTGGGCATGGTTTTTTCAGCAAAAATGTGCCATTATAAGCCTAGTTTCATTTCCAATTGGCCAAACACCAATTGGACTAACACAGCCAAAGTTATGGCTTTGTAATTGGACTGAAATCTCAGTCCATTTGCTGCTGTCCTAGGGCAGCTTACACCTTGACTTTGCCATACCATTTTTCAGTCCATATTGTGATGAACATACCTCAAATGGTCACTTATTGACCATTAGATTGTTCTTTAACAGTTTGATAAGCCAAGTCAATTTTTTACTTCTCAAAACCCTAATGTCCAATGCCATTTACCCATAAACCTCAATTAGCACCCTAACTCAACATCCATGCATATTCACACCTTAAACACCATTTCTAGCTCACTTTAAGTCCATTAAAACAATCAAAACCATTCCTCTATTAGGGCTGCCGAATTCTTTGGTGGACATACACATGAATTTGTTTCATTTATTTCACAATTTCTCATCCATTACAAGCCTTAATCATGGAATTAATGAGTTTTAACTACATATATGCACTAACCTCTTGTAGGGAGATTTTTCTCAAGCTCAAAACTTCACTTTCCTTCTTCTTCTTGGCTGCCAAAAGCTTCCCCAAGTGATATGGTCAAGGTTTAATGAAAGGGGTTAGGGAAATATGGTGGAAATGATGGAAATCTAAAGCTTGAAAAAGCTTTAATGGAGGGTGGCTATGGGACTAGGGTTTCGGCTGCATGAGGAAGGAGGGGTGGCTGCTGCAATTTTTGGTTATTTAGTCTTCATTTAGTCTCTTTATTAGGTAGTCAATTGATGGCTTAATTGTGATTGGTCAAAATTTTCTTAATGACATCACCATGATGTCATAAATAAGCTTTTTCCTCATTTTCTTTCCTTTCCTCCACTACTCATTTTCAATTTAATTTCTAGTAATGTTTCTTCATATTTTATGTCATATTAATTATTTACTCAGCTGGACAAGTCGGCCAAAAATCACCTCTGAAGGCGAAATGACCAAAATGCCCTCCGTTTGGCTTAACGGGTCAAAATTGTCTGTACCGATTGAAAAATTTTTCTAGGTATTTTCTTGGCATTCTAATGCCATGGGAACCTCAATAACCCTTCTTTGGAGTCCCAAAAATTATTTTATAATTTTTCCCCCGGGTCTAGGGCTCCTCGTTGCGAGAACCGCAACTTCCCTCTGGTTACCCATCGCTAGGGCACCAGCTCGTTTAACTTGGTTGTATTTTATTTCAAAAATTTTTACTAAATTTTTCTTATTAATATTTGAGTTAATTATGATTCCTGACTTTAGTTTAAATATTTTTCCGGACGTTCTAGCTGTCCGGACCGACACCGGTCACCGGAACAGTAGAATGTACGGAGTTGGTACAGGGAGGGTGTTACAGACCACCTGCCAGACCATATGCTATGAGAGTTCAGGAGGAGCAAGATGCCCCGGACGTCATCAGGGGTACGTTCTCCCTCTACAATACATCTGTGCATGCATTGGTGGATCCAGGATCCACTCATTCATACATCTGCATCAACTTACCTATAGAAAGGGCGATATTAGTAGGGGAGAGTGACCAAGACATTGTGGTCACTAATCCATTGGGCCACAGTGTAGTGGTGAACAAAGTATACAAGGGTTGCCCGTTAAGGATTCAGGGGTATGAATTCTTGGCAGACCTGATTGAGTTGCCTTTCCATGAGTTTGACGTGATTTTGGGAATGGACTGGTTGTCACGTTATCAGGCAATGGTTGATTGTAAATTGAAGAGAATTTCTTTGAAAACTCGTGAGGGTAATGAGATTACAGTTGTGGGGGAGAGGACAGATTTCTTATCCTATGTTGTCTCAGCCACAGTTGCAAGAAAACTGATGAGAAAAGGCTGTGAAGCCTACCTAGCACATGTGGTGGATACTAGGCAGGCTAAGCCAGATCTGTATGACATATTCACAGTAAAAGACTTCCCAGATGTGTTCCTTGAAGAATTGCCAGGTTTGCCACCAGAAAGGGAAGTTGAATTTGCTATTGAGACACTGCCGGGTACAGCACCAATATCTATTGCTCCTTATAGGATGGCACCCACAGAATTGAAGGAACTGAAAATCCAGTTACAGGAGTTGCTGGATAAGGGGTTCATACGCCCCAGTGGGTCACCATGGGGAGCTCCAGTGCTGTTTGTAAAGAAGAAAGATGAGACTTTGAGGTTATGCATCGATTACCGGCAGTTGAATAAAGTGACTGTGAAGAACAAATATCCGTTGCCTAGAATTGATGATCTGTTTGATCAGTTGAAGGGAGCAAGAGTATTTTCTAAAATTGATCTCAGATCAGGGTATCATCAGTTGAGGGTGAAGGATGCAGATGTGCCAAAGACTGCATTCAGGACCCGATATGGGCATTATGAGTTCCTAGTGATGCCCTTTGGTCTAACAAATGCACCTACGGCATTTATGGACCTTATGAACCATATCTTCCATCCATACCTAGATCGGTTCGTAGTGGTCTTTGTTGATAATATTTTGGTGTATTCCAAGACCAGGGAAGAGATGATGAACATTTGAGGATTGTTCTGCAAACCTTGAGAGAAAAGAAGCTGTATGCTAAGTTGTCAAAGTGTGACTTCTGGTTAAATGAAATTGCATTCCTTGAACACATAGTGTCAGCTGATGGGATTAGAGTGGATCCCAAGAAAATAGAAGCAGTGATGGAATGGAAGCCTCCCAGGAATACAACTGAGGTCAGAAGTTTCTTGGGGCTAGCTGGGTATTACAGAAGATTTGTGAAGGGATTTTCCTTAATAGCTGCTCCAATGACCAAGTTGTTACACAAGAATGTTAGATTTGACTGGAATGACAAGTGTCAAACCATTTTTGAGAAGTTGAAGGCTATGTTAACAGAGGCACCAGTGTTAACACAGCCAGTGTCAGGAAAGGACTTTGTGGTCTACAGTGATGCCTCTCATAATGGGTTAGGGTGTGTATTGATGCAAGAGGGGAAGGTGGTCGCTTATGCTTCCAGACAGCTAAGGCCACATGAACAGAATTACCCTACCCATGATCTAAAGCTTGCAGCAATTATCTTCGCACTGAAGATATGGAGGCATTACTTGTATGGTGAAAAGTGCTACATTTACACAGACCACAAAAGCCTGAAATACTTGCCAACCCAGAAGGAGCTCAACCTTAGACAGAGACGATGGATTGAGTTCCTGAAGGACTATGATTGTGTAATTGACTACCATCCTGGAAAAGCAAATGTTGTTGCAAATGCTTTGAGCAGAAAATCCATCACAGCTTTGAGATCATTGAATGCCCGTCTAACTTTGGTTTGAGATGGAGCTATTTTGGCTGAGTTGCAAGTAAGGCCAAACCTGTTACAGCAGATTTTAGATGGACAAAAGGTAGATGAGAAGCTAAAGGCTATTATGAGAAAAATCCTAGAAGGGAAGGCAACTGACTATTAAGTGAAAGAAGATGGGTGTCTATACTACAAAGGAAGAGTATGTGCACCAGATAATGGGGAATTAAAAGCCAATATTCTGAAAGAGGCACATGCCAGTGTTTATGCTATGCACCCAGGAAGTACAAAAATGTATCATGATCTGAAACTTCAGTATTGGTGGCCTGGTATGAAGAAGGACATAGCTGACTATGTGACTAAATGCTTGACATGTCAGCAAGTCAAGGCAGAACATCAAGTTCCATCAGGTTTGCTACAGCCTATACGCATACCTGAATGGAAATGGGATCGGGTCACCATGGATTTTGTAAGTGGTCTACCTCTCACTCAGAAGAAACATGATGCAGTATGGGTGATAGTGGATAGATTGACGAAGTCAGCACACTTTCTCGCCGATTAGACTGACTACTCACTGGAGAAGTTAGCAGAATTGTATATCAGTGAGATAGTTAGACTGCATGGAATTCCACTTTCCATCATATCTGATCGAGACCTAAGGTTTACATCGAGATTTTGGAAGAAGTTGCATGAGTCCTTGGGTACACAACTCCACTTCAGCACAGCTTTCCATCCTCAGACGGATGGGTAATCAGAAAGAGTAATCCAGGTAAACAATTGAACCAATTGAATTAATACAAATATTGAACTAAAATGATAATAATAACATGAAATATATGTCAGGTCCTTAAGGATATGTTGAGGAGTTGTGTCATTAAGTTTGAGGGAAGTTGGGATAGATACCTCCCATTGGCAGAATTTGCATACAACAATAACTACCAAGCTAGCATCCAAATGGCCCCGTATGAAGCACTGTATGGGAGGAAATGTAGAACTCCAGTGTACTAGACTAAATTGGGCAAAGACAAACTAGTAGGGCCAGACCTGGTGAAACAGACTGAGGAGAAAGTAAAACTAATCAAAGCCAATCTGAAGGTTGCCTCAGACAGACAGAAATCCTATGCCGACTTGAAGAGAAAAGAAATAGAATATGCGGTTGGCGATAAAGTGTTCCTCAAGGTATCACGTTGAAGAAGGTACTGAGGTTTGGAAGAAAAGGTAAGTTAAGCCCTAGGTTCATTAGCCCATATGAAATCATTGAACGTGTGGGTCCAGTGGCCTATAGGCTAGCTTTACCACCAGAGCTGGACAAGATCCACAATGTGCTCCACGTATCTATGCTAAGAAGATATCGCTCAAATCCTTCACACATCATCTCCATGGAAGAAATTGAAGTACAACCGGATTTGACATATGAAGAAGAACCCATACGGATCCTGGCTCGGGAAGTGAAAGAGTTGAGGAATAAGCAGATTCCACTGGTGAAAGTGCTTTGGAGGCACCACAACACCGAAGAGGCAACTTGGGAAAGTGAAAAGACGATGAGGCAACAGCTCCCTCAACTGTTTGCATTAGGTAAATTTCGAGGGTGAAATTTAAATTAGAGGGGAAGAGTTGAACCAATTGTAGCAACTCCGTACATTCTACTATTTCGATGACCAGTGTCGGACTGGACAGCTAGAACGTTCGGAAAAATATTTAAACTAAAGTGAGGAACCATAATTAACTTAAATATTAATAAAAAAAATTTAGAAAAAATTTTAGAAATAAAATACAACCAAGTTAAATGAGCCGGCGCCCTAGCGATGGGTAACCTAGTGGGAAGTTGCGGTTCTTACAACTAGGACCCCTAGACCCGGGGAAAAATTCATAAAGTAATTTTTGGGACTCCAGAGAAGGGTCATTGAGGTTCCTATGGCATTAGAATGCCAAGAAAATATTTAGAAAAATTTTTCAATTTGTACAGACAATTTTGACCCGTTAAGCCAAACGGAGGGCATTTTGGTCATTTCACCTTCAGAGGCGATTTTAGGCCGACTTGTCCAGTTAAGTAAATAATTATTATGATCTAAAATATGAATAAATATTGCTAAAAATTGAATTGAAAATGAGTAGAAAAGAAAAGAAAAGAAAAATGAAAGAAAAGTGGAATTATGACATCACATGATGTCATTAGTTAGGTATCCACCAATCACAACTCACCAAGCCAATTAAAAAGAGTTAAATGAGGCAAAATTGGAAAGAAAAATCTGTCTTCTTCTTCTTCCCAAAAACCAGCCGGAACTCCTCTCATCCATTTAAAAAATTTCTTTCATTTTTCTCTCCCAAAACTTTGATTTCTCTCCACCAAACCCTAAGATACCTTCATTAAAATTTATCTACACCACTTGGGAAGGTGTTGGGCAGCCAAGAAAACAAAAGAAAGTGAAGAATTAACAAGAGAAAATTCTGCCCTACTAAGGTTAGTGCCATATTCTTTGCTTTTACATCTTTCTAATCATGAATTTGAGCTAAGTTAAGTTGAAAATTTGATAAAAATTGAATTAATGAAGCATGGTTATATTCCATGAAATTTTGGCAGCCTTGACATGAGTTAGAGTTAGGAGAATTCTTTGGTTTAAAGTGACATATTAGCTGCCCCTCTTATATATTATATGATTAGTATAGCAAATTAGGAGTAAGATGCATGAATTAGAGGCTTGGTCAATTAGGGTTAGGGTTTTGAAATTTAATTTTGGTGGTGGATGAAAATGGACATAAACTAAAGTTTTAATGGTCAATTACTGACCATTTGGCTATTGGTAAATAAGAAATGAAGTGTGTTTAGTGATAGGATTTAGGTTTAGTGTGGCTGCCCTAGGTGACCTGCAGAATTGGACATGAGTCCAGCAGGTTTGGGCAGCCATAACTTAAATTGTAGAGGTTCAATTGGTGTTTGGCCAATTGGACATGAAACTAGACATATAATGGCACAACTTTGGTGACGAAACAATGCCCATAAGACCAAACCAAGTGGACCAAAAACTTGCCCCAATCCGGGTGTCCTGCAACCTGTTTGTGCAGAATGACCAAACGAACAGTGATCTGTTCATTTGGCCATAACTCAGTGTAGAATAGCCCAATTGACCTGAAATTTTACCAGCAACAAGCTAAGATATAGACCAACAACTTTCATGAAGAAACCCACCCCAAATTATGACCAGAACCTATCCAACAAGGGAGTTGCAGTCACTATTCACTGCACTGTAGATATGGTCAGTCCAGAAAAATTCCAATCCGGCAAGTTGTGGTTTTTGGACCATAACTTGAGCTACAAAACTCCAAATGGAGTGATTAAAAAAGAAATTTAACTAGACAAAATAAGGAACAACTTTCATGTTTATCATTTTCCCAAATTCCCACTGCAACAGTAACTAAAGGAACAGTAAATATAGGGTATGAAAACTGAAAATTCTGCTCCATTAATTTTAAGCTTAGAAATGGTATTGGTAACCAATACCAACAAATTTTGAATGCAAAATGTGGCATGTTGGGAGTGTTAAAACCAATGTACCTATTTTCTATGCAAAAGTCAACATTTTTGTTGACTAATGAAGGGAATAGTAACACCAAAACTTGAAATTCAAAAATTGAAAAATTCAAAAGTGTCAAATGCCCTAGTATACCTAACAAGATTGGTTTGGATTGTTTGGCATGCCAATAGGGTTCAGTTAGCAGTACTGCACATGGAATTATGCCATTCTGTTATTTCATGGCTTTTAGCCATTCTGACATTATATTGATACTTGGCCTTGTGCCTAATGTTATTACAGCTTATTAATTGTTCTGTTGCACACCGGGAGACACATATGTGACCGATGATGTGACGGCCCGAGGTACTTGATACCCAGTGCCAGTTTACCCATTTATCCAAATTCGATGCCCAAAGATAGGTTACTTGGGCAACCAAAAATGAAAGTGGATAAATTTAATGAAATAATGAATATAATAAGTACAAAATAAGTAAGACTACAAATACTCATCGAAAATTTATTTGCAATAAGACATCGATACATTCACTACATATTTATTTTCTGTTATTTCTTTTTATTTTATTATTGGCACCACTAAGCATTATTGCTTAGCGCGTTGCTTTTGCCACGCGTAGGTTCTGGAGATACTGACTGAGAGCCTAGTAGACCACAGACTGGGTGAGACCTCCTGCAGCTCTGCATAGTGTCCGTGTCACCTCACCGTCATCAGTGCATTGGTAGGACACTAGGTTTTATTTTGATATTTTGTAATTAACTTTTATTTTCTCATATGTAATTGAAACTTATGTAATGTATTTTGGTATTAATGTAAATAGTAGAAATTGTGTTTATGAATGAAAAAGTGAACATTTATTTATGACTTTTACATGATTATCATATGAGATGAATGATTGAGAAATGGAAATGTTGTTGAAAAACATATTGAGATTTTGTTGATGAAATGGAGTTTGGGATTGATTGAAAATATTGGAACTGTTTTTCACAGGTTTTGAAGAACTGTTTTCTCCATTTTTAGCCGGTACTCTGCCGGATTTTCTATAAAATTTTCGGAATCTCAAATAAATTATAATTTCAATAAATGACTTAAATAAATTATATTTCACAATTTATATTGAAAACTATGATAAAAATTAATTAAGGAAGAATAAAAATGATTAAGATAAAATAGAGTGTTCTGGTACACCGTGTGACATATCTTACTCGGATATACTGTGGACGGGTAAGGGGTGTCACACAGTTGGCCATACTTCCTTCATGGAAGTTGTTTCTTTATGTATTAACTTTAATTTTCCATTTGAATTATTCACTTTGAAGTAGTATAACTCTAGTTATAATCAATTGATTAATGACTGTCCAGGGTGCTGAACCCTGTAAGTCTACTAGTTTCAAGATTTTCTATCTTCTTTGTCATACAATTTCTGTCACACCTTACCTCTCCATAAGGCATAATATGATCCAGTAGTATACCTAATGCATTATCAAACTTCATCTACTGATAACCCATTAAATACACTACAAGGGATTCTAAACCTTTTCTTATTTCTTTTTACAGTGGTGAGCATTTTTGACAGGGTTTAAATTTTTTTTTTAACTGAAGTGAAACCAAATAACACATCTGAAGTATCAATAATTTCTGTAAAAATTTGGGCAGAGTGCCATCTGTATTTTGAATAAACCATTCTTGAAAAACCTGTAAAAAGCACTTCTAATATTTTTGTTCAATCCCAAACTTCAGTATGGCTCAACACAAATCAATTTTCTCAATATTTGTCAAACTTAATTCAACATCAATTTTCATTATTTTTAAAGATAGACTACAAAATGACTAAGTAGTTTAAAAGCTTAGATAAGGAATATATATATATTACAACTTTAGTTTATAACTGCTCAAAACCAAGTACAATATATACATATAGAGTACATACATTACAACAAAAATTACAAAAAGGTGGTATACTCAATATACCGGCAGAATCCCAAAATGTAGCACAAGCAGCCTACTCTACTGCTCTGTCTGTTTGTCTACCTGCGACATGTAACACCCCTATTTGCATAGCCTGGTAAATTACACTATTTCGGATACCAGTGTCGGTCCAGATAATTAAGAGGATTAGAACTACGTTTTAAGACACCTAGAGAAGCCTTGAACACAAATAATTAGTAAATGTCAAATAGTTAAGTATAAATAAGAAAAACAGAACATAAAATGTTAAGTGAGCCAAGAGTTGCAGCGATGGGTGACCTTCTCGGAAAGGACTGCGAGGTCGATTTAAACTCAAATTTCAAACTGTAAAATGTGACTCCGCGGTCCTTAGGACTATTACGAACACAGTGGAACAGAGAAAATCAAGAAAAAGAATTGTTAAGCTGGCCAAATAATTAGGTCAGAGATCCGGAAGAAATATTGAATTATTTGCAAATCGGATCGAACCGACGAGAGGCAATTTGGTCAATTCACCCCTAGAGCTGACTCCTGACCTAACTGTCCAATAAAATCAAAAAAAAAAAAAGAAAATTTTGGGATCAAGAATTAAATTAAAGAACTATGAAAAAAGAAAGAAAAAAGAAAAGAAAAGAAAATTTGAATTATGACATCATCATGGATGACACATGCATGACCTAATAAATGATAATTTTTAATTTAAGAAACTTTGAGATAATTTTGACTTAAAAGACAATTTAAAAAAAATGAAATGATGAAAATTTCAAAATATAATTGATCTCATGCATGACATAATTAAACTTTTAAAAATTAATTAATTAATTATGGGATAATTATCTTATTATAAGAATACAAAAATTAAAAGGAAAAAGCATTTTTTTCTTCTTCCCTACAACTTTAGCTGGCTCCCATTTTCTCCTCTCTCTTTCTCTTTTCAATTTCCTCAATTAATGGTTATTTAAGCTTCTTAAACCCTATTATTTCTTCATAAATTTCATACTCACCAAAGTAAGGTCTTGCTCTTTAGATTTGATAGAGAGATTGGAAACAAGAAAAATAAAAAAAGAAGTGAAGATTTGGAGTTACAAATTCTGGTCAACAAGTAAGTTCATCTTTTCAACTTAATTTGAGTAAAATGCCTAGAAATGAGCTTGAATAAGTTGATTGGTAATGTTTATATACTTTGATTTAATAAGATGTAACAATTAGTGAATTAGGGTTTTGGACCTAGGGTTTGGGAGAAAAATTTTGAGAATTGGTCAAATGGTGTGTTTGGCCTCATTTGAGCTGAAAAATGGTCATGTAGGACCAATTATGGTGTGTAGGAAGTGTTGGAATTAAGTTTGAATTCGGATTGGATATGGTCATTCTGCAGACAGCATGACCAAGGTCCTTTTCAGGGACCAAAATTGAAAATTTACCAATCCAATTGGTGTGAGGCTAATTGGGAATGAAACTAAACACAAAACGGCACATTTTTCATTGAGGAATCATGCCTAGAAAGTGACCATAACTTAGTGAACAAATTGACCAAATCCAGAATTGGGTGTTCTGACCTGTACAAAAATGACTAAATGAACAGTGTTTGTTCATTTGTCCATAACTTGGGCTACGCATGTCTAAATGACCTGAAATTTTACCAGTAGAAAGATGAGATATAGACCTAAAACTTTCATGAAGAACACAAACTCAAATTATGCCCTTAACCAAGTCATTTAGCCACCCAAAATTAGTGACCTAAAACTGCCAGAACCAGTTTTGGTGCCCAGAAATTTGGGTTAGGCGAATTCGGCCAGCCATGTTCAAATGGCTATAACATGAGCTACAAAACTCCAAATGGAGTGATTCAAAAAGTGAAATAAATTTAAGACAATAAGGAACAATTTCTATGAAGAAAACTTAGCCAAATTCTAACAGCAACATGACCAATGGAATAGTGTAAAATAGGTCACCAAAACTAAAAATTTGAAAGTTTGCCTAAAAGACTTAAGTTTTGAGAAAATGACCAAAACCAATAAGTTAGGTGACCAAAATGTGGTGTGTGGGTATAATTGGTTTTCCCATACCTATTAAGCATAAGAAAGTCAATATTTTGACTTGAATAGTATCATGAATAGTAACTTCAACATAAAAATTTTCAAGAATGTAAGTTTAAGCATATTGGAGATAGAATTGAACATATATAAATTCATTATTGGAATTATTGTGAGATAAGATACTGAAACACTATAAATTTTGTGTTTCAACTGAAAAAGACCTGGAAAAGGATAGGGCAAACTGAGTCAAGGCCTAGAGACGACTCACATCAGGTTTGTGCACAACAAACTTAAAATTTTTTATTTCTACTTGACAATTCTTGAAATAAATGTTGTGAATAATTTTGATTATTATGGCTTTGAAAATATTATTTGGAAAATAGTGTATTGCCTACTTTGTAAATAAAAAGTTTGGAATGAAATATGATTTGTGAATTGTATGATATGTTTGAATAACTTGATTTAAACTGTTTTTTTTATTCACACTTGGCATGGCAATATCACTATGTTCCTCCTTCATTTATGGGGTGAGTTTGACTATATTCCTCCCTCTTTGGCTTTTCAGTTAGGAGGTGAGTTTGGATAAGTACTCATTAGCTAGCTAGCCACCTCCCTCATTGATTTCGATTAGTGGGGTGAGTTTGGCTTGTCATGGTGTACAACACGGCATGTTTGGAAATTTTGTGTCATGGCCTAAGTTATGTTATTGATTGGTAACACTGCATTTATTAAATTGTTTGATTAAATTTGTTTTATATTAAGCTTTGAAAATTATGATTTATTATAAATGTGATTTGAAAAAATTGTGAAATGCGATTATGAGATTTTTGAATTATAATTTGTTCATAAATGTTTTATGTTATGCATTTTATATTTTATTGTGCACTATTGAGAATTTTTATACTCAGCAATAGCTTTAACTTGCTGTCGCAGATAGAGAAAAGGACATAGCAGTAGAGTGAGCTGTTATAGTTAGAGAGGAGCACAGTTGAAGAATTTTTGTACGGGTATTTGTTAATACCTTTGTAATTATTTTGATGTAAATGGTTTAGTGTCATATGTATTAAGATAGACTGAGCAGTTGTACAGTCAATGTATAATAATATTATTTTTGAGATTTTGCGTCTGTAAATTAATTTATGAATATAAATTAAATATTTAAAATGCAATGTGCATGAGTTTATGAAATGTTTTGAGATATCAATTCTTGATTTAAAATTTAGATTTTGAATTGAAGTGTTGCTATTGCTGTTGATTTGAAGATTGGTGGTTGCAAATGGGGTTGAAATTAATTATTTGCAAGTGTTTTTCACAGGTTTTGAAGAACTATTTTTCCCAAATATAGACGGCACTCTGCCGAAATTTTTATAAAAATTGCGAAAAAAAAATGGGAAAAAAATCTTAATTATTTTTCAAATTTCAATTAAATGTTTCGAATTCCTATCAAAATGCTTACTACTTCCAAAAAAGTAAGAAAATTGTTTTAAAATCCCTTGTAGTATTTTTAATGGGTTACCGGTAGGTGAAGTACGGTAATTCATTAGATGTACTACGGGATCATGCTACATCTTACGGAAGGGTAGGGTGTGACATATTTTAGTGGTATCAGAGCAAAGGTTTTAAAATAAATTTTGAACTGTGAATTTAAAATATTTTATCGGTAAATACAACTGCTCAAATGTTTGATACATATGACATATTTACATCACGAATATGCACTAACATAGGTCAACCTCCTTGTGTTTGTTATCAAAGAGTAGAAAATTTTTGGAAAATGGAATGGAAGAGGGAGATCATTCCGTAGAGCAATCTGTTGAGGCTGAGGCCTGAGGAGAAGCCCCAGCACTCCAGAATATGAGTGGGTCAGCCACTCCAGCTTCTCCTCAAGCACCGCAGTTTCCTGCTCAGTTTGCACAGTAGATGGCTGCATTCTTTCAACAAATGGTGGGAAATGTGCCACCACAAGCTCAGATGCAAGCACCTACAGCACAATCACAGCCTCTGGCTTGGCAATATGAGAAGTTAATGAAATTTGGGGCTATAGAATTCAAAGGAATAGTGGATCCACTGGAAGCAAAACAGTGGTTAGAGAGGATGGAACGGGTTTTCAGAAAACTACAGTGTGCTAAAGAGTTGAAGTTCAAATATTCAGTATCACTTCTACAAGGGGATGCATATGAGTGGTGGAAGACCATCCCCCACAGCCTGGTAGAGCCACCAGTCCTCACATGGGCAGACTTTTTGAGGGAATTCGGCAAAAGTGGGTCCCTAATACTTAAGTAGACATGAAGCTGCAAGAGTTTTTAAGTTTGAAATAAGGGGACAGAACTGTAGCAGAGTATGAGCACGATTTCTCTCGACTAAGCCACTATGCCGGAAGCTTGGTCACCACCCCTAGAGACCGGTGTAAGAGGTTTAAGGCTGGGTTGAGTCCTAGCTTGAAAATGCAAGCGGTAGGGTTCCAACACCAGAATTTTTCTAAATTGATTTCACAAGCCCTGGAACTAGAAAGGATAAAATCAGAAGGGGCAGTGAAAAAGAGTACAGAAGAGAAAGAGAAAATAGAAAAAGCAACTGATCAAACTACAGAAAGTAGTTCAGGGAATAGAAAACATTTTGGAGGATCTAGCTCACGCGAATCGGGTAGAGATAGATCTTTTGGACAAAAACTGCCCCGATCCGATCAGCAAACTCACAAGACACACAAAAACACGCTGTCGGATCGACTTTGTGAAACTTGTGGTAAACCACATAGTGGAGTATGTTATAGAGCTATAGGAGCATGTTTTAATTATAGAGAGACAGGTCATTTTGCTAAGGATTGTGTAAGTCTGCGCTGTTATGGATCATTTACCACGTCAAAAGGATCAGCCCAAGTTTCTACCCCGAAGAGTTCACCAGCAGTTGGTAGAGGCAGAGGCAGAGGCAGAGGCAGAGGCAGAGGTAGGGGTAGTACGCCTGAAAGTCAGAGTACTGTGAATCAACTAGTGTCACACCCTACCCCTCTGTAAGGCATAACATGATCTTGTAGTACGCCTAATGAATTACCAACTTCGTCTACTGATAATCCATTAAATACACTACAAGGGATTTTAAACCTTTTCTTACTTTTTTTTACAATGGTGAGCACTATTTATAGGTGTTAAAAAGATTTTTTGTACTGAAGTGAAACCAAATAACACATTTGAAGTATTAATAATTTTTGTAAAAATTTTGGCAAAGTGCCATCTGTATTTTGAATAAAACAATTCTTCAAAAACCTATAAAAAGCACTTCTAATATTTTTCTCAATCTCAAACTCCAATAACAGTTCAACACAATAATTTCCTCAACAATTGTCAACACAATGCAACAATCAATTTTCCAGTGTTTCCAAAAGATGAGATAAAAGAAACATGTCACAATATTTTTACAAGCCAAAATAATTTACAATTTTAGTTTACAACTGCTCAAGACCAGGCACAATATATACATACAGTGTACATACATTACAACAAAAACTACACAGTATGGTATACACAATATACCCGGCGAAATCTCAAAATATAGCACAAGCAGCCTACTCTGCTGCTCTGTCCATCTGTCTACCTGCGACAGCAATGAAAAAGCTATCGCTGAGTAAAATTTACTTAGTGGTGCACAATAACAATTTAAAATGCGGTATGTAAAACTTTTATTGACAATTTACAATCCAAACAATTCACAAATTTTTCAAAGCTCATATAACACAAATTTGATCAAACAATTGAATAACACAGTGTTGCCAATCAATAACACAAACTTAGGTCATGACACAAATTTTCCGAACATGCCGGGTGTACATCACGACAGGGCACACTCACCCCACTAATCGAAATCAATGAGGGAGGAAGCTAGCTAGATAAGGAGTACTCATCCACACTCACCTTAGACTGGCAAGTCAAAGAGGGAGGAATATAATCACACTCACCCCATAAATGGAGGAGGAAGATAGTAACATTATCATGCCAAGTATGAATCAAAACAACTGCAAAACACAATATTTCATACAAACCACAAATCACATTTTATCTCAAAATTTCCATTTGCAATGTAGGCAACACAATAATTTCCAAATAATATTCCCAAAGCTAAAACAATAAAAAATTATTCATTACTCATTTCTCCAAATAAATTTTCTAGTAAAAGTAGTGAATATAAAAAGTATTGTGCATAGACACAATTTAAAACTATAATGTTCAATTAAATTTTTAAGTAGAAAATGAGAAATCAAAATTATTGTGCACAAACCTTTGATATATGCCTCTTGGCCTGACTCAGTGTTCCTTATGCTTCTCAATATCCTTTTCAACTGAAACACACAATTTAAAGTGTTTCAGTACTCAATGAATTTGTTTCTAACAATAAAATCCAATATTTAAATTTTCTTGGTACTATTCCCTTCAATTCATTTCATTAGCCAACCTATAATGTTGACCCTTGATGCACTCTAAGTGAGTCAATTCTAATGTTACCAATATGTCACATTTTATAGCCCTTTAGTGTTGGTATATGTTACCAATTTCATTTCAAAGGGTATTGCATTTTATTGCAATTTATCGGATTTCGGTGTACTATTTTGACCTAGCCGAATGACCTAGTTCCCTCAGTTTTTGGGTTTTGGTCCAAACTACAAACTTGTAGGTCTATGTCTTATTACACGCGGGGCAAAATTTTAGGTCATTCTGAGTTGTATAGACCAAGATATGGTCAATTTACCAATGCTGGACAGAATGCACTAAAATGGTAGGCTTAGGTCATTTTTAGGTCACTTTTGGTTCGGCCAGTTTTGGTACCTGAACTTGTGCAAGCTATTGGGCTTGGTTCTGGACATTTTTGGGCTTTGGTGTCTTCATAAGAATTGTAGATCTATGTCTAATCTATTCATGGTAAAAATTTCATGTCGTTTGGACCTGTTTTGAGTAAGTTATGGTGAAAACACTAATTACTGCTCAAATGGTCAATTTTCAAGCTTTCAAGTCACTAATCCGGATTTGATCATTTTTCAAGTCACCTTCTAGGCAGAATTTAGGTAACATTTCTACATGAAAGTTAGCCTATTTGGTGTCTAGTTTCACCCCCCATTGGCCTCATACCAATTGGGTTCACATTTTTACACTTATGACCTAATTTAGGTGCTGCTAACATACACAACCTGCACTAGACAATTACACTTCCAATTTGACATTCCTCCTCCTCCTCATGACTTCATTATTTATTCATAGCACTTCTACAAATACTAAACACAATTCCAGCAAGCATATTAGGTAGAAAAATCAAGTGCTCAATGCACACAATTCACCATTCAAGCTCAACATTCACTTCCACCAAAATTCAATATATCTCAATATCAATATTACACGTACACTTTAATATACTCATACTTCAATATCACTTACACATGCTGCCCACAATTTAACACTATCATATTTCATTAATAAACTTCATATTCACACACAAATTCATGATATTGTAGGCTGCCAAACATGGCAGTTTGCCAAAGCATCAAGGTCCCATTTCAAACCCTTAATTCAAGCACTAACATGCACATACTTGGACATTAACCTACTACAACTTTTATTTGAGTTAATCAACCTTAATTCCCATCCAATACATATAAGAATAAGTCACTAACCCTGCATTTCCATGGCTGCAAAAATTAAGGTTCACCAATACTCATCATTTCCTCAATTTTTCTTGCCAATTCAACTTACCCAAAGCTCAACACAAGGATTATTGAAGGAAAATGGAAACATTAAGCACTAACCTCAACTTGAGCTTGACAAATCCATGGAATTTCCACTCTTTTTTGCTACCCACATACTGCCCATGGTGTGAAGACCACTTTTAATGAAGGGAGTTTGAAGAAATATGGCTTAAATCATGGTAGATTTGAGCTTTTGCATGAATGGCCATAGAGGAAGCTTGGAAGAACATTTGGCCATGGAAGAACTTGAGAAAGCAATTCGGCAAAGTGAAAAAAATGAGGAAGAAAGTGAATTTGCATGTGACCACTTGGTTTTATATGTCCACTAATCCCACTTAGTGGAGCACTAACCATAAATTAATGATTTAATTAGTTAAAGTTCCATAATTTGCACATTTGCCTCATTTCTTTCACTATTTAAATAATATACCACATTTTTATTTTTCATGACATTTTCAAAGTGTAATACCACTTATTTTTAATGGACATTAAGGTCAAAAGTCAACTCTAGGTATCAAATGACCACAATGCCCCTATTCGGGTTGTATTCCCGATTTTTCTATAACACCGAGTTTTGTTGTTTTCTCGATTTCTCGTTTTTCTTTGTACTAATTAATTAATTTTTCTTTGATATTTCTAATGACATTTATACTTCAATAAGTCTTTAATTAAGTCTCGAAACTAAATTTCGAGGGTTCCCTGCAGTCCTAGGGTCGGCTATTGCCTGCGCCGTAACTTCCCCGTGCAGTCACCCATCGCTGCGGTGCTGGCTCCTTTAACTTAATTTCATTTCATTGCTACTATTTTTTCTTTGTTTTTCTTGTATTTTCCTCTATTGTATTCCACTACCTTATATCTCCACACTAATATTTAAATATAATTCCAATCATCCTAGCTGTCCGGACAAATACTGTTACCGGAACAGTAGAACGCACTACTGAACATAGGGGTGTTACAACTAGGACAAGGTGATGCTCCAGTGAGAGTATACACTATTCTACAGAGGGATGAGGATGAGACTTCTGACATGGTTGCTGGTATTTTCTCGATTCTTAACTAAGATATGTATATGTGTAAAAAAAAAAAAAAAAAAAAAAAAAAGAGAATAAATTTTGATATATTAGTGACTAGTCCTTTAGGATAAAAACTACAATAATAAGTGTGATTAAAATTCATTTTGGAAGAGTTGTCAGCAAAAAGTATTTACTAGCATATAATAATTTATAAAGCTAAATAGTTAGCCTATTTAATGTAAAGCAAGAGGACCTAAAAGTAAGTTATAGTAATATAGCTACCTTAGATGCGGGTAAGGGTATTACTGCTGATAGACGTCAGTGGGTACCATAATCAAAATAAGTTTAAGATATTAGTGGATTTGAAAGAAATAAGATGTAGGGAAGTTTGATCTATTGGAATGTATTGTAGTAACTATGCAATATTATTGATGTTTGTGCTGTAAGCTGCAGATTACAGTACTGACTTGGGATTTATTGTGTAGAGCTACATACTACCCAATAGTACACAAGGATAAGAATAGTTACAAACGACATCTGTTTTGGTATAGTTATGATAAGATAAAGTTTTCTTATTGGAAAAGAGTTTGAAAATCCTAACCTGAGATTTAAAACTCTAAAGTTAGAATATTGAAAGGTTATAGTTCAGTACAAAAGAAAGTAAGCTACACATCGGTGCAAAATAAGCTATAGAATATTGATAGAAAAAAAATACTATAAAGGAAAATAATTGCGAAAACAACAGCAAGAAAAGACTAAATATTCTAAACTAAACTAAAGGTTACATCAAATGATTAAGAGATTTGATAAGAAAAGAGTAAAACTAAGTTCTCTTAAAACTAAGTTCTCACCCATAGGATCATACGAGGTCCTAGAAAAAGTAAATCCATTAGCACACAGATTTTCTTACCTCTAAAATTGAAATGAATTTGAATCTAACTTATGACAGAAGTTCATAAGAAATTGGGCACACGAGGTAAGCAATCGATGAGTAAATAACGTTGGTTAAAGTGCTACGGACCATTATTCCGATTATGAAGCTACGTAGAAATGTGAGAAAAACAAGAGAAAATAACACGTATGACTATTTGTGGACAGATAGTGGACACAATTTCAAGGACGAAATTTATTTTAAAGGGTAGAGAATTGTAACACTCCTATTTGCATAGCCTGGTAAATTACACTGTTCTGGAGACCAGTGTGACACCCCTTACCCGTGTACAGTATACCCGAGTAAGTAATGCCACACGGTGTACCGGCACACTCTAATATTCCTCAATTAATTTATATCATGCTTTTGCATATAATTTATGAAATACAATTTATTTAAACCATTTATCAAAAGTATCATTCATTTAAGGTTCCGAAAATTTTAAAGAAAATCCGACGGAGTACCGGCTAAAAATGGAGAAAACCGTTCTTCGGAACCTGTTAAAAACACTTCCAATATTTTTATTCCATCATCTCAAACTCCAATATCCAAAATCTCAACAATATTTCTCAATAGCAAATTCTCAATAATCTTTTCATTTCACAAACATCCATTTCTCATATACAAGCGATAAATACATGCTCAAATTTTGCATTCATAGTCATAACTTTCATTATTTACATGGACATCAAAATATATTACATGAGTTCAAATACATATGAAAAGTAAAAATCTGCTACAAAATATCAAAATGACAAAATGACACCTAGTGACCAATGCATTGCAGGTAGTGAGGTGACACGGACACTGCGCAGAACTGCAGGATGGACTCACCCAGTCTGTGGTCTACTGGGCTCACGATCAGGATCTCCAGTACCTACGCGTGGCAAAAGCAACGCGCTAAGCAATAATGCTTAGTGGTGCAATAATAAAATAACAAGAAATAACAGATATAAATATGTATTGCATGTACATGTTTTGTTTGTCATGTATTTGTATATCCATTCATTTATTTCTTCTACATTGCTCATTTTCATTCATTTGGTTGCCCAAGTAACCTACACTAGACGCATCGGATCGATAACGGGTAAACCGCACCGGGTATCTAGTACCTCGTGCCGTCACACCATCGGCCGATATGCATCACCCGGCAGTAATGTACGACTACCAAGTCAGAATAATCTCGAGCACAAGGCCAAGTCTCAATGCAAAGTCGAATGGCTAAAAGCCATGAAATCACGAATGGCATTTTTGCCATGTGCGATCTTGCTAATCGAACCCTATTGGCATGCCAAACTATCCAAACCAATCTTGTTAGGTATACTAGGGCATTTGAAACTTTTAAATTCTTCAATTTGTGAATTTCAAATTTTTGGTGTCACTATTCATCATTGGTCAACAAAAATGTTGACTTTTAGAATAAAAATGTGTACATTACTTTGGCACTCCCAACATACCACATTTGGTGTTTAAAACTTGTTGGCATTAAGTGTTAATACCATTTCAAAGTGTAACTCAACACAAGCAGAATTTTCAGTTTTGGTGAGTCAATTTCACTATTCCATTGGACACTGTTACTGTGGGAATTTGAAGAAATGTAAAACATGAAAGTTGTTCCTTATTTTGTCTAGTTGAATTTCCTTTTTTGAATCACTCCATTTGGAGTTTTGTAGCTCTAGATATGGTCCAAAGACCCAAGCTGGCCGAATGTGCATTCTGCAGAAAATTACCATATCTACAGTGCATGAACAGTAACTAGAGTCACTTGGTTGGATGGGTTCTGGCCATAATTTGGGGTAGGTTCCTTCATGAAAGTTGTTTGTCTATTTCTTAACTTGTTGCTGTAAAAATTTCAGGTCAATTGACCAAATCTACAGTGAGTTATGGCCAAATGAACAGTTACTGTTCATTTGGCCAATTCTGCAGAATTAGTTTCAGGGTTCCGGATTGGGGCCAAGTTTTGGTCCTCTTGCTTTGGTCCTTTGGGCATGGTTTCTTCAGCAAAAATGTGCCATTATAAACCTAGTTTCATGTCCAATTGGCCAAACACCAATTGGACTAACACAGCCAAAGTTATGGCTGTGTAATTGGACTGAATTTTCAGTCACCATTCTGCACCCTCTAGGCAGCACACACCTTCCCTTTGCCATGCTTCATTCCAGTCCCAATTAAGGTCAAATTCCTTCAAATGGTCACTAATTGACCATTAGGATGTACTTTAACAATTTCTTAAGCCAAGCTAATTTTTACTTCCCAAAACCCTAGCTTCACAATATAATTTCTACAAGGTGCCTTAGTTAGCATACCAATTCATCACCTATACATATATATATATCCTCAACATCATTTTTAGTCCACTTTAAGACCAACAAAACACTTATTCCTATACCTTCAATAGGGCTGCCGAATTCTATATTGGACATACACATGAGTTTGGTTCATTTCATTCACAAATACTTGTTGGTTTCAAGTCCTTAACATAGAAATTAAAAGTTTTAAGTGTATATATGCACTAACCTTGTTGTATGCCAATCCAAGCTTGAGAAAGCTTCATTTTCTTTCTTCTTCTTGGCTGCCAAAAGATTATGCAAGGTGCTAGGACAAATTTTAGTGAAAGGAAACTAGGGTTTTAGGGTGAAATGAAGGAGGGAATTGAAGGTTTGAAGTGAACATCAATGGAGGAGGGTCCTAGTGTGTTTCGGCTGGTTTGTTTTGGGGAGGATGGCTGCTGCAATTTTTGCCAATTTGGTCTTCTCTTATCTCTTTTAATAGTTAGTCAAATAATAGTTTAATTTTGATTGGTCATTGTTTTCTTAATGACATCACCATGATGTCATAAATACCTTTTTTCCTCATTTTCTTTTCTTTCCTCCACTACTCATTTTCAATTTAATTTCTAGTAATGTTTATTCATATTTTACGTTATATTAATTATTTACTCAACTGGACAAGTCGGCCAAAAATCACCTCGGAAGGCGAAATGACCAAAATGCCCTCCGTTTAGCTTAACGGGTCAAAATCGTCTATACCGATTGAAAAAATTTTCTAGGTATTTTCTTGGCATTCTAATGCCATGGGAACCTCAATTACCCTTTTCTGGAGTCCCAAAAATTATTTTATAATTTTTTCCCCGGGTCTAGGGCTCCTCGTTGCGAGAACCGCAACTTCCCTCCGGTTACCCATCGCTTGGGCACCGGCTCGTTTTGCTTGGTTGTATTTTATTTCTAAAATTTTTACTAAGTGTTTCTTATTAATATTTGAGTTAATTATGGTTCCTGACTTTAGTTTAAATATTTTTCCGGACGTTCTAGCTGTCCGGACCGACACCTGGCCACCGAATGAGGATGTACGGAGTGGTTACCGGGAGGGTGTTACAACTCTTCCCCTCTAATTTAAATTTCGTCCTCGAAATTTACCTGATGCAAACAGTTGAGGGAACTGTTGCCTCATCGTTTCTTCACTTTCCCAAGTTGCCTCCTCGGTGTTGTGGTGCCTCCAAAGCACTTTCACCAATGGAATCTGTTTGTTCCTCAACTCTTTCACTTCCCGAGCTAGGATCCGTAGAGGTTCTTCTTCATATGACAAATCCGGCTGTATTTCAATTTCTTCCCTGGAAATGACATGTGAAGGATCTGAGCGGTATCTCCTGAGCATGGACACGTGGAACACATTGTGGATCTTGTCCAGCTCTGGTGGTAAAGCTAGCCTGTAGGCTACTGGTCCCACATGTTCAATGACTTCATATGGGCCAATAAACCTAAGGCTCAACTTACCTTTTCTTCCAAACCTCAACACTTTCTTCCATGGTGACACCTTGAGGAACACTTTGTCGCCAACCACATATTCTATTTCTTTTCTCTTCAGGTCGGCATAAGATTTCTGTCTGTCTGAGGCAACCTTCAGATTTGCTTTGATTAGTTTCACTTTCTCCTCAGTCTGTTTCACCAAGTCTGGCCCTACCAGCTTATCTTCGCCCAATTCAGTCCAGCACACTGGAGTTCTACATTTTCTTCCATACAGTGCTTCATATGGGGCCATTTGAATGCTAGCTTGGTAGCTATTGTTGTATGCAAATTCTGCCAGTGGGAGGTATCTATCCCAACTTCCCTCAAACTCAATGACACAACTCCTCAGCATTTCCTCAAGGACCTGGATTACTCTTTCGGATTGCCCATCCGTCTGAGGATGGAAAGCTGTGCTGAAATGGAGTTGTGTACCCAAGGATTCATGCAACTTCTTCCAAAATCTCGATGTAAATCTTGGGTCTCAATCAGATATGATGGAAAGTGGAATTCCATGCAGTCTAACTATCTCACTGATATACAATTCTGCTAACCTCTCTAGTGAGTAGTCAGTCCTAACTGGCAGAAAGTGTGCTGACTTTGTCAATCTATCAACTATCACCCATGCTGCATCATACTTCTTCCGGGTGAGAGGTAGGCCACTTACAAAATCCATGGTGACCCGATCCCATTTCCATTCAGGTATGCGTATAGGCTGTAGCAAACCTGATGGAACTTGATGTTCTGCCTTGACTTGCTGACATGTCAAGCATTTAGTCACATAATCAGCTATGTCCTTCTTCATACCAGGCCACCAATACTGAAGCTTCAGATCATGATACATCTTTGAACTTCCTGGGTGCATAGCATACACACTGGTGTGTGCCTCTTTTAGAATACTGGTCTTCAATTCCCCATCATCTGGTACACACAGTCTTCCTTTGTAGTACAGACACCCATCTGCTTTCACCTCATAGTCAGTTGCTTTTCCTCCGAGATCTTGCTCATAATAGCCATTAACTTCTCATCCGCTTTTGCCCATCCAAGATTCTCTGCCAGTGTGTTTTGCCTCACTTGCAACTCACCAAAATAGCTCCATCTCGAACCAAAGATAGACGGGCATTCAATGATCTCAAAGCTGTCATGGATTTTACGCCAAAGCATCCGCAACTACATTTGCCTTCCCATGATGGTATTAAATTACACATTCATAATACTTTAGGAACTCAATCCATATACTCTGTCTAAGGTTGAGCTCCTTCTTGGTTATCAAATATTTCAGGCTCTTGTGGTCTGTGTAAATGTATCACTTTTCTCCATACAAGTAATGCCTCCATATCTTCAGTGCTAATATAATTGCTGCAAGATCTAGATCATGGGTAGGGTAGTTATGATCAGGTGGCATTAGATGTAAGGAAGAATAGGCGATCACTATCCCCTCTTGCATAAATACACACCCTAACACAAAATGTGAGGCATCACTATATACAACAAAGTCCTTTCCGAACACCGGTGTTAACACCGTGCCTCACAACATAGCCTTCAATTTCTCAAAGCTGTCCGACACTTGTCATTCCAGTCAAATCTGACATTCTTGTGTAACAACTTGGTCATTGGAGCAGCTATTAGGGAAAATCCCTTCACAAATCTTCTGTAATACCCAGCTAGCCCCAAGAAGCTTCTGACCTCAGTTGTATTCCTGGGAGGCTTCCATTCCATCACTGCTTCTATTTTCTTGGGATCCACCCTAATCCCATCAGCTGACACTATGTGTCCAAGGAATGCAATCTCATTCAGCCAAAAGTCACACTTGGACAACTTAGCATACAGCTTCTTTTCCCGCAGGGTTTGCAGAACAATCCTCAAATGTTCATCATGTTCTTCCCTAGTCTTGGAGTACACCAGAATATCATCAATAAAAACCACTACGAACCGATCCAGGTATGGATGGAAGATACGGTTCATAAGGTCCATGAATGCCGCTGGTGCATTTGCTAGGCCAAAGGGCATCACTAGGAACTCATAATGCCCATATCGGGTCCTGAATGCAGTCTTTGGCACATCTGCATCCTTCACCCTCAACTGATAATACCCTGATCTGAGATCAATCTTAGAAAATACTCCTGCTCCCTTCAACTGATCAAACAGATCATCAATTCTAGGCAACGGATATTTGTTCTTCACAGTCACTTTATTCAACTGCCGGTAATCAATACATAGCCTCAAAGTCCCATCCTTCTTCTTTACAAACAGCACTGGAGCTCCCCATGGTGACACACTGGGGCGTATGAACCCCTTATCCAGCAACTCTTGCAACTGAGTTTTCAACTCCCTCAATTCAGTAGGTGCCATCCTATAAGGAGCAATGGAAATGGGTGTCAGATCCGGCAGTTGTCTCAATAGCAAATTCGACTTCCCTTTCTGGTGGCAAACCAGGCAACTCTTCAGGAAATACTTCTGGGAAGTCTCTCACTGTGGGTATGTCACTCAAGTTTGGCTTAGCCTGCCTAGTATCCACCACATGTGCTAGGTAGGCTTCACAGCCTTTTCTCATTATTCTTCTTGCAACAGTGGCTGAGATGACATTGGACAAGAAATCTGTCCTTTCACCCACAACTGTAATTTCATTACCCTCCAGAGTTTTTAGAGAAATCCTCTTCAGTTTGCAATCAACTATTGCCTGATGATGTGACAATCAGTCCATTCCCAAAATCACGTCAAACTCATGGAAAGGCAACTCAATCAGATCTGCCAAGAATTCATACCCCTGAATCCTTAACAGGCAACCCTTGTATATTTTGTTCACCACTACACTGTGGCCCAATGGATTAGTGACCAGAATGTCTTGGTCACTCTCCTATCGCATCCCCTTTCTACGGGTAGGTTGATGCAAATGTAGGAATGAGTGGATCATGGATCCACCAATGCATGCACAGGTGTAGTGTAGAGGAAGAACGTACCCCATATGATGTCCGGGGCATCTTGCTCCTCCTGAGCTCTAATAGCATAAGCCCTTGCTGGTGGTCTACTGTCAGGCCTCTCTGCTGGCTCAGATGCAGGCCTCTGTGATGGTCCAATGACCTCGACTTGCCGATTTTCTACCTCTGCGTAGTGCGGGAGCAGTGCATCGCTTGTGTTGGAGCAGATGTAGTAGTTCTGCGTGGACAGTTTCTCAACTGATGCTCTGCTGACCCACACCTCAAGCAAGCACCGGCCACTCTCCAACACTCCCCCTTATGCCATTTCTGACAGTGTGGACACGCAGAAGATGCTGGGGCTGGTCCCCTGAACCCCATCCCTGGAGAGCTGCCCACTGATGGTGTGGACTGACCTCTCCTAGGGGTGAACTGTGGCCTGGGCCCCTGAGACTGACCCTGACCCTGTGGCTGACCCGAACTCTGTGCAGGAGGACCCTTAAACTTCTTCCCAAATCCAGGAGCGGAACTAGACTGACCTGGTCCCCTCTTCTGCTGTCTATCCCTTCTGGTCTGCTCACTGATTCTTACTTTTTCCACCTTTATTGCAGCTTCCACTAACTTGGTAAATTCTGTGATTCCAAATGCAGTGAGCTGGATCTTGATGTTATCATTTAGTCCCTCTTCAAATCTCTTGCATCTTTCAGCTTCATTAGGGACTATCTCCCTTCCATAACGGCTCAATCGGACAAATTCCTTCTCATATTCAGTCACTGACAACTGTCTCTGCCTCAAGTTAATAAACTCTCTTCTTCTCTCTTCCAGGTATACAGTACCCACATATTTCTTCTTGAATTCAGAGAGGAAGAAGTCCCAAGTTACAGCTTCTGGCTGCACTTCACTGGACACAGTGTCCCACCACTCATAAGCATCGTCTTGCAGTAAAGAGATGGCAGCTTCCAGGTTTTGCTCTGGAGTGCAGTGAAGTTGTTTTAGTACTCACTGCTCTGCTCAACCAATTCTCCTACCGCAATGAGTCATCTTCTCTCTTGCCATAGAAGTCCACAGCTCCAAACTTCCTTAGCCTTTCCAGGTGTGATTTCTGCTGTGGAGCTAGTGGTGGTGGTAGTGCTGGCATTACCCCGGCCATTTGTCTAAAGAAGTTGGCCATTTGCTGAAACATAGCCTGTGGAGGCTGAGCAGGCTCTGCTTGAGCTGGCGGAGCAGATTCTCTCATGCCCCCAGTCTCAGCCGCTGTAGGTGGAGCATGACTCTCCACTTCCTCCTCAACGGCTCTCTGAGATGAAGGGTCCATATCCTATTCAAAATAAGAAGGATAAACAGATCTGCGTTAGTGTCACCTCGACTCTTACAAATGCAATGCATGGTATGGACTCAATCTAGGCCCAGAAACGCCTAAACCGTGCTCTGATACCACTAAATGTGACACCCCTTACCCGTGTACAGTATACCCGAGTAAGTAATGCCACACGGTGTACCGGCACACTCTAATATTCCTCAATTAATTTATATCATGCTTTTGCATATAATTTATGAAATACAATTTATTTAAACCATTTATCAAAAGTATCATTCATTTAAGGTTCCGAAAATTTTAAAGAAAATCCGGCGGAGTACCGGCTAAAAATGGAGAAAACTGTTCTTGAACTGTTAAAAACACTTCCAATATTTTTATTCCATCATCTCAAACTCCAATATCCAAAATCTCAACAATATTTCTCAATAGCAAATTCTCAATAATCTTTTCATTTCACAAACATCCATTTCTCATATACAAGCGATAAATACATGCTCAAATTTTGCATTCATAGTCATAACTTTCATTATTTACATGGACATCAAAATATATTACATGAGTTCAAATACATATGAAAAAGTAAAAATCTGCTACAAAATATCAAAATGACAAAATGACACCTAGTGCCCGACCAATGCATTGCAGGTAGTGAGGTGACACGGACACTGCGCAGAACTGCAGGATGGACTCACCCAGTCTGTGGTCTACTAGGCTCACGATCAGGATCTCCAGTACCTACGCGTGGCAAAAGCAACGCGTTAAGCAATAATGCTTAGTGGTCCAATAATAAAATAACAAGAAATAACAGATATAAATATGTATTGCATGTACATGTTTTGTTTGTCATGTATTTGTATATCCATTCATTTATTTCTTCTACATTGCTCATTTTCATTCATTTGGTTGCCCAAGTAACCTACACTAGACGACTGGACTGGATAACGGGTAAACTGGCACTGGGTATCTAGTACCTCGGCCACACCATCGATCGCATATGCATCACCCGGTGTGCAAATGTAACGACTACCAAGTGTAAATAATCTCGAGCACAAGGCCAAGTCTCAATGCAAAGTCGAATGGCTAAAAGCCATGAAATCAGAATGGCATTTTTGCCATGTGCGATCTTGCTAATCGAACCCTATTGGCATGCCAAACTATCCAAACCAATCTTGTTAGGTATACTAGGGCATTTGAAACTTTTAAATTCTTCAATTTGTGAATTTCAAATTTTTGGTGTCACTATTCATCATTGGTCAACAAAAATGTTGACTTTTAGAATAAAAATGTGTACATTACTTTGGCACTCCCAACATACCACATTTGGTGTTTAAAACTTGTTGGCATTAAGTGTTAATACCATTTCAAAGTGTAACTCAACACAAGCAGAATTTTCAGTTTTGGTGAGTCAATTTCACTATTCCATTGGACACTGTTACTGTGGGAATTTGAAGAAATGTAAAACATGAAAGTTGTTCCTTATTTTGTCTAGTTGAATTTCCTTTTTTGAATCACTCCATTTGGAGTTTTGTAGCTCTAGATATGGTCCAAAGACCCAAGCTGGCCGAATGTGCATTCTGCAGAAAATTACCATATCTACAGTACATGAATAGTAACTAGAGTCACTTGGTTGGATGGGTTCTGGCCATAATTTGGGGTAGGTTCCTTCATGAAAGTTGTTTGTCTATGTCTTAACTTGTTGCTGTAAAAATTTCAGGTCAATTGACCAAATCTACAGTGAGTTATGGCCAAATGAACAGTTACTATTCATTTGGCCAATTCTGCAGAATCAGTTTCAGGGTTCCGGATTGGGGCCAAGTTTTGGTCCTCTTGCTTTGGTCCTTTGGGCATGGTTTCTTCAGCAAAAATGTGCCATTATAAACCTAGTTTCATGTCCAATTGGCCAAACACTAATTGGACTAACACAGCCAAAGTTATGGCTGTGTAATTGGACTGAATTTTCAGTCACCATTCTGCACCCTCTAGGCAGCACACACCTTCCCTTTGCCATGCTTCATTCCAGTCCCAATTAAGGTCAAATTCCTTCAAATGGTCACTAATTGACCATTAGGATGTACTTTAACAATTTCATAAGCCAAGCTAATTTTTACTTCCCAAAACCCTAGCTTCACAATATAATTTCTACAAGGTGCCTTAGTTAGCATACCAATTCATCACCTATATATATATATATATATATATATATATATATATATATATATATATATATATATATCCTCAACATCATTTTTAGTCCACTTTAAGACCAACAAAACACTTATTCCTATACCTTCAATAGGGCTGCGAATTCTATATTGGACATACACATGAGTTTGGTTCATTTCATTCACAAATACTTGTTGGTTTCAAGTCCTTAACATAGAAATTAAAAGTTTTAAGTGTATATATGCACTAACCTTGTTGTATGCCAATCCAAGCTTGAGAAAGCTTCACTTTCTTTCTTCTTCTTGGCTGCCAAAAGATTATGCAAGGTGCTAGGACAAATTTTAGTGAAAGGAAACTAGGGTTTTAGGGTGAAATGACGGAGGGAATTGAAGGTTTGAAGTGAACATCAATGGAGGAGGGTCCTAGTGTGTTTTGGCTGGTTTGTTTTGGGGAGGATGGCTGCTGCAATTTTTGCCAATTTGGTCTTCTCTTATCTCTTTTAATAGTTAGTCAAATAATAGTTTAATTTTGATTGGTCATTGTTTTCTTAATGACATCACCATGATGTCATAAATACCTTTTTTCCTCATTTTCTTTTCTTTCCTCCACTACTCATTTTCAATTTAATTTCTAGTAATGTTTATTCATATTTTACGTTATATTAATTATTTAATCAACTGGACAAGTCGGCCAAAAATCACCTCGGAAGGCGAAATGACCAAAATGCCCTCCGTTTGGCTTAACGGGTCAAAATCGTCTGTACCGATTGAAAAATTTTTCTAGGTATTTTCTTGGCATTCTAATGCCATGGGAACCTCAATTACCCTTCTCTGGAGTCCCAAAAATTATTTTATAATTTTTCCCCTGGGTCTAGGGCTCCTCGTTGCGAGAACCGCAACTTCCCTCCGGTTACCCATTGCTTGGGCACCGGCTCGTTTTGCTTGTTTGTATTTTATTTCTAAAATTTTTACTAAGTGTTTCTTATTAATATTTGAGTTAATTATGGTTCCTGACTTTAGTTTAAATATTTTTCCGGACGTTCTAGCTGTCCGGACCGACACCGGTCACCGGAACAGTAGGATGTACGGAGTGGTTACCGGGAGGGTGTTACAACCAGTGTCGGTCCGGACAATTAAGAGGATTAGAACTATGTTTAAGACACCTAGAGAAGTCTTGAACACAAATAATTAGTAATTATCAAATAGTTAATTATAAATAAGAAAAACAGAACATAAAAAGTTAAGTGAGCCGAGAGTCACAGTGATGGGTGACCTTCTCGGGAAGAGCTGCAAGGTCTATTTAAACTCAAATTTCGAACTGTAAAATGTGACGTTGCGGTCCTTAGGACTATTACAAACACATTGGAAAAGAGAAAATCACGAAAAAGAATTGTTAAGCCAGTCAAATAATTAGGTCAGGGATCCGGAAGAAATATTGAATTATTTGCAAACCGGATCAAACCAGTGAGGGGCAATTTGATCAATTCACCCCTAAAGCTGACTCCTGACCTAACTGTCCAATAAAATCAAAAAAAAAGAAAATTTTGGGATCAAGAATTAACTTAAAGAACTATAGAAAAAGAAAGGAAAAAGAAAAGAAAAGAAATTTTGAATTATGACATCATCGTGGATGACACATGCATGACCCAATAAATGATAATTTTTAATTTAAGAAACTTTGAGATAATTTTGACTTAAAAGACAATTAAAAAAAATGAAATGATGAAAATTTCAAAATATAATTGAATTATGACCTCATGCATGACATAGTTAAACTTTTAAAAATTAATTAATTAATTATGGGATAATTATCTTATTATAAGAAGACAAAAATTAAAAGGAAAAAGCATTTTTTCTTCTTCCCTACAACTTTAGCCAGCTCCCATTTTCTCCTCTCTCTTTCTCTTTTCAATTTCCCCCATTAATGGTCATTTAAACTTCATAAACCCTATTATTTCTTCATAAATTTCATGCTCACCAAAGTAAGGTCTTGCTCTTTAGCTTTGATAGAGAGATTGGAAATAAGAAAAATAAAAAAAGAGGTAAAGATTTGGAGTTACAAATTCTGCTCAACAAGTAAGTTCATCTTTTTAACTTAATTTGAGTAAAATGCCTAGAAATGAGCTTGAATAAGTTGATTGGTAATGTTTATATACTTTGATTTAATAAGATGTAACAATTAGTGAATTAGGGTTTTGGACCTAAGTTTTGGGAGATAAAATTTTGAGAATAGGTCAAATGGTGTGTTTGACCATGTTTAAGCTGAAAAATGGTCATGTAGGACCAATTATGGTGTGTAGGAAGTGTTGGAATTAAGTTTGAATTCGGATTGGATATGGTCATTCTGCAGGCAGCATGACCAAGTCACTTTCAAGGACCAAAACTAAAAATTTACCAATCCAATTGGTTTGAGGCCAATTGGGAATGAAACTAGACACAAAATGACACATTTTTCATTTTGGAGTCATGCCCAGAAAGTGACCATAACTTAGTGAACAAATTGACCAAATCCGGAATTGGGTGTTCTGACATGTACAAAAATGACCAAATAATTGTTCATTTAGCTATAACTTGGGCTAGGCAGGTCTAAATGACATGAAATTTTACCAGTAGAAAGCTGAGATGTAGACCTACAACTTTCATGAAGAACACAAACCCAAATTATGCCCTTAACCAAGCCATTTAGCCACCCAAATTTAGTGACCTAAAACTGCCAAAACCAGTTTTGGTGCCCAGAAATCTGGGTTAGGCCAATCCGGCCAGCCATGTTCAAATGGCTATAACTTAAGCTACAAAACTCCAAATGGAGTGATTCAAAAATGGAAATAAAGTTAAGACAATAAGAAACAATTTCTATGAAGAAAACTTAGTCAAATTCTAACAGCAACATAACCAATAAAATAGTGTAAAATAGGTCACCAAAATTAAAATTTTGAAAGTTTGCCTAAAAGACTTAAATTTTGAGAAAATGACCAAAACCAAAAAGTTAGATGACCAAAACGTGGTATGTGGGTATAATTGGATTTCCCATACCTATTAAGCATAAGAAAGTCAATATTTTGACTTAAATAGTATTATGAATAGTAACTTCAACATGAAAATTTTCAAGAATGTAAGTTTAAGCATATTGGAGCTAGAATTGAACTTATATAAATTAATTATTAGAATTATTGTGAGATAAGATACTGAAACACTATAAATTTTGTGCTTCAGCTGAAAAAAACCTGGAAAAGGATAGGGCAAACTGAGTCAAGGCCTAGAGGCAACTCACATCAAGTTTGTGCACAACAAAATCAAAATTCTTTATTTCTACTTGACAATTCTTGAAATAAATGTTGTGAATAATTTTGATCATTATGGCTTTGAAAATATTATTTGAAAAATAGTGTGTTGCCTACTTTGTATATAAAAAGTTTGGAATGAAATATTATTTGTGAATTGTATGACATATTTGAATAACTTGATTTAAATTATTTATCTTATTCACACTTGCCATGGCAATATCACTATGTTCCTCTTCCATTTATGGGGTGAGTTTGACTATATTCCTCCCTCTTTAGCTTTCCAGTCAGGAGGTGAGTTTGGATGAGTACTCATTAGCTAGCTAGCCACCTCCCTCATTTATTTCGATTAGTGGGGTGAGTTTGCCTTGTCTTGGTGTACAACACGGCATGTTTGAAAATTTTGTGTCATGGCCTAAGTTGTGTTATTGATTGGCAACACTGTGTTTATTAAATTGTTTGATTAAATTTGTGTTATATTAAGTTTTGAAAATTATGATTTGTTATAAATATGATTTAAAAAAATTGTGAAATGCGATTATGAGATTTTTGAATTATAATTTGTTCATAAATATTTTATGTTATGCATTTTACATTTTATTATGCACCACTGGGTATTTTTATACTCAGCGATAGCTTTAACTTGCCGTCGCAGATAGAGAAAAGGACATAGCAGCAGAGTGAGCTGCTACAGTTAGAGAGGAGCACAGTTGAAGAATTTTTGCACTGGTATTTATTAATACCTTTGTAATTATTTTGATGTAAATGGTTTAGTGTCATATGTATTAAGGTAGATTGAGCAGTTGTACAGTCAATGTCTAATAATATTATTTTTGAGATTTTGCGTCTGTAAATTAACTTATGAATGTAAATTAAATATTTAAAATACAATGTGCATGAGTTTATGAAATGTTTTGAGATATCAATTCTTGATTTGAAATATTGGGTTTTGAATTGAAGTGTTGCTATTGCTGTCGATTTGAAGCTTGGTGGTTGCAAATGGGGTTGAAATTAATTATTTGGAAGTGTTTTTCACAGGTTTTGAAGAACTGTTTTTCCCAAATATAAACAGCACTCTGCCAAAATTTTTGTAAAAATTGCGAAAAAATAAAATGGGACAAAAATCTTTATTAGTTTTCAAACTTCAATTCAATGTTTTGAATTCCTACCAAAATGCTCACCACTTCCAAAAAGTAGAAAAATTGTTTTAAAATCCCTTGTAGTATATTTAATGGGTTACTGGCAAGCGAAGTACGGTAATTCATTAGATGTACTACGGGATCATGTTGCATCTTACAGAAGGGTAGGGTGTGACACGACAACAATGAAAAAGCTATTGCTGAGCTAATGTCCCAGCGGTGCACAATATTAAGAAAATGCAATTTAAAACCATAAACCATAAATCATATAAACTGTGGATACTTAAAATCATAGTTAAATTCAAACGACAGAGAATGTTAGAAAGAATTAAACTCCATTTCATAATGTCTTAATGAATATCAATAAATCACACGCACAGCTTAATCATGTTTCCAAAGTCCAATTTGTCCCAAAAGCCAATGGCTAATGAGGAATAACATAGCTAGCGAGTAATTATATGAGTACTCATCTTATTCGTCCTCAACTGACACAACACCTCAACACTTCAGCCAGAGAGGGAATTCAAAGCCAATTCGTCCCACTAAACAAGCTAGCGAGGAATTCAATCAAATATACATGATAGCTGTGGTTTCAAACTATTTGCAATATTTTTCAAGCAATAAGTATCCATCAAATTCCATTCAAACAATTTTTTCACAATTTAAGCAATAACATACAAATTGTCATAATTTATTTCAATTGAAAATTTAAAAGAAATAACTGTTGTACACAAATCTCTGATAAATGCCTCTTGGCCTTGACTCAGTGGTTCCTTCTCCTTCTCTTAGTCTTTGCTAACTGAAACACACAATTTGAAGTGTTTCAGAACTCTTTTAAATTGTTTCTAATAATAAAGTTCAATAATTAAATTTATTTAATACTATTGCTTTCCTTAGTCAACCTATAATGTTGAACTTTGATCCACTCTAGGGGGATTAATTTTGATGTTACCAATATGTCATATTTTATAGTCCTTTAGTATTGGTATATGTTACCAATTTCATTTTCAAGTGTATTGCATTTTATTGCAATTTATCGAATTTCGATATGCTGTTTTGACTTAGCCGGATGACTTAGTTCCCTCGGTTTTCGGGTTCTGGTCCAAATTACAAACTTGTAGGTCTATGTCTTAGTGAACTTTTGCCACAAATTGAGGTCATTTGGAGTTTACTAGACCAAGTTATGGTCATTTTACCAATGCTAGACAGATTGCACTAAAATCGCAAACTTAGGTCATTTTTAGGTCATTTCCGATTCTGGCAATTTTTATACTCGAATTTGTGCAAGCATTTTGACTTGATTATGGTCATTTCTGGGTTTTGGTGTCTTCATAAGAGTTGTAGCTCTACGTCTAAGCTTTACATGGTATAAATTTGAGGTCATTTGGACCTGTTTTGAGTGAGTTATGGCCAAAATACTGACTGCTATTCAAATGGTCAGTTTTCAGGTTTGCAAAGTCACTAATCCGGATTTGGTCAATTCTCATGTCACTTTCTGGACAGAATTTAGGTAGGCTTTCTTCATGAAAGTTGGCACATTTTGTGCCTAGTTTCACCTCCAATTGGCCTCATACCAATTGGAGTCACACACTTAAGGTTATAGGCTCATTTGCATACTGCCCTTAACTCGTTTTTGAGGCATCAACCAATCACACATTCAACTAACCATACTTCACTTCCCAAACCTAATTCTGCATTTGGTACTAACCATAACCATTCATTAGTTTTACATTATAGTAACTTTGGGCAAAATATAACCAATTGGCAATGCACCATTTACACTTCCATTTCACGATATCCAATTTCAACAATACATACACATGAATACCTCTCATTAACACATCTAATTTCCCACCAATAATTACATACACACGCTGCCATCCTTAGTACCATAATTCACTAAATTATTTCATGAATTTAAACACTCTACCATGCATCAAAAGGTTTCCCAATTGCTCATATGCATCAAGCTTCCCAATTTCAAAACATAATCTCACTTTACATTCATAATTCACACATACAAGAGGATTAAATTGCTAGCACTTCAAATGGACTCAACCAACACTAATTCCCATCAATTCCCACCAATTTAATGTAAGAAAAACTCAAGCAACTCACCTCCCATGGCTGCCAAAAATGGACAGTCCATAACTCAACCATTTCTTCAAATTTCTTCACCCAAAATACTACCTATAACCTCAACACAAGTTTTAATTAAGGAAGGGAAGAAAATGGACACTTACTTCATGTTGGAGCTTGCTAAAACTTGATATTTTCTCTCCTTTTTGCTGCCTACTTACTGCCCATGATGTGAGGACCATTTTTAATGAAGGGAGTTTGAAGAAACATGGCTTGAATTAAGGTGCATGGAGGTTTGTTCAAGCTTTGGCTATGGCGTTTCAATGGAGATTCAATTGGCTGGAGTGTTTAAAGGTTGAAGATGACTCAAGGTTCAGTCCAAAATAGTTTATATAGGTCCCATAAGTTGAGGTTAGTGGAGCACTAACTTAGATTTAATGATTAAATTACTTAAAGTTCCATAATTTACATTTATGCCTCATTTCTTCCTCTATTTGCATTATGTACCACAATTTCAATTTTCATGACATTTTCAAAG
This sequence comes from Hevea brasiliensis, assembly GCF_030052815.1. Lineage (NCBI taxonomy): Eukaryota > Viridiplantae > Streptophyta > Magnoliopsida > Malpighiales > Euphorbiaceae > Hevea > Hevea brasiliensis. Next base: position 49,658,642 of record NC_079494.1, read on the forward strand.
TTCAATATCATTTATTTTTAATGGAAATTTAGGTCAAAACGCAATTTAGGGTGTCAAATGATCAAAATGCCCCTATTCGGGTTGTATTCCCAATTTTTCGGTAACACCGATTTTTATCGATTTCTCGATTTTTCATTTTTTTTGTACTAATTAATTATTTTTTCTTTGACATTTTCAATATCATTTATAGTTCAATAGATATTTATTTAAGTCCTAAAAATATTTCCTAAGGTTTCCAGCGGTCCAAGGCTAGTCAACGATCCACGCCGCAACTTCCCAGTGCGGTCACCCATCGCTACGGTTTTTTGCTCGTTTAACTTAGTTACATTTCATTGCTATTATTTTTCCTTTATTTTTCTTGTATTTTTCTCTATTGTATTTCATTATTTTATGTCTCCTCACTAATATTTAAGTATAATTTCATGCATTCTAGCTGTCCGGACAGATACTGATCACCGGAACAGTAGAATGCACTATCGAATATAGAGTTATTACAATTCTTCCCCCCCCCCCCCCCCAAAAATAAATTTGGTTTCAAAATTTTACCTGGCATCAGTCTCTGAACAGCTGTGGGTGCTGTCTCTTCATGTCCTCTTCACGTTCACAAGTAGCTTCCTGGCCTGTATGATGGTTTCACAACACTTTAACCAGGGGTATCTGCTTATTCCTCAGCTGTTTCACCTCATGCGCCAGAATCTCTATAGGTTTTTCCTCATATGAGAGGTCTAGATTTATCTCAATCTCTTCAACTGGTAGAACATGAGATGGGTCAGATCTGTACCTCCTTAACATGGACACATGGAAGACACTGTGTATCCTTTCTAGCTCTGGAGGTAATGCCAACCGATATGCCAAAAGACCTACTCTTTCCAGAACCTCATATGGTCCAATGAAACGAGGACTCAGTTTCCCCTTTTGCCAAATCTCATAATCCTCTTCCAAGGAGAAACTTTAAGGAATACCTTATCACCCAGTGCATATTCAATATCTCTTCTCTTCAGATCAATATAGGACTTAAGACGGTCTAATGCAGCCTTGAGTCGATCTCTGATCAATCTGATCTTTTCCTCTGTCTGCTGCACAATTTCTGGCCCAATCATCTTTCTTTCACCTACTTCATCCCAACATAGGGGAGTTCTGCACTTTCTGCCATACAAAGCTTCATATGGAGGCATCCCAATGCTTGATTGGTAGCTGTTGTTATAAGCAAACTCAATCAAAGGCAAGTATGTATCCCAACTACCTTCAAACTCATTCACACAAGCTCGTAGCATGTCCTCCAAGATCTGAATTACCCTCTCTGACTAGCCATCTGTCTGTAGGTGGAATGTCGTGCTGAAGTTCAATCTAGTTCCTAGGGCTCTCTGAAGACTACCCCAGAACCTAGAAGTGAACCTAGGATCTTTGTCTGATACAATCGTTACTGGCACCCCATGTAGTCTTACAATCTCATCTATATACAATCTGGCCAATCTTTCCAGGCTATAGTACATCCGGACTGGCAGAAAGTGAGCATACTTGGTCAGTCTGTCAACTATAACCCAAACTGCATCATGACTATTCTGTGTCCTCAGAAGTCTCATAACAAAATCCATTGTTATCCATTCCCATTTCCACTCTGGTACTGGCAATGGATGTAACAAACCTGCTGGTACTTGATGTTTTACCTTCACTTGCTGACAAGTTAGGCATTTGGAGACAAAATCAGCTACATCCCTTTTCATACCCATCCACTAGTAATGCTCTTTTAGCCCTCTGTATATTTTAGTTCCACCAGGGTGAATAGCAAAAGGAGACTCATGTGCTTCTTTCATAATGATCTATCTCAAGTCAATATCATTAGGAACGCACATTCTGCCCAGATGCAGCAATAAACCATCATCTCTCACAGAGAATTCAGGTTTTTTGCCCTGCTGGACTTCTTTCAATAGCTTCTGATATTTTTCATCATTCTGAGCAGCCATTCGGATCTGATCAATCAACACTGGTTGTACATGCCATGCAACTATTGTCTATCCCTCATCATCAATCTCCAAACTGGCATGCTGTGCTTTCAACTCATATACCATGGACAAAGGAGAAACTCTGAGACTTGCCATAGTCTTGTGACTTAAGGCGTCAGCCACCACATTTGCTTTCCTTGACTGATAGTATATTAAGCAATCATAGTCTTTAATAAGTTCTAACTAGATTCTCCTCTGCCTCAAATTCAATTCCTTCTGGGTGTCTAGGTACTTTAAGCTCTTGTGATCTGTGTAGATGTAGCATTTCTCCCCATACAAATAGCGTCTCCAAATCTTCAGAGCAAAAACAATAGCTGCAAGCTCCTAGTCATGTGTTGGGTAGTTCCTCTCATGCGATTTCAGCTGGTGTGATGCATAAGCAATGACATTTTGATCTTGCATCAGTACACAGCCTAACCCATTGTGAGAAGCATCACTATAAACTGTGTACTCTTTACCCGGGGTAGGTAAAGTAAGGACTGGAGCTTCAGTTAAACACCTCTTCAACTCATCAAAACTCTGCTGGCATTTATCCGTCCACTGAAATTTTACATCTTGCCGAAGCAGCTAGGTCAGTGGAGAAGCTAACATAGAAAACCCTTTCACAAATCGATGGTAATATCTAGCTAAACCCAAAAAAACTGCGAATTTCTGTGATATTCCTAGGTGGCTTCCAATTAATGATAGCTTCTACCTTACTAGAATCTACCTTGATACCTTCAGCTGACACAACATGTCCCAAGAAAGAGATTTCTTTCAGCCAAAATTCACATTTCGATAATTTGGCGTATAGTTGTTTCTCCCTTAAAGTCTGTAGAACAATCCGCAGATGTCTATCATGCTCCTTTGCATTCCTCGAATATATCAAAATATCATCAATAAACACCACCACAAATTGGTCGAGGTATGGTCTGAAGATAGTGTTCATCCGATCCATAAAAGCAGCTGGAGCATTAGTTAACCCGAATGGCATTACCAGAAACTCATAGTGGCCATATCAAGTTCTGAAAGTAGTTTTTGGAATACTCTGCTGTTGCACTTTCAACTGATAATAACCAGATCACAAATCAATTTTGGAGAACACAACTGCACCTTTCAACTGATCAAACAGATCATCAATGCGAGGCAATGGATATCTGTTCTTTATTGTCACATTATTCAACTGCCAGTAGTCAATACATAAGTGGAGAGTGCCATCTTTTTTCTTAACAAACAATACTGGTGCTCCCCAAGGTGACACACTAGGGCAGATGAAGCCCTTTTCAAGTAGTTCTTGCAACTATACCTTCAACTCCTTCAACTCAGCTGGTGCCATTCTGTATGGTGTTATGGAGATTGGATCCACACCAGGCATAACATTAATCTCAAACTGCACTTCTCTCTCTGGAGGTAATCCTGGCAATTCATTAGGAAACACATCTGGAAAGTCATATACTGTAGGGATGTCCCTCAATGCTGGACTCCCCACTTGGGTGTCTATCACATGTGCCAAGTATGCTTCACGCCCCATTTTCATCATTTTTCTGGCTAGTGCAGCCGAAATGATGTTTGATGGCAATAGCTGCCTCTCCCCATGTATTACCACATCACTGTACTGAGGGAGACCAAAAGTGACTGTCTTCAGTCTACAGTCAATCATGGCGTGATGCCTGGCTAACCAATCCATGCCCAAGATGATATCATAATCTCTGAAGGGTATTTCAATGAGATCAGACAAAAAAAGTATGTCCTTGGATCAACAAAGGACAATCCTTATACATTCTATTGACCCTGACCTCTTGTCTTACGGACTTGTTATTAGCACCTCAAAGTCCATTTTCATACACAGAACAGCAATGCAATCAATGATGCTAGTACTCACATAGGAATGGGTAGAACCTGGATCAAATAATACAAACACATCTTGATTAAAAGTTGAGAAGGTACCAGCCACAATATCAGATGTCTCAACCTCTTCTCTCTGTCTCCTTGCATAGACTCTGACTGAAGCATTGCCTTGCTTTGATTGATTCACTGTGCCTTGGCTGCCTGATGGACTACCTCTACCCCTGCCTCTACCTCTGCTAGGTGGTTGTGAACCTCTGGTGGTAGGATTCTAAACTGACCCTTCTGCAGTTGTAGGAGGTGGCCTAATTCTATGGGCACTGGCGCAGCCTTTAGCAAAGTGTCCTATGCCTTTGCAGTTATAACAAGCTCCTGTGGCCTTATAGCATACCCCAACATGATTTCTACCATAAGTTTCACATTGACGGAGAAGGTAGGAACTTCTGGCAGTTCACTGACCAGATGGAGGAGGTTTCTATCCCGAAAATCTTCCCCTACCAGACTTTTTACCACCCCTGCTGTGTCCCCCAAAGTTCTTTCTCTTTCTAGGAGGACCACTGGAACTCTGATCTACTGACTTCCCCTCTTTCTCTTTTTCTATCTTTTCTGATTTCTTTTTCTCTGGGGCCACTTCTGACTTAATTATTTCTAATTCAAGTGCTTGAGAAATAAGCTCAGAGAAATTATTATGTTTGAATCCGACCACTTGTAATCTGAGACTAGGTTTCAAGCCAGTTTCAAACCTCTTACATCTTTCCCTGCTGGTAGAAAAGAGACTCCCTGCATAGTGGCTTAGGCGGGAAAACTCCCTTTCATATTCTGCCACTGATCTACTTCCCTGTTTCAGACTTAAGAACTCCTATAGCTTCTGGTCCACATAGGCATCTGGGATATATTTTTATCTGAATTCTCGAAGAAAGTCATCCCAGCTTAATACTGGAGGTTCCACCAAACTATGGGGAATGGTTTTCCACCAGTCATATGCATCCCCTTGTAGTAGTGACACTAAATAGTACAGTTTCTTGAACACCCTATCCATTCTCTCCAACCATTATTTTGCCTCTAGTGGATCTACTATCCCCTTGAACTCAGTAGCCCCGTATTTAATTAGCTTGTCATACTGCCTAGCTGAAGGCTGTGGTTGTACCACTGGTGTCTGCAGTGGGGCTTGAGTAGGTATGTTACCAGCCATCTGTTGGAATATTGCAGCCATCTGCTGAGCAAACTAAGCAGGAAACTGCGATACTGAGGGGGCTGGTGTGGCTGATCCACTCACATTGTGAAGGGCTGGGGCTTCCCCTTGTACCTCAGCCTCTATTGATTGATCGACTGAACAGTCCCCTTCTTCCATTGTCAATTAGAGGATATTATACCTCCTGAAAAAATAACACAAGGAGATTTTCTCTTGTTAGTGCATATTTATAATGTAATGTACTGTTTGTATCAAACAATGACATTGAGCAATTGTACTATGAAGAAAGAATATTCAAATTACAGGTCAAAACAGAATTTAAAAACTAGCTCTGATACCACTAAAACGTGTCACACCTTACCCCTTTGTAAGGCATAACATGATCCCGTAGTATACCTAATGAATTACCAAACTTCATCTACTGATAACCAATTAAATACACTACAAGGGATTTTAAACCTTTTCTTATTTCTTTTTACAGTGGGGAGCACTTTTGATAGGGTTTAATTTTTTTTTTTAACTGAAGTGAAACCAAATAACACATCTGAAGTATCAATAATTTCTGTAAAAATTTTGGCAGAGTGCCATCTGTATTTTGAACAAAACAATTCTTCAAAAACCTGTAAAAAGCACTTCCAACATTTTTGTTCAATCCCAAACTCCAGCATGGCTCAACACAAATCAATTTTCTCAACATTTGTCAAATTCAATTCAACATCAATTTTCATTATTTTCAAAGATAGACTAAAAAATAAATAAGTAGTTTAAAAGCTGAGATAAGAAATATATATATATATATATATATATATATATATATATATATATATATATATATATATATATATATATATATTACAACTTTAATTTACAACAGCTCAAAACCAAGTACAATATATACATACAGAGCACATATATTACAACAAAAATTACAAAAAAGTGGTATACTTAATATACCCGACAGAATCCCAAAATGTAGCACAAGCAGCCTACTTCGCTGCCCTGTCTGTCTGTCTACCTGCGATAGCAATGAAAAAGCTATCGCTGAGCTAATGTCTCAGTGGTGCACAACATTAAGAAAATGCAATTTAAAACCATAAGCCATAAATCATATAAACTGTGGATACTTAAAATCATAGTTAAATTCAAAAGACAGAGAATGTCATAAAGAATTAAACTCATTTAACAATGTCTCAATGAATATCAACAAATAACACACATAGCTTAATCATGTCTTCAAAGTCCAATTTGTCCCAAAAGCCAATGGCTAATGAGGAATAACATAGCTAGCTAGCAATTATATAAGTACTCATCCTATTCGTCCTCAACTGACACACAAGTCAACACTTCAGCCAGAGAGGGAATTCAAAGCCAATTTGTCTCACTAGACAAGCTAGCGAGGAATTTAATCAAATATACATGATAGCTGTGGTTTCAAACCATTTGCAATATTTTTCAAGCAATAAGTATCCATCAAATTCCATTCAAACAATTTTTCCACAATTTAAGCAATAACATACAAATTGTCATAATTTATTTCAATTGAAAATTCAAAAGAAATAACTGTTGTGCTCAAACCTCTGATAAATGCCTCTTGGCTTTAACTCAGTGGTTCCTTCTCCTTCTCTTAGTCTTTGCTAACTGAAACACACAATTTGAAGTGTTTCAGAACTCTTTTAAATTGTTTCTAATAATAAAGTTCAATAATTAAATTTATTTAATACTATTGCTTTCCTTAGTCAACCTATAATGTTGAATTTTGATGCACTCTAGGGGTATTAATTTTAATGTTACCAATATATCACATTTTATAGTCCTTTAGTGTTGGTATATGTTACCAATTTCATTTTCAAGTGTATTGCATTTTATGGCAATTTATCGGATTTCGGTATGCTATTTTGACCTAACCAGATGACCTAGTTTCTTCGGTTTTCGGGTTCTGGTCCGAATCACAAACTTGTAGGTCTATGTTTTAGTGAACTTTTGCCACAAATTTTAGGTCATTTGGAGTTTACTAGACCAAGTTATGGTCATTTTACCAATGCTGGACATATTGCACTAAAATGGCAAACTTAGGTTATTTTTAGGTCATTTCCGATTCTGGCAGTTTTTATACTCGAAATTGTGCAAGTATTTTGACTTACTCATGGTAATTTCTGGGTTTTGGTGTCTTCATAATAGTTGTAGCTCTAGGTCTAAGCTTTACATGGTATAAATTTCAGGTCATTTGGACCTGTTTTGAGTGAGTTATAGCCAAAATGCTAACTGTTGTTCAAATGGTCAGTTTTCAGGTTTGCAAAGTCAGTAATTCGGATTTGGTCAATTCTCATGTCACTTTCTGGATAGAATTTAGGTAGGCTTTCTTCATGAAATTGGCACATTTTGTGCCTAGTTTCACCTCCAATTGGCTTCATATCAATTGGAGTCACACACTTAGGGTTATAGGCTCATTTTCATACTGCCCTTAACTCATTTTTGAGGCATCAACCAATCACACATTCAACTAACCATACTTCACTTCCCAAACCTAATTCTACATTTGGTACTAACCATAACCATTCATTAGTTTCCATTATAGTAACTTTGGGCAGAATATAACCAATTGGCAATGCACCATTTACACTTCCATTTCACAATATCCAATTTCAACAATACATACACATGAATACCTCTTATTAACACATCTAATTTCCCACCAATAATTACATACACATGCTGCCATCCTTAGTACCATAATTCACTAAATTATTTCATGAATTTAAACACTCTACCATGCATCACAAGGCTGCCCAATTGCTTAAATACATCAAGCTTCCCAATTTCAATACATAATCTCATTTTACATTTATAATTCACACATACAAGAGTATTAAATTGCTAGCACTTCAAATGGACTCAACCAACACTAATTCCCATCAATTCCCACTAATTTAATGTAAGAAAACTCAAGCAACTCACCTCCCATGGCTGCCGAAAATGGACACTCCATAACTCAACCATTTCTTCAAATTTCTTCACCCAAAATACTACCCCTAACCTCAACACAAGTTTTAATTATGGAAGGGAAGAAAATGGACACTTGCCTCTTGTTGGAGCTTGCTAAAACTTGATATTTTCTCTCCTTTTTGCTGCCTACTTACTGCCCATGATGTGAGGACCACTTTTAATGAAGGGAGTTTGAAGAAACATGGCTTGAATTAAGGTGCATGGAGGTTTGTTCAAGCTTTGGCTATGGAGTTTCAATGGAGATTCAATCAGATGGAGTGTTTAAAGGTTGAAGATGACTCAAGGTTCTGTCCAAAATAGTTTATATAGGTCCCATAAGTTGAGGTTAGTGGAGCACTAACTTAGATTAAATGATTAAATTACTTAAAGTTCCATAATTTGCATTTATACTTCATTTCTTCCACTATTTACATTATGTACCACAATTTCAATTTTCATGACATTTTCAAAGTTCAATATCATTTATTTTTACTGGAAATTTAGGTCAAAAGGCAATTCGGAGTGTCAAATGACCAAAATGCCTCTATTCGGGTTGTATTCCCGATTTTTCGATAACACCGATTTTTGTCGGTTTCTCGATTTTTTATTTTTCTTTGTACTAATTAATTAATTTTTCTTTGACATTTTCAATGCCATTTATACTTCAATAGATGTTTATTTAAGTCTTAAAAATATTTCTTAGGGTTCCCCGCGGTCCAGGGCTAGTCAACAGTCCACGCCCAACTTCCCGGTGCGGTCACCCATCGCTATGGTTTTCGGCTCGTTTAACTTAGTTACATTTTATTGCTATTATTTTTCCTTTATTTTTCTTGTATTTTCCTCTATTGTATTCTATTATTTTATGTCTCCTCACTAATATTTAAGTATAATTCTAGGCATTCTAGCTGTCCGGACAGACACTGGTCATCGGAACAGTAAAACGCACTACCGAATATAGGGGTGTTATAATTTCAAGCACTTAGGCTTAGAATTGGTTCTAGGTCCCTAAAATAAAGTTTTAGGCCTTCATCTTAGCTTTTCATATCATTTTGAATCATGTCATTGCGGTTGCTATTTATATTACTATTCATGCAAATTTTGACTATTTAATAAATAATAGGAATACATATTCTAAATTCATGATAATACTACATTTTAGGTTATAAACTTGTTGGCATTAGTTACCAATTACAATTCAAGTCTTCTTAGAAGTATTTTTAAAATTTCAGTTTTTATTACCTAAGTTTACTGTTCCATTGGACCAACCTACAGTAGAATTTTGGCTAACCTTTCTTCATCAAAGTTGTTCCTTAATGTCTCTGCTTTAATTTCCTTTTTGAATCACTCCATTTGGAGTTTTCTAGCTCAAGTTATGGCATTTTTACCATAACTGGCCGGATTGGTCTATGTCCAGAATTTCTAGGCAATTTTTTTGTTTATAGCAGTTTTAATGAGCTAAATTTGGTTAGTAATTTGATTAGGTTATGGTCAAAATTTGGGTTTCTAATCTTCATAAAATATGTTCTAATATGTCTAAGCTTTCCATGAGTTTAAGAATCAGGTCATTTGGACCTCTCTATACAAAGTTATGCCCATTTGAACAATCACTGTTCATATAGTCATTTTTCCAGGTCCAGATTTTGGTTGCTCAGATTCAAGCCAATTTTAGGTCACTTTGTGTTGGTTTTCTGGGCAGAATCTGTAACACCCCTATTTGTATAGCTTGGTATATTTCACTATTCCGGTGGCCGGTCTCAGTCCAGACAATTAAGAGGATTAGAACCACACTTAAGACAACTAAATAAGCCCTGAACACAAATAATTAGTAATTGTCAATTAGTTAAGTATAAATAAGAAAAACATAATATAAGAAGTTAAACAAGCTGAGAGTCACAGTGATGGGTGACCTTCTCGGGAAGGACTGTGAGGTCGATTTAAACTCAAATTTCGAACCATAAAATGTGACATCGCGGTCCTTATAACTATTGTGAACACAGTGAAAAAGAGAAAATTATGAAAAAGAAATGTTAAGCCGGTCAAATAATTAGGTCAGGGATTCGGAAGAAATATTGAATTATTTGAAAACCGGGTCAAGCCGACAAGGGGCAATTTGGTCAATTGACCCCGAGAGCTGACTCCTGACCTAACTGTCAAATAAAATTGGAGAAAAAAAAATTTGGGATCAAGAATTAAATTAAAGAACTAGTAGAAAAAGAAATGCAAAAGAAAAAGAAAAAGGAAAAAGTTATTAAATCACCTTTATGACATTATCATGATGTCCAAAAATGAATTTATTTTTTTGCCTACAAAATTGGACCAAGTCAAATAGCTAATTATCTATATAAAAAAAAGAAAAAAAAAAAGAAAAAAATCCTTTCTTCTTCATTTTGGCCGGCCAACTTTTTCTCTCCCTTTCCATTTTTAAAACCTCCATTAAAGCTTGGCTAAAGCTTGATTTTACCCCACTAAACCCTAAGCCCCCCACAAATACCTCATAAAACTTTGTGTTTGGGCTTTGAGAAGAAGATTGAAGAAGCAACGAAAAGAAAAAAGAAGAGAATTGAAGAATTGGACATCAAAGATTGAGGTTAGTCATTTAAACTTGGAATTTGTAGTCTAGTGTTTATGTTTAGTTTAATTAACTTAGATTTTAACTTAAAATGAAATGAAAATAATTATTGGAGGACTAGAAGTAAATTCGGCCAACTAGGGTTTGTGATGGAAATTCTTGTGTTTTGATTGAATTAATTATGTTAGGAAGCTTAATTGAGTGATGGAGTGATATTAGTATGCTTAGAATTAATTAAATGTAACAATTAGTGTAGTTAGGGTTTTGGCACCTAGGGTTTCGAAGACAAAAATGTGAAAATTTGTTAAATGATGTGTTTGACCTTGTTTGAGGTGAGAAATTGTCATTTGTGACCAATTGGGTGAAGGAACGGAAGCGTGAAAAACACAAGTTTATACCATTGAATTCAAAAATTTTCACCTAGGGTCACATGCATCATGCAAGATTTATTTTTATCTATTTGATTTAAATGATAAACAACATATTAAAACTCTTTTAATATGTTTTTGGATCTGTATTTGCCATTTAAGATTTTAAAATTAATCAGATTAATTTTAGAACCCTAGATTAAATCTGTTAGTAGTATGCCCTAGAGCATATCATTTAGTATGTATCTTGTACATATTTTATTAATAAAAGGCATTTCCACTTTTCCGTTTACATAATATATTTATGTGTAATAGAAAAGGTCCATTGATATTTTGTTAGAAATATTATTCTTAAGTTGTTAAGAATATGAGTGACAATATTTCTAGCACAAAGTATCATAAATAGGTTCACAATCGAGGATACTTCATAATAAGGACATGACTTATCCAGAAAGATTGTATTCATGTTTGTTCCCAAGTTATTTATATGAGATATAAATAAGATGGAATGGTGAGTCTCCTGCCATATAACAAACATGATAGGCACTTATAAATGATAAGTAGGCCGAACCAGTGATACTTATGACAAGCACATGGAGTTTACTCTTGTCAATGTTTTGTCATCAATCATATCAGTGCATATAATCTTTAGACCTGAGATAGCACAGTTATCTTGTATATAGGTAGTTTGAGTTTGATACTGCTTTCATACTTGTACTATGTATGGGTATATGGGCATGTGTTGGCTCCTGCTAGTTATATATGGAGGTAGGTGTTGATCAAGATGGAATCTGTTCCTCTAAGTAAATAGAGATAAAATCCTATGTTCATTTAATTGTTCTTGATGTTTCAAGTTCTGGCAGAGACAGATAGATTTATTCAGAAAGAGTTTACGATGAGAAAAATCTTTTAATCAAGAACTAGAATTAAAAGAGAACATAATATTCATAGCAAATGGAGTTTGACATAAACCATGACTCGGCTTGAGTTGGGATTTTGTAACAGAGAGATTCTAGTGCATGGTAACATATGATTATAGGTTCATTTAAGGTAAATCTTATTACTAATTGGGTGGCCATGGCATGCTATGCTAGGTGTTAACCATGGTCTATGAGGTTCATAAAATGATTTAGAGAAATCATTTATGGTAAGAAAGAGTTATGATGATATTAAGAGTTGATATCATGTCTCATTGCCAATTAGTGATGAGCCTAGTAAGTCACACACATACACAAGTTATCACCTATTTAAATATGATTTAATTAATTAATTAAAGAGTTTAATTGATTAATTAAATAGATTTGGTTTGCAATAAAATTGCAAAGTCCTAGCATGACTTGAAACCAAATCTAGATTATTGGATGTGTAGTATAAATTAAATTTATATTTAAAGTGTTTAAATATGAATTTAATTGATGAGAAATTAATTAATAGAGATTAATTAATTAATTTATATTTGATATAAATTAATTAGAAGAAGAAAATAATTATTTTGGGTTAAGAACTCAAAATTAAGACACAGGGGCATTTTGGTCATTTTGCAGTGTGACACGTGGCACCATGAGATGGTGACACATGGCATAACACATAAGCTTGCCAAATGTTTTTTAATCATGTAAGATGATTAAAATCAAGATTAAATATAGGTTTGACACTTGGCACAATGTGATTGGGTCACTTAAACCTAGAGCTAATCAAAAGGTGACATGTGGCTAGGGTTTAATGTGTTAACCTAGCTATTTAAGTGTGGTTATGAAAAGAAAACATAACCAGCAGCCTCTCCTCTCATATGTCACGCCACTTTGAGCCTCTCCAGCTCTTTCTCTTCATCTCTCATCAATTCAAAGAGATTAGCCATCAATCTCTTGAATTAAAAACACTAGAAATTGTTTCTAGTGTCCTGTTTACATCTCTAATATCTTAAAAGGCAGAACTTGAATTTCTAATTAATAGAAAAGGCTTTAGAAGCTGTTCAAGGGCTGCCATAGGTGTTCTTGGTGTGGACAAGCTAGAGGGACAACATCCGTGTCCTCAAGACGAATCTCAAAGGCTGACGCAAAGACATCAAGAGGTTAGTGTAATCGTTCTTGATTTAATCTAGGGTTCTAAAATTAATCTGATTAATTTTAAAATCTTAAATGGCAAATACAGATCCAAAAACATATTAAAAGAGTTTTAATATGTTGTTTATCATTGAAATCAAATAGATAAAAATAAATCTTGCATGGTGCTTGTGACCCTAGGTGAAAATTTTTGAATTCAATGGTATAATCTTGTGTTTTTCACGCTTCCGTTCCTTCAATTGGTATCAGAGCCACTATATTTGCCATTTAGATTGTTGATTATATAATTTAATTGTGTGTTTGATCATGAGATCAAGAGATTCATTGCTGGTTGGATCATGAGATGTGGCGTCACACATGGAGAAGCCACCATTGGTGGCGGCAACAATGGTTCCATGGGTGATTCAAGGTTTGGCTTTTAATTCTGCAATTGTTGTATGATCTAAGGCCTATTCTTTGACTAATTAAAGTGTTTAATTAGTTGTTTTAATCACACAATTAAATTATGATTCAAATCAGAATTTTAAAAGTTGTTTGAATGAGATTCAAATCTGAATTTTTAAAGTTGTTTGAATCATATTTAAATCTGATTTTTTAAAATTGATTCAATAAAATTCAGATCTGATTTTTAAAAAATATTTGAATGTGATTCAAATCTGATTTTTTAAAAAATGTTTGAATGTGATTCAAATCTGAATTTTTGAAGTTGTTTGAATGTGATTTAAATCTGAATTTTTAAATTTGTTTGAATGAGATTCAAATCTGAATTTTTAAATTTATTTGAATCATATTCAAATCTGGAATTTTAAGTTGAATATGAGATATTCAATTTAATTTAAGTATGTATGTTTTATTTAATTGTTAAATAGTGATATGCATGATGGATGATCATGGACTATAAAAGACCAATGTGATTGGATTTATTTCTTTTATGTTTCTTTGGGATTGTAAATTAATTAATTTATTTTAATTTATTTTGGGCATGTATTATTAAGTTTGTAATATTTTTGGGTTGTAATTTCATTTATTTAAGTTCTTGTAAATTCGCCTTGGTATGCCAAGGATTACTATGTAATATTGGATTGCAAGAAGTTCAAGGAGGTCAAGAGCATTGGTGCCACCCCAGGAAGGAATACAATATCAAGTGTTCCTTCTGTACTCCTACAGCAACTCTTGAAAAATGAATGAATGAAATGCACCAAGGAATGCCTGATTCAATTCTTGGTGGCTCGATTGAATCCCTTAGAAAGTCCATGATCATACCATATTTATCGCTTATCCATGAATGCATGAGATGTATGGGAATGTATGCAATTATATGATATATGCATGCTAAATGGATAATGTGCAAAGTGAGACCTTAATAGTAATTAGGATGGCTATAAAATCTTCCAAACAAATGATTAAGTTGGAAATGCTATAATTAAAGTAATTATAACATAAGCCCTCCATTGGGACAATTATTTTAAGAAATTTTAAATAGTTGCATGAGATGCAATTAATTTAAGAGATTTTCTTAAGAATAATTGTTAAGCATGAGATGTTGTAAATATGTAAATGGTTTGGTGGCCAATATTGGATGTACCTGAGGACATTAAAATTATTTACATAATTCTTGGCTCAATGGGATCAACTTAACTAATGCAAGATAAGTCAATAATGGATGTACAGATTTTGAGCATTAGGGGCTAGGTAAAGGATTGAACCTCACATGAGATGTGATGGGCAAAGAGTTGCTCACTTATAGTTTATTGTAATTCCAATAATGGATGTACCTGAGGATGATCAATAGAATTATAAGAATTCAATCACCCACTAGAAATCCATCCAACTAGGATTTCCGTTTTCTACTTTGGAAGTGTAGGATTCGCTAAGTTAGTGGGAGGACCAATTTGATTAAAAGACCATAATCATTTTGGTTAATTACATGATACATTTACTAATTAATCTGGTTATTTTCTGCGATTAATTTTACGATAAAAATGAGCACAAAACAACCACCACCATCCAATATCCTTGCAAGCATACTTGATCACAACAGTTGACAGGACCTAATCATGCGATTGGCTAAGAAATTTGAAACTTGTCCTGAACCTTGAACATATAGGATATGTTCTATATTCAAATGTTCCTGGTCCCTTACCTCCAGAGGCCACACAAGAGGAACATGATACTTTGGACAAGTGGAAGGAGCATGATATGAGAGCTAAGTGTTACATGCTTGCTTCCATGAGTAATGAGTTACAGAAGCAACATGAGAACATGCAGAGTGCTAGTGAGATCCTCCTTCACCTACAAGAGTTGTATGGTGAGCACAGCAGGAATGCTAGGTATGAGATATCTAAACAGTTATTCCGTATGAGGATGTTTGAGGGACAGAATGTTGGGGATCATGTCCACAAGATGATTCGGCTGATTGAGCAGTTGGAACATCTTGACTTCAACATGGATTTCCAACTACAAACGGATTTGATCCTTCAGTCCCTTCCTGAGTCTTTTGGGAATTTTGTAACAAATTTCCATATGACTAAACGGGAATGCACCTTAGCTGGTTTACTCAACATGCTGGTTATTGCCCAAAAGAATATGCCGGGCAATAAAGGAAAAGAGGTAGCTTTGATTGCATCTTCTTCTACTGGAAAGTCCAACAAGAAGAAGGGCAATAAGAAAAAGAAACCTCAGATTCCTGGTCCTTCCAAGAAAATAGCTAAACAGAAAAGGAAGACCAAAGCTGACAAAGGCAAAGGAAAGTGTTTCCACTGCTAACAGGAAAGTGTTTCTATTGCCAGTAAGAAAGTGTTTCCACTGGCCAGAGTATAGCAATCTAAATGAATGCAATGCCATGGTGAAAACCAACTCAAGTTCAAAATATATTTGGCACTTAAGGTTATGTCATGTTGCAGAAGATAGGATTGCAAAATTGGAGAAAATGGGGATTCTATCCTCATTGGGCTCTGAGCCTACTCCAACTTGTGAATCTTGCCTTCAAGGCAAAATGACTAGATCACCCTTTGTTGGACAAGGGCTAAGAGCTGAAAATATTTTGGAGCTAATACATAGTGATGTATGTGGTCATTTAAAGAAATGGCTAGAGGGGGCTTTCATTATTTTATTACCTTTACTGATGATAAATCAAGGTTTGGGTATTTATATTTGATGAAATACAAACATGAATCCTTTGAAAAGTTTAAGGAATTTAAATCTGAAGTAGAAAATCAAACAGGAAAAAGTATTAAAGCTCTTCGATCAGATCGTGGAGGTGAATATTTGAGTACTGAATTTGATGAATACTTGAGAGAGCATGGCATTGTTTTTCAGCTGAGTCCTCCAGGAACGCCACAGCTGAATGGTGTATCTGAAAGGAGAAATCGTACCCTATTGGATATGGTACGTAGTATGATGAGCTATACTGATATGCCAATCTCCTTTTGGGGATTTGCATTAGAATCAGCTTTGTATATTCTGAATAGGATTCCATCAAAATCAGTTTCTTCCACACCTTATGAGATTTGGCATGGAAGAAAACCAAGTCTTAAGCATGTTAAGATTTGGGGTTGTCCAGCTTATATCAAAAAGCTGAACACTGATAAATTGGAGACCATATCAGAAAAAGGTCAATTTGTTGGATATCCAAAAGATAGTTTTGGATATTATTTTTATTTGCCTACTTCACAAAAGGTTGTGATAAGTAGAGATGCCACATTTCTTGAAAAACAGTTTGTTCAAGAAGGAGGCAAAGGAAGGCAAATAGAGTTAGAATTGGAGAATTCTGACCAACCAACAGATCAGATGGATATAGATCCATCTAGTCAACCAATACCCGTTGA
The DNA here is from genome assembly GCF_030052815.1 of Hevea brasiliensis. Lineage (NCBI taxonomy): Eukaryota > Viridiplantae > Streptophyta > Magnoliopsida > Malpighiales > Euphorbiaceae > Hevea > Hevea brasiliensis. The sequence continues at coordinate 49,675,470 of NC_079494.1, forward strand.
TGAAACATCTACAGCTATTCCTCGTAGAACAACCAGGGTATCTCACCCACGGTGAGATATGGTTTTCTTCATGAAGAAGAACAAGAGTTGTCTACTCATGAAGAAGTAGATCATGGAGATGATCCACTTACCTATGAAGAAGCTATATCAGATATAGACTCTTCAAAATGGATTGATGCTATGAAATCCGAGATTGATTCCATGTATAAGAATCAAGTTTGGGATCTTGTTGGCCCACCTGAAGGTATTGTACCTATAGGGAACAAATGGGTTTTCAAGAAGAAAATTGGTTCTGATGGAAAGGTAGAGACCTATAAGGCAAGGCTAGTAGCGAAAGGGTTTCGCCAAAGGCAAGGAATAGACTATGAGGAGACTTTCTACTTTGTTGCCATGCTTAAATCAATTAGGATTTTATTAGCAATAGTGCATACTATGATTATGAGATTTGGCGGATGGATGTCAAAGCGACTTTTCTCAATGGATACATTGAAAAAAACATTTTCATGGAACAACCTAGGGGATTTGAATCCCAAGATGGTTCCAAGGTATGCAAGCTAAAGCGATCCATTTATGGGTAGAAACAAGCTTCGAGGAGTTGGAACATCCGTTTTGATGAAGCCATTAAATCTTTTGGTTTTATCAAAAATGAGGATGAGCCATGTGTATATAAGAAGGTTAGTGACAGTGCTATCACTTTCCTTGTCTTATATGTGGATGACATACAGTTGATGGGTAATGATACAGGTATGTTCACGTCAATAATGGTATGGTTGTCAAATACATTCTCCAAGAAAGACTTAGGTGAGTCAACCTATATTCTTGGGTTTCGAATCTATAGAGATAGAGCGAAAAGAATAATTGGTTTATCCCAAAGTCTATACTTGGAAAAGGTGTTAAAGAGGTTTAACATGCTTGATTCCAAGAGAGGATTGTTACCAGTGAGACATGGTATCCACCTTTCTAAAGAGATGTCTCCAAAGACACCTGAAGAAAGAGATAAGATGGCCAGGATTCCATATGCTTCGGCTATTGGAAGTTTAATGTATGCAATGTTATGTACTAGGCGGATATCGCATATGTCGTTAGTTTGACTAGCGGTATCAATCCAATCAGTTTGGAACATCGATAGTTGTCAAGAATATCCTTAAGTACTTGAGAAGAACTAAGGATTTATTCTTGATTTATGGAGGTGGAGACTTGCAATTGGATGGTTATCACGATTCGATTTCCAATCGGATATCGATGATAGAAAGTCTACCTCTAGATATGTGTTCATTTGTAATGGAGGTGCGATCGGTTGGAAGAGTTCCAAACAGAGCACATGCAGATTCCACTCTCGAGGTGAGTATATTCTTTGCATCGAATCTTGCAAAAGAAGTCGCTTGGATGAAGAAGTTCGTTATCGAACTTATAGTATGTCCTTCCATTAAGTCATCAGTTCCACTACACTGTGACAATAATGGAGCGATCATCTGAGCTAAGGAACTAAGGTCTCACCCAAAATCCAAACACATAGAAAGGCACTACCACATTATCAGAGATATAGTTGGGCAAGGCGATATAGCCATGCAGAAAAATAACATCAGCTGAAAAATCCAGCTGATCCATTCACTAAGCCTATGTCACAGACTCAGTTAGACCGGCATCTTGAGAAGATAGGTCTAAGATATTGTAATGAATGGCTCTAGTGCTAGTGGGAGATTGTTAGTAGTATGCCCTAGAGCATATCATTTAGTATGTATCTTGTACATATTTTATTAATAAAAGGCATTTCCACTTTTCCGTTTACATAATATATTTATGTGTAATAGAAAAGGTCCATTGATATTTTGTTAGAAATATTATTTTTAAGTTGTTAAGAATATGAGTGACAATATTTCTAGCACAAAGTATCATAAATAGGTTCACAATCGAGGATACTTCATAATAAGGACATGACTTATCCAGAAAGATTGTATTCATGTTTGTTCCCAAGTTATTTATATGAGATATAAATAAGATGGAATGGTGAGTCTCATGCCATATAACAAACATGATAGGCACTTATAAATGATAAGTAGGCCGAACCAGTGACACTTATGACAAGCACATGGAGTTTACTCTTGTCAATGTTTTGTCATAAATCATATCGATGCATATAATCTTTAGACTGAGATAGCACAGTTGTCTTGTATATAGGTAGTTTGAGTTTGATACTGCTTTCATACTTGTACTATGTATGGGTATATGGGCATGTGTTGGCTCCTGCTAGTTATATATGGAGGTAGGTGTTGATCAAGATGGAATCTGTTCCTCTAAGTAAATAGAGATAAAATCCTATGTTCATTTAATTGTTCTTGATGTTTCAAGTTCCTGGCCAAGACAGATAGATTTATTCAGAAAAGAGTTTCTGATGAGAAAAATCTTTTAATCAAGAACTGGAATTAAAAGAGAACATAATATTCATAGCAAATGGAGTTTGACATAAACCATGACTCGGCTTGAGTTGGGATTTTATGAGAGAGATTCTAGTGCATGGTAACATATGATTATAGGTTCATTTAAGGTAAATCTTATTACTAATTGGGTGGCCATGGCATGCTATGCTAGGTGTTAACCATGGTCTATGAGGTTCATAAAATGATTTAGAGAAATCATTTATGGTAAGAAAGAGTTCGATGATATTAAGAGTTGATATCATGTCTCATTGCCAATTAGTGATGAGCCTAGTAAGTCACACACATACACAAGTTATCACCTATTTAAATATAATTTAATTAATTAATTAAAGAGTTTAATTGATTAATTAAATAGATTTGGTTTGCAATAAAATTGCAAAGTCCCTAGCATGACTTGAAACCAAATCTAGATTATTGGATGTGTAGTATAAATTAAATTTATATTTAAAGTGTTTAAATATGAATTTAATTGATGAGAAATTAATTAATAGAGATTAATTAATTAATTTATATTTGATATAAATTAATTAGAAGAATAAAATAATTATTTTGGGTTAAGAACTCAAAATTAAGACACAGGGGCATTTTGGTCATTTTGCAGTGTGACACGTGGCACCATGAGATGGTGACACATGGCATAACACATAAGCTTGCCAAATGTTTTTTAATCATGTAAGATGATTAAAATCAAGATTAAATATAGGTTTGACACTTGGCACAATGTGATTGGGTTACTTAAACCTAGAGCTAATCAAAAGGTGACATGTGGCTAGGGTTTAATGTGTTAACCTAGCTATTTAAGTGTGGTTATGAAAAGAAAACATAACCAGCAGCCTCTCCTCTCATATGTCACGCCACTTTGAGCCTCTCCAGCTATTTCTCTTCATCTCTCATCAATTCAAAGAGATTAGCCATCAATCTCTTGAATTAAAAACACTAGAAATTGTTTCTAGTGTCCTGTTTACATCTCTAATATCTTAAAAGGCAGAACTTGAATTTCTAATTTATAGAATTGGATTTAGAAGCTGTTCATGGGCTTGCATAGGTGTTCTTGGTGTGGACAAGCTAGAGGGACAACATCTGGTGTCTCAAGACGAATCTCAAAGCGCGAACACGCTGCAGCACATCAAGAGGTTAGTGTAATCGTTCTTGATTTAATCTAGGGTTCTAAAATTAATCTGATTAATTTTAAAATCTTAAATGGCAAATACAGATCCAAAACATATTAAAAGAGTTTTAATATGTTGTTTATCATTGAAATCAAATAGATAAAAATAAATCTTGCATGGTGCTTGTGACCCTAGGTGAAAATTTTTGAATTCAATGGTATAATCTTGTGTTTTTCACGCTTCCGTTCCTTCAAAATCAAGAACGAACACACTAACCTCTTGATGCACTGCAGTGTATTTGCGCCTTTGAGATGCGTCTTCAGGACACCAGATGTTATCCCTCTAGCTTGTCCACACCAAAAACACCTATGGCAGCCCTTGAACAGCTTCTAAAGATTTTTCTATTAATTAGAAAATCAAGTTCTGCCTTTTAAGAGATTAAAGATGTAAACAGGACACTAGAAACAATTTCTAGTATTTTTAATTCAAGAGATTGCTTGCTAATCTCTTGAAATAGATGAGAGATGAAGAGGAAGAGAAGGGAGACTCTTGGGTGGCGGCACCAAGGATGAGGAGCTGCTGGTTATGTTATTTTTAATTCATAACAATACTTATATAGCTAGGTCAACACATTAAACCCTTGCCACATGTCATCCTCTGATTGGTTCTAGGTTTAATTGACCCAATCACATTGTGCCAAGTGTCAAACCTATATTTAATCTTAATTTTAATTATCTTACATGATTAAAAGACATTTGGCAAGCTTATGTGTAATGCCATGTGTCACCATCTCATGGTACCACATGTTACCCTGTGAAATGACCAAAATGCCCCTGTGTCTTAATTTTGAGTTCTCAACCCAAAATAATTATTTCTCTTCTTCTAATCAATTTATATCAAATATAAATTAATTAATTAATCTTTATTAATTAATTTCTCATTAATTAAATTCATATTTAAACACTTTAAATATAAATTTAACTTATACTATACATCCAATAATCTAGATTTGGTTTCAAGTCATGCTAGGGACTTTGCAATCTAATTGCAAACCAAACCTATTTAATTAATCAATTAAACTCTTTAATTAATTAATTAAATCATATTTAATTAGGTGATAACTTGTATATATGTGTGACTTACTAGGCTCATCACTAATTGGCAATGAGATATGATATCAACTCTTAATATCATCAGAACTCTTTCTAACCATAAATGATTTCTCTAAATCATTTTATGCACCTCATTGACTATGGTTAACACCTAGCATAGCATGACATGGCCACTCAATTAGTAATAAGGTTTACCTTAAATGAACCTATAATCATATGTTACCATGCACTAGAACTCTCTGTTACAAAATCCCAACTCAAGCTGGAGTCATGGTTTATGTCAAACTCCATTTGCTATGAATATTATGTTCTCTTTTAATTCCAGTTCTTGATTAAAAAGGTTTTCTCATCAGAAACTCTTTTCTAATTAAATCTATCTGTCCTGGCCAGGAACTTGAAACATCAAGAACAATTAACTGAACATAGGATTTTATGTAACACCCCAATGTTCGATAGTGCGTTCTACTGTTCCAATGACCAGTGTTATCCGGACGGCTAGAATGCCTAGAACTACACTTCGATATGAGTGAGGAGACATAAAATAATGAAATACAAGAAAAGAAAATACAAGAAAAACAAAGGAAAAATAATAGCGAAGAAATGTAACCAAGTTAAGTGAGCCGAGAACTCTAGCGATGGGTGACCGCACGGGGAAGTCACAGCGTGGACTGTTGACTAGCCCTGGACTGCAGGGAACCCTGAAAAATATTTTTAGGACTTAAAGAGACATCAATTGAAGTATAAATATCATTAGAAATATCAAAGAAAAATTAATTAATTAGTACAAAGAAAAGTGAGAATCGAAAAACGGACAAAACCCGGTGTTACCGAAAAATCGGGAATGCAACCCGAACAGGGGCATTGTGGTCATTTGACACCCCGAGTTGCCTTTTGACCTAAATGTCCATTGAAAATAAATAATATTACACTTGAAAAATATAATGAAAAATTAAATTAGGGGTACCTAATGTAAATAACAAAAATGGGGTATAAATTGAGTAATTAACACTTAAATCATATTAAATCATTTTATTAGGTGAGTGGAGCACTATGGGGATTAAATAAACACTATGTGGGCAGGTGTACTTCCACTCAAACTCCATCTTCCTCATTCATTCTTCCATTGCCGAAACGAAGCTCTCCAAAACCATCCATGGTCAAAATGTTTAAAGCTTCCTAAACCGCCACCATTTCCATCCTAAACACCAAAGTCACTTCACAAATTTTTATCCCCACCTCACAAGGAAGAAGTAGATACTAAAATCAAGGGATTTTGGTGAAGATTTAACAAGCCTCAACAATAGGTAAGTGTTTAAATTGATTTATTTCTTAAGAAAAGTTTATGGGAAGCTTGAGATCATTGAATTGATGAAGAAATTTTGAGATTTTGGTGAATTGTTATTATGCACTAGTTTAGGCAGCCATGGTAGTTCATGCATTTGATGGGTATTAGTGTTGATTAAAGTAAATCAAAGTTTAGTAGGTTAATTATTGATGTATGTTAAATTGAACACTTGAATTGGAAATTTTTGTTGAATTTGGAATTGTATGCGTGATTGTCTAAATGGACAGCCATGGGATTGTACACTAAATGAAATATTATTACAAGTATTGTGGAGAATTAACTTTGACTAATGTGATTCAAAGTTTTGATAAGTTAACTTCATGTATATGGAATGGTGACCAAGTGAAAAATTTGAGTTTGAAGGCAATTATGGAGGTATACCATTACGGCAGTTTGTTAACTCTTGAAGAATGTTGGAATTCATGCTTGGTTTATGGAATAATAATGTTGAATTGTGATAGTGGTTATGGAAATTTGAGTGTATGTATGATGGTGTGAGGTTGGACATGTAAAATTGTTATGGTTAGGTGATTGAATTGTTGTAAATTGGGTTTAAAAAAAATTCTGTACTAAATGGTGCACATTGAATATAATTGTAAGCTGCCAAAATGACCTATAATATGTTGTGAATTATGTTTAGTTTATGGTACAACCAGAATTGGCTTGAATGTTGAATTTCGTAAGTGTTAAAAGTGATCCTTGATGTGTATGAAAGAAATGCAATAAGGCAGTTTGTCTTTTGGGCCTAGAACTCTAAGTGTGTGACTCCAATTGGTATGAGACCAATTGGAGGTGAAACAAGGCACAAAATGTGCCAACTTTCATGGAGGAATCTTGCCAAAATTCTACTTGTAAGGTAACTTGAAAAGTGACCAAATCAGGATTAGTGCAATTGAGGCCTGAAAATTGACCATTTGGGCAGTAGTTAGTTTTTAGGCCATAACTCACTCAAAACAGGTCCAATTGACCTGAAATTTTGACCATGAATATTTAAGACCTATATCTACAAGTCTTATGAAGACACCAAAGCCCAGAAATGGCCATAAGCAAGTCAAAAAGCTTGCACAAGTTCGGGTCCAAAAACTGGCCGAACCTAAAATGACCTAAAGTGACTAATTTTGATACATTTTGACCAGCAATAGTAAAATGACCATAACTTGGTCTACATAACTCAGAATGACCTGAAATTTTGCCCCGCATTCCATAAGACATAGATCTACAAGTTTGTCGTTTAGACCGAAACCCGAAAACTGAGGGAACTAGGTCGTCCGGCTAGGTTAAACTAGTATCCCCGGAATCCAGCAAATTGCAAGAAAATGCAATATACAAGGAAATGAAATTGGTAACATGTACCAACCCTAAAAGACTATTGAATGTGACAAATTAGTAATATTAAAACCTAATTTACCTAGAACGCATTTAGGGTCAATATATTAGGTTGATTAAGCAAATAATAGAATTCAGTGAATTAATTATCGAGCATTATCGTTAGAGATAGTTTAAATGAATACTGAAACACTTCAAATTGTGTTTCTCAGTTAGCAAAGACTCAGGGAAAGGGAAGGAAACACTGAGTCAAGGCCAGGAGACAGTTATCAGAGGTTTGTGCACAACAGCATTTCTTTTGAATTTTTCAATTGAAATGAATTATGACTATTTGTACATTATTATTTTAAATTGTGGAAATGTGTTTGAATGGTTACTTATTGCTTGAAAAACATTGTAAATGGTTTGAAACTTTGAAAAATTGCTTGAATGATATTGATGGATACTTATTAATTGAAAAGCATTGGAAATGGTTTGAAACCATAGCTATCATGTATATTGATTGTATTCCTCGCTAGCTTGTTTAGTGGGACGAATTGAATTCCCTCTCTGGCTGAAGTGTTGAGGTGTGTGCCTGTTGAGGACGAATAGAATGAGTACTCATATTATTGCTAGCTAGCTATGTTATTCCTCATTAGCCAACGGCTTTTGGGATGAATTGAATACCTCATTAGCCATCGGCTTTTGGGACGAATTGAACTTTGGAACATGATTAAGCTGTGTGTGATTTATTGATATGTATTATAAGATTGTGAAATGGAGTTTAAATTCTTATTGACATTCACTATCTTTTGAATTTAACTATGTTTTGATTTCTGAGATTTATTGTGATATTGTAAAATAGAGTTTAAATTCCTTATGACATTTATTGTCTTGAATCTAACTATGGTTTTACGTATCCACTATTTATATGATTTATGAATTGTGATTTAAAGTTTTATTGGTAAATGTTGTGCACCACTGAGACATTATCTCAGCGATAGCTTTTCATTGCTGTCGCAGGTGGACAGAAGGACAGGGCAGCAGACTAGGCTGCTAGAGCATTCAGCGAGAGAGCATCGGGTATATTGAGTATACTCCATTTTGCATTTTGTACTGTAATGTATATTCACTGTATGTATATTTTGTTCTTGGTTTGAGCAGTTGTAAAATAAAATTGTACCTTGAAGTTGTAAAATAAATTATGAGTTATTTTGACTTTTAAAATTTGTACTGTATCTCTTTAATCTCAGTCTTTGAAAAATTATTGTGGAATTGAGTTGAGGAAAATATTGTGTTGTTTAACTGTTGGAGTTGAGATTGAGAAATATATTGAAGTGTTTTTTTTTACAGGTTTCCTGAAGAACTGTTTTATCCAAAATACAGATGGCACTCTGCCAAAATTTTTATAGAAATTCCTAAAAATTCAAATGTGTTAGTTCTATCACTTCAGTTCAAAAAGTTTTTAACACCTGTAAATAGTGCTCACCACTGTAAAAAAAGAAGTAAGAAAACTTTTAAAATCTCTTGTAGTGTATTTAATGGGTTATCAGTAGACAAAGTTGGTAATTCATTAGGTATACTACGGGATCATGTTATGCCTTACAGAAGGGTAGGGTGTGACATGTTTTAGTGGTATCAGAGCTAGTTTTTAAATTATGTTTTCACCTGTTACTTGAACATTCTTTCTTCATAATACAGCTGCTCAATATCATTGTTTGATACATACAGTACATTACATTATAAATATGCACTAACGGGAGGAAATCTCCTTGTGTTATTTGTTCAGGAGGTCTAAGATCCTCGCATTGACTATGGAAAAGGGTGATCGTTCAGTCGATCAATCTATAGAGGCTGAGGTGCAAGGGGATGCCCCAGCCCTACACAATGTCAGTGGTTCAGCAGCACCAGCCCCCATAGTACCGCAGTTTCCTGCTTAGTTTGCTCAGCAGATGGCTACAATGTTCCAACAAATTGCTGGTAATGTGCCTACTCAAGTCCCAATACAGACACCAGTGGTACAACCACAGTCTCCTGCTAGACAGTATGAAAAATTGATGAAATATGGGGCTACAGAGTTCAAGGAGACAGCAAATCCTCTAGAGGCTGAACAGTGGTTAGAGAGGATGGATAGGGTATTCAAGAAATTGTATTGCACAGAGGAGCTCAGATTTGAATACTCAGTATCTTTGCTACAGGGGGATGCTTATGACTGGTGGAAAACCATTGCCCACAGTCTGGTAGAACCTGCAGTGCTAACATGGAATGACTTTCTCAGGGAATTCGGACAAAAATATGTCCCTGATGCTTATGTAGACCAGAAGCTACAAGAGTTCCTAAGTCTAAAACAGGGGAGCAGATCAGTGGCTGAGTATGGAAGAGAATTTTCCCGCCTAAGCCATTATGCAGTAAGTCTACTTTCTACCAGCAGGGAGAGATGCAAGAGGTTTGAAACCGGCTTAAAGCCCAGTATCAGATTACAAGTAGTCGGATTCAAACACACTAACTTCTTTGAACTTGTTTCTCAAGCCCTAGAGTTGGATAGAATTGAGTCTAAAGCAGCTCCTGAGAAAAAGAAATCAGAGAAGACAGAGAAAGAGGGAAAATCAGTAGAACAGAGTTCCAGTGGTCCTACTGGAAAGAGGAAGAACCATGGGGGACACAGCAGAGGTGGCAAGAAGTCTAGTAGGGGAAGATATTCAAGACAAAAATCTCCTTTATCTGGTCAGCAGAGTACCAGAGGTTCCTACCCTCCCCGCCAATGTGAAACTTGTGGAAGAAATCATGGTGGGATATGCTACAAGGCTATTGGAGCCTGTTATAACTGTGGAGGCACAGGACACTTTGCTAAGGACTGCACTAGTAGTCGCAGAGTTGGACCACCTCTTACTACTGCAGAAGGGTCAGTTCAGAGCCCTGTCACCAGAAGTTCACAACCACCCAGCAGAGGTAGAGGCAGGGGTAGAGGTAGCCCAGCAGGCAGCAAAGGCACAGTGAAACATTCAGAGCAAGACAGTGCACCAGTCAGAATCTACGCAATGAGACAGAGAAGAGGCCGAGACATCTGATGTTATGGCTGGTACCTTCTCAACTTTTAATCAAGATGTGTTTGTGTTATTTGATCCGGGTTCTACCCATTCTTATGTGAGTGCTAGCATCATTGATTGCATTGTTGTTCCATGTACAAAAATGGACTTTGAGGTGCTAGTAATAAGTCCGTTAGGACAGGAGGTCAGGGTTAATAAAATGTATAGAGATTGTCCTTTGGTGATCCAAGGACACACTTTTCTATCTGATTTCATTAAAATGCCCTTCAGAGATTATGATATCATCTTGGGCATGGATTGGTTAGCCAGGCATCATGCCATGATTGACTGTAGGCTGAAGACAGTCACTTTTGGCCTCCCTCAGTACAGTGATGTGATAATACATGGGGAGAGGCAGTTATTGCCATCAAACATCATTTCGGCTGCACTAGCCAGAAAAATGATCAGAAAGGGGTGTGAAGCATACTTGGCACATGTGGTAGACACCCAAGTGGGGAGTCCAGCATTAAAGGACATCCCTACAGTATATGATATTCCAGATGTGTTTCCTAATGAATTGCCAGGATTACCTCCGGAAAGAGAAGTGCAGTTTGAAATTAATGTTATGCCTGGTGTGGATCCAATCTCCATAACGCCATATAGAATGGCACCAGCAGAGTTGAAGGAGTTGAAGATACAGTTGCAAGAATTACTTGAAAAGGGCTTCATCCGCCCTAGTGTGTCACCTTGGGGAGCACCAGTGTTGTTTATTAAGAAGAAGGATGGTACTCTCCGCTTATGTATAGATTATCGGCAGTTGAATAAGGTGACAATAAGGAACAGATATCCATTGCCTCGCATTGATGATCTGTTTGATCAGTTGAAGGGTGCAGCTATATTCTCCAAAATTGATTTGCGATCTAGTTATTATCAGTTGAAGGTGCAAGAGCAGAGTATTCCAAAAACTGCTTTCAGAACTCGGTATGGCCACTATGAGTTTCTAGTAATGCCATTCGGGTTAACAAATGCTCCAGCTGCTTTTATGGATCTGATGAACACTATTTTTAGACCATATCTCGAGCAATTTGTGGTGGTGTTTATTGATGACATTTTGATATACTCGAGGAATGCAGAGGAGCATGACAAACATCTGCAGATTGCACTACAGACTTTAAGGGAGAAACAGTTATACGCCAAATTATCGAAGTGTGAATTTTGGCTGAAAGAAATCTCCTTTTTGGGACATGTTGTGTCAGCTAAAGGGATCAAGGTAGATTCTAGCAAGGTAGAAGCTATCCTTAATTGGAAGCCGCCTAGGAATATCACAGAAATTCACAGTTTTCTAGGTTTAGCTGGATATTACCGTCGGTTCATGAAAGGGTTTTCTATGTTATCTTCTCCACTGACCAAGTTGCTTCGGAAAGATGTAAAATTTCAGTGGACTGATAAATGCCAGCAGAGTTTTGATGAGTTGAAGAGGTGTTTGACTGAAGCTCCAGTCCTTACTTTACCTACTCCGGGTAAAGAATACACAGTTTATAGTGACGCTTCTCACAATGGGTTAGGCTTTGTACTGATGCAAGATCGGAATGTCATTGCTTATGCGTCACGCCAGCTGAAACCGCATGAGAGGAACTACCCAACACATGATCTGGAGCTAGCAGCTATTGTTTTCGCTCTTAAGATCTGGAGACACTATTTGTATGGGGAGAAATGCTACATTTACACAGATCACAAGAGCTTGAAGTACTTAGGCACCCAGAAGGAATTGAACTTGAGGCAGAGGAGATGGTTAGAACTCATTAAAGACTATGATTGTTTAATAGACTATCAGCCAGGGAAAGCAAATGTGGTGGCTGACGCCTTAAGTCGCAAGACTATGGCAAGTCTCAGAGTTTCTCCTTTGTCCATGGTATATGAATTGAAAGCACAGCATGGCAGTTTAGAGATTGATGATGAGGGACAGACAGTAGTTGCATGGCATGTACAGCCAGTGTTGATTGATCAGATCAGAATGGCTGCTCAGAGTGATGATAAATATCAGAAGCTACTGAAAGAAGTCCAGCAAGGCAAGAAACCTGAATTCTATGTGAGAGATGATGGGTTATTAGTACATCAGGGCAGAATGTGCGTTCCTAGTGATGTGGAATTGAGACAAATCATTATGAAGGAAGCACATGAGTCTCCTTTTGCTATGCACCCTGGTGGAACTAAAATATACAGAGGGCTGAAAGAGCATTACTGGTGGATGGGTATGAAGAGGGATATAGCTGAGTTTGTTTCCAAATGCCTAACTTGTCAGCAAGTAAAGGCAGAACATCAAGTTCCAGCTGGTTTGTTACATCCTTTGTCAGTACCAGAGTGGAAATGGGAACGAATAACTATGGATTTTGTTACAGGACTTCCAAGGACACATAATAGTCATGATGCAGTATGGGTTATAGTTGACAGATTGAAGAAGTCTGCTCACTTTTTGCCAGTTCGGATGGACTATAGCCTGGAAAGATTGGCCAGATTGTACATATATGAGATTGTAAAACTGCATGGAGTACCAGTATCAATTGTGTCTGACAGAGATCCTACGTTCACTTCTAGATTCTGAGGTAGTCTTCAGAGAGCCCTAGGAACTAGATTGAACTTCAGCACAGCATTCCACCTACAAACAGATGGCCAGTCTGAAAGGGTAATTCAGATATTGGAGGATATGCTACGGGTTTGTGTGATTGAGTTTGAAGGTAGTTGGGATACACACTTGCCTTTGATTGAGTTTGCTTATAACAACAGCTACCAATCAAGCATTGGGATGCCTCCATATGAAGCTTTGTATGGCAGAAAGTGCAGAACTCCCTTATGTTGGGATGAAGTAGGTGACAGGAAGATGATTGGGCTAGAAATTGTTCAGCAGACAGAGGAAAAGATCAGATTGATCAAAGATAGACTCAAGGCTGCATCAGACCGTCAGAAGTCCTATGTTGATCTGAAGAGAAGAGATATTGAATATGCAGTGGGTGATAAAGTATTCCTTAAAGTTTCTCCTTAGAAGAGGATTATGAGATTTGGCAGAAAGGGGAAACTGAGTCCTCGTTTCATCGGACCATATGAGGTTCTGGAAAGAGTGGGTCCTTTGGCATATCAGTTGGCATTACCTCCAGAGCTAGCAAGGATACACAGTGTCTTCCATGTGTCCATGTTAAAGAGGTACAGATCTGACCCATCTCATGTACTCTCAGTTGAAGAGATTGAGGTAAATCCAGACCTCTCATATGAGGAAGAACCCATAGAAATTCTGGCATATGAGGTGAAGCAGCTGAGGAACAAACAGATACACCTGGTTAAAGTGCTGTGGAACCATAGCTACTTGGGAACGTGAAGAGGATATGAGGAGACAACACCCACAGCTGTTCAGAGACTAATGCTAGGTAAAATTTCGAGACGAAATTTATTTTAAGGGGGGGGAGAATTGTAACACCCCTATGTTCGATAGTGCGTTCTACTGTTCTAATGACCAGTGTTGTCCAGACAGCTAAAATGCCTAGAACTACACTTCGATATGAGTGAGGAGACATAAAATAATGAAATACAAGAAAAGAAAATACAAGAAAAATAAAGGAAAAATAATAGCGAAGAAATGTAACCAAGTTAAGTGAGCAGAGAACCCTAGTGATGGGTGACCGCACCGGGAAGTCACGGCGTGAACCGTTGACTAGCCCTGGACTGCAGGGAACCCTGAAAAATTATTTTAGGACTTAAAGAGACATCAATTGAAGTATAAATATCATTAAAAATATCAAATAAAAATTAATTAATTAGTACAAAGAAAAGTGAGAAATCGAAAAATAGACAAAACCCGGTGTTACCGAAAAATCGGGAATGCAACCCGAACAGGGGCATTGTGGTCATTTGACACCCCGAGTTGCCTTTTGACCTAAATTTCCATCAAAAATAAATAATATTGCACTTGGAAAATATAATGAAAAATTAAATTAGGGGTACCTAATGTAAATAACAAAAATGGGGTATAAATTGAGTAATTAACACTTAAATCATATTAAATCATTTTCTTAGGTGAGTGGAGCACTATGGGGATTAAATAAACACTATGTGGGCAGGTGTACTTCCACTCAAACTCCATCTTCCTCATTCATTCTTCCATTGCCGAAACGAAGCTCTCCAAAACCATCCATGGCCAAAATGTTTAAAGCTTCCTAAACCCCCACCATTTTCATCCTAAACACCAAAGTCACTTCACAAATTTTTATCCCCACCTCACAAGGAAAAAATAGATACTAAAATCAAGGGAGTTTGGTGAAGATTTAACAAGCCTCAACAATAGGTAAGTGTTTAAATTGATTTATTTCTTAAGTAAAGTTTATGGGAAGCTTGAGATCATTGAATTGATGAAGAAATTTTGAGATTTTGGTGAATTGTTATTACACACTAGTTTAGGCAGCCATGGAAATTTAAGAACTTGAATTATTTTCACATGCATTTGATGGGTATTAGTGTTGATTAAAGTAAATCAAAGTTTAATAGGTTAATTATTGATGTATGTTAAATTGAACACTTGAATTGGAAATTTTTGTTGAATTTGGAATTGTATGTGTGATTGTCTAAATGGAAAGCCATGGGATTGTACACTAAATGAAATATTATTACATGTATTGTGGGGAATTAACTTTGACTAATGTGATTCAAAGTTTTGGTAAGTTAACTTCATGTATATGGAATGGTGACCAAGTGAAAAATTTGAGTTTGAAGGCAATTATGGAGGTATACCATTGCGGCAGTTTGTTAACTCTTGAAGAATGCTAGAATTCATGCTTGGTTTATGGAATAATAATGTTGAATTGTGATAGTGGTTATGGCAGTTTGAGTGTATGTATGATGGTGTGAGGTTGGACATGTAAAAGTGTTATGGATAGGTGATTGAATTGTTATAAATTGGGTTT
Organism: Hevea brasiliensis; assembly: GCF_030052815.1. Lineage (NCBI taxonomy): Eukaryota > Viridiplantae > Streptophyta > Magnoliopsida > Malpighiales > Euphorbiaceae > Hevea > Hevea brasiliensis. The sequence goes on from NC_079494.1 coordinate 49,690,754, forward strand.
GAAAAATATTCTGTACTAAATGGTGCACAGTGAATGTAATTGTAAGCTGCCAAAATGACCTATAATATGTTGTGAATTATGTTTAGGTTATAGTACAACCAAAATTGGCTTGAATGTTGAGTTTGGTAAGTGTTAAAAGTGATCCTTGATGTATATGAAAGAAATGTAATAAGACAGTTTGTGTTTTGAGCCTAGAACTTTAAGTGTGTGGCTTCAATTGGTATGAGACCAATTGGAGGTGAAACTAGGCACAAAATATGCCAACTTTCATGAAGGAAGCTTGCCAAAATTCTGCTTGTAAGGTAACTTGAAAAGTGACCAAATCCGAATTAGTGCAATTGAGGCCTGAAAATTGACCATTTGGGCAGCAATTAGTTTTTAGGCCATAACTCACTCAAAACAGGTCCAATTGACCTGAAATTTTGACCATGAATAGTTAAGACCTATATCTACAAGTCTTATGAAGATACCAAAGCCCTGAAATGACTATAAGCAAGTCAAAAAGCTTGCACAAGTTCGGGTCCAAAAACTGCCCGAACCTAAAATGACCTAAAGTGACCAATTTTGATACATTTTGAGCAGCAATAGTAAAATGACCATAACTTGGTCTACATAACTCAGAATGACCTGAAATTTTGCCCCGAGTTCCATAAGACATAGATCTGCAAGTTTTTAGTTTAGACCGAAACCCAAAAACCGGGGAAACTAGGTCGTCCGGCTTGGTCAAACTAGTATCCCGGGAATCCAGCAAATTACAAGAAAATGAAATTGGTAACATGTACCAACCCTAAAAGACTATTGAATGTGACAAATTAGTAACATTAAAACCTAATTTACCTTGAACGCATTTAGGGTCAACATATTAGGTTGATTAAGCAAATAATAGAATTCAGTGAATTAATTATCGAGCATTATCGTTAGAGACAGTTTAAATGAATACTAAAATACTTCAAATTGTGTTTCTCAGTTAGCAAAGACTCAGGGAAAGGGAAGGACACACTGAGTCAAGGCCAGGAGACAGTTATCAGAGGTTTGTGCACAACAGCTATTTCTGTCACACCTTATCCCTGGTAAGGCATGACATGTTCCCGTAGCATACCTAATGAATTACCGAACTACACTATATATATGTATATATTTATCCCCAAAATTAGCTTATTAAAATTATAAATTTTAATTGTGTCATAAGGATAATTAAACTTAAATTTTTATTCCCTTTTTTTTTTTTACATTTACACTTAATTTTTTTCTTTTAATTAAATAATTAAATTTAACTATCAAAAGCCCATAAGTCTTTCATTTTAATTTAGTCATAATGGAAATGAAAGTTTAAGTTTTCATTTCTTAAATTTTCCCTTACATATTTTTTTCTTGAATTTTTCTTCAATTTTTACCCCATAATTCAATTCATTAATTTCATTTAATTTAATTGACATTTTGGTCAAAAGTCAACTCTTGAGGTGAATTGACCAAAATGCCCCTCATCGGGTCATAATCCTTCTTTTTATAATACCCGATGAGTCCTTAGCTTTTTTGTTCATTAGAATTTTTATTGTGTCTATCTCAATTAATTTTCTATTTATTTTTGGTCCTCAAGGTGTCTTTGAATAGTATTAGTCACGGACCAAAAATGGTACTTTTCATAACTCGGAGGTTCGGGGTGTTACACAAATTATGCACTTAACCAAGTCATTTAGCCACCCAAATTTAGTGACCTAAAACTACCAGAACCTAGAAATTTGCCCAGAAATCTGGGTAAGTCCAATCTGGCAGCCATGATTCAAATGACTATAACTTGAGCTACAAAACTCCAAATGGAGTGATTCAAAAAGGAGAATAAAGGTAAGACAATAGGGAACAATTTCTATGAAGAAAACTTAGCTAAATTCTAGCAGGAAAATGACCAATAGAACAGTGCAACATAGGACACCAAAACTGAAAATTTGTAAATTTGCCTAAAAGACTTAAAATTTGAGTAAACAACCAAAACCAACAAATTAGGTAACCAAAATGTGGTATGTGGGTGAAGGTGGAATTCCCATACCTATTAAGCCCTAGAAAGTCAACAAACTGACTTGAATAGTATAGTGAATAGTAATCCCAAAACACAAATTTTAAAAAACGTCAATTTTAGCATATTAAACCTAGGTATAAGTAAATTTGAATTTATTTTTGGATTTTGGATAAGTTATGATACTAAAACACTGTGAAACTGTGTGTTTCAGTGGAAAAAAATACCAGAAAAGAACCCGAGGTGTCGAGTCAAGGCCAAGAGGCGACTCGTATAAGGTTTGTGCACAACATAGAATTTTTGTAAATTTTCTTCTGCACATTGTTTTGAATGAATTGAAATATTGAATTGTGATATCATTGTCTTGAAATTTTTATTATGCTTTTAATTTAAATTGTTGAAAGGTTATTTGTGTATGTTTGAAATGGCAATAAATGTTTAGTAAATTGTTAAGATAAGTTTTGAAACCACAGTGTCATGACCATATATTTGAACACCTCACTAGCATGACTAGTGGAGGAAATCAGTTTCGAATTTTGATTCCTTCTCTGGCTAAAGTGTTGAGGTGTGTGCTAGTAGAAGAAGAAAAAGAATGGGTTCCCATATATTTTAGCTAGCTAGCCTTGTGATGTGATTTCTCCTTAGCCTCTGGCTATTGAGATTATATTTGTTTCGAATGGTATGATATAACTGTGTGTTTTTATGAAATTTGTTTTGAGACTTTTGAAATGAAATTATTTGGATTAAAATCATGTTTTGAATTTTATATCTCATGTTCAGTTAAATTTTTTAATAATTATGTTTTAATTCTGCATAAAGATTATTTTAGTATGTTGTGCACCACTGAGTCCTAGTACTCAGCGATAGCCATTATTGCTATCACAGATATAGAGACTAGAGGAGCAGCAGAGTAAGCTGCTGAGGATTGAGGAGCTACCTGCTTTGAAGTCTATCGGGTATATTTTATACCCTGATTGTAAAAACTATTTTGATATATATAAATGTATGTAACTGTATGGACATGTAAAAATGGTTATGAGTAGTTGTATAAAGTTGTATAAAGCTTGTAATAAATTTTGGTTTGGATTTTTCCTAATGTAGATATTTAGAGTGATGTATATAGATTGTTTTATCTTAAATGAAATATAAATGGAAGTATTTTGTTTTAATTTGAATGAAATTGATTAATAATATTTTGATGATTTTTAAATTTTGGAAATTGAGGAATGATGTTGAAATTGTTTGGGATGATTGTGGATTTGATGAATTTATTGAGATAAATCATTGGAAGTGCTTTTTACAGGTATTTCAAGAACTGTTTTCTCAAAATACAGACGGCACTCTGCCGAAATTTCTATAAAATTTGCAGAAAAATAAAATGGGACAAAAAATTTTACTATTTTTAAAACTTCGAATAAATGATTTTAATATCTACTAGAAAATGCTCACCACTTATAAAAATAAGAAATTTGTTTTAAAATCCCTTGTAGGGTACTTAATGAGTTATCGATAAGTGAAGTTCGGTAGTTCATTAGGTATTCTACGGGATCATGTTATGCCTTATAGAGGTGTAAGGTGTGACAGAGTCTCTTCATGAAAAATGTGGCAAATTGTCCTAGGTTTCATCTCCAATTGGCCTCACACCAATTGGAGCAACACTACCCTACTTTTGGCCTAAAAACCACACTAGACTTAAGGCCCAAATTCCTGCATAGAAAATCAGCACTCCCAATATCAATTCCACCCAACTCCCAAATTTCAGTTCATATTCATGGCACTTCTAATAGTCAACAATTGATCTCAACATCATCAATTTCAAGTCACAACACAAGGTCCCCAAATTAGGTCAAAAACCCTAACTTTAAATTCCTAATTCATGCATAACACATGAAATCAACATGTTACTCTTATTTATTTGTTAATCAACACTAATAAATATCAACACTAGTAAATACAATTATGATCATCAATTCATCAAACTCCTATCAATTCCACGGCTACCGAAATTTAGGTTCTACTTGCTCATGGTATTCTTTTCATTTTTAAGAAATTTTAACTTAATTTCACATGCTAACCATAATTAGAATAGGACAGAGCATAATTAGTGCACTAGCCTCTTGTGACTCAAGTTTGAACTTGTAAAACTTTAAGAATTTCTTCAATTCTTGGCTATCACTGGCTTCCTCAAAGTGTGGGATTGATTTTTAGTGAAGGCACTTAGGAGTTTTATGGTGACATAACAAGGGAAATCAAGCTAAAAGGGAAAACAATGGTGGAAGCTTGCAGAGAATGTTGGTTCGGCCATGGGAGAACAAAAGGAAGAAGGCGAATTTCTTTTAATGATTTTTTTGTCTCTTATGTAGTCATATTTATCCTATAGTAATTACATAAAATTTTTATGAAGTCATTTTGTCATCATGCCTAAGTCATGCTTAGGTCATCATGATGAAATGCTTATGTAATTAAATTCCATTTTCGTTTTCTTTTTCTTTCTTTTCTCATTTCCATCAATAAATTCAAAATTTTAATTTATTTTATGTGTTTTAATCTCTCTCACTTTAATTGACATTTAGGTCAAAATTTAACATTGAGGGTGAAATAACCAAAATGCCCTTCGTTGGACTTATCGAGTTATAACTATCTTTACTAATTGGCTAAATTTTCTTAAATTTTTCTTGGTATTTTTATTGTCATTTAAACCTCAATAATCCTTAACTTAAGTCCTAAATTATTATTTTTCAGGGTTCCCCACTGGTCTAGGGTTGCTAACTGTCTTCACTGTCACTTCCCGTTAGGTTACCCATCGCCGTAGCTTCGGCTCATTTAACCTCTTTGTATTTCATTTCTTAAATTTTTCCTTAATTTTTCTTGTCATTATTTAGGTGATTTATGACTCCTCACTCTAATTTAAATATAGTTCCTGACTTTCTGTCTGTCCGGACAGACATTAGTCATCGGAACAGTAGAATGTATGGACTACTTAAAGTGAGGATGTCATATGTAGTGAGCTTGGGGTGCAAGCAACTTTGGATTTAGGGCGATATCTTGGTATGCCAATTATTAATGGTTGTATTACTAAAAGAACTTATAGGCATATAGTGGATAAAGTTTGGAAAAGGTTATCTGGCTACAATAGGGCTAGTTTGTCATTTACAAGAAGAGTGACTCTTACTTAATCGGTCTAGGTAGCTATTCCCCATTATCTGATGCAAACGACTAAGATTCCTATGGGCGTTTGTAATGAGATAGAAAAATTATGCAATGACTTTGAGTAGGGTTCGAATGGTATTAATTGAGTTAGGGGAGAGTTTGTCAACCTAATGAGTTTAGTGATAGTTAAATAAAGCTTTCCTTATGAAAATTTGTTAGGGTCTTTTAAAGAAGAGTGACTCTCTCCAAGCTAGAGTGGTGAGTGCTAAGTATAATTTGAGAAAGGAAGGCTTTAAGTCTACTCCTGAAAACAGAAGAGGTTCTTTTCTTTGGCATAGGTTGATGAATGTGTGGGCGTATTTGAAATATGGGTTAGTGTGGTATGTAGGGAATGGGAGGAAGATTTGTTTTGGCTTGATTCTTGGCTGCTTGGTGGAAAGAAACTCGTGGACTATGTTATTTCCCCTATTACAAAAAGTTATTTTAATGGTTTTATTTGTGATTTTATTTCCTTTCATGGGTGGTAGGATTAGAGAAAGTTTGATGATTTTTTGCCAAGAGATATACTGTTGGTTTTAACAGTAGTGATGCCTCCTTCTAATGTTTTCGAGGAGGATGAGATGATTTGGGGAGGGACTAATTCTAGTTGGTTTTCAATGAAATCTAGTTATTCTATCCTTGTGAACAAAAGGTGGGGGAAGGCTAATGATCTTTGGAAACTTGTTTGGAAATGGCCTGACCCTCAATGTATTCTATCTTTTCTTTGGATAACTGGTTTGGATAGGTTGTTGTCCAATCAAGAAAGGCCCCATAGGCATTTATGTCTCTCTATGACTTGTGATTTGTGTATGGCCCTGTGGAATATTTGGTCCATATTTTTAGGGAGTAACCTTTTGCTAAAATAGTTTGGAAAAAGTTATTGGAGGGTAAGGATAGCACTTTGTGTCTTAGATAATTCTATCCCTCTGAAAGATTGGATGAAAATCAATTTGAGATTATTGAATAGTGAAAGGCGTCCCTTGGAATTGTTTTTTTTTTTTTCGAACCGTGTGTTGGTGGTTATGGAAAAGAAGAAATAAAAAAGTGTTTAATAAAAAGGAAATGTCAGTGAACATCTTTGTTGCTTTTGTTTGGGCTCAACTATTTGATTTTAGAAGGGTTGAGGTTATGCGTAGGAATTTGGGGGATAGGGGTTATTTTAGAGAGAACTTAAATGTAAAATGGGTGGGAGAAATTGAATGTTGATGGACCTGTTAAAGGGGGATCCTAGCTTAGCTTTTAGAGGGGGGATTATTAGAAATTGGGATGGGAATCAATTCAAGGGGTTTGCTTCGAATGTGGGAAGTTAGATATAAACAACAGTGATACTAATATAATAATAATAATAATAATAATAATAATTCTTTTAAATTAAGATAATAATATTTTCCAAATATATTAATACAATAACATCCTAATACATTTTAAGCTACTCTTGAATTTAGTATGTAAATAAATATCTTTATGCTATTTTTCGAAAATATATACTTAAAATAATTTGTACAATGAATGACTAAATTAAACACGCTGAATTCAATAATCAAATTTAAATTTAAAACATTAAAATTGTCTTGTAGAAATGTATTTAATTAAAAAAATAACATTAAAATAATTAAATAAATAAATTATTTATTTATTAAAATTTTTCTGGGCATTACATTCCTCCAAAACCATCATCAATCCACCATACCCGGCTCATCTCTCTCGCCCTCATCCCTCAAACAGACCCACATATCCCTCATCTTGGGGTAGCTCCAAACCAGACCGCCACTCACCATCAGAGGCTGGAATTAATCGAGACGAAGGTGGTCTGATTGCAAACCTGGCGATTCAGGTGCTGGTGGTTATGGAGGTGGAGTAAATGGAGAGGAAGGAGGACGCCATCAACTTGGAGGGTTTTGATGCTGGTTTGGCATCAGTGTTGAAGTCTCCGGAGGTTTGTTTGAAACTTAGTGGCTCTGAGGCTAGTGTGTTGGAGGACTTGGCATTTGAACTTAAAGCAGCAAATTTGAATGTTTAGAAGTGCTCGAAAGATTGCAAATATTTGAGAGGTTTGCTCGATGAGTGGTGGAAGCAACCAGCATCTATTGTTGTTGACTGGGTTGCTGTTGGTGCCTGGTGAGTGGGATTCTCATGCATTGTTGTTCACAAGTTTGAGGCTTTTGAATATTGCCATTAAAGAGTTGTAATCAGCAATTTGTATTTGTAGCTTAATTGTCATTGTTCAATTTAATCGAATGTTGCTACTCTACTTATGGGCATGAATTTGTAAGACTATTTCTGCAAATACATTCAGAAATACATTTGGATTGTATTTAAATTAGTAAAACTATAATTTTATTGAAAATTTTGTATTTTCCTCAACATGATAGTGACACAGAATGGGAGAGATGAGAGATTGAGACGGAAAAGCAAAACAATAGGGGAAAGAAAAAAAAAATGTGGAGAGAGACTGAGAAAGACAAAGGGAAAACAGTTGGGAGAGAGGGAGAGGGAGAGGGAGAGAAATAGTGTGGAGAGAGATAGAATGGAGAAAGAGCAATTGAGTTATTTAAAATTTTTTCTTCCTTTAAATTAATGGATTAACAGTTGAATTAGATGAATGGACTTTCAATTTCTAAAATAGTAAGATTAAACCGTTATTAGTGATGATATTATATTTTCCTTATTTATATAGCATTGAAATTTAACTAAATTAAATAAAATCTTATATAGGTTTCAATAATTAATAAAGATTATGACCATCATTTTAAAATTTTAAATGTTAAAATTTTTAAAATATGACTAAAATTTTCATAGGATAATATAAAAACTAAATCAGCCCATGATAAATTAGATTCCAACATTTATACAACGCCTCTATGTATCACATCACACAAGGAATATAATCTCTAATCAAAACTCCATCCTCTTCTGTTGATACTTAGATTTTTATTGCTATATATTGCCACAGTGTTCGCTGATGGTCTTTTTCTTGTTATTTACATGCTTGTCAACCCCTTATTCGGGAAAACTTTTAAAATACAACCTATAACTGAATAAGAGAGTCTCATACTTGACTATTCTAAGGACTCATCATCTTCTATCTTCAAATGAAAAAAAATATATTTAAAAAAAAATGAACAACGTAAAATTGGCTTCTTTCTAAAAGACCAAATGCCAAATTGCGCAACTTTTCTTGGCTACATTGGCCTAGCGATAATTTTCATTGTTGCAATACCATTGATCTTATATCAATTTCAGTGCCTGCCTGGGTGGGTTGCCTTTCAGATGGCTCAATTTCAGTGCAGGCCAAGCTTCATGTGGGGTAATGATGAGCATTGTTTCACAGCATCTGACATAATGCAAGACTTCAAGACAGGATACGTCACCCTTTCATCTCCTCGTTCCATGTTCTTGAGCCATGTACACCGGAACTGCAAGGTTTACCCCATAGAGAGCACGTACTAGCACTTTATGGGCTAATCTATCGTGGCATTGCCATCTTAACGCAGAGGACATCTCCTCCCTTCCCAAAAATTGCCTTGCGCTTTCAATAGTTATAACACAGCAACTGAGCTGTTGTAGAAGTATGAAACCAAGTACAAGTTTATTCCTGGTCTAATTGCATGGCCATACCTTTTTTCTTGATGGATATTTTGCTATAAGCATGCATGTTGGAAGTTTGATTCTGTATATATGGGAGAGAAGGAACAAACGAAAGGCAACTGAGTTTGCTCCTGCATGGCATATGGCCTCATTTGAGGGGAATTCTTTCTCATTCAGGCGTTACTGCTTTTATATCCTATTATATGCTGATTTCTTGAATGGTTGAACAACGACATAAATACAATTGCATGAACTTTAATTTTTTTTTTTTTTTTTTTAAATGCGTCCGCTAGGTTCATGTGATAATTAGGGTACCTTCTTTTTGGCGATCAAAACTCTTATATTTTGTTGTAGCACTATCTTTGTAGCAAAATATGCAATGTCTAACAAAAGCTGAACGGTGAAAAGAAAAATCCATATAATTGACCCAGGCCTAACTGTTATTGTCTTTTGCAGCAAAAAGTGTGCACAAGAAATCCCTGTGACCTGTCTCTATAAAGAGGACAGGAATACAAAGAAATATCATAATTTCTTTGAATTCTAAGTACTAAATACTTTTTCATTTCAATTTGATCACTTGAATATAATTGAAATTAAGTTCTAAATTATATTAAAATTGGGAAAATTAAAAGATTTGTACATGATTGGAAAAAAAAATTACAAAACAAAACAAAAAGATTTAGCTTTTTTAATCATTACACCTTTTGTTATATTATTTTAGTAAAAATAATTTAACTTTTTCATAACATTTTTACTAGATATGTAATCGGTTGGTTCAATTTCAAATCGAATCAAATTAAATAAATTAAAATATTAAAATATAAAATTATGAAGACTGAACTGAAATTAAAAAAAAAAATCAAATCAAACAAAACAAAAAAAAATTTAGTTTGGTTCATCGGCTTTTATGCCATCTTCTCATTACAACATACTGAAATCCAAAATCTGTGTTTAGGAGAACAAAATTTCCAGAATCCTCTCATAATTATGTCAACAAATCACACAAATCATACACTAATTGCAAAATCACAATCAAAAAATAAAATTAAAAAAAAAAACTAAAATCATTTAATCATAAAAATATATTCTACCCAAAAAAAAAGCAAAGAAAAATAACAAGACTTTCAAATCTTTAACCGCCAACGAAGTTTCGACAGATTATGTTTGAGCCCCACTGAAAAATCATAGATCCAGAAATTTGAGCCTCTAAAATCTTTTACTGACAAGAAGTGGAAGCCCACAAAATAATATATATATATATATATATATATATATATATATATATATATATATACTTAACTCAATCCAACTAAGCATTTATCTCAAAAATTTGAGATCGGCTATATAAATTCGCTTTCTTGTAACACCCCTATGTTCGGTAGTGCGTTCTACTGCTTCGGTGACCAGTGCTGTCCGGACAGCTAGGATGCCTAGAACCACACTTCGATATGAGGGAGGAGACATAAAATAATGAAATACAAGAAAAGAAAATATAAGAAAAACAAAGGAAAAATAATAGTAAAGAAATGTAACCAAGTTAAGCGAGCCGAAAACCCTAGCGATGGGTGACCGCACCGGGAAGTCACGGCGTGGACCGTTGGCCTCGTACTGGATCGCGAGGAACCACGGAAAATATTTATAGGACTTAAAGAGACATCAATTGAAGTATAAATATCATTAGAAATATCAAAGAAAAATTAAATAATTAGTACAAAGAAAAGTGAGAAATCGAAAAACGGACAAAACCCGGTGTTACCGAAAAATCGGGAATGCAACCCGAACAGGGGCATTATGGTCATTTGACATCCTGAATTGTCTTTTGACCTAAATGTCCATTAAAAATAAATAATATTACACTTAGAAAATAAAATGAAGAATTAATTTGGTGGTACCTAATGTAAATAGCCAAAAGTGGAGTGAAAATTGTGTAAATAACACATTTAACATATAAAATGATTAAACTAAAGTGAGTGGACCACTAAGGAATAAACTAAGGATTATAAAATGTGTTAGTGGGTAGATTTCTCTACTAAACACTTCATCTTCAAGCTTGAGAATCATCCATGCCATAAATGAAAAGCTCCCAAAACCTCCATGGCCATTTTTCTTTAAGCTTCATGCACTCCTTCAATTTACCTCCAATCACCTAGGTAGCTTCACTAAAAATTGTCCTCACATCACAAGGAAGAGCTTGATACCAAAATCAAGAAGTTTAGTGAAGGTTTAACAAGTCCCAACCAAAGGTAAGTTTGTATTTTTGAACATTGCTTTGTTAAACTTTGTATACTTGTTATGGGTGTTTGAATTGTGAAGAAAATTTTCAAGTTTTATGAGTTCTTGATATATCAATTTTGGACAGCCATGGAATTGTATGTTTAATGAAATATTCATGCATATATTTGATGAGAAATTATTTGATTAGGGTGATTTAATGTCCTAGTAAATTATTCCACATGTATATGGTGATTATGCACTTGGAATGGAAATTGATGAATTGTAGGACACTTTGGCATTGTGGAACAATTTGGCAGCCTTGGGACTCCTTGATAAATGTATGAGTTCATGAAGATATTGGCAGAATTGTGACATTGAGGATTGATGGATATGTATATGAATTAGTTGTGTAAAGTGTATGTAAAAACTAGAAATGTTTATGTGTATATGTGATTGTATTTGGACTTTGTGAATTAGAGTTTTATTTGGTGTATTGAGGATGTTTGTAATCTGCCCAAAATGACTTTAAAATGAAGTGGTATATGGTTTTGGTAATGTACCAAAACAGAATGGGGTTGAGAGGTGAATTTGTAGCAAGGTAAATGTGTAATGAAATGATGTTTAAGTAATGTAATTAAGGGCAGTGTGCATTTTAGCCTATAACTCTAAATGTGTAACTCCAATTGGTATGAGACCAATTGGAGGTGAAACTAGGCACAAAATGTGCCAACTTTCATTGAGAAAGCATACCAAAATTCTGCTTGCAAGGTGACATAAAAAAATGACCAATTCGGATTAGGTGCAATTGAGGCCTGAAAATTGACTATTTGAGCAGCAGTTAGTATTTTGACCATAACTCACTCAAAACAGGTCCAATTGACCTGAAATTTTGACCATGAATAGTTAAGACCCATATCTACAAGTCTTATGAAGACACCAAAGCCCAGAAATGAACATAAGTAAGTCAAACAGCTTGCACAAATTCGGGTCCAAAAACTGGCCGAACCTAAAATGACCTAAAATGACCAATTTTGGTGCAATTTGACCAGTAATAGTAAAATGACCATAACTTGGTTTACATAACTCAGAATGACCTGAAATTTTGCCCCGCGTTCCATAAGTCATAGATCTACAAGTGTATAGTTTTAACCAAAACCCGAAAACCAACGGAACTAGGTTGTCCGGCTAGGTCAAACTAGTATCCCGGAATCCAGCAAGTTGCATTAAAATGCACTAAACAAGGAAATGAGTTTGGTAAAACGTACCAACCCTAAAATACTATCGAATGTGACATATTAGTGACACTAAAACCTAGTTTACCTAGAACGCATCGAGGGTCGGTATATTAGGTGATTAAGCAAATAATAGCTTTCAGTGAATTACTTATCAAACATTGTCGATAGAGACAGTTTAATTTAGTACTGAAACACTTCAAATTATGTTTCTCAGTTAGTCAAGACTCAGGAAAAGGGAAGGAAACACTGAGTCCAGACCAGGAGACAGTCATCAGAGGTTTGTGCACAACTAGTTTTTAACTGATTTTGTTTTGAATATTTCATATGATTAAATGACATATTTTTCTCATATATTATGTTTAACAAGCATTGGATTTAATTCAATGATTATTGAAATTGTTATAGTATGTATGAATTTAGTTTTGTGAAATGGTATTTCCACAAGTATTAAGCATTGTTATGGATTGAATAAATTATGTTTTGAAAAATTGCGATAGAACATGTTTTGAATTATGATGGTAATTTTCTTGGAAAAATGTAAATTTATGATTTGAATTGTGATGAGCATAAAAATTATTGGATATTGGAATTGACTTTGAATCGAATTATATTGTGATTTATGCTCACTAAAAGGATTGTGATATTGTTTTATATCTCACTATAGATGCTTGACTAGGTTATTACTCGTCTCTCTCATTTGTTGAGAAGACAATGGAGTTAGTTGTGTTTTGATTACCATGGTACGTGCACAGGCTTAGATTTTCCTCTGATTTGAGGTTAGATCTAAGTTTATTTTATCGTTATGGCCCTTGCGGAAGATTCATTATTGTGATGGTACTGTGCACGATGATTCGACCTCCCCGACCATAGGGAGTTAGAATCTGATTCGACCTCCCCGACCATAGGGAGTTAGAATCACATCGAATATGGCCCTTTCGGATTAGTCTTGCATAGTTAGTGAGATAAAGATTGATTTTTGAGATACATAATGATTTTTGAGATACAGAATGGCTTTTGAATGGTAAAGAATTGTGATTTCAATTATGGTTTATGTATAATTGATTTTATTGGAATTACTTATATGGTTAGTCATGATTTGATAAATTGAATTTTGTGATCAAAGTCATTTTATACAAATAATTTACATTATTGGCAATGAATATTTTGAGTTTTGGAATTTGATGAGTATTCAGATTTCCAAATTATTTACTGTAAAGTTGTCAATGTATATTGTACTATGTTTTAAATTATAGTTGTGCACCACTGAGTTCACCACTCAGCGATAGCTTTGTATCTTTGTCATGAGATAAGAAGAGCATAGAGCAGTAAGTAAATTTCCTTGAAGATATATTCAGATTAGCTCCAGGTATATCATAGGTATACCCATGTACATAGGTTTTGATGTATGCATGTAATAATATATATGTAAATTATTTGAGTAGTTGTATAGAAACTCTTGTAAAATATTTTGGTATGTAATTAAATGTAAATTATTGTAAATGTAAATTTGAGATTTCATTTACTTGAATAGTTTTGTATTATATTTCTTGTATCTCAGTCTTTAAAAAATCACTGCGGATTTGAGTTGAGAAAAATGTTGGAGTTGAGATTTGCAAATACATATTGAAGTGCTTTTTACAGGTTTTCTGAAGAACTGTTTTATCCAAAATATAGATGGCACTCTGCCAAAATTTTTACAGAAATTCTAAATAATTTAAATGTGAGTTCTATCACTTCAGTTCAAAAAGGTTTTAACACCTGTAAATAGTGCTCACCACTGTAAAATAAGTAAGAAAAGTTTTGAAAATCTGTGACACCCCTTACCCGGCTACAGTGTATCCGAGTAAGCTATGTCACACGGTGTACCGGCACACTCTATTTTACCTTAATTAATTTTTTTTTTATCAAAGTTTTGAATATAGTTTGTGAAATATAGTTCATTTATTGAAATTATAATTTATTTGAGGTTCCGGAAATTTTTAAAGAAAATCCGTGATCTGGCTAAAAATGGAGAAAAGCAGTTCTTGAACTGTTAAAAACACTTCCAAATAATTTCCAAACAATCCCAACTTCAATTCATCAACAAAATCTCAATATCAAGATATCCACAACATTTCTCAATTTCAGTTCTCAATAACCTTTTCATTTCTCAAACATCCATTTCTCATAATACTCATATACAAACAATAAATAAATGCTCAAATTTTGCATTCATAGCCATAACTTTCATTATTTACATGAACATCAGAATACATTACATAAGTTCAAATACATATGAGAAAGTAAAAATTAGCTACAAAATATCAAAATGACACCTAGCGTCCTACCAATGCACTGCAGAAGTTGAGGTGACACGGACACTGTGCAGAACTGCTGGACAGACTCACCCAGTCTGCGGTCTACTGGGCTCATGATCTGTATCTCTAGTACCTACGCGTGGCAAAAGCAACGCGCTAAGCAATAATGCTTAGTGGTGCAATGGTATAATAAAAGAAAATAGCAGAAAATAAGTATGTATAGAATGTGTATGATTTCTTTGTTTGGTATTGGTGTATCCATTATTTCATTATCTTTGTCCACTTTCATTCATTTGGTTGCCCAAGTAACCTACACTAGATGACTGGACTGGATAACCTGTAAACTGGCACTGGGTATCAAGTACCTCGGACCGTCACACCATCGGTCACATATGCATCTCGGTGTACCTTGAGCGGCTAACAATTTGTGATAACATCGAGCACAAGGCCAAAGCTCAATACAAGGTCGAATGGCTAAAAGCCATAAAATCACGAATGGCAAATTGCCATGTGCGATCGCTAATCGAACCCTATTGGCATGCCAAACTATCCAAACCAATCTTGTTAGGTATACTAGGGCATTTGAAACTTTTAAATTCTTCAGTTTGTGAATTTAAAGTTTTGGTGTTACTATTCACCTCATTGGTCAACAAAAATGTTGACTTTTGGATAGACAATATGTACATTGACTTTGGCACTCCCAATATACCATATTTTACATTTAAAACTTGTTAGAATTGGTCACCATTACCATTTCTAACTTAAAACCAAGAGGGCAGAAAATTTTAGTTTTTGAAGCATAAGTTTACTGTTCCATTAAGCACTGTTGCAGTGGGAATTTGAAGAAATGACAAATATGAAAGTTGTTCCTTATTTTGTCTAGTTGAATTTCCTTTTTTGAATCACTCCATTTGGAGTTTTGTAGCTCCAGATATGGTCCAAAAACCACAGCTGGCCGGATTTGCATTCTGCAGAAATTACCATATCTACAGTAACATGAACAGTGACTGCCACTGCCATTTGGGTTAGGTTCTGGCCATAATTTGGGGTAGGTTCCTTCATGAAAGTTGTTTGTCTATGTCTTAACTTGTTGCTGTAAAAATTTCAGGTCAATTGACCAGATCTACAGTGAGTTATGGCCAAATGAACAGTTACTGTTCATTTGGTCAATTCTGCAGGGGCTGTTGCAGAGTGTCCGGATTGGGGCCAAGTTTTGGTCCTCTTGCTTTGGTCTTTTGGGCATGGTTTCTTCAGCAAAAATGTGCCATTATAAGCCTAGTTTCATGTCCAATTGGCCAAACACCAATTGGACCAACACAGCCAAAGTTATGGTAGTGCAAGTGGACTGAATTTTCAGTCCTTCTGCTGCTGTCCTAAGGCAGCCTGCAACTTCACTTTGCAATCCTATTTTTCAGTCCATTTGATGGTCAACTTACCTAAAATGGTCACTAATTGACCATTAAAATGTGCTCTAACAATTTCCTAAGCCAAGTCAATTTTTCACCCTCAAAACCCTAGTTTCCATTCCAATTTACCCATGCACCTTGGTTAAGCACACTAAATCATTATCTATGTAGATATATAGCTTAAACATAATCTCCAATTCATTCTAAGTCCAATAAAATCATCAAGACACTCCATTATTGTTCTCTCATTAGGGCTGCCGAAATTCAAGGCATGCATAAACATAAATTTCATTTATTTAAGTTACAAATTCTTGCTCACTTTAAGGCTTTAACATGGAATAAAAGAGATTTAAGTATATTTATGCACTAACCTTGAATAGGGAAGATTTTTCCCCACTTAAAACTTCACTTTCCTTCACTTTCTAGGCTGCCAAACACTTCCCCAAGAGGTGTGATTAAGTTTTAATGAAGGGGTTTAGGGTTTAGTGGTGGAAACAAAGGAGAAAGGGAGCTTGGGAAGTGAGGTTTAATGGAGGTTGAGAGAGAGAGATTTCGGCTGGAATTGGAGAAGAAGAAGGCAGCTGCAATTTAATTATTTTGGTCTTCATTTTGTCTCTTTTAAGTATTTAAGAAAGTTTATTAGCTTGTGATTGGTTGGTGAGTTTTAAATGACATCACAATGATGTCATAAATAAGCTTTTCTTTGATTTTTCTTTTCTTTTCATCACTACTCAATTTCAATTTAATTTCTAGTAATGTTTATTCATATTTTATGTCATATTAATTATTTACTCAACTGGACAAGTCGGCCAAAAATCACCTCTGAAGGCGAAATGACCAAAATGCCCTCCGTTTGGCTTAACGGGTCAAAATTGTCTGTACCGATTGAAAAATTTTTCTAGGTATTTTCTTGGCATTCTAATGCCATGGGAACCTCAATAACCCTTCTCTGGAGTCCCAAAAATTATTTTCTAATTTTCCCAGTCTAGGGCTCCTCGTTGCGAACCGCAACTTCCCTCCAGTTTACCCCTCGCTAGAACATACTCGTTTAACTTGGTTGTATTTTATTTCTAAAATTTGTACTAAATTTTTCTTATTAATTTTGAGTTAATTATGATTCTCGACTTTAATTTAAATATTTTTGGACGTTCTAGCTGTCATGGGACCGACCAATCAAAAGCGATGAGAATGTACGGAGTTGTTACCGGAGGGTGTTACAACTCTTCCCCTCTAATTTAAATTTCGTCCTCGAAATTTACTGATGCAAACAGTTGAGGCTGTTGCCTCATCGTCTCTTCACTTTCCCAAGTTGCCTCCTCGGTGTTGTGGTGCCTCCAAAGCACTTTCACCATGGAATCGCTTGTTCCTCAATTCTTTTACTTCCCGAGCTAGGACTCGTAGAGGTTCTTCTTCATATGTCAAATCCGGTTGTATTTCAATTTCTTCTCTGGAGATGACATGTGAAGGGTCTGAGCGGTATCTTCTGAGCATGGATACGTGGAACACATTGTGGATCTTGTCCAGCTCTGGTGGTAAAGCTAGCCTATAGGCCACTGGACCCACACGTTCAATGACTTCATATGGGCCAATGAACCTAGGGCTTAACTTACCTTTCCTTCCAAACCTCAATACTTTCTTCCATGGTGACACCTTGAGGAACACCTTGTCGCCAACCACATATTCTATTTCTTTTCTCTTGGTCGACATAAGATTTACATGCATGCGAGGCAACTTTCAGATTGGCTTTGATTATCTTTACCTTCTCCTCAGTCTGTTTCACCAGGTCTGGCCCTACCAGTTTATCTTCACCCAATTCAGTCCAGCACACTGGAGTTCTACATTTTCTCCCATACAGTGCTTCATACGGGGCCATTTGGATACTAGCTTGGTAGCCATTGTTGTATGCAAATTCTGCCAGTGGGAGGTACCTATCCCAACTTCCCTCAAACTCAATGACACAACTCCTCAACATATCCTCAAGGACCTGGATTACTCTTTCTGATTGCCCATCCGTCTGAGGATGCAAAGCTGTGCTGAAGTGGAGTTGTGTACCCAAGGATTCATGCAACTTCTTCCAAAATCTCGATGTAAACCTTGGGTCCCGATCAGATATGATGGAAAGTGGAATTCCATGCAGTCTAACTATCTCACTGATATACAATTCTGCTAACTTCTCCAGTGAGTAGTCAGTCCTAACTGGCAGAAAGTGTCTTGACCGTCAATCTATCCACTATCACCCATCTTGCATCATGTTTCTTAGGGTGAGAGGTAGCCCACTTACAAAATCCATGGTGACCGATCCATTTCCATTCGGTATGCGTATAGGTGTAGCAAACTGATGGAACTTGATGTTCTGCTTTGACTTGCCGACATGTCAAGCATTTAGTCACATAGTCGCTATGTCCTTCTTCATACCGTGCCACCAATACTGGAGCTTGGATCATGATACATCTTTGTACTTCACAGGTGCATAGCATATACACTGGTGTGTGCCTCTTTTTGAATACTGGATTTTAATTCTCCATTATCTGGTACACACAGTCTTCCTTTGTAGTGCAGACACCCATCTGCTTTCACCTCATAGTCAGCTGCTTTTCCCTATGGGAGTTTGCTCATTATAGCGATAACTTTTCATCTACTTTTTGCCCATCTAAAATCTGTATGTGAGTTTGGCCTCACTGCAACTCGGCCAAAATAGCTCCATCTCGAATCAAAGATAGCGGGCATTCAATGATCTCAAAGTCGTGATGGATTTTACGCTCAAAGCATCAAGAACTACATTTGCCTTCCCGGGATGGTAGTCAATTACACAGTCATAATCCTTCAGAACTCAATCCATCGCCTCTGTCTAAGGTTGAGCTCATTCAGGTTGGCAAATATTTCGAGCTTTTGTGGTGCGTGTAAATGTAGCACTTTTCACCATACAAGTAGTGCCTCCATATCTTCGATCACGAAGATAATTGCTGCAAGTTCTAGATCATGGGTAGGGTAGTTACGTTCATGTGGTCTTAGGTATGCGGAAGCATAAGCGACCACCTTTCCCTCTTGCATCAATACACACCTAACCCATTATGAGAGGCATCACTGTAGACCACGAAGTCCTTTCGACACGACCTTGGCTGTTAACACCGGTGCCTCTGTCAACATAGCCTTCAACTTCTCAAAGCCCAGTGCGACACTTGTCATTCCAGTCCATCGACATTCTTGTGTAACAACTTGGTCATTGGAACGGCTATTAGGGAAAATCCCTTCACAAATCTTCTGTAATACCCAGCCAGCCCCAAGAAGCTTCTGACCTCAGTTGTATTCCTGGGAGGCTTCCATTCCATCACTGCTTCTATTTTCTTGGGATCCACCCTAATCCCATCGGCTGATACTATGTGTCCAAGGAATGCAATCTCATTCACCAAAAGTCACACTTGGACAACTTAGCATACGACTTCTTTTCTCTCGGGGTTTACAGAACAATCCTCAAATGCTCATCATGTTCTTACCTGATCTTGGAATATACCAAAATATCATCAATAAAGACCACTACGAACCGATCTAAGTGTGGATGGAAGATACGGTTCATAAGGTCCATGAATGCTGGTGCATTTGTTAAGCCAAAGGGCATCACTAGGAACTCATAATGCCCATATCGGGTACTAAATGCAGTCTTTGGCACATCTGCATCCTTCACCCTCAACTGATTATATCATGATCTGAGATCAAACTTGGAAATCACTCCTGGTCCCTTCAACTGATCAAACAGATCATCAATTCTAGGCAACGGATATTTGTTCTTCACGATCACTTTATTCAGCTGCCGTGTCGATGCATAGTCTCAAAGTCCCATCCTTCTTTTTCACAAACAGCACTGGAGCTCCCCATGGTGACACACTTGGGCGTATGAACCCCTTATCAAGCAACTCTTGCAACTGAGTTTTCAACTCCCTCAATTCAGTGGGTGCCATCCTATAAGGAGCAATGGAAATGGGTCTTTGTACCAAGTTGTCTCAATAGCAAATTCAACTTCCCTTTCTAGTGGCAAACCAGGTAACTCTTCAGGAAATACCTCTGGGAAGTCTCTTACTGTGGGTATATCACTCAGGTTTGGCTTAGCCTGCCTAGTATCCACCACATGTGCTAGGTAGGCTTCACAGCCTTTTCTCATCATTCTTCTTGCAACTGTGGCTGAGATAACGTTGGACAAGAAATCTGTCCTTTCCCCCACAACTGTGATCTCATTACCCTCAGGAGTTTTCAAAGAAATTCTCTTCAATTTGCAATCAACTATTGCCTGATGACGTGACAACCAGTCCATTCCCAAAATCACGTCAAACTCGTGGAAGGGCAACTCAATTAGGTCTACCAAAAATTCATACCCCTGAATCCTTAACGGGCAACCCTTGTATACTTTGTTCACCACTACACTGTGGCCCAATGGATTAGTGACCAGAATGTCTTGGTCACTCTCCCCTACTAGTATCCCTCTTTCTACGGGTAAGTTGATGCAGATGTATGAGTGAGTGGATCCTGGATCCACCAATGCATGCACAGGTGTATTGTAGAGGAAGAACGTACCCCTGATGACGTCCGGGGCATCTTGCTCCTCCTGAGCTCTAATAGCATAAGCTCTTGCAGGTGGTCTGCTGTCAGGCCTCTCTGCGGCTCGAGATCTGAGCCTCTGTGATGGTCCTGACCTCGGACTTGCGATTTTCTACCTCTGCGTAGTGCGAGAGCAGTGCATGCGCTTGTGTTGGAGCAGCTATAGTAGTTCTACGTAGGCAGTTCCTCAGCTGATGCTCTGTCGACCCACATCTTAAGCAGGCACCAGTTACTCTCCAACACTCCCCCTTATGCCATTTCAAGCAGTGTGGACATGCAGAAGATGCGGGGGCTGGTCCCCTGAACCCCATCCCTGGAGAGTTGCCCACTGATGGTGTGGACTGACCTCTCCTAGGGGTAAACTGTGGCACAGGCCCACAGGTGACCACGACCGTGTGGCTGACCTGAACTCTGTGCAGGTGGACCCTTAAACCTCTTCCCAAGTGCAGGAGATGAACTAGACTGACCCGGGCCCCTCTTCTGCTGTCTATCCCTTCTGGTCTGCTCACTGATTCTTACTTTTTCAACCTTTATTGCAGCTTCCACTAACTTGGTAAATTCTGTGATTCCCAGGGCAATGAGCTGGATCTTTATGTTGTCATTTAATCCCTCTTCAAATCTCTTGCACCTTTCAGCTTCATTAGGGACTATCTCCCTTCCTTAGCGGCTCAATCGGACAAATTCCTTCTCATACTCGGCCACTGACAGCTGTCTCTGCCTCAGGTTAATAAACTCTCTTCTTCTCTCTTCCAAGTATACAGTACCCACATATTTCTTCTTGAATTCGGAGAGGAAGAAGTCCCAAGTTACTATTTCTGGCTATACTTCACTGGACACCGTATCCCACCATTCATAAGCATCATCTTGCAACAGAGATATGGCAGCTTCTAGGTTTTGTTCAGGAGTGCATTGGAGTTGTTTTAAGACTCTGCCTGTTCTGTTCAACCAATTTTCGGCTGCAACAGAATCATCTTCTCTCTTGCCAAAGAAGTCCACTGCTCCATACTTTCTCAATTTTTCCAGGTGTGACTTTGGTTGTGGAGGTGGTGGTGGTGGTGCTGCTGCTGGCATTACCCTAGCCATTTGTCTGAAGAATTCGGCCATTTATTGGAACATGGCCTGTGGAGGCTGAGCAGGCTCTGCTTGAGCTGGCAGAGCAGGTTCTCCCATGCCCCCAGTCTCAGCTGCTGCAGGTGGAGCATGACTCTCCACTTCCTCCTCGACTGCTCTCTGAGATGTAGGGTCCATATCCTATTCAAAATAAGAAAGACAAACAGATCTGCATTAGTGTCACCTCGACTTTTATAAATGTAATGTATGGTATGGACTCAATCTAGGCCCAGAAACGCCTAAACCGTGCTCTGATACCACTAAATGTGACACCCCTTACCCGGCTACAGTGTATCCGAGTAAGCTATGTCACACGGTGTACCGGCACACTCTATTTTACATTAATTAAATTTTTTTTTATCAAAGTTTTGAATATAGTTTGTGAAATATAGTTCATTTATTGAAATTATAATTTATTTGAGGTTCCGGAAATTTTTAAAGAAAATCCGGCAGAGTACCGGCTAAAAATGGAGAAAACAGTTCTTCGGAACCTATTAAAAACACTTCCAAATAATTTCCAAACAATCCCAACTTCAATTCATCAACAAAATCTCAATATCAAGATATCCACAACATTTCTCAATTTCAGTTCTCAATAACCTTTTCATTTCTCAAACATCCATTTCTCATAATACTCATATACAAACAATAAATAAATGCTCAAATTTTGCATTCATAGCCATAACTTTCATTATTTACATGAACATCAGAATACATTACATAAGTTCAAATACATATGAGAAAGTAAAAATTAGCTACAAAATATCAAAATGACACCTAGCGTCCTACCAATGCACTACAGAAGTTGAGGTGACACGGACACTGTGCAGAACTACCGGACAGACTCACCCAGTCTGCGGTCTACTGGGCTCACGATCTGTATCTCCAGTACCTACGCGTGGCAAAAGCAACGCGCTAAGCAATAATGCTTAGTGGTGCAATAGTATAATAAAAGAAAATAGCAGAAAATAAGTATGTATAGAATGTGTATGATTTCTTTGTTTGGTATTGGTGTATCCATTATTTCATTATCTTTGTCCACTTTCATTCATTTGGTTGCCCAAGTAACCTACACTAGATGACTGGACTGGATAACCTGTAAACTGGCATTGGGTATCAAGTACCTCGGGCCGTCACACCATCGGTCACATATGCATCTCGGTGTGCATGAGCGACTAACAATTTGTGATAACATTAGCACAAGGCCAAAGCTCAATACAAGGTCGAATGGCTAAAAGCCATAAAATCACAGAATGGCAAATTGCCATGTGCGATCGCTAATCGAACCCTATTGGCATGCCAAACTATCCAAACCAATCTTGTTAGGTATACTAGGGCATTTGAAACTTTTAAATTCTTCAATTTGTGAATTTAAAGTTTTGGTGTTACTATTCACCTCATTGGTCAACAAAAATGTTGACTTTTGGATAGACAATATGTACATTGACTTTGGCACTCCCAATATACCACATTTTACATTTAAAACTTGTTAGAATTGGTCACCATTACCATTTCTAACTTAAAACTAAGAGGGTAGAAAATTTTAGTTTTTGAAGTATAAGTTTACTGTTCCATTAAGCACTGTTACAGTGGGAATTTGAAGAAATGAAAAACATGAAAGTTGTTCCTTATTTTGTCTAGTTGAATTTCCTTTTTTGAATCACTCCATTTGGAGTTTTGTAGTTCCAGATATGGTCCAAAAACCACAGCTGGCCGGATTTGCATTCTGCAGAAATTACCATATCTACAGTAACATGAACAGTGACTGCCACTGCCATTTGGGTTAGGTTCTGGCCATAATTTGGGGTAGGTTCCTTCATGAAAGTTGTTTTTCTATGTCTTAACTTGTTGCTGTAAAAATTTCAGGTCAATTGACCAAATCTACAGTGAGTCAGTTACTGTTCATTTGGTCAATTCTGCAGGGGCTGTTGCAGAGTGTCCGGATTGGGGCCAATATTTGGTCCTCTTGCTTTGGTCTTTTGGGCATGGTTTCTTCAGCAAAAATGTGCCATTATAAGCCTAGTTTCATGTCCAATTGGCCAAACACCAATTGGACCAACACAGCCAAAGTTATGGCAGTGCAAGTGGACTGAATTTTCAGTCCTTACTGCTGTTGTCTAAGGCGACTGCAACTTCACTTTGCAATCCTATTTTTCAGTCCATTTGATGGTCAACTTACCTAAAATGGTCACTAATTGACCATTAAAATGTGTTCTAACAATTTCCTAAGCCAAGTCAATTTTTCACCCTCAAAACCCTAGTTTCCATTCCAATTTACCCATGCACCTTGGTTAAGCACACTAAATCATTATCTATGTAGATATATAGCTTAAACATAATCTCCAATTCATTCTAAGTCCATTAAAATCATCAAGACACTCCATTATTGTTCTCTCATTAGGGCTGCTGAAATTCAAGGCATGCATAAATATAAATTTCATTTATTTAAGTTACAAATTCTTGCTCACTTTAAGGCTTTAACATGGAATAAAGGAGATTTAAGTATATATATGCACTAACCTTGAATAGGGAAGATTTTTCCCCACTTAAAACTTCACTTTCCTTCACTTTTTAGGCTGCCAAACACTTCCCCAAGAGGTGTGATTAAGTTTTAATGAAGGGGTTTAGGGTTTAGTGGTGGAAACAAAGGAGAAAGGGAGCTTGGGAAGTGAGGTTTAATGGAGGTTGAGAGAGAGAGAGATTTCGACTGGAATTGGAGAAGAAGAAGGCAGCTGCAATTTAATTATTTTGGTCTTCATTTTGTCTCTTTTAAGTATTTAAGAAAGTTTATTAGCTTGTGATTGGTTGGTGAGTTTTAAATGACATCACAATGATGTCATAAATAAGCTTTTCTTTGATTTTTCTTTTCTTTTCATCACTACTCAATTTCAATTTAATTTCTAGTAATGTTTATTCATATTTTATGTCATATTAATTATTTACTCAACTGGATAAGTCGGCCAAAAATCACCTCTGAAGGCGAAATGACCAAAATGCCCTCCGTTTGGCTTAACGGGTCAAAATTGTCTGTACCGATTGAAAAATTTTTCTAGGTATTTTCTTGGCATTCTAATGCCATGGGAACCTCAATAACCCTTCTCTGGAGTCCCAAAAATTATTTTCTAATTTTTCCCCCGGGTCTAGGGCTCCTCGTTGCGAGAACCGCAATTTCCCTCTAGTTTACCCCTCGCTAGGGTACCGGCTCGTTTAACTTGGTTGTATTTTATTTCTAAAATTTTTACTAAATTTTTCTTATTAATATTTGAGTTAATTATGATTCCCGACTTTAATTTAAATATTTTTCCGGACCTTCTAGCTGTCCGGACCGACACCGGTCACCGGAACAGTAGAATGTACGGAGTTGTTACCGGGAGGATGTTACAAAATCCCTTGTAGTGTATTTAATGGGTTATCAGTAGACGGAGTTGGTAATTCATTAGGTATACTACGGGATCATGTTATTCCTTACAGAGGGGTAGGGTGTGACATTTCTCTACTCTAAACGATTTTGGGTTAAATCCTTAGAAATTTATAATGCTTCTAGGTTATGTTGTACTACTCTCCTCCAAGTCAATTTAGGTCTACCCTTTTTTTTTTCTTTCTATCCTCTAACCTAATGTGCTCTACTTGTCTAACTGGAGCCTCCGTATGTCTACGCTTCACATGACCAAACCACCTCAATCTCCCTTCTCTCAACTTATCCTCAATTGGGACCATTCCTACCTTTTCTCTAATACTCTCATTACGGACTTTATCTAGTCTAGTATATCCATTCATCCACCTTAACATTCTCATCTATGTAACTCTTATCTTAGACGCATACGACTCCTTCAGTGCCCAACACTCACTACCATATAACATAGCCGGTCGTATGGCTGTACGGTAAAATTTTCCTTTCAACTTATTGAGAATCTTGCGATCACATAAAACTCCCGTGGCACATCTCCATTTCAACCATCCAGCTTTAATCCTATAACTAACATCCTCCTCACATCCCCCATCTACTTGAAGGACTGAGCTGAGATATTTAAAGTGATTACTTTGGACAGTACCACTCTATCCAAACTAACTCCTTCCCTATCACCAGTTTGGCTTTCATTGAACTTGCAATGCATGTATTCTGTTTTTGTTCTACTTAACTTAAAGCTCTTTGACTCTAAAATACTTCTCCAAAGCTGTAGCTTTCTATTGACTCCTTTTCGCATCTCATCTATCAGAACAATATCATCCGCAAACATCATGCACCAAGGAATACTCTCTTGTATATGTTTCGTCAATTCATCTAAAACTAATGTAAAAAGGTAAGGGCTTATAGCTGATCCTTAGTGTAATCCAATTGAGATAGGAAAATCTCTTGTGTCCCCTCCCATTGTGCGCACAATAATAGTTGCTCCTTCATACATATCTTTCAACACTTGTATGTACCTAATAGATACCATCTTTTGTTCTAACACACTCCATAAGACATCTCTTGGAACACTATCATAAGTCTTCTCCAAATTAATAAAACCATGGAAAATCTCTTGTGTCCCCTCCCATTGTGCGCACAATAATAGTTGCTCCTTCATACATATCTTTCAACACTTGTATGTACCTAATAGATACCCTCTTTTGTTCTAACACACTCCATAAGACATCTCTTGGAACACTATCATAAGTCTTCTCCAAATTAATAAAACCATGTGTAGATCTTTCTTCACATCTCTATATTTCTCCCTCAAGCTTCTAATGAGAAAGATCGCTTCCATAGTTGAACGACCGGGCTTGAAGCCAAATTGATTGAAAGAGATAGAAGTATCATAACGTAGTAGATGCTCCACAACTCTCTCCTACAACTTCATAGTATGACTCATGAGTTTAATTCCCCTATAGTTCGAGCAACTCTGTATGTCTCCCTTATTTTTAAAAATAGGTACTAAAATACTCCTCCTCCATTCATCAAGCATTTTCTTTGAGTTTAAAATCTTATTAAATAATTTAGTTAACTATGCCACTTCCATATCTCCCAAACACTTTCACACTTCAATTGGTATTCCATCGGATCCACAGGCTTTACCCACTTTCATTCTCTTAAGTGTTTCCTTTACTTCTAAAGATCTAATCCTTTTAGTATAATTCACATTCTTTTCTACCGTTCTATAGTCTATATTCACGCTATTACCATTTTGACTATTATTAAAGAGATCATTAAAATAATTTCTCCATCTTTCTTTAATATCCTCATCTTTCACCAACATTTTTCCTTTTTTATCCTTAATGCACCTAACTTTATTAAGATCTTGATATTTTCTTTCTCTCCTCCTTGCTAATCTATAAATATATTTCTCCCCTTCTTTAGTTCCAAGTTTCTTATATAACTTTTCAAAAGCCTGTGCTCTTACTTGACTAACTGTCTTTTTTACCACTTTCTTTGCTATCTTGTACTGTTCATATGCTTCATTATTATCACATTTAGGTAATTTCTTATACCATTCTTTTTTTTCTCTTCACTGCCTTTTGTACTTCCTCATTCCACCACCATCTCTCTTTTGAGGATGATCCATGTCCTTTAGACTCTCCAAGTTCTTTTCTAGCTACTTCTCTAATATTTGATGTCATCTGTATCCACATATTATTAGCCTCCATATTCAGCTTCCATGCTTCGGACTCGAGAAGCTCATTTTTTAACTTCACTTGCTTTACTCCTTTGAACTCCCACCACTTTGTTCGAGCTACACTATTTTTTCTAACCTTACTTGAATTGTTTCTAAACTTGACATCCAAGACCACTAACCGATGTTGACTTGTTAAAGCCTCAACTGGAATGACCTTGCAATCCTTGCATAGAGCTCTATTTGTCTTCCTGGTTAAGAGGAAGTCGATTTGGCTTCTATGTTACCCACTTTTGAAAGTCACTAAATGTGACTCTCTTTTTATAAAGTAAGTATTTGCTAGTATTAGGTCGTATGCCATAGCAAAATCCAAGATGCTTTTTCCCTCCTCATTTCAACTACCAAAACCAAAACCTTCATGAACATTCTCATAGACTTGCCTATCACTTCCTACATGTCCATTCAAATCTCCACCAATAAAAATATTCTCTTCATTCAGTATGCTTTGCATTAAATCATCCATATCTTCCCAAAACCTTTGTTTACTCTCACTATCTAATCCTATTTGTGGGGCATAAGCACTAACTACATTTATTGTTTTTCCTTCTAGTACTAGCTTTACTAGTATAATTCTATCTCCTACTCTTTTCACAGCTATTACAGCGTCTTTCAATGTCCTGTCTATGATTATGCACACTCCGTTCTTATTTCTCTCCTTTCTGGTAAATCACAGTTTGTACCATGAATTACTCACTTCTTTGCTTTTCTCTCCTACCCATTTAGTCTCCTGAATGCAAGCAATATTCACCCTTCTTCTTTCCAAGGTATCCACAAGCTCCATTAATTTTCCTGTAAGTGATCCAACATTCCAAGTACCAACCTTGATCTTCCTCCTATCCTGTTCCTTCCTAATTGGTCTCCTTTTATGATATATTCTATTATTTTTTATGTCTATTTGTATGTTTTGTTCCACTATCTGTTCTACTATCTATCCTATGGACTAACTTCTTTACCCACACCAATCCATGATGTAGGAACCCTTGCTCACTTAACACCACACCCAGGCGCCGACATAGCGCGTCACTTTCGGTGAACGCCCTACACCCTTGCATATTTCTCACTACACCCGGGCTCTAATGTAGCGCGTTGTAAGTAGAGGATGCCTTAATTTTTATATCATTTGAATCCATATCATAAGGTGTGACGAAATTTTTACGCTGGTTATCACCTACCGCAACCCTCCTCCTTTATCCGGGTTTGGGACTGACTAAGCGCAAACTACTTAAGAAGAGCTATATATATATATAAAATAATCAGATGGACAAAGAGCAAGTGAACAACCTATAACAAAATAAAAGGACCCAAAAAAAAAAAAGCTGCAATTTAGATGCATGCAGGGGAGGCCGAGAGGGAAGAATAACTGGGAAGTCGATCGGCGACTCTATGAAGGAGAGATCGAGTGATTTGGAGTTGGAGATTGATGGGTTTATAGCTTGATCTCTTCGGCTCCCGGGACTCTATGAAAATGAATCTCCGATTTTGATCTATGGAAGATTAGAAAGGGTCTAAATGGAGTGGCAGAAAGAGAATGAGAGATGAGAGCGTGAGAAACAAAGAATGAGGAAGCTAGGGCCTCGTTAACTGCGTAAGTGAGAATGAGAGATGAAAGCGTGAAAGAGTGTTCATGAAGGAAGAAACGATGCAGTGTCGCACATGCATATAGGTTGAGTTCGGTTTACTTGATTTTTTAACTTTAAAATTCAAATTGAACCAAAAAACCAAAAATTTTCAAAATCACCAACCGAGACTGAACTGATTTACCGAATAATTGAACTAAAAAAATCAAATTAAATCGATTTGATTCAATATTTTCACTAGTTTCAATTGAAGTTGAAGTGATTTTATTTTAAATGAAATTGAAATGGGAATGTTAAACAAAATTTATTATAGAGCTCTTGATTTCTGTTCATATTTGATTTGTGTTCTGTATGATTTCAGTTGAACCAAACACGTGACCATACATAAGTACTTAATCCTGAAAATAATTCTACTCAAGTTAAGCAAGGGTAAAACTGAAGCACCAAACAAAACATATTTTCAAACCCTGGCCCCCTGCAGATAGCAACTTCAATTCACTGACCCACTAACAAGAGCTGGAAATTCTTGGAAGTTTCCTGGAAGGTTTGGCCTTTAGAAAACTCCAGCCATTGCTAGCAAACCAAAACAATAGGCCACTAATTCAAGCAAAATCAACTTCAAAATTTTACACTAGGACAGGAAGAAATTGTAGAAGTTAATAATAAAACTGCAATCTCAGATTGATACAGGAATATTGAAGCATTGCATTGAAACAAAGGCAGAGCTCACTGAGTTTTATTTACATTGGAACACTGGTTTTGAAAATTTATATTTATAACAGACAAGACATGCAAAACATTCCATGCCTAATTAAGAGACAATTCACTCTCCAGGGTTGTACGTTTAGGAAATTAGATTCCAAATAAATATGAGAGGCTCTTTCCATTTCTAGACAGCTCAACCGCTTCGTATACTAGCTTAAGGTCCATCTTCTTGTGCTGAATTAAGGCCAAAGAGAAAAGTTTCATTTGAATTAGCAAGGACACCACGCAGTAAGAGCACAAATGCAGTCGCACAGAAACAAAGATGGAGGGAGACTTACTACTCAATATAAAGCCCTGAAGCAAGCTCTGAGCTCTCTCTGCTTGCTCTGGAGTACCTGATATTTGAATGATCTTTTCCGTCACTTCTGGTCTATCTTCTAGGAGAGTTACATTGGCTCCAGATAACTGTCCCATAAAAGTAGTCATGCAGAAATTATTGGAGGCAAGATCTGAAAATTAGTCGCTAAATGACAGCAAGTGTAGGCTCACCTCACTTATTTGAGAAAGCTTGTTTTTTGATTTTGTTACAAGCTTGGGAACTGCATGGTCTGGTATGACAATTTCAAGTGTACTCCTAGTGACAAGTGGTTTGGGGATTCTAACAGAAAATGAAGATATATGTTACAAAGTTGAGAAAATAATGCCTTCTTATGATGCATGGAACAATAGCAGCAATACTATAATAAATAATGTGTTGCTCAATTCATTTAAATAAAGCTGAATCAGGTACCTATTTATTGCTGTGGGAACCTCTTCACGGCGCTCACTGTCATTCTGCTTCACTTTTTCAGTGCCAGATCCTCCAGCATCCTACAAAATGATGGTTTCTGACCTTTTAAAAATCTGAAATAAAGGAAAGTAGGCACACATTTTTTGAAGATCTGAAATCCCCATTATTCTAAATACTACCTTAAAGTAGGAAAGTTGCCCCTTTCTCAAGAATAAAATGAAAAGGTTGACTTCTCACCTTTTAAAATCTGATATAAAGGAAAGTGGGCAGATTTTTTTTCTAAAACCTCAAATCCCCATTGTTTTAATTACTACATTAAAGTAGGACAGTTGCCCCTTTCTCAAGAATTTAACAAAAAAAAGGTGGGGGAGCATTTTGCAGCATCATTATCTTCTTTCTGAGCCTAATCAACCTTTTCCCCCCTTCTTTTCTTTGTGCTGTTAGTTTGGAAGACCATTATCTTATGCAATCATTTGACAAACAAGGTCACATCCCATAAAATGCAAGTAACTTCTTAAAAGATAAGAACAAGATCCAGCAGGCACACAAAAGTGAGCCATCTGATATAAAACACACATTGGCAATTATCTGCCATAGCAAACAAATCAGTAATGCTTCAATCATTTGTCTAGCAAGCTAATAGAACTCATCCATTTTCAGCCGTTTTCATCCAATTTAACAACTTATATTAGTTGAAAATCTTTCATGAGGTGGATTAAGGTTAAGGTTGGCTAGTTGTTTTATTCTTATCCTCTCAATAGCAGAACAAGCGAACAAGAAAAGCCAGTAAAAATAGTATACATGGTATAATCAAGAAAAAAAAGAAATATGAAACAGAAAGAACAGCTTCCATGGAAAAGAATAACCTTTGATTGTTGTGCCACTGCTACAGCAGACTGCACATTCTGATAGGTTGCAGCAGGGGGTTCACCTCCACTATGACCGTCACGAGCTGGGGTTAAGTTCTTTGGAGAAGCAGACTCCATTCTCAGTGCAGAAGACGGTGGTGTATCCTTCTGAAAGAACTCCTTGTACAAGTAACTCCTAAGCCTTGACGTAACTTCAACAAGAGCATCTCGTGCTGCTTTTATTTCCCCTTCAATCTGTATAGAATATCAATGCCATTCAGAAACAGCAGAGATAATAACTGATTCTCTCTACAAGTCTCGTAGATACTTGAGCCTCATGAGATTTCCAATACTTCTTTTTCTGGCACAAGTATTTCAACTGGTAGCACACCAATTGAAGATGTAAATACACATCACAATCATGATAAACAGAAATATTCACATGAAGGATGCATCAGGATGATTCTCTTCAAGCATTCCATAAACACTAAAGAGGATCAGCTATAGAATCCATTCATCAAGAAATCACTTCATAACCACCAATCACATATGATACTCAACTCTATCAAAACCTGAATATAGCATTCAGAAGATGATTTTCTTCAATGACACTAAACACTATCTAATAATTTCAGCTTCAAAAGCATTTACACATCATATTAAGTGCATACCTGTACCAGCTCATCAGCCCCTGATACACAAGCAGGAAGTTTTTCCCTTGGCAGGATCTGTATTTTTGCACCAGTTAATCTCTCCATCTCAGATAATGATCCATCTCTTCCCTCAAAACATTCAATTTCACTGGCAGAGACAAGTAACTTAGTTTTTATTATATTGTCTTTATCTGGAACAAGATCAACAATACGAGTTTGAATATGCAACAACGCCTCTTGAGCTGGAAATAGCTCATCATCAGGACCCTGCATACAAAAGCAAATCAAAAGATATGTTAGAATTTCCAAAAAAGGAAATTTCTGGGGTGGGGGAAATTGGAGGCACTAAGAATTCAAAGTGAAAATATACAAATTCCAAAATATAATAATATAAGAAATTTCAAACTTAATTTGAAAAGAAGAAAATAGCTCGTGCCTTGTGTGTTAAATGATAACAGTCACAGCTAAAACACTGTGCAAAGTAAAATTCAGAGCTTTATAGGCAGCATTGACTACTAACCGCCCCATTACATAGAGATAAGTGACAGTAAATACCTCCTCAGATGAAATGATAATAATTTGCTCATCTGACCCAGATACAGGATCAGAAACCTTTACATCTACACCGATTTCATTTTGAAGCAAATCTACAATGCCATCTGTCTCTCCAACAACTTTATTAATCTTGTCAGTGGGGCAAAGCATTCTAAACACAAGGTCCTCACCGTAAAAGGTCTGTGCACTGTCATTCATGGTAACCCCACCATCAACTGTATAACCGGATTGTCGGGAGGAATAGTTACTGCTTCTGTAATTTGTAGCAGATGCTCGTGATCCAAATGAAGGCCCATCGACAGATGAACGACGTGCTGTGTTATTCATGTGAGGAATATAATCATCATCAGGGAAAAATCGATCTGGTGAGTGTAGTCTCCCATGGAAATTTCCCTGACTTCGATCACGATGCTGACTCTCCCTCAAGCGAGATGAAATAATTGCTATAGCATTTTTCACTGCATTCACATCACCTACAACCTGCTTGGGAAACAAAATGCACAAGGCTCACTCATTATGATCATTTTCAACTGACATCATTCTCTATAGGTTTCTATTTGCTAGAACAAAAAATAGTCTCCAAGAGGTAATAAAGGCAAGCAAATAAAAACTCCTATACTTCTAAAGCCCTACATTGTCTAAGTAATAAAAAAAGAGTAACATTATAGACATCATACCATGCAATTAATAGCAAAATCAATTGGATCAAGATAGTAAACCAATATCCAATTCATGCAGTCAAGAATCTAATTTCCCTATCATAATAATTCACAGGAATATCAATGCCCGAATTACCTGTATTAGCCTTTCCATGACATGGCTAAAGCAGGAACTTCAATTTAAGCCAAGCTCAAATGTATCTTAAATTACAGATGTGTGTAGAGCAAACATTTTGGAATGAATTTCTAAACAAACTTCACAATGAGTTGTATCAAACCACGATCCCCGGTGAAACGCATCAATGGAACTTATCAATCAGGGACTCCTAAGGTTTGGATATTATGTTTTTACATCAATGAGTGATTAGAAAGAAGATATGTGCCCAAGCAGCCTCAAAAGGCATATATATAAGTTAAAATCACCAACAAACAGCAATGATGCAGACAAGGAAATGTATTATTCAAATCATGGACAGTGAATCAAGCAACCTTTCATGGCAAGTTAAGTAACAAGTGGTTCTCCAATGAAGGAATTAAAAAAATGTATTAGAAAACAGCACCAGCCACCATTCTTATGCCCACATCAAATCTATGACTGCTCGTATTAGAGTAGTTGCCCTTTAAATAGGTCAAATTTCAAGTATCCAGAAATAAAGAAGTTATAAATTCTTCAAACCAGTGATTCATTTGGGTTTCAAGTCATCATCTGTTCATGTATTGTATAAAGTTTGTTCAACTGCCAAGCATTGTAAATGACTAACTCACTGCATTTAAAGATGAAGACATTAAAGTGAGGCAGTAACCCGGTAACCCCCTTGAAATAGTCCGTTTCACCAAAGCTCACAAGTGAAGTCATAAATTTTTAGTGAAAAGTCCGGGTAGCAGCAATAGCCAATAGTAATAGTAAAGTTGGTCAAGAAAACCTGAACAATCTCCTCAGACATGGAAACGCAGCGGGGCAAGGTATGATCTCTAGGCAAAATCCTAATCTGGGTCTTTGTCTCAATCCTCATTTGCTCAATTATCTTCCCTCCTTTACCCAACAAACAACCGACATGCATTCTCGACACTACCAACCTTGTAGCCACTCTGTTTCCTCTACCCCCATAATCATCCTCTTCATTCCCATAACCGCCGCCGTTCATAGGAAACTGAGCATCACTTTCAAGAATCCTATCATGTATCAAGAACAACGCCTCCTGAGCCGGCGAGAAAGCCGGTATCCGACCCTCCGGGTCCCGCCGCCGAGTATCGGATATCTCGATGATTCGCTCCTCATCTCCGGGGATCAGCTCGTGCACGTTGATCCACGCACCAGTGTGTTGTCTAATGGACTTGATTATACTGCCAGACTTGCCGATTACACCACCGGCTTTTATATCGTGACAGAGAATGCGGTAGGTGGTAGTTACCATCAAGGACGGGTCCTGTTGCTGCTTGGATGGGCGGTTGTTGTTGATGGTGGTGCTGCCGCCACGATGACGTTGGGTATTGGGGTTGTACTGGTGATTGTTGTACCTGGGTTTGGTCCTGCCCATGGTGGTTTCGCTATCATAGTCCTGATGATCGTAGTAGTAGTTCCTCTTAGATCTAGATCTCTCCATCTCAAATCAGCAAAAGCAAAGGTTTCAACGAGATTACAGGTCTTTGATTTTCTTTGTATCTTCTTGTCAGTCTCAAAAATGTCCAAAGATTCACGGTCCCAAAGTCAGAAACTGTAAGGGGCTTTCTCTGTTTGTTTCTTGGGAAAGTAGACAAAGAACGAGAGAGAAAATTCTTGAGTCTGAGAGCAGAAAACCTAATGAGGGAAGAGAAGAAGAATCAGAAGCTGATAACGAAGAAGAAGAAGAAGAAGAAGAAGAAGAGAGTGTTGAGTACTGATTACTGTGAGCATAGCTGGTAGATTTATTTAAGCCACTACTTCGCTTGTGTGTTTGGTCAGCAGGAAATTGGGGGTTTCATTGCTTGGACCGTGTGGTAATTGGAACTTTATCGTTTTCTACTCTTTCTTGGGTAACTTTTTTGGGGTTTTTTTTTAATACTAACGGTAAGAATGGGTAATCTTTTTTGTACACTCCCAATTTACTTTTATTGTTCAAAATAATATTGTTTTGCGTTATAAACAAAAGAATACGATAGAAATACAACATGAAAATAAAAATTATTTTTACAAGCATTAAAATAGAGAATTAGAGTTATTTTCTCTCTCTATTCTGTAAAAAAAGAACATCCTCTGCCTTCCTTTCATTTCGTCGATTAGGGTGACAATCTTTTACTCTTTCATGTTGTCAAACCTTTCTCTGCCTCTTCAGATAGAGGAAGTCCTCCCTCCCCTGATTTAGTCGTGTGTTTCCCTCCCACCACTTAATTAGGATGTAGATAGAATTTCAAAACTTGATCTTGCCGAAATCTAATTGTTTTGAAGTTTTTTTGGGCTGCCTTGCTTCTGTGTTTTTCCTTTCTTTGCTTTGTTTATGATTTACAGGTGACTCTGGAGAGCTCAGATCATTGATTCAACTTTGTTAAGATCTAACAAAACAATTCGGAAAGTGTGTGTTGGTGGTAACTCGTTGGGTCCATGAGTTGGCAGAATCAAATGGCCATCCTGAAAAGCACGAGTGAGTCACCGAATAGTCCTACCACCTCCACCCTCGACTATTGCTGAGTTGATCTACCACTTCCCTCTCCATGGTTTTGTCATTCTCCATACCGCTATTACTTGGGTACTTCTTCGGCTTTGCTTGAGCTCTTAGAATTGTTGTAGCAATGGGCCTTTTTCTGGAACGATGGTTTCCTTTGACTCTCTTTGTTTACCTTGAAATGCTTCATTCGATGGTGGCAGGTGCTCCTCCTCAGTCTAGCGGATCCTTTTACTTGGGTCAAATCCCAAGCTAGAGTTTCTTTATTGGGTCTTGGGTCATTTCTTTTTTTATAGTTTAGGTTGAGTTGTAGACCATGATCTTATATTTGTAGACTTGGTCTTTTTTGAATCCTCTAATTTGTATTGGGCCCAAGTCATTTATTCCAATCTATGAAATGTTACATTACGACCAAAAAAAAAATTATGATTAGCCTCCTTTGTATAAAAATTATGTCAATTTGTCTATGATAAGCCAATAATCATATTGTATCGCGCAAGCTTAAAGTAACACATTTATAATATACTTTACTATCTTATTGCATGTTACCCATAACCTAATAATTCATTTTAATCGATTAACCTGCAAATGATATTATTATTATAAAATAATAAATTAATTAGTAAATGAAATTTTAATTATTTATTATATTAAAAATTTGTTATTTTATTAGAATTAGTTTGTGTTTTTTATTAAAATTTATTTAATTGATGAATTTATGTAACATCTTGAAAATTATATTATTTTATTATTTTTTAATTTTTAATTAAAATATTAATTAATTAAATAATGAAATATTGATCTTTAGATTTTATATTTTTATATATTATTAATTTATTTATAATTAAAGTTAATATCGATTTTATGTAATATATTATTTTATAATGACTAAAAGTATTGCATCATGTGAAAATATATTAAATGAGTTATTTTATTATTGAGTCATGCTAAATCATATTAAATATATCAATTTATATTAAATCATATTAAATTAATTTTTCCTATAAAATCATATTAAATAAATTGTATAATGAATTGATTCGATATAATTTAATATTAATTTTATTATATCATATAATTTGTATAACAAAAAGTTGGTGTTTATATTTAGATTTTTTATATTATTAATTAATCATGCCATATTTGTATCAATGAATTATTACCTTTATTTTTAATAAATTTAAATTTGATAAATAAAAGTGAAGAAGAGATTTTTTTTTTAATTAATTTAATTAAAATTTAAATTTGAAATATATTAGTTAAAAAATAATTTTAATATCTTAAAAGTTTAAGTTTTAAATTCTGAACCAAAGCTCATTGGTAACAATTAAATGAACATAGGATTTTATCCCTATTTACTTAGGGTAACAGATTTTATCTTGATCAACAGCTACCTCTATATATAACTAGTAGAAGCCAACACATGCCCATATATCTATACACAGTACAAATATGAAAGCAAAGTTAGCTTGTCCAGTCAAGACCCAGAATTATTATTATCCTTTCGGACCACGTTGGGCATCCCAGGCATCCACCCTCCTTTTATATATATATATATATATATATATATATATATATATATATATATATTATTTTTATTTTTTTAAAATAATAATAATAATAATTATTATTATTATTATTATTATTATTATTATTATTATTATTATTATTATTAAAAGAGTAATTACAAATTAAATATTATTGACAAAAAAATTATAAAAATAATAATTATAAATAATATATTATTAACAAAAACATAATTAATAGATTAACTAATATAAATTCATTTATTTTGCTTAATTCGACCACCGTATCAAAAGATAATTAAATCAGTAGCCAAATAAAAAAAAAATAGAATTACTAACCAAAATTCAAACCGAAATGAATTCGTTCTTACTAAAATAATCAGATCAATTTAGTTTAATTATTCAATTATAACCAAATAATGACAAATAAGAATGTTGAGCTTTGTTCATAAGTTTCAACATCTTTTTGGTGTTCCATATAAAAAAAAAAATTACGTATTTAGTTAGGTAAAAGTTGTAATTACAATAGAAATTTATCCTACAAGGTATTATAATAATAATAATAATAATAATAATAATAATAATAATAATAATAATATTATTATTATTATTATTATTATTATTATTATTATTATTATTATTATTATTATTATTATTATTATTATTATTATTATTATTATTAAGTTCCCACCAATGAAAGGCATAGAATTTTAAGTAACAAAAGCAATTTATATAATATAAGAAAAATTAAGAATTAAAGTTTAATTAATTTAAAATTTTTAAGATTAACTCGTAATCTAATTTAATTAATAAAAAATTAAAATATAATAAAAGAATTCATAATTTTATAATAAAGATTAAAGTATAATCTACATATAGAGATCATGGTTGTTAATTTTTTGTTTTATAATTTTTTTATCACAATTGATTTCAATTGGAATTCAAATTTGAAACATTAGAATTATAAATATGACTCTAATACCACTAAATTATATATAAATGACATAATTATATTAATACAAATATATAAGTTATTCATTTATTAATTTGGTTTACTAAATTTTGATTAAAATTTAAATTTAAAGTTCTATAAATTTTTAAAATAATTTTAATATCATAATAAAAACAAAACAACCATAAATATCAATAATAGATATATCAATAATTAGGCACTTATACTTTCATTTCATGCCAATGTAACACCCTCACTGTAGCAATTACGTACATTCTATTTTTTCGGTGACCGGTGTCGGTCCGGACAGCTAGAACGTCTGAAAAAATAATTAGACTAGAGTGAGGAGTCATAAATAACTCAAATATTAATAAGAAAAATTTAGAAAAAATTTTAGAAATAAAATACAACCAAGTTAAATGAGCCGATACCCTAGCGATGGGTAACCCAGTGGGAAGTTGCGGTTCTCCTAACTAAGAGCCCTGTTAAGCCATGGAGAAAATTCATAAAATAATTTTTAAGACTCCAGAGAAGAGTCATTGAGGTTTCTATGGCATTAGAATGCCAAGAAAAGGTTTAGAAAAATTTTTCAATCGGTACAGACAATTTTAGTCTGTTAAGCCAAACGGAGGGCATTTTGGTCATTTCGTCTTCAGAGATGATTTTTGACCGACTTGTCCAGTTAATTAAATAATTATTTTGATCTAAAATATGAATAAATATTGCTAAAAATTAAATTGGAAATGAGTAGAAAAGAAAATAAAAGAAAAATGAAAGAAATTAGGAATTATGACATCATATGATGTCATTAAACACTCTCCACCCAATCACAAATTGACAAGCCTCTTAAAAGGGATAAAAAATAAATAAAAAAGAGACAAAATGAAAAATCAATCTGCACTTATCTTCCCCAATCAGCGGTAACAAAGGAAAAAAGAGAGAAAGAGAAGAAAGAAACCACCATTAAAGCTCCACCAAGCTTGAGTTCACTCACCATTTCACCTTAAAAACCCTAGATCACTTCAATAAAAATTGATCCCACACCTTGAGGAAGATAGTGGCAGCCAAGAAGTGAAATGAAATTGAAGTTTAGGCAAGGGCAAATTGGACACAAGTGAGGTTAGTGCCATATCTCTCCATTTTTTTTTATTTAAATTTGAAGTTAGGTATATGGATTTAGTTAGAAATTCATGAAATTAAAAGAACATATCCATGTATGGACCAATTAAAATTTTTGGCAGCCTAAGTGATGGAAGTGTTGATGAATTTTGAATGAATTTAAGTTGTATATGGGTGGTCTTGAACATGAGTATGAGACTTAAACATCATTAAGTATGTTGAATTGATGTATGTGCATGAATGGATATTTGAAAATTTGGGTTTTGAGCTATATTAGGGTTTGGCCATATTGATGGTAAATGGAAGTTATAATGGTCAATTAGTGACCTTTTGATGAATTTTGACCTTAAATTGGAGACCATTGTGGTATTGGAATTGAAATGGTATGCTGCCTTGAGTGGCCCTGCAGGTCTGGATGTGAGTCCAACATGTTTGGGCAGCTATAAATGGAGTTGTATAGATTCAATTGGTACAAGGCTAATTGGACATGAAACTAGACACATAATGGCACAACTTTGGTGAAGAAACCCTGCCCAGAAAACCAAACCAAGTTGACCTGAAATGGTATGCTGCCTTGAGTGGCCCTGCAGGTCTGGATGTGAGTCCAACATGTTTGGGCAGCTATAAATGGAGTTGTATAGATTCAATTGGTACAAGGCTAATTGGACATGAAACTAGACACATAATGGCACAACTTTGGTGAAGAAACCCTGCCCAGAAAACCAAACCAAGTTGACCTAAAAATTGTCCTAATCCGGGTGACTTGCATTCTGCCTAAGCAAAATGACCAAATGAACAATATTTATTTATTTGGTCATAACACAGTGTAGAAAGGTCCAATTGTCCTGAAATTTTACCAGCAGAAAGCTGAGATATAGACCTACAACTTTCATGAAGAACACAAATCCAAATTCTAACTATAACCTAGTCAAATTGCCAACCAAACTTAGGTCACCAAATCTGGCAGAACCAAATTGCCCAAAAATTCTGGGTACAGGTCACTCCGGCCAGTTATGGTAAAATGGCCATAACTTGAGCTACAAAACTCCAAATGGAGTGATTCAAAAAGGGAATTAAAGAAGACATAATAAGGAGCAACTTTGATGAAGAAAAGTTAGCCCAATTTCCACTGTAAAATTGTCCAATGGAACAGTAAACTTAGGTAATCAAAACTGAAAAATTTAGAAATGCATCTAGGGGACTTTAAATTGCAATTGGCAATTAATACTAGCAAATGTAAAACTCAAAATCTGGGATCTTGGTGTAATTAGAATTAACATATCCATTAAGTATGAAAAATTCAACATTTTGATTGACTATTAAGGTGAATAGTAATCAAAATGATTAGCAAACTAAGATGAAGACCTAGAACCAATTATAAGCTTAAATGCTTAGAATTGTATGACAAATGTGGACTATGCATCCTAGATAAAATTGTTAAAGGGAAATTAAGGCCATAAATTTGAAATCCATGAAATGTTCATGGATTGCTTGAAACATGAAAAGTAAGTCACCTAATTGATTTGAATAGATAGTTAGGGCTTATATGCCCATCACAAATAGAATTCATAAAATGTTAGTAACTCAACTTGAAATATAAAATTTGTAATTACATAAGTAGATTTTTGAATATATAAATGAGAAAGGAAAAATGTTTTGAATACAATGGTACATGTAAACCATTGTTTTGAATTGTGATTAATATGAATAACATAATGAATGAATAAATGAACCATATTAATGTATGAATGAGACATTAGTTCTCATTATCGTAGAAAGGAAAAGTACTTTGAGTACAATGATATAAAAGGATAATTGATGTGAATTATGATCATATATATGATCAAATGAATGTATACATTATGATTGAAAATTATTATGAAATAATGAAGTCATAAAATACAATATATTAATATTTAATAATATTATGTGCCCTTGTATTGCCTAGATATGTGTGTCAGATTGGATAGTTTGGCATGCCAATAGGGTATTGTTTTAGCAGTACTGTGAAAGGCTTTATGCCTATATTCATGGCTTTATGCCCGTATTCATGGCTTAATGCCTGCACTCATGGCTTAATGCCCGATTATGTGATATTATGGCTTTTTAGCTATACTGACTGCATACGTGGTTGACGTCCTACGTCCCATGGTATGACGGCCCGAGGCACTGCGGTGTCCAGTGCCAACGACCCGTTATCTAGTTTAGTCAACCTGTCATAGGTTACTTGGGCAATGAAATTTATTGAAATAAGTTAAGAATATTAGCAATTAAAACTATTAGAAATTAAATAAAATAAATGAGTAAGATGACCTAAAATAAATTAGAATAGTTATTTATTAGAAAGAATCGAAATGAACTGGACCGATATTAAAATTTACTTATTATGAGATAATCTGAGACAACTTAGCAAGTATTGAGAAAATGCTAAAAGATTAGCAAAGAAAATTATAACATAAATAAATATTGCAAATGTGACTTATATAATAATATAAGCATAAATTTATTATTTTTAGATCATTTTTCTTTGTACATTATTACTGTATATTGGCGAAATAAACACTTCCAAAGAACTAAATTAGGATATAATATATTAAATTTTAGAAACCGCATGTGAAGTATAAATAAATCTTAATTATCCGAATTTTGTTTCTATCTTTATTTGTATATTATTGTTATAATTGCACCACTAAGCAGCAATGCTTAGCGCGATGGAATTGTTTCCTTCGCGCAGGTACTGAAGCTAGAACCCAATGGACGTTTTACTGGGAATTTTGGGAGTTCTGATCTGCAGAAGTGTCTGAAGTATTCAAGGTTGTCATCTCCTCAGCAATGCATGTAGATAGGGCCCATATATATTATATTTTATATTTTGTATAAAATGCTTAGATATTGTATTGTAATGTATATTATGAACAGGTAATTAATAGGAATGCGATGTAAATTAATTAATTAGTTTTTTCATATGTAATTAATTTATATATCATGTAAATTATGAAATTTTGTAATTATTTTATAAATTATGTAAATTAAGGAAATTTGAAAATTTTGCTTATGTAATTTGAGATTGTTTACATATGAATTGAGTATGAATGGAAATGCATGGATAAGATTTTATTTTGAAAATATTGTTGAATTTCAAACAGGTGAATATTGAAATATGCCAAACGATAATAAAATAGGAGAAACTCCGCTGGTTTCTCCATCGAAAAATAATTGATGTTAAATTAAACGAATTCCAAATTATTAAAAAAATAAATTAAGATAAGTTAAGGTGCCCGGCACCGATTGTAGCACGCCTTGCTCAGCTACACTGTAGTCGGGTGAGGGGTGTTACAGCCAAAGTGCAATTCACTGAAGAAACCTTTTTTCTTTCTTTAAAAGGTGGAACATATACGTATAAAAGGAAAGTCACAATGATTAAGCCCATATGGTCAACATCTGAGCCGGCTGATTAGGCATGACATTCCCTCTCTAATTTTCGTTTTTATTAGCTTTATTGGGTCTAATAATCATTCTGAAGATAATTTTAATATCATTAAATTAAAATTAATTATTTTTCTATAATTTTTAACACCATGTCATCAAATACAATAAATTTCCAAACTCCACTAAAGCTCTGTTTGGTATTGAGTTTGTCACACCTTACTCCACTGTAAGATGTAACATGATCCCGTAGTACACCTAATGAATTACCGTACTTCGCCTACCGATAACCCATTAGATATACTACAAGGGATTTTAAAACAATTTTCGTGAAATTTAAATCATCGATTAAAATCTGGTGTTATAAAATTTTTTCAAAATTTCGGCAAAGTGCCGGCTGTATTTTGAGAAAACAGTTCTTCAATCCTGCAAAAGAAAATGCTCCCAATATGTTTTCTCAAATACAACTCCAATAACTTCATTTCAATTCACAATTCAATTCTCAATAAACAATCAATTCATTTTCAAACTAATCTCATGATAAAGAAACATTTCATTAATTACAAGACTCAAAATTTATATTACAAAACTATTCAAGTAAATGAATTCTCAAATTTACATTTACAATAATTTACATTTAATTACATACTAAAATGTGACACCCCTTACCCGTCTACAGTGTAGCCGAGCAAGTTATGCCACTCAGTGTGCCGGAGCACCAATTTATGTTTCTATTACAATTTATCCCTTTTAATTCATTTATTTTCAATTTTTGATAAATCTGAATTTATCCACAAATTTTATAGAAAATCCGGCAGAGTGCTGGCTGTAAATTGGAAAAACTGTTCTTCTGAACCTGTTTAAAAATACTTCCAAAATAATTTCTAAATCCAAACTCCATTATACACATTCAAGTCAATCTCAAAAATCTCAATATCAAATCACAATACTATTTTCAAAACCTTTCTGTTCACTTCATCACTTGAAGCATATTCACAAATAATTCTCAACATTTCATTTATCAACAAACATAATGCAAAAAACCTCAATAATATGAAATTTCATATATTTACATTAATACATAATTACAGGAGTTTATAGTTACAATCCAAACTAATACAAAATGCAAAATACAAAAGGGCCACCTATAGTCCTAATGTCCTACCATATGCAATGCAGATGTGAGGTGACTCTGGACCCCGGATGCAGCTCTGAAGGCTCACCCCGTCTGATGTCAGCTGGGCTCCCCAGCTAGGTCTTCAGTACCTGCGCATGGCAAAAGCGACGCGCTAAGCAATTCTGCTTAGTGATGACAATATAAAATAATATAAAATAACATAAAATGAAACAAATATGCAGAATGTGTATTTACATTT
Source organism: Hevea brasiliensis (assembly GCF_030052815.1). Taxonomy (NCBI): domain Eukaryota; kingdom Viridiplantae; phylum Streptophyta; class Magnoliopsida; order Malpighiales; family Euphorbiaceae; genus Hevea; species Hevea brasiliensis. The sequence continues at coordinate 49,734,870 of NC_079494.1, forward strand.
TTGGTAGACTTAACTTCTGATATTAATTTCATTATTATTTGATTAAACTTTGGTAAGGTTTATTATCATTGCCCGAGTAACCCATACTAGTTGACTGGACTGGATAAATGGGTAAATTTGCACTGGATACTAAGTATCTCGGACCATCACACCATCAGTCACATTGTGTCTCCCGGTGTGCAACAGAACAGCTAATAAGCTGTAATAATAATCAGGGTTAAAACGTAAGTATATCAACTCAAATAACATAGCCAAAGGCTATTATTTCACAGAATGTCATGGGAAAGCCATGAAACACAGAATGGCATGAAGCCATATGCAGTACTGCTAATAGAACCCTATTGGCATGCCAAGCTATCCAAACAAATCTTGTTAGGTATACTAGGGCATTTTACACTTTCGAGTTTTACAATTTTTGAATTTCAAGTTTTGGTGTTACTATTCACTTCATTAGTCAACCAAAATGTTGACTTTTACATAGATAATAGGTACATTGGTTTTAATACTCCCAACATACCACATTTTGTATTTAAAATTTATTGGTATTGGTTGCCAATACCATTTCTAAGCTTAATGTTAATTAAGCAGAATTTTCAGTTTTCATGCTTCATTTTTACTGTTCCATTGGTCATTTTTGTAGTGGGAATTTGGCAAAATGATCAATATGAAAGTTGTTCCTTATTTTGTCTAGTTGAATTTTCTTTTTCGAATCACTCCATTTGGAGTTTTGTAACTTAATTTATGGTCCAAAAATCACAACTGGCCAGATTGAAATTTTTCTGGACTGACCATATCTATAGTGCAGTGAATAGTGACTGCAACTCACTTGTTGGATAGGTTCTGGTCATAATTTGGGTTAGGTTCCTTCATGAAAGTTGTTGGTATATATCTCAGCTTATTGTTGGCAAAATTTCAGGTCAATTGGACCTTTCTACATTGAGTTATGGCCAAATGAACAAATACTGTTCATTTGGTCATTCTGTAGAAATAGACTGCAAGTCACCAAGATTAGGGCAAGCTTTTGGTCCACTTGGTTTGGTTTTATGGGCATGGTTTCTTCACCAAAGTTGTGCCATTATGTGTCTAGTTTCATGTCCAATTGGCCTTGCACCAATTGAACCTCTACAATTCAAGTTATGGCTGCCAAAACCTACTGGACTCAAGTCCAATTCTGCAGGTCACTCTAATGGCAGCCACACCAAACCCAATCCCATCACTCAACACACTTCATTTTTTATTTAAACAGAACTAAATGGTCACTAATTGACCATTAAAACCTATTTTCATCATCACATGGTCAAAATCCCATTTCCCCACTCCAAACCCTAACTCAAACATTACCATTCATGCATTTTCACTTCATTTCATCAATCCACTTAGTAAATACATATTATGGGCAGCCATGATAGTTTTTTAATTTCATTAAACTCAACATAATCAAACCCTAACCATGGCTACCAAAAATCTAGGGTTTACATGCAAATGGTATTCAACAATTTTTTTCTTTGTAATTTACACTCATTCAAAGTCCTTAACATGAATTTAAAGTAAAATTCATGGTTAGGTCACTAACCTCAAAGGAGTGAGATTTTCCCACTTGCTAAAGCTCTTGTTTTCCTCTTCTTTTTGCTCTCAAAAGGATCACCAAGGTGTAGTAGCAAGTTTTTGTGTTGAGAAATTCAAGTTTTAATGGATGAAAACCCAAGAAATCAAGCTTGGGTAAAGCTTGGTTATGGAGGGCAATGGTGGAGGTGTGTGTGACGGCAAAGAGAGAAAAGAGAAGAGAGTTTTTGAATTTTTTTTTCTTTTTCAGCTCATTCTATCTCTTTAAATAGAGTTATGCCATGTGTCAATGTTAGATTGGGTGAGAGAACTTTAATGACATCATGATAATGTCATAAATCCTTTTTCTTTCATTTTTCTCTCCATTTTTTGTATATTTAATTGCAATTAAATTTTTGGACAATATTTATTTATATTTTATGCTATATAAATTATTTATTTAACTGGACAAGTTGGCCCAAAAATCATCTCTAAAGACGAAATGACCAAAATGCCCTCCGTTTTGCTTAACATGTAACACCCCTAAGTTCGGTAGTGCGTTCTGCTGTTCCGGTGACCAGTGCTGTCCGGACAGCTAGGATGCCTAGAACCACACTTTAATATGAGTGAGGAGACATAAAATAATGAAATACAAGAAAAGAAAATACAAGAAAAACAAAGAAAAAATAATAGCAAAGAAATGTGATCAAGTTAAACGAGCCGGGAAACCTAACGATGGGTGACCGCACCGGGAAGTCACGGCGTGGACCGTTGACTGGCCCTGGACTGCGGGGAACCCTGGAAAACATTTTTAGGACATAAATAGAACCTTATTGAAGAATTAATCTCATTAGAAAGATTAAAGAAAAATTAAATAATTAGTACAAAGAAAAGTGAGAAATCGAAAAACAGACAAAATACGATTGTTCAGAAAAATCTGAATGCCACCCGAACAGGGGCATTATGGTCATTTGACACCCCGAATTGTCTTTTGACCTAAATGTCCATTAAAAATAAATAGTATTACACTTAGAAAATAAAATGAAAAATTAATTTGGTGGCACCTAAAGTAAATAACAAGAATTAAGGGTTAATGTGGAATAAATGAAAGTTAAACTTATAAAATGCTTTTAATTATGTTAGTGGACCACTAAACATTATATTAAGTATTAAAAAACCAGGTTCCTTCCACTATACCTCTGCATTTATGTTCTTCTTCAATTAAAACTTCATTTGGCCGAATGAAAAATTCTCCAAGCTTCATCCATGGCCGCCCATACACAAGCCCTCATGCACCATTGATCAAGCCATATTTCCATGCAAGTGTCTTCATTAAACTTTGTCTACACATCACAAGGAAGATATTGACACCAAATTTGAGAAGTTTGGTGAAGGTTTAGCAAGTTACAATCAAAGGTAAGTTTGCATTTTTGAGAATTTCTTTGTTAAAGTTTATGTTCATGTTATGGGTGTTAGTTTGGTGAAGGAAAATTTTGAGTTTGAAGGGTTATTGTTGTTTCCATTTTGGACAGCCATGGGGTCACGTTTTTGATGATTTAATATGCATATAATTGATGAGAAATAATGTTGATCATGGTGATTTAGTAACCTAGTGATTTACTTCATGTTTATATGGTGATTTATGCACTTGGATGGGAAATTGTATATTGGTACGGCAATGTAATGTTGAAGAATGGTTTGTGGCAGCTTGTGGACACTTGAAGAATGGTATATATTGAAGGAAGAGTGGGCAGAATATTGACCTAGAAGGATTGATGATATGTATGTGAATGAATGTTGTAAAGTGTATGTAAAGTTTGTAATGTTTAGGTGTGGTTGTAATGGTATTTAGAAATTGTAATTGTGAATGATATTTGGTGTGTTGAGGGTGATTGGAATCTGCCCAAAATAATGCTATTGTAATGTAGAAAATGTTTTTGGTAATGTGCCAAAACAGTTTGGTAGGGTATGGAAGTAAACCTTGCAAGGTAAATAATGTGTTTGAAGTTGGGGTGTGAAATGCATATTGAGGGCAGTGTATATTTTAACCTATAACCTTGAATTTGTAACCTCAATTGGTATGAGACCAATTTGGGGTGAAACTAGGCACAAAATGTGCCAACTTTCATTGAGAAACCATGCCAAAATTCTGCTTGCAAGGTGACCTAAAAATTTGACCAATTCGGATTAGGTGCAATTAGGACCTGAAAAATGACCAATTGGGCAGCAGTGAGTATTTAGGCCATAACTCACTCAAACCAGGTCCAATTGACCTGAAATTTTAACCATGAATAGTTAAGACCCATACCTACAAGTCTTATAAAGACACCAAAACCCAGAAATGACCATAAGCAAGTCAAACAACTTGCACAAGTTCGGGTCCAAAAACTGGCCGAACCAGAGTTGACCAAATTGACCAAAAATTGACCTAAATTGATACCATTTGACCAGCAATAGTGTAATGACCATAACTTGGTCTACTTAACTTGGATTGACCTAAAATTTTGCCCCGCGTGCAATAAGACATAGATCTACAAGTTTGTAGTTTTGACCGAAGCCCGAAAACCGAGGGAACTAGGCCGTCCGGCTAGGTCAAACCAGTATCCCGAAATCCAGCAAGTTGCATTAAAATGCACTAAACAAGGAAACGAGTTTGGCAAAACGTACCAAACCTAAAACCCTATCGAATGTGACATATTAACGACACTAAAACCTAATTTACCTAAAACGCAACGAGGGTCGGTATATTAGGTGATTAAGTGAATAATTGAGTTCAGTGCATTATTTACCAAACACCATCGATAGAGACAGTTTAATTTAGCACTGACACACTTCAAATTGTGTTTCTCAGTTAACAAGGACTCAGCAAAAGGGAAAGAAATACTGAGTCAAGACCAGGAGACAAATATCAGAGGTTTGTGCACAACAACTATTTCTCTTGAATTTTCAATTGAAATAAATATTGACTATTTGTATATTATTGTTTTAAATTGTGTTTGTGCACAACAACTGTTTCTTTTGAATTATTTTCAATGGAAATAAATATTGACTATTTGCATATCATTGTTTTAAATTGTGAAAATGTGTTTGGTGGACACTTATTGATTGAAAAACATTTTGAATGGTTTGAAACTGTGAAAAATTGTTTGAATGGTATTTGATGGATACTTATTGATTGAAAAGCGCTGTAAATGGTTTTTGTGGAAATTGAAGTGAATTACGAATTGTGTTGCCATTTTGTGAATGAAATTATAACTTTGGAAATTTATTGGATTCTTACGGATCATTTGAATAAAATGTTTGGAATTGTTTTGACTCACAATTGGCATGACACTGATACTATGTTCCTCCTCCATTAATGGGGTGAGTGTGATTATTCCTCCCTCTTTGACTTATCAGTCTGGGGTGAGTATGATTATGTTCCTCCCTCTTTGACTTCCCAGTCTGAGGTGAGTATGGATGAGTACTCATTATTCAGCTAGCTTCCTCCCTCATTGATTTCGATTATTGGGGTGAGCATGTCTTGTCGTGGTGTACAACACGGCATATATGGAAAAACGTGTGTCATGACCTAAATTGTGTTATAGATTGGCAACACTGTATTCTTCACTTATTTGATCGAATTGTGTTATTATGTATTGTGAGATTGTGAAACGGATTTAAACTCTCATTGACATATATTGTCTTTTGAACTCAAACATGATCTGACTTATGGAAAAATTATTGTGATATTGACAAATGGAGTTTAAATTCTTGTTGACAATTACTGTCTTGAATTTAACTATGATTTTAAGTATCCACTATTTACATGATTTATGAATTGTGATTTAAATTGTATTTGGTTAATGTTGTGCACCACTGAGACATTGTCTCAAATGATAACTTTTATTGTCGCCGCAGTAGAGAGATAGATGTGCCAGACTAGGCTGCTAGTACATCCAGCGAGGGATTACCTGGTATAACGAGTATACCAATATTTTGCATTTTGTACTGTAATGTATATTCACTGTATGTATATTTTGTTGTTGGTTTTGAGCAGTTGTAAATCCAACTTGTACATTTGACTTGTAAAATAATTATGAGTTGTTTTGGCTCGTACAAATTGTACTATATTTCCTTATCTCAACCTTTGAAAAATTTCTGTGGATTTTAATTGCTAAATATGTTGTGTTGAAAAATATGTTGGAGTTGGGATTTGGAAATATATTGAAGTATGCTTTTATGTGTTTCTGAAGAACTGTTTATCCAAAATACAAATAGCACTCTGCCAAAATTTTTACAGAAATTCCAAATAAATCAAATGAGTTAGTTGTTTCATTTCAATTCACCAAAGTTTTTAACACCTGTAAATAGTGCTCACCACTGTAAAAGAAGTAAGAAAAGTTTTTAAAATCCCTTGTAGTGTATTTAATGGGTTATCAGTAGACGGAGTTGGTAATTCATTAGGTATACTACGGGAGCATGTTATGCCTTACAGAGGGGTAGGGTGTGACATGTTTTAGTGGTATCAGAGCAATGGTTTTAAAGTGAATTTCGAACTGTGAATTTGAAATCTTTATGTCGGTAACTACAACTGCTCAAATGTTTGATACATACAGTACATTACATTATAAATATGCACTAACGGGAGGAAATCTCCTTGTATTATTGTACAGGAGGTCAGGGAAATAAATTTTGACACATTAGTGATTAGCCCTTAAGATAAGGACTGTGATAATAAGTGAAATTAGTTTTGAAAGAGTTTATCGACGAAAAGTATTTTCTAACACACCATAAATTATAAAGCTAATTGGCGAGCCTACTTAATGTAAGGCAAGAGGACGTAAAAGTAAGATGCAGTAATGGAATTGCTCTAGATGAGGGTAAGGAGGTTACTGTTAGAAATTGCTAATGGATATTGTAATCAGAATAAGTGTAACACCCTCCCCGTAGCAACTCCGTACATTCTATTCGCTCGTGACCTGTCGGTCCGCATACTAGAAAGTCCGAAAAAATATTTAAACTAAAGTCAGGAACCATAATTAACTCAAATATTAATAAGAAACATTTAGTAAAAATTTTAGAAATAAAATACAACCAAGTAAAACGAGCCGATGCCCAAGCGATGGGTAACCGGAGGGAAGTTGCGGTTTTCGCAACGAGGAGCCCTAGATCCGGGGGAAAAATTATAAAATAATTTTTGGGACTCCAGAGAAGGGTAATTGAGGTTCCTATGGCATTAGAATGCCAAGAAAATACCTAGAAAAATTTTTCAATCGGTACAGACAATTTTGACCCGTTAAGCCAAACGGAGGGCATTTTGGTCATTTCGCCTTCAGAGGTGATTTTTGGCCGACTTGTCCAGTTAAGTAAATAATTATTATGATCTAAAATGTGAATAAATATTGTTGAAAATTGAATTGAAAATGATTAGAAAAGAAAAGGAAAGAAAAATCCATAAAAAGCAATTTATGACATCTTTATGATGTCACTTACAAGTCCCCACCAATTGCATTCAAACAAGCATTTTTAAAACACTTAAAAGAGACTAAAAAATGGACTAAAGGGAAAGAAAAACGTGAGCAGCAGCCATTCTTCTTCTTCTTCACCAAAACGTGACTTTCCCCTCCCTCCATTGATGAGCTTGGCAAGCTCATGAAGCCCTAAACTCCCACCATATTTCCTCAAGTTCTCAACACAAAAATTTATTCTAGAAGCTTGCTAAGGTGTTTGGGAGCAAAAGGGAGAAGAGAAATTAAAGTTGGCAAGCTTGGAGATTCTTCAAGTTGAGGTTAGTGCAACTATAAACATAAAACTCTTAAATTTCATGATTTTGGACTTGAAATTTAGTAAGACTTATAATTTAAATGAACAAAAACCTATGTGTATGAGCTCTTGAATGTTGGCTGCCCTAGAAAAGGAATATGTAGGAGTATTTGATGAGCTTAGAGTGAAATAGAAACCATGTTGAGGTTATAAACATATAAGCAATGCATTGGTAGTTACTAAGATACATGGCATAAACCATGAATTTGAATTAGGGTTTGGAAAGGTGAAAATGTGACTTGGCTTAGGAAATTATTAGAGAGCATTTTAATGGTCAATTAGTGACCATTTTAGGTAATTTGAACAACAAATGGACAGAAAAATGAGATTGCAAAGTGAGGATTGCAGGCTGCCCTAGGACAGCAGCATAGGGACTGAAAATTCAGTCCCTTTGCACTGCCATAACTTGGGCTGTGTTAGTCCAATTGATGTTTGGCCAATTGGACATGAAACTAGGCTTATAATGGCACATTTTTGCTGAAGAAACCATGCCCAAAAGACCAAAGCAAGAGGACCAAAACTTGGCCCCAATCCGGAACCCTGAAACTGCCTCTGCAGAATGGACAAAATGAACAGTAACTGTTCATTTGGCCATAACTCACTGTAGATTTGGTCAATTGGCCTGAAATTTTTACAGCAACAAGTTAAGACATAGACAAACAACTTTCATGAAGGAACCTACCCCAAATTATGGCCAGAACCCATTCAACCAAGTGACTCAAGTTACTGTTCATGCACTGTAGATATGGTAAATTTCTGCAGAATGCATATCCGGACAGCTTGGGTTTTTGAGCCATATCTGGAGCTACAAAACTCCAAATGGAGTGATTCAAAAAAGTAAATTCAACTAGACAAAATAAGGAACAACTTTTATGTTTTACATTTCTTCAAATTCTAACAGTAACAGTGTCCAATGGAACAGTGAAGTTGACTCACCAAAACTGAAAATTCTGCTTGTGTTGGTTTAAACTTAGAAATGGTATTAACACTTAATGCCAACAAGTTTTGAATGCCAAATGTGGTATATTGGGAGTGCCAAAGTCAATGTACATATTTTCTATCCAAAAGTCAACATTTTTGTTGACCAATGAGGTGAATAGTGACACCAAAACCAAAAATTGGCAATTTTGCCAAAATGACCTAAGCTTTGAGAAAGTGACCAAAACCAACAAGTTTTGAATACAAAATGTGGTATGTTGGGAGTACTAAAACCAATGTACCTATTGTTTATGCAAAAGTCAACATTTTAGTTGACTAATGAAATGAATAGTGACATGAAAACTTGAAATTCAAAAATTGTGAAACTTAAAAGTGCAAAATGCCCTAGTAGGCCTAATGTGATTGGTTTGGATAGATTGGCATGCCAATAGGGTATTGTTTTAGCAGTACTGCGAAAGGAAAGGCTTTATCCCTGTATTCATGGCTTTATGCCCGTATTCATGGCTTTATGCCCGTATTCATGGCTTTTATGCCAATTATGTGATATCATGGCTTTTTAGCCATACTGACTGCATACGTGGTTGACGTTCTGCGTCCCATGGTATGACGGCCCGAGGCACCGCGGTGTCCAAGGTTAACCAACCCGTTATCCATCCGATGCCCAAAGATAGGTTACTTGGGCATGGAAAAGTATAACTGTAATTGAACTGATTGTTAAAGAAAATACGAAAATTAAGTTTTAGGAATGATTACGATAGAATACAAAGAAACTCAAGGTCATGAAGAAAATAAATAAACAAAATGCATGAAGAAGTTAATATCATAAAACGTAATTAGCCCTCGACTAAACATTAAGTTGGTAATTATTCAGTTCTTATGAACACAATGGCTAAGAAATTATGATTTTTATTTGCATATTATTTCTTTCTATTTTATTATTTGCACCACTAAGCTTTATGCTTAGCGTCGCTTTGCAACGCTGTAGGTACCAAGATTGGACAGAGGGCCGAGACCACGATTCGTAAGACAGTTCACGCTCGCATAGTGTCATGTCACCTCACCGCCGTCACAAGTGCATTGGTAGGACGCTAGATGTCATTTTAGTATTTTGTAATTGATTTTATTTTCTCATATGTATTTGAACTTATATAATATATTTTGATATTCATGTAAATAAGGTAAAGTGTGGTTGTAAATGGAAAAGTGAATGTTTATCTATGATATATGCATGGTATCATATGAGATGGATGAATGATTGAGAAATGAATGGTTGACAAATGTTGAGAACTGAAATTGAGAAATATTGATGAGATTTTGATATTGGAGTTTGGAAATGATTGAATGTGAATATTGGAAGTGTTTTTAACAGGATCCGAAGAACGGTTTTCTCCATTTTTAGCCGGTACTCCGCCGGATTTTCTTTAAAATTTTCGGAACCTCAAATAAATTATAATTTCGATAAATGGCTTAAATAAATTATATTTCACAAGCTATATTCAAAAGGAAGAATAAAAATGAATTAAGATAAAATAGAGTGCTCGGCACACTGAGTGGCATAACTTGTTCGGCTACACTGTAGTCGGATAAGGGGTGTCACACTCAACACACCAAATATCATTCACAATTACAATTTCTAAATACCATTACAACCACACCTAAACATTACAAACTTTACATACACTTTACAACATTCATTCACATACATATCATCAATCCTTCTAGGTCAATATTCTGCCCACTCTTCCTTCAATATATACCATTCCTCAAGTGTCCACAAGCTGCCACAAACCATTCTTCAACATTACATTGCCGTACCAATATACAATTTCCCATCCAAGTGCATAAATCACCATATAAACATGAAGTAAATCACTAGGTTACTAAATCACCATGATCAACATTATTTCTCATCAATTATATGCATATTAAATCATAAAAAACGTGACCCCATGGCTGTCCAAAATGGAAACAACAATAACCCTTCAAACTCAAAATTTTCCTTCACCAAACTAACACCCATAACATGAACATAAACTTTAACAAAGAAATTCTCAAAAATGCAAACTTACCTTTGATTGTAACTTGCTAAACCTTCACCAAACTTCTCAAATTTGGTGTCAATATCTTCCTTGTGATGTGTAGACAAAGTTTAATGAAGACACTTGCATGGAAATATGGCTTGATCAATGGTGCATGAGGGCTTGTGTATGGGGCCATGGATGAAGCTTGGAGAATTTTTCATTCGCCAAATGAAGTTTTAATTGAAGAAGAAGATAAATGCAGAGGTATAGTGGAAGGAACCTGGTTTTTTAATACTTAATATAATGTTTAGTGGTCCACTAACATAATTAAAAGCATTTTATAAGTTTAACTTTCATTTATTCCACATTAACCCTTAATTCTTGTTATTTACTTTAGGTGCCACCAAATTAATTTTTCATTTTATTTTCTAAGTGTAATACTATTTATTTTTAATGGAAATTTAGGTCAAAAGACAATTCGGGGTGTCAAATGACCATAATGCCCCTGTTCGGGTGGCATTCCCGATTTTTCTGAATAATCGTATTTTGTCTGCTTTTTCGATTTCTCACTTTTCTTTGTACTAATTATTTAATTTTTCTTTAATCTTTCTAATGAGATTAATTCTTCAATAAGGTTCTATTTATGTCCTAAAAATGTTTTCCGTGGTTCCCCGATCAGAGTACGATCAACGGTCCACGCCGTGACTTCGGTCTGGCCACCCATCGTTAGGTTTCCTACTGCTTAACTTGATCACATTTCTTTGCTATTATTTTTCCTTTGTTTTTCTTGTATTTTCTTTTCTTGTATTTCATTATTTTATGTCTCCTCACTCATATTAAAGTGTGTTTCTAGGCATCCTAGCTGTCCGGACAGCACTGGTCACCGGAACAGCAGAACGCACTACCGAACTTAGGGGTGTTACAATTCTCCCCTTAAATAAATTTCATTCCACGAAATTTTTACCCAGTAGCCATCTTACAATAGTCATACATTTATTTTTTTTTCCTATATGATCGTAAGACTTTTAACAATCTAATACAATGTTTAATTTGTTTGGATAACACCAATCTCCTCTTACTATTGTGTTGTCTAATATTTCGGTTCACATTCCTTCTTGAATGACCCTTGAGGTCATGTGAGAATCATTCATCAGTCATTGGTCCTCTGACCATTCTAGTCCATAGTCTTCCTCACATTTGTAATATTTCTTTGTTACACATGAATCAACTGTTCAATTCTCTATTTTCATAACTCTTTTTATCTGTCAATATTCTATAACTTACTTCCTTTTGTACTGAACTATAACCCTTCGATATTTTAACTTTTGAGTTTTAGATCCCTAAGTAGGATTTTCAAACTTATTTCTAACAATTAAATTCTGTCATGGCATAACTATACCAAAATGTATGCCGTTGGCAACTATTCTTATCTAGGTGTACTATCGGTTAGTACGTAGCTCTACACAATAATCTCAAGTTAGTATCAGTAACTGCGACTACAAGATAAACATCAAGAACATTGCATAGTTACTACGATACATCACAATAGATCAAACTTTGTTATCTTTTATTCTTTTTGAATTCACTGATATTCGAATCTTATTCTGATTACAATATCCATTAGCAATTTCTAACAGTAACCTCCTTACCCTCATCTAGAGCAATTCCATTACTGCATCTTACTTTTACGTCCTCTTGCCTTACATTAAGTAGGCTCGCCAATTAGCTTTATAATTTATGGTGTGTTAGAAAATACTTTTCGCCGATAAACTCTTTCAAAACTAATTTCACTTATTATCACAGTCCTTATCTTAAGGGCTAATCACTAATGTGTCAAAATTTATTTCCCTGACCTCCTGTACAATAATACAAGGAGATTTCCTCCCGTTAGTGCATATTTATAATGTAATGTACTGTATGTATCAAACATTTGAGCAGTTGTAGTTACCGACATAAAGATTTCAAATTCACAGTTCGAAATTCACTTTAAAACCATTGCTCTGATACCACTAAAACATGTCACACCCTACCCCTCTGTAAGGCATAACATGCTCCCGTAGTATACCTAATGAATTACCAACTCCGTCTACTGATAACCCATTAAATACACTACAAGGGATTTTAAAAACTTTTCTTACTTCTTTTACAGTGGTGAGCACTATTTACAGGTGTTAAAAACTTTGGTGAATTGAAATGAAACAACTAACTCATTTGATTTATTTGGAATTTCTGTAAAAATTTTGGCAGAGTTCTATTTGTATTTTGGATAAACAGTTCTTCAGAAAACCTGTAAAAAGCATACTTCAATATATTTCCAAATCCCAACTCCAACATATTTTTCAACACAACATATTTAGCAATTAAAATCCACAGAAATTTTTCAAAGGTTGAGATAAGGAAATATAGTACAATTTGTACGAGCCAAAACAACTCATAATTATTTTACAAGTCAAATGTACAAGTTGGATTTACAATCGCTCAAAACCAACAACAAAATATACATACAAAGGAATATACATTACAAGACAAAATGCAAAATATTGGTATACTCGTTATACTGTAATCCTCATTGGATGTACTAGCGGCCTAGTCTCACGCCTGTCTATCTCTCTACCGCGACAAAGAATAAAAGCTATCGCTGAGACAATATCTCAGTGGTGCACAACATTAACCAAATACAATTTAAATCACAATTCATAAATCATGTAAATAGTGGATACTTAAAATCATAGTTAAATTCAAGACAGTAATTGTCAACAAGAATTTAAACTCCATTTGTCAATATCACAATAATTTTTCCATAAGTCAGATCATGTTTGAGTTCAAAAGACAATATATGTCAATGAGAGTTTAAATCCGTTTCACAATCTCACAATACATAATAACACAATTCGATCAAATAAGTGAAGAATACAGTGTTGCCAATCTATAACACAATTTAGGTCATGACACACGTTTTTCCATATATGCCGTGTTGTACACCACGACAAGACATGCTCACCCCAATAATCGAAATCAATGAGGGAGGAAGCTAGCTGAATAATGAGTACTCATCCATACTCACCTCAGACTGGGAAGTCAAAGAGGAGGAACATAATCATACTCACCCTGCATCGATAAGTCAAAGAGGGAGGAATAATCACACTCACCCCATTAATGGAGGAGGAACATAGTATCAGTGTCATGCCAATTGTGAGTCAAAACAATTCCAAACATTTTATTCAAATGATCCGTAAGAATCCAATAAATTTCCAAAGTTATAATTTCATTCACAAAATGGCAACACAATTGTAATTCACTTCAATTTCCACAAAACCATTTACAGCTTTTCAATCAATAAGTATCCATCAAATACCATTCAAACAATTTTTCACAGTTTCAAACCATTCACAATGTTTTTCAATCAATAAGTGTCCACCAAACACATTTCCACAATTTAAAACAATGATATGCAAATAGTCAATATTTATTTCCATTGAAAATAATTCAAAAGAAACATTTGTTGTGCACAAACACAATTTAAAACAATAATATACAAATAGTCAATATTTATTTCAATTGAAAATTCAAGAGAAATAGTTGTTGTGCAAAAACCTCTGATATTTGTCTCCTTGTCTTGACTCAGTATTTCTTTCCCTTTTGCTGAGTCCTTGTTAACTGAGAAACACAATTTGAAGTGTTTCAGTGCTAAATTAAACTGTCTCTATCGATGGTGTTTGGTAAATAATGCACTGAACTCAATTATTCACTTAATCACCTAATATACCGACCATCGATGCGGTTTAGGTACCTTAGGTTTTAGTGTCATTAATATGTCACATTCGATAGGGTTTTAGGTTTGATGCTTTTGCCAAACTCGTTTCCTTGTTTAGTGCATTTTAATGCAACTTGTCGATTTCGGATACTGGTTTGACCTAGCCGGACGGCCTAGTTCCTCGGTTTTCGGGCTTCGGTCAAAACTACAAACTTGTAGATCTATGTCTTATTGCACGCGGGGCAAAATTTTAGGTCAATCCGAGTTAAGTAGACCAAGTTATGGTCATTACACTATTGCTGGTCAAATGGTATCAATTTAGGTCAATTTTTGGTCAATTTGGTCAACTCTGGTTCGGCCAGTTTTTGGACCCGAACTTGTGCAAGTTGTTTGACTTGCTTATGGTCATTTCTGGGTTTTGGTGTCTTTATAAGACTTGTAGGTATGGGTCTTAACTATTCATGGTTAAAATTTCAGGTCAATTGGACCTGGTTTGAGTGAGTTATGGCCTAAATACTCACTGCTGCCCAATTGGTCATTTTTCAGGTCCTAATTGCACCTAATCCGAATTGGTCAAATTTTTAGGTCACCTTGCAAGCAGAATTTTGGCATGGTTTCTCAATGAAAGTTGGCACATTTTGTGCCTAGTTTCACCCCAAATTGGTCTCATACCAATTGAGGTTACAAATTCAAGGTTATAGGCTAAAATATATACTGCCCTCAATATGCATTTCACACCCCAACTTCAAACACATTATTTACCTTGCAAGGTTTACTTCCATACCCTACCAAACTGTTTTGGCACATTACCAAAAACATTTTCTACATTACAATAGCATTATTTTGGGCAGATTCCAATCACCCTCAACACACCAAATATCATTCACAATTACAATTTCTAAATACCATTACAACCACACCTAAACATTACAAACTTTACATACACTTTACAACATTCATTCACATACATATCATCAATCCTCCTAGGTCAATATTCTGCCCACTCTTCCTTCAATATATACCATTCCTCAAGTGTCCACAAGCTGCCACAAACCATTCTTCAACATTACATTGCCGTACCAATATACAATTTCCCATCCAAGTGCATAAATCACCATATAAACATGAAGTAAATCACTAGGTTACTAAATCACCATGATCAACATTATTTCTCATCAATTATATGCATATTAAATCATAAAAAACGTGACCCCATGGCTGTCCAAAATGGAAACAACAATAACCCTTCAAACTCAAAATTTTCCTTCACCAAACTAACACCCATAACATGAACATAAACTTTAACAAAGAAATTCTCAAAAATGCAAACTTACCTTTGATTGTAACTTGCTAAACCTTCACCAAACTTCTCAAATTTGGTGTCAATATCTTCCTTGTGATGTGTAGACAAAGTTTAATGAAGACACTTGCATGGAAATATGGCTTGATCAATGGTGCATGAGGGCTTGTGTATGGGCGGCCATGGATGAAGCTTGGAGAATTTTTCATTCGGCCAAATGAAGTTTTAATTGAAGAAGAAGATAAATGCAGAGGTATAGTGGAAGGAACCTGGTTTTTTAATACTTAATATAATGTTTAGTGGTCCACTAACATAATTAAAAGCATTTTATAAGTTTAACTTTCATTTATTCCACATTAACCCTTAATTCTTGTTATTTACTTTAGGTGCCACCAAATTAATTTTTCATTTTATTTTCTAAGTGTAATACTATTTATTTTTAATGGACATTTAGGTCAAAAGACAATTCGGGGTGTCAAATGACCATAATGCCCCTGTTCGGGTGGCATTCCCGATTTTTCGGTAACACCGTATTTTGTCTGTTTTTCGATTTCTCACTTTTCTTTATACTAATTATTTAATTTTTCTTTAATCTTTTTAATGAGATTAATTCTTCAATAAGGTTCTATTTATGTCCTAAAAATGTTTTCCGTGGTTCCATGATCCAGGCAGTACCAACGGTCCACGCCGTGACTTCCTATCTGTCACCCATCGTTAGGTTTCCCGGCTCGTTTAACTTGATCACATTTCTTTGCTATTATTTTTCCTTTGTTTTTCTTGTATTTTCTTTTCTTGTATTTCATTATTTTATGTCTCCTCACTCATATTAAAGTGTGTTTCTAGGCATCCTAGCTGTCCGACAAAGATCGGTCACCGAATGCAATGAACGCACTACCGAACTTAGGGGTGTTACAATTCTCCCCCCCTTAAATAAATTTCGTCCACGAAATTTTTACCCAGTAGCCATCTTACAATAGTCATACATTTATTTTTTTTTCCTATATGATCGTAAGACTTTTAACAATCTAATACAATGTTTAATTTGTTTGGATAACACCAATCTCCTCTTACTATTGTGTTGTCTAATATTTCGGTTCACATTCCTTCTTGAATGACCCTTGAGGTCATGTGAGAATCATTCATCAGTCATTGGTCCTCTGACCATTCTAGTCCATAGTCTTCCTCACATTTGTAATATTTCTTTGTTACACATGAATCAACTGTTCAATTCTCTATTTTCATAACTCTTTTTATCTGTCAATATTCTATAACTTACTTCCTTTGTAATCTAACTATAACCCTTCGATATTTTAACTTTTGAGTTTTAGATCCCTAAGTAGGATTTTCAAACTTATTTCTAACAATTAAATTCTGTCATGGCATAACTATACCAAAACAGATGCCGTTGGCAACTATTCTTATCTAGGTGTACTATCGGTTAGTACGTAGCTCTACACAATAATCTCAAGTTAGTACTGTAATCTGCAGCTTACAGTATAAACATCAAGAACATTGCATAGTTACTACGATACATCACAATAGATCAAACTTTGTTATCTTTTATTCTTTTTGAATTCACTGATATTCGAATCTTATTCTGATTACAATATCCATTAGCAATTTCTAACAGTAACCTCCTTACCCTCATCTAGAGCAATTCCATTACTGCATCTTACTTTTACGTCCTCTTGCCTTACATTAAGTAGGCTCGCCAATTAGCTTTATAATTTATGGTGTGTTAGAAAATACTTTTCGCCGATAAACTCTTTCAAAACTAATTTCACTTATTATCACAGTCCTTATCTTAAGGGCTAATCACTAATGTGTCAAAATTTATTTCCCTGACCTCCTGTACAATAATACAAGGAGATTTCCTCCCGTTAGTGCATATTTATAATGTAATGTACTGTATGTATCAAACATTTGAGCAGTTGTAGTTACCGACATAAAGATTTCAAATTCACAGTTCGAAATTCACTTTAAAACCATTGCTCTGATACCACTAAAACATGTCACACCCTACCCTCTCAGAAGGCATAACATGCTCCCGTAGTATACCTAATGAATTACCAACTCCGTCTCATCGATAACCCATTAAATACACTACAAGGGATTTTAAAAACTTTTCTTACTTCTTTTACGATGGTGAGCACTATTTACAGTGTTAAAAACTTTGGTGAATTGAAATGAAACAACTAACTCATTTGATTTATTTGGAATTTCAGAAAATTTTGTGAGTTCTATTTGTATTTTGATAAACAGTTCTTGAAAACTGTAAAAGCATACTTCAATATATTTCCAAATCCCAACTCCAACATATTTTTCAACACAACATATTTAGCAATTAAAATCCACGTAAATTTTTCAAAGGTTGAGATAAGGAAATATAGTACAATTTATGCGAGCCAAAACAACTCATAATTATTTTACAAGTCAAATGTACAAGTTGGATTTACAATCGCTCAAAACCAACAACAAAATATACATACGGTGAATATACATTACAAGATAAAATGCAAAATATTGGTATACTCGTTATACGTGTAATCCTCATTGGATGTACTAGCGGCCTAGTCTGCCGCTCTGTCTATCTCTCTACTGCGACAAAGAATAAAAGCTATCACGAGACAATGTCTCGATGGTGCACAACATTAACCAAATACAATTTAAATCACAATTCATAAATCATGTAAATAGTGGATACTTAAAATCATAGTTAAATTCAAGACAGTAATTGTCAACAAGAATTTAAACTCCATTTGTCAATATCACAATAATTTTTCCATAAGTCAGATCATGTTTGAGTTCCAAAGACAATATATGTCAATGAGAGTTTAAACTGCTTTCACAATCTCACAATACATAATAACACAATTCGATCAAATAAGTGAAGAATACAGTGTTGCCAATCTATAACACAATTTAGGTCATGACACACGTTTTTCCATATATGCCGTGTTGTACACCACGACAAGACATGCTCACCCCAATAATCGAAATCAATGAGGGAGGAAGCTAGCTGAATAATGAGTACTCATCCATACTCACCTCAGACTGGGAAGTCAAAGAGGGAGGAACATAATCATACTCACCCCAGACTGATAAGTCAAAGAGGGAGGAATAATCACACTCACCCCATTAATGGAGGAGGAACATAGTATCAGTGTCATGCCAATTGTGAGTCAAAACAATTCCAAACATTTTATTCAAATGATCCGTAAGAATCCAATAAATTTCCAAAGTTATAATTTCATTCACAAAATGGCAACACAATTCGTAATTCACTTCAATTTCCACAAAAACCATTTACAGCGCTTTTCAATCAATAAGTATCCATCAAATACCATTCAAACAATTTTTCACAGTTTCAAACCATTCACAATGTTTTTCAATCAATAAGTGTCCACCAAACACATTTCCACAATTTAAAACAATGATATGCAAATAGTCAATATTTATTTCCATTGAAAATAATTCAAAAGAAACAGTTGTTGTGCACAAACACAATTTAAAACAATAATATACAAATAGTCAATATTTATTTCAATTGAAAATTCAAGAGAAATAGTTGTTGTGCACAAACCTCTGATATTTGTCTCCTGGTCTTGACTCAGTATTTCTTTCCCTTTTGCTGAGTCCTTGTTAACTGAGAAACACAATTTGAAGTGTTTCAGTACCAAATTAAATTGTCTCTATCGATGGTGTTTGGTAAATAATGCACTGAACTCAATTATTCACTTAATCACCTAATATACCGACCCTCGATGTTTTCTAGGTAAATTAGGTTTTAGTGTCCTTTACATGTCACATTCGATAGGGTTTTAGGTTTGGTACGTTTTGCCAAACTCGTTTCCTTGTTTAGTGCATTTTAATGCAACTTGCTGGATTTCGGGATACTGGTTTGACCTAGCCGGACGGCCTAGTTCCCTCGGTTTTCGGGCTTCGGTCAAAACTACAAACTTGTAGATCTATGTCTTATTGCACGCGGGGCAAAATTTTAGGTCAATCCGAGTTAAGTAGACCAAGTTATGGTCATTACACTATTGCTGGTCAAATGGTATCAATTTAGGTCAATTTTTGGTCAATTTGGTCAACTCTGGTTCGGCCAGTTTTTGGACCCGAACTTGTGCAAGTTGTTTGACTTGCTTATGGTCATTTCTGGGTTTTGGTGTCTTTATAAGACTTGTAGGTATGGGTCTTAACTATTCATGGTTAAAATTTCAGGTCAATTGGACCTGGTTTGAGTGAGTTATGGCCTAAATACTCACTGCTGCCCAATTGGTCATTTTTCAGGTCCTAATTGCACCTAATTGAGCTGAGGCGAAGCAAATCCGTGAGGTGATATGGGTTCGAATCCTAGCTCTGCAGGGCGAAGGGATTTAACTCCACCAAAGCGGACAGTACCGATTTGAGTTGCATCGCCGGCCTCTAGAGGGGTACGCCGGCAAGATGGCCACCCATAGAGGGGCTTGAGCTGGGGCCCACTAAGTCGGGGTGTGACATTGAGGGTGATTGGAATCTGCCCAAAATAATGCTATTGTAATGTAGAAAATGTTTTTGGTAATGTGCCAAAACAGTTTGGTAGGGTATGGAAGTAAACCTTGCAAGGTAAATAATGTGTTTGAAGTTGGGGTGTGAAATGCATATTGAGGGCAGTGTATATTTTAGCCTATAACCTTGAATTTGTAACCTCAATTGGTATGAGACCAATTTGGGGTGAAACTAGGCACAAAATGTGCCAACTTTCATTGAGAAACCATGCCAAAATTCTGCTTGCAAGGTGACCTAAAAATTTGACCAATTCGGATTAGGTGCAATTAGGACCTGAAAAATGACCAATTGGGCAGCAGTGAGTATTTAGGCCATAACTCACTCAAACCAGGTCCAATTGACCTGAAATTTTAACCATGAATAGTTAAGACCCATACCTACAAGTCTTATAAAGACACCAAAACCCAGAAATGACCATAAGCAAGTCAAACAACTTGCACAAGTTCGGGTCCAAAAACTGGCCGAACCAGAGTTGACCAAATTGACCAAAAATTGACCTAAATTGATACCATTTGACCAGCAATAGTGTAATGACCATAACTTGGTCTACTTAACTCGGATTGACCTAAAATTTTGCCCCGCGTGCAATAAGACATAGATCTACAAGTTTGTAGTTTTGACCGAAGCCCGAAAACCGAGGGAACTAGGCCGTCCGGCTAGGTCAAACCAGTATCCCGAAATCCAGCAAGTTGCATTAAAATGCACTAAACAAGGAAACGAGTTTGGCAAAACGTACCAAACCTAAAACCCTATCGAATGTGACATATTAATGACACTAAAACCTAATTTACCTAAAACGCAACGAGGGTCGGTATATTAGGTGATTAAGTGAATAATTGAGTTCAGTGCATTATTTACCAAACACCATCGATAGAGACAGTTTAATTTAGCACTGAAACACTTCAAATTGTGTTTCTCGCTAACAAGGACTCAAAGAAAAGGGAAAGAAATATCGAGTCAAGACCAGAGACAAATATCGAGGTTTGTGCACAACAACTATTTCTCTTTAATTTTCAATTGAAATAAATATTGACTATTTGTATATTATTGTTTTAAATTGTTTTTGTGCACAACAACTGTTTCTTTTGAATTATTTTCAATGGAAATAAATATTGACTATTTGCATATCATTGTTTTAAATTGTGGAAATGTGTTTGGTGGACACTTATTGATTGAAAAACATTGTGAATGGTTTGAAACTGTGAAAAATTGTTTGAATGGTATTTGATGGATACTTATTGATTGAAAAGCGCTGTAAATGGTTTTTGTGGAAATTGAAGTGAATTACGAATTGTGTTGCCATTTTGTGAATGAAATTATAACTTTGGAAATTTATTGGATTCTTACGGATCATTTGAATAAAATGTTTGGAATTGTTTTGACTCACAATTGGCATGACACTGATACTATGTTCCTCCTCCATTAATGGGGTGAGTGTGATTATTCCTCCCTCTTTGACTTATCAGTCTGGGGTGAGTATGATTATGTTCCTCCCTCTTTGACTTCCCAGTCTGAGGTGAGTATGGATGAGTACTCATTATTCAGCTAGCTTCCTCCCTCATTGATTTCGATTATTGGGGTGAGCATGTCTTGTCGTGGTGTACAACACGGCATATATGGAAAAATTGTGTCATGGCCTAAATTGTGTTATAGATTGGCAACACTGTATTCTTCACTTATTTGATCGAATTGTGTTATTATGTATTGTGAGATTGTGAAACGGATTTAAACTCTCATTGACATATATTGTCTTTTGAACTCAAACATGATCTGACTTATGGAAAAATTATTGTGATATTGACAAATGGAGTTTAAATTCTTGTTGACAATTACTGTCTTGAATTTAACTATGATTTTAAGTATCCACTATTTACATGATTTATGAATTGTGATTTAAATTGTATTTGGTTAATGTTGTGCACCACTGAGACATTGTCTCAGCGATAGCTTTTTATTGCTGTCGCAGGTAGAGAGATAGACAGGGCAGCAGACTAGGCTGCTAGTACATCCAGCGAGGGATTACCTGGTATAACGAGTATACCAATATTTTGCATTTTGTACTGTAATGTATATTCACTGTATGTATATTTTGTTGTTGGTTTTGAGCAGTTGTAAATCCAACTTGTACATTTGACTTGTAAAATAATTATGAGTTGTTTTGGCTCGTACAAATTGTACTATATTTCCTTATCTCAACCTTTGAAAAATTTCTGTGGATTTTAATTGCTAAATATGTTGTGTTGAAAAATATGTTGGAGTTGGGATTTGGAAATATATTGAAGTATGCTTTTTTACAGGTTTTCTGAAGAACTGTTTATCCAAAATACAAATAGCACTCTGCCAAAATTTTTACAGAAATTCCAAATAAATCAAATGAGTTAGTTGTTTCATTTCAATTCACCAAAGTTTTTAACACCTGTAAATAGTTCTCACCACTATAAAAGAAGTAAGAAAAGTTTTTAAAATCCCTTGTAGTGTATTTAATGGGTTATCAGTAGACGGAGTTGGTAATTCATTAGGTATACTACGGGAGCATGTTATGCCTTACAGAGGGGTAGGGTGTGACATAACAGGCCAAAATTGTTTGTACCAATTAAAAAATTTTTCTAAGTATTTTCTTGGCATTCTAATGCCATAAGAACCTCAATGACCCTTCTCTGGAGTCCAAAAAATTATTTTATAATTTTTTCTAAATTTTTTTTTCTTATTAATATTTGAGTTAATTTTTGGTTCCTTACTGTAGTTTAAATATTTTTCCAAACGTTCTAGCTATCCGAACTGACACTAGTCACCGGAACAGTAAACTGTACGGACTAGCTAAAATGAGGATGTTACAACTCTTCCCCTCTAAGAAAAATTTTGTCCTCGAAATTTACCTGATGCAAACAGTTGAGGGAACTGTTGCCTCATTATCTCTTCACTTTCCCAAGTTGCCTCTTCAGTTTTATGGTGCCTCCAAAGCACTTTCACCAGTGGAATTTGTTTATTTCTCAGTTCCTTCACTTCCCGAGCTAGGATCTGTATAGGTTCCTCTGTATATGTCAAGTCCGGTTGGATTTCAATCTCTTCCATGGAAATGACATGTGAAGGGTCTGAGCGATATTTTCTCAGCATGGAAACATGGAATACATTATGAATTTTATCCAGTTCTGGTGGTAAAGCTAGCCGATAGGCCACTGGTCCCACACGTTCAATAACTTCATATGGGCCAATGAACCTAGGGCTTAACTTACCCTTTCTCCCAAACCTCAGTACTTTCTTCCACGGTGAGACTTTGAGAAACACTTTATCACCAACTGCATACTCTATCTCTTTTCTTTTCAAGTCGGCATATGATTTCTGTCTATATGAGGCAACCTTCAGGTTAGCTTTGATTATCTTCACTTTCTCCTCAGTCTGTTTCACTAGGTCTGGTCCTACCAGCTTATCTTCGCCCAATTCAGTCCAACACACTGGGGTTCTACATTTCCTCCCATACAGTGCTTCATACGGAGCCATTTGGATGCTAGCTTGGTAGCTATTATTATATGCGAATTCTGCCAATGGGAGGTATCTATCCCAACTCCCCTCAAACTCAATGACACAACTCCTTAGCATATCCTCCAAGATCTATCACATAATTCACATTGTTACTATCATTTCAATTTATTAACTATAAAAATTCAATTTGTTCTTAGGTTTATCTGGATTACTCGTTCTAACTGTCCATCCATCTGGGGATGAAAAGCCGTGCAAAAACGGAGTTGTGTGCCCAAGGCTTCTTGCAACTTTTTCCAGAATCTCGATGTAAACCTTGGGTCTCGGTCAGATATGATGGAAAGTGGGATTCCATGTAGTCTAACTATCTCACTGATATACAATTCTGCTAGCTTCTCCAATGAGTAGTCGACCCTAATCGCGTAAAATGTCTTTGTCTTTGTCAATCTATCCACTATCACCTACACTGCATCATGCTTCCTTTGGGTGAGAGGTAGACCACTAACAAAATCCATAGTGTCACACCCTACTCCCCTGTAAGATGTAACATGATCCCGTAGTACACCTAATGAATTACCGCACTTCGCCTACCGATAATCCATTAAATATACTACAAGGGATTTTAAAACAATTTTCATGAAAATTAAATCATCGATTAAAATCTAGTGTTATAAAATTTTTTCAAAATTTCGGCAAAGTGCCGGTTGTATTTTGAGAAAACAGTTCTTCAAAACCTGCAAAGAACACACTCCCAATATGCTTTCTCGAATACAACTTCAATAACTTCATTTGAACCCATAATTCAAATCTCAATAATCAAATCATTCTCCTAAAAAAAGAAACATTTCATTGATTACAAGACTCAATTAATATTACAAAACTATTCAGATAAATGAAATCCCAAATTTACATTTACAATAATTTACATGTAATTACATACCAAAATATTTTACAAGAGTTTTTATGCAACTGCTCAAATAATTTACATACATATTATTACATGCATCCATCAAAACCTATGTATATGGGTATACCTATGATATACCTGGAGCTGATCTGAATGTGTCTTCAAAGAAACTTACTCACTGCTCTATGCTCTTCTTACTCATGACAAGATACAAAGCTATCGCTGAGTGGTGAACTCAGTGGTGCACAACTATAATTTAAAACATAGTACAATATACATTGACAAAATTTACAGCAAATAATTTGGAAATCAGAATACTCATCAAATTCCAAAACTCAAAATATTCATTGCCAATAATGTAAATCATTTGTATGAAATGACTTTGATCACGAAATTCAATTTATCAAATCATGACTAACCATTTAAGGTAGTTCCAACAAAATCAATTATACATAAATCATAACTAAAATCATAATTCTTTACTATTCAAAAACATTTTGTGTCTCAAAAATCATGTTGTATCTCAAAAATCATGCTGTATCTCAAAAATCGTTCTTTATCTCAAAAATCATTCTTTATCTCACTAACTATGCAAGACTAATCCGAAAGGGCCATATACTAACTCCCTATGGTCGGGGAGGTTGAATCAGATTCTAACTCCGAATCATCGTGCACAGTACACATCACAATAATGAATCTTCCGTAAGGGCCTTAACGATAAAAAATAAACTTAGATCTAACCTCAAATTAGAGGAAAATCTAAGCCTGTGCACGTACCATGGTAATCAAAACACAACTAACTCCATTGTCTTCTCAACAAATGAGAGAGACAGGTAATAACCTAGTCAAACATCTATAGTGAGATATAAAACAATATCACAATCCTTTTAGTGAGCACAAATCACAATATAATTCGATTCAAATTCAATTCCAATATCCAATAATTTTTATGCTCATCACAATTCAAATCATAAATTTGCATTTTTCCATGAAAATTACCATCACAATTCAAAACATGTTCTATCACAATTTTCCAAAACATAATTTATTCAATCCATAACAATGCTTAATACTTGTAGAAATACTATTTCACAAAGCTAAATTCATACATACTATAATAATTTCAATAATCATTGAATTAAATCCAATGCTTGTTAAACATAATACATAAGAAAAATACGTTATTTAATCATATGAAATATTCAAAATAAAATCAGTTAAAAACTAGTTGTGCACAAACCTCTGATAACTGTCTCTTGGCTCTAACTCAGTATTTCCATCCCCTTCCCTGAGTCTTTGCTAATTGAGAAACACAATTTTGAAGTGTTTCAGTACTCATTTAAATTGTCTCTAAGAATAAGGTTCAATAATTAATTTATCGAATTCTATTATTTCCTTAGTCAACCTAAGATGTTAACCCTCGATGCAGCCTAGGTGAATTAGGTTTAATGTTACCAATATGTCACATTTGTAGCCTTTTAGTATTGGTACATGTTACCGAATTCATTTCCATGTATATTGCGTTTTATTGCAATTTGTCGGATCCTGGTATACTAATTTGACCTAGCCGGATGACCTAGTTCCCTAGGCTTTTGGGTTTCGGTCAAAACTAAAAACTTGTAGATCTATGTCTTATTGCACGCGGGGCAAAATTTCAGGTCATTCCGAGTTTACTAGACCAAGTTATGGTCATTTTACTATTGCTGGTCAGAATGTACCAAAATTGGTCACTTTAGGTCATTTTAGGTTCGGCCAGTTTTTGGACCCGAACTTGTGCAAGCTATTTGACTTGCTTATGGTCATTTCTGGGCTTTGGTGTCTTCATAAGACTTTCAGATATATGTCTTAACTATTCATGGTCAAAATTTCAGGTCAATTGGATCTGTTTTGAGTGAGTTATGGCCAAAATACTAACTGCTGCCCAAATGGTCAATTTTCAGGCCTTAAATGCACTAATATGGATTTGGTCACTTTTCAAGTTACCTTATAAGCAGAATTTTGGTAAGCTTCCTTCATGAAAGTTGGCACATTTTGTGCCTAGTTTTACCTCCAATTGGTCTCATACCAATTGGAGCCACACACTTAAGGTTCTAGGCCCATAACATAAACTGCCCTATTGCATTTTATTCATTACTCATCAAAGGAACTTTTAACATTTACCAAACTAAACATTCATGCCAATTATGGTTTGTAGCATAACCTAAACACATTTCACAACATATTGTTGGTCATTTTGGCAGCTTATAATCACCCCCAATATGCACCATTTAGTACAGAATTTTTCAAGCTCAAATTACAACAATTCAATCACCTAACCTAGCTCATTTACATGTCCAACCTCACACCATCATACATATACCCAAGCTGCCATAACAACTATCACAATTCAACATTAATATTCCATAAAACAAACATGAAATAACATTTTTATGGTTCACCAAACCAAGCTGCCGATTCATACATTACAGTCCATTAATTTCCAAGCTTCCAAATTCAAGTACACATTCACATATACTAAGTATACATCACCCAAATTAATTCCTACACACATAAACATTTAATCAACCCTTTAATCTACCATTTACAAGCAAGAATAAACTACCCTCAAGGAGTTTCCATGGCTGCCAAAAATACACCTCTCCCTTTAAACATCAAACCTCAAAAATCTCTCCATAATTCAAGTACCCATAACATTCTTACTAACTTTAATGAAGCCATAACCCAAAAACACAAACTTACCACTTTGGAAACTCTTCAAAATCTCTCCAAAACTTGGTCTTCTTTTTGCCTATCTACTACCCAAGGTGTATGGACAATCTTTAATGAAGGAAAGTGGGAAGAAAGGAGCTTAGATCAAGCTTGCATGGAGCATCAAACCATGCGTCAATGGAGTTTTTTTGGGAGCAAATTTCTGCTGGTTCTAAGGTTGAAGATGAAGATGTGTATTCTGCCCAAGATGATGAGTTAGTGGTCCACTTTGATGGGTGAGTGGAGCACTAAGCTTAAATTAAATATTAGTTTAATATAAGATTTTATTTTCCCACATTAAGCTTCCCATTTTTGCTATTTACACTAGGTACCACTAATTTAATTTTTCATGACATTTTCCAAGTGTAATATCATTTATTTTTAATGGAAATTTAGGTCAAAAGACAACTCAGGGTGTCAAATGACCACAATGCCCCTGTTCAGGTTGCATTCCCGATTTTTCGGTAACACCGGGTTTTGTCCGTTTTTCGATTTCTCACTTTTCTTTGTACTAATTAATTAATTTTTCTTTGATATATATAATGGTATTTATACTTCAATAGGTGTCTATCTAAGTCCTAAAAATATTTTCCAGGGTTCCTCGTGGTCTAGGGCTAGTCAACGGTCCACGCCGTGACTTCCTGGTGCGGTCACCCATCGCTAGGGTTCTCGGCTTGCTTAACTTGGTTACATTTCTTTGCTATTATTTTTCTTTTGTTTTTCTTGTATTTTCTTTTCTTATATTTCATTATTTTATGTCTCCTCACTCATATCAAAGTGTAGTTCTAGGCATCCTAGCTGTCCAAACAGCACTGGTCACTGGAACAGTAGAATGCACTACCGAACTTAGGGGTGTTACACATAGTGACCCAGTCCCATTTCCATTCAGGTATGCTTATAGGCTGTGGCAATCCTGATGGAACTTGATGTTCTGCTTTGACTTGCTGACATGTCAAACACTTAGTCACATAGTCAGCTATATCCCTCTTCATACCAGGCCACCAATAATGAGGCTTCAAATCATTATACATTTTTGTGCTCCCGGGTGCATAGCATAAACACTAGTGTGTGCTTCTTTCAGAATACTAGTCTTCAGTTCCCCATCATCTGGTACACACACTCTTCCTCTGTAGTACAGACACCCATATGCTTTTACCTCATATTCAGTTTCTTTTCCCTCAGAAATTTTTCCCACAATGGCCATTAGTTTTTCATCTACCCTCTGCCCATCTTGTATCTGCTGTAGCAGGGTTGGCCTCACTTGTAACTCAGCCAAAATAGCTCCATCTTGAGCTAAGGATAGACAGGCATTTAGTGATCTTAAAGCTGTGATGGACTTCCTGCTCAAAGCATCAGCAACTACATTTGCCTTCCCCGGATGATAATCTATCACACAATCATAGTCCTTTAGGAACTCAATCCATCGCCTCTATCTAAGATTGAGCTCCTTCTGGGTTGGCAAATATTTTAGACTCTTGTGGTCTGTATAGATGTAGCATTTTTCACCATATAAATAATGCCTCTATATCTTCAGTGCAAAGATAATTGCTGCTAACTCCAGGTCATGAGTAGGGTAGTTCTGTTCATGTGGCCTTAACTGCCTGGAAGCATAGGCGACCACTTTCCCCTCTTGCATCAATACACACCCTAGCCCATTATGTGAGGCATCACTGTAGAACGTAAAGTCTTTTCCCGACACTGGCTGTGTTAACACTGGTGCTTCTGTCAACATAGCCTTCAGCCTCTCAAAAATGGCTTGGCACTTGTCGTTCCAGCCAAATTTCACATTCTTGTGTAACAACTTAGTCATTGGAGCAGCTATAAGAGAGAACCCCTTCACAAATCTTCTGTAATACCCAGCTAACCCCAAGAAACTTCTGACCTCAGTTGTATTTCTGGGAGGCTTCCATTCCATCACTGCTTCTATCTTTTTGGGATCCACTCTAATCCCCTCAGCTGATACTATGTGTCCAAGGAAAGAGATCTCACTCATCCAGAAGTCACACTTGGACAACTTAGCACATAGCTTCTTTTCTCGCAGGGTTTGTAGAACAATCCTCAAATGTTCATCATGTACTTCCCTGGTTTTGGAATACACCAGAATATCATCAATAAAAACCACTACAAACCGATCTAAGTATGGATGGAAGATACGGTTCATAAGGTCCACAAATGCTGCTGGTGCATTTGTTAACCCAAACGGCATCACTAAAAATTCATAGTGCCCATACCGGGTTCTGAATGCAGTTTTTGACACATCTGCATCCTTTACCCTCAACTGATGATACCCTGATCTGAGATCAATTTTTAAAAATACACCGGCTCCCTTCAACTGATCAAACAGATTGTCAATTCTGGGCAATGGATATTTATTCTTCACAGTTACTTTGTTTAACTGCCGGTAATCAATACACAATCTCAGAGTTCCATCCTTCTTCTTCACAAACAGTACCGGAGCTCCCCATGGTGACACACTGGGGCGTATGAACCCCTTATCAAGCAACTCCTGCAATTGAGTTTTCCACTCCCTCAATTCAGTGGGTGCCATCCTATAAGGAGCAACAGAAATGGGTGCTGTACCCGGCATTACCTCAATAGCAAACTCGACTTCCCTTTCTGGTAGTAAATCAGGCAACTCTTCAGGAAATACATCTGGGAAGTCTCTTACTGTGGGTATATCACCCAGGTTCGGCTTAGCTTGCCTAGTATCAACTACGTGTGCTAGGTAAGCTTCACAGCCTTTTCTCATCAATCTTCTTACAACTGTGGCTGAGATAACATTGGACAGGAAATCTGTCCTTTCACCCACAACAGTGATCTCATTACCCTCAGAAGTTTTCAGAGAAATCCTCTTTAATTTGCAATCAACTATTGCCTGATGACGTGACAACCAGTCCATACCCAAAATCACGTCAAACTCGTAGAAGGGCAATTCAATTAGGTCTATCGAGAATTCATACCCCTGAATCCTCAACGGGCAACCTTTATACACTTTATTCACTACCACACTGTGGCCTAGTGGATTTGTGACCAGAATATCTTGATCACTCTCCTCTACTAGAACTCCCCTCTCTATGGGTAGTTTGATGCACATGTAGGAATGAGTGGATCCTGTATCCACCAATGCATGCACAGAAGTGTTGTAGAGGGAAAACGTACCCCTGATGACATCCTGGGCATCTTGCTCCTCCTGAGCTCTAATGGCATGGGCCCTGGCAGGTATTTTAGTGTCTGGCCTCTCAACTGACTCGGATGCAGGTCTAAGTGATGGACCAGCTACCTCAGGTTTACCGGGCTTCCTACCCCTTTGTGGTGCAGGAGCAGTCCGCGCTTTATGCTTGGAGCAATGAGTAGTCCTCTTCGGACAATTCTTGAACTGATGTTCTGTCGATCCACACCGTAAGCATGCATCGGTCACTCACCAACATTCCCCCTTATGCCACTTCTGACAGTACTGATAAGCAGAAGATGCTGATAAGCAGAAGATGCAGGGGTTGGTCCCCTAAACACCGTCCTTGGAGAGCTGCCCATTGTTGGTGTGGACTGGCCTCTCCTAGGTGTGAACTGTGGTTTGGGCCCTTGAGACTTACCCTGACCCTGTGGTGGTCCTGAACTATGAGTAGGAGGACCTTTACTCTTCTTGTTGGGAGCAGAAAATGTACTGGACTGACCTGGACCCCTCTTCTGCTGTCTTTCTCTTCTATTTTGTTCATTGATTCTGACCCTTTCCACTTTTGATGCTGCATCTACCAGTTTAGAAAAATCTATGATCTCCAGTGCTGTGATCATGACTTTGATGTTGTCATTGAGCCCTTCTTCAAACCGTCTGCACGTCTCTGCCTCTGTAGGGACTATCTCCCTCCCATACCGGCTTAGTCTGACAAACTCACGCTCATACTCAACCACTGACAACTGTCTCTGTCTCAGATTGATAAATTCTCTTCTTCGCTCTTCTAAATACACTTTGCTAATATATTTCTTCCTGAACTATGTGAGGAAGAATTCTCAGGTGATCCGTTCAGGTTGCACCTCACTGGTTACTGTGTCCCACCACTGATATGCATCATCTTGAAGTAGGGACACAACACCCACCAGGTTCTGCTCGGGGGTGCAATTTAGCTGTTTTAGCACTCTGATGGTTCTAGCCAACCAATTTTTTGCGGCCATGGGATCATCTTCCCTCTTCCCAAAGAAGTCCATAGCCCCATGCTTTCTTAATTTCTCCAAATGAGATTTTTGTGGTGCTGGTGGAGGTTGTGGCTGTGGTTGTAGCGGTGGAATTGCCCCCATCATTTGTTGAAATAGTGCAAACTGAGGTTGGGTAGGTGCCTCAGCTGCTGTTGGAGTAGGTTCTCCCCTGCCCGTAGACTCAGCCCTTGGTGGAGCATGACTCTCCACCTCTTTATCAACTACTCTTTGCGAAGCAGGATTCATATCCTATTCAAAATAAGAAAACAAACAGATCAGCATCAGTGTCACCTCAACACTTATAAATGCAATGCAATGGTATGTACTCTATCTAGGCTCAGAAATGCCTAAACCGATGCTCTGATACCACTAAATGTGACACCCCTTACCCGTCTACAGTGTAGCCAAGCAAGTTATACCACTCAGTGTGCCGGAGCACCAATTTATGTTTCTATTACAATTTATCCCTTTTAATTCATTTATTTCCAATTTTTGATAAATCTGAATTTATCCGCAAATTTTATAGAAAATCCGGCAGAGTGCCGGCTGTAAATTGGAAAAACAATTCTTCTGAACCTGTTTAAAAACACTTCCAAAATAATTTCCAAATCCAAACTCCATTATACACATTCAAGTCAATCTCAAAAATCTTAATATCAAATCACAATACTATTTTCAAAACCTTTCTGTTCACTTCATCACTTGAAGCATATTCACAAATAATTCTCAACATTTCATTTATCAACATACATAATGCAGAAAACCTCAATAATATGAAATTTCATATATTTACATTAATACATAATTACAAGAGTTATAGTTACAATCCAAACTAATACAAAAAGTAAAATACAAAAGGGCCACCTATAGTCCTAATGTCCTACCATATGCAGTGCAGATGTGAGGTGACTCTGGACCCCGGATGCAGCTCTGAAGGCTCACCCCGTCTGATGTCTGCTGGGCTCCCCAGCTAGGTCTCCAGTATCTGCGAGTGGCAAAAGCGACGCGCTAAGCAATTCTACTTAGTGGTGACAATATAAAATAATATAAAATAACATAAAATGAAATAAATATGGAGAATGTGTATTTACATTTTTGGTAGACTTAACTTCTGATATTAATTTCATTATTATTTGATTAAACATTGGTAAGGTTTATTATCATTGTTCGAGTAACCCATACTAGTTGACTGGACTGGATAAATGGGTAAACTGGCACTGGATACTAAGTACCTCGGACCATCACACCATAGGTCACATTGTGTCTCTCGGTGTGCAACAGAACAGCTAATAAGCTGTAATAATAATCGGGGTTAAAAACTAAGTATATCAAGTCAAATAACATAGCCAAAGGCTATTATTTCACAGAATGACATGGGAAAGCCATGAAACACAGAATGGCATGAAGCCATATGCAGTACTGCTAACAAAACCCTATTGGCATGCCAAGCTATCCAAACCAATCTTGTTAGGTATACTAGGGCATTTTACACTTTCGAGTTTTATAATTTTTGAATTTCAAGTTTTGGTGTTACTATTCACTTCATTAGTCAACCAAAATGTTGACTTTTGCATAGACAATAGGTACATTGGTTTTAATACTCCCAACATACCACATTTTTCATTTAAAATTTGTTGGCATTGGTTGCCAATACCATTTCTAAGCTTAATGTTAATTAAGCAGAATTTTCAGTTTTTATGCTTCATTTTTACTATTCCATTGGTAATTTTTATAGTGAGAATTTGGCAAAATGATCAACATGAAAGTTGTTCCTTATTTTTTCTAGTTGAATTTCCTTTTTTGAATCACTCCATTTGGAGTTTTATAGCTCAAGTTATGGTCTAAAAACCACAACTGGTCAAATTGAAATTTTTCTGGACTGACCATATCTACAGTGCAGTGAATAGTGACTGCAACTCACTTGTTGGATAGGTTCTGGTCATAATTTGGGTCAGGTTCCTTCATAAAAGTTGTTGGTCTATATCTCATTTGTTTCTGGTAAAATTTTAGGTCAATTGGACTTTTCTACATTGAGTTATGGCTAAATGAACGAATACTGTTCATTTGGTCATTCTGCAGAAACAGACTGCAGGTCACCCGGATTAGGGCAAGCTTTTAGTCTACTTGGTTTAGTTTAATGGGCATGGTTTCTTCACCAAAGTTGTGCCATTATGTGTCTAGTTTCATGTCCAATTGGCCTTGCACCAATTGAACCTCTACAATTCAAGTTATGGCTGTCCAAACCTGCTGGACTCAAGTCCAATTCTGCAGGTCACTCCAATTCTGCAGGTCACTCTAATGGCAGCCACACCAAACCCAATCCCATCACTTAACACACTTCATTTTTGATTTAAATAGAACTAAATGGTCACTAATTGACCATTAAAACCTATTTTCATCATCACATGGTCAAAATCCCATTTTTCCACTCCAAACCCTAACTCAAACATTACTATTCATGCATTTTCACTTCATTTCATCAATCCACTTAGTAAATACATATTATGGGCAGCCATGATAGTCTTTTAATTTCATTAAACTCAACACAATCAAACCCTAACCATGGCTACCAAAAATCTAGGGTTTACATACAAATGGTATTCAACAATTTTTTTCTTTGTAATTTACACTCATTCAAAGTCCTTAACATGAATTTAAAGTAAAATTCATGGTTAGGTCACTAACCTCAAAGGAGTGAGATTTTCCCACTTGCTAAAGCTGTTGTTTTCCTCTTCTTTTTGCTCCCAAAAGGATCACCAAGGTGTAGGAGCAAGTTTTTGTGTTGAGAAATTTAAGTTTTAATGGATGGAAACCCAAGAAATCAAGCTTGGGTAAAGCTTGGTTATGGAGGGCAATGGTGGAGGTGTGTGTGACGGCAAAGAGAGAAAAGAGAAGAGAGGTTATGATTTTTTTTTCTTTTTCAGCCCATTCTATCTCTTTAAATAGAGTTATGCCATGTGTCAATGTTAGATTGGGTGAGAGAACTTTAATGACATCATGATGATGTCATAAATCCTTTTTCTTTCATTTTTCTCTCCATTTCTTGTCTATTTAATTGCAATTAAATTTTTGGACAATATTTAATTATATTTTATGTTACATAAATTATTTATTTAACTGGAAAAGTTGGCCCAAAAATCATCTCTGAAGACGAAATGACCAAAATGCCCTCCGTTTGGCTTAACGGGCCAAAATTGTCTGTACCAATTGAAAAATTTTTCTAAGTATTTTCTTGGCATTCTAATGCCATAAGAACCTCAATGACCCTTCTTTGGAGTCCCAAAAATTATTTTGTAATTTTTCCTAAATTTTTTTTCTTATTAATATTTGAGTTAATTTTTGGTTCCTTACTTTAGTTTAAATATTTTTCCGAATTTGCTAGCTGTCCGGACCGACAGTGGTCACCAGAACAGTAGACTGTACGGACTAGCTAAAATAAGGATGTTACACAAAATGTTTTACAAGAGTTTTTATACAACTGCTCAAATAATTTACATGCATATTATTACATGCATATATCAAATCTTGTGTACATGATTATACTTGGAGCTGATCTGAATGTCTCTTCAAAGGAGTTTACTCAATTGCTCTATGCTCTTTTCACCTGTGACAGCATATAAAGCTATCGCTGAGTAGTGAACTTAGTGGTGCACAACTATAATTTAAAACATAATACAATATACTTTAACAAAATTACAGCAAATAATTTGAAAATCTAGATACTCATCAAATTCTAAAACTCAAAATATTCATTGCTAATAATATAAATCATTTGTATAAAATGACTTTGATCACAAAATTCAATTTATCAAATCATAACTAACCATTTAAGGTAATTCTAACAAAATCAATTATACATAAATCATAATTGAAATCACAATTCTTTAACTATTCAAAAACCATTCTGTATCTCAAAAACCATTCTTTATCTCAAAAAAAAAAAAAAAAACATTATGTATCTCACTAACTATGCAAAACTAATCCGAAAGGGCCATCTTCGGGTTGATTCTAACTCCCTATGGTCGGGGAGGTCGAATTGGATTCTAACTCCCTATGGTCGAGGAGGTCGAATTATCGTGCACAGTACACATCACAATAATGAATCTTCCGCAAGGGCCATAATATAAAACTTAGATCTAACCTCTAATAAGGGGAGAATCTAAGCCAGTGCACATACCATGGTAATCAAAACACAACTCACTCTATTGTCTTCTTAACAAATGAGAGAGACGGGTAATAACCTAGTCAAGCATCTATAGTGAGATATAAAACAATATCACAATCCTTTTAGTGAGCATAAATCACAATACAATTCGATTCAAAGTCAATTCCGATATCCAATAATTTTTATGCTCATCACAATTCAAATCATACATTTGCATTTTTCCATGTAAATTGCCCATCACAATTCAAAACATGTTCTATCACAATTTTCCAAAACATAATTTATTCAATTCGCAACAATGCTCAACACTTGTTGAAATACCATTTCATAAAGCTAAATTCATACATACTGTAACAATTTCAATAATCATTGAATTAAATCCAATACTTGATAAACATAATTCATAAGAAAAATATGTCATTTAATCATATGAAATACTCATAACAAAATCAGTGAAAAACTAGTTGTGCACAAACCTCTGATAACTGTCTCTTGGCTCTGACTTAGTGTTTCCTTCCCTTTCCCTGAGTCTTTGCCAACTAAAACACACAATTTGAAGTGTTTCAGTACTCATTTAAACTGTCTCTAACAATAAGGTTCAATAATTAATTTATTGAATTCTATTATTTCCTTAGTCAACCTAAGATGTCGACCCTCGATGCATTCTAGGTGAATTAGGTTTTAATATTATCAATATGTCACATTTGTAGCCTTTTAGTATTGGTACATGTTACCAAATTCATTTCCATGTATATTGCATTTTATTGCAATTTGTCAAACTCCGGTATACTAATTTGACCTAGCCGGATGACCTAGTTCCCTTAGTTTTTGGGTTTTGGTCAAAACTACAAACTTATAGGTCTATGTCTTATTGCACGCGAGGAAAAATTTCAGGTCATTCTGAGTTATGTAGACCAAGTTATGGTTATTTTACTATTGCTAGTCAAAATGTACCAAAATTGGTCACTTTAGGTCATTTTAGGTCATTTTAGGTTCGGCCAGTTTTTGGACCCAAAATTGTGCAAGCTATTTAACTTACTTATGGTCATTTATGGGCTTTGGTGTCTTCATAAGACTTGTAGATATATGTCTAAACTATTCATGGTAAAAATTTCAGGCCAATTGGACCTGTTTTGAGCGAGTTATGGCCAAAATATTAATTGCTGCCCAAATGGTCAATTTTCAGGCCTTAAATGCACTAATCTGGATTTGGTCATTTTTCAAGTTACCCTCCAAGAAGAATTTTGGTAAGCTTCCTTCATGAAAGTTGGCACTTTTTGTGCCTAGTTTCACCTCCAATTGGTCTCATACCAATTGGAGCCACACACTTAAGGTTCTAAGCCAAAACACATACTGCCCTATTGCACATTGTTCATCACTCATCAAATACACATCCTATGCCTACCAAGTTACACATTCATGCCATTTCTGTTTTGTAGCACAACCTAAACACATTTTATTTCACATTATTGGTCATTTTGGCAGCTTATAATCACACTCAATATGCACCTTATAGTACAGAATTTATCAAGTCCAAATTACACACAATTTAACTACATAACCAAGCTCATTTACATGTCCACACTCACACCTTTATACACATGCACAAGCTGCCATAATAAGCACCATAATTCAACAATAAAATGCCATAAACCAAACCATGAACAACATTTTTTTGGTCCATACTTCAAGCTGCTGATTCATACATCTCTCTCAATTAATTTCCAAGCTTCCAAAATCAAGTGTACATTCATAATATACTTAGTATACATTACCCAATTTATTCTTACACATATAAAAACTTCATCAACACTTTAATCTACCATTTACATACAAGAATAAACTGCCCTTAAGGAGTTTCCATGGCTGCCAAAAATATACATCTCCCTTCAAACATCAAACTCCAAAAGTCTTCCCACAATTCAAGTACCCATAACATTCACACAAACTTTAATGAAGCAAGCATCAAAAATACCTACTTACCACTTTGGAAACTCTTCAAAACTTCACCAAAACTTGATCTTCTCGCTGCCTATCTACTGCCCAAGGTGTATGGACAACTTTTAGTGAAGGGAGCTTGAGGTTTCCATGGTTGAATCAAGCTTGCATGGAGCTCCAAGGTGGGCGGCAATGGAGTTCTTCCTTAGGAGCAATTTCGGCTGGCTCTTTGAGAGGTGAGGAAGAAGATGAAATTTGTCCAAAATGAAGAGTAAGTTGTCCACTTAGGTGAGTTAGTGGAGCACTATGTGATGTTTAATATTAGTTTAATCTAAAGTTTCATTTTCCCTCATTTAACTCTCAATTTTTGCTATTTACATTAGGTACCGCCAATTTAATTTTTTTATGACATTTTTCAAGTGTAATATCATATATTTTTAATGGACATTTAGGTCAAAAGATAACTCGGGGTGTCAAATGACCACAATGCCCCTGTTCAGGTTGCATTCTCAATTTTTCGGTAACACCAAGTTTTGTCGTTTTCTCGATTTCTCACTTTTCTTTGTACTAATTAATTAATTTTTCTTTGATATTTCTAATGGTATTTATACTTTAATAGACATTTATTTAAGTCCTAAAAATATTTTCCAGGGTTCCTCGCGGTCTAGGGTTAGTCAACAGTCCACGCCGCAACTTCCCAGTGTGGTCACCCATCGCTAGGGTTCTCGACTCGCTTAACTTGGTTACATTTCATTGCTATTATTTTTCCTTTGTTTTTCTTGTATTTTCTTTTCTTGTATTTTATTATTTTATGTCTCCTCATCAATATTTAAATGTAGTTCTAGGCATCCTAGCTGTTCGGACAGACACTGGTCACCAGAATAGTAGAACGCACTACCGAACATGGGGGTGTTACAGAGTTTTTGAGCCTGAAACTGCTTTTCTGAATAAAAGCTCTATTTTAGATATTGTTGAGAAAAATAGTTTAGAAAAAGTTGTTTTGTTATTTTAGTGTTTTTATGATTAAAACTGATCAAATTTAATTTTTAATTATTTTTTAACACTTTTTAACTAGTATATTTAAAAAAGTAATTTTCTTAACAGCAGCTTTAACAGCAATGCCAAACAAGTCCTAAATTTCTTTCCTAACTTTTTTTTTCTTTTTATGCAAGGGATGAAAAAATTCAAAAAAAGCAAACTCAGCTAAGAGAGAAATAGTCTTGGACCAATGCAATCTCTGCCCATCCCACCAAATGAAGTCTAAAACCTTAGAAGGAGACCTTTACAACGTATTTGGAAAGAGCTCCCAAAGCTATATTAATTACCCTAGCAGTCCGCCTCCTTATTTGCATCTCTATGTCACGATGGTAATGAATTGGCCCGATGAAACCTTTGGTAGGCAATATCTATAAGGGCCACTTGCCAGAGTCGACTTAGGAATCGCGACATTGTTCATAAGATCTTATTTAATTAGGGAACCTTCGGTAGGCAACATCAGTAAAGGCCACTTTACGGGGTCGACTTAGGAAATCACGACATTGTTCATAAGACCTTATTTAATTAAATATCATTTCACTATTAAACTGTTTGGTTGGGTTGTGTGTATTAAATCCCAATTTTTTAGATAAAAAGTTTGTCTTTTCAATTCTTTATAAATATACTAATATCATTTTTATGAAATTTCAAAATTAAATTTAATGTAATCCATAAATTTATATTAAACAGAACAATGTTATGAATTTATTTAGTATTAAATAGAATTATGGTTAAGAAAAGTATCTCTTTAGATATGTTTATTAAATTTAATGTATTAACATTTTTCTCTTTTAATTAAGATCAACTCCAAATAGACCTATATACTTTATATAATAATAAGTTTGTTAATTGATAGGCATTAATAACTAATTAAGTAAAATTTTTTTATAATTGAGTCTCAACCACCTATATACAAGATAACTATGCTATCTTAGGTCTAAATATTATATGGACTGATATAATTTATGATAATGCATTGACAAGAGTAAACTCCATGTGCTTGTCATAAATGCCACTGGTTTGGCCTACTTATCATGTATAAGTGCCTATCATGTTTATTATATGGCATGAGACTTACCATTCCATCTTATTTACATCTCATATAAATAACTTGGGAACAAATATGATTACAATATTTCTGGATAATTCATGTCCTTATTGTGAAATATCCTAGATTATGAACCAATTTATGATACTTTATGCTAGAAATACTGTCACTCATATTCTTAACAACTTAAGAATAGAATTTCTAACAAAATATCAATGGACATTTTCTATTACACATAAATATATTATGTAAACGAAAAAGTGAAAATGCCTTTTATTAATAAAACATGTACAAGATACATACTAAATGATATGCTCTAGGGCATACTACTAACAATCTCCCACTAGCACTAGAGCCATTCATTACAATATTTCAGACCCATCTTCTCAAGATGTCGGTCTAACTAAGCTTGTGACATAGGCTTAGTGAATGGATCAATTAGATTTTCAGCTGATGCTATTTTCTGCATGGCTACATCACCTTGCCCAACTATCTCTCTGATAATATGGTAGCGCCTTTCTATGTGTTTGGATTTCTGGTGAGACCGGGGTTCCTAATATCCAAACAGCCTTTTTTGCAGCATCTGATTCAGCAATGTCCTCGGCCTCTATAGTGGAATTAGCAGTCATACTCTGTTTGGAACTCTTCTAACTGACTGCACCTCCATTACAAATGAACATAAAACCAGAGGTAGACTTTTTATCATCGATATTTGATTGAAAATCAGAATCAGTATAACCATCCAACTGCAAGTCACCACCTTCATAAATCAAGAATAAATCCTTACTTCTTCTTAAGTACTTAAGGATATTCTTGACAGCTATCCAGTGTTCCAAACCCAGATTGGATTGATACCTCCTAGTCAAACTAACATCATATGCTATATCCGCCCTAGTACACAATATTGCATACATTAAACTTCCAATAGCCGAAGCATATGGAATCCTGACTATTTTATCTCTTTCTTCAGGTGTCTTTGGAGACCTCTCTTTAGAAAGGTGGATACCATGTCTCACTGGTAACAATCCTCTCTTAGAATCAAGCATGTTAAACCTCTTTAACACCTTTTCCAAGTATAGACTTTGGGATAAACCAATTATTCCTTTTGCTCTATCTCAATAGATATGAATACCAAGAATATAGGTTGCCTCCCCTATGTAACACCCCTAACCCGACTACAGTGTAGTTGAGCAAGGCATGCTATATTCGGTGCCGGAACACCCTAACTTATCTTACTTTATTTCTTTAAAAATTTTGTTCTCGTTATATTTAATATCGATTATTTTTCGATGAAGAAACTAACAGAGTTTTCCCTATTTTATTATCGTTTGACGTGTTTTACTATTTACCTATTTG
Source organism: Hevea brasiliensis (assembly GCF_030052815.1). Lineage (NCBI taxonomy): Eukaryota > Viridiplantae > Streptophyta > Magnoliopsida > Malpighiales > Euphorbiaceae > Hevea > Hevea brasiliensis. The sequence continues at coordinate 49,775,644 of NC_079494.1, forward strand.
AAAATTTCAATAATATTTTACAATAAAAATCTCATCAATTATTCTCATAATCATCTCATATGTCAAATCTCATCCATATATCTCAATTTCATATTCATTTCCATGCATTTCCATTCATGCACCATTTATGAATAGAAATTATCAAGTTTCATTAATTTACATGATATACAATTTAATCAAATATAAATTAACCGAATTATTAATTTACATCACATACCTATTAACTACATTTTCATAATTTACATTACAATACTATAGCCAAGCATTTTATACAACATACAAATTATAACCTATATGGGCCCTATCTACATGCATTGCTGAAAAGGTGACAATCACGAATACTTCAAACACTTCTGCAGATCAAAACTCCAAAATCTCTGTTTGGTATTCGCTGGGCTTTAACATCAGTATCTGCGCGAGGAAACAAATCTATTTCGCTAAGGATTACTGCTTAGTGGTGGTTCACATGTACCATTGTACTCAAAACATTTTCCTTTCTCTCTTGATGGGAACTTAAATCCCAAATGGCACTTTTATCTCATTTATACATTCAACAATCCATTCATGTAAAGAACATTTCATACTTCAAGTTGTTTTGCTAATATATTATGAATTCCACTGGTGTTAGGAGTATAAATCTCAATTACCTATTCCAAGTAAACCATGAACATTTCATGGATTCTAAATTTCATGCCTTAATTTCTTCTACCAATTTAGTTCTTACACTTTGTGTCTTTGTATTACTATTCATCTTACTATTCACTCAAATTGTTAACTTTTTTATACATAATAAATTTATTGAACCTAAATTCACCAAGATACCACATTCTAAAGTTGTTGGTATTGGTTGCCAATACCAATTCAAAGCTTAGTGTTAGTTATTCACAATTTTCAGATTTCACAAAACTCCATTTGGAGTCTTGTAGCTCAAGTTATGGTCATTTTACCATAACTTGCCGAATTGACTTGTACCCAGAATTTCTGGGCAATTTGGTTCTGCCAAATTTGGTGGCCTAAGTTTGGTTGGCAATTTGACTAGGTTATGGTTAGAATTTGGATTTATATTCTACATAAAAGTTGTAGGACTATGTCTCAGCTTTCTGCTAGTAAAATTTCAGGTCAATTGGACCTTTCTACCCTGAGTTATGACTAAATGAATAAATAATGTTCATTTAGTCATTTTGCACAGGCAGAATGCAAGTCACCCGGATTAGGGCAATTTTTAGGTCAACTTGGTTTACTTTTCTGGGCAAAGTTTCTTCACTAAAGTTGTGCCATTATGTGTCTAGTTTCATGTCCAATTGGCCTTGCACCAATTGAACCCATACAACTCCATTTATGGCTGCCCAAACCTGCTAAACTCATAACCAGTCCTGCAGGTCACCAAGGGTAGCATTCCTAAACTCAACTCTATTATCTTTACTCACTTCAATTCCTCCTCACACACATTCAAATGGTCACTAATTGACCATTACAAGGTTAATATACCATTTCATAAGCAAAACTCTAATTTTTTCATAAACCCTAATTCCCAAGTGTCCATTTCATGCTTTTCATGTCATCTAACACATCCAACACACATAGTTCAACATCTAACTCAAGTTATCTCATCACAAACCACTTCTAAACAATTCAAGTCATACAAATCAATAAATCTCATCCTTCTCCCATGGCTGCAAATTTTCATACACACTTTAATATAATTGTTTTGTTCAATTTTACAACAAATTCTCATTTAACTTGTCTTCCTAACAAAGATTAAAAGATATGGAAGTGAGTATAAGCACTAACCTCAATTTCTAACTATTCCAAGTCTCCAAAACTTCCTTTTTCCTTTCTCTTTTTGCTGCCTTGAGGTTGTTCAAGTTGCAAGTTCAATTTTTTGTGAAGCAAGGTTATGGTTTCAAGGTGAGTTGGTGGGTTGAATCGAGCTTGCTTTAAGCTTCCATGGAGGAATGGGTTATGGGTGAGGGAAACGTCTGATTTGGTGAGGAAGAAGCATAATTATTTTGTCAAGTTTTGGTCTTCCTTATCCCTTTTAATGAGTTTAATAAATTGTGATTGGTGGAGGAAATTAAAATGACATCATATGATGTCATAATTAGCATTTTCTTTCATTTTTCTTTCCTTTTATTTTCTACTCATTTTCAATTCAATTTTTAGCAATATTTATTCGTATTTTAGATCATAATAATTATTTACTTAACTGGACAAGTCGGCCAAAAATATCTCTGAAGATGAAATGATCAAAATGCCCTCCGTTTAGCCTAACAGACTAAAATTGTCTGTACCAATTGAAAAATTTTTCTAAGTATTTTCTTGGTATTCTAATGCCATAGAAACCTCAATGACTCTTCTTTAGAGTCTCAAAAATTAATTTATGAATTTTCTCCTGGGTTTAGGGCTTCTAGTTGCGAAGACCGCAACTTTCCACTCGGTTACCCATCGCTAGGGCACCGGGTCATTTAACTTGGTTGTATTTTTTTTCAAAAATTTTTCCTAAATTTTTTTTTATCATTATTTGAGTTATTCATGACTCCTCACTCTAGTCTAAATATTTTTCCAGACGTTCTAGCTGTCCGGACCGACACCGGTCACTGAAACAGTAGAATGTACGGAATTGCTACAGTGAGGGTGTTACAACTCTTCCCCTCTAATTTAAATTTTGTCCTCAAAATTTACTCAGTGTAAATAGTCGAGGAGCTATTACCTCCTTATTTCTTCACCTTTTCATGTTATCATACTTCACTTTCTCCTTAGTCTCAATCCTATCCTCAAACAATTCTGTACTCATCCTTTTTCATCTTATATACAATCTACTTCTCATCTCCATTCGCTATCTCATTGTCTCTTCACTCTCTTATTCCATACCTTAACCTAAAATAAATGGGAAATACATATCTACAATAGTGTCACCTCAACTCTTATAAATGCAATGCATGATATGCAGTATATCTAGGTCCAGAAACGCCTAAACCGCACTCTGATACCAATAAATGTAACACCCCTCACCCGACTACAGTGTAGCCGAGCAAGGCATGCTACATTCGGTGCCGGAACACCCTAACTTATCTTACTTTATTTCTTTAAAAATTTTGTTCTCTTTATATTTAATATCGATTATTTTTCGACGGAGAAACTAATACAGTTTTTCCTATTTTATTATCGTTTGACGTGTTTTACTATTTACCTATCTGAAAATTTCAATAATATTTTATAATAAAAATCTCATCAATTATTCTCATAATCATCTCATATGTCAAATCTCATCCATATATCTCAATTTTATATTCATTTCCATGCATTTCCATTCATGCACCATTTATGTATAGAAATTATCAAGTTTCATTAATCTACATGATATACAATTTAATCAAATATGAATTAACCGAATTATTAATTTACATCACATACCTATGAATTACATTTTCATAATTTACATTACAATACTATAACTAAGCATTTTATATAACATATAAATTATGACCTATATGGGCCCTATCTATATGCATTGCTGAGGAGGTGACAACCTTGAATACTTTAGGCACTTCTGCAGATCAGAACTCCAAAATCTCTGTTTGGTATTCGCTGGGCTTTAACGTCAGTACATGCACGAGGAAACAAATCCATCGCGTTAAGCATTGCTGCTTAGTGGTGCAATAATATAATAAGGAAATAATATAATAAGTAAAAATAATTGGAGTATATTTTGTATACTCAAGAATTTTACTGGGTTCATATGAAATTTTCTATACAATATATATTTCGTCATTTATGTTGCTCTCTAGAATCACTTCTTTTATAAGTTTACAATAATCATTTATATAATGTATAGATAAATCTAAAATTTATACTTATACTTATATTCTTGTGAAAATCACATTTGTAATGTTATTTAAGTTATAATTCTTCTACTAGTCTTTTTATCACTTCCTTGATACTTTCTAAGTTGTTTACAATCATTTCGTAATATTTAAAATTTTTAGAACTAGTTTAATTTACTTTAGATCATTCTAAGGAATAAATTTTTGGAGCTAATCTAATTTATTTCAGAACTTTTTCTCATTTATTTACTTTCTAGCATTTTTAATTGCTAATATTCATAACTTATTTTAATAAATTAGACTGCCCAAGTAATCTATGACAGGCTGACTAAACTAGATAATGGGTCGTTAGCACTGGACACCGCGGTGCCTCGGGCTGTCATACCATGGGACGCAGAATGTCGACCACATATGCAGTCAGTATGGCTAAAAAGTCATGATATCACATAATCGGGCATAAAAAGTCATGATTGCAGGCATAAAGCCATGAATGCAGGCATAAAGCCATGAATACAGGCATAAAGCCTTTCGCAGTACTGCTAAAACAATACCCTATTGGCATGCCAAACTATCCAATCTGACACACATGTCTAGGCAATACAAGGGCACATAATATCATTAAGTATTAATATATTGTGTTTTATGACTTCATTATTTCATGATAAAATTCAATTATAATTTATACATTCATTTGATCATTTATATGATCACAATTCTAAACAATGGTTCACATGTACCATTGTATTCAAAACATTTTTCCTTTCTCTCTTGATGGGAACTTAAATCCCAAATGACACTTTTATCTCATTTATACATTCAACAATCCATTCATGTAAAGAACATTTCATACTTCAAGTTGTTTTGCTAATATATTATGAATTCCACTGGTGTTGGGAGTATAAATCTCAATTACCTATTCCAAGTAATCCATAAACATTTCATGGATTTCAAATTTCATGCCTCAATTTCCTCTACCAATTTAGTTCTTACACTTTGTGTCTTTGTATTACTATTTATCTTACTATTCACTCAAATTGTTGACTTTTTTGTACATAATAAATTTATTGAACCTAAATTCACCAAGATACCACATTTTGCATTCTAAAGTTGTTGGTATTGGTTGCCAATACCATTTCAAAGCTTAGTGTTAGTTATTCACAATTTTCAGATTTCAAGTACTAAGTTCACTGTTCCATTGGTCATTTGTACAGTAGGAATTTAGCAAAATTGTCTTCATTAAAGTTGTTCCTTATTGTGTCTAGATACATCTCTTTTTTTGAATCACTCCATTTGGATTTTTGTAGCTTAAGTTATGGTCATTTTACCATAACTTGCCGAATTGACTTGTACTCAGAATTTCTAGGCAATTTAGTTCTGCCAGATTTGGTGACCTAAGTTTGGTTGGCAATTTGACTAGGTTATGGTTAGAATTTGGATTTATATTCTTCATAAAAGTTGTAGGACTATGTCTCAACTTTTTGCTAGTAAAATTTCAGGTCAATTGGACCTTTCTACCCTGAGTTATGACTAAATGGATAAATAATGTTCATTTAGTCATTTTGCACAGGCAGAATGCAAGTCACCCAAATTAGGGCAATTTTTAGGTCAACTTGGTTTGGTTTTCTGGGCAGATTTTCTTCCCTAAAGTTGTGCCATTATGTGTCTAGTTTCATGTCCAATTGGCCTTGCACCAATTGAACCCATACAACTCCATTTATGGCTGCCCAAGCCTACTAGACTCATAACCAGTCCTGCAGGTTACCAAGGGTAGCATGCCTAAACTCAACTCCATTATCCTTACTCACTTCAATTCCTCCTCACACACATTCAAATGGTCACCAATTGACCATTACAAGGTTAATATACCATTTCATAAGTATAACTCTAATTTTTTCACAAACCCTAATTCCCAATTGTCCATTTTCATGCTTTTCATGTCATCTAACACATCCAAAACACACAGTTCAACATCTAACTCAAGTTATCTCATCACAAACCACTTCTAAACAATTCAAGTCATACAAATCAACAAATCTCATCCTTCTCCCATGGCTGCAAATTTTCATACACACTTCAATATGATTGTTTTGTTCAATTTTACAACAAACTCTCATTTAACTTGTCTTCCTAACAAAGATTAAAAGATATGGAAGTGAGTATAAGCACTAACCTCAATTGCTAACTATTCCAAGTCTCCAAAACTTCCTTTTTCCTTTCTCTTTTTGCTGCCTTGAGGTTGTTCAAGCTGCAAGATCAATTTTTTGTGAAGCAAGGTTGTGGTTTTAAGGTGAGTTGGTGGGTTAAATTAAGCTTGCTTTAAGCTTCCATGGAGGAATGGGTTATGGGTGAGGGAAACGTCTGATTTGGTGAGGAAGAAGCAGAATTATTTTGTCAAGTTTTGGTCTTTCTTATCCCTTTTAATGAGTTTAATAAATTGTGATTGGTGGAGGAAATTAAAATGACATCATATGATGTCATAATTAGCATTTTCTTTCATTTTTCTTTCCTTTTCTTTTCTACTCATTTTCAATTCAATTTTTAGCAATATTTATTCATATTTAAATCATAATAATTATTTATTTAATTGGACAAGTCGGCCAAAAATCATCTCTGAAGACGAAATGACCAAAATGTCCTCCGTTTGGCCTAACAGACTAAAATTGTCTATACCGATTGAAAATTTTTATAAGCATTTTCTTGGTATTCTAATGCCATAGAAACCTCAATAATTCTTTTCTAGAGTTTCAAAAATTATTTTATGAATTTTCTCCCTGGTTTAGGGCTTCTAGTTGCAAGGACCGCAATTTTCACTGGGTTACCCATCGCTAGGGCACCAGCTCATTTAACTTGGTTGTATTTTATTTCAAAAATTTTTCCTAATTTTTTCTTATCATTATTTGAATTATTCATGACTCCTCACTCTAATCTAAATATTTTTCTAGACGTTCTAGCTGTCCAGACTGACACCGGTTACCGGAACAGTAGAATGTACGGAATTACTACAGTGAGGGTGTTACACCTTAAGTCTTTCATGGAGAATGTATTTGACAATCATACCTTTACAGTTGTCAATATACCTGTGTCATTACCCATTAACAAAAGTGACAGCACTATCACTAACCTTCTTATATACACATTGCTCATCCTCATTTTTTATAAAACCAAATAACTTAATGGCTTCATCAAAACGGATGTTCCAACTCCTTGAAGCTTATTTCAACCCATAAATGGATCACTTTATCTTGCATACCTTGGAACCATCTTGGGATTCAAAACCCCTAGGTTGTTCCATGAAAATGTTTTCTTCAATGTATCCATTGAGAAAAGCTGTTTTGACATCCATCTGCCAAATCTCATAATCATAGTATGCAGCTATTGCTAATAGAATCCTAATTGATTTAAGCATGGCAACAAGCGAGAAAGTCTCCTCATAGTCGATTCCTTTCCTTTGGTGAAACCCTTTCACTATTAGCCTTGCTTTATAGGTCTTTACCTTTCCATCAGAACCAATTTTCTTCTTGAAAACCCATTTGTTCCCTATAGGTACAATACTTTTAGGTGGGTCAACAAGATCCCAAACTTGATTCTTATACATGGAATCAATCTTGGATTTCATAGCATCAATCCATTTTGAAGAGTTTATATCTGATATAGCTTCTTCATAGGTAAGTGGATCATCTCCACAATCTACTTCTTCATGAGTAGACAGCTCTTATTCTTCTTTATGAAGAAAACCATATCTCACTGGTGGGTGAGATATCCTGGTTGATCTGTAAGGAATAGCTGTAGATGTTTCATCAATAGGTGTATGTTGACTAGATGGATCTATATCCATCTGATATGTGACACCCCTTACCCGTCTATAGTGTAGTCGAGTAAGATATGCTACACAGTGTATCGGAACACCATATTTTATTTCAATTATTTTTATCCTTCCTTATTTAATTTTTTCATAGTTATGAAGTACAATTTGTGAAGTATAAATCATTTAAGTCATTTATTGAAATCATAAATTTATTTGAGGTTCCGCAAATTTTATAGAAAATCCGGTAGAGTGCCGGCTAAAAATGGATAAAACAGTTCTTCAGAACCTGTGAAAATACTTCCAAAATTTTCAATCAATCAATCCCAAACTCCATTTCATTAACGAAATCTCAATATTTTTCAACAACATTTCCATTTCTCAATCATTCATTTCATATGATATTTATGTAAAAGTCATCAATAAATATTCACTTTTTCATTTAGAAGCACAATTTCCACTATTTACATCAATACCAAAATACATTAAATAAGTCTTAATTACACATGAGAAAATAAAAGTTAATTACAAAATACCAAAATAAAACCTAGTGTCCTACCAATGCACTGATGACGGTGAGGTGACACGGACACTATGCAGAGCTACAGAAGGTCTCACCCAGTCTGTGGTCTGCTAGGCTCTCTATCAGTCTCTCTAGAACCTACGCATGGCAAAAAGCAATGCATTAAGCAATAATGCTTAGTGGTGCCAATAATAGAATAAAAAGAAATAACATAAAATAAATATGCAGTGAATGTTCTGATGTCTTATGCAGAAAATTTTTCGATAATTATTTGTAGTCTTATTTGTTTTGTACTTGTTATATTCATTATTTCATTAAATTTATCCACTTTCATTTTTGGTTGTCCAAGTAACCTATACTGGATGAATGGACTGGATAAACGGGTAAACTGGCACTGGGTATCAAGTACCTCGGGCCGTCACACCATCGGTCACATATGTATCTCCCGGTGTGCAACAGAACAGCTAATAAGCTGTAATAACATTAGGCACAAGGCCAAGTATCAACACAATGTCAGAATGGCTAAAAGCCATGAAATCACAGAATGGCATAATGCCATGTGCAGTACTGCTAACTGAACTCTATTGGTATGCCAACCTATCTAAACCAATCTTACTAGGTGTACTAGGGCATGTTACACTTTTAAATTTCACAATTCTTAAAATTTAAGTTTAGGTGTTACTATTTATTTTATTAGTGAACTAAAATGTTAACTTTTGCATAAACAATAGGTACAGTGGTTCTAATATTCCCAACATAACACATTTTGCATTCTAAAGTTGTTGGTATTGGTTGCCAATACCATTTCAAAGCTTAGTGTTGGTTATTCACAATTTTCAGATTTCAACCACTAAGTTTACTATTCCATTAGTTATTTGTACAGTAGGAATTTAGCAAAATTGTCTTCATGAAAGTTGTTCCTTATTGTGTCTCGTTACATATTTTTTTTTGAATCACTCCATTTGGAGTTTTGTAGCTCAAGTTATAGCCTAAACACCATAACTGGCTGGATTGGACAGAATCCAAAATTTTGGGCAAAACTAGTTCTGCTAGATTTGGTAACCTATGTTTGGTTGGCAATTTGACTAGGTTATGGTCAGAATTTGGATTTGTGTTCTTTATGAAAGTTGTAGGTCTATGTCTCAGCTTTCGGTTGGTAAAAGTTCAGGTCAATTGGACCTTTCTACACTAAGTTATGACTAAATGAATAAACACTATTTATTTGGTCATTTTGCCCAGGCAGAATGCAAGTCACCCGGATTAGGGAAATTTTTAGGTCAACTTGCTTTGGTTTTCTAAGCAGGGTTTCTTCACCAAAGTTATGCCATTATGTGTCTAGTTTCATGTCCAATTAGCCTTGGACCAATTGAACCTCTACAACTCCATTTATAGCTGCCCAAATCTACTGGACTCATGCTCAGTCCTGCAGGTCAGCCAAGGCAGCTCACCCACACTCAAATGCCAAGCCTCAACTCACTTTATTTCCTCATCATGCACATTCGAATGGTCACTAATTAACCATTACGAGGTTAATAAACCATCACATGAGCAAGCCCTAATGTTGTTCAAGTGTCTACATTTTCGAGGTTCATTCATGCATAATCTTTGCATTTCACTTACACAACTATGTTCAATCACTCATTTAATACCAAGGGTTTCTCATCACCACTTTGCTATCAAGCAAAATTACCAAACCCTAACCAACCCTAGCTACCAAAATTTTTATAGTGCACACACACACATTTTTATCTTGTTTTCTTACATTTCCTACTTACTTCATGCCATTAAACATGAATTTAATCAAAAATAGCAAAAGTTTGGACGCTAACCTTGATGTAGCTAATTCCCAAAGCTTGAGAAATCCTCTTCTTCTCTTTCTTTTTGCTGCCCAAGACTTGCTCTAGGTGTAAGGGTAAATATTTGTGAAGGGAAGCTAGGGTTTTGGGTTGATTTGGGTGGTGAACTCAAGCTTGGTGAAGCTTTAATGGTGGAAGGGAGAAGGGAGGGCTTCGGATGGAAGAAGAAAGGAAAAAGAAATCTGATTTTTTTTTTCTTTCATTTCTGCCCATTTAACTCATTTTAAGTGAGTTATAGCCATGTGTCACCATGCGATTGGGTGGAGACACACTAATGACATCATGTGATGTCATAATTTCCTATTTAATTTATTTTCTTTTTCTTTTCTTTTCTACTTAATTTCAATTTAATTTGTAGCAATATTTATTCATATTTTATGTCATAATCATTATTTACTTGACTGGACAAGTCGGCCAAAAATCACCTCTGAAGGCGAAATGACCAAAATGCCCTCCGTTTGGCTTAACAGAGTAAAATTGTGTGTACCGATTGAAAAATTTTTCTAAGCATTTTCTTGGCATTCAAATGCCATAGAAACCTCAATGACTCTTCTCTGGAGTCCTAAAAATTATTTTATGAATTTTCTCCTAGGTTTAGGACTCCTAGTTGCGAAGACCGCAACTCCCCTCTAGGTTACCCATCACTAGGGCACCGGCTCATTTAACTTGGTTGTATTTTATTTCTAAAATTTTTCCTAAATTTTTCTTATTAATATTTGAGTTAATTATGGTTCCTCACTTGAGTTTAAATATTTTTCCAAATGTTCTAGCCGTCCGGACCGACACCGGTTACCGGAACAGTAGAATGTACGGAGTTGCTATAGGGAGGAGGGTGTTACAACTCTTTCCCTCTAATTTAAATTTCGTCCTCGAAATTTACCTGATGCAAACAGTTGAGGGAACTGTTGCCTCATTGTCTCTTCACTTTCCCAAGTTACCTCCTCGGTGTTTTGGTGCCTCCAAAGCACTTTCACCAGTGGAATCTGCTTATTCCTCAACTCTTTCACTTTCCGAGCTAGGATCCGTATGGGTTCTTCTTCATATGTCAAATCCGGTTGTACTTCAATTTCTTCCATAGCGATGACATGTGAAGGATCTAAGCGGTATCTTCTTAGCATAGATACGTGGAACACATTGTGGATCTTGTTCAGCTCTGGTGGTAAAGCTAGCCTGTAGGCCATTGGACCCACACATTCAATGACTTCATATGTGCCAATGAACCTAGGGCTAAACTTACCTTTTCTTCTAAACTTCAGTACCTTTTTCCACGGTGACACCTTGAGGAATACTTTATCGCCAACTGCATATTCTATTTCTTTTCTCCTCAGGTCAGCATATGATTTTTGTCTGTCTGAGGCAACCTTCAGATTGGCTTTGATTAGTTTTACTTTCTCCTCAGTCTGTTTCACCAGGTTTGGCCCTACCAGTTTGTCTTCTCCCAATTCAGTCCAGCACATTGAAGTTCTACATTTCCTCCCATACAATGCTTCATACGGGGCCATTTGGATGCTAGCTTAATAGCTATTGTTGTATGCAAATTCTGCCAGTGGGAGTTATCTATCCCAAGTTCCCTCAAACTCAATGACACAACTCCTCAGCATATCCTCAAGGACCTGACATATATTTCATATTATTATTATCATTTCAGTTCAATATTTGTATTAGTTCAATTGGTTTCAATTGTTTACCTGGATTACTCTTTCTGATTGCCCATCCGTCTGAGGATGGAAAGCTGTGCTAAAGTAGAGTTGTTTACCCAAGGATTCATGCAACTTCTTCCAAAATCTCGATGTAAACCTTGGGTTTCGATCAGATATGATGGAAAGTGAAATTCCATGCAGTCCAACTATCTCACTGATATACAATTCTGCTAACTTCTCCAGTAAGTAGTCAGTCCTAATTAGTAGAAAGTGTGCTGACTTCATCAATCTATTAACTATCACCCATACTGCATCATAATTCTTTTGGGTGAGAGGTAGACCACTTATAAAATCCATGGTGACCCTATCCCATTTCCATTCAGGTATGCGTATGGGCTGTAGCAAACCCGATGGAACTTAATGTCCTGCCTTAACTTGCTGACATGTCAAGCATTTAGTTACATAATCAGCTATGTCCTTCTTCATACCAGGCCACCAATAATGAAGCTTCAGATCATGATACATTTTTGTACTTCCTGGGTGCATAGCATAAATACTAGTGTGTTCCTCTTTTAGGATACTGACTTTCAATTCCCCATCATCTAGTACACATACTCTTCCTTTGTAGTACAGACACCCATCTGCTTTCACCTCATAGTCAGTTACTTTCCCTTCTGAGACTTTACTCACATTAGTCATCAACTTTTCATCTACCTTTTGCCCATCTAAAATCTGCTGTAACAGGTTTGGCCTCACTTGCAACTCAGCCAAAATAGCTCCATCTCTAGCCAAAGATAAGTGGGCATTTAATGATCTTAGAGGGGTGATGGATTTTCTACTCAAAGCATCAGCAACTACATTTGCCTTTCCAGGATGGTAATCAATCACACAATCATAGTCCTTCCGGAACTCAATCCATCACCTCTGTCTAAGGTTGAGCTCCTTCTGGGTTGGCAAGTATTTCAGACTTTTATGGTCTGTGTAAATGTAGTAATTTTCACCATCCAAGTAGTGCCTCCATATCTTCAGTGCAAGAATATTTGCTGCAAGTTCTAGATCATGGGTAAGGTAATTCTGTTCATGTGGCCTTAGCTGCCTGGAAGCATAGGCGACCACCTTCCCCTCTTGCATTAATACACACCCTAACCCATTATGAGAGGCATCACTGTAGACCGCAAAGTCTTTTCTCAACACTGGCTGTGCTAACACTGGTGCCTCTGTCAACATAGCCTTCAACTTCTAAACTGGCCTGACAACAATTTGGTCATTGGAGCAACTATTAAAGAAAATCCCTTCACAAATCTTCTGTAATACCCAGCTAGCCCTAAGAAACTTTTGACCTCAGTTGTATTTCTGGGAGGCTTCCATTCCATCATTGCTTCTATTTTCTTGGGATCCACTCTAATCCCATCTGCTGACACTATGTGTCCAAGGAATGCAATTTCATTCATCCAGAAGTCACACATAGACAACTTAGCATATAACTTTTTTTCTTTCAGGGTTTGCAGAACAATCCTCAAATGCTTATCATGTTCTTCCCTAGTCTTGGAATGTCACACCTTACCCCTCTGTAAGGCATAACATGATCCCGTAGAATACCTAATGAACTACCGAACTTCACCTACCGATAACTCATTAAGTACCCTACAAGGGATTTTAAAACAATTTTCTTACTTTTATAAGTGGTGAGCATTTTCTAATAGGTATTAAAATCATTTAATTAAAGTTAAAAACTAGTTAAAATTTTTAGCCCATTTTATTTTTCTGCAAATTTTATAAAAATTTCGGCAGAGTGCCGTCTATATTTTGAGAAAACAGTTCTTGAAATACCTGTAAAAAAAAGCACTTCCAATAATTTATCTTAACAACTTCATCAATTCCACATTCACCCCAACCAATTTCAACATCATTTCTCAAATTTCAAAATTCAACATCATCAAAATACTACTAATTAATTTCATTCAAATTAAACAAAATACTTCCATTCATATTTCATTAAAGATAAAACAATTTATATACATTATTACAAAAATTTACATTAAGAGAAATTCAAACTAAAATTTATTACAAACTTTATACAAACTACTCAAGACCAAATTTTACATGTTCAGACCTTTACATACATTACATACATCAAAATAAATTTTTACAGTTAGGGTATAAATTATACCCGATAGCTTTAAGGCAAGTAGCTCCTCAATCCCCAGCAGCTCAATCTGTTGCTCCTCTAGTCTCTATATCTGTGACAGCAGTAACAACCATCGCTGAGTACTAGGACTCAGTGGTGCACAACATACTAAAATAATCTTTATGCAGAATTTAAATCAAATTTATTCCAAAATTGGACTGAACATGAGAATTAAATACAAAACATGAATTATGAGATTTTAATCCAAATAATTTCATTTCGAAGTATCAAAACACATTTCATAAAACTCACAGTTATATCATGCCATTCGAAACAAATATAATCTCAATAGCTAGAGGCTAAGGAGAAGTCACATCACAAGGCTAGCTAGCTCAAATATATGGATATCCATTCAATTTCTTCTTCTACTGGCACACACCTCAACACTTTAGCTAGAGAAGGAATCAAAATTTGAAACTGATTACCCCTACTAGTCATGCTAGTGAGGTGTTCAAATATATGGTCATGACACTGTAGTTTCAAAACTTATTTTAACAATTTACTAAACATTTATGCCATCTCAAATATACACAATTACTTCCAACAATTTAAATCAAAAGCATCATAAATACTTCATCATAATAATGTCACAATTCAATATTTCAAATTATTCAAAACAATATGCAGAAGATAATTTACAAAAATTATACGTTGTGCACAAACCTTATATGAGTTGCCTTTTGGCCTTGACGCGACACCTCGGGTTCCTTCCCGATATTCTTTTCCACTGAAACACACAGTTTCACAGTGTTTCAGTATCATAACTTAGCATAAATCCAAAAATAAATTTAATTTCACTTTCACCTAGCTCTAATGTGCTAAACTTGACGTTTTTTAAAATTTGTGTTTCGGGGTTACTATTCACTACACTATTAAGTCAATTTGTTGACTTTATAAGGCTTAATAGGTATGGGAATTCCAACTTCACCCACATACCACATTTTGGTCACTAAATTTGTTGGTTTTGGTTGTTTACTAAAATTCTAAGTCTTTTAGGCAAATTTGCAAATTTTCAGTTTTGGTGTCTTAAGTTGCACTTTTCCATTGGTCATTTTTCTGTTAGAATTTGGCAAAACTTTTTTCATAGAAAATGTTCCCTATTGTCTTAACTAAATTCTCCTTTTTGAATCACTCCATTTGGAGTTTTTTAGCTCAAGTTATAGCCATTTGAACCATGGCTGCCGGATTAGACTTAACCCAGATTTCTGGGCAAATTTTGGTTTTGGCAGTTTTAGGTCACCAATTTTGGGTGGCCAAATGACTTAGTTAATGGCATAATTTGGGTTTGTGTTCTTCAGGAAAGTTTTAGGTCTATATCTCATCTGTCCACTGGTGAAATTTCAGGTCATTTAAACCTGCCTAGCTCAAGTTATGGCCAAATGAACAAATACTATTCATTTGGTCAGTTTGTACAGGGCAAACTGAGAATTTCTAGATTTGGTCAATTTGTTCACTAGGTTTTGGTCACTTTTTGGGCATGGTTCCTAAATGAAAATTGTGTCATTTAGTGTCTATTTTCATTCCCAATTGGTCTCATACCAATTGGACTTGTAAATTTTTAGTTTTGATCCCTTAAATGGACCTTGGTCCTACTGCCTGCAGCATGTCCACATGGAATCCGAATTTAACCTCAACTCCAACACTTCCAACACACTTCATTTGGTCAAAAATGACCATTTCTCATCTCAAACTAGGTCAACCACATCATTTCACCATTTCTCCATATTTTTTCTCTCAAACCCTAGGTGTCCAAAACCTTAACTTACTAAATTGTTGCATTTAATCAAATCTAACTATCTCAATCTTACTACCACATTCATACAAGCTTGCCTAACATATTGAATTCAATCAAAACACAAACATATGCATAGTAACCCTAGTTGGCTGAATTTTCAGTTTGGTCCTTCAACAATTGATTTCATTTCATTTCTTTAACTTCTAAGTTACTTTAAGCTACAAACACAACTAATAATCTAAAATTTTCAAATTAGAGTTCTCACCTCCACTTGGATTTGAATTCTCCAATTTCCTTCTTCTTTTCTTCTTTCTTTTGGAGGTTTAACTTTCTATGGTGGAATTGTGGGTTTGATCAAGCTCAAAATGAGCTTTAATGGAGGTTTTGGTGAAGGAGAGGGAGAGTGAGAGTGAGGCTGTAACTTAGGGAAAGAAGAAGAAGACTTTTATTTTTTTTTTCTTTTCTTTCTCTTTTATGAATTTAGTCTTATGGAAGACCATAAATCAAATTAAATAAATTTTTAATTATAGTATTTATGGCATCATGCATGATGTCATGCATGATGTCATCTCTTTTCACTTTTTCAATTTTCTTTTTATTTTTCTATTTATTTTTTTATTAGTTTTTTAATTTAATTCTCGATTCTGAAATTTTCTTTTCTCCGATTTTATTTGACAGTTAGGTCAGGAGTCAGCTCTCGGGGTCAATTGACCAAAATTGCCCCTCACCGGTTCAACCCGATTTACAAATAATTCAATATTTCTTTCGGCTCTCTAACCTAATTATTTGACTGGCTTAACAATTCTTTTTCGTGATTTTCTCTTTTCCACTGTGTTCGCAATAGTCCTACGGACCGCGGCATCACATTTTATGGTTCGAAATTTGAGTTTAAATTAACTTCGCAGTCCTTCCCGAGAAGGTCACCAATCGCTGTGACTCTCGACTCATTTAACTTCTTGTGTTCTGTTTTTCTTATTTATACTGAACTATTTGACAATTACTAATTAATTGTTTTCATAGCTTATCTAGTTGTCTTAGATGTGATTCTAATCCCCTTAATTATCTGGATTGACACCGGTCACTGGAGCAGTGAAATATACCAGGCTATGCAAATAGGGGTGTTATATGGAATACACCAAAATATCATCAATAAAGACCACTACGAACCGATCTAGGTATGGATGAAAGATACGGTTCATAAGGTCCATGAATGCTGCTAGTGCATTTGTTAGGCTAAAGGGCATCACTAGAAACTCATAATGCCTATACCGGGTCCTGAATGCAGTCTTTGGCACATCTGCATCCTTCACCCTTAACTGATGATACCCTGATCTAAGATCAGTTTTAGAAAATACTCCTGCTCCCTTCAATTGATCAAACAGATCATCAATTCTAGGCAACGGATATTTGTTCTTCACTGTCACTTTATTCAACTGTCGGTAATCGATGCATAACCTCAAAGTCCCATCCTTCTTCTTCACAAACAGCACTGGATCTCCCCATTGTGACACACTGGGGCATGTGAACCCTTTATCCAGCAACTTATATAATTGGATTTTCAGTTCCTTCAATTCTGTTTGTGCCATCTTATAAGGAGTAATAGAGATTGGTGCTGTACCCGACAGTATCTCAATAGCAAATTTTAATTCCCTTTCTGGTGGCAAGCCAGGCAATTCTTCAGGGAACACATCTGGGAAGTCTCTTACTGTGGGTATGTCACATAGATCTGGCTTAGCCTGCCTAGTATCCACCACATGTGCTAGGTAGGCTTCATAGCCTTTTCTTATTAGTTTTCTTGCAATTGTGGCTGAGATGACATTGGACAAGAAATCTGACCTTTCCCCTACAACTGTGATCTCATTTCCCTCAGGAGTTTTCAAAGAAATCCTCTTAAGTTTATAATCAACCATTGCTTGATGACGTGACAACCAATCCATTCCCAAAATCATGTCAAACTCATGGAAAGGCAACTCAATCAGGTCTACCAAGAATTCATACCCCTGAATCCTTAACGGGCAACCTTTGTACACTTTGTTCACCACTACACTGTGGCGCAATGGATTAGTGATCATGATCTTTATATTATCATTTAATCTCTCTTCAAATCTCTTACACCTTTCGACTTCATTAGGGACTATCTCCCTTCCATAGCGGCTCAATCTGACAAATTCCTTTTCATACACTGCCATTATCAGCTGTCTCTGCCTTAGGTTAATGAACTCTCTTCTTCTCTCTTCTTGGTATACACTACCCATATATTTCTTCTTGAATTCTGAGAGGAAGAAATCCCAAGTTATTACTTCTGGCTGCACTTCATTAGACACTGTATCCCACCATTGGTAGGCATCATCTTGCAACAGAGATACAACAGCTTTTAGGTTTTGCTCTAGAGTGCAATGGAGTTGTTTTAAAACCCTTCTTGTTCTGTTCAAAGCAGTTTTTAGCTATAATAAAATCATCTTCTCTCTTGCCAAAGAAATCCACTGCTCCAAATTTTCTCAATCTTTCCAGATGTGATTTCTGCTATGGAGGTGGTGGCATTACCCTAGCCATTTGTCTGAAAAACTCGGCCATTTGCTGGAACATGGCTTGTGGAGGCTGAGCAGGCTCTACTGGAGCTGGTGGAGTAGGTTCTCCCCTACCCCAAGTTTTAGCTGCTATAGGTGGAGCATGACTCTCCACTTCCTCCTCAACTGCCCTCTGTGACGTGGGGTCTATATTTTATTAAAATAACGAAAACAAACAGATTTGCATTAGTGTCATCTCGACTCTTACAAATGCAATGCATGGTATGGACTCGATCTAGACCCAGAAATGCCTAAACCGTGCTCTGATACCACTAAATGTGACACCCCTTACCCGTCTACAGTGTAGTCGAGTAAGTTATACCACACAGTATATCGGAACACCATATTTTATTTCAATTATTTTTATCCCTCCTTATTTAATTTTTTCATAGTTATGAAGTGTAATTCATTTAAGTCATTTATTGAAATCATAAATTTATTTGAGGTTCTGCAAATTTTATAGAAAATCCGGCAGAGTTCCGGCTAAAAATGGATAAAACAGTTCTTCGAAACCTGTGAAAACACTTCCAAAATTTTCAATCAATCAATCCCAAACTCCATTTCATCAACGAAATCTCAATATTTTTCAACAACATTTCCATTTCTCAATCATTCATTTCATATGATATTTATGTAAAAGTCATCCATAAATATTTGCCTTTTCATTTAGAAGCACAATTTCCACTATTTACATCAATACCAAAATACATTACATAAGTCTTAATTACACATGAGAAAATAAAAATTAATTACAAA
Organism: Hevea brasiliensis; assembly: GCF_030052815.1. Lineage (NCBI taxonomy): Eukaryota > Viridiplantae > Streptophyta > Magnoliopsida > Malpighiales > Euphorbiaceae > Hevea > Hevea brasiliensis. The sequence goes on from NC_079494.1 coordinate 49,794,535, forward strand.
ATACCAAAATAAAACCTAGTGTCCTACCAATGCACTGATGACGGTGAGGTGACATGGACACTATGTGGAGCTGTAGAAGGTCTCACCCAGTATATGGTCTACTGGGCTCTCTATCAATCTCTCCAGAACCTATGCATGGCAAAAAGCAACGCGCTAAACAATAATGCTTAGTGGTGCCAATAATAGAATAAAAAGAAATAATAGAAAATAAATATGTAGTGAATGTTCTGATTTCTTATGCAGAAAATTTTTCGATAATTATTTGTAGTCTTATTTGTTTTGTACTTGTTATATTTATTAATTCATTAAATTTATCCACTTTCATTTTTGGTTGCCCAAGTAACCTATACTGAATGACTAGACTGGATAAATGGGTAAACTGGCACTGGGTATCAAGTACCTCAGGCCGTCACACCATCGGTCACATATGTATTTCCCGGTGTGCAACAGAACAGCTAATAAGCTGTAATAACATTAGGCACAAGGCCAAGTATCAACACAATGTCAGAATGGCTAAAAGCCATGAAATCACAGAATGGCATAATGTCATGTGCAGTACTGCTAACTGAACCCTATTGGCATGCCAACCTATCCAAACCAATCTTGCTAGGTGTACTAGGGCATGTTACACTTTTAAATTTCATAATTCTTGAAATTTAAGTTTAGGAGTTACTATTTATTTTATTTGTCAACTAAAATGTTGACTTTTGCATAAACCATAGGTACATTGGCTCTAATATTCCCAACATACCACATTTTGCATTCTAAAGTTGTTGGTATTAGTTGCCAATGCCATTTCAAAGCTTAGTGTTAGTTATTCACAATTTTCAGATTTCAAGCACTAAGTTTACTATTCCATTAGTTATTTGTACAGTAGGAATTTGGTAAAATTAATTCATTTTCTTTTTCTTTTCTTTTCTACTCAATTTCAATTTAATTTGTAGCAATATTTATTCATATTTTATGTCATAATAATTATTTACTTAACTGGGTAAGTCGGCCAAAAATCACCTCTGAAGGCGAAATGACCAAAATGCCCTCCGTTTGGCTTAACAGACTAAAATTGTCTGTGCCGATTGAAAAATTTATCTAAGAATTTTCTTAGCATTCTAATGCTATAGAAACCTTAATGAATCTTCTCTGGAGTCCTAAAAGTTATTTTATGAATTTTCTCCTAGGTTTAGGGCTTCTAGTTGCGAAGACCGCAACTCCCCTCTGGGTTACCCATCGCTAGGGCACTGGCTCATTTAACTTGGTTGTATTTTATTTCTAAAATATTTTCTAAATTTTTCTTATTAATATTTGAGTTGATTATGGTTCCTCACTTTAGTTTAAATATTTTTCCAAACGTTCTAGCTGTCCAGACAGACACCGATCACCGAAATAGTAGAATGTACAGAGTTGCTATAGGGAGGGTGTTACAACTTTTTCCCTCTAATTTAAATTTCGACCTTGAAATTTACCTGATACAAACAGTTGAGGGAACTGTTGCCTCATTGTCTCTTCACTTTCCCAAGTTACCTCCTCGGTGTTTTGGTGCCTCCAAAGCACTTTCACCAGTGGAATCTACTTATTCCTCAACTCTTTTACTTTCCGAGCCAGGATCCGTATGGGTTCTTCTTCATATGTCAAATCCGGTTGTACTTCAATTTCTTCCATGGCGATGACATGTGAAGGATCTGAGCGGTATCTTCTTAGCATAGATACGCGGAACACATTGTGGATCTTGTCCAGCTCTAGTGGTAAAGCTAGCCTGTAGGCCACTGGACCCACACGTTCAATGACTTCATATGTGCCAGTGAACTTAGGGCTTAACTTACCTTTTCTTCCAAACTTTAGTACCTTTCTCCACGGTGACATCTTGAGGAACACTTTGTCGCCAATCGCATTGTAACAACCCTATGTTCGGTAGTGCGTTCTGCTGTTCCGGTGACCAGTGTTGTCCGGACAGCTAGGATGCCTAGAACTACACTTCGATATGACTGAGGAGACATAAAATAATGAAATACAAGAAAAGGAAACACAAGAAAAACAAAGGAAAAATAATAGCAAAGAATTGTAACCAAGTTAAGCGAGCCGAGAACCCTAGCGATGGATGACCGCACTGGGAAGTCGCGGCGTGGACCATTGACTAGCCCTGGACTGCGGAGAACCCTGAAAAATATTTTTAGGACTTAAATAGACCTCTATTAAAGTATAAATACCATTAGAAATATCAAAGAAAAATTAAATAATTAGTACAAAGAAAAGTGAGAAATCGAAAAATAGACAAAACCCGGTGTTACCGAAAAATCAGGAATGCAACCCGAACAGGGGCATTGTGGTCATTTGACACTCCGAGTTGTCTTTTGACCTAAATGTCCATTAAAAATACATGATATTATATTAGTAAAATGTCATGAAAAATTAAATTGGTGGTACAAAGTTTAAATAGCAAAAATGGGAAGCTTAATGTGAGAATTTGGAAAATTAAGAATAAAAAAATCATTAATTCTTACTTAGTGCTCCACTCACCTTACCTAAGTGGACCACTACACATTTTTGGGCAGAAACAAATCACCTTCTTCAACTTCCCAAACCAGAACCAGCTGAATTATTTTCTTCTCTCAACTTCCTCCATGGCCGTCCATGACCAAGCTCCATGCAAGCATGAAGTAAGCTAATTTCTTCCTAAGTTCCTTCATCAAAGTTAGTCTACACACCTTGGGTAGTAGATAGGCTGCAAGAAGATCAAGTTTTGGTGAAGTTTTGAAGAATTTCCAAAGTGGTAAGTTTGAGTTTTTGAATATTGCTTTGTTAAAGTTTGTAAGCATGTTATGGGTGTTTGAATTATGAAGAAATTTTTGAGGTTTGATGTTGAATGGGAATGTGTAATTTTGGCAGCCATGGAAATACCTTGAAGGTAGGTTATTTGTGCTTGTAAATGGTGATTTAAATGATTGATTAAATGTATATTGTGTAGGAAATTTTTTAGGTGATGTATACTTAGTATATGTAAATGTAAAATGAAATTTAAAGCTTGGAAAGTAATGGAATGTAAGTGTACCATTGTGGCAGTTTGCTAACCCTTGAAGAATGCTGGAATTCATGCTTGGTTTATGGAATAATGATGTTAAAATGTGTTGATTGTTATGGCAGTTTGAATGTATGTATAGTGGTGTGAAGGTTGGACATGTGAATGAGCTTGGTTATGGAGTTAAATTGTTGTAAATTGAGTTGGGAAAATTCTGCACTTGTTGGTGCACATTAAATGTAATTGTAAGCTGCCAAAATGACCTATAATGTGTTGTGAATTATGTTTCGGTCATGGTACAACCAGAATTAGTTTGAATGTTAAGTTTGGTGAGTGTTAAAAGTGATGTTTGATATGTATGCAAGAATTGCAATAAGGCAGTTTGTGTTTTAGGCCTATAACTTTAAGTGTGTGGCTCCAATTAGTATGAGACCAATTGGAGGTGAAACTAGGCACAAAATGTGCCAACTTTCATGAAGGAAGCTTGCCAAAATTCTGCTTGCAAGGTAGCTTGAAAAATGACCAAATCCGGATTAAGTGCAAATGAGGCCTGAAAATTGACCATTTGGGCAGCAGTTAATGTTTAGGCCATAACTCACTCAAAACAGGTCCAATTGACCTGAAATTTTAACCATGAATATTTAAGACCCATATCTACAAGTCTTATGAAGACGCAAAATCCCAGAAATGACCATAAGTAAGTCAAACAGCTTGCACAAGTTCGGGTCCAAAAATTGGCCGAACCTAAAATGACCTAAAGTGACCAATTTTGGTGCAATTTGACCAGCAATAGTAAAATGACCATAACTTGGTCTACATAACTCAGAATGACCTGAAATTTTGCCTCGCGTGCAATAAGACATAGATCTACAAGTTTGTAGTTTTGACCGAAACCCAAAAACCGAGGGAACTAGGTCGTCCGGCTAGGTCAAACTAGTATCCCGGAATCCAGCAAATCGCAAGAAAATGCAGTATACACAGAAATGAATTTGGTAACATGTACCAACCCTAAAAGACTATCGAATATGACATATTAATGACATTAAAACCTAAATTACCTAGAATGTACCAAGGGTCGACATAGTAGGTTGACTAAGCAAATAAATGAATTCAGTGAATTAATTATCAAGCATTATCGTTAGAGACAGTTTAAATGAGTATTGAAACACTTCAAATTGTGTTTCTCAGTTAGCAAAGACTCAGGGAGGGGAAGGAAATACTGAGTCAGAGCCAAGAGACAGTCATCAGAGGTTTGTGCATAATAAGTATTTCTTTTGAATTTTTCAATTAAAATAAATTATGATTATTTCTATGTTATTATTTTAAATTGTGTTTGTGCACAATAAGTTTGACTTCTCATTTTCTACTTAAAAATTTAATTCAACATTATAGTTTTAAATCGTGTCCGTCCATAATACTTTTATATTCACTGCTTTTACTAGCAAATTTATGTAGAGAAATGAGTTATGAATAAGTTTTGATTGCTTTGGTTTTGGGAATATTATTTGGAACTTATTGTATTGCCAACTTTGCAAATGGAAATTTTGAGATAAAATGTGATTTATAGTTTGTATGAAATATTGTGATTTAAAATTGTTTTGATTCACATTTGGCATGACACTGTTGATATATTCCTCCCTCTTTGACTTATCAGTCTGGGGTGAGTGTGATTACGTTCCTCCCTCTTTGATTTGCCAGTCTGAGGTGAGTGTGGATGAGTACTCATTATTCAGCTAGCTTCCTCCCTCATTGATTTCGATTATTGGGGTGAGTGTGTCTTGCCGTGGTGTACAACACGACATGTGTGGAAAAATTGTGTCATGGCCTAAATTATGTTATCGATTGGCAACATTGTATTATTCAGTTATTTGATCGAATTGTGTTATTGATTTGCAAAATGGTATTATTTAGTTATTTGATCGAATTGTGTTATTGATTTGCAAAACAGTTACACCCCTCACCTGACTACAGTATAGCCGAGCAAAGTGTGCTACATTTGTTGCCGAAGCACCCTATCTTATCTTACTTTATTCCTTTCATAATTTGATCTCATTATATTTTAATATTAATTATTTTTCGACGGAGAAACCAGCGGAGTTTCCCCTATTTTATTACCAGTTGACGTATTTTACTATTTACTTGTTTGAAAATTTCAATAATATTTTATAAATAAAATCTCATCAATTATTTTCATAACCATCTCATTCATATATCTCAATTTCATATTCATTTCCATGCATTATCTATATATTTCAAATCTGTCTTCGAATCCATACAATCTCATTCATGCTCAAATCACATAAGTAAAATTTTCAAATTTTTTTAATTTACATAATTTCATAATTTACATGATATATAAATTAATTACATATGAAAAAGCTAATTTATTAAATTACATTACATTTCTATTAATTACCTGCTCATAATCTGCATTATAATACAATATCTAGCATTTTATACTAAATACAAAATATGATCTATATGGGCCCTATCTACATGCATTACTGAGGAGGTGACAACCTTGAATACTTCAGGCACTTTTGTAGATCTGGACTCCAAAAATCTTAGTCAAAGTACCTGCGCGAGGAAACAAATCCATCGTGCTAAGCATTGCTGCTTAGTGGTGCAATAATAGAACAAGAAAATAAAATATACAAATAAAGAAAGAACGAAGCATAATTTGAATATTTAAGAATCAATTTAATTTAACACAATGTGTCTAATATTAATTATCTTTTGTTCTCATTTGTTTCGCTTTGGAAGCGTTTAATTCCGAAATTCACAGTAATAATGTACGATATACAAAATTAATAAAAATACTCAATTTATATTCATATGGCAAGAGAAGGTACATTTAAAATATTTAGTTAAGTTATACCTATTTTTGCAACTATTTTGTCATTTTACTTAACAATTTTTATGTGGTTTGGATCATTTCATAATTGTAACTAATTCTTTTAAAGTCTTATTAACTCATTTATTTGATTTCTAATATTTTTAATTACTAATAGTCTTAATTTAGTTCAATAAATTACACTGTCCAAGTAAGCTACGATAGGCTGACTAAACTGGATAGTGGGTCGTTGGCACTGGACACCGCGGTGCCTCGGGCCGTCATACCATGGGACGTAGAACGTCAACCACGTATGCAGTCAGTATGGCTAAAAAGCCATGATAACACATAATCAGGCATAAAAGCCATGAATGTTGGCATAAAGCCATGAATGCAGGCATAAAGCCATGAATACAGGCATACAGCCTTTTGCAGTACTGCTAAAACAATACCCTATTGGCATGCCAAACTATCCAATCTGACACACATGTCTAGGCAATACAAGGGCACATAATATCATTAAATATTAATATGTTGTGTTTTATGACTTCATTATTTCATGATAAATTTCAATTATGATTCATACATTCCTTTCTCATTTATACATTCAAAAATCTACTTATGTAATTAAAAATTTAATATTTCAAGTTGAGTTACTAATATTTTATGAATTCCATTTGTAATAGGCATATAAGCCCTAACTATCTATTTACATCAATTAGATGACTTATTTTTCATATTTCCAGTAATCCATGAAAATTTCATGGACTTCAAATTTATGCTCTTAATTTCCTTTTAACAATTTTGACTAAGATGCATAGTCCACAGTTGTCATACCATTCTAAGCATTTAAGCTTAGAATTGGTTCTAGGTCTTCATCTTAATTTGCTAATTATTTTGATTATTATTCACCTTACTAGTCAACCAAAATGTTGACTTTTTCATACATAATAAATTTATTGAACCTAAGTTCTCAAAGATACCACATTTTCCATTCAAAATTTGTTGGAATTAATCTCCAAATCCATTTCCAAGCTTAGCACTAAGGGGGCAGAAATTTCAGATTTTGTGCCCTAACTTCACTATTCCATTAGGGACTGTTACATTAAGAATTTGAGGAAATGGTAAACATGAAAGTTGTTACTTATTTTGTCTAGTTGAATTTATTTTTTTGAATCACTCCATTTGGAGTTTTGTAGCTCCAGATATAGTCCAAAAACCACAGCTGGCCGGATTAGAGAACTGCAAAATTTACCAAATCTACAGTACCATGAACAGTGACTGCCACTGCCTTGTTGAATAGGTTCTGGTCATATTTTGGGGTAGGTTTCTTCATGAAAGTTGTTTTTCTATGTCTTATCTTGTTGCTGTAAAAATTTCAGGTCAATTGACCCATTCTACAGTGAGTTATGGCCAAATGAACAATTACTATTCATTTGGTCATTCTGCAGAAGCTGATTGCAGGGTATCCGGATTGGGGCCAACTTTTGGTCCTCTTGCTTTGGTCTTTTGGGCATGGTTTCTTCAGAAAAATTGTGCCATTATAAGTCTAGTTTCATGTCCAATTGGCCAAACACCAATTGAACCTACACAGCCAAAGATATGTCAGTCCAAACAAGCTGGACTCACAGCCTCCCTGCTGCTGTCACTAGGCAGCCTGCCCATTTCACTTTGCCATGCAATAGTTCACTCCTAATTATGGTCAACTTACCTCAAATGGTCACTAGTTGACCATTAGAATGTTCTTGAACAATTTCATAAGCAAAGTCAAATTTTCACTCCCAAACCCTAGCTCAAATTCATGGTTTTGTACAAACTACCCTAGTTAACTAACTAAATCAATATCCTTATGTTTATATACTTTAAACATGATTTCTAGTTCACTCCAAGTCCATCAAAAACACTCAATCCTATTCCTTCCTTAGGGCAGCCGAAATTCATAGAGTACATATACATGAGTTTAGTTCATTTAATCTACCATTTCCTAACAATTTCAAGTTCCTAACATGAAATAAAAGAAATACTTATATAAATAAGCACTAACCTCACTTGAGAGCTTTTCAAGAGCTCAAATTCTTCACTTTCTTTCCTTTTCTAGGCTGCCAATCACTTTCCCAAGATGAGTGGACAAGTTTTAATGAAGAGACTTAAGGGTTTTAGGGTAAGAAATCAAAGATTGGAAGGTATAAAAAAAATAAAAGCTATGGAGGAAGAGGAATGGATTTTCGGCTGGTTGAAGATGAAGAAGGAGACCAGAATTTTTTTTTTTTTCTATTTTTGACTCTTTTAAGTGTTTTAAGAATGCTTGTTAACTTGTGATTGGTTGGGAGTAAGTGAGTGACATCATGTGATGTCATTATCTTTAATTTTCTTTATTTTCTTTTCTTTTCTTTTCTACTAACTTCAAATTAATTTTTCATCAACATTAATTCATATTTTATGTCATAATAATTATTTACTCAACTGGACAAGTCGGCCAAAAATCGTCTCTGAAGGCGAAATGACCAAAATGCCCTCCGTTTGGCTTAACGGGTCAAAATTGTCTGTACCGATTGAAAAATTTTTCTAAATATTTTCTTGGCATTCTAATGCCATAGGAACCTCAATGACCCTTCTCTGGAGTCTCAAAAATTATTTTATGAATTTTTCCCAGGGTCTAGGGCTCCTCGTTGCGAGAACCTCAACTTCCCTCTGGTTACCCATCGCTTGGGCACCGTCTCGTTTAACTTGGTTGTATTTTATTTCAAAAATTTTTTCTAAATTTTTCTTATTAATATTTGAGTTAATTATGGTTCCTGACTTTAGTTTAAATATTTTTCCGGACGTTCTAGCTGTCCGAACCGACACCGGTCACCGGAACAGTAGAATGTACGGAGTTGCTACTGGGAGGGTGTTACAACTCTTCCCCTCTAATTTAAATTTCGTCCTCGAAATTTACTGGGTGTTTTAGATTCTGAGATAATTCTTTTACCTTTCTATTACTCCATCTGTCTACTTCTTTTGTATATATGGTACTATTTAGTTTTTTTTTTTTTGAATCTATTATTATACACTTAGGCATATCATAAAGGAAATACTTTACCTCAAATTCACATCTGGGGCTTCTTGTTCCTCTCTGACTTGGGTAACATTTAGAAGTGGTGTTACTGTTGTACTTGGTCCTTCCACGACCTCTGTCTGGGTCCGTGGTAAATTCTTCTTAGGACAATCTTTCAGACGATGGTCTATGGCCCCACATCTATAACAGGCTCCAGTCAATCTCCTACATTCACCTTTATGCCACTTGTTATAATGGCCACATTTTCTTGCTAATCCTAGCGCACTCACTACTTGTGTTTCTGGTTGATCTCTTCTGGGTCTAGATCTCCTACTTTGATCAGATGTCTGACTTAACTGTTCTCTCGGCCTCTTATTACTAGATTGTCCAAATTTCCTCTTTTGCTGATCACCACTCCTCTTTTGTTCCTCTTTATGAACACAGCTAATATATTTCTTTCTGAACTCTATCAGAAAGAATTCCCAAGTTACGTTGGCTGGTGGCACTACCTTGGTTACGACATCCCACCATCGATATGCAGCTTCTTGTAACAATAAAGCTGCACACTCCAAACTCTGTTCTGGTGTGCAATGGAGTTGCTGCAAGACTCTTTCAGTCCTTTCTAACCAATACTCAGCCGCTGCAGAATTATCTTCCTTTCTACCATTGAAATCTACAGCTCCATATTTCCTAATTTTTCCTAGAGGTGATTTCCGCTGAAGTGGTGGTGAAATAACCCCAGTCATCTGTCCGAAGAATTCAGTCATCTGCTCAAACAAGGCCTGTTGGGGTTGTACAGGCACCCCTTGCACTGGTGGAGCAGGATCTCCCTGATTTCCAATATCACTCCCAGTCGGGATACGACTTACTACTTCTTCTTCTACTGCCCTCTGCGATTCTGAGTCTATACCTTAACCTAAAATAACCAAAAAACATATCTGCATTTGTGACACCCTTTACCCCTCTACAGTATATCCGGGTAAGATATGTCACACGGTGTACCGGCACACTCTATTTTTTTTCCTTAATTAATTTTTTTGTCATAGTTTTGAATATAGTTTATGGAATATAATTTATTTAAGCCATTTATCAAAATTATTATTTATTTGAGGTTCCGAAAATTTTAAAGAAAATCCGACGGAGTACCGGCTAAAAATGGAGAAAACAGTTCTTCGGAACCTGTGAAAAACACTTCCAATATTTATATCTCATCACTCTCAAACTCCAATATCAAATCTCAACATTTTTCAATTTCATTTCTCAATCATTCATCTCATAATTCACATCTCATTCATATAACTCAATTTCATAATCATTTCCATACATTTCCATTTGTACTCAATTCATATGTAAACATTCTCAATTTACATAAGCAAAATTTTCAAATTTCCTTAATTTACATAATTTACAAAATAATTACAAAATTTCATAATTTACATGATATACAAATTAATTACAATTTGCTAATTTATATTACAATATAAGAAATAATTAACATACACAAAATACATGATATGCTTAATGTGAGCCCTATCTACATGCATTGCTGAGGAGGTGACAACCTTTGACACTCTACAGATCTGAACTCTCAAAATTTCCAGTCAAACGTCCAGTGGGTTCTAGCTTCAGTACCTGCGCGAGGAAACAATTCCATCGCGCTAAGCATTGCTGCTTAGTGGTGCAATAATATAACAAGAAAATAATATACAAATAAAGATAGAAATAAAACATCATTCAAATAATTAAGATCTATTTATACTTCACATGCGGTTTCTAAAATTTAATATGTTTTATCCTAATTTAGTCTTCTTTGGAAGCGTTTATTTCGCCAATGTACAAGAATAATGTACAAGAAAAAATGATCTGAAAATAATAAATTTATGCTTATATTATTATATAAGTCTCATTTGCAATATTTATTTATTTTATAATTTTCTTTGCTAATCTTTTAGCATTTTCCCAATACTTGCTAGGTTGTCTCAGATTATCTCATAATAAGTAAATTTTAATATCTGTCTAGTTCATTTCGATTCTTTCTAATAAATAACTATTCTAATTTATTTTAAGTCATCTTACTCATTTATTTTATTTAATTTCTAATATTTTAAATTGCTAATATTCTTAACTTATCTCAATAAATTTCACTGCCCAAGTAACCTATGACAGGCTGACTAAACTGGATAACGGGTCGTTGGCACTGGACACCTTGGTGCCTCGGGCCGTCATACCATGGGACGCAGAACGTCAACCACGCATGCAGTCAGTATGGCTAGAAAGCCATGATAACACATAATCGGGCGTAGAAGCCATGAATGTTGGCATAATGCCATGAATGCGGGCATAAAGCCATGAATACGGGCATAAAGCCTTTCGCAGTACTGCTAAAACAATACCCTATTGGCATGCCAAACTATCCAATCTGACACACATGTCTAGGCAATACAAGGGCACATAATATCATTAAACATTAATATATTGTGTTTTATGACTTCATTATTTCATAATAAATTTCAATTATAATTCATACATTCATTTGATCATTTATATGATCACAATTCACATCAATTATCCTTTTTATACCATTGTACTCAAAATACTTCTCCTTTCTACAATAATGAGAACTAATGTCTCATTCATACATTAATATGGTTCATTTATTCATTCTTTATGTTATTCATATTAATCACAATTCTAAACAATGGTTCACATGTACCATTGTATTCAAAACATTTTTCCTTTTCTCATTTATACATTCAAGAATCTACTTATGTAATTGCAAATTTTATATTTCAAGTTGAGTTATTAATATTTTATGAATTCCATTTGTGATGGGCATATAAGCCCTAACTATCTATTCATATCAATTAGGTTGACTTATTTTTCATGTTTCAAGTAATCCATAAATATTTCATGGATTTTAAATTTATGGCCTTAATTTCTTTTTAACAATTTTGACTAGGATGCATAGTCCACATTTGTCATACAATTCTAAGCATTTAAGCTTAGAATTGGTTCTAGGTCTTCATCTTAATTTACTAATCATTTTGATTACTATTCACCTTACTAGTCAACCAAAATGTTGAATTTTTTATACTTAATGGATATATTAATTCTAATTACACTAAGATCCCACATTTTGAGTTTTACATTTGCTAGTATTAATTGCCAATTGCAATTTAAAGTCCCCTAAATGCATTTCTAATTTCACATTTGAATTTCAAGTTTTGGTGTCACTATTCACCTCATTGGTCAACAAAAATGTTGACTTTTGGATAGAAAATAGGTACATTGGTTTTGACACTCCAAACATACCACATTTTGCATTTAAAACTTGTTGGAAGTGATCACCATTACCATTTCTAAGCCTAACACTAAGTGACAGAATTTTCAGTTTTTGTACCATAAGTTTACTGTTCTATTAGGGACTGCTACAGTGGAAATTTGAGGAAATGGTAAACATGAAAGTTGTTCCTTATTTTGTCTAGTTGAATTTCCTTTTTTGAATCACTCCATTTGGAGTTTTTTAGCTCCAGATATGGTCCAAAAACCACAGCTGGCCGGATTTCAATTCTGCAAAATTTACCAAATCTATAGTACCATGAATAGTGAATGTGACTGCCATTTTGATTAATTTCTGGTCATAATTTGGGGTAGGTTTCTTCATGAAAGTTGTTTGTCTATGTCTTAAATTATTTCTGTAAAAATTTCAGTTCAATTGACCATTTATACAGTGAGTTATGGCCAAATGAACAGTTACTGTTCATTTAGTCATTCTGCAGAATCAGTTTGCAGGGTATCCGGATTGGGGCCAACTTTTGGTCCTCTTGCTTTGGTCTTTTGGGCATGGTTTCTTCAGCAAAAATGTGACATTATAAGTCTAGTTTCATGTCCAATTGGCAAAACACCAATTGAACCTACACAGCCAAAGTTATGGCTGTCTAAGTGGGCTGGAATCACAGCCTCATTGCTGCTGTCTCTAGGCAGCCTGCACATTTCACTTTGCCATGCATTAGCTCACTTCAAATTATGATTAACTTGCCTCAAATGGTCACTAATTGACCATTAAAATGTTCATTCACCATTACCTAAACAAGGTCCAAGTTTCTCTCCAAAACCCTAACCCTAATTGACCAAGCCTCCAATTCATGCATCCCCCTCCTAATTTGCTATACTAATCATATAATTTATAAGAGGGGCAGCAATATGTCACTTTAAACCAAAGATTTCTCCTAACCCTAACTCATGTCAAGGCTGCCAAAACTTCATGGAATATAACCATACTTCATTAATTCAATTTTTGTCAAATTTTTAACTTAGCTTAGCTCAAATTCATGATTAGAAAGATGTAAAAGCAAAGGTTATGGCACTAACCTCTTTGGTGATTTTCTAAGCTTGTTCACACCTCACTTTCTTCCACTTTCTCTTCTTCTAATTGCTGCCCAAGTCTTGCTCTAGTGGTAAGGGAAATTTTTAGTGAAGGGAGGACAAGGTTTTGAGGTGGTTTGAAGTGGGAAATGAAGCTTAAGGGAGCTTTAATGGTGGAACCTCTTCTCTCTCTCTCTCTCAACGTTTTTTAGGCTGCCCAAAGGTTGAAGATGCAGATTGTTTTTTCAAATTTTTGGTCACTTTTATCTCTTTTAATGAGTTTAACAAATTGTGATTGGTGGATAGGTTTTTAATGACATCATATGATGTCATTATTAGGTATTTTCTTTCATTTTCTTTTCTTTTCATCTCTACTCATTTTCAATTTAATTTTTAGTAATGTTTATTCACATTTTGTGTCATAATAATTATTTACTTAACTGGACAAGTCGGCCAAAAATCGTCTCTGAAGGCGAAATGACCAAAATGCCCTCCGTTTGGCTTAACGGGTCAAAATTGTCTGTACCGATTGAAAATTTTTTCTAAATATTTTCTTGGCATTCTAATGCCATAGGAACCTCAATGACCCTTCTCTGGAGTCCCAAAAATTATTTTATGAATTTTTCCCCGGGTCTAGGGCTCCTCGTTGCGAGAACCGCAACTTCCCTCTGGTTACCCATCGCTTGGGCACCGGCTCGTTTAACTTGGTTGTATTTTATTTCAAAAATTTTTCCTAAATTTTTCTTATTAATATTTGAGTTAATTATGGTTCCTGACTTTAGTTTAAATATTTTTCCGAACGTTCTAGCTGTCCGGACCAACACTGGTCACCGGAACAGTAGACTGTACGGACTAGCTAAAGTGAGGATGTTACAGCATTAGTGTCACCTCAACTCATATAAATGCAATGCATGTTATGCACACAATCTTATTCTATCTATCTATGCCTAGGAATGCCTAAATCGTGCTCTGATACCAATAAATGTAACACCCCTCACCCGACTACAGTATAGCCGAGCAAAGTGTGTTACATTCGGTGCCGGAGCACCCTATCTTATCTTACTTTATTCCTTTCATAATTTGATCTCATTATATTTTAATATTAATTATTTTTCGACGGAGAAACCAGCGGAGTTTCCCCTATTTTATTACCAGTTGATGTATTTTACTATTTACCTGTTTGAAAATTTCAATAATATTTTACAAATAAAATCTCATCAATTATTTTCATAACCATCTCATTCATATATCTCAATTTCATATTCATTTCCATGCATTATCTATATATTTCAAATCTGTCTTCGAATCCATACAATCTCATTCATGCTCAAATCACATAAGTAAAATTTTCAAATTTTTTTAATTTACATAATTTCATAATTTACATGATATATAAATTAATTACATATGAAAAAGCTAATTTATTAAATTACATTACATTTATATTAATTACCTGCTCATAATCTACATTATAATACAATATCTAGCATTTTATACTAAATACAAAATATGATCTATATGGGCCCTATCTACATGCATTACTGAGGAGGTGATAACCTTGAATACTTGAGCACTTCGCAGATCCGACTCCAAAAATCTTAGTCAAAGTACACATGCGAGAAACAAATCCATCGCGCTAAGCATTGCTGCTTAGTGGTGTAATAATAGAACAAGAAAATAAAATATACAAATAAAGAAAGAACGAAGCATAATTTGAATATTTAAGAATCAATTTAATTTAATACAATGTGTCTAATATTAATTATCTTTTGTTCTCATTTTTTTCGCTTTGGAAGCGTTTAATTCCGAAATTCACAGTAATAATGTACGATATACAGAATTAATAAAAATACTCAATTTATATTCATATGGCAAGAGAAGGTACATTTAAAATATTTAGTTAAGTTATACCTATTTTTGCAACTCTTTTGTCATTTTACTTAACAATTTTTATGTGGTTTGGATCATTTCATAATTGTAACTAATTCTTTTAAAGTCTTATTAACTCATTTATTTGATTTCTAATATTTTTAATTACTAATAGTCTTAATTTAGTTCAATAAATTACACTGCCCAAGTAACCTATGACAAGCTGACTAAACTGGATAGCGGGTCGTTGGCACTGGACACAGCGGTGCCTCGGGCCGTCATACCATGGGACGTAGAACGTCAACCACGTATGCAGTCAGTATGGCTAAAAAGCCATGAATGTTGGCATAAAGCTATGAATGCAGGCATAAAGCCATGAATACAGGCATAAAGCCATGAATACAGGCATAAAGGCAGTACTGCTAAAACAATACCCTATTGGCATGCCAAACTATCCAATCTGACACACATGTCTAGGCAATACAAGGGCACATGATATCATTAAATATTAATATGTTGTGTTTTATGACTTCATTATTTCATGATAAATTTCAATTATGATTCATACATTCCTTTCTCATTTATACATTCAAAAATCTACTTATGTAATTACAAATTTTATATTTCAAGTTGAGTTACTAATATTTTATGAATTCCATTTGTAATGGGCATATAAGCCCTAACTATCTATTTACATCAATTAGATGACTTATTTTTCATGTTTCCAGTAATCCATGAAAATTTCATGGACTTCAAATTTATGCTCTTAATTTCCTTTTAACAATTTTGACTAAGATGCATAGTCCACATTTGTCATACCATTCTAAGCATTTAAGCTTAGAATTGGTTCTAGGTCTTCATCTTAATTTGCTAATTATTTTGATTACTATTCACCTTACTAGTCAACCAAAATGTTGACTTTTTCATACATAATAAATTTATTGAACCTAAGTTCTCAAAGATACCACATTTTACATTCAAAATTTGTTGGAATTAATCTCCAAATCCATTTCCAAGCTTAGCACTAAGGGGGCAGAAATTTCAGATTTTGTGCCCTAACTTCACTGTTCCATTAGGGACTGTTACATTAAGAATTTGAGGAAATGGTAAACATGAAAGTTGTTCCTTATTTTGTCTAGTTGAATTTCTTGTTTTGAATCACTCCATTTGGAGTTTTTTAGCTCCAGATATGGTCCAAAAACCACGGCTGGCCGGATTAGAGAACTGCAGAATTTACCAAATCTATAGTACCATGAACAGTGATTGCCACTGCCTTGTTGAATAGGTTCTGGTCATATTTTGGGGTAGGTTTCTTCATGAAAGTTGTTTTTCTATATCTTATATTGTTGCTGTAAAAATTTCAGGTCAATTGACCCATTCTACAGTGAGTTATGGCCAAATGAATAGTTACTATTCATTTGGTCATTCTGCAGAAGCTGATTGCAGGGTATCCGGATTGGGGCTAATTTTTGGTCCTCTTGCTTTGGTCTTTTGGGCATGGTTTCTTCAGAAAAATTGTGCCATTATAAGTCTAGTTTCATGTCCAATTGGCCAAACACCAATTGAACCTACACAGCCAAAGATATGGCAGTCCAAACAGGCTGGACTCACAGCCTCCCTGCTGCTGTCACTAGGCAGCCTGCCCATTTCACTTTGCCATGCAATAGTTCACTCCTAATTATGGTAAACTTACCTCAAATGGTCACTAATTGACCATTAGAATGTTCTTGAACAATTTCATTAGAAAAGTCAAATTTTCACTCCCAAACCCTAGCTCAAATTTATGGTTTTGTACAAACTACCCTAGTTAACTAACTAAATCAATATCCTTATGTTTATATACTTTAAACATGATTTCTAGTTCACTCCAAGTCCATCAAAAACACTCAATCCTATTCCTTCCTTAGGGCAGCCGAAATTCATAGAGTACATATACATGAGTTTAGTTCATTTAATCTACCATTTCATAACAATTTCAAGTTCCTAACATGAAATAAAAGAAATACTTATATAAATAAGCACTAACCTCACTTAAGAGCTTTTCAAGAGCTCAAATTCTTCACTTTCTTTCCTTTTCTAGGCTGCCAATCACTTTCCCAAGATAAGTGGACAAGTTTTAATGAAGAGACCTAAGGGTTTTAGGGTAAGAAATCAAAGATTGGAAGGTATAAAAAAAATAAAAGCTATGGAGGAAGAGGAATGGATTTTCGGCTGGTTGAAGATGAAGAAGGAGACCAGAAATTTTTTGTCTATTTTTGACTCTTTTAAGTGTTTTAAGAATGCTTGTTAACTTGTGATTGGTTGGGAGTAAGTGAGTGACATCATGTGATGTCATTATCTTTAATTTTCTTTATTTTCTTTTCTTTTCTACTAACTTCAAATTAATTTTTCATCAACATTAATTCATATTTTATGTCATAATAATTATTTACTCAACTGGACAAGTCGGCCAAAAATCGTCTCTGAAGGCGAAATGACCAAAATGCCCTACGTTTGGCTTAACGGGTCAAAATTGCCTGTACCGATTGAAAAATTTTTCTAAATATTTTCTTGGCATTCTAATGCCATAGGAACCTCAATGACCCTTCTCTGGAGTCCCAAAAATTATTTTATGAATTTTTCCCCAGGTCTAGGGCTCCTCGTTGCGAGAACCGCAACTTCCCTCTGGTTAGCCATCGCTTGGGCACCGGCTTGTTTAACTTGGTTGTATTTTATTTCAAAAATTTTTCCTAAATTTTTCTTATTAATATTTGAGTTAATTATGGTTCTTGACTTTAGTTTAAATATTTTTCCTGACGTTCTAGCTGTCTGGACCGACACCGGTCACCGGAACAGTAGAATGTACGGAGTTGCTACCGGGAGGGTGTTACAAAAACGGTATTATTCAGTTATTTGATCGAATTGTGTTATTGATTTGCAAAACGTTATTATTCAGTTATTTGATCGAATTGTGTTGTTGATTTGCAAAATGGTATTATTCAATTACTTGAACAAATTTGTATTAGGTGAATTTTGTAAATTGTGAAATGGAATTGTGAATCATTTGATTTGTGAACTGTCAATAAAAGATTTATATATCGCATTTCAAATTGTTATTGTGCACTACTGAGTAAATTTTACTCAGCGATAGCTTTTCATTGCTGTCGCAGGTAGACAGACTGACAGGGCAGCAGACTAGGCTGCTAGTACATTCAGCGAGAAATCATCGGGTATATTGAGGATACCATATTCTGCATTTTATATTGTAATGTATGTTCACTGTATGTATATAGTGTTCTTGGTTTTGAGCAGTTGTAAATTAAAATTGTACATTGAAGTTGTAAAGTAAATTATGAGTATTTTGGCTTGTAAAAATTGTATTATCTTTCTTTTATCTCAGTCTTTGAAAAATTATTGTGGATTGAGTTGAAAAAGATATTGTGTTGTTTAACTGTTGAAGTGGAGATTGAGAATTATATTGAAGTACTTTTACAGGTTTTTTGAAGAACTGTTTTATTCAAACTGTAGAGGGCACTCCGCTAAAAATTTTTACAGAAATTCCTAATAGTCTAAATGTGTTAACTGTTTCAAGTCAGTTCACAAAAAGTTTTAACACCTATAAATAGTGCTCACCACTGTAAAAAGAAGTAAAAAAAGTTTTAAAATCCCTTGTAGTGTATTTAATGGGTTATCAGTAGACGAAGTTGGTAATTCATTAGGTATACTATGGGATCATGTTATGCCTTAAGAGGGGTAGGGTGTGACATGTTTTAGTGGTATCAGAGCTAGTTTTTTTTAAATTCTGTTTTCACATGTTACTTGAATATTCTTTCTTCATAGTACAACTGCTCAATATCATTGTCTGATACATACAGTACATTACATTATAAAAATGCACTAACGGGAGCAAATCTCCTTGTGTTATTTGTTTAGGAGGTTTAAGATCCTCGCATTGACTATAGAAGAGGGTGATCGTTCAGTCGATCAATCTATAGAGGCTGAGGTGCAAGGGGATGCCCCAGCCCTACATAATGTCAGTGGTTCAAGACACGGCCCTGCGATCTGCAGATTTCTGCTTTCGATTCGCTCGTGAGATGGCTGCAATGTTCCAATAAATGGCTGGTAATGTGCCTACTCAAGTCCCAATACAGATACCAGTGGTACAACCACAGTCTTCTGCTAGATAATATGACAAATTGATGAAATATGGGGCTACAGAGTTCAAGGGGACAGTAGATCCTCTAGAGGCAGAACAGTGGTTAGAAAGGATGGATAGGGTATTCAAGAAAGCGCACTTTGCAGAGGAGCTCGGTTGAATACTCGTATCTTTGCTCTGGGGATGCTTATGATTGGTGGAAAACCATTCCCCACAGTTTGGTAGAACTTGCGGTGCTAACACAGAGTGACTTTCTCAAGGAATTGAGACAAAATATATCCACGATGCTTATGTAGATCGAAGCGCAAGAGTTCCTAAGTGCAAAGCAGGGAGTAGATCGGTGGCTGAATATGAAGGGAATTTTTCACTTTGAGCCATTATGCAGTAAGTCTACTTTCTACCAGCAGGGAGAGATGCAAGAGGTTTGAAACTGGCTTAAAGCCCAGTATCAGATTACAAGTGGTCAGATTCAAACATAACAAATTCTCTGAACTTGTTTCTCAAGCACTAGAGTTAGAAAGAATTGAATCAAGCGACTTCGAGAAAAGAAATCGGAGAAGGCAGAAAGAGGAAAGTCGAGAAACGAGTTCTAGTGGTCTTCTTGGAAAGAGGAAAAACTTTGGGGATACAAGCGAGATAGTAAGAAGTCCGGTAGAGATAGATCTTACGGGCAGAAACCACCTCGATCCGATCGGCAAACTCAACAGAAACCGGGAATGCCTTTGTCGGATCGACTTTGTGAAACTTGTGGTAAACCACATAGTGGGGTATGTTATAGAGCCGTAGGAGCATGTTTTAACTATAGAGACTGGCCATTTTGCGAGGGATTGTGTAAATCCAGTCGTTACGGATCATTTACTACACCAAAGGGATCAACCCAAGTTTCTACCGCTAAGAGTTCACCATCAGTTAGTAGAGGCAATGGTTGAGGTAGGGGTAGTACACCTAGAAGTCAGTCTTGTGAATCGGCGAGCAGGTGATGCTCCAGTGGAGTATACGCTATACTGGCGAGAGAAGAGACTTAGACTTTTGATATTATTCTTTGGTACTTTCTCAAATAGTAACTAAGATATATATATGTATTGTTTGACACAAGTGCATACTTTTATGTTAGTGTTAGAACTATATGTTCTATTGTTATTCCTTTACAGGGGAATAAATTTTGATGCATTAGTGATTAGCCCTTTAAGATAAGGATTGTGATAATAAGTGAAATTAGTTTTGAAAGAGTTTATCGGCGAAAAGTATTTTCTGACACACCATAAATTATAAAGCTAATTGGCGAGCCTAGTTAATGTAAGGCAAGAGGACATAAAAGTAAGATGCAGTAATGGAATTGCTCTAGATGAGGGCAAGGATGTTACTGTTAGTAATTGCTAATGGATATTGTAATCAGAATAAGTTTGGATATCAGTGAATTCGAAAAGGATAAAAGATAGGAAAGTCTGATCTATTGGAATGTATCGTAGTAACTATGCAATGTTCTTGATGTTTATCTTTGTAGTGTAGATTCTGATTACTAACTTGAGATTATTGTGTAGAGCTACGTACTACTCGATAGTACACCTAGATGAGAATAGTTGCCAACGGCATCTGTTTTGGTATAGTTATGCCAGGACAGAATTTAATTGTTAGAAATAAGTTTGAAAATCCTACTTAGGGATCTAAAACTCAAAAGTTAGAATATTGAAAGGTTATAGTTCAGTACAAAAGGAAGTAAGTTATAGAATATTGACAGATAAAAAGAGTTATGGAAGTAGAGATTTGAACAGTTGATTCATATATAACAAAGAACTATTACGAATGTGAGGAAGACTATGGACTAGAATAGTCAGAGGACCAATGACTAGATAAATCATTCTAACATGACCTCAAGGGTCATTCAAGAAGGAACATGAATAGAAATATTAGACAGCACAATAGTAAGAGGAGATTGGTGTTATACAAACAAATTAAACGTTGTATTAGATTGTTAAAAGTCTTATATAAATTTGAGGAAAAGAAGATTATACGATCATATAGAAAGGAGAAAATAAGCGTATGACTATTGTAAGATGGTTATTGGGTAAAATTTCGTGGACGAAATTTATTTTAAGGGGGGGAGAATTGTAACACCCTTATGTTCGGTAGTGCGTTCTACTGTTCCGATGACCAGTGTTGTCCGGACAGCTAGGATGCCTAGAACTACACTTCGATATGAGTGAGGAAACATAAAATAATGAAATACAAGAAAAGGAAACACAAGAAATACAAAGGAAAAATAATAGCAAAGAATTGTAACCAAGTTAAGCGAGCCGAGAACCCTAGCGATGGGTGACCACACTGGGAAGTCGCGGCGTGGACCGTTGACTAGCCCTGGACTGCGGGGAACCCTGAAAAATATTTTTAGGACTTAAATAGACCTCTATTAAAGTATAAATACCATTAGAAATATCAAAGAAAAATTAAATAATTAGTACAAAGAAAAGTGAGAAATCGAAAAATGGACAAAACCCGGTGTTACCGAAAAATCGGGAATGCAACCCGAACAGGGGCATTGTGGTCATTTGACACTCCGAGTTGTCTTTTGACCTAATTGTCCATTAAAAATACATGATATTATATTCGTAAAATGTCATGAAAAATTAAATTGGTGGTACAAAGTTTAAATAGCAAAAATGGGAAGCTTAATGTGAGAATTTGGAAAATTAAGAATAAAAAAATCATTAATTCTTACTTAGTGCTCCACTCACCTTACCTAAGTGGACCACTACACATTTTTGGGCAGAAACAAATCACCTTCTTCAACCTCCCAAACCAGAACCAGCTGAATTATTTTCTTCTCTCAACTTCCTCCATGGCCGTCCATGACCAAGCTCCACGCAAGCATGAAGTAAGCAAATTTCTTCCTAAGTTCCTTCATCAAAGTTAGTCTACACACCTTGGGCAGTAGATAGGCAGCAAGAAGATCAAGTTTTGGTGAAGTTTTGAAGAATTTCCAAAGTGGTAAGTTTGAGTTTTTGAATATTGCTTTGTTAAAGTTTGTAAGCATGTTATGGGTGTTTGAATTATGAAGAAATTTTTGAGGTTTGATGTTGAATGGGAATGTGTAATTTTGGTAGCCATGGAAATACCTTGAAGGCAGGTTATTTGTGCTTGTAAATGGTGAATTAAATGATTGATTAAATGTATATTGTGTAGGAAATTGTTTAGGTGATGTATACTTAGTATATGTAAATGTAAAATGAAATTTAAAGCTTGGAAAGTAATGGAATGTAAGTGTACCATTGTGGCAGTTTGTTAACCCTTGAAGAATGCTGGAATTCATGCTTGGTTTATGGAATAATGATGTTAAAATATATTGGTTGTTGTGGCAGTTTGAATGTATGTATAGTGGTGTGAAGGTTGGACATGTGAATGAGCTTGGTTATGGAGTTAAATTATTGTAAATAGAGTTGGGCAAATTCTGCACTTGTTGGTGCACATTAAATGTAATTGTAAGCTGCCAAAATGACCTATAATGTGTTGTGAATTATGTTTAGGTCATGGTACAACCAGAATTAGTTTGAATGTTAAGTTTGGTGAGTGTTAAAAGTGATGTTTGATATGTATGCAAGTGTTGACACCATATTTTGGCCGATCCCTAGAATCAATAAAAATTCTTCTTTGAACAGCTAATCTCGTTTCCGATCCCTCTTTAGGCGGTCACATTTCCGATCTCTCCTCACAAAAATTGAATTAATGCTGAGTCCTCATATTCATTAAGCCTCGCCGATCTCTCAAATCATTTACCGACCCCTCAAACCCGTTGTCGAATTTCCGGACCTGTCAAGTATATTCCTGATAAATAAAATGAACTGGCACTAGATCTTTTCCTACCAGTTTTATTGCCGACCTCCTTTTCGGAAGATTAAGAGCTAAAGTTTGGGTTCGGTTTAACGAGGGTTCCGATCTTAAGTGTTCAAGTTAAATTTTCAATTTTAACCAAGTCCCGTTCAACATTTCTCCCCCACCGATCTCATGCTTATTGTGCTTTCCGATCTTTTATACTTAGATTAATGATGGCATTTAGTTCATGTTTCGCTATGTTCATACAATCAAATACTTAGGCAAATTCGAAGATTTTCCAATCACATCCATTCATTGAACAAAAGAGATATTCCATTTCATTTCATAATTTGTACAAGTTATTCGGTGAGGATCACCCCGGCTGATTTACATTATGCTCACTCTCTCTCTCTTCCTCGCCCTCCTCCTCACTATCTTCACCATCGCCCCAGGAGCAGTCGTCCATCCAAGAAAAGTCCTCTTCAGGATAGCGCTTTTGAAGTTCGGCCAAGAGATCTTTATGAGCATTCACATAGGCTCCGGCTATTCCCGACACCATCTCTTCATCCTTTTCCTTAAGCTCTTTGTCTTTCTCCGAAAGCTCCTTATCCTTCGCGTTAAGCTCCTCTACAAGTTGAGCGACCTAAGCGGCCGTTGGCTGAAGTGCACGGACTTCTCACGAGCCCGTTCACTTTCAGCCAAGTCACGAGACCTTTCGGCCAGCTGGTCTTCATGGTACTTCGCCCGTCCCTCAACTTGAGATATATAATCTCGAGCGGATGAGAGTTGGGATCGGAGAGAAGTCAATTCCTGATTTTTCTTCCCAACCTCCTTACCCGGCCGAATCTTCTCGAATCATGTGCAGTTCACGGACACTCCACGTTTAGGCTCATGGTTCGAGTCAAGATATCATCGAGACCATTCAGGATAGCTGTCCGATCCTCTTGAAAGAAAATGGTAGATCCGGGACTTTGGCAAAATCGGAGTTCTCCCTAACGATCCGGTTGTTCTTCAAGCGATCGTCGATGTCGGCGCTACGAGAAGAGGTCCTCCTCGAGAAGATTGAGAAGGCTCCTTTCCGTGCTTGGAATAAGCGAGATAGGCGGGCTGCTCTTCCGATCTAGGAGAGATCGACAGCCTCAATGGTCGGCGGACCTGAAGGTTGAGGCGGGTCTCTTTGTATCTCCCCAGGTTCGTGACCAGGTGTTTGAAGACGTTCCGAACGCTTCATCTCCTTTACCTTCCGGGAGATCTCTCTTTCCTTCTTCCGCTTCCTAGCACCCTCACCACCCGCCATACACCGCACGAGAAAAGAGGTTAGTGAGATCGCTAAGGTCTGAGCGAGATATAGAAAATACCAATGCCGAGGTCGAGAGCGGAAGTTCGCGATCTCGGCCGGTGATCGATTGCATGGTCAATGGTGCGATTCGGCGATCACCGCATTTGGACAGAATATTTTAGAGTGGTGGCACGACTTTTCAGCTCCATCACTATCAAGCTTTCCTCTTGACTCGGGGTAAAGTGCTTGAGCGAGGGCCCCTGGTACCACCAGCTACGAGGAAAGTCCTCAAAGCGGCTCGGATCTTTACTCCTCGGAATGAAGAACCGGTTCTTCCAATTCTTAAGGGATGAGGCGGTCGGAAAAGAGTCATAGCGAGGCTTCGCTGAAAGAACCGATGTTCGTCATCCTTTCGGCGAGTTAGTCTGTGCAGCTCGGCGAACACCTTAGCCGTAGGTCTGATTCCCTTAGCTCGGCATAGACCTCGGAAAGCTACCAAGATCCGCCACGAGTTGGGGTGGATTTGAACAATGGATGCTCGGTGAAATTTTAGGACCTCCTTATAGAAGTCGGCTAGAGGGAACCTCAGACCGGCCTTTAACTGTTCCTCGTACACCATGACCATGTCATTCTCTTCAAAAGAGTGATCGACACGAAGATCGCCATGGCACTTGATCAGCTCATATGAATCAGGACAAATATTGTATTCTTGAACAAGCGATTGCGGTCGGATTCGAAGAACCGACGAAGCTCGTCTATAGGAAGGGTCTCTCTCCTTGAAGGTGGTGCAAGCCTTGATGGTATGACCGACCCGATCTGGAGCAGAGACCCTAGGGGTTTAGGTTGCACTGGGCTGTTGCCTCTTCTTCATCAGACGATGACCATGAGAACTGAATGGAAGGAGGGCTCGCCGCTCTCTGACCTTCGGCACCGCTCATTTTCAAAAGAAACAAAGAACTTAAACTAAAAGAGGATTAAAGCCCTTACCGGAGTCTGATCGGCGTCGGAGAAAATGGAGAAAATGAGAGAACTTCGAAGTTGTGAGCAGGGGATTGAAAATGGAATGAGAGAACAACTGGCCAACCCTCCCACCCCTATTTATACTAGTCCGAGCATTTAATGCTCGCGAGGTTCTAGGCAGCGCACCGATTGGTGGGACTCGGCAATTTGCTTACGACACTTTTCTCAAGTATCTGAATGTTCAGAGATCGGTTGATTAAAGATCGGCATAATGAGCTAAATATTTTGAATAAAGGATCAGTTAAGTGTCATTCAGGTAAAGAACCAGATCGGATAACCACATTAGGGATCGGAAAAATAATCAATGCAAAAATAATAAGATGATAACCGACAAAATAAAGTCTTTATTTTCAAAAGATCGGATTACATCATTTGGGCGATCTCTAGGGATCGGACTACAATAAAGGTCTAACTACATCATTTGGGCAATCTCTAGAGATCTGATTACATTTCAGGATTACATCATTTGGGCGATCTCTAGAGACCGGTGGAACATCCTTTCTAAAAGGCCTATGTCAAAGCCCAGTCTTGTGGCTGAATCAAAAGATGTGTTCGATCAGGAGACCGGCTATTGACATCGGACAGATGTACAGCTCAGATGGGGTGATTATGACTCCCATGAAGATGAGAGACATCGTCACCGATGTTACCACTCGAACCGACCACCGTCGAACACCCAATGTGGAGGAAAGACGCTGTCGGAACACCCAATGCGGTGAGAAGCCGAATGAACTCAGTTGAGCGACTCGAGATCGGTACAACTGAGGTCTGCAATACAGATCGGTCAAATCCAGTTCTCTCACCATCGTAAGTCAAGGTCATGCGATCACCGGGATCATAAATTTTCAGTCGGTAAGTAAAGAAGTTCATCGGAAAAAGATCAAAGCCACGATTATAGCCGAACTTCCACCGAGCGGCTAGAACAGGAAAGTAAGAAAAGAAGAGAGGAAAGTCGGATGAAGAAAATCTCTCCGTCGATGTGGGTATATATAGGGGAAATGGGCATTTAATGCCGAGCGGAAAACAAAGCGGACGCCTGAGAATCGAGATGTAATTAATGCTTGGACCGAATCCAGGTGATCAAGGGATAAAAGAGATCGGAGATAGGAGATCGGCATGAGAGATCGGAATAGGAGCTAGGGAGGGATCGGAAGACAAAAGAATAAGACAAATTCCAATAACCGTCGTCGAATCGAGCCGAGGTAGTTAAAGCGTGTGACGAGATCTCCACCGCACGCCTAAGAATCGCCCGCACGCCGACAGTGCCGGTATGTCATGACATCCTGTACATCCCAATCTCCACCGTTGATCTCACTTGTAAGGATGAATCCGAACCCTTGGATCAAAAGAGAAGACGACAATACCAGCGTTTTCACTCTTAGCCCTCGGATCGTTCGGACAAGAGGATTCAAGACCGTCGATTAAAAGAGGAAAAGGACAAATATTCGAGAAGCGATCTCAGCCATTCGTTTTGATTCTCTTTAATTCCTGAACATCCGATCATGTACTTCAAAATCCTGACCCTCCATCTCCCTCAAAATGAATCCTGACCCTTCATGGGGAGCACCCGATTCCTATAAATACCTGCATGAAAAACTGTTCAAGGACGGGCAAGAAAAAATAGACAAGAGGCTGTTATTATAGCAGAGGAACTCTGAAATTTCATTTAGTTTACTACTCTGCTACTTAGAAGTGTCAATCAAAAAGACTTTTGAAACAAGTTTTCAAGTGTTTTTCTTGAAAAGATTCTCAATCGAACTCTACATTTCCAGTTTGTTCATTATCTGGTCACACTCTCATTTTCTGCCTTTTATCATTTCTGTCCAAGCTCAACTTCATTCTATTCGGTTCTTTTCATCTTGATCTGATCGCATTTTAGCTAATCACCCTCCAGTTCACGAGGAACACCACCCCTCAGGCCAATCAATCCTTGCCTTATCACTATTTGGCACCCCATAGTTATTTTAGTAGCTTTGGCTCCTCACAGGTAAGAGCTCATACTACTGTTTTATTAAATGCTTACATTTACTTTCTGTATTTTCTTTGTTTTTCTCACATCTGTGACTTTCTACTTTTGCACAAACGATCCCCAAAGAATGTTACTGTAAGAGCTCATATCACTGTTTTATCGAGTGTCTACATTTACTTTCTGCATTTTCTTTGTTCTTTTCACATCTGTGACTTTCTACGTTTGCACAAACGATCCCCAAAGAATGACACTCTCAAATCATCTATTTAGTGATCAGTTCATTTTATTAATCTTCATCCTTTTTGAAAGTAAGTTTTCTAACTCCTAGTAGTATGTAAGTGGTTGGGTAAACGTAGGTAACTGCAACTTAGGGGTCTCTTTTAAAAGAGAGAACATGAATAACACGTCAGGAAGATAGCCAAACTATTAGGCTGACGTAAACAGCAATTCGGCAAGATGTCATAAAGCGAAATAGAACCAAAGTAAACATAACAGAATAGATCGGATGTTAATAGATATTGGTAAAATGACTACATGAAAAGGTCAGTGAATCAAGTCTAGTGTTCCCCGTTCAGCCACAGGGTATCCAGAAACCTTATCCCCAGCATTTTTGAATGCCAGAATTCTTAGTTTTAGGTTCTTAGGACCCGTAGCTGTGGTTAAATTTTTAAAGGTCGGAAAAGTCTTTGTCCGAGTCCCGTCAAAATAGAAGAGGTCGGAAGAGTCCTTATCCTATCCTTGCCTAAAAGTTTTAAATCAACTCTTAAAGGAGATCGGAGGAGGATTCTTATCCGGTCTCCCTTCAAAATTTTGATAAACATTAAGTGGGGATCGGAGGAGAGTTCTTATCCGGTCTCAACTCAAAACATTAATAAATAACTCTAAAAGAGATCGGAGGAGGGTTCTTATCCGGTCTCCCTTCAAATTTTAATAAACATTAAATAGGGATCGGAGGAGAGTTCTTATCCGGTCTCAACTCAAAACATTAATAAATAACTCTAAAAAAGATCGGAGGAGGGTTCTTATCCGGTCTCCCTTCAAATTTTAATAAACATTAAATAGGGATCGGAGGAGAGTTCTTATCCGGTCTCAACTCAAAACATTAATAAATAACTCTAAAAGAGATCGGAGGAGGGTTCTTATCCGGTCTCCCCTCAAAATTTTAATAAACAACTTAAAAGAGATCGGGGGGAGAGTTCTTATCCGATTCTCACACCCGTTCACTAAGGTTGTCTCATTTACTTATGTATCTGGGTGATCCAAATTTAGTGAAAAATCAAATATTCCTTCTACCAAAAGGATTAACATTGCCGCCTAAGCCCTCTAACTAATTTATAAAGGACGCAGAATTAAATCTACTTACCCTTATTAAGGGACGAGGTGGGGTGCCTAACACCTTCCCCACCCGTTTACGGACCCCGAACTTAGAATCTCTGTTTTGAAGTGGTTTTATTTTTAATTTAACTTCTCAAATGGTTTTCCTTAGTTTCCCTCAAAACTAAGGTGGCGACTCCTCACTTTTTCCCACTTCGGTGAGTGATCGTCCAGGCGACCGCAAAATCCCATTGCGACAGCAAGAATTGCAATAAGGCAGTTTGTGTTTTAGGCCTATAACTTTAAGTGTGTGGCTCCAATTAGTATGAGACCAATTGGAGGTGAAACTAGGCACAAAATATGCCAACTTTCATGAAGGAAGCTTGCCAAAATTCTGCTTGCAAGGTAGCTTGAAAAATGACCAAATCCGGATTAAGTGCAAATGAGGCCTGAAAATTGACCATTTGGGCAGCAGTTAGTGTTTAGGCCATAACTCACTCAAAACAGGTCCAATTGACCTGAAATTTTAACCATGAATAGTTAAGACCCATATGTACAAGTCTTATGAAGACACCAAAGCTCAGAAATGACCATAAGTAAGTCAAACAGCTTGCACAATTTCGTGTCCAAAAACTGGCCGAACCTAAAATGACCTAAAGTGACCAATTTTGGTTCAATTTGACCAGCAATAGTAAAATGACCATAACTTGGTCTACATAACTCAGAATGACCTGAAATTTTGCCCCGCGTGCAATAAGACATAGATCTACAAGTTTGTAGTTTTGACCGAAACCCGAAAACCGAGGGAACTAGGTCGTCCGGCTAGGTCAAACTAGTATCCCGGAATCCAGCAAATCACAAGAAAATGCAGTATACACGGAAATGAATTTGGTAACATGTACCAACCCTAAAAGACTATCGAATATGACATATTAATGACATTAAAACCTAAATTACCTAGAATGTACCAAGGGTAGACATAGTAGGTTGACTAAGCGAATAAATGAATTCAGTGAATTAATTATCAAGCATTATCGTTAGAGACAGTTTAAATGAGTACTGAAACACTTCAAATTGTGTTTCTCAGTTAGCAAAGACTCAGGGAGGGGAAGGAAATACTGAGTCAGAGCCAAGAGACAGTCATTAGAGGTTTGTGCATAATAAGTATTTCTTTTGAATTTTTCAATTGAAATAAATTATGATTATTTCTATGTTATTATTTTAAATTGTGTTTGTGCACAATAAGTTTGACTTCTCATTTTCTACTTAAAAATTTAATTCAACATTATAGTTTTAAATCATGTCCGTGCACAATACTTTTATATTCACTGCTTTTACTAGCAAATTTATGTAGAGAAATGAGTTATGAATAAGTTTTGATTGCTTTGGTTTTGGGAATATTATTTGGAACTTATTGTATTGCCAACTTTGCAAATGGAAATTTTGAGATAAAATGTGATTTATGATTTGTATGAAATATTGTGATTTGAAATTGTTTTGATTCACAATTGGCATGACACTGTTGATATATTCCTCCCTTTTTGACTTATCAGTCTGGGGTGAATGTGATTACATTCCTCCCTCTTTGACTTGCCAGTCTGAGGTGAGTGTGGATGAGTACTCATTATTCAGCTAGCTTCCTCCCTCATTGATTTCGATTATTGGGGTGAGTGTGTCTTGCCGTGGTGTACAACACGGCATGTGTGGAAAAATTGTGTCATGGCCTAAATTATGTTATCGATTGGCAACATTGTATTATTCAGTTATTTGATCGAATTGTGTTATTGATTTGCAAAACAGTATTATTCAGTTATTTGATCGAATTGTGTTATTGATTTGCAAAACGGTATTATTCAGTTATTTGATCGAATTGTGTTATTGATTTGCAAAACGGTATTATTCATTTGTATTATTCAATTACTTGAACAAATTTGTATTAGGTGAATTTTGTAAATTGTGAAATGGAATTGTGAATCATTTGATTTGTGAACTGTCAATAAAAGATTTATATATTGCATTTCAAATTGTTATTGTGCACCACTGAGTAAATTTTACTCAGCGATAGCTTTTCATTCTTTATTGCGGTAGACAGATCGTGAGGCGTGAGACTAGGCTGCTAGTACATTCAGCGAGAAATCATCGGGTATATTGAGTATACCATATTCTGCATTTTATATTGTAATGTATGTTCACTGTATGTATATAGTGTTCTTGGTTTTGAGCAGTTGTAAATTAAAATTGTACATTGAAGTTGTAAAGTAAATTATGAGTATTTTGGCTTGTAAAAATTGTATTATCTTTCTTTTATCTCAGTCTTTGAAAAATTATTGTGGATTGAGTTGAAAAAGATATTGTGTTGTTTAACTGTTGAAGTGGAGATTGAGAATTATATTGAAGTACTTTTACAGGTTTTCTGAAGAACTGTTTTATTCAAACTGTAGAGGGCACTCCGCCAAAATTTTTTATAGAAATTCCTAATAGTCTAAATGTGTTAACTGTTTCAAGTCAGTTCACAAAAAGTTTTAACACCTATAAATAGTGCTCACCACTGTAAAAAGAAGTAAGAAAAGTTTTAAAATCCCTTGTAGTGTATTTAATGGGTTATCAGTAGACGAAGTTGGTAATTCATTAGGTATACTATGGGATCATGTTATGCCTTACAGAGGGGTAGGGTGTGACACACATATTCTGTTTCTTTTTTCCTCAGGTCAGCATAAGATTTTTGTCTGTCTGAGGCAACTTTCAGATTGGCTTTGATTACTTTTACTTTCTCCTCAATCTGTTTCACCAGGTTTGGCCCTACCAGTTTGTCTTCTCCCAATTCAGTCCAGCACACTGGAGTTCTACATTTCCTCCCATACAGTGCTTCATACGGGGCCATTTGGATGCTAGCTTGATAGCTATTGTTATATGCAAATTCTGCCAGTGGGAGTTGTCTATCCCAAGTTCCCTCAAACTCAATGACACAAATCCTCAGCATATCCTCAGGGACCTGACATATATTTAATATTATTATCATCATTTCAGTTCAATATTTGTATTAGTTCAATTGGTTTCAATTGTTTACCTGGATTACTCTTTCTGATTGCCCATCCATCTGAGGATGGAAAGCTGTGCTGAAGTAGAGTTGTCTACCCAAAGATTCATGCAACTTCTTCCAAAATCTTGATGTAAACTTTGGGTTTCGATCAGATATGATGGAAAGTGGAATTCCATGCAGTCCAACTATCTCACTGATATACAATTCTGCTAACTTCTCCAGTGAGTAGTCAGTCCTAACTGGTAGAAAGTGTGCTACTTCGTCGATCTATCAACTATCATCCATACTGCATCATACTTCTTCTGGGTGAGAGGTAGATCACTTACAAAATCCATGGTGACCAGATCCCATTTCCATTCAGGTATACGTATGGGATGTAGCAAACCCGATGGAACTTGATGTTCTGCCTTGACTTGCTGACATGTCAAGCATTTAGTCACATAATCAGCTATGTCCTTCTTCATACAAGGCCACCAATAATGAAGCTTCAGATCATGGTACATTTTTGTACTTCCTGGGTGCATAGCATAAACACTGGTGTGTGCCTTTTTTAGGATACTGACTTTCAATTCCCCATCATCTAGTACACATACTCTTCCTTTGTAGTACAAACACCCATCTACTTTCACCTCATAGTCAGTTACTTTCCCTTATGAGACTTTACTCACAGTAGTCATTAACTTTTCATCTACCTTCTGCCCATCTAAAATCTGCTGTAACAGCTTTGGCCTCACTTGCAACTCAGCCAAAATAGCTCCATCTCGAGCCAAAGATAGGTGGGCATTTAATGATCTCAGTGCGGTGATGGATTTTTTGCTCAAGGCATCAGCAACTACATTTGCTTCCCAGGATGGTAATCAATCACACAATCATAGTCCTTTAGGAACTCAATCCATCGTCTCTGTCTAAGGTTAAGCTCCTTCTGGGTTGGCAAGTATTTCAGACTTTTGTGGTCTGTGTAAATGTAGCAATTTTCACCATACAATAGTGCTTCCATATCTTCAGTGCAAAAATAATTGCTGCAGGTTCTAGATCATGGGTAGGGTAATTCTGTTTATGTGGCCTTAGCTGCCTGGAAGCATAGGCGACCACCTTCCCCTCTTGCATTAATATACACCCTAAGCCATTATGAGAGGCATCACTGTAGACCACAAAGTCATTTTCTGACACTGGCTGTCACACCCTACCCCTCTGTTAGGCATAACATGATCCCGTAGTATACCTAATGAATTACCAAACTTCGCCTACTGATAACCCATTAAATACACTACAAGGGATTTTTAACCTTTTCTTACTTCTTTTTAGAGTGGTGAGCATTATTTACAAGTGTTAAAATTTTTTTGAACTGAAGTGAAACAGCTAACACATTTGAAGAATTAATAATTTCTGTAAGAATTTTGGCAGAGTGCCATCTGTATTTTGAATAAAACAGTTCTTTAAAAACATATAAAAAAAACCATTTCAATTATTTTATTCAATCCCCAAACTCCAATATTCAATCAACACAATAAGTTTCTCAATAATTGTTAACTCAAATTCACAATAATTTTCCAATGTTTTCAAAAGCTGAGACAAAAGAATATATCACAATATTTACAAACCAAAATAATTTACAAATTTAGTTTACGACTTTAATGTACAATTTTAATTTACAACTGCTCAAAACTAAGAACAATATATACATATAGTGATCATATATTACAATACAAAATGTAAAATATGGTATACTCAATATACCCGACGATCTCTCAGTGTAGTACTAGCAGCCTAGTCTACTACCCTGTTAGTCTGTATACCTGCGACAGCAATGAAAAGCTATCGTTGAGCCAATGTCTCAGTGGTGCACAACATTAACAAAATACAACTTTAAATCATAAATCATAAGTCACATAAATAGTGGATACTTAAAACCATAGTTAAATTCAAAGACAGTGAATGTTATAAAGAATTTAAACTCCATTTCACAATATCACAATAAATATCAATAAATCACACACACAGCTTAATCATGTTCCAAAGTCCAATTCATCCCAAGAGCCGATGGCTAATGAGAAATAACATAGCTAGCTAGCAATAATATGAGTACTCATTCTATTCGTCCTTAACAGGCACACACCTCAACACTTCAACCAGAGAGAGAATTCAAAGTCAATTCATCCCACTAGACAAGCTAGCAAGGAATTCAATCAATACACATGATAGCTGTGGTTTCAAACCATTTACAATATTTTTCAATAAAAAAGCATCCATCAAATATCATTAAGACAATTTTTCACAATTTAAACAATAATAGACAATTTGTCATAATTCATTTCAATTGAAAATTCAAAAGAAGTAACTGTTGTGCACAAACCTCTGAAGTGTAGCCTCTTGGCCCTGACTCAGTGTTTCCTTCCCCTTCCCTAAGTCTTTGCTAACTGAAACACATAATTTGAAGTGTTTCAGTACTCATTTATACTGTTTCTAACAATAAGGCTTAATAATTAATTTATTGAATTCTATTATTTCCTTAGTCAACCTAAAATGTTGACCCTTGATGCACTCTAGGTGAATTAGGTTTGATGTTACCAATATGTCACATTTTATAGCTTTTTAGTGTCGGTACATGTTACCCAATTCATTTTCAAGTATATTGCATTTTATTGCAATTTGTCGGATTTCGGTATACTAATTTGACCTAGCCAGATGACCTAGTTCCCTCGGTTTTCAGGTTTCGGTCCAAACTACAAACTTGTAGATCTATGTCTTATTGCACGCGGAGAAAAATTTCAGGTCATTCTGAGTTGTGTAGACTAAGTTATGGTCAATTTACCAATGCTAGACAGAATGTACCAAAATGGTAACTTTAGGTCATTTTTAGGTCACTTTTGGTTCGGCCAGTTTTTGGACCTGAAATTGTGCAAGCTATTTGGCTTGGTTCTGGCCATTTCTGAGCATTGGTGTCCTCATAAGAATTGTAGATATATGTCTCAGCTATTCATGGTAAAACTTTAAGGTCAATTGGACCTGTTTTGAGTAAGTTATGGTCAAAACACTAACTACTACCTAAATGGTCAATTTTTAGGCTTTTAAAGCACTAATCCGGATTTGGTCATTTTTCAAGTCACCTTCTAAGCAAAATTTTGGTAAGCTTCCTTCATGAAAGTTGGCAAATTTTGTGCCTAATTTCACCTCCAATTGGAGTCACACACTTAAGGTTCTAAGCCAAAACATACACTGCTCTATTACACATTGTTCATCCTTACCAATTACACATCCAACACTTACCAAATTAACTCTTTCATGCTAATTCTGGTTTGTACCATAACATTAACACACTTTACTTCACATTTTTGGTGATTTTGGCAGCTTGTAACCACTCTCAACAAACACTCGATAATACAGAATTTTCCAAGTCCAATTACAATAATTAACCACAAGACATACCTCATTTACATGTCCAAATTCAAACCACTATACACATATCCAAGTTCAACCAATTATTCATATACACATGCTGCCATCAATGACAACATAATTCAATAATGTTTCATGAACTCAAACACTTCAATCTTCTTTATGAGGCTGCCACAAGTTTCCACATACTCATCAATTTCCATTTTCACTTTTCAAGCTTCCAAATCAAACCTTACACATGGAATTCAACTACAATACAATCAAACATTTAAATCATCATTCAAACCACTATTAACATGCAAGAACAAGTTGTTGATAATGAGGTTCCATGGCTGCCAAAATGTACGTTTCTACTAATTCATCAAACTTAAAAAATCCTTCCACAAATCAACTACCCACAACACCTATTCAAAGTTTAATTAAACAAGAATTAAAAATACATACTTACCACTTTTGAAGCTTGACCAAACTTCAACAAAACTTCTTGAAATTACTACCAATTTCTTCCTTGCAAGGTGAGGACTAACTTTAATGAAGACAAATTGGGGAAATGGTGGTTTGATCATGGAGTTTTAATGTTTCAAAGGTGGGCGGCCATGGGAGAATTCTCCCAAGCTTTTCGGCTGGTTTTGCAAAGTGAGGAAGATGAAGTTATCTGCTTATATTTAATGGTCCACTTTAGTGGTGTGAGTGGAGCACTAATAGGATTAAAAATAATTTTTAATGTTAAACTTTCATAATTTAGTTTTTATCCCCCATTTCTTTTACTATTCTTATAATGTGTCACAATTTAATTTTTCATGACATTTTCCAATTGTAATATCATTTATTTTTAATGGACATTTAGGTCAAAAGACAACTCGGGGTGTCAAATGACCACAATGCCCTTGTTTAGGTTACATTCCCGATTTTTCGATAACACCGAGTTTTGTCGTTTTCTCGATTTCTCATTTTTTTTTTGTACTAATCAATTAATTTTTCTCTGTTATTTCTAATGATATTTATACTTCAATAAGTCTTTAATTATTTTTAAAAAATATTTTCTAGGGTTCCTCGCGGCCCAAGGCTAGTCAACGGTCCACGCCGCAACTTCCCGATACGGTCACCCATCGCTAGGGTTCTTGGCTCATTTAACTTGATTACATTTTGTTGCTATTATTTTTTTCTTTGTTTTTCATATATTTTCTTTTCTTGTATTTCATTATTTTATGTCTCCTCATCAATATTTAAGTGTAGTTCTAGGCATCCTAGCTGTCTGGATAGACACTGGTCACCGGAATAGTAGAACGCGCTACTGAGCATAGGGGTGTTACAATTCTCCCCCCCTTAAAAATAAATTTTGTCTCGAAATTTTACCTGGTATCAATTTCTGAGCAACTGTGGGTGCTGTCTCCTCATGTCCTCTTCACGTTCCCAAGTAGCTTCCTGGCTTGAATGATGGTTCCACAGCACTTTAACCAGGTGTATCTATTTGTTCCTCAGCTGCTTCACCTCATATGCCAGAATTTCTATGGGTTCTTCCTCATATGAGAGGTCTAGATTTACCTCAATCTCTTCAACTGATAATACATGAGATGGGTCTGATCTGTACCTCCTTAACATGGACACATGGAAGACACTGTGTATCCTTTCTAGCTCTGGAGGTAATGCTAACTGATATGTCAAAGGACCCACTTTTTCTAGAACCTCATATGGTCCAATGAAACGAGGACTCAGTTTCCCCTTTCTGCCAAATCTCATAATCCTCTTCCAAGGAGAAACTTTAAGGAATACCTTATTACCCATTGCATATTCAATATCTCTTCTCTTCAGATCAACATAGGACTTTTGACGGTCTGATGCAGTCTTGAGTCGATGTCTAATCAATATGATCTTTTTCTCTGTCTGCTGAACAATTTCTGACCTAATCATCTTCCTTTCACCTACTTCATCCCAACATAGGGGAGTTCTGCACTTTCTGCTATACAAAGCTTCATATGGAGGCATCCCAATGCTTGATTGGTAGCTATTGTCATAAGCAAACTCAATAAAAGGCAAGTGTGTATCCCAACTACCTTCAAACTCAATCACACAAGCCCATAGCATATCTTCCAATATTTGAATTACCCTCTCAGACTGGCCATTTGTCTGTGGGTGGAATGCTGTGCTGAAGTTCAATCTAGTTCCTAGGGCTCTCTAAAGACTACCCCAGAATCTAGAAGTGAACCTAGGATCTCTGTCAGATACAATCGATACTGGCACCCCATGCAGTCTTATAATCTCATTTATATACAATCTGGCCAATCTCTCCAGGCTATAGTCCATCCAGACTGGTAAAAAGTGAGTAGACTTGGTTAGTCTATCAACTATAACCCATACTGCATCATGACTATTATGTGTCCTTAGAAGTCCCATCAAAAAATCCATAGTTATCCGTTCCCATTTCCACTCTGGTACTAGCAATCGATGTAACAAACCAGCTGGAACTTGATGTTCTGCCTTTACTTGCTGACAAGTTAGGCATTTGGAAAGAAATTCAGCTATATCCCTCTTCATACCCATCCACCAGTAATGCTCTTTCAGCCCTCTGTACATTTTAGTTCCACTAGGGTGCATAGCAAAAG
This sequence comes from Hevea brasiliensis, assembly GCF_030052815.1. NCBI lineage: Eukaryota > Viridiplantae > Streptophyta > Magnoliopsida > Malpighiales > Euphorbiaceae > Hevea > Hevea brasiliensis. Next base: position 49,832,215 of record NC_079494.1, read on the forward strand.
GAGACTCATGTGCTTCCTTCATAATGATCTGTCTCAAGTCAGCATTATTAGGAATACACATTATACCCTGATGTAGTAGTAAACCATTATCTCTCACAGAGAATTCAGGTTTCTTGCCCTGCTGGACTTCTTTCAGTAGCTTCTGATATTTTTCATCACTCTGAGTAGCCATTCTGATCTGATCAATCAACACTGGCTGTACATGCCATGCAACTACTGTTTGTCCCTCATCATCAATCTCCAAACTGGCATACTGTGCTTTCAATTCATGTACTATGGACAAAGGAGAAACTCTAAGACTTGCCATAGTTTTGCGACTTAAGGCGTCAGCTACCACATTTGCTTTCCTTGGCTAATAGTCTATTAAGCAATCATAGTCTTTAATCAGTTCTAACCATCTCCTCTGCCTCAAATTCAATTCCTTCTGGGTGCCCAAGTACTTCAAGCTCTTGTGATCTGTGTAAATGTAGCATTTCTCCCCATATAAATAGTGTCTCCAGATCTTTAGAGCAAAAACAATAGCTACTAGCTCCAAATCATGTGTTGGGTAGTTCCTCTCATATGGTTTTAGCTGGCGTAATGCATAAGCAATGACATTCCGATCTTGCATCAGTACACAGCCTAACCCATTGCGAGAAGCATCACTATAAACTGTGTATTCTTTACTCGGTGTAGGTAAAGTAAGGACTGGAGCTTCAGTCAAACACCTCTTCAACTCATCAAAACTCTGCTGGCATTTATCAGTCCACTGAAATTTTACATCTTTTCGAAGTAGCTTGTCAGTGGAGAAGCTAACATAGAAAGCCCTTTCACAAACCGACGGTAATATCCAGCTAAACCCAGAAAACTGCAAATTTCTGTGATATTCCTGGGCGACTTCCAATTAAGGATAGCTTCTACCTTGCTAGAATCTACCTTGATCCCTTCAACTGACACAACATGTCCCAAGAAGGAGATTTCTTTCAGCCAAAATTCATATTTCGATAATTTGGCTTATAGTTGTTTCTCCCTTAGGGTCTGTAGTACAATTCGCAGATGTCTGTCATGCTCCTCTGCATTCCTCGAATATATCAAAATGTCATCAATAAACACCACCACAAATTGGTCGAGATATGGTCTGAAGATAGTGTTCATCAGATCCATAAAAGTAGCTGGAGCATTAGTTAAGCTGAATGGCATTACTAGAAACTCATAGTGGCCATATCAAGTTCTGAAAGCAGTTTTTGGAATACTCTGCTCTTGCACTTTCAACTGATAATAACCAGATCGCAAATCAATTTTGGAGAATATAGCTGCACCCTTCAACTGATCAAACAGATCATCAATGCGAGGCAATGGATATCTGTTCTTTATTGTCACCTTATTCAACTGCCGGTAGTCAATACATAAATGAAGAGTGCCACCTTTCTTCTTAACAAAAAATACTGGCACTCCCCAAGGTGACACACTAGGGCGGATGAAGCCCTTTTCAAGTAGTTCTTGCAATTGTGCCTTCAACTCCTTCAACTCTGCTTGTGCCATTCTGTATGGTGTTATGGAGATTGAATCCACACCAGGCATAACATTAATTTCAAACTGCACCTCTCTTTCTGGAGGTAATCCTGGCAATTCATCAGGAAACATATCTGGAAAGTCATATACTGTAGGATGTCCCTCAATGCTGGACTCCCCACTTGGGCGTCTACCACATGTGCCAAGTAGGCTTCACACCCCTTTCTGATAATTTTTCTGGCTAGTGCAGCCGAAACAATATTTAATGGTAATAGCTGCCTCTCCCCATGTATTACCACATCACTGTACTGAGGAAGGCCAAAAGTGACTGTCTTCAGTCTACAGTCAATCATGGCATGATGCCTGGCTAACCAATCCATGCCCAAGATGATATCATAATCTCTAAAGGACATTTTAATGAGATCAGACAGAAAAGTGTGTCCTTGGATCACCAAAGGACAATCTCTATACATTATATTAACCCTGACCTCTTGTCCTAGTGGACTTGTTACTAGCACCTCAAAGTCTATTTTCACACACAGAACAGCAATGCAATCAATGATGCTAGTACTCACATAAGAATGGGTAGAACCCGGATCAAATAACACAAACACATTTTGATTAAAAGTTGAGAAGGTACCAGCCACAACATCAGATGTCTCGGCCTCTTCTCTCTTTCTCATTGCGTAGACTCTGACTAGAGCATTACCTTGCTCTTATTGATTCACAGTGCCTTGGCTGCCTGCTGGACTACTTCTACCCCTACCTCTACCTCTGCTAGGTGGTTGTGAACCTCCGGTGGCAGGATTCTGAACTGACCCTTCTGCAGTAATAGAAGGTGATCCAACTCTACGAGTACTGGTGCAATCTTTGGCAAAGTGCCCTGTGCCTCCACAGTTATAACAGGCTCCTATGGCCTTGTAGCACACCCCACCATGATTTCTTCCACAAGTTTCACATTGGTGGGGAGGGTAGGAACTTCTGGCACTCTGCTGACTAGATAGAGGAGGTTTCTGTCATAAATATCTTCCCTTACCGGACTTCTTACCACCTCTGTTGTGTCCCCCAAAGTTTTTCCTCTTTCCAGTAGGACCACTGGAACTCTGTTCTACTGACTTTTCCTCTTTTTCTGTCTTCTCTGATTTCTTTTTCTTTGGGGCCGCTTCTAACTCAATTCTCTCTAATTCTAGTGCTTGAGAAATAAGCTCAGAGAAGCTAGTATGTTTGAATCCGACCACTTGTAATCTGATACTGGGCTTCAAATCGGTTTCAAACCTCTTACATCTTTCCCTACTGGTAGAAAGTAGACTCACTGCATAATGGCTTAGGAGGGAAAATTCCCTTTCATATTCAGCCAACGATCTACTCTCCTATTTCAGACTTAGGAACTCTTACAGCTTTTGGTCCACATAAGCATCAGGGACATATTTTTGTCTGAACTCCCGTAGAAAATCATTCCATGTTAGCACGGAAGATTCTACCAGACTATGGGGAATGGTTTTCTACCAGTCATATGCATCCCCCTGTAACAGAGACACTGAATATTCAAATTTGAGCTCCTCTGTACAATGTTGCTTCTTGAATACCCTATCCATTCTCTCTAACCACTGTTTTGCCTCTAGAGGATCTACTATCCCCTTGAACTCAGTAGCCCCATATTTTATCAATTTGTCATACTGCCTAGCAGAAGACAATGGTTGTACCACTGGTGTCTGTAGTGGGACTTGAGTAGGCATGTTACCAGCCATCTGTTGGAACATTGCAGCCATCTACTGAGCGAATTGAGCAGGAAACTGCGGTACTGAGGGGGCTGGCGCTGCTGATCCACTGACATTCTGTAGGGCTGGAGCATCCCCTTGTACCTCAGCCTCTATTGATTGATCGACTGAATGATCACCCTCTTCAATAGTCAATTCGAGGATCTTAGACCTCCTGAGCAAATAACACAAGGAGATTTCCTCCCGTTAGTGCATATTTATAATGTACTGTATGTATCAAACAATGACATTGAGCAGTTGTACTATGAAGAAAGAATATTCAAATTACAGGTGAAAACAGAATTTAAAAACTAGCTCTGATACCACTAAAACATGTCACACCCTACCCCTCTGTAAGACATAACATGATCCCGTAGTATACCTAATGAATTACCAAACTTTGCCTACTGATAACCCATTAAATATACTATAAGGGATTTTAAACCTTTTCTTACTTCTTTTTAGAGTGGTGAGCACTATTTACAAGTGTTAAAAAAATTTTTGAACTGAAGTGAAATAGCTAACACATTTGAAGAATTAATAATTTCTGCAAGAATTTTGGTAGAGTGCCATCTGTATTTTGAATAAAACAGTTCTTCAAAAACCTGTAAAAAAAAGCACTTCAATTATTTTGTTCAATCCCCAAACTCCAATATTCAATCAACACAATAAGTTTCTCAACAATTGTCAACTCAAATTCACAATAATTTTCCAGTGTTTTCAAAAGCTGAGACAAAAGAATAGATCACAATATTTACAAACCAAAATAATTTACAAATTTAGTTTACAACTTTAATGTAAAATTTTAATTTACAACTGCTCAAAACCAAGAACAATATATACATACAGTGATCATACATTATAGTACAAAATGCAAAATAAGGTATACTCAATATACCCGACGATCTCTTAGTGTAGTACTAGCAGCCTAGTCTGCTGCCCTATCAGTTTGTCTACCTGCGATAGCAATGAAAAGCTATCACTGAGCCAATGTCTCAGTGGTGCACAACATTAACAAAATACAACTTTAAATCATAAATCATAAGTCACATGAATAGTGGATACTTAAAACCATAGTTAAATTCAAAGATAGTGAATGTCATAAAGAATTTAAACTCCATTTCACAATATCACAATAAATATCAATAAATCACACACACAGCTTAATCATGTTCCAAAGTCTAATTCATCCCAAGAGCCGATGGCTAATGAGGAATAACATAGCTAGCTAGCAATAATATGAGTATTCATTCTATTCGTCCTCAACAGGCACACACTTCAACACTTCAGCCAGAGAGGGAATTCAAAGTCAATTCATTCCACTAGACAAGCTAGTGAGGAATTCAATCAATATACATGATAGCTATGGTTTCAAACCATTTACAATGTTTTTCAATCAATAAGTATCCATCAAATATCATTAAGACAATTTTTCACAATTTAAACAATAATAGACAATTTGTCATAATTCATTTCAATTGAAAATTCAAAAGAAGTAACTGTTGTGCACAAACCTCTGAAGTGTAGCCTCTTGGCCCTGACTCAGTGTTTCCTTCCCCTTCCCTGAGTCTTTGCTAACTGAAACACACAATTTGAAGTGTTTCAGTACTCATTTATACTGCCTCTAACAATAAGGCTTAATAATTAATTTATTGAATTCTATTATTTCCTTAGTCAACCTAAAATGTTGACCCTCGATGCACTCTAGGTGAATTAGGTTTGATGTTACCAATATGTCACATTTTATAGCCTTTTAGTGTTGGTACATGTTAGCCAATTCATTTTCAAGTATATTGCATTTTATTGCAATTTGCTAGATTTCGGTATACTAATTTGACCTAGCCGGATGACCTAATTTCCTCAGTTTTCAGGTTTCGGTCCAAACTACAAACTTGTAGGTCTATGTCTTATTGCATGCGGGAAAAAATTTCAGGTCATTCTGAGTTGTGTAGACCAAGTTATGGTCAATTTATCAATGCTGGACAGAATGTACCAAAATGGTAACTTTAGGTCATTTTTAGGTCACTTTTGGTTCGGCCAGTTTTTGGACCTAAATTTGTGCAAGCTATTTGGCTTGGTTCTGGCCATTTCTGGGCTTTGGTGTCCTCATAAGAATTGTAGATATATGTCTCAACTATTCATGGTAAAAATTTCAGGTCAATTGGACCTGTTTTGAGTAAGTTATGGTCAAAACACTAACTACTGCTCAAATGGTCATTTGTCAGGCTTTCAAAGCACTAATCCGGATTTGGTTATTTTTCAAGTCACCTTCTAAGCAGAATTTTGGTAAGCTTCCTTCATGAAAGTTGGCACATTTTGTGCCTTGTTTCACTTCCAATTGGTCTCATACCAATTGGAGCCACACACTTGAGGTTCTAAGCCAAAACATACACTGCCCTATTACTCATTATTCATCCTTACCAATTACACATCCAACACTTACCAAATTAACTCTTCCATGCCAATTCTGGTTTGTACCATAACATTAACACACTTTACTTCACATTTTTGGTCATTTTGGCAGCTTGTAACCACTCTCAACAAACACTCTATAATACAGAATTTTCCAAGTTCAATTACAACAATTAACCACAAGACATACCTCATTTACATGTCCAAATTCAAACCACTATACACATATCCAAGTTCAACCAATTATTCATATACACATGCTGCCATCAATGACAACATAATTCAACAATATTTCAACAACTCAAACACTTCAATCTTCTTCATGAGGCTGCCACAAGTTTACACATACCCATAAATTTCCATTTTCACTTTTCAAGCTTCCAAATCAAACATTACACATGGAATTCAACTACAATACAATCAAACATTTAAATCATCATTCAAACCACTATTTACATGTAAGAACAAGCTGTTGATATTGAGGTTCCATGGCTGCCAAAATGTACATTTCCACTAATTCATCAAACTTCAAAATTCCTTCCACAAATCAACTACCCACAATACCCATTCAAAGTTTAATAAAACAAGAATTAAAAAATACATACTTACCACTTTTGAAGCTTGACCAAACTTCAACAAAACTTCTTGAAATTTCTACCAATTTCTTCCTTGCAAGGTGAGGACTAACTTTAATGAAGACAAATTAGGGAAATGGTGGCTTGATCATGGAGTTTTAATGTTTCAAAGGTGGGCGGCCATGGGAGAATTCTCCCAAGCTTTTTGGCTGGTTTTGCAAAGTGAGGAAGATGAAGTTATCTGCTGTCCATATTATGTTTAATGGTGCACTTTAGTGGTGTGAGTGGAGCACTAATAGGATTAAAAATAATTTTTAATGTTAAACTTTCATAATTTAGTTTTTATTCCCAATTTCTATCACTATTCTTATAATGTGTCACAATTTAATTTTTCATGACATTTTTTAAGTGTAATATCATTTATTTTTAATGGACATTTAGGTCAAAAGACAACTCGGGGTGTCAAATGAGCACAATGCCCCTGTTTGGGTTGCATTCCCGATTTTTCAATAACACCGAGTTTTGTCGTTTTCTCGATTTCTTGTTTTTCTTTATACTAATCAATTAATTTTTCTCTGATATTTCTAATGATATTTATGCTTCAATAAGTCTTTAATTATGTTTAAAAAATATTTTCTAAGGTTCCCCACGGTCCAGGGCTAGTTAACGGTCCACGCCGCAACTTCCCGGTGCAGTCACCCATCGTTAGGGTTCTTGGCTCGTTTAACTTGGTTACATTTCAATGCTATTATTTTTCCTTTGTTTTTCTTGTCTTTGCTTTTCTTGTATTTCATTATTTTATGTCTCCTCATCAATATTTAAGTGTAGTTCTAGGCATCCTAGCTGTCCGGACAGACACTGGTCACTGGAGCAGTAGAACGCACTACCAAGCATAGGGCTGTTACATTGGCTGTGTTAACACTGGTGTCTCTATCAACATAGCCTTCAACTTCTCAAAACTAGCCTGACTCTTGTCATTCCAGTCAAATCTGACATTCTTATGTATCAATTTGGTCATTGGAGCAGCTATTAAAGAAAATCCCTTCACAAATCTTCTGTAATACCCAGCTAGCCCTAAGAAACTTTTGACATCAGTTGTATTTTTGGGAGGCTTCCATACCATCACTGCTTCTATTTTCTTGGGATCCACTCTAATCCCATCTGTTGACACTATGTGTCCAAGGAATGCTATTTCATTCATCCAGAAGTCACACTTGGACAACTTAGCATACAGCTTCTTTTCTCTCAAGGTTTGCAGAATAATCCTCAAGTGCTCATCATGTTCTTCCCTGGTCTTGGAATATACCAAAATATCATCAATAAAGACCACTACGAATCGATCTAGGTATGGATGAAAGATACAGTTCATAAGGTCCATGAAAGTTGTTGGTGCATTTGTTAGGCCAAAGGGCATCACTAGAAACTCATAATGCCCATACCGGGTTCTGAATGCAGTCTTTGGCACATCTGCATCCTTCACCCTTAACTGATGATACCCTGATCTGAGATCAATTCTAGAAAATACTCCTACTCCCTTCAATTGATCAAACAGATCATCAATTCTAGGCAACAGATATTTGTTCTTCACTGTCACTTTATTCAACTGCTGGTAATCGATGCATAACCTCAAAGTCCCATCCTTCTTCTTCACAAACAGCACTGGAGCTCCCCATGGTGATACACTGAGGCGTGTGAATCCCTTATCCAGCAACTTTTGTAATTGGATTTTTAGTTCCTTCAATTCTGTGGGTGCCATCCTATAAGGAGCAATAGAGATTGGTGCTGTACCCGGTAGTATCTCAATAGCAAATTTAACTTCCCTTTCTAGTGGCAAGCTAGGCAATTCTTTAGAGAACACATCTGGGAAGTCTCTTACTGTGGGTATATCACATAGATCTGGCTTAGCTTGCCTAGTATCCACCTCATGTGCTAGGTAGGCTTCACAACCTTTTCTCATCAGTTTTCTTGCAACTGTGGCTGAGATGACATTGGACAAGAAATCTGACCTTTCCCCCATAACTGTGATCTCATTTCCCTCAAGAGTTTTCAAAGAAATCCTCTTCAGTTTACAATCAACCATTGCTTAATGACGTCACAACCAGTCCATTCCCAAAATCACGTCAAACTCATGAAAAGGCAACTCAGTCAGGTCTGCCAAGAATTCATACCCCTAAATCCTTAACAGGCAAACCTTGTACACTTTGTTCACCGCTACACTGTGGCCCAATGGATCAGTGACCAGAATGTCTTGGTCACTCTTCCTTACTAATATCCCCTTTTCTACGAGTAGGTTGATGCAGATGTATGAATGAGTGGATCCACCAATGCATGCACAGATGTATTGTAGAGGGAGAACGTATCCCTGATGACGTCCAGGGCATCTTGCTCCTCCTGAGCTCTTATGGCATAGGCTCTGGCAGGTGCTCTGCCCTCAGGCCTCTCTGCTGGCTTAGATGTAGGCCTCTATGATGGTCCCACTACCTCAAATTTTCCAGATTTCCTACCTCTTTGTGGTGTAGGACTAGGTATGTCTACTTGTGTTGGAGAAGCTGTAGCAGTTCTGCGTGGACAGTTCCTTAACTGATGCTCTGTCGACCCACACCTTAGGCAGGCACCCGTTAATCTCCAACACTCCCTCTTATGCCACTTCAGGCAATGCGGACATGCAGAAGATGCTGGAGCTGGCCCCCTGAACCCCGTCCCTGGAGAGCTGCTCACTGATGGTGTGGACTGACCTCTCTTAGGGGTGAACAGTGGCCTGGGCCTCTGGGATTGACCCTGACCTTGTGGTTGACCTGAACTCTATGCAGGTGGACTTTTGAACTTCTTTCCTAGTGCAGGAGATGAGCTAGACTGACCTGGGCTCCTCTTCTGCTGTCTCTCCCTTCTAGTCTGCTCACTTATTCTAACCTTTTCAACTTTTATTGCAGCTTCCACTAACTTGGTAGAGTCTGTGATTCCCAAGGCAGTAATCATGATCTTTATATTATCATTTAATCTCTCTTCAAATCTCTTATACCTTTCGGCTTCATTAGGGACTATCTCCCTTCCGTAGCGACTCAGTCTGATAAATTCATTTTCACACTCAGCCACTGTCAGCTGTCTCTCCTCAGGTTAATGAACTATCTTCTTCTCTCTTCCAGGTATACGCTAACCACATATTTCTTCTTGAATTCTGAGAGGAAGAAAGCCCAAGTTATTACTTCTGGCTGCACTTCATTAGACACTGTATCCCAGCATTAGTAGGCATCATCTTGCAATAGAGATACAGCAGCTTCTAGGTTTTGCTCTGGAGTGTAGTGGAGTTGTTTTAAAACCCTTCCTATTCTGTTCAACCAGTTTTCGACTGCAACAGAATCATCTTCTCTCTTGCCAAAGAAATCCACTGCTCTAAATTTTCTCAGTCTTTCCAAATGTGATTTTTGCTGTGGAGGTGGTGGCATTACCCCAGCCATTTGTCTGAAAAACTCAGCCATTTGCTGGAACATGGCCTGTGGAGGCTGAGCAAGCTCTGCTGAAGCTGGTGGAGTAGGTTCTGCCCTACCCCAAGTTTTAGCTGCTGTAGGTGGAGCATGAATCACCACTTCCTCCTCAACTGCCCTCTGTGACGTGGGGTCCATATCCTAATCAAAATAATGAAAAAAAACAGATCTGCATTAGTGTCACCTCAACTCTTACAAATGCAATGCATGGTATGGGCTCGATCTAAACCTAGAAACGCCTAAACTGTGCTCTGATACCACTAAATGTGACACCCCTTACCCGTCTACAGTGTAGTCGAGTAAGATATGTCACACAGTATATCGGAACACCATATTTTATTTCAATTATTTTTATCCTTCCTTATTTAATTTTTTCATAGATATGAAGTATAATTTGTGAAGTATAATTCATTTAAGTCATTTATTGAAATCATAAATTTATTTGAGGTTCCGCAAATTTTATAGAAAATCCAGCAGAGTGCTGGCTAAAAATGGTTAAAACAGTTCTTCGGAACCAGTAAAAACACTTCCAAAATTTCAATCAATCAATCCCAAACTCTATTTCATCAACGAAATCTCAATATTTTTCAACAACATTTCCATTTCTCAATCATTCATTTCATATGATATTTATGTAAAAGTCATTAATGAATATTCATTTTTTCATTTAGAAGCATAATTTCTACTATTTACATCAATACCAAAATACATTACATAAGTCTTAATTACACATTAGAAAATAAAAGTTAATTACAAAATACCAAAATAAAACCTAGTGTCCTGCCAATGCACTGATGACGGTGAAGTGACACGGACACTATGCAGAGCTGCAGAAGGTCTCACCCAGTCTGTGGTCTACTGAGCTCTCTATCGGTCTCTCCAGAACCTACGCATGGCAAAAAGCACCGTGCTAAGCAATAATGCTTAGTGGTGCCAATAATAGAATAAAAAGAAATAACAGAAAATAAATATGCAGTGAATGTTCTGATGTCTTATGCAGAAAATTTTTCGATAATTATTTGTAGTCTTATTTGTTTTGTACATGTTATATACATTATTTCATTAAATTTATCCACTTTCATTTTTGGTTGCCTAAGTAACCTATACTAGATGACTGGACTGCATAAACGGGTAAATTGGCACTGAGTATCAAGTACCTTGGGCCGTCACGCCATCGGTCACATATTTATCTCTCGGTGTGCAACAGAACAACTAATAAGCTGTAATAACACTAGGCACAAGGTTAAGTATCAACACAATGTCAGAATGGCTAAAAGCCATGAAATCACAGAATGGCATAATGCCATGTGCAGTACTGCTAACTGAACCCTATTGGCATGCCAACTTATCCAAACCAATCTTGCTAAGTATACTAGGGCATGTTACACTTTTAAATTTCACAATTCTTGAAATTTAAGTTTAAGTGTTACTATTTATTTTATTAGTCAACTAAAATGTTGACTTTTACATAGACAATAGGTACATTGGTTCTAATATTCCCAACATACCACATTTTGCTTTCTAAAGTTGTTGGTATTGGTTGCCAATACCATTTCAAAGCTTACTGTTGGTTATTCACAATTTTAAGATTTCAAGCACTAAGTTTACTATTCCATTAGTTATTTATACAGTAGGAATTTGGCAAAATTGTCTTCATGAAAGTTGTTCTTTATTGTGTCTCGTTACATATTATTTTTGAATCACTCCATTTGGAGTTTTGTAGCTCAAGTTATAGCCTAAACACAATAACTGGCCGGAATGAATAGAATCCAAAATTCTGGGCAAAATTGGTTCCACCCGATTTGGTAACCTATGTTTGGTTGGCAAGTTGACTAGGTTATGGTCAAAATTTGGATTTGTGTTCTTTATGAAAGTTGTAGGTCTAAGTCTCACCTTTCTTCTAGTAAAATTTCAGGTCAATTGGAACTTTCTACACTGAGTTATGACTAAATGAATAAACACTATTTATTTGGTCATTTTGCCCAAGCAGAATGTAAGTCATTCGGATTAGGGCAATTTTTAGGTCAACTTGGTTTGGTTTTCTGGGTAGGATTTCTTCATCAAAGTTGTGCCATTATGTGTGTAATTTTATGTCCAATTAGCCTTGGACCAATTGAACCTCTATCACTCCATTTATAGCTGCCCAAACCTACTGGACACATGTTTAGTCCTACAGGTCAGCCAAGGCAGCTCACCCACACTCAAATGCCAAGCCTCAACTCACTTCATTTTCTCATCATGCACATTCAAATTGACCATTACAAGGTTAATGAACCATCACATGAGCAAACCCTAATGTTGTTCAAGTGTCCACATTTTCAAGGTTCATTCATGCATAATCTTTGCATTTCACTTACACAACTATGTTCAATCACTCATTTAATACCAAGGGTTGCTCATCACCACTTTGCTATCAAGTAAAATTTCCAAACCCTAACCAACCCTAGCTGCCAAAATTTTTAGAGTGCACACACACACATTTTTATCTTGTTTTCTTACATTTCCTACTTACTTCATGCCATTAAACATGAATTTAATCAAAAATAGCAAAAGTTTGGACACTAACATTGATTTAGCTAATTCCCAAAGCTTGAGAACTCCTCTTCTTCTCTTTCTTTTTGCTGCCCAAGACTTGCTCTAGGTGTAAGGGTAAATATTTGCGGAGGGAAGCTAGGGTTTTGGGGTGATTTGGTTGGTGAACTCAAGCTTGGTGAAGCTTTAATGGTGGAAGTGAGAAGGGAGGGCTTCGGATGGGAGAAGAAAGGAACAAGAAATCTGATTTTTTTCTTTCAGTTCTGCCCATTTAACTAATTTTAAGTGAGTTATAGCCATGTGTCACCATGTGATTGGGTGGAGGCACACTAATGGCATCATGTGATGTCATAATTTCCTATTTAATTCATTTTCTTTTTCTTTTCTTTTCTACTCAATTTCAATTTAATTTGTAGCAATATTTATTCATATTTTATGTCATAATAATTATTTACTTAACTGGACAAGTCGGCCAAGAATCACCTCTGAAGGCGAAATGACCAAAATGCCCTCCGTTTGGCTTAACAGACTAAAATTGTCTGTACCGATTGAAAAATTTTTCTAAGCATTTTCATGGCATTCTAATGCCATAGAAACCTCAATGACTCTTCCTTGGAGTCCTAAAAATTATTTTATCAATTTTCTTCTAGGTTTAGGGCTCCTTATTGCGAAGACCACAACTCCCCTCTGGATTACCCATCGCTAGGGCACCGGCTCATTTAACTTGGTTGTATTTTATTTCTAAAATTTTTCCTAAATTTTTCTTATTAATATTTGAGTTGATTATGGTTCCTCACTTTAGTTTAGATATTTTTCCAGAAGTTCTAGCTATCGGGACCGACACCAGTCTCTGGAACAGTATAATGTATGGAGTTGCTATAGGGAGGGTGTTACAACTCTTCCCCTCTAATTTAAATTTCATCCTGCGAAATTTACCTGATGCAAACAGTTGAGGGAACTGTTGCCTCATTGTCTCTTCACTTTCCTAAGTTACCTCCTCGGTGTTTTGGTGCCTCCAAAGCACTTTCACCAGTGGAATCTGCTTATTCCTCAACTCTTTCACTTTTCAACTCAGGATCCGTATGGATTCTTCTTCATATGTCAAATCTAGTTGTGCTTCAATTTCTTCCATGGTGATGACATGTGAAGGATCTGGGCGGTATCTTCTTAGCACAGATATGTGAAACACATTGTGAATCTTGTCCAGCTCTGGTGGTAAAGCTAGCCTGTAGGCCACTGGACCCACACATTCAATGACTTCATATGTGCCAATGAACCTAGGGCTTAACTTACCTTTTCTTCCAAACTTTAGTACCCATTTCCACGGTGACACCTTGAGGAACACTTTATTACCAATCGCATATTCTATTTCTTTTCTCCTCAGGTCAGCATAAGATTTTTGTCTGTCTGAGGCAACCTTCAGATTGCCTTTGATTAGTTTTACTTTCTCTTCAGTCTTCGCTAGGTTTGGCCCTACTAGTTTGTCTTCTCCCAATTCAATCCAGCACACTGGAGTTCTACATTTCCTCCCATACAGTGCTTCATACGGGGCCATTTGGATGCTTGCTTGATACCTATTGTTATATGCAAATTCTGCCAGTGGGAGTTATCTATCCCAAGTTCCCTCAAACTCAATGACACAACTCCTCAACATATCCTCAAGGACCTGACATATATTTCATATTATTATTATCATTTCAGTTCAATATTTGTATTAGTTCAATTGGTTTCAATTGTTTACCTGGATTACTCTTTCTGCTTGCCCATTAAATGCGAGGATGGAAAGTCATCTTTGAAATAGAGTTGTGTACCCAAGGATTCATGCAACTTCTTCCAAAATCTCGATGTAAACCTTGGGTCTCGATCAGATATGATGGAAAGTGAAATTCCATGCAGTCCAACTATCTCACTGATATACAATTCTGCTAACTTCTCCAGTGAGTAGTCAGTCCTAACTGGCAGAAAGTGTGCTAACTTCGTCAATCTATCAACTATTACCCATACTGCATCATACTTCTTATGGGTGAGAGGTAGACCACTTACAAAATCCATGGTGACCTGATCCCATTTCCATTCAGGTATGCGTATGGGCTATAGCAAATCCAATGGAACTTGATGTTCTGCCTTGACTTGCTGACATGTCAAGCATTTAGTTACATAATTAGCTATGTCCTTCTTCATACCAGGCCACTAATAATGAAGCTTCAGATCATGATACATTTTTATACATCTTGGGTGCATAGCATAAACACTGGTGTGTGCCTCTTTTAGGATATTGACTTTCAATTTACCGTCTTCTAGTACACATACTCTTCCTTTGTAGTACAGACACCCAATTGCTTTCACCTCATAGTCAGTTACTTTCTTTTCTGAAACTTTACTCACAGTAGTCATTAACTTTTTATCTACCTTTTGCCCATCTAAAATCTGCTGTAACAAGTTTGGCCTCACTTGCAACTCTGGCAAAATAGCTCCATCTCGAGCCAAAGTTAGGTGGGCATTTAATGATCTCAGAGTGGTGATGGATTTTCTGCTCAAAGCATCAGCAACTATATTTGCCTTCCCAGGATGGTAATCAATCACACAATCATAGTCCTTCAGGAACTCAATCCATCGCCTTTGTCTAAGGTTGAGCTCCTTCTGGGTTGGCAAGTATTTCAGAATTTTGTGGTCTGTGTAAATGTAGTACTTTTCACCATACAAGTAGTGCCTCCATATCTTCAGTGCAAAAATAATTACTGCAAGTTCTAAATCATGGGTAGGGTAATTCTATTCATGTGGCCTTAGCTGCTTAGAAGCATAGGCGACTACCTTTCCCTTTTGTATCAATACACACCCTAACCCATTATGAGAGGCATCACTGTAGACCACAAAGTCTTTTCCAGACACTGGCTGTGTTAACACTGGTGCCTCTGTCAACATAGCCTTCAACTTCTCAAAACTGGCCTGACTATTATTATTCCAGTCAAATCTGACATTCTTGTGTAACAATTTGGTCATTGGAGCAGCTATTAAAGAAAATCCCTTCACAAATCTTCGGTAATACCTAGCTAGCACTAAGAAACTTTTGACCTCAGTTGTATTTCTGGGAGGCTTCCATTCCATTACTACTTCTAGTTTCTTGGGATCCACTCTAATCCCATCTGCTGACACTATGTGTCAAAGGAATGCAATTTCATTCTTTCAGAAGTCACACTTAGACAACTTAGCATACAGCTTCTTTTCTCTCAGGGTTTGCAAAACAATCCTCAAATGCTCATCATGTTCTTCCCTGGTCTTGGAATACACCAAAATATCATCAATAAAGACCACTACGAATCGATCTAGGTATGGATGAAAGATATGATTCATAAGGTCCATGAATGCTGCTGGTGCATTTATTAGGCCAAAGGGCATCACTAGAAACTCATAACGCCCATACCGGGTCCTGAATGCAGTCTTTGGCACATCTGCATCCTTCACCCTCAACTGATGATATCCTGATCTGAGATCAATTTTAGAAAATACTCCTGCTCCCTTCAATTGATCAAACAGATCATCAATTCTAGGCAACGGATATTTGTTCTTACTGCTACTTTATTCAACTTCCGGCAATCGATGCATAACCTCAAAGTCCCATCCTTTTTCTTCACAAACAGCACTGAAGCTCCCCATGGTGACAAACTGGGGCGTATGAACCCCTTATCCAGTAACTTCTGTAACTGGATTTTCAGTTCCTTCAATTCTGTGGGTGCCATCCTATAAGGAGCAATAGAGATTGGTGCAGTACCCGGCAGTATCTCAATAGCAAATTCAACTTCCCTTTTTGGTGGCAAGCCAAGCAATTCTTCAGGGAACACATCTAGGAAGTCTCTTACTGTGGGTATGTCACATAGATCTGGCTTAGCCTTCCTAGTATCCACCACATGTGCTAGGTAGGCTTCACAGCCTTTTCTCATTAGTTTTGTTGCAATTGTGGCTGAGATGACATTGGACAAGAAATCTGACCTTTCCCCCACAATTGTGATCTCATTTCCCTCAGGAGTTTTCAAAGAAATCCTCTTCAGTTTACAATCAACCATTGCTTGATGACGTGACAACCAGTCAATTCCCAAAATCACGTCAAACTCATGGAAAGGCAACTCAATCAGGTCTGCCAAGAATTTATACCCCTGAATCCTTAACGGGCAACCCTTGTATACTCTGTTCGCCACTACACTGTGGCCGAATGGATTAGTGACCAGAATGTCTTGGTCACTCTCCCCTACTAATATCCCCTTTTCTAAGGGTAGGTTGATGCAGATGTATGAATGAGTGGATCCATCAATGCATGCACAAATGTATTGTAGAGGGAGAATGTACCCCTAATGACGTCCAGGGCATCTTGCTCCTCCTGAGCTCTTATGGCATAGGCTCTGGCAGGTGCTCTGCCCTTAGGCCTCTTTGCTGGCTTAGATGCAGGCCTCTGTGATGGTCCCACTGCCTCAGATTTTCCAGATTTCCTGCCCCTTTGTGGTGCAGGAGCAGGTCTGTCTATTTGTGTTGGAGCAGCTGTAGCAGTTATGCGTGGACAGTTCCTTAACTGATGCTCTGTCGACCCACACCTTAGGCAAGCACCCATTACTCTCCAACACTCCCCCTTATGCCACTTCAGGCAATGCGGACATGCAGAAGATGTTGGAGCTGGTCCCTTGAACCCGTCCCTGGAGAGCTGCCCACTGATGGTGTGGACTGACCTCTCTTAGGGGTGAATAGTGGCTTGGGCCCTTGGGACTGACCCTGACCTTGTGGTTGACCTAAAATCTGTGCAGGTGGACCTTTGAACTTCTTTCCTAGTGCAGGAGATGAGCTAGACTGATCCGAGCCCCTCTTCTGCTGTCTCTCCCTTCTAGTCTGCTCACTTATTCTAACCGTTTCAACTTTTATTGCAGCTTCCACTAACTTGGTAAAGTCTGTGATTCCCAAGGCAGTGATCATGATCTTTATTTTATCATTTAATCTCTCTTCAAATCTCTTACACCTTTCAGCTTCATTAGGGACTATCTCCCTTCCGTAGCGGCTCAGTTTGACAAATTCCTTTTCATACTCTGCCACTGTCAGCTGTCTCTGCCTCAGGTTAATGAACTCTCTTCCAGGTATACACTACCCACATATTTCTTTTTGAATTCTGAGAGGAAGAAATCCCAAGTTATTACTTCTAGTTGCACTTCACTAGACACTGTATCCCACCATTGGTAGGCATCATCTTGCAACAGAGATACAACATGCAACACCCCTATGTTCGGTAGTGCATTCTACTATTCCGGTGACCAGTGTTGTCTGGACAGCTAGGATGCCTAGACCTACAGTTAAATATTGATGAGGAGACATAAAATAATGATACAAGAAAAGAAAATACAAGAAAAATAAGGGAAAAGTAATAGCAATGAAATGTAACCAAGTTAAACGAGCCAAGAACCCTAGCGATGGGTGACCGCACCGGGAAGTTGCGGCGAGGACCGTTGACTAGCCCTGGATCGTGGGGAACCCTGGAAAATATTTTTAAGACATAATTAAAGACCAATTGAAGTATAAATATCATTGGAAATATCAAAGAAAAATTAATTAATTAGTACGAAGAAAAAGTGAGAAATCAAGAAAACGACAAAACCCGGTGTTACCGAAAAATCGGGAATGCAACCCGAACAGGGGCATTGTGATCATTTGACACCCCGAGTTGTCTTTTGACCCAAATTTCCATTAAAAATACATGATATTACACTTGGAAAATTTCATGAAAAATTAAATTGGTGGTACCTAAGTCAAATAGCAAAAGATAGGAGCTTAATGTGAGAATTTGGGAATTTAAGATTAAACAAATATTAAATCTCACTTAGTGCTCCACTCACCTCACTTAAGTGGACCACTAAACCTTCATTTGGAAAGATTGCTCATCTTCTTCAACCCTCTCAAAATTCAGCCGAAATGCTCCCAAAGAAAAAGATCCATGGCCGTCCCACCGTTGAGCTCCCATTTCCCATGATCAAGCCATGATCCTTCAATGCTCCCTTCACAAAAATTGTTATACACAACTTGGGCAGTAGATAGGCAGCAAGAAAATCAAGTTTAGTCAAGGTTTTGAAGAATTTCAAAAGTGGTAAGTATGTATTTTTGATGTTTGTTTCATTAAACTTTGGATGGATGTTATGGGTAGTTAAATTGTGGAAGGATTTTTGAAGTTTGATGAGTTAAGGGAGAGGTATATTTTTGGCAGCCATGGAACTTCAATAAGGGCAGTTTATCCTTGCATGTAAACGGTAGATTAAAGTGTTGATGAAGTGTTTATGTGTGTAGGAATAAATTGGGTAATGTATACTAAATATATATGTGAAAGTACACTTGAATTTGGAAGCTTGGAAGTTAATTGAAAGAGAGGTACAATTCGGCAAACTTGAAGTGTATATCAAGATATGTTATTTTGTGGTTTGGTTTATGGAATTATATTGTTGAATTATGGTGCTTGTTATGGCAGCATGTACATATGTATAAAGGTGTGAGTTTGGACATGTAAATGAGCTAGGTTATGTGATTAAATTTTTTGTAATTTGAACTTGGAAAATTCTGGACTATAATGTGCATATTGAGTGTGGTTATAAGCTGCCAAAAATGACCAAAAATGTGAAGTAAAATGTGTTTAGGTTATGGTACAAACCAAAATTGGCATGAATGTATAACTTGGTAAGTGTTAAATGTATCCTTTGGTATGTAATGAAGAGTATGTTGCAGGGCAGTATATATTTTGGCTTAGAACCTTAAGTGTGTGGCTCCAATTGGTATGAGACCAATTGGAGGTGAAACTAGGCACAAAAGTGCCAACTTTCATGAAGGAAGCTTACCAAAATTCTGCTTGGAAGGTAACTTGAAAAATGACCAAATCCGGATTAGTGCAATTAAGGCCTGAAAATTGACCATTTGGGCAGCAGTTAGTATTTTGGTCATAACTCACTCAAAACAGGTCCAATTGACCTGAAATTTTTACCATGAATAGTTGAGACATATATCTACAATTCTTATGGAGACACCAAAGCTCATAAATGGCCAGAACCAAGCCAAATAGCTTGTACAAGTTTAGGTCCAAAAACTGGCCGAATCAAAAGTGACCTAAAAATGACCTAAAGTGACCATTTTGATGCATTCTGACCAGCATTGGTAGATTGACCATAACTTGGTCTACATAACTCAGAATGACCTGAAATTTTGCCCCGCGTGTAATAAGACATAGACCTACAAGTTTGTAATTTTTACCGAAACCCGAAAATTGAGGGAACTAGGTCATCCGGTTAGGTCAAATTAGTATACCGGAATCCAACAAATTGCAATAAAATGCACTATACATGAAAATGAAATTAGTAACATGTACCAACACTAAAAGGCTATTAAATATGACACATTGGTAACATTAAAACCTAATTCACCAAGAGTGCATCGAGGGTCAACATCTTAGGTTGACTAAGGAAATAATAGAATTCAATAAATTAATTATTGAACCTTATTGTTAGAAATGGTTTAAATGAGTACTGAAACACTTCAAATTGTGTATTTCAGTTAGCAAAGACTCAGGGAAAGGGAAGGAAACACTGAGTCAGAGCCAAGAGACAGTTATCAGAGGTTTGTGCACAATAGTTATTTCTTTTGAATTTTTCAATTGAAATAAATTATGATTATTTGTATGTTATTTTTTTAAATTGTGTTTGTGCACAATAATTTTGATTTCTTATTTTCTACTTAAAAATTTATTTGAACATTATAGTTTTAAATTGTGTCTGTGTACAATACTTTTTATATTCACTGCTTTTACTAAAAAATTTATTTGGAGAAATGAGTTATGAATAATTTTTGATTGTTTTGGCTTTGAGAATCTTATTTGGAAATTATTGTGTTGCCTACTTTGCAAATGGAAATTTTGAGATAAAATGTGATTTGGGAATTTTATAAAATATTGTGATTTGGAATTGTTTTGATTCACAATTGGTATGACACTGTTATTATATTCCTTCCTCTTTGACTTATCAGTCTGGGGTGAGTGTGATTATATTCCTCCCTCTTTGACTTGTTAGTCTGAGGTGAGTGTGGATGAGTACTCATTATTTAGCTAGCTTCCTCCCTCATTGATTTCGATTATTGGGGTGAGTGTGTTTTGTCATGCTGTACAACACAGCATGTGCAGAAAAATTGTGTCATGGCCTAAATTATTGTGGATTGAGTAGACAAATATTGGGAAACTTTTTGTGTTGATTTGGATGTTGGAGTTTGAGATTGAGAAATATATTTGAAGTGCTTTTACAGGTTTTTGAAGAACTGTTTTATTCAAATTACAGAGGGCACTCTGCCAAAATTTTTGCAGAAATTGTTAATTATTCAAATGTGTTAGCTGTTTCACTTTAGTTCAAAAAAAAATTTAACACCTGTAAATAGTGCTCACCATAGTAAAAAGAAGTAAGAAAAGTTTTAAAATCCCTTGTAGTGTATTTAATGGGTTATCAGGAGACGAAGTTGGTAATTCATTAGGTACACTACGGGATCATGTTATGCCTTACGGAGGGGTAGGGTGTGACACAACAGCTTCTAGGTTTTGGTCTGGAGTGCAGTGGAGTTATTTTAAAACCCTTCCTGTTCTGTTCAACCAGTTTTTGGCTGCAACAGAATCATCTTCTCTCTTACCAAAGAAATCCACTGGTCCAAATTTTCTCAGTCTTTCTATATGTGATTTCTGTTATGGAGGCGGTGGCATTACCCCAGCCATTTGTCTGAAAAACTCGGCCATTTGCTGGAACATGGCCTGTGGAGGCTGAGCAGGCTTTACTGGAGCTGGTGGAGTAGGTTCACCCCTACCCCAAGTTTCAGCTGCTGCAGGTGGAGAATGACTCTTCACTTCCTCCTCAACTGCCTTCTATGACATGGGGCCCATATCCTAATCAAAATAACAAAAACAAATAGATTTGCATTAGTGTCACCTCCACTCTTACAAATGCAATGCATGGTATGGACTCGATCTAGACCCAGAAACGCCTAAACCGTGCTCTGATACCACTAAATGTGACACCCCTTACCCGTCTACAGTGTAGTCGAGTAAGATATGCCACACAGTGTATCGGAACACCATATTTTATTTCAATTATTTTTATCCTTATTTAATTTTTCATAGTTATGAAGTATAATTTGTAAAGTATAATTTATTGAAGTCATTTATTGAAATCATAAATTAATTTGAGGTTTCGCAAATTTTATAGAAAATCCGGCAGAGTGCTGGCTAAAAATGGATAAAACAGTTCTTCGGAACCTGTGAAAACACTCCCAAAATTTTCAATCAATCAATCCCAAACTCCATTTCATCAACAAAATCTCAATATTTTTCAACAACATTTCCATTTCTCAATCATTCATTTCATATGATATTTATGGAAAAGTCATCAATAAATATTCACTTTTTCATTCAGAAGCACAATTTCCACTATTTACATCAATACCAAAATGCATTACATAAGTCTTAATTACACATGAGAAAATAAAAGTTAATTACAAAATACCAAAATAAAACCTAGTGTCCTATCAATGCACTGATGACGGTGAGGTGATGCGGATACTATGCAGAGCTGCAGAAGGTCTCACCTAGTCTGTGGTCTACTGGACTCTCTATCGGTCTGTCCAGAACCTATGCGTGGCAAAAAGCAACACGATAAGCAATAATGCTTAGTGGTGCCAATAATAGAATAAAAAGAAATAATAAAAAGTAAATTTGCAGTGAATGTTCTGTTGTCTTATGTAGAAAATTTTTTGATAATTATTTATAGTCTTATTTGTTTCTTACTTGTTATATTCATTATTTCATTAAATTTATCCACTTTCATTTTTGGTTGCCCAAGTAACCTATACTGGATGACTGGACTAGATAAATTGGTAAATTGGCACTGGTTATTAAGTACCTCGGGCCATCACACCATTGGTCACATATTTATCTCCCGGTGTACAACAGAACAGCTAATAAGCTGTAATAACATTAGGCACAAGGCCAAGTATCAACACAATGTCAAAATGGCTAAAAGTCATGAAATCACAGAATGGCATAATGCCATGTGCAGTACTAATAACTGAACCCTATTGGCATGCCAACCTATCCAAACCAATCTTGTTAGGTGTACTAGGGCATGTTACACTTTTAAATTTCAAAATTCTTGAAATTTATGTTTAGGTGTTACTATTTATTTTATTAGTCAACTTATTTTATTAGTCAACTAAAATATTGACTTTTGCATAGACAATAGGTACATTGGTTCTAATATTGCCAACATACCACATTTTGCATTTTAAAGTTGTTGGTATTGGTTGCCAATACCATTTCAAAGCTTAGTGTTGGTTATTCACAATTTTCAGATTTCAAGCACTAAGTTTACTATTCCATTAGTAATTTGTACAGTAGGAATTTGGCAAAATTGTCTTCATGAAACTTGTTCCTTATTGTGTCTCGTTACATATTTTTTTTGGAATCACTCCATTTGGAGTTTTGTAACTCAAGTTATAGCCTAAACACCATAACTGGCCGGATTGGACAGAATCCAAAATTCTAGGCAAAACTAGGTCTATGTCTCAGCTTTCTACTGGTAAAAGTTCAGGTCAATTGGACCTTTCTACACTGAGATATGACTAAATGAATAAACATTATTTATTTGGTTATTTTGCCTAGGCAGAATACAAGTCACCCAGATTAGGGCAATTTTTAGGTCAACTTGCTTTGGTTTTTTGGGCAGGGTTTCTTCACCAAAGTTGTGCCATTATGTGTCTAGTTTCATGTCCAATTAGCCTTGGACCAATTGAACTTCTACAACTCCATTTATAGCTGCTCAAACCTGCTGGACTCATGCTCAGTCCTGCAGGTCAGCCAAGGTAGCTCACCCACACTCAAATGTCAAGCCTCAACTCACTTCATTTCCTCATCGTGCACATTCAAATGGTCACTAATTGACCATTACAAGGTTAATGAACCATCATATGAGCAAACCCTAATGTTGTTCAAGTGTCCACATTTTCAAGGTTCATTCATGCATAATCTTTGCATTTCACTTACACAACTATGTTCAATCACTCATTAAATACCAAGGGTTGCTCATCACCACTTTGCTATCAAGCAAAATTTCCAAACCCTAACCAACCCTTGTTGTCAAAATTTTTAGAGTGCACACACACACATTTTTATCTTGTTTTCTTACAATTTCCTACTTACTTCATGCCATTAAACATGAATTTAATAAAAAAATAGCAAATGTTTGGACACTAACCTTGATTTAGCTAATTCCCAAAGCTTGAGAACTCCTCCTCTTCTCTTTCTTTTTGCTGCCCAAGACTTGCTCTAGGTGTAAGGGTAAATATTTATGAAGGGCAGCTAGGGTTTTGGGGTGATTTGGGTGGTGAACTCAAGCTTGGTGAAGCTTTAATGGTGGAAGGGAGAAGGGAGGGCTTCGGTTAGAAGAAGAAAGGAAAAAGAAATCTGATTTTTTTTCTTTCATTTCGGCCCATTTAACTCATTTTAAGTGAGTTATAGCCATGTGTCACCATGTGATTGGGTGGCGGCACACTATTGACATCATGTGATGTCATAATTTCCTATTTAATTCATTTTCTTTTTCTTTTCTTTTTTGCTCAATTTCAATTTAATTTGTAGCAATATTTATTCATATTTTATGTCATAATAATTATTTACTTAACTGGACAAGTCGGCCAAAAATCACCTCTGAAGGCGAAATGAACAAAATGCCCTCCGTTTGACTTAACAGATTAAAATTGTCTGTACTGATTGAAAAATTTTTTTAAGCATTTTCTTGGCTTTCTAATGCTATAGAAACCTCAATGACTCTTCTTTGGAGTCCTAAAAATTATTTTATGAATTTTCTCTCAGGTTTAGGGCTCCTAGTTGCGAAGACCACAACTCCCCTCTGGGTATCCCATCGCTAAGGCACTGGCTCATTTAACTTGGTTGTATTTTATTTCTAAAATTTTTTCAAAATTTTTCTTATTAATATTTGAGTTGATTATGGTTCCTCACTTTAGTTTAAATATTTTTCCATACGTTTTAGCTGTTCGGACCGACACCAGTCACCGAAACAGTAGAATGTATGGAGATGCTATAGGGAGGGTGTTACAACTCTTCCCCTCTAATTTAAATTTCGTCCTCGAAATTTACCTAATGCAAACAGTTGAGGGAACTGTTGCCTCATTGTCTTTTCACTTTCCGAAGTTACCTCCTCGGTGTTTTGGTGCCTCCAAAGCACTTTCACCAGTGGAATCTGTTTATTCCTCAACTCATTCACTTTCCGAGCCAGGATCCATATGGGTTCTTCTTCATATATCAAATCCGATTGTACTTCAATTTTTGTCATGGTAATGACATGTGAAGGATCTGAGCGATATCTTCTTAGCATAGATACGTGGAACACATTGTGGATATTGTCCAGCTCTGGTGGTAAAGCTAGCCTGTAGGCCACTAGACCCACACGTTCAATGACTTCATATGTGCCAATAAACCTAGGGCTTAACTTACCTTTTCTTCCAAACTTCTGTACATTTTTCCATGGTGACACCTTGAGGAACACTTTGTCGCCAACTGCATATTCTATTTCTTTTCTCCTCAGGTCAGCATAAGATTTTTGTCTGTCTGAGGTAACCTTCAGATTGGCTTTGATTAGTTTTACTTTCTCCTCAGTCTGTTTCACCAGGTTTGGCCCTACCAGTTTGTCTTCTCCCAATTCAGTCTAGCACACTGGAGTTCTACATTTCCTCCCATGTAGTGCTTCATGCGGGGCCATTTGGATGCTAGCTTGATAGCTATTGTTGTATGTAAATTCTGCCAGTGGGAGTGATCTATACCAAGTTCCCTCAAACTCAATAACACAACTCCTCAGCATATCCTCAAGGACCTAACATATATTTCATATTATTATTATCATTTCAGTTCAATATTTGTATTAGTTCAATTGGTTTCAATTGTTTACCTGGATTACTCTTTCTGATTGCCCATCCATCTGAGGATGGAAAGCTATGCTGAAGTAGAGTTGTGTACCCAAGGATTCATGCAACTTCTTCCAAAATCTCGACGTAAACCTTGGGTCTCTATTAGATATGATGGAAAGTAGAATTCCATGCAGTCCAACTATCTCACTGATATACAATTCTGCTAACTTCTCCAGTGAGTAGTCAGTCCTAACTGGCAGAAAGTGTGGTGACTTCGTCAATCTATCAACTATCACCTATACTACATCATACTTCTTTTGGGTGAGAGGTAGACCACTTACAAAATCCATAGTGACCCAATCCCATTTCCATTCAGGTATGCGTATGGGCTATAGCAAACCCAATGGAACTTGATGTTCTGCCTTCACTTGCTGACATGTTAAGCATTTAGTCACATAATCAGCTATGTCCTTCTTCATACTAGGCCACCAGTAATGAAGCTTCAGATCATGATACATTTTTGTACTTCCTGGGTGCATAGTATAGAAACTGGTGCGTACCTCTTTTAGGATACTGACTTTCAATTCCCCATCATGTAGTACACATACTCTTTCTTTGTAGTACAGACACCCATCTGATTTCACCTCATAGTTAGTTACTTTCCCTTCTGAGACTTTACTCACAGTAGTCATTAACTTTTCATCTACCTTCTGCCCATCTAAAATCTGCTGTAACAGGTTTGGCCTCACTTGCAACTCAACCAAAATAGCTCCATCTTGAGCTAAAGATAGGTGGGCATTTAATGATCTCAGAGCGGTGATGCATTTTCTGCTCAAAGCATCAGCAACTACATTATCCTTCCCAGCATAGTAATCAATCATACAATCATAGTTCTTCAGGAACTCAATTCATCACCTCTGTCTAAGTTTGAGCTCCTTCTGGGTTGGCAAGTATTTCAGACTTTTGTGGTCTGTGTAAAAGTAGCACTTTTGACCATACAAGTAGTGCCTTCGTATCTTCAGTGCAAAAATAATTGCTGTAAGTTCTAGATCATGGGTAGAGTAATTCTGTTCATGTGGCCTTAGCTGCCTGGAAGCATAGGCGTCTACCTTCCCCTCTTGCATCAATACACACCCTAACCCATTATGAGAGGCATCACTGTAGACCACAAAGTCTTTTCCAGACACTGGCTGTGTTAACACTGGTGCCTCTGTCAACATAGCCTTCAACTTCTCAAAACTGGCCTGACTCTTGTCATTTGAGTCAAATGTGACATTCTTGTGTAACAATTTGGTCATTGGAGCAGCTATTAAAGAAAATCCCTTCACAAATCTTCTGTAATACCCAGCTAGCCCCAAGAAACTTTTAACCTCAGTTGTATTTCTGGGAGGCTTCCATTCCATCACTGCTTCTATTTTCTTGGGATCCACTCTAATCCCATCTGTTGACACTATGTGTCCAAGGAATGCAATTTCATTCGTCCAGAAGTCACACTTGGACAACTTAGCATACAGCTTCTTTTCTCTCAAGGTTTGCAGAACAATCCTCAAATGCTCATCATGTTCTTCCCTGGTCTTGGAACACACCAAAATATCATCAATAAAGACCATTACGAACCGATCTATGTATGGATGAAAGATACGGTTCATAAGGTCCATGAATGCAGCTGGTGCATTTGTTAGGCCAAAGGGCATCACTAGAAACTCATAATGCCCATACCGGGTCCTGAATGCAGTCTTTGGCACATTTGCATCCTTTACCCTCAACTGATGATACCCTGATCTGAGATCAATTTTAGAAAATACTCCTGCTCCCTTCAATTGATCAAACAGATCATCAATTCTAGGCAACGGATATTTGTTCTTCACTGTCACTTTATTCAACTGCCGGTAATCGATGCATAACCTCAAAGTCCCATCCTTCTTCTTCACAAATAGCATTGGAGCTCCCCATGGTGACACACTGGGGCGTATGAACCCCTTATCCAGCAACTTTTATAACAGGATTTTCAGTTCCTTCAATTTTGTGGGTTCCATCCTATAAGGAGCAATAAAGATTGGCGCTGTACTCGACAGTATCTCAATAGTAAATTTAACTTCCCTTTCTGGTAGCAAGCCAAGGAATTCTTCAGGGAACACATCTAGGAAGTCTTTTACTGTGTGTATGTCATATAGATCTGGCTTAGCCTACCTAGTATCCACCACATGTGCTAGGTAGGCTCCACAGCCTTTTCTCATCAGTTTTCTTGCAACTGTGCCTGAGATGACATTGGACAAGAAATCTGACCTTTCCCCACAACTGTGATCTCATTTCCCTCAGGAGTTTTCAAAGAAATCCTCTTCAGTTTACAAACAACAATTTCTTGATGACGTGACAACCAGTCTATTCCTAAAATCACATCAAACTCATGGAAAGGCAACTCAATCAGGTCTGCCAAGAATTCATAACGGGCAACCCTTGTACACTTTGTTCACCATTACACTATGGCCCAATGGATTAGTAACCAGAATGTCTTGGTCACTCTCCCCTACTAATATCCCCTTTTCTATGGGTAGGTTAATGCAGATGTATGAATGAGTGGATCCACCAATGCATGCACAGATGTATTGTAGAGGGAGAACATACTCCTGATGACGTCCAGGGCATCTTGCACCTCCTGAGCTCTTATGGCATAAGCTCTGGTAGGTGCTTTACCCTCAAGCCTCTCTGCTGGCTCATATGCAGGCCTCTGTGATGGTCCCACTACCTCAGATTTTCCAGATTTCCTACCCCTTTGTAGTGCAGGAGCATGTCTGTCTGCTGGTGTTGGAGCAGCTATAGTAGTTCTGCGAGGACAGTTCCTTAACTGATGCTCTGTCAACCCACACCTTAGGCAGGCACCTGTTACTCTCCAACACTCCCCCTTATGCCACTTCAGGCAATGCGGACATGCAGAAGATGTTGGAGTTGGTCCACTGAACCCCGTCCCTAGAGAGCTGCCCACTGATGGTGTGGACTGACCTCTCTTAGGGGTGAACAGTGGCCTGGGCCCCTGGGACTGACTCTGACCTTGTGGTTGACCTAAACTCTGTGCAGGTGGACCTTTGAACTTCTTTTCTGGTGCAGGAGATGATCTAGACTGACCCGGGCCCCTCTTCTGCTGTCTCTCCCTTCTAGTCTGCTCACTTATTCTAACCTTTTCAACTTTTATTGTAGCTTCCACTAACTTGGTAAAGTCTGTGATTCCCAAGGCAGTGATCATGATCTTTATATTATCATTTAATCTCTCTTCAAATCTCTTACACCTTTCGGCTTCACTAGGGACTATCTCCCTTCCGTAGTGGCTTAGTTTGACAAATTTCTTTTCATACTCTGCCACTGTCAACTGTCTCTGCCTCAGGTTAATGAACTCTCTTCTTCTCTCTTCCAGGTATACACTACCCACATATTTCTTCTTGAATTCTGAGAGGAAGAAATCCCAAGTTATTACTTTTGGCTGCACTTCATTAGACACTGTATCCCACCATTGGCAAGCTTCATCTTGCAACAGAGATACAACAGCTTCTAGGTTTTGCTCTGGAGTGTAGTGGAGTTGTTTTAAAACCTTTCCTGTTTTGTTCAACCAGTTTTTGACTGCAACAGAATCATCTTCTCTCTTGCCAAAGAAATCCACTGCTCCAAATTTTCTCAGTCTTTCCAGATGTGATTTCTGCTGTGGAGGTGGTGGCATTACCCCAGCCATTTGTCTGAAAAACTCGGCCATTTGCTGGAACTTGGCCTGTGGAGGCTGAGTAGGCTCTGCTAGAGCTGGTGGAGAAGGTTCTCCCCTACCCCAAGTTTCAGCTGCTGCAGGTGGAGCATGACTCTCCACTTCCTCCTCAACTGTCCTCTGTGACGTGGGGTCCATATCCTAATCAAAATAACAAAAACAAACAGATCTGCATTACTGTCACCTCAACTTTTACAAATGCAATGCATGGTATGGACTCGATCTAGACCCAGAAACGCCTAGACCGTGCTCTGATACCACTAAATGTGATACCCCTTACTCGTCTACAGTGTAGTCGAGTAAGATATGCCACACAGTGTATCGGAACACCATATTTTATTTCAATTATTTTTATCCTTCCTTAATTAATTTTTCATAGTTATGAAGTATAATTTGTAAAGTATAATTCATTTAAGTCATTTATTGAAATCATAAATTTATTTGAGGTTCCGCAAATTTTATAGAAAATCCGACAGAGTGCTGGCTAAAAATGGATAAAACAGTTCTTCGGAACTTGTGAAAACACTTCCAAAATTTTCAATCAATCAATCCCAAACTCCATTTCATCAACGAAATCTCAATATTTTTCAACAACATTTCAATTTCTCAATCATTCATTTCATATGATATTTATGGAAAAGTCATTAATAAATATTTACTTTTTCATTCAGAAGCACAATTTTCACTATTTACATCAATACCAAAATACATTACATAAGTCTTAATTACACATGAGAAAATAAAAGTTAATTACAAAATACCAAAATAAAACCTAGTGCCCTATCAATGCACTGATGACGGTGAGGTGACGCGGACGCTATGCAAAGCTGCAAAAGGTCTCACCCAGTCTGTGGTCTACTGAGCTCTCTATCGGTCTCTCCAAAACCTATGCGTGGCAAAAAGCAACGCGCTAAGCAATAATGCTTAGTGGTGAAAATAATAGAATAAAAAGAAATAATATAAAATATATTTGTAGTGAATGTTCTGATGTCTTATGCAGAAAATTTTTTGATAATTATTTGTAGTCTTATTTTTTTCTTACTTGTTATATTCATTATTTCATTAAATTTATCCACTTTCATTTTTGGTTGCCGAAGTAACCTATACTAGATAACTGGACTGGATAAATGGGTATACTGGCACTGGGTATTAAGTACCTCGGGCCATCACACTATCAGTCACATATTTATCTCCCCGTGTGCAACAGAACAACTAATAAGCTGTAATAACATTAGGCACAAGGCCAAGTATCAACACAATGTCAGAATGGCTAAAAGTCATTAAATCACAGAATGGCATAATGCCATGTGCAGTACTACTAACTGAGCCCTATTGGCATGCCAATCTATCCAAACCAATCTTGTTAGGTGTACTAGGGCATGTTACACTTTTAAATTTCACAATTCTTGAAATTTAAGTTTAGATGTTACTATTTACTTTATTAGTCAACTAAAATGTGACACCCCTATGTTCGGTAGTGCGTACTACTGTTCCGGTGACCAGTGTTGTCCGGACAGCTAGGATGCCTAGAACTACACTTCGATATGAGTGAGGAGACATTAAATAATGAAATACAAGAAACGAAAATACAATAAAAATAAAGGAAAAATAATAGTAAAGAAATGCAACCAAGTTAAGCGAGCCGGGAACCCTAGCGATGGGTGACCGCCCCGGGAAGTCACGGCGTGGACCGTTGACTAGCTACTGATCATGGGAACCCTGGAAAATATTTTTAGGACTCAAATAAATATTTATTGAAGTATAAATATCATTAGAAATATCAAAGAAAGATTAAATAATTAGTACAAAGAAAAGTGAGAAATCGAAAAACGGACAAAACCCGGTATTACCGAAAAATCGGGAATGCAACCCGAACAGGGGCATTGTGGTCATTTGACACCCCGAGTTGTCTTTTGACCTAAATGTCCATTAAAAATACATGATATTACACTTGGAAAATGTCATGAAAAATTAAATTAGTGGTACATAGTTTAAATAGCAAAAATTGAGAGCTTAATGTGGGAATAAGGAAAGTTATGAATAAACAATCATTAAATATCACTTAGTGCTCCACTCACACCTAAAGTGGACCACTTAATCTGCATTTGGACAGCAGATTCATTTTCTTCTTCAACCTCAAAATTCAGCCGTGAGCCTCCATTGAAGAACCACCATGGCCATCCATGGCCAAGCTCCATGCAACCATGATTTAGCCACATTTTTCACTAGCTTCCTTCACAAAAACTGTTCTACAACACATGGGCAATAGATAGGCAGCAAGAAGACCAAGTTTTGGTGAAGTTTTGAAGAGTTTCCAAAGTGGTAAGTAGGTTTTTTTGATGCTTGCTTCATTAAAGATTGTGTGGATGTTATGGGTACTTGAATTATGGAGAGATTTTTGAGGTTTGATGTTTAAATGGAGATGTGTACTCTTGGCAGCCATGGAAACACTTTAAAGACAGTTTATTTTTGCTTGTAAATGGTGAATTAAATGATTGATTAAATGTATATTGTGTAGGAAATTGTTTGGGTGATATATACTTAGTATAGGTAAATGTGAATTGAAATTTGAAGCTTGGAAATTTATGGAATGTAAATGTACCATTGTGGCAGTTTGTTAGCTCTTGAAGAATGCTGGAATTCATGCTTGGTTTATGAAATAATGGTGTTGAAATGTGTTTGTTGTTATGGCAGTTTGAGTGTATGTATGGTGGTTTAAAGTGGGACATGTAAATGGGCATGAATTGGTGATTGAATTGTTGTAAATTGAGTTGGACAAATTCTGCACTTGTTGGTGCACATTGAATGTAATTGTCAGCTGCCAAAATGACCTATAATATGTTATAAATTATGTTTAGGTTGTCGTACATCCAGAATTGGTTTGAAGGTTAAGTTTGGTGAGTGTTAAAAGTGATGCTTGATGTGTATGCAAGAATTTCAATAAGGCAGTTTGAGTTTTAGGCATATAACTTTAAGTGTGTGACTCCAATTGGTATGAGACCAATTGGAGGTGAAACTAGGCACAAAATGTGCCAACTTTCATGAAGAAAGCTTGCCAAAATTCTGCTTGCAAGATAGCTTGAAAAATGACCAAATCCGGATTAAGTGCAAATGAGGCCTGAAAATTTACCATTTGGGCAGCAGTTAGTGTTTAGGCCATAACTCACTCAAAACAGGTCCAATTGACCTGAAATTTTGACCATGAATAGCTAAGACCCATATCTACAAGTCTTATGAAGACACCAAAGCCCAGAAATGACCATAAGCAAGTCAAACAGCTTGTACAAGTTCGGGTCCAAAAACTGGCCGAACCAAAATTGACCTAAAATGACCTAAAGTGACCAATTTTGGTGCAATTTGACCAGCAATAGTAAAATGACCATAACTTGGTCTACATAACTCAGAATGACCTGAAATTTTGCCCCGCATTCCATAAGACATAGATCTACAAGTTTTTAGTTTTGACCGAAACCCGAAAACCGAGGGAACTAGGTCGTCCAGCTAGGTCAAACTAGTATCCCGGAATCCAGCAAATTGCAAGAAAATGCAGTATACACGGAAATGAACTTGGTAACATGTACCAACCCTAAAATACTATCGAATGTGACATATTAATAACATTAAAACCTAATTTACCTAGAATGCATCGAGGGTCGACATATTAGGTTGACTAAGCAAATATTAGAATTCAGTGAATTAATTATCAAGCATTATCGTTAGAGACAGTTTAAATGAGTACTGAAACACTTCAAATTGTGTTTCTCAGTTAGCAAAGACTCAGGGAAAGGGAAGGAAACACTGAGTCAAGACCAAGAGATAGTTATCAGAGGTTTGTTCACAACTAGTTTTTAACTGATTTTATTTGAATATTTCATATGATTAAATGACATACTTTTCTTATGTATTATGTTTAACAAGCATTGGATTTAATTCAATGATTATTGAAAATTGTTATAGTATGTATGAATTTAGCTTTGTGAAATGGTATTTCCACAAGTATTAAGTATTGTTATGGATTGAATAAATTATGTTTTAGAAAATTGTGATAGAACATGTTTTGAATTGTGATGGTAATTTTCATGAAAAAATGAAAATTTATGATTTGAATTGTGATGAGCATAAAAATTATTGGATACTGGAATTGAATTTGAATCGAATTATATTGTGATTTATGCTCACTAAAAGGATTGTAATATTATTTTATATCTCACTATAGATGCTTGACTAGGTTATTACCCGTCTCTCTCATTTGTTGAGAAGACAATGGAGTTAGTTGTGTTTTGATTACCATGGTACGTGCACAGGCTTAGATTTTCCTCTGATTTGAGGTTAGATCTAAGTTTATTTTTATCGTTATAGCCCTTGCGGAAGATTCATTATTGTGATGGTACTGTGTACGATGATTCGACCTCCCCGACCATAGGAAGTTAGAATCTGATTCGACCTCCCCGACCATAGGGAGTTAGAATCACATCGAATATGGCCCTTTCGGATTAGTCTTGCATAGTTAGTGAGATAAAGAATGGCTTTTGAGATAAAGAATGATTTTTGAGATAAAGAATGGCTTTTGAGATAAAGAATGGCTTTTAAGATAAAGATTGATTTTTGATATACAACATGGTTTTTGAGATACATAATGATTTTTGAGAAACAGAATGGCTTTTGAATGGTAAAGAATTGTGATTTCAATTATGATTTATGTATAATTGATTTTGTTGGAATTACTTAAATGGTTAGTCATGATTTGATAAATTGAATTTTGTGATCAAAGTCATTTATACAAATGATTTACATTATTGGCAATGAATATTTTGAGTTTTGGAATTTGATGAGTATTCAGATTTCCAAATTATTTCTCATAAATTTTGTCAATGTATATTGTACTATGTTTTAAATTATAGTTGTGCACCAGAGTTCACCACTCAATGATAGCTTTGTATCTTTGTCATGAGTAAAAGAGCATAGAGCGATGAATAAGTTTCTTTGAAGACATATTCAGATCACTCGTGTATATCATAGGTATACCCATGTACATAGGTTTTGATGTATGCATGTAATAATATGTATGTAAATTATTTGAGCAGTTGTATAAAAACTCTTGTAAAATATTTTGGTATGTAATTAAATGTAAATCATTGTAAATATAAAGTTGAGATTTTATTTACTTGAATAGTTTTGTATTATAAATTTTGAGTCTTGTAATCAATGAAATGTTTCTTTATGATGAGAGTAGTTTGAAAATGAATTGATTGTTTATTGAGAATTGAATTGTGAATTGAAATAAAGTTTATTGGAGTTGTATTTTAGAAAACATATTAGGAGCATTTTCTTTTGCAGGATTGAAGAACTGTTTTCTCAAAATACAGCCGGCACTTTGCCGAAATTTTGAAAAAAAATTTATAACACCAGATTTTAATCGATGATTTAAATTTCACGAAAATTGTTTTAAAATCCCTTGTAGTATATCTAATGGGTTATCGGTAGGTGAAGTACGGTAATTCATTAGGTGTACTACGGGATCATGTTACATCTTACAGGGGAGTAGGGTGTGGCATGTTTTGTGGTATCAGAGCAATGGTTTTAAAGTGAATTTTGAACTGTGAATTTGAAATCTTTTTGTCGGTAACTACAACTGCTCAATTGTTTGATACATATAGTACATTTACATCATAAATATGAACTAATGGAGAGGAATCTCCTTATGTTGGTTGTACAGGACTAGAAAATCTTGTGAAAAGATATGGAAGAGAAGAATGAGACAATAGAACAGTCTGTAGTGGCAGAAGAACAAGTTGAGGCCCCAGCTCCACAAAATTTCGAAGGTCTGACTGTACCAGTTTTATCGGTACAAATTATTGCACAAATGGCCCAGCAAATGGCCAATTTCTTTCAACAAAAGGCTGATAATCTGTCAGCCCAAGCCCAAGTACAGACCCAACCCCCACAAGGGCAACATGAAATAGAGAAGAGGGAGAAACCTATGGGTCAGAGTTCAAGCAGTAATTTGAGAAAGAGAAAAGAAATTGAGGAGCCCCGAGCTCAGGGATATAACAGAGGTGGATCATCAAGGCAGAGACCACCAAGGTCCAATCGTCGAACAACTAGAAGTTCCTACCCTTCTCGTCAATGTGAAGCTTGTGGAAGATATCATGGTGGGATATGTTATAAGGCTACTGGAGCCTATTATAACTGTGGAGGCACAGGACACTTTGCCAAGGACTGCACCAGTAGTCGCAGAGTTGGACCACCTCCTACTACTGCAGAAGGGTCGATTCGAGCCACTGTCACCAGAAGTTCACAACCACCCAGCAGAGGTAGAGGCAGGGGTAGAGGTAGCCCAGCAGGCAGCCAAGGCACAGTGAAACAATCAGAGCAAGACAGTGCTCCGATTAGAGTCTACGCAATGAGACAGAGGGAAGAAATCGAGACATCTAATGTTGTGGCTGGTACCTTCTCAACTTTTAACCAAGATGTGTTTGTGTTATTTGATCTGGGTTCTACCCATTCTTATGTGAGTGCTAGCATCATTGATTGCATTGCTGTTCCATGTACAAAAATGGACTTTGAGGTGCTAGTAACAAGTCCGCTAGGACAGGAGGTTAGGGTTAATAGAATGTATAGAGATTGTCCTTTGGTGATCCAAGGACACACTTTTATATCTGATTTCATTGAAATGCCCTTCAGAGATTATGATATCATCTTGGGCATGGATTGATTAGCTACGCATCATGCCATGATTGACTGTAGGCTGAAGACAGTCACTTTCGGTCTCCCTTAGTACAGTGATGTGGTAATACATGGGAAGAGACAGCTATTGCCATCAAACATTATTTCGGCTGCACTAGCCAGAAAATGATCAGAAAGGGGTGTGAAGCATACTTGGCACATGTGGTAGACACCCAAGTGGGGAGTCCAGCATTGAGGGCCATCCTTACAGTATATGACTTTCCAGACGTGTTTCCTGATGAATTGCCAGGATTACCTCTGGAAAGAGAGGTGTAGTTTGAAATTAATGTTATGCCCGGTGTGGATCCAATCTCCATAAAACCATACAGAATGACACCAGCAGAGTTGAAGGTACAGTTGCAAGAACTACTTGAAAAGGGCTTCATCCGCCCTAGTGTGTCACCATGGGGAGCGCCAGTATTGTTTGTTAAGAAGAAGGATGGCACTCTTCGTTTATGTATTGTTTGACCTAGGGTCTGCATACTTTTATGTTAGAGTTAGAACTCTATGTTCTGTTGTTATTCCTTTATAGGGGAATAAATTTTGTTGCATTAGTGAGTAGTCCTTAAGATAAGGATTGTGAGAATAAGTGAAATTAGTTTAGGAAGAGTTTATCGGCGAAAAGTATTTTCTAACACACCATAAATTATAAAGCTAAACGGCAAGCCTACTTAATGTAAGGCAAGAGGACGTAAAAGTAAGATGCGGTAATAGAATTGTTCTAGATGAAGGCAGAGATGTTACAGTTGTTAATTGTTAATGGATATTGTAATCAGAATAAGTTTCAGATATCGGTGAATTCGAAAAGAATAAAAGATAGGAAAGTTTGATCTATTGGGATGTATCGTAGTAACTATGCAATGTTCTTGATGTTTATACTGTAAGCTGCAGATTACAGTACTGACTTGAGATTATTGTGTAGAGCTACATACTACCCGATAGTACACCTAGATGAGAATAGTTGCCAACGGCATCTATTTTGGTATAGCTATGCCAGAACAGAATTTAATTGCTAAAAATAAGTTTGAAAATCCTATTTAGGGATCTAAAACTCAAAAGTTAGAATATCGAAAGGTTATAGTTCAGTACAAAAGGAAGTAAGTTATAGAATATTGACAGATAAAAAGAGTTATGGAAGTAAAAATTCGAACAGTTGGTTCAGATATAACAAAGAAATGTTATGAATGTGAGGAAGATTATGGACTAGAATGGTTAGAGGACCAATGACTAGATAAATGATTCTAACATGACCTCAAGGGTCATTCAAGAAGGAACATGAACCGAAATATTAGACAGCACAATAGTAAGAGAAGATTGGTGATATACAAACAAATTAAACATTGTATTAGATTCTTAAAAGTCTTATACAAATTTGAGGAAAAGAAGATTATACGATCGTATAAAAAGGAAAAAAATAAACGTATGACTATTGTAAGATGACTATTGGGTAAAATTTCGTGGACGAAATTTATTTTAAGGGGGGGGAGAATTGTAACACCCCTATGTTCAGTAGTGCGTACTACCGTTTCGGTGACCAGTGTTGTCCGGACAGCTAGGATGCCTAGAACTACACTTCGATATGAGTGAGGAGACATTAAATAATGAAATAAAAGAAAAGAAAATACAATAAAAATAAAGGAAAAATAATAGTAAAGAAATGCAACCAAGTTAAGCGAGCCGGGAACCCTAGCGATGGGTGACCGCACCGGGAAGTCACGGCGTGGACCGTTGACTAGCCCTGGACTGCGGGGAACCCTGAAAATTATTTTTAGGACTCAAATAAATATTTATTGAAGTATAAATATCATTAGAAATATCAAAGAAAGATTAAATAATTAGTACAAAGAAAAGTGAGAAATCGAAAAACGGACAAAACCCGGTATTACCGAAAAATAGAGAATGCAACCCGAACGGGGGCATTGTGGTCATTTGACACCCCGAGTTGTCTTTTGACCTAAATGTCCATTAAAAATACATGATATTACACTTGGAAAATGTCATGAAAAATTAAATTAGTGGTACATAGTTTAAATAGCAAAAATTGGGAGCTTAATGTGGGAATAAGGAAAGTTATGAATAAACAATCATTAAATATCACTTAGTGCTCCACTCACACCTAAAGTGGACCACTTAATCTGCATTTGGACAGCAGATTCATTTTCTTCTTCAACCTCAAAAATTCAGCCGTGAGCCTCCATTGAAGAACCACCATGGCCATCCATGGCCAAGCTCCATGCAACCATGATTTAGCCACATTTTTCACTAGCTTCCTTCACAAAAACTGTTCTACACCACATGGGCAGTAGATAGGCAGCAAGAAGACCAAGTTTTGGTGAAGTTTTGAAGAGTTTCCAAAGTGGTAAGTAGGTGTTTTTGATGCGTGCTTCATTAAAGATTGTGTGGATGTTATGGGTACTTGAATTATGGAGAGATTTTTGAGGTTTGATGTTTAAATGGAGATGTGTACTCTTGGCAGCCATGGAAACACTTTAAAGACAGTTTATTTTTGCTTGTAAATAGTGAATTAAATGATTGATTAAATGTATATTGTGTAGGAAATTGTTTGGGTGATATATACTTAGTATAGGTAAATGTGAATTGAAATTTGAAGCTTGGAAATTTATGGAATGTAAATGTACCATTGTGGCAGTTTGTTAGCTCTTGAAGAATGCTGGAATTCATGCTTGGTTTATGAAATAATGGTGTTGAAATGTGTTTGTTGTTATGGCAGTTTGAGTGTATGTATAGTGGTGTAAAGTGGGACATGTAAATGGGCATGAATTGGTGATTGAATTATTGTAAATTGAGTTGGACAAATTCTGCACTTGTTGGTGTACATTGAATGTAATTGTAAGCTGCCAAAATGACCTATAATATGTTATAAATTATGTTTAGGTTGTGGTACAACCAGAATTGTTTTGAAGGTTAAGTTTGGTGAGTGTTAAAAGTGATGCTTGATGTGTATGCAAGAATTTCAATAAGGCAGTTTGAGTTTTAGGCCTATAATTTTAAGTGTGTGACTCCAATTGGTATGAGACCAATTGGAGGTGAAACTAGGCACAAAATGAAATGACCAAATCCGGATTAAGTGCAAATGAGGCCTGAAAATTGACCATTTGGGCAGCAGTTAGTGTTTAGGCCATAACTCACACAAAACAGGTCCAATTGACCTGAAATTTTGACCATGAATATTTAAGACCCATATCTACAAGTCTTATGAAGACACCAAAGCCCAGAAATGATCATAAGCAAGTCAAACAGCTTGTACAAGTTCGGGTCCAAAAACTGGCCGAACCAAAATTGACCTAAAGTTGAGATTTTATTTACTTGAATAGTTTTGTATTATAAATTTTGAGTCTTGTAATCAATGAAATGTTTCTTTATGATGAGAGTAGTTTGAAAATGAATTTATTTTTTATTGAGAATTGAATTGTGAATTGAAATAAAGTTTATTGGAGTTGTATTTTAGAAAACATATTGGGAGCATTTTCTTTTGCAGGATTGAAGAACTGTTTTCTCAAAATACAGTCGGCACTTTGCCGAAATTTTGAAAAAAATTTTATAACACCAGATTTTAATCGATGATTTAAATTTCACGAAAATTGTTTTAAAATCCCTTGTAGTATATCTAATGGGTTATCGGTAGGCGAAGTACGGTAATTCATTAGGTGTACTACGGGATCATGTTACATCTTACAGGGGAGTAGGGTGTGACATAAAATATTGACTTTTGCATAGACAATAGGTACATTGGTTCTAATATTCCCAACATACCACATTTTGCATTCTAAATTTGTTGGTATTGGTTGCCAATACCATTTCAAAGCTTAGTGTTGGTTATTCACAATTTTCAGATTTCAAGCACTAAGTTTACAATTCCATTAGTTATTTGTACAGTAAGAATTTGGCAAAATTGTCTTCATAAAAGTTGTTCCTTATTGTGTCTCGTTACATATGTTTTTTGGAATCACTCCATTTGGAGTTTTGTATCTCAAGTTACAGCCTAAACACCATATCTCGCCGGATTGGACAGAATCCAAAATTCTAGGCAAAACTAGTTCTGTTTGGTTGACAATTTGACTAGGTTATGTTCAAAATTTGGATTTGTATTCCTTATGAAAGTTGTTGGCCTATGTCTCAGCTTTCTGCTGGTAAAAGTTCAGGTCAATTGGACCTTTCTACACTGAGTTATGGCTAAATGAATAAACACTATTTATTTGATCATTTTGCCTAGGCAGAATACAAGTCACCCGGATTAGGGCAATTTTTAGGTCAACTTGCTTTGGTTTTCTGGTCAGGGTTTCTTCACCAAAGTTGTGCCATTATGCATCTAGTTTCATGTCCAATTAGCCTTGGACCAATTGAACCTCTACAACTCCATTTATAGTTGCCCAAACCTGCTGGACTCTTGGTCAGTCCTGCAGGTCAGCCAAGGCAGCTCATCCACACTCAAATGCTAAGCCTCAACTCACTTCATTTCCTCATCATGCACATTCAAATGGTCACTAATTGACCATTACAAGGTTAATGAGCCATCACATGAGCAAACCCTAATGTTGTTCAAGTGTCCACATTTTCAAGGTTAATACATGCATAATCTTTGCATTTCACTTACACAACTATGTTCAATCACTCATTTAATGCCTAGGGTTACTCATCACCACTTTGCTATCAAGCAAAATTTCCAAACCCTAACCAACACTAGCTGCCAAAATTTTTGGAGTGCACACACACACATTTTTATCTAGTTTTCTTACATTTCCTACTTACTTCATGCCATTAAACATGAATTTAATCAAAAATAGCAAAAGTTTTGACACTAACCTTGATTTAGCTAATTCCCAAAGCTTGAGAACTCCTCTTCTTCTCTTTCTTTTTGCTGCCCAAGACTTGCTCTAGGTGTAAGGGTAAATATTTGTGAAGGGAAGCTAGGGTTTTGGGGTGATTTGGGTGGTGAACTCAAGCTTGGTGAAGCTTTAATGGTGGAAGGGAGAAAGGAGGGCTTCTGATGAAAGAAGAAAGGAAAATGAAATCTGATTTTTTTTTTCTTTCATTTCTGCCCATTTAACTCATTTTAAGTGAGTTACAGCCATGTGCCACCATGTGATTGGGTGGCGGCACACTAATGACATCATGTGATGTCATAATTTCCTATTTAATTCATTTTCTTTTTCTTTTCTTTTCAACTCAATTTCAATTTAATTTGTAGCAATATTTATTCATATTTTATGTCATAATAATTATTTACTTAACTGGACAAGTCGGCCAAGAATCACCTCTGAAGGCGAAATGACCAAAATGCCCTCCGTTTGACTTAACAGATTAAAATTGTCTGTACTGATTGAAAAATTTTTTTAAGCATTTTCTTGGCTTTCTAATGCCATAGAAACCTCAATGACTCTTCTTTGGAGTCCTAAAAATTATTTTATGAATTTTCTCTTAGGTTTAGGGCTCCTAGTTGCGAAGACCGCAACTCCCCTCTGGGTTACCCATCGCTAAGGCACTGGCTCATTTAACTTGGTTGTATTTTATTTCTAAAATTTTTTCAAAATTTTTCTTATTAATATTTGAGTTGATTATGGTTCCTCACTTTAGTTTAAATATTTTTACAGATGTTTTAGCTGTTCGGACCGACACCGGTCACCGAAACAGTAGAATGTACGGAGTTGCTATAGGGAGGGTGTTACAACTCTTCCCCTCTAATTTAAATTTCATCCTCGAAATTTACCTGATGCAAACAGTTGAGGGAACTGTTGCCTCATTGTCTCTTCACTTTCCGAAGTTACCTCCTCGGTGTTTTGGTGCCTCCAAAGCACTTTCACCAGTGGAATCTGCTTATTCCTCAACTCATTCACTTTCTGAGCCAGGATCCATATGGGTTCTTCTTCATATATCAAGTCCGATTGTACTTCAATTTCTGTCATGGCAATGACATGTGAAGGATCTGAGCGATATCTTCTTAGCATAGATAC
Organism: Hevea brasiliensis; assembly: GCF_030052815.1. Classification (NCBI taxonomy): domain Eukaryota; kingdom Viridiplantae; phylum Streptophyta; class Magnoliopsida; order Malpighiales; family Euphorbiaceae; genus Hevea; species Hevea brasiliensis. Next base: position 49,873,870 of record NC_079494.1, read on the forward strand.
GTGGAACACATTGTGGATATTATTGTCTAGCTCTGGTGGCAAAGCTAGCCTGTAGGCCACTAGACCCACACGTTCAATGACTTCATATGTGCCAATAAACCTAGGGCTTAACTTACCTTTTCTTCCAAACTTCTGTACATTTTTCTATGGTGACACCTTGAGGAACACTTTGTCGCCAATTGCATATTCTATTTCTTTTCTCCTCAGGTCAGCATAAGATTTTTGTCTATCTGAGGTAACCTTCAGATTGGCTTTGATTAGTTTTACTTTCTCCTTAGTCTGTTTCACTAGGTTTGGCCCTACCAGTTTGTCTTCTACCAATTCAGTCTAGCACACTGGAGTTCTACATTTCCTCCCATGCAGTGCTTCATACGGGGCCATTTGGATGCCAGCTTGATAGCTATTGTTGTATGCAAATTCTGCCAGTGGGAGTGATCTATCCCAAGTTCCCTCAAACTCAATGACACAACTCCTTAGCATATCCTTAAGGACCTAACATATATTTCATATTATTATTATCATTTCAGTTCAATATTTGTATTAGTTCAATTGGTTTCAATTGTTTACCTGGATTACTCTTTCTGATTGCCCATCCATCTGAGGATGGAAAGCTGTGCTGAAGTAGAGTTGTGTACCCAAGGATTCATGCAACTTCTTCCAAAATCTCGACGTAAACCTTGGGTCTCTATTAGATATGATGGAAAGTAGAATTCCATGCAGTCTAACTATCTCATTGATATACAATTCTGCTAACTTCTCCAGTGAGTAGTCAGTCCTAACTGGCAGAAAGTGTGGTGACTTCGTCAATCTATCGACAATCACCCATACTGCATCATACTTCTTCTGGGTGAGAGGTAGACCACTTACAAAATCCATAGTGACCCGATCCCATTTCCATTCAGGTATGCGTATGGGCTATAGCAAACCCAATGGAACTTGATGTTCTGCCTTCACTTGCTGACATGTTAAGCATTTAGTCACATAATCAGCTATGTCCTTCTTCATACTAGGCCACCAGTAATGAAGCTTCAGATCATGATACATTTTTGTACTTCCTGGGTGCATAGTATAAACACTGGTGTGTACCTCTTTTAGGATACTGACTTTTAATTCCCCATCATCTAGTACACATACTCTTCCTTTGTAGTACAGACACCCATTTGATTTCACCTCATAGTTAGTTACTTTCCCTTCTGAGACTTTACTCACAGTAGTCATTAACTTTTCATCTACCTTCTGCCCATCTCAAATCTGCTGTAACAGGTTTGGCCTCACTTGCAACTCAGCCAAAATAGCTCCATCTTGAGCCAAAGATAGGTGGGCATTTAATGATCTCAGAGCGGTGATGGATTTTCTGCTCAAAGCATACGCAACTACATTTTCCTTCCTAGGATGGTAATCAATCTTACAATCATAGTTCTTCAGGAGCTCAATCCATCACCTCTGTCTAAGGTTGAGCTCCTTCTGGGTTGGCAAGTATTTCAGACTTTTGTGGTCTGTGTAAAAGTAGCACTTTTGACCATACAAGTAGTGCCTTCATATCTTCAGTGCAAAAATAATTGCTGTAAGTTCTAGATCATGGGTAGGGTAATTCTGTTAATGTGGCCTTAGCTGCCTGGAAGCATAGGCGTCTACCTTCCCCTCTTGCATCAATACACACCCTAACCCATTATGAGAGGTATCACTGTAGACCACAAAGTCTTTTCCAGACACTGGCTGTGTTAACACTGGTGCCTCTGTCAACATAGCCTTCAACTTCTCAAAACTGGCTTGACTCTTGTCATTTGAGTCAAATGTGACATTCTTGTGTAACAATTTGGTCATTGGAGCAGTTATTAAAGAAAATCCCTTCACAAATCTTCTGTAATACCTAGCTTGCCCCAATAAACTTTTGACCTCAGTTGTATTTCTGGGAGGCTTCCATTCCATCACTGCTTCTATTTTCTTGGGATCCACTCTAATCCCATCTGTTGACACTATGTGTCCAAGGAATGCAATTTCATTCGTCCAGAAGTCACACTTGGACAACTTAGCATACAGCTTCTGTTCTCTCAGGGTATACAGAATAATCCTCAAATGCTCATAATGTTCTTCCCTGGTCTTGGAATACACCAAAATATCATCAATAAAGACCACTACGAACCGATCTAGGTATGGATGAAAGATACGGTTCATAAGGTCCATGAATGCAGCTGGTGCATTTGTTAGGCCAAAGGGCATCACTAGAAACTCATAATGCCCATACCGGGTCCTGAATGCAGTCTTTGGCACATATGCATCCTTCACCCTCAACTGATGATACCCTGATCTGAGATCAATTTTAGAAAAGACTCCTGCTCCCTTCAATTGATCAAGCAAATCATCAATTCTAGGCAACGGATATTTGTTCTTCACTGTCACTTTATTCAACTGCCGGTAATCGATGCATAACCTCAAAGTCCCATCCTTCTTCTTCACAAACAGCATTGGAGCTCCCCATGGTGACACACTGGGGCGTATGAACCCTTTATCCAGCAACTTTTATAACTGGATTTTCAGTTCCTTCAATTTTGTGGGTTCCATCCTATAAGGAGCAATAGAGATTGGTGCTGTACTCGACAGTATCTCAATAGCAAATTTAACTTCCCTTTCTGGTAGCAAGCGAAGGAATTCTTCAGGGAACACATCTAGGAAGTCTTTTACTATGTGTATGTCATATAGATCTGGCTTAGCCTACCTAGTATCCACCACATATGCTAGGTAGGCTCCATAGCTTTTTCTCATCAATTTTCATGCAACTGTGCCTGAGATGACATTGGACAAGAAATCTGACCTTTCCCCACAACTGTGATCTCATTTCCCTCAGGAGTTTTCAAAGAAATCCTCTTCAGTTTACAAACAACCATTTCTTGATGACGTGACAACCAGTCCATTCCTAAAATCACATCAAACTCATGGAAAGGCAACTCAATCAGGTCTGCCAAGAATTCATACCCCTGAATCCTTAACGGGCAACCCTTATACACTTTGTTCACCACTACACTATGGCCCAATGGATTAGTGACCAGAATGTCTTGGTCAATCTCCCCTACTAATATCCCCTTTTCTATGGGTAGGTTGATGCCGATGTATGAATGAGTGGATCCACTAATGCATGCATAGATGTATTGTAGAGGGAGAACATACCCCTGATGACGTCCAGGGCATCTTGCACCTCCTGAGCTCTTATGGCATAGGCTCTGGTAGGTGCTCTACCCTCAGGCCTCTCTGCTGGCTCAGATGCAGGCCTTTGTGATGGTCCCACTACCTCAGATTTTCCAGATTTCCTACCCCTTTGTGGTCCAGGAGCATGTATGTCTGCTTGTGTTGGAGCAGCTATAGTAGTTCTGTGAGGACAGTTCCTTAACTGATGCTCTGTCAACCCACACCTTAAGCAGGCACCTGTTACTCTCCAACACTCCCCCTTATGCCACTTCAGGCAATGCAGACATGCAGAAGATGTTGGAGTTGGTCCACTGAACCCCGTCCCTAGAGAGCTGCCCACTGATGGTGTGGACTGACCTCTGTTAGGGGTGAACAGTGGCCTGGGCCCCTAGGACTGACTCTGACCTTGTGGTTGACCTAAACTCTGTGCAGGTGGACCTTTGAACTTCTTTCCTGGTGCAGGAGATGATCTAGACTGACCCGGGCCCCTCTTCTGCTGTCTCTCCCTTCTAGTCTGCTCACTTATTCTAACCTTTTCAACTTTTATTGTAGCTTCCACTAACTTGGTAAAGTCTGTGATTCCCAAGGCAGTGATCATGATCTTTATATTATCATTTAATCTCTCTTCAAATCTCTTACACCTTTCGGCTTCACTAGGGACTATCTCCCTTCCGTAGCGGCTTAGTTTGACAAATTTCTTTTCATACTCTACCACTGTCAACAGTCTCTGCCTCAGGTTAATGAACTCTCTTCTTCTCTCTTCCAGGTATACACTACCCACATATTTCTTCTTGAATTCTGAGAGGAAGAAATCCCAAGTTATTACTTTTGGCTACACTTCATTAGACACTGTATCCCACCATTAGCAAGCTTCATCCTACCACAGAGATACAGCAGCTTCTAGGTTTTTCTCTGGAGTGTAGTGGAGTTGTTTTAAAACCTTTCCTGTTTTGTTCAACCAGTTTTTGACTGCAACAGAATCATTGGAGTAGTTATTAAAGAAAATCCCTTCACAAATCTTCTGTAATACCTAGCTTGCCCCAATAAACTTTTGACCTCAGTTGTATTTCTGGGAGGCTTCCATTCCATCACTTCTTCTATTTTCTTGGGATCCACTCTAATCCCATCTATTGACACTATGTGTCCAAGGAATGCAATTTCATTCATCCAGAAGTCACACTTGGACAACTTAGCATACAACTTCTTTTCTCTTAGGGTTTGCAGAACAATCCTCAAATGCTCATCATGTTCTTCCCTGGTCTTAGAATACATCAAAATATCATCAATAAAGACCACTACGAACCGATCTAGGTATGGATGAAAGAAACGGTTCATAAGGTCCATGAATGCAGCTAGTGGATTTGTTAGGCCAAAGGGCATCACTAGAAACTCATAATGCCCATATCGGGTCCTGAATGCAGTCTTTGGCACATTTGCATCCTTCACCCTCAACAGATGATACCCTGATCTGAGATCAATTTTAGAAAATACTCCTGCTCCCTTCAATTGATCAAACAGATCATCAATTCTAGGCAACAGATATTTGTTCTTCACTGTCACTTTATTCAACTGCCGGTAATCGATGCATAACCTCAAAGTCCCATCCTTCTTATTCACAAACAGCACTGGAGCTCCCATGGTGACACACTGGGGCATATGAACCCCTTATCCAGCAACTTTTGTAACTAGATTTTCAGTTCCTTCAATTCTGTGGGTTCCATCCTATAAGAAGCAATAGAGATTGGTGCTGTACCCGGCAGAATCTCAATAGCAAATTCAACTTCCCTTTCTGGTAGCAAGCCAGGCAATTCTTCAGGGAACACATCTAGGAAGTCTTTTACTGTGGGATGTCACATAGATCTTGCTTAGCCTGCCTAGTATCCACCACATGTGCTAGGTAGGCTTCACAGCCTTTTCTCATCAGTTTTCTTGCAACTGTGCCTGAGATGACATTGGACAAGAAATCTGACCTTTCCCCACAACTGTGATCTCATTTCCCTCAGGAGTTTTCAAAGAAATCCTCTTCAGTTTACAATCAACCATGGCTTTATGACGTGACAACCAGTCCATTCCTAAAATCACGTCAAACTCATGGAAAGGTAACTCAATCAGGTCTGCCAAGAATTCATACCCCTGAATCCTTAACGGGCAACCCTTGTACACTTTGTTCACCACTACACTGTGGCCCAATGGATTAGTGACCAGAATGTCTTGGTCACTCTCCCCTACTAATATCCCCTTTTCTACGGGTAGGTTGATGCAGATGTATGAATGAGTGGATCCACCAATGCATGCACAGATGTATTGTAGAGGGAGAACATACCCCTGATGATGTCCAGGGCATCTTGCTCCTCCTGAGCTCTTATGGCATAGGCTCTGGTAGGTGCTCTACCCTCAGGCCTCTCTATTGGCTCAGATGCAGGCCTCTATGATGGTCCCACTGTCTCAGATTTTCCAGATTTCCTACCCCTTTGTGGTGCAGGAGCATGTCTGTCTACTTATGTTGGAGCAGCTGTAGTAGTTCTGCGAGGACAATTCCTTAACTGATACTCTGTCAACCCACACCTTAGGCAAGCACCTGTTACTCTCCAACACTCCCCCCTTATGCCACTTCAGGCAATGCAGACATGCAGAAGATGTTGGAGTTGGTCCCCAGAACCCCGTCCCTAGAGAGCTGCCCACTGATGGTGTGAACTGACCTCTCTTAGGGGTGAACAGTGGCCTTGGCCCCTGGGACTGACTTTGACCTTGTGGTTGACTTGAACTCTGTGCAGGTGGACCTTTGAACTTCTTTCCTGGTGCAGGAGATGATCTAGACAGACCCAGGCCCCTCTTCTGCTGTCTCTCCCTTCTAGTCTGCTCACTTATTTTAACCTTTTCAACTTTTATTGTAGCTTCCACTAACTTGGTAAAGTCTGTGATTCCCAATGCAGTGATCATGATCTTTATATTATCATTTAATCTCTCTTCAAATCTCTTACACCTTTCGGCTTCACTAGGGACTATCTCCCTTCCGTAGCGGCTTAGTTTGACAAATTTCTTTTCATACTTTGCCACTGTCAACTGTCTCTGCCTCAGGTTAATGAACTCTCTTCTTCTCTCTTCCAGGTATACACTACCCAGATATTTCTTCTTGAATTCTGAGAGGAAGAAATCCCAAGTTATTACTTTTGGTTGCACTTCATTAGACACTGTATCCCACCATTGGCAGGCTTCATCTTGCAACAGAGATACAGCAGCTTCTAGGTTTTGCTCTCGAGTGTAGTGGAGTTGTTTTAAAACCTTTCCTGTTTTGTTCAACCAGTTTTTGACTGCAACAGAATCATCTTCTCTCTTGCCAAAAAATCCACTGCTCCAAATTTTCTCAGTCTTTCCAGATGTGATTTCTGCTGTGGAGGTGGTGGCATTACCCCAGCCATTTGTCTGAAAAACTCGGCCATTTGCTGGAACATGGCCTATGGAGGCTGAGTAAACTCTGCTGGAGCTGGTGGAGTAGGTTCTCCCCTACCCCAAGTTTCAGCTGCTGTAGGTGGAGCATGACTCTCCACTTCCTCCTCAACTGCCCTCTGTGACGTGGGGTCCATATCCTAATCAAAATAACAAAAATAAACAGATCTGTAATAGTGTCACGTCAACTTTTACAAATGCAATGCATGGCATGGACTCGATCTAGACCCAGAAACGCCTAGACCGTGCTCTGATACCACTAAATGTGACACCCCTTACCCGTCTACAGAGTAGTCGAGTAAGATATGCCACACAGTGCATCGAAACACCATATTTTATCTCAATTATTTTTATCCTTCCTTAGTTAATTTTTCATAGTTATGAAGTATAATTTGTAAAGTATAATTCATTTAAGTCATTTATTGAAATCATAAATTTATTTGAGGTTCCACAAATTTTATAGAAAATTCGACAGAGTGCCGGCTAAAAATGGATAAAGCAGTTCTTCGAAAACTGTGAAAACAGTTCCAAAATTTTCATTCAATCGATCCCAAACTCCATTTCATCAATGAAATCTCAATATTTTTCAACAACGTTTTCATTTCTCAATCATTCATTTCATATGATAATTATGGAAAAGTCATCAATAAATATTCACTTTTTCATTCAGAAGCACAATTTCCACTATTTACATCAATACCAAAATACATTACATAAGTCTTAATTACACATGAGAAAACAAAAGTTAATTATAAAATACCAAAATAAAACCTAGTGTCCTACCAATGCACTGATGATGGTGAGATGATGCAGACACTATGCAGAGCTGTAGAAGGTCTCACCCAGTCTGTGGTCTACTGGGCTCTCTATCGGTCTCTCCAGAACCTATGCGTGGCAAAAAGCAACGCGCTAAGCAATAATGCTTAGTGTTGCCAATAATAGAATAAAAAGAAATAATAAAAAATAAATTTACAGTGAATGTTCTGATGTCTTATGTAGAAAATTTTTCGATAATTATTTGTAGTCTTATTTGTTTATTACTTGTTATATTCATTATTTCATTAAATTTATCCATGTTCATTTTTGGTTGCCCAAGTAACCTATATTGGATGACTGGACTAGATAAATGGGTAAATTCGCACTGGGTATTAAGTACCTCGGGCCATCACACCATCGGTCACATATTTATCTCTCGGTGTGCAACAGAACAGCTAATAAGTTGTAATAACATTAGGCATAAGGCCAAGTATCAACACAATGTCAGAATGGCTAAAAGTCATGAAATCACAGAATGGCATAATGCCATGTGCAGTACTACTAACTGAACCCTAGTGGCATGCCAACCTATCCAAACCAATCTTGTTAAGTGTACTAGGGCATGTTACACTTTTAAATTTCACAATTCTTGAAATTTAAGTTTAGGTGTTATTATTTTTTTTATTAGTCAACTAAAATATTGAATTTTGCATAGAAAATAGGAACATTGGTTATAATATTCCTAACATACCACATTTTGTATTCTAAAGTTGTTGGTATTGGTTGCCAATACCATTTCAAAGCTTAGTGTTGGTTATTCACAATTTTCAGATTTCAAGCACTAAGTTTACTATTCCATTAGTTATTTGTACAGTAGGAATTTGGCAAAATTTTCTTCATGAAAGTTGTTCCTTATTGTGTCTTGTTACATATATTTTTTTTAATCACTCCATTTGGAGTTTTGTAGCTCAAGTTATAGCCTAAACACCATAACTGGCCAGATTGGACAGAATCCAAAATTCTGGGCAAAACTAGTTCTGTTTGGTTGGCAATTTGACTAGGTTATGATCAAAATTTGGATTTGTATTCTTTATTAAAGTTGTAGACCTATGTCTCAGCTTTCTGCTAGTAAAAGCTCAGGTCAATTAGACCTTTCTACACTGAGTTATAACTAAATGAATAAACACTATTTATTTGGTCATTTTGCCCAGGCAGAATGCAAGTCACCCACATTTGGGTAATTTTTAGGTCAACTTGCTTTGGTTTTCTGGGTAGGGTTTCTTCACCAAAGTTGTACCATTATGTGTCTAGTTTCATGTCCAATTAGCCTTGGACCAATTGAACCTCTACAACTCCATTTATAGCTGCCCAAACCTACTGGACTCATGCTTAGTCTTGCAGGTTAACCAAGGCAGCTCATCCACACTCAAATGCCAAGCCTCAACTCACTTCATTTCCTCATCATGCACATTCAAATGGTCACTAATTGACCATTATAAGGTTAATGAACCTTCACATGAGCAAACCCTAATGTTGTTCAAGTGTCCACATTTTCAAGGTTCATTCATGCATAATCTTTGCATTTCACTTACACAACTATGTTCAATCACTCATTTAATACCAAGGGTTGCTCATCACCACTTTGCTATCAAGCAAAATTTCCAAACCCTAACCCACCCCAGCTACCAAAATTTTTATAGTGCACACACACACATTTTTATCTTGTTTTCTTACATTTCCTACTTACTTCATGCCATTAAACATGAATTTAATCAAAAATAGCAAAAGTTTGGACACTAACCTTGATTTAGCTAATTCCCAAAGCTTGAGAACTCCTCTTCTTCTCTTTATTTTTGTTGCCCAAGACTTGCTTTAGGTGTAAGGGTAAATATTTATGAAGGGAAGCTAGGGTTTTGGGGTGATTTGGGTGGTGAACTCAAGCTTGGTGAAGCTTTAATGGTGGAAGGGAGAAGGGAGAGCTTCGGATGGAAGAAGAAAGGAAAAAGAAATCTGATTTTTTTTTCTTTCATTTCTGCCCATTTAACTCATTTAAAGTGAGTTATAGCCATGTGTCACCATGTGATTGGGTGGAGGCACACTAATGACACATGTGATGTCATAATTTCCTATTTAATTCATTTTCTTTTTCTTTTCTTTTCTACTCAATTTCAATTTAATTTGTAGTAATATTTATTCATATTTTATGTCATAATAATTATTTACTTAACTGGACAAGTCGGCCAAAAATCACCTCTAAAGGCGAAATGACCAAAATGCCCTCAGTTTGGCTTAACAGACTAAAATTGTCTATACCGATTGAAAATTTTTTTTAACCATTTTCTTGGCATTCTAATGCCATAGAAACCTCAATGACTCTTCTCTAGAGTCCTAAAAATTATTTTCTGAATTTTCTCTCAGGTTTAGGGCTCCTACTTGCGAAGACCGCAACTCCCCTCTGGGTTACCCATTGCTAAGGCACTGGCTCATTTAACTTGGTTGTATTTTATTTCTAAAATTTTTTCCAAATTTTTCTTATTAATATTTGAGTTGATTATGGTTCCTCACTTTAGTTTAAAAATTTTCCAGACGTTTTGGCCGTTTGGACCGACACCGGTCACCGAAACAGTAGAATGTACGGAGTTGCTATAGGGAGGGTGTTACAACTTTTCCCCTCTAATTTAAATTTCATCCTCGAAATTTACCTGATGCAAACAGTTGAGGGAACTGTTGCCTCATTGTCTCTTCACTTTCCCAAGTTACCTCCTCGGTGTTTTAGTGCCTCCAAAGCACTTTCACCAATGGAATTTGCTTATTCCTCAACTCTTTTACTTTCCGAGCCAGGATCCATATGGGTTCTTCTTCATATGTCAAATCCAATTGTACTTCAATTTCTTTCATGGCAATGACATGTGAAGGATCTGAGCGGTATCTTCTTAGCATAGATACGCGGAACACATTGTGGATCTTGTCCATCTCTGGTGGTAAAGCTAGCCTGTAGGCCACTAGACCCACACGTTCAATGACTTCATATGTGCCAATGAACCTAGGGCTTAACTTACCTTTTCTTCCAAACTTCAGTACCTTTTTCCACGGTGACACCTTGAGGAACACTTTGTCGCCAACTGCATATTCTATTTCTTTTCTCCTCAGGTCAGCATAAGATTTTTGTCTGTCTGAGGCAACCTTTAGATTGGCTTTGATTAGTTTTACTTTCTCCTCAGTCTGTTTCACTAGGTTTGGCCCTACCAGTTTGTCTTCTCCCAATTCAGTCCAGCACACTGGAGTTCTACATTTCCTCCCATATAGTGCTTCATACGGGGCCATTTGGATGCCAGCTTGATAGCTATTGTTGTATGCAAATTCTGCCAGTGGGAGTGATCTATCCCAAGTTCCCTCAAACTCAATGACACAACTCCTCAGCATATCCTCAAGGACCTGACATATATTTCATATTATTATTATTATCATTTCAGTTCAATATTTGTATTAGTTCAATTAGTTTTAATTGTTTACCTAGATTACTCTTTCTAATTGCCCATCCGTCTGAGGATGGAAAGCTGTGCTGAAGTATAGTTGTGTACCCAAGGATTCATGCAACTTCTTCCAAAATCTCGATGTAAACCTTGGGTCTCGATTAGATATGATGGAAAGTAGAATTCCATGTAGTCCAACTATCTCACTGATATACAAATCTGCTAACTTCTGCAGTGAATAGTCAGTCCTAACTGGCAGAATGTAACACCCCTCACCCGACTACAGTGTAGCCGAGCAAGGCGTGCTACATTCGGTGCTGGAGCACCCTAACTTATCTTACTTTATTTTTTTAAAAATAATTTTGAATTCATTTAATTTAATATCAATTATTTTTCGACGGAGAAACCAGCGGAGTTTCCCCTATTTTATTATCATTTGGCGTATTTCAATATTCACCTGTTTGAAATTCAACTCAACAATATTTTTAAAATAAAATCTTATCCATGCAAATCATAATTATCTCATATTTCAAATCTCATCCATACATTTCAATTTCATAATCATTTCCATTCATACTCAATTCATATGTAAACATTCTCAAATTATATAAGCAAAATTTTCAAATTTCCTTAATTTACATAATTTACAAAATAATTACAAAATTTCATAATTTACATCATAATACAATATCTAGCATTTTATACAAAATACAAAATATGATATATATGGGCCCTATCTACATGCATTGCTGAGGAGGTGATAAACTTTGACACTCTGCAGATCAAAACTCCCAAAATTCCCAGTCAAACGTCCATTGGGTTCTAGCTTCAGTACCTGCGTGAAGGAAACAATTCCATCGCGCTAAGCATTGTTGCTTAGTGGTGCAATAATATAACAAGGAAATAATATACAAATAAAGATAAAAATAGAACATAATTCAAGTGATTAAGATTTATTTATACTTCATATACAGTTTCTAAAATTTAAAATGTTTTATCCTAATTTAGTCTTCTTTGGAAGTGTTTATTTTGCCAATGTACAGTAATAATGTACAAAGAAAAATGATCTAAAAATGATAAATTTATGCTTATATTATCATGTAAGTTACATTTGCAATATTTATGTATGTTATAATTTTCTTTGCTAATCTTTTAGCATTTTCTCAATACTTTTTAGGTTGTCTCAGATTATTTCATAATAAGTAAATTTTGATATCGGTCCAGTTCATTTCGATTCTTTCTAATAAATAACTATTCTAATTTATTTTAGGTCATCTTACTCATTTATTTTATTTAATTTCTAATATTTTTAATTACTAATATTCTTAACTTATTTCAATCAATTTCACTGCCCAAGTAACCTATGACAGGCTGACTAAACTGGATAACGGGTCGTTGGCACTGGACACTGCGGTGCCTCGGGCCGTCATACCATGGGACACAGAACGTCAACCACATATGCAGTCAGTATGGCTAAAGAGCCATGATAACACATAATCGGGCATAAAAGCCATGAGTGCGGGTATAAAGCCATGAATACAGGCATAAAAGCCTTTCGCAGTACTGCTAAAACAATACCCTATTGGCATGCTAAACTATCCAATCTGACACACATATCTAGGCAATACAAGGGCACATAATATCATTAAATATTAATATATTGTATTTTATGACTTCATTATTTCATGATAAATTTCATAATTTATACATTCATCATAATATTCATACATTCCTTACATCATTCATATTGATCACAATTCACAACAATGGTGTTCATATACCATTGTACTCAAAACATTCTTCCTTTCTCTTATAAAGAAAACTAATGCTCCATTCATATTTTCATGTGATTCATTTATTCATTATAATATTTATATGAATTCATAACTCATACAAGGTGTTATTATCTTATTTGTAATGGAAACATAAATCCTAATGAAAACCTCATCCCATTTATACTCAACAATCCATCTAGGTTAATGTCATTTCATATTCAAGTGGTATTACTTATGTTTTATTAGACCTACTAGTAATTGAAATAAATCTTAACTATATACTCATATAACTTAAATGTTCATTAAGCCATTTAGGTGAATTACTATTTCTATTTCAAGTAATCCATGAATGTTTCATGGATTCTAAATTTCATACCTTAATTTCCTCTATCAATTTAGTTATTATACTTTGTGTCTTTGTATTACTATACACATTACTATTCACTCAAATTGTTGACTTTTTAATACATAATAAATTTATTGAACCTAAGTTCTCCAAGATACCACATTTTGCATTCAAAATTTGTTGGTATTGGTTGCCAATACCATTTCTAAGCTTAATGTTAATTGTGCAGAATTTTCAATCTTTTATGCCTTGTATTTACTATTCCATTGGTCAATTTTGCAGTGGGAATTTGGCAAACTGATCAACATGAAAGTTGTTCCTTATTTTCTCTAGTTGCATTTCCTTTTTTGAATCACTCCATTTGGAGTTTTGTAGCTCAAGTTATGGTCATTTTACCATAACTCGCCGGATTGGACAGATTCCAAAATTCTAGGCAAAACTGGTTCTGCCAGATTTGGTAACCTAAGTTTAGTTGGCAATTTGACTAGGTTATGATCATAATTTGGGTCAGGTTTCTTCATAAACATTGTTGGTCTATATCTCAACTTGTTGCTGGTAACATTTCAGGTCAATTGGACCTTGCTACATTGAGTTATGGACAAATGACCAAATATTGTTCATTTGGTCATTTTGCCCAGGCAGATTGCAGGTCACCTGAATTAGGGCAAACTTTTGGTCAAGTTGGTTTGGTTTTCTGGGCATGGTTTATTCACCAAAGTTGTGCCATTATGTGTCTAGTTTCACCTCCAATTGGCCTCATACCAATTGTAGTCACACAACCTTAGTTATAGGTCAAATAATACCCTGGACTCATAGGTCCCAATTTCCTGCATAAGAGAAGCACTCCCAATTTTCAATTTCACCCAACTTCCAAACTTCAATTCACATTTATAACACTTCTAATAGTCAATAATCAACCTCAACATCATCAAATTCAAGTCACAACACAAAATTCCATATTTGAGCAAACCCTAAATCAACTTGCATAAATTTTAAATTCCAAGAGAATTTCTAGCACTAACCTTATTCCTTAGCTTCACTCAACTTCAATTCAACCTTCTAATCAATCAAAAACTTGAAGCTCCTTCTTGGTCCACCTTGGCTGAAATTCCTCTTGCCCCAAACTCAATTTTTTTTTTTTTTTTGGTTTTCTTGAGTGCTTTCTACTAATTAGGCTTTAGTTTAGGGTGGGCTATAATTTTTCCAAGAAAAAATTTGGTTGTGACTTAGGGTTTTAAGCTTTGGATTTTGGGTTTTTAATGGAGAATTTTAGAGAAGAAGAGAAGAAGGCAAGTGACGGGAAGAAGAAGGGAAAAAAGATGCAGATTTTTGGTTCAATAATTAACCTATATAATAATTAAATATTTAATGGCAATATGGTAAATAAGTAGAATGGCAAATTTGAAATTATTTTGAAGTTTATAATCATTATAATTTGACTTTTCAATAATTATTTTTAATTTTCATAATTTCAATTAATTAAATTAATTTAGCTTCATTAAATTAATAATCATCACTTTTGGTCAATATTGGACCCTCAAATTTAATTGACCAAAATTTGCTCTTACCGAGTTGTCGGTTTATCTTTCTTTCTTCTTTCTTTTACTCTTTTTTAATTTAATTTTCATCAATATTTATTCCTATTTTATGTCATAATAATTATTTACTTAATTGGACAAGTTAGTCAAAAATCATCTTCGAAGACGAAATGACCAAAATACCCTCCGTTTGGCTTAACAGACTAAAATTGTCTGTACCGATTGAAAAATTTTTCTAAGTATTTTCTTGGCATTCTAATGCCATAGGAACCTCAATGACCCTTCTCTGGAGTCCCAAAAATTATTTTATGAATTTTCTCTCGGGTCTAGGGCTCCTAGTTGCGAGAACCGCAACTTCCCACTGGGTTACCCATCGCTAGGCACCTAGCCATTTAACTTGGTTGTATTTTATTTCTAAAATTTTTCCTAAATTTTTCTTATTAATATTTGAGTTATTTATGACTCCTCACTCTAGTCTAATTATTTTTCCAGACGTTCTAGCTATCCAGACCGACACAGGTCATCGAAACAGTAGAATGTACGTAATTGCTACAGTGAGGGTGTTACAATTCTTCCCCTCTAATTTAAATTTCGTCCTTGAAATTTACTAGGTGTTTTGGATTCTGAGATAATTCTTTTACCTTTCTATTGCTCCCTCTGTCTACTTCTTTTATATATATATATGGTACTATTTAGTCTTTTTGAATCTATTATTATACACTTGGCCATATCATAAGGGAAGGATACTTTACCTCAAATTCACATTTGGGGCTTCTTGTTCCTCTCCGGCTTGGGTGACATTTGGAAGTGGTGTTACTATTGTACTTGGTCCTTCCACGACCTCTGTTTGGGTCCGTGGTAAATTCCTCTTAGGACAATCTTTCAGACGATGATCTATGGCCCCACATCTATAACAGGCTCCAGTCAATCTCCTACATTCACCTTTATGCCACTTGTTACAATGGCCACATTTTCTTGCTAGTCTTGGCGCACTCACTACTAGTGTTTCTGGTTGATCTCTTCTGGGTATAGGCCTGGGCCTAGATCTCCTACTTTGATCATATGTCTGACTTAACTGTTCTCTCGGCCTCTTATTACTCGACTGTCCAAATTTCCTCTTTTGCTGATCACCACTCCTCTTTTGTTCCTCTTCATGAACATAGCTAATATATTTCTTTCTAAACTCTATTAGAAAGAATTCCCAAGTTACGTCAGCTGGTGGCACTACCTTGGTTACGACATCCCACCACCGATATGCAGCTTCTTGTAATAATGAAACTGCACACTCCAAACTCTGTTCTGGTGTGCAATGGAGTCACGCAGACTCTTTCAGTCTTTTCTAACCAATACTCAGCCGCTGAAGAATCGTCTTCCTTTTTACCATTGAAATCTACAGCTCCATACTTCCTAATTTTTCCTAGAGGTGATTTCTGCTGAGACAGTGGTGGAATAACCCCAGTCATTTGTCGAAAGAATCCAGTTATCTGCTCAAACAAGGCCTGTTGGGGTTGTACAGGCACCTCTTGCACTGGTGGAGTAGGATCTCCCCGATTTCCAATATCACTCCCAGTCGGGATACGGCTTATTACTTCTTCTTCTACTGCCCTCTGCGATTCTGAGTCCATACCTTAACCTAAAATAACCAAGAAAATAGATCTGCATTAGTGTCACCTCGACTCATGTGAATGCAATGCATGTCATGCACACAATCTTATTCTATCTATCTATGCCTAGGAACGCCTAAACCGCGCTCTGATACCAATAAATGTAATGGCCCGATCCACTAGTGATATTGTCCGCTGTGGGCTGAAGCCCTCACGGTTTCAAAACGCGTCACTAGGGGTTACGAACCACCAACTTATAAACCCAGCATCTCTCCCGTGTTTTGCCGATGTGGGATTTGCCTAGGGTGTTACAATATGCTAATCATAATTATCTCATATTTCAAATCTCATCCATACATTTCAATTTCATAATCATTTCCATTCATACTCAATTCATATGTAAATATTCTCAAATTATATAAGCAAAATTTTCAAATTTCCTTAATTTACATAATTTAGAAAATAATTACAAAATTTCATAATTTACATCATAGTACAATATCTAGCATTTTATACAAAATACAAAATATAATCTATATGGGCCCTATCTACATGCATTGCTGAGGAGGTGATAAACTTTGACACTCTGCAGATCAAAACTCCCAAAATTCCCAGTCAAACGTCCATTGGGTTCTAGCTTCAGTACCTGCGTGAAGGAAACAATTCCATCGCGCTAAGCATTGCTGCTTAGTGGTGCAATAATATAACAAGGAAATAATATACAAATAAAGATAAAAATAGAACATAATTCAAGTAATTAAGATTTATTTATACTTCACATACAGTTTCTAAAATTTAAAATGTTTTATCCTAATTTAGTCTTCTTTGGAAGTGTTTATTTTGCTAATGTACAGTAATAATGTACAAAGAAAAATGATCTAAAAATGATAAATTTAAGCTTACATTATCATGTAAGTTACATTTGCAATATTTATATATGTTATAATTTTCTTTGCTAATCTTTTAGCATTTTCTCAATACTTTTTAGGTTGTCTCAGATTATTTCATAATAAGTAAATTTTGATATCGGTCCAGTTCATTTTGATTCTTTCTAATAAATAACTATTCTAATTTATTTTAGGTCATCTTACTCATTTATTTTATTTAATTTCTAATATTTTTAATTACTAATATTCTTAACTTATTTCAATAAATTTCACTGCCCAAGTAACCTATGACAGGCTGACTAAACTGGATAACGAGTCGTTGGCACTGGACACCTCGGTGCCTCAGGCCGTCATACCATGGGACGCAGAACGTCAACCACGTATGCAGTCAGTATGGCTAAAGAGCCATGATAACACATAATCGGGCATAAAAGTCATGAGTGCGGGCATAAAGCCATGAATGCAGGCATAAAGCCATGAATACGGGCATAAAGCCATGAATACAGGCATAAAAGCCTTTCGCAGTACTGCTAAAACAATACCCTATTGGCATGCCAAACTATCCAATCTGACACACATGTCTAGGTAATACAAGGGCACATAATATCATTAAATATTAATATATTGTATTTTATGACTTCATTATTTCATGATAAATTTCATAATTTATACATTAATCATAATATTCATACATTCCTTACATCATTCATATTGATCACAATTCACAACAAGGGTGTTCATATACCATTGTACTCAAAACATTCTTCCTTTCTCTTATAAAGAAAACTAATGTTCCATTCATATTTTCATGTGATTCATTTATTCATTACAATATTTATATGAATTCATAACTCATACAAGGTGTTATTATCTTATTTGTAATAGAAACATAAATCCTAATGTAAACCTCATCCCATTTATACTCAACAATCCATCTAGGTTAATGTCATTTCATATTCAAGTGGTATTACTTATGTTTTATTAGACCTACTAGTAATGGAAATAAATCTTAACTATATACTCACATAACTTAAATGTTCATTAAGCCATTTAGGTGAATTACTATTTTTATTCCAAGTAATCCATGAATGTTTCATGGATTCTAAATTTCATACCTTAATTTCCTCTACCAATTTAGTTATTATACTTTGTGTCTTTGAATTACTATTCACATTACTACTCACTCAAATTGTTGACTTTTTAATACATAATAAATTTATTGAACCTAAGTTCTCCAAGATAACACATTTTGCATTCAAAATTTGTTGGTATTGGTTGCCAATACCATTTCTAAGCTTAATGTTAATTGGGTAGAATTTTCAGTTTTTTTTGCCTTGTCTTTACTGTTCTATTGGTCAATTTTGCAGTGGGAATTTGGCAAACTGATCAACATGAAAGTTGTTCCTTATTTTGTCTAGTTGCATTTCCTTTTTTTGAATCAATCCATTTGGAGTTTTGAAGCTCAAGTTATGGTCTTTTTACCATAACTCGCCGGATTGGACAAATTCCAAAATTCTGGGCAAAACTGGTTCTGCCAGATTTGGTAACCTAAGTTTAGTTGGCAATTTGACTAGGTTATGATCATAATTTGGGTCAGGTTTCTTCATGAAAGTTGTTGGTCTATATCTCAACTTGTTGCTGGTAACATTTCAGGTCAATTGGACCTTGCTACATTGAGTTATGGCCAAATGACCAAATACTGTTCATTTGGTCATTTTGCCCAGGCAGATTGCAGGTCACCCGAATTAGGGCAAACTTTTGGTCAAGTTGGTTTGGTTTTCTGGGCATGGTTTATTCACCAAAGTTGTGCCTTTATGTGTCTAGTTTCACCTCCAATTGGCCTCATACCAATTGGAGTCACACAACCTCAGTTATAGGTCAAACAATACCCTGGATTCATAGGTCCCAATTTCCTGCATAAGAGAAGCACTCCCAATTTTCAATTTCACCTAACTTCCAAACTTCAATTCACATTTATAACACTTCTAATAGTCAATAATCAACCTCAACATCATCAAATTCAAGTCACAACACAAAATTCCATATTTGAGCAAACCCTAAATCAACTTGCATAAATTTTAAATTCTAAGAGAATTTCTAGCACTAACCTTATTCCTTAGCTTCACTCAACTTCATCTCAACCTTCTAATCAATCAAAAACTTGAAGCTCCTTCTTGGTCCACCTTGGCTGAAATCCCTCTTGCCACAAACTCAATTTTTTTTTTGGTTTTCTTGAGTGCTTTCTACTAATTAGGCTTTAGTTTAGGGTGGGCTATAATTTTTCCAAGAAAAAATTTGGTTGTGACTTAGGGTTTTAAGCTTTGGATTTTGGTTTTTTAATGGAGAATTTTAGAGAAGAAGAGAAGAAGGCAAGTGAAGGGAAGAAGAAGGGAAAAAAGATGCAGATTTTTGGTTCAATAATTAACCTATATAATAATTAAATATTTAATGGCAATATGGTAAATAAGTAGAATGGCAAATTTGAAATTATTTTGAAGTTTATAATCATTATAATTTGACTTTTCAATAATTATTTTTAATTTTCATAATTTCAATTAGTTAAATTAATTTAGCTTCATTAAATTAATAATCATCACGTTTGGTCAATATTGGACCCTCAAATTTAATTGACCAAATTTTGCTCTTATCGAGTTGTCGGTTTATCTTTCTTTCTTCTTTCTTTTACTCATTTTTAATTTAATTTTCATCAATATTTATTCCTATTTTATTTCATAATAATTATTTACCTAATTGGACAAGTTAGTCAAAAATCATCTTCGAAGACGAAATGACCAAAATGCCCTCCGTTTGGCTTAACAGACTAAAATTGTCTGTACCGATTGAAAAATTTTTCTAAGTATTTTCTTGGCATTCTAATGTCATAGAAACCTCAATGACCCTTCTCTGGAGTCCCAAAAATTATTTTATGAATTTTTTGTCAGGTCTAGGGCTCCTAGTTGCGAGAACCGCAACTTCCCACTGGGTTACTCATCGCTAGGGCACCGGCTCATTTAACTTGGTTGTATTTTATTTCTAAAATTTTTCCTAAATTTTTATTATTAATATTTGAGTTATTTATGACTCCTCACTCTAGTCTAATTATTTTTCCAGACGTTCTAGCTGTCCAGACCGACACCGATCACCGGAACAGTAGAATGTACGTAATTGCTACAGTGAGGGTGTTACACAGAAAGTGTGGTGACTTCGTCAATCTATCAACTATTACCCATACTGCATCATACTTCTTCTGGGTGAGAGGTAGACCACTTACAAAATCCATAGTGACCTGATCCCATTTCCATTTAGGTATGCATATGGGCTATAGCAAACCCGATGGAACTTGATGTTCTGCCTTGACTTGCAGACATGTCAAGCATTTAGTCACATAATCAGCTATGTCATTCTTCATACCAGGCCACCAGTAATGAAGCTTCATATCATAATACATTTTTGTACTTCCTAGGTGCATAGCATAAACACTGGTGTGTGCCTCTTTTAGGATACTGACTTTCAATTCCCCATCATCTAGTACACATACTCTTCCTTTGTAGCACAGACACCCATCTGCTTTCACCTCATAGTTAGTTACTTTCCCTTCCGAGGCTTTACTCACAGTAGTCATTAACTTTTCATCTACCTTCTGCCCATCTAAAATCTATTGTAATAGGTTTGGCCTCACTTGCAACTCAGCCAAAATAGCTCCATCTCGAGCCAAAGATAGGTGCGCATTTAATGATCTCAGAGCAGTGATGGATTTTCTACTCAAAGCATCAGCAACTACATTTGCCTTCTCAGGATGGTAATCAATCACACAATCATAGTTCTTCAGGAACTCAATCCATCGCTTCTATCTAAGGTTGAGCTCCTTCTGGGTTGGCAAGTATTTCAGACTTTTGTGGTCTGTGTAAAAGTAGCACTTTTGACCATACAAGTAGTGCCTTCATATCTTCAGTGCAAAAATAATTGCTGCAAGTTCTAGATCATGGGTAGGGTAATTCTGTTCATGTGGCCTTAGCTGCCTGGAAGCATAGGCGACTACCTTCCCCTCTTGCATCAATACACACCCTAACCCATTATGAGAGGCATCACTGTAGACCACAAAGTCTTTTCCTGATACTGGATGTGTTAACACTGGTGCCTCTATCAACATAGCCTTCAACTTCTCAAAACTGGCCTGACACTTGTCATTCCTGTCAAATCTGACATTCTTGTGTAACAATTTGGTCATTGGAGCAGCTATTAAAGAAAATCCCTTCACAAATCTTCTGTAATACCTAGCTAGCCCTAAGAAACTTTTGACCTTAGTTGTATTTCTGGGAGGCTTCCATTCCATCACTGCTTCTATTTTCTTGGGATCCACTCTAATCCCATCTGTTGACACTATGTGTCCAAGGATGTAATTTCATTCATCCAGAAGTCACACTTGGACAACTTAGCATACAGCTTCTTTTCTCTCAGGGTTTGCGGAACAATCCTCAAATGCTCATCATGTTCTTCCCTGGTCTTGGAATACACCAAAATATCATCAATAAAGAGCACTATGAACCGATCTAGGTATGGATGAAAGATAAGGTTCATAAGGTCCATGAATGCTGTTGGTGCATTTGTTAGGCCAAAGGGCATCACTAGAAACTCATAATACCCATACCGGGTCTTGAATACAGTCTTTGGCACATCTGCATCCTTCACCCTTAACTGATGATACCCTGATCTGAGATCAATTTTAGAAAATACTCCTGCTCCCTTCAATTGATCAAACAGATCATCAATTCTAGGCAACGGATATTTGTTCTTCAATGTCACTTTATTCAACTGCCGGTAATCGATGCATAACCTCAATGTCCCTTCCTTCTTCTTCACAAAAAGCACTGGAGCTCCCCATGGTGACACACTGGGGTGTATGAACCTCTTATCCAGCAACTTTTGTAACTGGATTTTCAGTTCCTTCAATTCCGTGGGTTCCATCCTATAAGGAGCAATAGAGATTGGTACGGTACCTGGCAGTATCTCAATACCAAATTCAACTTCCCTTTCTGGTAGCAAGCCAGGCAATTCTTCAGGGAACACATCTAGGAAGTCTTTTACTGTGGGTATGTCACATAGATCTGGCTTAGCCTGCCTAGTATCCACCACATGTGCTAGGTAGGCTTCACAGCTTTTTCTCATCCATTTTCTTGTAACTGTGCCTGAGATGATATTGGACAAGAAATCTGACCTTTCCCAACAATTGTGATCTCATTCCCCTCAGGAGTTTTCAAAGAAATCCTCTTCGGTTTACAATCAACCATTGCTTGATGACGTGATAACCAGTCCATTCCTAAAATCACGTCAAACTCATGGAAAGGCAACTCAATCAGGTCTGCTAAAAATTCATACCCCTGAATCCTTAACGGGCAACCCTTGTACACTTTGTTCACCACTACACTATGGCCCAATGGATTAGTGACCAGAATGTCTTGGTCACTCTCCTTTACTAATATCCCCTTTTCTACGAGTAGGTTGATGCAGATGTATGAATGAGTGGATCCACCAATGCATGCACAGATGTATTGTAGAGGGAGAACGTACCCCTGATGACGTCCAGGGCATCTTGCTCCTCCTGAGCTCTTATGGCATAGGCTCTGGTAGGTGCTCTACCCTCAGGCCTCTTTGCTGGCTCAGATGCAGGCCTCTGTGATGGTCCCACTGCCTCAGATTTTCCAGATTTCCTACCCCTTTGTGGTGCAGGAGCATGTCTGTTTGCTTGTGTTGGAGCAGCTATAGTAGTTCTGCGAGGACAGTTCTTTAACTGATGCTCTGTCGACCCACACCATAGGCAGGCACCCATTACTCTCCAACACTCCCCTTTATGCCACTTTAGGCAATGCGAACATGCAGAAGATGTTGGAGTTGGTCCACTGAACCTCGTCCCTAGAGAGTTGCCCACTGATGGTGTTGACTGACCTCTCTTAGGGGTGAACAGTGGCCTGGGCCCCTGGGACTGACCTTGACCTTGTGGTTAACCTGAACTCTGTGCAGGTGGACCTTTGAACTTCTTTCCTAGTGTAGGAGATGAGCTAGACTGACCCGGACCCCTCTTCTATTGTCTCTCCCTTCTAGTTTCCTCACTTATTCTAACCTTTTCAAATTTTATTGCAGCTTCCACTAACTTGGTAAAGTCTGTGATTCCCAAGGCAGTGATCATGATTTTTATATTATCATTTAATCTCTCTTTAAATCTCTTACACCTTTCGGCTTCATTAGGGATTATCTCACTTCCGTAGCAGCTCAGTTTGACAAATTCCTTTTCATACTCTGCCACTGTCAGCCGTCTCTGCCTCAGGTTAATGAACTCTCTTCTTCTCTCTTCCAGGTATACACTATCCACATATTTCTTCTTGAATTCTGAGCGAAAGAAATCCCAAGTTATTACTTTTGGCTGCACTTCATTAGACCCTGTATCCCACTATTGGTAGGCTTCATCTTGCAACAGAGATACAACAGCTTCTAGGTTTTGCTCTGGAGTGCAGTGGAGTTGTTTTAAAACCTTTCCTGTTCTGTTCAACCAGTTTTCGACTGCAACATAATCATCATCTCTCTTGCCAAAGAAATCCACTGCTCCAAATTTTCTCAGTCTTTCCAGATGTGATTTCTACTGTGGAGGTGGTGGCATTACCCCAGCCATTTGTCTTTAAAACTCAGCCATTTGCTGGAACATGGCCTGTGGAGGCTGAGCAGGCTCTGCTGGAGCTGGTAGAGTAAGTTCTCCCCTACCCCAAGTTTCAGCTGCTGCAGGTGGAGCATGACTCTCCACTTCCTCCTCAACTGCCCTCTATGACATGGGGTCCATATCCTAATCAAAATAACAAAAACAAACAGATCTGCATTAGTGTCACCTCAACTCTTACAAATGCAATGCATGATATGGACTCGATCTAGACCTAGAAATGCCTAAACCGTGCTCTGATACCACTAAATGTGACACCCCTTACCCGTCTACAGTGTAGTCGAGTAAGATATGCCACATAGTATATCGGAACACCATATTTTATTTCAATTATTTTTATCCTTCCTTATTTAATTTTTTCATAGTTATGAAGTATAATTTGTGAAGTATAATTCATTTAAGTCATTTATTGAAATCATGAATTTATTTGAGATTCCGCAAATTTTATAAAAAATTCGTCAGAGTGCCGGCTAAAAATGGATAAAACAGTTCTTCAGAACCTGTGAAAACACTTCCAAAATTTTCAATCAATCAATCCCAAACTCCATTTCATTAACGAAATCTCAATATTTTTCAACAACATTTCCATTTCTCAATCATTCATTTCATATGATATTTATGTAAAAGTCATCAATAAATATTCACTTTTTCATTCAGAAGCACAATTTCCACTATTTACATCAATACCAAAATAAATTACATAAGTCTTAATTACACATGAGAAAATAAAAGTTAATTACAAAACACCAAAATAAAACCTAGTGGCCTATCAATGCACTGATGACGGTGAGGTGACACGGACACTATGCAGAGCTGCAGAAGGTCTCACCCAGTCTGTGGTCTACTGGGCTCTCTATCGGTCTCTCCAGAACCTACGCGTGGTAAAAAGCAACGCATTAAGCAATAATGCTTAGTGGTGCCAATAATAGAATAAAAAGAAATAATAGAAAATAAATATGCAGTGAATGTTCTAATGTCTTATGCAGAAAATTTTTCGATAATTATTTATAGTCTTATTTATTTTGTACTTGTTATATTCATTAAATTTATCATTAAATTTATCCACTTTCATTTTTGGTTGCCCAAGTAACCTATACTGGATGACTGGACTGGATAAAAGGGTAAACTGGCACTGGGTATCAAGTACCTCGGGCCCTCACACCATCGGTCACATATTTATCTCCGGCAGTAAATGTAATGCCTAATAAGTCAATAACATTAGGCACAGGGCCAAGTATCAACACAATGTCAGAATGGCTAAAAGCCATGAAATCACAGAATGGCATAATGCCATGTGCAGTACTGCTAACTGAACCCTATTTGTATGCCAACCTATCCAAACTAATCTTGCTAGGTGTACTAGGGCATGTTACACTTTTAAATTTCACAATTCTTGAAATTTAAGTTTAGGTGTTACTATTTATTTTATTAGTCAACTAACATGTTGACTTTTGCATAGACAATAGGTTCATTGGTTCTAATATTCCCAACATATCACATTTTGCATTCTAAAGTTGTTGGTATTGGTTGCCAATACCATTTCAAAGCTTAGCGTTGGTTATTCACAATTTTCAGATTTCAAGCACTAAGTTTACTATTCCATTAGTTATTTGTACAGTAGGAATTTGATAAAATTGTCTTCATGAAAGCTGTTCCTTATTGTGTCTCGTTACATATTTTTTTGAATCACTCCATTTGGAGTTTTATAGCTCAAGTTATAGCCTAAAAACCATAACTGGCCGAAATGGATAGAATCCAAAATTCTGGGCAAAACTGTTTCTACCAGATTTGGTAACCTATGTTTGGTTGGCAATTTGACTAGGTTATGATCAGAATTTGGATTTGTGTTCTTATGAAAGTTATAGATCTATGTCTCAACTTTCTGCTAGTAAAATTTCAGGTCAATTGAACCTTTCTACACAGAGTTATGACTAAATGAATAAACACTATTTATTTGGTCATTTAGCCCAGGTAGAATGCAAGTCACCCGGATTAGGGCAATTTTTAGGTCAACTTGCTTTAGTTTTTTGGGTAGGGTTTCTCCACCAAAGTTGTGTCATTATGTGTCTAGTTTCACGTCCAATTGGCCTTGTACAAATTGAACCTCTACAACTCCATTTATAGCTGGCCAAACATGCTGGACTCATGCTCAGTCATGCAGGTCAGCTAAGGTAGCTGACCCACACTCAAATGCCAAGCCTTAACTCACTTCATTTCCTCATCATACACATTCAAATGGTCACTAATTGACCATTACAAGGTTAATGAACCATCACATGAGCAAACCCTAATGTTGTTCAAGTGTCCACATTTTCAAGGTTCATTCATGCATAATCTTTGCATTTCACTTACACAACTATGTTCAATCACTCATTTAATACCAAGGGCTGCTCATCACCACTTTGCTATCAAGCAAAATCACCAAACCCTAACCAACCCTAGCTGCCAAAATTTTTGGAGTGCACACACACACATTTTTATCTTGTTTTCTTACATTTCCTACTTACTTTATGCCATTAAACATGAATTTAATCAAAAATAGCAAAAGTTTGGACACTAACCTTGATTTAGCTAATTCCCAAAGCTTGAGAACTCATCTTTTTCTCTTTCTTTTTGCTGCCCAAGACTTGCTATGGGTGTAAGGGTAAATATTTGTGAAGGAAAGCTAGGGTTTTAGGGTGATTTGGGTGGTGAACTCAAGCTTGGTGAAGCTTTAATGGTGGAAGGGAGAAGGGAAGGCTTCGGATGGAAGAAGAAAGGAAAAAGAAATCTGATTTTTTACTTTCATTTCTGCCCATTTAACTCATTTAAAGTGAGTTATAGCCATTCATCACCATGTGATTGGGTGGAGGCACACTAATGACATCATGTGATGTCATAATTTCCTATTTAATTCATTTTCTTTTTCTTTTCTTTTCTACTCAATTTCAATTTAATTTGTAGCAATATTTATTTATATTTTATGTTATAATAATTATTTACTTAACTGGACAAGTCAGCCAAAAATCACTTCTGAAGGCAAAATGACCAAAATGCCCTCTGTTTGGGTTAACAAACTAAAATTGTCTGTACCGATTGAAAAAATTTTCTACGCATTTTCTTGGCATTCTAATGCCATAGAAACCTCAATGACTCTTCTCTGGAGTCCCAAAAATTATTTTATGAATTTTCTCCTGGGTTTAGGGCTCCTAGTTGCGAAGACCGCAACTCCCCTCTGGGTTACCCATCGCTAGTGTAACATCCTCACTTTAGCTAGTCCGTACAGTCTACTGTTTCGGTGACCAATGTAGGTCTGGGCAGCTAAAATGTTTGAAATTATAATAGACTATAGTGAGGAGTTATAATGAAACTAAATAATGCTTGTAAAAATCAAGGAAAAATTTTAGAAACCAAATACACTAAGGTTAAACGAGTCGAAATCCCAGGGATGAGTAACCCGAAGGGAAAGTAACGGTGAAGGCCGTTAGCAACCCTAGACCCTGGGGAAAAATTATAAAATAATTATTAGGACTCCAGAGAAGGGTTATTGAGGTTCTTATGGCATTAGAATGCTAAGAAAATGCTTAGAAAAATTTTTCAATCGATACAGATAATTTTGGCTCGTTAAGCCAAACGGAGGGCATTTTGGTCATTTCATCTTCAGAGATGATTTTTGGCCAACTTGTCCAGTTAAATAAATAATTTATATAACATAAAATATGAATAAATGTTGTTAAAAATTTAATTGCAATTAAATAGACAAGAAAAGATGAGAAAATGAAAGAAAATAACATTATAACATCATAATGATGTCATTAAAGTTCTTTCAACCTATCTAATATGGACACATGGCATAAAATTATTTAAAAGAGATAAAATGGGCTGGAAAACAAAAGAAAATCAGAACCTTCTCTCCTTATCTTCTTCTTGCCGTGACCTTACCTACCATAACCACCATTTTCAAGCTTGATTTCCCTAGCTCTCACCCCACAAAACCCTATACTCCCAACACAAAAAAGTATTTTTGCATCTTGGTGATTCTTTTAGAAGCAAAAAGAAGAGGAAAACAAGAACCCTAGCAAGAGGGGAAACTTCACTCTATAGAGGTTAGTGACCTAACCTTAGTTTTCACCTCAAATTCATGTTAAGGACTATGTATGAGTGCAATTTATAAAGAAAATTTGTTAAATACCATTTTCTGCCCATAATATACATCTTATAAGTGAAGTGATGAAATGCAATGATAATGCATGGTTTTGTAATGTTGAGTTAGGGTTGGGGTGGAAAATGAGACCTTGATCATGTGATGATGGAAGTAGGTTTTAATGGTCAATTAGTGACCATTTGGTTTGGTTTGAATAAAAAATGAAGTGAATTGTGTAGTGGGATTTGGGTTTGGTGTGGCTGCCCTTGGTGACCTGCAGGATTGGACATGAGTCCAGCAGGTTTGGGCAGCAATAACTTGAATTTTAGAGGTTCAATTGATGTAAGGCCAATTTGACATGAAACTAGACACATAATGGCACAACTTTGGTGAAGAAACCATACCCAGAAAACCAAACCAAGTGGACGAAAAGATTACCCTAATTCGGGTGACCTGCATTCTGCCTAGGCAAAATGACCAAATGAACAGTATTTGGTCATTTAGCCATAACTCAGTGTAGAAAGGTCCAATTGACCTGAAATTTTACCAGAAACAAACTGAGATATAGATCTACAACTTTCATGAAGAAACCTAACCCAAATTATGAGCAGAACATATTCAAAAAGTGAGTTGCAGTCACTGTTCCAAGTACTATAGATTTGGTCAGTCCAGAAATTCTGGAAAACTTTCAATCCGGCCAGTTGTGGTTTTTGGGCCATAACTTGAGCTAAAAAACTCCAAATGGAGTTATTCAAAAAAGGAAATATAACTAGACAAAATAAGGAACAACTTTCATGTTGATCATTTTACTAAATTCCCACTGCAAAAATGACTAATGGAATAGTAAATCCAAAGCTTGAAAACTGAAAATTTTGTCCAATTTACATTAAGCTTGGAAATGGTATTGGCAATCAATACCAACAAATTTACAATGCAAAATGTGGTATGTTGGGAGTATTAGAACCAATGTACCTATTGCCTATGCAAAAGTCAACATTTTTGTTGACTAATGAATGGAATAGTAACACTAAAACTTAAATTTCAAAAATTGTGAAACTTAAAAGTGTAAAATGCCCTATCATACCTAGCAAGATTGGTTTGGATAGGTTGGCATGCCAATAGGGTTCTGTTAGTAGTACTGCATATGGCTTCATGCCATTCTGTGTTTCATGGCTTTCAATTCCATTCTGTGACATAATAGCCTTTGGCTATGTTATTTGAGTTGATATACTTGGGTTTTAACCCTGATGATTATTACAGCTTATTAGCTATTCTGTTACACACCGGGAGACACAATGTGATCGATGGTGTGATGGTCCGAGGTACTTAGTACCCAGTGCCAGTTTACCCATTTATCCAGTCTAGTCGACTATTATGGTTTACTCGGGCAATGATAATAAACCTTACAAAAATTTTAAACGAATAATATTGCGAATAATATCAGAAATTAAGTCTACCCAAAAATGAAATTATACATTCTGCATATTTATTTTATTGTATTTTATTTTATTTTAAATGGTCACCACTAAGCAGAATTGCTTAGCGCGTCACTTTTGTCACGCGCAGGTACTGGAGACCTAGCTGGGGAGCCCAGCAGACATCAGATAGGGTAAACTTTCAGAGCTGCATCCGGAGTCCAGAGTCACCTCACCTCTGCAGTACAAATGGTAGGACATTAGGATTTTAGATAGCATTTTGTATTTTGTTTTTGTATTAGTTTTGGGATTGTAATTATAAACTCTTGAAATTATTTGATGATGTAAATATATGAAATTTCATATTATTGAAATTTTCTATATATTATGTTGAGAAATATTTATGAATGTGCTTCTAGTAATGAAGTGAAAAGAAAAATTTCTGAAAATAGTGTTGTGATTTGAAATTGAGATTTTGAGATTGATTTGAATGTGTATAATGGAGTTTGGATTTGGAAATTATATTGGAAGTGTTTTTAAACAGGTTCAGAAGAACTGTTTTTCCAATTTATAGCCGGCACTCTGTCGGATTTTCTATAAAAATTTCAGAAAAATTCAAATTTAGCAAAAATTATAAATAAATGAATTAAAAGGGATAAATTGTAATTAAAATATGAATTGGTGTTCCGGCACACTGAGTGGCATAACTTACTCAGCTAAACTGTAGACGGGTAAAGGGTATCACAGCTAGGGCACTGGCTCATTTAACTTCATTGTATTTTATTTCTAAAATTTTTCCTAAATTTTTCTTATTAATATTTGAGTTGATTATGGTTCCTCACTTTAGTTTAAATATTTTTCCAGATGTTCTAGCTGTCCGGGCTGACACCGATCACCAGAACAGTAGAATGTACAGAGTTGCTACAGGGAGGGTGTTACATGATCTGTTGGTTGGTCAGAATTCTCCAATTCCAACTCTATTTGCCTTCCTTTGCCTCCTTCTTGAACAAATTGTTGTTCAAGAAATGTGGCATCTCTACTTACCACAACCTTTTGTGATGTAGGCAAATAAAAATAATATCCAAAACTCTCTTTTGGATATCCAACAAATTGACATTTTTCTAATCTGGTTTCCAATTTATCAATGTTTAGCTTTTTGATATAAGCTGGACAACCCCAAATCATAACGTGCTTAAGACTTGATTTTCTTCCATGCCATATCTCATAAGGTGCAGAGGATACTGATTTTGATGGAATCCTATTTAGAATATGCAAAGCTGATTCTAATGCAAATCCCCTAAAGGAGATTAGCATATCAGTATAGCTCATCATACTACATACCATATCCAATAGGGTACAATTTCTCCTTAAAGATATACCATTCAGCTGTCTTGTGTTCCTAGAGGAGTCAGCTGGGAAATAATGCCATGCTCTTTCAAGTATTCATCAAATTCAGTACTCAAGTATTCACCTCCACGATCTGATTGAAGAGCTTTAATACTTTTCCTATTTGATTTCTACTTCAGATTTAAATTCTTTGAAATTTTCAAAAGATTCATGTTTGTATTTCATCAAATACTACTACCTAAATCTTGATTTATCATCAGTAAAGGTAATAAAATAATGAAAACACCCTCTAGCCATTTTTTTAAATGGGCCACAGACATCACTATGTATTAGCTCCAAAATATTTTCAACTCTTAGCCCTTATCCAACAAAGGGTGATCTGATCATTTTGCCTTAAAGGCAGGATTCACAAGCTGGAGTAGGTTCAGAACCCAATGAGGATAAAATCCCCATTTTCTCTAGTTTTGCAATCCTATCTTCTGTAACATGACCTAATCTGAAGTGCCAAATATATTTTGAACTTGAGTTGATTTTCACCATGGCATTGCATTCTTTTAGATTGATTGCATTAGATTTGTATTTAACATTATTATCTAAATAATAAAGTCCATCATGCATATAACCCGAACCAACATATTTATTTCCAAAATAAATATTGCAAACATCATATATGAACTGAAATTCATAACCATCTCTAGTCAAATTAGATATAGAAATGATGTTCTTAAAAGCATCAGGTACATGCAAAACCTTATTTAAATACAAAACATGTCCATACATGTATAAAGATTTAGATCCTCTAGCCAAGGCTTCAATAGTTGAGCCATTACTAACCTGGAGTCTAATATCTCGTTACTACAAGTTGCTACTACTTGCTATACTCTGGGTAGTTCCTATTCCTGTGCCCATCCTTCTGGCAATGGAAACACTTTCCTTTGCCACCATAAGCTTTAGTCTTCCCTTTCTGTTTAGCTATCTTCTTGAAAGGTCCTAGAACTTAAGGTTTCTTTTTCTTATTGCCCTTTTTCTTGTTGGACTTTTCAGCAGAAGAAGATACAATCAAAGCTACCTCTTTTCCTTTATTGCCCATCATATTCTTTTGGGAAATAACCAACATGTTAATTAGACCAGCCAAGGTGTATTCCTGCTTAGTCATATGGAAATTTGTCACAAAATTCCCAAATGACTCAGGTTGGGACTGAAGGATCAAATTCGTCTGCAGTTGGAAATCCATGTTAAAGTCAAGATGTTCTAGCTGCTCAATAAGCTGAATCATCTTGTGGACATGATCCCCAATATTTTGTCCCTCAGACATCCTCATACGAAATAGCTGCCTAGATATCTCATACCTGGCATTCTTGCTATGTTCACCATACAACTCTTGTAGGTGAAGGAGGATCTCACTTGCATATTGCATGTTCTCATGTTGCTTCTGTAACTCATTACTCATAGAAGCAAGCATGTAACACTTGGCTCTCATATCATGCTCCTTCCACTTGTCCAAAGTTTCATGCTCCTCTTGAGTGGCCTCTGGAGGTAAAGGACCAGGAACCTGTGAGTCTAGAACATATCCTATATGTTCAAGGTTTAGGACAAATTTCAAATTTCTTAGCCAATCAGAAAGATTAGGTCCTGTCAACCTATTGTGATCAAGTATGCTCGCAAGGATATTAGATGGTGGTGGTTGTGGTGTGCTCATTATTATTAGAAAATTAACTGCAGAAAATAACCAGATTAATTAATAAATGTATCATGTATTTAACCAAAATGATTATGGTCTTTTAATCAAATTGGTCATCCCACTAACTTAGCGAATCCTACACTTCCAAGTAAAAAATAGAAATCCTAGTTGGATGGATTTTTAGTGGGTGATTGAATTCTTATAATCTTATTGATCATCCTCAAGCACATCCATTATTGGAATTACAATAAACTATAAGTGAGCAACTCCTTGCCCATCACATCTCATGTGAGGTTCAATCCTTTACCTAAGCCCTAATGCTCAAAATCTCAGGCACATCCATTATTGACTTATCTTGCATTAGTTAAGTTGATCCCATTAAGCCAGTAAACATGCAAATAATTTTAATATCCTCGGGCACATCCATTATTGGCCACCAAACCATTTACATATCTGCAACATCTCATGCTTAACAATTATTCTTAAGAAAATCTTTTAAATTAATTACATCATATGTAAGTATTTAAAATTTCTTAAAATAATTGCCTCAATGGAGGGCCCATGATATAATTACCTTTAATTATACCATTTCCAAGTTAATCATTTGTTTGGAAGATTTTGTGGTCGGCCTAATTACTATTATGGTCTCACTTTGCACATTATCCAATTAGCATGCATATATCATATACTTGCATACATTCACATATATCTCATGCATTCATGGATAAATAGTAAATATGATATGATCATGGACTTTCTAAGGGATTCAATTCTGAGCCTCCAAGAATTGAATCAGGGCATTCAAATATGCATTTCATTCATTCATTTTACAAGAGTTGCTTTAGGAGTACATAATCAACACTTGATCTTGAATTCCTCCCACTGGTCCCACCAATGCTCTTGACCTCCTTGATCTTCTAGCAATCTAATTACATAGTAATCCTTGGCATACTAAGGCGAATTTACAAGAACCAAATAAATGAAATTACAACCCAAAACATTACAACCTTTCTAATACAAGCCACTAAAATTAAATTAATTAATTTATAACCCAAAGAAACATAAAAGAAATAAATCCAATCACATTGGTCTTTTATTATCCATAATCATCCATCATGCATATCACCATTTAACAATTAAATAAAAAAAAATACACTAAAATTAAATTGAATATCTCATATTTAACTTAAAAATCCAGATTTGAATATCATTCAAACAAATTTAAAAATTCATATTTGAATTACATTTAAACAAATTTAAAAATTTAGATTTGAATCACATTCAAACAAATTTAAAAATTCAGATTTGAATCATATTCAAACAAATTTAAAAATTCAGATTTGAATCACATTCAAAAAAATTTAATTGTGTGATTATAATTTTAATTAAACAATTTAATATTATAATTTTAATTAAACAATTTAATTAAACATAGGCATAATTATGGACATCAAGTATACAACAATTGCACAATTGAAGACCAATACCATGTCCACCATGGTGCACCACCAAACATGCCGCCACCTATTCTTTGCAACCAACAATGAATCAACCAACTTTTGATCAAATCACACAATTAAATCAGATATTAAACAATCTAAATGGCAAATATAGTGGCTCTGATACCAATTGAAGGAGCGAAAGCATGAAAATTATTAAATTAGAATATTGAATTCAAAAATTTTCTTCTAGGGTCTCATGCATTATGAAAGATTCAATTTTCACCTATTGATTTCAATGTTCAATTGCATATTAAAACTCTTTTAATATGTACTTGGATCTATGTTTGCCATTTAAGATTTTAGAATTAACAGATTAATTCATTAGAACCCTAGATTAAATAAAAGAACATGTGCACTAACCTTTGGATGCACTGTAGTTGTATTTGATACCTTTGTGAAGCACCTAGGACTGCAGATGTTGTCCCTCTAGATTGTCCACACCAAGATCACCAATGGCAGCCCCTTGAACAGCTTCTAAAGCCTTGCCAACCAATTAGAAAATAGGGTTTGCCTTTATAGAGGTTGTAGATGTATACAGGACACTAGAAATGATTTCTAGCAATTTTAATTCAAGAGAATATTGGCAATTCTCTTTGAATTGATGAGAGATAAAGAAGAAGAGAGGGGAG
The DNA here is from genome assembly GCF_030052815.1 of Hevea brasiliensis. NCBI lineage: Eukaryota > Viridiplantae > Streptophyta > Magnoliopsida > Malpighiales > Euphorbiaceae > Hevea > Hevea brasiliensis. The sequence continues at coordinate 49,908,282 of NC_079494.1, forward strand.
AGCTTCTTTGGGTGGTGGCACATATGAAAGAATAGCAGATTATTATTACGCTCTTTCATAACATCACATTATATAATTAGGTCATCACTTAAAACCCTTGCCGCATGTCATTTTCTAATTGGCTCAAAATTTTAATTGACCTAATCACATTAAGCTAAGTGTTAAAGCTAGATTTAATCTTGACTTTGATCATCTTACATGATTGGAGGACAAATGGCAAGCTTATATGGTGCCATGTGTCACCATCTCATGGTGTCACCTTTCACCCTGTGAAATGACTAAATTACCCTTGTGTTGTAATATTGAGTTCTCAGCCCAAAATAATTATTTCTCCTCTTCTAATCAATTTATATCAATTATAAATTAATTAATTAATCTCTATTAATTAATTTCTCCTAATTAAATTCATATTTAAACACTTTAAATATAAATTTAACTTATACTATACATCCAATAACCTAGATTTGGTTTCGAGCCATGCTAGGGACTTTGCAATCTAATTGCAAACCAAACCTATTTAATTAATCAATTAAACTCTTTAATTAATTAATTAAATTATATTTAACTTGGTGATTACTTGTGCATGTGTGTGACTTACTGGGCTCATTACTAATTGGCAATGCGATACGATATTAACTATTAATATCATCAGAACTCTTTCTTACCATAAATGATTTCTCTAAATCATTTTAGGCACCTCACAGACCATGTTTAATACCTAACATAGCATGCCATAGCCACCTAATTAGTAATAAGGTTTACCTTAAATGAACTTATAATCATATGTTACGATGCACTCGAATCTCTTTGTTACAAAATCCCAATTCAAGTTGGAGTCATGGTTTATGTCAAACCCCATTTGCTATGAATATTATGTTCTCTTTTAATTCTAATTCTTGATTAAAAAGATTTTCTCATCAGAAACTCTTTTCTGATTAAATCTATCTGTCTTGACCAGGAACTTGAAACATCAAGAACAATTAAATGAACATAGGATTTTATCCCTATTTACTTAGGATAACAGATTCCATCTTGATCAACACCTATCTCCATATATAACTAGTAGGAGCCAACACATGCCCATATACCTATACACATTACAAGTATGAAAGCAATATCAAACTCATACCACCTATATATAAGATAACTATGCTATCTCAGGTCTAAAGATTATATGCACTTATATGATTTATGACAATACATTGACAAGAGTAAACTCCATGTGCTTGTCATAAGTGCCACTGGTTCGGCCTACTTATCATGTATAAGTTCCTATCATGTTTGTTATATGGCATGAGACTCACCATTTCTTCTTATTTACATCTCATATAAATAACTTGGGAACAAACATGATTACAATCTTTCTGGATAAGTCATGCCCTTATTGTGAAGTATCCTCGATTGTGAACCAATTTATGATACTTTGTGCTAGAAATACTGTCACTCATATTCTTAACAACTTAATAATATAATTTCTAACAAAATATCAATGGACCTTTTCTATTCACATAAATATATTATGAAAACAGAAAAGTAAAAATGCCTTTTATTAATAAAACATGTACAAGATAAATACTAAATGATATACTCTAAGGCATACTACTAACAAAGCCATCTTCCTTGTAACACCCCTATTTGCATAGCCTGGTACATTTTATTGTTCTGGTGACCGATGTTGATCCGGACAATTAAGAGAACTAGAACCTCATTTAAGACACCTAGATAAGCCGTGAATGAAAATAATTAGTGATTGCCAGTTAGTTAGTTATAAATAAGAAAAATAGAACAAAAAAGGTTAAATGAGTCGAGAGTCACATAAATGAGCCGAGAGTCACAGTGATGGGTGACCTTCCCGGGAAGGGACTGCGACGGCCATCGTAACCTAAATTCTAAATCGGAAAATGTGATGCTGCGGTCCTTAGGACTATTGCGAATACAGTGGAAAATACAAAATCACAGAAAAGAATTGTTAAGCAGGTCAAATAATTTGGTCAGGGATCCGGAAGAAATATCAAATAACTTACAAACTGGACTGAACCAGCGAGGGGTAATTTGGTCAATTCACCCCTAGAGCTGACTCCTAACCTAACTGTCCAATAAAATTGGAGAAATAAAAATTTTGGAATCGAGAATTAAATTAAAGAACTAATGGAAAAATAAATGAAAATAGAAAAAGAGAAAAGAAAAGTTATTACATCATGCTTACCTCACCTTTATGACATCATAAATAATTTGTAATTTTCCCTGCATAATTGACCAAGTAAAAATTATTATTAAAGAAATAAAAATACATTAAAACTAAAAGAAACAAAATTTCCTTCATCTTCCTAAAAGTGTGCCACCCACTCTCATCTCTCACTCTCTCCATTCCTAAACCTCCATGGAAGCTTGAACTCAAGCTTTCGATCCCATCAATTAACCCTAAATTCCCCCAAAACTCTCCATTAAACTTTGTTAACTCAACTAGAAAAGAGGATTGAAGAAGAAAAGGAAGGAGAAAGGTGAAAGAAATTGGTGATTGAAAATCAAAGTTTGAGGCTAGTGAGCAAACTTTTCATTCCTTTGTTTCATTTCTATGTTTTTGGTTTGAGTAACTTAGATTTTCACTTAAAAATGGAATTCAGCTAGCTTATGTTAGGGTTTGAAATGAATAATTTTGAATGCAATTGATTGGTTGTTTTGGTTAAATGAAGTATGTAGACATTGAATGTGCACTTGGATTTCATTAGATATTAAATTTATGTAATTAGGGTTCTTGGCATCTTGGAAAATTAGGAAAATTTATGGAATTGGTCAATTGATGTAATTGACCTTATTTGAGTTGAGAAATGGTCAATTGAGACCATTTGTGGTGTGTGTAAATTGATAGAACCAAGTTACAAATCGGATTGGTTAGTGTTAAAATTCTGGCAGCTTGATCTAGGTCTCTTTCAGGGACCAAAGTTGGAAATTTACCAACCCAATTGGTGTGAGGGTAAATGGGAATGAAAATAGATACATAATGGACCATTTTTCATTTGGGAATCTTGCCCAGAAAATAATCATAGCCTAGTGAACAATTAGGTTAAACTCGGGTGTAGTGCACTGTCACTGTACCAAAATGACCTAATGAACAATATTTGTTCATTTGGCCATATCTTGAGTTATACAAGTCCAAATGACCTGATTTTTCTGGCATTGGAAAGTTATGACATAGCACTACAACTTTCATGAAGAACAGCAACCCAAATTCTGCCCATAACCCAGTTGTTTTGCCACCCAAAATTAGTGACCCAAAACTGTCAGAACCAAATTAGGTGCCTAGATATTCTGGGTAGACCAATCCGAACAGCCCTGTTTAAATGGCCATAACTTGGGCTACAAAACTCCAAATGGAGTGATTCAAAAAGGAAATTAAAGTTAAGACAATAAGGAACCAGTTTTATGAAGAATACTTTGCCAAATTCTAACAGCAACATGACCAATGGAACAGTAAAAAATAGGACACCAAATCTGAAAAATTTGAAATTGTGCCTAGGAAACCTAAAAATCTAAGGAGCAACTAAAACCAATAAAATTGGTAATCAAAATGTGGCATGTGGGTGAAATTGAAATCCCTATACCTATTAAGCATAAGAAAGTCAACAAATTAACTTAAATAGTGTCATGAATAGCAACATCGAAATGCAAATTTTAAAGAACGTCAAGTTAAACATGTTAAAGCTAGAAATAAATAGATTTGAATTTGTTTTTGAATTTATGATAAATTGTGATACTGAAACACTGTAAAATTGTGTGCTTCAATTGAAAGGAATACCGTAAAAGAACCCAAGATGTTGAGTCAAGGCCTAGAGGCGACTCGCACGAGGTTTGTGCACAACATAAAATATTCTTTAAATTTCCTTTGCAAAGTGCATGAAATGAATTGTGTTTTATTTATATTGCAAAATGGTGATTGAAATGTATATTATGCTATTGATCTAAATTGTTGAAAATTTAATTGCATGTGTGTTAATTGTCATTAACTGTTTGGAAAATTATTGAAATAGTTTTGAAACCACCCACAGTGTCATGACCATATATTTGAATGCCTCACTAGCATGACTAGTGGGAGGAATTAGTTTTGAATTTTGATTCCCTCTCTGGCTGAAGTGTTAAAGTGTGTGCCAGTTGTAACACCCCTAAGTTCGGTAGTGCGTTCTACTGTTCCTGTGACCAGTGTTGTCCGAACAGCTAGGATGCCTAGAACTACACTTCGATATGAGTGAGGAGACATAAAATAATGAAATACAAGAAAAGAAAATACAAGAAAAACAAAGGAAAAGTAATAGTAAAGAAATGCAACCAAGTTAAGCGAGCCGAGAACCCTAGCGATGGGTGACCGTACCGGGAAGTCACCGCATGGACCGTTGACTAGCCCTGGACTGCGGGGAACCCTGAAAAATATTTTTAGGACTTAAATAGACCCCTATTGAAGTATAAATATCATTAGAAATATTAAATAAAAATTAAATAATTAGTACAAAGAAAAGTGAGAAATCGAAAAACGGACAAAACCCGGTGTTACCGAAAAATCGAGAATGCAACCCGAATAGGGGCATTGTGGTCATTTGACATTCCGAGTTGTCTTTTGACCTAAATATCCATTAAAAATAAATAATATTACACTTGGAAAATATAATGAAAAATTAAATTAGGGGTACCTAATATAAATACCAAAAATGGGGTTCAAATTAGGTAATTAACATATTTAAGCATATAATATAATTGATTTCATGTGAGTGGACCACTAAGGATTATAATATGTATTAAGTGGGCAGATTACTCCACTAAAACTTCATCTTTAACCTTTGAAGACCACCATTTCCGAAATGAAAGCCTTAGAAAGCTCCATTGCCGAAATTTGAAGGAGCTTCATCATCCTCTACATTTCACCTCCAAACACCAAGGTTGCTTCATTAAAGTTTATCCCCACATCACAAGGAAGAGTTTGATAGCAATTTCAAGAAGTTTTAGTGAAGATTTAAGAAGTCTCATCCATAGGTAAGTTTGAGATTTTTATTGTTGCTTTATTAAAGTTTGTAAGGGTGTTATGGGTGTTTGATTTATGAAGAAATTTTTGAGGTTTGATGTTGAATGGGAATGTGTACTTTTGGCAGCCATGGAAACACCTTGAAGATAGTTTACTCTTACTTGTAAATGGTGGATTAAAAGGTTGATTAAATATTTATGTGTATGGGAAATCATTTGGGTGATTATACTTAATATATGTAAATGTGAAATGAAATTTAAAGCTTGGAAATTAATGGAATGTAAATGTACCATTGTGGCAGTTTGTTAGCTCTTGAAGAATGCTGGAATTCATGCTTGGTTTATAGAATAATGATGTTAAATTGTGATAGGGGTTATGGCAGTTTGAGTGCATGTATGATGGTGTGAAGTTGGATATGTAAATGAGCATGAATTGGTGATTGAATTATTGTAAATTGAGTTGGACAAATTCTGAACTTATTGGTGCACATTGAATGTAATTGTAAGCTGCTAAAATGACCTATAAAATGTTGTAAATTATGTTTAGGTTTTGGTACAACCAGAATTGGTTTGAATGTTGAGTTTGGTAAGTGTTAAAAGTGATCCTTGGTGTGTATGCAAGAAATGCAATAAGGCAGTTTGTATTTTAGGGCTAGAACTTTAAGTGTGTGGCTCCAATTGGTATGAGACCAATTGAAGGTGAAACTAGGCACAAAATGTGCCAACTTTCATGAAGGAAGCATACCAAAATTCTGCTTGCAAGGTAGCTTGAAAAATGACCAAATCCGGATTAAGTGCAAACAAGGCCTGAAAATTGACCATTTGGGCAGTAGTTAGTGTTTAGGCCATAACTCACTCAAAACAGGTCCAATTGACCTAAAATTGTAACCATGAATAGTTAAGACCCTATCTACAAGTCTTATGAAGACACTAAAGCCCAGAAATGACCATAAGCAAGTCAAACGGCTTGCACAAATTCGGGTCCAAAAACTGGCCGAACCTAAAATGACCTAAAGTGACCAATTTTAGTGCAATTTGACCAGCAGTAGTAAAATGACCATAACTTGGTCTACATAACTCAGAATGACCTGAAATTTTGCCCCGCGTTCCATAAGACATAGATCTACAAGTTTGTAGTTTTGACCAAAACCCAAAAACCGAGGAAACTAGGTCGTCCGGCAAGGTCAAACTAGTATCCCGGAATCCAGCAAATTGCAAGAAAACGCAAAATACATAGAAATGAATTTGGTAACATGTACCAACCCTAAAATACTATCGAATGTGACATATTAATAACATTAAAACCTAATTTACCTAGAATACATCGAGGGTCGACATATTAGGTTGACTAAGCAAATATTAGAATTCAGTGAATTACTTATCAGGCATTATCGTTAGAGACAGTTTAAATGAATACTGAAACACTTCAAATTGTGTTTCTCAGTTAGCAAAGAATCAGGAAAAGGGAAGGAAACACTGAGTCAAGGCCAGGAGACAGTTATCAGAGGTTTGTGCACAACAACTATTTTTTTTGAATTTTTCAATTAAAATGAATTATGACTATTTGTACATTATTGTTTTAATTGTGGAAATGTGTTTGAATGGATATTTATCACTTGAAAAGCACTGTAAATGGTTTGAAATTGTGAGAAATTGTTTGAATGATATTGATGGATACTTATTGATTGAAAAGCATTGGAAATGGTTTGAAACCACAGCTATCATGTATTTGATTGTATTCCTCACTAGCTTATCTAGTGGGACGAATTGAATTCCCTCTCTGGCTGAAGTGTTGAGGTGTGTGCCTGTTGAGGATGAATTGGATGAGTACTCATATTTTTGCTAGCTAGCTATGTTATTCCTCATTAGTCATCGACTTTTAGGATGAATTGAATACCTCATTAGCCATCGGCTTTTGGGACGAATTGAACTTTGGAACATGATTAAGCTGTGTGTGATTTATTGATATGTATTATGAGATTGTGAAATGGAGTTAAATTCTTATTGACATTCACTGTCTTTTGAATTTAATCATGATTTGATTTATTGAAATTATTTTGATATTGAGAAATGGAGTTTAAATTCTTATTGACATTTACTGTCTTGAATTTAACTATGGTTTTAAGTATCCACTATTTATATAACTTGTGATTTGTGATTTAAAGTTGTATTTGGTTAATGTTGTGCACCACTGAGACATTCTCTCAGCGATAGCTTTTCATTGCTGTCGCAGGTAGATAGACCGACAGGGCAGCAGACTAGACTGCTAGTACATCCAGCGAGAGTTTATCGGGTATATTGAGTATACCACATTTTGCATTTTGTACTGTAATGTATGACCACTGTATGTATATATTGTTTTTGATTTTGAGCAGTTGTAAATTAAAATTGTACATTGAAGTTGTAAAGTAAATTATGAGTTATTTTGACTTGTAAAAAAAAAAATTGTATTATATTTCTTGTATCTTAGTCTTTGAAAAATTACTATGGATTTGAGTTGAGAAATATGTTGTGTTGAGAGACATGTTGGAGTTGAGATTTGGAAATATATATTATATATTGAAGTGCTTTTTACAGGTTTTCTGAAGAACTGTTTTATCCAAAATACAGATGGCACTCTGCCAAAATTTTTATAGAAATTTCAAATAATTTAAATGTGTTAGTTCTATCACTTCAGTTCACAAAAGTTTTTAACACCTGTAAATAGTGCTCACCACTGTAAAAGAAGTAAGAAAAGTTTTTAAAATCCCTTATAGTGTATTTAATGGGTTATCAGTAGACGGAGTTGGTAATTCATTAGGTATACTACGGGATCATGTTATGCCTTACAGAGGGGTAGGGTGTGACATGTTTTAGTGTTATCAGAGCTAGTTTTTAAATTCTGTTTTCACCTATAATTTGAATATTCTTTCTTCATTATACAACTGCTCAATATCATTGTTTGATACATACAGTACATTACATTATAAATATGCACTAATGGGAGGAAATCTCCTTGTGTTATTGGTTTAGGAGATCTAAGATCCTCGCATTGACCATGGAAGAGGGTGATCGTTCAGTCGATCAATCTATTGAGGCTGAGGTGCAAGGGGATGCCCCAGGCCTACACAATGTCAGTGGTTCAGTAGCACCAGCCCCTCTGATCTGCAGTTCCACTGCTCGATTCGCTCGTGAGATGGTCGTAATGTTCCAACAAATGGCTGGTAATGTGCCTACTCAAGTCCCAATACAGACACCAGTGGTACAACCACAGTCTCCTACTAGGCAGTATGAGAAATTGATGAAGTATGGGGCTACAAAGTTTAAGGGGACAGTAGATCCTCTAGAAGCTGAACAGTGGTTAGAGGGGATGGATAGGGTATTCAAGAAACTGCATTGCACGGAAGAGCTCAGATTTGAATACTCAGTATCTTTGTTACAGGGGGATGCTTATGACTGGTGAAAAACCATTCCCCACAGTCTGGTAGAACCTGCAGTGTTAACATGGAATGACTTTCTCAGGGAATTCAGACAAAAATATGTCCCTAATGCTTATGTAGACCAGAAGTTGCAAGAGTTCCTAAGTCCAAATAGGGAGCGGTCGGTGGTGAGTATGAAAGAGAATTTTCCTGCCTGAGCCATTATGCAGTAAGTTTACTTGTTACCAGCAGGGAGAGATGCAAGAGGTTTGAAACTGGCTTGAAGCCCAGTATCAGATTGCAAGTGGTCGGATTCAAACACACTAACTTCTCTGAACTTGTTTCTCAAGCTCTAGAGTTGGAAAGAATTGAGTCTGAAGCAGCTCCTGAGAAAAAGAAATCAGAGAAGACGGAGAAAGAGTGAAAATCAAGAGAAACGAGTTCGGTGGTCCCTCTTGGAAAGAGGAAGAATCATAGGGGACATGGCAGAGGTGGCAAGAAGTCTAGCAGGGGAAGATATTCATGACAGAAGCCTGCTCTATCTGGTCAGCAGAGTACGAGAGGTTCCTACCCTCCCCGCCAATGTGAAACTTGTGGAAGAAATCATGGTGGGATATGCTACAAGGCTATTGGAGCCTGTTATAACTGTGGAGGCACAGGACACTTTGCCAAGGACTGCACCAGTAGTCGCAGAGTTGGACCACCTCCTACTACTGCAGAAGGGTCGATTCGAGCCACGTCACGAAGTTCACAACCACCAGAGGTAGAGGCGGGGGTAGAGGTAGGCGTGAGCAGCCAAGGCACAGTAAAACATTCAGAGCAAGACAGTGCTCCAGTCAGAATCTATGCAATGAGACAGAGAGAAGAGGCCGAGACATCTGATGTTGTGGCTGGTACCTTCTCAACTTTTAATCAAGATGTGTTTGTATTATTTGATCCGGGTTCTACCCATTCTTATGTGAGTGCTAGCATCATTGATTGCATTGCTGTTCCATTTACAAAAATGGACTTTGAGGTACTAGTAACAAGTCTACTAGGACAGGAAGTCAGGGTTAATAGAATGTATAAGGATTGTCCTTTGGTGATCCAAGGACACACTTTTCTGTCTGATTTCATTAAAATGCCCTTCAGAGATTATGATATCATCTTGGGCATGGATTGGTTAGCTAGGCATCATGCCATGATTGATTGTAGGCTGAAGACAGTCACTTTTGGTCTCCTCGATGCTGATGTGGTAATACATGGGAGAGGCGATTATTGCCATCAAACATCATTTCATTGCCCTAGCCGTAAAAATGATCGAGAAAGGGTGTGAAGCATACTTGGCACATGTGGTAGACACCCAAGTGGGAGTCCGGCATTGAAGGACATCCCTACGGATATGACTTTCGGATGTGTTTCTGATGAATTTCAGGACTACCTCGGAAGAGAAGTGCAATTTGAAATTAATGTTATGCACGGTGTGGATCCAATCTCCATAACGCCATACGTAATGGCACCACAGAGTTAAAGGAGTTGAAGATACAATTGCAAGAACTACTTGAAAAGGGCTTCATACGCCTAGTGTGTCACCTTGGGAGCACGGTGTTGTTTGTTAAGAAGAAGGATGGTACTCTCCACTTATGCATTGACTACTGGCGGTTGAATAAGGTGACAATAAAACGAGATATCCATTGCCTCGCATTGATGATCTGCTTGATCGATTGAAAGGTGCATTGTATTCTCCAAAATTGATTTGCGATCTGGTTATTATCGATTGAAGGTGCAAGAGCGAGTATTCCAAAAACTGCTTTCAGAACTCGGTATGGCCACTATGAGTTTCTAGTAATGCCATTCGGGTTAACAAATGCTCCAGCTGCTTTTATGGATCTAATGAACACTATCTTCAGACCATATCTCGATCAATTTGTGGTGGTGTTTATTGATGACATTTTGATATATTCGAGGAATGCAGAGGAGCATGACAGACATCTACGGATTGTACTGCAGACTTTAAGGGAGAAACAACTATACGCCAAATTGTCGAAGTGTGAATTTTGGCTGAAAGAAATCTCCTTTTTGGAACATGTTGTGTCAGCTGAAGGGATCAAGGTAGATTCCAGCAAGGTAGAAGCTATCCTTAATTGGAAGGCGCCCAGGAACATCACAGAAATTCACAGTTTTCTAGGTTTAGCTGGATATTACCGTCAGTTTGTGAAGGGGTTTTCTATGTTATCTTCTCCACGGGACCAAACTGCTTCGGAAAGATGTAAAATTTCAGTGGACTGATAAATGCCAACAAAGTTTTGATGAGTTGAAAAGGTGTTTGACTGAAGCTCCAGTCCTCACTTTACCTACCCCGGGTAAAGAATACACAGTTTATAGTGATGCTTCTCACAATGGGTTAGGCTGTGTACTGATGCAAGATCAGAATGTCATTGATTATGCATCACGCCAGTTGAAACTGCATGAGAGGAACTACCCAACACATGATCTGGAGCTAGCAGCTATTGTTTTTGCTCTGAAGATCTGGAGACACTATTTGTATGGGGAGAAATGCTACATTTACACAGATCACAAGAGCTTGAAGTACTTAGGCACCCAGAAGGAATTGAATTTGAGGCAGAGGAGATGGTTAGAACTCATTAAAGACTATGATTGTTTAATAGACTATCAGCCAGGGAAAGCAAATGTGGTGGCTGACGCCTTAAGTCGCAAGACTATGGCAAGTCTCAGAGTTTCTCCTTTGTCCATGGTATATGAATTGAAAGCATAGCATGCCAATTTAGAGATTGATGATGAGGGATAGATAGTAGTTGCATGGCATGTACAACCAGTGTTGATTGATCAGATCAGAATGGCTGCTCAAAGTGATGAAAAATATCAGAAGCTACTGAAAGAAGTCCAGCAGGGCAAGAAACCTGAATTTTCTATGAGAGATGATGGTTTATTGCTACATCAGGGCAGAATGTGCGTTCCTAGTGATGTGGAATTGAGACAAATCATTATGAAGGAAGCACATGAGTCTCCATTTGCTATGTACCCTGGTGGAACTAAAATGTACAGAGGGCTGAAAGAGCATTACTGGTGGATGGGTATGAAGAGGGATATAGCTGAGTTTGTTTCCAAATGCCTAACTTGTCAGCAAGTAAAGGCAGAACATCAAGTTCCAGCTGGTTTGTTACATCCTTTGTCAGTACCAGAGTGGAAATGGCAACGAATAACTATGGATTTTGTTACAGGACTTCCAAGGACACAGAGTAGTCATGATGCAGTATGGGTTATAGTTCACAGATTGACCAAGTCTGCTCACTTTTTGCCAATTCGGATGGACTATAGCCTGGAAAGATTGGCCGCATGGAGTGCCAGTATCAATTGTGTCTGACAGAGATCCTAGGTTCACTTCTAGATTCTGGGGTAGTCTTCAGAGAGCCCTAGGAACTAGATTGAACTTCAGCACAGCATTCCACCCACAGACAGATGGCCAGTTTGAGAGGGTTATTCAGATATTGGAGGATATGCTACGGGCTTGTATGATTGAATTTGAAGGTAGTTGGGATACACACTTGCCTTTGATTGAGTTTGCTTATAACAACAGCTATCAATCAAGCATTGGAATGCCTCCATATGAAGCTTTGTATGGCAGAAAGTGCAGAACTCCCTTATATTAGGATGAAGTAGGTGAAAGGAAGATGATTGGGCCAGAAATTGTTCAGCAGACAGAGGAAAAGATCAGATTGATCAGAGATAGACTCAAGGCTGCATCGCATCGAGAAGTCCTATGTTGATCTGAAGAGAAGAGATATTGAATATGCAGTGGGTGATAAGGTATTCCTCAAAGTTTCTCCTTGGAAGAGGATTATGAGATTTGGCAGAAAGGGAAAACTGAGTCCTCGTTTCATCGGACCATATGAGGTTCTGGAAAGAGTGGGTCCTTTGGCATATCGATTGGCATTACCTCCAGAGCTAGCAAGGATACACAGTGTCTTCCATGTGTCCATGTTAAGGAGGTACAGATCTGACCCATCTCATGTACTATCGGTTGAGGAGATTGAGGTAAATCAAGACCTCTCATATGAGGAAGAACCCATAAAAATTATGGCTTATGAGGTGAAGCAGCTGAGGAACAAACAGATACATCTGGTTAAAGTGTTGTGGAACCATCATTCAAGCCAAGAAGCTACTTAGGAACGAGAAGTGGATATGAGGAGACAGCACACACAACTATTCAGAGACTAATGCTAGGTAAAATTTCGAGACGAAATTTATTTTAAGTGGGGGAGAATTGTAACACCCCTAAGTTCAGTAGTGCGTTCTACTATTCCTGTGATCAGTGTTGTCCGGACAGCTAGGATGCCTAGAACTACACTTCGATATGAGTGAGGAGACATAAAATAATGAAATACAAGAAAAGAAAATACAAGAAAAACAAAGGAAAAGTAATTGTAAAGAAATGCAACCAAGTTAAGCGAGCCGAGAACCCTAGCGATGGGTGACCGCACCGGGAAGTCACCGCATGGACCGTTGATTAGCCCTGGACCACGGGGAACCCTGGAAAATATTTTTAGGACTTAAATAGACCCCTATTGAAGTATAAATATCATTAGAAATATTAAATAAAAATTAAATAATTAGTACAAAGAAAAGTGAGAAATCAAAAAACGGACAAAACCCGGTGTTACCGAAAAATAGGGAATGCAACCCGAACAGGGGCATTGTGGTCATTTGACATCCCGAGTTGTCTTTTGACCTAAATGTCCATTAAAAATAAATAATATTACACTTGAAAAATATAATGAAAAATTAAATTAGGGGTACTTAATATAAATAGCAAAAATGGGGTTCAAATTAGGTAATTAACATATTTAAGCATATAATATAATTGATTTCATGTGAGTGGACCACTAAGGATTATAATATGTATTATGTGGGCAGATTACTCCACTAAAACTTCATCTTCAACCTTTGAAGACCACCATTGCCGAAATGAAAGCCTTAGAAAGCTCCATTGCCGAAATTTGAAGAAGCTTCATCATCCTCTCCATTTCACCTCCAAACACCAAGGTTACTTCATTAAAGTTTATCCCCACATCACAAGGAAGAGTTTGATAGCAATTTCAAGAAGTTTTAGTGAAGATTTAAGAAGTCTCATCCATAGGTAAGTTTGAGATTTTTATTGTTGCTTTATTAAAGTTTGTAAGGGTGTTATGGGTGTTTGATTTATGAAGAAATTTTTGAGGTTTGATGTTGAATGGGAATGTGTACTTTTGGCAGCCATGGAAACACCTTGAAGATAGTTTACTCTTGCTTGTAAATGGTGGATTAAAAGGTTGATTAAATATTTATGTGTATGGGAAATCATTGGGTGATTATACTTAATATATGTAAATGTGAAATGAAATTTAAAGCTTGGAAATTAATGGAATGTAAATGTACCATTGTGGCAGTTTGTTAGCTCTTGAAGAATGCTGGAATTCATGCTTGGTTTATAGAATAATGATGTTAAATTGTGATAGGGGTTATGGCAGTTTGAGTGCATGTATGATGGTGTGAAGTTGGATATGTAAATGAGCATGAATTGGTGATTGAATTGTTGTAAATTGAGTTGGACAAATTCTGCACTTATTGGTGCACATTGAATGTAATTGTAAGCTGCCAAAATGACCTATAAAATGTTGTAAATTATGTTTAGGTTTTGGTACAACCAAAATTGGTTTGAATGTTGAGTTTGGTAAGTGTTAAAAGTGATCAGTGGTGTGTATGGAAGAAATGTTATAAGGCAGTTTGTATTTTAGGCCTAGAACTTTAAGTGTGTGGCTCCAATTTGTATGAGACCAATTGGAGGTGAAACTAGGCACAAAATGTGCCAACTTTCATGAAGGAAGCATACCAAAATTCTGCTTGCAAAGTAGCTTGAAAAATGACCAAATCCGTATTAAGTGCAAATAAGGCCTGAAAATTGACCATTTGGGCAGCAGTTAGTGTTTAGGCCATAACTCACTCAAAACAAGTCCAATTGACCTAAAATTTTAACCATGAATAGTTAAGACCCATATCTACAAGTCTTATGAAGACACCAAAGCCCAGAAATGACCATAAGCAAGTCAAACAGCTTGCACAAATTCGGGTCCAAAAACTGGCAGAACCTAAAATGACCTAAAGTGACCTAAAGTGACCAATTTTAGTGCAATTTGACCAGCAGTAGTAAAATGACCATAACTTGGTCTACATAACTCAGAATGACCTGAAATTTTGCCTCGCGTTCCATAAGACATAGATCTACAAGTTTGTAGTTTTGACCAAAACCAGAAAATCGAGAGAACTAGGTCGTCCGGCTAGATCAAACTAGTATCCCGGAATCCAGCAAATTGCAAGAAAACGCAAAATACATAGAAATGAATTTGGTAACATGTACCAACCCTAAAATACTATCGAATGTGACATATTAATAACATTAAAACCTAATTTACCTAGAATGCATCGAGGGTCGACATATTAGGTTGACTAAGCAAATATTAGAATTCAGTGAATTACTTATCAGGCATTATCGTTAGAGACAGTTTAAATGAATACTGAAACACTTCAAATTGTGTTTCTCAGTTAGCAAAGACTCAGGAAAAGGGAAGGAAACACTGAGTCAAGGCCAGGAGACAGTTATCAGAGGTTTGTGCACAACAACTATTTCTTTTGAATTTTTCAATTGAAATGAATTATGACTATTTGTACATTTTTGTTTTAAATTGTGGAGATGTGTTTGAATGGATATTTATCGCTTGAAAAGCACTGTAAATGGTTTGAAATTGTGAGAAATTGTTTGAATGATATTGATGGATACTTATTGATTGAAAAGCATTGGAAATGGTTTGAAACCACAGCTATCATGTATATTGATTGTATTCCTCGCTCGCATGTCTAGTGGGACGAATTGAATTCCCTCTCTGGCTGAAGTGTTGAGGTGCGTGCCTATTGAGGATGAATTGGATGAGTACTCATATTTTTGCTAGCTAGCTATGTTATTTCTCATTAGTCATCGACTTTTAGGACGAATTGAATACCTCATTAGCCATCGGCTTTTGGGACGAATTGAACTTTGGAACATGATTAAGCTGTGTGTGATTTATTGATATGTATTATGAGATTGTGAAATGGAGTTAAATTCTTATTGACATTCACTGTCTTTTGAATTTAATCATGATTTGATTTATTGAAATTATTGTGATATTGAGAAATGGAGTTTAAATTCTTGTTGACATTTACTGTCTTGAATTTAACTATGGTTTTAAGTATCCACTATTTATATAACTTGTGATTTGTGATTTAAAGTTGTATTTGGTTAATGTTGTGCACCACTGAGACATTGTCTCAGCGATAGCTTTTCATTGCTGTCGCAGGTAGACAGACCGATAGGGTAGCAGACTAGACTGCTAGTACATCCAGCGAGAGATTTTCGGGTATATTGAGTATACCACATTTTGCATTTTGTACTGTAATGTATGACCACTGTATGTATATATTGTTTTTGATTTTGAACAGTTGTAAATTAAAATTGTACATTGAAGTTGTAAAGTAAATTATGAGTTATTTTGACTTGTAAAAAAAAAAAAATTTGTATTATATTTCTTGTATCTTAGTCTTTGAAAAATTACTATGGATTTGAGTTGAGAAATATGTTGTGTTGAGAGACATGTTGGAGTTGAGATTTGGAAATATATATTATATATTGAAGTGCTTTTTACAGGTTTTCTGAAGAACTGTTTTATCCAAAATACAGATGGCACTCTGCCAAAATTTTTACAGAAATTTCAAATAATTCAAATGTGTTAGTTCTATCACTTCAGTTCACAAAAGTTTTTAACACCTGTAAATAGTGCTCACCACTATAAAAGAAGTAAGAAAAGTTTTTAAAATCCCTTGTTGTGTATTTAATGGGTTATCAGTAGACGGAGTTGGTAATTCATTAGGTATACTACGGGATCATGTTATGCCTTACAGAGGGGTAGGGTGTGACACCAGTAGAGGAAGAAATTGAATGGGTACCCATAGATTGAGCTAGCTAGCCTTGAGATTCCTTATAAGCCTCTGGCTATTGAGATGAACATTGTTCTGATGGCATGATATAACTGTGTGTTTTATGAAATCTATTTTGAGACTATTTGGACTAAAAGTTTATAAATTATGTTTTATATTTGTTTTTCATTTTCAGTACCATATTTGAATAAATATGATTGAATTATGCATAAAATGTTATTTTAGTATGTTGTGCACCACTGAGTCATAGTACTCGTGATGGTCATTCATTCTTTATCACAGTAGAGAGCGGTAGAAGCGGTGAGTGAAACTAAGAATCTTGAGCTACTTTTGGATATTTTATCGAGTATAATTTTATACCCTTATTGTATATATTTCTTTTGATGTAAATAACTGTATGTACCTTTGTAAATGGCTCTTGAGCAGATTGTACAGATTTTGTAATAATATTAATTTGGACTTCCTTATGTAACTTTTGGACTAATGAATGTAAATTAAATTTTCTTTAATGCAATGAGTATGACATTAATTATTACTACTTTTGGAAATAATTGAATTGAAATTTTGAGTTGTGAACTATTTATTTGAAATGTAGAGTTTGGGGAAAATTTGTGTTGATTGAGTTGAAATGGTGGTTGATTTTAGTTGAAGTGTTATATTCGAAGTGTTTTCAACAGGTAAAATTTTTTTGTTTTCTCAAATACAGCCGATACTCTGCCAAAATTTTCCTAAAATTTGCGGAAAAATGGAAATGGACAGAATTTTTACATGACTTTTAAACCTTAATTAAATGTTTTAAATTCCTACCAGAAATGCTCACCACTTCCAAAAAGTAAGAAAATAGTTTTAAAATCCCTTGTAGTATATTTAATGGGTTATCGGTAAGCGAAGTACGGTAATTCATTGGGTATACTATGAGATCATGTTATGCCTTATAGAGAGGTAAGGTGTGACATGTTTTAGTGGTATCATAGCTAATTTTTGAAGTATGTTTTGACTTGTGAATTTGTGTCTTTTCTTTGATGAGTGCAACTGCTCAATGTCTTTATTTGTTACATACAGTGCATTATATCATAAATATGAGCTAATGGAGAGAAATCTCCTTGTGTTATTTATTTAGGAGATATCCTAACTCCAAACTGAAATGGAAGAAGGGGATCGCTCAGTTGAGCAGTCAGTAGAGGCTGAGGCCCAAAGGGAAGGCCCAACTCTCCAAAATGTTAGTGGTTCAGTGGCACCAGCCCCACAAATGCCACAGTTTCCGGCACATTTCACCCACAAATGTTTCAACAGATGGCTGGGAGTATACCTACTCAAGCTCCACTCCAAACGCCGGTGGTGCAACCTCAGGCTCCAGCCAGACAATATGACAAGCTATTGAAAAATGGGTTGACAGAATTCAAGGGTACAGTAGACCCTCTAGAGGCAGAGTAGTGGCTGGAGAGAATGGACCGAGTATTCAAGAAACTGCACTGCCCAGATGAACTGAAATTTGAATATTCCATGTCATTACTTTAAGGGGATGCATATGATTGGTGGAAGACCATCCCCCACAGCTTGGCAGAACCACCAGTATTGACCTAGGACGACTTCATCAGAGAATTTAGACAGAAATATGTCCCAGATGCATATGTGGACCAGAAATTGTAAGAATTTTTAAGTCTGAAGCGAGGGAACCGGTCTGTGGTAGAGTATGAAAGGGAGTTCTCCCGCTTAAGCCATAATGCAGGGAGTCTCCTATCTACCAGCAGAGAAAGGTGCAAGAGGTTTGAAACCAGCCTGAAACCTAGTCTAAGAATACAAGTGGTCAGATTTAAATACAATGACTTCTCTGAAGTTATGTCCCAAGCACTTAAAGTAGAGAGAATTGAGTTAGAAGCGACACCAATGAAAGAGAAAACAGAGAAGACTGAAAAATTATAGCAAGATAAAGGTGAAAAATCAGTTGAGCAAAGTTCTAGTGGTAATACTATAAAAAGAAGGAAATTTAGGGGATCAAGCAGAGGTGGAAGGTCTGGTAGAGGTAGATTTTTTGGACAGAGACCCCCTTGGTCTAGTCAGCAGACGTCTAGGAATTCTCACCCTCCCCGCCCCTGTGAGACATGTGGCAAGACTCATGGGGGAGTATGCTATTGGGCTATAGTGTGGAGGCACGAGCCATCTGGCCAAGGACTGCACCAGTGCCTGTAGATTTGGGCCAGCTCCTACCACTGCAGAAGGATCTATTCAGAGTTCTGCTAGCAGAGGTTCACAACTAGTTAGTAGAGATAGAGGCAGAGGTCGGGGTAGCACTTTAGGCAGTCAGGGTATAGTAAACCAGTCAGAACAAGGTAGTGCTTTGGCCAGAGTCTACACTATGAGACAACGGGAAGAAGCTGAAACTTCTGACATTGTGGCTGGTACATTCTCTATCTCTGATCAGAACGTTTTTATCTTGTTTGATCCAGGATCTACACACTCATATGTTAGTGCTAGCATAGTTAGCTCCCTTGTTGTTCCGTGTGTCAAAATGGGTTTTGAAGTGATAGTAACTAGTCTGTTAGGACAAGAGGTCTGGGTCAATAGTATCTATAGAGATTGTCCTTTGGTGATCCAAGGACATGTTTTTCTGTCAGATTTGATTGAAATGCCCTTCAGAGATTATGATATCATCTTGGGCATGGATTGGTTAGCCAGGCATCATGCAATGATTGACTGTAGATTGAAGACAGTCACTTTTGGTCTCCCTCTGTATGGTGATGTGGTAATACATGGGGAGAGGCAGTTATTGCCATCAAACATCATTTCGGCTACATTAGCCAGGAAGATGATCAGAAAAGGGTGTGAAGCATACTTGGCACATGTGATAGACACCCAAATGGGGAGTCCAGCATTGAGGGACATCCCTACAGTATGTGATTTTCCCAATGTGTTCCCTAATGAGTTGCTAGGATTACCTTCAGAAAGAGAGGTGCAGTTTGAGATTGATGTGATGCCTGGTGTGGACCCCATCTTAAAAACACTATATAGAATGGCACCTGTAGAATTGAAAGAGTTGAAAGTGCAGTTGCAAGAGCTGCTTGACAAGGGCTTCATTCACCCTAGTGTGTCACCTTGGGGAGCACTAGTGTTGTTTGTTGAAAAGAAAGATGGCACTCTTCGTTTATGTATTAACTATCAGCAGTTGAATAAGGTGACAATAAAGAATAGATACCCATTACCCCGCATTGATGACTTGTTTGATCAGTTAAGGGGTGCAGCTGTGTTCTCCAAAATTAACCTGAGATCGGGTTATTATCAGCTGAAGGTGCAAGAGCAGAGTATCCTTTAAACTACTTTTAGAACTCGATATGGCCATTATGAGTTCCTGGTCATGCCATTCGGGTTAACTAATGCTCCAGCTGCATTTATGGATCTGATGAACACTATCTTCAGACCATACCTCGACCAGTTTGTAGTGGTGTTTATTAATGACATCTTGGTGTATTCGAGGAGTGCAGAGGAGCATGATAGACATCTGTGGATTGTACTGCAGACTTTGAGGGAGAAACAACTATATGTAAAATTATCAAAGTGTGAATTTTGACTGAAGGAAATATCCTTCTTGGGGCGCATAGTATCGGTAGAGGGCATCAAGGTAGATCCAAGTAAAATAGAAGCTGTCCTTAATTGGAAGCCACCCATAAATATCACAGAGATTCACAGTTTTCTGGGTTTAGCTAGATACTACCGTCAATTTGTGAAGGGATTTTCTATGTTGGCTTCTCCAATGACTAAGCTACTTTGAAAAGATGTGAAATATAAGTGGACGGATAAATGCTAGCAGAGTTTTGATGAATTGAAGAGGTGTTTGACTGAGGGTCCAGTCCTGACTTTACCTACACCAGGTAAAGAATACATAGTTTATAGTGATGCTTCTTACAATGGGTTAGGCTGTGTACTGATGCAAGATTGAAATGTCATTGCATATGCATCATGCCAGCTGAAACCGCATGAGAGGAACTATCCGACACATGACTTAGATCTTACAGCTATTATATTTGCTCTTAAGATCTGGAGACACTACTTATATGGGGAGAAGTGTTACATCTACACAGATCATAAGAGTTTCAAGTATCTGGGCACTCAGAAAGAATTGAATTTGAGACAGAGGAGATGGTTAGAATTAATTAAAGACTATAATTATATGATAGACTATCAGCCAGGGAAGGCAAATGTTGTGGTTGACGCCTTAAGTCGCAAGACTATGGCAAGTCTATAGGTTTCTCCTTTGTCTATGGTACACGAGTTGAGAGCATTACATGCCAGCTTAGAGATTAATGATGAGGGGCAGACAACAGTTGCATGGCATGTACAACCAGTGTTGATTGATAAGATCAGAATGACTGCTTAGAATGATAAGAAATATCAGAAGCTATTAGAAGAAGTCAGACAGGGCAAGCAACCAGAATTCTCAATGAGAGATGATGGCCTACTGCTTCACCAGGGCAGAATGTGCATTCCTAATGATGTTGATTTGAGGCAGATCATTATGAAGGAAGCACATGAGTCTCCTTTTGCTATGCACCCTAGTGGTACTAAAATGTACAGAGGACTGAAAGAACATTACTAGTGGATGGGTATGAAAAGAGATGCGGCATAATTTGTTTCCAAATGCCTAACTTTTCAGCAAGTGAAGGCAGAGCATCAAGTACCAGCTGGTTTGTTACATCCACTACCAGTACCGGAATGGAAATGGGAGAGATTAATGATGGATTTTTTGATGGGACTTCTGAGGAGACAGAAGAGCCATGATACAGTATGGGTCATTGTTGACAGAATGACCAAGTCTGCTCATTTTTTGCCTGTCCAAATGGACTACAGTTTAGAAAGATTGGCCAAGTTATACATTGATGAGATAGTACGACTGCATGGAGGGCCCATATCCATTGTATCTGACAGAGATCCTAGGTTCACTTCTAGATTCTGGGGTAGTCTTCAGAGAGCCTTAGGAACTAGATTGAACATCAGTACTGCATTCCACACACAGACAGATGGCCAGTCTGAAAGGGTAATTCAGATTTTGGAGGACATGCTACGGGCTTGTGTGATTGAGTTTGAGGGCAGTTGGGACTCACACTTGCCTTTGATTGAGTTTGCCTATAACAACAGCTACCAATCAAGCATTGGAATACCTCCATATGAAGCTTTGTATGGCAGAAAATGTAGAACCTCATTGTGTTGGGATGACATGGGTGAAAGAAAGATGATTGGGCCAGAAATTGTTTAGCAGATTGAAGAGAAAATCAGATTAATCAGAGACCGAGTCAAGGCTGTATCAGATCATCAGAAGTCCTATATTGATATGAAGAGGTGAGATATTGAATATGCAGTGGGTGACAAAGTATTCCTCAAGGTTTCCCCTTAGAAGAAAATTATGACATTCGACAGAAAGGGGAAACTGAGTCCTCATTTCATCGGGCCGTATGAGGTTCTAGAGAGAGTGGGTCCTTTGGCATACCGTTTGGCACTACCTCCAGAGTTGGAGAAGATATATAATGTCTTCCATGTATCGATGTTGAGGAGGTACAGATCTGACCCATCTCATATATTACCAGTGGAAGAAATTAAAGTGAATCCAGACCTCACATATGAGGAAGAACCCATAGAGATTTTGGCTTATGAGGTGAAGCAGCTACGGAACAAATAGATACTGTTAGTAAAAGTGTTGTGGAACCATCATTCAGGCCTGGAGGCTACTTGGGAACGAGAGGAGGACATGAGGAGACAGCACCCAAAGCTGTTTAGAGACTGATACTAGATAAAATTTTGAGACAATTTATTTTAGGGGGGGGAGGGGGGGAGAATTGTAACACCCCTATTTGCATAGCCTGGTACATTTTACTGTTTAAGTGACCGGTGTCGGTCTAGACAATTAAGAGAATTAAAACATCATCTAAGACACCTAGATAAGCCCTGAATGAAAATAATTAGTAATTGCCAGTTAGTTAGTTATAAATAAGAAAAATAGAACAAAAAAGATTAAATGAGTCAGAAGTCACAGCGATGGGTGACCCTCCCAGGAAGGGACTATGAGGGCCATCGTAACCCGAATTCTAAACCAAAAAATGTGACGCCGTGGTCCTTAGGACTATTGCGAACACAATGGAAAAGAGAAAATCACAGAAAAGAATTGTTAAGCAGGTTAAATAATTAGGTCAGGGATTCGTAAGAAATATCGAATAATTTGCAAACCAAATTGAACCAGCGAAGAGCAATTTGGTCAATTCACCCCTAGAGCTGACTCCTGACCTAACTGTCCAATAAAATCAGAGAAATAAAAATTTTGGAATCGAGAATTAAATTAAAGAACTAATGGAAAAATAAATGAAAATAGAAAAAGAGAAAAGAAAAGTTATTACATCATGCTTACCTCACCTTTATAAATCATAAATAATTTGTAATTTTTCCTACATAATTTACCAAGTCAAAATCATTATTAAAGACATAAGAATAAATTAAAATTAAAAGAAACAAAAATTTCTTCATCTTCCTAAAAGTGTGCCGTCCACTCTCATCTCTCACTCTCTCCATTTCTAAACCTACATGGAAGCTTGAACTCAAGCTTTTGATCCCATCAATTAACCCTAAATTCCTTCAAAGCTCTCCATTAAACTTTGTTAACTCAACTAGAAAAGAGGATTGAAGAAGAAAAGGAAGGAGAAAGGTGAAAGAAATTGGTGATTGAAAATCAAAGTTTGAGGTTAGTGAGCAAACTTCCATTCCTTTGTTTAATTTCTATGTTTTTGGTTCAAGTAACTTTGATTTTCACTTAAAAATCAAAAGGAAACACTTGTTGGGGGATTAAGATGGAATTTGGCCAGCTTATGTTAGGGTTTGAAATGAATGATTTTGATGCAATTGACTAGTTATTTTGGTTGAATGAAGTATGTAGACATTGAATGTGTACTTGGATTTCATTAAGTATTAAATTTATGTAATTAGGGTTCTTGACATCTTGGAAAATTGGGAAAAATTTGTGGTATTGGTCAATTGATGTAATTGACCTTATTTGAGTTGAGAAATGGTTAATTAAGACCATTTGTGGTGTGTTTAAATTGATGGAACCAAGTTACAATTCGGATTGGTTAGTGTTCAAATTCTGGCAGCTTGACCTAGGTCCATTTCAGGGGCCAAAATTGGAAATTTACCAACCCAATTTGTGTGAGGCCAATTGAGAATGCAAATAGACACATAATGGACAATTTTTTATTCAGGAATCTTACCCAAAAAATAACTATAGCTTAGTGAACAATTAGGTCAAACTAAGGTGTAGTGCACTGCCACTGTACCAAAATAACCAAAACTGCCAGAACCAAATTAGGTGCCTAGAAATTCTGGATAGACCAATCCGGACAGCCCTGTTTAAATGGCCATAACTTGGGCTACAAAACTCCAAATGGAGTGATTCAAAAAGGGAATTAAAGTTAAGACAATAAGGAACCAGTTTTATGTGGAACACTTTGCCAAATTCTAATAGCAACATGACCAATGGAACAATACAAAATAGGACACCAAATCTAGAAAATTTGAAATTATGCCTAGGAAACCTAAAAATCTAAGGAGCAACAAAAACCAACAAAATTGGTAATCAAAATGTGGTATATGGGTGAAATTGAAATCCCTATACCTATTAAGTATAAGAAAGTCAACAAATTGACTTGAATAGTGTCATGAATAGTAACCTCAAAATGCAAAATTTAAAAAACGTCAAGCATATTAAAGCTAGAAATAAATAGATTTGAATTTGTTTTTGGATTTATGATAAATTGTGAAACTGAAACACTGTAAAATTGTGTGTTTCAGTTGAAAGGAATACCGAGAAAGAACCCAAGACGTCAAGTCAAGGCCTAGAGGCGACTCGCACGAGGTTTGTGCACAACATAAAATATTCTTTAAATTTCCTTTGCAAAGTGTATGAAATGAATTGTGATTTATTTATATTGCAAAATGGTGATTGAAATGTATATTATGCTATTGATCTAAATTGTTGAAAATTTAATTGCATGTGTGTTAATTGTCATTAAATGTTTGGAAAATTATTGAGATAGTTTTGAACCACAGTGTCATGACCATATATTTGAATGCCTCACTAGCATGACTAGTGGGAGGAATTAGTTTTGAATTTTGATTTCCTCTCTGGCTAAAGTGTTGAGGTGTGTGCCAGTAAAGGAAGAAATTGAATGGGTACCCACAGATTGAGCTAGCTAGCCTTGAGATTCCTCATAAGCCTCTAGCTATTGAAATGAACATTGTTCTGATGGCATGATATAACTGTGTTTTTATGAAATCTGTTTTGAGACTTTTTGGACTAAAAGTTTATAAATTATGTTTTATATTTGTTTTTCATTTTCAGTACCATATTTGAATAAATGTGATTGAATTATGCATAAAATGTTATTTTAGTATGTTGTGCACTACTAAGTAATAGTACTCAACGATGGCTGTTCATTGCTGTCACAGGTAGAGAGATTGTTAGAGCAGCTGAGTGAGTTGTTAAGGAGTACTGAGCTATTTTTGGATATTTTATCGAGTATAATTTTATACCCTTATTGTATATATTACTTTTGATGTAAATAACTGTATGTACCTTTGTAAATGGGTCTTGAGCTGTAACATCCTCCCGGTAGCAATTCCGCACAGTCTACTGTTCCGGTGACCGGTGTCGGTCCGGACAGCTAGAACTTTTGGAAAAAAAAAAAATTTAAACTAAAGTGAAGAACCATAATTAACTCAAATATTAATAAGAAAAATTTAGTAAAAATTTTAGAAATAAAATACAACCAAGTTAAATGAGCCGGTGCCCAAGCGATGGGTAACCAGAGGGAAGTTGCGGTTCTCGCAACGAGGAGCCCTAGACCCGGGGGAAAAATTATAAAATAATTTTTGAGACTCCAGAGAAGGGTCATTGAGGTTCCTATGGCATTAGAATGCCAAGAAAATACTTAGAAAAATTTTTCAATCGGTACAGACAATTTTGACCCGTTAAGCCAAACGGAGGGCATTTTGGTCATTTCGCCTTTAGAGGTGATTTTTGGCCGACTTGTCCAGTTAAGTAAATAATTAATATGACATAAAATATGAAGAAACATTGCCAAAAATTAAATTGAAAATAAGTAGAGAAGAAAAGAATAGAAAATGAGAAAAATGCCCATTTATGACATATGATGATGTCATTTTAAAAGCTTCCACCAATCCCATTTAAACAACTATTTAATTAACTAATAAAAAGAGATAAACAAGGCCAAAAGAATTAAAGTACAGCTGCCTTCTTCTTCAGCCAAAACGTGAGTTTTCTCCTCCATAACCCTCAATGAGAGTTTCCTTTAATTACTTCCATTTCCCATGAAATTTCACTACTAAACCCTAACTCCTTTCATTAAAACTTGACCATATCTCTTGGGGAAGCTTTTGGCAGCCAAGAAGAAGAAAGAAAGTGAAGATTGGGACTTGGAAAAATCTGCCTACAAGAGGTTAAAGTGAGGTTAGTGCACATATGTATTTAAAACTCCTTAATTCCATGTTAGAGATGTGTAATAGGTAAGAAATTGTGAAATAAATGAACTAAACTCATGTGTATGAAGCCCATGGATTTTGGCTGCCCCTAAGGAAGGAACAAGATTGAGTGTTTGGATGGACTTGGAGTGCACTAGAGATTATGTTTAAAGTGTATGAACATAAGGATAATGAAGTAGTTGGTTAATTAAGGTAAATTGTGTAAATTTTGAATTTAAGCTAGGGTTTTGGGAGTGAAAATTTGATTTGGCTTATGGAATGATTAGTGGACATTCTAATGGTCAATTAGTGACCATTTAAGGCAAGTAAATCATAATTTGAAGTGAGCTAATGCATGGTAAACTGAAATGGGGAGGCTGCCAGAGATGCAGAAATGAGGCTGTGAGTCCAGCATGTTTGGACTGCCATATCCTTGGCTGTGTAGGTCCAATTGGTGTTTGGCCAATTGGACATGAAACTAGGCTTATAATGGCACATTTTTTCTGAAGAAACCATGCCCAAAAGACCAAAGCAAGAGGACCAAAACTTGGCCCCAATCCGGACACCCTGCAACAGCCCCTGCAGAATTGACCAAATGAATAGTAACTGTTCATTTGGCCATAACTCACTGTAGATTTGGTCAATTGACCTGAAATTTTTACAGCAACAAGTTAAGACATAGACAAACAACTTTCATGAAGAAACCTACCTCAAATTATGACCATAACCTAACCCAAATGGCAGTCACAGTCACTGTTCAAACCTGCAACTCTGCAGATTTTGATTTGAGCAGTAATGTTTGGATGGCTATAACTCTCTCTAGAAAACTCGGATTTAGGCGATTCTTGAACCGATGAAAACCTAAGGCATAGTAGAACATTTCATATGAAGAAAGTTAGACCAAATTATGAACTTAACTTGGTCAAATTACTGACCAAACTTGGACTAAAAATCTGCAAGACCCAAAATCTCAGCATGAACAGTGCACGTGAACAGTAAACTTATTTTGGCCATAACTTGAGCTACAAAACTCCAAATGGAGAGATTCAAAAAAGGAAATTCAACTAGACAAAATAAGGAACAACTTTCGTGTTTACCATTTCCTCAAATTCCCACTGTAAAAATAACAAATGGAACAGTAAATATGAAGCATGAAAACCGAAAATTTTGCTCAATTAGCATTAAGCTTAAAAATGGTATTGGCAACCAATACCAACAAGTTTGAAATACAAAATGTGGTATGTTTGAGGTGTTAAGACCAATACACCTATTTTCTATCCAAAAGTCAACTTTTTTGTTGACTAATGAGGTGAATAGTGACACGAAAACCAAAAATTGGCAATTTTGCCAAAATGACCTAAGCTTTGAGAAAGTGACCAAAACCAACAAGTTTTAAATGTAAAATGTGGTACATTGGGAGTGTTAAAACCAATGCACCTATGATCTATGCAAAAGTCAACTTTTTGTTGACTATTAAAGTGAATAGTGACATAAAAACTTAAAATTCAAAAATTGAAGAATTCAAAAGTATCAAATGCCCTAGTAGGCCTAATGTGATTGGTTTGGATAGGTTGGCATGCCAATAGGGTTCTAATAGCAGTACTGTGTATGATGTATGGCTTCATTGCCATTCTGTGATGTGATAGCCTATGGCTATACTGATTATGATGTTTTACTTGGCTTTAAGCCTTATTGCTTATATGGCTTATTAGCCATTATGTTTGCACACCGGGAGACACATTGTGACCGATGGTGTGACGACGAGGTACACAGTACCGGTGCTAGTTTACCCGTTTATCCAGTCCGGTCAATTTGTATAGGTTACTTGGGCATGGAAAAGTATAACTGTAATTGAATTGATTGTTAAAGAAAATACGAAAATTAAATATCAGAAATGATTACGATAGAATACAAAGAAACTCAAGATCATGAAGAAAATAAATAAACAAAATGCATGAAGAAGTTAATATCATAAAACGTAATTAGCCCTCCACTAAACATTAAGTTGGTAATTATTCAGTTCTTATGAACACAATGGCTAAGAAATTATGATTTTTATTTGCATATTATTTCTTTCTATTTTATTATTTGCACCACTAAGCTTTATGCTTAGCGCGTCGCTTTTGCAACGCATAGGTGCGAAGATCGATCGAGAGCCGGTAGACCACGATTGGGTAAGTCCATCCTGCGATTCTGCATAGTGTCCGTGTCACCTCACAAAGACTCTGATGCATTGGTAGGACACTAGGTGTCGTTTTGGTATTTTATAATTGATCTTATTTTTTCATGTGTAAATGAACTTATGAAATGTAATTTGATGCTCATGTAAATAATGAGAATTGTGTTTGTAAATGAAAAAGTGAATGTTTATCTGTGATATATATATGATTATCACATGAAATGAATGATTGAGAAATGAATATGAACTGAAAAATATTGAGATTTTGATAAATGGAGTTGAGATGAATGAATAAGAATATAGGAAGTGTTTTTCACAGGTTCCGAAGAACTGTTTTCTCCATTTTTAGCCGGTACTTTGCCGGATTTTCTATAAAATTCTCGGAACCTCAAATAAATTATAATTTCGATAAATGGCTTAAATAAATTATATTTCACAAGTTATATTCAAAAGGAAGAATAAAAATTAATTAAGATAAAATAGAGTGCTCGGCACACTGAGTGGCATAACTTGCTCGGCTACACTGTAGTCGGGTAAGGGGTGTCACATTTATTGGTATCAGAGCGCGGTTTAGGCATTTCTGGACCTAGATAGATTGCATATCATGCATTGCATTCATAAGAGTCGAGGTGACACTATTGCAGATCTGTATTTCCTGTTTATTTTAGGTTAAGGTATGGAATAAGAGAGTGAAGAGACAATGAGATAGCGAATGGAGATGAGAAGGAGACTATATTTAAGATGAAAAAGGATGAGTACATAACTATTTGAGGATAGGATTGAGATTAAGGAGAAAGTAAAGTAGGATAACACGGAAAGGTAAAGAAATAAAGAGGTAATAGCTCCTTGGCTATTTACATTGGATAAATTTCGAGGACGAAATTTAAATAAGAGGGGAAGAGTTGTAACATCCTCCCGGTAGCAATTCCGCACAGTCTACTGTTCCGGTGACCGGTGTCGGTCCGGACAGCTAGAACTTTTGGAAAAAAAAAATATTTAAACTAAAGTGAAGAACCATAATTAACTCAAATATTAATAAGAAAAATTTAGTAAAAATTTTAGAAATAAAATACAACCAAGTTAAATGAGCCGGTGCCCAAGCGATGGGTAACCAGAGGGAAGTTGCGGTTCTCGCAACGAGGAGCCCTAGACACGGGGGAAAAATTATAAAATAATTTTTGAGACTCCAGAGAAGGGTCATTGAGGTTCCTATGGCATTAGAATGCCAAGAAAATACTTAGAAAAAATTTTCAATCGGTACAGACAATTTTGACCCGTTAAACCAAACGGAGGGCATTTTGGTCATTTCGCATTTAGAGGTGATTTTTGGCCGACTTGTCCAGTTAAGTAAATAATTAATATGACATAAAAGATGAAGAAACATTGCAAAAAATTAAATTGAAAATAAGTAGAGAAGAAAAGAATAGAAAATGAGAAAAATGCCCATTTATGACATATGATGATGTCATTTTAAAAGCTTCCACCAATCCCATTTTAACAACTATTTAATTAACTAATAAAAAGAGATAAACAAGGCCAAAAGAATTAAAATACAGCTGCCTTCTTCTTCAGCCAAAACGTGAGTTTTCTCCTCCATAACCCTCCATGAGAGTTTCCTTTAATTACTTCCATTTCCCATGAAATTTCACTACTAAACCCTAACTCCTTTCATTAAAACTTGACCATATCTCTTGGGGAAGCTTTTGGCAGCCAAGAAGAAGAAAGAAAGTGAAGATTGGGACTTGGAAAAATCTGCCTACAAGAGGTTAAAGTGAGGTTAGTGCACATATGTATTTAAAACTCCTTAATTCCATGTTAGAGATGTGTAATAGGTAAGAAATTGTTAAATAAATGAACTAAACTCATGTGTATGAAGCCCATGGATTTTGGCTGTCCCTAAGGAAGGAACAAGATTGAGTGTTTGGATGGACTTGGAGTGCACTAGAGATTATGTTTAAAGTGTATGAACATAAGGATAATGAAGTAGTTGGTTAATTAAGGTAAATTGTGTAAATTTTGAATTTAAGCTAGGGTTTTGGGAGTGAAAATTTGATTTGGCTTATGGAATGATTAGTGGACATTCTAATGGTCAATTAGTGACCATTTAAGGCAAGTAAATCATAATTTGAAGTGAGCTAATGCATGGTAAACTGAAATGGGGAGGCTGCCAAGAGACAGCAGAAATGAGGCTGTGAGTCCAGCATGTTTGGACTGCCATATCCTTGGCTGTGTAGGTCCAATTGGTGTTTGGCCAATTGGACATGAAACTAGGCTTATAATGGCACATTTTTTCTGAAGAAACCATGCCCAAAAGACCAAAGCAAGAGGACCAAAACTTGGCCCCAATCCGGACACCCTGCAACAGCCCCTGCAGAATTGACCAAATGAATAGTAACTGTTCATTTGGCCATAACTCACTGTAGATTTGGTCAATTGACCTGAAATTTTTACAGCAACAAGTTAAGACATAGACAAACAACTTTCATAAAGAAACCTACCTCAAATTATGACCAGAACCTAACCCAAATGGCAGTCACAGTCACTGTTCAAACCTGCAACTCTGCAGATTTTGATTTGAGCAGTAATGTTTGGATGGCTATAACTCTCTCTAGAAAACTCAGATTTAGGCGATTGTTGAACCGATGAAAACCTAAGGCATAGTAGAACATTTCATATGAAGAAAGTTAGACCAAATTATGAACTTAACTTGGTCAAATTACTGACCAAACTTGGACTAAAAATCATAAGACCCAAAATCTCAAGGCATGAGCGATTGCACGTGAGCAAGAAACTTATTTTGGCCATAACTTGAGCTACAAAACTCCAAATGGAGAGATTCAAAAAAGGAAATTCAACTAGACAAAATAAGGAACAACTTTCGTGTTTACCATTTCCTCAAATTCCCACTGTAAAAATAACAAATGGAACAGTAAATATGAAGCATGAAAACCGAAAATTTTGCTCAATTAGCATTAAGCTTAAAAATGGTATTGGCAACCAATACCAACAAGTTTGAAATACAAAATGTGGTATGTTTGAGGTGTTAAGACCAATACACCTATTTTCTATCCAAAAGTCAACATTTTTGTTGACCAATGAGGTGAATAGTGACACCAAAACCAAAAATTGGCAATTTTGCTAAAATGACATAAGCTTTGAGAAAGTGACCAAAACCAACAAATTTTAAATGTAAAATGTGGTACATTGGGAGTGTTAAAACCAATGCACTTATGATCTATGCAAAAGTCAACTTTTTGTTGACTATTGAAGTGAATAGTGACATAAAAACTTAAAATTCAAAAATTGAAGAATTCAAAAGTATCAAATGCCCTAGTAGGCATAATGTGATTGGTTTGGATAGGTTGGCATGCCAATAGGGTTCTGATAGCAGTACTGCGTATGATGTATGGCTTCATTGCCATTCTGAGATGTGATAGCCTATGGCTATACTGATTATGATGTTTTACTTGGCTTTAAGCCATATTGCTTATATGGCTTATTAGCCATTCTGTTTGCACACCGGGAGACACATTGTGACCGATGGTGTGACGGCCCGAGGTACCTGGTACCCAGTGCTAGTTTACCCGTTTATCCAGTCTGGTCAATTTGTAAAGGTTACTTGGGCATGGAAAAGTATAACTGTAATTGAACTGATTGTTAAAGAAAATACGAAAATTAAATATCATAAATGATTACGATAGAATACAAAGAAACTCAAGATCATGAAGAAAATAAATAAACAAAATGCATGAAGAAGTTAATATCATAAAACGTAATTAGCCCTCCACTAAACATTAAGTTGGTAATTATTCAGTTCTTATGAACACAATGGCTAAGAAATTATGATTTTTATTTGCATATTATTTCTTTCTATTTTATTATTTGCGCCACTAAGCTTTATGCTTAGCGCGTCGCTTTTGCAACGCGTAGGTACTGAAGATACTGATCGAGAGCCAGTAGACCACAGATTGGGTAAGTCCATCCTGCAGTTCTGCATAGTGTCCGTGTCACCTCACAAAGTCTGATGCATTGGTAGGACACTAGGTGTCATTTTGGTATTTTGTAATTGATCTTATTTTTTCATGTGTAAATGAACTTATGAAATGTAATTTGATGCTCATGTAAATAATGAGAATTGTGTTTGTAAATGAAAAAGTGAATGTTTATCTGTGATATATATATGATTATCACATGAAATGAATGATTGAGAAATGAATGTGAACTGAAAAATATTGAGAT
The DNA here is from genome assembly GCF_030052815.1 of Hevea brasiliensis. Classification (NCBI taxonomy): domain Eukaryota; kingdom Viridiplantae; phylum Streptophyta; class Magnoliopsida; order Malpighiales; family Euphorbiaceae; genus Hevea; species Hevea brasiliensis. Next base: position 49,940,628 of record NC_079494.1, read on the forward strand.
TTTGATAAATGGAGTTGAGATGAATGAATAAGAATATAGGAAGTGCTTTTCACAGGTTCCGAAGAACTGTTTTCTCCATTTTTAGCCGGTACTTTGCCGGATTTTTTATAAAATTCTCGGAACCTCAAATAAATTATAATTTCGATAAATGGCTTAAATAAATTATATTTCACAAGTTATATTCAAAAGGAAGAATAAAAATGAATTAAGATAAAATATAGTGCTCGGCACACTGAGTGGCATAACTTGTTCATCTACACTGTAGTCGGGTAAGGGGTGTCACATTTATTGGTATCAGAGCGCGGTTTAGGCATTTCTGGACCTAGATAGATTGCATATCATGCATTGCATTCATAAGAGTCGAGGTGACACTATTGCAGATCTGTATTTCCTGTTTATTTTAGGTTAAGGTATGGAATAAGAGAGTGAAGAGACAATGAGATAGCGAATGGAGATGAGAAGGAGACTATATTTAAGATGAAAAAGGATGAGTACATAACTGTTTGAGGATAGGATTGAGATTAAGGAGAAAGTGAAGTAGGATAACACGGAAAGGTAAAGAAATAAAGAGGTAAAAGCTCCTTGGCTATTTACATTGGATAAATTTCGAGGACGAAATTTAAATAAGAGGGGAAGAGTTGTAACATCCTCCCGGTAGCAATTCATACGATCTCTTATTCGGTGGTAGTGTTGGTCCGGACAGCTAGAACTTCTGGAAAAAAAAAATATTTAAACTAAAGTGAAGAACCATAATTAACTCAAATATTAATAAGAAAAATTTAGTAAAAATTTTTGAAATAAAATACAAACAAGTTAAATGAGCCGGTGCCCAAGCGATGGGTAACCAGAGGGAAGTTGCGGTTCTCCCAACGAGGAGCCCTAGACCCGGGGAAAAAATTATAAAATAATTTTTGAGACTCCAGAGAAGGGTCATTGAGGTTCCTATGGCATTAGAATGCCAAGAAAATACTTAGAAAAATTTTTCAATCGGTACAGACAATTTTGACCCGTTAAGCCAAACGGAGGACATTTTGGTCATTTCGCCTTTAGAGGTGATTTTTGGCCGACTTGTCCAGTTAAGTAAATAATTAATATGACATAAAATTTGAAGAAACGTTGCCAAAAATTAAATTGAAAATAAGTAGAGAAGAAAAGAATAAAAAATGAGAAAAATGCCCATTTATGACATATGATGATGTCATTTTAAAAGCTTCCACCAATCCCATTTAAACAACTATTTAATTAACTAATAAAAAGAGATAAACAAGGCCAAAAGAATTAAAATACAGCTGCCTTCTTCTTCAGCCAAAACGTGAGTTTTCTCCTCCATAACCCTCCATGAGAGTTTCCTTTAATTACTTCCATTTCCCATGAAATTTCACTACTAAACCCTAACTCCTTTCATTAAAACTTGACCATATCTCTTGGGGAAGCTTTTGGCAGCCAAGAAGAAGAAAGAAAGTGAAGATTGGGACTTGGAAAAATCTGCCTACAAGAGGTTAAAGTGAGGTTAGTGCACATATGTATTTAAAACTCCTTAATTCCATGTTAGAGATGTGTAATAGGTAAGAAATTGTTAAATAAATGAACTAAACTCATGTGTATGAAGCCCATGGATTTTGGCTGCCCCTAAGGAAGGAACAAGATTGAGTGTTTGGATGGACTTGGAGTGCACTAGAGATTATGTTTAAAGTGTATGAACATAAGGATAATGAAGTAGTTGGTTAATTAAGGTAAATTGTGTAAATTTTGAATTTAAGCTAGGGTTTTGGGAGTGAAAATTTGATTTGGCTTATGGAATGATTAGTGGACATTCTAATGGTCAATTAGTGACCATTTAAGGCAAGTAAATCATAATTTGAAGTGAGCTAATGCATGGTAAACTGAAATGGGGAGGCTGCCAAGAGACTGCAGAAATGAGGCTGTGAGTCCAGCATGTTTGGACTGCCATATCCTTGGCTGTGTAGGTCCAATTGGTGTTTGGCCAATTGGACATGAAACTAGGCTTATAATGGCACATTTTTGCTGAAGAAACTATGCCCAAAAGACCAAAGCAAGAGGACCAAAACTTGGCCCCAATCCGGACACCCTGCAACAGCCCCTGCAGAATTGACCAAATGAATAGTAACTGTTCATTTGGCCATACCTCACTGTAGATTTGGTCAATTGACCTGAAATTTTTACAGCAACAAGTTAAGACATAGACAAACAACTTTCATGAAGAAACCTACCACAAATTATTACCAGAACCTAACCCAAATGGCAGTCACAGTCACTGTTCAAACCTGCAACTCTGCAGATTTTGATTTGAGCAGTAATGTTTGGATGGCTATAACTCTCTCTAGAAAACTCAGATTTAGGCGATTCTTGAACCGATGGAAACCTAAGGCATAGTAGAACATTTCATATGAAGAAATTTAGACCAAATTATGAACTTAACTTGGTCAAATTACTGACCAAACTTAGACCAAAAATCTGCCAGACCCAAAATCTCAGCATGAACAGTGCACGTGAACAGTAAACTTATTTTGGCCATAACTTGAGCTACAAAACTCCAAATGGAGTGATTCAAAAAAGGAAATTCAACTAGACAAAATAAGGAACAACTTTCGTGTTTGCCATTTCCTCAAATTCCCACTGTAAAAATAACAAATGGAGCAGTAAAGATGAAGCATGAAAACCGAAAATTTTGCTCAATTAGCTTTAAGCTTAAAAATGGTATTGGCAACCAATACCAACAAGTTTGAAATACAAAATGTGGTATGTTTGAGGTGTTAAGACCAATACACCTATTTTCTATCCAAAAGTCAACATTTTTGTTGACCAATGAGGTGAATAGTGACACCAAAACCAAAAATTGGCAATTTTGCCAAAATGACCTAAGCTTTGAGAAAGTGACCAAAACCAACAAGTTTTAAATGTAAAATGTGGTACATTGGGAGTGTTAAAACCAATGCACCTATGATCTATGCAAAAGTCAACTTTTTGTTGACTATTGAAGTGAATAGTGACATAAAAACTTAAAATTCAAAAATTGAAGAATTCAAAAGTATCAAATGCCCTAGTAGGCCTAATGTGATTGGTTTGGATAGGTTGGCATGCCAATAGGGTTACGATAGCGATCTGCGTATGATGTATGGCTTCATTGCCATTACGTGATGTGATAGCCTATGGCTATCACGATTATGATGTTTTACTTGGCTTTAAGCCTTATTGCTTATATGGCTTATTAGCCATTCTGTTTGCACACCGGGAGACACATTGTGACCGATGGTGTGATGGCCCGAGGTACCTGGTACCCAGTGCTAGTTTACCCGTTTATCCAGTCTGGTCAATTTGTATAGGTTACTTAGGCATGGAAAAGTATAACTGTAATTGAACTGATTGTTAAAGAAAATACGAAAATTAAATATCAGAAATGATTACGATAGAATACAAAGAAACTCAAGATCATGAAGGAAATAAATAAACAAAATGCATGAAGAAGTTAATATCATAAAACGTAATTAGCCCTCGACTAAACATTAAGTTGGTAATTATTCAGTTCTTATGAACACAATGGCTAAGAAATTATGATTTTTATTTGCATATTATTTCTTTCTATTTTATTATTTGCACCACTAAGCTTTATGCTTAGCGCGTCGCTTTTGCAACGCTGTAGTGCTGAAGATCTTGATCGAGAGCCAGTAGACCACAGATTGGGTAAGTCCATCCTGCAGTTCTGCATAGTGTCCGTGTCACCTCACAGGCTACAGTGCATTGGTAGGACACTAGGTGTCATTTTGGTATTTTGTAATTGATCTTATTTTTTCATGTGTAAATGAACTTATGAAATGTAATTTGATGCTCATGTAAATAATGAGAATTGTGTTTGTAAATGAAAAAGTGAATGTTTATCTGTGATATATATATATATATGATTATCACATGAAATGAATGATTGAGAAATGAATGTGAACTGAAAAATATTGAGATTTTGATAAATGGAGTTGAGATGAATGAATAAGAATATATAAAGTGTTTTTCACAGGTTCCGAAGAACTGTTTTCTCCATTTTTAGTCGGTACTTTGCCGGATTTTCTATAAAATTCTCGGAACCTCAAATAAATTATAATTTCGATAAATGGCTTAAATAAATTATATTTCACAAGTTATATTCAAAAGGAAGAATAAAAATGAATTAAGATAAAATAGAGTGCTCGGCACACTGAGTGGCATAACTTGCTCGGCTACACTGTAGTCGGGTAAGGGGTGTCACATGAGCAGATTGTATAGATTTTGAAATAATATTATTTTGGACTTCCTGATGTATCTTTTGGACTAATTAATGTAAATTAAATTTTCTTTAATGCAATGAGTATGACATTAATTATTAATAATTTTGAAAATAATTGAATTGAAAATTTGAGTTATGAACTATTTATTTGAAATGTGGAGTTTGGGGAAAATTTGTGTTGATTGAGTTGAAATGGTGGTTGATTTTAGTTGAAGTGTTATATTCGAAGTGTTTTCAACAGGTAAAATTTTTGCTTTCTAAAAATTTAATTTCTGCTTCCAGGTCCCCCTGGAGTTGTGCTGCTTTTTATGTTAACAAATCTTCTGAAAATGAAAGAGGAGTCTCTCGACTTGTTATTAACTACAAGCCTCTTAATAAAGCTTTAAAATGGATTTGTTACCCGATTCCAAACAAAAGAGATCTTCTTCAAAAACTTTTTGCTACAAAAATCTTCTCAAAATTTAATATGTAATCTGGATTTTGGCAAATACAGATAGCTCCCAAAGATCGCTATAAAACTACTTTCACTGTCTCATTTGGCCAGTATGAATGGAATGTCATGCCATTTGGTTTGAAAAATACCCCATCTAAATTTCAACGCATCATGAATGACATTTTTAATCCATACTCTGCATTTGGCATTGTTTACATTGATGATGTCTTAATATTTTCGTCTTCAATTCAGCAACTTTTCAAGCATCTAAGAACTTTTATCTTTGTTGCCAAAAGAAATGGATTAGTAGTTTCTAAGTCCAAAATTAGTCTTTTCCAGACTAGGATTAGGTTCTTAGGATACTATATCTCCAATGGTACAATCTCACCAATAGAAAGGTCACTTGCTTTCACTGATAAATTTCTTAACAAAATTCTTGAGAAAACTCAACTTCAAAGGTTTCTAGGATGTTTAAACTATGTCTTAGATTTCTTTCAAAACTTAAATAGATTGCTTCAACCACTTCATGAAAGACTCAAAAAGAATCCTAAGCCCTAGACACAGGAACACACTTCCCTTATTCAGAAAATCAAAACCCAAATAAAGCAAATTCCTTGCTTACATCTTGCTAATCCATTTGCTTTTAAAATTGTTGAAACTAATGCCTCTGAGCTTAGATATGGAGGAATTCTAAGGCAACTTAAAAATAATAAAGAAGTTATAGTTCAGTATGTTTCTGGACATTGGGATGAAACCCAGAAAAATTATTCCACTATTAAAAAAGAAATTTTGTCTATAGTTATGCACATTCAAAAATTTCAAAGTGATTTGCTTAATAAAAAATTTTTGCTTCGAATTGACTGTAAATCTGCAAAAGAAGTTTTAAAAAAAGATATTCAAAACATTGCTTCCAAACAAATCTTTGCTTGTTGGCAAGCTATTTTAAGTATTTTTGACTTTGATATCGAATATATGAGAGGAGATATGAATTCTATCCCTAACTTCCTAACTCATGAATTCTTGCAGACTCCTCACAATGATCCCAAGTGTAACACCCCTATGCTCGGTAGTGCGTTCTATTGTTCCAGTGACCAGTGTTGTCCGGACAACTACGATGCCTAGAACTACACTTAGATATGAGTGAGGAGACATAAAATAATGAAATACAAGAAAAGAAAATACAATAAAAACAAAGGAAAAATAATAGCAATGAAATGTAACCAAGTTAAACGAGCCGAGAACCCTAGCGATAGGTGACCACACTGGGAAGTTACCGCGCGGACCGTTGACTAGCCCTGGACCACAGGGAACTCTAGAAAATATTTTTAGGACTTAAATAAATGTCTATTGAAGTATAAATATTATTAGAAATATCAAAGAAAAATTAATTAATTAGTACAAAGAAAAACGGGAAATCAAGAAAATGACAAAACTTGGTGTTACCGAAAAATCGGTAATGCAACCCGAACAGGGGCATTGTGGTCATTTGACACCCCAAGTTGTCTTTTGACCTAAATTTCCATTAAAAATAAATGATATTACACTTGGAAAATGTCATGAAAAATTAAATTGGTGATACATAAATTAAATAGCAAAAGATAGGAGTTAAATGTAGGAATATGGAAACTTTAGAATAAATAAACATTAAATCTTTACTTAGTGCTCCACTAACCCCATTAGGTGGACCATTAAACATTATAGGATAGCAGAAATAACTCATCTTCCTCACCTTGCCAAGACCAGCCGAAACCAAGAAGAAAGAAAACCTCCATGGCCGCATTTTACAAGCTTCATGCAAGCTCCATTCTCCCATGATCCAAGCCAATTTTCTTCCATTATCCTTCACTAAAGTTGTTTTACACAACTTGGGTAGTAGATAGGCAGCAAGAAAATCAAGTTTTGGTGAGGTTTTGAAGAATTTCAAAAGTGGTAAGTATGTATTTTTAATGCTTGTTTCATTAAACCTTGAATGGATGTTATGGGTAGTTAAATTGTAGAAGGATATTTGAAGTTTGATGAGTTAAGGGAAAGGTACATTTTTGGCAGCCATGAAACTTCAATAAGACCAGTTTATCCTTGTATGTAAATGGTAGATTAAAGTATTGATGTAAGTGTTTATGTTTGTAGGAATAAATTGGATAATGTATACTAGATGTATGTGATAGTACACTTGATTTTGGAAGCTTGGAAACTAATTGAAGGAGATGTACAATTGGCAACTTTGAAGTATAGACCAAAATGTGTTGTTTCATGGTTTGGTTTATGGAATTATATTATTAAATTATGGTGCTTGTTATGGCAGTATGTATATGTGTATAAAGGTTTGAATATGGACATGTAAATGAGCTATATCATGTGGTTAAATTGTTTGTAATTGGACTTGGAAAATTCTGTACTATAATGTGCATATTGAGAATGGTTATAAGCTGCCAAAATGACCAAAAATGAGTTGCTAAATGTGTTTATATTATGGTACAAACCAGAAATGACATGGAAGAGTGACTTGGCAAGCATAGGATGTGTAATTGGTAAAGGGTGAACAATGTACAATAGGGCAGTGTATGTCTTGGCTTAGAACCTTAAGTGTGTGACTCTAATTGGTATGAGACCAAAAGGAGGTAGAACTAGGCACAAAATGTGCCAACTTTCATGAAGGAAGCTTACCAAAATTCTGCTTGGAAGATGACTTGAAAAATGACCAAATCCGGATTAGTGCTTTGAAAGTCTGAAAATTGACCATTTGGGCAGCAGTTGGTATTTTGGCCATAACTCACTCAAAACAGGTCCAATTGACCTGAAATTTTTACCATGAATAGTTAAGACATATATCTACAACTCTTATGAAGACATCAACACCCAGAAATGACCATAAGCAAGCCAAATAGCTTGCACAATTTTAGGTCCAAAAACTGGCCGAACCAAAAGTGACCTAAAAATGACCTAAACCTACCATTTTGGTACATTCTGTCCAGCATTGGTAAATTGACCATAACTTGGTCTACACAACTCAGACTGACCTGAAATTTTTCCTCGCATGCAATAAGATATAGACCTACAAGTTTGTAGTTTTGACCGAAACCCGAAAACCGAGGGAACTAGGTCATCCGGCTAGGTCAAATTAGTATATCGGAATCCAACAATTTGCAATAAAATGCACTATACATGAAAATGAATTGGGTAACATGTACCAACATTAAAAGGCTATTAAATATGACACATTGGTAACATTAAAACCTAATTCACCTAGAGTGCATCGAGGGTCAACATCTTAGGTTGACTAAGGAAATAGTAGAATTCAATAAGTTAATTATTAAGCTTTATTCTTAGAGACAGTTTAAATGAGTACTGAAACACTTCAAATTTTGTGTTTCAGTTAGCAAAGACTCAGGGAAAGGGAAGGAAACACTGAGTCAGGGCCAAGAGACAGTTATTAGAGGTTTGTGTACAACAGTTATTTATTTTGAATTTTCAATTGAAATAAATTATGACTATTTATATATTATTGTTTTAAATTGTGAAAAATTGTTTGATTGATATTTGATGGATACTTATTGATTGAAAAGCATTGTAAATAGTTTGAAACCACAACTATCATGTATATTGATTGAATTCCTCACTAGCTTATCTAGTGGGATAATTGAATTCCCTCTCTGGCTGAAGTGTTGTGGTGTGTGCCTGTTGAGGATGAATAGAATGAGTACTCATATTATTGCTAGCTAGCTATGTTATTCCTCACTAGCCATCGGCTTTTGGGATGAATTGAATTCCTCATTAGCCATCGGCTTTTGGGATAAATTAGACTTTGGAACATGATTAAGCTGTGTGTATGATTTATTAATATTTATTGTGATATTGTGAAATGGAGTTTAAATTCTTTATGACATTCATTGTCTTTGAATTTAACTATGGTTTTAAGTATCCACTATTTATATGACTTATGATTTGTGATTTAAAGTTGTATTTGGTTAATGTTGTGCACCACTGAGACAATGGCTCAGCGATAGCTTTTTATTGCTGTCACAGGTAGACAGACTAACAGGGCAGCAGACTAGACTACTAGTACTACACTGAGAGATCATCGGGTATGTTGAGTATACCATATTTTACATTTTGTATTGTAATGTATGTTCACTGTATGTATATAGTGTTCCTGGTTTTGAGCAGTTGTAAATTAAAATTGTACATTGAAGTTATAAAATAAATTGTAAATTATTTTAGTTTGTAAATATTGTGATATATTTCTTTTATCTCAGCCTTTGAAAACACTGAAAAATTATTGTGGATTTGAGTTGACAAATATTGAGAAACATATTGTGTTGATTAAATGTTGGAGTTTGAGATTGAGAAATATATTTGAAGTGCTTTTTACAGGTTTTTGAAGAACTGTTTTGCTCAAAATACAGATAGCACTCTGCCAAAATTTTTACAGAAATTACTAATAATTTAAATATGTTAGCTGTTCCACTTCAGTTCAAAAATTTTTTTTTTTAACACCTGTAAATTGTGCTCACCACTGTAAAAAGGAAGTAAGAAAAGTTTTAAAATCCCTTGTAGTGTATTTAATGGGTTATCAGTAGACGAAGTTGGTAATTCATTAGGTATACTACGGGATCATGTTATGCCTTACAGAGGGGTAGGGTGTGACACCAAGAAAGAAAACTGAAGAATCAGCAAAAGAAAAAGCTTCAGCATCCACCTCAAAGAAAGCTTCACCCAAACCCCAAGCTTCCTCCCAACAACTTATACTAAGCTAACCTAAGATAACTTCCCAAAACCCTATTGTCTCATGGAATGCTTTATTCCATAAAGAAATAGATCAACTTAACCAACCTTTAACTTTCCAAACTCCTCCAGAACAACTTTCTCCAAATGATTTGTAAGTTTGGCTTGCAGGCCTCATTAATCATCCACAACTTTGCCAGTCCCTTAGAGATTCGCTGCAAGAAGGACAACAAAAATTATTTTTAACTCAAGTATGCTCTCAAGAAGCTGAGAGAGAGATTGTTGCTCAAAATCAAAAAACCCTCTCTCAAAAATAATTTTCTCAAACTGTTTTAACTCCCAAACTTGTTCCTTCAAAGGATTTGACTTTAAAACCAAACAAACTAGTAGTTTCACAAAACTTTTCTCAACACTCTGGTTCAGCATTTAACTGGATTTTAAAGGACTCTTATCAAAGTATTTTAACGATTGAAGATGGATTTTATGATTCTAACCCTCGTTTATGTGCAACTAAGTTCTTTGGTTCTTGGCACTATAAGCCATGGGATAAATCTAAAGATCCAGCTTACTACCAAAGTATTTTGATTGAAACTGGGTTAGTCAAGATTAAACACTTCCCAGAAAACTCTCCTGTTGCAAACTATTCCACTTGCACTATATTCAAAGTTATCCACCCTGCCAATTGGAGACAAGACCTATCTGCCCCAAAGAAATTTCAAGCTAAATTTGGCCAAAGCCTCCTTTCTACTACAACTTTCACATATTGGGATTACCACTAAGCCTGGATAAATGCTTTCCTGATCAAAAACCCTAGCAACTGTCACACTTGGCTATTTTTCTTTCAGACCATTTCCAAATTTCACTTTCCCAGATGGTTTCCCCAATGGTGGAACTAGATGGGAGCCATCCCTGAAATTTTGCCCTCCGAAATCAATCAAGGCTATACAACTTTCAAGGCTTGCTATAAGCTTACAACTGAATAAGACATATTTCATCCTCTGATACTATTTGTGTGACACCCCTTACCCGTCTACAGTATATCCGAGTAAGATATGTCACACGGTGTACCGGAACACTCCATTTTATCTTAATTATTTTTATTCTTCCTTAATTAATTTTTAAGATAGTTTTGAATATAACTTGTGAAATATAATTCATTTAAGTCATTTATTGAAATTATAATTTATTTGAGGTTCCAAAAATTTTATAGAAAATTCGGCAGAGTACCAGCTAAAAATGGAGAAAACAGTTCTTCGGAACCTGTGAAAAACACTTCCAATAATCATATCCAATCATTTTCAAACTCCAATATCAAAATCTCAATATAATTTTTATTGTCAACAACATCTCCATTTCTCAATCATTCATTTCTCATGGTACTCATATATAAGCAATAAGTAAATACTCAAATTTTCCATTCATAATCACAGTTTTCATTATTTACATGAACATCAAAATACATTACATAAGTTTCATTTACACAAAAGAAAATAAAAGTTAGATACCAAATACCAAAATGAAACCTAGTGTCCTACTAATGCACTGAAAATGGTGAGGTGACACGGACACTATGCAGAGCTGCAGGAGGTCTCACCCAGTCTGTGGTCTACCGGGCTCTCGGTCAGGATCTCCAGAACCTACGCGTGGCAAAAGCAACGCGCTAAGCAATGATGCTTAGTGGTGCCAATAATATAATAAAAAGAAATAACAGAAATAAATATGTAGTGAATGTATTAATGTCTCATTGTAAATTAATTTTCTTTGAGTATTTGTAGTCGTACTTATTTTGTACTGGTTATATTCATTATTTCATTACATTTATCCACTTTCATTTTTGGTTGCCCAAGTAACCTATACTGGACGACTGGACTGGATAAACGGGTAAACTGGCACTGGGTATCAAGTACCTCAGGCCGTCACACCATCGGTCACATTTATGTCTCCCGGTGTGCAACAGAATAGCTAATAAGCTGTAATAACATTAGGCACAAGGCCAAGTATCAACATAATGTCAGAACGGCTAAAAGCCATGAAATCACAGAATGGCATAATGCCATGTGCAGTACTGCTAACTGAACCCTATTGGCATGCCAAACTATCCAAACCAATCTTGTTAGGTATACTAGGGCATTTGATACTTTTGAATTTTACAATTTTTGAATTTCAAGTTTTGGTGTTACTATTCCCTTCATTAGTCAACAAAAATGTTGACTTTTGCATAGAAAATAGGTACATTGGTTTTAACACTCCCAACATACCACATTTTGCATTCAAAATTTGTTGGTATTGGTTAACAATACCATTTCTAAGCTTAAAATTAATGGAGCAGAATTTTCAGTTTTTATACCCTATCTTTACTGTTCCATTAGTTACTGTTGCAGTGGGAATTTGAGAAAATGATAAACATGAAAGTTGTTCCTTATTTTGTCTAGTTGAATTTATTTTTTTGAATCACTGCATTTGGAGTTTTTTAGCTCAAGTTACGGTCTAAAAACCACAACTGGCCGGATTGAAAAATTTCAGAACTGACCATATCTACAGTGCAGTAAACAGTAACTCCATCTCCCTTGTTGGATAGGTTCTGGTCATAATTTGGGGTAGAGTGCTTCATGAAAGTTGTTGGTCTATATCTCATCTAGTTGCTGGTAAAATTTCAGGTCAATTGGATCATTCTACACTGAGGTATGACCAAATGAACAATCACTGTTCATTTGGTCATTCTGCAGAAACTGGTTGCAGGACACCCGGGTTGAGGCAAGTTTTTGGTCCACTTGGTTTGGTCTTTTGGGCAGGGTTTCTTCACCAAAGTTGTGCCATTATGTGTCTAGTTTCATGTCCAAATGGCCAAACACCAATTGAACTTACACAGCCCAAGTTATGGCTGTCCAAACAGGCTGGACTCACAGCCACACCTGCAAGTCACCTAGGGCAGCCACACTAATCCTAATTCCTATCACTAAACACGCTTCAATTCTTGTTTACCAATAGCCAAATGGTAAGTAATTGACTATTAAAACTTTAGTTTATGTCCATTTTCATCCACTACCAAAATTAAATTTCAAAACCCTAACCCTAATTGACCAAGCCTCTAATTCATGCATCTTACTCCTTATTTTCTATACTAATCATATAATTTCTAAGAGGGGCAGCTAATATGTCACTTTAAACCAAAGAATTCTCCTAACTCTAACTCATATCAAGGCTGCCAACATTTCATGGAATATAACCATGCTTCATTAATTCAATTTTTGTCAAATTTTCAACTTAACTTAGCTCAAATTCATGATTAGAAAGATGTAAAAGCAAAGAATATGGCACTAACCTTAGTAGGGCAGAATTTTCTCTTATGAATTCTTCACTTTTTTTTTTGTTTTCTTGGCTGCCAAACACTCTAGCAAGGTTGGGTGACAAATTTAGTGAATGACTTTATAGAATTTGGGATGAGAAATCAAAGGATTGAAGGTATAAAAGAACAAGAGTTATGGAGGAAGAGGGAAAGGAATTTCGGCTGGCTGAAGAAGAAGGAAGACACCAGAATTTTTTCTGTCCATTTAATCTCTTTTAAGTGTTTTAAGAAGGCTTGTTAAATTTTGATTGGTTGGGAGTATGTAAATGACATCATGTGATGTCATTATCCCTAATTTCCTTCATTTTTCTTTTCTTTTCTTTTCTACCAAATTTCAATTTAATTTTTAGCAATATTTATTCATATTTTATGTTATAATAATTATTTACTGAACTGGACAAGTTGGCCAAAAATCGCCTCTGAAGGCGAAATGACCAAAATGCTATCCGTTTGGCTGAACGGGTCAAAATTGTCTGTACCGATTGAAAAATTTTTCTAAATATTTTCTTGGCATTCTAATGCCATAGGAACCTCAATGACCCTTCTCTGGAGTCCCAAAAATTATTTTATGAATTTTTTCCCCGGGTCTAGGGCTCCTAGTTGCGAGAACCGCAACTTCTCACTAGGTTACCCATCGCTAGGGCACCGGCTCATTTAACTTGGTTATATTTTATTTCTAAAATTTTTCCTAAATTTTTCTTATTAATATTTGAGTTAATTATGGTTCCTCACTTTAGTTTAAATATTTTTCCAGACGTTCTAGCTATCCGGACCGACACTGGTCACCGGGATAGTAGAATGTACGGAGTTGCTACAGGGAGGGTGTTACAACTCTTCCCCTCTAATTTAAATTTCGTCCTCGAAATTTACCTGATGCAAACAGTTGAGGGAACTGTTGTCTCATCGTCTCTTCACTTTCCCAAGTTGCCTCCTCGGTGTTGTGGTGCCTCCAAAGCACTTTCACCAGTGGAATCTGCTTATTCCTCAACTCTTTCACTTCCCGAGCCAGGATCCGTATGGGTTCTTCTTTATATGTCAAATCCAGTTGTACTTCAATTTCTTCCATGGAGATGACATGTGAAGGATCTGAGTGGTATCTTCTTAGCATAGACACGTGGAACACATTGTGGATCTTGTCCAGCTCTGGTGGTAAAGCTAGCCTATAGGCCACTGGACCCACACGTTCAATGACTTCATATGGGCCAATGAACCTAGGGCTTAACTTACCTTTTCTTCCAAACCTCAATACCTTCTTCCACGGTGACACCTTGAGGAACACTTTGTCGCCAACCGCATATTCTATTTCTTTTCTCTTCAGGTCGGCATAAGATTTCTGTCTGTCTGAGGCAACCTTCAGATTGGCTTTGATTAGTTTTACTTTCTCCTCAGTCTGTTTCACCAGGTCTGGCCCTACCAGTTTGTCTTCGCCCAATTCAGTCCAGCACACTGGAGTTCTACATTTTCTCCCATACAGTGCTTCATACGGGGCCATTTGGATACTAGCTTGGTAGCTATTGTTGTATGCAAATTCTGCCAGTGGGAGGTATCTATCCCAACTTCCCTCAAACTCAATGACACAACCCCTCAGCATATCTTCAAGGACCTGGCATATATTTCATGTTATTATTATCATTTTAATTCAATATTTGTATCAATTCCATTGGTTTCAATTGTTTACCTGGATTACTCTTTCTGATTGCCCATCCGTTTGAGGATGGAAAGCTGTGCTGAAGTGGAGTTGTGTACCCAAGGACTCATGCAACTTTTTCCAAAATCTCGATGTAAACCTTGGGTCTCGATCAGATATGATGGAAAGTGGAATTCCATGCAATCTAACTATCTAACTGATATACAATTCTGCTAATTTCTCTAGTGAGTAGTCAGTCCTAACTGGCAGAAAGTGTGCTGACTTCGTCAATCTATCCACTATCATCCATACTGCATCATGTTTCTTCTGGGTGAGAGGTAGACCACTTACAAAATCCATGGTGACTCGATCCCATTTCCATTCAGGTATGCGTATAGGCCGTAGCAAACCTGATGGAACTTGATGTTCTGCCTTGACTTGCTGACATGTCAAGCATTTAGTCACATAGTCAGCTATGTCCTTCTTCATACCAGGCCACCAATACTGAAGCTTTAGATCATGATACATCTTTGTACTTCCTGGGTGCATAGCATAAACACTGGCATGTGCCTCTTTCAGAATACTGGCTTTCAATTCCCCATTATCTGGTACACATACTCTTCCTTTGTAGTAGAGACACCCATCTGCTTTCACCTCATAGTCAGTTACTTTTCCCTCTGAGATTTTGCTCATAATAGCCATTAATTTTTCATCTGCCTTTTGCCCATCTAAAATCTGCTGTAGCAGGTTTGGCCTCACTTGCAACTCAGCCAAAATATCTCCATCTCGAACCAAAGATAGACGGGCATTCAATGATCTCAAAGCTGTGATGGATTTTCTGCTCAAAGCATTAGCAACTACATTTGCCTTCCCAGGATGGTAGTCAATTACACAATCATAGTCCTTCAGGAACTCAATCCATCGTCTCTGTCTAAGGTTGAGCTCCTTCTGGGTTGGCAAGTATTTCAGGCTTTTGTGGTCCGTGTAAATGTAGTACTTTTCACCATATAAGTAATGCCTCCATATCTTCAGTGCGAAGATAATTGCTGCAAGCTCTAGATCATGGATAGGGTAATTTTGTTCATGTGGCCTTAGCTGTCTGGAAGCATAAGCGACCACCTTTCCCTCTTGCATCAATACACACCCTAACCCATTATGAGAGGCATCACTGTAGACCACAAAGTCCTTTCCCGACACTGGCTGTGTTAATACTGGTGCCTCAGTCAACATAGCCTTCAACTTCTCAAAACTGGTCTGACACTTGTCATTCCAGTCGAATCTGACATTCTTGTGCAACAACTTGGTCATTGGAGCAGCTATTAAGGAAAATCCCTTCACAAATCTTCTGTAATACCCAGTTAGCCCCAAGAAGCTTCTGACCTCAGTTGTATTTCTGGGAGGCTTCCATTCCATCACTGCTTCTATTTTCTTGGGATCCACCCTAATCCCATCCGCTAACACTATGTGTCCAAGGAATGCAATTTCATTTAACTAGAAGTCACACTTGGACAACTTAGCATACAGCTTCTTTTCTCTCAGGGTTTGCAGAACAATCCTCAAATGCTCATCATGTTCTTCACTGGTCTTGGAATACACCAGAATATCATCAATAAAGACCACTACGAACCGATCTAAGTGTGGATGGAAGATACGGTTCATAAGGTCCATGAATGCCGCTGGTGCATTTGTTAGGCCAAAGGGCATCACCAGAAACTCATAATGCCCATACCGGGTCCTGAATGCAGTCTTTGGCACATCTACATCCTTCACCCTCAACTGATGATACCTTGATCTGAGATCAATCTTAGAAAATACTCCTGCTCCTTTCAACTGATCAAACAAATCATCAATTCTAGGCAATGGATATTTGTTCTTCACCGTCACTTTATTCAACTGCCGGTAATCGATGCATAACCTCAAAGTCCCATCCTTCTTTTTCACAAACAGCACTGGAGCTCCCCATGGTGACACACTGGGGCGTATGAACCCCTTATCAAGCAACTCTTGCAACTGAGTCTTCAACTCCCTCAATTCAGTGGGTGCCATCCTATAAGGAGCAATGGAAATGGGTGCTGTACCCGGCATTACCTCAATAGCAAACTCGACTTCCCTTTCTGGTGGCAAACCATGCAATTCTTCAGGGAACACATCTGGGAAGTCTTTTACTGTGGGTATGTCACACAGATCTGGCTTAGCCTGCCTAGTATCCACCACATGTGCTAGGTAGGCTTCACAGCCTTTTCTCATCAGTTTTCTCGCAACTGTGGCTAAGATAACATTGGACAAGAAATCTGTCCTTTCACCCACAACAGTGATCTCATTACCCTCAGAAGTTTTCAGAGAAATTCTCTTCAATTTACAATCAACTATTGCCTGATGACGTGACAACCAGTCCATTCCCAAAATCACGTTAAACTCGTGAAAGGGAAACTCAATTAAATCTGCCGAGAATTCATACCCCTGAATCCTTAACGGGCAACCCTTGTACACTTTGTTCACCACTACACTGTGGCATAACGGATTAGTGACCAGAATGTCTTGGTCACTCTCCCCTACTAGTATCCCCCTTTCTATGGGTAGGTTGATGCAGATGTATGAATGAGTGGATCCTGGATCCACCAATGCATGCACAGATGTAGTGTAGAGGGAGAACGTACCCCTGATGATGTCCGGGGCATCTTGCTCCTCTTGAGCTCTAATGGCATAGGCTCTGGCAGGTGGTTTGCTCTCAGGCCTCTCTGCTGGCTCAGATGCAGGCCTCTGTGATGGTCCCACTGCCTCAGATTTGCCAGATTTCGTACCCCTTTGTGGTGCAGGAGTAGGTCTGTCTGCTTGTGTTGGAGCAGCTGTAGTAGTTCTGCGTGGACAGTTCCTCAGCTGATGCTCTGTCGACCCACACCTTAAGCAGGCACCAGTCACTCTCCAACACTCCCCCTTATGCCATTTCAGACAATGTGGACATGCAGAAGATGCTGGGGCTGGTCCGCTGAACCCCATCCCTAGAGAGTTGCCCACTGATGGTGTGGACTGACCTCTCCTAGGGGTAAACTGTGGCCTGGGCCCCTGAAACTGACCCTGACCTTGTGATTGACCTGAACTCTGTGCAGGTGGACCCTTGAACTTCTTCCCAGATGCAGGAGATGAACTAAACTGACTTGGGCCCCTCTTCTGCTATCTCTCTCTTCTGGTCTGCTCACTTATTCTTACTTTTTCAACTTTTATTGCAGCTTCCACTAACTTGGTGAAGTCGGTGATTCCCAAGGCAGTGATCATGATCTTTATATTGTCATTTAATCCCTCTTCAAATCTCTTACACCTTTCAGCTTCATTAGGGACTATCTCCCTTCCGTAGCGGCTCAATCTGACGAATTCCTTTTCATACTCGGCCATCGGTGTCTGCCTCAGATTAATGAACTCTCTTCTTCTCTCTTCCAGGTATACACTACCCATATATTTTTTCTTAAATTCGGAGAGGAAGAAGTCCCAAGTTATTACTTCTGGCTGTACTTCGCTGGTCACCATATCCCACCATTCATATGCATCTTCTTGCAACAGAGATACAGCAGCTTCTAGATTTTGCTCTGGAGTGCAGTGGAGTTGTTTTAAAACTCTGCCTATTCTGTTCAACCAATTTTTCGGCTGCAACAGAATCATCTTCTCTCTTTCCAAAGAAGTCCACTGCTCCAAATTTTCTAAATCTTTCCAGATGTGATTTCTGCTGTGGAGGTGGTGGTGGTGGTGGTGCTGGCATTACCCCAGCCATTTGTCTGAAGAATTCGGCCATTTGCTGGAACATGGGCTGTGGAGGCTGAGCAGGCTCTGCTTGAGTTGGCGGAGTAGGTTCTCCCCTACCCCCAGTCTCAGCTGCTGCAGGTGGAGCATGACTCTCCACTTCCTCCTCAACTGCTCTCTGTGATGTAGGGTCCATATCCTATTCAAAATAACAAAGACAAACAGATCTGCATTAGTGTCACCTCGACTCTTACAAATGCAATGCATGGTATGGACTCAATCTAGGCCCAGAAATGCCTAAACCGTGGTCTGATACCACTAAATGTGACACCCCTTACCCGTCTACAGTATATCTGAGTAAGCTATGTCACACGGTGTACCAGAACACTCCATTTTATCTTAATTATTTTTATTCTTCCTTAATTAATTTTTAAGATAGTTTTGAATATAACTTGTGAAATATAATTCATTTAAGTCATTTATTGAAATTATAATTTATTTGAGGTTCCAAAAATTTTATAGAAAATCCGACAGAGCACCGGCTAAAAATGGAGAAAACAGTTCTTCGAAACCTGTGAAAAACACTTCCAATAATCATATTCAATCATTTTCAAACTCCAATATCAAAATCTCAATATAATTTTTATTGTCAACAACATCTCCATTTCTCAATCATTCATTTCTCATGGTACTCATATATAAGCAATAAGTAAATACTCAAATTTTTCATTCATAATCACAATTTTCATTATTTACATGAACATCAAAATACATTACATAAGTTTCATTTACACAAAAGAAAATAAAAGTTAGTTACCAAATACCAAAATGAAACCTAGTGTCCTACCAATGCACTGAAGATGGTGAGGTGACACGGACACTATGCAGAGCTGCAGGAGGTCTCATCCAGTCTGTGGTCTACCGGGCTCTTGGTCAGGATCTCCAGAACCTACGCGTGGCAAAAGCAACGCGCTAAGCAAGGATGCTTAGCAGTGCCAATAATATAATAAAAAGAAATAACATAAATAAATATGTAGTGAATGTATTAATGTCTCATTGTAAATAAATTTTCTTTGAGTATTTGTAGTCGTACTTATTTTGTACTGGTTATATTCATTATTTCATTACATTTATCCACTTTCATTTTTGGTTGCCCAAGTAACCTATACTGGACGACTGGACTAGATAAACGGGTAAACTGGCACTGGGTATCAAGTACCTCGGGCCGTCACACCATCGGTCACATTTATGTCTCCCGGTGTGCAACAGAACAGCTAATAAGCTGTAATAACATTAGGCACAAGGCCAAGTATCAACATAATGTCAGAACGGCTAAAAGCCATGAAATCACAGAATGGCATAATGCCATGTGCGATCGCTAATCGAACCCTATTGGCATGCCAAACTATCCAAACCAATCTTGTTAGGTATACTAGGGCATTTGATACTTTTGAATTTTACAATTTTTGAATTTCAAGTTTTGGTGTTACTATTCCCTTCATTAGTCAACAAAAATGTTGACTTTTGCATAGAAAATAGGTACATTGGTTTTAACACTCCCAACATACCACATTTTGCATTCAAAATTTGTTGGTATTGGTTAACAATACCATTTCTAAGCTTAAAATTAATGGAGCAGAATTTTCAGTTTTTATAACCTATCTTTACTGTTCCATTAGTTACTGTTGCAGTGGGAATTTGAGAAAATGATAAACATGAAAGTTGTTCCTTATTTTGTCTAGTTGAATTTATTTTTTTGAATCACTCCATTTGGAGTTTTGTAGCTCAAGTTATGGTCCAAAAACCACAACTGGCCGGATTGAAAAATTTCAGAACTGACCATATCTACAGTGCAGTAAACAGTAACTCCATCTCCCTTGCTAGATAGGTTCTGGTCATAATTTGGGGTAGGCTCCGGTCATAATTTGGGGTAGGTTCCTTCATGAAAGTTGTTGGTCTATATCTCAACTAGTTGCTGGCAAAATTTCAGGTCAATTGGATCATTCTACACTGAGGTATGACCAAATGAACAATCACTGTTCATTTGGTCATTTTGCAGAAACTGGTTGCAGGACACCCGGGTTGAGGCAAGCTTTTGGTCCACTTGGTTTGGTCTTTTGGGCAGGGTTTCTTCACCAAAGTTGTGCCATTATGTGTCTAGTTTCTTGTCCAAATGGCCAAACACCAATTAAACTTACACAGCCCAAGTTATGGCTGTCCAAACAGGCTGGACTCACAGCCACACCTGCAAGTCACCTAGGGCAGCCACACTAATCCTAATTCCTATCACTAAACACACTTCAATTCTTGTTTACCAATAGCCAAATGGTCAGTAATTGACCATTAAAACTTTAGTTTATGTCCATTTTCATCCACTACCAAAATTAAATTTCAAAACCCTAACCCTAATTGACCAAGCCTCCAATTCATGCATCTTACTCCTTATTTGCTATACTAATCATATAATTTATAAGAGGGGCAGCTAATATGTCACTTTATACCAAAGAATTCTCCTACCTCTAACTCATATCAAGGTTGCCAACATTTCATGGAATATAACCATGCTTCATTAATTCAATTTTTGTCAAATTTTCAACTTAACTTAGCTCAAATTCATGATTAGAAAGATGTAAAAGCAAAGAATATGGCACTAACCTTAGTAGGGCAGAATTTTCTCTTATGAATTCTTCACTTTTTTTTTTGTTTTCTTGGCTGCCAAACACTCTAGTAAGGTTGGGTGACAAATTTTAGTGAATGACTTTATAGAATTTGGGATGAGAAATCAAAGGATTGAAGGTATGAAAGAACAAGAGTTATGGAGGAAGAGGGAAAGGAATTTCGGCTGGCTGAAGAAGAAGGAAGACACCAGAATTTTTTTGGTCCATTTTGTCTCTTTTAAGTGTTTTAAGAAGGCTTGTTAAATTTTGATTGGTTGGGAGTATGCAAATGACATCATGTGATGTCATTATCCCTAATTTCCTTCATTTTTCTTTTCTTTTCTTTTCTACCAAATTTCAATTTAATTTTTAGCAATATTTATTCATATTTTATGTTATAATAATAATTTACTGAACTGGACAAGTCGTCCAAAAATCGCCTCTGAAGGCGAAATGACCAAAATGCCCTCCGTTTGGCTTAACGGGTCAAAAATGTCTGTACCGATTGAAAAATTTTTCTAAATATTTTCTTGGCATTCTAATGTTATAGGAACCTCAATGACCCTTCTCTGGAGTCCTAAAAATTATTTTATGAATTTTTTCCCCGGGTCTAGGGCTCCTAGTTGCGAGAACCGCAACTTCTCACTAGGTTACCCATCGCTAGGGCACCGGCGCATTTAACTTGGTTATATTTTATTTCTAAAATTTTTCCTAAATTTTTCTTATTAATATTTGAGTTAATTATGGTTCCTCACTTTAGTTTAAATATTTTTCCAGACGTTCTAGCTGTCCGGACCGACACTGGTCACCGGGACAGTAGAATGTACGGAGTTGCTACAGGGAGGGTGTTACAATTTGCTTCAAAGTTCTTTGTGCCATGGGTTCTTTCATAGGATTATGGTTACAAAACTAATCAACTTCTCCAAGAGCTAGTTCTGATTCGCAAGTTCAAAATTAGATGGTGGTTTAAATTTCAAAAACATCAAAAGGCCTCCTTAGAAGCTATGGAACAATGGCTACTCAAATAGCCTAAGGAACAAAGACAACTTCCTCTAACTTCTGCCCAAGACCCTACGACTTTTTTAGCCCAAAAATCAAATGCTCAAGCCCTCTTGGCCCATGCTAAGTCTGAAGAAGAATATTTCACCATCATGCAACAATTGCTGAGTAACAGGTCCTCCACTTTAAAAACTCCAAGCCATGCCAGCTCATCTTCTGATGTAGTCAGCCTCGAAAATGATAATGAGGATGACTTCTTTGGAATATTTTTAGCATTAAAGCATCAGTAACTCTTCACATGTTTACAGTCCAAAGACAACTTTTGGTCATTTCAAAGGCTTTAACCTCTCCAATTGCAACAACTTTCGACGCACTAACTATTGGCATCTTCCAATTTTCACATGTGTAATAATTGCTTATGATATTTGTAAACCTCCTTCCTTCATCTATAAAAGGAGAAGGCTCTTCACTCTTAGAACAAGTTTTTCTTTTGGATACCTATCCCTTTCCCCTATTCTATCTCCTTGTAAGTGTCAGATATTAAAACTTCAATAAAAACTACCTTATCTTTCACATTATTCTTTCTTTTATTTATATCTATATTTGTGGCTGGTTCTACTGCCCATATTTTTATGCTTTAATTTCTTTATATCTATATCTGTGGCTAGTTCTACCGCCCATATTTTTATGCTTTAATAACTTGTTGCTTTAATTGCATCTTCATTTTTATTTTACTGCATATCATTTATTGTTCTTTCTTCTTCTTCTTTATATTAATTCTATATTTGTTGGATATCCCTTTCGATCCTACTTCCCTTTATATATATATATATATATATATATATATATATATATATATATATATATATATATATATATATATATATATATATTCATATTCATTTTGATTATAACTGATAATAGATTTAAAATTTTCGACTTCAATTAAGTTCAGTTTTCTCTTTATTTCAATTTGATTCGATTAAAATAATTAGAATTGGTTAAAATTTCAATTACCTTAAAATTCAATTATTTGGTTAACGGAATGCATATTCAATAGGTATTTTGTTATTATAGTTTAATTATATTTGATGAAAAAGGACCCTTAACATTATGGGATTTGCATGTTTGAAATTTAAAATATAAATAAATAAATAAATATATATTTGATGAAAAAGGACCCTTAACATGATGGTATTTGCATGTTTGAAATTTAAAATATAAATAAATATATATATATATATATATATATATATATATATATATATATATATACACCAATTAGATTTCATGCAATTCTTCCCCTCCCCATTTTTGTTCTTTTACCCGAGCAAGCACCACCCTTCGCTCTTAACTCTGATGACTATCTTTTTAACACTCCCATTTTTTAAATAATTATTTTATATAAAAATTATAATATTTTATTATATTAAATATTATGAAAATTATTTAAAATTTTCTAAATTTTTAAAATTGGGTTTAATTTTCTTAAGATAATAAATTTCATCTATTTCTAAAAATTAATTTAAAGACCAAGTGTAAATCTAAAAATGTATTTAGACTTTATAAATTTTTTGAGTTTTCTGTAATTTTTTCAAAATTTTTGGGCCTCATTTTGGGTCAGGGCAAAGTAAAGATCCAATTTCGAGTATCTTGAATCGAACCGGCTGAATCAAATAGGATCGGATTGGACCGGTTGAATCAAACTGGCCCATCTTTTTCTTTCCTTCTTCCTCACATGTGCACCCGACCCCTCTCCCTTCTCTCTTCATTTTCTCTCTCCTCTGTCCTCCCCACCGTCGGCCACCACCTATCCCTCCTCCCCAGCTCGCCGACGCACCACCAGGGAACCTCCTCGCCACCAGCCATCACCCCAAATGCCAGAAAATTCGGCTTGAAACTCTCTCACATGTAGTGCGCGATCCATTAACTTCTCAACTAAAATCTGGCCGATCCTACCTTTAATTGGATCGGGTCCAGTCCCAATCACCTTCTACACTTTGAGAGCTTTCCAAAGACACCAAAAACACAAATTTTCATCAAGAGGTTTGTCCGATTTAAGCTCTGGAAGTTTTAGCCTATTTCAAATTTTGGGCTAAATTTCTCCCAAACTAGAAACCCTACGGAGATTCTGAGAGCACTGACATGCTCCACTCAGAGAGAGCTTCGCGGTAATATAAATTTCAAAATTTTTTGACATCGAAAATTCAGTGGGTCCCATGGACTTCGCAGTGCTTTTTCGAGCCTTAAATTAGCTTATTTAATTTCTTAAAAATTATATTATAACTCCTAGTAATGTAGGCTTCGCTTAGGTACCTTTGTTTTGGGGAAATTTCATCGGCGCCAAGATCTGCATTTCTAGGCCAGACAGATGAGCTGCTAGAGTTGCTTTGGAAATGGGTCAAAATTACAGTCCTCGCTACCATTTTTAGACACCCCAGACATGTTCTAAGCATCAGAATCAGTGTAGGTAAACCTAAACTCTAAATTTTCTCTCTCCTCTGTCCTCCCCACCGTCGGCCACCACCTATCCCTCCTCCCCAGCTCGCCGACGCACCACCAGGGAACCTCCTCGCCACCAGCCATCACCCCAAATGCCAGAAAATTCGGCTTGAAACTCTCTCACATGTAGTGCGCGACCCATTAACTTCTCAACCAAAATATGGCCGATCCTACCTTTAATTGGATCGGGTCCAGTCCCAATCACCTTCTACACTTTGAGAGCTTTCCAAAGACACCAAAAACACAAATTTTCATCAAGAGGTTTGTCCGATTTAAGCTCTGGAAGTTTTAGCCTATTTCAAATTTTGGGCTAAATTTCTCCCAAACTAGAAACCCTACGGAGATTCTGAGAGCACTGACATGCTCCACTCAGCGAGAGCTTCGCGGTAATATAAATTTCAAAATTTTTTGACATCGAAAATTCAGTGGGTCCCATGGACTTCGCAGTGCTTTTTCGAGCCTTAAATTAGCTTATTTAATTTCTTAAAAATTATATTATAACTCCTAGTAATGTAGGCTTCGCTTAGGTACCTTTGTTTTGGGGAAATTTCATCGGCGCCAAGATCTGCATTTCTAGGCCAGACAGATGAGCTGCTAGAGTTGCTTTGGAAATGGGTCAAAATTACAGTCCTCGCTACCATTTTTAGACACCCCAGACATGTTCTAAGCATCAGAATCAGTGTAGGTAAACCTAAACTCTAAATTTTCTTATTTACATAGTATTATGTTTAGAATAAAAATTCATAAAATATTTGTGAGTGATTAGAAAATTATAATTCCTTTTGCAATAGCCTTATAGCATTGTTAAGGACTGCAGGGCAAAATTTTAGAATTTTTAGAGCTAGTTTGAATGATTTTTATAGAAAGCCAGTTTTAGGAGCTATAATTGAATTTTTTGATTTTGTGATTTTTGCCTGGTTTGGAGAGCCCAGGAGGGGCCATATGATGTTGATGAGATGTAGATATGGGACTTGTGATTTTAGAAGTGTGATTTGAGCCACTTTGCAGTGGGTAGGTCCTAGGTATCGGAAAAAATCTATCGATTTTCACCATAAATTAGGGTGCCTTTTGACTCTCTAAGTTCTTATTTTATATTAGAGCTAACAAATTCATTAATATAATTGTTTAGGTGAGCAGGGACAACCATCTTCCTCCACTCAGCTGCCCCAGTAGTCTCCGATGTACTATGAGTAGATATTAATTTTATTTATAATTTCAATATTATTATACATACAAGGCATGCTCATGCATTTACTTATAATTATATGTATATAGCTATTATAGACACGCTTTGTATTGCATTATTATTTGATGAAATTAATGTGGGTGTCATCTTAGGGTAATTTGGAGTTGTGTGTATATGTCGGTATGCGTGAGGTGTGGTACTAGTTATGGGTAGAACAGGCAAATTGGCTTGAGCTAGTCTCACTTGGGGCCCTGTCCTTTTTTTTATAAGTCGGGGTGACTACGGCTTTAAGTTGATCTCGTTGACCCCTGCATTTGGATTATTAAGAGAAAGTCTGGCTCGAGTTGATCTCGCTGACAGAGGTTCGAATTAAGAGAGCTGTCTAGGGGATCAGCTCCCATATATATATATATATATATATTTGATTGATGTGACACATGATACGTGAGTGCTCCAAATTATTCTTTGTGCGAATATTGTTTGAACTTAGTTGAATGTGTTGATATATACTGCATTTCATCCTTAGGGATGCATTAACCCTAAATAGTTATAGAAATTGTATATAAAATCAATATTATCACACCTTACCCCTCTGTAAGGCATAACATGTCACACCCTACCCCTCTGTAAGGCATAACATGATCCCGTAGTATACCTAATGAATTACCAGCTCCGTCTACTGATAACCCATTAAATACACTACAAGGGATTTTAAAAACTTTTCTTACTTCTTTTACAGTGGTGAGCACTATTTACAGGTGTTAAAAACCTTCTTGAACTGAAGTGATAGAACTAACACATTTGAATTATTTGGAATTTCTGTAAAAATTTTGGCAAAGTGCCATCTATATTTTGGACAAAACAGTTCTTCAGAAAAGCCTATAAAAAGCACTTCAATATATATTTCCAAATCTCAACTCCAACACGTTTCTCAACACAACTTATTTCTCAACACAACAATCTGTCTACCTGCGACAGCAATGAAAAGCTATCGCTGAGTAAAATTTACTCAGTGGTGCACAATAACAATTTGAAATGCGATATATAAATCTTTTATTGACAGTTCACAAATCAAATGATTCACAATTCCATTTCACAATTTGCAAAATTCACCTAACACAAATTTGATCAAGTAATTGAATAATACCATTTTGCAAATCAATAACACAATTCGATCAAATAACTGAATAATACCGTTTTGCAAATCAATAACACAATTCGATCAAATAACTGAATGATACCGTTTTGCAAATCAATAACACAATTCAATCAAATAACTGAATAATATTGTTTTGCAAATCAATAACACAATTCGATCAAATAACTGAATAATACCGTTTTGCAAATCAATAACACATTTCGATCAAATAACTGAATAATACTGTTTTGCAAATCAATAACACAATTCGATCAAATAACTGAATAATACAATGTTGCCAATCGATAACATAATTTAGGCCATGACACAATTTTTTCACACATGCCGTGTTGTACACCACGACAAGACACACTCACCCCAATAATCGAAATCAATGAGGGAGGAAGCTAGCTGAATAATGAGTACTCATCCACACTCACCTCAGACTGGGAAGTCAAAGAGGGAGGAACATAATCACACTCACCCCAGACTGATAAGTCAAAGAGGGAGGAATATATCAACAATGTCATGCCAAATGTGAATCAAAACAATTTCAAATCACAATATTTCATACAAACCATAAATCACATTTTATCTCAAAATTTCCATTTGCAAAGTTGGCAATACAGTAAGTTCCAAATAAGATTCCCAAACCAAAGCAATCAAAACTTATTCATAACTCATTTCTCTACATAAATTTGCTAGTAAAAGCAGTGAATATAAAAGTATTGTGCACGGACACAATTTAAAACTATAATGTTGAATTAAATTTTTAAGTAGAAAATGAGAAGTCAAACTTATTGTGCACAAACACAATTTAAAATAATAACATAGAAATAATCATAATTTATTTCAATTGAAAAATTCAAAAGAAATACTTATTATGCACAAACACAATTTAAAATAATAACATAGAAATAATCATAATTTATTTCAATTGAAAAATTCAAAAGAAATACTTATTGTGCACAAACCTCTGATAACTGTCTCTTGGCTCTGACTCAGTGTTTCCTTCCCCTCCCTGAGTCTTTGCTAACTGAGAAACACAATTTGAAGTGTTTCAGTACTCATTTAAATTGTCTCTAACGATAATGCTTGATAAATAATTCACTGAATTCTATTATTTACTTAGTCAACCTAATATGTCGACCCTCGGTGCATTCTAGGTAATTTAGGTTTTAATGTTACTAATATGTCACATTCGATAGTCTTTTAGGGTTGGTATATGTTACCAAACTCATTTCCATGTATATTCCGTTTTCTTGCAATTTGCTGGATTCCGGGATACTAGTTTGACCTAGCCGGACGACCTAGTTTCCTCGGTTTTCGGGTTTTGGTCAAAACTACAAACTTGTAGATCTATGTCTTATTGCACGCGGGGAAAAATTTCAGATCATTCCGAGTTATGTAGATCAAGTTATGGTCATTTTACTATTGCTGGTCAAATTGCACCAAAATTGGTCATTTTAGGTCACTTTAGGTCATTTTAGGTTCGGCCAGTTTTTGGACCCGAACTTGTGCAAGCTGTTTGACTTGCTTATGGTCATTTCTGGGCTTTGGTGTCTTCATAAGACTTGTAGATATGGGTCTTAAATATTCATGGTTAAAATTTCAGGTCAATTGGACCTGTTTTGAGTGAGTTATGGCCTAAACACTAACTGCTGCCCAAATGGTCAATTTTCAGACCTCAATTGCACTTAATCCGGATTTGGTCATTTTTCAAGCTACCTTGCAAGCATAATTTTGGCAAGCTTCCTTCATGAAAGTTGGCACATTTTGTGCCTAGTTTCACCTCCAATTGGTCTCATACCAATTGGAGTCACACACTTAAAGTTATAGGCCTAAAACTCAAACTGCCTTATTGAAATTCTTGCATACACATCAAGCATCACTTTTAACACTCACCAAACTTAACCTTCAAACCAATTCTGGTTGTACCACAACCTAAACATAATTTATAACATATTATAGGTCATTTTGGCAGCTTACAATTACATTCAATGTGCACCAACAAGTGCAGAATTTGTCCAACTCAATTTACAACAATTCAATCACCAATTCATGCCCATTTACATGCCCAACTTCACATCATCATACATGCACTCAAACTGTCATAACTCCTATCACAAATTAACATCATTATTCCATAAACCAAGCATGAATTCCAGCATTCCTCAAGAGTTAGCAAACTGCCACAATGGTACACTTACATTCCATTACTTTCCAAGCTTTAAATCTCATTTTACATTTACATATACTAAGTATACATTACCCAAACAATTTCCTACACAATATACATTTAATCAATCATTTAATTCACCATTTACAAGCAAAAATAAACTGCCCTTAAAGAGTTTTCATGGCTGCCAAAAATAAACATCACCATTACAACATAAAACTCCAAAATTCTTCTCACAATTCAAGTACCCATAACCTCCTTACTAACTTTAATGAAGCACTAACCAAAAACTCGAACTTACCACTTTGGAAACTCTTCAAAACCTCTCCAAAACTTAGTCTTCTTGCTACCTATCTACTGCCCATGGTGTGGTGGTCAAGTTTAATGAAGAAACCTTAACCATTGGGAGCTTGGATCATGGACGCATGGAGGTTGGAGCTTGGACGGCCATGGGAGAATTTGGGAGCTTTTTGGCTTGGCCATGGGAAAGTTTGAGGAAGAAGATGGCTGTGCAGAAGTTAGTGGAAGATGACAGGTTTTTAATTGATTTACAAAGGGTTAGTGGTCCACTAATGTAGAAATAACATTAGTTTAATCAAAGATTTTATTTTCCCACATTAAGCTTCCCATTTTTGCTATTTATATTAGGTACCACTAATTTAATTTTTCATGACATTTTCCAAATATAATATCATGTATTTTCAATGGACATTTAGGTCAAAAGACAACTCGGGGTGTCAAATGACCACAATGCCCCTGTTCGGGTTGCATTCCCGATTTTCTAGAATAATCGGATTTTGTCCGTTTTTCGATTTCTCACTTTTCTTTGTACTAATTATTTAATTTTTCTTTGATATTTCTAATGGCATTTATACTTCAATAGGTGTCTATTTAAGTCCTAAAAATATTTTCTAGGGTTCCCCGCGGTCCAGGGTTAGTCAAAGGTCCACACCGTGACTTCCTAGTGCGGTCACCCATCGCTAGGGTTCTCGGCTCGCTTAACTTAGTTGCATTTCTTTACTATTATTTTTCCTTTATTTTTCTTATATTTTCTTTTTTTGTATTTCATTATTTAATGTCTCCTCACTCATATCGAAGTGTAGTTGTAGGCATTCTAGCTGTCCGGACAACACTGGTCACCGAAACAGTAGAACGCACTACCGAATTTAGGGGCGTTACATAACATGATCCCGTAGAATACCTAATGAATTACCGAACTTCACCTACCGATAACTCATTAAGTACACTACAAGGGATTTTAAAACCATTTTCTTACTTTTTGGAAGTGGTAAGCATTTTTGGTAGAAATTAAAAACATTTAATTAAAGTTTCAAAACTAGTTAAAATTTTTGTCCATTTGTATTTTTCTGCAAACTTTGGAAAAAAATTTTGGCAGAGTACTGGCTGTATTTGCAAAAATCGAAAAATTTTTACCTTTAGAAAACACTTCCAATAATTGTTTTCACAACTCCCCAACCACCAAAATAACTCAGTTTAACATAATTCAAATCAATTTCACAATTCAATCAAAGTTTGTCATCTCAAAATATTTCATAATTTCATTCGCATTGCATTTAAAATTTAATTTACATAAATAGATCTTAATTTACAAAAAGAAAATCCAAAATAATATTATTACAATTTATTGTACAACTGCTCAACTTTACATTAATACATATGACATTACAATATTTACATCAAAATAACTACAAGGGTATAAATAAATACTCGTACAAAAAGGTTTATGTAGTCTTCTATCTCAGTAGCAGCTCACTCTGCTGCTTTCTCCTTGCCCTTATTTGCGACAGCAAAATAAGCTATTGCTGAGTATAAAAATACTCAGTGGTGCACAATAAAAATTTGAAATGCAATACATAAAAAATTTATTAATAAATCACAATTTAAATATTTCACAAATTATCAAAACTCATTATAGCACAATTTTAGTCAAACAATTTAATAAACACAGTGTTGCCAATTCATACACAACTTAAGCCATGACACAAAATTTCCGATCAATGTCGCGTTGTACACCACGACAAAGCAATCTACAACCCCACTAATCGAAATCAATAAGGGATGTGGCTAGCTAGCTAATGAGTACTCATCCGATCTATAACCTCAACTGGTAAGCCAGAGAGGTAGGAAAATAAACGATCTCAACCCCATAAATGGAGGAGGAAAAACGTGGTACTGTCATGCTAAGTGTGAACACAATATCAATTCAAAACAAAGTACTCAAATAATTTAGGAAAGATCCAAAACAATTTCCAAAGTCATTCATTTTTTTTTAGTCACAAAATGGCAATACAATTTATAAATAACACAATGATTTCATCAGGCATAACAATTCAACTTTTCACTTAGAAAATAATTACATAAATTTATTATGCACAAATCTGACGTGAGTCGCCTCTAAGCCTTGACTCAGTCTCTTAAATTTTTCGGGTCTTTTTTAGCTGAAACACACAATTGACAGTGTTTCAGTATTTTATCTCACAATAAATTCAATAATTAAACTCATATATGCTCAACTCTAGCCCCAATATGCTTAAACTAACATTCTTGGAAATTTTTATGTCGGGGTTACTATTCATGATACTATTCAAGTCAAAGTATTGACTTTCTTATACTTTAAAGGTATGGGAAATCCAATTTTATCCACATACCACATTTTGGTTACCAATTTTGTTGGTTTTAGTTGTTCCTTTAAATTTTAGGTCTTCTAAGTACAATTTTCAATTTTTCAGATTTGATGTCTTGTTTTGTACTATTCTATTGGTCATGTTGCTGTGAAAATTTAGCTAAGTTTTCTCCATAGAAGTTGTTCCTTATTATCTTAAATTTAATTCCATTTTTGAATCACTCCATTTGGAGTTTTGTAGACCTAGTTATGGCCATTTGAACATGGCTAGCCAGATTTGGTGTTACCCAGAATTCTGGGCATTTACTGGTTAATGGCAATTTTTGTATATTGATTGTAGGTGACTTTTTGGACAGGTTATGATCAAAATTTGGATTTGTTTTCTTCATAAAAGTTGTAGGGCTATGTCTCAGCTTTCTATCGGTATAAAATTCAGGTCATTTGGACTTTCCTGGACCAAGTTATGGTCATTTACGTAACTACTGTTCATTTGGTCATTTTTGTACAGGTTAGTGTGCCCAATCCGGATTTAACCTAATTGTTCACTAAGTTATGATCATTTTCTGGGCATAATTCCTAAATGAAAAATGGTCCATTTTGTGTTTAGTTTCATTCCCAATTGACCTCATACCAATTGGGTTATTAAATTTTCAATTTTGGTCCCTGAAAGGGACCTAGGTCAAGCTGTTAGAATAGTGACTCTCACTAATCCGAATTGTAATCTCATTCTACCAATTCACACACATCACAAATGGTCCAAAGTGACCATTTCTCAACTCAATTAAAGTCAATTGCATCAATTGACCATTTCCCTAATTTTTTTTTTCCAATTTCCATGGCTCAAGAACCCTAATCTTCTAATTTCTTCAATTCAAGAAATTTACACATACACATCATCTATACAACATCAATTCACCAAGAATTCATAGTTAATTTAACTAAACACCATCAAAACTCTAAAGGACTATGGCTGGCAGAATTTCTTTCATTAAAATTCACAACTAATTTTTGTGTTTTCTAAAGTTAAATTCTTATCTTCAAGCTTATATCTATGCATACAATGCCTAATTAGTTTAAAAGAGAGCTTACCTCTTATGGAGCTCTTCTAAATTCTTGTTTCTTCAAATCTTCTTCAAGTTTTTCTCCTTAAATCTTCTTCTTGAGGTTCAATTTGAGGTTTCTACTATTTTTCACAAAAGATTTATTGTAACACCCTCTTTGTAGCAATTCCATACATTCTACTATTTCGGTGACCGGTGTCGGTCCAAACAGCTAGAACATTTGGAAAAATATTTAAATTAAAGTGAGGAACCATAATTAACTCAAATATTAATAATAAAAATTTAGAAAAAAATTTAGAAATAAAATACAACTAAGTTAAATGAGCCGGTGCCCTAGCGATGGGTAACCTAGTGGGAAGTTGTGGTCCTCGCAACTAGGAGCCCTAGACCCAGGGGAAAATTTGTAAAATAATTTTTGGGACTCCAGAGAAGGGTCATTGAGGTTCCTATGGCATTAGAATGCCAATAAAATGCTTAGATAAATTTTTCTATCGGTACAGACAATTTTGGTCTGTTAAGCCAAACGGAAGGCATTTTAGTCATTTTGCCGACTTGTTCAGTTAAGCAAATAATTATTATGACACAAAATGTGAATAAATATTGTTAAAAATTTAATTGAAATTAAATAGGCAAGAAAAGGATAGAAAATGAGAGAAATTGGAATTATGACATCATAATGATGTCATTATAATCCTCCCACCCAATCAAATGTTGACACAAAGCACTAATTTGTTTAAAAAGACTTAATGGGCAGAAAAAGAAAAAAAAAAAAAACATTTCACCTTCTTCTTCTTTCATGGTGGCCGAAACTTCTTCAAGAGCTTCCACCATTTTTGTTCAATCTCACCTTTATTTCCTTAAGCATTTCACCATTAAACCTATCCTTGTCTTCACAAAAAATTATCCACACATCTTCGGCAAGCTAAAGATAACAAAAAGAAGTAGAAAGGAGGAACTCTTGCAAGGTTGAAACTCACTCCATTAGAGGTTAGTGACTAAACTTGAGTTTTCTTTTCTAATTCATGTTAAGGGAGTGAATTGAATGCAAAATTTACAAGAAAATGGAATAAATATTGTGTATGCCATCCCACAATTTTTGGATGCCTTGGATATGGTGAAGTTTTGAGGATTTCATGGAACTAGAAATGGTAGTATGGCTGCCTTAACATTAGTCTCTTAAGTGAAATGATGAAATGCAAGTTAAATGCATGATTTGAGATGTTAGGGTTAGGGTTTGGGTATGAAATAGAGACTTTGATCATGTAATGGTGAAAGTAAGTTTATGGTCAATTAGTGACCATTTGGTTATGTGTAAACAAGAAATGAAGTGGTTTGATTAGTGGGAATTGCAGTTAGTGTTGTTGCCTTGGCTGACCTGTAGGACTAAGGATGAGTCAAGCAGGTATGGGCAGCAATAACTGTAGTTGTGTAGGTTTAATTGATGCAAGGCCAATTGGACATGAAACTAGACACATAATGGCACAAATTTGGTGAAGAAACCCTGCCCAGAAAACCAAACGAAGTTGACCTAAAAATTGCCTTAATCTTGGTGACCTGCAATCTGCCTGGGTAAAATGATCAAATGAATAGTATTTAGTCATTTGGTCATAACTCAGCGTAGAAAGGTTCAATTGACCTGAAATTTTACCATAAAGTAGCTGAGATATAGACTTACAACTTTCATGAAGAAACCTAACCCAAATTTTGACCATAACGTGTTCAAAAGGTGACCTATAGTCACTGCCCAAAACACTGTATATTTGGTCAGTCCAAAAAAATCTGGGAAGTTGGCAATCCGGCCAGTTATGGTGTTTAGGCCATAACTTGAGCTACAAAACTCCAAATGGAGTCATTCAAAAAAGGAAATGTAACTAGACACAATAAGGAACAACTTTCATGTTAACAACTTTGCAAATTCTCACTGCAAAAATGACTAATGGAATAGTAAATTCAAAGCTTGAAATCTGAAAATTTTAAACAATTAACATTAAGCTTAGAAATGGTATTGGCAACCAATACCAACAATTTTAGAATGCAAAATGTGGTATGTTGGGAGTATTAAAACCAATGTACCCATTATCTATGCAAAAGTCAACATTTTAGTTGACTAATGAAATGAATAGTAACACCTAAATTTAAATTTCAAGAATTGTATAAATTAATAGTGTAACATGCCCTAGTACACCTAGCAAGATTGGTTTGGATAGGTTGGCATGCCAATAGGGTTCTGTTAGTAGTACTGTATATGGCTTCATGCCATTCTATGTTTTATGGCCTCACGTGCCATTCTGTGATAAAATAGCCTTTGGCTATGTTAATTGAGTTTTTATACTTGAGTTTTATCCTTGATGATTATTACAGCTTATTAGCTGTTCTGTTGCACACCGGGAGACACAATGTGATCGATGGTGTGATGGTCCGAGGTACTTAGTACCCAGTGCTAGTTTACCCATTTATCCAGTCCAGTTGACTAGTAGGGGTTACTCTGGCAATGATAATGAATCGTACGAAATTTTAATCGAATAATACTGCAATAACTGCCAGAAAGTAAGTCTACCTAACATGCGAACATACATTCTACATATTTATTTTATTTTAGTTATTTTATTTTATATTATCACCACTAAGCAGAATTGCTTAGCGCGTCGCTTGTGCCACGTGCAGGTACTGGAGACATAGCTGGGGAGTCCAGCAGACCTCATACTGGGTGAGCTTTCAGATCTGCAAACAGAGTCCAGAGTCACCTCACATTTGCAGTGCATTTGGTAGGACATTAGGCCACTTTTCATCTTTCATTATTTTGTATTTTGTAAACTTCTATAATGTATATTATAAACTTATGTAATTATGTTTTTGATGTAATTATCTATGAACTATGTTTAGTATTAAATGTGAGCATTTCTCATTGAATTGAGTGTGATATGAAATGAATTGAATTTTTAGATACTGAAGTAATTTGAGAAATTGTTGAAAATATGTTAGTGGTTGACTGAGATTGAAATTATGATTATATTGGAAGTGTTTTTAACAAATTCAGAAGAACTTTTTCTCCAATTTACAGCTGGCACTCTGTCGGATTTTCTATAAAATTTGCAAAAAATTCAGATTAATAAAAAATTGTAAATAAGTGAGTAAAAAAGGGTAAATTGAATTGAAATATGATTTGGTGCTCCGGCACACTGTGTGGCATATCTTGCTCAGCTACATTGTAGACGGGTAAGGGATGTCACATTTAGTGGTATCAGAGCATCGATTTAGGCATTTCTGGGCCTAGATAGAGTGCATACCATTGCATTGTATTTGTAAGTGTTGAGGTGACACTGACGCAGATCTATTTGTTTTGTTATTTTGATCAGGATATGGATCCTGCTTCTCAAAGAGCAGTTGATGAAGAGGTGGAGAGTCATGCTCCACCAAGGGCTGAATCTGGGGGCAGAGGAGAATCTGCTCCACCAGCAGCTGAGACACCTGCCCAACCTCAGTTTGCATTATTTTAGTAAATGACCGAGTTTTACCGGAAAATGATGGGGGCAATTCCACCACCACAACCACAGCCACAACCTCCACCAACACCACAGAAGTCCCATATGAAGAAATTGCGAAAACATGGGGCTGTGGATTTCTTTGGGAAGAAGGAGGATGATCCCATGACAGCTGAAAACTGGCTGGATAGAACAATCAGAGTGCTGAAACAACTTAATTGCACCTCCGAGTTGAACCTGGAGGGTGTTGTGTCCCTACTTTAGGATGATGCATACCAACGGTGGGACACACTAACCAGTGAGGTGCAACTGGAACGGATCACCTGGGATTACTTCCTAACAGAGTTCAGGAAGAAGTATGTCAGTAAAGTGTATTTAAAAGAGAGAAGAAGAGAATTTATCAGTCTGAGATAAAGGCAACTATCAGTGGTAGAGTATGAGCAAGAATTCATCAGACTGAGCCAGTATGGGAGGGAGATAGTCCCTACAGAGGTAGAAAGGTGCAGAAGGTTCGAAAAAGGACTCAATGACAATATCAGAGTCATGATAACAGCATTGAAGATCATAGATTTTGCCAAATTAGTAGATGCTGCATCAAAAGTAGAAAGGGTCCGAATAAATGAGCAAACTAGAAGGGAAAGACAGTAGAAGAGGGGTCTGGGTCAGTCCAGTTCATTTTTCGCTCCCAGTAAAAAGAGTAAGGGTTCTCTTGCTCAGGG
Source organism: Hevea brasiliensis (assembly GCF_030052815.1). Lineage (NCBI taxonomy): Eukaryota > Viridiplantae > Streptophyta > Magnoliopsida > Malpighiales > Euphorbiaceae > Hevea > Hevea brasiliensis. The sequence goes on from NC_079494.1 coordinate 49,977,331, forward strand.
TTCAAGACAACCACAAGGTCAGGGTCAGTCCCAGGGGCCCAGACCACAGTTTACACCTAGGAGAGGCCAGTCCACACCATCAGTGGGCAGCTCTCTAGGGACGGTGTTCAGGGGACCAATTCCAGCGTCTTCTGCTTGTCCGTACTGCCAGAAGTGGCATAAGGGGGACTATTGGTGAGTGACTGGTGCATGCTTACAGTGTGGATCTACAGAACATTAGATCAAAACTTATTCGAAGAGGACTACTACAGCTGCTCCAACACAAGCAGACAGACCTGCTCCTGCACCACAAAGGGGTAGGAAGCCCGGTAAATCTGAGACAGCTGGTCTATCACTGAGGCCTGCATCTGAGTCAGCTGAGAGGCCAAAGGCCAGAGTACCTGCCAGAGCCTATGCCATCAGAGCTTAGGAGGAGCAAGATGCCCTGGACGTTATCAGGGGTATGTTCTCCCTCTACAACACATCTGTGCATGCATTGGTGGATCCAGGATCCACTCATTCATACATCTGCATCAAACTGCCCATAGAGAGGGGAGTTTCAGTAGAGGAGAGTGATCAAGACATTTGTCACACCCTACCCCTCTGTAAGGCATAATATGATCCCGTAGTATACCTAATGAATTACCAACTCCGTCTACTGATAACCCATTAAATATACTACAAGGGATTTTAAAAACTTTTCTTACTTCTTTTACAGTGGTGAGCACTATTTACAGGTGTTAAAAACCTTTTTGATCTGTAGTGATAGTACCTACTCATTTGAATTATTTGGAATTTCGTAAAAATTTTGGCGAGTGCCATCTGTATTTTGGATAAAGCAGTTCTTGAAAACTCAGTAAAAAGCACTTAAATATTTTTCCAAATCTCAACTCCAACATATTTCTCAACACAACATATTTCTCAACTCAAATCCACAGTGATTTTTCAAAGTCTGAGATAAAAGAAATATAATACAATTTTTACAAGCTAAAATAACTCATAATTATTTTACAACTTCAATGTACAATTTGAATTTACAACTGCTTAAAACCAAAAACAATATGTACATACAGTGGTCATACATTACAGTACAAAATGCAAAATGTTGGTATACTCATTATACCCGGTAATCTCTCGCTAGAGGTACTAGCGACCTAGTCTCTTACATGCATACGTCTACCTACGACGACAATAATAAAGCTATCATTTGAGACAATGTCTCAGTGGTGCACAACATTAACCAAATACATCTTTAAATCATAATTCATAAATCATACAAATAGTGGATACTTAAAACCATAGTAAATTTCAAGACAGTAATTGTCAACAAGAATTTAAACTCCATTTCTCAATATCACAATAAATTTCAATAAGTCAGATCATGGTTGAATTCAAAAGACAGTATATGTCAATAAGAGTTTAAATTCATTTCACAATCTCACAATACATATCAATAAATCACACACAGCTTAATAATGTTCCAAAGTTCAATTTTTTCCAAAAGCTGATGGCTAATGAGGTATTCAATTCGTCCCAAAAGTCGATGACTAATGAGGAATAACATAGCTAGCTAGCAAAATATGAGTACTCATCCAATTCATCCTCAACAGGCACACACCTCAACACTTCAGCCAGAGAGGGAATTCAATTCGTCCCACTAGACAAGCTAGCGAGGAATACAATCAATATACATGATAGCTGTGGTTTCAAACCATTTACAGTGCTTTTCAATCAATAAGTGTCCATCAAATATCATTCAAACAATTTTTTACAGTTCACAATTTAAAACAATAATATACAAATAGTCAAAATTTATTTCAATTGAAAATAATTCAAAAGAAATAGTTGTTGTGCATAAACCTCTGATGACTGTCTCCTGGTTTGGACTCAGTGTTTCCTTCCCTTTCCCTGAGTCATTACTAACTGAGAAACACAATTTGAAGTGTTTCAGTACTAAATTAAACTGTCTCTATCGATAATGTTTGACAAATAATTCACTGAAAGCTATTATTTGCTTAATCACCTAATATACCGACCTCGATGCGTTCTAGGTATTTTAGGTTTTAGTGTCACTAATATGTCACATTCGATAGTGTTTTAGGGTTGGTACTCGTTACCAATTTCATTTCCTTGTTTAGTGCATTTTATTGCAAATTGCTGTATTCCGGTATACTAGTTTAACCTAGCCGGACGACCTAGTTCGATCGGTTTTCGGGTTTTGGTCAAAACTACAAACTTGTAGATCTATGTCTTACGGAATGCGGGGCAAAATTTTAGGTCATTCTGAGTTATATAGACCAAGTTATGGTCATTTTACTATTGCTGGTCAAATGGCATCAAATTAGGTCATTTTAGGTCAATTTGGTCAACTTTGGTTCGGCCAGTTTTTGGACCCGAACTTGTGCAAGCTGTTTGACTTGCTTATGGTCATTTCTGGGATTTGGTGTCTTCATAAGACTTGTAGGTATGGGTCTTAACTATTCATTGTTAAAATTTCAGGTCAATTGGACCTGTTTGAGTGAGTTATGGCCTAAACACTAACTGCTGCCCAATTGGTCAATTTTCAGGTCTCAATTGTACTTAATCCGAATTGGTCATTTTTCATGCTACCTTGCAAGCAGAATTTTGGTATGCTTTCTAAATGAAAGTTGGCACATTTTGTGCCTAGTTTCACCTCCAATTGGTCTCATACCAATTGGAGTTACACATTTAAAGTTATAGGTTAAAATGTACACTGTCCTTAATTACCTTGCTTAAACATGTAGCAATTACACATTTACCTTACCATAAATCCACTCCTCAACCCAATTCTGTTTTGGTACATTACCAAAACCATATACCACTTCACTTTAAAGTCACTTTGGGCAGAATACAAACATCCTTAATACACCAAATAAAGCTCTAATTCATAAAGTCCAATTACAACCATAAATACACATAAATACTACTCATCATTTCATACAATTTCCACCACTAATTTATATACATATCCATCAATCCTCAATGTCATAATTCTACCAATATCTTCATGAATTCATACATTCATCAAAGAGTCCCAAGGCTGCCGAATTGTTTCACAATGCCAAAGTATCCCACAATTCATCAATTTCCATTCCAAGTGCACAATCACCATATACATATGGAATAATTTACTAGGACATTAAATCACCCTATTCAACATGAATTCTCATAAAACATATGTAAGAATATTTCATTAAACATACAACTCCATGGCTGTCCAAAAATGGATATATCAAGAACTCCTCAAACTTGAAAATTTTCTTCACAAAGCACACACCCATAACATGTATATAAAGTTTAACAAAGCAATGTTCAAAAATACAAACTTACCTATGGTTGGGACTTGTTAAACCTTCACTAAACTTCTTAATTTTGGTATCAAACTCTTCCTTGTGATGAGGGGATAAAACTTAATGAAGAAACCTAAGTGATTGGAGGTGAAATGAAGGAGTGGAGGAAGCTTTAAGTGAAACGGCAATAGAGGTTTCTCAATCTTCTCAATTCGGCATGGATGGTCTTCAAAGGTTGAAGATGATGCTTTAGTGGAGAAATCTGCCCACTTAATCCATTTTATAATTCTTAGTGGTCCACTTACTTAATTTAAATCATATAATACGTTTAACTTCCTTTTATTCCACATTAAACCCTTAATTTTTGCTATTTACATTAGGTACCACCAAATTAATTTTTCATTATATTTTACAAGTGTAATATTATTTATTTTTAATGGAAATTTAGGTCAAAAGACAATTCGGGATGTCAAATGACCATAATGCCCCTGTTCGGGTTGCATTCCCGATTTTTCGGTAACACCGGGTTTTGTCCGTTTTTCGATTTCTCACTTTTCTTTGTACTAATTATTTAATTTTTCTTTGATATTTCTAATGATATTTATACTTCAATTGATGTCTCTTTAAGTCCTAAAAATATTTTCCAGGGTTCCCATGATCCGAGGCTAGTCAACGGTCCACGCCGTGACTTCCCGGTGGGGTCACCCATCGCTAGGGTTCTCGGCTCGCTTAACTTGGTTACCTTTCTTTGTTATTATTTTTCTTTTGTTTTTCTTGTATTTTCTTTTCTTGTATTTCATTATTTTATGTCTCCTCACTCATAACGAAGTGTAGTTCTAGGCATCCTAGGTATGCGGACAACACCGGTCACCTAACGATGAGAGCACTACCGAACATAGGGGTGTTACAACATTCTAGTCACAAATCCACTAGGCCACAGTGTGGTAGTGAATAAAGTGTATAAAGATTGCCCATTGAGGATTCAAGGGTATGAATTCTTGGCAGACCTAATTGAATTGCCCTTCCACGAGTTTGACGTGATTTTGGGAATGGACTAGTTGTCATAGCATCAGGCAATAGTTGATTGCAAATTAAAGAGGATTTCTCTGAAAACTTCTGAGGGTAATGAGATTACTGTTGTGGGTGAAAGGACATATTTCCTGTCCAATGTTATCTCAGTTACAGTTGCAAGAAGACTGATGAGAAAAGGCTGTGAAGCTTACCTAGCACACGTGGTTGATACTAGGCAAGCTAAGCTGAATCTATGTGATATACCCACAGTAAGAGACTTCTCAGATGTATTTCCTGAAGAATTGCTTGGTTTACCACCAGAAAGGGAAGTCGAGTTTGCTATTGAGGTAATGCCGGGTACAACACCAATTTCTATTGCTCCTTATAGGATGGCACCCACTGAATTGAGAGAGTTGAAAATTCAGTTACAAGAGTTGCTTGATAAGGGGTTCATACGCCCCAGTGTGTCACCATGGGAAGCTCCGATACTGTTTGCAAAAACGAAGGATGGAACCTTAAGATTGTGTATTGATTACCAGCAGTTGAACAAAGTAACTGTGAAAAATAAATATCCGTTGCCAAAAATTGACAATCTGTTTGATCAGTTGAAGGGAGCCGGTGTATTTTCAAAAATTGATCTCAGATCAGGGTATCATTAGTTAAGGGTAAAGGATGCAGATGTGTAAAAAACTGCATTCAGAACCCAGTATGGGCATTATGAATTTCTAGTGAAGCCGTTTGGGTTAACAATTGCACCAGTAGCATTTATGGACCTTATGAATTGTATCTTCCATCCATATTTAGATTGGTTTATAGTGGTCTTTATTGATGATATTCTGGTGTATTCCAAGACCAGGGAAGAACATGATGAATATTTGAGGATTGTTCTGCAAACCCTACGAGAAAAGAAGCTGTATGCTAAGTTGTCCAAGTGTGACTTCTGGATGAGTGAAATCTCCTTCTTTGGACACATAGTATCAGCTGAGGGGATTAGAGTGGATCCCAAAAAGATAGAAGTAGTGATGGACTGAGGTCAGAAGTTTCTTGGGACTAGCTGGGTATTACAGAAGATTTGTGAAGGGGTTCTCTCTTATAGCTGCTCCAATGACCAAGTTATTGCACAAGAATGTGAAATTTGGCTGGAACGATAAGTGTCAAGCCAATTTTGAGAGGCTGAAGGCTATGTTGACAGAAGCACCAGTGTTAACACAGCAACTGTTGAGAAAGGACTTTGTGGTTTACAGTGATGCCTTGCATAATGGGTTAAGGTGTGTATTGAAGCAAGAGGGGAAAGTGGTTGCCTATGCTTTCAGGCAGTTAAGGCCACATGAACAAAACTACCCTACTAATGACTTAGAGTTAGCAGCAATTATCTTTGCATTGAAGATATGGAGGCATTATTTGTATGGTGAAAAATGTTACATCTATACAAACCACAAAAGTCTAAAATATTTGCCAACCCAGAAGGAGCTCAATCTTAGACAGAGGCAATGGATTGAGTTCTTAAAGGACTATGATTGTGTGATAGATTACCATCATGGGAAGGCAAATGTAGTTGCTGATGCCTTGAGCAGAAAGTCCATCATAGCTTTAAGATCACTAAATGCCCGTCTGTCCTTAGCTCAAGATGGAGCTATTTTGGCTGAGTTACAAGTGAGGCCATACCTGCTATAGCAGATAGAAGAGGGGCAGAAGGTAGATGAAAAATTAATGGCTATTGTGGGTAAAATTGTAGAGGGAAAGGAAAATGATTATGAGGTGAAAGCAGATGGGCGTCTGTACTACAGAGGAAGAGTGTGTGTACCAGATGATGGGGAACTGAAGACTAGTATTCTGAAATAAGCACACACTAGTGTTTATGCTATGCACCCGAGAAGCACAAAAATGTATAATGATTTAAAGCCTCATTATTGGTGGCCTGGTATGAAAAGGGATATAGCTGACAATGTGACTAAGTGTTTAACATGTCAGCAAGTTAAAGCAGATCATTAAGTTCCATCAAGATTGCTATAGCCTATAAGCATACCTGAGTGGAAATAGGACCGGGTCACTATGGATTTTGTTAGTGGTCTACCTCTCACCTAGAAGAAACATGATGCAGTATGGGTGATAGTGGACAGATTGACAAAGTCAGCACATTTTCTGCCAGTTAGGACTGACTACTTACTAGAGAAGCTAGCATAATTGTATATCAGTGAGATAGTTAGACTGCATGGAATTCCACTTTCCATCATATCTGACCGAGACCCAAGGTTTACATCGAGATTTTGGAAAAAGTTGCAAGAAGCCTTGGGCACACAACTCCATTTTAGCACGGCTTTTCATCCTCAGACGGATGGATAGTCAGAATGAGTAATCCAGGTAAACCTACAACCTAATTAAATTTTCACAATTTACAAATTGAAATGATAGTAACAATGTGAATTATGTAATAGATCCTGGAGGATATGCTGAGGAGTTGTGTCATTGAGTTTGAGGGGAGTTGGGATAGATATCTCCCACTGGCAGAATTTGCATATAATAATAGCTACCAAGCTAGCATTCAAATGGCCCCGTATGAAGCACTGTATGCAAGAAAGTGTAGAACCCCCGTATGTTGGACTGAATTGGGCAGAGATAAGCTGGTAGGACCAGACCTGGTGAAACAAACTGAGGAGAAAGTGAAAATAATCAAAGCAAATTTGAAGGTTGCCTCAGATAGACAGAAATCTTATACCGACTTGAAGAGAAAAGAGATAGAGTATGCAGTTGGCGACAAAGTGTTTCTCAAAGTCTCACCGTGGAAGAAAGTACTGAGGTTTAGAAGAAAGGGTAAGTTAAGCCCTAGGTTCATTGGCCCATATGAAATCATTGAACGTGTGGGTCCGGTGGCCTACAAGCTAGCTTTACCACCAGAGCTGGACTATGACACCCCTTACCCGTCTACAGTGTAGCCGAGCAAGTTATGCCACTCAGTGTGCCGGAGCACCAATTTATATTTCTATTACAATTTATCCCTTTTAATTCATTTATTTTCAATTTTGATAAATTTGAATTTATCCGCAAATTTTATAGAAAATCCGGCAATGTGCTGGCTGTAAATTAGAAAAATAGTTCTTCTGAACCTATTTAAAAACACTTCCAAAATAATTTCCAAATCCAAACTCCATTATACACATTCAAGTCAATCTCAAATCACAATACTATTTTCAAAAACCTTTCTGTTCACTTCATCACTTGAAGCATATTCACAAATAATTCTCAACATTTCATTTATCAACATACATTATGCAGAAAATCTCAATAATATGAAATTTCATATATTTACATTAATACATAATTACAGGAGTTTATAGTTACAATCCAAACTAATACAAAATGCAAAAGTACAAAAGGGCTACCTATAGTCCTAATGTCTTACCATATGCAGTGCAAATGTGAGGTGACTCTGGACCCCGGATGCAGCTCTGAAGGCTCACCCCGTCTGAAGTCTGCTGGGCTCCCCAGCTAAGTCTCCAGTACCTGCGTGTGGCAAAAGTGACGCGCTAAGCAATTCTGCTTAGTGTTGACAATAAAATAAAATAAAATAGAATAAAATAATTATGCAGAATGTATGATTTCATTGTTGGGTAGACTTAATTTTTTGTATTATTTGCAGTATTATTCACTTAAAATTTGGTAAGGTTTATTATCATTGCCCGAGTAACCCTTACTAGTTAACTGGACTGGATAAATGGGTAAATTGGCACTGGGTATTAAGTACCTCAGACCATCACACCATTGGTCACATTGTGTCTCCCGGTGTGCAACAGAACAACTAATAAGCTATAACAATTATCAGGGTTAAAACCCAATATATAAACTCAAATAACATAGCCAAAGGCTATTATGTCACAGAATAGCATGGGAAGCCATGAAACATAGAATGGCATGAAGCCATATGCAGTACTGCTAACAAAACCCTATTGGCATGCCAAGCTATCCAAAACAATCTTGTTAGGTATACTAGGGCATTTCACACTTTTAAGTTTCACAATTTTTGGAATTTAAGTTTTAGTGTTACTATTCTATTCATTGCTCAACAAAAATGTTGACTTTTGCATAGGCAATAGGTACATTGGTTTTAATATCATCAACATACCACATTTTGCATTCAAAATTTGTTGGTATTGGTTGCCAATACCATTTCTAAGCTTAATGTTAGTTGGACAGAATTTTCACTTTTTATGCCTTGATTTACTGTTCCATTGGTTAATTTTGCAGTAGGAATTTGGCAAACTAATCAAAATAAAAGTTGTTCCTTATTTTGTCTAGTTGCATTTCCTTTTTTGAATCACTCCATTTGGAGTTTTGTAGCTCAAGTTATAGTCCAAAAACCACAACTGGCCGGATTGAAATTCTGTCCAGAATTTCTGGACTGACCATATCTACAGTGCAATGAACAGTGATTGCAACTCACCTTTTGAATATGTTCTGGTCATAATTTGGGTTAGCTTTCTTCATGAAAGTTGTTGGTCTATATCTCAGCTTGTTGCTGGTAAAAGTTTAGATCAATTGGACCTTTCTACTCTAAGTTATGGCCAAATGACCAAATACTATTCATTTAGTCATTTTACCTAGGCAGACTGCAGATCACCCGGATTAGGGCAAGCTTTTGGTCTACTTGGTTTGGTTTTATGGGCATGGTTTCTTCACCAAAGTTGTGCCATTATGTGTCTAGTTTCGTGTCCAATTAGCCTTGCACCAATTGAACCTTTACAATTCAAGTTATGGCTGCCCAAACTTGCTGGACTCAAGTCTAATTCTGCAGGTCACTCCAATTCTACAGGTCACTCTAATGGCAGCCACACCAAACCCAAATCCCATCGCTCAACACACTTCATTTTTTATTTAAACAGAAGTAAATGGTCACTAATTGACCATTAGAACCTATTTTCATTATCACATGGTCAAAATCCCATTTTTCCACCCTAAACCCTAACTCACACATTACCATTCATGCATTTTCATTGCATTTCTTCAATCCACTTGCAAGATGCACATTAAGGGCAGCCAAATAACCTTTTAACTTCATTAAAATCATCACAAACAAACCCTAACTATGGCTGTCGAAAATCTAAGGTTTACATACAAATGGCATTCAACAATTTTTCTTTGTAATTTACACTCATTCAAAGTCCTTAACATGAATTTAAAGTAAAATTCATGGTTAGGTCACTAACCTCTATGGAGTGAGATTTTCCCACTTGCTAAAGCTCTTGTTTTCCTCTTCTTTTTGCTCTCAAAAGAATCACCAAGGTGTAAGAGCAAGTTTTTGTATTGACAATTAGGGTTTTTGGTGGAAGAAAGCTAGGGAAAATCAAGCTTGTTCATGGTGGCCATGGAGGAGGGGTTGACGTCAAGGAGAAGAAGAGAAGAAGGTGTTCTGATTTTTTTTTTTTCATTTTCAGCCCATTTAGTCTCCTTTATATAAAGTTATGCCATGTGTCAAGATTGGATTGGTTGGGAGATTTTTAATGACGTCATTATGATGTCATAAGTCCATTTTCCTTCATTTACTCTTCATTTCTTGTCTATTTAATTGCAATTAAATTTTTAACAACATTTAATCATATTTTATATTATATAAATTATTTATTTAACTAGACAAGTTGGCCAAAAATTATCTCTGAAGACGAAATGACCAAAATGCCCTCCGTTTAGCTTAACGGGCCAAAATTATCTATACCGATTGAAAAATTTTTCTAAGTATTTTCTTGGCATTCTAATGCTATAGAAACCTCAATGACCCTTCTCTGGAGTACCAAAAATTATTTTATAATTTTTCCCTTGGTCTAGGGCTCCTGGTTACGAGAACCGCAACTTCTCACTAGGTTACCCATCGCTAGGGCACCGGCTCATTTAACTTGGTTGTATTTTATTTCTAAAATTTTTCCTAAATTTTTCTTATTAATATTTGAGTTAATTATGGTTCCTCACTTTAGTTTATATTTATATATATATATATATATATATATATATATATTTTTTTTTTTTTTTTTTTTTTTTTCCAGACGATCTAGCTATCCGGACCAACACTGGTCACCGGTACAGTAGACTATACGGACTAGCTAAAGTGAGGATATTACATGGACAAGATTCACAATGTGTTCCATGTGCCTATGATAAGAAGATATCGCTCAGATCCTTCACATGTCATCTCCATGGAAGAAATTGAAGTACAACCGAACTTGACATATGAAGAAGAACCAATACGGATCCTGGCTCAAGAAGTAAAAGAGTTGAGGAATAAGCAGATTCCACTGTTGAAAGTGCTTTGGAGGCACCACAACACCGAGGAGGCAACTTGGGAAAGTGAGGAGGCGATGAGGCAACAATTCCCTCAACTGTTTGCATCAGGTAAATTTCGAGGACGAAATTTAAATTAGAGGGGAAGAGTTGTAACACCCTCCTCAGAGTAATTCTCAGACATTCTCATTGCTCGGACCGTGTTGGTCCGGACAGCTAGAACGTTTGGAAAAATATTTAAATTAAAGTGAGAAACCATAATTAACTCAAATATTAATAAGAAAATTTAAGAAAAATTTTAGAAATAAAATACAACCAAGGTAAATGAGCTGGTGCCCTAGTGGGAAGTTGCAGTCCTCGCAGAAGCCCTAGTCCCTGGGGAAAATTTATAAAATAATTTTTGGGACTCCAGAGAAGGGTCATTGAGGTTCCTATAGTATTAGAATGCCGCGAAAATACTTGGAAAAATTTTTCTATCGGTACAGACAATTTTAGTTTGTTAAGCCAAACGAAGGGCATTTTGGTCATTTCACCTTCAGAGGTGATTTTTGGCCGACTTGTCCAGTTAAGCAAATAATTATTATGACACAAAATATGAATAAATATTGTAAAAAATTTAATTGAAATTAAATAGAAAAGAAATGGATTGAAAATGAGAGAAATTGGAATTATGACATCATAATGATGTCATTATAATCCTCCCACCTAATCAAATGTTGAAACATGGCACTAATTTTTTTAAAAAGACATAATGGGCAGAAAAAGAAAAAAAAAACATTTCACCTTCTTCTTCTTTCATGGTGGCCGAAACTTCTTCAAGAGCTTCCACCATTTTTGTTCAATCTCACCTTGATTTCCTTAAGCATTTCACCATAAAACTTGTCCTTGTCTTCACAAAAAATTATCCATATATCTTGGGCAAGCTAAAGATAACAAAAAGAAGTAGAAAGGAGGAACTCTTGCGAGGTTGAAACTCACTCCATTAGAGGTTAGTGACTAAACTTGAGTTTTCTTTTCTAATTCATGTTAAGGGAGTGAATTGAATGCAAAATTTACAAGGAAATGGAATAAATATTATGTGTATGCCATCCCATAATTTTTGGTTGCCTTGGATATGGTGAGATTTTGAGGATTTCATGGAACTAGAAATGGTAGTATGGCTGCCTTAACATTAGTCTCTTAAGTGAAATGATGAAATACAAGTTAAATGCATGATTTGAGATGTTAGGGTTAGGGTTTGGGTATGAAATGAAGACTTTGATCATGTAATGGTGAAAGTAAGTTTTAATGTTCAATTAGTGACCATTTGGTTATGTGTAAACAAGAAATGAAGTGGTTTGATGAGTGGGAATTGTAATTAGTGTTGCTGCCTTAGCTGACCTGCAAGACTGAGCATGAGTCCAGCAGGTTTGGGCAGCAATAACTGCAGTTGTGTAGGTTCAGTTGGTGCAAGGCCAATTGAAACTAGACACATAATGGCACAACTTTGGTGAAGAAACCCTGCCCAAAAAACCAAACTAAGTTGACCTAAAAATTGCCTTAATCTGGGTGACCTGCAATCTGCCTGGGTAAAATGACTAAATGAATAGTATTTAGTCATTTGGTCATAACTCAGTGTAGAAAGGTCCAATTGACCTGCAATTTTACCAGCAAATAGTTGAGATATAGACTTACAACTTTCATGAAGAAACCTAACCCAAATTTTGACTATAACATGTTCAAAAGGTGACCTGCAGTCACTGCCCAAAACACTGTATATTTGGTCAGTCCAAAAAAATTTGGGAAGTTAGCAATCCGGCCAGTTATGGTGTTTAGGCCATAACATGAGCTACAAAACTCCAAATGGAGTCATTCAAAAAAGGAAATGTAACTAGACACAATAAGGAACAACTTTTATGTTGACAACTTTGCTAAATTTCCACTGCAAAAATGACTAATAGAACAGTAAATTCAAAGCTTGAAATCTGAAAATTTTAAACAATTAACATTAAGCTTAGAAATGGTATTGGCAACCAATACCAACAATTTTAGAATGCAAAATGTGGTATGTTGGGAGTATTAAAACCAATGTACCTATTGTCTATGCAAAAGTCAACATTTTAGTTGACTAATGAAATGAATAGTAACACCTAAACTTAAATTTCAAGAATTGTATAAATTAAGAGTGTAACATGCCTTAGTACACCTAGCAAGATTGGTTTGGATAGGTTGGCATGCTAATAGGGTTCTGTTAACAGTACTGCATATGGCTTTATGCCATTCTATGTTTTATGGCCTCACGTGCCATTCTCTGATAAAATAGCCTTTGGCTATGTTAATTGAGTTATTATACTTGAGTTTTATCCTTGATGATTATTACAGCTTTTTAGCTGTTCTGTTGCACACCAGGAGACACAATGTGATCGATGGTGTGATGGTCCGAGGTACTTAGTACCCAGTGCCAGTTTACCCATTTATCTAGTCCAGTCGACTAGTAGGGGTTAATCGGGCAATGATAATGAATCTTACAAAATTTTAATCGAATAATACTGTAATAAATGCCAGAAAGTAAGTCTACCTAAAATGCGAATATCCATTCTGCATATTTATTTTATTTTAGTTATTTTATTTTATATTGTCACCACTAAGCAGAATTGCTTAGCGTCACTTGTGCCATGCGCAGGTACTGGAGACATAGCTGGGGAGTCCAGTAGACCTCATACTTGGTGAGCTTTTAGATCTGCACACAAAGTCCAGAGTCACCTCACATTTGCAGTGCATTTGATAGGACATTAGGCCACTTTTGGTATTTCAGTATTTTGTATTTTGTAAACTTCTGTAATGCATATTATAAACTTATGTAATTATGTTTTTGATGTAATTATCTATGAACTATGTTCAGTATTAAATGTAAGCATTTCTCATTAAATTGAGTATGATATGAAATGAATTTAATTTTGAGATACTGAAGTAATTTGAGAAATTGTTGAAAATATGTTGGTGGTTGACTGAGATTGAAATTATTATTATATTGGAAGTGTTTTTAACAGATTCAGAAGAACTGTTTTTCCAATTTACAGTCAGCACTCTGCCGGATTTTCTATAAAATTTGCGAAAAAATTCAGATTAATAAAAAATTGTAAATAAATGAGTAAAAAAGGGTAAATTGAATTGAAATATGATTTGGTGCTCCGGCACACTGTGTGATATATTTTGCTCAGCTACACTGTGACACCCCTTACCCGACTACAGTGTAGCCGAGCAAGTTATGCCACTCAGTGTGCCGAGCACTCTATTTTATCTTAATTCATTTTTATTCTTCCTTTTGAATATAACTTGTGAAATATAATTTATTTAAGCCATTTATCGAAATTATAATTTATTTGAGGTTCCGAGAATTTTATAGAAAATTCGGCAGAGTACCGGCTAAAAATGGAGAAAACAGTTCTTCGGAACCTGTGAAAAACACTTCCTATGATCATATTCAATCATCTCATCACTCTCAAACTTCAATATCAAAATCTCAACATTTTTCACCATTCATTTCTCAATCATTTATCTCATGTGATAATCATGTACAAGTCACAGTTATGTATTCACTTTTCCTTTCACAAACACAATTTTCTTAACAATTCCTCTATTTGTCATTCATTCATTTCACATCATTATTAGACTCAAATCATAAATAAATTCTCACATGTAATTTATAATCACAAATTACAAGTACTTATATTAATACAAAATTATATTACATTTGTTTCAAATACACATGATAAAATAAGAGTTTAATTACAAAATTTACAAAAATCTCAAAATACAAAATGGGACCTAGTGTCCTACCAATGCACTGTGGATGGTGAGGTGACACGGACACTATGCAGAACTGTGAACGGCCTTACCCAATCTGTGGTCTACTGGGCCCTCTGTCCAATTCTTCAGTACCTACGCGTTGCAAAAGCGACGCGCTAAGCATAAAGCTTAGTGGTGCCAATAATACAAGAAAATATAATATGCAAATAAAAATAATAATTTCCTTGCTATTGTGTTCATAAGAAATGAATAATTACTAACTTATTGTTTAGTCGAGGGCTATTCATGTTTTATGATATTAACTTCTTCATGCATTTCGTTAATTATTTTCTTCATGATCTTGAGCTTCTTTGTATTTTTGGTAATCATTCCTGATACTTAATTTTCGTATTTTCTTTAATGATCAGTTCAATCACAGTTATACTTTTCCATGCCCAAGTAACCTATCTTGGACGATCGGATGGATAACGGGTCGTTAACTTGGACACCGCGGTGCCTCGGGCCGTCATACCATGGGACGCAGAACGTCAACCACGTATGCAGTCAGTATGGCTAAAAAGCCATGATATCACATAATTGGCATAAAAGCCATGAATACGGGCATAAAAGCCATGAATACGGGCATAAAGCCATGAATACGGGCATAAAGCCATGAATACGACATAAAGCCTTTCGCAGTACTGCTAAAACAATACCCTATTGGCATGCCAATATATCCAAACCAATCACATTAGGCCTACTAGGGCATTTTGCACTTTTAAGTTTCACAATTTTTGAATTTCAAGTTTTCATATCACTATTCATTTCATTAGTCAACTAAAATGTTGACTTTTGCATAACCAATAGGTACATTGGTTTTGACACTCCCAACATACCACATTTTGCATTCAAAACTTGTTGGTTTTAGTCACTTTCTCAAAGCTTAGGTTATTTTGGCAAAATTGCCAATTTTTGGTTTTGGTGTCACTATTCACCTCATTGGTCAACAAAAATGTTGACTTTTGGATAGAAAATAGGTGTATTGGTTTTAATACCCCAAACATACCACATTTTGTATTTAAAACTTGTTGGTATTGGTTGCCAATACCATTTCTAAGCTTAATGCTAATTGAACAAAATTTTCAGATTTGGTGCTTCATCTTTATTGTTCCATTTGTTATTTTTACAGTGGAAATTTGAGGAAATGGTAAACATGAAAGTTGTTCTTTATTCTGTCTAGTTGAATTTCCTTTTTTGAATCACTCCATTTGGAGTTTTGTAGCTCAAGTTATGGCCAAAATAAGTTTACTGTTCGCGTGCACTGTTCATGCTGCACTTTTGGGTTTTGACAGATTTTTGTCCAACTTTGGTCAGTAATTTGATCAAGTTAAGTTCATAATTTGGCCTAACTTTCTTCATATGAAATGTTCTACTATGCCTTAGGTTTTCATCGGTTCAAGAATCGCCTAAATCCGAGTTTTCTAGAGAGAGTTATAGCCATCTAAACATTACTGCTCAAATGAAAATTCTGAAAATCTCAGTACAGTAAACTTCACTTTGCTCAATGATTTGATTAGGTTAATGGCATAATTTAGATTGGTGTCCTTCATAAAAGTTGTTTGTCTATATCTTATCTTGTTGCTGTAAAAATTTTAGGTCAATTGACCATATCTACAGTGAGTTATGGCCAAATGAACAGTTACTGTTCATTTGGTCATTTCTGCAGGGGCTGTTTGCAGGGTATCCGGATTGGGGCCAACTTTTGGTCCTCTTGCTTTGGTCTTTTGGGCATGGTTTCTTCAGCAAAAATGTGCCATTATAAGCCTAGTTTCATGTCCAATTGGCCAAACATCAATTGGACTAACACATCCCAAGTTATGGTAGTCCAAGTGGACTGAATTTTTAGTCACTCTGCTGCACTAACAAGGCAGCCTACACATTCACTTGGCTATACTATTTTTCAGTCCAATTCATGGTCAACATACCTAAAATGGTCACTAAATGACCATTAAGATGTTCTCTAACAATTTCCTAAGCCAAGTCAATTTTTCACTTCTCAAAACCCTAGTTTTCCCTTATGATTCACACATACACCTAATTAAGCACTTCCATTCATTATTTATGTGTATATACACCTTAAACATAATCTCTAATTCATTCTAAGTCCATTAAAACCATCAAAAACACTCCACCTTTGTTCCTTCCTTAGGGCAGCTGAAATTGATGGCATACATACACATAGTTTTTATTCATTTTACTTACAATTCCTTACTTATTTCAAGTCTTTAACATAGAAATAAAGAGTTTTAAATAGATAGGTGCACTAACCTTGAATGGGGCAGAATTTCCAGCCACCCAAACTCCTTTCTTTCTTCCTCTTTTGGCTGCCTAGAGGTTGCTCAAGTTGCTAGGTTAATTTTTTGTGAAGCTAGGTTATGATTTGGTTGGGTAGAAATGGGTGAATCAAGCTTTGAAAAGCTTGAATATGCTTAGCTATGGAAGAGGTCACGTATTGGAAGAAGATGAAGAAGAAGAAGAGCAGAATTTTTAGGTCCATTTGTCTCTTTTATTGGTTAAGTAAATGGTTGGTTAAATGTGATTAGTGGGAAACTCTTAGATGACATCATATGATGTTAAAATTGACATTTATTGTCATTTTTCTTTCCTCTTCTTCTCTACCCATTTTCACTTTAATTTTTAGTAATATTTATTCATATTTTAGACCATAATAATTATTTACTTAACTGGACAAGTCGGCCAAAAATCACCTCTGAAGGCGAAATGACCAAAATGCCCTCCGTTTGGCTTAACGGGTCAAAATTATCTGTACCGATTGAAAAATTTTTCTAAATATTTTCTTGGCATTCTAATGCCATAGGAACCTCAATGACCCTTCTCTGGAGTCCCAAAAATTATTTTATAATTTTTCCCCTGGGTCTAGGGCTCCTCGTTGCGAGAACCGCAACTTCCCTCTAGTTACCCATCGCTTGGGCACCGGCTCATTTGACTTGGTTGTATTTTATTTCTAAAATTTTTCCTAAATTTTTCTTATTAATATTTGAGTTAATTATGGTTCTTTACCTTAGTTTAAATATTTTTCCGGACGTTCTAGCTGTCCGGACCGACACTGGTCACCGGAACAGTAGACTGTGCGGAATTGCTACAGTGAGGGTGTTACATACACTGTAGACGGGTAAGGGGTGTCACATTTATGGTGTAATTTGGGGTTTAAAAAGCTTGATAATAAGCTTTAATGGAGGAAATTAGAAGAAAGGGTGAGGAGGGGACAAGTCACGGCAAAGGAAGAAGAAAAACAATAAAATTTGATTTTTACTTTGTCTTTTTATTAGTATAATTATCCTCAAAATAATTAAATTAAAAATTAAATTAATTTTGATATTTTGCATACATCACTTAAGTGATGTCATAATGCCTTTACTTTTTGAATTTTTCTTTTTCTTTTTCTTTTTCTTTTGTTTTCTTCACACTTCTTTAATTTAATTATATATTTCAAAATTTTCATTTCTCAGATTTTATTGGACAGTTAGGTCATGAGTCACCTATAGGGGTGAATTGACCAATTTCCCCCTCGCCTGTCTGATCCGGTTTACCAATAATTCAGTATTTCTTTCAGAACCTTGACCTAATTATTTGGCCTGCTTAACAATTCTTTTTTATGACTTTCTCTTTTCCACTGTTTCGCAATAGTCCTAAGGACTGTAGTGTCACATTTTTCGGTTCAAAATTTGAGTTAAGACTGACCTCGCAGTCATTTTACGGGAAGGTCACCCATTGTTTGATTCCCGTCTCATTTAACTTTTTATGCTTTGTTTTTCTTATTCATACTTAACCTTCTGGAAATTACTAATTATTTATGTTCAGGGTTTATCTATGTGTCTTAAATGTAATTCTAATCCTCTTAATTGTCCGGACCGACACCGGTCACCGGAACAGTATAATTTACCACGCTAGGCAAATAGGAGTGTTACAAATATCTTACTCTATGAGTCGAATGCTCACTCTTGTTTACCCTATTTTTTTTAGGTTATAAGAGGTTCTCTTTCTTTGTGATTAACCTGCTTCCTTCCTTGCAAGTCTACTAGTAGTAAATATCAGTATTTCATAGTATTTATTAAAAATCTATATCCTGTATGTGCTAGGAATATTATATTTGGCATGGGACTATAAAAGATTATTTGTTTTGAAATTATAAACCTATATTTATGCATGTGTGATTGAATGGGATGAATATATACCTTGTATTAGGGAGCTGAGCTCCTATTTGATATAATTGTTATGTTAAGGATTGTGAGGGTGAGCAAAGCTTCCCAAATTTATATATTTTGTGATCACAAGTGGAGTGAGCTAAAACTCCCCTTTGGGTAGTCTAGTTTATGATCAGTCTTTGTCTGATTGATATTTTTGAAAAAGGGCTCTAGATATGGGCTTTATGGTTGGGTTAAAATCAGTTAGGCTTACTATGGGCTTTGGTGGCTTTATGTTGACCCAAGTCCTAGTATCGGTCTATCCCATAATTTGGGTTGTGACAAAGTTGGTATCAGAGCTTAGGCTCCAAATCCATGGAAAGTGTATGCATAAGGTTTAAAAAAAGAGTCTTGTTAAGGAGTTACATACAGAGTATAGGATCATGTTTCATCATCTTTTATAATTCCTTGTTTTTAGATTCTGCATTTTTCCTTGGGTAGTATGAAATTACTTTAGTTTAGTATCTTGTTTTTCATAGAGTGCATGGTGATGTGAACTTGAGCTAGCAAATGTGTTGAGGTCTGCCATGGAGATATGTACTCTAAGAAGTTTTATGTTTTTATCAGTATAGGACTAGGTGGCATGCCTATCAAGCACAAGGCATGAGTATATTAAGGTGAGTTATGCAGTATAGCTGCCCTAGATAGGGGTGAGGATATCATTGCTGGCAGTCGTCAATGCGTAGCCCAGTCATAGTAAGTTTATAGTATTAGTGGGTTCTAGAGAGATAAGAGATTAGGGAACCTAGTCTGTTGGGACGTACCGTAATAACTATACAATGTTCTCGATGTTTATGCTGTAAGCTGCAGATTACAAAACGGACATGGGATTATTGTGTAGAGCTGCATGCTTCTCCATGGTGCATCAAGATGAAGGTGGTTATAGACAGCCTCTGTTTTAATACAGTTATGCTATAATAGAGTTCTATTCTGCATAAGAGTTTGGAACTCCTAGTTAGGGGTTTAAATCCTTAAGCTAAAGTATCAAAGATCACAGTTGAGTGGTAGCTAGAGCTAATGACTCGGTCACTCTCACATGAGCTAGAGTTATATCAAAAGCTACCATAAGACCAGAGGTTTTTGCTCAGTTGCATAGTAAAGGTAACACCTACAGAGTGAGACCATCTAGTCTTCGGTATGAGATCTTGGACAGTTTTTGCATTACGATAGACATTTTGCTTAAAGTTTAGTAAGAATAGTATATTATTTGTGTGTAAGCAAAGTGCAAAGTATAACCTTGCTACCTAAAAGAGATCGGAGGCTAGAAATAATGTTCATAGCCTATGATAAGAGAGTAGATAGCCTTATATAGTTGTGGCAATGCGGTAGATATAGTACCTCTCTTACTATCAGATATGCTACAGAGTATGATAATATCCTTCAAGTGAGACAGCAAATTGTTATTGATGTTGGTGACTAACTGAAAGGCATCCCAGTTAGGACTGTAAGCTGTGATAGAGAGTTGTTGGTTCATGTACCCTAAAGAGGACACAAATCCCACTATGGAAATCATAAGTGATAAGATCATGAAGTACGTAAAGCTTTTGAGTTAATGATAAGTTTGGGTACCCAGTACCTTAAGTTTGGTTATTTAAGTTGAAATGAGAATATAGAATCTCTTTAAATCTCCAGCTTAAGGTAGCAAAGGGTAGTTTGTAGTCTAATGGGCAGGAATAGAGATTACGCAGTGAATAACCAACTATTATTCCCTGAGTTCTTCCTTGGCCTCTCATTGCTAAGACAAACAATATACTCTAAGTAAAGGAAAGGATAAGGACAGAGTTTGCATAGATAAATCATAGAATATAAATAAATAAATAAATAAATAAATAAATATATATATATATATATATATATATATATATATATATATATATATATATATATATATATATAAGAAGTGTAGAAGGGAAAGATAAAATGGTTAGATCAAATGCAACAGGAAAGATAACCTGAATGCTAGTAGAAGTACTAGTTAGAGTGGTTAGAGGACCAATTCTAAGCAACATCAAGGTGTTGATGACTTGATAGAGATAGTGAAGGGATATAAGTTTCTGACATGATAGTCAGGTCAAGAAAAAGAATAGAGCTAAAGAATAAATTAGTCAAAGTTCATATTTGAGTAAGATAAAAGGAGTTAGCTAAAGAACAAACTAGAAAGCCCAGATTAGGAAGTGTAGAGTCAAGATACAAAGTAGGCAAAATGCGGTTCTAGGAAAGATAAATGAGATAAACAAAAAGGCAAGGATAGAGAGCTTAGAAAATGACAGCATCATTTGTCATGGTATAAAACCTAAAAGTGCAGAACTCAAAGTAGGTCTTAATTGGTGCAATGTAAGGGGCCAGAATGTGGAGCTTGCAGTTATAGGATTAGATTTGCCTCTACTTGTTCCCCATTTCTAAGGTGAAGTGGATAGCAAGAGGGCAAGATTCCTTTAACTTATTAATAGTAGCAGGAAGGTTAGGCGAGGAATATAACAATAATGAAGAAAAGCTAAAAGGTGTGTAATGGTATTCTGAACTGTCTTATCAGGCAGAGAAAAGAAGTTAGTAAGTAGTAAGTTAAATAAAAGTCAATCTAATGGATCAAATAAGCATGATGAGAGAAAAGAATGATATATAATGACACATAGGCTTTAGGTTAGGCTTTTGAGATAGTGACAAGGTAGTTAGAGGTTCATTATGAATGTCAGGCATATGTCTTCAGTGTGACCAATAGAATCACTTTGTAGTAAAGCAATAATGACAGTAGGTATGATTGAGGTTAGCTTTGGAAGAATTTGCTAATAAGAGGTATCTTTTGAAATACAATAGAAGGTAAGGGACAAGATAAAGATGATACGTTAAGTTGGACAGTAGTATAACAGAGGGTTAGTGTGGCTGATATCTTATAAGTATAGCAAAAATAATTGCTAAGATATGATGAAATTTGAAGAGGAAGACCAAAAGACACAAGTTAAACATTATTATATATACAATTGTTTATTGTTGGCTATAGAAGGAGATTTCTCTTTTTCTTCAAGTTTAGCTCATGCTTTTAGCTCTAGAAGGCTATATATAGAAGGGAGACTATGTCGAGGTAATCCAGTTGATTGAGAATTGGGTACGCATCAATTCATACACAATCTCTCGAGAAGAGAATAATAGTAAGTGCATACTTAAGGTCAAGGATGAAAGGACAATCAGGGTAGTGACAGGAGTTAGATCAAGTTAGTTGTTAAGACTTGCAACCTTTCTAAACTATAAGCTAGATAGAGTGCTACCTGTGGATAATATTCAATGGATGTAACTTTGCTGATGGGTAAATTTGAGACTAAAGTTTGAAAAGCTGTGGGCAGTAGATGTGGCTATATCAAGAAGAGTGAATACATGAAATATCTTGTCTGGGATTATAGTACAACACACATTGCCCATTGCCATGTTAGTCCCAATGGAACTTATAGGTTAAGAGCCCCTAACTAACAATGATGAGCAACTTACTATAAAGGGTAGTAGGGAATAATAATGTTCTAATGGTCAAGTTAGGGAAAGAGGAATAGCAGGAACCTTCCATGGTGAATTGCATGTGTTGTAAAGCATGAGTAGTAGGTCAACACTATAATGTTATGTAACATGAAGGATGTATTAGTAGGAATAAATTACAGTGTTAAAATTCTAGAAGTATTGAAGCTAGCAATCATGTTACACTAAGAAATAAATTAAGGCTTAAATTTGATGATGGGATGGACATCTTCAAAGAAAGAGACATAAGAGTGGAAAAGGAAAATTTATGAAAAATGATAGGTTAGGGAGTAGTGGAGCCTCGATCTAAGTGCCAATGTGTTAGAAAGTACGTCGAATAATAAGAAATTTTTTGTTAAAGTTAAACAACTTTCATTTTAAAGGAATGAGGAATGATAAAATCATGCTAACTAAGTTGTTTTGGAATGTTAGGTCAGATAAGAGATCTCCCACTTTCCAATATTGATGGATAGAATATGGATGTTCAACATTTGGATAGAGCTCTATATAACTAGTTACATAAGATAGAAAGGAGTTAGCACAGGGATCTCATGGTAAAAAATAGGCTAGAATTGCAAGATATCACAATAGGGTGTAATGGGAGTGTTATGGGTACTAGAGATGTCAGAAAAAGGTAAACGAGTAGTTAGATGTGATCATTTAGTTTCAGAAGGAGGATGGTAGCTAACACACTACAGCAGGGGCAGATAGATGTAAAACATTTTTAACCATCCATGCAAATCCTAGATGGAGGGATGTAGAGTTTGTCGTGGGTGACTATGTATTCTTGAAAGTTTCTCCCATTATAGGAGCTATAAGATTTGGAAAGAAAAGCAAGTTGGCACCCTGATACATACAACCTTTTGAGATCACAGATAGAGTAGGAGCAGTAGCCTACTAGTTGGAGTTACCACTAAGCCTTTCTCCTATCCACCCAGTGTTCCACATTTTCATGCTTAGGAAGTATGTTCCTGACCCTTCACACGTGCTGCAACCAAATACAGTGGAGTTGAATGAGGACTTAACCTTTGAGGAGCAGCCAGTAGCCATAGTGGACCATCAGATGAGACAGTTTCGATCAAAGTAAATCCCTATGGTTAAGGTTTTATGGAGGAGCCAATCAGTAGAAGAGTGCACCTATGAGTCAGAGTGGGATATGTGTAGCAAGTATCTATATTTGTTTAATGTGTAATCCTGTACTTTTGTTTTACCTTGTGTAAAATTCAAGGACGAATTTTCTGTAAGGGGAGAAGAATATAACACCCCAAATTTCTAAATAAATATTTTATATGAAAATTATAATATTTTATTATATTAAACATTATGGAAATTTATTTGAATTTTTTTAATTTTTAAAATCGGGTTTGATTTTCTTAAGACAATAAATTTCATATATTTTTAAAAATTAATTTAATTACCATGTGAAAAATTTAAAAATATATTCAAACTCCACAAATTTTTTTATAATGCCCTCAATTTACGTAGTCTGTACGTTCTACTGTTCCGATGACTAACATTTGCCCGGACAGTCAAGATGTCTAGAACTATAATTAAATGATAGTGAGGAGGCATAAAATGATAAGATACATGATAAGAAAATACAAAAAAAATTAAGAGAAAATAAAAGAGAAGAAATGTAACTAGGTTAAATGAGCTGTGGTTCTAGTGATAGGTGACCGCACCGAGAAGTCAATGCGTAGACAGTTAACAACCCCAGGACCGGGAGGAGCCCTAGGAAATAATTTTCGGGACCTAATTAAAGGTCTATTGAGGTATAATTAACATTGAAAATGTTAAAGAAAATTTAGTTAATCGATATCGATGAAAATAAAAATTTAAGGAACCGACTGATCATGGATTTAATCGGTATTATCGAAAAAGTGGGACCATAACCCGAAGAGGGGCATTTTGGTCATTTGACACCTAAAGTTGACTTTTAACCTAAATGTCCATTAAAATAAGTGATATTAAATTTTGAAAACCCCATAAGAATATGAAACTATATGTGTAGTGTAATTAAGGAAAAATGAGGGATTATTTGCAAATATGAAAACTTTAATATTATAATAATTAATTAAATCTTAGTGGGGGTATACATACACATTAGAAAACAAATGCTTCCACTAACTTCACTTCATCTTCTTCATTCTCTCAAAGGGGCCGAATTCCATCTCCCAAAATCCTCCATGGATGCTCCTCATGCAAGCTTCCATCACCTTCATTTTTATCATGATTTTCACAAATTCTTTCATTAAACTTTGTCTCCACACTTTGGGAAGTATATAGGCAGAAAAAGGAAGGAGAAATTTCAAAGTTTTACAAGGTTGGAAAATTCTTAATAAAAGGTTAGTGCTTAATCTTCCCATTTTTCTTTGTTAATTCTTGAATTAAGGTTAAATTGAGTTGATATGCTAAGAAAATTGAAGAAAATGATGAAGGAATAGTGAGCCTTGAATTTAGTAGCCATGAAAAGCATAGGAGTTTGATTTATTTTTACATGTAAATGATGATTAGTGAGGTTGATTAAGTAGTTATATGTTAAGGAATGAATTTTCATATTAGAAAATTTATGGAATATGTAATGTTAACCTTGACCATTTGAATTAGGGTTTTGAATTGATTATTAGAGACTTGTGTAAATTGTTGGAATTTGACCAAATTGAGATTTGATTGATGATAATTAGAAGTGCTATGTATGTAATTTGTATTTTGGGAGATGCAGGAATGAAAATTGGAAGTGTTCTTTTGTGCAGGTTGAGTAATTGTTGAGGGCAGTGTATGTTTTGAGCCATAAGTGAATTGGTATGAGACCAATTGAAGGTAAAACTAGACCTAAAATGCACCAATTTTCATGTAGAAATCATGTCAAATTTCTGTCCAGAAAGTGACCAATATGTTGCCCTAATCCGGATTACTATTTAGTGAACCCAGAAATTTTACCAAATGAACAGTATTCTTTTATTTGGTCATATCTCACTGTAAACAGGTTCAAATGACCTGAAATTTGTACCATTGGAAAGCTTAGACATAGGGCTACAATGTTTGTGAAGAATACAAAGCCCAGAAATGTCATTAACCAAACGAAATTGCTTGCCCAATTGGAGTATCAAATCTATCCAGAACCAAAATAGCCCAGACTTGCTGGACATATGCAACCTGACCAGTTTTGGTAAAAAGACCATAACTTGGTCCACAGTACTCCAAATAACATGAAATCAGTGCCAAAATTTCAATAAGACATAGACCTACAATATTGGTATTTTAATCAAAACCCAGAAATCAAGGAAATGAGGTCATTTAGTTAGGTCAATGCAGTATACAAAATTTGAAAAATTGAAATAACATATAATAAGTTTTGAAATGGATTTGGCAACAAATGCCAATATTTTGTAGAATGCAAAATGTGGTATGTTGGTGTTATTAGAATTAACATACCAAGTGTTTATGAAAAAGTCAACATTTTGGTTGACTAGTGAAATGAATAGTAACTACTCAATATCAAATGCACAGAATCATTTAATTAACTTTGTAACATGCCCTAGTATGCCTAGTATGATTGGTTTGGATAGGTTGACATGCTAATAGGGTTCCGATAATAGTACTGCATATGGCATTATGTCATTCTATGATTTATGGCTTTTGTGGCCATTTTGTGATTTTATGGCTTTTGGTCATTTCGATACTCTTGTTATACTCGTCCTTGTGCCCGATGATTACTACGGCTTATTAGTTGTTCTGTTGCACATCTGAAGAAACTTTGTGACCAATGGTGTGATGGCCCGGGGTACTTGGTACGCAGTACCAGTTTACCTAATTATCCAATCCGGCCAGTTGCATAGGTTACTCAGGCAACTAAATTGAGTTTTAATAAATTATTATCAAATAATGAACATAAAAAGCACCAAGTTGTTAATAATATTAATAATTGCGTAAAATCTCAGTCTGCACATAATCATAATATGAATTCTGCATATTTAATTATTTTAGTTTTTTTTTTTATTTTATATTGGCACCACTAAGTAGTATTGCTTAGCACGTCGCTTTTGCTACGTGTAGGTACTGGAGACACAGTTGGGGAGCCCAACAGACCTCAGACCAGGTGATTAGTCAGATCTGTACAGAGTCTAGAGTCACCTCTCATCTGTAGTGCACTTGGTAGGACATTAGGATTTTGTTTTGTATTTTGTACTTAGACTTTCACTATTGTCATATGCATTGTAAACTTATGAAATTTTATGTTAATGTAAATATTTTGTAAATCTTTGTTAATTATTAAAATTTGAGTATTTCTCCATGAAATTGAGATTGATTATAATATGAAAGGAATTGTGAGGTTATATTGAAATGTTGAGATTGATGAGAAATTTTGAGATTGTGTTGAGATAAATTGAGTTTGAGAAATAGAGTATTATATTGGAATTATTTTTAATAGGTTCAGAAGAACTGTTTCTCCAAATTACAGCCGGCACTTTGCCAGATTTTCTGCAAAATTTATGGAAACTCAAATTCATCAAAATTTAAATAAAGGACATAAATGGTATGAGTTTTATATAAAGGCTATTTAAATCAATAAAATGATTATAATAAAAATATGATAAGATAAGATAAGGTACTCTAGCACTCCGTGTGACATGCCTTCACATTTAGTGGTATCAGAGCACAGTTTAGGCATTTCTAGGTCTAGATAGAGTGTATACCATTGCATTGCATTTGTAAGTATTGAGGCGATAGTAATGCAAATCTATTTGTTTTCCTTATTTTGGTTAGGATATGGATTTTGCTTCTCAAAGAGCAGTTGAGGAAGAGGTGGAGAGCCATGCTCCACCAATGGCTGAAACTGGAGGCAGGGGAGAACCTGCTCCACTCGCAGCTGAGGTACCTACACAGCCTCAGTTTGCATTATTCTAGCAGATGACTGAATTCTACTGGTAGATGATGGGGGCAATTTCACCACCACAATCACAGCCATAGCCTCCACCACCACCATAATAGTCTCATTTGGAAAAGTTACAAAAATATGGGGCTATAGATTTTCTAGGGAAGAAAGAAAATGACCCCGTGATAGCTGAGAACTAGTTAGATAGAACTAGAAGAGTGTTGAGACAACTCCACTCCACCTCAGAGCAGAAGCTAAAGGGTGCTGTGTCCCTACTTCAAGATGATGCATACTAGTGGTGGGACACAGTATCCAGGGAGGTGCAGCCATAGCAGATCACTTAGGACTTCTTCCTCTCAGAGTTCAGAAATAAATATGTCAGTAGTGTATATTTAGAAGAAAGAAGAAGAGAATTCATTAGTCTGAGGCAAAAACAGCTGACAGTAGCAGAATACGAGAGAGAGTTTGTCAGATTGAGCATATATGGAAGGGAAATAGTCCCTACGGAAGCTGAGAGGTGTAGAAGGTTTGAAGAAGGGCTGAACGATAACATTAAGATCATGATAACTGCTTTGGCGATTACTGATTTTGCAAAATTGGTTGAAGCTGCACTGAAAGTGGAAAGAGTTAGAGTAAGCGAATAGAGTAGAAGGGATAGACAACAGAAGAGGGGTCTAGGTCAGTCTAATGCATCCTCTGCTCTCAATAAGAAGTTCAGAGGTCCTCCTGCTTAGAGTTTGGATCAGTCACAAGGTTAGGGTCAATCCCAGAGACCTAGATCTCAGTTCACACCTAGGAGACATCAGTCCACACCATCAGTGGGTAGCTCTCCAGGGACAGTGTTTAGGGGGCTAGCCCCAATAACCTCTTCTGCCTGTCCACGTAGCCAAAGGTGGCATAAGGGGGAATCTTGGCTAGTGACTGGTAGTTGCTTCCAGTGTGGGTCTACAGAAGAACATCAAATCAGAGATTGTCCACGAAGGACTGCTACAGCTACCCCAGCACAAGCAGACAGGCCTGCCCCTGCACCTTAAAGGGGTAGAAGGCCCAGTAAATCTAAGGCAGCTGGTACATCACAGAGGCCTACATCGGAGTCAGCTGAGAGGCCAGAGGCAAGGGCACTAGCCAAAGCATATGCCATGAGACCTCAAGAGGAGTAGGATGCTCTAGACGTCATCAGGGGTATGTTCTCCCTCTACAACATATCAGTTCATGCCTTGGTGGATCCAGAATCCACCCACTCATACATATGCATCAAGTTACCCGTAGAAAGGGGAATCTCAGTAGAGGAAAGTGACCAAGATATTCTAGTCACTAACCCATTAGGCTAGTGAATAAAGTGCATAAAGGTTGCCCATTGAGGATTCAGGGGTATGAGTTCTCAGCAGACTTAATTGAATTGCCATTCCACGAGTTTGACATGATTTTGGGAATGGATTGGTTGTCACGTCATCAGGTGATAGTAGACTATAGATTGAAGAGAATCACTTTGAAAACTCCTGAGGGTAATGAGATCACAGTTGTGAGAGAAAGGACAGATTTCTTGTGCAATGTCATTTCAGCCACTGCCGCAAGGAAATTAATGAGAAAAAGCTATGAGGTACCTAATGTGTTTCCTAAAGAGTTGCCTGGTTCACCCACAGTAAGTGATTTCCTTGATGTATTTCTTGAAGAGTTGCCTGGTTTGCCACTAGAAAGGAAAGTTGAATTTGCTATTGAGGTACTGCTGGGTACAACACCAATCTCCATTGCTCCTTATAGGATGGCACCCACTGAAGTGAAGGAGTTAAAAATCTAGTTGCAGGAGTTACTGGATAGGGGTTTCATATGCCCCAGTGTATCACCGTGGGGAGCTCTAATGCTATTTATGAAAAAAAAGGATGGGACATTAGGCTATGTGTTAATTACCGGCAGTTAAATAAAGTGACAGTGAAGAACAAGTACCCGTTGCCTAGAATTGATGATCTATTTTATCAATTAAAGGGAGCCAGCATATTTTATAAAATTGATCTCAGATCAAGGTATCATCAACTGAGGGTAAAGGATGCAGATGTGCCAAAGACTGCATTCAGGACCCGGTATGGGCATTATGAATTCCTCGTGATGCCGTTTGGGTTAACAAATGTACCAGCAGCTTTCATGGACCTTATGAACTGCATCTTCCATCCATACTTAGATCGGTTTGTAGTGGTCTTCATTAATAACATCCTGGTGTATTCCAAGGATAAAGCAGAACATGATGAGCATTTAAGGATCATTCTGTAGACTCTGAGAGAGAAGAAGCTGTATGCTAAGTTGTCCAAGTGTGACTTTTGATTGAGTGAGATTTCCTTCCTTGGACACGTAGTTTCAGTTGATGGGATTAGAGTAGATCCCAAGAAGATAGAAGCAGTGATGGACCAGAAATACAACTAAAGTCAGAAGTTTCTTGGGGCTAGCAGAGTATTATAGAAGATTTGTGAAGGGGTTTTCTCTGATAGCTTCTCCAATGACCAAGTTGCTACATAAGAATGTAAAATTTGGTTGGAATGACAAATGTCAAGCCAATTTTGAGAGGCTAAAGGCTATGTTGACAGAGGCACTAGTGTTAACACAATTAGTGTCGGGAAAGGACTTCGTGGTCTACAGTGATGCCTCACATAATGGGTTAAGGTGTGTTTTCATGCAAGAGGGGAAAGTGGTCGCCTATGCTTTCAGGCAGCTAAGGCCATATGAAAAGAATTACCCTGCTTATGATCTAGAGTTAGCAGCGATTATCTTTGCATTGAAGATATGGAGGCATTATTTGTATGGTGAAAAGTGCTACATATACATAGACCACAAAAGCTTGAAATACTTGCCAACCCAGAAGGAGCTCAACCTTAGACAAAAGTGATGGATTAAGTTCCCGAAGGACTATTATTGTGTGATTGACTACCATCTTGAGAAGGTAAATGTAGTTGTTGATGCCTTAAGTAGAAAATCTATTGTAGCACTGAGATCTTGATGGAGCTATTTTGGCTGAGTTGTAAGTGAAGCCAAACCTGCTACGACATGTAACACCCTCACTGTAGCAATCCCGTACATTCTACTGTTTCGGTGACCGATGTTGGTCCAGACAGCTAGAATGTCTGGAAAAATATTTAAACTAAAGTGACGAACCATAATTAACTCGAATATTAATAAGAAAAATTTAGGAAAAATTTTAGAAATAAAATACAACCAAGTTAAATGAGTCGGCGTCCTAATGATTGGTAACCCTGTGAGAAGTTGCGGTCCTCGCAACTAGGAGCCCTAGACCTGGGAGAAAATTCATAAAATAATTTTTGAGACTCCAGAGAAGAGTCATTAAGGTTTCTAAGGCATTAGAATGCCAAGAAAATGCTTAAATTTTTTTTTCAATCAGTACAGACAATTTTGGTCTGTTAAGCCAAATAGAGGGCATTTTGGTCATTTCGTCTTCAGAGATAATTTTTGGCCGACTTGTCCAGTTAAGTGAATAATTATTATGACAAAAAATTTGAATAAATATTGCTAAAAATTAAATTGAAAATGAGTAGAGAAGAAAGGAAAAGAAAATGAGATAAAATGTCAATTTTGACATCACATGATGTCATTAAACCCTTTTCCACCAATCACATTTAGCCAAGCCCACTTAAAACAAATAAAAAGAGATAAAATGGGAGAAAAAAAAAAGAAATCTGATTTTTTCTTCCTCACTCTCTGTCCACCATAGCCAAGAAGCTCTCTCAATTTCCTTTTTTAAAGCTTAATTTTCCTAAGCTTCCACCCCACAAAACCCTAAACTCACTTCACTAAAAATCATTCCCTCATCTTGGAGAAGCTAGTTGTAGCAAAAAGAAGAGAAAGGATTGAAGTTTTGTTAGCTTGAAATTCTGCCCATAGAGGTTAGTGTCCAATTTCCTATCTCTTTTACTTAATTCATGTTTATTGGTATGAGATAAGTGGAAAAGTGCAAGAAAAACAAAATAAAACTTATGTATATTCATTCCTACAATTTTGGCAGCCTAGGGATGGCTAGGGTTTGATGAATTTACTTGAAGTAAAGTGTTTATGAGCTACCGTTAGTATTAGATGAGTGATTGAACATGTTTGTATAAGTGAAATGCAAGTATAGTGCATGAATGAACTTGAAAACTTGGACATTTGAACAATATTAGGGTTTGCTCATGTAATAGTATATTAACATTGTAATGGTCAATTAGTGACCATTTGAATGTGTGTGAGGTGGAATTGAAGTGAATAAGGATAACCAAGTTGATCTTAGGCATGCTGCCCTTGGTGACCTGCAGGACTGGTTGTGAGTCCAACAGGTTTGGGCAGCTATAAATGGAGTTATATAGGTTCAATTGGTGAAAGGCTTATTGGACATGAAACTAAACACATAATGACACAACTTTGATGAAGAAACCCTACCCAAAAAACCAAACCAAGTTGACCTAAAAATTGCCCTAATCCGGGTGACTTGCATTCTGTTTGGGCAAAATGACTAAATGAAAAATATTTATTCATTTGGTCATAACTCAGTGTAGAAAGATCCAATTGACCTGAAATTTTACTAGCAAATAGCTGAGACATAGACCTAAAACTTTCATGAAGAAACCATACCCAAATTTTGATCATAACATGTTCAAAAACTGACCTGCAGTCAGTATACAAAACACTATAGATTTAGTTCTGCCCAGAAAATCTGAAAAATTTGCAATCCGGCCAGTTATGGTGTTTAGGCCATAACTTAAGCTAAAAACTCCAAATGGAGTGATTCAAAAAATAAATGTAACTAGACACAATAAGGAACAACTTTCATGAAGAAAATTTTGCCAAATTCCTACTGTACAAATGACCAATGGAACAGTAAACTTAGTGCTTAAAATATGAAAATTATGAATAACTAACACTAAGCTTAGAAATGTTATTGGCAACCAATACCCACAACTTTAGAATGCAAAATGTGGTAGGTTCAGAATATTAGAACCAACGTACCTATTGTCTATGCAAAAGTCAACATTTTAGTTGACTAATGAAATGAATAGTAATAATTAAACTTCAATTTCAAGAATGGAAAAATTTAAAAGTGTAACATGCCTTAGTACACCTAGTAAGATTGGTTTGGATAGGTTGGCATGCCAATAGGGTTTAGTTAGCAGTACTGCACGTGGCATTATGCTATTCTATGATTTTATGGCTTTTAGCCATTTTTGATATTATGATGATACTTGGCCCTGTGCCTAATGTTTATTACAGCTTATCAGCTGTTCTGTTGCACACCAGAAGATACAAATGTGACCAATGGTGTGACGACCTGAGGTACTTGGTACCCAGTACTAGTTTATCTGTTTATCCAATCCAGTCATCCATTATAGGTTACTTGGGCAACCAAAAAAATGAAAATTGATAAATTTAATGAAATAATGAGTATAACAAGTATCAAATAAATAAGATTATAAATAATTACCAAAAAAATTTGTTTGCATAAGATATCAATACATTCACTGCACATTTATTTTCTTTTAGTTCTTTTTATTTTATTATTGGCACCACTAAGCATTATTGCTTAGCGCATTATTGCTTTTTGCCACGCATAGGTTCTGGAGAGACTGACAGAGAGCCCAATAGACCACAGACTGGGTCAGGCTGTCCACAGTTCTGCATAGTATCCATGTCACCTCACAGACTTCAGTGCATTGGTAGGACACTAGGTCTCATTTTGGTATTTTGTAATTAACTTTTATTTTTTCATGTATAATTGAGACTTATGTAATATATTTTGATATTAATGTAAATAGTGAAAATTTGTGTTTATAAATGAAAAATTGAGTATTTATTTATGACTTGTACATGAATATCATATGAAATGAATGAATGAGAAATGGAAGTATTGTTGAGAAACATTGAGACTTTGTTCAGAAATATTGAGACTTTGTTGATATAATGGAGTTTGGTAATGATTAAAAATGCATTGGAAGAGTTTTTCACAGGTTCCGAAGAACTGTTTTATCCATTTTTAGCTAGTACTCCGCCGGATTTTCTATGAAATTTTCGAAACCCCAAATGAATTTATAATTTTAATAAAAGAATTAAATGAGTTAAATTTCACAAATTGCACTTCATATCCATGAAGAAATAAATTAAGGAAGAATAAAAACAATTGAAATAAAATATGATGTTTCGATACACTATGTGGCATATCTTGCTCAGCTACACTGTAGACAGGTAAGGGGTGTCACACAACAGATACAGGATGGGTAGAAGGTAAATGAGAAATTAATGGCTGTTATAGGCAAAATCACTGAGGCAAAGGAGACTGAGTATGAAATAAAAGAGAATGGGTGCTTGTACTATCAGGGAAGAGTGTGTGTACCAGAAGATGGGAAATTGAAGACCAGTATTCTGAGAGAAGCACACAGCAGTGTGTATGCTGCGCACCCAAGAAGCACAAAAATGTACCATAATCTGAAGCTTCATTATTGGTGGCCTGGTATGAAGAAGGACATAGCTGACTATGTAACTAGATACTTAACATGTCAGTAAGTCAAGACAGAACATTAAGTTCCTTCAGGTTTGTTACAGCCTATAAACATACCTGAATGGAAATGGGACTGGGTCACTATGGATTTTTGTAACACCCCTATTTACATAGCCTGGTACATTTTACTATTCCGGTGATCGATATCAGTTCGGACAATTAAGGGGATTAGAATCACGTCTAAGACACCTAGATAAGCCCGGAACACAAATAATTAGTAATTGCCAAATATTTAAGTATAAGGAAGAAAAACAAAGCATAAAATGTTAAATGAGTCGGGAGTCACAGTGATGGGTGATCTTCTCGGGAAGTGACTGCGAGGTTAGCCTTAACTCAAATTTCGAATCGAAAAATATGATGCTACGTTCCTTAGGACTATTGCGAACACAGTGGAAAAGAAAAAATCACGAAAAAGAGATGTTAAGCAGGTCAAATAATTAGGTCAAGGAACTGGAAGAAATATCGAATAACTTGCAAACCGGATAGAACCAGCGAGGGGCAATTTAGTCAATTCACCCCTAGAGCTGACTCCTGACCTAACTGTCTAATAAAATTGGAGAAAAGAAAATTTCAGAATTGGGAATTAAATTAAAGAACTAATGAAAAAATAAATACAAAAGAAAAAGAAAAGAAAACTTTATTTGCATCATGCTTACATCATTTGGATGACATATGGGTGATGTCAAAATTGGTTTTATTTTGCCCATCAATTTTGACCAAGTCAATTAAGTAAAAATACACATAAAATACCTAAAAAAGAAAAGAAAAATTATTTATTGTCTTCTCCCCAACTGTGGCCGTCTTGCTTCTCTCTCACCACTATCGAAGAACTCCATGAAAGCTTGAGTTCAAGCTTTAAAACTCCCACTAAACCTTACCTTGCCCTCAAATTTCTCCATTAGAACTTAATAACCTCACTTGAGAAGGTGATTAAGCAAGCAAGAAAGAAGAAATAAGGAGTGAAATTGAAGAATTGAAGTTCAAAGTTTGAGGCAAGCAAATTAATTTGAAAATTGTGTTTAATACTTATGCTTTTAGTTCAATCCACCTAGAAATCAACTTAAAAATCAAGCAAAACAATTGTTGGGGGACTTTTAGGGAATTTGGTCAACCATCAAGGGAGTGTGCATTGAATGATTTTGATGTATTTGAATGGTTATTTAGGTTGAGTTGTGTATGTGAAGTATGGATATATGTTTTGAATGCATTAGATTTGAACTTTATGTAATTAGGGTTCTTGAGTATTTTGATAGTTGGGAAAAAAATTGAAGAATAGGTTAATTGATGCCATTGACCTTACTTGAGTTGAGAAATGGTCAATTGTGACCATTTGTGGTGTCTGTGAATTGCTAGAACCAAGTTTGAATTCGGATTGGTTAGGGTCAGTATGTTGACAGCTTGACCTAGGTCCCTTTCAGGGACCAAAACTGAAAATTTACCAACCCAATTGGTGTGAGGCCAATTGGGAAGGAAACTAGACACAAAATGGACCATTTTTCATTTTGGAATCATGCCCAGAAAATGATCATAACTTAGTGAACAATTAGACCAAATCCGGATTTGGGCACACTGCCCTGTACAAAAATGACCAAATGAACAGTAGTTACTTAAATGAGCATAACATGGTCTAGGAAGGTCAAAATGACCTGAATCTTATACCAATGGAAAGTTGAGACATAGCTCTACAACTTTCATGAAGAAAACAAACCCAAATTTTAACCATAACCTATCTGAAAAGTCACCTGCAATCAGCATACCAAAACTGCCAGTATCCAGAAAAAGCCCAGAATTCTAGGTAACACCAAATCTGGCCAGCTCCATTCAAATAGTCATATCGTGGGCTACAAAACTCCAAATGGAGTGATTCAAAAAGGAAATTAAAGCTAAGATAATAAGGAACAACTTCTATGAAGAAAACTTAGCCAAATTTCAGCAGCAACTTGACCAATGGAATAGTGTAAAATAGGACACCAAATCTGAAATTTGGAAATTTCACCTAAGAGACTTAAAATTTAAGGAAACAACCAAAACCAACAAATTAGGTAACCAAAATGTGGTATGTGGGTGAAATTAAAATTCCCATACCTATTAAGCATGAGAAAGTCAACAATTTGACTTGAATAGTATTGTGAATAGTAATCCCAAAATACAAATTTTAAAGAACGTCAAGTTAAGCATATTAAAGCTAGATATAAATAGATTTGAATTTGTTTTTGGATTTATGATAAATTGTGATACTAAAATACTGTAAAACTGTGTGTTTCAGTTGAAAGGAATACCGGAAGAGAACCTGAGACGTTGAGTCAAGGCCTAGAGGCGACTCGCATGAGGTTTGTGCACAACATAAATATTCTTTAAAATTTCCATTGCAAAGTGCATGAAAAGTATATTATGCTATTGATCTAAATTGTTGAAAATTTAATTGCATGTGTGTAAATTATCAGTAAATGTTTGGAAAATTATTGAGATAGTTTTGAAACCACAGTGTCATGACCATATATTTGAATGCCTCACTAGCATGACTAGTGGGAGGAATTAGTTTTGAATTTTGATTCCCTCTCTGGCTGAAGTGTTGAGGTGTGTGCCAGTAGAGGAAGAAATTGAATGGGTACCCATATATTGAGCTAGCTAGCCTTGTGATTCCTCATAAGCCTTCGGCTATTGAGATGAACATGTTTCTGATGTCATGATATAACTGTGTATTTTTGTGAAATTGTTTTGAGACTTCCAAAATGAGACTATTTTGACTAAAATTATAAATTGTCTTTTGTATCTACTTTTCATTTTCAGTACTATATTTGAATAAATGTGATTTAAATTATGCATAAAATGTTATTTTAGTATGTTTTACACCACTATTGTTAGTAGTATGCCTTAGAGCATATCATTTAGTATGTATCTTGTACATCTTTTATTAATAAAAGGCATTTTCACTTTTCCGTTTACATAATATATTTATGTGTAATAGAAAAGGTCCATTGATATTTTATTATAAATTCTATTCTTAAGTTGTTAAGAATATTAGTGACAGTATTTCTAGCACAAAGTATCATAAATAGGTTCACAATCGAGGATACTTCACAATAAGGACATGACTTATCCAATAAGATTGTATTCATGTTTGTTCCTAAGTTATTTATATAAGATGTAAATAAGATGGAATGGTGAGTACCATGCCATATAACAAACATGATAGGCACTTATACATCATAAGTAGGTCAAACCAGTGACACTTATGACAAGCACATGGAGTTTACTCTTGTCAATGTATTGTCATAAATCATATCAGTGCATATAATCTTTAGACCTGGGATAGCAAAGTTATCTTGTATATAGGTGGTTTGAGTTTGATACTACTTTCATACTTGTACTTTGTATGGGTATATGGGCATGTGTTGGCTCCTACTAGTTATATATGGAGGTAGGTGTTGATCAAGATGGAATCTGTTCCTCTAAGTAAATAGGGATAAAATCCTATGTTCATTTAATTGTTCTTGATGTTTTAAGTTCCTGGCCAGGATAAATAGATTTAATCAGAAAAGAGTTTCTGATGAGAAAATCTTTTTAATCAAGAACTAGAATTAAAAGAGAACATAATATTCATAGCAAATGGGGTTTGACATAAACCATGACTCCAGCTTGAATTGGGATTTTGTAACAGAGAGATTCTAGTGCATGGTAACATATGATTATAGGTTCATTTAAGGTAAACCTTATTACTGATTGGGTGGCTATGGCATGCTATGCTAGGTGTTAACCATAGTCTATGAGCTGCATAAAATGATTTAGAGAAATCATTTATAGTAACAAAGAGTTCTGATGATATTAAGAGTTGATATCATGTCTCATTGCTAATTAGTGATGAGCCTAGTAAGTCACACACATACACAAGTAATCACCAAATTAAATATGATTTAATTAATTAATTAAAGAGTTTAATTGATTAATTAAGTAGGTTTGATTTGCAATTAGATTGTAAAGTCCCTAGCATGGCTTGAAACCAAATCTAGATTATTGGATGTATAGTATAAGTTAAATTTATATTTAAAGTGTTTAAATATGAATTTAATTAATGAGAAATTAATAAATAGAGATTAATTAATTAATTTATATTTGATATAAATTGATTAGAAGAAGAGAAATAATTATTTTGGATTGAGAGTTCAAAATCAAGACACAGGGGTATTTTGGTCATTTCAGAAGGTGACATGTGGCACCATGAGATGGTGACACATGGTACTACACATAAGTTTTCCAAATGTCTTTTAATCATGTAGATGATCAAATTCAAGATTAAATATAGGTTTGACACTTGGCACAATGTGATTGGGTCAATTAAACCTAGAGCCAATTAGAAGGTGACATGTGGCAAGGGTTTTAAGTGGTGACCTAGCTATATAAGTGTAAGGATGAAAGAACACACAGACAATCTGCTCATTCTCAAAAAGGTGCTGCTACCCTTGGCTCCTCTCCCTTCTCTTCTTCTTCATCTCTCATCATTTGAAAAAGATTAGCAAACAATCTCTTGAATTAAAAATACTAGAAATTATTTCTAGTGTCCTGTTTACATATGTAATCTCTTAAAAGGCAAAACTTGATTTTCTAATTTATAGAAAAAGCTTTAGAAGCTGTTCAAGGGCTACCATAGGTGATCTTGGTGTGGACAAGCTAGAGGGACAACATCTGGTGTCCTAAAGACCCATCCCAAAGGTGCCAAACACACTGCAGTGCATTAAGAGGTTAGTGCACTTGTTCTTGATCTAATCTAGGGTTCTTAAAATTAATCTGATTAATTCTAAAATCTTAAATGGAAAATGTAGATCCAAAAAAATATTAAAAGAGTTTTAATATGCTATTTATCATTGAAATCAGATAGATAAAAATAAATATTGCATGATGCATGTGACCCTAGGTGAAAAATTTTTGAATTCAATGATATAAACTTGTATTTTTCATGCTTCCGCTCCCTTCAATTGGTATCAGAGCCACTATATTTGCCATTTAGATTGTTGATTATATGATTTAATTATGTGGTATAATCATAAGATGATAGATCCATTGCTGGTTGCAAAGAAAGGTGGCGGCTTGGTGATGAACACCATTGTGTGCGCAAGGTTTGTTCATCCCTTATGGTGCACATGGTTTTGGGCAATATTTGTGCAATTTTTGTATGATCTAATGCTCATAATTATGTCCATTTTATGTCTAATTAAATTATTTAATTAGAGTTTTAATCACACAATTAAATTTTGATTCAAATCTGAAATTTAAAAGTTATTTGAATGTGATTCAAATCTGAATTTTAAAAGTTGTTTGAATGTGATTCAAATCTGAATTTTTAAAATTGTTCGAATGTAATTCAAATCTGAATTTTCGAATTTGTTTGAATGTGATTCAAATCTGAATTTTTAAATTTGTTTGAATGTGATTCAAATATGAATTTTTAAATTTGTTTGACTCATATTCAAATATGGATTTTTAAGTTGAATATGAGATATTCAATTTAATTTAAGTATGTATGTTTTATTTAGTTGTTAAATAGTGATATGCATGATGGATGCTCATGGACTATAAAAGACCAATGTGATTGAATTTATTTCTTTTATGTTTCTTTGGGTTGTAATTTAAATTAATTTATTTTAATTTATTTTGGGCATGTATTATTAAGGTTGTAATAATTTTTGGGTTGTAATTTCATTTATTTAGTTCTTATAAATTCTCCTTTGTATGCCAAGGATTACTATGTAATTGTATTGCAAGAAGATCAAGGAGGTCAAGAGCATTGGTGGGACCAGTGGGAGGAATTCAAGATCAAGTGTTGATTATGTACTCCTTCAGCAACTCTTGTAATATGAATGAATGAAATGCACTAGGAATGCCCAGATTCAATTCTTGGTGGCTCAGAATTGAATCTTGTAACACCCCTATTTGCATAGCCTGGTATATGTTACTGTTTCGGTGACCGGTATCGGTCCGGACAATTAAGAGGATTAGAACTGTGTTTAAGACACCTAGTTAAGCCCTGAACACAAATAATTAGTAATTGTCAATTAGTTAAGTATAAATAAGAAAAACAGAACATAAGAAGTTAAATGAGCCGAGAGTCACAGTGATGGGTGACCTTATTGGGAAGGACTGCGAAGTCGATTTAAACTCAAATTTTGAACCATAAAATGTGATGCTGCGGTCCTTAGGACTATTACGAACACATTAGAAAAGAGAAATCACGAAAAAGAATTGTTAAGCCAGTCAAATAATTAGGTCAGGGAGCCAAAAGAAATATTGAATTATTTGCAAACTAGGTTGAACCGGCAAGGGGCAATTTGGTCAATTGACCCCGAGAGCTGACTCCTGACCTAACTGTCAAATAAAATCGAAGAAAAACAAATTTCAGAATTGGGAATTAAATTAAAGAACTAATAGAAAAATAAATAAAAAAAAAAAGTAAAAAGTGATGACATCATGCATGACCTCATGCATGATGCAATAAATATTATAATTAAAATTTAATTAATTTAATTTATGGTCTTCCTAAAGGATAAATTCATAAAAGAAAAAGAAAAAAAAGGCTTCATCTTCTTCAATAACGTGAACCATCTCTCTCTCACGTCTCCCTCACGAAAACTCCATGGAAGCTCATTTTGAGCTTGATCAAACCTTAAATCCCACCATAGAAAGTTAAACTTCCATCATTAAATCTTGATTTCAAGCTTTGATAGAGAACTTGACAACAAAAAGAAGAAGAAAGGAAGAGGTTTTGAAGAGGTGAAAATTCAAAGTAAGGTTAATAAGCAAACTTCCATTTCTTAGTTTAATTTCTATGATTTTGGTTCAAGTAGCTTAGATTTTAACTTAAAATTAAAAGAAAATAATTGTTGGAGGACAAGAGGAAAATTTGGCCAGCTAGGGTTTTGATGTGTATGTGCATGAATTTGATTGAATTTAAAGTGTAGGTAAGTGGGTATGAGTATGGAAGTGATGCTGGGATGCATTATAGTAGTTAAATGCAACATATTGGTGAATTAGGGTTTGGCACCTAGGGTTTAGAAGGAAAAATTGTGAGAATTGGTCAAATGGTGTGTTTGACCTTGTTTGAGATGAACAATGGTCATTTGTGACTAATTGAGATGTGTTGGAAGTGTTAGAAGTGAGTCTAAATTTGGACTGAAAATGGCCATGCTGCAGGCAGTAGGACCGAGGTCCCTTTGAGGGACCAAAACTAAAAATTTACAGGTCCAATTGGTGTGAGGCCAATTGGGAATGAAAATAGACACAAAATGGAACATTTTTCATCTAGGAATCATGCCCAAAAAGTGACCAAAACCTAGTGAACAAATTGACCAAATCCGGATTTATACAGTCTGACCTGTACAAAAATGACTAAATGAACAGTGTTTGTTCATTTGGCCATAACTTGGGCTAGGTAGGTCTAAATGACCTGAAATTTTACAAGTGGACAGCTGAGATATAGACCTAAAACTTTAATTGAGAACACATACCCAAATTATGCCCTTAACCTAGTCATTTGGCCACCCAAATTTGGTGACCTAAAACTGTCAGAACCAGTTTGGTGCTCAGAAATCTGGGTTAAGTCCAATCCGGTAGCCATGATTCAAATGGCTATAACTTGAGCTATAAAACTCCAAATGGAGTGATTCAAAAAGAAGAATAAAGTTAAGATAATAGGGAACATTTTCTATGAAGAAAGTTTTGCCAAATTCTAACAGAAAAAATGACTAATGGAATAGTGCATCTTAAGACACCAAAACTGAAAATTTGTAAATTTGCCTAAAAGACATAGAGTTTGAGAAAACAATCAAAACCAACAAATTTAGTTACCAAAATGTGGTATGTGGGTGAAGTTGGAATTCCCATACCTATTAAGCCTTAGAAAGTCAACAAATTGACTTGAATAGTATCATGAATAGTAACCCCAAAATACAAATTTTAAAGAATATCAAGTTTAGCATATTAAAGCTAGATATAAGTAGATTTGAATTTATTTTTGGAGTTATGATAAATGGTGATACTGAAACACTGTGAAACTGTGTGTTTCAGTGGAAAAGAATACCAGGAAAGAACCTGAGACATCGAGTCAAGGCCAAGAGGCGACTCGTATAAGGTTTGTGCACAACTAACTATTTTGTTACTTTTCACTTCTAAATTGATTTGAACAAGTTTATTTTATAATTTATAATTTTTTTGTATTGAGGATTTTAATTTGTTGAATGAAATTATATAAATTAAATGTAAATTTTCTTGAGCATTTAAGGATTTGTTACATGGTTTTGAGGATTGTAAATTTTAAGTTTGATGTGTTGCCAACCTTGAGTATGAATTTATGATGATTAAATATGTTGATGATTTGTAAACACTTTGTAAATAGAAATTTTTTTGAATATGATTTGAAACCACAGTTGACATGGCAAAATATGTTGTGAATTCTCATTAACTTGTCTAGTGAGATATCTCCTCC
Source organism: Hevea brasiliensis (assembly GCF_030052815.1). Lineage (NCBI taxonomy): Eukaryota > Viridiplantae > Streptophyta > Magnoliopsida > Malpighiales > Euphorbiaceae > Hevea > Hevea brasiliensis. Next base: position 50,019,311 of record NC_079494.1, read on the forward strand.
ACTAGATAGGGCGAGTTCCTTCCTCTCTGGCTTGCCAGTTGGGGAAGAGTTTGAATGAGTACTCATATATACTAGCTAGTCTTTGTTCCTCCCTTTTAGCCTAGGTTATTGGGAGAGTGTGAAATGTCATGGTGTATAACATGGCATCTATTTGAATTTTGGGTCATGGGTTCTGTAACACCCCTCACCCGACTACAGTGTAGCCGAGCAAAGTGTGCTACATTCGGTGCCGGAGCACCCTATCTTATCTTACTTTATTCCTTTCATATTTTGATCTCGATATATTTTAATATTAATAAATTTTTCGACGGAGAAACCAGCGGAGTTTCCCCTATTTTATTACTAGTTGACGTATTTTACTATTTACCTGTTTGAAAGTTTCAATAATATTTTACAAATAAAATCTCATCCATGCTAATCATAATTATCTCATCAATCATTCTCATAATTTTCTCATATTTCAAATCTCATTCATACATTTCAATTTCATAATCATTTCCATGCATACTCAATTCGTATGTAAACATTCTCAAATTACATAAGCAAAATTTTCAAATTTCCTTAATTTACATAATTTACAAAATAATTACAAAATTTCATAATTTACATGATATACAAATTAATTACAATTTGCTAATTTATATTACAATATAAGAAATAATTAACATACACAAAATACATGATATGCTTAATGTGAGCCCTATCTACATGCATTGCTGAGGAGGTGACAACCTTTGACACTCTGCAGATCTGAACTCTCAAAATTTCCAGTCAAACGTCCGGTGGGTTCTAGCTTGATTACTGCGCGAGAAACAATTCCATCGCGCTAAGCATTCTTTGCTTAGTGGTGCAATAATATAACAAGGAAATAATATACAAATAAAGATAGACATAAAACATAATTCAAATAATCAAGATTTATTTATACTTCACATGCGGTTTCTAAAATTTAATGTGTTATATCCTAATTTAGTCTTCTTTGAAAGTGTTTATTTGCCAATGTACAGTAATAATGTACAAAGAAAAATGATTTGAAAATAATAAATTTATGCTTATATTGTTATATAAGCACATTTGAAATATTTATTTATGTTATAATTTTCTTTGCTAATCTTTTAGCATTTTCTCTATACTTGCTAGGTTGTCTCAGATTATGTCATAATAAGTAAATTTTGATATCTGTCCAGTTCATTTCGATTCTTTCTAATAAATAACTATCCTAATTTATTTTAGGTCATCTTACTCATTTATTTTACTTAATTTCTAATATTTTTAATTGCTAATATTCTTAATTTATCTCAATAAATTACACTGCCCAAGCAACCTACGACGGTGACTAAATGGATAACGGTCGTTGGCACTGGACATCACGGTGCCTCAGGCCATCATACCATGGGACGCAGAACGTCAACCACGTATGCAGTCAGTATGGCTAAAAAGTTATGATAATACATAATCGGGCATAAAAGCCATGAATGTTCGCATAAAGCCATGAATACGGGCATAAAGTCATGAATACAGGCATAAAGCCTTTTCGCGATCTTGCTAAAACAATACCCTATTGGCATGCCAATCTATCCAATCTGACACGTGTCTAGGCAATACAAGGGCACATAATATCATTAAATATTAATATATTGTGTTTTATGAATTCATTATTTCATGAGAAATTTCAATTATAATTCATACATTCATTTGATCATTTATATGATCACAATTCACATCAATTATCCTTTTATACCATTGTACTCAAAATACTTCTCCTTTCTATAATAATGAGAACTAATATCTCATTCATACATTAATATAGTTCATTTATTCATTCATTATGTTATTCATATTGATCACAATTCTAAACAATGGTTCACCTGTACCATTGTATTCAAAACATTTTCCTTTCTCATTTATACATTTAAGAATCTACTTATGTAATTACAAATTTTATATTTCAAGTTGAGTTACTAATATTTTATGAATTCCACTTGTGATGGGCATATAAGCCCTAACTATCTATTCACATCAATTAGGTGACTTATTTATCATGTTTCAAGTAATCCATGAAAATTTCATGGATTTCAAATTTATGCTCTTAATTTCCTTTTAACAGTTTTGACTAAGATGCATAGTCCACATTTGTCATACAATTCTAAGCATTTAAGCTTAGAATTGGTTCTAGGTCTTCATCTTAGTTTGTTACTCATTTTGATTACTATTCACCTTACTAGTCAACCAAAATGTTGACTTTTTCATACTTAAGGGATATGTTAATTCTAATTACACTAAGATCCCACATTTTGAGTTTTACATTTGCTAGTATTAATTGCCAATTGCAATTTAAAGTCCCCTAGATGCATTTCTAATTTCAAATTTTGAATTTCAAGTTTTGGTGTCACTATTCACCTCATTGGTCAACAAAAATGTTGAATTTTGGATAGAAAATAGGTGTATTGGTTTTAACACCCCAAACATACCACATTTTGTATTTAAAACTTGTTGGAATTGATTGCCATTACCATTTCTATGCTTAAAACCAAAAGGGCAGAATTTTCAGTTTTTGAAGCCTAACTTTACTGTTCCATTAAGCCCTGTTGCATTGGGAATTTGAGGGTAAACATGAAAATTGTTCCTTATTTTGTCTAGTTGAATTTCCTTTTTTGAATCACTCCATTTGGAGTTTTGTAGCTCCAGATATGGTCCAAAAACCATAGCTGGCCGGATTGCCAAAACTGCAGAATTACCAAATCTACAGTAACATGAATAGTGACTGTGACTGCCATTTGGGTTAGGTTCTGGCCATAATTTGGGATAGGTTTCTCCATGAAAGTTGTTTGTCTATGTCTTAAATTGTTGCTGTAAAAATTTCAGGTCAATTGACCATTTCTACAGTGAGTTATGGCCAAATGAACACTGTTCATTTGGTCATTTCTGCAGGTGCTGTTGCAGGGTATCCGGATTGGGGCCAACTTTTGGTCCACTTGCTTTGGTCTTTTGGGCATGGTTTCTTCAGCAAAAATGTGCCATTATAAGTCTAGTTTCATGTCCAATTGGCCAAACACCAATTGGACCTACACAGCCAAAGATATGGCAGTCCAAATAGGCTGGACTCACAGCCTCATTTCTGCTGTCTTTAGGCAGCCTACCAAAACTCTTTGTAATCCTCTAATGCACTTCAAATTATGGTCAACTTACCTCAAATGGTCACTAATTGACCATTAAAATGTTCTTTCAACATCACATACACAAAGTCCAAATTTCTCTCTAAAACCCTAATTCTCAAATAACCATTAATGCACATACATCAATTCAACATACTTAATGATGTTTATGTCTCATACTCATGTTCAAGACCACCCATATACAACTTAAATTCATTCAACACTCATCAAAACTTCCATCACTAAGGCTGCCAACAATTTTTAAGTGGTCCATACATGGATATGTTCTTTTGATTTCATGAATTTCTAACTAAATCCATATACCTAACTTCAAATTTAAAGAGAAAAATGGAGAGATATAGCACTAACCTTAGTGGCAGAATTTTCTCTTGTTAATTCTTCACTTTCTTTTGTTTTCTTGGCTGCCAAACACTTCTCCTTGGTGTGGGTATAATTTTTAGTGAAAGGAGTAGGAGGAATTATGGTGAAAAGAGGAGAGAAATGAAGCTTTGGTTGAAAATCAATGGAGGTTTGGCTATGGAATTTGAAAGCTACGGGTGAGCTTTGTGAAGGTGATGGCTGCTGGAATTTTAGGAGCTTTTGTTGTATTCTTATACATATTTTATTAGTTAATTTAAGTGTTGACTAAATGTGATTGGTGGGTAAGTGTTTAATGACATCATATGATGTCATAATTGGTATTTTCTTCCTTTTTTTTTTTCTTCTCTTCTCTACTCATTTTCAATTTAATTTTTAGCATTATTTATTCATATTTTATGTCATATTAATTATTTACTCAACTGGACAAGTCGGCCAAAAATCGTCTCTGAAGGCGAAATGACCAAAATGCCCTCCATTTGGCTTAACGGGTCAAAATTATGCATGCAGATTGAAAAATTTTTCTAAATATTTTCTTGGCATTCTAATGCCATAGGAACCTCAATGACCCTTCTCTGGAGTCCCAAAAATTATTTTATAAATTTTTTCCCGGGTCTAGGGCTCCTCGTTGCGAGAACCGCAACTTCCCTCTGGGTTACCCCTCGCTAGGGCACCAGCTCGTTTAACTTTGTTGTATTTTATTTCTAAAATTTTTACTAAATGTTTCTTATTAATATTTGAGTTAATTATGGTCCCTCACTTTAATTTAAATATTTTTCCGGACGTTCTAGCTGTCCGGACCGACACCAGTCACCGGAACAGTAGAATGTACGGAGTTGCTACGGGGAGGGTGTTACAGGTTCAACTTTTGAATTGTTGGCAACACCCTTTAAATTATGCATAGTATGATAAATTGTGATTGAAATAAATAATTTGTCAGTGATTCAAAATATTTTTGTATTATTTCGGGATTTAAAAGAAATGTAGACAAATAGTTACTATTTGATCAAAACGTTATTCAAATGAATAATTTGTATGAATGAAAATATTGATTTATGAATGTTATGAATTTTGAAGAATTTAGAAATTTTAAATTTTTATTTGTTATGAATTGTCAAGCATAACTTGTATTAAGATTTAAATTATTAGTTTATGCACCACTGAGTTCACCACTCAATGATAGCTTTGTATGCTGTCGCAGGTGAAAGAAAATATAAAGCAGCTGAGTAAGATTACTGAAAGGCATAGTGAGACTATCTTCGGGTATATCATAGGTATAACCTTGTACTTTAGATTTTGATGTAATTCTGTAATTGTATGTATGAAATTTACTTTGAGCAGTTGTACCAACTCTTTTGTAATATATTTTTGGATTGTAATGAAATACAAATTATTATAAGGTTATCTTGAGATTTTATGTATTTATAAAGTTTTTCACCACTAATTTTTTTATGATCCCATGAATGTAAATATTAATTTCGTTACCTTAATGAGAGATTTCAATGTTTGATTTAATTTAAACTGTGTATTGAGTTGCTTGTGTTGAATCGTGAAATGAGATTAAATAATGGAGTTGTGATTGAGAAAAATATTGGGAGTGTCTTTATTTTCAGGTTTTGAAGAACTGTTATCTTAAAATACAGACGGCACTCTGCCGAAATTTTTATAAAAATTACGGAGATTTTAAATATCTAAATATTTGATTTATGTTTGGACTTTAAATAAAGGTTTTTAATATCTGAAAAAAATTTTACCCACCAATTTAAAAATGAACGAAAATTGTTTTAAAATTCCTTGTAGTATATTGAATGGGTTATCGGTAGGCGAAGTACGGTAATTCATTAGGTGTACTATGGGAGCATGTTACATCTTACGAGGAGTAGGGTGTGACATGTTTTAGTGGTATCAGAGCAAAGGTTTTAAAGTAAATTTTGAACTGTGAATTTGAAATATTTTTCGATAAGTACAACTGCTTGAATGTTTCATACATATATTACATTTACATCATAAATATGAACTAACGGGGAGAAATCTCTTTGTGTTGGTTGTATAGAAAAAAACAAATCCTGTGAATAGATATGGACAAGGGGGATAAAACGGTAGAGCAGTCTGATACAGCTAACGTACAAGGAGAGGCCCCAGTTTCGCAGAGCATTGGAGGTCCAACTGCACCAGTCCCTCCTATACAAATTACTGCACAAACGGCCCAGCAGATGGCCATGTTCTTTCAGCAAATGGCTAATAATCTGTCAGCCCAGGCCCAAGTACAAACCCAACCCCCTCAAGAGCAGCATGAAAAAGAGAAAAGTGGAAAACCCATCGGTCAAAGTTCGAGTAGTAATTTGGGAAAGAGAAAAGATTTTGAGGGACCCTGAGCTCCTAAGTATGACAGAGGCGGATCTTCAGAGCGGAAGCAATCAAGAAGTATTCGTCAAAGAACCAGAAGTTCCTACCCTATCCATATCTTTGACGTTTGTGGAAAATTTTATAGGGGTATTTGTCATAGGGTCACTAGAGCCTGCTTCAATTGTGGTGGAATTGGACATTTCGCCTGAGATTGTACTAGCGCACGTCGATTTATGCCACATACTACACCAGTAGAATCAGTTCAAGATTCTGATTTTAGAGACTCATTAATAGTCAGTAGGGCCAGAGGCAGAAGTAGAGACGACACTTTGGGTAATCCTCGCATAATGGACCAACCCGAGCAGAGGAATACGCTAGAAAGAGGGAATATTCTTGATGTTTGTGCAATATTCATAGTAACTATGCAATATTCTTGATGTTTGCTGTAGATTACAGTACTGACTTGAGATTTATTGTGTAGAGCTACGTACTACCCAATAGTACATAAGGATAAGAATAGTTATAAATGACTTTCGCTCTGGTATAAATATACCAGAATAGAGTTTTATTACTAGAACTGAGTTTGAAAATCCTAATTCGGGATTTAAAACTCTATAATTAGAATATCAAAAGATCATGGTTGCAAGGTAGTGAGAGTTAAAGACTATTACCCTAGCATGTATTACAGTACATCAAGAATTGTTATGGGACTAGAGATTTTAGCATGGTAAAAATTTAAAAATAACACTTATAAGGCTAAGTCCTCCAGTCTCCGATATGGGGTTTATAGTTGTTTTGGTATTGCAATGGATCTTTTGCTCAAAGTTTAGTAAGGAACAGTATTCTATTTGTGTAGCAGTAAGACACAAAATATAATTTTGTTCCCCTAGAAGAGAAAGGATGCTATGGATGACAATTATAACTTATAAAATCGTTAAGAAATGATATTCTACTGATAACAGTAATTCGATAAGAACTAGTTGGCCAGGTATTCTTTAGGAAGAGCACAATTTTATTGTGCGGATCATAAGGATTAGATTAGAATTAAAGCGAAACTTTTGAATAGCATGGGAAACAAGAGAGTCCGGTAGACTCCCTTCTTAAGATTACAAAATTGTTTATGGTTAAAAAATAAAGGGTAATGATCGCAAACCAGCGGAAAATAAGTTATAGAATATTGATAGATAAAAGAGTTGTGGAAGTAAAAATTAGAATAGTTGGTGCGAATGTAATAAATAAACGTTATGAATATTAGTTAAAGTATTGACTAGAATGGTCAGAGGACCAAATCAAAGTAATATTGAAGTATAGTGGATTTATTAGGGATGATAAGAGGTGCTAAATCATGACTCGACAGTCAAGTTAAGGAATCAGATAAGATTGAAGAATAAAATAATTAAAGTTAAGCTGTGGAAAAAAAAATAGAATAGTAAGAAATGAGAAAAACATTAGATGAGGAATTACCACCAGGGCAAACAACCTACTTAAGACACGTAACGATATCCCAAACTATTTGATCAAGAAGGAAATAAGTTAAACAAAAGCAAACAAGATATGGCACATAGGCCTTGGTCATAAATGGAGATGGTAAGATAATGGTTATGGACATATGGCCAAAAAAGAGATAAGAAGTTCATATATGACCAAAAAGGTCATTTAAAAAAAATGACCTTGCCAAATATGACCTATGACCTATGACCTATGACCAACTTGGCACACGAGGTGAGCAATCGATGAGTAAATAGTATTAGTTAAAGTGCTAAGGAACCATCATTCAGGCCAGGAAGCTACTTAGGAGCGTGAATAGGACATGAGGAAACAGCACCCACAACTATTCAGAGACTGATACCAGGTAAAATTTCGAGAACGAAATTATTTTAAGGGGGGGAGAATTGTAACACCCCTATTTGCATAGCCGGGTATATGTTACTGTTCCGGTGACCGGTATCGGTCTAGAAAATTAAGAGGATTAGAACTATGTTTAAGACACCTAGTTAAGCCCTGAACACAAATAATTAGTAATTGTCAATTAGTTAAGTATAAATAAGAAAAACAGAACATAAGAAGTTAAATGAGCCGAGAGTCACAGCGATTGGTGACCTTCTCGGGAAGGACTGCGAAGTCGATTTAAACTCAAATTTCGAACTGTAAAATGTGACGCTGCGGTCCTTAGGAATATTACGAACACATTGGAAAAGAGAAAATCACGAAAAAGAATTGTTAAGCCAGTCAAATAATTAGGTCAGGAAGCCGGAAGAAATATTGAATTATTTGCAAATCGGGTTGAACCGGCGAGGGGCAATTTGGTCAATTGACCCCGAGAGCTGACTCCAGACCTAACTGTCAAATAAAATCGAAGAAAAGAAAATTTCAGAATTGGGAATTAAATTAAAGAACTAATAGAAAAATAAATAAAAAAAAGAAAAAAAAGAGTAAAAAGTGATGACATCATGCATTACCTCATGCATGATGCAATAAATATTATAATTAAAATTTAATTATTTTAATTTATGGTCTTCCTAAAGGATAAATTCATAAAAGAAAAAGAAAAGAAAAGAAAAAAAAAGGCTTCATCTTCTTAAAAAACGTGAACCATCTCTCTCTGTAACACCCCTTACCCATCTACAGTGTAGCCAAGCAAGATATGCCACTCAGTATGCCGGAACACCAATTCATATTCCCATTACAATTTATCTCTTTTAATTCATATACTTACAATTTTTTATAAATATGAATATTTTCGAAATTTTTATAGAAAATCCAGCAGAGTGCTAGCTGTAAATTGGAAAAACAATTCTTCTAAACCTGTTTAAAAACACTTCCAATATAATTTCCAAATCCAAACTCCATTATACACACATATCTCAACTCAATCTCAAAATCTCAATATTTTTTTTTTCAGAAATTTTTCTTTTCTGTTTACATCATCACTGGAAGCTCATTCATAAATATTTCTCAATATTTCATTTATCAACATACATTATACAGAAAATTTTAATAACATGAAATTTCATATATTTACATTATTACATAATTACAAGAGTTTATAGTTACAATCCAAAACTAATACAAAATATAAAATACAAAATGCTACCCCAAAGTCCTAATGTCCTACCATGTGCACTGCAGATGTAAGGCGACTCTGGACTCCGGATGCAAGTCTGAAAGTTCACCCGATCGATGTATCTTTGAGCTCCCAGCTAGGTCTCGATACTGCGCGTGGCAAAGTCAGAACACCCTATGTTGGTAGTGCATTCTCTTTATTCGGTGACGATTATGCATCTGGACAGCTAGAATGTCTAGAACTACACTTAGATATAGATGAGGAGACATAAGATAATGAAATACAAGAAAAGAAAATACAAGAAAAACAAAGAAAAAATAATAGCAATGAAATGTAACCAAGTTAAACGAGCCGAGAACCCTAGCGATGGGTGACCGCACCGGGAAGTCGCGGCGTGGACAGTTGACTAGTCCTGGACCGCAGGAAACCCTGGAAAATATTTTTAAGACATAATTAAAGACCTATTGAAGTATAAATACCATTAGAAATATCAAAGAAAAATTAATTAATTAGTATAAAGAAAAGTGAGAAATCGGGAAAACGATAAAACTCGGTATTATCGAAAAATCAGGAATGCGACCCGAACAGGGGCATTGTGGTCATTTGACACCCTAAGTTGTCTTTTGACCTAAATGTCCATTAAAAATAAATAATATTACACTTGGAAAATGTCATAAAAAATTAAATTGGTGGTACCTAATGTAAATAGCAAAATATAGGAGCTAAATGAGGAATATGAAAACTTTAGAATATTAAATACTTAATCTAAGTTAGTGGTCCACTAACTCCACTTAAGTGGACATGTGACCAGCATATTTTGGACAGAATTTCATCTTCCTCAACCCTCCCAAATAACCAGCTGAAACTTTCCCTTGGAAGAATCCTCCATGGCCATCCATGGCCAAGCTCCATGCAAGCATGATCCAAGCCATTTTTCCACTAGCTTCCTTCACTAAAATTGCTCTACACCACTTGGGCAGTAGATAGGTAGCAAGAAGATCAAGTTTAGTCAAGGTTTTGAAGAGTTTCCAAAGTGGTAAGTAGGTATTTTTTATGCTTGCTTCATTAAAGTTTGTGTGGATGTTATGGGTAGTTGAATTGTGGAAGGATTTTTGGAGTTTGATGTTTTAAGGGAGATGTATATTTTTGGCAGCCATGGAAACTCCATAAGAACAGTTTATCCTTGTATGTAAATGATAGATTAAAGTGTTGATGAAGTGTTTATGTGTGTAGGAATAAATTGGGTGATGTATACTAAATGTATATGTGAATGTACACTTGACTTTGGAAGCTTGGAAAGCTAATTGAAGAAGATTACAATTCGGCAATGTGAAGTGTAGACCAAAATATGTTGCTTTATGGTTTGGTTTATGGAATATTATTATTGAATTATGGTACTTGTTATGGCAGCTTGTAATGTGTATAAAGGTGTGAGTGTGGACATGTAAATGAGTTAGGTTATGTGGCTAAATTGTTTGTAATTTGGACTTTGTAAATTCTGTACTGTAAGGTGCATTTTGAGTGTGATTATAAGCTGCCAAAATGACCAACAATGTGAAGTAAAATGTGTTTATGTTATGGTACAAACCAGAATTCACATGGATGTGTAACTTGGTAATGTTAAATGTGTCCTTTGATGAATGATGAACAATGTGCAATAGGGCAGAGTGTATTTTGGCTTAGAACCTTAAGTGTGTGGCTTCAATTGGTATGAGACCAATTGGAGGTGAAACTAGGCACAAAATGTGCCAACTTTCACGGAGGAAGCTTACCAAAATTCTGTAACACCCCTATGTTCGGTAGTGCGTACTACTGTTTCGGTGACTAGTGTTGTCCGGACAGCTAGAATGCCTAGAACTACACTTCGAGATGAGTGAGGAGACATAAAATAATGAAATACAAGAAGAGAAAACACAAGAAAAACAAAGGAAAAATAATAGCAAAGAAATGTAACCAAGTTAAGCGAGCCGAGAACCCTAGCGATGGGTGATCGCACCGGGAAGTCACGGCGTGGACCGTTGACTAGCCCTGGACCGCGGGGAACCCTGAAAAATATTTTTAGGACTTAAATAGACCCATATTGAAGTATAAATACCATTAGAAATATTAAATGAAAATTAAATAATTAGTACAAAGAAAAGTGAGAAATCAAAAAACGGACAAAATCCGGTGTTACCGAAAAATCGGGAATACAACCCGAACAAGGGCTTTGTGGTCATTTGACATCCTGAGTTGTCTTTTGACCTAAATGTCCATTAAAAATAAATAATATTACACTTGGAAAATATAATGAAAAATTAATTTAGGGGTACCTAATGTAAATAGTAAAAATGGAGGGTAAATTGACTAATTAACACATTTAAACATATAATATAGTTTATAATTGGTGAGTGGAGCACTAAGGATTATAATAACCATTAAATGGGCAGATTTCTCCACTAACTAACTCATTTTCTTCAAGCTTCCAACAATGACCGATTGTCACTCCTAATTCTCCATGGAAAATTTTCCATGCAAAGCTTAATTCTCTCCCATTTTCAACATAAAACCATAAATTCTCTTCATTAAACTTGGTCCACAGCTCTTAGGCAGATTATAGGGAACAAAAAGGAAGAAATTTAGTGAAGATTTAATAAGCCCCAACAATAGGTAAGTGTTTAAATTATGTTTTTTCTTAAGTAAAGTTTATGGGAAGCTTGAGATAAAATGATTGATGAAGAAATTTTGAGTTTTTGGTGAGTTATGATGATGTCTACTTTTGGAAGCCATGGAAACACTTTGAAGGCAGTTTATTTTTGCTTGTAAATGGTGAATTAAATGATTGATTAAATGTATATTGTGTAGGAAATTGTTTGGGTGATGTGTACTTAATATATGTAAAGGTAAAATGAAATTTAAAGCTTAGAAAGTAATGGAATGTAAGTGTACCATTGTGGCAGTTTGCTAACTCTTGAAGAATGCTGGAATTCATGCTTGGTTTATGGAATAATGATGTTAAAATGTGTTGGTTGTTATGGCAGTTTGAGTGTGTGTAAGGTGGCGTGAAGTGGGACATGTAAATGAGCATAAAAAGGTGATTGAATTGTTGTAAATTGGATTGAAAAATTCTGCACTTGTTGGTGTATGTTGAATGTAATTGTAAGCTGCCAAAATGACCTATAATGTGTTGTGAATTATGTTTAGGTTGTGGTACAATCAGAATTGGTTTGAATGTTAAGTTTGGTGAGTGTTAAAAGTGATGCTTGATGTATATGCAAGAAATGCAATAAGGCAGTTTGAGTTTTAGGCCTATAACTTTAAGTGTGTGGCTCCAATTGGTATGAGACCAATTGGAGGTGAAACTAGGCACAAAATGTGCCAACTTTCATGAAGGAAGCTTGCCAAAATTCTGCTTGCAAGGTAGCTTGAAAAATGACCAAATCCGTATTAAGTGCAATTGAGGCCTGAAAACTGACCATTTGGGCAGCAGTTAGTGTTTCGGCCATAACTCACTGAAAACAGGTCCAATTGACATGAAATTTGACCATGAATAGTTAAGACCTATACCTACAAGTCTTATGAAGACACAAAAGCCCAGAAATGACCATAAGTAAGTCAAACAGCTTGCACAAGTTCGGGTCCAAAAACTGGCCGAACCAAAATTGACCTAAAATGACCTAAAATGACCAAATTTGATGCCATTTGACCAGCAATAGTAAAATGACCATAACTTGGTCTACATAACTCAGAATAACCTAAAATTTTTCCCCGCGTTCTATAAGACATAGATCTACAAGTTTGTAGTTTTGACCGAAACCCGAAAATCGAGGGAACTAGGTCGTCCGGTTAGGTCAAACTAGTATCCCGGAATCCAGCAATTTGCAATAAAATGCACTAAACAAGGAAATGAACTTAGTAACATGTACCAACCCTAAAAGACTATCGAATGTGACATATTAATGACACTAAAACCTAATTGACCTAGAACGCATCGAGGGTCGGTATATTAGGTGATTATACAAATAATAGCTTTCAGTAAATTACTTATCAAGCATTATCGATGGAGACAGTTTAATTTAGTACTGAAACACTTCAAATTGTGTTTCTCAGTTAGCAAAGACTCAGGGAAAGGGAAGGAAACACTGAGTCAAGACCAGGAGACAGTTATCAGAGGTTTGTGCACAACAACTATTTCTTTTGAATTTTTCAATTGAAATAAATTATGACTATTTGTACATTATTGTTTTAAATTGTGGAAAGGTGTTTGAATGGATACTTATTGCTTGAAAACATTTGTAAATGGTTTGAAACTGTGAAAAATTGTTTGAATAATATTGATGGATACTTATTGATTGAAAAGCATTGGAAATGGTTTGAAACCACAGCTATCATGTATATTGATTGTATTCCTCGCTAGCTTGTCTAGTGGGACGAATTGAATTCCCTCTCTGGCTGAAGTGTTGAGGTGTGTGCCTGTTGAGGACGAATAGAATGAGTACTCATATTTTTGCTAGCTAGCTATGTTATTCCTCATTAGTCATCGACTTTTGGGACGAATTGAATACCTCATTAGCCATCGGCTTTTGGGACGAATTGAACTTTGGAACATGATTAAGCTGTGTGTGATTTATTGATATGTATTATGAGATTGTGAAATGGAATTAAATTCTTATTGACTTTCACTGTCTTTTGAATTTAATCATGATTTGATTTATTGAAATTATTGTGATATTGAGAAATGGAGTTTAAATTCTTGTTGACATTTACTGTCTTGAATTTAACTATGGTTTTAAGTATCCACTATTTATATAACTTGTGATTTGTGATTTAAAGTTGTATTTGGCTAATGTTGTGCACCACTGAGACATTGTCTCAGCGATAGCTTTTTATTGCTGTCGCAGGTAGACAGACAGATAGGGCAGCAGACTAGGCTGCTAGTACATCCAGCGAGAGATTATCGGGTATAATGAGTATACCACATTTTGCATTTTGTACTGTAATGTATGACCACTGTATGTACATAGTGTTCTTAGTTTTGAGCAGTTGTAAATTCAAATTGTGCATTGAAGTTGTAAAATAATTATGAGTTATTTTGGCTTGTAAAAATTGTAATATATTTCTTGTATCTCAGTCTTTAAAAAATCACTGTGGATTTGAGTTGAGAAATATGTTGGAGTTGAGATTTGGAAATATATTGAAGTGCTTTTTACAGGTTTTCTGAAGAACTGTTTTATCCAAAATACAGATGGCACTCTGCCAAAATTTTTACAGAAATTCCAAATAATTCAAATGTGTTAGTTCTATCACTTCAGTTAAAAAAGGTTTTTAACACCTGTAGATAGTGCTCACCACTGTAAAAGAAGTAAGAAAAGTTTTTAAAATCCCTTGTAGTGTATTTAATGGGTTATTAGTAGACGGAGTTGGTAATTTATTAAGTATACTACGAGATCATGTTATGCCTTACAGAGGGGTAAGGTATGATATGTTTTAGTGGTATCAGAGCCAAGTTTTTAAATTATGTTTTCACATGTTATTTGAATATTCTTTCCTCATAGTACAACTGCTCAATATCATTGTTTGATACATACAGTACATTACATTATAAATATGCACTAACGGGAGGAAATCTCCTTGTGTTATTTGTTCAGGAGATCTAAGATCCTCGCATTGATTATGGAAGAGGGTGATTGTTCAGTCAATCAATCTATTGAGGCTGAAGTACAAGGGGATGCCCCAGCCCTCCAAAATGTTAGTGGTTCAAAGACCACTGCAGCATCTGCAGCTTCGATTCGCCTGCAAACAGATGGCTGCAATGTTCCAACAAATGGCTGGTAATGTGCCTACTCAAGTCCCAATACAGACACCAGTGGTACAACCACAATCTCCTACTAGGCAGTATGATAAATTGATGAAGTATGGGGCTACAAAGTTCAAGGGGACAGTAGATCCTCTAGAGGCTGAACAGTGGTTAGAAAGGATGGATAGGGTATTCAAGAAACTGCATTGCACAAAGGAGCTCAGATTCGAATACTCTGTATCTTTGTTACAGGGGGATGCTTATGACTGGTGGAAAACCATTCCCCACAGTCTGGTAGAACCTGCAGTGCTAACATGGAATGACTTTCTCAGGGAATTCAGACAAAAGTATGTCCCCGATGCTTATGTGGACCAGAAATTACAAGAGTTCCTAAGTCTGAAACAGGGGAGCAGATCAGTGGCTGAGTATGAAAGAGAATTTTCCCGCCTGAGCCATTATGCAGTGAGTTTACTTTCTACCAGCAGGGAGAGATGCAAGAGGTTTGAAACCGGCTTGAAGCCCAGTATCAGATTACAAGTAGTCGGCTTCAAACACACTAACTTCTCTGAACTTATTTCTCAAGCTCTAGAGTTAGAAAGAATTGAGTCTGAAGCTGCTCCTGAGAAAAAGAAATCAGAGAAGACATAGAAAGAGGGAAAATCAGTAGAACAGAGTTCCAATGGTCCTACTGGAAAGAGGAAGAATCATGGGGGACACGGCAGAGGTGGCAAGAAATCTGGTAGGGGAAGATATTCAGGACAGAAGCCTCCCCTATCTGGTCAGCAGAGTACTAGAGGTTCCTACCCTCCTCGCCAATGTGAAACTTGTGGAAGAAATCATGGTGTGATATGCTACAAGGCTATTGGAGCCTGTTATAACTGTGGAGGCACAGGACACTTTGCCAAGGACTGCACCAGTAGTTGCAGAGTTAGACCACCTCCTACTACTGCAGAAGGGTTAGTTCAGAGCCCTGTCACCAGAAGTTCACAACCACCCAGTAGAGGTAGAGGCAGGGGTAGAGGTAGCCCAGCAGGTAGCCAAGGCACAGTGAAACAATCAGAGCAAGACAGTGCTCCAATCAGAATGTATGCAATGAGACAGAGGGAAGAGGCAGAGACATCTGATGTTGTGGTTGGTACCTTCTCAACTTTTAATCAAGATGTGTTTGTGTTATTTGATCCGGGTTCTACCCATTCTTATGTGAGTGCTAGCATCATTGATTGCATTGCTGTTCCATGTACAAAAATGGACTTTGAGGTGCTAGTAACAAGAGGTCAGGGTTAATAGAATGTATAGAGATTGTCCTTTGGTGATCCAAGGACACACTTTTTTGTCTGATTTCATTGAAATGCCCTTCAGAGATTATGATATCATCTTGGGCATGGATTGGTTAGCTAGGCATCATGCCATGATTGACTGTAGGCTGAAGACAGTCACTTTTAGCCTTCCTCGGTATAGTGATGTGGTAATACATGGGGAAAGGCAGTTATTGCCATCAAACATCATTTTGGCTGCACTAGCCAGAAAATTGATCAGAAAGGGGTGTGAAGCATACTTGGCACATGTGGTAGACACCCAAGTGGGGAGTCCAGCATTGAAGGACATCCCTACAGTACATGACTTTCCAGATGTGTTTCCTGATGAATTGCCAGGATTACCTCTGGAAAGAGAAGTGCAGTTTCAAATTAATGTCATGCCTGGTGTGGAACCAATCTCCATAACGCCATACAAAATGGCACCAGCAGAGTTGAAGGAGTTGAAGATACAATTGCAAGAATTACTTGAAAAGGGCTTTATCTGCCCTAGTGTGTCACCTTGGGGAGCACCAGTGTTGTTTGTTAAGAAGAAGGATGGTACTCTCCGCTTATGCATTGACTACCGGCAGTTGAATAAGGTGACAATAAAGAACAGATATCCATTGCCTCGCATTGATGATCTGTTTGACCAGTTGAAGGGTGCAGCGGTATTCTCCAAAATTGATTTGCGATCTGGTTATTATCAGTTGAAGGTGCAAGAGCAGAGTATTCCAAAAACTGCTTTCAGAACTCGGTATGGCCACTATGAGTTTCTAGTAATGCCATTCGGGTTAACAAATGCTCCAGCTGCTTTTATGGATCTGATGAACACTATTTTCAGACCATATCTTGATCAATTTGTGGTGGTGTTTATTGATGACATTTTGATATATTCAAGGAATGCAGAGGAGCATGATAGACATCTGCG
Organism: Hevea brasiliensis; assembly: GCF_030052815.1. NCBI lineage: Eukaryota > Viridiplantae > Streptophyta > Magnoliopsida > Malpighiales > Euphorbiaceae > Hevea > Hevea brasiliensis. Next base: position 50,036,253 of record NC_079494.1, read on the forward strand.
GATTGTATTGCAGACTTTAAGGGAGAAACAGCTATACGCCAAATTGTCGAAATGTGAATGTTGGCTGAAAGAAATCTCCTTTTTGGGACATGTTGTGTCAGCTGAAGGGATCAAGGTAGATTCCAGCAAGATAGAAGCTATCCTTAATTGGAAGTCGCCAGAACATCACGTAAATTCGCAGCTTAGGTTTAGCTGGATATTACCGCCGGTTTGTGAAGGGTTTTCTATGTTATCTTCTCCACTGACCAAATTGCTTCGGAAAGATGTAAAATTTCAGTGGACAGATAAATGTCAGCAAAGTTTTGATGAGTTGAAGAGGTGTTTAACTGAAGCTCCAGTTCTCACTTTACCTACTCCGAGTAAAGAATACACAGTTTATAGTGATGCTTCTCACAATGGGTTAGGCTGTGTACTGATGCAAGATCGAAATGTCATTGCTTATGCATCACGCCAGCTGAAACTGCATGAGAGGAACTACCCAACACATGATCTAGAGCTAGCAGCTATTGTTTTTGCTTTGAAGATCTGGAGACACTATTTGTATGGGAAAAAATGCTACATTTACACAGATCACAAGAGCTTGAAGTACTTAAGCACCTAGAAGGAATTAAATTTGAGGCAGAGGAGATGGTTAGAACTCATCAAAGATTATGATTGCTTAATAGACTATCATCCAGGGAAAGCAAATGTGGTGGCTGACGCCTTAAGTCGCAAGACTATGGCAAGTCTCAGAGTTTCTCCTTTGTCCATGGTATATGAATTGAAAGCACAACATGCCAATTTAGAGATTGATGATGAGGGACAGACTGTAGTTGCATGGCATGTATAGCCAGTGTTGATTGATCAGATCAGAATGGCTGCTCAGAGTGATGAAAAATATCAGAAGCTACTGAAAGAAGTCCAGCAGGGCAAGAAACCTGAATTCTCTGTGAGAGATGATGGTTTATTGCTACATCAGGGCAGAATGTGCATTCCTAATGATGCTGAATTGAGACAGATCATTATGAAGAAAGTACATGAGTCTCCATTTGCTATGCACCCTGGTGGAACTAAAATGTACAGAGGGCTGAAAGAGCATTACTGGTGGATGGGTATGAAGAGAGATATAGCTGAATTTGTTTCCAAATGCCTAACTTGTCAGCAAGTAAAGGCAGAACATCAAGTTCCAGCTGGTTTGTTACATCCTTTGTCAGTACCAGAGTGGAAATGGGAACGAATAACTATGGATTTTGTTATAGGACTTCCAAGGACACAGAGTAGTCATGATGCAGTATGGGTTATAGTTGACAGATTGACCAAGTCTGCTCACTTTTTGCCAATTTGGATTATAGCCTAGAAAGATTGGCCAAATTGTACATATATAAGATTGTAAAATTGCATGGAGTGCCAGTATCAATTGTATCTGACAGAGATCCTAGGTTCACTTCTAGATTCAGGGGTAGTCTTCAGAGAGCCCTAGGAACTAGATTGAACTTCAAAGACAAAGATTCCACCCACGCATGCATGGCCACCCAAAGGGTTATTCAGATATTGGAGGATATGCTACGGGCTTGTGTGATTGAATTTGAAGGTAGTTGGGATACACACTTGCCTTTGATTGAGTTTGCTTATAACAACAGCTACCAATCAAGCATTGGGATGCCTCCATATGAAGCTTTGTATGGCAGAAAGTGCAGAACTCCCTTATGTTGGGATGAAATAGGTGAAAGGAAGATGATTGGGCCAGAAATTGTTCAGCAGACAGAGGAAAAGATCAGATTGATTAGAGATAGACTCAAGGCTGCATCAGACCGTTAGAAGTCCTATGTTGATTTGAAAAGAAGAGATATTGAATATGCAATGGGTGATAAGGTATTCCTCAAAGTTTTTCCTTGGAAGAGGATTATGAGATTATGCAGAAAGGGGAAACTGAGTCCTCGTTTCATCGGACCATATGAGGTTCTGGAAAGAGTGGGTCCTTTGGCATATCGGTTGGCATTACCTCCAGAGCTAGCAAGGATACACAGTGTCTTCCATGTGCCCATGTTAAGGAGGTACATATCTGACCCATCTCATGTACTATCAGTTGAAGAGATTGAGGTAAATCCAGACCTCTCATATGAGGAAGAACCCAACAAAATTCTGGCTTATGAGGTGAAGCAGCTAAGGAATAAACAGATACACCTGGTTAAAGTGTTGTGGAACCATCATTCAGGCCAAGAAGCTACTTGGAAACGTGAAGAGGATATGAGGAGACAGCACCCACAGCTGTTCAGAGACTAAAGCCAGGTAAAATTTCGAGACGAAATTTATTTTAAGAGGGGGAGAATTGTAACACCCCTATGTTCGGTAGTGCGTACTACTGTTCCGGTGACTAGTGTTGTCCGGACAGCTAGAATGCCTAGAACTACACTTCGAGATGAGTGAGGAGACATAAAATAATGAAATACAAGAAGAGAAAACACAAGAAAAACAAAGGAAAAATAATAGCAAAGAAATGTAACAAAGTTAAGCGAGCCGAGAACCCTAGCGATGGGTGACCGCATCGGGAAGTCACGGCGTGGACCGTTGACTAGCCCTGGACCGCAGGGAACCCTGGAAAATATTTTTAGGACTTAAATAGACCCCTATTGAAGTATAAATATCATTAGAAATATTAAATGAAAATTAAATAATTAGTACAAAGAAAAGTGAGAAATCGAAAAACGGACAAAACTCGGTGTTACCGAAAAATCGGGAATACAACCCGAATAGGGGCTTTGTGGTCATTTGACATCCCGAGTTGTCTTTTGACCTAAATGTCCATTAAAAATAAATAATATTACACTTGGAAAATATAATGAAAAATTAATTTAGGGGTACCTAATGTAAATAGTTAAAATGGAGGGTAAATTGACTAATTAACACATTTAAACATATAATATAGTTTATAATTGGTGAGTAGAGCACTAAGGATTATAATAACCATTAAATGGGCAGATTTCTCCACTAACTAACTCATTTTCTTCAAGCTTCCAACAATGACCGATTGTCACTCCCAATTCTCCATGGAAAATTTTCCATGCAAAGCTTAATTCTCACCCATTTTCAACATAAAACCATAAATTCTCTTAATTAAACTTGGTCCACACCTCTTGGGCAGATTATAGGGAACAAAAAGGAAGAAATTTGGTGAAGATTTAACAAGCCCCAACAATAGGTAAGTGTTTAAATTATGTTTTTTCTTAAGTAAAGTTTATGGGAAGCTTGAGATAAAATGATTGATGAAGAAATTTTGAGTTTTTGGTGAGTTATGATGATGTGTACTTTTGGCAGCCATGGAAACACTTTGAAGGTAGTTTATTTTTGCTTGTAAATGGTGAATTAAATGATTGATTAAATATATATTGTGTAGGAAATTGTTTGGGTGATGTGTACTTAATATATGTAAAGGTAAAATGAAATTTAAAGCTTGGAAAGTAATGGAATGTAAGTGTACCATTGTGGCAGTTTGCTAACTCTTGAAGAATGCTGGAATTCATGCTTGGTTTATGGAATAATGATGTTAAAATGTGTTGGTTGTTATGGCAGTTTGAGTGTGTGTAAGGTGGTGTGAAGTGGGACATGTAAATGAGCATAAAAAGGTGATTGAATTGTAGTAAATTGGATTGAAAAATTCTGCACTTGTTGGTGTATGTTGAATGTAATTGTAAGCTGCCAAAATGACCTATAATGTGTTGTGAATTATGTTTAGGTTGTGGTACAACCAGAATTGGTTTGAATGTTAAGTTTGGTGAGTGTTAAAAGTGATGCTTGATGTATATGCAAGAAATGCAATAAGGCAGTTTGAGTTTTAGGCCTAGAACTTTAAGTGTGTGGCTCCAATTGGTATGAGACCAATTGGAGGTGAAACTAAGCACAAAATGTGCCAACTTTCATGAAGGAAGCTTGCAAAAATTCTGCTTGCAAGGTAGCTTGAAAAATGACCAAATCCGGATTAAGTGCAATTGAGGCCTGAAAACTGACCATTTGCGCAGCAGTTAGTGTTTAGGCCATAACTCACTCAAAACAAGTCCAATTGACCTGAAATTTTGACCATGGATAGTTAAGACCTATACCTACAAGTCTTATGAAGACACAAAAGCCCAGAAATGACCATAAGCAAGTCAAACAGCTTGCACAAGTTCAGGTCCAAAAACTGGCCGAACCAAAATTGACCTAAAATGACCTAAAATGACCAAATTTGATGCCATTTGACCAGCAATAGTAAAATGACCATAACTTGGTCTACATAACTCAGAATGACCTAAAATTTTGCCCCGCGTTCCATAAGACATAGATCTACAAGTTTTTAGTTTTGACCGAAACCTGAAAACCGAGGGAACTAGGTCGTCCGGCTAGGTCAAACTAGTATCCCGAAATCCAACAATTTGCAATAAAATGCACTAAACAAGGAAATGAACTTGATAACATGTACCAACCCTAAAAGACTATCGAATGTGACATATTAATGACACTAAAACCTAATTTACCTAGAACGCATTGAGGGTCGGTATATTAGGTGATTATACAAATAATAGCTTTCAGTAAATTACTTATCAAGCATTATCAATAGAGACAGTTTAATTTAGTACTGAAACACTTCAAATTGTGTTTCTCAGTTAGCAAACACTCAGGGAAAGGGAAGGAAACACTGAGTCAAGACCAGGAGACAGTTATTAGAGGTTTGTGCACAACAACTATTTCTTTTGAATTTTTCAATTGAAATAAATTATGACTATTTGTATATTATTGTTTTAAATTGTGGAAAGGTGTTTGAATGGATACTTATTGCTTGAAAACTTTTGTAAATGGTTTGAAACAATGAAAAATTGTTTGAATGATATTGATGGATACTTATTGATTGAAAAGCATTGGAAATGGTTTGAAACCACAGCTATCATGTATATTGATTGTATTCCTCGCTAGCTTGTCTAGTGGGACGAATTGAATTCCCTCTCTGGCTGAAGTGTTGAGGTGTGTGCCTGTTGAGGACGAATAGAATGAGTACTCATATTTTTGCTAGCTAGCTATGTTATTCCTCATTAGTCATCGACTTTTGGGACGAATTGAATACCTCATTAGCCATCGGCTTTTGGGACGAATTGAACTTTGGAACATGATTAAGCTGTGTGTGATTTATTGATATGTATTATGAGATTGTGAAATGGAATTAAATTCTTATTGACATTCACTGTCTTTTGAATTTAATCATGATTTGATTTATTGAAATTATTGTGATATTGAGAAATGGAGTTTAAATTCTTGTTGACATTTACTGTCTTGAATTTAACTATGGTTTTAAGTATCCACTATTTATATAACTTGTGATTTGTGATTTAAAGTTGTATTTGGTTAATGTTGTGCACCACTGAGACATTGTCTCAAATGATAGCTTTATTATTGTCGCGGTAGGCAGACAGACAGTATGTGACGAACTAAATTTGCTAGTACATCCAATGAGATTATTGGGTATAATGAGTATACCACATTTTGCATTTTGTACTGCAATGTATGACCACTGTATGTACATAGTGTTCTTGGTTTTGAGCAGTTGTAAATTCAAATTGTACATTGAAGTTGTAAAATAATTATGAGTTATTTTGGCTTGTAAAAATTGTATTATATTTCTTGTATCTCAGTCTTTGAAAAATCACTGTGGATTTGAGTTGAGAAATATGTTGTGTTGAGAAATATATTGGAGTTGAGATTTGAAAATATATTGAAGTGCTTTTTACAGGTTTTCTGAAGAACTGTTTTATCCAAAATACAGATGGCACTCTGCCAAAATTTTTACAGAAATTCCAAATAATTCAAATGTGTTAGTTCTATCACTTCAGTTCAAAAAGGTTTTTAACACCTGTAAATAGTACTCACCACTGTAAAAGAAGTAAGAAAAGTTTTTAAAATCCCTTGTAGTGTATTTAATGGGTTATTAGTAGACGGAGTTGGTAATTCATTAGGTATACTACGGGATCATGTTATGCCTTACAGAGGGGTAGGGTGTGACAAATTCTACTTGGAAGGTAACTTGAAAAATGACAAAATCCGGATTAGTATATTTAAGGCCTGAAAATTGACCATTTGGGTAGCAGTTAGTGTTTTAGCCATAACTCACTCAAAACAGGTCCAATTGACCTGAAATTTTTACTATGAATAGTTAAGACATATATCTACAAGTTTTATGAAGTCACCAAAGCCGAAAAATGACCATAAGCAAGTCAAATAGCTTGCACAAGTTCGGGTCCAAAAACTGGCCGAACCAAATATGACCTAAAAATGACCTAAAATGACCATTTTGGTACATTCTGACCAGCAATAGTAAAATGACCATAACTTGGTCTAGTAAACTTAGAATGACCTGAAATTTTGCGCCACATGTAATAAGACATAGACCTACAAGTTTGTAGTTTGGACCGAAACCCAAAAACTGAGGGAATTAGGTCATCCGGCTAAGTCAAATTAGTATACCGAAATCCAGCAAATTGCAATAAAATGCAATATACTTGGAAATGAATTTGGTAACATATACCAACATTAAAAGGCTATTAAATGTGACATATTGGTAACATTAGAATTGACTCACTTAGAGTGCATCAAGGGTCAATATTATAGGTTGACTAATGAAGTGAATTGAAGGGAATAGTACCGAGAAAATTTAAATATTGGATTTTATTATTAAAAACAAATTCATTGAGTACTGAAACCCTTCAAATTGTGTGTTCCAGTTAGTAAAGACTCAGGGAAAGGGAAGGAAACACTGAGTCAGAGTTATTGTTTTAAATTGTGTTTGTGTACAATAGTTATTTCTTTTGAATTTTTCAATTGAAATAAATTATGATTATTCGTATTTTATTGTTTTAAATTGTGTTTATGCACAATAATTTTGATTTCTTATTTTCTACTTAAAAATTTAATTGAACATTATAGTTTTAAATTGTGCCTGTGCACAATACTTTTTATATTCACTACTTTTATCAGAAAATTTATTTGGAGAAATGAGTTATGAATAATTTTTTATTATTTTGGCTTTGGGAATTTTATTTGGAAATTATTGTGTTGCCTACTTTGCAAATGGAAATTTTGAGATAAAATGTGATTATATTCCTCTCTCTTTGACTTATCAGTCTGAGGTGAGTGTGATTATGTTCCTTCCTCTTTGACTTGTCAGTCTGAGGTGAGTGTGGATGAGTACTCATTATTTAGCTAGCTTCCTCCCTCATTGATTTCAATTATTAGGGTGAGTGTGTCTTGTCGTGGTGTTGTTGTACACGGTATGTGCAGAAAAATTGTGTCATAGCCTTAAATTGTGTTATTGATTGGCAAAACTGTATTATTTAGTTATTTGATCAAATGGAGTTATTGATTGGCAAAACTGTATTATTCAGTTATTTGATCAAATTGTGTTATTGATTGGCAAAACTGTATTATTCAGTTATTTGATCAAATTTGTGTTATATGAACTTTGTAAATTGTGAAATGGAATTGTGAATTATTTGATTGAAGGAGCGGAAGCGTGAAAAACACAAGTTTATACCATTGAATTCAAAAATTTTCACCTAGGGCCACATGCACTATGCAAGATTTATTTTTATCTATTTGATTTCAATGATAAACAACATATTAAAACTCTTTTAATATGTTTTTGGATCTGTATTTGCCATTTAAGATTTTAAAATTAATCAGATTAATTTTAGAACCCTAGATTAAATCAAGAACGATTACACTAACCTCTTGATGTCTTTGCGGCGTATGCGCCTTTGAGATTCGTCTTCAGGACACCAGATGTTGTCCCTCTAGCTTGTCCACACCAAGAACACCTATGGCAGCCCTTGAACAGCTTCTAAAGCCTTTTCTATTAATTAGAAATTCAAGTTCTGCCTTTTAAGAGATTAGAGATGCAAACAGGACACTAGAAACAATTTCTAGTGTTCTTAATTCAAGAGATTGATGGCTAATCTCTTTGAATTGATGAGAGATGAAGAGAAATAGCTGGAGAGGCTCAAAGTGGCGTGACAATTGAGAGGAGAGGCTGCTGGTTGTGTTTTCTTTTCATAACCCCACTTAAATAGCTAGGTTAACACATTAAACCCTAGCCACATGTCACCTTTTGATTAGCTCTAGGTTTAAGTGACCCAATCACATTGTGCCAAGTGTCAAACCTATATTTAATCTTGATTTTAATCATCTTACATGATTAAAATTATTTGGCAAGCTTATGTGTTATGCCATGTGTCACCATCTCATGGTGCCACGTGTCACACTGCAAAATGACCAAAATGCCCCTGTGTCTTAATTTTGAGTTCTTAACCCAAAATAATTATTTTCTTCTTCTAATTAATTTATATCAAATATAAATTAATTAATTAATCTCTATTAATTAATTTCTCATCAATTAAATTCATATTTAAACACTTTAAATATAAATTTAATTTATACTACACATCCAATAATCTAGTTTTGGTTTCAAGTCATGCTAGGGACTTTGCAATTTTATTGCAAACCAAATCTATTTAATTAATCAATTAAACTCTTTAATTAATTAATTAAATCATATTTAAATAGGTGATAACTTGTGTATGTGTGTGACTTACTAGGCTCATCACTAATTGGCAATGAGACATGATATCAACTCTTAATATCATCAGAACTCTTTCTTACCATAAATGATTTCTCTAAATCATTTTATGAACCTCATAGACCATGGTTAACACCTAGCATAGCATGCCATGGCCACCCAATTAGTAATAAGATTTACCTTAAATGAACCTATAATCATATGTTACCAGTCACTAGTATGTCTCTGTTACAAAGTCCCTACTCTCGGTGGAGTCTTGGTTTTTGTCAAACTCCATTTTCTATGATTATTTTGTTGTCTTTTATGTCCAGGTCTTGAATAAACGATTTTTCTCATCAGAAACTCTTTTCTGAATAAATCTATCTGTCTGGCCAGAACTTGAAACATCAAGAATAATTAAATGAACATAGGATTTTATCTCTATTTACTTAGAGGAAGATTCCATCTTGATCAACACCTACCTCCATATATAACTAGTAGGAGCCAACACATGCCCATATACCCATACATAGTACAAGTATGAAAGCAGTATCAAACTCAAACTACCTATATACAAGATAACTGTGCTATCTCAGGTCTAAAGATTATATGCACTGATATGATTTATGACAAAACATTGACAAGAGTAAACTCCATGTGCTTGTCATAAGTGTCACTGGTTCGGCCTACTTATCATTTATAAGTGCCTATCATGTTTGTTATATGGCATGAGACTCACCATTCCATCTTATTTATATCTCATATAAATAACTTGGGAACAAACATGAATACAATCTTTATGGATAAGTCATGTCCTTATTATGAAGTATCCTCGATTGTGAACCTATTTATGATACTTCGTGCTAGAAATATTGTCACTCATATTCTTAACAACTTAAGAATAATATTTCTAACAAAATATCAATGGACCTTTTCTATTACACATAAATATATTATGTAAACGGAAAAGTGGAAATGCCTTTATTAATAAAAATATGTACAAGATACATACTAAATGATATGCTCTAGGGCATATTACTAACAATCTCCCACTAGCACTAGAGCCATTCATTACAATATCTTAGACCCATCTTCTCAAGATGTCAGTCTAACTGAGATTATGACAAAGGCTTAGTAAATGGATCACCGGTGGTTTTTAGCTGATGTTATATTTTCTGCATGGCTATATCGCCTTGCCCAACTATATCCCTGATAATATGGTAGTGCCTTTCTATGTGTTTGGATTTTGGGTGAGACCTTAGTTCCTTAGCCTGCATGACTGCTCCATTGTTGTCACAGTGTAGTGGAACTGGTGACTTAATGGAAGGAACTACTATAAGTTCTATTCTAACTTCTTTATCCAAACGACTTCCTTTGCGACATCGATGCAACAATATACTCGACCTCGATGAGTGGAATCGCAATCGTGCTCTGTTTGGAACTCTTCCAATGATCGCACCTCCATTACAAATGAACACATATCCAGAGGTAGACTTTCTATCATCGATATCTGATTGGAAATCAGAATAAGTATAACCATCCAATTGCAAGTCTCCACCTCCATAAATCAAGAATAAATCCTTAGTTCTTCTTAAGTACTTAGGAATATTCTTGTGACTATCCGATGTTCCAAACACTGGATTGGATTGATACCGCTAGTCAAACTAACGACATATGCGATATCAGGCCTAGTACACAACATTGCATACATTAAACTTCCAATAGCGAAGCATATGGAATCTGGCCATCTTATCTCTTTCTTCGGATGTCTTTGGAGACATCTCTTTAGAAAGATGGATACCATGTCTCATGGTAACAATCCTCTCTTGGAATCAAGCATGTTAAACCTCTTTAACACCTTTTCCAAGTATAGACTTTGTGATAAACCAATTATCCTTTTCGCTCTATCTCTATAGATGCGAATCCCAAGAATATAGGTTGCCTCCCTAAGTCTTTCATGGAGAATGTATTTGACAACCATACCTTTATAGTCGTCAACATACCGTATCATTACCCATCAACGAGATGTCATCCACATATAAGACAAGGAAAATGATAGCACATCACTAACCTTCTTATATACACATGGCTCATCCTCATTTTTGATAAAACTAAAGGATTTAATGGCTTCATCAAAGCGGATGTTCCAACTCCTCGAAGCTTGTTTCAACCCATAAATGGATCGCTTTAGCTTGCATACCTTGGAACCATCTTGGGATTCAAATCCCTAGGTTGTTCCATGAAAATGTTTTCTTCAATGTATCCATTAAGAAAAGTTGTTTTGACATCCATCGCCAAATCTCATAATCATAGTATGCAGCTATTGCTAATAAAATCCTAATTGATTTAATCATGGCAACAAAGCAGAAAGTCTCCTCATAGTCTATTCCTTGCCTTTGGCGAAACCCTTTCGCTACTAGCCTTGCCTTATAGGTCTCTACCTTTCCATCGTAACCAATTTTCTTCTTGAAAACCCATTTGTTCCCTATAGGTACAATACCTTTAGGTGGGTCAACAAGATCCCAAACTTGATTCTTATACATGGAATCAATCTCATTTCATAGCATCAATCCATTTTGAAGAGTCTATATCGATATAGCTTCTTCATAGGTAAGTGGATCATCTCCATGATCTACTTCTTCATGAGTAGACAACTCTTGTTCTTCTTCATGAAGAAAACCATATCTCACCAGTGGGTGAGATACCTGGTTGTTCTACGAGGAACAGTGTAGATGTTTCATCAATGGGTATAGGTTGACTAGATGGATCTATATCCATCTGATGCATTGGTTGGTCGAATTCTCCAATTCTAACTCTATTTGCCTTCCTTTGCCTCCTTCTTGAACAAATTTGTTCAAGAAATGTGGCATCTCTACTTATCACAACCTTTTGTGAAGTAGGCAAATAAAAATAATATCCAAAACTATCTTTTGGATATCCAACAAATCGACCTTTTTCTGATCTGGTCTCCAATTTATCAGTGTTCAGCTTTTTGATATAAGCTGGACAACCCCAAATCTTAACATACTTAAGACTTGGTTTTCTTCCATGCCAAATCTCATAAGGTGTGGAAGAAAGCGATTTTGATGGAATCCTATTCAGAATATACAAAGTGATTCTAATGCAAATCCCCAAAGGAGATTGGCATATCGGTATAGCTCATCATACTACGTACCATATCTAATAAGTACGATTTCTCCTTCGAGATACACCATTCAGCTGTGGCGTTCCTGGAGGAGTCAGCTGAGAAACAATGCCATGCTCTCTCAAGTATTCATCAAATTCAGTACTCAAATATTCACCTCCACGATCTGATCGAAGAGCTTTAATATTTTTCCTGTTTGATTTTCTACTTCAGATTTAAATTCTTTGAACTTTTCAAAGGATTCATGTTTGTATTTCATCAAATACAAATACCCAAACCTTGATTTATCATCAGTAAAGGTAATAAAATAATGAAAGCCCCCTCTAGCCATTTCTTTAAACGGACCACATACATCACTATGTATTAGTTCCAAAATATTTTCAGCTCTTAGCCCTTGTCCAACAAAGGGTGATCTAGTCATTTTGCCTTGAAGGCAAGATTCACAAGTTGGAGTAGGCTCAGAGCCCAATGAGGATAGAATCCCCATTTTCTCCAATTTTGCAATCCTATCTTCTGCAACATGACCTAACCTTAAGTGCCAAGTATATTTTGAACTTGAGTTGGTTTTCACCATGGCATTGCTTTCATTTAGATTGCTACACTCTGGCCAGTGGAAACACTTTCTTACTGGCAATGGAAACACTTTCCTGTTGGCAGTGGAAACACTTTCCTGTTGGCAGTGGAAACACTTTCCTTTGCCTCCATCAGCTTTAGTCTTACTTTTCTGTTTAGCTATTTTCTTGGAAGGACCAGGAATCTGAGGTTTCTTTTTCTTATTGCCTTTCTTCTTGTTGGACTTTCCAGCAGAAGAAGATGCAACCAAAGCTACCTCTTTTTCTTTATTGCCTGGCATATTCTTTTGGGCAATAACCAGCATGTTGAGTAATTCAGCTAAGGTGCATTCCTGTTTAGTCATATGGAAATTTGTCACAAAATTCCCAAAAGACTCAGGAAGGGACTGAAGGATCAAATCCGTTTGTAGTTGGAAATCCATGTTGAAGTCAAGATGTTCCAACTGCTCAATCAGCCGAATCATCTTGTGGACATGATCCCCAACATTCTGTCCCTCAGACATCCTCATACGGAATAACTGTTTAGATATCTCATACCTAGCATTCCTGGTGTGCTCACCATACAACTCTTGTAGGTGAAGGAGGATCTCACTAGCACTCTGCATGTTCTCATGTTGCTTCTGTAACTCATTACTCATGGAAGCAAGCATGTAACCCTTAGCTCTCATATCATGCTCCTTCCACTTGTCCAAAGTATCATGTTCCTCTTGTGTGGCCTCTGGAGGTAAGGGACCAGGAACATTTGAATATAGAACATATCCTATATGTTCAAGGTTCAGACAAGTTTCAAATTTCTTAGCCAATCAGACAGATTAGGTCTGTCAACTGTTGTGATCAAGTATGCTTGCAAGGATATTGGATGGTGGTGGTTGTTTTGTGCTCATTTTTATCGAGAAAATTAAGCTGAGAAAATAACGATTAATTAGTAAATGTATCATGTAATTAACCAAAATGATTATGGTCTTTTAATCAAATTGGTCCTCCCACTAACTTAGCGAATCCTACACTTCCAAAGTAGAAAACGGAAATCCTAGTTGGATGGATTTCTAGTGGGTGATTGAATTCTTATAATTCTATTGATCATCCTCAGTACATCCATTATTGGAATTACAATAAACTATAAGTGAGCAACTCCTTGCCCATCACATCTCATGTGAGGTTCAATCCTTTTACTAGCCCCTAATGCTCAAAATCTCAGGTACATCCAATATTGACTTATCTTGCATTAGTTAAGTTGATCCCATTGAGCGATAATTATGCAAATAATTTTAATGTCCTCAGTACATCCAATATTGGCCACCAAACCATTTACATATTTACAACATCTCATGCTTAACAATTATTCTTAAGAAAATCTCTTAAATTAATTGCATCTCATGCAACTATTTAAAATTTCTTAAAATAATTGCCCCAATGGAGGGCTTATGTTATAATTACTTTAATTATAGCATTTCCAACTTAATCATTTGTTTGGAAGATTTTATAGCCATCCTAATTACTATTAAGGTCTCACTTTGCACATTATCCATTTAGCATGCATATATCATATAATTGCATACATTCCCATACATCTCATGCATTCATGGATAAGCAGTAAATATGGTATGATCATGGACTTTCTAAGGGATTCAATTCGAGCCACCAAGAATTGAATCTGGCATTCCTAGGTGCATTTCATTCATTCATTTTACAAGAGTTTATGAATGAGTACATAATAAACACTTGATATTGAAATCCTCCCACTGGTCCCACCAATGCTCTTGACCTCCTTGAACTTCTTGCAATCAATATTACATAGTAATCCTTGGCATACCAAGGCGAATTTACAAGAACTTAAATAAATGAAATTACAACCCAAAAATATTACAAACTTAATAATACATGCCCAAAATAAATTAAAATAAATTAATTAATTTACAATCCCAAAGAAACATAAAAGAAATAAATCCAATCACATTGGTCTTTTATAGTCCATGATCATCCATCATGCATATCACTATTTAACAATTAAATAAAACATACATTCTTAAATTAAATTGAATATCTCATATTCAACTTAAAATTCCAAATTTGAATATGATTCAAATAAATTTAAAAATTCAGATTTGAATCTCATTCAAACAAATTTAAAAATTCAGATTTGAATCACATTCAAACAACTTCAAAAATTCAGATTTGAATCACATTCAAACATTTTTAAAAAATCAGATTTGAATCACATTCAAATATTTCTTAAAAAATCAGATCTGAATTTTATTGAATCAATTTTAAAAAATCAGATTTAAATATGATTCAAACAACTTTAAAAATTCAGATTTGAATCACATTCAAACAACTTTTAAAATTCAGATTTGAATCACATTCAAACAATTTTTAAAATTCTGATTTGAATCATAATTTAATTGTGTGATTAAAACAACTAATTAAACACTTTAATTAGTCAAAGAATAGGCCTTAGATCATACAACAATTGCAGAATTAAAAGCCAAACCTTGAACCACCCAAGGAACCATTGTTGCCACCACCAATGGTGGCTTCACCATGTGTGACGCCACATCTCATGATCCAACCAGCAATGAATCTCTTGATCTCATGATCAAACACACAATTAAATTATATAATCAACAATCTAAATGGCAAATATAGTGGCTCTGATACCAATTGAAGGAGCGGAAGCGTGAAAAACACAAGTTTATACCATTGAATTCAAAAATTTTCACCTAGGGCCACATGCACCATGCAAGATTTATTTTTATCTATTTGATTTCAATGATAAACAACATATTAAAACTCTTTTAATATGTTTTTGGATCTGTATTTGCCATTTAAGATTTTAAAATTAATCAGATTAATTTTAGAACCCTAGATTAAATCAAGAACGATTACACTAACCTCTTGATGTGCTGCAGCGTGTCTGCGCCTTTGAGATTCGTCTTCAGGACACCAGATGTTGTCCCTCTAGCTTGTCCACACCAAGAACACCTATGGCAGTCCTTGAACAATCTAGATTTGGTTTCAAGTCATGTAGGGACTTTGCAATCTAATTGCAAACCAAACCTATTTAATTAATCAATTTAAACTCTTTAATTAATTAATTAAATCATATTTAATTGAGTGATAACTTGTGTATGTGTGTGACTTACTAGGCTCATCACTAATTGGCAATGAGACATGATATCAACTCTTAATATCATCAGAACTCTTTCTTACCATAAATGATTTCTCTAAATCATTTTATGAACTTCATAGACCATGGTTAACACCTAGCATAGCATGCCATAGCCACCCAATTAGTAATAAGGTTTACCTTAAATGAACCTATAATCATATGTTACCATGCACTAGAATCTCTCTGTTACAAAATCCCAACTCAAGCTGGAGTCATGATTTATGTCAAACTCCATTTGCTATGAATATTATGTTCTCTTTTAATTCCAGTTCTTGATTAAAAGATTTTCTCATCGAAACTCTTTTACGAATAAATCTATCTGTCCTGGCCAGGAACTTGAAACATCAAGAACAATTAAATGAACATAGGATTTTATCTCTATTTACTTAGAGGAACAGATTCCATCTTGATCAACACCTACCTCCATATATAACTAGTAGGAGCCAACACATGCCCATATACCCATACATAGTACAAGTATGAAAGCAGTATCAAACTCAAACTACCTATATACAAGATAACTATGCTATCTCGTGTCTAAAGATTATATGCATCGATATGATTTATGACAAAACATTGACAAGAGTAAACTCCATGTGCTTGTCATAAGTGTCACTGGTTCGGCCTACTTATCATTTATAAGTGCCTATCATGTTTGTTATATGGCATGAGACTCACCATTCCATCTTATTTATATCTCATATAAATAACTTGGGAACAAACATGAATACAATCTTTCTGGATAAGTCATGTCCTTATTATGAAGTATCCTCGATTGTGAACCTATTTATGATACTTCGTGCTAGAAATATTGTCACTCATATTCTTAACAACTTAAGAATAATATTTCTAACAAAATATCAATGGACCTTTTCTATTACACATAAATATATTATGTAAACGGAAAAGTGGAAATGCCTTTATTAATAAAAATATGTACAAGATACATACTAAATGATATGCTCTAGGGCATATTACTAACAATTTGATATGTGAATTGTCAATAAAAGATTTGTATATCACATTTCAAATTGTTATTGTACACCACTGAGTAAATTTTACTCAGTGATAGCTTTTCATTGCTGTCGCAGGTAGACAGACTGACAGGGCAGCATACTAGGCTGCTAATGCTATATTGAGAGTTCATCGGGTATATTGAGTATACCATATTTTGCATTTTGTATTGTAATGTATGTTCACTGTATGTATATAGTGTTCTTAGTTTTGAGCAGTTGTAAATTAAAATTGTACATTGAAGTTGTAAAATAAATTGTGAATTATTTTGGCTTGTAAAATTTGTACTATATTTCTTTTATCTCAGCCTTCGAAAACACTGAAAAATTATTGTGGATTGAGTTGACAAATGTTGAGAAACATATTTTGTTGATTAAATGTTGGAGTTTGAGATTGAGAAATATATTTGAAGTGTTTTTTACAAGTTTTTGAAGAACTGTTTTATTCAAAATACAGATGGCACTCCGCTAAAATTTTTACAAAAATTACTAATAATTCAAATATGTTAGCTGTTTCACTTCAGTTCAAAAAAACTTTTTAACACTTGTAAATAGTGCTCACCACTGTAAAAAGAAGTAAGAAAAGTTTTAAAATCCCTTATAGTGTATTTAATGGATTATCAGTAGATGAAATTGGTAATTCATTAGGTATACTACGGGATCATGTTATGCCTTACAGAGGGGTAGGGTGTGACAAAAGCGACGCGCTAAGTAATTCTATTTAGTGGTGACAATATAAAATAAAATAAAATAAAATAAAATAAGTATGCAGAATGTATGTTTACATTTTTGGGTAGACTTAACTTCTGATATTATTTGCAGTATTATTCGATTAAAATTTGGTAAGGTTTATTATCATTGCCCGAGTAACCCATACTAGTTGACTGGACTGGATAAATGGGTAAACTGGCACTGGGTACTAAGTACTTCAGACCATCACACCATCGGTCACATTGTGTCTCCCGGTGTGCAACAGAACAGCTAGCAAGCTGTATTAATTATCAGGGATAAAACCCGAGTGTAACAACTCAAATAACATAACCAAAGGCTATTATGTCACAGAATGGTATGGGAAGCCATGAAACACACAATGGCATGAAGCCATATGAAGTACTACTAACAGAACCCTATTGGCATGCCAACCTATCCAAACCAATCTTGCTAGGTATACTAGGGCATTTTACACTTTTAAGTTTCACAATTTTTGAAATTTAAGTTTAGGTGTTACTATTCATTTCATTAGTCAACTAAAATGTTAACTTTTGCATAGACAATGGGTACATTGGTTCTAATATTCCCAACATACCACATTTTGCATTCTAAAATTGTTGGTATTGGTTGCCAATACCATTTCTAAGCTTAGTGTTAATTAGACAGAATTTTCAGTTTTCAAGCTTTGTATTTACTATTCCATTAGTCATTTTTGTAGTGGGAATTTGGCAAAATGATCAACATGAAAGTTGTTTCTTATTTTGTCTAGTTGCATTTCCTCTCTTGAATCACTCCATTTGGAGTTTTGTAACTCAAGTTATGGGCCAAAAACTACAACTAGCCGGATTATGATTTTTCCAGAATTTCTGGACTGACCAAATCTATAGTGTTAGGAGTAGTGACTTCAGGTCACTTTTTGAATATGTTATGGTCATAATTTGGGTTAGGTTTCTTCATTAAAGTTGTTGGCATATATCTCAGCTTATTGCTGGTAAATTGTCAGGTCAATTGGACCTTTCTACACTGAGTTATGGCCAAATGACTAAACACTGTTCATTTGGTCATTTTGCCCAAGTAGAATGCAGGTCACCCAAATTAGGGCAATCTTTTTGTCAACTTGCTTTGGTTTTATGGGCATGGTTTCTTCACCAAAGTTGTGCCATTATGTGTCTAGTTTCATATCCAATTTGCCTTGCACCAATTGAACCTCTACAATTCCAGTTATTGCTACCCAAACCTGCTGGACTCATGCCCAATCCTGCAGGTCACCAAGGGCAGCTAGACCAAACTCCAATCCCACTACACAATTCACTTCATTTTTATTTAAACAGAACCAAATGGTCACTAATTAACCATTAAAACCTACTTTCATCATCATATGATCAAAGTATCATTTTTCACCCCAAACCCTAACTCAAACATTACAAACCATGCATTATCATTGCATTTCATCAATCCACTTAAGAGATACATATTGTGGGCAGCCATATTACCATTTTAACTCCATAAAAACCATCAAAATCTCACCCCAACCAAGGCTGCCGAAATTATGGGTTGGCATACAAATGATATTCAATAAATTTCTTTGTGATTTGCACTCATTCTTAGTCCTTAAACTTGAATTTAAAGTAAAAACTAAGGTTAGGTCACAAACTTCTATTGGAGTGAGATTTCCCACTTGCTAGGGTTCCTCTTTTCCTTTTCTGTTTGCTTCCAAAAGACTTGCCAAGATGTAAGAACACTTTTTTGTGTTGCTAGGTTAGGGTTTTATGGGGTAAAAGTTAGGGAAATCAAGCTTTAAAAGCTTGTTTAAGGTTGGCAATGGTGGGAGGGGTGACGGCAAGAAGAAGGTGAAGGAGAGTTCTAATTTTTTTCTTTCATTTTTCAGCCCGTTTACTCTCTTTTAAATAAGCTTATGCTATGTGTCAACATTGGATTGGTTGGGAGAATTTTAATGACATCATTATGATGTCATTATTCCATTTTCTCTTCTTTTCTTGTCTATTTAATTTCAATTAAAATTTTAACAATATTTATTCATATTTTATGTTATATAAATTATTTATTTAACTGGACAAGTTGGCCAAAAATCATCTCTGAAGACTAAATGATCAAAATGCCCTCGTTTGGCTTAACGAGCCAAAATTGTGTGTACCGATAGAAAAAATTTTCTAAGCATTTTCTTAGCATTCTAATGCCATAAGAACCTTAATGATCCTTCTCTGGAGTCTCAATAATTATTTTATAATTTTTTCCCCAGGTCTAGGGTTGCTAACAGCCTTCACCATCACGTCCCCTTCGGGTCACTCATCCCTGGTGTTTCGGCTCATTTAACCTTAGTGTATTTCGTTTCTAAAATTTTTCCTTGATTTTTATGACCATTATTTAGTTTCTTTATAACTCCTCACTCTAGTCTATTTATAATTTCAAACATTCTAGCTGCCTAGACTTACATTTGTCACCGGAACAGTAGACTATACGGACTAGCTAAAGTGAGGATGTTACAACTCTTCCCCTCTAATAAAAATTTCGTCCTCGAAATTTAACTGATGTAAAAGTTGAGGGAACAGTTGCCTCATTGTCTCTTCACTATCCCAAGTTGCCTCTTCAGTGTTGTGGTGCCTCCAAAGCACTTTCACTAGTGGAATTTGTTTATTTCTCAGTTCCTTCACTTCCTGAGCGAGGATATGTATAGGTTCTTCTGTATATGTCAAGTCCGATTGGATTTCAATCTCTTCCATGGAAATAACATATGAAGGGTCTGAGCGATATCTTCTTAGCATAGAAACATGAAATACATTATGGATTTTATCCAGTTCTGGCAGTAAAGCTAATCGATAGGCCAATGGTCCCACACGTTTAATGACTTCATATGGGCCAATGAACCTAGGGTTTAACTTACCCTTTCTCCCAAACCTCAGTACTTTCTTCCACAGTGAGACTTTGAGAAACACTTTATCGCCAACTGCATACTCTATCTCTTTTCTTTTCAAGTCGGCATAAGATTTCTATCTATCTGATGCAACCTTTAGGTTAGCTTTGATTATCTTCACTTTCTCCTCAGTCTGTTTCACCAGGTCTGGTCCTACCAGCTTATCTTCGCCCAATTCAGTCCAACACACTGGGGTTCTACATTTCCTCCCATACAGTGCTTCATACGGAGCCATTTGAATGCTAGCTTGGTAGCTATTATTATATGCGAATTCTGCCAGTGGAAGGTATCTATTCCAACTCCCCTCAAACTCAATGACACAACTCTTTAGCATATCCTCTAGGATCTATCTCATAATTCACATTATTAATATCATTTCAACTTATTAATTGCGAAAATTCAATTAGTTCTTAGGTTTACTTGGATTACTCATTATGACTGTCCATCTGTCTGGGGATGAAAAGCTGTGCTAAAGCGGAGTTGTGTGCCCAAGGCTTCTTGTAACTTTTTCCAGAATCTCAATGTAAACCTTGGGTCTCGGTCAGATATGATGGAAAGTGGGATTCCATGCAGTCTAACTATCTCACTGATATACAATTCTGCTAACTTCTCTAGTGAGTGGTCAGTCCTAACTGGCAGAAAATGTGCTGACTTTGCCAATCTATCCGCTATCACCCATACTGCATCATGCTTCTTTTGGGTGAGAGGTAGACCACTAGCAAAATCTATAGTGACCCGGTCCCATTTCCATTTAGGTATGCTTATAAGCTGTAGCAATCCTGATGGAACTTGATGTTCTACTTTAACTTGCTGACATGTCAAACACTTAGTCACATAGTCAGCTATATCCCTCTTCATACTAGGCCACCAATAATGAGGCTTCAAATCATTTTACATTTTCGTGCTTCCCGGGTGCATAGCATAAACACTAGTGTGTGCTTCTTTCAGAATACTAGTCTTCAGTTCCCCATCATCTGGTACACACACTCTTCCTCTGTAGTACAGACACCCATCTGCTTTCAACTCATATTTAGTTTCCTTTCCCTCTAGAATTTTACCCATAATGGCTATTAATTTTTCATCTACCCTCTGCCCATCTTGTATTTGTTGTAGCAGGGTTGGCCTCACTTGTAACTCAGCCAAAATAGCTCCATCTTGAGCTAAGGACAAATAGGCATTTAGTGATCTTAAAGCTGTGAGGGATTTTCTGCTTAAGGCATCAGCAACTACATTTGCCTTCCTAGGATGATAATCTATCACACAATCATAGTCCTTTAAGAACTCAATCCATCGCTTCTGTCTAAGATTGAGCTCCTTCTGGGTTGGCAAATATTTTAGACTCTCATGGTCTGTATAGATGTAACATTTTTCACCATATAAGTAATGCCTCCATATCTTCAGTGCAAAGATAATTGCTGCTAACTCCAAGTCATGAGTAGGGTAGTTTTGTTCATGTGGCCTTAACTGCCTGGAAGCATAAGCGACCACTTTCCCCTCTTGCATTAATACACACCCTAGCCCATTATGTGAGGCATCACTATAGACCACAAAGTCTTTTCCCGACACTAGCTGTGTTAACACTGGTGCTTCTGTCAATATAGCCTTCAGCCTCTCAAAACTGGGTTGGCACTTGTCGTTCCAACCAAATTTCACATTCTTGTGCAACAACTTGGTCATTGGAGCAGCTATAAGAGAGAACCCCTTCACAAATCTTCTGTAATACCCAGCTAGCCCTAAGAAACTTCTGACCTCAGTTGTATTTCTGGGAGGCTTCCATTCCATCACTGCTTCTATCTTTTTGGGATCCACTCTAATCCCCTCAGCTAATACTATGTGTCCAAGAAAGGAGATTTCACTCATCCAGAAGTTACACTTGGACAGCTTAGCATATAGCTTCTTTTCTAGTAGGGTTTGTAGAACAATCCTCAAATGTTCATCATGTTCTTCCCTGGCCTTGGAATACACCAGAATATCATCAATAAAGACCACTATAAACTGATCTAAATATGGATGAAAGATACGGTTCATAAGGTCCATAAATGTTACTGGTGCATTTGTTAACCCAAACGGCATCACTAGAAATTCATAGTGCCCATACCAGGTTCTGAATGCAGTTTTTGACACATCTACATCCTTTACCCTCAACTGATGCCTGATCTGAGATCAATTTTTGAAAATACACCGGCTCCCTTCAATTGATCAAACAGATTGTCAATTCTGGACAACAGATATTTATTCTTCACAGTTACTTTGTTCAACTGCCTGTAATCAATACACAATCTCAAAGTTCCATCCTTGTTCTTCACAAACAGCACCAGAGCTCGCCATGTTGACACACTGGGGCGTATAAAATCCTTATCAAGTAACTTCTGCAACTAAATTTTCAACTCCTTCAATTTAGTAGGTGCCATCCTATAAGGAGCAATTGAAATGGGTGTTGTACCCAACATTACCTCAATAGCAAACTCGACTTCCCTTTCTGGTGGTAAACCAGGCAACTCTTTAGGAAATACATCTGGGAAGTCTCTTACTGTGGGTATATCACACAGGTTTGGCTTAGCCTGCCTAGTATCCACCACGTGTGCTAGGTAAGCTTCACAGCATTTTCTCATCAATCTTCTTGCAACTGTGGCTGAGATAAAATTGGATAGGAAATCTATCCTTTCACCCACAACTGTAATCTCATTATCCCTAGAAGTTTTCAGAGAAATCCTCTTCAATTTGCAATCAACTATTGCCTGATGACGTGACAACCAATCCATACCCAAAATAACATCAAACTCATGGAAGGGCAATTCAATTAGGTCTGTTGAGAATTCATACCCCTGAATCCTCAACGGGCAACCTTTATACACCTTATTCACTACCACACTGTGGCCTAGTGGATTTGTGACTAGAATGTCTTGATCACTCTCCTCTACTGGAACTCCCCTCTATATGGGTAGTTTGATGCAAATTTAGGAATGAGTGGATCCTAGATCCATCAATGCATGCACACAAGTGTTGTAGAGGGAAAATGTACCCCTAATGACATCCGGGGCATCTTGCTCCTCCTGAGCTCTGATGGCATAGGCCTTGGTAGGTACTCTAGTGTCTGGCCTCTCAGCTGACTCGGATGCAGGCCTCAGTGATGGACCAGCTGCCTCAGATTTACCGGGCTTCCTACCTCTTTGTGGTACAGGAGCAGGCCTGTCAGCTTGTGTTGGAGCAACTATAGTAGTCCTCTTCGGACAATTCTTGATCTGATGTTCTGTAGATCCACACCGTAAACATGCACTGGTCACTCGCTAACAGTCCCCCTTATGCCACTTCTGGCAGTACGGACAGGCATAAGATGCTGGGGCTGGTCTCCTAAACACCGTCCCTGGAGAGCTGCCCCCTGATGGCGTGGACTAGCCTCTCCTAGGTGTGAACTATGGTCTGAGCCCTTGAGACTGACCCTGACCCTATAGTGGTCCTGAACTCTGAGCAGGAGGACCCTTACTCTTCTTACTGGGAGCAGAAAATGTACTGGACTGACCTGGACCCCTCTTCTATTGTCTTTCCCTTCTATTTTGTTCATTTATTCGGATCCTTTCCACTTTTGATGCAGCATCTACTAGCTTAGCAAAATCTGTGATCTCCAATGCTGTTATCATAACTTTGATATTGTCATTGAGTCCTTCTTCAAAACATCTGCACCTCTCTGCCTCTGTAGGGACTATCTCTCTCCCATATCTGCTCAGTCTGATAAACTCATGCTCATACTCTACAACTGATAATTGTCTCTGTCTCAGACTGATAAATTCTCTTCGTCGCTCTTCTAAATACACTTTGCTAACATATTTCTTCCTGAACTCTGTGAGGAAGAATTCCCAGGTTGTCACACCCTACTCCTCTGTAAGATGTAACATGATCTCGTAGTATACCTAATGAATTACCAACTCCGTCTACTGATAACCCATTAAATACACTACAAGGTATTTTCAAAACTTTTCTTACTTCTTTTACAGTGGTGAGCACTATTTACAGGTGTTAAAAACCTTTTGAATCAAGTGATAAACCGACACATTTGACTTAATTGGAGTTTCAGAAAATTTTGGCAGAGTGCCATCTGTATTTTGGATAAAACAGTTCTTGAAAACTCAGAAAAGCACTTCAATATGTATTTGCAAATCTCAACTCCAATATATTTCTCAACACAACATATTTCTCAATTCAAATCCATAGTGATTTTTCAAAGACTGAGATACAAGAAATATAATACAAAACTATTTAAGTAAATAAAATCTCAGATTTACATTCACGATAATTTACATTTAATTACATACCAAAATATTTTACAAGAGTTTCTATACAACTGCTCAAATAATTTACATACATATTATTACATGCTTACATCAAAACCTATGTACATGGGTATATCTATGATATACCGAGCCGATCTGAATGTATCCTCAAAGCAACTTAATCATCGCTTCTATGCTCGCTTACTCATGACAAAGATACAAAGCTATCGCTGAGTGATGAACTCAGTGGTGCACAACTATAATTTAAAACATAGTACAATATACATTGACAAATTTTACAGTAAATAATTTGAGAATCTGAATACTGATCAAATTTCACAACTCAAAATATTCATTGCCAATAATGTAAATCATTTGTATAAATAACTTGGAGCACAAAATTCAATTTATCAAATCTTGACTATCCATTTAAGTAATTCCAACAAAATCAATTACACACAAACCATAATTGAAATCACCATTCCTTACCATTCAAAAGCCATTCTGTATCTCAAAAATCATTATGTATCTCAAAAATCATACTGTATCTCAAAAATCATACTGTATCTCAAAAATCAATCTTTATCTCACTAATATGCAAGACTAATCCGAAAGGGCCATATTCGATGTGATTCTAACTCCCTATGGTCGGGGAGGTCGAATCAGATTCTAACTCCCTATGGTCGGGGACGTCGAATCATCGTGCACAGTACCATCACAATAATGAATCTTCCGCAAGGGCCATAACGATAAAATAAACTTAGATCTAACCTCAAATCAGAGGAGAATCTAAGCCTGTGCACGTACCATGGTAATCAAAACACAACTCACTCCATTGTCTTCTCAACAAATGAGAGAGACGGGTAATAACCTAGTCAAGCATCTATAGTGAGATATAAAACAATATCACAATCCTTTTAGCGAGCATAAATCACAATATAATTCGATTCAAAGTCAATTCCAATATCCAATAATTTTTTTATGCTCATCACAATTCAAATCATAAATTTGCATTTATCCATGAAAATTACTATCACAATTTAAAACATGTTCTATCACAATTTTCCAAAACATAATTTATTCAATCCATAACAATGCTTAATACTTATGAAAATACCATTTCACAAAACCAAATTCATACATACTATAACAATTTTCAATAATCATTGAATTAAATCCAATGCTTGTTAAACATAATTCATAAGAAAAATATGTCATTTAATCATATGAAATATTCAAACAAAATCAGTTAAAAACTAGTTGTGCACAAACCTCTGATGACTGTCTCCCTGATCTGGACTCAGTGTTTCCTTCCCTTTTCCTGAGTCTTTGGTAACTGAGAAACACAATTTGAAGTGTTTCAGTACTAAATTAAACTGTCTCTATCGATGGTGTTTGGTAAATAATGCACTGAACTCAATTATTCACTTAATCACCTAATATACCGACCCTCATTGCGTTTTAGGTAAATTAGGTTTTAGTGTCGTTAATATGTCACATTCGATAGGGTTTTAGGTTTGGTACGTTTTACCAAAGTCATTTCCTTGTTTAGTGCATTTTAATGCAAATTGCTGGATTCCGGAACACTGGTTTGACCTAACCGGACGATCTAGTTCCTCAGTTTTCGGTCTCGGTAGAAACTACATACTTTTAGATTTTGGTCTTATTTCACGCTGTGCAAAATTTCAGGTCAATCCGAGTTAAGTAGACCAAGTTATGGTCATTACACTATTGCTGGTCAAATGGTACCATTTTAGGTCAATTTTAGGTCAAATTGGTCAATTTTGGTTCGGCCAGTTTTTGGACCCGAACTTGTGCAAGTTGTTTGACTTGCTTATGGTCATTTCTGGGCTTTGGTGTCTTCATAAGACTTGTAGGTATGGGTCTTAACTATTCTTGGTTAAAATTTCAGGTCAATTGGACCTGGTTTGAGTGAGTTATGGCCTAAACACTCACTGCTGCCCAATTGGTCATTTTTCAGGTCCTAATTGCACCTAATCCGAATTGGTCATTTTTTTAGGTCACCTTGCAAGCAGAATTTTGGCATGGTTTCTCAATGAAAGTTGGCACATTTTGTGCCTAGTTTCACCTCAAATTGGTCTCATACCAATTGAGGTTACACATTCAAGGTTATAGGCTAAAATATACACTGCCCTCAATATGCATTTCACACCCCAACTTCAAACACATACTCACCTTGCAAGGTTTACTTCCATACCCTACCAAACTGTTTTGGCACATTACCAAAAACATTTTCTACATTACATTAGAATTATTTTGGGCAGATTCCAATCACCCTCAACACACCAAATATCATTCACAATTACAATTTCTAAATACCATTACAACCACACCTAAACATTACAAACTTTACATACACTTTACAACATTCATTCACATACATATCATCAATCCTTCTAGGTCAATATTCTGCCCACTCTTCCTTCAATATACACCATTTCTCAAGTGTGCACAAGCTGCCACAAATCATTCATCAACATCACATTGCCGTACCATATGCCAATTCCCATCAAAGTGCATAATTCACCATATAAACATGCAATAACTCACTAAGTTACTAAATCACCATTATTAACATTCTTTCCCATCAATTATATGCACAAATACCTCATCATAAACGTGACCCATGGCTGTCCAAAATGAAAATAACAATAACCCTTCAAACTCAAAATTTTCCTCCACCAAACTAACACCCATAACATAAACATAAACTTTAACAAAGAACTTCTCAAAAATGCAAACTTACCTTTAATTGTAAATTGCTAAACCTTCACCAAACTTCTCAAAATTGGTATCAATATCTTCCTTGTGGTGTGTAGACCATTTTTCATGAAAGAACCTAAGTGAATGGAGTTGAAATGGAGGGATTAGGTGAGCTTGGAGAAAATGTTAATGGTGTTTCCTCTCACTTTCATTCACGGCTAGTTTTATGGAAATGGAGAAGATGAAGTATCCAGCTGCATATTAAGTGTACACATGTCCCACTATGTGTTTAATTAATTCCCTTAGTGGTCCACTTAGTCACTTAATCATATAATAAGCTAAATTCCCACTTATTCCACATTTAACCTTTAATTTCTACTATTTACTTTAGGTACCACCAATTTAATTTTTCATTTTATTTTCTAAGTGTAATATTATTTATTTTTAATGGACATTTAGGTCAAAAGACACTTCAGGATGTCAAATGACCATAATGCCCCTGTTCGGGTGGCATTCCCGATTTTTCAGTATTATCGGGTTTTGTCTGTTTTTCGATTTCTCACTTTTCTTTGTACTAATTATTTAATTTTTCTTTGATCTTTCTAATGATATTTATTCTTCAATAAGGTTCTATTTAAGTCCAAAAAATGTTTTCCAGGGTTCCCCGCAGTCCAGGGCTAGTCAACGGTCCACGCCGTGACTTCCTGCAAGGCCACCCATCGCTAGGTTTCCTACTGCTTAACTTGATCACATTTCTTTGCTATTATTTTTCCTTTGTTTTTCTTGTATTTTCTTTTCTTGTATTTCATTATTTTATGTCTCCTCCTCGTGTCAAAGTGTAGTTCTAGGCATCCTAGCGTCCTGACAAAGACTGGTCACCGAATGAGAACGCACTACCGAACTTTGGGGTGTTACAATTCTCCCCCCCTTAAATAAATTTCGTCTCGAAATTTTACCTAGCATTAGTCTCTAAACAGCTGTGGGTGTTGTCTCCTCATATCCTCTTCACGTTCCTAAGTAGCTTCCTGGCCTGAATGATGGTTCCACAAAGACTTTAACTGTATATCTGTTTGTTCCTCAGCTGCTTCACCTCATAAGCCAGAATTTTTATGGGTTCTTCCTCATATGAGAGGTCTGGATTTATCTCAATCTCTTCAACTGATAGTACATGAGATGGGTCTGATCTGTACCTCCTTAACATGGACACATAGAAGACACTGTGTATCCTTGCTAGCTCTGGAGGTAATGCCAACCGATATGCCAAAGGACCCACTCTTTCCAAAACCTCATATGATCCGATGAAACGAGGACTCGCTTCCCTTTTTGCCAAATCTCACATTCCTCTTCCAAGGAAAAACTTTGAGGAATACTTTATCACCCACTGCATATCCAATATCTCTTCTCTTCAGATCAACATAAGACTTCTGACGGTCTGACGCAGCCTTGAGTCTATCTCTGATCAATTTGATCTTTTCCTATGTCTACTGAACAATTTCTGGCCCAATCACCTTCCTTTCACCTACTTCATCCCAACATAAGGGAGTTCTGCACTTCCTGCCATACAAAGCTTCATATGGAGGCATCCCTATGCTTGATTGGTAGCTGTTGTTATAAGCAAACTCAATCAAAGGCAAGTGTGTATCCCAACTACCTTCAAATTCAATCACACAAGCCCGTAGCATACCCTCCAATGTCTGAATAACCCTTTCAGACTGGCCATCTGTCTGTGGGTGGAATGTCTTTGAAGTTCAATCTAGTTTCTAGGCTCTCTCAAGACTACCCCAGAATCTAGAAGTGAACCTAGGATCTCTGTCAGACACAATTGATACTGGCACTCCATGCAATTTTACAATTTTATATATGTACAATCTGGCCAATCTTTTAAGGCTATAGTCCATCCGGACTGGCAAAAAGTGAGTAGACTTGGTTAGTCTATCAACTATAATATACTGTATCATGACTATTCTATGTCCTCGGAAATCTCATCACAAAATCCATAGTTATCTATTCCCTTACAATGTTTCATAGGGTGCCACTTGTATGCTAGCTTGACACTTATTAATGTATACAAATTCTATTAGTGGAATGTATCTGTCCCATCTCCCCACGGATTCAATAACACAAGTTCTCAGTATATTCTCGAGGGCTTATCACGCATTACAGGTTATTATTATCATTTCATTTCATTATTTACAGGAACTCAATGAGTTTCAAATTTTACCTGAATCACTTGTTTCGACTGTCCATCCATCTGAGGATAATAAGTCGTACTGATATCTCTAAGCTTATAGCAATTACTGTGGTACAGGTAATTCACACTAATGTAACTGAGTCACTGACTCTAGCTACCTTACAAATGTAGTCGTTTGATAGGCTAGTTCTGAAGTCTTAAATTTCTGACTAAAATTTTCACACTTATTTCCAGTAGTAGTACTCTATTCGGGTGCAACTGTATCAATGTATAGATTACTTACAATTATTCTTAATTTATTGTACCACGAGGAAGCACGTAGCTCTACACAATAATCTCGTGCCTGCATCAGAATCAGCTTACAATACAAACATTGAGAACATTATATAGTCACTACGTTATAACCTCATGGACTAGGTTTTCTTAACATCTTATCTTTCTCGAATTCACTAATATCCTAAACCGATTCTGATTACAATATCCATTAATTATTACTAACAGTAACATCTTTGCCCTCATCTAGAGCAATTCTTTTACTGTAACTTACTTTTAGGTCCTCTTGCCTTACATTAAGTAGGCTTGCCAATTAGCTTTATTTATGGTGTGTTAGAAAATACTTTTAACTAACAATTCTTCCAAAATTAATGTCAATCATACTTGTTATTATAATTATTATCCTAAAGGACTAGTCACTAATACATCAAAATTTATTCCCCTGTAAAGGAATAACAACAGAACATATAGTTCTGACACTAACACACAACTAAGTAGTGCTGGGATCAAATAATAACTAATTGTTTCTTTCAAAAATTAAGAACTTACCAGCAGCTACATCTGAAGTTTCTGCTCTTTCTCCTTGGCGCATAGTGGACGCTCTGACTGGTGTGCTACCATATTCGGGTTGATTCACTGTGTTATAGTGGTGAGGAGTACCAACTCTATTTCTATCTTGACTCTGACTGACGGTCTGTGAAATCCGGAGAGCAGATCGAGGTGGTTTAGTACAATCTTTAGCAAAGTGACCAAGTTTTCCACAATTGTAGCAGGCTCCAGACGCCTTATAGCATATCCCACCATGATATCTTCTACAAGTTTCACATTGGCGGGAAGGGTAGGAACTTCTAGTTGTTCGACGACTGGACCTTGATGGTCTCTGTCTTACTGATCCACCTCTATCATATCCTTGAGTTCGGAGTTCCTCAAATTCTTTTCTCTTTCTCAAATTACTGTTCGAGCTCTGACCCATAGGTTTCTCCCTCTTTTCCATTTCACACTGCCCTTGTGGGGGTTGGGTCTGTACTTGGGCTTGGGCTGACAGATTATCAGCCATTTGTTGGAAGAAAGTGGCCATTTGCTGGGCCATTTGTGCAGTAATTTGTACCGGTAAAACTGGTACAGTCAGGCCTTCGACATTTTGTGGAGCTGGGGCCTCAACTTGTACTTCTGCCATCACAGACTGTTCTATTATCTCATTCTTCTCTTCCATTTTTCTCACAGAATTTTCTATTCCTGTACAACCAACACAAGGAGATTCCTCTCCATTAGTTCACATTTATGATGTAAATGTACTATATGTATCAAACATTTGAGCAGTTGTAGTTACCGACAAAAAGATTTCAAATTCACAGTTCGAAATTCACTTTAAAACCATTGCTCTGATACCACTTAAACATGTCACACCCTACTCCTCTGTAAGATGTAACATGATCCCGTAGTACACCTAATGAATTACCAACTCCGCTCATCGATAACCCATTAAATACACTACAAGTGATTTTAAAAACTTTTCTTACTTCTTTTTACAAGTGGTGAGCACTATTTACAGTGTTAAAAACCTTTTGAACCAAGTGATAAAGCGACACATTTGACTTAATTGGAGTTTCTCAGAAAATTTTGGCAGAGTGCCATCTGTATTTTGGATAAAACAGTTCTTCAGAAAACCTGTAAAAAGCACTTCAATATGTATTTGCAAATCTCAACTCCAATATATTTCTCAACACAACATATTTCTCAATTCAAATCCATAGTGATTTTTCAAAGACTGAGATACAAGAAATATAATACAAAACTATTTAAGTAAATAAAATCTCAGATTTACATTCAAGATAATTTACATTTAATTACATACCAAAATATTTTACAAGAGTTTCTATACAACTGCTCAAATAATTTACATACATATTATTACATGCTTACATCAAAACCTATGTACATGGGTATATCTATGATATACCTGGAGCTGATCTGAATGTATCCTCAAAGCAACTTAATCACTGCTCTATGCTCTGCTTACCTGCGACAGCATACAAAGCTATCGCTGAGTGATGAACTCAGTGGTGCACAACTATAATTTAAAACATAGTACAATATACATTGACAAATTTCTGATAAATAATTTGAGAATCAATCTTGATCAAATTTCACAACTCAAAATATTCATTGCCAATAATGTAAATCATTTGTATAAATAACTTGGAGCACAAAATTCAATTTATCAAATCTTGACTATCCATTTAAGTAATTCCAACAAAATCAATTACACACAAACCATAATTGAAATCACCATTCCTTACCATTCAAAAGCCATTCTATATCTCAAAAATCATTATGTATCTCAAAAATCATACTGTATCTCAAAAATCATCAGATCTCAAAATCAATCTTTATCTCACTAATATGCAAGACTAATCCGAAAGGGCCATATTCGATGTGATTCTAACTCCCTATGGTCGGGGAGGTCGAATCAGATTCTAACTCCCTATGGTCGGGGACGTCGAATCATCGTGCACAGTACCATCACAATAATGAATCTTCCGCAAGGGCCATAACGATAAAATAAACTTAGATCTAACCTCAAATCAGAGGAGAATCTAAGCCTGTGCACGTACCATGGTAATCAAAACACAACTCACTCCATTGTCTTCTCAACAAATGAGAGAGACGGGTAATAACCTAGTCAAGCATCTATAGTGAGATATAAAACAATATCACAATCCTTTTAGCGAGCATAAATCACAATATAATTCGATTCAAAGTCAATTCCAATATTCAATAATTTTTTTATGCTCATCACAATTCAAATCATAAATTTGCATTTATCCATGAAAATTACTATCACAATTTAAAACATGTTCTATCACAATTTTCCAAAACATAATTTATTCAATCCATAACAATGCTTAATACTTATGAAAATACCATTTCACAAAACCAAATTCATACATACTATAACAATTTTCAATAATCATTGAATTAAATCCAATGCTTGTTAAACATAATTCATAAGAAAAATATGTCATTTAATCATATGAAATATTCAAACAAAATCAGTTAAAAACTAGTTGTGCACAAACCTCTGATGACTGTCTCCCTGATCTGGACTCAGTGTTTCCTTCCCTTTTCCTGAGTCTTTGGTAACTGAGAAACACAATTTGAAGTGTTTCAGTACTAAATTAAACTGTCTCTATCGATGGTGTTTGGTAAATAATGCACTGAACTCAATTATTCACTTAATCACCTAATATACCGACCCTCATTGCGTTTTAGGTAAATTAGGTTTTAGTGTCGTTAATATGTCACATTCGATAGGGTTTTAGGTTTGGTACGTTTTACCAAAGTCATTTCCTTGTTTAGTGCATTTTAATGCAAATTGCTGGATTCCGGAACACTGGTTTGACCTAATCGGACGATCTAGTTCCCTCAGTTTTCGGGTCTCGGTCGAAACTACAAACTTGTAGATCTAGGTCTTATTGCACGCGGTGCAAAATTTCAGGTCAATCCGAGTTAAGTAGACCAGGTTATGGTCATTACACTATTGCTGGTCAAATGGTACCATTTTAGGTCAATTTTAGGTCAAATTGGTCAATTTTGGTTCGGCCAGTTTTTGGACCCGAACTTGTGCAAGTTGTTTGACTTGCTTATGGTCATTTCTGGGCTTTGGTGTCTTCATAAGACTTGTAGGTATGGGTCTTAACTATTCTTGGTTAAAATTTCAGGTCAATTGGACCTGGTTTGAGTGAGTTATGGCCTAAACACTCACTGCTGCCCAATTGGTCATTTTTCAGGTCCTAATTGCACCTAATCCGAATTGGTCATTTTTTTTAGGTCACCTTGCAAGCAGAATTTTGGCATGGTTTCTCAATGAAAGTTGGCACATTTTGTGCCTAGTTTCACCTCAAATTGGTCTCATACCAATTGAGGTTACACATTCAAGGTTATAGGCTAAAATATACACTGCCCTCAATATGCATTTCACACCCCAACTTCAAACACATACTCACCTTGCAAGGTTTACTTCCATACCCTACCAAACTGTTTTGGCACATTACCAAAAACATTTTCTACATTACATTAGAATTATTTTGGGCAGATTCCAATCACCCTCAACACACCAAATATCATTCACAATTACAATTTCTAAATACCATTACAACCACACCTAAACATTACAAACTTTACATACACTTTACAACATTCATTCACATACATATCATCAATCCTTCTAGGTCAATATTCTGCCCACTCTTCCTTCAATATACACCATTTCTCAAGTGTGCACAAGCTGCCACAAATCATTCATCAACATCACATTGCCGTACCATATGCCAATTCCCATCAAAGTGCATAATTCACCATATAAACATGCAATAACTCACTAAGTTACTAAATCACCATTATTAACATTCTTTCCCATCAATTATATGCACAAATACCTCATCATAAACGTGACCCATGGCTGTCCAAAATGAAAATAACAATAACCCTTCAAACTCAAAATTTCCCTCCACCAAACTAACACCCATAACATAAACATAAACTTTAACAAAGAACTTCTCAAAAATGCAAACTTACCTTTAATTGTAAATTGCTAAACCTTCACCAAACTTCTCAAAATTGGTATCAATATCTTCCTTGTGGTGTGTAGACCATTTTTCATGAAAGAACCTAAGTGAATGGAGTTGAAATGGAGGGATTAGGTGAGCTTGGAGAAAATGTTAATGGTGTTTCCTCTCACTTTCATTCACGGCTAGTTTTATGGAAATGGAGAAGATGAAGTATCCAGCTGCATATTAAGTGTACACATGTCCCACTATGTGTTTAATTAATTCCCTTAGTGGTCCACTTAGTCACTTAATCATATAATAAGCTAAATTCCCACTTATTCCACATTTAACCTTTAATTTCTACTATTTACTTTAGGTACCACCAATTTAATTTTTCATTTTATTTTCTAAGTGTAATATTATTTATTTTTAATGGACATTTAGGTCAAAAGACACTTCAGGATGTCAAATGACCATAATGCCCCTGTTCGGGTGGCATTCCCGATTTTTCGGTATTATCGGGTTTTATGCTTTTCGATTTCTCAATTTTCTTTGTACTAATTATTTAATTTTTCTTTGATCTTTCTAATGATATTTATTCTTCAATAAGGTTCTATTTAAGTCCAAAAAATGTTTTCCAGGGTTCCCCGCAGTCCAGGGCTAGTCAACGGTCCACGCCGTGACTTCCCGGTGCGGTCACCCATCGCTAGGTTTCCCGGCTCGTTTAACTTGATCACATTTCTTTGCTATTATTTTTCCTTTGTTTTTCTTGTATTTTCTTTTCTTGTATTTCATTATTTTATGTCTCCTCCCTCGTGTCAAAGTGTAGTTCTAGGCATCCTAGCTGTCCGGACAGCACTGGTCACCGGAACAGCAGAACGCACTACCGAACTTTGGGGTGTTACACAGGTGATCCGTTCCGGTTGCACCTCACTAGTTACTGTGTCCCACCACTAATATGCATCATCCTAAAGTAGGAATACAGCACCCTCCAGGTTCTGCTTGGGGGTGCAGTTAAGTTGTTTCAGCACTCTGATGGTTCTATTCAACCAGTTTTCTACGGTCATGGGATCATCCTCCCTCTTCCCAAAGAAATCTACAGCCCCATGCTTTCGCAGTTTCTCCAGATGGGACTTCTGTGGTGCTGGTGGAGGTTGTGGCTGTGGTTATGGTGGTGGAATTGCCCCCATCATTTGTCGGTAGAATTTAGTCATTTGCTGAAATAGCGCAAACTGAGGTTGGGCAGGTGCCTCAGCTGCTAGTGGAGAAGATTCTCCCTTTCCCCCAGATTCAGCCCTTGGTGGAGCACGACTCTTCACCTCTTCATCAACTGCTCTTTGCGAAGCAGGATCCATATCCTATTCAAAATAAGAAAACAAACAGATCTGCATCAGTGTCACCTCAACACTTACAAATGCAATGCAATGGTATGCACTCTATCTAAGCCTAGAAATGCCTAAACCGATGCTATGATACCACTAAATGTGACACCCCTTACCCGTCTACAGTGTTGCCGAGCAAGATATGCCACTCAGTGTGCTGGAGCACCAATTCATATTCCCATTACAATTTATCCCTTTTAATTCATTTATTTACAATTTTTTATAAATATGAATTTTTTCGAAATTTTTATAGAAAATTCGATAGAGTGCCGGCTTTAAATTGGAAAAATAATTCTTTTGAACCTATTTAAAAACACTTCCAATATAATTTCCAAATCCAAACTCCATTATACACACATATCTCAACTCAATCTCGAAATCTCAATATTTTTTTTTTTCAGAAATTTTTCTTTTCTGTTTACATCATCATTGGAAGCTTATTCATAAATATTTCTCAACATTTCATTTATCAACACACATTATACAAAAAATTTCAATAACATGAAATTTCATATATTTACATTATTACATAATTACAAGAGTTTATAGTTACAATCCAAAACTAATACAAAATACAAAAGACAAAATGCTACCCCAAAGTCCTAATGTCCTACCATGTGCACTGCAGATGTGAGGTGACTCTGGACTCCGGATGCAAGTCTGAAAGTTCACCCTGTCTGATGTCTGCTGGGCTCCCCGACTGGGTCTTCAGTACCGGCGCGTGGCAAAAGCAACGTGCTAAGCAATTCTACTTAGTGGTGACAATATAAAATAAAATAAAATAAGTATGAAGAATGTATGTTTACATTTTTGGGTAGACTTAATTTCTGATATTATTTGCAGTATTATTCGATTAAAATTTGGTAAGGTTTATTATCATTGGCCAAATAACCCATACTAGTTGACTGGACTGGATAAACGAGTAAACTGGCACTGGGTACTAAGTACCTCGGACCATCATACCATCGGTCACATTGTGTTTCCTGGTGTGCAACAGAACAGCTAGCAAGCTGTATTAATTATCAGGGATAAAACCCCAGTGTAACAACTCAAATAACATAGCCAAAGGCTATTATGTCACAGAATAGCATAGGAAGCCATGAAACACAGAATGGCATGAAGCCATATGCAGTACTGCTAACAGAACCCTATTGGTATGCCAACCTATCGAAACCAATCTTGCTAGGTATACTAGGGCATTTTACACTTTTAAGTTTCACAACTTTTGAAATTTAAGTTTAGGTGTTACTATTCATTTCATTAGTCAACTAAAATGTTGACTTTTGCATAGACAATAGGTACATTGGTTCTAATATTCCTAACATACCACATTTTGCATTCTAAAATTGTTGGTATTGGTTGCCAATACCATTTCTAAGCTTAATGTCAATTGGACAGAATTTTCAGTTTTCAAGCTTTGTGTTTACTGTTCCATTAGTCATTTTTTCAGTGGCAATTTGGCAAAATGATCAACATGAAAGTTGTTCCTTATTTTGTCTAGTTGCATTTCCTTTTTTGAATCACTCTATTTGGAGTTTTGTAGCTTAAGTTATGGCCAAAAACTACAACTAGCCAGATTTTAATTTTTCCAAAATTTCTGGACTGACCAAATCTACAGTGTTAGGAGCAATGACTTCAGGTCACTTTTTGAATATGTTATGGTCATAATTTGGGTTAGGTTTCTTCATTAAAGTTGTTGGTATATATCTCAGCTTGTTTCTGGTAAAATTTTAGGTCAATTGGACCTTTCTACACTAAGTTATGGCCAAATGACTAAATACTATTCATTTGGTCATTTTACCCAGGCAGAATGCAGGTCACCCGGATTAGGGCAATCTTTTGGTCAACTTGGTTTGGTTTTATGGGCATGGTTTCTTCACTAAAGTTGTGCCATTATGTGTCTAGTTTCATTTCTAATTGCCCTTGCACCAATTGAACCTCTACAATTCCATTTATTGCTGCTCAAACCTACTGGACTCATGCCCAGTCCTGCAGGTCACCAAGGGCAGCCACACCAAACTCCAATCCCACTACACAATTCAGTTCATTTTTATTTGAACAGAACCAAATGATCACTAATTAACCATTAAAACCTACTTTCACCATCACATGATCAAAGTATCATTTTTCACCCCAAACCCTAACTCAAACATTACAAACCATGCATTATCATTGCATTTCATCAATCCACTTAGGAGATACATATTGTGGGCAGCCATACTATCATTTTAACTCCATAAAAACCATCACAATCTCACCCCAACCAAGGCTGCAAAAATTATGGGTTGGCATATAAATGATATTCAATAAATTTCTTTGTGATTTGCACTCATTCTTAGTCCTTAAACTTTAATTTAAAGTGAAAACTAAGGTTAGGTCACAAACCTCTAATGGAGTGAGATTTTCCACTTGCTAGAGTTCCTCTTTTCCTTTTCTATTTGCTCCCAAAAGACTTGCCAAGATGTAAGAATACTTTTTTGTGCTGCTAGGTTAAGGTTTTATGGGGTAAAAGTTAGGGATATCAAGCTTTAAAAGCTTGTTCAAGGTTGGCAATGGTGGGAGGGGTGATGGCAAGAAGAAGATGAAGGAGAGTTCTGATTTTTTTTCTTTCATTTTTCAGCCCATTTAGTCTCTTTTAAATAAGCTTATGCCATGTGTCAACATTGGATTGGTTGGGAGAATTTTAATGACATCATTATGATGTCATTATTCAATATTCTTTCATTCTCTCTCCTTTTCTTGTCTATTTAATTTCAATTAAAATTTTAACAATATTTATTCATATTTTGTGTTATATAAATTATTTATTTAACTGGGCAAGTTGGCCAAAAATCATCTCTGAAGACGAAATGACTAAAATGCCCTCCGTTTGGCTTAACGAGCCAAAATTGTGTGTACCGATAGAAAAAAGTTTCTAAGTATTTTCTTGGCATTCTAATGCCATAAGAACCTCAATGACCCTTCTCTGGAGTCCCAATAATTATTTTATAATTTTTGCCCCTGGTCTAGGGTTGCTAACGGCCTCCACCATCACTTTCCCTTCGGGTCACTCATCCCTGGTGTTTCGACTTGTTTAACCTTAGTGTATTTCGTTTCTAAAATTTTTCCTTCATTTTTATGAGCATTATTTAGTTTCTTTATAACTCCTCACTCTAGTCTATTTATAATTTCAAACATTATAGCTGCCCGGATCAATATTTGTCAACGGAACAATAGACTGTACGAACTAGTTAAAGTGAGGATGTTACACTCTCACCTCTCCCTCACCAAAACTCCATGGAAGCTCATTTTGAGCTTGATCAAACCTTAAACCCCACCATAGAAAGTTAAACTTCCATAATTAAATCTTGATTTCAAGCTTTGATAGAGAACTTGACAACAAAAAGAAGAAGAAAGGAAGAGGTTTTGAAGAGGTGAAAATTCAAAGTAAGGTTAGTAAGCAAACTTCCATTTCTTAGTTTAATTTCAATATTTTTGGTTCAAGTAGCTTAGATTTTAACTTAAAATTAAAAGAAAATAATTGTTGGAGGACAAGAGGAAAATTTGGCCAGCTAGGGTTTTTATATGTATGTGCATGAATTTGATTGAATTCAAAGTGTAGGTAAGTGGGTATGAGTATGGAAGTGATGTTGGGATGCATTGTAGTAGTTAAATGCAACGTATTGGTGAATTAGGGTTTGGCACCTAGGGTTTAGAAGGAAAAATTGTGAGAATTGGTCAAATGGTGTGTTTGACCTTGTTTGAGATGAAAAATGATCATTTGTGACTAATTGAGATGTGTTGGAAGTGTTAGAAGTGTGTTTAAATTCGGACTGAAAATGGCCATGTTGCAGGCAGAAGGACCAAGGTCCCTTTGAGGGACCAAAACTGAAAATTTATAAGTCTAATTGGTGTGAGGCCAATTGGGAATGAAAATAGACACAAAATGGAACATTTTTCATTTAGGAATCATGCCCAAAAAGTGACCAAAACCTAGTGAACAAATTGACCAAATCCGGATTTATGCAGTCTGACCTGTACAAAAATGACCAAATGAACAGTGTTTGTTCATTTGGCCATAAATTGAGCTGGGTAGGTTTAAATGACCTGAAATTTTACCAGTGGACAGCTGAGATATAGACCTAAAACTTTCATGGAGAACACAAATCCAAATTATGGCCTTAACCAAGTCATTTGGCCATCCAAATTTGGTGACCTAAAATTGTCAGAACAAGTTTGGTGCCCAAAAATCTGGGTTAAGTCTAATCAGGAAGCCATGATTCAAATGGCTATAACTTGAGCTATAAAACTCCAACTGGAGTGATTCAAAAAGGAGAATAAATTTAAGACAATAGGAAACATTTTCTATGAAGAAAGTTTTGCCAAATTCTAACAGAAAAATGACCAATAGAACAGTGCAACTTAAGACACTAAAACTGAAAATTTGCAAATTTGCCTAAAAGACATTGAATTTGAGAAAACAACCAAAACCAACAAATTTAGTTACCAAAATGTGGTATGTGGGTGAAGTTGGAATTTCCATGCCTATTAAGCCTTAGAAAGTCAACAAATTGACTTGAATAGTATCATGAATAGTGTAACACCCTCCTGGTAGCAACTCCGTACATTCTACTGTTCCGGTGACCGGTGTCGGTCCGGACAGCTAGAACGTTCGGAAAAATATTTAAACTAAAGTCAAGAACCATAATTAACTCAAATATTAATAAGAAAAATTTAGTAAAAATTTTAGAAATAAAGTACAACCAAGTTAAACAAGCCGGTGCCCTAGTGAGGGGTAACTCAGAGGGAAGTTGCGGTTCTCGCAACGAGGAGCCCTAGACCCAGGGAAAAAATTATAAAATAATTTTTGGGACTCCAGAGAAGGGTTATTGAGGTTCCTATGGCATTAGAATGCCAAGAAAACATTTAGAAAAATTTTTCAATCGGTACAGACAATTTTGACCCGTTAACCCAAACGGAGGGCATTTTGGTCATATCGCCTTCAGAGGTGATTTTTGGCCGACTTGTCCAGCTGATTAAATAATTAATATGACATAAAATATGAATAAACATTACTAGAAATTAAATTGAAAATGAGTAGTGGAGAAAAGAAAGGAAAATGGGAAAAAGACTTATTTATGACATCATTGTGATGTCATTTAAAATTTTCCACCAATCACACTTAAGCAACTAATTGACTAACAAATAAAAGAGACTAAAAGAAGACCAAAATAACAAAAATTGCAGCAGCCATCTCCCTCCCCAAAAGCCAGCCGAAACATGCCCTAGACACCTCCATTGATTTTTTTTCAATCAAGCTTAATTTCTCCCTTTGTTACACCACTAAACCCTAACCCCTTTCATTAAACCTTGACCATATCTCTTGGGGAAGCTTTTGGCAGCCAAGAAGAAGAAGGAAAGTGAAGTTTTGAGCTTGAGAAAAATCTCCCTACAAGAGATTAGTGCATATATGTAGTTAAAACTCATTAATTCCATGATTGAGGCTTGTAATGGATAAGAAATTGTGAAATAAATGAAACAAATTCATGTGTATGTCCACCATAGAATTCGGCAGCCCTAATAGAGGAATGGGTTTGATTGTTTTAATGGACTTAAAGTGAGCTAGAAATGGTGTTTAAGGTATGAATATGCATGGATGTTGAACTAGTGTGCTAATTGAGGTTTATGGGTAAATTGAGTTGGACATTAGGGTTTTGAGAAGTGAAACTTTGACTTGGCTTATGAAACTGTTAAAGAACACTCTAATGGTCAATTAGTGACCATTTGAGGTATGTTGACCATAAATTGGACTGAAAAATGGCTTGGCAAAGAGAATGACTATGCTGCCTAAAGACAGCAGAATGGGGACTGAGAATCCAGTCCAATTACACAGCCATAACTTTGGTTGTGTTGGTCCAATTGGTGTTTGGCCAATTGGACATGAAACTAGGCTTATAATGGCATATTTTTTCTAAAGAAACTATGCCCACAAGACCAAAGCAAGAGGATCAAAACTTGGCCCCAATCCGGATACCCTGCAACTGATTCTGCAAAATGACCAAATGAACAGTAACTGTTCATTTGGCCATAACTCACTGTAGATTTGGTCAATTGACCTGAAATTTTTACACCAACAAGTTAAGACATAGAAAAACAACTTTCATGAAGGAACATACCCCAAATTATGGCCATAACCCATCCAACCAAGTGACTCTAGTTACTGTTTATGTTACTGTAGATATGGTCAATTCTGCAGATTGGCAATCCGGCCAGCTGTGGTTTTTGGACCATATCTAGAGCTAAAAAACTCCAAATGGAGTGATT
This sequence comes from Hevea brasiliensis, assembly GCF_030052815.1. Taxonomy (NCBI): domain Eukaryota; kingdom Viridiplantae; phylum Streptophyta; class Magnoliopsida; order Malpighiales; family Euphorbiaceae; genus Hevea; species Hevea brasiliensis. The sequence goes on from NC_079494.1 coordinate 50,078,040, forward strand.
AAAAAAAGGAAATTCAACTAGACAAAATAAGGAACAACTTTCATGTTTGTCATTTCCTCAAATTCCCACTGCAATAGGGCCCAATGGAACAGTAAATTTGGGTCTCAAAAACTGAAATTTCTGCCCTCTTAGAATTAAATTGAGAAATGGAAATGGCAATCAATTCCAACAAGTCTTAAATACAAAATGTGGTATGTTTGGGGTGTTAAAACCAATACACCTATTTTCTATCCAAAAGTCAACATTTTTGTTGACCAATGAGGTGAATAGTGACATCAAAACTTGAAATGCACAAATGAAAGAATTTAAAAGTTTCAAATGCCCTAGTATACCTAACATGATTGGTTTGGATAGTTTGGCATGCCAATAGGGTTCAGTTAGCAGTACTGCACATGGCGATATGCCATTTTGTGATTTCATGGCTTTTAGCCATTCTGACTTTGTATTGAGACTTGGCCTTGTGCCTGATATTATTTACAGCTTGTTAGTCGCTCACACACCGGAGATGCATATGTGACCGATGGTGTGACGGCCCGAGGTACTAGGTACCCAGTGCCAGTTTACCCGTTATCCAGTCCAGTCGTCTAGTGTAGGTTACTTGGGGCAACCAAATGAATAAAAGTGAACAAAGTTAATGGAATAATGAATATACCAATACCAAACAAAGAAAGCATACACATTCTATACACATTTATTTTCTTGCTATTTTCTTTTATTATATTATTGCACCACTAAGCATTATTGCTTAGCGCGTTGCTTTTGCCACGCGTAGGTACTGGAGATCCCGATCGTGAGCCCAGTAGACCACAGACTGGGTGAGTCCATCCTGCAGTTCTGCACAGTGTCCTTATCACCTCAACTTCTGCTGTGCATTGGTAGGACGCTAGGTGTCATTTTGATATTTTGTAGCAAATTTTACTTTCTCATATGTATTTGAACTTATGTAATATATTTTGATGTTCATGTAAATAATGAAAGTTATGACTATGAATGCAAAATTTGAGCATTTATTTATTGCTTGTATATGAGTATTATGAGAAATGGATGTTTGAGAAATGAAAAGGTTATTGAGAACTGAAATTGAGAAATATTGTTGAGATTTTGGATATTGGAGTTTGAGATGATTGAATACAAATATTGGAAGTGTTTTTAACAGGTTCCGAAGAACTGTTTTCTCCATTTTTAGCCGGTACTCTGCCGGATTTTCTATAAAATTTTCAGAACCTCAAATAATTTATAATCTCAATAAATGACTTAAATGAACTATATTTCACAAATTATATTCAAAACTATAATTAAAATGAATTAAAAAGAATAAAAATGATTGAGATAAGATAGGGTGTTCCGGTACACCGTGTGACATAACTTACTCGGATACACTGTAGCTGGGTAAGGGGTGTCACATTTAGTGGTATCAGAGCACGGTTTAGGCGTTTCTGGGCCTAGATTGAGTCCATACCATGCATTGCATTTGTAAGAGTCGAGGTGACACTAATGCAGATCTATTTGTCTTTCTTATTTTGAATAGGATATGGATCCTTCATCTCAGAGAGCAGTCGAGGAGGAAGTGGAGAGTCATGCTCCACCTGCAGCAGCTGAGACAGGGGGTAGGGGAGAACCTACTCCACCAGCTCAAGCAGAGCCTGCTCAGCCTCCACAGGCCATGTTCCAACAAATGGCCGATTTCTTTAGACAAATGGCCGGAGTAATGCCAGCACCACCACCACCACCAGCTCCACAGCAGAAATCACACCTGGAAAGGCTAAGAAAGTTTGGGGCGATGGATTTCTTCGGCAAGAGAGAAGATGACTCTGTTGCAGCCGAGAATTGGTTGAACAGAACGGGCAGAGTCTTAAAACAACTCCACTGCACCCCAGAGCAAAACCTAGAGGCTGCCATATCCCTGTTGCAAGATGATGCCTACGAATGGTGGGACACTGTGTCCAGTGAAGTGCAGCCAGAAGCTGTAACTTGGGACTTCTTTCTCTCCGAGTTCAAGAAGAAATATGTGGGTACTGTATACCTGGAAGAGAGAAGAAGAGAGTTTATTAACCTGAGGCAGAGACAGCTATCAGTGGCCGAATATGAGAAGGAATTTGTTCGATTAAGCCGCTACGGAAGGGAGATAGTCCCTAATGAAGCTGAAAGATGTAAGAGATTTGAAGAGGGACTAAATGACAACATCAAGATCCAGCTCACTGCCTTGGGAATCACAGAATTTAGCGAGTTAGTGGAAGCTGCAATAAGGGTTGAAAAAGTAAGAATAAGTGAGCAGACCAGAAGGGAGAGACAGCAGAAGAGGGGCCCGAGTCAGTCTAGCTCATCTCCTGCACCTGGGAAGAAGTTCAGAGGTCCACCTGCACAGAGTTCAGGTCAGCCACATGGTCAAGGTCAGTCTCGGGGCCTGTGCCACGATTCACCCCTAGGAGAGGTCAGTCCACACCATCAGTGGACAGCTCTCCAGGGATGGGGTTCAGGGGACCAACCCCAACATCTTCTGCATGTCCACACTGTCTGAAATGGCACAAGGGGAATGTTGGAGAGTAACTGGTGCCTGCTTGAGATGTGGGTCAACAGAGCATCAGTTGAAGAACTGTCCACGCAGAACTACTACAGCTGCTCCAACACAAGCAGAAAGACCTGCTCCTGCACCATAGAGAGGTAGAAAATCTGGCAGATCTGACGCAGTGGGACCATCACAGAGGCCTGCATCCGAGCCAGCAGAGAGGCCAGATAATAGACCACCTGCCAGAAATTATGCCCTGAGAGCTTAGGAGGAGCAAGATGCCCCGGACGTCATCAGGGGTACGTTCTCCCTCTACAATACTCCTGTGCATGCATTGGTGGATCCAGGATCCACTCACTCATACATCTGCATCAACTTACCCGTAGAAAGGGGGATACTAGTAGGGGAAAGTGACCAAGATATTCTGGTCACTAATCCATTGGGCCACAGTGTAGTGGTGAACAAAGTATACAAGGGTTGCCCTTTAAGGATTCAGGAGTGTGAATTCTTGGCAGACCTGATTGAGTTGCCCTTCCACGAGTTTGACGTGATTTTGGGAATGGACTGGTTGTCACGTCATCAGGCAATAGTTGATTGCAAATTGAAGAGAATTTCTCTAAAAACTTCAGAGGGTAATGAGATCACAGTTGTGGGGAAAAGGACAGATTTCTTGTCCAATGTCATCTCAGCCACAGTTACAAGACGAATGATGAGAAAAGGCTGTGAAGCCTACCTAGCACATGTGGTGGATACTAGGCAGGCTAAGCCAAACCTGGGTGACATACCCACAGTAAGAGACTTCCCAGAAGTATTCCCTGAAGAATTGCCTGGTTTGCCACCAGAAAGGGAAGTCGAGTTTGCTATTGAGACACTGCCGGGTACAGCACCCATTTTCATTGCTCCTTATAGGATAGCACCCACTGAATTGAGGGAGTTGAAAACTCAGTTGCAAGAGTTGCTTGATAAGGGGTTCATACGCCCCAGTGTGTCACCATGGGGAGCTCCAGTGCTGTTTGTGAAAAAGAAGGATGGGACTTTGAGGCTATGCATCGATTACCGGCAGTTGAATAAAGTGACTGTGAAGAACAAATATCCGTTGCCTAGAATTGATGATCTGTTTGATCAGCAGAAGGGAGCAGGATATTTTCTAAGATTGATCTCAGATCAGGGTATCATCAGTTGAGGGTGAAGGATGTGGATGTGCCCAAGACTGCATTCAGAACCCGATATGGGCATTATGAGTTTCTGGTGATGCCCTTTGGCCTAACGAATGCACCAGCAGCATTCATGGACCTTATGAACCGTATCTTCCATCCATACCTAGATCGGTTCGTAGTGGTCTTTATTAATGATATTTTGGTGTATTCCAAGACCAATGAAGAACATGATGAGCATTTGAGAATTGTTCTGCAAACCCTGAGAGAAAAGGAGCTGTATGCTAAGTTGTCCAAGTGTGACTTTTGGCTGAATGAGATTGCATTCCTTGGACACATAGTGTCAGCTGATGGGATTAAGGTGGATCCCAAGAAAATAGAAGCAGTGATGGAATGGAAGCCTCCCAGAAATACAACTGAGGTCAGAAGCTTCTTGGGGCTAGCTGGGTATTACAGAAGATTTGTGAAAAGATTTTCCTTAATAGCTGCTCCAATGACCAAGTTGTTACACAAGAATGTTAGATTTGACTGGAATGACAAGTGTCAGACCAGTTTTAAGAAGTTGAAGGCTATGTTGACAGAGGCACCAGTGCTAACACAGCTAGTGTCAGGAAAGGACTTTGTGGTCTACAGTGATGCCTCACATAATGGGCTAGGGTGTGTATTGATGCAAGAGGGGAAGGTGGTCGCTTATGCTTCCAGGCAGCTAAGGCCACATGAACAGAATTACCTTATCCATGATCTAGAGCTTGCAGCAATTATCTTCGCACTGAAGATATGGAGGCATTACTTGTATGGTGAAAAGTGCTACATTTACACAGACCACAAAAGCCTGAAATACTTGCCAACCCAGAAGGAGCTCAACCTTAGACAGAGGCGATGGATTGAGTTCCTGAAGGATTATGACTGTGTAATTGACTACCATCCTGGGAAGGCAAATGTAGTTGCTGATGCTTTGAGCAGAAAATCCATGATAGCCTTGAGATCATTGAATGCCCGTCTATCTTTGATTCGAGATGGAGCTATTTTGGCTGAGTTGCAAGTGAGGCCAAACCTACTACAGCAGATTTTAGATGGGCAAAAGGCAGATGAAAAGTTAATGGCTATTATGAGCAAAATCTCAGAGGGAAAAGCAACTGACTATGAAGTGAAAACAGATGGGTGTCTGTACTACAAAGGAAGACTGTGTGTACCAGATGATGGGGAATTGAATACCAGTATTCTAAAAGAGGCACACACCAGTGTATATGCTATGCACCCAGGAAGTACAAAGATGTATCATGATCTGAAGCTTCAGTATTGGTGGCCTGGTATGAAGAGGGACATAGCTGACTATGTGACTAAATGCTTGACATGTCAGCAAGTCAAGGCAGAACATCAAGTTCCATCAGGTTTGCTATAGCCTATACGCATACCTGAATGGAAATGGGATCGGGTCACCATGGATTTTGTAAGTGGTCTACCTCTCACCCGGAAGAAACATGATGTAGCATGGGTAATAGTGGATAGATTGACCAAGTCAGCACACTTTCTGCCAGTTAGGACTGACTACTCACTAGAGAGGTTAGCAGAATTGTATATCAGTGAGATAGTTAGACTGCATGGAATTCCACTTTCCATCATATCTGATCGAGACCCAAGGTTTACATCGAGATTCTGGAAGAAGTTGCATGAGTCCTTGGGTACACAACTCCATTTCAGCACAGCTTTCCATCCTCAGATGGATGGGCAATCAGAAAGAGTAATCCAGGTAAACAATTGAACCAATTGAATTAATACAAATATTGAACTGAAATGATAACAATAATATGAAATATATGTCAGGTCCTTGAGGATATGCTGAGGAGTTGGGTCATTGAATTTGAGGGAAGTTGGGATAGATACCTCCCACTGGCAGAATTTGCATACAACAATAGCTACCAAGCTAGCATCCAAATGGCCCCATATGAAGCACTATATGGGAGGAAATGTAGAACTCCAGTGTGCTGGACTGAATTGGGCGAAGACAAACTGGTAGGGCCAGACCTGGTGAAACAGACTGAGGAGAAAGTGAAACTAATCAAAGTTAACTTGAAGGTTGCCTCGGACAGACATAAATCTTATACCGACCTGAAGAGAAAAGAAATAGAATATGGGGTTAGCGACAAAGTGTTCCTTAAGGTGTCACCGTGGAAGAAGGTATTGAGGTTTAGAAGGAAAGGTAAGTTGAGCCCTAGGTTCATTGGCCCATATGAAATCATCGAACGTGTGGGTCCAGTGGCCTATAGGCTAGCTTTACCACCAGAGCTGGACAAGATCCACAATGTGTTCCACGTGTCCATGCTTAGAAGATACCGCTCAGATCCTTCACATGTCATCTCCAGAGAAGAAATTGAAATACAACCGGATTTGACATATGAAGAAGAACCTCTACGGATCCTGGCTCGGGAAGTAAAAGAGTTGAGAAACAAGCAGATTCCACTGGTGAAAGGGCTTTGGAAGCACCACAACACCGAGGAAGCAACTTGGGAAAGTGAAGAGACGATGAGGCAACAGTTCCCTCAACTGTTTGCATCAGGTAAATTTCGATGATGAAATTTAAATTAGAGGGGAAGAGTTGTAACTCCCTCCAGGTAGCAACTCCGTACATTCTACTGTTCCGGTGACCGGTGTCGGTCCGGACAGCTAGAACGTCCGGAAAAATATTTAAACTAAAGTCAGGAACCATAATTAACTCAAATATTAATAAGAAAAATTTAGTAAAAATTTTAGAAATAAAGTACAACCAAGTTAAACGAGCCGGTGCCCTAGTGAGGGGTAACTCAGAGGGAAGTTGCGGTTCTCGCAACGAGTAGCCCTAGACCCGGGGAAAAAATTATAAAATAATTTTTGGGACTCCAGAGAAGGGTTATTGAGGTTCCTATGGCATTAGAATGCCAAGAAAATATTTAGAAAAATTTTTCAATCGGTACAGACAATTTTGACCCGTTAAGCCAAACGGAGGGCATTTTGGTCATTTCGCCTTCAGAGGTGATTTTTGGCCGACTTGTCCAGTTGAGTAAATAATTAATATGATATAAAATATGAATAAACATTACTAGAAATTAAATTGAAAATGAGTAGTGGAGAAAAGAAAGGAAAATGGGAAAAAGACTTATTTATGACATCATTGTGATGTCATTTAAAATTTGCCACCAATCACACTTAAGCAACTAATTGACTAACAAATAAAAGAGACTAAAAGAAGACCAAAATAACAAAAATTGCAGCAGCCATCTCCCTCCCCAAAAGCCAGCCGAAACATGCCCTAGACACCTCCATTGATTTTTTTTCAATCAAGCTTAATTTCTCCCTTTGTTACACCACTAAACCCTAACCCCTTTCATTAAACCTTGACCATATCTCTTGGGGAAGCTTTTGGCAGCCAAGAAGAAGAAGGAAAGTGAAGTTTTGAGCTTGGGAAAAATCTCCCTACAAGAGGTTAATGCATATATGTAGTTAAAACTCATTAATTCCATGATTGAGGCTTGTAATGGATGAGAAATTGTGAAATAAATGAAACAAATTCATGTGTATGTCCACCATAGAATTCGGCAGCCCTAATAGAGGAATGGGTTTGATTGTTTTAATGGACTTAAAGTGAGCTAGAAATGGTGTTTAAGGTATGAATATGCATGGATGTTGAACTAGTGTGCTAATTGAGGTTTATGGGTAAATTGAGTTGGACATTAGGGTTTTGATAAGTGATACTTTGACTTGGCTTATGAAACTGTTAAAGAAAACTCTAATGGTCAATTAGTGACCATTTGAGGTATGTTGACCATAAATTGGACTGAAAAATGGCTTGGCAAAGAGAATGACTATGCTGCCTAAAGACAGCAGAATGGGGACTGAGAATCCAGTCCAATTACACAGCCATAACTTTGGCTGTGTAGGTCCAATTGGTGTTTGGCCAATTGGACATGAAACTAGGCTTATAATGACACATTTTTGCTGAAGAAATCATGCCCAAAAGACCAAAGCAAGAGGACCAAAACTTGGCCCCAATCCGGATACCCTGCAACTGATTCTGCAGAATGACCAAATGAATAGTTGCTGTTCATTTGGCCATAGCTCACTGTAGATTTGGTCAATTGACCTGAAATGTTTACAGCAACAAGTTAAGACATAGACAAACAACTTTCATGAAGGAACCTACCACCAATTATGGCCAGAACCCATCCAACCAAGTGACTCTAGTTACTATTTATGTTACTGTAGATATGGTCAATTCTGCAGATTGGCAATCCGGCCAGCTGTGGTTTTTGGACCATATCTAGAGCTACAAAACTCCAAATGGAGTGATTCAGGAAAGGAAATTCAACTAGACAAAATAAGGAACAACTTTCATGTTTGTCATTTCCTCAAATTCCCACTGCAACAGGGCCCAATGGAACAGTAAAGTTGGGTCTCAAAAACTGAAATTTCTGCCCTCTTAGAATTAAGTTGAGAAATGGAAATGGCAATCAATTCCAACAAGTTTTAAATACAAAATGTGGTATGTTTGGGGTGTTAAAACCAATACACCTATTTTCTATCCAAAAGTCAACATTTTTGTTGACCAATGAGGTGAATAGTGACATCAAAACTTGAAATGCACAAATGAAAGAATTTAAAAGTTTCAAATGCCCTAGTATACCTAACATGATTGGTTTGGATAGTTTGGCATGCCAATAGGGTTCAGTTAGCAGTACTGCACATGGCGATATGCCATTTTGTGATTTCATGGCTTTTAGCCATTCTGACTTTGTATTGAGACTTGGCCTTGTGCCTGATATTATTTACAGCTTGTTAGCTGTTCTGTTGCACACCGGGAGATGCATATGTGACCGATGGTGTGACGGCCCGAGGTACTAGGTACCCAGTGCCAGTTTACCCGTTATCCAGTCCAGTCGTCTAGTGTAGGTTACTTGGGGCAACCAAATGAATAAAAGTGAACAAAGTTAATGGAATAATGAATATACCAATACCAAACAAAGAAAGCATACACATTCTATACACATTTATTTTCTTGCTATTTTCTTTTATTATATTATTGCACCACTAAGCATTATTGCTTAGCGCGTTGCTTTTGCCACGCGTAGGTACTGGAGATCCCGATCGTGAGCCCAGTAGACCACATCGGGTGAGTCCATCCTGCAGATTCTGCATGGTCCTTATCACCTCAACTTCTGCTGTGCATTGGTAGGACGCTAGGTGTCATTTTGATATTTTGTAGCAAATTTTACTTTCTCATATATATTTGAACTTATGTAATATATTTTGATGTTCATGTAAATAATGAAAGTTATGACTATGAATGCAAAATTTGAGCATTTATTTATTGCTTGTATATGAGTATTATGAGAAATGGATGTTTGAGAAATGAAAAGGTTATTGAGAACTGAAATTGAGAAATATTGTTGAGATTTTGGATATTGGAGTTTGAGATGATTGAATACAAATATTGGAAGTGTTTTTAACAGGTTCTGAAGAATTGTTTTCTCCATTTTTAGCCGGTACTCTGCCGGATTTTCTATAAAATTTTCGGAACCTCAAATAATTTATAATCTCAATAAATGACTTAAATAAACTGTATTTCACAAATTATATTCAAAACTATAATGAAAATGAATTAAAAAGAATAAAAATGATTGAGATAAGATAGGGTGTTCCGGTACACCGTGTGACATAACTTACTCGAATACACTGTAGCTGGGTAAGGGGTGTCACAAATAGTAACCCCGAAATACAAATTTTAAAGAATATCAAGTTTAGCATATTAAAGCTAGGTATAAGTAGATTTGAATTTATTTTTGGAGTTATGATAAATGGTTGTAACACCCTCACTGTATCCATTCCATACATTTTACTGTTCCGGTGATCGGTGTTAGTCTGGACAGCTAGAATGTCTGAAAAAATATTTAAACTAAAGTGAAGAACCATAATTAACTCATAATAATAAGAAAAATTTAGGAAAAATTTAACAAATAAAATAAAACCAAGTTAAATGAGCCAGTGCACTAACGATGGGTAACCCAGTGGGAAGTTACGGTCCTTGCAACTAGGAGCCCTAAACCGGGGAGAAAATTCATAAAATAATTTTTGGGACTCCAGAGAAGAGTCATTGAGGTTTCTATAGCATTAGAATACCAAGAAAATGCTTAGAAAAATTTTTAGATTGGGACAGACAGTTTTGGCTCAATAAGCCAAACGGAGGGCATTTTGGTCATTTCGTCTTTAGAGATGATTTTTGGCCGACTTGTCCAGTTAAGTAAATAATTATTATGACATAAAATATGAATAAATATTGCTAAAAATTTAATTGAAATTGAGTAGAAAAGAAAAGGAAAGAAAAATGAAAGAAATTAGGAATTATGACATCACATGATGTCATTAAAGCACTCCCACCCAATCACATTGTGACACCTATCTATAAACATAATTAAAAGCCTAAAATGGGCAGAAAAATTGAAGAAACAATCTGCCTTCTTCTTCTTCCCAAAATGAGTCGTAACCCACTTCCCAAACCCTTCCACCTTTGAAGTTTCACCCAAGCTTCCAAACCTCTACCAAAAGCACCTCAAAACCTCATCTTTCCTTCACAAAAATTTTTCTCTACCACTAGAGCTAGACTTGGGCAGCCATTAAAAGAGGAGAAAGTGGAAGAAAGTGAGGTGTGAATAAGCTTAGAAAATCACCAAAGAGGTTAGTGCCATATTCTTTGCTTTTATATCTTTCTAAACATGAATTTAAGCTAAGTAAAGTTGAGAATTTGATAAAAATTGAATTAATGAGGCATGATTATGTTCCATGAAATTTTGGCAGCCTTGACATGAGTTAGGGTTAGGAGAATTTTTTGATTTAAAGTGACATATTAGCTGCCCCTAGTATAAATTATATGATTAGTATAGCAAATTAGGGGTGAGATGCATGAATTAGAGGCTTAGTCAATTAGGGTTAGGGTTTTGAAATTTAATTTTAGTGGTGGATGAAAATGGACATAAACTAAAGTTGTAATGGTCAATTAATGAACATTTGGCTATGTTTGATTAGGAAATGAAGTGATTTGTGCCATGGGAATTGAAGTTAGGTATACTGCCCTTGAGTGCCCTGCAGGTCTAGATGTGAGTCTAGCATGTTTGGACAGCTATAAATGGAGTTTTAGAGGTTCAATTGGTGCAAGACTAATTGGACATGAAACTAGATACATAATGGCACAAATTTGATGAAGAAACCCTGCCCAGAAAACCAAACCAAGTTGACCTAAAAATTGCCCTAATTCGGGTGACTTGCATTCTACCTGGGCAAAATGAAAAATGAATAGTGTTTATTCATTTGGTCATAACTCAGCGTAGAAAGGTCCAATTGACCTGAAATGTTACCAGACAAAAGCTGAGACATAGATCTACAACTTTCATGAAGAACACAAATCCAAATTCTGACCATAACCTAGTCAAATTGCCAACTAAACTTAGGCTACCAAATCTGGCAGAACCAGTTTTGCCCAGAATTTTTGATTCTGTCCAATCCGGCTAGTTATGGTGTTTAGACCATAACTTGAGTTACAAAACTCCAAATAGAGTGATTAAAAAAAGGAAATGTAACTAGACACAATAAGGAACAACTTTCATGAAGATAATTTTGCCAAATTCCTACTGTACAAATGCCCAATGGAACAGTAAACGTGAGGCTTGAAATCTGAAAATTGTGAATAACTAACACTAAGCTTTGGAATGGCATTGGCAACCAATGCCAACAATTTTGGAATGCAAAATGCGGTATGTTGGTGATATTTGAACCAATATACCTATTATCTATGAAAAAGTCAACATTTTAGTTGACTAATAAAATGAATAGTAACCTTACATATAAAGTATAAATATTCAAGAAATGACTTTATAATATGCCCTAGTAAGCCTAATGTGATTGGTTTGGATAGGTTGGCATGCCAATAGGGTTCTGATAGCAGTACTGCATATGATGTATGGCTCCATGCCATTCTGTGATGATAGTCTATGGCTATACTGATTATGATGTTATACTTGGCTTTATGCCTTATTGCTTTTATGGCTTATTAGCCATTTTGTTTGCACACCGGGAGACACATTGTGACCGATGGTATGACGGCCCGAGGTACTTGGTATCTAGTGCTAGTTTATCCGTTTATCCAGTCTGGTCAATTTGTATAGGTTACTTGGGCATGGAAAAGTATAATTGTAATTGAATTGATTATTAAAGAAAATAAAGAAATTAAATATCAAGATAAAGATCAAGAATGATTACAATAAAATAAAGAAGCTCAAAATCATCAAGAAAACGATTGACAAAATGCATGAAGGAGTTAATACCATAAAATGTAATTAGCCTTCGACTAAACAATAAGTTAGTAAATATTCATTTCTTATGAACACAATAACTAGGAAATTTTTACTATTATTTGCATATTATATTTTCTTATATTATTGGCACCATTAAGCTTTATGCTTAGCGCATCGCTTTTGCAACGCGTAAGTACTAAAGATTTGGATAGAGAGCGCAGTAGACCACAGACTGGGAAAGGCCGCTCACAATTCTGCAAAGTGTCCGTGTCACCTCACAGACTATAGTGCATTAGTAGGACACTAGGTCCTATTTTTTATTTTGTGATTTTTGTAAGTTTTGTAATTAAACTCTTATTTATCAAGTATATTTGAAACATATGTAATATAATTTTGTATTAATGTAAGTATTTGTAACTTTGTGTTTATAAATAACATATGTGAATTTATTTATGATTTGAGCATGATGATGATGTGAAATGAATGAATGAAAAATGGAGGAATTGTTAAGAAATTGTCGTAAATTGATGCGATACAAATGGAGTTTGAGAATGATTGAAAATTATTGGAAGTGTTTTTCACAGTTTCCAAAGAACTGTTTTATCCATTTTTAGTCGGTACTCCACCTGATTTTTTATAAAATTTTTGAAACCCCAAATAAATTTATAATTTCGATAAAAGAATTAAATGAGTTAAATTTCACAAATTGCACTTCATATCCATGAAGAAATAAATTAAGGAAGAATAAAAACGATTGAAATAAAATATGGTGTTCCGATACACTGTGTGGCATATCTTACTCGGCTACACTGTAGACGGGTAAGGGGTGTCACACAACAAATACAGGATGGGTAGAAGGTAAATGAGAAATTAATGGCTGTTATGGGCAAAATCACTAAGGGAAAGGAGACTGAGTATGAAATAAAAGAGAATGGGTACTTGTACTATCAAGGAAGAGTGTGTGTACCAAAAGATGGGAAATTAAAGACCAGTATTCTGAGAGAAGCACACGGCAGTGTGTATGCTATGCACCCAAAAAGCACAAAAATATACCATGATCTGAATCTTCATTACTGGTGGCCTGGTATGAAGAAGGACATAGCTGACTATGTAACTAGATACTTAACATGTCAGCAAGTCAAGGCAGAACATTAAGTTCCTTCAGGTTTGTTACAGTCTATAAACATACTTAAATGGAAATGGGACCGGGTCACTATGGATTTTTGTTACACCCCTATTTACATAGCTTGGTACATTTTACTATTCTGGTGACCGATATCGGTCCGGACAATTAAGGGGATTAGAATCACGTCTAAGACACCTAGATAAGCTCGGAACACAAATAATTAGTAATTGCCAAATATTGAAGTATAAGGAAGAAAAACAAAGCATAAAATGTTAAATGAACCGGGAGTCACAGTGATGGGTGACCTTCTCGGGAAGTGACTGCGAGGTTAGCCTTAACTCAAATTTCGAACCCAAAAAATATGACGTTGCGGTCCTTAGGACTATTGCGAACACAGTGGAAAAGAAAAAATCACGAAAAGAGATATTAAGCAGGTCAAATAATTAGGTCAGAGAACTGGAAGAAATATAAAATAACTTGCAAATCGGATTGAACTAGCGAGGAGCAATTTGGTCAATTCACCTCTAGAGTTGACTCCTGACCTAACTGTCTAATAAAATCGGAGAAAAGAAAATTTCAGAATTGGGAATTAAATTAAAGAACTAATGAAAAAATAAATGCAAAAGAAAAAGAAAAGAAAACTTTATTTACATGATGCTTACATCATTTGGATGACATATGGGTGATGTCAAAATTGGTTTTATTTTGCCCATCAATTTTGACCAAGTCAATTAAGTAAAAATGCACATAAAATACCTAAAAAAGAAAAGAAAAATTATTTACTGTCTTCTCCCCAAGTGTGGCCAGCTTGCTTCTCTCTCACCACTATTGAAGAACTCCATGAAAGCTTGAGTTCAAGCTTTAAAACTCCCACTAAACCTTACCTTGCCCCCAAATTTCTCCATTAGAACTTGATAACCTCACTTGAGAAGGTGATTAAGCAAGAAAGAAAGAAGAAATAAGGAGTGAAATTGAAGAATTGAAGTTCAAAGTTTGAGGCAAGCAAATTAATTTGAAAATTGTGTGTAACACCCCTAAGTTCGGTAGTGCGTTCTACTATTCCAGTGACCAGTGTTGTCCGAACAGCTAGGATGCCTAGAACTACCCTTCAATATGAGTGAGGAGACATAAAATAATGAAATACAAGAAAAGAAAATACAAGAAAAACAAAGAAAAAATAATAGCAAAGAAATGTAACCAAGTTAAGCGAGCTGAGAACCCTAGCGATGGGTGACCGCACCGGGAAGTCACGGCGTGGACCATTGACTAACCCTGGACCGCGGGGAACCCTGGAAAATATTTTTAGGACTTAAAGAGACATCAATTGAAGTATAAACATCATTAGAAATATCAAAGAAAAATTAATTAATTAGTACAAAGAAAAGTGAGAAATCAAAAAACGGACAAAACCCGGTGTTACCTAAAAATCGGGAATGCAACCCGAACAGGGGCATTGTGGTCATTTGACATCCCGAATTGTCTTTTGACCTAAATGTCCATTAAAAATAAATAATATTATACTTGGAAAATATAATGAAAAATTAATTTAGGGGTACCTAATGTAAATAGTAAAAATGGAGGGTAAATTGACTAATTATCACATTTAAACATAAAATATAATTGATTTTGTGTAAGTGGACCACTAAGGATTATAATATGTAATTAGTGGGCAGATTACTCCACTCAACATCTTCATCTTCCTCAATTCACTCACCATTGCCGAAAATCCAAAATCTTTCAATCCTCCCATGGCCACCCAAATGCATGGCCCTTTACACCCATTTTCAAGCTATATTTTCTTTACTTGTCTTCATTAAAAGTGTTCTATACATCATGGGCAGTAGATAGGCAGCAAGAAATGAAAGTTTTTGTGGAGTTTTGAAGAATTTCCAAAGTGGTAAGTTTGTATTTTTGATTGTGGCTTTGTTAAAGTTTGTAAGGGTGTTATGGGTGTTTGATTTATGAAGAAATTTTTGAGGTTTGATGTTGAATGGGAATATGTACTTTTGGCAGCCATGGAAACACCTTGAAGGCAGTTTAATTGTGCTTGTAAATGGTGAATTAAATGATTGATTAAATATATATTGTGTAGGAAATTGTTTGGGTGATGTATACTTAGTATATGTAAATGTAAATTGAAATTTGAAGCTTGGAAATTGAAGGAATGCAAAGGTACCATTGCGGAAGTTTGTTAATTCTTGAAGAATGCTGGAATTCATGCTTGGTTTATGAAATAATGGTGTTGAATTGTGATAGTGGCTATGGCAGTTTGAGTGCATGTATGATGGTGTGAAGTTGGACATGTAAATGAGCATGAATTGGTGATTGAATTGTTGTAAATTGAGTTGGATAAATTCTGCACTTTATGGTGTATGTTGAATGTAATTGTAAGCTACCAAAATGACCTATAATGTATTGTGAATTATGTTTAGGTCATGATACAACCAGAATTGACTTGAATATTGAGTTTGGTAAGTGTTAGGAGTGATCCTTGATGTGTATGAAAGAAATGCAATAAGGCAGTTTGTGTTTTAGGCCTATAACTTTAAGTGAGTGGCTCCAATTGGTATGAGACCAATTGGAGGTGAAACTAGGCACAAAATTTGCCAACTTTCATGAAGAAAGCTTACCAAAATTCTGCTTGCAAGGTAGCTTGAAAAATGACCAAATCCGGATTAAGTGCAATTGAGGCCTGAAAATTGACCATTTGGGCAGCAGTTAGTGTTTAGGCCATAACTCACTCAAAACAAGTCCAATTGACTTGAAATTTTAACCATGAATAGTTAATACCCATATCTACAAGTCTTATGAAGACACCAAAGCCCAGAAATGACCATAAGCAAGTCAAACAGCTTGCACAAGTTCGGGTCCAAAAACTGGCCGAACCTAAAATGACCTAAAGTGACCTAAAGTGACCAATTTTGATGCAATTTGACCAGCAATAGTAAAATGACCATAACTTTGTATACATAACTTAGAATGACCTGAAATTTTTCCCCGCATTCCATAAGACATATATCTACAAGTTCGTAGTTTTGACCGAAACCCGAAAGCCGAGGGAACTAGGTCGTCCGGCTAGGTCAAACTAGTATCTCGGAATCCAGCAAATTACAAGAAAATGCAGTATACACGAAAATGAACTTGGTAACATGTACCAACTCTAAAATACTATCGAATGTGACATGTTAGTAACATTAAAACCTAAATTACCTAGAATGCATCGAGGGTCAACATATTAGGTTGACTAAGCAAATATTAGAATTCAGTGAATTAATTATCAAGCATTATCGTTAGAGACAGTTTAAATGAGTATTGAAACACTTCAAATTGTGTTTCTTAGTTAGCAAAGACTCAGGGAAAGGGAAGGAAATACTGAGTCAAGACCAAGAGACAGTTATCAGAGGTTTGTGCACAACAACTATTTCTTTTAAATTTTTTCAATTGAAATGAATTATGACTATTTGTACATTATTGTTTTAAATTGTGGAAATGTGTTTGAATGGATATTTATCGCTTGAAAAGTACTGTAAATGGTTTCAAATTGTGAGAAATTGTTTGAATGATATTGATGGATACTTATTGATTGAAAAGCATTGGAAATGGTTTGAAACCGCAGCTATCATGTATATTGATTGTATTCCTCGCTAGCTTGTCTAGTGGGACGAATTGAATTCCCTCTCTGGCTGAAGTGTTGAGGTGTGTGCCTGTTGAGGACGAATTGGATGAGTACTCATATTTTTGCTAGCTAGCTATGTTATTCCTCATTGGTCATTGACTTTTGGAACGAATTGGATACCTCATTAGCCATCGGCTTTTGGGACGAATTGAACTTTGGAACATGATTAAGCTGTGTGTGATTTATTGATATGTATTGTGAGATTGTGAAATGAATTTAAACTCCTATTGACATACACTGTCTTTTGAATTCAACCATGATCTGACTTATTGAAATTTATTGTGATATTGAGAAATGGAGTTTAAATTCTTGTTGACAATTACTGTCTTGAAATTGACTATGATTTTAAGTATCCACTATTTATATGATTTATGAATTGTGATTTAAAGTTGTATTTGGTTAATGTTGTGCACCATTGAGACATTGTCTCAGCGATAGCTTTTCATTGCTGTCGCAGGTAGACAGATTGACAGGGCAGCAAACTAGGCTGCTAGTACATTCAGCGAGAAATCATTGGGTATATTGATTATACCATATTTTGCATTTTGTACTGTAATGTTTGTTCACTGTATGTATATATTGTTCTTGATTTTGAGCAGTTGTAAATTAAAATTGTACTTTGAAGTTGTAAAGTAAATTATGAGTTATTTTGACTTGTAAAATTTGTATTATATTTCTTGTATCTCAGTTTTTGAAAAATCACTATGGATTTGAGTTGAGAAATATGTTGTGTTGAGAAATATGTTGGAGTTGAGATTTGGAAATATATTGAAGTGCTTTTTACAGGTGTTCTGAAGAACTGTTTTATCCAAAATACAGATGGCACTCTGCTAAAATTTTTACAGAAATTCCAAATAATTTAAATGTGTTAGTTCTATTACTTCAGTTCAAAAGGGTTTTTAGCACCTGTAAATAGTGCTCACCACTGTAAAAGAAGTAAGAAAAGTTTTTAAAATCCCTTGTAGTGTATTTAATGGGTTATCAGTAGACGGAGTTGGTAATTCATTAGGTATACTACGGGATCATGTCATGCCTTACAGAGGGGTAGGGTGTGACATTGTGTTTAATACTTATGCTTTTAGTTAAATCCACCTAGAAATCTACTTAAAAATCAAGCAAAACAATTGTTGGGGGACTTTTAGGGAATTTGGTCAAACATCAAGGGAGTGTGAATTGAATGATTTTGATGTATTTGAATGGTTGTTTAGGTTGAGTTGTGTATGTGAAGTATGGATATATGTTTTGAATGCATTAGATTTGAACTTTATGTAATTAAGGTTCTTGAGTATTTTGATAATTGGGAAAAAATTGGAGAGTTAGTTAATTAATGCCATTGAACTTACTTGAGTTAAGAAATGGTCAATTGTGACCATTTGTGGTGTTTGTGAATTGTTAGAACCAAGTTTCAATTCGGATTGGTTAGGGTCAGTATGCTGACAGCTTGACCAAGGTCCTTTTCAGGGACCAAAACTGAAAATTTACCAAACCAATTGGTGTGAGGCCAATTGGGAAGGAAACTAGACACAAAATGGACCATTTTTCATTCAGGAATCATGCCCAGAAAATGACCATAACTTAGTGAACAATTAGACCAAATCCGGATTTGGGCACACTGCCCTGTACAAAAATGACCAAATAAACAGTACTTACTTAAATGACCATAACTTGGTTTAGGAAGGTCCAAATGACCTGAATCTTATACCAATGGAAATTTGAGACATAGTCCTACAACTTTTATGAAGAAAACAAATCCAAATTTTGACCATAACCTATCTGAAAAGTCACCTGCAGTTAGCACACCAAAACTGCCAGTATCCAGAAAAAGCCCAGAATTCTGGGTAACACCAAATCCGGCCAGCTCCATTCAAATAGTCATATCTTGGGCTATAAAACTCCAAATGGAGTGATTCAAAAAGGGAATTAAAGCTAAGACAATAAGGAACAACTTCTGTGAAGAAAACTTAGCCAAATTTCAACAGCAACTTGACCAATAGAATAGTGCAAAATAGGACACCAAATCTGAAATTTGGAAATTTCACCTAAGAGACTTAAAATTTAAGGAAACAACCAAAACCAACAAATTAGGTAACCAAAATGTGGTATGTGGGTGAAATTAAAATTCCCATACCTATTAAGCATGAGAAAGTCAATAATTTGACTTAAATAGTATTATGAATAGTAACCCTGAAATACAAATTTTAAAAAACATCAAGTTAAGCATATTAAAACTAGATATAAATAGATTTGAATTTTTTTTTTTGGATTTATGATAAATTGTGATACTAAAACACTGTAAAATTGTGTGTTTCAGTTGAAAGGAATACCGAGAAAGAACCCAAGACGTTGAGTCAAGGCCTAGAGGCGACTCGCACGAAGTTTGTGCACAACATAAACATTCTTTAAAATTTCCTTTTGCAAAGTGCATGAAATGTATATTATGCTATTGATCTAAATTATTGAAAATTTAATTGCATGTGTGTAAATTATCAGTAAATGTTTGGAAAATTATTGAGATAGTTTTGAAATCACAGTGTCATGACCATATATTTGAATGCCTCACTAGCATGACTAGTGGGAGAAATTAGTTTGGAATTTTGATTCCCTCTCTAGCTGAAGTGTTGAGGTGTGTGCCAGTAGAGGAAGAAATTGAATGGGTACCCATATATTGAGTTAGCTAGCCTTGTGATTCCTCATAAGCCTCCGGCTATTGAGATGAACATTTTTCTTATGGTATGATATAACTGTGTGTTTTTATGAAATTGTTTAGAGACTTCCAAAATGAGACTATTTTGACTAAAATTATAAATTGTCTTTTGTATCTACTTTTCATTTTCAGTACTATATTTGAATAAATGTGATTTGAATTATGCATAAAATGTTATTTTAGTATGTTATACACCACTATTGTTAGTAGTATGCCCTAGAGCATATCATTTAGTATGTATCTTGTACATCTTTTATTAATAAAAAGCATTTTCACTTTTCCGTTTACATAATATATTTATGTGTAATAGAAAAGGTCCATTGATATTTTGTTAGAAATTATATTCTTAAGTTGTTAAGAATATTAGTGACAGTATTTCTAGCACAAAGTATTATAAATAGGTTCACAATCGAGGATACTTCACAATAAGGACATGACTTATCCAATAAGATTGTATTCATGTTTGTTCTCAAAGTTATTTATATAAGATGTAAATAAGATGGAATGGTGAGTCCCATGCCATATAACAAACATGATAGGCATTTATACATCATAAGTAGGTCAAACCAGTGACACTTATGACAAGCACATGGAGTTTACTCTTGTCAATGTATTGTCATAAATCATTTCTGTGCATATAATCTTTAGACCTGGGATAGCACAGTTATCTTGTATATAGGTGGTTTGAGTTTGATACTGCTTTCATACTTGTACTGTGTATGGGTATATGGGCATGTGTTAGCTCCTACTAGTTATATATGGAGGTAGGTGTTTGTAACATCCTCACTTTAGCTAGTCCGTACAGTTTACTATTCCGGTGACCAGTGTCGGCCCGGACAGCTAGAACGTCCGGAAAAATTAATAAGAAAAATTTAGGAAAAATTCTAGAAATAAAATACAACCAAGTTAAATGAGCCGGTGCCCTAGCAATGGGTAACCTAGTGAGAAGTTGCGGTTCTCGCAACTAGGAGCCCTAGACCCAGGGGAAAAATTATAAAATAATTTCTGGGACTCCAGAGAAGGGTTATTGAGGTTCTTATGGCATTAGAATGCCAAGAAAATACTTAGAAAAAATTTTCAATCGGTACAGACAATTTTGGCCCGTTAAGCCAAACGGAGGGCATTTTGGTCATTTCGCCTTCAGAGGTGATTTTTGTAACACCCCAAAGTTCGGTAGTGCGTTCTACTGTCCCGGTGACCAGTGTTGTCCGGACAGCTAGGATGCCTAGAACTACACTTTGACATGAGGGAGGAGACATAAAATGATAAAATACAAGAAAAGAAAATACAAGAAAAACAAAGGAAAAATAATAGCAAAGAAAGGTAATCAAGTTAAACGAGCCGGGAAACCTAACGATGGGTGATCATGACGGAAGTCACGGCGTGGACCGTTGACTAGCTACGGATGCGGGAACCACGGAAAACATTTTTAGGACTTAAATAGAACCTTATTGAAGAATAAATATCATTAGAAAGATCAAAGAAAAATTAAATAATTAGTACAAAGAAAAGTGAGAAATCGAAAAACGGACAAAACCCGGTGATACCGAAAAATCGGGAATGCCACCCGAACAGGGGCATTATGGTCATTTGACATCCCGAATTGTCTTTTGACCTAAATGTCCATTAAAAATAAATAGTATTACACTTAGAAAATAAAATGAAAAATTAATTTGATGGTACCTAAAGTAAATAGCTAAAATCATGGGTTAATGTGGAATAAATGAACAATTAGCTTATTATATGATTATTTGGAGTTAGTGGACCATTAATGGATTAATATATACTAAGTGGGGCAGGTGTACATCCATTATCCAAGGCAGAAACTTCATCTTCTTCATTGTACTAAACCTAGCCGAATTGAAGGGAAGGAGAAACCTCCATTGGCGTGTTCATGCAAGCTTGGTCCACTCTCTCATTTCAACTCCAATCCCTTAAGTAGCTTCATGAAAAATTGTCTACACATCACAAGGAAGAGTTTGATACCAATTTTAAGAAGTTTAATCAAGGTTTGGCAAGTTTCAACCATAAGGTAAGTTAGTATTTTTGAAGATAGCTTTGTTAAGTTTTGTGTGCATGTTATGGGTGTTTGATTTGTGAAGAAAATTTTTGAGTTTGAAGAGTTATTGTTGTGTTCATTTTGGACAGCCATGGAGTCATGTAATTGATGAAATAATCATGCATATATTTGATGAGAAATGATGTTGATCATGATGATTTAATAACCTAGTGAATTACTTCACATGTATATGGTGAATTTTGCACTTGGAATGGGATTTAATGAATTGTAGGACACTTTGGTGTTGAAGGACAATTTCGGCAGCCTTGAAACACTTGAATAAATGTATGTGTTCATGGAAGTGTTGGCAGAATATTGACATAGAAGGATTGATGCATATGTATATGAACTTATTGTGTAAAGAGTATGTAAAAACTAGTAATGTTATGTGTATGTGTAATTGTGTTTGGACTTTGGGAATTAGAGTTATATTTGGTGTATTGAAGATAATTCTAATCTGCCCAAAGTGATGTTAATGTAAAGTAATATATAGTTTTGGTAATGTACCAAAACAGATTTGGTAGGGAAGTAAACATATTGCAAGGTAAATGTGTGTAATTGATGTGTGTTAAGCAAAGTAACCAAGGGCAGTGTACATTTTAGCCAATAAGTTTAAATGTGTAACCTCAATTGGTATGAGACCAATTGCAGGTGGAACTAGGCACAAAATGTGCCAACTTTCATTGAGAAAACATACCAAAATTCTGCTTGCAAGGTGACCTAAGAAAATGACCAATTCGGATCAGGTACAATTAGGACCTGAAAAATGACCAATTGGGCAGCAGTGAGTGTTTAGGCCATAACTCACTCAAAACAGGTCCAATTGACCTGAAATTTTAACCATGAATAGTTAAGACCCATACCTACAAGTCTTATGAAGACACCAAAACCCATAAATGACCAGAAGCAAGTCAAAAAGCTTGCACAAGTTCGGGTCCAAAAACTGGCCGAACCAAAGTTGACCAAATTGACCTAAAATTGACCTAATTTGATGCCATTTGACCAGCAATAGTATAATGACCATAACTTGGTCTACTTAACTCGGATTGACCTGAAATTTTGCCCCGCGTGCAATAAGATATAGATCTACAAGTTTGTAGTTATGACCAAAAACCGAAAACTGAGGGAACTAGATCGTCCGGCTAGGTCAAACTAGTATACCGGAATCCAGCAATTTGCAATAAAATGCAAGGAAATGCAATATACATAGAAACGAGTTTGGTAACACGTACCAACCCTAAAACCCTATCGAATATGAAATATTAATGACACTAAGACCTAATTTACCTAGAACACGTCGAGGGTCGATATATTGGGTGATTAAGCAAAAAATAGCTTTCAGTGAATTAATTACCAAACATTATCGATAGAGACAATATAATTTAGTACTGAAACACTTCAAATTGTGTTTCTCAGTTACTAAAGACTCAGGGAAAGGGAAGGAAACACTGAGTCCAGACTAGGGAGACAGTCATCAGAGGTTTGTGCACAACAACTATTTCTTTTGAATTATTTTCAATTGAAATAAATATTGACTATTTGTATATTATTGTTTTAAATTGTGGAAATGTATTTGAATGAATATTTATTGCTTGAAAAGCATTGTAAATGATTTGAAACTGTGAGAAATTGTTTGAATGACATTGATGGATACTTATTGATTTAAAAGCATTGGAAATGGTTTGAAACCACAGCTATCACATATATTGATTGTATTCCTCATTAGCTTGTCTAGTGGGACGAATTGAATTCCCTCTCTGGCTGAAGTGTTGAGGTGTGTGCCTGTTGAGGACGAATTGGATGAGTACTCATATTTTTGCTAGCTAGCTATGTTATTCCTCATTAGTCATCGACTTTTGGGACGAATTGAATACCTCATTAGCCATTGGCTTTTGGGACGAATTGAACTATGGATCATGATTAAGTTGTGTGTGATTTATTGATATGTATTGTGAGATTGTGAAATGGATTTAAACTCTCATTGACATATACTGTCTTTTGAATTCAAACATGATCTAACTTATGAAAATTATTGTGATATTGACAAATGGAGTTTAAATTCTTGTTGACAATTACTGTCTTGAATTTAACTATGATTTTAAGTATCCATTATTTACATGACTTATGAATTGTGATTTAAATTGTATTTGGTTAATGTTGTGCACCACTGAGACATTGTCTCAGCGATAGCTTTTATTGCCGCAGTAGAGAGACAGCATGTGGCAGACTAGGCCGCATATACCTCCAAAGAAGAGATTTTTGGGTATAGTGAGTATACCACATTTGGCATTTTGTACTGTAATGTATGACACTGTATGTACATTTTGTTTTTGGTTTTGAGCAGTTGTAAATTCAAATTGTACCTTGAAGTTGTAAATTAATTATAAGTTATTTGACTTGTGAAAATTGTATTATATTTCCTTATCTCAGACTTTGAAAAATTTCTATGGAATTGAGTTGATAAATTGTTGTGTTGAGAAATGTATTGGAGTTGAGATTTGGAAAATTATTGAAGTGTCTTTTACAGGTTTTCTGAAGAACTGTTTTATCCAAAATACAGATGGCATTCTGCCAAAATTTTTCCAGAAATTCCAAATAAATCAAATGAGTTAATTGTTTCACTTCAGTTCACCAAAGTTTTTAATACCTGTAAATAGTGCTCACCACTGTAAAATAAGTAAGAAAAGTTTTTAAAATCCCTTGTAGTATATTTAATGGGTTATCAGTAGACGGAGTTGGTAATTCATTAGGTATACTACGGGATCATGTTATGCCTTACAGAGGGGTAGGGTGTGACAATTTTTGGCCGACTTGTCCAGTTAAGTAAATAATTATTATGACATAAAATGTGAATAAATATTACTAAAAATTGAATTGAAAATGAGTAGAAAAAAAAAGAAAAAAAAATGAATTAAATGGGAATTTATGACATCACATGATGTCATTAGTGTGCCTTCACCCAACCCAATGTTGACACTTGGCATAACTATATTTAAAAGAGACAAATGGGTTGAAAAATGAGAGAAAAACCAGATTTCTCATTTCTGCTTTCTTCCTTGCCGTAACCATTCCTTCCCTAACCTCCATGGGCAAGCTTTTTCAAGCTTGATTTTCCCTATCTTCCACACCATAAAAGCCCTAGTTGTCTTCACAAAAAATTCACTCCATACCTTGAGGAAGCTTTGGGCAGAAAAATTTTGAAGAAAAATTAAAGTTTTGGTTGGCTTGGATTTGAGCTAAAAGAGGTTAGTGACTTAAACTTATGTTTCTCTTCAAATTTATGTTGAGTAAGTATAAATGAGTGTAAATTACAAAGAAAAATTGTTGAATACCAATTGTATGTAAACCCTAAATTTTTGGCAGCCATCGTTAGGGTTTGTCTATGATGATTTAATGAAGTTAAAAGGTTATTATGGATGCCCTTAATGTGCATTTTGTAAGTGGATTGAAGAAATGCAATGAAAATGCATGAACGGTAATGTTTGAGTTAGGGTTTGGGGTGGAGAAATGGGACTTTGACCATGTGATAATGAAAATGGGTATTAATGGTCAATTAGTGACCATTTAGTTCTGTTTAAACAAAAAATGAAGTGTATTGAGTGATGGGATTTAGGTTTAGTGTGGCTGCCCTAGGTGACCTGCAGAATTGGACATGAGTCCAGCAGGTTTGGGCAGCCATAACTTGAATTGTAGAGGTTCAATTGGTATTTAGCCAATTGGAAATAAAACTAGACACATAATGACACAACTTTGGTGAAGAAATGATGCCCATAAGACCAAACCAAGTGGACCAAAAGCTTGCCCCAATCCGGGTGACCTGCAGTCTGTTTCTGCAGAATGACCAAATGAACAGTGTTTGGTCATTTGGCCATAACTCAGTGTAGAATGGTCCAATTGACCTGAAATTTTACCCAAAACAATATGAGATCTATACCAACAACTTTCATGAAGAAACCTAACCCAAATTATGACCAGAACCTATCCAACAAGTGAGTTGAAGTCACTGTTCACTGCACTGTAGATATGGTCAGTCCAGAAAAATTTCAATTCGGCCAGTTGTGGTTTTTGGACCATAACTTAAGCTACAAAACTCCAAATAGAGTGATTGAAAAAAAGAAATTCAACTAAACAAAATAAGAAACAACTTTCATGTTTATCATTTTTCTAAATTCCTACTGCAACAGTAACTAATGGAACAGTAAACCCAAAGCTTGAAAACTGAAAATTCTGTCCAATTCACATTAAGCTTAGAGATGGTATTGGAAACCAATACCAACAAGTTTAAAATGAAAAATGTGGTATGTTGATGATATTTAAAACTAATTTACCTATTTCCAATGCAAAAGTCTAACATTTTGGCTGACCAATGAAATAAATAGTAATCATAAAAATTCAATTTCAAAGAATAACATAAATAAAAAGTGTTAAATTCCCTAGTAGGCCTAATGTGATTGGTTTGGATAGGTTGGCATGCCAATAGGGTTCTATTAGCAGTACTGCATATGGCTTCATGCCATTCTGTATTTCATGGCTTTCCATGCCATTCTGTGACATAATAGCCTTTGGCTATGATATTGAGTTGTTATGCTCGGGTTTAATCCCCGATAATTATTACAGCTTATTAGCTATTCTGTTACGCACCGGGAGACACTATGTGACCGATGGTGTGATGGTCTGAGGTACTTAGTACCCAGTACTAGTTTACCCGTTTATCCAGTCCAGTCAACTAGTATAGGTTACTCGGGCAATATTAATAAATCTTACCAAACTTTAATCGAATAATATTGCAATAAATATTTGAAATTAAGTCTACCAAAAATGTAAACATACATTCTGCATACATGTTATTATTTTATTTTATTTTATTTTATATTGTCACCACTAAGCAGAATTGCTTAACGCATCACTTTTGCCATGCGCAAGTACTAGAGACATAGCTGGGGAGTCCAGCAGACCTCATACAGGGTGAGTTTTCAGATCTGCACTCAGAGTTCAAAGTCACCTCACAAATTGTAGTGCATTGGTAGGACATTGGGCGAACTAAGTCTTTTGTATTTGTAAACTTTTGTTATGTATATTATAAACACATGTAATCATATTTTTGCTGTAATTACCTATGAGCTGTGTCCAGAAATAAATATGAGTATTTCTCATTGAATTGGGTGTGCTATGAGATGAATGTGAATTTTGAGATACTGAATTGGTTTGAGAAATTGTTGAAAAATGTTGGTGGTTGACTGAGATTGAGATTATAATTATATTGGAAGTGTTTTTAAATAGGTTCAGAAGAACTGTTTTCCAATTTATAGCCTACACTCTGCCGGATTTTCTATAAAATTTGCGAAAAAATTTAGATTTATCAAAAATTATAAATAAATGAATAAAAAGGGATTAATTGAAATTGAAACATGAATTGGTGTTCCGACAAACTGAGTGGCATAACTTGCTCGGCTACACTGTAGATGGGTCAGGGGTGTCACATTTAGTGGTATCAGAGCACGGTTTAGGTGTTTCTGGGCCTAGATTGAGTCCATACCATGCATTGCATTTGCAAGAGTCGAGGTGACACTAATGCAGATCTGTTGTCTTTGTTAAATAGGATATGGACCCTTCATCTCAGAGGGCAGTTGAGGAGGAAGTGGAGAGTCATGCTCCACCTGCAGTAGCTGAGACTGGGGGTAGGGGAGAACCTGTTACACCAGCTCCATCAGAGCCTGCTCAACCTCCACAGGCCGTGTTCCAGCAAATGGCCGAATTCTTCAAACAAATGGCTGGGGTAATGCCACCGCCACCACCACCTCCACCTCCACAACCGAAATCACACCTGGAAAGATTGAAAAAATTTGGAGCAGTGGACTTCTTTGGCAAAAGACAGGATGATTCTATTGCAGCCGAAAATTGGTTGAACAGAACAAGCAAAGTTTTAAAAAAACTCCACTGCACTCCATAGCAAAACCTAGAAGCTGCCATATCTCTGTTACAAGACGATGCATATGAATGGTGGGATACGGTGTCTAGTGAAGTGCAACCAGAAGTAATAACTTGGGACTTCTTCCTCTCAAAATTCAAGAAGAAATATGTGGGTAGTGTATACCTGGAAGAGAGAAGAAGAGAGTTCATTAACTTTGGCGAGGCAGATGTGATGGCGAGTATGAAAAGGAATTTGTTAGATTAAGCCGCTACGGAAGGGAGATAGTCCCTAATGAGGCCGAAAGGTGCAAGAGATTTGAAGAGGGATTAAATGACAACATAAAGATCATAATTACTGCCTTGGGAATCACAGACTTTACCAAGTTAGTGGAAGCTGCAATAAAAGTTGAAAAGGATAGAATAAGTGAGTAGACCAGAAAAGAGAGACAGCAAAAGAGGGGCTCCGGTCAATCTAGTTCATCTCCTGCACCTGGGAAGAAGTTCAAAGGTCCACCTGCACAGAGTTCAGGTCAACCACAAGGTCAGGGTCAGTTTCAGGGGCCCAGGCCACAGTTTACCCCTAGGAGAGGTCAGTCCATACCATCAGTGGGTAGCTCTCCAGGGATGGGGTTCAGGGGACCAGCCCCAGCATCTTCTGCATGTCCACATTGTCTAAAATGGCATAAGAGGGAGTGTTGGAGAGTGACTGGTGCCTGCTTAAGGTGTGGGTCGACAGAGCATCAGCTGAGGAACTGTCCACGCAGAACTATTACAGCTACTCCAACATAAGCAGACAGACCTGCTCCTGCACCACAAAGAGGTAGGAAATCTGGAAAATCTGAGGCAGTGGGACCATCACAGAGGCCTGCATCTGAGCCAGCAGAGAGGCTTGAGGGCAGACCACCTGCCAGAGCCTATGCCATGAGAGCTTAGGAGGAGCAAGATGCCCCGGACGTCATCAGGGGTACGTTCTCCCTCTACAATACATCTGTGCATGCATTGGTGGATCCAGGATCCACTCATTCATATATCTGCATCAACCTACCCGTAGAAAGGGGGATACTAATAGGGGAGAGTGACCAAGACATTCTGGTCACTAATCCATTGGGCCACAGTGTAGTGGTGAACAAAGTGTACAAGGGTTACCCGTTAAGGATTCAGGGGTATGAATTCTCGACACATCTAATTGAGTTGCCCTTCCACGAGTTTGACATGATTTTGGAAATGGACTAGTTGTCACGTCATCAGGCAATAGTTGATTGTAAATTGAAGAGAATTTCTCTGAAAATGTGACACCCCTTACCCGTCTACAGTGTATCCGAGTAAGATATGTCACACGGTGTACCGGAACACTCTATTTTATCTTAATTAATTTTTATCATAGTTTTGAATATAACTTGTGAAATATAATTCATTTAAGTCATTTATTGAAATTATAATTTATTTGAGGTTCCGAAAATTTTATAGAAAATCCGATAGAGTACCGGCTAAAAATGGAGAAAACAGTTCTTCAGAACCTATGAAAAACACTTCCAATAATCATATTCAATCATCTCAAACTCCAATATCAAAATCTCAACATTTTTCAATTTCATTTCTCAATCATTCATCTCATGTGATAATCATATATAAATCACAGATAAACATTCACTTTTCCATTCACAAACACAATTCTCATTATTTACATGAACATCAAAATACATTTCATAAGTTCAATTACATATGAGAAAATAAAAATTAGTTACAAAATATCAAAATGAAACCTAGTGTCCTACCAATGCACTGAAGATGGTGAGGTGACACGGACACTATGCAGAGCTGCAGGATGGTCTCACCCAGCGTACGGTCTACTGGGCTCTCGATCAGTATCTCCAGAACCTACGCGTGGCAAAAGCAATGCGCTAAGCAATAATGCTTAGTGGTGCAATAATAAAATAAAAGGAAATAACAGAAAATAAATATGTATTGAATGTATCGATGTTTTACTGGTTTTATACTTATTATAATCATTTATTTTGTTAACTTTATCCACTTTCATTCTTTTGGTTGCCCAAGTAACCTATACTGGACGATTGGACTGGATAAATGGGTATACTGGCGCTGGATATCTAGTACCTCGGGCCGTCACACCATCGGTCACATATGTATCTCCCGGTGTGCAACAGAACAGCTAATAAGCTGTAATGACAATAGGCACAAGGCCAAATATCAACACAAGGTCAGAATGGCTAAAAGCCATAAAATCACAGAATGGCATAATGCCATGTGCAGTACTGCTAACTGAACCCTATTGGCATGCCAAACTATCCAAACCAATCTTGTTAGATATACTAGGGCATTTGATACTTTTGAATTCTTCAATTTTTGAATTTCAAGTTTTGGTGTCACTATTCACCTCATTGGTCAAAA
This sequence comes from Hevea brasiliensis, assembly GCF_030052815.1. Taxonomy (NCBI): domain Eukaryota; kingdom Viridiplantae; phylum Streptophyta; class Magnoliopsida; order Malpighiales; family Euphorbiaceae; genus Hevea; species Hevea brasiliensis. Next base: position 50,107,902 of record NC_079494.1, read on the forward strand.
AAAATGTTGACTTTTGGATAGAAAATAGGTACATTGGTTTTAACACCCCCAATGTACCACATTTTGCATTCAAAACTTGTTGGAATTAATCACCAATACCATTTTTAAGCTTAGAACTAAGGGGGCAGAATTTTCAGTTTTTGTACCCTAATTTTACTGTTCCATTAGTGACTGTTACAGTGGGAATTTGAGGAAATGGTAAACATGAAAGTTGTTCCTTATTTTGTCTAGTTGAATTTCCTTTTTTTAATTACTCCATTTGGAGTTTTGTAGCTCCAGTTATGGTCCAAAAACCACAGCTGGCCGGATTGCAAAACTGCAGAATTCACCATATCTACAGTGCAGTGAACAGTGACTGCCACTGCCTTGTTGGATAGGTTCTGGTCATAATTTGGGGTAGGTTTCTTCATGAAAGTTGTTTGTCTATATCTTAACTTGTTTCTGTAAAAATTTCAGGTCAATTGACCCATTCTACAATGAGTTATGGCCAAATGAACAATTACTGTTCATTTGGTCATTCTGCAGATTCTGGTTGCAGGGTATCCGGATTGGGGTCAGTTTTTGGTCCACTTGCTTTGGTCTTTTGGGCATGGTTTCTTCAGAAAAATTGTGCCATTATGTGTCTAGTTTCATGTCCAATTGGCCAAATACCAATTGAACCTACACAGCCAAAGATATGACAGTCCAAACAGGCTGGACTCACAGTCTCACCTGCTGCTGTCACTAGGCAGCCTACCAATTTGGTTTGTAACACTCTAGTTCACTTCAAATTATGGTCAACTTACCTCAAATGGTCACTAATTGACCATTAGAATGTTCACTTATCATTTCATAAGCCAAGTCCAAATTTCACTCCCAAAACCCTAATTTCCCATTATGATTCACACCACACACCTTAGTTAACACTGTCATTCCTTATATATATATATATATATATATATATATATACACTTTAAACACCCTCTCTAATCCACTCTAAGCCCATCTAAACCATCAAAGTCATAACCCTCACTAGGCAGCCGAATTCCATGGTATACACACACATGAGTTTTAGTCCATTTAATTCACAATTTCATATTAATTTCAAGTCCCTAACATGGAATAAAAGAAATATATGCATAAATAAGCACTAACCTCTTGTAGGGTAGAATTTTCCAAACTTAAACTTCACTTTCTTTCCTTTTCTAGGCTGCCAAACACTTTCCCAAGAGGTATGGACAAGTTTTAATGAAAGGTGTCTAGGGTTTAGTAGTGAAACAAAGAGAGAAAGGGAGCTTTGGTTGAGAATCAATGGAGGGAGAGGGGAGAAGGGTTTCGGCTGGCTGAAGGAGAAGAAGAAGACCAGAATTTTTTTGGTCTATTTTGACTCTTTTAAGTGTTTTAAGAATGCTTGTTAACTTGTGATTGGTTGGGAGTAAGATAATGACATCATGTGATGTCATTATCCCTAATTTTCTTTATTTTTCTTTTCTTTTCATCACTACTCATTTTCAATTTAATTTTTAGTAATATTTAATCATATTTTATATCATAATAATTATTTACTCAACTGGACAAGTCGGCCAAAAATCGTCTCTGAAGGCGAAATGACCAAAATGCCCTCCGTTTGGCTTAACGGGTCTAAATTGTCTGTACCGATTGAAAAAATTTTCTAAATATTTTCTTGGCATTCTAATGCCATAGGGACCTCAATGACCCTTCTCTGGAGTTCCAAAAATTATTTTATGAATTTTTCCCTGGGTCTAGGGCTCCTAGTTGCGAGAACCGCAACTTCCCTTTGGGTTACCCATTGCCTGGGCATCGGCTCATTTGACTTAGTTGTATTTTATTTATAAAATTTTTACTAAATTTTTCTTATTAATATTTGAGTTAATTATGGTCCCTCACTTTAGTTTAAATATTTTTTCGATCGTTCTAGCTGTCCGGACCAACACTGGTCACCGGAACAGTAGAATGTATGGAGTTGCTACAGGGAGGGTGTTACAGAAAACTTCTGAGAGTAATGAGATCACTGTTGTGGGTGAAAGGACAGATTTCCTGTCCAATGTTATCTCAGCCACAGTTGCAAGAAGAATGATGAGAAAAGGCTGTGAAGCTTACCTAGCACACGTGGTTGATACTAGGCAAGTTAAGCCAAACCTGAGTGATATACCCACAGTAAGAGACTTCCTAGATGTATTTCCTGAAGAGTTGCCTGGTTTACTACTAGAAAGGGAAGTCGAGTTTACTATTGAGTTAATGCCGGGTACAACACCCATTTCCATTGCTCCTTATAGGATGGCACCCACTGAATTGAGGGAGTTGAAAACTCAGTTGCAAGAGTTGCATGATAAGGGGTTTATACGCCCCAGTGTGTCACCATGGGGAGCTCCAGTGCTATTTGTGAAAAAGAAGGATCGAACTTTGAGGCTATGCATCGATTACCGGCAGTTGAATAAAGTAACTGTGAAGAATAAATATCCGTTGCCTAGAATTGATGATCTATTTGATCAGTTGAAGGGAGCAGGAGTATTTTGTAAGATTGATCTCAGAACAAGGTATCATCAGTTGAGGGTGAGGGATGTAGATGTAACAAAGACTGCATTCAGGACTAGGTATGGGCATTATGAGTTTCTGGTGATGCCCTTTGGCCTAACAAATGCACCAGCAGCATTCATGGACCTTATGAACCGTATCTTCCATCCATACATAGATCGGTTCGTAGTGGTCTTTATTGATAATATTTTGGTGTATTCCATGACCAGGGAAGAACATGATGAACATTTGAGGATTGTTCTGCAAACCCTGAGAGAAAAGAAGCTGTATGCTAAGTTGTCCAAGTGTGACTTCTGGTTGAATGAGATTTCATTCCTTGGACACATAGTGTCAGCTGATGGGATTAGAGTGGATCCCAAGAAAGTAGAAGCAGTGATGGAATGGAAGCCTCCCAGGAATACAACTGAGGTCAGAAGTTTCTTAGGGCTAGCTGGGTATTACATAAGATTTGTGAAGGGATTTTCCTTAATAGCTGCTACAATGACCAAGTTGTTACACAAGAATGTCAGAGTTGACTAGAATGACAAGTGTCAGACCAGTTTTGAGAAGTTGAAGGCTATGTTGACAGAGGCACCAGTGTTGACACAGCCAGTGTCAGGAAAGGACTTTATGGTCTACAGTGATGCCTCTCATAATGGGTTAGGGTGTGTATTGATGTAAGAGGGGAAGGTGGCCGCTTATGCTTCCAGGCAGCTAAGGCCACATGAACAGAATTACCCTACCCATGATCTAGAGCTTGCAATAATTATCTTCGCACAGAAGATATGGAGGCACTACTTGTATGGTGAAAAGTGCTACATTTACACAAACCACAAAAGCTTAAAATAATTGCCAACCCAAAAAGAGCTCAACCTTAGATAGAGGCGATGGATTGAGTTCCTGAAGGACTATGATTGTGTAATTGACTACCATCCTGGGAAAGCAAATGTAGTTGCTGATGCTTTGAGCAGAAAATCCATCACAGCTTTGAGATCATTGAATGCCCGTCTATCTTTGGCTCAAGATGGAGCTATTTTGGCTGAGTTGCAAGTGAGGCCAAACCTGCTACAACAGATTTTAGATGGGCAAAAGGTGGATGAAAAGTTAATGGCTATTATGAGCCAAATCTCAGGGGGAAAAGTAACTGACTATGAGGTAAAAGCAGATGGGTGTCTGTACTACAAAGGAAGAGTATGTGTACCAGATAATGGGGAATTAAAAGCCAGTATTCTGAAAGAGGCACATGCCAGTGTTTATGCTATGCACCCAGGAAGTACAAAGATGCATCATGATCTGAAGCTTCAGTATTGGTGGCTTGGTATGAAGAAGGACATAGCTGACTATGTGACTAAATGCTTGACATGCCAGCAAGTCAAAGCAGAACATCAAGTTTCATCAGGTTTGCTACAGCCTATACGCATACCTGAATGGAAATGGGATCGGGTCACCATGGATTTTGTGAGTGGTCTACCTCTCACCCAGAAGAAACATGATGCAGTATGGGTGATAGTAGATAGATTGACGAAGTCAGCACACTTTCTACCAGTTAGGACTGACTACTCACTGGAGAAGTTAGCAGAATTGTATATCAGTGAGATAGTTAGATTGCATGGAATTCCACTTTCCATCATATTTGATCGAGACCCAAGGTTTACATCGAGATTCTGGAAGAAGTTGCATGAGTCCTTGGGTACACAACTCCACTTCATCACAGCTTTTCATCCTCAGACGGATGGGCAATCAGAAAGAGTAATCCAGGTAAACAATTGAAACTAATTAAACTAATACGCATATTGAACCGAAATGGTAATAATAACATGAAATATATGTCAGGTCCTTGAGGATATGCTGAGGAGTTGTGTCATTGAGTTGGAGGGAAGTTGGGATAGATACCTCCCACTGGCAGAATTTGCATACAACAATAGCTACCAAGCTAACATCCAAATGGCCCCGTATGAAGCATTGTATGGGAGAAAATGTAGAACTCCAGTGTGCTGGACTGAATTGGGCGAAGATAAACTAGTAGGGTCAGACCTAGTGAAACAGACTGAGGAGAAGGTAAAAGTAATCAAAGCCAATCTGAAGGTTGCCTCAGACAGACAGAAATCCTATGCCGACTTAAAGAGAAAAGAAATAGAATATGCAGTTGGCGATAAAGTGTTTCTCAAAGTCGCACCGTGGAAGAAGGTACTGAGGTTTGGAAGAAAAGGTAAGTTAAACCCTAGGTTCATTGGCCCATATGAAGTCATTGAACGTGTGGGTCCAGTGGCCTATAGGCTAGCTTTACCACCAGAGCTGGACAAGATCCACAATGTGTTCCACATATCTATGCTAAGAAGATACCGCTCAGATCCTTCACATGTCATATCCATGGAAGAAATTGAAGTACAACCGGATTTGACATATGAAGAAGAACCCATATGGATCCTAGCTCGGGAAGTGAAAGAGTTGAGGAATAAGCAGATTCCACTGGTGAAAGTGCTTTGGAGGCACCACAACATCGAGGAGGCAACTTGAGAAAGTGAAGAGACGATGAGGCAACAGTTCCCTCAACTGTTTGCATCAGGTAAATTTTGAGGACGAAATTTAAACTAGAGGGGAAGAGTTGTAACATCCTCACTTTAGCTAGTCCGTACAGTTTACTGTTTTGGTGACCAGTATCGGCTCGGACAGCTAAAACGTCCGGAAAAATATTTAAACTAAAGTGAGGAACCATAATTAACTCAAATATTAATAAGAAAAATTTAGAAAAAATTTTAGAAATAAAATACAACCAAGTTAAATGAGCCGGTGCCCTAGCAATGGGTAACCTAGTGAGAAGTTGCAGTTCTCGCAACTAGGAGCCCTAGACCCGGGGAAAAAATTATAAAATAATTTCTGGGACTCCAGAGAAGGGTTATTGAGGTTCTTACAGATTAGAATGCCAAGAAAATACTTAGAAAAAATTTTCAATCGGTATAGACAATTTTGGCCCATTAAGCCAAACAGAGGGCATTTTGGTCATTTCGCCTTCAGAGGTGATTTTTGGCCGACTTGTCCAGTTAAGTAAATAATTATTATGACATAAAATGTAAATAAATATTACTAAAAATTGAATTGAAAATGAGTAGAAAAGAAAAGAAAAAAAATGAATTAAATGGGAATTTATGACATCACATGATGTCATTAGTGTGCCTTCAGCCAACCCAATGTTGACACATGGCATAACTATATTTAAAAGAGACAAATGGGCTGAAAAATTAGAGAAAAACCAGATTTCTCATTTCTTCTTTCTTCTTTTCCGTAACCATTCCTTCCCTAACCTCCATGGACAAGCTTTTTCAAGCTTGATTTTCCCTAGCTTCCACACCATAAAAGCCCTAGTTGTCTTCACAAAAAATTCACCCCACACCTTGAGGAAGCTTTGGGCAGCAAAATTTTGAAGAAAAATTAAAGTTTTGGTTGGCTTGGATTTGAGCTAAAAGAGGTTAGTGACTTAAACTTATGTTTCTCTTCAAATTTATGTTGAGTAAGTATAAATGAGTGTAAATTACAAAGAAAAATTGTTCAATACCAATTGTATGTAAACCCTAAATTTTTGGCAGCCATTGTTAGGGTTTGTTTATGATGATTTAATGAAGTTAAAAGGTTATTATGGCTGCCCTTAATGTGCATTTTGTAAGTGGATTGAAGAAATGCAATGAAAATGCATGAACGGTAATGTTTGAGTTAGGGTTTGGGGTGGAGAAATGGGACTTTGACCATGTGATAATGAAAATGGGTATTAATGGTCAATTAGTGACCATTTAGTTCTGTTTAAACCAAAAATGAAGTGTGTTGAGTGATGAGATTTAGGTTTAGTGTGGCTGCCCTAGGTGACCTGCAGAATTGGACATGAGTCCAGCAGGTTTGGGCAGTCATAACTTGAATTGTAGAGGTTCAATTGGTGTTTGGCTAATTGGACATGAAACTAGACACATAATGTCACAACTTTGGTGAAGAAACCATGCCCGTAAGACCAAACCAAGTGGACCAAAAGTTTGCCCCAATCCGGGTGACCTGCAGTCTGTTTCTGCAGAATGACAAAATGAACAGTGTTTGGTCATTTGGCCATAACTCAGTGTAGAATGGTCCAATTGACCTGAAATTTTACCCACAACAAGATGAGATATATACCAACAACTTTCATGAAGAAACCTAACCCAAATTATGAGTAGAACCTATCCAACAAGTGAGTTGAATTCACTGTTCACTGCACTATAGATATGGTCAGTCCAGACAAATTTCAATCCGGCCAGTTGTTGTTTTTGGACCATAACTTGAGTTACAAAACTCCAAATGGAGTGATTCAAAAAAAGAAACTCAACTAGACAAAATAAGGAACAACTTTCATGTTTATCATTTTTCCAAATTCCCACTGCAACAGTAACTAATGGAACAGTAAACCCAAAGCTTGAAAACTGAAAATTCTGTCCAATTCACATTAAGCTTAGAGATGGTATTGGCAACCAATACCAACAAGTTTAAAATGCAAAATGTGGTATGTTGATGATATTTAAACTAATTTACCTATTGCCAATGCAAAATTCAACATTTTGGTTGACCAATGAAATGAATAGTAATCATAAAAATTCAATTTCAAAGAATTACATAAATAAAAAGTGTTAAATGCCCTAGTAGGCCTAATGTGATTGGTTTGGATAGGTTGGCATGCCAATAGGGTTCTGTTAGCAGTACTGCATATGGCTTCATGCCATTCTGTATTTCATGGCTTTCCATGCCATTCTGTGACATAATAGCCTTTGGCTATGATATTGAGTTGTTATGCTTGGGTTTAATCCCCGATAATTATTACAGCTTATTAGCTGTTCTGTTGCACACCGGTAGACATTATGTGGCCGATGGTGTGATGGTCCGAGGTACTTAGTACCCAGTACCAGTTTACCTGTTGATCTAGTCTAGTCAACTAGTATAGGTTACTCGGGCAATATTAATAAATCTTATCAAACTTTAATCGAATAATATTGTAATAAATATTTGAAATTAAGTCTACCAAAAATGTAAACATACATTCTGCATACATGTTAATATTTTATTTTATTTTATTTTATATTGTCACCACTAAGCAGAATTGCTTAGCGCGTCGCTTTTGCCACGCGCAGGTACTGGAGACATAGCTGGGGAGTCCAGCAGACCTCATACAGGGTGAGTTTTCAGATCTGCACTCAGAGTTCAAAGTCACCTCACAAATTGCAGTGCATTGGTAGGACATTGGGCTACCTAAGTCTTTTGTATTTGTAAACTTTTGTTATGTATATTATAAACTCATGTAATCATATTTTTGCTGTAATTACCTATGAGCTGTGTTTAGAAATAAATATGAGTATTTCTCATTGAATTGGGTGTGATATGAGATGAATGTGAATTTTGAGATACTGAATTGGTTTGAGAAATTGTTGAAAAATGTTGGTGGTTGACTGAGATTAAGATTATAATTATATTGGAAGTATTTTTAAACAGGTTCAGAAGAACTGTTTTTGTGACACCCCTTACCCGTGTACAGTATACCCGAGTAAGTAATGCCACACGGTGTACCGGCACACTCTAATATTCCTCAATTAATTTATATCATACTTTTGCATATAATTTATGAAATACAATTTGTTTTAGCCATTTATCAAAAGTATTATTCATTTAAGGTTCCGAAAATTTTAAAGAAAATCCATGAGTACCGCTAAAAATGGAGAAACTGTTCTTGAACTGTTAAAAACACTTCCAATAAACAAATTCATTCATTCTCAACTTCAATATCATCACAAAACTCAATATCAAGATTTGAACAATTTTTCAGTTTCAGGTTTCAACAACCTTTTCATTTCTCAACATCCATTTCTCATATACAAGCAATAAATACATGCTCAAATCTTGCATTCATAGTCATAACTTTCATTATTTACATAAACATCAAAATATATTACATGAGTTCAAGTACATATGAGAAAATACAAATCTGCTACAAAATATCAAAATGACAAAATGACACCTCGTGCCCTACCGATGCAGTAGTGAGGTGACACGGACATCGAGCGTAATCGGATGGACTCACCAGTCGTGGTCTACTGGGCTCACGGTCGGAATCTCAGTACCTAAGCGTGGCAAAAGCAACGCGCTAAGCAATAATGCTTAGTGGTGCAATAATATAATAGAAGAAATTGGCAAGAAAATAAATGTGTATGCAAAGTGTATGCTTTCTTTGTTTGATTTTGGTATATTCATTAATTCATTAACTTTGTTCACTTTTATTCATTTGGTTGCCCCAAGTAACCTACACTAGACGCATCGGATCGATAACGGGTAACCGCACCGGGTACCTAGTACTCGGCCGTCACACCATCGGTCACATATGCATCTCCGGCAGTGCAATGTAACGGCTAACAAGTCAGAATAATATCGTGCACAAGGCCAAGTCTCAAAGAAAAGTCAGAATGGCTAAAAGACATGAAATCACATAATTGCATTTTTTACATGAACACTAATGCTAACTGAACTCTATTGGCATGCCAAACTATCCAAACCAATCTTGTTAGGTATACTAGGGCATTTGAAACTCTTAAATTCGTCAATTTGTGAATTTCAATTTTTTTGGTGTTACTATTCATCATTGGTAAACAAAAATGTTGACTTTTAGAATAAAAATGTGTACATCAACTTTGGCACTCCCAACATACCACATTTGGTGTTTAAAACTTGTTGGCATTAAGTGTTTTTGCCATTCCAAAGTGTAACTCAACACAAACAGATTTTTCAGTTTTGGTGAGTCAACTTCACTGTTCCATTGGACACTGTTACTGTTGGAATTTGAGGAAATGTAAAACATGAAAGTTGTTCCTTATTTTGTCTAGTTGAATTTCCTTTTTTGAATCACTCCATTTGGAGTTTTGTAGCTCCAGATATGGCTCAAAAACCCAGGCTGTCCGGATATGCAGTCTGCAGAATTTTACCATATCTACAGTGCATGAACAGTGACTTGAGTCACTTGGTTGAATGGGTTCTGGCCATAATTTGGGGTAGGTTCCTTCATGAAAGTTGTTTGTCTATGTCTTAACTTGTTGCTGTAAAATTTCAGACCAATTGACCAAATCTACAGTGACTTATGGCCTAATGTTCATTTGGTCAAATTCTGCAGAGGCAGTTTTAGGGTTCCGGATTGTGGCTGAGTTTTGACCCTTTTGCTTTGGTCTTTTGGGCATGGTTTCTTCAGCAAAAATGTGCCATTATAAGCCTAGTTTCATGTCCAATTGGCCAAACATCAATTGGACAAGCACAGCCCAAGTTATGGCAGTGCAAAGGGACTGAAATTTCAGTCCCTATGCTGCTGTCCATAGGCGCTTTATACTTTCACTTTACCATCTCATTTTTCAGTTCTAATTAGGGTCAACCTACCTAAAATGGTCACTAATTGACCATTAAAAAGTTCCCTAACCATTTCCTAAGCTAAGTCACAATTTCACCTACACAACCCTAATGTCCAAACTCATTACTCATACACTTTGATTAACATACTTACTTAAGTCTCCATGCATATTAATACTTTAACCATGATTTCCAACCATTCTAAGCTTATCAAACAATCAACCTCAATCTCCCATAGGGCTGCCTAAATTCTTTAGTAGAGATACACATGGATTTGTTTCATTATTTCACAATTTTTCATTCATTACAAGCATAGATCATGGAACTAATGAGTTTTAAACTTCATATATGCACTAACCTTGTTTGGGCAGAATTTCCAAAGCCCTAAACTCCAATTTCTTCCTTCTTCTAGGCTGCCAAGAGACCATGCAAGGTACTAGAACAAACTTTAGTGAAGCTAGGTTATGATTTTAGGGTGAAACAAGGTAGGAATTTGAGCTTGCTTATTTGAACTTCAATGGAGGTTTCTAGGTGTGTTTCGGCTGGGTAGGGAATGAAGAGGGGCTGCTGCAACTTTTGGTAAATTTAGTATTCATTTAGTCTTTTATTTAGTTAGTCAAAGGGTGGTTAAATTGTGATTGGTCCAATAACCTTAATGACATCACCATGATGCCATAATTAAGCTTTTTTCCTCATTTTCTTTCCTTTTCTCCACTACTCATTTTCAATTTGATTTCTAGTAATGTTTATTCATATTTTATGTTATATTAATTATTTACTCAACTGGACAAGTCGGCCAAAAATCACCTCGGAAGGCGAAATGACCAAAATGCCCTCCGTTTGGCTTAACGGGTCAAAATCGTCTGTACCGATTGAAAAATTTTTCTAGGTATTTTCTTGGCATTCTAATGCCATGGGAACCTCAATTACCCTTCTCTGGAGTCCCAAAAATTATTTTATAATTTTTCCCCCGGGTCTAGGGCTCCTCGTTGCGAGAACCGCAACTTCCCTCCGGTGACCCATCGCTTGGGCACCTACTGCTTGACTTCGATTGTATTTTATTTCTAAAATTTTTACTAAATTTTTCTTATTAATATTTGAGTTAATTAGGGTTCCTGACTTTAGTTTAAATATTTTTCCGGACGTTCTAGCTGTCCGGACCGACACCGGTCACCGGAACAGTAGGATGTACGGAGTGGTTATCGGGAGGGTGTTACAACTCTTCCCCTCTAATTTAAATTTTGTCCTCGAAATTTACCTGATGCAAACAGTTGAGGGAACTGTTGCCTCATCGACTCTTCACTTTCCCAAGTTGCCTCCTCGGTGTTGTGGTGCCTCCAAAGCACTTTCACCAATGGAATTTGCTTGTTCCTCAATTCTTTTACTTCCCGAGCCAGGATCCGTAGAGGTTCCTCTTCATATGTCAAATCCGGCTGTATTTCAATTTCTTCTCTGGAGATGACATGCGAAGGATCTGAGCGATATCTTCTGAGCATAGACACGTGGAACACATTGTGGATCTTGTCCAGCTCTGGTGGTAAAGCTAGCCTATAGGCCACTGGACCCACACGTTCAATGACTTCATATGGGCCAATGAACCTAGGGCTTAACTTACCTTTCCTTCCAAACCTCAATACCTTCTTCCATGGTGACACCTTGAGGAACACTTTGTCGCCAACCACATATTCTATTTCTTTTCTCTTCAGGTCGGCATAAGATTTCTGTCTGTCTGAGGCAACCTTCAAGTTGGCTTTGATTATTTTCACTTTTCCTCACTGCTGTTTCACTACCGCTTGTCTTCTCCCAATTCAGTCCAAAGACACCGAGTTCTACATTTTCTCCCATACATTGCTTCATACGGGGCCATTTGAATACTAGCTTGGTAGCTATTGTTGTATGCAAATTTCGCGCTGGGAGGTATCTATCCCAGCGTCCCTCAAACTCAATGACACAACTCCTCAGCATCTCCTCAAGGACCTGACAAGTATTTCACGTTATTGTTATCATTTCAATTCAATATTGTATCAATTTCATGGGTTTCAATTGTTTACCGATTACTCTTTTCTCGATTGCCCATCCGTCTGAGGATGGAAAGTCAGGTTGAAATGGAGTTGTGTACCCAAGGATTCATGCAATTTCTTCCAAAATCTCGATGTAAACCTTGGGTCTCGATCGATATGATGGAAAGTGGAATTCCATGCGCTAACTATCTCACCGATATACACTCGCTAACTTCTCCAAAGGAGTAGTCACCCTAATCGCAGAAAGTGTGTCGACTTTGTCAATCTATCAACTATCACCCATGCCGCATCATGCTTCTTCCGGTGAGAGGTAGGCCACTTACAAAATCCATGGTGACCCGATCCCATTTCCATTCGTATGCGTATAGGTCGTAGCAAACCCGATGGAACTTGATGTTCTCGCTTGACTTGCCGACATGTCAAGCATCTAGTCACATAGTCACTATGTCTTTCTTCATACTGTGCCACCAATACCAAGCTTCGTGTCATGATACATCTTTGTACTTCCTGGTGCATAGCATATACACCGGTGTGTGCCTCTTTCGAATACCGCCTTCAATTCCCCATTATCCGTACACACGCCTTCCTTTGAAATACAGACACCCATCCGCTTCGCCTCATAGTCGCTGCTTTTCCCTCCGAGATCTTGCTCATAATAGCCATTAACTTCTTATCCGCTTTTGCCCATCTAATATCTGTTGTAGCAGTTTGGCCTCACTTGCAACTCACCAAAATAGCTCCATCTCAAACCAAGGATAGACGGCATTCAATGATCTCAAAGTCGTGATGGACTTTCTGCTCAAAGCATCAAGAACTACATTTGCCTTCCTGTGATGGTAGTCAATTACACAATATAATCCTTCAGAACTCAATCCATCGCCTCGCCTAAGGTTGAGCTCCTTCAGGTTGGCAATTATTTCGTGCTTTTGTGGTCGGTGTAAATATAGCACTTTTCACCATACAAGTAATGCCTCCATATCTTCAAGCATAAGATAATTGCCGCAAGCTCTAGATCATGGGTAGGGTAGTTCTGCTCATGTGGCCTTAATCGCTCGGAAGCATAGGCGACCACCTTCCTCTTGCATCAATACACACCCAAACCAATTATGTGAGTCATAACTATAGACCACAAAGTCCTTTCCGACACCGGCCGTGTTAACACCGGTGCCTCTGTCAACATAGCCTTCAATTTCTCAAACTGGTCCGACACTTGTCATTCCAACAAATCGACATTCTTGTGTAACAACTTGGTCATTGGAGCAAATATTAGGGAAAATCCTTCACAAATCTTCAGAATACCCACTAGCCCCAAGAAGCTTCGACCTCGCTTGTATTTCTCGGGAGGCTTCCATTCCATCATCGCTTCTATTTTCATGGGATCCACCCTCATCCCATCAGCAGACACTATGTGTCCAAGGAATGCAATCTCATTCAGCCAAAAGTCACACTAGGACAACTTAGCATACAGCTTCTTTTCCCGCAGGGTTTGCAGAACCATCCTCAAATGTTCATCATGTTCTTCCCTAGTCTTGGAGTACACCACAATGTCATCAAAAAAAACCACTACGAACCGATCGAGCTATGGATGAAAGATACAGTTCATAAGGTCCATGAACGCCGCTGGTGCATTTGTTATGCCAAAGGTCATCACCGTAAATTCATAATGCCCATACCGGTCCCGAATGCGCCTTGGGCACATCTACATCTTTCACCCTCACCGATGATACCGATCCGAGATCAATCTTAGAAAATACTCGCTTCCTTCAACCGATCAAACAGATCATCAATTCTAGGCAACGGATATTTATTCTTCACACCACTTTATTCAATCGCTTTAATCAATACAAAGCCTCAAAGTCCCATCTTTCTTTTTCACAAACAAGACCGAGCTCCCCATGGTGACACATCAGCGTATGAACCCCTTTATCAAGCAACTCTTGTAATTGAGTTTTCAACTCCTCAATTCGAGGGTGCCATCCTATAAGGAGCAATGGAAATGGGTGTCAGACTGGCAAAGGTCTCAATAGCAAATTCGACTTCTCTTCTCGTGGCAAACTGTGCAACTCTTCACGAAATACTTCAGGGAAGTATCACACTGTGGGTATGTCACCCAAGATTGTCTTAGCCTGCCTAGTATCCACCACATGTGCTAGGTAGGCTTCACAGCCTTTTCTCATCATTCTTCTTGCAACGTGGTCGAGATGACATTGGACAAGAAATCATCATTTCCCCCACAACTGTGATCTCATTACCTTCAAGGGTTTTCAAAGAAATTCTCTTCAATTTGCAATCAACTATTGCCTGATGACGTGACAACCAGTCCATTCCCAAAATCACGTCAAACTCGTGGAAGGGCAACTCAATCAGGTCTGCCGAGAATTCATACCCTTGAATCCTTAACGGGCAACCCTTGTATACCTTGTTCACCACTACACTGTGGCCCAATGGATTAGTGACCAGAATGTCTTGGTCACTCTCCCCTACTAGTATCCCCCTTTCTACGGGTAGGTTGATGCAGATGTATGAATGAGTGGATCCTGGATCCACCAATGCATGCACAGGAGTATTGTAGAGGGAGAACGTACCCCTGATGACGTCCGGGGCATCTTGCTCCTTCTGAGCTCTCAAGGCATAATTTCTGGCAGGTGGTCTGTTATCTGGCCTCTCTGCTGGCTCAGATGTAGGCCTCTGAGATGGTCCCACAGCTTCGGATTTACCCGACCTTCTACCCCTTGGTGGTGCAGGAGCAGGTCTGTCTGCTTGTGTTGGAGCAGCTGTAGTAGTTCTGCGTGGGCAGTTCTCGATTGATGTTCTGTCGACCCACATCTCAAGCAAGCACCGCCATTACTCCAACATTCCCCCTTATGCCATTTCTGACAGTGTGGACATGCAGGAAATGCTGGGGCTGGTCCCCTGAACCCCATCCCTGGAGAGCTGCCCACTGATGGTGTGGACTGACCTCTCCTAGGGGTAAACTGTGGCCTGGGCCCCTGGGACTGACCCTGACCCTGTGGCTGACCCGAACTCTGTGCAGGAGGACCCTTGAACTTCTTCCCTGATGCAGAGGCTGAACTAGACTGACCCGGTCCCCTCTTCTGCTGTCTCTCTCTTCTAGTCCACTCACTAATTCTCACTTTTTCAACCTTTATGGCAGCTTCCACTAACTTGGTAAATTCTGTGATTCCCAAGGCAGTGAGCTGGATCTTGATGTTGTCATTTAGTCCCTCTTCAAATCTCTTACATCTTTCAGTTTCATTAGGGACTATCTCCCTTCCATAACGGCTTAATCGAACAAACTCCTTCTCATACTCGGCCACTGACAACTGCCTTTGCCTCAGATTAATGAATTCCCTTCTTCTCTCTTCTAGGTATACAGTACCCACATATTTCTTCTTGAACTCAGAGAGGAAGAAGTCCCAAGTTACAGCTTCTGGCTGCACTTCACTGGACACAGTGTCCCACCATCCATAGGCATCATCTTGCAGCAAAGAGATGGCAGCTTCCAGGTTTTGCTCTGGAGTACAGTGGAGCTGTTTTAGGACTCTGCCTGTTCAACCAATTCTCGACTGCAACAGAGTCATCTTCTCTCTTGCCATAGAAATCCACTGCCCCAAATTTTCTTAGTCTCTCCAAGTGTGTTTTCTGTGGAGCTGGTGGTGGTGGTGGTGTCCGGCATTACCTCGACCATCTGTCTAAAGAAGTCGGCCATTTGTTGGAACATGGCTCGTGGAGGCCGAAAGGTGCTCGCTTGAGCTGGCGGAGCGCATTCTCTCATGCCCCCGGGCCTCACTGCCGCAGTGGAGCATGACTCTCCACTTCCTCCTCAACGGCTCTCCGAGAGGAAGGATCCATATCCTATTCAAAATAAGAAAGATAAACAGATTCAAGCGTTAGTGTCACCTCGACTCTTACAAATGCAATGCATGGTATGGACTCAATCTAGGCCCGAACGCCTAAACCGTGCTCGATACCACTAAATGTGACACCCTTACCCGTACAAGATACCCGAGTAAGTAATGCCACACGGTGTACCGCACACTCTAATATTCCTCAATTAATTTATATCATACTTTTGCATATAATTTATGAAATACAATTTGTTTAAGCCATTTATCAAAAGTATTATTCATTTAAGGTTCCAAAATTTTAAAGAAAATCCGCGGAGTACCTGGCTAAAAATGGAGAAAACTGCTCTTCTAACTCGTTAAAAACACTTCCAATAAACAAATTCATTCATTCTCAACTTCAATATCATCACAAAACTCAATATCAAGATTTGAACAATTTTTCGCTTGTGTTTCAACAACCTTTTCATTTCTCAACATCCATTTCTCATATACAAGCAATAAATACATGCTCAAATCTTGCATTCATAGTCATAACTTTCATTATTTACATAAACATCAAAATATATTACATGAGTTCAAGTACATCTGCGAAAATACAAATCGCTACAAAATATCAAAATGACAAAATGACACCTAGTGCCCTACCGATGCAGTAGTGAGGTGACACGGACACCGAGCGTAACTGCCGATGGACTCACCCACCGTGGTCTACTGGGCTCACGGTCGGAATCTCCAGTACCTAAGCGTGGCAAAAGCAACGCGCTAAGCAATAATGCTTAGTGGTGCAATAATATAATAGAAGAAATTGGCAAGAAAATAAATGTGTATGCAAAGTGTATGCTTTCTTTGTTTGATTTTGGTATATTCATTAATTCATTAACTTTGTTCACTTTTATTCATTTGGTTGCCCCAAGTAACCTACACTAGACGATCGGATCGATAACGGTAACCGCATCGGGTACCTAGTACTCGGGCCGTCACACCATCGGTCACATATGCATCTCCCGGTGTGCAAATGAGCACTAACAAGTCAGAATAATATCGTGCACAAGGCCAAGTCTCAATGCAAAGTCGAATGGCTAAAAGCCATGAAATCACAGAATGGCATTTTTGCCATGTGCGATCGCTAATCGAACTCTATTGGCATGCCAAACTATCCAAACCAATCTTGTTAGGTATACTAGGGCATTTGAAACTCTTAAATTCGTCAATTTGTGAATTTCAATTTTTTTGGTGTTACTATTCATCATTGGTAAACAAAAATGTTGACTTTTAGAATAAAAATGTGTACATCAACTTTGGCACTCCCAACATACCACATTTGGTGTTTAAAACTTGTTGGCATTAAGTGTTTTTGCCATTCCAAAGTGTAACTCAACACAAACAGATTTTTCAGTTTTGGTGAGTCAACTTCACTGTTCCATTGGACACTGTTACTGTTGGAATTTGAGGAAATGTAAAACATGAAAGTTGTTCCTTATTTTGTCTAGTTGAATTTCCTTTTTTGAATCACTCCATTTGGAGTTTTGTAGCTCTAGATATGGCTCAAAAACCCAGGCTGTCCGGATATGCAGTCTGCAGAATTTTACCATATCTACAGTGCATGAACAGTGACTTGAGTCACTTGGTTGAATGGGTTCTGGCCATAATTTGGGGTAGGTTCCTTCATGAAAGTTGTTTGTCTATGTCTTAACTTGTTGCTGTAAAAATTTCAGACCAATTGACCAAATCTACAGTGACTTATGGCCTAATGTTCATTTGGTCAAATTCTGCAGAGGCAGTTTTAGGGTTCCGGATTGTGGCTGAGTTTTGACCCTTTTGCTTTGGTCTTTTGGGCATGGTTTCTTCAGCAAAAATGTGCCATTATAAGCCTAGTTTCATGTCCAATTGGCCAAACATCAATTGGACAAGCACAGCCTGTTATGGCAGTGCAAAGGGACTGAAATTTCAGTCCCTATGCTGTCCATAGGGCGCTTTATACTTTCACTTTACCATCTCATTTTTCAGTTCTAATTAGGGTCAACCTACCTAAAATGGTCACTAATTGACCATTAAAAGTTCCCTAACCATTTCCTAAGCTAAGTCACAATTTCACCTACACAACCCTAATGTCCAAACTCATTACTCATACACTTTGATTAACATACTTACTTAAGTCTCCATGCATATTAATACTTTAACCATGATTTCCAACCATTCTAAGCTTATCAAACAATCAACCTCAATCTCCCATAGGGCTGCCTAAATTCTTTAGTAGAGATACACATGGATTTGTTTCATTATTTCACAATTTTTCATTCATTACAAGCATAGATCATGGAACTAATGAGTTTTAAACTTCATATATGCACTAACCTTGTTTGGGCAGAATTTCCAAAGCCCTAAACTCCAATTTCTTCCTTCTTCTAGGCTGCCAAGAGACCATGCAAGGTACTAGAACAAACTTTAGTGAAGCTAGGTTATGATTTTAGGGTGAAACAAGGTAGGAATTTGAGCTTGCTTATTTGAACTTCAATGGAGGTTTCTAGGTGTGTTTCGGCTGGGTAGTGAATGTAGAGGGTCTGCTGAATATTTTGGTAAATTTAGTATTCATTTATTCTTTTATTTTGTTAGTCATAGGGTGGTTAAATTGTGATTGGTCCTAATATCCTTTATGACATCACCATGATGCCTTAATTAAGCTTTTTTACTCATTTTCTTTCCTTTTCTACACTACTCTTTTTAAATTTGATTTCTAGTAATGTTTATTCATATTTTATGTTATATTAATTATTTACTCAACTGGACAAGTCGGCCAAAAATCACCTCGGGCGAAATGACCAAAATGCCCTCCGCTTGGCTTAACGGGTCAAAATCGTCTGCACTGATTGAAAAATTTTTCTAGGTATTTTCTTGGCATTCTAATGCCATGGGAACCTCAATTACCCTTCTCTGAGTCCCAAAAATTATTTTATAATTTTTCCCCTGTCTAGGGCTCCTCGTTATAGAACCGCAACTTCCTCCGTGACCCATCGCTGGGCACCTACTGCTTGACTCGCTTGTATTTTATTTCTAAAATTTTTACTAAATTTTTCTTATTAATATTTGAGTTAATTAGGTTCTGACTTTAGTTTAAATATTTTTCCGACGTTTCTAGCTGTCCGACCGACACCGATCACCGAATAAAGAGGATGTACGAGTGGTTATCGGGAGGGTGTTACAACTCTTCCTCTAATTTAAATTTTGTCCTCGAAATTTACTCGATGCAAACAGCTGAGGGAACTGTTGCCTCATCGACTCTTCACTTTCCCAAGTTGCCTCCTCGGTGTTGTGGTGCCTCCAAAGCACTTTCACCAATGGAATTTGCTTGTTCCTCAATTCTTTTACTTCCGAGCCAGATCCGTAGAGGTTCCTCTTCATATGTCAAATCAGATTTCAATTTCTTCTCTGGAGATGACATGCGAAGGATCCGAGCGATATCTTCGAGCATAGACACGTGGAACACATTGTGGATCTTGTCCACTGTGGTAAAGCTAGCCTATAGGCCATGGACCCACACGCTCAATGACTTCATATGGGCCAATGAACCTAGGGCTTAACTTACCTTTCCTTCCAAACCTCAATACCTTCTTCCATGGTGACACCTTGAGGAACACTTTGTCGCCAACCACATATTCTATTTCTTTTCTCTTCAGGTCGGCATAAGATTTCTGTCTGTCTGAGGCAACCTTCAAGTTGGCTTTGATTATTTTCACTTTTTCCTCAGCCTGTTTCACTACCAGTTTGTCTTCTCCCAATTCAGTCCAGCACACTGGAGTTCTACATTTTCTCCCATACAGTGCTTCATACGGGGCCATTTGAATACTAGCTTGGTAGCTATTGTTGTATGCAAATTCTGCCAGTGGGAGGTATCTATCCCAGCTTCCCTCAAACTCAATGACACAACTCCTCAGCATATCCTCAAGGACCTGACAAGTATTTCACGTTATTGTTATCATTTCAATTCAATATTTGTATCAATTTCATGGGTTTCAATTGTTTACCTGGATTACTCTTTCTGATTGCCCATCCGTCTGAGGATGGAAAGCTGTGCTGAAATGGAGTTGTGTACCCAAGGATTCATGCAATTTCTTCCAAAATCTCGATGTAAACCTTGGGTCTCGATCAGATATGATGGAAAGTGGAATTCCATGCAGTCTAACTATCTCACTGATATACAATTCTGCTAACTTCTCCAGTGAGTAGTCACCCTAATCGCGAGAAAGTGTGCTGACTTTGTCAATCTATCAACTATCACCCATGCTGCATCATGCTTCTTCCGGGTGAGAGGTAGGCCACTTACAAAATCCATGGTGACCCGATCCCATTTCCATTCAGGTATGCGTATAGGCTGTAGCAAACCCGATGGAACTTGATGTTCTGCCTTGACTTGCTGACATGTCAAGCATCTAGTCACATAGTCAGCTATGTCTTTCTTCATACCAGGCCACCAATACAAGCTTCGTGTCATGATACATCTTTGTACTTCCAGGTGCATAGCATATACACCGTGTGTGCCTCTTTCGTAATCGCCTTCAATTCCCCATTATCCGTACACACGCCTTCCTTTGAAATACAGACACCCATCTGCCTTCGCCTCATAGTCAGTTGCTTTTCCCTCTGAGATCTTGCTCATAATAGCCATTAACTTCTTATCTGCCTTTTGCCCATCTAATATCTGTTGTAGCAGGTTTGGCCTCACTTGCAACTCAGCCAAAATAGCTCCATCTCAAACCAAGGATAGACGGGCATTCAATGATCTCAAAGCTGTGATGGACTTTCTGCTCAAAGCATCAGCAACTACATTTGCCTTCCCAGGATGGTAGTCAATTACACAGTCATAATCCTTCAGGAACTCAATCCATCGCCTCTGTCTAAGGTTGAGCTCCTTCTGGGTTGGCAATTATTTCAGGCTTTTGTGGTCAGTGTAAATATAGCACTTTTCACCATACAAGTAATGCCTCCATATCTTCAAGCATAAGATAATTGCCGCAAGCTCTAGATCATGGGTAGGGTAGTTCTGTTCATGTGGCCTTAACTGCCTGGAAGCATAGGCGACCACCTTCCCCTCTTGCATCAATACACACCCTAGCCCATTATGTGAGGCATCACTATAGACCACAAAGTCCTTTCCGGACACCGGTGTGTTAACACCGGTGCCTCACAACATAGCCTTCAATTTCTCAAAACTGTCGACACTTGTCATTCCAACAAATCGACATTCTTGTGTAACAACTTGGTCATTGGAGCAGCTATTAGGAAAATCCTTTACAAATCTTCTGTAATACCCACTAGCCCCAAGAAGCTTCGACCTCATTGTATTTCGGGAGGCTTCCATTCCATCATCGCTTCTATTTTCTTGGGATCCACCTAATCCCATCACCGACACTATGTGTCCAAGGAATGCAATCTCATTCACCAAAAGTCACACTTGGACAACTTAGCATATACGCCTTCTTTTCCCGCAGGTTTGCGTAACAATCCTCAAATGTTCATCATGTTCTTCCTCGGTCTTGGAGTACACCGTAATGTCATCAATAAAACCACTACGAACCGATCTAGGTATGGATGAAAGATACGGTTCATAAGGTCCATGAACGCTGGTGCATTTGTTAGGCCAAAGGGCATCACCAGAAATTCATAATGCCCATACCGGGTCCTGAATGCAGTCTTGGGCACATCTACATCTTTCACCCTCAGCTGATGATACCCTGATCTGAGATCAATCTTAGAAAATACTCCTGCTCCCTTCAACTGATCAAACAGATCATCAATTCTAGGCAACGGATATTTATTCTTCACAGTCACTTTATTCAACTGTCGGTAATCAATACAAAGCCTCAAAGTCCCATCTTTCTTTTTCACAAACAGCACTGGAGCTCCCCATGGTGACACACTGGGGCGTATGAACCCCTTATCAAGCAACTCTTGTAATTGAGTTTTCAACTCCCTCAATTCAGTAGGTGCCATCCTATAAGGAGCAATGGAAATGGGTGCTGTACCTGGCAGTGTCTCAATAGCAAATTCGACTTCTCTTTCTGGTGGCAAACCAGGCAACTCTTCAGGAAATACTTCTGGGAAGTCTCTCACTGTGGGTATGTCACCCAAGTTTGGCTTAGCCTGCCTAGTATCCACCACATGTGCTAGGTAGGCTTCACAGCCTTTTCTCATCATTCTTCTTGCAACTGTGGCTGAGATGACATTGGACAAGAAATCTGTCATTTCCCCCACAACTGTGATCTCATTACCTTCAAGGGTTTTCAAAGAAATTCTCTTCAATTTGCAATCAACTATTGCCTAATGACGTGACAACCAGTCCATTCCCAAAATCACGTCAAACTCGTGGAAGGGCAACTCAATCAGGTCTGCCGAGAATTCATACCCTTGAATCCTTAACGGGCAACCCTTGTATACCTTGTTCACCACTACACTGTGGCCCAATGGATTAGTGACCAGAATGTCTTGGTCACTCTCCCCTACTAGTATCCCCCTTTCTACGGGTAGGTTGATGCAGATGTATGAATGAGTGGATCCTGGATCCACCAATGCATGCACAGGAGTATTGTAGAGGGAGAACGTACCCCTGATGACGTCCGGGGCATCTTGCTCCTTCTGAGCTCTCAAGGCATAATTTCTGGCAGGTGGTCTGTTATCTAGCCTCTCTGCTGGCTCAAATGTAGGCCTCTGAGATGGTCCCATAGCTTCGGATTTACCCGACCTTCTACCCCTTGGTGGTGCAGGAGCGTGTGCGCTTGTGTTGGAGCAAATTGTAGTAGTTCTGCGTGGGCAGTTCCTCAGTTGATGTTCTGTCGACCCACATCTCAAGCAAGCACCAGTTACTCTCCAACATTCCCCCTTATGCCATTTCTGACAGTGTGGACATGTAGGAAATGCTGGGGCTGGTCCCCTGAACCCCATCCCTGGAGAGCTGCCCACTGATGGTGTGGACTGACCTCTCCTAGGGGTAAACTGTGGCCTGGGCCCCTGGGACTGACCACGACCGTGGTCGACCCGAACTCGTGCGGGAGGACCCTTGAACTTCTTCCCCGATGCAGGGCTGAACTAGACCGACCGGTCCCCTCTTCTCGCTCTCTCTTCTAGTCCACTCACTAATTCTCACTTTTTCAACCTTTATGGCAGCTTCCACTAACTTGGTAAATTTCGTGATTCCCAAGGCGTTGAGCTGGATCTTGATGTTGTCATTTAGTCCCTCTTCAAATCTCTTACATCTTTCAGCCATTAGGGACTATCTCCTTCCATAACTGCTTAATCTAACAAACTCCTTCTCTTACTCGGCCACTGACAACTTCCTTTGCCTCAGATTAATGAATTCCCTTCTTCTCTATTCTAGGTATACAAGACTACATATTTCTTCTTGAACTCGAGAGGAAGAAGTCCCAAGTTACAATTCTGCACTTCATCGACACGTGTCCCACCATCCATAGGCATCATCTTGCAAAGAAAGAGATGGCGGCTTCGTGTTTTGCTCGAGTACAGTGGAGCTGTTTTAGGACTCTGCCTGCTCAACCAATTCTCGATCGCAATGAGTCATCTTCTCTCTTGCCATAGAAATCCACCGCCCCAAATTTTCTTAGTCTCTCCAAGTGTGTTTTTCTGTGGAGTGGTGGTGGTGGTGCTTCTGGCATTACCCGACCATCTGTCAAAGAAGTCGGCCATTTGTTGGAACATGGCCTGTGGAGGCCGAGGTGCTCGCTTGAGTGGCGGAGCGATTCTCTCATGCCCCGCCTCACCGCCGCAGTGGAGCATGACTCTCCACTTCCTCCTCAACGGCTCTCTGAGAGGAAGGATCCATATCCTATTCAAAATAAGAAAGATAAACAGATCTGCGTTAGTGTCACCTCGACTCTTACAAATGCAATGCATGGTATGGACTCAATCTAGGCCCAGAAACGCCTAAACCGTGCTCTGATACCACTAAATGTGACACCCTTACCCGTACAAGATACCCGAGTAAGTAATGCCACACGTGTACCAAGACACTATAATATTCCTCAATTAATTTATATCATACTTTTGCATATAATTTATGAAATACAATTTGTTTAAGCCATTTATCAAAAGTATTATTCATTTAAGGTTCCGAAAATTTTAAAGAAAATCCGGCGGAGTACCGGCTAAAAATGGAGAAAACCGTTCTTCGGAACCTGTTAAAAACACTTCCAATAAACAAATTCATTCATTCTCAACTTCAATATCATCACAAAACTCAATATCAAGATTTGAACAATTTTTCAGTTTCAGGTTTCAACAACCTTTTCATTTCTCAACATCCATTTCTCATATACAAGCAATAAATACATGCTCAAATCTTGCATTCATAGTCATAACTTTCATTATTTACATAAACATCAAAATATATTACATGAGTTCAAGTACATATGAGAAAATACAAATCTGCTACAAAATATCAAAATGACAAAATGACACCTAGTTCCCTACATATGCAATCGCAGTAGTGAGGTGACACTGACATCGAGCAGAATCGGATGGACTCACCCATGCGTGGTCTACCGGGCTCACGGTCGGAATGTCCATTACCTAAGCGTGTCTAAATCAACGCGCTAAGCAATAATGCTTAGTGGTGCAATAATATAATAGAAGAAATTGGCAAGAAAATAAATGTGTATGCAAAGTGTATGCTTTCTTTGTTTGATTTTGGTATATTCATTAATTCATTAACTTTGTTCACTTTTATTCATTTGGTTGCCCCAAGTAACCTACACTAGACGATCGGATCGATAACGGGTAACCGCACGGGTACCTAGTACCTCGGCCGTCACACCATCGGTCACATATGCATCTCCGGTGTGCGAGCGCTAACAAGTGTAAATAATATCGTGCACAAGGCCAAGTCTCAATGCAAAGTCGAATGGCTAAAAGCCATGAAATCACGCAGAATGGCATTTTTGCCATGTGCGATCGCTAATGAACTCTATTGGCATGCCAAACTATCCAAACCAATCTTGTTAGGTATACTAGGGCATTTGAAACTCTTAAATTCGTCTCTTTGTGAATTTCAATTTTTGGTGTTACTATTCATCATTGGTAAACAAAAATGTTGACTTTTAGAATAAAAATGTGTACATCAACTTTGGCACTCCCAACATACCACATTTGGTGTTTAAAACTTGTTGGCATTAAGTGTTTTGCCATTCCAAAGTGTAACTCAACACAAACAGATTTTTCAGTTTTGGTGAGTCAACTTCACTGTTCCATTGGACACTGTTACTGTTGGAATTTGAGGAAATGTAAAACATGAAAGTTGTTCCTTATTTTGTCTAGTTGAATTTCCTTTTTTGAATCACTCCATTTGGAGTTTTGTAGCTCCAGATATGGCTCAAAAACCCAGGCTGTCCGGATATGCAGTCTGCAGAATTTTACCATATCTACAGTGCATGAACAGTGACTTGAGTCACTTGGTTGAATGGGTTCTGGCCATAATTTGGGGTAGGTTCCTTCATGAAAGTTGTTTGTCTATGTCTTAACTTGTTGCTGTAAAAATTTCAGACCAATTGACCAAATCTACAGTGACTTATGGCCTAATGTTCATTTGGTCAAATTCTGCAGAGGCAGTTTTAGGGTTCCGGATTGTGGCTGAGTTTTGACCCTTTTGCTTTGGTCTTTTGGGCATGGTTTCTTCAGCAAAAATGTGCCATTATAAGCCTAGTTTCATGTCCAATTGGCCAAACATCAATTGGACAAGCACAGCCCAAGTTATGGCAGTGCAAAGGGACTGAAATTTCAGTCCCTATGCTGCTGTCCATAGGGCAGTTTATACTTTCACTTTACCATCTCATTTTTCAGTTCTAATTAGGGTCAACCTACCTAAAATGGTCACTAATTGACCATTAAAAAGTTCCCTAACCATTTCCTAAGCTAAGTCACAATTTCACCTACACAACCCTAATGTCCAAACTCATTACTCATACACTTTGATTAACATACTTACTTAAGTCTCCATGCATATTAATACTTTAACCATGATTTCCAACCATTCTAAGCTTATCAAACAATCAACCTCAATCTCCCATAGGGCTGCCTAAATTCTTTAGTAGAGATACACATGGATTTGTTTCATTATTTCACAATTTTTCATTCATTACAAGCATAGATCATGGAACTAATGAGTTTTAAACTTCATATATGCACTAACCTTGTTTGGGCAGAATTTCCAAAGCCCTAAACTCCAATTTCTTCCTTCTTCTAGGCTGCCAAGAGACCATGCAAGGTACTAGAACAAACTTTAGTGAAGCTAGGTTATGATTTTAGGGTGAAACAAGGTAGGAATTTGAGCTTGCTTATTTGAACTTCAATGGAGGTTTCTAGGTGTGTTTAGCTGGGTAGGGAATGAAGAGGGCTGCTACAAATTTTGGTAAATTTAGTATTCATTTAGTCTTTTATTTAGTTAGTCAAAGGGTGGTTAAATTGTGATTGGTCCAAATAACATTAATGACATCACCATGATGCCATAAATAAGCTTTTTCCTCATTTTCTTTCCTTTTCTCCACTACTCATTTTCAATTTGATTTCTAGTAATGTTTATTCATATTTTATGTTATATTAATTATTTACTCAACTGGACAAGTCGGCCAAAAATCACCTCGGAAGGCGAAATGACCAAAATGCCCTCCGTTTGGCTTAACGGGTCAAAATCGTCTGTACTGATTGAAAAATTTTTCTAGGTATTTTCTTGGCATTCTAATGCCATGGGAACCTCAATTACCCTTCTCTGGAGTTCCAAAAATTATTTTAGACTTTTTCAACCGGGGCTAGGGCTCCTCGTTGCGAACGCAACTTCCCTCCGATGACCCATCGGCAGGCACTCGTTTATTTCAGTTGTATTTTATTTCTAAAATTTTTACTAAATTTTTCTTATTAATATTTGAGTTAATTAGGGTTCTGACTTTAGTTTAAATATTTTTCGGACGTTCTAGTCGTCTGGACCGACACCGATCAGGAGCAGTAGGATGTAGGGAGTGGGTATCGGGAGGGTGTTACAACTCTTCCCCTCTAATTTAAATTTTGTCCTCGAAATTTACCTGATGCAAACAGTTGAGGGAACTGTTGCCTCATCGACTCTTCACTTTCCCAAGTTGCCTCCTCGGTGTTGTGGTGCCTCCAAAGCACTTTCACCAATGGAATTTGCTTGTTCCTCAATTCTTTTACTTCCCGAGCCAGGATCCGTAGAGGTTCCTCTTCATATGTCAAATCATTTGTATTTCAATTTCTTCTCTGGAGATGACATGCGAAGGATCTGAGCGATATCTTCTGAGCATAGACACGTGGAACACATTGTGGATCTTGTCCAGCTCTGGTGGTAAAGCTAGCCTATAGGCCACTGGACCCACACGTTCAATGACTTCATATGGGCCAATGAACCTAGGGCTTAACTTACCTTTCCTTCCAAACCTCAATACCTTCTTCCATGGTGACACCTTGAGGAACACTTTGTCGCCAACCACATATTCTATTTCTTTTCTCTTGGTCGGCATAAGATTTTACATGCATGCAGGCAACCTTCAAGTTGGCTTTGATTATTTTCACTTTTTCCTCAGCCTGTTTCACTACCAGTTTGTCTTCTCCCAATTCAGTCCAGCACACTGGAGTTCTACATTTTCTCCCATACAGTGCTTCATACGGGGCCATTTGAATACTAGCTTGGTAGCTATTGTTGTATGCAAATTACGCGATGGGAGGTATCTATCCCGACTTCCTCAAACTCAATGACACAACTCCTCAAAGATATCCTCAAGGACGACAAGTATTTCACGAAATTGTTATCATTTCAATTCAATATTTGTATCAATTTCATGGGATTCAATTGTTTACGGATTACTCTTTACGATTGCCCATCCGTCGAGGATGGAAAGGCATCTTTGAAATGGAGTTGTGTACCCAAGGATTCATGCAATTTCTTCCAAAATCTCGATGTAAACCTTGGGTCTCGATCAGATATGATGGAAAGTGGAATTCCATGCAGTCTAACTATCTCACTGATATACAATTCTGCTAACTTCTCCAGTGAGTAGTCAGTCCTAACTGGCAGAAAGTGTGCTGACTTTGTCAATCTATCAACTATCACCCATGCTGCATCATGCTTCTTCCGGGTGAGAGGTAGGCCACTTACAAAATCCATGGTGACCCGATCCCATTTCCATTCAGGTATGCGTATAGGCTGTAGCAAACCCGATGGAACTTGATGTTCTGCCTTGACTTGCTGACATGTCAAGCATCTAGTCACATAGTCAGCTATGTCTTTCTTCATACCAGGCCACCAATACTGAAGCTTCAGGTCATGATACATCTTTGTACTTCCTGGGTGCATAGCATATACACTGGTGTGTGCCTCTTTCAGAATACTGGCCTTCAATTCCCCATTATCTGGTACACACAGTCTTCCTTTGAAATACAGACACCCATCTGCCTTCGCCTCATAGTCAGTTGCTTTTCCCTCTGAGATCTTGCTCATAATAGCCATTAACTTCTTATCTGCCTTTTGCCCATCTAATATCTGTTGTAGAGTTTGGCCTCACTTGCAACTCACCAAAATAGCTCCATCTCAAACCAAGGATAGACGGGCATTCAATGATCTCAAAGTCATGATGGACTTTCTGCTCAAAGCATCAGCAACTACATTTGCCTTCCCAGGATGGTAGTCAATTACACAGTCATAATCCTTCAGGAACTCAATCCATCGCCTCTGTCTAAGGTTGAGCTCCTTCTGGGTTGGCAATTATTTCAGGCTTTTGTGGTCAGTGTAAATATAGCACTTTTCACCATACAAGTAATGCCTCCATATCTTCAGTGCGAAGATAATTGCTGCAAGCTCTAGATCATGGGTAGGGTAGTTCTGCTCATGTGGCCTTAACTGCCTGGAAGCATAGGCGACCACCTTCCCCTCTTGCATCAATACACACCCTAACCCATTATGTGAGGCATCACTGTAGACCACAAAGTCCTTCCTGACACTTTGTGTGCTGCTGGTGCCTCTGTCAACATAGCCTTCAATTTCTCAAAGCTGTGCGACACTTGTCATTCCAATCCATCGACATTCTTGTGTAACAACTTGGTCATTGGAGCGGCTATTAGGAAAATCCTTCACAAATCTTACGTAATACCAGCTAGCCCCAAGAAGCTTCGACCTCGGTTGTATTTACGGGAGGCTTCCATTCCATCATCGCTTCTATTTTCTTGGGATCCACCTAATCCCATCAGTGACACTATGTGTCCAAGGAATGCAATCTCATTCACCAAAAGTCACACTTGGACAACTTAGCATCTGACTTCTTTTCATGAGGTTTGCGTAACAATCCTCAAATGTTCATCATGTTCTTCCTGGTCTTGGAGTACACGAATGTCATCAATAAAAACCACTACGAACCGATCTAGGTATGGATGAAAGATACGGTTCATAAGGTCCATGAACGCCTGGTGCATTTGTTAGGCCAAAGGGCATCACCAGAAATTCATAATGCCCATACCGGGTCCTGAATGCAGTCTTGGGCACATCTACATCTTTCACCCTCAGCTGATGATACCCTGATCTGAGATCAATCTTAGAAAATACTCCTGCTCCCTTCAACTGATCAAACAGATCATCAATTCTAGGCAACGGATATTTATTCTTCACAGTCACTTTATTCAACTGCCGGTAATCAATACAAAGCCTCAAAGTCCCATCTTTCTTTTTCACAAACAGCACTGGAGCTCCCCATGGTGACACACTGGGGCGTATGAACCCCTTATCAAGCAACTCTTGTAACTGAGTTTTCAACTCCCTCAATTCAGTAGGTGCCATCCTATAAGGAGCAATGGAAATGGGTGCTGTACCTGGCAGTGTCTCAATAGCAAATTCGACTTCCCTTTCTGGTGGCAAACCAGGCAACTCTTCAGGAAATACTTCTGGGAAGTCTCTCACTGTGGGTATGTCACCCAAGTTTGGCTTAGCCTGCCTAGTATCCACCACATGTGCTAGGTAGGCTTCACAGCCTTTTCTCATCATTCTTCTTGCAACTGTGGCTGAGATGACATTGGACAAGAAATCTGTCCTTTCCCCCACAACTGTGATCTCATTACCTTCAAGGGTTTTCAAAGAAATTCTCTTCAATTTGCAATCAACTATTGCCTGATGACGTGACAACCAGTCCATTCCCAAAATCACGTCAAACTCGTGGAAGGGCAACTCAATCAGGTCTGCCGAGAATTCATACCCTTGAATCCTTAACGGGCAACCCTTGTATACCTTGTTCACCACTACACTGTGGCCCAATGGATTAGTGACCAGAATGTCTTGGTCACTCTCCCCTACTAGTATCCCCCTTTCTACGGGTAGGTTGATGCAGATGTATGAATGAGTGGATCCTGGATCCACCAATGCATGCACAGGAGTATTGTAGAGGGAGAACGTACCCCTGATGACGTCCGGGGCATCTTGCTCCTTCTGAGCTCTCAAGGCATAATTTCTGGCAGGTGGTCTGTTATCTAGCCTCTCTGCTGGCTCAAATGTAGGCCTCTGAGATGGTCCCACAGCTTCGGATTTACCCGACCTTCTACCCCTTGGTGGTGCAGGAGCAGGTCTGTCTGCTTGTGTTGGAGCAGCTGTAGTAGTTCTGCGTGGGCAGTTCCTCAGTTGATGTTGCTCGACCCACATCTCAAGCAAGCACCGATTACTCTCCAACATTCCCCCTTATGCCATTTCGGCGGTGTGGACATGTAGGAAATCTTTGGGGGTCCCCTGAACCCCATCCTCGAGAGCGCCCTTGATGGTGTGGGTGACCTCTCCTAGGGGTAAGCGTGGCACTGGGCCCCTGGGGTGACCACGACCTGTGGCTGACCGAACTGTGCAGGAGGACCCTTGAACTTCTTCCACGATGCAGAGGCTGAACTAGACCGACCGGTCCCTCTTCTGCTGTCTCTCTCTTCTAGTCCACTCACTAATTCTCACTTTTTAACCTTTATGGCGACTTCCACTAACTTGGTAAATTCTGATTCCCAAGGCGGTGAGTGGATCTTGATGTTGTCATTTAGTCCCTCTTCAAATCTCTTACATCTTTCAGTTTCATTTGGGACTATCTCGCTTCGATAACGGCTTAATCGAACAATCTCCTTCTCATACTCGGCCACTGACAACTGCCTTTGCCTCAGATTAATGAATTCCCTTCTTCTCTCTTCTAGGTATACAGTACCCACATATTTCTTCTTTAACTCAGAGAGGAAGAAGTCCCCAGTTACAGCTTCTTGCTGCACTTCTCTTGACACAGTGTCACACAATCCATAGTCATCATCTTGCAGCAAAGAGATGGCAGCTTCGTGTTTGCTCTGAGTACAGTGGAGCTGTTTAGGACTCTGCACTGCTCAACCAATTCTCATCGTGAGTCATCTTCTCTCTTGCCATAGAAATCCACTGCCCCAAATTTTCTTAGTCTCTCCAAGTGTGTTTTCTGCTGTGGAGCTGGTGGTGGTGGTGGTGCTGCTGGCATTACCCCAGCCATCTGTCTAAAGAAGTCGGCCATTTGTTGGAACATGGCACGTGGAGGTGGCGAGCTCTGCTTGGTGGCGGAGCAGATTCTCTCATGCCCCCAGTCTCAGCTGCTGCAGGTGGAGCATGACTCTCCACTTCCTCCTCAACGGCTCTCTGAGAGGAAGGATCCATATCCTATTCAAAATAAGAAAGATAAACAGATCTGCGTTAGTGTCACCTCGACTCTTACAAATGCAATGCATGGTATGGACTCAATCTAGGCCCAGAAACGCCTAAACCGTGCTCTGATACCACTAAATGTGACACCCCTTACCCGTGTACAAGATATGCGACTAAGTAATGCCACACGGTGTACCAGCACACTCTAATATTCCTCAATTAATTTATATCATACTTTTGCATATAATTTATGAAATACAATTTGTTTAAGCCATTTATCAAAAGTATTATTCATTTAAGGTTCCGAAAATTTTAAAGAAAATCCGGCGGAGTACCGGCTAAAAATGGAGAAAACCGTTCTTCGGAACCTGTTAAAAACACTTCCAATAAACAAATTCATTCATTCTCAACTTCAATATCATCACAAAACTCAATATCAAGATTTGAACAATTTTTCAGTTTCAGGTTTCAACAACCTTTTCATTTCTCAACATCCATTTCTCATATACAAGCAATAAATACATGCTCAAATCTTGCATTCATAGTCATAACTTTCATTATTTACATAAACATCAAAATATATTACATGAGTTCAAGTACATATGAGAAAATACAAATCTGCTACAAAATATCAAAATGACAAAATGACACCTAGTGCCCTACCGATGCACTGCAGGTAGTGAGGTGACACGGACATCGAGCGAATCGGATGGACTCACCCGATCATGGTCTACTGTGCTCACGGTCTGAATCTCCATTAGCTAAGAGTTGCAAAAGCAACGCGCTAAGCAATAATGCTTAGTGGTGCAATAATATAATAGAAGAAATTGGCAAGAAAATAAATGTGTATGCAAAGTGTATGCTTTCTTTGTTTGATTTTGGTATATTCATTAATTCATTAACTTTGTTCACTTTTATTCATTTGGTTGCCCAAGTAACCTACACTAGATGACTGGACTGGATAAACGGGTAAACTGGCACTGGGTATCAAGTACTCGGCCGTCACACCATCGGTCACATATGCATCTCCAGGCAAATGTAACGGCTAACAAGTCAGAATAATATCGTGCACAAGGCCAAGTCTCAATGCAAAGTCGAATGGCTAAAAGCCATGAAATCACAGAATGGCATTTTTGCCATGTGCGATCGCTAATCGAACTCTATTGGCATGCCAAACTATCCAAACCAATCTTGTTAGGTATACTAGGGCATTTGAAACTCTTAAATTCCAATTTGTGAATTTCAATTTTTTTGGTGTTACTATTCATCATTGGTAAACAAAAATGTTGACTTTTAGAATAAAAATATGTACATCAACTTTGGCACTCCCAACATACCACATTTGGTGTTTAAAACTTGTTGGCATTAAGTGTTTTTGCCATTCCAAAGTGTAACTCAACACAAACAGATTTTTCAGTTTTGGTGAGTCAACTTCACTGTTCCATTGGACACTGTTACTGTTGGAATTTGAGGAAATGTAAAACATGAAAGTTGTTCCTTATTTTGTCTAGTTGAATTTCCTTTTTTGAATCACTCCATTTGGAGTTTTGTAGCTCCAGATATGGCTCAAAAACCCAGGCTGTCCGGATATGCAGTCTGCAGAATTTTACCATATCTACAGTGCATGAACAGTGACTTGAGTCACTTGGTTGAATGGGTTCTGGCCATAATTTGGGGTAGGTTCCTTCATGAAAGTTGTTTGTCTATGTCTTAACTTGTTGCTGTAAAAATTTCAGACCAATTGACCAAATCTACAGTGACTTATGGCCTAATGTTCATTTGGTCAAATTCTGCAGAGGCAGTTTCAGGGTTCCGGATTGTGGCTGAGTTTTGACCCTTTTGCTTTGGTCTTTTGGGCATGGTTTCTTCAGCAAAAATGTGCCATTATAAGCCTAGTTTCATGTCCAATTGGCCAAACATCAATTGGACAAGCACAGCCCAAGTTATGGCAGTGCAAAGGGACTGAAATTTCAGTCCCTATGCTGCTGTCCATAGGGCAGTTTATACTTTCACTTTACCATCTCATTTTTCAGTTCTAATTAGGGTCAACCTACCTAAAATGGTCACTAATTGACCATTAAAAAGTTCCCTAACCATTTCCTAAGCTAAGTCACAATTTCACCTACACAACCCTAATGTCCAAACTCATTACTCATACACTTTGATTAACATACTTACTTAAGTCTCCATGCATATTAATACTTTAACCATGATTTCCAACCATTCTAAGCTTATCAAACAATCAACCTCAATCTCCCATAGGGCTGCCTAAATTCTTTAGTAGAGATACACATGGATTTGTTTCATTATTTCACAATTTTTCATTCATTACAAGCATAGATCATGGAACTAATGAGTTTTAAACTTCATATATGCACTAACCTTGTTTGGGCAGAATTTCCAAAGCCCTAAACTCCAATTTCTTCCTTCTTCTAGGCTGCCAAGAGACCATGCAAGGTACTAGAACAAACTTTAGTGAAGCTAGGTTATGATTTTAGGGTGAAACAAGGTAGGAATTTGAGCTTGCTTATTTGAACTTCAATGGAGGTTTCTAGGTGTGTTTCGGCTGGGTAGGGAATGAAGAGGGGCTGCTGCAAATTTTGGTAAATTTAGTATTCATTTAGTCTTTTATTTAGTTAGTCAAAGGGTGGTTAAATTGTGATTGGTCCAAGTAACCTTAATGACATCACCATGATGCCATAATTAAGCTTTTTTCCTCATTTTCTTTCCTTTTCTCCACTACTCATTTTCAATTTGATTTCTAGTAATGTTTATTCATATTTTATGTTATATTAATTATTTACTCAACTGGACAAGTCGGCCAAAAATCACCTCGGAAGGCGAAATGACCAAAATGCCCTCCGTTTGGCTTAACGGGTCAAAATCGTCTGTACCGATTGAAAAATTTTTCTAGGTATTTTCTTGGCATTCTAATGCCATGGGAACCTCAATTACCCTTCTCTGGAGTCCCAAAAATTATTTTATAATTTTTCCCCCGGGTCTAGGGCTCCTCGTTGCGAGAACCGCAACTTCCCTCCGGTGACCCATCGCTTGGGCACCGGCTCGTTTGACTCAGTTGTATTTTATTTCTAAAATTTTTACTAAATTTTTCTTATTAATATTTGAGTTAATTAGGGTTCCTGACTTTAGTTTAAATATTTTTCCGGACGTTCTAGCTGTCCGGACCGACACCGGTCACCGGAACAGTAGGATGTACGGAGTGGTTATCGGGAGGGTGTTACAGTTTTTCAATTTATAGCCGGCACTCTGCCGGATTTTCTATAAAATTTGCGAAAAAATTTAGATTTATCAAAAATTATAAATAAATGAATAAAAAGGGATTAATTGAAATTGAAACATGAATTGGTGTTCCGACACACTGAGTGGCATAACTTGCTCGGCTACACTGTAGAGGGGTAAGGGGTGTCACAGTGTTGATCAAGATGGAATCTGTTCCTCTAAGGAAATAGGGATAAAATCCTATGTTCATTTAATTGTTTTTTATGTTTCAAGTTCCTGACCAAGACAGATAGATTTAATTAGAAAAGAGTTTCTGATGAGAAAATCTTTTTAATCAAGAACTATAATTAAAAGAGAACATAATATTCATAGCAAATGGGTTTGACATAAACCATGACTCCAGCTTTAATTGGGATTTTGTAACAGAGAGATTCTAGTACATGGTAACATATGATTATAGGTTCATTTAAGGTAAACCTTATTACTGATTGGGTGGCTATGGCATGCTATGCTAGGTGTTAACCATAGTCTATGAGCTGCATAAAATGATTTAGAGAAATTAATTATGGTAAGAAAGAGTTCTGATGATATTATGAGTTGATATCATGTCTTATTGCCAATTAGTGATGAGCCTAGTAAGTCACACACATACACAAGTAATCACCAAATTAAATATGATTTAATTAATTAATTAATTAAAGAGTTTAATTGATTAATTAAATAGGTTTGATTTACAATTAGATTGTAAAGTCCCTAGCATGGCTTGAAACCAAATCTAGATTATTAGATGTATAATATAAGTTAAATTTATATTTAAAGTGTTTAAATATGAATTTAATTAATGAGAAATTAATTAATAGAGATTAATTAATTAATTTATATTTGATATAAATTGATTAGAAGAAGAGAAATAATTATTTTGGATTGAGAGTTCAAAATAAAGACATAGGGGTATTTTGGTCATTTTAGAAGGTGACATGTTGGTGACACATGGTACTACATATAATTTTGCCAAATGTCTTTTAATCATGTAAGATGATCAAAGTCAAGATTAAATATAGGTTTGACACTTGGCAGAATGTGATTGGGTCAATTAAACCTAGAGCCAATCAGAAGGTGACATGTGGCAAAGGTTTTAAGTAGTGACCTAGCTATATAAGTGTAAGGATGAAAGAACAAACAGACAATCTGCTCATTCTCAAAAAGGTACCGCTACCTTTGGCTCCTCTCCCTTCTCTTCTTCTTCATCTCTCATCGTTTGAGAGAGATTAGCAAACAATCTCTTGAATTAAAAATACTAGAAATTGTTTCTAGTGTCCTGTTTACATATGTAATCTCTAAAAATGCAAAACTTGATTTTCTAATTCATAAAAAAAGCTTTAGAAGCTGTTCAAGGGCTGCCATAGGTGATCTTGGTGTGGACAAGCTAGAGGGACAACATTTGGTGTTCTAAAGACGCATCCCAAAGGTGCTAAACACACTGCAGTGTATCAAGAGGTTAGTGCACTTGTTCTTGATCTAATCTAGGGTTCTTAAAATTAATCTGATTAATTCTAAAATCTTAAATGGCAAATGGAGATCCAAAAACATATTAAAAGAGTTTTAATATGCTATTTATCATTGAAATCAGATAGATAAAAATAAATATTACATGATGCATGTAACCCTAGGTGAAAAATTTTTGAATTCAATGATATAAACTTGTATTTTTCATGCTTCCACTCCCTTCAATTGGTATCAGAGCCACTATATTTGCCATTTAGATTGTTGATTATATGATTTAATTATGTGGTATAATCATGAGATGATAGATCCATTGCTGGTTGCAAAGAAAGGTGGCGGCTTAGTGATGAACACCATTGTGTGCACAAGGTTTGTTCATCCCTTATGGTGCGCATGGTTTTGGGCAATGTTTGTGCAATTGTTGTATGATCTAATGATCATAATTATGTCCATTTTAGGTGTAATTAAATTATTTAATTAGAGTTTTAATCACACAATTAAATTTTGATTCAAATATGAATTTTAAAAATTGTTTGAATGTGATTCAAATCTGAATTTTAAAAGTTGTTTAAATGTGATTCAAATCTAAATTTTAAAAGTTGTTTGAATGTGATTCAAATCTGAATTTTAAGATTTGTTTGAATGTGATTCAAATCTAAATTTTAAAAATTGTTTGAATGTGATTCAAATCTGAATTTTCGAATTTGTTTGAATGTGATTCAACTATGAATTTTTAAATTTGTTTGAATGTGATTCAAATATGAATTTTTAAATTTGTTTGACTCATATTCAAATATGGATTTTTAAATTGAATATGAGATATTCAATTTAATTTAAGTATGTATATTTTATTTAGTTGTTAAATAGTGATATGCATGATGGATGCTCATGGACTATAAAAGACCAATGTGATTGGATTTATTTCTTTTATGTTTCTTTGGGTTGTAATTTAAATTAATTTATTTTAATTTATTTTAGGCATGTATTATTAAGGTTGTAATAATTTTTGGATTGTAATTTCATTTATTTAGTTCTTGTAAATTCGCCTTGGTATGCTAAGGATTACTATGTAATTGGATTGCAAGAATATCAAGGAGGTCAAGAGCATTGGTGGGACCAGTGGGAGGAATTCAAGATCAAGTGTTGATTATATACTCCTTCAGCAACTCTTGTAATATGAATGAATGAAATGCACCTAGGAATGCCCATATTCAATTCTTGGTGGCTCAGAATTGAATCCTGTAACACCCCTATTTGCATAGCCTGGTATATGTTACTGTTCCGGTGACTAGTATCGGTCCGAACAATTAAAAGGATTAGAACTGTGTTTAAGACACCTAGTTAAGTCCTGAACACAAATAATTAGTAATTGTCAATTAGTTAAGTATAAATAAGAAAAACAGAACATAAGAAGTTAAATGAGCCGAGAGTCACAGCGATGGGTGACCTTCTCGAGAAGGACTACGAAGTCGATTTAAACTTAAATTTCGAACTGTAAAATATGACGCTACGGTCCTTAGGACTATTACGAACACATTGGAAAAGAGAAAATTACGAAAAAGAATTGTTAAGCCAGTCAATAATTAGGTCAGGGAGCCGGAAGAAATATTGAATTATTTGCAAACCGGGTTGAACCGGCAAGGGGCAATTTGGTCAATTGACCCCGAGAGCTGACTCCTGACCTAACTGTCAAATAAAATTGGAGAAAAAAAATTTTCAGAATCGGAAATTAAATTAAAGAACTAATAGAAAAATAAATAAAAAAAAAAAGTAAAAAGTGATGACATTATGCATGACCTCATGCATGATGCAATAAATATTATAATTAAAATTTAATTAATTTAATTTATGGTCTTCCTAAAGGATAAATTCATAAAAGAAAAAGAAAAGAAAAAAAAAAAGGCTTCATCTTCTTCAAAAACATGAACCATCTCTCTCTCACCTCTCCCTCACCAAAACTCCATGGAAGCTTATTTTGAGCTTGATCAAACCTTAAATCCCACCATAGAAAGTTAAACTTCCATTATTAAATCTTGATTTCAAGCTTTGATAGAGAACTTGACAACAAAAAGAAGAAGAAAGGAAGAGGTTTTGAAGAGGTGAAAATTCTAAGTAAGGTTAATAAGCAAACTTCCATTTCTTAGTTTAATTTCTATGTTTTTGGTTCAAATAGCTTAGATTTTAACTTAAAATTAAAAGAAAGTAATTGTTGGAGGACAAGAGGAAAATTTGGCCAGCTAGGCTTTTGATGTGTATGTGCATGAATTTGATTGAATTCAAAGTGTAGGTAAGTGGGTATGAGTATGGAAGTGATGTTGGGATGCATTGTAGTAGTTAAATGAAACATATTGGTGAATTAGGGTTTGGCACCTAGGGTTTAGAAGGAAAAATTATGAGAATTGGATAAATGGTGTGTTTGACCTTGTTTGAGATGAAAAATGGTCATTTGTGACTAATAGAGATGTGCTGGAAGTGTTAAAAGTGAGTTTAAATTCGGACTGAAAATGGCCATGCTATAGGCAGCAGGACCAAGGTCCCTTTGAGGGACCAAAACTAAAACTTTACAAGTCCAATTGGTGTGAGACCAATTGGGAATGAAAATAGACACAAAATGGAACATTTTTCATATAGGAATCGTGTCCAAAAAGTGACCAAAACCTAGTGAACAAATTGACTAAATCTGGATTTATGTAGTCTGACCTGTACAAAAATGTTCATTTGGCCATAACTTGGGCTAGGTAGGTCTAAATAACCTGAAATTTTACTAGTGGACAGCTGAGACGTAGACCTAAAACTTTCATGGAGAACACAAACCCAAATTATGCCCTTAACCAAGTCATTTGGCCACCCAAATTTGGTGACCTAAAACTGTCAGAACCAGTTTGGTGCCCAGAAATCTGGGTTAAGTCCAATTCGGTAGCCATGATTCAAATGGCTATAACTTGATCTATAAAACTCCAAATAGAGTGATTCAAATAGGAGAATAAAGTTAAGACAATAGGGAACATTTTCTATGAAGAAATTTTTGCCAAATTCTAACAGAAAAATGACCAATGAAACAGTGCAACTTAAGACACCAAAACTGAAAATTTGTAAATTTGCCTAAAAGACTTAGAATTTGAGAAAACAACCAAAACTAACAAATTTAGTTACCAAAATGTGGTACGTGGGTGAAATAGGAATTTCCATACCTATTAAGCCTTAGAAAGTCAACAAATTGACTTGAATAATATCATGAATAGTAACCCTGAAATACAAATTTTAAAGAACATCAAGTTTAGCATATTAAAGTTAGGTATAAGTAGATTTGAATTTATTTTTGGAGTTATGATAAATGGTGATACTGAAACACTGTGAAACTGTGTGTTTCAGTGAAAAAGAATACCGAGAAAGAATCCGAGACATCGAGTCAAGGCTAAAAGGCGACTCGTATAAAGTTTGTGCACAACTAACTATTTTGTTACTTTTCACTTCTAAATTGATTTGAATAAGTTTATTTTATAATTTATAATTTTGTTGTATTGAGGATTTTAATTTGTTGAATGAAATTGTATAAATTAAATGTAAATTTTCTTGTGCATTTAAGGATTTGTTGCATGGTTTTGAGAATTGTAAATTTTAAGTTTGATGTGCTGCCAACCTTGAGCATGAATTTATGATGATTAAATATGTTGATTATTTGTAAACAATTTGTAAATAGAAATTGTTTTGAATATGATTTGAAACCACAGTTGACATGGCAAAATATGTTGTGAATTCTCATTAGCTTGTCTAGTGAGATATCTCCACCACTAGATGGGGCAAGTTCCTTCCTCTCTGGCTTGCCAGTTGGGGAAGAGTTTGAATGAGTACTCATATATACTAGCTAGTCTTTGTTCCTCCCTTTTAGCCTCGGTTATTAGAGGAGTGTGAAATGTCATGGTGTACAACACGACATCTATTTGAATTTTGGGTCATGGGTTTAACTGTGTGAATTGTTGGTAACGCCCTTTAAATTATGCATAGTTTGATAAATTGTGGTTGAAATAAATAATTTGTCAGTGATTCAAAATATTTTTGTATTGTTTCGGGATTTAAAAGAAATGTAGACAAATAGTTACTATTTGATCAAAACGTTATTCAAATGAATAATTTGTATGAATGAAAATATTGATTTATGAATGTTATGAAT
This sequence comes from Hevea brasiliensis, assembly GCF_030052815.1. Lineage (NCBI taxonomy): Eukaryota > Viridiplantae > Streptophyta > Magnoliopsida > Malpighiales > Euphorbiaceae > Hevea > Hevea brasiliensis. Next base: position 50,148,270 of record NC_079494.1, read on the forward strand.
TTTGAAGAATTTAGAAATTTTAAATTTTTATTTGTTATGAATTGTCAAGCATAACTTGTATTAAGATTTAAATTATTAGTTTGTGCACCACTGAGTTCACCACTCAGCGATAGCTTTGTATGCTGTCGCAGGTGAAAGAAAATATAAAGCAGCTGAGTAAGATTACTGAAAAGGCATAGTGAGACTATCTTCGGGTATATCATAGGTATACCCTTGTACTTTAGTTTTTGATGTAATTCTGTAATTGTATGTATGAAATTTACTTTGAGCAGTTGTACCAACTCTTTTGTAATATATTTTTGGATTGTAATGAAATACAAATTATGATAAGGTTATCTTGAGATTTTATGTATTTATAAAGTTTTGCACTACTAAATTTTTTATGATCCCATTAATGTAAATATTAATTTCATTACCTTAATGAGAGGTTTCAATGTTTGATTTAATTTAAACCGTGTATAGAGTTGCTTGTGTTGAATTGTTGAATTGTGTCTTTATTTTTAGGTTTTGAAGAACTGTTTTCTTAAAATACAGACGGCACTCTGCCGAAATTTTTGTAAAAATTATAGAGATTTTAAATATCTAAAAATTTGATTTATGCTTGGACTTTAAATAAAGGTTTTTAATATCTGAAAAAAATTTTACCCAACAATTTAAAAATGAAGAAAAATTATTTTAAAATCCCTTATAGTATATTTAATGGGTTACCGGTAGGCGAAGTACGATAATTTATTAGATGTACTACGGGAGCATGTTACATCTTACGAGGAGTAGGGTGTGACAAATCCCTTAGAAAGTCCATGATCATACCATATTTACTGTTTATCCATGAATGCATGAGATGTATGGGAATGTATGCAAGTGTATAATATATGCATGATAAATGATAATGTGCAAAGTGAGACCTTAATAGTAATTAGAATGACCATAAAATCTTCCAAACAAATGATTAAGTTGGAAATGCTATAATTAAAGTAATTATAACATGGGCCCTCCATTGGGGCAATTATTTTAAGAAATTTTAAATAGTTGCATATGATGCAATTAATTTAAGAGATATTCTTAAGAATAATTGTTAAGCATGAGACGTTGTGAATATGTAAATGGTTTGGTGGCCAATATTAGATGGACCTAAGGCCATTAAAATTATTTGCATAATTACTGGCTCAATGGGATCAACTTAACTAATACAAGATAAGTCAATAATGGATGTACCTAAGATTTTGAGCATTAGGGGCTAGGTAAAGGATTGAATCTCATATGAGATTTGATGGGCAAGGAGTTGCTCACTTATAGTTTATTGTAATTCCAATAATAGATGTACCTGAGGATGATCAATAGAATTATAAGAATTCAATCACCCACTAGAAATCCATCCAACTAGAATTTTCGTTTTCTACTTTGGAAGTGCAGGATTCGCTAAGTTAGTGGGAGGACCAATTTTATTAAAAGACCATAATCATTTTGGTTAATTACTTGATACATTTACTAATTAATCTGGTTATTTTCTGCAGTTAATTTTCTGATAATAATGAGCACAGAACAACCACCATCATCTAATATCCTTGCAAGCATACTTGATCACAATAGGTTGACAGGACCTAATCTATCTGATTGGCTAAGAAATTTGAAACTTGTCCTAAACCTTGAACATATTGGATATGTTCTAGACTCAAAGGTTCCTGGTCCCTTACCTCTAGAGGCCTCACAAGAAGAACATGAAACTTTGGACAAGTGGAAGGAGCATGATATGAGAGCTAAGTGTTACATGCTTGCTTCTATGAGTAATGAGTTACAGAAGCAGCATGAGAACATGCAGAGTACGAGTGAGATCCTCCTTCACCTACAAGAGTTGTATGGTGAGCACAGCAGGAATGCTAGGTATGAGATATCTAGATAGCTATTAAGCATGAGGATGTCTGAGAGACATAATATTAGGGATCATGTCCATAAGATGATTCGGTTAATTGAGCAGCTAGAACATTTTGACTTTAACATAGATTTCCAACTATAGACGGATTTGATCCTTCAGTCCCTACCTGAGTCATTTGGGAATTTTGTGACAATTTCCATATGACTAAACAGGAATGCACCTTGGCTGGTTTACTCAACATGCTGGTTATTGCCCAAAAGAATATGTCGGCTAATAAATGAAAAGAGGTAGCTTTGATTGCATCATCTTCTGCTAGAAAGTCCAATAAGAAGAAAAGCAAAAAGAAAAAGAAACTTTAGATTCCTGGTCCTTCTAAGAAAATAGCTAAACAGAAAGGGAAAACTAAAGCTGATGGAGGCAAAGGAAAGTGTTTCCACTGCCAGAAGGATGGGCACTGGAAAAGGAACTGCCCAAAGTATCTTGCTTCTCTGAAGACCAAGAAGGATAGACCTTCGGAAGGTATGTTTATATCTTGTTATTTAGATTCTGATGATACTCGTTGTTCATCTATAGCTTGGGTTTTAGATACTGATGCCAGTTCTCACATTTCTTATGATATGCAGGAACTAGCAAATAGTAGCAGCTTACGTTCTCGAGATGTTAGTGTCTGGATTGGCAATGGCTTAATTATTGAAGCTTTAGCCATAGGATCTAAATCTTTTTACATGTCTGGACATATTTTGTGTTTGGATAATATTTTATATGTACCTGATGCATTTAAGAACATCATTTCTATATCTAGTTTGACTAGAAATGGCTATGAATTTTAGTTCACAGATGATGTTTGCAATATTTATTTTGGAAATAAATATGTTAGTTCAGGTTATATGAATGATGGTCTTTATTATTTGGATAATAATGGCAAACACAAAATGAATGCAAGGGATCTAAATGAATGCAATGCCATGGTGAAAATCAACTCAAGTTCAAAATATATTTGGCACTTAATGTTAGGTCATGTTGCAGAAGATAAGATTGCAAAATTGGAGAAAATGGGGATTCTATCCTCATTGGGCTCTAAGCCTACTCCAACTTGTAAATCTTGCCTTCAAGGCAAAATGACTAGATCACCCTTTGTTGGACAAGGGCTAAGAGCTAAAAATATTTTGGAGCTAATACCTAGTGATGTATGCGGTCCATTTAAAGAAATGGCTAAAGGCGGTTTTCATTACTTTATTACCTTTACTAATGATAAATCAAGGTTTGGGTATTTGTATTTGATGAAATACAAACATGAATCCTTTGAAAAGTTCAAAGAATTTAAATCTGAAGTACAAAATCAAACAGGAAAGAGTATTAAAGCTCTTCGATCAAATCATGGAGGTGAATATTTGAGTACTGAATTTCATGAATACTTGAGAGAGCACGGCATTGTTTCCCAGCTGACTCCTCCAGGAAACCATAGCTGAATGGTGTATCTGAAAGGAGAAATCATACCCTATTGGATATGGTACATAGTATGATGAGCTATACTGATATGCCAATCTCTTTTTGGGGATTTGCATTAGAATCAGCTTTGTATATTCTGAATAGGATTCCATCAAAATTAGTTTCTTCCACACCTTATGAGATATGGCATGGAAAAAAACCAAGTCTTAAGCATGTTAAGATTGGGGGTTGTCCAGTTTATATTAAAAGCTGAATACTGATAAATTGGAAACCAGATCAGAAAAGGGTCAATTTGTTGGATATCCAAAAGATAGTTTTGGATACCAATTTTATTTGCCTACATCACAAAAGGTTGTGATAAGTAGAGATGCCACATTTCTTGAACAATAGTTTGTTCAAGAAGGAGGCAAAGAAAGGCAAATAGAGTTAGAATTGGAGAATTCTGACCAACCAACAAATCAGATGGATGGATATTGATCCATTTAGTCAACCTACACCTATTGATGAAATATCTGCAGCTATTCCTCATAAAACAACCAGGGTATCTCACCCACCAGTGAGATATGGTTTCCTTAATGAAGAAGAATAAGAGTTGTCTACTCATGAAGAAGCAGATCATGGAGATGATCCACCTACCTATGAAGAAGCTATATCAGATATAGACTCTTCAAAATGGATTGATGCTCTGAAATCCGAGATTGATTCCATGTAAAAGAATCAAGTTTGGGATCTTGTCGACCCACCTGAAGGTATTGTACCTATAAGAAACAAACGGGTTTTCAAGAAGAAAATTGGTTCTGATGGAAAGGTAGAGACCTATAAAGCAAGGCTAGTAGCGAAAGGGTTTCGCCAAAGGCAAGGAATCGACTATGAGGAGACTTTCTCACTTGTTGCCATGCTTAATCAATTAGGATTCTATTAGCAATAGCTGCATACTATGATTATGAGATTTGGCATATGGATGTCAAAACAGCTTTTCTCAATGGATACATTAAAGAAAACATTTTCATGGAACAACCTAGGGGTTTTGAATCCCAAGATGGTTCCAAAGTATGCAAGCTAAAGCGATCCAGTTATGGGTTAAAGCAGCTTCGAGGAGTTGGAACATCCATTTTGATGAAGCCATTAAGTCATTTAGTTTTATAGAAAATAAGGATGAGCCATGTGTATATAAGAAGGTTAGTGACAGTGATATCACTTTCCTTATCTTATATGTGGATGACATATTATTGATGGGTAATGACACAGGTATGTTGACAACTGTAAAGGTATGGTTGTCAAATACATTCCCCCATGAAAAGACTTAGGGGAGGCAACCTATATTCTTGGGATTCGCATCTATAGAGATAGAGTGAAAAGAATAATTGGTTTATCCCAAAGTTTATACTTGGAAAAGGTGTTAAAGAGGTTTAACATGCTTGATTCCAAGAGAGGATTGTTACCAGTGAGACATGGTATCCACCTTTCTAAAGAGATGTCTCCAAAAACACCTGAAGAAAGAGACAAAATGGCCAGGATTCCATATGCTTCGTCTATTGAAAGTTTAATGCATGCAATGTTGTGTACTAGGCCGGATATGGCATATACTGTTAGTTTGACTAGCAGGTATCAATCCAATCTAGGTTTGAAACACTGGATAGCTGTCAAGAATATCCTTAAGTACTTGAGAAGAACTAAGGATTTATTCTTGATATATGGAGGTGGAGACTTAGGGCCTGTTTGAATTAACTGTTGAATACAACTGATAGCTGTTAGCTGATAGCTGTTACTGTTAGCTGATAGCTGATAACTGATAGCTGATGATAGCTGTTTTATCTTAAGTGTTTGGTAAAATTATATTTAGCTGTTGCTGTTAATATGTGAAATGACTAATAAGGGTATATATCATATAATTTATTTTATTATTTATATAAATATAAAATTATAAATTTATTATATTATATTATTTATTTTATTATTAAATTAAATATATAATTATTAAATTAATATATTATATTATTTAAATAAATATATAATTATTAATCTTTTATATTATATAATTTATTGTAGTATTGAAATAAGAAAAATAATTATTTTTTTAAGATAATTAAATAATTATAAAAATATGGATAAAATAATAAAATAATTATTATTGTTAATAGAAAAATTTATAATTAATTTTAAGTTTTTGGATATAAATAAATATTTTATATTTTATGTTATTAATAAAAAATATTTTAACAAAGTTGAAATATGTTAATTAAAATTATAAATAAAAAAATAAAAATATTAATAATATTAATTTTCAAGTTAAATAAAAAAAGATAATATTGTCAAAATAAAAAATAAAATCATATCAGCTATCAGCTGATGAGAAACAGCTCTAAAAATATAGCTGATACAAACTGCAGCTGATGGGTATTATATCAGTTGCCCATCAGCTATCAGCTCTATCTTTTTAAGCTTGCCAAACACAACAATTTACCTATTTGGATGTCTATCAGCTATCAGCTGTACCCAACAGGTAAACCAAACACCCCCTTACAATTGGATGGTTATACTGATTCTGATTTCCAATCAGATATCGATGATAGAAAGTCTACCTATAACACCCCTCACCCATCTACAGTATAGCCGAGTAAGGCATGCTACACGGCGTGCCGGAACACCTAGTCTGTGATTATTTCATTTCTTGAACTCAATTTGATTTTAAGAAGTCTTTTATGTAATATTCATATCATGTTGATACTATTTTCATACTTTGATAAAATCAGTGTTTTAAGATTGGTAATAAAAATTTGACAAGGTGCCGTCTGTATTTCGAACAAACTGTCCTCCCAAATCTGTTGAAAATAGTTTAATATGATAATATCAAAATCTCAAATATTTCACAATCTCTATTTCTGAGTAAAGTCAATAGACTTTTACAGTCATTAAATAGTTCCATAATACAGTCCATAATAATTTAAATATATCCAGAAATCTCCATATTATTTAATATGTACAAAATATTACAAACTTTAGAGCTTTTATAACATTATAAAATACAAGGCCGAATTTCAAAAATATAACAAAAGTACAAAATACAAGATATCCTAAGTCCTACTATGTATGCAATGCAGTGCAGATGACTTTAGACTCCTGTGCAGGTCTGATGTCTCACCCGGTCGTAGGTCTGCTAGGCTCCCCAGCTGTGTCTCCAATACCTACGCGTTACAAAAGCAACGTGCTAAGCAATTTTGCTTAGTGGTGCCAAATATAAAGAAATATACACTAAAATAAAGTAAATAAAGTGTTTACGAATTTTTGGTGGTGCTATATGTCAATAGATTGGATTTAGCTATTTGAATTTAATAATACTTGAATTATTGCCCGTGTAGCCTATATACTGACCAGACTGGATAAATAGATATACTGGCACTGGCTACCTAGTACCTCGGGCTGTCACACCATCAGTCACAAAGTGTCTCCCGGTGTGCAAATAGCGTGGCTAAAAAGCCATATAGTCAATCTGGCGATAAGCAAAAAATAAATACACAATATGTATAGCTGTAGGCTATTAAAGTCACAGTGCGGCATAATAAGCCATAAAAATACAGTATGGCATGAAGCCATTTACAGAATAGCTGTCAGAATCCTATTGGCATACCAACCTATCCATACTAGTTAACTAGGCAAACTAGGGAACATTATAATTTAATTGTTTAATTCTTCAATTTTTGGAGTTTACTATCTATTATATAATTCACAAGTCAATGCATATGTTGACCTTTTTAGGTAATATGGATAAGTTGTTTCTAGCATCAACATGTCACATATTGTAATTCAATATGTTGCCAATATACTGCAATTTACCATTTTGATAAGTTGGCATTCATTGCCAAATTGCTTCAAGCATCATTATATGTAAATGTCAAATTCTCAATTTTTGGTGTGCTAGATTGGTCTAGCTTAAAGTCCTATTTATCTTGGTTTTTAGCTTCTGGTCAAAGAAGAAAAATTGTAGCTCTATGTCTTATTATACGCGGGGCAAAATTTCAATTCATTCTGAGTTGTATAGACCAAGATATGGTCAGTTTACTAAAGCTAGACAGATTGCACCTTTAGTGCAAAATTTGGTCAATTTTAGATCACTTTTAGTCCTGGCAGTTTTGGCACCCGAATTGTGCAAGTTATTTGACTTTGTTCTGGTCATTTCTGAGCTTTGGTGTCTTCATAAGAAATGTAGCTCTATATCTAAGCTATCCATGGTGACAATTTCAGGTCAATTGGACCTATTTTGAGTGAGTTATGATCATCCTAATGATTACTGTTCATATGGTCAAAAATCTGGGTTGCAAGGTTGCTATTCCGGATTTGGTCATTTTTAAGGTCAGTTTTTAGGCAGAATTTTGGCAACATTTCTACATGAAAGTTGGCCTATTTGGTGTCTAGTTTCACCCCCCATTGGCCTCATACCAATTGGGTTCACAGTTTGGCACTTATGACCTAATTTAGGTACTGCCATCAATGCACAACCTGCACAAAGCACATACACTTCCAAATTGTTGTTCCTTCTCCTCCTCATTACTTCAATATTCAATCAATGAAACTTCCATATATATATTGTACACAATTCCAGCAACAATTTTGGGTAGAACATTCAAGTGCTCAATGCACACAATTCACCATTAAGTTCAACATTCACTTCCACCAAAATTCAAAACATCTCAATGTCAATATTACACATACACTTCAACATACTCATACTTCAATATCACTTACACATGCTGCCCACAATTTAACACTATCATATTTCATTAATAAACTTCATATTCACACACAAATTCATGCTATTATGGGCTGCCAAACATGGCAGTTTGCTCAAAGCATTAAGGTTCCATTTCACACCCTTAATTCAAGCACTACATGCACATACTTAGATTTTAACTTACTACATCCTCCATTTGAGTTAATCAACCATAATTTCCATCCATTAGAGGTAAGAAAAACTCAAATACAACACATAATCATGGCTGCCGAAAATGGACCATTTCATTTCTCAAGATTTTCTTCATTTCTCTTCACCAAAATACTCATCTCAACCTAAACACAAGGTTTACTAAAGCAAGGGAGAGGTTTTGGACACTTACCACTTTTGAAGCTTATCAAAACTTCACCAAATCTTGTTTGTATTGTTGCCAATATCTTCCCCAAGGTAAGTAGGCAAGCTTTAATGAAGGAACCAAGTGAAAATGGTGGCTTGATCATGCACCCATGGAGGTTGCATGTGGGGCGGCCATGGTGGTCTTCAATGGAGTTCTCTCAGCTGGTTATTTCTCAAGGTTGAAGATGATGGTTTCTGTCCACAAATGACTTGTATAGCTGTCCCAAATTAGGAGTTAGTGGAGCACTAGGTAATAGTTTAATGGTTAATTAGTTAAAGTTTCACTATTTGCACATTTAGCTCCATTCTTTTACTATTTACACATTGTATCCTATTTTAATTTTTCATGTCATTTCTAAAGTGTAATATCATTTATTTTTAATGGAAATTGAGCTCAAAAGGTAGCTCTTGGTGTCAAATGACCAAAATGCCCCACTCCGGGTTATATTCCCGATTTTTCAGTAACACCGATTTTTGTTTGTTTCTCGATTTTTCATTTTTCTTTGTACTAATTTATTAATTTTTCTTTGATATTTATAGTGTCAATTACATTTTAATAAACCTTTATTTATTTCTCAAAATTTAATTCCGAGGGTTCCCCGCGGTCCTAGGGTAGGCAACGACCTTCTCGGTGCGGTTACCCATTGCTGCGGTGCTGGCTCGTTTAACTTAGCTTCATTTTCTCTCTTTTACTTTTCTTTGATTTTTCTTGTATTTTCTTTTTATTTATTTCATCATTATATGTCTGTTCACTATCACTGAAATGTAGTTCTAGACATCCTGACTTGCCTAGACTGATATTTGGCCACTGGAGCAACAGAACATACAGAACACGTACAATGGGGATGTTACAACTCTTCCCCTCTAAATAAAAATTTCGTCCTCAAAATTTACCTGATGTGAAAAGCTGAGGGAACTGTTGCCTCATTGTCTCCTCGCTTTCCCATTTTTCCTCTTCCGTGTTGTGGTGCCTCCATAGGATTTTCACTAGTGGAATTGTCTTATTTCTGAGCTCTTTTACCTCTCGTGCCAGGATTTTAATTGGTTCTTCTTCATATGTCAGGTCAGGCTATACCACAATTTCTTCTGCTGATCTTTGATGCACTATGGATGTAATTGGCACCTTTAAAAAGCACCTAGGACCCCAAGTGTTGTCCCTCTAGCTTGTCCACACCAAGATCACTAATGGCCAGCCCCCAATTTGCTTCTCAAGCCTTTGCCAACCAATTATAAATTGGGTTCTTACCTTTAGAGAGGTTGTATGTGTGTATAGGACACTAGAAACAATTTCTAGCAATTTTAATTCAAAGGGAATGGAGTGATTCTCTTTAAATTGATGAGAAAAGATGAAGATAGGAGAGGGAGAAAGAGGTATCGCCACCTTGAGGAAGAGAGAATGTTGTGTTTTGTTCTTCTTTCTTTTCCCTTTTATAATTAGGCTATTAAGTCACTTAAACCCTATGCCACATGTCACCACTATATTGCATTTTATTTTTAATTGACCTAATCACATTAAGCCAAGTGTCAAAACTATACTTAATCTTGACTTTGATCACCTTGCATGATAGGAAGACAAATGGCAACTTTATATGATGCCATGTGTCACCATCTCATGGTGCCACATGTTACCATGTGAATTGAACAAATTACCCTTATGTTGTAATTTTGAGTTCTCAACTCAAAATTATTATTTCTCCTCTTCAAATCATTTTATATGAAATATAAATTAATTAATTAATCTCTATTAATTAATTTCTCACAATTAAATTCATATTCAAATGCTTTAAATATAAATTTAACTTATACTATATATCCAATAACCTAGATTTGGTTTCAAGTCATGCTAGGGACTTTGCAATCTTATTACAAACCAAACCTATTTAATTAATTAATTAAACTCTTTAATTAATCAATTAAATCATATTTTACTTGGTGATTATCTTGGGTGTGTGTGTGACTTACTAGGCTCATCACTAATTGGCAATGAGATATGATATTAACTCTTAATATCATCAGAACTTTTTCTTACCATAAATGATTCTCTAAATCATTTTAGGCATCTCATTGACCATGGTTGACACCTAGCATAGCATGCCATGGCCACCCAACCAGTAACAAGGAATACCTTAAATGAACCTATAATCATATGTTACCATGCACTAGAATCTCTCTGTTATAAAATCCCAATTCGAGCTGGAGTCATGGTTTATGTCAAACCCCATTTGCTATGAATATTATGTTCTCCTTTAATTCCAGTTCTTGATTAATTAGATTTTCTTGTCAGAGACTCTTTTCTGACTAAATATGTTTGTCCTGGCCAGGAACTTAAAATATCAAAAACAATTAAATGAACATAGAATTTTATCCCTATTTACTTAGGGTAACAAATTCTATCTTGATCAACACCTATCTCTATATACTTAGGATAACTAGTAGGAGCCAACACATGCCCACATACCCATACACAGTACAAGTATGAAAGCAGTATCAAACTCAAACCACCTATATACAAGATAACTGTGTTATCTCAGGTCTAAAGATTATATGCACTAATATGATATATGATAATAGATTAACAAGAGTAAACTCTATGAGCTTGTCATATGCATCACTAGTTCGGCGTACTTATCATGTATAAGTGCCTATCATGTTCGTTATATGGCATGAGACTCACCATTCAATCTTATTTATATCTCATATAAATACCTTGGGAACAAACATGATTACAATATTTCTGAATAAGTCATGTTCTGTGTGAAGTATCCTTGATTGTGAACCGATTTATGATACTTTGTGCTAAAAATACTATCACTCATAATCTTAACAACTTAAGAATAGAATTTCTAACAAAATATCAATGGACCTTTTCTATTACACATAAATACATTATGTAAACAAAAAAGTGAAATTGCCTTTTATTAAGAAAATATGTATAAGATACATACTAAATGATATGCTCTAGGGCATACTACTAACACTTAGGACCCCAAATGTTGTCCCTCTAGTTTGTCCACCACAAGCACACACCAAAGTTGTAATGGCAACCCCTAGATTGGCTTCTCAAGCCTCGTCAACCAATTTTGAGATGGGATTTATGCTTTGCGAATGTTGTATGAATGTATTGGGAGTTAGAAACACTTTCTAATAATTTTAATTCAAGAGGAAATCAAAGTTTTTTCCCTTGAATCAATTGAGAAATTGAAGAGGAGAAGGAGACAAAAGAAGTGACGGCAACTTGAGAGAAAAGAGAGAGAAGTGATTTTTTCTTTATTACTTTTCTTTATATACTTAGGTCAAAGCCTCACTAACTCCCTTGCCACATGTCATCACAAGATCCCATCTTGTTATTGTTTGATTTAATCCTATGAAGCCAAGTGTCAAGCTCCATTTAAATCATGACATGTGGTCTTCCATCATAGGAAGACAAGTGGCAAGATCATATGGTGCCATGTGTCACCATCTCATGGTGCCATGTGCCACCATCTCATGGTGTCACATGTCACTATGTGAAAAGACCAATTTGCCCTTACTTTTTAATTTAAGCTCTCAAACCCAAAATTATAATTTCTCCTCTTTAAATCAATTTATATCAAATATAAATTAATTATTCTCCATTAATTAATTTCTCAAAATTAAATTCATATTTAATCAAATTAAATATAAATTTAATTTATACTATATATCCAATAACCTAGATTTGGTTTCAAGTCATGCTAGGGACTTTGCAATCTTATTGCAAACCAAACCTCTTTAATTAATTAATTAATTAAACTCTTTAATTAATCAATTAAATCACATTTTAAATGGTGATTAGCTTGTGTAGATGTGTAACTTACTAGGCTCATTACTTAATGCAATGAGAAATGATATTAACTCTTAATATCATTAGAATTCTTTTTTACCGCTAATGATTTCTCTAAATCATTTCAGGCATCTCATAGACCATGGTTGACACCTAGCATAGTATGCCATGGCCACCCAATCAGTAATAAGGAATGCCTTAAATGAACCTTTAATCATATGTTACCATGCACTAGAATCTTTCTGTTACAAAATCCCAATTCGAGCTGGAATCATGGTTAATGTTAAACCCCATTTGCTATGAACATTATATTCTCTTTTAATTCCAGTTCTTAATTAATTAGATTTTCTTATCAGAAACTCTTTTCTGACTAAATCTGTCTGTCCTGGCCAGGAACTTGAAACATCAAGAACAATTAAATGAACATAAAATTTTATCCCTATTTACTTAGAGTAACAGATTCCATCTTGATCAATACCTATCTCCATATATAACTAGTAGGAGCCAACACATACCCATATACTCATACACAGTGCAAGTATGAAAGCAGTATCAAACTCAAACCACCTATATACAAGATAATTGTGTTATCTCAGGTCTAAAGATTATATGCACTGATATGATATATGAAAATAGATTAACAAGAGTAAACTCCATGTGTTTATCATAAGCATCACTGGTTCAGCCTACTTATCATGTATAAGTGCCTATCATGTTTATTATGTGGCATGAGACTCACCACTCCATCTTATTTATATATCATATAAATACCTTGGGAACAAACATGATTATAATCTTTCTGGATAAGTCATATTCTTTGTGAAGTGTCCTAGATTGTAAACCAATTTATGATACTTTGTTCTAGAAATACTGTCACTCATATTCTTAACAACTTAAGAATAGAATTTTTAACAAAATAGCAATGGACATTTTCAATTACACATAAATATATTATGTAAACGGAAAAGTGAAATTGCCTTTTTATTAATAAAATATGTACAAGACACATATAAAATGATATGCTCTAGGGCATATGACTAATAGTTTTAATGGAATTCAAGGTGTAGATAAGCTTGAATGAGTTGGTTAATGAGATTTATATACTTTGATTTTATGAAATGTAGCAATTTCATAATTAGGGTTCTTGACAATTGGAAATTTAGGAAGAATTTGGGAATTTGGTGAATTGATGTCAAATTGACATAATTGGTGCTTAAATTAGTTAATTGGTGTATTTAAAAGTATGATTGAATGATTGAAACTAAAATTTAATTGCGAATGTGTAATGGTCAATTTTGGATAGCTTGACCTTAGTCCATTCAAATGGCCGTAACTAAAATTCTGTTGCTGCAATTGGTGTGAGACCAATTGGAGATGAAAATTAAGATCCAAAACAACAATTTTCATGCAGAAACCTTGCCTTAAAACTAACCACAAGTTGGTGTAAAATTTGGTTAAATCCGGATTAGGTACCCTACCACTGGATAAAATTGACCGTATGAACAGTACATGTTCAAATAGTCATAACTTGGTGTAGAAAGGTCCAAATGACCTGATTTTTATACCATTGGAAAGCTTAGACATATTAAAACAACTTTCATGAAGAATAAAAACCTAAATTCTAACCATAACCTAGTCAAATTGCTAACCAAACATAGGTCACCAAAAATGCTAGAACCCTACATTGCCCAGAATTTCTGGATGTTAACCAATCTGGCCAGCCTTAGTAAAAGTAGCATAACTTGAGCTACAAAGCTCCAAATGGAGTGATTCAAAAAGGGAATTAAAGCTAAGACATAAAAGAACAACTTTGATGAAAGAAAGTTGGCCAAATTTCCACTGTAGAATATTCAATGGAATAGTAGAACCAAGTGACCCAAAATTGAAATTTTGAAATTTCACTTCGGGAGTTTGAAATTTCAATTGACAATCAACGTTATCACAATTGTAACCCAAAATGTGGTATATGGGTGTAATTAGAACAAACATACCTATTAATTATGAAAAAGTCAACATTTTTAAATAAATAGTGAGGTGAATAGTAACCACAAATATACCAATTGCAAAGGACTTAAATTTTATAAGTTTGATTAGGTAGATTAAGTCTACACAAATTTAATTATTGAATTACTTATTAGAAATGAGTTGAATGAGTATTGAAACACTTTAAATTGTGTATTTCAGTAAAAAAAGACACTGGGAAGAGTAAGAAAATAGTAAGTCAAGGCAAAAAGGCGACTCATTAGAGGTTTGTGCACAACAACTAAATTTCTTTTGATTTTCGAATTGAATTTTGAATTGAAAAAGTTGTGGAATGAATTTATGGCCTTAATTTTACGTATAAGTCCAAATTTTGGGAAATTATTTGAATGTTAATTGATGGATAATTTGAGGTTTGGAAAATTGTTAAAATAGTTTAAAACCACAATTGTCATGACTATATGATTGAATTCCTCACTAGCTTGCTTAGTAGGACGAATTGGTTTTGTATTCCCTCTCTAGCTGAAGTTTAAGGTGTGCACCAGTTGAGGACGAATTGAATGAGTACTCATATATTTGTGCTATCTAGCATTGGTATTCCTCATTAGCCTTTAGCTAGTGGGATGAATTGGATATTGGAGTCATTATTAAGCTGTGTGACTTTTCAAAAAATTATTTTGTGATCATGGAATAAAATTTCGTTTATTTAAGAAATTTTCTGGCTTTAAAAATAAAGCATGATTTTGCATGTGTTAATATTCGAATTGATTTACCTTGGAAAAATTGTAATTAATTGTTGTGTAAATTATTATTTTCTTTAAGTTGTGCACCACTGAGTCTTTAGCTTAGCGATAGCTTTTTATTGCTATCGCAGGTAGAGAGAAAGATAAAGCAGCAGAGTAGGCTGCTTGCCACTTGAAGTGACCAACATTTTATATTTTTATCGAGTATATAGATTATACCCTTATAAATTTTATTTTAATGTATATATAACTGTATGTGTGTGCATTAGACTTGAGCAGTTGTATAATAAATTTTGTAATTTATTTTTGATTTGTGCAAATGTTGTAATATAAACCTCTTATTTTATGTAATGAAATGCTCAATTTATTTTGAAATATATTTTTTTTTTATGAATTGCTTGAAATTGTGCTGAGTTGAGAATGGATTGTGATGAGAATATTGGAGTTTGGGATTTAAATGTATATTGGGAGTGTTTTTCACAGGTTTCTGAAGAACTGTTTTCTCAAATAATAGACGGCACTCTGCCGAATTTTCTTTAAAATTTGCAGAGATTTTAAATTAATTAAAATTTTGATTTATGACTTAACTTCATTTAAAGGTTTTTAATACCTATGCAAAAGTACCCACCACTTTAAAAAGAAATGGAAATTGGTTTAAAATCCTTAGTAGTATATTTAATAGATTATCGGTAAACAAAGTTCGGTAATTCATTAGGTATGCTACGGTATCATGTCATGCCTTACGGAGGGGTATGGTGTGACATTTCTGCTTAGTGGTGCAATAATACAATGAAATATAATATACAACTAAAAATAGTAATTTTCATGGTTGTAGTACTTATAAGGAAAATTCATATTTAATGAATTATAAACTAGTTGAAGGCTAATTATAATTTGGGATATCAATTCTTTCTAGCATCTTATTGGTTGATCCTATAATGATCTTAAACCTTTTTTTTTTTTTCTGATCTTTGGGAACGTTAATTCTATTGGGATCTTTCTTTTTCTTTATCTTGTTATTCAATTTCTTTACCTTATTTCAATACATTTTAATCTCATTAATACTTTTCAATGCCCAAGTATCCTATAACAGACTGACTGGACTAGATAAGTGGGTAAACTAGCACTAGACGCACTTGTGCCTCGGGCTGTCATACCATGGGACACATAATATTGACTAGGTATGAAATAGATGAAGGAGCGGAAGCATAAAAACTGTTAGATTAGAACATTGAATTCAAAAATTTTCTTCTAGGGTCTCATGCATTATGCAACATTCATTATGTACCTAATTGATTTCAATGTTCAATTGCATATCAAAACTCTTTTAATATGTATTAGGATCTGCATTTTCCATTTAAGATTTTTGAATTAACAAATTAATTCATTAGAACCCTAGATTAATACAAGAGTATGTGCACTAATCTTTTGATGCACTGTAGATGTGATTAGTACCTTTGGGAAGCACCTAGGATCCCAAATATTGTCCTTCTAGCTTGTCCACACCAAGATCACCAATGGTAGCCCCTAAACCAGCTTCTTAAGCCTTGCCAACCAATTAGAAATTAGGGATTTGCCTTTAGAGAAGTTGTAGATGTATGTAGGACACTAGAAACAATTTCTAGCAATTTTAATTCAAGAGAATATGGGCAATTCTCTTTAAATTGATGAAAGAAGAAGAAGAAGAAAGGAAGAAGGCATAGAGGTGGTAGCACCTTTAAGAGAAAAATTAGAATGTGTATTTTATTCTTTCATTCTTTTCCTTTTATAATTAGGTCATCACTTAAAACCCTTGCCACATGTTATCACCTGATTGCATCTTAATTTTAATTGACCTAATCACATTAAGCCAATTGTCAAAGCTAGACTTAATCTTGTCTTTGATCATCTTGCATGATAGGAAGACAAATGGCAAGCTTATATGGTGCCATGTGTCACCATCTCATGGTGCCACATGTAACCCTATGAAATGAATCAAATTACCCTTGTATTTTAATTTTAAGTTCTCAACCCAAAATAATTATTTCTCCTCTTCTAATCAATTTATATTAAATATAAATTAATTAATTAAACTCTATTAATTAATTTCTCATAATTAAATTCACATTTAAACACTTTAAATATAAATTTAACTTATACTATACATCCAATAATCTAGATTTGGTTTCAAACCATGCTAGGAATTTTGCAATCTTATTACAAACCAAACCTATTTAATTAATCAATTAAACTCTTTAATTAATCAATTAAATTACATTTAACTTGGTGATTATCTTGTGCATGTGTGTGACTTACTAGGCTCATTACTAATTGGCAATGAGATATGATATTAAATCTTAATATCATTGGAACTCTTTCTTACCATAAATGATTTTTCTAAATCATTTTATGTAACACCCCTCACCTGTCTACAGTGTAGACAAGCAAAGTGTGTTACACGGAGTGCCGGAGCACCTGATCTTATCTGATTTCATTACAGTTCTTGATTTATTTATTCAAAAACTTTATTTAAGGTTTAGGCTATTTTTTTCTTTTATCAAAATCTAACTAATTTGGAATTTCAAAAATTTTAACGATAATCTGACAAAGTGTCAGCTGTAATTTGGACTAACAGTTCTTCTGAACCTGCCAAAGACAATTCACAACATATTCAAATTCATAGCTCAATTTATCTCAATAATATCTCATCAGTTTCTCAAATTTCTTAAACTCAATCTCATTCAGAATCATTATGATTAGACAATCAATTCAGACATCAAAATTCTTACATTTCATTAACTTATATAATTTTCCAATTAAGTACATAAATTTGTCAAGTACAGGATATACAAATGAAATTACAATATACTTAGAATGAACAAAATACATAACATGTATAATTATGAGCCCTATCTACATGCATTACTGAGGAGGTGACAATCTTGAACTCTTCTGACACTTCTGCAGATTTGGACTCTAAAAATCTCGGTAAACGATCTCTTGGTTTTACCTTGATTACTGCGAGGAAGCAATTCCATCGCGCTAAGCATTACTGCTTAGTGGTGCAATAGTATAACAAGAAATAATATACACAAATAAAGAAAGAAATAAATCATAATTCGAATACTCAGGAATCAATTTAATTTGGTATGGTACTTCTAGTATCAATGATCTTATGTACTAGTTTGTTCCTCTTTGGAAGTGCTTAGTTATAACTTTTTAGTAATAATACCCAGTATACAAATTATTCTAACTGTATTGTATTTCAAGTCTCTACTGTTCTGCAATTTATTTTTTTGTTATGTTTCTTTTGCTAATCTCTTTTACTCATTTATTCAATACTTAATTTAATTGTACTGAAATTTCATTATACTTAACTTAACTTAGCTTCCTGAATTGAATAATGTTTTAAATGACTGCCCATATAGCCTATACACTGACCAGACTGGATAAATGGATATACTAGCATTGGGTACCTAGTACCTCGGGCCATCACACCATCGGTCACAAAGTATCTCCCGGTGTACAAACAGTGTGGCTTAAAAGCCATATAATCAATCAGGCATTAAGCCGAGTATAATAACACAATCTGTATAGCCATAGGCTATTAAAATCATAGTATGGAATAATAAGCCATAAAACAAAATATGACGTAAAGTCATTTACAAAATAGCTGTCAGAATCCTATTGGCATGCCAACCTATCCAAACTAGTCAACTAGGCAAATTAGGGCATATTACAATGTTACATATTTAATTCTTTATTCATAGGGTTTATACATCTTCATGCCTTTCACTGGTCAATAAAATTATTGACCTTTTTATGCATCATGGATAGGTTGATTCTAGCATCAACATGTCACAATTTACAATTCAATATGTTGTCAATATAATGCAATTTACCCTTTTCACAAGTTAGCATTCATTGCCAAATCATTTCAAGCATCATTTTGTGTAATTACTAATTTTCAATTTTAGTGTGCTAGATTAGTGTAGCTTAAAGTCCCATTTCCCTTTGTTTTTAGCTTCTGGTGAAAGAAGCAAAATTGTAGCTCTATGTCTTATTGCACGCGGGGTAAAATTTTAGGTCATTATGAGTTGTATAAACCAAGATATGGTCAATTTACTAAAGCTGGACAGATTGCACCTTTGGTGCAAAATTTGGTCAATTTCTCAATTTTTGTATGCTACATTTGTCTAGCTTAAAGTCCTATTTCTCTTGGTACTATTCCCTTCAATTCATTTCATTAGTCAACCTATAATGTTGACCCTTGATGCATTCTGTGTGAGTCAATTCTAATGTTACCAATTTGTCACATTTTATAGCCCTTTAGTATAGGTATATGTTACCAATTTCATTTCCAAGTGTATTGCATTTTATTGCAATTTACCGGATTTCGGTGTACTATTTTGACCTAGCCGGACGACCTAGTTCCCTCGGTTTTTGGGTTTTGGTCCAAACTACAAACTTGTAGGTCTATGTCTTATTGCACGCAGGGCAAAATTTCAGGTCATTCTGAGTTGTGTAGACCATGATATGGTCAATTTACCAATGCTGGACAAATTGCACCTTTAGAGCAAAATTTGGTCAATTTTAGGTCACTTTTGGTTCGGTAGTTTTTGTACCCGAATTTGTGCAAGCCATTTGACTTGGTTCTGGCCATTTCTGGGCTTTGGTGTCTTCATAAGAATTTTAGATCTATGTCTAAGCTAACCATGGTAAAAATTTCAGGTCAATTGGAAGTGTGTTGAGTGAGTTATGGTCATCCCAAGGACTACTGTTCATATGGTCAAAAATCTGGGTTGCAAGGTTACTAATCCGGATTTAGTCATTTTTAAGGTCAGTTTCTAGGCAGAATTTTGGCAACATTTCTACATGAAAGTTGGCCTATTTGGTGTCTAGTTTCACCCCCCCCATTGTCCTCATACCAATTGGGTTCACAGTTTGACACTTATGACCTAATTTAGTTACTGCCTTCAATACACAACCTGCACAAAGCACATACACTTCCAATTTGATATTCCTTCTCCTCCTCATTACTTCAATATTCAATCAATAACACTTCCATATATATATTGTACACAATTCCAGCAACAATTTTGGGTAGAATGTTCGAGTGCTCAATGCACACAATTCACCATTAAGTTCAACATTCACTTCCACCAAAATTCAATATATCTCAATGTCAATATTACACATACACTTCAACATAATCATACTTCAATATCACTTACACATACTACCCACAATTTAATACTAGCATATTTCATTAATAAACTACATATTCACACACAAATTCATGATTTAATAGGCTGCCAAACATGGCAGTTTGCCAAAGCATCAAGACCCATATTCAAACCCTTAATTCAAGCACTAACATGCACATCATTGGATATTAACTTACCACCACTTCCATTTAAGTTAATCAACCTTAATTTCCATCCATTAGAGGTAAGAAAAACTCAACTACAATAAACTTTCATGGCTGTCCAAAATTGAATATATCAATAACTCATCGAATCCTTCAAATTTCTTCACTATCCAACTCATCTCAACCTTAATACAAACTTTAATGAAGCAAGGGATGAAAAACTAGCACTAACTTTTTTTTTAGCTTCACCAAAACTTCATCAAATCCTCTTCTTTTTGCTTCCAACATACTGCCCAAGGTGTGTGTGCAAGCTTTAATGAAAGAACTAGGTAAAAATGGTGGCTTGATCATGCACCCATGGAAGTTGCATGTGGGGCGTCCATGGTGATTTCCATTGTGAACTTCATTTCTCTTGGCTGGCTATTTCTCAAGGTGGAAGATGATGGTTCTGCTGTCCCAAAGGAATATTTAAGTGTCCCAAATTAAGAGTTAGTGGAGCACTAACTTGAATTTTAATGTTAATTATTCAAAGTTTCATAAATTGGATTTTATCCCCCATTTCTTTCACTATTCTTATAATGTATCACAATTTAATTTTTCATGACATTCTCTAAGTGCAATATCATTTATTTTTAATGGACATTGAGGTCAAAAGGAAACTCTAGATGTCAAATAACCAAAATGTCCCACTTTGGGTTATATTACCGATTTTTCGGTAACACCGATTTTTGTCTATTTCTCGATTTTTCATTTTTTTTGTACTAATTTATTAATTTTTTTTTTAATAATTCTAGTGTCAATTATATTTCAATAGACCTTTACGTCCCAGAATTAAATTCTGAGGGTTTCCCCGCGGTCCTGGGGTCGGCAACGGCCTTCCCAGTGCAGTCACCCATCTCTGCGGTGTCAGCTCGTTTAACTTAGCTTCATTTTCTCTCTTTCATTTGTCTTTGATTTTTCTTGTATTTTCTTCTTATTTGTTTCATCATCATATGTCTGTTCATTATCACCGAAGTGTAGTTCCAGACATTCCGACTTTCCGGGGTAGACATTAGCCGTCGGAACAGTAGAATGTACGGACTACGAAAATGAGGATGTTACAACTCTTCCCCTCTAAAAAGGAATTTCGTCCTCAAAATTCATCTGATTCAAACAACCGAGCTTATCATTGTCTCATAATTTTATTCGCTTTTCCATCATTGTTTTCCTCTGCCTTTAGCATTCATACTCATGAAATTCTATTATTCATTAGTTTCTTGATCTCTCATACTAGGATTCTTTACTAGTCCTTCTGTCTCTTTTAGCAATTCCAACTCTATTAAATTACCCTTTGTCTAGGTATTCTACATTTATCTCATACAAGACCTTATACCTTGGTATCTTCATGCTTATTTAATAAATATCACTATACACAAACTCCATCAATGGAAGGTATCTATTCTTTCTTCCGGAGAGAGCATCAATACAATTTCTAAATGTATTCTCAAATACCTGCATCATTCCTTTCTGTCAAAAATATTAAAATACTAATAAAACTCCATATCGCTATCCAAATATCTTCATCCTCAAGGTGTTCTTTCTAATTTATAGCCATACTGAATTCTTAAAGCTTATAGCAATTTTTGTGGTAATGGTAGTCCACATTAGTGTAACCGAGTCACTGACTCTAGCTACCATAGAAATGTAGTCTTTCGATAGGCTAGTTCTGAAGTTTTAAATTTCTGACTAGAATTTTCACATTTATTTCCCGTAATAGTACTCTATTCGGGCGTAACTATATCAAATTATAGATTACTTACAAATATTCTCAGTTTATTGCACCACGAGGAAGCACGTAGCTCTGCACAATAATCTCATGTCGGTACTGTAATCTGCAGCTTACAATACAAATGTAACACCCTCCCTGTACCAACTCCGTACATTCTATTGTTCCGGTGACCGGTGTCGGTCCGGACAGCTAGAACGTCCGGAAAAATATTTAAACTAAAGTCGGGAATCATAATTAACTCAAATATTAATAAGAAAAATTTAGTGAAAATTTTTGAAATAAAATACAACCAAGTTAAACGAGCTGGTGCCCTAGTGATGGGTAACCAGAGGGAAGTTGCGGTTCTCGCAACGAGGAGCCCTAGACCCAGGGGAAAAATTATAAAATAATTTTTGGGACTCCAAAAAAGGGTTATTAAGGTTCCCATGGCATTAGAATGCCAAGAAAATACCTAGAAAAATTTTTCAATCGGTATAGACAATTTTGACCCGTTAAGCCAAACGGAGGGCATTTTGGTCATTTCGCCTTCAGAGGTGATTTTTGGCCGACTTGTCCAGTTGAGTAAATAATTAATATGACATAAAATATGAAGAAACATTACTAGAAATTAAATTGAAAATGAGTAGTGGAGGAAAGGAAAGAAAATGAGGAAAAAGCTTATTTATGACATCATGGTGATGTCATTAAGAAAATTTTGACCAATCACAATTAAGCCATTATTTGACTAACTATTAAAAGAGATAAAAGAAGACCAAAATAAGAAAAATTCCAGCAGCCACCACTCCCACAAAAACACACCCGTAGCTCTCCATTTTCTATAACCATTCCACCATGAAAGCTCCACCAAAGCTCCCTTTCTCTCTTTGTTTCACTACTAAACCTTAAACACTCTTCACTAAAACTTGTCCCCACACCTTAAACAACCTTTTGGCAGCCTAGAAAGTGAAGGAAAGTGAAGTTTAGAGGTGGGAAAAATCTGCCCTAATCAAGGTTAGTGCATATATGTAGTTAAAATTCCTTAATTCCATGATTTAGGCTTGTAATGGATGAGAAATTGTAATTTAAATGAGCAAAAACTCATGTGTATGAAACATCAATTTCGGCTGCCCTAGCTATGGAATAGGAGGGAGTGTTTTTGATGAGCTTGAAGTGAGCTAGAATCATGTTGGAAGTTTATAAACACAAGCATAATGAATTAAAAGCTAACTAAAGTAAATTGTATAAAACATGAATTTGAATTAGGGTTTTGTGAGCAAAATGTAAACATGGTTTAGGAAATTATTAGAGAACATTTTAATGGTCAATTAGTGACCATTTTAGGTAAGTTGACCATAAAATGGACTGAAAAATAGGATTGCAAAGTGAAGTTGCAGGCTGCCCTAGGGCAGTAGCAGAGGGACTGAAAATTCAGTCCACTTGTACTGCCATAACTTGGGCTGTGTTGGTTCAATTGGTGTTTGGCCAATTGGACATGAAACTAGGCTTATAATGGCACATTTTTTCTGAAGAAACCACGCCCAAAAGACCAAAGCAAGAGGACCAAAACTTGGCCCCAATCCGGACACCCTGCAACAGCCCCTGCAGAATTGACCAAATGAACAGTAACTGTTCATTTGGCCATAACTCATTGTAGATTTGGTAAATTGACCTGAAATTTTTACAGCAACAAGTTAAGACATAGACAAACAACTTTCATGAAGGAACCAACCCTAAATTATGGCCAGAACCTAACCCAAATGGCAGTGGCAGTCACTGTTCATGTTACTGTAGATATGGTAATTCTGCAGTTTTGGCAATCCGGCCAGCTTGGGTTTTTGGGCCATATCTGGAGCTACAAAACTCCAAATGGAGTGATTCAAAAAAGGAAATTCAACTACACAAAATAAGGAACAACTTTCATGTTTTACATTTCTTCAAATTCCCACAGTAACAGTATCCAATGGAACAGTGAATTTAACTCACAAAAACTGAAAATTCTGCTTGTGTTGGTTTAAACTTGAAATGGTATTAACACTTAATGCAAACAAGTTTTAAACACAAAATGTGGTATGTTGGGAGTGCCAAAGTTAATGTACATATTTTCTATCCAAAAGTCAACATTTTTGTTGACCAATGAGGTGAATAATAACACCAAAACATGAAATTCACAAATTGAAGAATTTAAAAGTTTCAAATGCCCTAGTATACCTAACAAGATTGGTTTGGATAGTTTGGCATGCGAATAGGGTTCAGTTAGCAGTACTGCACATGGCAATATGTCATTCCGTGATTTCATGGCTTTTAGCCATTCTGACTTTGTATTGAGACTTGGCCTTGTGCCCGATTATTCTGACTTGTTAGCTATTACATTTGCACACGGAGATGCATATGTGACCGATGGTGTGACGGCCGAGGTGCTAGGTACCCGGTGCGGTTACCCGTTATCCAGTCCAGTTGTCTAGTGTAGGTTACTTGGGGCAACCAAATGAATAAAAGTGAACAACGTTAACGAAATAATGGATATACCAATACCAAACAAAGAAAGCATACACATTCTATACACATTCATTTTCTTGCTATTTTCTTCTATTATATTATTGCACCACTAAGCATTATTGCTTAGCGCGTTGCTTGCCACGCAGCGTAGTACTGGAGATACAGATCGTGAGCCCAGTAGACCACGCAGGTGGGTGAGTCCATCGAGCGATTACGCTCGATGTCCGTGTCACCTCAACTTCTGCTGTGCATTGGTAGGACACTAGGTGTCATTTTGACATTTTGTAACTTAATTTTGATTTTTCTTCATATGTAATTAAACTTGTGTAATGTATATTGATGTATATGTAAATTATGAAAATTGTTTTTGTTAATGGAAAAGTAAATGTTTACTTGTGATTTATATGTGAACATCACATGTGAATGATGAATGAGAATAGAAATTGAAATGTTGAAATCTTGATATTGAGTTTTGTGTTGATATTGGAGTTGAGAATGAATGAATTTGTTTATTGGAAGTGTTTTTAACAGGTTCCGAAGAACTGTTTTCTCCATTTTTAGCCGGATTCTCCGGATTTTCTATAAAATTTTCAGAACCTCAAATAAATTATAAATTCAATAAATGACTTAAATGAGTTATATTTTACAAGTTATATTCAAAATTATGATGAAAATTAATTAAGGTATATTAGAGTGTGCCGGTACACCGTGTGGCAATACTTACTCGGGTATCTGATACGGGTAAGGGTGTCACATTTAGTGGTATCGAGCACAGTTTAGGCGTTACGGGCCGAGAGTGAGGCCATCCCATGCATTGCATTTGTAAGAGTCGAGGTGACACTAACGCAGATCTGTTTATCTTTCTTATTTTGAATAGGATATGGACCCTTCATCTCAGAGAGCCGTCGAGGAGGAAGTGGAGAGTCATGCTCCACTGCGGTGAGGCCCAGGGCATGAGAGAATCTGCTCCGCCCGACTCAAGCGAGCACCTTTCGGCCTCCACGAGCCATGTTCCAACAAATGGCCGACTTCTTTGGACAAATGGCGGGTAATGCAGACACCACCACCACCACCGGCTCCACGGCCAAAATCACACTGGAAAGGCTAAGAAAGTTTGGAGTGTGGACTTCTATGGCAAGAGAGAAGATGACTCTGTTGCGGTAGGAATTGGTTGAGCAGAGCAGAATAGCGAGTCCTAAAACAACTCCACTGCACTCCAGAGCAAAACTTGGAAGCTGCCATCTCTTTACTGCAAGATGATGCATATGAGTGGTGGGACACCGTGTCCAGTGAAGTGCAGATAGAAGCTGTAACTTGGGACTTCTTTCTTTCAGAATTTAAGAAGAAATATGTGGGTACTTGTATATACGGAAGAGAGAAGAAGAGAGTTTATTAACTTTGTGAGGCAGTGTATCGGTGGCCGAATATGAGAAGGAATTCGTAAGATTGAGCCGCTATGGAAGGGAGATAGTCCCTAATGAAGCTGAAAGGTGCAAGAGATTTGAAGAGGGACTAAATGACAACATCAAGATCCAGCTCACTGCCTTGGGAATCACAGAATTTACCAAGTTAGTGGAAGCTGCAATAAAGGTGGAAAAAGTAAGAATCAGTGAGCAGACTAGAAGAGAGAGACAGCAGAAGAGGGGATCGGGTCAGTCTAGTTCAGCCCCTGCATTTGGGAAGAAGTTCAAGGGTCCTCCTGCACAGAGTTCGGGTCAACCACAGGGTCAGGGTCAGTCTCAGGGGCCCAGGCCACAGTTCACCCCTAGGAGAGGTCAGTCCACACCATCAGTGGGCAGCTCTCGAGGATGGGTTCGAGGACCAGCCCCAACATCTTCTGCATGTCCACATTGCACGAAATGGCACAAGGGGAATGTTAGAGAATGGCGGTGCTTGCTTGAGGTGTGGGTCAACAGAGCATCGGTTGAAGAAGCGTCCCACAGAACTACTACTGTTGCTCCAACACAAGCGATGGACACTCTGCACCACCAAGGGGTAGAAGGTCTGGTAAATCCGAAGCTGTGGGACCATCTCTGAGGCCTGTATCTAAGCCAGCAGAGAGGCCAGATAATAGACCACCTGCCAGAAATTATGCCCTGAGAGCTCAGGAGGAGCAAGATGCCCCGGACGTCATCAGGGGTACGTTCTCCCTCTACAATACTCCTGTGCATGCATTGGTGGATCCAGGATCCACTCATTCCTACATTTGCATCAACCTACCCGTAGAAAGGGGGATACTAGTAGGGGAGAGTGACCAAAACATTGTGGTCACTAATCCATTGGGCCACAGTGTAGTGGTGAATAAAGTATACAAGGGTTGCCCGTTAAGGATTCAAGGGTATGAATTCTCGACAGACCTAATTGAGTTGCCCTTCCACGAGTTTGACGTGATTTTGGGAATGGACTGGTTGTCACGTCATCAGGCAATAGTTGATTGCAAATTGAAGAGAATTTCTCTGAAAACTCCTGAAGGAAATGAAATCATCATTGTGGGGAAAGGGACAGTTTTACGTCCAATGTCATCTCAGCCACAGCTGCAAGAAGAATGATGAGAAAAGGCTGTGAAGCCTACCTAGCACATGTGGTGGATACCAGGCAGGCTAAGCCAAACTTGAGTAATATACCCATAGTAAGAGACTTCCCAGAGGTATTTCCTGAAGAATTGCCTGGTTTGCCACTAGAAAGGGAAGTTGAATTTGCTATTGAGACACTGCCGGGAACAGCACCCATTTCCATCGCTCCTTATAGGATGGCACCCACTGAATTGAGGGAGTTGAAAACTCAGTTGCAAGAGTTGTTAGATAAGGGGTTCATACGCCCCAGTGTGTCACCATGGGGAGCTCCAGTGCTGTTTGTGAAAAAGAAGGATGGGACTTTGAGGCTATGCATCGATTACCGGCAGTTGAATAAAGTGACTGTGAAGAACAGATATCCGTTGCCTAGAATTGATGATTTGTTTGATCAGTTGAAGGGAGCAGGAGTATTTTCTAAGATTGATTTCAGATCAGGGTATCATCAGTTGAGGTTGAAGGATGCAGATGTGCCAAAGACTGCATTCAGGACCCGATATGGGCATTATGAGTTCCTAGTGATGCCCTTTGGCCTAACTAATGCACCAGCGGCATTCATGGACCTTATGAACCGTATCTTCCATCCATACCTAGATCGGTTCGTAGTGGTCTTTATTGATGATATTTTGGTGTATTCCAAGACCAGGGAAGAACATGATGAGCATTTGAGGATTGTTCTGCAAACCCTGAAGGAAAAGAAGCTGTATGCTAAGTTGTCCAAGTGTGACTTTTGGATGAATGAGATTGCATTCCTTGGACACATAGTGTCAGCTGATGGGATTAGGGTGGATCCCAAGAAAATAGAAGCAGTGATGGAATGGAAGCCTCCCAGGAATACAACTGAGGTCAGAAGCTTTTTGGGGCTAGCTAGGTATTACAGAAGATTTGTGAAGGGATTTTCCCTAATAGCTGCTCCAATGACCAAGTTGTTACACAAGAATGTCAGATTTGACTGGAATGACAAATGTCAGACCAGTTTTGAGAAATTGAAGGCTATGTTGATAGAGGCACTAGTGTTAACACAGCTAGTGTCAGGAAAAGACTTCGTGGTCTACAGTGATGCCTCACATAATGGGTTAGGATGTGTATTGATGCAAGAAGGGAAGGTGGTCGCTTATGCTTCCAGGCAGCTAAGGCCACATGAATAGAATTATCCTACCCATGATCTAGAGCTTGCAGCAATTATCTTCGCACTGAAGATATGGAGGCATTACCTGTATGGTGAAAAATGCTACATTTACGCAGACCACAAAAAGCCTAAAATACTTGCCAACCCAGAAGGAGCTCAACCTTAGACAGAGGTGATGGATTGAGTTCCTGAAGGATTATGACTGTGTAATTGACTACCATCCTGGGAAGGCAAATGTAGTTGCTGATGCTTTAAGCAGAAAATCCATGACAGCCTTGAGATCATTGAATGCCCGTCTATCTTTGGTTCGAGATGGAGCTATTTTGGCTGAGTTACAAGTGAGGCCAAACACTCTGGCCAGATTTTAGATGGGCAAAAGGCAGATGAGAAGTTAATGGCTATTATGAGCAAGATCTCAGAGGGAAAAGCAACTGACTATGAGGTGAAAGCAGATGGGTGTCTGTACTACAAAGGAAGACTGTGTGTACCAGATGATGGGGAATTGAAGACTAGTATTCTAAAAGAGGCACACACCAGTGTGTATGCTATGCACCCAGGAAGTACAAAGATGTATCATGATCCAAGCTTGATGATTGGTGGCCTGGTATGAAGAAGGACATAGCTGACTATGTGACTAAATGCTTGACATGTCAGCAAGTCAAGGCAGAACATCAAGTTCCATCGGGTTTGCTACAACCTATACGCATACCTGAATGGAAGTGGGATCGGGTCACCATGGATTTTGTAAGTGGTCTACCTCTCACCCAGAAGAAACATGATGCAGCATGGGTGATAATTGATAGATTGACAAAGTCAGCACACTTTCTGCCAGTTAGGACTGACTACTCACTGGAGAAGTTAGCAGAATTGTATATCAGTGAGATAGTTAGACTGCATGGAATCCCACTTTCCATCATATCTGATCGAGACCCAAGGTTTACATCGAGATTTTGGAAGAAGTTGCATGAGTCCTTGGGTACACAACTCCACTTCAGCACAGCTTTCCATCCTCAGACGGATGGGTAATCAGAAAGAGTAATCCAGGTAAACAATGGAAACCAATGGAATTGATACAAATATTGAACTGAAATGATAATAATAACATGAAATATATGTTAGGTCCTTGAGGATATGCTGAGGAGTTGTGTCATTGAGTTTGAGGGAAGTTGGGATAGATACCTCCCACTGGCAGAATTTGCATACAACAATAGCTACCAAGCTAGCATCCAAATGGCCCCGTATGAAGCGCTGTATGGGAGAAAATGTAGAACTCTAGTGTGCTGGACTAAATTGGGCGAAGACAAACTGGTAGGGCCAGACCTGGTGAAACAGGCTGAGGAGAAGGTGAAATCAATCAAAGCCAACTTAAAGGTTGCCTCAGACAGACAGAAATCTTATGCCGACCTGAAGAGGAAAGAAATAGAATATGGGGTTGGCGACAAAGTGTTCCTAAAGGTGTCACCATGGAAGAAAGTATTGAGGTTTGGAAGGAAAGGTAAGTTAAGCCCTAGGTTCATTGGCCCATATGAAGTCATTGAACGTGTGGGTCCAGTAGCCTATAGGCTAGCTTTACCACCAGAGCTGGACAAGATCCACAATGTGTTCCACGTGTCTATGCTCAGAAGATACCGCTCAGATCCTTCACATGTCATCTCTAGAGAAGAAATTGAAATACAACCGGATTTGACATATGAAGAAGAACCTCTACGGATCTTGGCTCGGGAAGTGAAAGAGTTGAGAAACAAGCAAATTCCATTGGTGAAAGTGCTTTGGAGGCACCACAACACCGAGGAGGCAACTTGGGAAAGTGAAGAGCCGATGAGGCAACAGTTCCCTCAACTGTTTGCATCAGGTAAATTTCGAGGACGAAATTTAAATTAGAGGGGAAGAGTTGTAACACCCTCCCTGTACCAACTCCGTACATTCTACTGTTCCGGTGACCGGTGTCGGTCCGGACAGCTAGAACGTCCGGAAAAATATTTAAACTAAAGTTGGGAATCATAATTAACTCAAATATTAATAAGAAAAATTTAGTAAAAATTTTTGAAATAAAATACAACCAAGTTAAACGAGCCGGTGCCCTAGCGATGGGTAACCAGAGGGAAGTTGCGGTTCTCACAACGAGGAGCTCTAGACCCGGGGGAAAAATTATAAAATAATTTTTGGGACTCCAAAAAAGGGTTATTAAGGTTCCCATGGCATTAGAATGCCAAGAAAATACCTAGAAAAATTTTTCAATTAGTACAGACAATTTTGACCCGTTAAGCCAAACGGAGGGCATTTTGGTCATTTCGCCTTCAGAGGTGATTTTTGGCCGACTTGTCCAGTTGAGTAAATAATTAATATGACATAAAATATGAAGAAACATTACTAGAAATTAAATTGAAAATGAGTAGTGGAGGAAAGGAAAGAAAATGAGGAAAAAGCTTATTTATGACATCATGGTGATGTCATTAAGAAAATTTTGACCAATCACAATTAAGCCATTATTTGACTAACTATTAAAAGAGATAAAAGAAGACCAAAATAAGAAAAATTCCAGCAGCCACCACTCCCACAAAAACACACCCGTAGCTCTCCATTTTCCATAACCATTCCACCATGAAAGCTCCACCAAAGCTCCCTTTCTCTCTTTGTTTCACTACTAAACCTTAAACACTCTTCACTAAAACTTGTCCCCACACCTTAAACAACCTTTTGGCAGCCTAGAAAGTGAAGGAAAGTGAAGTTTAGAGGTGGGAAAAATCTGCCCTAATCAAGGTTAGTGCATATATGTAGTTAAAATTCCTTAATTCCATGATTTAGGCTTGTAATGGATGAGAAATTGTAATTTAAATGAGCAAAAACTCATGTGTATGAAACATGAATTTTGGCTGCCCTAGCTATGGAATAGGAGGGAGTGTTTTTGATGAGCTTGAAGTGAGCTAGAATCATGTTGGAAGTTTATAAACACAAGCATAATGAATTAAAAGCTAACTAAAGTAAATTGTATAAAACATGAATTTGAATTAGGGTTTTGTGAGCAAAATGTAAACATGGTTTAGGAAATTATTACAGAATATTTTAATGGTCAATTAGTGACCATTTTAGGTAAGTTAACCATAAAATGGACTGAAAAATAGGATTGCAAAGTGAAGTTGCAGGCTGCCCTAGGACAGCAGCAGAGGGACTGAAAATTCAGTCCACTTGCACTGCCATAACTTGGGCTGTGTTGGTTCAATTGGTGTTTGGCCAATTGGACATGAAACTAGGCTTATAATGGCACATTTTTGCTGAAGAAATCATGCCCAAAAGACCAAAGCAAGAGGACCAAAACTTGGCCCCAATCCGGACACCCTGCAACAGCCCCTGCAAAATTGACCAAATGAACAGTAACTGTTCATTTGGCCATAACTCACTGTAGATTTGGTCAATTGACCTGAAATTTTTACAGAAATAAGTTAAGACATAGAAAAACAACTTTCATGAAGGAACCTACCCCAAATTATGGCCAGAACCTAACCCAAATGGCAGTGGCAGTCACTGTTCATGTTACTGTAGATATGGTAATTCTGCAGTTTTGGCAATCCGGCCAGCTTGGGTTTTTGGGCCATATCTGGAGCTACAAAACTCCAAATGGAGTGATTCAAAAAAGGAAATTCAACTACACAAAATAAGGAACAACTTTCATGTTTTACATTTCTTCAAATTCCCACAGTAACAGTGTCCAATAGAACAGTGAAATTGACTCACAAAAACTGAAAATTCTGCTTGTGTTGGTTTAAACTTGAAATGGTATTAACACTTAATGCCAACAAGTTTTAAACACAAAATGTGGTATGTTGGGAGTGCCAAAGTCAATGTACATATTTTCTATCCAAAAGTCAACATTTTTGTTGACCAATGAGGTGAATAGTAACACCAAAACATGAAATTCACAAATTGAAGAATTTAAAAGTTTAAAATGCCCTAGTATACCTAACAAGATTGGTTTGGATAGTTTGGCATGCGAATAGGGTTCGATTAGCGATCGCACATGGCAATATGCCATTCCGTGATTTCATGGCTTTTAGCCATTCGACTTTGTATTGAGACTTGGCCTTGTGCACGATATTATTCTGACTTGTTAGTTACATTTACTGCCGGGAGATGCATATGTGACCGATGGTGTGACGGCGAGTGCTAGGTACCCGGTGCGGTTTACCGTTATCCATCCGATGCGTCTAGTGTAGGTTACTTGGGGCAACCAAATGAATAAAAGTGAACAACGTTAACGAAATAATGGATATACCAATGCCAAACAAAGAAAGCATACACATTCTATACACATTTATTTTCTTGCTATTTTCTTCTATTATATTATTGCACCACTAAGCATTATTGCTTAGCGCGTTGCTTTTGCCACGCGTAGGTACTGGAGATACAGATCGTGAGCCCAGTAGACCACAGACTGGGTGAGTCCATCAGGCAGTTCTGCTCAGTGTCCGTGTCACCTCAACTTCTGTTGTGCATTGGTAGGACACTAGGTGTCATTTTGACATTTTGTAACTTAATTTTGATTTTTCTTCATATGTAATTAAACTTGTGTAATGTATATTGATGTATATGTAAATTATGAAAATTGTATTTGTTAATGGAAAAGTAAATGTTTACTTGTGATTTATATGTGAACATCACATGTGAATGATGAATGAGAATAGAAATTGAAATGTTGAAATCTTGATATTGAGTTTTGTGTTGATATTGGAGTTGAGAATGAATGAATTTGTTTATTGGAAGTGTTTTTTAACAGGTTCCAAAGAACTGTTTTCTCCATTTTTAGCCGGTATTCTGCCGGATTTTCTATAAAATTTTCAGAACCTCAAATAAATTATAAATTCAATAAATGACTTAAATGAGTTATATTTTACAAGTTATATTCAAAATTATGATGAAAATTAATTAAGGTATATTAGAGTGTGCCGGTACACCGTGTGGCATTACTTACTCGAGTATACAGTACACGGGTAAGGGGTGTCACAACAAACATCGAGAAAATTACGCAGTTATTACGTTATAACCTCATGAATTAGGTTTTCTACTTCTTTTTCTAGTGCCCTCTGCGGCTCTAAGTCCATATCTTAACTTTGAATAATCAAAAGTAAATAGATCTGCATTAGTGTCACCTCGACTCTTATGAATGCAATGCATGTATGCAAACTATCTTTCCACTTATCTTTGCCTAGGAATGCCTAAACCGTGCTCTGATACCACTAAATGTAACACCCCTCACCCGTCTACAGTGTAGCCAAGCAAAGTGTGTTACACGGAGTGCCGGAGCACCTGATCTTATCTGATTTCATTACAGTTCTTGATTTATTTATTCAAAAACTTTATTTAAGGTTTAGGCTATTTTTTTCTTTTATCAAAATCTAACTAATTTGGAATTTCAAAAATTTTAACGATAATCCGACAAAGTGTCAGCTGTAATTTGGACTAACAGTTCTTCTGAACCTGCCAAAGGCAATTCACAACATATTCAAATTCATAGCTCAATTTATCTCAATAATATCTCATCAGTTTTTCAAAATTTCTTAAACTCAATCTCAATCAGAATCATTATGATTAGACAATCAATTCAGACATCAGAATTCTTACATTTCATTAACTTATACAATTTTCCAATTAAGTACATAAATTTGTTAAGTACAGGATATACAAATGAAATTACAATATACTTAGAATGAACAAAATACATAACATGTATAATTATGAGCCCTATTTACATGCATTGCTGAGGAGGTGACAATCTTGAACTCTTCTGACACTTCTGCAGATTTGGACTCTAAAAATCTCAGCCGATAGTCTACTGGTTTTACCTTCAGTACCTGCGCGAGGAAGCAATTCCATCGCGCTAAGCATTTCTGCTTAGTGGTGCAATAGTATAACAAGAAATAATATATATAAATAAAGAAAGAAATAAATCATAATTCGAATACTCAGGAATCAATTTAATTTGGTATGGTACTTTTAGTATCAATGATCTTATGTACTAGTTTGTTCCTCTTTGGAAGTGCTTAGTTATAACTTTTTAGTAACACTACCCAGTATACAAATTATTCTAACTATATTGTATTTCAAGTCTCTACTGTTCTGCAATTTATATTTTTGTTATGTTTCTTTTGCTAATCTCTTTTACTCATTTATTCAATACTTTATTTAATTGTACTGAAATTTCATTATACTTAACTTAACTTAGCTTCCTGAATTGAATAATGTTTTAAATGACTACCCATATAGCCTATACACTGACTAGACTAGATAAATGGATATACTAGCACTGGGTACCTAGTACCTCAAACCATCACACAATCGATCACAAAGTATCTCCCGGTGTGCAAACAGTGTGGCTAAAAAGCCATATAATCAATCAGGCATTAAGCCGAGTATAATAACACAATATGTATAGCCATAGGCTATTAAAATCATAGTATGGCATAATAAGCCATAAAACACAATATGACGTAAAGTCATTTACAAAACAGCTGTCAGAATCCTATTGGCATGCCAACCTATCCAAACTAGTCAACTAGGCAAATTAGGGCATATTACAATGTTACATATTTAATTCTTTATTCATAGGGTTTATACATCTTCATGCCTTTCACTGGTTAATAAAATTATTGACCTTTTTATGCATAATGGATAGGTTGATTCTAGCATCAACATGTCACAATTTACAATTCAATATGTTGTCAATATAATGCAATTTACCCTTTTCACAAGTTAGCATTCATTGCCAAATCACTTCAAGCATCATTTTATGTAATTACTAATTTTCAATTTTAGTGTGCTAGATTGGTCCAGCTTAAAGTCCTATTTCCCTTTGTTTTAAGCTTCTGGTCAAAGAAGCAAAATTGTAGCTCTATGTCTTATTGCACGCAGGGTAAAATTTCTGGTCATTATGAGTTGTATAGACCTAGATATGGTCAATTTACTAAAGCTGAACAGATTGCACCTTTGGTGCAAAATTTGGTCAATTTCTCAATTTTTGTGTGCTAGATTTGTCTAGCTTAAAGTCCTATTTCTCTTGGTACTATTCCCTTCAATTCATTTCATTAGTCAACCTATAATGTTGACCCTTGATGCATTCTACGTGAGTCAATTCTAATGTTATCAATATGTCACATTTTATAGCCCTTTAGTATTGGTATATGTTACCAATTTCATTTTCCAAGTGTATTGCATTTTATTGCAATTTACCGAATTTCGGTGTACTATTTTGACCTAGCCAGATGACCTAGTTCCCTCAGTTTTTGGGTTTTGGTCCAAACTACAAACTTGTAGGTCTATGTCTTATTGCACTCGGGGCAAAATTTCAGGTCATTCTGAGTTGTGTAGACCAAGATATGGTCAATTTACCAATGTTGGACAGATTGCACCTTTAGTGCAAAATTTGGTCAATTTGAGGTCACTTTTGGTTCGACAATTTTTGTACCCGAATTTGTGCAAGCCATTTGACTTGGTTCTGGCCATTTCTGGGCTTTGGTGTCTTCATAAGAATTGTAGATCTATGTCTAATCTAACCATGGTAAAAATTTCAGGTCAATTGGACATGGTTTGAGTGAGTTATGGTCATCCCAAGGACTACTGTTCATATGGTCAAAAATCTGGGTTGCAAGGTTGCTAATTTGGATTTGGTCATTTTTAAGGTCAATTTTTAGGCAGAATTTTGGCAACATTTCTATATGAAAGTTGGCCTATTTGGTGTCTAGTTTCACCCCCCCATTGGCCTCATACCAATTGGGTTCACAGTTTGGCACTTATGACCTAATTTAGGTACTGCCTTCAATACATAACCTGCACAAAGCACATTCACTTCCAATTTGATATTCCTTCTCCTCCTCATTACTTCAATATTCAATCAATAACACTTTCATATATATATATTGATTTTAATGTTAATTATTCAAAGTTTCATAAATTGGATTTTATCCCCCATTTCTTTACTATTCTTATAATGTATCACAATTTAATTTTTCATGACATTCTCTAAGTGTAATATCATTTCTTTTTAATGGACATTGAGGTCAAAAGGAAACTCTAGGTGTCAAATGACCAAAATGCCCCACTTCGGGTTATGTTCCCGATTTTTCAGTAACACCGATTTTTGTCAATTTCTCGATTTTTTGTTTTTCTTTATACTAATTTATTAATTTTTTTTTAATAATTATACTGTCAATTATATTTCAATAGACCTTTACTTACGTCCCATAATTAAATTCTGAGGGTTTCCCGCGATCCTAGGGTCGGCAACGGCCTTCCTAGTGCGGTCACCCATCGCTGCGGTGTCGGCTCGTTTAACTTAGCTTCATTTTCTCTCTTTCATTTGTCTTTGATTTTTCTTGCATTTTCTTCTTATTTATTTCATCATTATATGTCTGTTCATTATCACTGAAGTGTAGTTCCAGACATTTTGACTTTTTGGGGCAGACATTTCGACTTTTTGGGGCAGACATGTCGGAATAGTAGAATGTACGGACTACGAAAATGAGGATGTTACATTTTAGGCATCTCATAGACCATGGTTGACACCTAGCATAGCATGCCATGGCCACTCAATCAGTAATAAGGAATACCTTTAAATGAACCTATAATCATATGTTGCCATACACTAGAATCTCTCTGTTACAAAATCTCAATTTCAGCTGGAGTAATGGTTTATATCAAACCCTATTTGCTATGAACATTATGTTTTCTTTTAATTCCAATTCTTGATTAAAAAGATTTTCTCATCAGAAACTCTTTTTCTGATTAAATCTGTCTTTCCTGGCCAGGAGCTTGAAACATCAAGAACAATTAGATGAACATAAGATTTTATCCCTATTTATTTAGGGTAACAGATTCCATCTTGATCAACACCTATCTCCATATATAACTGGTAGGAGCCAACACATGCCCATATACCCATACACAGTATAAGTATGAAAGCAGTATCAAACTCAAACCACCTATATACAAGATAATTGTGCTATCTTAGGTCTAAAGATTATATGCACTAATATGATTTATGACAATGCATTGACAAGAATAAACTCCACGTGCTTGTCATAAGTGTCACTGGTTCGGCCAACTTATCATGTATAAGTGCCTATCATGTTTATTATATGGGATGAGACTCACCATTTCATTTTATTTACATCTCATATAAATAACTTGGGAACAAACATGATTGCAGTCTTTCTAGATAAGTCATGTCCTTATTGTGAAGTATCATCGATTGTGAACCAATTTATGATACTTTGTGCTAGAAATACTGTTACTCATATTCTTAACAACTTAAGAATAGAATTTCTAACAAAACATCAATGGACCTTTTCTATTACATATAAATATATTATGTAAACGGAAAAGTGAAAATGCCTTTTTATTAATAAAACATGTACAGGATATATACTAAATGATATGCTTTAGAACATACTACTAATAATCTCCCACTAGCACTAGAGCCATTCATTATAATATTTTAGATCCATTTTCTCAAGATGTCAGTCTAGCTGAGCTTGTGACATAGGCTTAGTGAATGGATCAACTAGATTTTTAGCTGATGCTATTTTTCGCATGGCTACATCACCTCACCCAACTATGTCTCTGATAATATGGTAGTGCTTTTCTATGTGTTTGGATTTTTGGTGAGACTAGGGTTCCTTAACCTGTATGACTGCTCTATTGTTGTCACAGTGGAGTGGAACTGCTGACTCAATTGAAGGAACTACTGCAAGTTTTGTCACGAACTTCTTTATCCAAACAGCTTCTTTTGCAGCATTTGATGCAGTAATATACTCAACCTCTGTATTGGAATATGCAGTCGTACTCTATTTGGAACTCTTCCAACTAACTGTACCTCCATTACAAATGAACGCATACCCAGAGGTAGACTTTCTATCGTCGATATCTGATTGGAAATCAGAATTAGTATAACTATCCAATTGCAAGTCACCACCTCTATAAATCAAGAATAAATCCTTAGTTCTTCTCAAGTACCTAACGTTATTCTTGACAGCTATCCAGTGTTCCAAACCTGGATTGATTTGAAACGTGCTTGGTAAACTAATAGCATATGCGATATTCGACCTAGTACACAACATTGCATACATCAAACTTCCAATAGCCAAAGCATATGGAATCCCGACCATTTTATTTCTTTCTTCAGGTGTCTTTGGAGACATTTCTTTAGAATGGTGGATACCATGTCTCACTGGTAGCAATCCTCTTTTGAAATCAAGCATGTTAAGCCTCTTTAATACCCATTCCAAGTTTAGACTTTGGGATAAACCAATTATTCTTTTCGCTCTATCTCTATAAATGCGAATCCTAAGAATATAGGTTGCCTCCCCTAAGTCTTTCAAGGAGAATGTATTTGACAATCATACCTTTATAGCTGTCAACATACCTATGTCATTAAACATCAAAAAAATGTCATCCACATACAAGACAAGGAATGTGATAGCACTATCACTAACCTTCTTATATACACATAGCTCATCCTCATTTTTGATAAAACCAAATGACTTAATGGCTTCATCAAAATAGATGTTCCAACTCCTCGAAGCTTGTTTCAACCCATAAATGGATCGCTTTAGCTTGCAGACCTTGGAACCATATTGGAATTCAAAACCCCTAGGTTGTTCCATGAAAATGTTTTCTTTAATGTATCCATTGAGAAAAGCTATTTTGACATCCATTTTCCAAATCTCATAATCATAGTATGTAGCTATAGCTAATAGAATCCTAATTGATTTAAGCATGGCAACAGGCCAGATAGTCTCCTAATAGTCGATTCCTTACTTTATAGGTCTCTACCTTCCCATCAGAATCAATTTTCTTCTTGAAAACCCATTTATTCCCTATAGGTACAATACCTTCAGGTGGGTTAATAAGATCCCAAACTTGATTCTTATACATGGAATCAATTTTGGATTTCATAGCATCAATCCATTTTGAAGAGTCTATATCTGATATAGCTTCTTCATAGGTAAGTGGTTCATCTCCATGATCTACTTCTTCATGTGTACAAAACTCTTGTTTTTCTTCATGAAGAAAACCATATCTCACTCGTAGGTGAGATATCCTGGTTGATCTGCGAGGAATAGCTGTAGATGTTTCATCAATAGGTGTAAGTTGACTAGATGGATCTATATCCATCTGATCTGTTGGTTAGTCAGAATTCTTCAATTCTAACTCTATTTGCCTTCCTTTGCCTCCTTCTTGAACAAACTATTGTTTAACAAATGTGGCATCTCTACTTACCACAACCTTTTATGGTGTAGGCAAATAAAAATAATATCCAAAACTCTCTTTTGTATATCCAACAAATCGACCTTTTTCTGATCTAGTTTCCAATTTATCAGTGTTCAGCTTTTTGATATAAGCTGGACAACCCCAAATCTTAACATGCTTAAGACTTAGCTTTCTTCCATGCCATATCTAATAAGGTGTGAAAGATACTGATTTTGATGGAATCCTATTCAGAATATGCAAAGCTGATTCTAATGCAAATCCCTAGAAGGAGATTGGCATATCAGTATAGCTCATCATGCTATGTACCACATCTAATAGGATACGATTTCTCCTTTTAGATACACCATTTAGCTGTGGCATTCCTGGAGGAGTCAGCTGGGAAACAATGCCATGCTCTTTCAAGTATTCATCAAATTCAGTACTCAAGTATTCACCTCCATGATCTGATCAAAGAGCTTTAATATTTTTTCCTGTTTGATTTTCCACTTCAGATTTAAATTCTTTGATCTTTTCAAAGGATTCATGTTTGTATTTCATCAAATACAAATATCCAAATCTTGATTTATCATCAGTAAAGGTAACAAAGTAATGAAAACCACCTCTAGCCATTTCTTTAAGTGGACCACATACATCACTATGTATTAGCTCTAAAATATTTTCAGCTCTTAGTCCTTGTCCAACAAAGAGTGTTCTTGTCATTTCACCTTTTAAGGTAGGATTCACAGGTTGGAGTAGGTTCAAAATCCAATGAGGATAAAATCCCCATTTTCTCCAGTTTTGCAGTCCTATATTCTGTAACATGACCTAATCTTAAGTGCCAAATATATTTTGAACTTAAGTTGATTTTCACTATGGCATTGCATTCTTTTAGACTGCTTGCATTCATTTTGTGTTTATCATTATTATCCAAATAATAAAGACCATCATGCATATAACTCGAGCCAACATATTTATTTCCAAAATAAATATTGCAAACATCATCTATGAACTGAAATTCATAACCATTTCTAATCAAACTAGATATAGAAATGATGTTCTTAAAAGCATCAGGCACATACAAAATATTATTCAAACACAAAACATGTCCACACATGTAAAAAGATTTAGATCCAATGGCTAAAGCTTCAACAGTTGAGCTATCGCCAATCGGAAGTGTAACATCTCAAGAACGCAAGCTGCTACTGTTTGCTAGTTCTTGCACATCATAAGAAATGTGAGAACTAGCACCAATATCTAAAACCCAAGCTGTAGATGAACTATGAGCATCACCAGCATCTAAATAACAAGATATAGACATACCTTCTGAAAGTATATCCTTCTTGTCCTTCAGAGAAGCAAGATACTCTAGTTCCTTTTTAGTGCCCATCCTTTTGGCAATGAAAACACTTTCCTTGGCCTCCATCAGCTTTGGTCTTCCCTTTCTGTTTAGCTATCTTCTTGGAAGGACCAAGAAGTTGAGGTTTCTTTTTCTTATTGCCCTTCTTCTTGTTGGACTTTCCAGTAGAAGAAGATACAATCAAAGCTACCTCTTTTCCTTTATTGCCTGACCTATTCTTTTGGGCAATAACCAGCATGTTAAGTAAACCAGCTAAAGTGTATTCCTGCTTAGTCATATGAAAATTTGTCACAAAGTTTCCAAATGACTCAGGTAGGGACTAAAGGATCAAATTCGTCTGCAGTTGGAAATCCATGTTAAAGTCAAGATGTTCCAGCTGCTTAATAAGCCGAATCGTCTTGTGGAAATGATCCCCAGCATTCTGTCCCTCAGACATCCTCATGTGGAATAGCTATCTAGATATCTCATACCTAGTATTCCTGTTGTGCTCGCCATATAACTCTTGCAGGTGA
This sequence comes from Hevea brasiliensis, assembly GCF_030052815.1. Taxonomy (NCBI): domain Eukaryota; kingdom Viridiplantae; phylum Streptophyta; class Magnoliopsida; order Malpighiales; family Euphorbiaceae; genus Hevea; species Hevea brasiliensis. The sequence goes on from NC_079494.1 coordinate 50,189,641, forward strand.
AGGAGGATCTCACTTGCATATTGCATATTTTCATGTTACTTCTATAACTCATTACTCATAGAAGCAAGCATGTAACACTTGGCTCTCATATCATGCTCCTTCCACTTGTCCAAAGTTTCATGTTCCTCTTGAGTGGCCTCTGGAGGTAAGGGACCAGGAACCTTTGAGTCTAGAACATATCTTATATGTTTAAGGTTCAGGACAAGTTTCAAATTTCTTAGCCAATCAGAAAGATTAGGTCCTGTCTACCTATTGTGATCAAGTATGCTCACAAGGATATTGGATGGTGGTGGTTGTTGTGTGCTCACTATTATCAAAAGAATAATTGCAGAAAATAACTAGATTAATTAGTAAATGTATCATGTAATTAACCAAAATGATTATGGTCTTTTAATGAAATTGGTCCTCCCACTAACTTAGTGAATCCTACACTTTCAAAGTAGGAAACGGAAATCCTAGTTGGATGGATTTCTAGTGGGTGATTGAATTCTTATAGTCTTATTGATCATCCTCAGGCACATCCTTTATTGGAGTTACAATAAACTGTAAGTGAGCAACTCCTTGCCCATCACATCTCATGTGAGGTTCAATCCTTTACCTAGCTCCTAATGCTCAAAATCTCAGTCACATCCATTATTGACTTATCTTGCATTAGTTAAGTTGATCCCATTGAGCCAGTAAACATGCAAATAATTTTAATGTCCTCAGGCACATCTATTATTGACCACCAAACCATTTACATATTTACAACATCTCATGCTTGACAATTATTCTTAAGAAAATCTCTTAAATTAATTGCATCATATGCAAGTATTTAAAATTTCTTAAAATAATTGCCTCAATGGAGGGCCCATGATATAATTAGTTTAATTATACCATTTTAACTTAATCATTTGTTTGGAAGATTTTGTGGCTGGCCTAACTACTATTATGGTCTCACTTTGCACAATATCCAATTAGCATGCATATATCATATACTTGCATACATTCCCATGCATCTCATGCATACATGGATAAATAATAAATATGGTATGATCATGGACTTTCTAAGGGATTCAATTTTGAGCCACCAAGAATTGAATTAGGGTATTCCTAGGTGCATTTCATTCATTCATATTACGAGAGTTGCTGATGGAGTACATAATCAACACTTGATCTTAAATTCCTCCCACTGGTCCCACCAATGCTCTTGACCTCCTTGATCTTCTTGCAATCCAATTACATAGTAATCCTTGGCATACCAAGGTGAATTTACAAGAACATGGACTTTAAAGTCCACAAATAAATGAAATTACAACCCAAAATTATTATAACCTTTATAATACATGCCACCAAAATAAATTAATTAATTTACAATCCAAAGAAAAATAAAAGAAATAAATCCAATCACATTGGTCTTTTATTGTCCATGATCATCCATCATGCAAATTACCATTTAACAATTAAATAAAACATACATACTAAAATTAAATTGAATATCTCATATTCAACTAAAAAATTCATATTTGAATCTCATTCAATCAAATTTAAAAATTCATATTTGAATCTTATTCAAAACAAATTTAAAAATTCAGATTTGAATCTCATTCAAATAAATTTAAAAATTTCGATTTGAATCTCATTCAAACAAATTTAAAAATTCAAATTTGAATCAAAATTTAATTGTGTGACTAAAATTCCTAATTAAACATTTTAATAGTTATGGGATGTGCCTTAGATCATACAACAATTGCACATTCAAAGCCCAAACCATGCAGACCATTGAAGACCAAAAACATGCGCACCATATATGGCTTCAACACCTTCCTGCCACCATTGATGATTGCAACTGGCAATAGATCAAACAAATTTGATCAGATCACACAATTAAATTTCATCTTGAACAATCTAAATTGCAAATATAGTGGCTCTGATACCAATCGAAGGAGCAGAAGCATGAAAATTGTTAGATTAGAATATTGAATTTAAAAATTTTCTTCTAGGGTCTCATTTTTCATTTTACTTATTTTTTTTTTCTGATCTTTGGGAACATTAATTCTATTGGGATCTTTCTTTTTCTTTATCTTGTTATTCAATTTATTTACCTTATTTCAATACATTTTAATCTCATTAATACTTTTCAATGCCCAAGTAACCTATAATAGACTGATTGGACTGGATAAGTGGGTAAACTAGCATTGGACGCATTTGTGCCTCGGCTGTCATACCATGGGACACATAATATCGACTAGGTATGCAATAGATGAAGGAGCGGAAGCATGAAAATTGTTAGATTAGAACATTGAATTCAAAAATTTTCTTATAGGGTCTCATGCATCATGCAACATTCATTATGTACCTAATTGATTTCAATGTTCAATTGCATATTAAAACTTTTTTAATATGTATTAGGATCTACATTTTCCATTTAAGATTTTTGAATTAACAAATTAATTCATTAGAACCCTAGATTAGTACAAGAGTATGTGCACTAACCTTTTGATGCACTGTAGATGCGATTGGTACCTTTGGGAAGCACCTAGGACCCCAAATGTTGTCCCTTTAGCTTGTCCACACCAAGATCACCAATGGCAGCCCCTAAACTAGCTTCTTAAGCCTTGCTAACCAATCAGAAATTAGGGTTTTGCCTTTAGAGAGGTTGTAAATGTATATAGGACACTAGAAATAATTTCTAGCAATTTTAATTCAAGAGAATATGGGCAATTCTCTTTGAATTGATGAAAGAAGAAGAAGAAGAGAGGAAGAAGGCATAGAGGTGGCAACACCTTTAAGAGAAAAATCAGAATGTGTATTTTATTCTTTCATTCTTTCCCTTTCATAATTAGGTCATCACTTAAAACTCTTGTCACATGTCATCACCTGATTGCATCTTAATTTTAATTGACCTAATCACATTAAGCCAAGTGTCAAAGCTAGACTTAATCTTGACTTTGATCATCTTGCATGATAGGAAGACAAATGGCAAGCTTATATGGTGCCATGTGTCACTATCTCATGATGTCACATGTCACTGTTAGTAGTATGCCCTAGAGCATATCATTTAGTATGTATCTTGTACATATTTTTATTAATAAAAGGCATTTCCACTGTTCTGTTTACATAATATATTTATGTGTAATAGAAAATGTCCATTGATATTTTGTTAGAAATATTATTCTTAAGTTGTTAAGAATATGAGTGACATTATCTCTAGCACAAAGTATCATAAATAGGTTCACAATCGAGGATACTTCATAATAAGGACATGACTTATCCAGAAAGATTGTATTCATGTTTGTTACCAAGTTATTTATATGAGATATAAATAAGATGGAATGGTGAGTCTCATGCCATATAGCAAACATGATAGGCACTTATAAATGATAAATAGGCCGAACCAGTGACACTTATGACAAACACATGGAGTTTACTCTTGTCAATGTTTTTGTCATAAATCATATCAGTGCATATAATCTTTAGACTTGAGATAGCATAGTTATCTTGTATATAGGTAGTTTGAGTTTGATACTGCTTTCATACTTGTACTGTGTATGGGTATATGGGCATGTGTTGGCTCCTACTAGTTATATATGGAGGTAGGTGTTGATCAAGATGGAATCTGTTCCTCTAAGTAAATAGAGATAAAATCCAATATTCATTTAATTATTCTTGATGTTTCAAGTTCCTGGCCAGGACAGATAGATTTATTCAGAAAAGAGTTTCTGATGAGAAAATCTTTTTAATCAAGAACTGGAATTAAAAGAGAACATAATATTCATAGCAAATGGAGTTTGACATAAACCATGACTCCAGCTTGAGTTGGGATTTTGTAATAGAGAGATTCTAGTGCATGGTAACATATGATTATAGGTTCATTTAAGGTAAACCATATTACTAATTGGGTGTCCATGGCATGCTATGCTAGGTATTAACCATGGTTTATGAGGTGCATAAAATGATTTAGAGAAATCATTTATGGTAAGAAAGAGTTCTGATGATATTAAGAGTTGATATCATGTCTCATTGCCAATTAGTGATGAGCCTAGTAAGTCACACACATACACAAGTTGTCACTTAATTAAATATGATTTAATTAATTAATTAAAGAGTTTAATTGATTAATTAAATAGGTTTGGTTTGCAATTAGATTGCAAAGTCCCTAGCATGACTTGAAACCAAATCTAGATTATTGGATGTGTAGTATAAGTTAAATTTATATTTAAAATATTTAAATATGAATTTAATTAATGAGAAATTAATTAATAGAGATTAATTAATTAATTTATATTTGATATAAATTAATTAGAAGATGAAAAATAATTATTTTGGATTGAGAACTCAAAATTAAGGCACAGGGGCATTTTGGTCATTTCGCAGTGTGACACGTGGCACTATGAGATGGTGACACATAGCATTACACATAAGCTTGCCAAATGTCTTTTAATCATGTAAGATGATTAAAATTAAGATTAAATATAGGTTTGACACTTGGCACAATGTGGTTGGGTCACTTAAACCTAGAGCTAATCAAAGGGTGACATGTGGCAAGGGTTTAATGTGTTAACCTAGCTATATAAGTGTTGTTATGAATTAAAAATATGACAACCAGCAGCCACTCCTCCTTTGTCATGCCATTTTGAGACTCTCCATCTCTTCTTCTTCATCTCTCATCAATTCAAAGAGATTAGCCATCAATCTCTTGAATTAAAAATACTAGAAATCGTTTCTAGTGTCCTGTTTACATCTTTAATCTCTTAAAAGGCAGAACTTGATTTTCTAAATAATAGAAAAAGCTTTAGAAGCTATTCAAGGGCTGCCATAGGTGTTCTTAGTGTGGACAAGCTAGAGGAACAACATCTGGTGTCCTAAAGACGAATCTCAAAGGCGCAAATACACTGTAGTGCATCAAGAGGTTAGTATGTTTGTTCTTGATTTAATCTAGGGTTCTAAAATTAATCAGATTAATTTTAAAATCTTAAATGGCAAATAAAGATCCAAAAGCATATTAAAAGAGTTTTAATATATTGTTTATCATTGAAATCAAATAGATAAAAATAAATCTTGCATGATGCATGTGACCCTAGGTGAAAATTTTTGAATTCAATGGTATAAACTTGTGCTTTTCACGCTTCTGCTCCTTTAATTTGTATCAGAGCCACTATATTTGCCATTTAGATTGTTTATTATATGATTTAATTGTGCGTTTGATCATGAGATGATTTATCCATTGCTGGTTGAATGGAGGTTTGGCAGCATGCTTGAAAAACACAATCAATGGTGTGCATGGTTTGGCTTCCATGGGTTGTTCAAGGTTTGGCTTTTAATTATGCAATTATTGTATAATCTAAGGCCTATTCTTTGACTAATTAAAGTTTTAATTAGTAGTTTTAATCACACAATTAAATTATGATTCAAATCAGAATTTTAAAAATTGTTTGAATGTGATTCAAATATGAATTTTAAAAGTTGTTTGAATGTGATTCAAATCTAAATTTTTAAAGTTGTTTGAATCATATTCAAATCTTATTTTTTAAAGTTGAATGAATAATATTCAGATCTGATTTTTTAAAAAATGTTTGAATGTGATTCAAATCTGATTTTTTAAGAAATATTTGAATGTGATTCAAATATGAATTTTTGAGGTTGTTTGAATGTGATTCAAATCTGAATTTTTAAATTTGTTTGAATGAGATTCAGATCTGAATTTTTAAATTTATTTGAATCATATTCAAATCTGGATTTTTAAGTTGAATATGAGATATTCAATTTAATTTAAGTATGTATATTTTATTTAATTGTTAAATAATGATATGCATGATGGATGATCATGGACTATAAAAGACCAATGTGATTAGATTTATTTCTTTTATGTTTCTTTGGGATTGTAAATTAATTAATTTATTTTAATTTATTTGAATTTTATTTTGGGCATGTATTATTAAGTTTGTAATAATTTTTGGGTTGTAATTTTATTTATTTAATTTCTTGTAAATTCGCCTTGGTATGCCAAGGATTACTATGTAATAATGGATTGCAAGAAGTTCAAGGAGGTCAAGAGCATTGGTGGGACCAGTGGGAGGAATTCAAGATCAAGTGTTGATTATGTACTCCTTCAGCAACTCTTGTAAAATGAATGAATGAAATGCAACTAGGAATGCCCTGATTCAATTCTTGGTGGCTCAGAATTGAATCCCTTAGAAAGTCCATGATCATACCATATTTACTGCTTATCCATGAATGCCTGAGATATATAGGAATGTATGCAATTATATGATATATGCATGCTAAATGGATAATGTGCAAAGTGAGACCTAAATAGTAATTAGGATGACCATAAAATCTTTCAAACAAATGATTAGGTTGGAAAAGCTATAATTAAAGTAATTATAACATAGGCCCTCTATTGGGGCAATTATTTTAAGAAATTTTAAATAGTTGCATAAGATGCAATTAATTTAAGAGATTTTCTTAAGAATATTTGTTAAGCATGAGATGTTGTAAATATGTAAATGATTTGGTGGCCAATATTGGATGTATCTGAGGACATTAAAATTATTTGCATAATTACTGGCTCAATGGGATCAACTTAACTAATGCAAGATAAGTCAATAATGGATGTACTTGAGATTTTGAGCATTAGGGGCTACGTAAAGGATTGAACCTCACATGAAATGTGATGGGCAAGGAGTTGCTCACTTATAGTTTATTGTAATTCCAATAATGGATGTACCTGAGAATGATCAATAGAATTATAAGAATTCAATCACTCACTAGAAATCCATCCAACTAGGATTTCCGTATTCTACTTTGGAAGTGTAGGATTCGCTAAGTTAGTGGGAGGACCAATTTGATTAAAAGACTATAATCATTTTGGTTAATTACTTGATACATTTACTAATTAATCTGGTTATTTTCTGCAATTAATTTTCTGATAATAATGAGCACAGAACAACCACCACCATCCAATATCCTTGCAAGCATACTTGATCGCAATAGGTTGACAGGACCTAATCTCTCTCATTGGCTAAAAAATTTGAAATTTTTCCTGAACCTTGAACATATAGGATATGTTCTAGATTCAAATGTTCCTGGTCCCTTACCTCCAGAGGCCACTCAAGAGGAACATGAAACTTTGGAAAAGTTGAAGGAGCATGATATGAGAGCTAAGTGTTACATGTTTGCTTCCATGAGTAATGAGTTACAGAAGCAGCATGAGAACATGCAGAGTGCGAGTGAGATCCTCCTTCGCCTACAAGAGTTGTATGGTGAGCACAGTACGAATGCTAGGTATGAGATATCTAGGCAGCTGTTCCGCATGAAGATGTCTGAGGGACAGAATATTGGGGATCATGTCCACAAGATGATTCGGCTGATTAAGAAGTTGGAACATCTTGACTTCAACATGGATTTCCAACTACAGATGGATTTGATCCTTCAGTCCCTTCCTAAGTCTTTGGGGAATTTTGTGACAAATTTTCATATGACTAAACAGGAATGCACCTTAGCTGGTTTACTCAATATGCTGGGCAATAAAGGAAAAGAGGTAGCTTTGACTGCATCTTCTTCTATTGGAAAGTCCAACAAGAAGAAGGGCAATAAGAAAAAGAAACCTCAAATTCCTGGTCCTTCCATGAAGATAGCCAAACAGAAAAACAAAGATTAAAGTTGACCAAGGTAAAGGAAAGTGTTTTCACTATCAACAGGAAAGTGTTTCCACTGCCAACAGAAAAGTGTTTCCACTGTCCATAGTATAGCAATCTAAAAGAATGCAATGCCATGATGAAAATCAACTCAAAATTCAAAATATATTTGGCACTTAAGATTAGGTCATGTTACAGAAGATAGGATTGCAAAATTAGAGAAAATGGGGATTTTATCCTCATTGGGCTCTGAGCCTACTCCAACTTGTGAATCTTGTCTTCTGGGCAAAATGACTAGATCACCCTTTGTTGGACAAGGGCTAAGGGCTGAAAATATTTTGGAGCTAGTACATAGTGATGTGTGTGATCCATTTAAGGAAATGGTTAAAGGTGGTTTTCATTACTTTATTACCTTTACTGATGATAAATCAAGTTTTGGGCATTTGTATTTGATGAAATACAAACATGAATCCTTTGAAATGTTCGAAGAATTTAAATCTGAAGTAGAAAATCAAACAGGAAAGAGTATGAAAGCTCTTCGATTAGATCGTAGAGGAGAATATTTGAGTATTGAATTTCATGAATACTTGAGAGAGCATGGCATTGTTTCCAACTGACTCCTCCAGGAACACCACAGTTGAATGGTATATTTGAAAGGAGAAATCGTACCCTATTATATATGGTACGTAGTATGATGAGCTATACTGATATGCCAATCTCCTTTTGGGGATTTGCATTAGAATCAGCTTTGTATATTCTGAATAGGATTCCATCAAAATCAGTTTCTTCCACACCTTATGAGATATGGCATGGAAGAAAACCAAGTCTTAAGCATGTTAAGATTTGGGGTTGTTCAGCTTATATCAAAAAGCTGAACACTAATAAATTGAAGACCAGATCAGAAAAATGTCGATTTGTTGGATATCCAAAAGATAGTTTTGGATATTATTTTTGTTTGCCTACTTCACAAAAGGTTGTGATAAGTAGAGATGCCACATTTCTTAAACGACAGTTTGTTCAAGAAGGAGGCAAAGGAAGGCAAATAGAGTTAGAATTGGAGAATTCTGACCAACCAACAGATCAGATGGATATAGATCCATCTAGTCAACCTATACCCATTGATGAAACTGTAACACCCTCCCTGTAGCAATTCCGTACATTCTACTGTTCCGGTGATCGGTGTCGGTCCGGACAGCTAGAACGTCTGGAAAAATATTTAAACTAAAGTGAGGAACCATAATTAACTCAAATATTAATAAGAAAAACTTAGGAAAAATTTTAGAAATAAAATACAACCAAGTTAAATGAGTCGTTGCCCAAGAGATGGGTAACCTAGTAGGAAGTTGCGGTTCTCGCAATTAAGAGCCCTAGACCTAGGGGAAAATTCATAAAATAATTTTTGGGACTCCAGAGAAGGGTCATTGAGGTTTCTATGGCATTAGAATGTCAAGAAAATACTTAAAAAAATTTTTCAATTGGTACAGACAATTTTGGCCCGTTAAGCCAAACGGAGGGCATTTTGGTCATTTCGTCTTTAGAGATGATTTTTGGCCGGCTTGTCCAGTTAAGTAAATAATAATTATAATATAAAATGTGAATAAATATTGCTAAAAATTGAATTGAAAATGAGTTGAGAAAAGAAGAAAAGAAAATAAAAGAAAATACTTAAATATGACATCATATGATGTCTTTAAAAAGAGCTCCACCAATCATCTTTTAACAAGCACCTTTAAATCAATTAAAAAGGACAAAAAGGAGTTAATAATTGAAAAAAATTTTCTGCTCATCTCCTTCAATTTCCGGCAGCCCCTCTTTCCCTCACTATCTCCATTAAAGCTTTCTCTTTTTCTTGCTAAAACCTCACCCTTTACACCATAAAACCTCATCCTCACTTCATTAAAATTTATCCTCACACCCTAAATCATATTTAGACAACCATTAGAGGGAGAAATCTTGAAGATTGACAAGCTCAAGTGAGAGCTTTAATAAGGTTAGTGTCCAACATCTTCCTCTCTCTTTAAATTCATGACTAGAAAGTTGATTTAACTTGAAATTTATAAGAAATTCAAATGAAAACCTTTGATGTACTCACTTTATATTTTTGGCAGCCATGGATTTATTAGAGTTTTGATGATTTCTTTGGATTAAATGAGTATATAAGCTGCCCTTGATATGAACTTAACATTTAGCGCATTGAATTATAGGTTAATGGAAGAGTAGAGAAATTGAGAATTTAGGGTTTTGAGCAAATTGGAGTTTAGCTCCTATAATGGTGTAGGAACATTTTAATGGTCAAGTAGTGATCATTTGGTTATTGGTAAACAAGAAATAAAGTGTGTTTAGTGATGGGATTTAGGTTTAGTGTGGCTACCCTAGGTGACCTGCAGAATTGGACATGAGTCCAGCAGGTTTGGGCAGCCATAACTTGAACTGTAGAGGTTCAATTGGTGCAAGGCCAATTGGACATGAAACTAGACACATAATGGCACAACTTTTGTGAAGAAACCATGCCCATAAAACCAAACCAAGTGGACTAAAAGCTTGCCCTAATCCGTCTGTTTCTGTAAAATGACCAAACGAACAGATAACTCAGTGTAGAATGGTCCAATTGACCTAAACATTTACCAGAAACAAGTTGAGATATAAACCAATAACTTTCATGAAGAAACCTAATCCAAATTATGACCAGAACCTATCCAACAAGTGAGTTGCAGTCACCATTCACTGCACTGCAGATATGGTCAGTCCAGAAAAATTCCAATCTGGCCAGTTGTGGTTTTTGGACCATAACTTGAGCTACAAAACTCCAAATAGAGTGATTCAGAAAAGGAAATTTAACTAGACAAAATAAGGAACAACTTTCATGGTGATCATTTTGCCAAATTCCCACTGCTAAAATGACTAATGGAATAGTAAGGATAAGGTATGAAAACTAAAAATTCTGCTCAATTAACTTTAAGCTTAGAAATGGTATTGGCAACCAATACCAACAAATTTTGAATGCAAAATGTGATATGTTGAGAGTATTAAAACCAATGTACCTATTGTCTATGCAAAATTCAACATTTTGGTTGACTAATGAAGTGAATAGTTACACTAAAACTTGAAATTCAAAAATTGTAAAACTCAAAAGTGTAAAATGCCCTAGTATACCTAACAAGATTGCTTTGGATAGCTTGGCATGCCAATAGGGTTCAGTTAGCAGTACTACACATGGCATTATGCTATTCTGTGATTTCATGACTTTTAGCCATTCTGACATTATGTTGATACTTGGCCTTGTGCCTAATGTTATTACAGCTTATTAGTCGCTCATTGCACCGGAGACACATATGTGACCGATGGTGTGACGGGCCGAGATACTTGATACCCAGTGCCAGTTTACCCGTTTATCCTGTCCAGTCGTCCAGTATTGGTTACTTGGGCAACCAAAAATGAAAGTAAATAAATTTAATAAAATAATGAATATAACCAGTAAAAAATAAGTACGACTACAAATACTCATCGAAAATTTATTTGCAATGAGACATCAATACATTCACTGCATATTTATTTTCTGTTATTTCTTTTTATTTTATTATTGGCACCACTAAGCATTATTGCTTAGCGCGTTGCTTTTGCCACGCGTAGGTTCCGAGATATCGACCAAGAGCCCAAGAGACCACGCATCGGGTGAGACCTCCTGCAGCTCTGCATAGTGTCTGTGTTACCTCACCATCTTCAGTGCATTGGTAGGACACTAGGTTTCATTTTGGTATTTTGTAACTAACTTTTATTTTCTCTTGTGTAATTGAGACTTATGTAATGTATTTTGATGTTAATGTAAATAGTAGAAATTGTGTTTATCAATGAAAAATTGAGTATTTATTTATTGCTTGTATATGAATACCATGAGAAATGAATGATTGAGAAATGGAAATATTGTTGAAAAATATTGAGATTTTGATGATGAAATGGAGTTTGGGATTGGTTGAAAATTATTGAAGTGTTTTTCACAGGTTCCGAAGAACTGCTTTCTCCTTTTTTAGCCGGTACTCTGCCGGATTTTCTATAAAATTTTTGGAACCTCAAATAAATTATAGTTTCGATAAATAACTTAAATGAATTATATTTCATAAATTTTACTTCATAACTATGAAAAAAAAACAAAAAAAAAATAATAAATTAGGAAAAAAAATGATTGAATTTAAATAGGGTGTTCCGATACACTGCGTGGCATATCTTGCTCGGCTACACTATAGAAGGGTAAAGGGTGTCACATTTAGTGGTATCAGAGCACGGTTTAGGCGTTTCTGGGCCTAGATTGAGTCCATACCATGCATTGCATTTGTAAGAGTCGAGGTGACACTAATGCAAATCTATTTGTCTTTGTTATTTTGATTAGGATACGGACCCCACATCTCATAGGGCAGTTGAGGAGGAAGTGGAGAGTCATGCTCCACTTGCAGTAGCTGAGACTGGGGGTAGGGGAGAACCTGCTCCACTAGCTCCAGCAGAGCCTGCTCAGCCTCCACAGGTCGTGTTCCAGCAAATGGTCGAATTCTTCAAACAAATGGCTGAGGCAATGCCACCACCACCACCACTTCCACAGCAGAAATCACACCTAGAAAGAATAAGAAAATTTGGAGCAGTGGATTTCTTTGGCAAGAGAGAAGATGATTCTGTTACAGCAGAAAATTGGTTGAACAGAACAGGAAGGTTTTAAAACAACTCCACTGCACTCCAGAGCAAAACCTAGAAGCTGCCATATCTCTGTTGCAAGATGATGCATATGAATGGTGGGATACGGTGTCTAGTGAAGTGCAACCAGAAGTAATAACTTGGGACTTCTTCCTCTCAGAATTCAAGAAGAAATATGTGGGTAGTGTATACCTAGAAGAGAGAAGAAGAGAGTTCATTAACCTGAGGCAGAGACAGCTGACAGTGGCCAAGTATGAAAAGGAATTAGTCAGATTGAGCCGCTATGGAAGGGAGATAGTCCCTAATGAGGCCGAATGGTGTAAGAGATTTGAAGAGGGAGTAAATGACAACATAAAGATCATGATTACTGCCTTGGGAATCACCGACTTCACCAAGTTAGTGGAAGCTGCAATAAAAGTTGAAAAGGATAGAATAAGTGAGCAGACTAGAAGAGAGAGACAGCAGAAGAGGGGCCTGGGTCAGTCTAGTTCATCTCCTACACCTGGGAAGAAGTACAAAGGTCCACCTGCACAGAGTTTAGGTCAACCACAAGGTCAGGGTCAGTCTCAAGGGCCCAGGCCACAGCTCACCCCTAGGAGAGGTCAGTCCACACCATCAGTGGGCAGCTCTCCAGGGACGGGGTTTAGGGGACCAGCCCTAGCATCTTTTGCATGTCCACATTGTCTGAAATGGCATAAGGGGGAGTGTTGGAGAGTGACTGGTACCAGCTTAAGGTGTGGGTCGACGGAGCATCAGCTGAGGGACTGTCCACGCAGAACTACTATAGTTGCTCCAACACAAGCAGATAGACCTGCTCCTGCACCACAAAGGGGTAGGAAATCTGGCAAATCTGAGGCAGTGGGACCATTACAGAGGCCTGCATCTGAGCCAGCAGAGAGGCCTGAGGGCAGACCACCTTCCAGAGCCTATGCCATGAGAGCTCAGGAGGAGCAAGATGCCCCGGACATCATCAGTGGTACGTTCTCCCTTTACAATACATCTGTGCATGCATTGGTGGATCCAGGATCCACTCATTCATACATCTGCATCAACCTACCCGTAGAAAGGGGGATACTAGTAGGGGAGAGTGACCAAGACATTCTAGTCACTAATCCATTGGGCCACAGTGTAGTGGTGAACAAACTGTACAAGGGTTGCCCATTAAGGATTCAGGGGTATGAATTCTTGGTAGACCTGATTGAGTTGCCTTTCCATGAGTTTGACGTGATTTTGGGAATAGACTGGTTGTCACGTTATCAGGCAATAGTTAATTATAAACTGAAGAGGATTTCTTTGAAAACTTCTGAGGGTAATGAGATTACAGTTATGGGGGAAAGGACAGATTTCTTGTCCAATGTCATCTCAGCCACAGTTGCAAGAAAACTGATGAGAAAAGGCTGTGAAGCCTACCTAGAACATGTGGTGGATACTACACAGGCTAAGCCAGATCTGTGTGACATACCCACAGTAAAAGACTTCCCAGATGTGTTCCCTGAAGAATTGCCTGGTTTGCCACTAGAAAGGGAAGTTGAATTTGCTATTGACATACTACTGGGTACAGCACCAATCTCTATTGCTCCTTATAGGATGGCACCCACATAATTGAAGGAACTGAAAATCCAGTTACAGGAGTTGCTAGATAAGGGGTTCATATGCCCCAGTGTCTCACCATGGGGAGCTCCAGTGCTGTTTGTGAAAAAGAAGGATGGGACTTTGAGGTTATGCATTGATTATCAGCAGTTGAATAAAGTAACTATGAAGAATAAGTATCCATTACCTAGAATTGATGATCAGTTTGATCAGTTGAAGGGAGCAAGAGTATTTTCCAAAATTGATCCCAGATCAGGGTATCATCAGTTGAGAGTGAAAGATGTAGATGTGCCAAAGACTGCATTTAGGACTCGGTATGGGCATTATGAGTTTTTGGTGATGCCCTTTGGCCTAACAAATGCACCAGCAACATTCATGGACCTTATGAACCGTATCTTCCATCCATACCTAGATCAGTTCGTAGTGGTCTTTATTGATGATATTTTAGTGTATTCCAAGACTAGTGAAGAACATGATGAGCATTTGAGGATTGTTCTACAAACCCTGAGAGAAAAGAAGCTGTATGCTAAGTTGTCCAAGTGTGACTTCTGGTTGAATGAGATTGCATTCCTTGGACACATAGTGTCAGCTGATGGGATTAGGGTGGATCCCAAGAAAATAGAAGCAGTGATGGAATGGAAGCCTCCCAGAAATACAACTGAGGTCAGAAGCTTCTTGGGGCTAGCTGGGTATTACAGGAGATTTGTGAAGGGATTTTCCTTAATAGTTGCTCCAATGACGAAGTTGTTACATAAGAATGTCAGATTTGACTGGAATGACAAGTGTCAGACTAGTTTTGAGAAGTTAAAGGCTATGTTGACAGAGGCACCAGTTTTAACACAGCTAGTGTCGGGAATGGACTTTGTGGTCTACAGTGATGCCTCTCATAATGGGTTAGGGTGTGTATTGATGCAAAAGGGGTGTAACACCCTCCCTGTAGCAATTCTGTACATTCTACTGTTCCGGTGATCGGTGTCGGTCCGGACAGCTAGAACGTCTAGAAAAATATTTAAACTAAAGTGAGGAACCATAATTAACTCAAATATTAATAAGAAAAATTTAGAAGAAAATTTTAGAAATAAAATACAACCAAGTTAAATGAGTCGGTGCCTAAGTGATGGGTAACCTAGTGAGAAGTTGCGGTTCTCGCAACTAGGAGCCCTAGACCCGAGGAAAAAATTATAAAATAAATTTTGGGACTCCAGAGAAGGGTCATTGAGGTTCTTATGATATTAGAATGCCAAGAAAATGCTTAGAAAAATTTTTCAATTAGTACAGACAATTTTGGCCCGTTAAGCCAAACGGAGGGCATTTTGGTCATTTCGTCTTCAGAGATGATTTTTGGCCGACTTGTCCAGTTAAGTAAATAATTATTATAACATAAAATATGAATAAATATTGCTAAAAATTGAATTGAAAATGAGTAGAAAAGAAAAAGAAAAGAAAATGGAATAAATGAGAATTTTGACATCATTATGATGTCATTAAAACCCCAATGACCTATCATATTGTGACACATGTCCTTAACCCATTTAAAATCAATAAAATAGGCAGAAAATGAAAGAAAAACCCAGCTTTCTTCTTATTCCCATTTCCAGTCGTGAACCATTTTTCCTCCATTAAAATTCCTTTCATTTTCTCTCTTCCAAACCTTGAATTCTCACCACTAAACCTTAAGTTCTCTTCTTTAAAAATTATCCTTACCTCTTGGGAAGGTGTTTGGCTGCCAAGAAAGCCAAAGAAAGTGAAGGAAAAATCTAAGTTGGGTCAAGAAAAAATTCTGCTCCATTCAAGGTTAGTGCCCTAAACAATTTCTTTCTTTCTTTAATCTTGTAAGCATGCTAAATCAAGTAGAAATTGTGTGAAATTAAAAGAAAAACTTGAGTAAATGAAATCTCTAAATTTGGCAGCCGTGATAAAGTTTAAGGATTGTTGGTTTTTGATGAAATTAAGTGGCTTAATTATGTTATTGATGACTATAGATGGTGGATAAAGTGATTTGGTATGAGTTTGGTGTGTGTATGCCATGAATTGAAAATTGGAGTTAGGGTTTGAGCATGAAATTGAGACTTTGATCATGTAATGATGAAAGTGAGTTTTAATGGTCAATTAGTGATCATTTGGTTATTGGTAAACAAGAAATGAAGTGTGTTTAATGATGGGATTTAGGTTTAGTGTGGCTGCCCTAGGTGACCTGCAGAATTGGACATGAATCCAGCAAGTTTGGGCAGCCATAACTTGAATTGTAGAGATTCAATTGGTGTTTGGCCAATTGGACATGAAACTAGACACATAATGGCACAACTTTGGTGAAGAAACCTTGCCCATAAGACCAAACCAAGTGGACCAAAAGCTTGCCCCAATCCAGGTGACCTGCAGTCTGTTTCTGCAGAATGACCAAATGAACAGTGATTGTTCATTTGGCCATAACTCAGTGTAGAATGGTCCAATTGACCTGAACTTTTACCAGCAACAAGTTGAGATATAGACCAACAACTTTCATGAAGAAACCTAACCCAAATTATGACCAGAACCTATCCAACAAGGGAGTTACAGTCACTGTTCATTACACTGTAGATATGGTCAGTCCAGAAAAATTCCAATCCGGCCAATTGTGGTTTTTGGACCATAACTTGAGCTAAAAAACTCCAAATGGAGTGATTTAAAAAAGAAAATTCAACTAGACAAAATAAGGAACAACTTTCATGTTGATCATTTTTCCAAATTCCCACTGTAAAAATGACTAATAGAATAGTAAACATAAGGTATCAAAACTGAAAAATTCTGCTCCATTAACTTAAGCTTAGAAATGGTATTGGCAACCAATACCAACAAATTTTGAATGCAAAATGTGATATGTTGAGAGTATTAAAACCAATGTACCTATTTTCTATGCAAAAGTCAACATTTTGGTTGACTAATGATGTGAATAGTAACACCAAAGCTTGAAATTCAAAAATTGCAAAACTCAAAAGTGTAAAATGCCCTAGTATACCTAACAAGATTGGTTTGGATAGCTTGGCATGCCAATAGGGTTCAGGTAGCAGTACTGCACATGGCATTATGCCATTCTATGATTTCTTGGCTTTTAGCCATTCTGACATTATGTTGATACTTGGCCTTGTCCCTAATGTTATTACAGCTTATTAGCTGTTCTGTTGCACACCGGGAGACACATATGTGACCGATGGTGTGATGGCCCGAGGTACTTGATACCCAGTGCCAGTTTACCCATTTATCCAGTCCAGTCGTCCATTATAGGTTACTTGGGAAACCAAAAATGAAAGTGGAGAAATTTAATGAAATAATGAATATAACAAGTACAAAATAAGTAAGACTATAAATACTCATCGAAAATTTATTTGCAATAAGAAATTAATATATTCACTATATATTTGTTTTATGTTATTTATTTTTATTTTATTATTGGCACCACTAAGCATTATTGCTTAGCGCGTTGCTTTTGCCACGCGTAGGTTCTGGAGAGATCGACCGAGAGCCTAGTAGACCACAGACTGGGTGAGACCTTCTGCAGCTCTGCATAGTGTCCGTGTCACCTCACCGACGTCAGTGCATTGGTAGGACACTAGGTTTTATTTTGATATTTTGTAATTAACTTTTATTTTCTCATATGTAATTGAAACTTATGTAATGTATTTTGGTATTAATGTAAATAGTGAAAATTGTGTTTATGAATAAAAAAATTGAGTATTTATTTATTGCTTATATATGAATACCATGAGAAATGAATGATTGGGAAATAGAAATGTTGTGGAAAATATTGAGATTTTGATAATTATTGGAGTTTGAAAATGATTGGAAATGATTATTGGAAGTGTTTTTAATAGGTTCCAAAGAACTATTTTCTCCATTTTTAGCTAGTACTTTGCCGGATTTTCTATAAAATTTGCGGAACATCAAATAAATTTATGACTTTAATAAATGACTGAAATGAATTATATTTTACAAATTATACTCCATAACTATGAAAAAAAATAAATTAGTAAGAATAAAAATTATTAAATTAAAATAGGGTATTCCGGTACACTGTGTGGCATATCTTGCTCGGCTACACTGTAGACGGGTAAGGGGTGTCACAAGGGGAAGGTGGTCGCTTATGCTTCCAGGCAGCTAAAGCCACATGAACAGAATTACCCTACCCATGATTTAGAACTTGCAGCAATTATCTTCGCACTAAAGATATGGAGGCATTACTTGTATGGTGAGAAGTGCTACATTTACACACCACAAAAGCCTGAAATACTTGCCAACCCAGAAGGAGCTCAAACTTAGACAGAGGCGATGGATTGAGTTCCTGAAGGACTATGATTGTGTAATTGACTACCATCCTGGGAAGGCAAATGTAATTGCTGATGCTTTGAGCAGAAAATCCATCACAGCTTTGAGATCATTGAATGCCCGTCTATCTTTGGTTCGAGATGGAGCTATTTTGGCTGAGTTGCAAGTGAGGCCAAACCTGTTACAGCAGATTTTAGATAGGCAGAAGGTAGATGAGAAGCTAAAGGCTATTATGAGAAAAATCCTAGAAGGGAAAAAAACTGACTATGAAGTGAAAATAGATGGGTGTCTATACTACAAAGGAAGACTGTGTGTACCAGATGATGGGGAATTGAAGGCCAGTTTTCTAAAAGAGGCACACACCAGTGTATATGCTATGCACCAAGGAAGTACAAAAACGTATCATGATCTGAAGCTTCAGTATTGGTGGCCTGGTATGAAAAAGGACATAGCTGACTATGTGACTAAATGCTTGACATGTCAGCAAGTTAAGGCAAAACATCAAGTTCCATCGGGTTTGCTACAGCCTATACGCATACCTGAATGGAAATGGGATCGGGTCACCATGGATTTTCTAAGTGGTCTACCTCTCACCCAAAAGAAGCATGATGCAGCACGGGTGATAGTAGATAGATTGACGAAATCAGCACACTTTCTGCTAGTTAGGACTGACTACTCACTGGAGAAGTCAACACACTTTCATGACTAGAAAGTTGATTTAACTTGAAATTTATAAGAAATTCAAATGAAAACCTTTGATGTACTCACTTTATATTTTTGGCAGCCATGGATTTATTAGAGTTTTGATGATTTCTTTGGATTAAATGAGTATATAAGCTGCCCTTGATATGAACTTAATATTTAGCACATTGAATTATAGGTTAATGGAAGAGTAGAGAAATTGAGAATTTAGGGTTTTGAGCAAATTGGAGTTTAGCTCCTATAATGGTGTAGGAACATTTTAATGGTCAATTAGTGACCATTTGGTTATTGGTAAACAAGAAATGAAGTGTGTTTAGTGATGGGATTTAGGTTTAGTGTGGCTGCCCTAGGTGACCTGTAAAATTGGACATGAGTCCAGCAGGTTTGGGCAGCCATAACTTGAATTGTAGAGGTTCAATTGGTGCAAGGCAATTTGGACATGAAACTAGACACATAATGTCACAACTTTAATGAAGAAACCATGCCCATAAAACCAAACCAAGTGGACCAAAAGCTTGCCTCAATCTGGGTGACCTGCAGTCTGTTTTTGCAGAATGACCAAATGAACAGTGGCCATAACTTAGTGTAGAATGGTCCAATTGACCTGAAAGTTTACCAGCGACAAGTTGAGATATACACCAGCAACTTTTATGAAGAAACCTAACCCAAATTATGGCCAGAACCTATCCAACAAGTGAGTTACACTCACTATTCACTGCACTGTAGATATGGTCAGTCCAGAAAAATTCTAATCCGGCCAGTTGTGGTTTTTGGACCATAACTTGAGCTACAAAACTCCAAATGGAGTGATTCAAAAAAGGAAATTCAACTAGACAAAATAAGGAACAACTTTCATGTTGATCATTTTACCAAATTCCCAATGCAAAAATGACTAATAGAACAGTAAAGATAAGGTATGAAAACTGAAAATTCTGCTCAATTAACTTTAAGCTTAGAAATAGTATTGGCAACCAATACCAACAAATTTTGAATGCAAAATGTGGTATATTGGGAGTATTAAAACCAATGTACCTATTGTCTATGCAAAAATCAACATTTTGGTTGACTAATGAAGTGAATAGTAACACCAAAACTTGAAATTCAAAAATTGTAAAACTCAAAAGTGTAAAATGCCCTAGTATACCTAACAAGATTGGTTTGGATAGCTTGGCATGCCAATAGGGTTCAGTTAGCAGTACTGCACATGGCATTATGCCATTCTGTGATTTCATGGCTTTTAGCCATTCTGACATTATGTTGATACTTGGCCTTGTGCCTAATGTTATTACAGCTTATTAGCTGTTCTGTTGCACACCGGGAGACACATGTGTGACCGATGGTGTGAGGCCCGAGGTACTTGATACCCAGTGCCAGTTTACCCGTTTATCCAGTCCAGTCATCCAGTATAGGTTACTTGGGCAACCAAAAATGAAAGTGGATAAATTTAATAAAATAATGAATATAACCAGTAAAAAATAAGTACGACTACAAATACTCATTGAAAATTTATTTGCAATGAGACATCAATACATTCACTGCATATTTATTTTCTGTTATTTCTTTTTATTTTATTATTGGCACCACTAAGCATTATTGCTTAGCGCGTTGCTTTTGCCACACGTAGGTTTTGGAGATACTGACCGAGAGCCCAGTAGACCACAGACTGGGTGAGACCTCCTGTAGCTCTGCATAGTGTCCGTGTCACCTCACCATCTTTAGTGCATTGGTAGGACACTAGGTTTCATTTTGGTATTTTGTAACTAACTTTTATTTTCTTTTGTGTAATTGAGACTTACGTAATGCATTTTGATGTTAATGTAAATAGTGAAAATTGTGTTTATGAATGGAAAATTGAGTATTTATTTATTGCTTGTATATGAATACCATGAGAAATGAATGATTGAGAAATGGAAATGTTGTTGAAAAATATTGAGATTTTGATGATGAAATGGAGTTTGGGATTGGTTGAAAATTTTGGAAGTGTTTTTAACAGGTTCCGAAGAACTATTTTCTCCATTTTTAACCGGTACTCTGCCGGATTTTCTATAAAATTTTCGGAACCTCAAATAAATTATAATTTCAATAAATGACTTAAATGAATTATATTTCATAAATTTTACTTCATAACTATGAAAAAAAAATATAATAAATTAGGAAAAAAAATGATTGAATTAAAATAGGGTGTTCCGATATGCTGCATGGCATATCTTGCTCGGCTACACTGTAGACGGATAAAGGGTGTCATAGAAACATCTACAACTGCTCCTCGTAGAACAACCAGGGTATCTCACCCACCAGTGAGATATGGTTTCCTTCATGAAGAAGAACAAGAGTTGTCTACTCATGAAGAAGTAGATCATGGAGATGATCCACTTACCTATGAAGAAGCTATATCAGATATAGACTCTTCAAAATGGATTGATGCTATGAAATCTGAAATTGATTCCATGTATAAGAATCAAGTTTGGGATCTTGTCGACCCACCTGAAGGTATTGTACCTATAGGGAACAAATGGGTTTTCAAGAAGAAAATTGGTTCTGATGGAAAGGTAAAGACCTATAAAGCAAGGCTAGTAGTGAAAGGGTTTCGCCAAAGGCAAGGAATCGACTATGAGGATACTTTCTCTCCTGTTTCCATGCTTAAATCAATTAGGATTCTATTAGCAATAGCTGCATACTATGATTATGAGATTTGGCAAATGGATGTCAAAACAGCTTTTCTCAATGGATACATTGAAGAAAACATTTTCATGGAACAACCTAGGGGTTTTGTATCCCAAGATGGTTCTAAGGTATGCAAGCTAAAGCGATCCATTTATGGGTTGAAACAAGCTTCGAGGAGTTAGAACATCTATTTTGATGAAGCCATTAAATCCTTGGGTTTTATCAAAAATGAGGATGAGCCATGTGCATATAAGAAGGTTAGTGACAGTGCTATCACTTTCCTTGTCTTATATGTGGATGACATACTATTGATGGGTAATGACACAGGTATGTTGACAACTGTAAAGATATGATTGTCAAATACATTCTCCTTGAAAGACTTAGGGGAGGCAACCTATATTCTTGGGATTCACATCTATAGAGATAAAGCGAAAAGAATAATTGGTTTATCCCAAAGTCTATATTGAATTGATAAGAGATGAAGAAGAAGAGATGGAGAGCCTCAAAATGGCGTGATAAAGGAGGAGTGGTTGCTAGTTGTCATATTTTTAATTCATAACAACACTTATATAGCTAGGTTAACACATTAAACCCTTGCCACATGTCACCCTTTGATTAGCTCTAGGTTTAAGTGACCCAACCACATTGTGCCAAGTGTTAAACCTATATTTAATCTTAATTTTAATAATTTTACATGATTAAAAGACATTTGGCAAGCTTATGTGTAATGCCATGTGTCACCATCTCATGGTGCCACGTGTCACACTGTGAAATGACCAAATTGCCCCTGTGCCTTAATTTTGAGTTCTCAACCCAAAATAATTACTTTTCTTCTTCTAATTATTTTATATCAAATATAAATTAATTAATTAATCTCTATTAATTAATTTCTCATTAATTAAATTCATATTTAAACACTTTAAATACAAATTTAACTTATACTATACATCCAATAATCTAGATTTGGCTTCAAGTCATGCTAGGGACTTTGCAATCTAATTGCAAACCAAACCTATTTAATTAATCAATTAAACTCTTTAATTAATTAATTAAATCATATTTAATTAGGTGATAACTTGTGTATGTGTGTAACTTACTAGGCTCATCACTAATTGGTAATGAGACATGATATCAACTCTTAATATCATCAGAACTCTTTCTTACCATAAATGATTTCTCTAAATCATTTTATGCACCTCATAGACCATGGTTAACACCTAGCATAGCATGCCATGGACACCCAATTAGTAATATGGTTTACCTTAAATGAACCTATAATCATATGTTATCATGCACTGGAATCTCTCTATTACAAAATCCCCACTCAAGCTAGAGTCATGGTTTATGTCAAACTCCATTTGCTATGAATATTATGTTCTCTTTTAATTCTAGCTCTTGATTAAAAAGATTTTCTCATCAGAAACTCTTTTCTAAATAAATCTATCTGTCCTGGCCAGGAACTTGAAACATCAAGAACAATTAAATGAACATAGGATTTTATCTCTATTTACTTAGAGGAACAGATTCCATCTTGATCAACACCTACCTCCATATATAAGTAGTAGGAGCCAACACATGCCCATATACCCATACACAGTACAAGTATGAAAGCAGTATCAAGCTCAAACTACCTATATACAAGATAACTGTGCTATCTCAGGTCTAAAGATTATATGCACTGATATGATTTATGACAAAACATTGATAAAAGTAAACTCTATGTGTTTGTCATAAGTGTCACTAGTTCGGCCTACTTATCATTTATAAGTTCCTATCATGTTTGTTATATGGCATGAGACTCACCATTCCATCTTATTTATATCTCATATAAATAACTTGGTAACAAATATGAATACAATCTTTCTGGATAAGTCATGTCCTTATTATGAAGTATCCTCGATTGTGAACCTATTTATGATACTTTGTGCTAGAAATAATGTCACTCATATTCTTAACAACTTAAGAATAATATTTCTAACAAAATATCAGTGGACCTTTTCTATTACACATAAATATATTATGTAAATGGAAAAGTGGAAATGCCTTTTATTAATAAAAATTTATACATGATACATACTAAATGATATGCCCTAGGGCATACTACTAACAATCTCCCACTAGCACTAGAGCCATTCATTACAATATCTTAGACCTATCTTCTCAAGATGTCGGTCTAGCTGAGTCTGTGACATAGGCTTAGTGAATGGATCAGCTAGATTTTCAGCTGATGCTATTTTCTGCATGGCTACATCACCTCGCCCAACTATTTTTCTAATAATATGGTAGCGCCTTTCTATGTGTTTGGATTTTTGGTAAGACCTTGGTTCCTTAGCCTGTATGACTGCTCTATTGTTGTCACAGTGTAGTGGAACTGCTGACTCAATGGAAGGAACTACTGTAAGTTCTGTCACGAACTTCTTTATCCAAATAGCTTCCTTTGCAGCATCTGATGCAGCAATATACTCATCCTCTGTAGTGGAATCTACAGTCATGCTCTGTTTGGAACTCTTCCAACTGACTGCACCTCCATTAAAAATGAACACATATCCAGATGTAGACTTTCTATCATCGATATCTAATTGGAAATCAGAATCAGTGTAACTATCCAATTGCAAGTCTCCACCTCCATGTATCAAGAATAAATCCTTAGTTCTTCTCGAGTACTTAAGAATATTCTTGACAGCTATCCAGTGTTCCAAACCTGGATTGGATTGATACCTGCTAGTCAAACTAACAGCATATGCGATATCCGGCTTAGTACGCAACATTGCATACATTAAACTTCCAATTGTCGAAGCATATGGAATCCTGACCATCTTATCTCTTTCTTCAGGTGTCTTTAGAGACATCTCTTTAGAAAGATGGATACCATGTCTCACTGGTAACAATCCTCTCTTGGAATCAAGCATGTTAAACCTCTTTAACAGTCACCCTGTGAAATGACCAAATTACCCTTGTATTTTAATTTTGAGTTTTCAGCCCAAAATAATTATTTCTCCTCTTCTAATCAATTTATATCAAATATAAATTAATTAATTAATCTCTATTAATTAATTTCTCATAATTAAATTCATATTTAAACACTTTAAATATAAATTTAACTTATACTATACATCCAATAACCTAGATTTGGTTTCAAGCCATGCTAGGGACTTTGCAATCTTATTGCAAACCAAATCTATTTAATTAATCAATTAAACTCTTTAATTAATCAATTAAATCACATTTAACTTGGTGATTATCTTGTGTATGTGTGACTTACTCGACTCATCACTAATTAGCAATGAGATATGATATTAACTCTTAATATCATTAGAACTCTTTTTTACCATAAATGATTTCTCTAAATCCTTTTAGGCATCTCGTAGACCATGGTTGACACCTAGCATAGCATACCATAGCCACCCAAACAGTAACAAGGATTACCTTTAAATGAACCTATAATCATATGTTATCATACACTAGAATCTCTCTGTTATAAAATCCCAATTCCAGCTGGAGTCATGGTTTATGTCAAACCCCATTTGCTATGAATATTATGTTCTATTTTAATTCCAATTCTTGATTAGAAAGATTTTCTCATTAGAAACTCTTTTCTAATTAAATCTGTCTGTGTTGACCAGAAACTTGAAACATTAAAAACAATTAAATGAACATAAGATTTTATCCCTATTTACTTAGGGTAACAGATTCCATCTTGATCAACACCTATCTCCATATATAACTGGTAGGAGCCAACACATGCCCATATATCCATACACAGTACAAGTATGAAAGTAGTATCAAACTCAAACCACCTATATACAAGATAATTGTGCTATCTCATATCTAAAGATTATATGCACTGATATGATTTATGACAATGCATTGACAAGAGTAAACTCCACGTGCTTGTCATAAGTGTCACTGGTTCGGCCTACTTATGATGCATAAGTGCCTATCATGTTTGTTATATGGCATGAGACTCACCATTCCATCTTATTTACATCTCATATAAATAACTTGGGAACAAACATGATTATAATCTTTTTGGATAAGTCATGTCCTTATTGTGAAGTATCCTCGATTGTGAATCAATTTATGATACTTTGTACTAGAAATATTATCACTCATATTCTTAACAACTTAAGAATAGAATTCCTAACAGAATATCAATGGACCTTTTCTATTACACATAAATATATTATGTAAATAGAAAAGTGAAAATCCCTTTTTATTAATAAAACATGTATAAGATACATACTAAATGATATGTTCTAGGGCATACTACTAACAACAGAATGGCTAAAAAGCCATAGTAGCAATCTGGCATAAAGCCATATACATCATCATGTAACAAAATGGCTAGAAGCCATAATAACAGAATGGCATGAAAGCCATGATAACAAAATGGCACAAAGCCATCAGCAGTACTACAAATCAGAGCCCCACTAGCATGCCAATTTATCCAACCCACACACATATGTTTAAGCATAAATGGGCAATTAGTATTCTTATACATTGGCAATTAGTATTCTTATACATTCATAAGTCACATAATTTTACCATATTTGATTGTATCAAATTATATAGACATTTAATGTTAACACGCATTGTATTTTGTTAGCATTTAGTATCCTTTTATGTTTATTTTTATGCGTCTTCATTATTATTTTAGAAAACATGTTAATCCAACTCAATTCATTGATTTTTATATTTTATCAGGTGCTTTTATGTGGTTTTAGAATAAAAAACCAGTTTAGAAGAGATTTGGAGGTCAAAACATGAAGAATACAGTGTCAAAAATATTACTCGAGCCGTGTAAATTGCCACACCCTACTCCTTCGTAAGATGTAACATGATCCCGTAGTACACCTAATGGATTACCATACTTCTCCTATCGGTAACCCATTAAATATACTACAAGGGATTTTAAAACAATTTTCGTGAAATTAAATAGTGGTGGGTACGTTGAATATTTCTTAAAAAGCCTTTAAGTGAAATTTTGGTCATGGATAAAATCATCGATTAAAATCTGGTATTACAAAAAATTTTTCAAAATTTCGATAGAGTGCCTGCTGTATTTTGAGAAAACAGTTCTTCAAACCTGAAAAGGAAAACACTCCCAATATGTTTTCTCAAATACAACTCCAATAAATTTTATTTCATCTCACAATTCAATCTCAATAATCAAATCAATTCATTTTCAAACCAAACTCATCATAAAAGAAATATTTCATTAATTACAAAACTAAAAAAAATTAATATTACAAAACTATATAGGTAAATGAAATCTCAAATTTACATCACAATAATTTGTATTTAATTATATACAAAAATATTTTACAAGAATTTTTATACAACTGCTCAAATAATTTACATACATACTATTACATGCATACATCAAACCTATGTACATGGGTATACCTATGATATACCTGGAGTTGATCTGAATGTGTCTTCAAGGCGCAGCTACAGGAATTCTCACTCAGTTGCACTATCCTTGCTTTCACCTGCGACAGCATACAAAGGTATCACTGAGCGGTGAACTCAGTGGTGCACAACTATAACTTAAAACATAGTACAATATACCTTAGCAAAATTACAATAAATAATTTAGAAATCTGGATACTCATCAAATTCCAAAAATCAAAATATTCATTGCCAACAATATAAAGCATTTGTATAAAATGACTTTGATCTCGAAATTCAATTTATCAAATCACAACTAAACATTTAAGGTAATTCCAGCAATTTATGGAAATAAAGATTAATTCCAATAAACTCAATTACGCATAAATCCCATTTGAAATCGAAATTCTTTACTATTCAAAAACCATTCTCTATCTCACTAACTATGTAAGACTAATCCGAAAGGGCCATCTCAGGGGTGATTCTAACTCCCTATGGTCGGGGAGGTCGAATCATCGTGCACAGTAAACACTACAATAATGAAACTTCCGAAAGGGCCATAATAAAAAAACTTAGATCTGACCTCTAATAAGAAGAGAATCTAAGCCTGTGCACATACCATGGTAATCAAAACAAAGCTAACTCTATTGTCTCCTCAACAAATGAGAGAGACAGGTAATAACCTAGTCAAGCATCTGTAGTGAGATATTAAATAATATCATGAATCTCTTTGTCCTTTTTGTGAGCATAAATCACAATACAATTCGATTCAAAGTCAATTTCAATATCCAATAATTTTTATGCTCATCACAATTCAAAATATAAATTTGTATTTTTTCATGCAAATTGCCCATCACAATTCAAAACATATTCTATCACAATTTTCCAAAACATAATTTATTCAATCCATAACAATGCTTAGTACTTGTTGAAATACCATTTCACAAAGCTAAATTCGTACATACTATAACAATTTCAATAATCATTGAATTAAATCCAATACTTGATAAACATAATATATAAGGAAAATACGTCATTTAGTCATATGAAATTTTCAGAACAAAATCAATTAAAAACTAGTTGTGCACAAACCTCTAATAAGTCGCCTCTTGGCCTTGACTCAGTGGGTCTTTTCCCTTCCCAGTGTCTCTTCTAACTGAAACACACAATTTAAAGTGTTTAAGTACTCATTAAATTGTTTCTAGTAATAAGGTTCAATAATTAAATATTATTGATACTATTCCTTTTATTAGTCAACCTATAATGTTGACCTTTAATGCACACTAGGTGAATTAGTTTTAATGTCACTAATATGTTCCATTTTACATTCCTCACATGTTGACATATGTTGCCAACTTCATTTCAAAGCTTATTGCATTTTATTGTAATTATTCAGATTTCATAGCCAATGTTTACTATCTATTGGACCAAGCTACAGTGTAAATTTAGTAGATTTCTCTTCATTAAATTTTTTCTCATTGTGTCTTCTTTAATTTTCTTTTTGAATCACTCCATTTGGAGTTGTATAGCACAAGTTATGGTCAATTGACCATAACTAGGTCAAATCTAAATTGTAGTTTCCTTTTTAGGCATTTTCGGTTCTGAATTTACTAATTTATTTGGACTATTTGTAATCAATCACATTGAGGTCTAGCATTCTTCATAAGTATTGTTGCTCTATGTCTTAGGGACAACAAAAAATTTTGCTTACCATTTTTCAAGTCTTATAGATTTCTTTATAGATAAATTGTTAACTTGGACTCAAAGGTCCTATATTGATATGGTCCTCAATTAGGTCAATGGCTTTGACCTTAAATTCTGACCTTATACATTTATAATTTGAGGAATTTGTCTAAAACAAGTTTTAGGTCTCTTTCTTAGCTTTCCGAATTCGTATGGCTCATTTAAGTTGGACACTTCTTGTGGGAGATATGCTTATTTGAATTTTCTGGATTTTATGGCCAAATGTGCCAATTCCAGATTTAGTGTGCCAACTTAATCAAGGTAATTGACCTAGTTCCCTTGATTTTTGGGTTTTGGTCAAATTACCAATATTGTAGATCTATGTCTTATTGAAATTTTGGGACTGATTTCATGTCATTTGGAGTTCTATGGACCAAGTTATGGTCATTTTACTATTATTGGTCAGGTTGCACTTATATTGAAAAGTTTAGGTCATTTTTTAGGTCATTTCCAATTCTGGCAGTGTTGGCACCCTAACTTAGGCAAGCAATTTGACTTAGTTTTGGTCATTTCTTGGCTTTGGTGTCTTCATAAGAGTTATAGCTCTATGTCTAAGCTTTTCATGATATAAATTTCAGGTCATTTAGACTTGTTTTGAGTGAGTTATGGACAAAAGACTGACTACTGTTCATATGGTCAAATTCTGGGTTCACATTTTAGGCAACCGGATTTGGTCACTCTTAAGGTTAGTTTCCGGATAGAATTTCAGCAACATTTCTACATGAAAGTTGGCCTATTTTATGTCTAGTTTCACCTCCAATTGGCCTCATACCAATTGGGGTCACTATTATGTACTTATAACCTAATTTATACATTGCCAATAATACACAACCTGCATAAGAGAATTTACACTCCCAATTTGGTCATTCTCCTCCTCCCAATACTTCAACATTCATTCATAGCACTTATATATATATATATATTCAACAAAATTCTAGCAAGCAACTTTGGGCAGAACACTCAAGAGTTCAAGGCACACAATACACCATTATTGTTCAATAATTAATTCACCCAAAATCAATATACCTTAACACTTAATTTACACCATACACTTCCACGGCAATTACACATACTACCCCCAATTCAACACCATCATAATTCATCAATAAATTTCATAAATTCACACACAATTTCATGAGGTTAAAGGCTACCAAACATGGCAGTTTACTAAAGTATCAAATTTCCCTTTCAAACCCCTAATTTAAAGTACTAACATACACATACATGGATATTAATTTACTATAACTTCATAGTGACTTAATTAACCCAATTTTCCATCCATTAAAGGAAGAGAAAGCTCAAGTACATTAAGTTTCCATGGCTGCTGAAATTAGCCAAGTCCAATTACCCAACAATTCATCAATTTTTCTTCATCAAACACCATCCCTCACCTTAAACATCATTTTGCCTAAAGAAAGGAGGAGTAATTGGACACTTACCTCTTTTGGAGCTTGTTAAAAACTCACTAAATCCCTTCCTTCTTGCTCCCAATATACTGCCCAAAGTGTGTAGTTTAACTTTAGTGAAGGAAGATGGGTGAAACCATGGCTTGATCACTAGGAAGGGAGCTTTGCATGAATGGCCATCTATGGTGAATTTGGGAGAAGAAATGGGTTCAACAATGTTATGGAAATGAAGAAGAAGATGCTGAATGGTTAATACACATGGCCATTTGAGTATTTAAATATCCCTTAGTGCTCCACTTATGTGAATTTAATTATTTAAATAATTAATTTTGATTAAGTATAAGTCCACCCTTTAATTTCTCTCTAATTCCACTTCATTCCAATTTCTATTTTTCATAGCATTTTCAAAATTCAACACTACTTATTTTTAATGGACATTTAGGTCAAAAGCTAACTCTAGGTGTCAAATGACCAAAATGCCCCTCTTCGGGTTGTACTCCCATTTTTTCAGTAACACTGCTTTTTTGTTGATTTATCGATTTTTTTCATTTTTTCTTTGTACTAATTTATTAATTTTTTTTTTGGACATTTCTAATGTCAATTATACTTTAATAAGTCTTTAATTATGTCTCAAAACTTAATTTCGAGGGTTTCCCGCGGTCCCGGGGTCAGCTATTGCCTACACCATAACTTCCCGGTGCGGTCACCCATCGCTTCAGTATTGGCTCGTTTAACTTAGTTTCACTTTCTTTCTTTTATTTTTCTTATATTTTCTTTTTATTTCTTCATCATTATATGTCTATTTACTATCACTGGAGTGTAGTTTCAGACATCCTGACTTGCCCGGACTGACTTTAGGTCACCAGAGTAGTCAAATGTACGGACTACATAAAGTGAGGGCATTATAATTCTTCCCCTCTAAATGAAAATTTCGTCCTCAAAATTTATTTGATTCATATAACTGATATCATTATCTCATAATTTTACTCACTCTCCAATCATTGTGTCCTTTGCCTTTTGTGTTTCCACTCATGAAATTCTCTTATTCATTAGTTCTTTGATTTCTCATGCTAGAATCCTTACTAGTCCTTTCATCTCCTTTACTTACTCCAATCCTGTTAACTTGCCCTCGTCTAGGTATTCTACATTTATCTCACACAAATGTCTCAAATGCCTAAATCATTTCTTTCTGATAAAAATATCAAATAAACTGTAAGACTCCATATCGAGGTCTAAATATCTTCGTCCTCAAGGTATTCTTTTTTATTTATAGTCATACTAAAATCTCTAATTTTATAGTAATTCCTGTCGCATCGATAGCTCACGGACTAATAGGACCTTTCGATATGTTAGTTTTAAAGTTTTCAATTTCTAACTAAAATTTTTACATTTATTTCCCGTAATAGTGTTAGTAGTATGCCCTAGAGCATATCATTTAGTATGTATCTTGTACATGTTTTTATTAATAAAAGGCATTTTCACTTTTCCATTTACATAATATATTTATGTGTAATAGAAAAGGTCCATTGATATTTTGTTAGAAATTCTATTCTTAAGTTGTGTAAGAATATGAGTGACAGTATTTCTAGCACAAAGTATCATAAATAGGTTCACAATCGAGGATACTTCATAATAAGGACATGACTTATCCAGAAAGATTGTATTCATGTTTGTTCCCAAGTTATTTATATGAGACATAAATAAGATGGAATGGTAAGTCTCATGCCATATGACAAACATGATAGGCACTTATACATGATAAGTAGGTCGAACCAGTGACACTTATGACAAGCACAAGGAGTTTACTCTTGTCAATGTATTGTCATAAATCATATTAACGCATATAATCTTTAGACTTGAGAAAGCATTATCTTGTATATAGGTGGTTTGAGTTTGATACTGCTTTCATACTTGTACTGTGTATGGGTATATGGGCATGTGTTGGCTCCTGCTAGTTATATATGGAGGTATGTGTTGATTAAGATTGAATCTGTTCCTCTAAGTAAATAGAAATAAAATCCTATGTTCATTTAATTATTCTTGATGTTTCAAGTTCCTAGACAGGACAGATAGATTTATTCAGAAAAGAGTTTATAATGAGAAAATCTTTTAATCAACAACTGGAATTAAAAGAGAACATAATTGTAACATCCTAACTTTAGCTAGTCCGTATAGTCTTGTAACACCCTCCCTGTAGCAACTCCGTACATTCTACTGTTCCGGTGACCGGTGCCGGTCCGGACAGCTAGAACGTCCGGAAAAATATTTAAACTAAAGTCAAGAACCATAATTAACTCAAATATTAATAAGAAAAAAATTTAGTAAAAATTTTAGAAATAAAATACAACCAAGTTAAACGAGCCGGTGCCCTAGCGAGGGGTAAACCAGAGGGAAGTTGCGGTTCTCGCAACGAGGAGCCCTAGACCAGGGGAAAAATTCATAAAATAATTTTTGGGACTCCAGAGAAGGGTCATTGAGGTTCCTATGGCATTAGAATGCCAAGAAAATATTTAGAAAAATTTTTCAATCGGTACAGACAATTTTGACCCGTTAAGCCAAACGGAGGGCATTTTGGTCATTTCACCTTCAGAGGTGATTTTTGGCCGACTTGTCCAGTTGAGTAAATAATTAATATGACATAAAATATGGATAAACATTACTAGAAATTAAATTGAAGATGAGTAGTGGAGGAAAGAAAAGAAAGTGAAGAAAAAGCTTATTTATGACATCATTGTGATGTCATTTAAAATTGCCAACCAATCACCATTAAGTAACCATTTGACTAACTAATAAAAGAGCTAAATAAAGACCAAGGAAGACCAAAAACCAGCTGCCTTCTCATCAGCCAAAAACGTGAGTTTCTCTTCTTCCTCCCTCCATTGATGTTCAATCAAGCAAGCTTAATTTCCTACCTTGTTTCACCATAAAACCCTAACCCCACTTCATTAAAATTTTACCCTACACCTTAAACAAGATTTTGGCAGCCAAGAAGAGGAAAGAAAGAGAAGTTTGAGATGGGAAAAAAACTGCCCTATTCAAGGTTAGTGCACTATATACCTAAAACTCTTTAATTTCATGAAATGGAACTTGAATTTAGTAAGAAAATGTAATTTAAATGAACAAAATTCATGTGTATGTGTACATGAGTTTTGGCTGCCCTAGTGAAGGAATAGGAAGGAGTGTTTTTGATGAGCTTGAAGTGAACTAGAATCATGTAGGAAGTTTATAAACATAAGAATAATAAGTTGGTATGCTAACTAAGGCATTTTGTAGAAAACCTAATGTGAAGCTAGGGTTTTGGGGAGTGAAAATTGACTTGGCTTAGGAAATTGTTAGAGCACATTTTAATGGTCAATTAGTGACCATCTTAGGTAAGTTGACCAAAAAATGGACTGAAAAATAGGATTGCAAAGTGAAGTTGCAGGCTGCCCTAGGACAGTAGTAGAGGGACTGAAAATTCAGTCCACTTGCACTGCCATAACTTGGGCTGTGTTGGTCCAATTGGTGTTTGGCTAATTGGACATGAAACTAGGCTTATAATGGCACATTTTTTCTGAAGAAACCATGCCCAAAAGACCAAAGCAAGAGGACCAAAAATTGGCCCCAATCCGGATACCCTGCAAACAGCCCCTGCAGAATGCCAAATGAATAGTAACTGTTCATTTGGCCATAAATCACAGTAGAATGGTGAAATTGACCTGAAATCTTTACAGCAACAAGATATGATATAAACAAACAACTTTCATGAAGAACATCACCCCAAATTATGCCATTAACCCATTCAAATTATTGAACAAAGTTGAGTTATCAAACCTGCAACTCTGCAGATTTACATTTGAACAGTAATGTTTGGATGGCTATAACTCTCTCTAGAAAACTCGGATTTAGGCGATTCTTCAACCGATAGAAACCTAAGGCATGGTAGAACATTTCATATGAAGAAAGTTAGACCAAATTATGAACTTAACTTGGTCAAATTACTGACCAAAGTTGGACCAAAATCTGTCAAAACCCAAAATTTCAGCATGAACAATACACGTGAACAGTAAATTTATTTTGGCCATAACTTGAGCTACAAAACTCCAAATGGAGTGATTCAAAAAATGAAATTCAACTAGACGAAATAAGGAACAACTTTCATGTTTACCATTTCCTCAAATTCCCACTGTAGAAATATCAAATGGAACAATAAAGATGAAGCACCAAATCTGAAAATTTTGTTCAATTAGCATTAAGCTTAGAAATGGTATTGGCAACCAATACCAACAAGTTTTAAATACAAAATGTGGTATGTTTGGGGTGTTAAAACCAATACACCTATTTTCTATCCAAAAGTCAACATTTTTGTTGACCAATGAGGTGAATAGTGACACCAAAACCAAAAATTGGCAATTTTGCCAAAATGACCTAAGCTTTGAGAAAGCGACCAAAACTAACAAGTTTTGAATACAAAATGTGGTATGTTGGGAGTATTAAAACCAATGTACCTATTGTTTATGCAAAAGTCAACATTTTAGTTGACTAATGAAATGAATAGTGACATGAAAACTTGAAATTCAAAAATTGTGAAACTTAAAAATGCAAAATGCCCTAGTAGGCCTAATGTGATTGGTTTGGATAGTTTGGCATGCCAATAGGGTATTGTTTTAGCAGTACTGCGAAAGGAAAGGCTTTATGCCTGTATTCATGGCTTTATGCCCGTATTCATGGCTTTTATGCCCGTATTCATGGCTTTTATGCCGATTATGTGATATCATGGCTTTATAGCCATACTGACTGCATACGTGGTTGGCGCTCAAGGCCCCATGGTATGACGGCCCGAGGCACCGCGGTGTCGGTTAACGACACATTATCCATCCGATCGTCCAAAGATAGGTTACTTGGGCATGGAAAAGTATAACTGTGATTGAACTGATCATTAAAGAAAATAAGAAAATTAAGTATCAGGAATGATTACCAAAAATACAAAGAAGCTCAAGATCATGAAGAAAATAATTAACGAAATGCATGAAGAAGTTAATATCATAAAACATGAATAGCCCTCGACTAAACAATAAGTTAGTAATTATTCATTTATTATGAACACAATACCAAGGAAATTATTATCTTTATTTGCATATTATATTTTCTTGTATTATTGGCACCACTAAGCTTTATGCTTAGCGCGTCGCTTTTGCAACGCGTAGGTACTGAAGATTTGGACAAAGGGCCCAGTAGACCACGCAGTTCGGTAAGGCGGTTCACGCTCGCATAGCGTCCGTGTCACCTCACAGACTACAGTGCCATTGGTAGGACACTAGGTCCCATTTTGTATTTTATGTTTTTTGTAAATTTTGTAATTAAACTCTTATTTTATCATGTGTATTTGAAACAAATGTAATATAATTTTGTATTAATGTAAGTACTTGTAATTTGTGATTATAAATCACATGTGAGAATTTATTTATGATTTGAGTCTAATGATGATGTGAAATGAATGAAGGACAAATAGAGGAATTGTTAAGAAATTGCTGTAACTTGATGTGATACAAAATGTGAATTGTATATGAGTACCATGAGATGAATGATTGAGAAATAAATGAAATTGCTGAAATTATTCTGAGACTTTGTTGATAATTGGAGTTGGGATTGATTAAATATGATCATAGGAAGTGTTTTTCACAGGTTCCGAAGAACTGTTTTCTCCATTTTTAGCCAGATCACTGCGGATTTTCTTTAAAATTTTCGGAACCCCAAATAAATAATAATTTCGATAAATGGCTTAAATAAATTATATTTCATAAATTATATTCAAAAGCATGATGTAAATTAATTAAGGTATATTAGAGTGTGCCGATACACCGTGTGGCATTACTTACTCGGGTATACTGTACACGGGTAAGGGGTGTCACATTTAGTGGTATCAGAGCACGGTTTAGGCGTTTCTGGGCCTAGATTGAGTCCATACCATGCATTGCATTTGTAAGAGTCGAGGTGACACTAATGCAGATCTGTTTGTTTTTGTTATTTTGAATAGGATATGGACCCTTCATCTCAGAGAGCTGTTGAGGAGGAAGTGGAGAGTCATGCTCCACCTGCAGCAGCTGAGACTGGGGGTTTGAGAGAATCTGCTCCGCCAGCTCAAGCAGAGCCTGCTCAGCCTCCACAGGCCATGTTCCAACAAATGGCCGACTTCTTTAGACAAATGGCTGGGGTAATGCCAGCACCACCACCACCACCACCAGCTCCACAGCAGAAATCACACCTGGAAAGACTAAGAAAGTTTGGGGCAGTGGATTTCTATGGCAAGAGAGAAGATGACTCTGTTGTAGCCGAGAATTGGTTGAACAGAACAGGCAGAGTACTAAAACAACTCCACTGCACTCCAGAGCAAAACCTGGAAGCTGCCATATCTTTGTTGCAAGATGATGCCTATGAGTGGTGGGACACGGTGTCTAGTGAAGTGCAGCGGAAGTCAGAACTTGGGACTTCTTTCTTTCAGAATTTAAGAAGAAATATGTGGGTACTGTATACCTAGAAGAGAGAAGAAGAGAGTTTATTAACCTGAGGCAGAGACAGTTGTCAGTGGCCGAATATGAGAAGGAATTCGTAAGATTGAGCCGCTATGGAAGGGAGATAGTCCCTAATGAAGCCGAAAGGTGCAAGAGATTTGAAGAGGGACTAAATGACAACATCAAGATCCAGCTCACTGCCTTGGGAATCACAGAATTTACCAAGTTAGTGGAAGCTGCAATAAAGGTTGAAAAGGTAAGAATCAGTGAGCAGACCAGAAGGGAGAGACAGCAGAAGAGGGGCCCAGGACAGTCAAGTATACCAACTGATAGTAAGAAGTTTAAGGGTTCTAGTTCACAAGATCAGACACAGGGCCACAGAGGCCAGATTGGAATATCTATAGCTAGTTCCCCGGGCACAATAACAAGGGAATCAACCCTAAAGCCTGAATGTATGCATTGTGGTAGAAGACACAGAGGGGAGTGTCGACTGTTAACTGGAGAGTGTTTCAAATGTGGGGCTACGGATCATTTCATAAGAGATTGCCCTCAGAGGAGTGGTTCAATAGCTCCGGTACAAGTTGATAAACCTTCCCCTATAGTTCAAAGGGGTAAAAGATCAGGTAGAGCAGAAACGGCTGACATTACACAGAAGATTGTTTCTGAGACAGTTGAAAAGCCCGAAGTCAGGGTGGCACCACAAGTATATGCTATGGAAGCTTAGGAAGAGCCAAACCCAGACACTGATGAGGCGATACAAGGAAGTGAAGAAACAAGGAGGTAGCAACTCCTCGATTACTTAAGTCAGGTAAATTTCGAGGACGAAATTTAAATTAGAGGGGAAGAGTTGTAACACCCTCCCTGTAGCAACTCCGTACATTCTACTGTTTCGGTGACCGGTGTCGGTCCGGACAGCTAGAACGTCCGGAAAAATATTTAAACTAAAGTCAGGAACCATAATTAACTCAAATATTAATAAGAAAAAAATTTAGTAAAAATTTTAGAAATAAAATACAACCAAGTTAAACGAGCCGGTGCCCTAGCGAGGGGTAAACCAAAGGGAAGTTGCGGTTTTCGCAATGAGGAGCCCTAGACCCGGGGAAAAATTCATAAAATAATTTTTGGGACTCCAGAGAAGGGCCATTGAGGTTCCTATGGCATTAGAATGCCAAGAAAATATTTAGAAAAATTTTTCAATCGGTACAGACAATTTTGACCCGTTAAGCCAAACGGAGGGCATTTTGGTCATTTCGCCTTCAGAGGTGATTTTTGGCCGACTTGTCCAGTTGAGTAAATAATTAATATGACATAAAATATGAATAAAAATTACTAGAAATTAAATTGAAGATGAGTAGTGGAGGAAAGAAAAGAAAGTGAAGAAAAAGCTTATTTATGACATCATTGTGATGTCATTTAAAATTGCCAACCAATCACTATTAAGTAACCATTTGACTAACTAATAAAAGAGCTAAATAAAGACCAAGGAAGACCAAAAACTAGCTGCCTTCTCTTCAGCAAAAAATGTGAGTTTCTCTTCTTCCTCCCTCCATTGATGTTCAATCAAGCAAGCTTAATTTCCTACCTTGTTTCACTATAAAACCCTAACCCCACTTCATTAAAATTTTACCCTACACCTTAAACAAGCTTTTGGCAGCCAAGAAGAGGAAAGAAAGAGAAGTTTGAGATGGGAAAAAAACTTCCCTATTCAAGGTTAGTGCACTATATACCTAAAACTCTTTAATTTCATGAAATGGAACTTGAATTTAGTAAGAAAATGTAATTTAAATGAACAAAATTCATGTGTATGTGTACATGAGTTTTGGCTACCCTAGTGAAGGAATAGGAAGGAGTGTTTTTGATGAGCTTGAAGTGAACTAGAATCATGTAGGAAGTTTATAAACATAAGAATAATAAGTTGGTATGCTAACTAAGGCATTTTGTAGAAAACCTAATGTGAAGCTAGGGTTTTGGGGAGTGAAAATTGACTTGGCTTAGGAAATTGTTAGAGCACATTTTAATGGTCAATTAGTGACCATCTTAGGTAAGTTGACCATAAAATGGACTGAAAAATAGGATTGCAAAGTGAAGTTGCAGTCGCCTAGGACAGATGAGAGGGACTGAAAATTCAGTCCACTTGCACTGCCATAACTTGGGCTGTGTTGGTCCAATTGGTGTTTGGCCAATTGGACATGAAACTAGGCTTGTAATGGCACATTTTTGCTGAAGAAACCATGCCCAAAAGACCAAAGCAAGAGGACCAAAAATTGGCCCCAATCCGGATTCCCTGCAAACAACCCTTGCAGAATGCCAAATGAACAGTAACTGTTCATTTGGCCATAACTCACTGTAGAATGGTCAAATTGACCTGAAATTTTTACAGCAACAAGATATGATATGGAAAAACAACTTTCATGAAGAACATCACCCCAAATTATGCCATTAACCCATTCAAATTATTGAACAAAGTTGAGTTATCAAACCTGCAACTCTGCAGATTTACATTTGAACAGTAATGTTTGGATGGCTATAACTCTCTCTAGAAAACTCGGATTTAGGCGATTCTTGAACTGATAGAAACCTAAGGCATGGTAGAACATTTCATATGAAGAAAGTTAGACCAAATTATGAACTTAACTTGGTCAAATTACTGACCAAAGTTGGACCAAAATCTGTCAAAACCCAAAATTTCAGCATGAACAGTACACGTGACCAGTAAACTTATTTTGGCGATAACTTGAGCTACAAAACTCCAAATGGAGTGATTCAAAAAAAGAAATTCAACTAGACGAAATAAGGAACAACTTTCATGTTTACCATTTCCTCAAATTCCCACTGTAGAAATATCAAATGGAACAATAAAGATGAAGCACCAAATCTGAAAATTTTGTTCAATTAGCATTAAGCTTAGAAATGGTATTGGCAACCAATACCAACAAGTTTTAAATACAAAATGTGGTATGTTTGGGGTGTTAAAACCAATACACCTATTTTCTATCCAAAAGTCAACATTTTTGTTGACCAATGAGGTGAATAGTGACACCAAAACCAAAAATTGGCAATTTTGCCAAAATGACCTAAGCTTTGAGAAAGTGACCAAAACTAACAAGTTTTGAATACAAAATGTGGTATGTTGGGAGTATTAAAACCAATGTACCTATTGTTTATGCAAAAGTCAACATTTTAGTTGACTAATGAAATGAATAGTGACATGAAAACTTGAAATTCAAAAATTGTGAAACTTAAAAATGCAAAATGCCCTAGTAGGCCTAATGTGATTGGTTTGGATAGTTTGGTATGCCAATAGGGTATTGTTTTAGCAGTACTGCAAAAAGAAAGGCTTTATGCCTGTATTCATGGCTTTATGCCCGTATTCATGGCTTTTATGCCCGTATTCATGGCTTTTATGCCTATTATGTGACATCATGGCTTTTTAGCCATACCGATCGTGATACGTGGTTGGCGTTCGCGTCCCATGGTATGATGACCGAGGCACCGCGGTGTCATGCCAACGACCGTTATCCATCCGCCCAAAGATAGGTTACTTGGGCATGGAAAAGTATAACTGTGATTGAACTGATCATTAAAGAAAATACGAAAATTAAGTATCAGGAATGATTACCAAAAATACAAAGAAGCTCAAGATCATGAAGAAAATAATTAACGAAATGCATGAAGAAGTTAATATCATAAAACATGAATAGCCCTCGACTAAACAATAAGTTAGTAATTATTCATTTATTATGAACACAATAGCAAGGAAATTATTATCTTTATTTGCATATTATATTTTCTTGTATTATTGGCACCACTAAGCTTTATGCTTAGCGCGTCGCTTTTGCAACGCGTAGGTACTGAAGATTTGGACAAAGGGCCCAGTAGACCACAGATTCGGTAAGGCAGTTCACAGTTCTGCATAGCGTCCGTGTCACCTCACAGACTACAGTGCATTGGTAGGACACTAGGTCCCATTTTGTATTTTATGTTTTTTGTAAATTTTGTAATTAAACTCTTATTTTATCATGTGTATTTGAAACAAATGTAATATAATTTTGTATTAATGTAAGTACTTGTAATTTGTGATTATAAATCACATGTGAGAATTTATTTATGATTTGAGTCTAATGATGATGTGAAATGAATGAAGGACAAATAGAGGAATTGTTAAGAAATTGCTGTAACTTGATGTGATACAAAATGTGAATTGTATATGAGTACCATGAGATGAATGATTGAGAAATAAATGAAATTGCTGAAATTATTCTGAGACTTTGTTGATAATTGGAGTTGGGATTGATTAAATATGATCATAGGAATTGTTTTTCACAGGTTCCGAAGAACTGTTTTCTCCATTTTTAGCCGGTACTCTGCCGGATTTTCTTTAAAATTTTCGAAACCCCAAATAAATAATAATTTCGATAAATGGCTTAAATAAATTATATTTCATAAATTATATTCAAAAGCATGATGTAAATTAATTAAGGTATATTAAAGTGTGCCGATACACCGTGTGGCATTACTTACTCGGGTATACTGTACACGGGTAAGGGGTGTCACATTTAGTGGTATCAGAGCACGGTTTAGGCGTTTCTGGGCCTAGATTGAGTCCATACCATGCATTGCATTTGTAAGAGTCGTGGTGACACTAATGCAGATCTGTTTGTTTTTGTTATTTTGAATAGGATATGGACCCTTCATCTCAGAGAGCTGTTGAGGAGGAAGTGGAGAGTCATGCTCCACCTGCAGCAGCTGAGACTGGGGGTATGAGGGAATCAATGATGGGTAACCTAGTGAGAAGTTACGATTCTCGCAACTAGGAGCCCTAGACCAGGGAGAAAAATTATAAAAAAATTATTGGGACTCCAGAGAAGGGTCATTGAGGTTCTTATGGCATTAGAATGCCAAGGAAATGCTTAGAAAAATTTTTCAATCGGTATAGACAATTTTGGCCCGTTAAGCCAAATGGAGGGCATTTTGGTCATTTCGTCTTCAGAAATGATTTTTGGCCAACTTTTTTAGTTAAATAAATAATTTATATAACATAAAATATGATTAAGTGTTGTTAAAAATTTAATTGAAATTAATTAGACAAGAAATGGAGAAGAAATAAAAGAAAATAGCATTATGACATCATAACGATGTCATTAAAGTTTTCCCAACCTATCCAATATGGACACATGGCATCAACTTATTTTAAAGAG
The DNA here is from genome assembly GCF_030052815.1 of Hevea brasiliensis. Classification (NCBI taxonomy): domain Eukaryota; kingdom Viridiplantae; phylum Streptophyta; class Magnoliopsida; order Malpighiales; family Euphorbiaceae; genus Hevea; species Hevea brasiliensis. The sequence continues at coordinate 50,231,424 of NC_079494.1, forward strand.
ACAAAATGGGCTGAAAATGAAAAGGAAAAAAAATCAGATTTCTCTTCCTCATCTCTTCCTTGCCGTGAACCTCCACCATAGTTTCCCATTTGCAAGCTTTTTAAAGCTTGATTTTCCCTAGCTTCCACACAACAAAGCCCTAACCTAGCAGCACAAAAAAGTGTTCTTATACCTTGGAGATTCTATTGGGAGCAAAAAAAAAAAAATGAAAGAAAGAAATCTAGCAAGTGGAGAAACTTCACTCCCTAAAGGTTAGTGACCTAACCTTAATTTTTACTTTGAATGCATGTTTAAGGACTATGTATGAGTAAGAATTACAAAGGAAAATTGCTAAATACCACTTGTATGCCATCCCTTATTTTCGGCAGCCATGGTTAGGGTTTGATTGTGTTGAGTTTAATTAAGTTAAAAGGTTGTTATGGCTGCCCACAATATGTATCTACTAAGTGGATTGATGAAATGAAGTGAAAATGCATGTGTGGTAATGTTTGAGTTAGGGTTTGGGGTAGAAAAATGGGACTTTGACCATGTGATGATGAAAACAGGTTTTAATGGTCAATTAGTGACCATTTGGTTCTGTTTAAATAAAAAATGAAGCGTGTTGAGTAGTGGAATTTGGGTTTGGTGTGGCTGCCCATGGTGACCTGCAGAATTGGACATGAGTCCAGCAGGTTTGGGCAGCCATAAATTAAATTGTGGAGGTTCAATTGGTGCAAGGTCAATTGGAAATGAAACTAGACACATAATGGCACAACTTTGGTGAAGAAACCATGCCCATAAAACCAAACTAAGTGAACCAAAAGCTTGTCCCAATCCCGGTGACCTGCAGTCTACTTGGGCAAAATGACCAAATGAATAGTGTTTGGTCATTTGGCCATAACTCAGAGTAGAAAGGTCTAATTGACCTGAAATTTTACCAGCAACAAGATGAGATATAGACCAACAACTTTCATGAAGAAACCTAACCCAAATTATGACCAGAACATATTCAACGAGTGAGTTGCAGTCACTATTTATTACACTATAGATATGGTCAGTCCAGAATTTCTGGACAAAATTTCAATCCGGCCAGTTGTGGTTTTTGGACTATAACTTGAGCTACAAAACTCCAAATGGAGTGATTCAAAAAAAGAAATGCAACTAGGTAAAATAAGGAACAACTTTCATGTTGATCACTTTGCCAAATTCCCACTGCAAAATTGACCAATGGAATAGAAAAGACAGAGCATAAAAACTGAAAATTCTGCCCAACTAGCATTAAGCTTAGAAATGGTATTGGCAACCAATAGCAACAAATTTTGAATGCAAAATGTGGTATGTTGGGAGTATAAAAACCAATGTACCTATTGTCTATGCAAAAGTCAACATTTTAGTTGACTAATGAAATGAATAGTAACATTCAAACTTGAAATTCAAAAATTTTGAAATTTAAAAGTGTAATATGCCCTAGTATACCTAACAAGATTGGTTTGGATGGCTTGGCATGCCAATAGGGTTTTATTAGCAGTACTGCATATGGCTTCATGCCATTCTGTGTTTCATGGCTTCCCATGCCATTCTGTGACATAACAGCCTTTGCCTATGCTATTTGAGTTGATATACTTGGATTTTTAACCCTGACAATTATTGCAGCTTATTAGCTGTTTTGTTGCACACCAGGAGAAACAATGTGACCGATGGTGTGATGGTCCGAGGTACTTAGTACCCAGTGCCAGTTTACCCATTTATCCAGTCCAGTCAACTAGTATGGGTTACTCGGGCAATGATAATAAACCTTACAAAAATTTTAATTGAATAATATTGCAAATAATATCATAAATTAAGTCTACTAAAAAATGTAAACATACATTCTGCATACTTATTTTTATTCTATTTTATTTTGTTTTATATTGTCACCACTAAGCAAAATTGCTTAGCGCGTCGCTTTTGCCATACGCAGGTACTGGAGTCCTAGCTGGGGAGCCCAGCAGACATCAGACGGGGTGAGACTTTAGAGCTGCATCGGGGGTCCAGAGTCACCTCACATCTGCACTGCATATGGTAGGACATTAGGACTATGGGTGGCCCTTTTGTATTTTTCATTTTGTATTAGTTTGGATTGTAACTATAAACTCTTGTAATTATGTATTAATGTAAATATATGAAATTTCATATTATTGAAATTTTTTGCACAATGTATATTAACAAATGAAATGTTGAGAAATATTTATGAATATGCTTCAAGTGATCAAGTGAACATAAAAGTTTTGAAAATAGTATTGTGATTTGAGATTGAGATTTTGAGATTGACTTGAAATGTGTATAATGGCGTTTGGATTTGGAAATTATATTGGAAGTGTTTTTAAATAGGTTCAGAAGAACTATTTTTCTAATTTACAGCCGGCACTCTGCCGGATTTTCTATAAAATTTGTGAAAAATTCAGATTTATCAAAATTGAAAATAAATGAATTAAAAGAGATAAATTGTAATAGAAACATAAATTGGTGCTCCGGCACACTGAGTTACATAACTTGCTCAGCTACATTGTAGACGGGTAAGGAGTATCACATTTAGTGGTATCAGAGCATCAGTTTAGGCATTTCTAGGCCTAGATAGAGTGCATACCATTGCATTGCAATTGTAAGTATTGAGGTGACACTGATGCAGATTTGTTTGTTTTCTTATTTTGAATAAGATATGAATCCTGCTTCAGAAAGAGCAGTAGAAGAAGAGGTGGAGAGTCGTGCTCCACTAAGGGCTCAATCTGGAGGCAGGGGAGAATCTGCACCACCAGCAGCTGAGGTACCTGCCCAACCTCAGTTTGCTCTATTTCAGCAAATGATTGAATTCTACTAGCAAATGATGGGGGCAATTTGTCACACCCTACCCCTCTGTAAGGCATAACATGATCCCGTAGTATACCTAATGAATTACCAACTCCGTCTACTGATAATCCATTAAATACACTACAAGGGATTTTAAAAACTTTTCTTCTTTATTTCTTTGGGAAGAGGGAGGATGATCCCATAACAGCAGAAAATTGGTTGGATCAAACCATCAGAGTGCTGAAACAGCTAAACTGCACCCCCGAGCAGAACCTAGTGGGTGTTGTGTCCCTACTTCAGGATGATGCATATCAATGGTGGGACACAGTAACCAGTGAGGTGCAACCTGAACAGATCACCTGAGAATTCTTCCTCACAGAGTTCAGGAAGAAATATGTGAGTAAAGTGTATCTAGAAGAGCGAAGAAGAGAATTTATCAGTCTAAGACAGAGGCAATTGTCAGTGGTGGAATATGGGCGTGAGTTTGTTAGACTGAGCAGATATGGGAGGGAGATAGTCCCTACAGAGGCAGAGAGGTGCAAATGGTTTGAAGAAGGGCTCAATGACAATATCAAAGTCATGATCACAGCATTGGAGATCATGGATTTTGCTAAATTGGTAGATGCTGTATCTAAAGTGGAAAGGGTCAGAATCAATGAACAAAATAGAAGGGAAAGACAGCAGAAGAGGGGTCTGAGTCAGTCTAGTACATTTTCTGCTCCCAGTAAGAAGAGTAAGGGTCCTCCTGCTCAGAATTCAGGACCACCAGTGGTCGTGGTCGATCTTAGGGGCCTGCACCACGCTCACACCTAGGAGAGGCCAGTCCACACCATCAGTGGGCAGCTCTCCAGGGACAGTGTTCAGGGGACCAGCCCTGACATCTTTTGCCTGTCAATACTGTCAGAAGTGGCATAAGGGGGATTATTGGTGAGTGAATGGTGCATGCTTACGGTGTGGATCTACAGAATACCAGATCAAGAATTGTCCGAAAGAGGACTACTACAGTTGCTCCAACACAAACTGACAGACCTGCTTCTGCACCACACAGGGGTAGGGAGCCCTAAACCTGAGGTAGCTGGTCCATCACTGAGGCCTGCATCCAAGTCAGTTGAGAGGCCAGATACTAGAGTACCTGCCAAGGCCTATGACATCAGAGCTTAGGAGGAGCAAGATGCCCCGGATGTCATCAGGGGTACGTTTTCCCTCTACAACACTTCTGTGCATGCATTGGTAGATCCAGGATCCACTCATTCCTATATTTGCATCAAACTACCCATAGAGAGGGGAGTTTCAGTAGAGGAGAGTGATCAAGACATTCTAGTTAAAAATCCACTAGGCCACTGTGTGGTAGTGAATAAGGTGTATAAAGGTTACCCGTTGAGGATTCGGGGGTATGAATTCTCGGTAGACCTAATTGAATTTCCCTTCCACGAGTTTGACGTGATTTTGGGAATGGACTGGTTGTCACGTCATCAGGCAATAGTTGATTGCAAATTGAAGAGGATTTCTCTGAAAACTTCTGAGGGTAATGAGATTATTGTTGTGGGTGAAAGGAAAGATTTCCTATCCAATGTTATCTCAGCCACAGTTGTAAGAAGATTGATGAGAAAAGGCTGTGAAGCTTACCTAACACATGTGGTTGATACTAGATAGGCTAAGCCAAACTTGTGTGATATACCCACAGTAAGAGACTTCCCAGATGTATTTCCTGAAGAGTTGCCTGGTTTACCACCAGAAAGGGAAGTCGAGTTTACTATTGAGGTGATGCCGAGTACAGCACCCATTTCTATTGCTCCTTATAGGATGGCACCCATTGAATTGAAGGATTTGAAAATTCAGTTGCAGGAGTTACTTGATAAGGGGGTCATACACCCCAGTGTGTCTCCATGGGGAGCTCCGATGCTATTTGTGAAGAAGAAGGATGGAACCTTGAGATTGTGTATTGATTACCGGTAGTTGAACAAAGTAACTATGAAGAATAAATATCCGTTGCTCAGAATTAACTATTTGTTTAATCAGTTGAAAGGAGCCAGTGTATTTTCAAAAATTGATCTCAGTTCAGGGTATCATCAGTTGAGGGTAAAGGATGCAGATGTGTCAAAAACTGCATTCAGAACCCGGTATGGGCACTATGAATTTCTAGTGATGCCGTTTGGGTTAACAAATGCACCAGCAGCATTTATGGACCTTATGAACTGTATCTTTCATCCATACTTCGATCGGTTTGTAGTGGTCTTTATTAATGATAATTTGGTGTATTCCAAGACCAGGGAGAAACATGATGAACATTTGAGGATTGTTTTGCAAACCCTGCAAAAAAAGAAGCTGTATGCTAAGTTGTCCAAGTGTGACTTCTGGATGAGTGAGATCTCTTTCCTTAGACACATAGTATCAGCAAAGAAGATTAGAGTGGATCCCAAAAAGATAGAAGCAATGATGGAATGGAAGCCTCCTAGAAATACAACTGAGGTCAGAAGTTTCATGGGGCTAGCTGGGTATTACAAAAGATTTGTGAAGGGGTTCTCTCTTATAGCTGCTCCAATGACCAAGTTATTGCACAAGAATGTGAAATTTGGCTGGAACGACAAGTGCCAAGCCAGTTTTGAGAGGCTAAAGGCTATGTTGACAAAAGCACCAGTGTTAACACAGCCTATGTCGGGAAAAGACTTTGTGGTCTACAGTGATGCCTCACATAATGGGCTAAGGTGTGTATTGATGCAAGAGGGGAAAGTGGTTGCCTATGCTTCCAGGCAGTTAAGGCCACATGAACAGAACTACCCTACTCATGATCTAGAGTTAGCAGCAATTATCTTCGCACTAAAGATATGGAGGCATTAGTTATATGGTGAAAAATGCTACATCTATACAGACCACAAGAGTCTAAAATATTTGCCAACCCAGAAGGAGCTCAATCTTAGACAGAGGAGATGGATTGAGTTCCTCAAGGATTATGATTGTGTGATAGATTATCATCCTGGGAACGCAAATGTTGTTGCTGATGCTTTGTGACACCCCTTACCCGTCTACAGTGTAGCTGAGTAAGTTATGTAACTCAGTGTGTCGGAACACCAATTCCTGTTTCAATTTCAATTAATCCCTTTTAATTGATTTTCTATAAAATTTTTGATAAAATTTGCGGAAAAATTTAGACCTAAATGTGACACCCCTTACCCGTGTACAGAATATCCGAGTAAGCAATGTCACATGGTGTATCGGCACACTCTATTTTACCTTAATCAATTTTTGTCATAGTTTTGAATATAGTTTATGAAATATAATTTATTTAAGCCATTTATCTAAATTATTATTTATTTGAGGTTCCAAAAATTTTATAGAAAATCCGGCAGAGTGCCGGCTATAAATTGGAAAAACAGTTCTTCTGGACCTGTTAAAAACACTCCCAATAACATCATCACATTATTCTCACTCAACCTCCAATATTTTTCAATCATTTCTCAAATCAATTCATTATTCCAAAATTTACATTCATCTCATATTCACCAAATTCAATGATAAATACTCATATTTAATTCTGAACACAGTTCATAGATAATTACAACAAAAATATTAATACATGAGTTCATAATGTACATAAAAAAAAATTTTAAAAAATACAAAATATCAAAATATCCCAGATGGCCTAATGTCCTACCAAATGCACTGCAATGTGAGGTGACTCTGAACTCTGAGTGCAGATATGATGGCTCACCCAGTATGCGGTCTGCTGGACTCCCCAGCTACGTCTCCAGTACCTGCGCGTGGAAAAAGCGACGCGCTAAGCAATTCTGCTTAGTGGTGACAATATAAAATAAAATAAAATAAATTAAAATAAAATATGCAGAATGTATATTTACATTTCTGAGTAGACTTAGTTTCTGATATTTATTGCAGTGTTATTCGATTTAAGTTTGATAAGATTTATTAACATTGCCCGAGTAACCTAATTTATTCAACTGGACTGGATAAACGGGTAAACTGGCACTGGGTACTAAGTACCTCGGACCATATCACCATCGGTCACATTGTGTCTCCCGGTGTGCAACAGAACAGCTAATAAGCTGTAATAATTATCGGGGATTAAACCCAAGCATAACAACTCAATATCATAGCCAAAGGCTATTATGTTACAGAATGGCATGGGAAGCTGTGAAACACAAAATGGCATGAAGCCATACGCAGTACTGCTAACAGAACCCTATTGGAATGCCAAACTATCCAACCAATCACGTTAGGCCTACTAGGGCATTTAACACTTTTAATTTGTGAAATTCTTTGAAATTGAAATTTTTATGACTACTATTCATTTCACTAGTCAACCAAAATGTTGACTTTTATATTGATAATAGGTAAATTAGTTTAAATATCATCAATAAACCACATTTTGCATTTAAAACTTGTTGGTATTGGATGCCAATACCATTTTTAAGCTTAATGATAATTAGACAAAATTTTCAGTTTTTATGCTTTAATTTTACTATTCCATTAGTCATCTTTGCAGTAGAAATTTGGAAAAGTGATCAACATGAAAGTTGTTTCTTATTTTGTCTAGATGAGTTTCCTTTTTTGAATCACTCCATTTGGAGTTTTGTAGCTCAAGTTATGGCCTAAACACCATAACTGGCCGGATTGGACAGATTCCAAATTTCTGGGCAAAACTGGTTCTGCCAGATTTGGTAGCTCAAGTTTGGTTGGCAATTTGATTAGGTTATGGTCATAATTTGGGTCAGGTTTCTTCATGAAAGTTGTTTTTCTATACCTTATCTTGTTGCTGTAAAAATTTCAGGTCAAATGGACCATTTTACAGTGAGTTATGGCTAAACTGTTCATTTGGTCATTCTGCAGAATCTGCTTGCAGGGTATCCGGATTGGGGCCAACTTTTGGTCCACTTTCTTTGGTCTTTTGGGCATGGTTTCTTCAGCAAAATTGTGCCATTATATGTCTAGTTTCATGTCCAATTGGCCAAACACCAATTGAACCTACACAGCCAAAGTTATGGCTGTCTAAGTGGGCTGGAATCACAGCCACCCTGCTGCACTCACTAGGCAGCATACACATTTCAGTTTGCCATGCTATATTTCAGTCCAAATTATGGTCAACTTACCTCAAATGGTCACTAATTGACCCTTAGAATGTTCTTTAACAATTTCATAAGCCAAGTCAAATTTTTACTCCTAAGACCCTAATTTCCCATTATGATTCACACAAGATGCCTTAATTAACTAGCTAATTCACTATCCACATATATATATGCTTTAAACATGATCTCTAGTCCACTTTAAGTCCATCAAAACAATCAAACCTATCCCTACCTTAGGGCTGCCGAAATTCATGGTAAACATACACCTAAATTGTATTCATTTGGCTTACAAATTCTTACTCCTTTTTAAGTCTCTAACATGGAAATAAAGAGTTTTAGATATATATGTGCACTAACCTCTTGTAGGGCAGAATTTTCCAAGCTTAAACTTCACTTCCTTCCCTTTTCTTGGCTGCCAAAAGGTTATGCAAGGTGCAAGGATGAATTTTAGTGAAAGGAATAGGAGGATTTATGGTGAAAGGAGGAGAGAAATTGAGCTTGTTGAAGGTGTTAATGGAGGTTTGGTGCTAGGGCAATGTTTCTGCTAGTTTGGGGAGGATGAAGGTGGCTGTTGGCTTTTTGATTTCTTTGGTCTTTATTGTCTCTTTTATTAGTTAATTAAATAGTTGTTTAAATGCAATTGGTGAGAACTTTTAATTGACATCATAATGATGTCATAATTTGCTTTTTATGGATTTTTCTTTTCTTTTCTTTTCTACTAACTTTACATTAATTTTTTTCATCAACATTAATTCATATTTTATGTTATAATAATTATTTACTTAACTAGACAAATCGGCCAAAAATCATCTCTGAAGGCGAAATGACCAAAATGCCCTCCGTTTGGCTTAACGGGTCAAAATTGTCTTTACCGATTGAAAAAGTTTTCTAAATATTTTCTTGGTATTCTAATGCCATAGGAACCTCAATGACCCTTCTCTGGAGTCCCAAAAATTATTTTATGAATTTTTTACCCGGGTCTAGGGCTCCTAGTTGCGAGAACCGCAACTTCCCTCTGGGTTACCCATCGCTTGGGCACCGGCTCATTTAACTTAGTTGTATTTTATTTCTAAAATTTTTTTCTAAATTTTTCTTATTAATATTTGAGTTAATTATGGTCCCTCACTTTAGTTTAAATATTTTTCCGGACGTTCTAGCTGTCCGGACCGACACCGGTCACTGGAACAGTAACATGTATGGAGTTGCTACCGGGAGGGTGTTACATGCTTTAAGCAGGAAGTCCATCACAGCTTTAAGATCACTAAATACCTATCTGTCCTTAGCTCAAGATGGAGCTATTTTGGCTGAGTTGCAAGTGAGGCCAACCCTGCTATAGCAGATACAAGATGGGTAGAGGGCAGATGAAAAATTAATGGCCATTGTGGGTAAAATTCCAAAGGGAAAGGAAACTGAGTATGAGGTGAAAGTAGATGGGTGTCTGTATTATAGAGGAAGAGTGTGTGTACCAGATGATGGGGAATTGAAGACTAGTATTCTGAAAGAAGCACACACTAGTGTTCATGCTATGCACCCAGGAAGCACAAAAATGTATAATGATTTGAAGCCTCATTATTGGTGGTCTGGTATGAAGAGGGATATAGCTGACTATGTGACTAAGTGTTTGACATGTCAGCAAGTTAAAGCAGAACATCAAGTTCCATCAGGATTGCTACAGCCTATAAGCATGCCTGAATGGAAATGGGACCTGGTCACTATGGATTTTGTTAATGGTCTACCTCTCACCCAGAAGAAGCATGATGCAGTATGGGTAATAGTGGATAGATTGACGAAGTCAGCACATTTTCTGCCAGTTAGGACTGACTACTCACTAGAGAAGCTAGCAGAATTGTATATCAGTGAGATAGTTAGAATGCATGGAATCCCACTTTCCATCATATCTGACCGAGACCCAAGGTTTACCTCGAGATTCTGGAAAAAGTTGCAAGAAGCCTTGGGCACACAACTCCTTTTTAGCACGGCTTTTCACCCTCAGACAGATGGACAGTTAGAACGAGTAATCCAGGTAAACCTAAGAACTAATTGAATTTTTGCAATTAATAAATTGAAATGATAGTAACAATGTGAATTATGTGATAGATCTCGGAGGATATGCTAAGGAGTTGTGTCATTGAGTTTGGATAAATATCTCCCACTAGCAGAATTCGCATATAACAATAGCTACCAAGCTAGCATCCAAATGGCCCCGTATGAAGCACTGTATGGGAGGAAATGTAGAACCCCAGTGTGTTGGACTGAATTGGGCGAAGATAAGCTAGTAGGACTAGACCTAGTGAAACAGACTGAGGAAAAAGTGAAGATAATCAAAGCTAACCCGAAGGTTGCCTCAGATAGACAAAAATTATATGCCGACTTAAACAGAAAAGAGATAGAGTATGCAGTTGGTGATAAAGTGTTTCTCAAAGTCTCACCATGGAAGAAAGTACTGAGGTTTGGGAGAAAGGGTAAGTTAAGCCCTAGGTTCATTGGCCCATATGAAGTCATTGAACGTGTGGGACCAGTAGCCTATCGGCTAGCTTTACCACCAGAACTGGATAAAATTCACAATGTATTCCATGTTTCTATGCTGAGAGGATATCGCTTAGACCCTTCACATGTCATTTCCATGGAAGAGATTGAAATCCAACCAGACTTGACATATACAGAAGAACCTATACGGATCCTAGCTCGGGAAGTGAAGGAACTGAGAAATAAACAAATTCCACTGGTGAAAGTACTTTGGAGGCACCACAACACTGAAGAGGCAACTTGGGAAAGTGAAGAGACGATGAGGCAACAGTTCCCTCAACTATTTGCATCAAGTAAATTTCGAGGACGAAATTTTTCTTAGAGGGGAAGAGTTGTAATATCCTCACTTTAGCTAGTCCGTACAGTCTACTGTTCCGGTGACCAAATTCGGTCCGGATAGTTAGAACGTCCAGAAAAATATTTAAACTAAAGTGAGGAACCGTAATTAACTCAAATATTAATAATAAAAAATTAGGAAAAATTTTAGAAATAAAATACAACTAAGTTAAATGAGCCGGTGCCCTAGCGATGGGTAACCTAGTGAGAAGTTGCAGTTCTCGCAACTAGGAGCCCTAGACCTGGGAGAAAAATTATAAAAAAATTATTGGGACTCCAGAGAAGGGTCATTGAAGTTCTTATGGTATTAGAATGCCAAGGAAATGCTTAGAAAATTTTTTCAATCGGTATAGACAATTTTGGCCTGTTAAGCCAAACGGAGGGTATTTTGGTCATTTCATCTTCAGAGATGATTTTTGGCCAACTTGTCCAGTTAAATAAATAATTTATATAATATAAAATATGGCTAAATATTGTTAAAATTTTAATTGAAATTAATTATTTAAGAAATGGAGAAGAAATGAAAGAAAATAGCATTATGACATCATAATGATGTCATTAAAGTTTTCCAAACCTATCCAATATGGACACATGGCATCAACTTATTTTAAAGAGACCAAATGGGCTGAAAATGAAACAAAAAATCAGATTTCTCTTCCTCATCTCTTCCTTGCCGTGAACCTCCACCATAGTTACCCATTTGCAAGCTTTTTAAAGCTTGATTTTCCCTAGCTTCCACACCACAAAACCCTAACCTAGCAACACAAAAAAGTGTTCTTATACCTTGGAGATTCTTTTGGGAGCAAAAAGAAAAGGAAAGAAAGAAATTAGCAAGTGAAGAAACTTCACTCCCTAAAGGTTAGTGACCTAACCTTAATTTTTACTTTGAATACATGTTTAAGGACTATGTATGAGTAAGAATTACAAAGGAAAATTGCTAAATACCACTTGTATGCCATCCCTATTTTTGGCAGCCATGGTTAGGGTTTGATTGTGTTGAGTTTAATGAAGTTAAAAGGTTGTTATGGCTGCCCACAATATGTATCTACTAAGTGGATTGATGAAATGAAGTGAAAATGCATGTGTGGTAATGTTTGAGTTAGGGTTTGGGGTGCAGAAATGGGACTTTGACCATGTGATGACGAAAACAAGTTTTAATGGTCAATTAGTGACCATTTGGTTCTGTTTAAATATAAAATAAAGTGTGTTGAGTAGTGGAATTTGTGTTTGGTGTGGCTGCCCATGGTGACTTGTAGAATTGGACATGAGTCTAGCAGGTTTGGGCAGCCATAACTTGAATTGTAGAGGTTCAATTAGTGCAATGCCAATTGGACATGAAACTAGACACATAATGGCACAACTTTGGTGAAGAAACCATGCCCATAAAACCAAACCAAGTAGACTAAAAGCTTGCCCTAATCCGGGTGACCTGCAGCCTGCCTGGGCAAAATAACCAAATAAATAATGTTTGGTCGTTTGGCCATAACTCAGTGTAGATAGGTCCAATTGACCTGAAATTTTACCAGCAACAAGCTGAGATATAGACCAACAACTTTCATGAAGAAATCTAACCCAAACTATGACAAGAACATATTCAACAAGTGAGTTGCTGTCACTGTTCATTACACTATAGATATGGTCAGTCCATAAATTCTGGACAAAATTTTAATTCGGCCAGCTGTGGTTTTTGGACTATCACTTGAGCTACAAAACTCCAAATGGAGTGATTCAAAAAAAGAAATGCAACTAGACAAAATGAGGAACAACTTTCATGTTGATCACTTTGCCAAATTACCACTGTAAAATTAACCAATGGAACAGTAAAGACAAAGCATAAAAACTGAAAATTTTGCCCAACTAACATTAAGCTTACAAATGGTATTGGCAACCAATACCAACAAATTTTGAATGCAAAATGTGGTATGTTGGGAGTATTAAAACCAATGTACCTATTGTTTATGCAAAAGTTAACATTTTAGTTGACTAATGAAATGAATAGTAACATTCAAACTTGAAATTCAAAAATTTTGAAATTTAAAAGTGTAATATGCCCTAGTATACCTAACAAGATTGGTTTGGATAGCTTGGCATGCCAACAGGGTTCTGTTAGCAGTACTGCATATGGCTTTATGCCATTCTGTATTTCATGGCTTCCCATGCCATTCTGTGATATAATAGCCTTTGGCTATGTTATTTGAGTTGATATACTTGGGTTTTTAACTCTAACAATTGTTACAGCTTATTAGCTGTCTGTTGCACACCGGGAGACACAATGTGACCGATGGTGTGATGGTCTGAGGTATTTAGTACCCAGTGCCAGTCTACCCGTTTATCCACTCCAGTCAACTAGTATGGGTTACTCGGGCAATGGTAATAAACCTTACAAAAATTTTAATCGAATAATACTGCAAATAATATCAGAAATTAAGTCTACTAAAAAATGTAAACATACATTCTGCATACTTATTTTTATTATATTTTATTTTGTTTTACATTGTCACCACTAAGCAGAATTGCTTAGCGCATCGCTTTTGCCACGCGCAGGTACTGGAGACCTAGCTGGGGAGCCCAGCAGACATCAGACGGGGTGAGACTTCAGAGCTGCATCCGGGGTCCAGAGTCACCTCACATCTACACTGCATATGGTAGGACATTAGGACTACGGGTGGCCCTTTTGTATTTTGCATTTTGCATTTTGTATTAGTTTGGATTGTAACTATAAACTCTTGTAATTATGTATTAATGTAAATATATGAAATTTTATATTATTAAAATTTTCTGCACAATGTCTATTGATAAATGAAATGTTGAGAAATATTTATGAATATGCTTCAAGTGATGAAGTGAACAGAAAAGTTTTAAAAATAGTATTGTGATTTGAGATTGAGATTTTGAGATTGACTTGAAATGTGTATAATGGAGTTTGGATTTGGAAATTATATTGGAAGTGTTTTTAAACAGGTTCAGAAGAATTGTTTTTCCAATTTACAACTGGCATTCTGCCGAATTTTCTATAAAATTTGCGAAAAAATTTAGATTTATCAAAATTGAAAATAAATGAATTAAAAGGGATAAATTGTAATAAAAACATAAATTGGTGCTCTGGCACACTGAGTGACATAACTTGCTCGACTACACTGCAGACGGGTAAGGGATGTCACAATAATATTCATAGCAAATGGGGTTTGACATAAACCATGACTCCAGCTTGAATTGGGATTTTGTAATAGAGAGATTCTAGTGCATGGTAACATATGATTATAGGTTCATTTAAGATAAACCTTATTATTAATTGCTATGCTAGGTGTTAAACATGGTCTATGAGGTATATAAAATGATTTAGATAAATCATTTATGGTAAGAAAGAGTTCTGATGATATTAAGAGTTGATATCATGTCTCATTGCCAATTAGTGATGAGTTTAGTAAGTTACACACATATACAAGTAATCACCAAATTAAATATGATTTAATTAATTAATTAAAGAGTTTAATTGATTAATTAAATAAGTTTGGTTTGCAATTAGATTGCAAAGTCTCTAGCATCGATTGAAACCAAATCTAGACTATTGGATGTATAGTATAAGTTAAATTTATATTTAAAGTGTTTAAATATAAATTTAATTAATGAGAAATTAATTAATAAAGATTAATTAATTGATTTATATTTGATATAAATTGATAATAAGAAGAGAAATAATTACTTTAGGTTGAGAACTCAAAATTAAGATACAAGGGCATTTTGGTCATTTCATAGGGTGACATGTGGCACCATGAGATGGTGACACATGGCATTACACATAAGCTTGTTAAATGTCTTTTAATCATGTAAGATGATTAAAATTAAAATTAAATATAGGCTTGACACTTGGCACGATGTGATTGGGTAAATTAAACCTAGAGCCAATTAGAAGGTGACATATGGCAAGGGTTTTAAGTGGTGACCTAGCTATGTAAGTGTTGTTATGAAAAGAAAAATTATAACCAGCTGCTGCCTCCTTTGTGCCGCCACCCTTGAGGCTCCCATTCTCTCTTCTTCTTAATCTCTCATCAATTCCAAGAGATTAGCAAACAATCTCTTGAATTAAAAATACTAGAAATTGTTTCTAGTGTCCTATTTACATCTTTAAGCTCTTAAAAGGAAAAACTTAATTTTCTAATCAATAGAAAAAGCTTTAAAAGCTGTTCAAGGGCTGCCAAAGGTGATCTTAGTGTGGACAAGCTAGAGGGACAACATTTGGTGTCCTAAAGACGCATCCCAAAGGCACAAATACGCTGTAGTGCATCAAGAGGTTAGTGTATTTGTTCTTGATTTAATCTAAGGTTCTAAAATTAATCTGATTAATTCTAAAATCTTAAATGGCAAATACAGATCCAAAAACATATTAAAAGAGTTTTAATATGTTGTTTATCAATGAAATCAAATAGATAAAAATAAATCTTGCATGATGCATGTGACCCTAGATGAAAATTTTTGAATTCAATGATATAAACTTGTGTTTTTCATGCTTTCGCTCCTTTAATTAGTATCAGAGCCACTATATTTGACATTTAGATAGTTGACTATATGATTTAATTGTGTGTTTTGATCATGAGATGATTTATCCATTGCTGGTTGCAATGGATGTGTGGCGGCATGCTTGATGAACTCCATCATGGTGCGCATGGTTTGGGAATATTATTGTGCGCATGGTTGTTATTAAATTCTGCAATTGTTGCATGATCAAAGGTTCATCATATGACTAATTAAAATGTTTAATTATGAGTTTTAATCAAACAATTAAATTTTAATTCAAATCAAATTTTAAAAATTGTTTGAATGTAATTCAAATCTGAATTTTAAAAGTAGTTTGAATGTGATTCAAATCTGAATTTTTAAAGTTGTTTGACTCATATTCAAATTTGAATTTTTAAAGTTGTTTGAATAATATTCAAATCTGAATTTTTAAAAATTGTTTGAATGTGATTCAAATCTAATTTTTTAAAATTGTTTGAATGTGATTCAAATCTGAATTTTTAAGATTGTTTGAATGTGATTCAAATCTGAATTTTTAAATTTGTTTGAATGTGATTTAAATCTGAATTTTTAAATTTGTTTGAATCATATTCAAATATGGATTTTTAAGTTGAATATGAGATATTCAATTTAATTTAAGTATGTATATTTTATTTAATTATTAAATAGTGATATGCATGATGGATGATCATGGACTATAAAAGACCAATGTAATTGGATTTATTTCTTTTATGTTTCTTTGGGATTGTAAATTAATTAATTTATTTTAATTTATTTTTGGCATGTATTATTAAGGTTGTAATAATTTTTGGATTGTAATTTCATTTATTTATGTTCTTGTAAATTTTCCTTGGTATGCCAAAGATTACTATGTAATTGGATTGCAAGAAGTTCAAGGAGGTCAAGAGCACTGGTGGGACCAGTGGGAGGAATTCAAGATCAAGTGTTGATTATGTACTCCTTCAGCAACTCTTGTAAAATGAATGACTGAAATGCACCTAGGAATGCCCTAATTCAATTCTTGGTGGCTTAGAATTGAATCCCTTAGAAAGTCCATGATCATACTATATTTACTGTTTATTCATGAATGCATGAGATGTATGTGAATGTATGCAAGTATATGATATATGCATGCTAAATGGATAATGTGTAAAGTGAGACCTTAATAGTAATTAGGATAACCATAAAATCTTCCAAACAAATGATTAAGTTGGAAATGCTATAATTAAAGTAATTATAACATAGGCCCTCCATTGAGACAATTATTTTAAGAAATTTTAAATATTTGCACAAGATGCAATTAATTTAAGAGATTTTCTTAAGAATAATTGTTAAGCATGAGATGTTGTAAATATGTAAATAGTTTGTTAGCCAATATTGGATGTACCTGAGGATATTAAAATTATTTGCATAATTACTGGCTCAATGGGATCAACTTAACTAATGCAAGATAAGTAAATAATGGATGTACCTGAGATTTTGAGCATTAGTGGCTAGGTAAAGGATTAAACCTCACATGAGATGTGATGGGCAAGGAGTTGCTCACTTATAGTTTATTGTAATTCCAATAATGGATGTACTTGAGGATGATCAATAGAATTATAAGAATTCAATCACCCACTAGAAATCCATCCAACTAGGATTTCCTTTTTCTACGTTGGAAGTGTAGAATTCCCTAAGTTAGTGGGAGGACCAATTTGATTAAAAGACCATAATCATTTTCGTAAATTACTTGATACATTTACTAATTAATCTAGTTATTTTCTGTAGTTAATTTTCTGATAATAGTGAGCACAGAACAACCACCACTATCCAATATCCTTACAAGCATACTTGATCGCAATAGGTTGACAGAACCTAATCTCTCTGATTGGCTAAGAAATTTGAAACTTGATCTGAACCTTGAACATATAGGATATGTTCTAGACTCAAATGTTCCTGGTCCCTTACCTCCAGAGGCCACCCATGAGGAACATGAAACTTTGGAAAAGTGGAAGGAGCATGATATGAGTGCTAAGTGTTACATGCTTGCTTCCATGAGTAATAAGTTACAGAAGCAGCATTAGAACATGCAGAGTGTGAGTGAGATCCTCCTTCACCTACAAGAGTTGTATGGTGAGCACAACAGGAATGCTAGGTATGAGATATCTTAGCAGCTATTCCGCATGAGGATGTCTAAGGGATAGAATGTTGGGGATCATGTCCATAAGATGATTCGGCTAATTGAGCAGCTGGAACATCTTGACTTCAACATAGATTTCCAACTACAGACGGATTTGATCCTTCAGTCCCTTCCTGAGTCTTTTGGGAAATTTGTGACAAATTTCCATATGACTAAACAGGAATGCACTTTGGCTGGTTTACTCAACATGCTGGTTATTGTCCAAAAGAATATGCCGGGCAATAAAAGAAAAGAGGTAGCTTTGATTGCATCTTCTTCAGCTGGAAAGTCCAACAAGAAGAAGGGCAATAAGAAAAAGAAACCTCAGATTCCTGGTCCTTCGATGAAAATAGCTAAACATAAAGGGAAGACTAAAGCTGATAGAGGTAAAGGAAAGTGTTTCCACTGCTAGAAGGATAGGCACTGGAAGAGGAACTGCCTAGAGTATCTCGCTTCTCTGAAGGACAAAAAGGATCGACCTTCGGAAGTATGTCCATATCTTGTTATTTAGATTCTAATGATACTCATAGTTCATCTACAACTTGGGTTTTAGATACAGGTGCCAGTTCTCACATTTTTTATGATATGCAGGAACTAGCAAATAGTAGCAGCATGCATTCTCAAGATGTTAGAGTCTGGATTGGTAATGGCTCAACTGTTGAAGCTTTAGCCATAGGATCTAAATTTTTTTACATGTTTGGACATGTTTTGTGTTTGGATAATATTTTATATGTAACACCCCTCACCCGACCATAGTGTAGCCGAGCAAGGCGTGCTACATGGCGTGCCGGAGCACCTGATCTTATCTGATTTCATTACTGTTCTTAATTTACTTGTTCAAAAACCTTATTTAAGGTTTAGGCTATTTTTTTTTTTACTTTTATCAAAATCTAACTAATTTGGAAATTTCAAAAATTTTAACGATAATCCGGCAACGTGCCGACTGTAATTTGGATTAACAGTTCTTCTGAACCTGCCAAAAACAATTTCAATATCTACTCAATTTCTCAAACTTAATAGTCTCAAAAATTTTTGAACATAATGTATCTCAATACAGTATCCAGATTTCTCAGAAATCTCATCAGATTTTCAACATCTCAATATTCACAAGTACAATCTCATTATAACTCAAATTCAATTCACATATTAAAATACTTACTTTGAGTAGCTTCCATAATTCATAGGTTAATTACATGAGTTTATTTTGTACAAGATATACAAATAATTTACAATGTGCTAGGAATGAACAATATACATAACATGTATAAAATGAGCCCTATCTACATGCATTGCTGAGGAGGTGACAATCTTGAACTCTTCGACATCGCTGCAGATCCGACTCCAAAAATCTCGATTGACCATCGGTTTTACCTTCAAGACTGCGAGGAAGCAATTCCATCGCGCTAAGCATTTCTGCTTAGTGGTGCAATAGTATAACAAGAAATAATATATACAAATAAAGAAAGAAATAAATCATAATTTGGATATTCGAGAATCAATTTAATTTGGTATGGTATTTCTAGTATCCACGATCTTATATACTAGTTTGTTCCTCTTTGGAAGTGCTTAGTTTATAACTTTTCAGTAATACTACCCAGTATACAAATTATTCTAACTATATTGTATTTCAAGTCTCTATGATTCTGCAATTTATATTTTTGTTATGTTGCTTTTGCTAATTTCTTTTACTCATTCATGCAATACTTAATTTAATTGTACTAAAATTTCAATATACTTAACTTAACTTAGCTTCCTGAATTAAATAATGTTTTAAATGACTGCCCATATAGCCTATACACTGACCAAACTGGATAAACGGATATACTAGCACTGGGTACCTAGTACCTCGGGCCGTCACACCATCGGTCACAAAGTATCTCCCAGTGTGCAAACAGTGTGGCTAAAAAGCCATATAATCAATCAGGCATTAAGCCGAGTATAATAACACAAACTGTATAGCCATAGGCTATTAAAATCATAGTATGGCATAATAAGCCATAAAACACATTATGACATAAAGTCATTTACAGAACAGCTATCAGAATTCTATTGGCATGCCAACCTATCCAAACTATTCAACTAGGCAAACTAGGGCATATTACAAGATTAAATATTTATTTCTTTATTTTCAGGGTTTACTGGTCATTACACAATTCATTGGTCAATGAAAATATTGACCTTTTTATACATCATGGATAAGTTGATTCTAGTATCAACATGTCACAATTTGCATTTCAATATGCTGCCAATATAGTGCAATTTACCATTTTTTACAAGTTGGCATTCATTGCCAAATTGCTTCAAGAATCATTGTATGTAAATGTCAAATTCTCAATTTTTGTGTGCTAGATTGGTCTAGCTTAAAGTCCTATTTCTCTTGGTTTTTAGTTTCTGGTCAAAGAAGCAAAATTATAGCTCTATGTCTCATTGCACACGGGGCAAAATTTCAGGTCATTCCGAGTCGTATAGACCAAGTTATGGTCAATTTACTAAAACTGGACAGATTGCACCTTTGGTGCAAAATTTGGTCAATTTCTCAATTTTTTTTGTGTGCTAGATTTGTCTAGCTTAAAGTCCTATTTCTCTTAGTACTATTCCCTTCAATTCATTTCATTAGTCAACCTATAATATTGACCCTTGATGCACTCTACGTGAGTCAATTCTAATGCTACCAATATGTCACATTTTATAGCCCTTTAGTGTTGGTATATGTTACCAATTTCATTTCCAAGTGTATTGCATTTTATTGCAATTTACCAGATTTCGGTGTACTATTTTGACCTAGACGGACGACCTAGTTCCCTCGGTTTTTGGGTTTTGGGCCAAACTACAAACTTGTAGGTCTATGTCTTATTGCACGCGGGGCAAAATTTCAGGTCATTCTGAGTTGTGTAGACCAAGATATGGTCAATTTACCAATGCTGGACATAATGCACTAAAATAGTAGACTTAGGTCATTTTTAGGTCACTTTTGGTTCTGCCAGTTTTGGTACCTGAACTTGTGCAAGCTATTTGGCTTAGTTCTGGCCATTTCTGGGCTTTGGTGTCTTCGTAAGAATTGTAGCTCTATGTCTTATTGCACTCGGGGCAAAATTTCAGGTCATTCTAAGTTGTATAGACCAAGATATGGTCAACTTACTAAAGCTGGACAGATTGCACATTTAGTGCAAAATTTGGTCAGTTTTAGTTATGGCAGTTTTGGTACCTGAACTTGTGCAAGCTATTTGACTTGGTTTTGGCCATTTCTGGGTTTTGGTGTCTTCATAAGAATTGTAGCTCTATGTCTTATTGCACTCAGGGCAAAATTTTAGGTCATTCTAAGTTGTATAGACCAAGATATGGTCAATTTACTAAAGTTGGACAGATTGCACCTTTAGTGCAAAATTTGGTCAGTTTTAGTTCTGGCAGTTTTGGTACCTGAACTTGTGCAAGCTATTTGACTTGGTTCTGGCCATTTCTGGGTTTTGGTGTCTTCATTAGAATTGTAGCTCTATGTCTTATTGCACTCGGGGCAAAATTTCAGGTCATTCTAAGTTGTATAGACCAAGATATGGTCAATTTACTAAAGCTGGACAGATTGCACCTTTAGTGCAAAATTTGGTCAGTTTTAGTTCTAGCAGTTTTGGTACCTGAAATTGTGCAAGCTATTTGACTTGGTTCTGGCCATTTTTGGGTTTTGGTGTCTTCATAAGAATTGTAGCTCTATGTCTAAACTAACCATGGTAAAAATATTAGGTCAATTGGACCTGTTTAGTGTGAGTTATGGTCATCCCAAGGACTACTGTTCATATAGTCAAAAATCTGGGTTGCAAGGTTGCTATTCCGGATTTGGTCATTTTTAAGGTCAGTTTCTAGGCAGAATTTTGGCAATATTTCTACATGAAAGTTGGCCTATTTGGTGTCTAGTTTCACCCCCCATTGGCCTCATACCAATTGGGTTTATGGTTTGGCACTTATGGCCTAATTTATGTACTGCCTTCAATACACAACCTGCACAAAGCACGTACACTTCCAATTTGATATTCCTTCTCCTCCTCATTACTTCAATATTCAATCAATAACACTTCTATATATATATTGTACACAATTCTAGCAAGAATTCTGGGCAGAATACTCAAGGGCGCAAGGCACACAATACACCATTAAACTTCAACATTTACATCCACCCAAATTCAATGTACATCAACACTTATGTTACACAAACACTTCCATTTTAACTACACATGCTGCCCACAATTTAATACCATCACATCTCATCAATATATTACATAAATTCACATACAATTTCATGACATTATAGGCTGCCAATTTCAAGCTCAATTGTCCAAGTCTTCAAAATTTTGTTCAAAACCCATTTTCACATTGTCAACCTCACATGTACTCTTACAATTAAATTCTACCACTTATAATCACATAAATTGAGCATCATTAATCAACAATAATATGCATAAATTAACCATTTTCATGCTTCTCAAGGCTGCCCCAATTCAACATTTATCCAAGGTCTTCAACAATTCTTTCAAACTCCTAATTCAATTACTCAATCTCAACATACGCATAAACTTAATTTGCTAGGACCTCTAATTGCCTTAATCAATATCATTTCCCATCAACTACATGTAAAGATAATTCAAACCTCTTTAGGTTCCATGGCTGCCAAATTCATTCACCATTAAATATTCATCCAATCCTTCTAATTTTTCAATAATTCAACTCATCTCCACCTTAGTACAAAGTTTAATTAAGTGAGGTAAGGAAAACTAGCACTAACCTTCTCTTTCTTGCTTCCTACATGCTGCCCATAATGTGTAGAACAAGTTTAATGAAGGACTCTTGAAGAAATGATGGCTTGATCATAGGTGGATGAAGGCTTGTATATTGGGCGGCCATGGATGAAGCTTGGAGAAATTTCAATTCGGCAAAGAAGAATGGAGAAGGTGAAAGTGATCAAATGGCTGTCCACTTTGTCCTCAAGTGAGCTTTTATAGTCTACTAAGTGTCCACTTAGTGCTCCACTAATTAACATTAACTTTATAATAATCCAAGTTTTCCCTAATTGCACTAATGTCCTTATTTTTCCTTTAATTTACATTATGTGTAATATTTCTTATTTTCATGACATTTTCAAAATTTTTATATCACTTATTTTTAATGGACATTTAGGTCAAAAGGCAACTCTAGGTGTCAAATGACCAAAATACCCCACTTCGGGCTATATTCCTGATTTTTCGGTAACATCGATTTTTGTCTGTTTCTCGATTTTTTGTTTTTCTTTGTACTAATTTATTAATTTTGTTTAATAATTCTAGTGTCAATTATATTTCAATAGACCTTTTCTTACGTCCCAAAATTAAATTCTGAGGGTTCCTCATGGTCTGGGTCACAAATTCCTGCAAGTGCCACCAATCGTGGTGTCATTGTTAAACTTAGTTTCATTTTCTCTCTTTCATTTGTCTTTGATTTTTCTTGCATTTTCTTCTTATTTATTTCATCATTATATGTCTGTTCATTATCACCGAAGTGTAGTTCCAGACATTCTGACTTACCGGGGCAGGCATTAGCTGTCGGAACAGTAGAATGTACGGACTATGAAAATGAGGATGTTACAACTCTTCCCCTTTAGAAAGGAATTTCGTCCTCGAAATTCATCTGATTCAACAACCGAGCTTATCGTTGTCTCATAATTTTATTCACTTTTCCATCATTGTTTTCCTCTGCCTTTAGTATTCCTACTCATGAAATTCTATTATTCATTAGTTTCTTGATCTCTCATACTAGGATTGTTTACCAGTCCTTCTGTTTCTTTTACCAATTCCAACTCTATTAAATTACCCTTTGTCTAGGTATTCTGCATTTATCTCATACAAGACCTTATACCTTGGTATCTTCATGCTTCTTCTGAGTGAGAGGTAGACCACTGACAAAGTCCATAGTGACTCAGTCCCATTTCCATTCAGGTATGTTTATGGGCTGTAACAAACCTGATGGAACTTAATGTTCTGCTTTGACTTGCTGACATGTCAAGCATCTAGTTACATAGTCAACTATGTCCTTCTTCATACCTGGCCACCAGTATCGGAGTTTCAGGTCATGGTACATTTTTGTGCTTCCTGGGTGCATAGCATACACACTGTTATGTGCTTCTTTCAGAATACTGGTTTTCAACTCTTTATCATCTGGTACACATACTCTTTCTTTATAGTACAGGCACCCATTTTCTTTTACTTCATATTCAGTTTCCTTCCCCTCAGTGATTTTGCCCATAACAGCCATTAATTTCTCATCTGTCTTCTGCCCATCCTGTATTTGTTGTAACAGATTCGGCTTCACTTGCAACTCAGCCAAAATAACTCCATAATGAGTTAAGGACAGTTGGGCATTCAAAGATCTTAATGCTACAATAGATTTTCTACTTAAAGCATCAGCGACTACATTTGCCTTATTAGGGTGGTAGTCAATCTTAGAAAACAAACCGACTCCCTTCAACTGATCAAACAGATCGTCAATTCTAGGCAATGGATACTTGTTCTTCACTGTTACTCTGTTTAACTGCCGGTAGTCAACACATAACCTCAGTGTCCCATCTTTCTTCTTTACAAATAGTACCGGAGCTCCCCAAAGTGACACACTAGGGCGTATGAACCCCTTGTCTAGTAATTCTTGTAGCTGGATTCTTAACTCTTTCAATTCAGCAGGTGCCATCCTATATGGAGCAATTAAAATTGGAGCTGTACCCGGCATAATCTCAATAGCAAATTTAACTTCCCTTTCTGGTGGCAAACTAGGCAATTCCTCAGGAAATACCTCATAGAAATCCCTTACTGTGGGTATGTCAGACAAGTCAAGTTTACCCTGCCTAGTGTCAACCACGTGTGCCAGATAGGCTTCATACCCTTTTCTTAACCATCTCCTTGCAACTGTAGCTGAGATGACATTGGACAAGAAATCTGTCCTTTCACCCACTACTATTATTTCTTCATTCTCAGCAGTTTTCAAAGAGATTCTCTTCATCCTCAAGGTGTTCTTTCTAATTTATAGCCATACTGAATTCTCAAAGCTTATAGCAATTTTTGTGGTAATGGTAGTCCACATTAGTGTAACCGAGTCACTGACTCTAGCTACCTTAGAAGTGTAGTCTTTCGATAGTCTAGTTCTGAAGTTTTAAATTTTTGACTAGAATTTTCACATTTATTTCCCGTAATAGTACTCTATTCGGGCATAACTATATCAAATTATAGATTACTTACAAATATTCTTATTTTATTCTACCACAAGGAAGCACGCAGCTCTACACAATAATCTCATGTTGGTACTGTAATCTGCTGCTTACAATACAAACATTGAGAACATTACGTAGTTATTACGTTATAACCTCATGAACTAGGTTTTCTACTTCTTTTTCTAATGCCCTCTGCGGCTCTGAGTCCATATCTTAACTTTGAATAATCAAAAGTAAATAGATCTGCATAGTGTCACCTTAACTCTTATGAATGCAATGCATGTATGCACACTATCTTTGCCTAGGAACGCCTAAACTGTGCTCTGATACCACTAAATGTAACACCCCTTACCCGACCACAGTGTAGCCGAGCAAGGCGTGCTACACGGTGTGCCGGAACACCTGATCTTATCTGATTTCATTACTGTTCTTAATTTACTTGTTCAAAAACTTTATTTAAGGTTTAGGCTATTTTTTTTACTTTATCAAAATCTAACTAATTTGGAAATTTCAAAAATTTTAACGATAATCCGGCAACGTGCCAGACTGTAATTTGGACTAACAGTTCTTCTGAACCTGCCAAAAACAATTTCAATATATACTCAATTTCTCAAACTTAATAGTCTCAAAAATTTTTTAACATAATGTATCTCAATACAGTATCCAGATTTCTCAGAAATCTCATCAGATTTTCAACATCTCAATATTCACAAGTACAATCTCATTATAACTCAAATTCAATTCACATATTAAAATACTTACTTTGAGTAGCTTCCATAATTCATAGGTTAATTACATGAGTTTATTTTATACAAGATATACAAATAATTTACAATGTGCTAGGAATGAACAATATACATAACATGTATAAAATGAGCCCTATCTACATGCATTGCTGAGGAGGTGACAATCTTGAACTCTTCTGACACTTCTGCAGATCTGGACTCCAAAAATCTCGATTGGATACCATCGGTTTTACCTTCAGTACCTTCGCGAGGAAGCAATTTCATCGCGCTAAGCATTTCTGCTTAGTGGTGCAATAGTATAACAAGAAATAATATATACAAATAAAGAAAGAAATAAATCATAATTTGGATACTCGAGAATCAATTTAATTTGGTATGGTATTTCTAGTATCCACGATCTTATATACTAGTTTGTTCCTCTTTGGAAGTGCTTAGTTTATAACTTTGCAGTAATACTACACAGTATACAAATTATTCTAACTGTATTGTATTTCAAGTCTCTACAATTCTGCAATTTATATTTTTGTTATGTTGCTTTTGCTAATTTCTTTTACTCATTCATTCAATACTTAATTTAATTGTACTAAAATTTTATTATACTTAACTTAACTTAGCTTCCTGAATCAAATAATGTTTTAAATGACTGCCCATATAGCCTATACACTGATCAGACTGGATAAACGGATATACTAGCACTGGGTACCTAGTACCTCGGGCCGTCATACCATTGGTCACAAAGTATCTCCCGGTGTGCAAACAGTGTGGCTAAAAAGCCATATAATCAATCAGGCATTAAGCCGAGTATAATAACACAAACTGTATAGCCATAGGCTATAAAAATCATAGTATGGCATAATAAGCCATAAAACACAGTATGACATAAAGTCATTTACAGAACAGCTGTCAGAATCCTATTGGCATGCCAACCTATCCAAACTAGTCAACTAGGCAAACTAGGGCATATTACAAGATTAAATATTTATTTCTTTATTTCAGGGTTTACTGGTCATTACACAATTCACTGGTCAATGAAAATATTGACCTTTTTATACATCATGGATAAGTTGATTCTAGTATCAACATGTCACAATTTGCATTTCAATATGCTGCCAATATAGTGCAATTTACCATTTTTTACAAGTTGGCATTCATTGCCAAATTGCTTCAAGCATCATTGTATGTAAATGTCAAATTCTCAATTTTTGTGTGCTAGATTGGTCTAGCTTAAAGTCCTATTTCTCTTGGTTTTTAGCTTCTGGTCAAAGAAGCAAAATTGTAGCTCTATGTCTCATTGCACACGGAGCAAAATTTCAGGTCATTCCGAGTTGTATAGACCAAGTTATGGTCAATTTACTAAAACTGGACAGATTGCACCTTTGGTGCAAAATTTGGTCAATTTCTCAATTTTTTTGTGTGCTAGATTTGTCTAGCTTAAAATCCTATTTCTCTTGGTACTATTCCCTTTAATTCATTTCATTAGTCAACTTATAATGTTGACCCTTGATGCACTCTATGTGAGTCAATTCTAATGTTACCAATATGTCACATTTTATAGCCCTTTAGTGTTGGTATATGTTACCAATTTCATTTCCAAGCGAATTGCATTTTATTGCAATTTACCAGATTTTGATGTACTATTTTGACCTAGCCGGACGACCTAGTTCCCTCAGTTTTTGGGTTTCGGTCCAAACTACAAACTTGTAGGTCTATGTCTTATTGCACGCGGGGCAAAATTTTAGGTCATTCTGAGTTGTGTAGACCAAGATATGGTCAATTTACCAATGCTGGACAGAATGCACTAAAATAGTAGGCTTAGGTCATTTTTAGGTCACTTTTGGTTCGGCCAGTTTTGGTACCTGAACTTATACAAGCTGTTTAGCTTGCTTCTGGCCATTTCTGGGCTTTGGTGTCTTCATAAGAATTGTTGCTCTATGTCTTATTGCACTCGGGGCAAAATTTCAGGTCATTCTAAGTTGTATAGACCAAGATATGGTCAATTTACTAAAGCTGGACAGATTGCACCTTTAGTACAAAATTTGGTCAGTTTTAGTTATGGCAGTTTTGGTACCTGAACTTGTGCAAGCTATTTGACTTGGTTCTGGCCATTTCTGGGTTTTGGTGTCTTCATAAGAATTGTAGCTCTATGTCTTATTGCACTCGAGGAAAAATTTCAGGTCATTCTAAGTTGTATAGACCAAGATATGGTCAATTTACTAAAGCTGGACAAATTGCACCTTTAGTGCAAAATTTGGTCAGTTTTAGTTCTGGCAGTTTTGGTACCTGAACTTGTGCAAGCTATTTGACTTGGTTCTAGCCATTTCTGGGTTTTGGTGTCTTTATAAGAATTGTAGCTCTATGTCTTATTGCACTCGGGGAAAAATTTCAGGTCATTCTAAGTTGTATAGACCAAGATATGGTCAATTTACTAAAGCTGGACAGATTGCACCTTTAGTGCAAAATTTGGTCAGTTTTAGTTCTGGCAGTTTTGGTACCTGAAATTGTGCAAGCTATTTGACTTGGTTCTGGCCATTTCTGGGATTTGATGTCTGCATAAGAATTGTAGCTCTATGTCTAAGCTAACCATGGTAAAAATATTAGGTCAATTGGACCTATTTTGTGTGAGTTATGGTCATCCCAAGGACTACTGTTTATATGGTCAAAAATCTAGGTTGCAAGGTTGCTATTCCGGATTTGGTCAATTTTAAGGTCAGTTTCAAGGCAGAATTTTGGCAATATTTCTACATGAAAGTTGGCCTATTTGGTGTCTAGTTTCACCCCCCATTGGCTTGATACCAATTGGGTTCATGGTTTGGCACTTATAGCCTAATTTATGTACTGCCTTCAATACACAACCTGCACAAAGCATGTACACTTCCAATTTGATATTCCTTCTCCTCCTCATTACTTCAATATTCAATCAATAACACTTATATATATATATATATATATATATATATATATATATATATATATATATATATATATATATATATATATATATATATATTTTACACAATTCTAGCAAGAATTCTGGGCAGAATACTCAAGGGCACAAGGCACACAATGCACCATTAAACTTCAACATTTACATCCACCCAAATTCAATGTACATCAACACTTATGTTACACAAACACTTCCATTTTAACTACACATGCTGCCCACAATTTAATACCATCACATCTCGTCAATATATTACATAAATTCACATACAATTTCATGACATTATAGGCTGCCAATTTCAAGCTCAATTGTCTAAGTCTTCAAAATTTTTTTCAAAACCCACTTTCACATTGTCAACCTCACATGTACTCTTACAATTAAATTCTACCACTTATAATCACATAAATTGAGCATCGTTAATCAACAATAATATGCATAAATTAACCATTTTCATGCTTCTCAAGGCTACCCCAATTCAACAATTATCCAAGGTCTTCAACAATTCTTTCAAACTCCTAATTCAATTACTCAATCTCAACATACGCATAAAGTTAATTTGCTAGGACCTCTAATTGCCTTAATCAATATCATTTCCCATCAACTACATGTAAAGATAATTCAAACCTCTTTAGGTTCTATGGCTGCCAAATTCAATCACCATTAAATATTCATCCAATACTTCCAATTTTTCAGTAATTCAACTCATCTCCACCTTAGTACAAAGTTTAATTAAGTGAGGTAAGGAAAACTAGCACTAACCTCAACTTGGGTTTGCTTAAACTTCACCAAAACTCCTCTTTCTTGCTTCCTACATGCTGCCCATGATGTATAGAACAAGTTTAATGAAGGACTCTTGAAGAAATGATGGCTTGATCATAGGTGGATGAAGGCTTGTATATTGGGTGGCCATGGATGAAGCTTGGAGAAATTTCAATTCGCCAAAGAAGAATGGAGAAGATGAAAGTGATCAAATGGCTATCCACTTTGTCCTCAAGTGAGCTTTTATAGTCCACTAAGTGTCCACTTAGTGCTCCACTAATTAACATTAACATTATAATAATCCAAGTTTTCCCTAATTGCACTAATGTCCTTATTTTCCTTTAATTTACATTATGTGTAATATTTCTTATTTTCATGACATTTTTCAAAATTTTTATATCACTTATTTTTAATGGACATTTAGGTCAAAAGGAAACTCTAGGTGTCAAATGACCAAAATACCCCACTTCAGGCTATATTCCTGATTTTTCGGTAACATCGATTTTTATCTGTTTCTCAATTTTTCGTTTTTCTTTGTACTAATTTATTAATTTTCTTTAATAATTCTAGTGTCAATTATATTTCAATAGATCTTTACTTACGTCCCAAAATTAAATTCTGAGGGTTTCCCACGATCCTGAGGTCGGCAACGGCCTTCCCAGTGCAGTCACTCATCGCTGTGGTGTCGGCTCGTTTAACTTAGCTTCATTTTCTCTCTTTCATTTGTCTTTGATTTTTCTTGCATTTTCTTCTTATTTATTTCATCATTATATGTCTGTTCATTATCACCGAAGTGTAGTTCGGACATTCGACTTTCCAAGGCGGACATTAGTCGTCGAACGATGAGAATGTACGGACTACGAAAATGAGGATGTTACATTATATGTACCTGATGCTTTTAAGAACATCATTTCTATATCTAATTTGACTAGAAATGGCTATGAATTTAAGTTCACAGATGATATTTGCAATATTTATTTTGGAAATAAATATGTTGGTTCGAGTTGTATGAATTATGGTCTTTATTATTTAGATGATAATGAGAAACTAAAAATGAATGCGAGTGATCTAAATGAATGCAATGCCATGGTGAAAAACAACTCAAGTTCAAAATATATTTGGCACTTAAGGTTATGTCATGTTGCAGAAGATAGGATTGCAAAACTGGAGAAAATGGGGATTCTTTCCTCATTGGGCTCTAAGCCTACAACTTGTGAATCTTGCCTTAAGGCAAAATGACCAGATCACCCTTTGTTAGACAAAGGCTAAGGGCTGAAAATATTTTGGAGCTAATACATAGTGATGTATATGGTCCATTTAAGGAAATGGCTAGAGGTGGTTTTCATTACTTTATTACCTTTACCGATGATAAATCAAGGTTTGGGTTTTTGTATTTGATGAAATACAGACATGAATCCTTTGAAAGGTTCAGAGAATTTAAATATGAAGTAGAAAATCAAACAGGAAAGAGTATTAAAGCTATTTGATCAGATCGTGGAGGTGAATATTTGCGTACTGAATTTGATGAATACTTGAGAGAGCACGGCATTATTTCCCAGCTGACTCCTCCAGGAACACCACAGCTGAATGGTGTATCTGAAAGGAGAAATCGTACCCTAGTGGATATGGTACGTAGTATGATGAGCTATACTGATATGCCAATCTCCTTTTGGGGATTTGCATTAGAATCAGCTTAGTTTATTATGAATAGGATTCCATCAAAATCAGTTTCTTCCACACCTTATGAGATATGGCATGGAAGAAAACCAAGTCTTAAGCATGTTAAGATTTGGGGTTGGCCAGCTTATATCAAAAAGCTGAACACTGATAAATTGAAAACCAGATCAAAAAAGGGTCGATTTGTTGGATATTCAAAAGATAGTTTTGGATATTATTTTTATTTGCCTACTTCATAAAAGGTTGTTGTAAGTAGAGATGCCACATTTCTTGAACAACAATTTGTTCAAAAAGGAGGCAAAGGAAGGCAAATAGAGTTAGAATTGGAGAATTCTGACCAACCAATAGATCAGATGGATATAGATCCATCTAGTTAACCTACACCCATTGATGAAACATCTACAGCTGTTGCTCGTAGAACAACCAGGGTATCTCACCCACCAGTGAGATATGGTTTCCTTCATGAAGAAGAACAAGAGTTTTCTACTCATGAAGAAGTAGATCATGGAGATGATCCACTTACCTATGAAGAAGCTATATCAGATATAAACTCTTCAAAATGGATTGATGCTATGAAATTCGAGATTGATTCCATGTATAAGAATCAAGTTTGGGATCTTGTTGACCCACTTGAAGGTATTGTACCTATAGAGAACAAATGGGTTTTCAAGAAGAAAATTGGTTCTGATGGAAAGATAGAGACTTATAAGGCAAGGCTAGTAGCGAAAGGGTTTTGCCAAAGGCAAGGAATCGACTATGAGGAGACTTTCTTGCCTGTTGCCATGCTTAAATCAATTAGGATTCTATTAGCAATAGCTGCATACTATGATTATGAGATTTGGCAAATGGATGTCAAAACAGCTTTTCTCAATGGATACATTGAAGAAAACATTTTCATGGAACAACCTAGGGGTTTTGAATCCCAAGATGGTTCCAAAGTGCGCAAGCTAAAGCGATCCATTTATGGGTTGAAACAAGCTTCGAGGAGTTGGAACATCCGTTTTGATGAAGCCATTAAATCATTTGGTTTTATCAAAAATGAGGATGAGCCATGTGTATATAAGAAGATTAGTGACAATGCTATCACTTTCCTTGTCTTATATGTGGATGACATACTGTTGATGGGTAATGATACAGGTATGTTGACAACTGTAAAGGTATGGTTGTCAAATACATTCTCTTTGAAAGACTTAGGGGAGGCAACCTATATTCTTGGGATTCGCATCTATAGAGATAGAGTGAAAAGAATAATTGGTTTATCCCAATGTCTATACTTGGAAAAGGTGTTAAAGAGGTTTAACATGCTTGATTCCAAGAGAGGATTGTTGCCAATGAGACATGGTATCCACCTTTCTAAAGAGATGCCTCCAAAGACACCTGAAGAAAGAGATAAAATGGTCAGGATTCCATATGCTTCGGGTATTGGAAGTTTAATGTATGCAATGTTGTGTAGTAGGCCGGATATCGCATATGCTGTTAGTTTGACTAGCAGGTATCAATCCAATCCAGGTTTGGAATACTGGATAGCTGTCAAGAATATCCTTAAGTACTTGAGAAGAACTAAGGATTTATTCTTGATCTATTGAGGTGGAGACTTGCAATTAGATGGTTATACTAATTCTGATTTCCAATCAGATATCAATGATAGAAAGTCTACCTCTGGGTATGTGTTCATTTGTAATGGAGGTGCAGTCAGTTGGAAGAGTTCCAAACAGAGTACAACTGTAGATTCCACTACCAAGGCTGAGTATATTGCTGCATCAGATGCTGCAAAGGAAGCTGTTTGGATATATGAAATCCCGATCTCTCTAGAAATCCAAACACAAAGAAAGGCGCTACCACATTATCAGAGAAATAGCTGGACGAGGCGATATAGCCATGCAGAAAATATCATCAGCTGAAAATCCAGCTGATCCATTCACTAAGCCTATGTCACAGACCCAGCTAAACCAACATCTTGAGAAGATGGGTATAAGATATTGCAATGAATGGCTCTAGTGCTAGTGGGAGATTGTTAGTAGTATGCCCTAGACCATATCATTTAGTATGTATCTTGTAAATGTTTTTATTAATAAAAGGCATTTCCACTTTTCCATTTACATAATATATTTATGTGTAATAGAAAAGGTCCATTGATATTTTGTTAGAAATTCTATTCTTAAGTTAATAAGAATATGAGTGATAGTATCTCTAGCACAAAGTATCATAAATAGGTTCACAATCATGGATACTTCATAGTAAGGACATGACTTATCCAGAAAGATTATATTCATGTTTGCTCCCAAGTCATTTATATAAGATATAAATAAGATGGAATGGTGAGTCTCATGCCATATGACAAACACGATAGGCACTTATACATGATAAGTAGGTTGAACCAGTGACATTTATGATAAGCACATGGAGTTTACTCTTGTCAATGTATTGTCATAAATCATATCGGTGCATATAATCTTTAGACCTGAGATAGCACAGTTATCTTGTATATAGGTGGTTTGAGTTTGATACTGCTTTCATACTTGTACTGTGTATGGGTATATGGGCATGTGTTGGCTCCTACGAGTTATATATGGAGGCAGGTGTTGATCAAGATGGAATCTGTTCCTCTAAGCAAATAGAGATAAAATCCTATGTTCATTTAATTATTCTTAATGTTTTAAGTTCCTGGCCAGGACAGATAGAATTATTCAGAAAAGAGTTTATGAAGAGAAAATCTTTTAATCAAGATCTGGAATTAAAAGAGAACATAATATTCATAGCAAATGGGGCTTGATATAAACCATGACTCTAGCTTGAATTGGGATTTTGTAACAGAGAGATTCTAGTGCATGGTAACATATGATTATAGGTTCATTTAAGGTAAACCTTATTACTAATTGGGTGGCCATGGCATGCTATGCTAGGTGTTTACCATGGTCTATGAGGTGCATAAAATGATTGGGAGAAATCATTTGTGGTAAGAAAGAGTTCTGATGATACTAAGAGTTGATATCATGTCTCATTGCCAATTAGTGATGAGTCTAGTAAGTCACACACATACACAAGTAATCACCAAATTAAATATGATTTAATTAATTAATTAAAGAGTTTAATTGATTAATTAAATAGGTTTGGTTTGCAATTAGATTGCAAAGTCCCTAGCATGGCTTAAAATCAAATCTAGATTATTTGATGTATAGTATAAGTTAAATTTATATTTAAAGTGTTTAAATATGAATTTAATTAATGAGAAATTAATTAATAAAGATTAATTAATTGATTTATATTTGATATAAATTGATTAGAAGAAGAGAAATAATTATTTTGGGTTGAGAACTCAAAATTAAGACACAGGGACATTTTGTTCATTTCACAGGGTGACATGTGGCACCATGAGATGGTGACACATGGCATTACACATAAGCTTGCCAAATGTCTTTTAATCATGTAAGATAATTAAAATTAAGATTAAATATAGGATTGACACTTGGCACAATGTGATTGGGTCAATTAAACCTAGAGCCAATCAGAAAGTGACATGTTGCAAGAGTTTTAAGTGGTGACCTAGCTATATAAGTGTTGTTATGAAAGGAAAAATTATAACCAGCTGCTGCCTCCTTTGTGCTGCCACCCTTGAGGCTCCCATTCTCTCTTCTTCTTCATCTCTCGTCAATTGTAAGAGATTAGCAAACAATCTATTGAATAAAAAATACTATAAATTATTTCTAGTGTTCTGTTTACATCTTTAATCTCTTAAAAGTCAAAACTTGATTTTCTAATTAATAGAAAATGCTTTAGATGCTATTCAAGGGCTGCCATAGGTGATCTTGGTGTGAACAAGCTAGAGGGACAATATCTGGTGTCCTAAAGACGCATCCTAAAGGCACAAATACGCTGCAGTGCATTAAGAGGTTAGTGTATTTATTCTTGATTTAATCTAGGGTTCTAAAATTAATTTGATTAATTCTAAAATCTTAAATGGAAAATAAAGATCCAAAAATATATTAAAAGAGTTCTCATATGTTGTTTATCATTGAAATCAAATAGATAAAAATAAATCTTGCATGATGCATGTGACCCTAGGTGAAAATTTTTGAATTCAATGATATAAACTTGTGTTTTTCATGCTTTCACTCCTTCAAATGATACTCTTCTATACCAAATCAAAGACTACTTACAAACATCCTTATCTTGGTGTACCACGAGAAAGCACATTGCTCTACACAATAATCCCACGTCGGTACTGTAATCTGCAGCTTACAATACAAACATCGAGAATATTACATAGTCACTACGTTATAACCTCATGGACTAGGTTTTCTAACATCTTATCCTTCTCGAATCCACTAATATCCTAAATCTATTCTGATTACAATATCCACTGACAATTACTAACAGTAACATCTTTGCCCTCATCTAGAGCAATTTTATGAATGTAGCTTACTTTTAGGTAACTGACAAATTTTTTTTTACTGTAATCTACAGCTTACAATACAAACATCGAGAATATTACATAGTCACTACGTTATAACCTCATGGACTAGGTTTTCTAACATCTTATCCTTCTCGAATCCACTAATATCCTAAACCTATTCTGATTACAATATCCACTGACAATTACTAACAGTAACATCTTTGCCCTCATCTAGAGTAATTTTATGACTGTAGCTTACTTTTAGGTAACTGACAAATTTTTTTTTTTTAAATTAATGTCAATCATACTTGTTATCATAGTTTTGATCCTAAAGGACTAGTCACTAATATATCAAAATTTATTCCCATGTAAAGAAATAGCAACAAAATATATAATTCTAACACTAACATACAAATAAGTAGTGCTGGGATCAAATAATAACTCATTGTTTCTTTCAAAAATTAA
The DNA here is from genome assembly GCF_030052815.1 of Hevea brasiliensis. Lineage (NCBI taxonomy): Eukaryota > Viridiplantae > Streptophyta > Magnoliopsida > Malpighiales > Euphorbiaceae > Hevea > Hevea brasiliensis. Next base: position 50,267,045 of record NC_079494.1, read on the forward strand.
GAACTTACCAGCAGCTACATCTAAAGTTTTTGCTCTTTCTCCTTGGCGCATAGTGGATGCTCTAACTGGTGCACTACTATATTCGGGTTGATTCACTGTGCTATGGTTGTGAGGAGTACCAACTCTATTTCTATCTCGACTCTGACTGACTGTCTGTGAACTACGGAGAGCAGATCGAGGTGCTCTAGTATAATCTCTAGCGAAATGTCCATGTTCACCACAATTGTAGCAGGCTCTAGTTATGACAAATACCCCTATGTAGTTTGCCACAAGAGTTGCAGATGCGAGGAGGATATGACCTTCTAGTTGTTCGATGACTGGACCTTGGTGGCCTCCACCCTGAATATCTGCCTCTATCAGATCCATAACCACTAGGCTCTCCAGTGTTCTTTCTTTTTCCCAATTTACTATTTGAGCTTTGACTCATAGGTCTCTCCCTCTTCTCTATTTCATGCTGCCCTTATGGGGGTTGGGTTGGTACTTGGGCTTGGGCTGACAGATTATCAGCCATTTGTTGAAACAAAGTGGCCATTTGCTGGGCCATTTGTGTAGTAATTTATACTGGCGAGGCTGGTAAAGTCGGGCTTCTGACTCTCCAAGGGGCTGGGGCCTCACCTTGTACTTCCACCATCAGAGACTGTTCTATTGTCTCATTCTTCGCTTTCATATCTTTTCATAGGATTTTCTATTTCCTGTACAACCAACACAAAGAAGATTTCTCTCCATTAGTTCATATTTATGATGCAAATGTACTACATGTATCAAACATTTAAGCAGTTGTATTTACCGACAAAAATATTTCAAATTCATAGTTTAAAATTTACTTTAAAACCATTGCTCTGATACCACTAAACATGTCACACTCTACTCCTCCATAAGATGTAACATGATGCTGTAGTACACCTAATGAATTACTATACTTCGCCTACCGGTAACCCATTAAATATACTACAAGGGATTTTAAAACAATTTTGATGAAATTAAATAGTGGTGGGAACGTTGAATATTTCTTAAAAAGCCTTTAAGTGAAATTTTGGTCATGGATAAAATCATCGATTAAAATCTGGTATTACAAAAAATTTTTCAAAATTTCGGCAGAGTGCTGACTGTATTTTGAGAAAACAGTTCTTCAAACCTGAAAAGGAAAACACTCCCAATAAGTTTTCTCAAATACAACTCCAATAAATTTCATTTCATCTCACAATTCAATCTTAATAATCAAATCAATTCATTTTCAAACCAACCTCATCATAAAAGAAACACTTTATTAATTACAAGACTAAAAAAAATTAATATTACAAAACTATACAGGTAAATGAAATTTCAAATTTACATTACAATAATTTGTATTTAATTACATACCAAAATATTTTACAAGAGTTTTTATAAAACTGCTCAAATAATTTACATACGTATTATTACATGCATACATCAAACCTTTGTACATGGGTATACCTATGATATATCTGGAGCTGATTTGAATGAGTATTCAAGGCACAGCTATAGGAATTCTCACTCAGTTGCTCTATCCTTAATTTCACCTGCGACAGCATACAAAGCTATCGCTGAGTGGTAAACTTAGTGGTGCACAACTATAACTTAAAACATAGTACAATATACCTTAGCAAAATTACAGTAAATAATTTGGAAATCTGGATACTCATCAAATTCCAAAAATCAAAATATTCATTGTCAATAATATAAATCATTTGTATAAAATGACTTTGATCTCGAAATTCAATTTATGAAATCACAACTAAACATTTAAGGTAATTCCATCAATTTATGGAAATAAAGATTAATTCCAATAAAATTAAATTAATATTACAAAACTATACAGGTAAATGAAATTTCAAATTTACATTACAATAATTTGTATTTAATTTCATACTAAAATATTTTACAAGAGTTTTTATAAAACTGTTCAAATAATTTACATACGTATTATTACATGCATACATCAAACCTTTGTACATGGGTATACCTATGATATATCTGGAGCTGATTTGAATGTGTATTCAAGGCACAGCTATAGGAATTCTCACTCAGTTGCTCTATCCTTAATTTCACCTGCGACAGCATACAAAGCTATCGCTGAGTGGTAAACTTAGTGGTGCACAACTATAACTTAAAACATAGTACAATATACCTTAGCAAAATTACAGTAAATAATTTGGAAATCTGGATACTCATCAAATTCCAAAAATCAAAATATTCATTGTCAATAATATAAATCATTTGTATAAAATGACTTTGATCTCGAAATTCAATTTATGAAATCACAACTAAACATTTAAGGCAATTCCATCAATTTATGGAAATAAAGATTAATTCCAATAAAATTAAATTAATATTACAAAACTATACAGGTAAATGAAATTTCAAATTTACATTACAATAATTTGTATTTAATTTCATACCAAAATATTTTACAAGAGTTTTTATAAAACTGCTCAAATAATTTACATACGTATTATTACATGCATACATCAAACCTTTGTACATGGGTATACCTATGATATATCTGGAGCTGATTTGAATGTGTATTCAAGGCACAGCTATAGGAATTTTCACTCAGTTGCTCTATCCTTAATTTCACTGACGACATACAAAGCTATCATTGAGTTGTAAACTTAGTGGTGCACAACTATAACTTAAAACATAGTACAATATACCTTAGCAAAATTACAGTAAATAATTCGGAAATCTGGATACTCATCAAATTCCAAAAATCAAAATATTCATTGTCAATAATATAAATCATTTGTATAAAATGACTTTGATCTCGAAATTCAATTTATGAAATCACAACTAAACATTTAAGGTAATTCCATCAATTTATGGAAATAAAGATTAATTCCAATAAAATTAAATTAATATTACAAAACTATACAGGTAAATGAAATTTCAAATTTACATTACAATAATTTGTATTTAATTTCATACCAAAATATTTTACAAGAGTGTTTATAAAACTGTTCAAATAATTTACATACGTATTATTACATGCATACATCAAACCTTTGTACATGGGTATACCTATGATATATCTGGAGCTGATTTGAATGTGTATTCAAGGCACAGCTATAGGAATTCTCACTCAGTTGCTCTATCCTTAATTTCACCTGCGACAGCATACAAAGCTATCGCTGAGTGGTAAACTTAGTGGTGCACAACTATAACTTAAAACATAGTACAATATACCTTAGCAAAATTACAGTAAATAATTTGGAAATCTGGATACTCATCAAATTCCAAAAATCAAAATATTCATTGTCAATAATATAAATCATTTGTATAAAATGACTTTGATCTCGAAATTCAATTTATGAAATCACAACTAAACATTTAAGGTAATTCCATCAATTTATGGAAATAAAGATTAATTCCAATAAAATTAAATTAATATTACAAAACTATACAGGTAAATGAAATTTCAAATTTACATTACAATAATTTGTATTTAATTTCATACCAAAATATTTTACAAGAGTTTTTATAAAACTGCTCAAATAATTTACATACGTATTATTACATGCATACATCAAACCTTTGTACATGGGTATACCTATGATATATCTGGAGCTGATTTGAATGTGTATTCAAGGCACAGCTATAGGAATTCTCACTCAGTTGCTCTATCCTTAATTTCACCTGCGACAGCATACAAAGCTATCGCTGAGTGGTAAACTTAGTGGTGCACAACTATAACTTAAAACATAGTACAATATACCTTAGCAAAATTACAGTAAATAATTTGGAAATCTGGATACTCATCAAATTCCAAAAATCAAAATATTCATTGTCAATAATATAAATCATTTGTATAAAATGACTTTGATCTCGAAATTCAATTTATGAAATCACAACTAAACATTTAAGGTAATTCCATCAATTTATGGAAATAAAGATTAATTCCAATAAAATTAAATTAATATTACAAAACTATACAGGTAAATGAAATTTCAAATTTACATTACAATAATTTGTATTTAATTTCATACCAAAATATTTTACAAGAGTTTTTATAAAACTGCTCAAATAATTTACATACGTATTATTACATGCATACATCAAACCTTTGTACATGGGTATACCTATGATATATCTGGAGCTGATTTGAATGTGTATTCAAGGCACAGCTATAGGAATTCTCACTCAGTTGCTCTATTCTTAATTTCACTGCGACGACATAAAGCTATCATTGAGTGGTAAACTTAGTGGTGCACAACTATAACTTAAAACATAGTACAATATACCTTAGCAAAATTACAAGAAATAATTTGGAAATGGATACTCATCAAATTCCAAAAATCAAAATATTCATTGTCAATAATATAAATCATTTGTATAAAATGACTTTGATCTCGAAATTCAATTTATGAAATCACAACTAAACATTTAAGGTAATTCCATCAATTTATGGAAATAAAGATTAATTCCAATAAAATTAAATTAATATTACAAAACTATACAGGTAAATGAAATTTCAAATTTACATTACAATAATTTGTATTTAATTTCATACCAAAATATTTTACAAGAGTTTTTATAAAACTGCTCAAATAATTTACATACGTATTATTACATGCATACATCAAACCTTTGTACATGGGTATACCTATGATATATCTGGAGCTGATTTGAATGTGTATTCAAGGCACAGCTATAGGAATTCTCACTCAGTTGCTCTATCCTTAATTTCACCTGCGACAGCATACAAAGCTATCGCTGAGTGGTAAACTTAGTGGTGCACAACTATAACTTAAAACATAGTACAATATACCTCAGCAAAATTACAGTAAATAATTTGAAAATCTGGATACTCATCAAATTCCAAAAATCAAAATATTCATTGTCAATAATATAAATCATTTGTATAAAATGACTTTGATCTCGACATTCAATTTATGAAATCACAACTAAACATTTAAGGTAATTCCATCAATTTATGGACATAAAGAATAATTCCATAAAAATTAAATTAATATTACAAAACTATACAGGTAAATGAAATTTCAAATTTACATTACAATAATTTGTATTTAATTTCATACCAAAATATTTTACAAGAGTTTTTATAAAACTGCTCAAATAATTTACATACGTATTATTACATGCATACATCAAACCTTTGTACATGGGTATACCTATGATATATCTGGAGCTGATTTGAATGTGTATTCAAGGCACAGCTATAGGAATTCTCACTCAGTTGCTCTATCCTTAATTTCACCTGCGACAGCATACAAAGCTATCGCTGAGTGGTAAACTTAGTGGTGCACAACTATAACTTAAAACATAGTACAATATACCTTAGCAAAATTACAGTAAATAATTTGGAAATCTGGATACTCATCAAATTCCAAAAATCAAAATATTCATTGTCAATAATATAAATCATTTGTATAAAATGACTTTGATCTCGAAATTCAATTTATGAAATCACAACTAAACATTTAAGGTAATTCCATCAATTTATGGAAATAAAGATTAATTCCAATAAAATTAAATTAATATTACAAAACTATACAGGTAAATGAAATTATAAATTTACATTACAATAATTTGTATTTAATTTCATACCAAAATATTTTACAAGAGTTTTTATAAAACTGTTCAAATAATTTACATACGTATTATTACATGCATACATCAAACCTTTGTACATGGGTATACCTATGATATATCTGGAGCTGATTTGAATGTGTATTCAAGGCACAGCTATAGGAATTCTCACTCAGTTGCTCTATTCTTAATTTCACCTGCGACAGCATACAAAGCTATCGCTGAGTGGTAAACTTAGTGGTGCACAACTATAACTTAAAACATAGTACAATATACCTTAGCAAAATTACAGTAAATAATTTGGAAATCTGGATACTCATCAAATTCCAAAAATCAAAATATTCATTGTCAATAATATAAATCATTTGTATAAAATGACTTTGATCTCGAAATTCAATTTATGAAATCACAACTAAACATTTAAGGTAATTCCATCAATTTATGGAAATAAAGATTAATTCCAATAAAATTAAATTAATATTACAAAACTATAAAGGTAAATGAAATTTCAAATTTACATTACAATAATTTGTATTTAATTTCATACCAAAATATTTTACAAGAGTTTTTATAAAACTACTCAAATAATTTACATACGTATTATTACATGCATACATCAAACCTTTGTATATGGGTATACCTATGATATATCTGGAGCTGATTTGAATGTGTATTCAAGGCACAGCTATAGGAATTCTCACTCAGTTGCTCTATCCTTAATTTCACCTGCGACAGCATACAAAGCTATCGCTGAGTGGTAAACTTAGTGGTGCACAACTATAACTTAAAACATAGTACAATATACCTTAGCAAAATTACAGTAAATAATTTGAAAATCTGGATACTCATCAAATTCCAAAAATCAAAATATTCATTGTCAATAATATAAATCATTTGTATAAAATGACTTTGATCTCGAAATTCAATTTATGAAATCACAACTAAACATTTAAGGTAATTCCATCAATTTATGGAAATAAAGATTAATTCCAATAAAATTAAATTAATATTACAAAACTATACAGGTAAATGAAATTTCAAATTTACATTACAATAATTTGTATTTAATTTCATACCAAAATATTTTACAAGAGTTTTTATAAAACTGCTCAAATAATTTACATACGTATTATTACATGCATACATCAAACCTTTGTACATGGGTATACCTATGATATATCTGGAGCTGATTTGAATGTGTATTCAAGGCACAGCTATAGGAATTCTCACTCAGTTGCTCTATCCTTAATTTCACCTGCGACAGCATACAAAGCTATCGCTGAGTGGTAAACTTAGTGGTGCACAACTATAACTTAAAACATAGTACAATATACCTTAGCAAAATTACAGTAAATAATTTGGAAATCTGGATACTCATCAAATTCCAAAAATCAAAATATTCATTGTCAATAATATAAATCATTTGTATAAAATGACTTTGATCTCGAAATTCAATTTATGAAATCACAACTAAACATTTAAGGTAATTCCATCAATTTATGGAAATAAAGATTAATTCCAATAAAATTAATTATGAATAAATCCCATTTGAAATCGAAATTCTCTACTATTCAAAAATCATTCTTTATCTGACTAACTATGCAAGACTAATCCGAAAGGGCCATCTCTGGGGTGATTCTAACTCCCTATGGTCAGGGAAGTCGAATCGAATTCTAACTCCCTATGGTCGAGGGGTTGAATCATCATGCACAGTACACACCACAATAATGAAACTTCTGAAAGGGCCATAACAAAAAAACTTAGATCTAACCTCTAATAAGAGGAGAATCTAAGCCTGTGCACGTACCATGGTAATCAAAACAAAGCTAACTCCATTGTCTCCTCAACAAATGAGAGAGACGAGTAATAACCTAGTCAAGCATTTATAGTGAGATATAAAACAATATTATGAATCTCTTTGTCCTTTTTGTGAGCATAGATCACAACACAATTCGATTCAAAGTCAATTCCAATGTCCAATAATTTTTATGCTCATCACAATTTAAAATATAAATTTGTATTTCTCCATGCAAATTGCCCATCACAATTCAAAACATATTCTATCACAATTTTCCAAAACATAATTTATTCAATTCACAATAATGCTTAATACTTGTTGAAATACCATTTTACAAAGCTAAATTTATACATACTATAACAATTTCAATAATCATTGAATTAAATCCAATACTTGATAAACATAATACATAAGGAAAATACGTCATTTAGTCATATGAAATTTTTAAAACAAAATCAATTAAAAACTAGTTGTGCACAAACCTCTGATGAGTCACCTCTTGGCCTTGACTCAGTGGGTCTTTTCCCTTCCCAATGTCTCTTTTAACTGAAACACACAATTTAAAGTATTTTAGTACTCATTTAAATTGTTTCTAATAATAAGGTTCAATAATTAAATTTTATTGATACTATTCCTTTTATTAGTCAACCTATAATATTGACCTTTAATGCACACCAGGTGAATTAGTTTTAATGTCACTAATATGTTCCATTTTACATTCCTCACATGTTGACATGTGTTGCCAATTTCGTTTCAAAGCTTATTGCATTTTATTGCAATTATTCAGATTTCATAGCCAATGTTTACTATCTATTGGACTAAGTAACAGTGCAAATTTAGTAGATTTTTCTTCATTAAATTGTTTCTCATTATGTCTTCTTTAATTTTCTTTTTGAATCACTCCATTTGGAGTTGTACAGCTCAAGTTATGGTCAATTGACCATAACTAGGTCAAATCTAAATTTTAGTTTCCTTTTTAGGCATTTTCAATTCTGATTTTACTAATTTATTTGGACTATTTGTAATCACATTAAAGTCTAGTATTCTTCATAAGTACTGTTGCTCTATGTCTTAGGGACAACCAAAAATTTTGCTTACCATTTTTCAAGTCTTATAGAATTCTTTATAGACAAATTATTAACTTGGACTCAAAGGTCCTATATTGGCATGGTCCTCAATTAGGTCAATGGCTTTGACCATAAATTCTGACTTTATACATTTATAATTTGAGGAAGTTGTCTAAAACAAAGTTTTAGGTCTCTTTCTTAGCTTTCCAAATTGGTATGGCTCATTTAAGTTGGACACTTCTTGTGGGAGATATGCTTATTTGAATTTTCTGGATTTTATAATCAAATGTGCTAATTCCAGATTTAGTGTGCCAAGTTAATCAAGTTAATTGACCTAGTTCCCTTGATTTCTGGGTTTTGGTCAAATTACCAATATTATAGATCTATGTCTTATTGAAATTTTGGAACTGATTTCATGTCATTTAGAGTTCCATGGACCAAGTTATGGTCATTTTACTGTTGTTGGTCAAGTAGCACTTATATTGTGAAGTTTAGGTCATTTCCAATTCTGGCAGTTTTGGCACCCTAACTTGGGAAAGCAATTTGACTTGGTTTTGGTCATTTCTTGGCTTTGGTGCCTTCATAAGAGTTGTAGCTGTATGTCTAAGCTTTCCATGGTATAAATTTCAGGTCATTTGGACTTGTTTTGAGTGAGTTATGGCCAAAAGACTGACTACTGTTCATATGGTCAAATTCTGGGTTCACATTTTAGGCAATCTGGATTTGGTCACTCTTAAGGTCAGTTTCTGGATAGAATTTCGGCAACATTTCTACACGAAAGTTGGCCTATTTTATGTCTAGTTTCACCTCCAATTGGCCTCATACCAATTGGGGTCACAATTATGTACTCATAACCTAATTTATACACTGCAAATAATACACAACCTGCATAAGAGAATTTACACTCCCAATTTGGTTATTCTCCTCCTCTCAATACTTCAACATTCATTCATAGCACTTATATATATATATATTCAACACAATTCCAGCAAGCAACTTTGGACAGAACACTCAAGAGTTCAACGCACACAATACAACATTATTGTTCAACAATTAATTTAACCCAAATTCAATATACCTCAACACTTAATTTACACCATACACTTCCATGGCAATTACACATACTGCCCCCAATTCAACACTATCATAATTCATCAATAAATTTCATAAATTCACACATAATTTCATGAGGTTAAAGGCTACCAAACATGGCAGTTTACTAAAGTATCAAATTTCCCTTTCAAACCCTTAATTTCAAGTACTAACATACACATATATGGATATTAATTTACTATAACTTCATAGTGACTTAATTAACCCAATTTTCCATCCATTAAAAGGTAGAGAAAGCTCAAGCACATTAAGTTTCCATGGCTGCCGAAATTAGCCAAGTCCAATTACCCAACAATTCATCAATTTTTCTTCATCAAACACCATCCCTCACCTTAAACATCATTTTGCCTAAAGAAAGGAGGAGTAATTGGACACTTACCTCTTTTGGATCTTGCTAAAAACTCACTAAATCCCTTCCTTCTTGCTCCCAATATACTGCCCAAAGTGTGTATTTTAACTTTAGTGAAGGAAGATGGGTGAAACCATGGCTTGATCACTAGGAACAGAGCTTTGCATGAATGGCCATCTATGGTGAATTTGGGAGAAGAAATGGGTTTGGCAATGTTATGGAAATAAAGAAGAAGATGCTGAATGGTTAATACACATGGCCCTTTGAGTATTTAAATATCCCTTAGTGCTCCACTTATGTGAATTTAATTATTTAAATAATTCACTTTGATTAATTATAAGTCCACCCTTTAATTTCTCTATAATTCCACTTCATTCCAATTTAAATTTTTCATGGCATTTTCAAAATTCAACACTACTTATTTTTAATGAACATTTAGGTCAAAAGCCAATTCTAGGTGTCAAATAACCAAAATGCCCCTCTTTGGATTGTATTCCCAATTTTTCAATAACACTGATTTTTGTCGATTTATCGATTTTTTCATTTTATCTTTGTACTAATCTGTTAATTTTTTTTTGGACATTTCGAATGTCAATTATACTTCAACAAGTCTTTAATTATGTCTCAAAACTTAATTCCGAGGGTTCCCTGCGGTTCCAGTGCAACCTTTTGGACAAAGAAAACTTGAAAAACAAGAGTGGCAAAAAGTTACATGGGGTAGGTGTTAGTAGTATGCCCTAGAGCATATCATTTAGCATGTATCTTGTACATGTTTTACTTAATAAAAGGAATTTTCACTTTTCTATTTATATAATATATTATGTGTAATAGAAATGGTCCATTGATATTTTGTTAGAAATTCTATTCTTAAGTTGTTAAGAATATGAGTGACAGTATTTCTAGTACAAAGTATCATAAATAGGTTCACAATCGAGGATACTTCACAATAAGGACATGACTTATCCAGAAAGATTGTATTCATGTTTGTTCCCAAGTTATTTATATGAGATATAAATAAGATGGAATGGTGAGTCTCATGCCATATGACAAACATGATAGGCACTTATACATGATAAGTAGGTCGAACCAGTGACACATATGGCATGCACATGGAGTTTACTCTTGTCAATGTATTGTCACAAATCATATAAGTGCATATAATCTTTAGACCTGAGATAGCATAGTTATCTTGTTTATAGGTGGTTTGAGTTTGATACTGCTTTCATACTTGTACTGTGCATGAGTATATGGGCATGTGCTGGCTCCTACTAGTTATATATGGAGGTAGGTGTTGGTCAAAATGGAATCTGTTCCTCTAAGTAAATAGAGATAAAATCCTATGTTCATTTAATTGTTCTTGATGTTTCAAGTTCCTAGCCAGGACAGATAGATTTATTCAGAAAAGAGTTTATGATGAGAAAATCTTTTAATCAAGAACTGGAATTAAAAGAGAACATAATATTCATAGCAAATGGGGTTTGACAGAAACCATGGCTCTAGCTTGAATTGGGATTTTGTAACAGAGAGATTCTAGTGCATGGTAGCATATGATTATAGGTTCATTTAAGGTAAACCTTATTACTGATTTGGTGGCCATGGCATGCTATGCTAGGTGTAACCCATGGTCTATGAGGTGCATAAAATGGTTTAGAGAAATCATTTATGGTAAGAAAGAGTTCTGACGATATTAAGAGTTGATATCATATCTCATTGCCATTTAGTGATGAGCCTAGTAAGTCACACACATACACAAGTAGTCACTAAATTAAATATGACTTAATTAATTAATTAAAGAGTTTAATTGCTTAATTAAATAGGTTTGGCTTGCAATTAGATTGCAAAGTCCCTAGCATGACTTGAAACCAAATCTAGCTTATTGAATGAATAGTATAAGTTAAATTTATATTTAAAGTATTTAAATATTAATTTAATTAATGAGAAATTAATTAATAAAGATTAATTAATTGATTTATTTTTTATATAAATTGATTATAAGAAGAGAAATAATTATTTTGGGTTGAGAACTCAAAATTAAGACACAAGGGCATTTTGGTCATTTCACAGGGTGACATGTGGCACTATGAGATGGTGACACATGGCACTACACATAAGCTTGCCAAATGACTTTTAATCATGTAAGATGATTAAATTAAGATTAAATATAGGTTTGACACTTGGCACAATGTGATTGGGTCAATTAAACCTAGAACCAATCAGAAGGTGACATGTGGCAAGGGTTTTAAGTGATGACCTAACTATATAAGTATTGTTGTGAAAGAACAAATAACACAAGTTGCTGCCTCCTCTTTGTGCCGCCACCCAAAGGCTCCTCTCCCTTCTCTTCTTCTTCATCTCTCATCTATTCCAAGAGATTAGCAAACAATCTCTTGAATTAAAAATACTAGAAATCATTTCTAGTGTTCTGTTTACATCTATAATCTCTTAAAAGGCAAAACTTTATTTTCTAATTCATAGAAAAAGCTTTAGAAGTTGTTCAAGGGCTGCCATTGGTGATCTTGGTGTGGACAAGCTAGAGGGACAATATCTGGTGTCCTAAAGACGCATCCCAATGGTATAAATACGCTGCAGTGCATCAAGAGGTTATTGTATTTGTTCTTGATGTAATCTAGGGTTCTAAAATTAATCTGATTAATTCTAAAATCTTATATAGAAAATACAGATCCATAGACATATTAAAAGAGTTTTAATATATTATTTATCATTGAAATCAAATAGATAAAAATAAATCTTGCATAATGCATGTGACCCTAGGTGAAAAATTTTTGAATTCAATGGTATAAACTTGTGTTTTTTCATGCTTTCGCTCCTTCAATTGGTATCAGAGCCACTCTATTCGCCATTTAGATTGTTGATTATATGATTTAATTGAGTGTTTTGATCATGAGATGATTTATTCATTGCTGGTTGCAATAGATGTGTGGCGGCATGCTTGATGAACTCCAACATGGTGTGCATGGTTTGGGAAGATCATGGTGCGCATGGTTGTTATTAAATTCTGTAATTGTTGCAATATCATAGGTTCATCATATGACTAATTAAAATGTTTAATTACGAGTTTTAATCACACAATTAAATTTTGATTCAATTCAGATTTTTAAAAATTGTTTGAATGTGATTCAAATCTGAATTTTAAAAGTTGTTTGAATGTGATTCAAATCTGAAATTTTAAAGTTGTTTAAATCATATTCAAATCTGAATTTTTAAAGTTGTTTGAATAATATTCAAATCTAATTTTTTAAAAAGGGGTTTGAATGTGATTCAAATCTGAATTTTTAATTTTGTTTGAATGTGATTCAAATTTGAATTTTTAAATTTGTTTGAATCATATTCAAATCTGGATTTTTAAGTTGAATATGAGATATTCAATTTAATTTAAATATGTATGTTTTATTTAATTGTTAAATAGTGATATACATGGTGGATGATCATGGACTATAAAAGACCAATGTGATTGGATTTATTTCGTTTATATTTCTTTGGGATTGTAAATTAATTTATTTATTTTAATTTATTTTGGGCATGTATTATTAAGGTTGTAATAATTTTTGGGTTGTAATTTCATTTATTTAAGTTTTTGTAAATTCGCCTTGGTATGCCAAGGATTACTATGTAATTGGATTGCAAGAAGTTCAAGGAGGTCAAGAGCAATGGTGGGACCAGTGGAAGGAATTCAAGATCAAGTGTTGATTATGTACTCCTTCAGCAACTCTTGTAAAATGAATGAATGAAATGCACCTAGGAATACCCTGATTCAATTCTTGGTGGCTCAAAATTGAATCCCTTAGAAAGTCCATGATCATACCATATTTACTATTTATCCATGAATGCTTGAGATACATGGGAATCTATGCAAGTATGTGATATATGCATGCTAAATGGATAATGTGCAAAGTGAGACCTTAATAGTAATTAGGATGACCATAAAATCTTCCAAACTAATGACTAAGTTGGAAATGCTATAATTAAAGTAATTATAACAAGGGCCCTCCATTGAGGCAATTATTTTAAGAAATTTTAAATACTTGCATAAGATGCAATTAATTTAAGAGATTTTCTTAAGAATAATAGTTAAGCATGAGATGTTGTAAATATGTAAATGGTTTGGTGGCCAATATTGATGTACCTGAGGACATTAAAATTATTTGTATAATTACTGGCTCAATGGGATCAACTTAACTAATGCAAGATAAGTCAATAATGGATGTACATGAGATTTTGAGCATTAGGGGCTAGGTAAAGGATTGAACCTCACATAAGATGTGATGGGCAAGGAGTTGCTTACTTATAGCTTATTGTAATTCCAATAATGGATGTACTTGAGGATGATCAATAGAATTATAAGAATTCAATCACCCACTAGAAATCCATCTAACTAGGATTTCCGTTTTCTACTTTGGAAGTGTAGGATTTGCTAAGTTAGTGGGAGGACCAATTTAATTAAAAGACCATAATCATTTTGGTTAATTACAAGATACATTTACTAATTAATCTGGTTATTTTCTGCAGTTAATTTTCTGATAATAATGAGCACAGAACAACCACCATTATTCAATATCCTTGCAAGCATGCTTGATCGCAATAGGTTGACAGGACCTAATCTCTCTGTCTGGCTAAGAAATTTGAAACTTGTCCTGAACCTTGAACATATAGGATATATTCTAGACTCAAATGTTCCTGGTCCCTTACCTCCAGAGGCCACTCAAGAGGAACATAAAACTTTGGATAAGTGGAAGGAGCATGATACGAGAGCTAAGTGTTACATGTTTGCTTCCATGAGTAATGAGTTACAGAAGCAGCATGAGAACATGCAGAGTGCGAGTGAGATCCTCTTTCACCTACAAGAGTTGTATGGTGAGAACAGCAGGATTGCTAGGTATAAGATATCTAGATAACCATTCCACATGTGGATGTCTGAGGGACAAAATGTTGGGGATCATGTCCACAAGATGATTTGGCTAATTGAGCAGCTGGAACATCTTGACTTTAACATGGCTTTCCAACTGCAGACGGATTTGATCCTTCAGTCCCTTCCTGAGTCTTTTGGGAATTTTGTGATAAATTTCCATATGACTAAACAGGAATGCACCTTGGCTGGTTTACTCAACATGCTGGTTATTGCCCAAAAGAATATGCTGGGCAATAAAGGAAAAGAGGTAGCTTTGATTGCATCTTTTTCTATTGGAAAGTCCAATAAAAAGAAGGGAAATAAGAAAAAGAAATTTCAGATTCCTGATCCTTCTAAGAAAATAGCTAAACAGAAAGGGAAGACTAAAGCTGATGGAGGCAAAGGAAAGTGTTTCCATTGCTAGAAGGATAGGCACTGGAAAAGGAACTGCCCAGAGTATCTTGCTTCTCTGAAGGACAAAAAGGATAGACCTTCGGAAGGTATGTCCATATCTTATTATTTAGATTCTGATGATACTCATAGTTCATCTACAGCTTGGGTTTTAGATACTGGTGCCAGTTTTCACATTTCTTATGATATGCAGGAACAAGCAAATAGTAGCAGCTTGCGTTCTCGAGATGTTAGAGTTCGGATTGGCAGTGGCTCAATTGTTAAAGCTTTAGTAATAGGATCTAAATCTTTTTACATGTTTGGACATGTTTTGTGTTTGGATAATATTTTATATGTACCTGATGCTTTTAAGAACATTATTTCTATATCTAGTTTGACTAGAAATGGCTACGAATTTCATCTCACAAATGATGTTTGCAATATTTATTTTGGAAATGAATATGTTGGTTTGGGTTATATGAATGATGGTCTTTATTATTTGTATAATAATGACAAATACAAAATGAATGCAAGTGATCTGAATGAATGCAATGCCATGGTGAAAAACAACTCAAGTTTAAAATATATTTGGCACTTAAGGTTATGTCATGTTGTAGAAGATAGGATTGCAAAACTTGAGAAAATGAGGATTCTATCCTCATTGGGCTCTGAGCCTACTCCAACTTGTGAATCTTGCCTTTAGGGCAAAATAACTAGACCACCCTTTGTTGGACAAAGGCTAAGGGTTGAAAATATTTTGGAGCTAATATATAGTGATGTATGTGGTCCATTTAAGACAATGGATAGAGGTGATTTCATTACTTTATTACATTTACTGATGATAAATCAAGGTTTGGGTATTTGTATTTGATGAAATACAAACATGAATCCTTTGAAAAGTTCAAAGAATTTAAATCTGAAGCATAAAATCAAACAGGAAAGAGTATTAAAGCTCTTTGATCAGATTATAGAGGTGAATATTTGAGTACTAAATTTGACGAATACTTGAGAGAACACAGTATTATTTCCCAGCTGACTCCTCTAGGAACACCACAGCTGAATGCTGTATCAGAAAGTAGAAATCGCACCTTATTGGATATGGTATATAGTATGATGAGCTATACTGATATGCCAATCTCCTTTTGGGGATTTGCATTAGAATCAGCTTAGTATATTCTGAATAGGATTCTATCAAAATCAGTTTCTTCCACTCCTTATGAGATATAGCATGGAAGAAAACCAAGTCTTAAGCATGTTAAGATTTGGGGTTGTCCAGCTTATATCAAAAAGCTGAACACTGATAAATTGGAAACTAGATCAGAAAAAGGTCGATTTGTTGGATATCCAAAAGATAGTTTTGGATATTATTTTTATTTGCCTACTTCACAAAACGTTGTGGTAAGTAGAGATGCCACATTTCTTGAATAGCAATTTGTTCAAGAAGGAGGCAAAGGAAGGCAAATAGAGTTAGAATTGGAGAATTTTGACCAACCAATAGATCAGATGAATTTAGATCCATCTAGTCAATCTACACCCATTGATGAAACATCCACAGCTATTCCTCGTTAAACAACCAGGGTATCTCACCCACCAGTGAGATATGGTTTCCCTCATGAAGAAGAACAAGAGTTGTCTACTCATGAAGAAGTAGATTATGCAGATGATCCACTTACCTATGAAGAAGCTATATCAGATATAGACTCTTCAAAATGGATTGATGCTATGAAATCCGAGATTAATTCTATGTATAAGAATCAAGTTTGGGATCTTGTTGACCCACCTCAAGGTATTGTACCTATAGAGAATAAATGGGTTTTCAAGAAGAAAATTGGTTCTGATGGAAAGGTAGAGACCTATAAGGCAAGGCTAATAGCGAAAGGGTTTCGCCAAAGGCAAGGAATCGACTATGAGGAGACTTTCTCGCCTGTTGGTATGCTTAAATCAATTAGGATTCTATTAGCAATAGCTGTATACTATGATTTTGAGATTTGGCATATGGATGTCAAAATAGCTTTTCTCAATGGATACATTGAAGAAAACATTTTCATGGAACAACCTAGGGGTTTTGAATCCTAAGATGGTTTTAAGGTATGCAAGCTAAAGCGATCTACTTATGGGTTGAAGGAAGCTTCGAGGAGTTGGAACATTCATTTTGATGAAGCCATTAAGTCATTTGGTTTTATCAAAAATGAGGATGAGCCATGTGTATATAAGAAGGTTAGTGACAGTGCTATCACTTTCCTTATTTTATATGTGGATGACATACTTTTGATGGGTAATGACACAGGTCTGTTGACAACTATAAAGGTATGGTTGTCAAATACATTCTCCATGAAAGACTTAGGGGAGGCAACCTATATTCTTGGGATTCGCATCTATAGAGATAGAGCAGAAAGAATAATTGGTTTATCCCAAAGTCTATACTTGAAAAAGGTGTTAAAGAGGTTTAACATGCTTGATTCCAAGAGAGGATTGTTGCTAGTGAGACATGATATCCATCTTTCTAAAGAGATGTCTCCAAAGACACCTGAAGAAAGAGATAAAATGGCTAGGATTCCATATGCTTCGGTTATTGGAAGTTTAATGTATGCAATATTGTGTGCTAGGCCGAATATCACATATGCTATTAGTTTAACTAGCAGATATTAATCCAATCCAGGTTTGGAACACTGGATAGCTGTCAAGAATATCTTTAAGTACTTGAGAAGAACTAAGGATTTATTCTTGATATATGGAGGTGGAGACTTGCAATTGGATGGTTATACTGATTTTGATTTTCAATCAGATAGCGATGATAGAAAGTCTACCTCTGGATATGTGTTCATTTGTAATGGAGGTGCAGTCAGTTGGAAGAGTTCCAAACAGAGCACGACTGTAGATTCCACTACCGAGGCTGACTATATTGCTGCATCAGATGCTGTAAAGGAAGCTGTTTGGATAAAGAAGTTCGTGACAAAACTTACAATACTTCCTTCCATTTAGTTAGCAGTTGCACAACACTGTGACAACAAATGGAGCAGTCATACAGGTTAAGGAACCCTGGTCTCACCAGAAATCCAAATACATAAAAAAGGCGCTACCACATTATCAGAGAAATAGTTGGACAAGGCGATGTAGCCATGTAGAAAATAGCATCTGCTAAAAATCTAGCTGATCTATTTACTAAGCCTATGTCGCAGACTCAGCTAGACCGATATCTTGAGAAGATGGGTCTAAGATAGTGTAATGAATGCCTCTAGTGCTAGTGGGAGACTATTAGTAGTATGCCCTATAGCATATCATTTACTATGCATTTTGTACATGTTTTTATTAATAAAAGGAATTTTCACTTTTCTGTTTACATAATATATTTATGTGTAATAGAAAATGTCCATTGATATTTTGTTAGAAATTCTATTCTTAAGTTGTTAAGAATATGAGTGATAGCATTTCTAGTACAAAGTATGATAAATAGGTTCACAATCGAGGATACTTCACAATAAGGACATGACTTATCCAGAAAGATTATATTCATGTTTGTTCCCAAGTTATTTATATGAGATATAAATAAGATGGAATGGTGAGTCTCATGCCATATGACAAATATGATAGGCACTTATACATGATAAGTAGGTCAAACCAGTGACACTTATGACCAGCACATGGAGTTTACACTTGTCAATGTATTGTCATAAATCATATCAGTGCATATAATCGTTAGACCTAAGATAGCACAGTTATCTTGTATATAGGTGGTTTGAGTTTGATACTGCTTTCATACTTATACTGTGTATGGGTATATGGGCATGTGTTGGCTCCTACGAGTTATATTTGGAGGTAGGTGTTGATCAAGATGGAATTTGTTCCTCTAAGCAAATAGAGATAAAATCCCATGTTCATCTAATTGTTCTTGATGTTTCAAGTTCCTCGCCAGGACAGATAGATTTATTCAGAAAAGAGTTTCTGATGAGAAAATATTTTAATCAAGAACTGAAATTAAAAGAGAACATAATATTCATAGCAAATGGGGTTTGACATAAACCATGACTCTAGCTTAAATTGGGATTTTGTAACAAAGAGATTCTAGTGTATGGTAACATATGATTATAGATTAATTTAAGGTAAACCTTAGTATTGATTAGGTGGCCATTAACCATGGTCTATGAGGTGCATAAAATGGTTTAGAGAAATCATTTATGGTAAGAAAGATTTCTGATGATATTAAGAGTTGATATCATATCTCATTGCCATTAGTGATGAGCCTAGTAAGTCACACACATACACAAGTAGTCACCAAATTAAATATGATTTAATTAATTAATTAAAGAGTTTAATTGATTAATTAAACATGTTTGGTTTGCAATTAGATTGCAAAGTCCCTAGCATGACTTGAAACCAAATCTAGATTATTGGATGTATAGTGTAAGTTAAATTTATATTTAAAGTGTTTAAATATGAATTTAATTAATGAGAAATTAATTAATAAAGATTAATTAATTGATTTATATTTGATATAAATTGATTAGAAGAAGAGAAATAATTATTTTAGGTTGAGAACTCAAAATTAAGACACAGGGGCATTTTGGTCATTTCACAGGGTGACATGTGGCACCATAAGATGGTGACACATGGCACTACACATAAGCTTGCCAAATGTCTTTTAATCATGTGAGATAATTAAAATTAAGATTAATTATAGGTTTGACACTTGGCACATGTAACATCCTCCTGGTAGCAATTACGCACAGTCTACTATTCCGGTGACCGGTGTCGGTCCGGACAGCTAGAACGTCCGGAAAGATATTTAAACTAAAGTGAGGGACCATAATTAACTCAAATATTAATGAGAAAAATTTAGTAAAAATTTTAGAAATAAAATACAGTTAAGTCAAAAGAGCCGATGCCCAAGCGATGGGTAACCAGAGGTAAGTTGCGGTTCTCGCAACGAGGAGCCCTAGACCCGGGGGAAAATTTATAAAATAATTTTTGGGACTCCAGAGAAGGGTCATTGAGGTTCCTATGGCATTAGAATGCCAAGAAAATATTTAGAAAAATTTTTCAATCGGTACAGACAATTTTGACCCGTTAAGCCAAACGGAGGGCATTTTGGTCATTTCGCCTTCAGAGGTGATTTTTGGCCGACTTGCCCAGTTGAGTAAATAATTAATATGACATAAAATATGAAGAAACATTACTAAAAATGAAATTGGAAATGAGTAGTGGAGGAAAGAAAAGAAAATGAAGAAAAAGGCTTAATAATGACATAAGGTGATGTCATTAAAAAGCCACCACCAATCACCATTAAGCTACCATTTGACTAAACCATTAAAAGACATAAAATGAAGACCAAATGGACCAAAAACCAGCAGCCAAAAACGTAGAGAGAGGGAGGAGAGGGTTTCCACCATAGCCACCTCCATGAAAGCTCTTTCAAGCTTTAAATTCCATGCTTCCTCACCCTAAAACCCATAAGTTCCTTCATCAAAAATTAATCCCACACCTTAAACAAGCTCTTAGCAGCCAAGAAGAAGAAGGAAAGTGAAGTTCTCTCAAGTTTGGAGTGGCATACAACAAGGTTAGTGCTCTATATACTTAAAACTCTTTCATTTCATAAATAGCAACTTGAATTTAGTGAGAAAATGTAAATTAAATGAACAAAAATTCTTGTGAAGGTGTACATGAATTTCGGCTGCCCTAATTATGGAATAGGAGGGAGTGTTTTTATGAGCTTGAAGTGAATTAGAGTTATGTTGGAAGTTTGTAAATACAAGAACAATGATTAAAAAGCTAACTAAGACATATTGTATAAAAACATGAATTTGAGTTAGGGTTTTGTGAGAAAAATGTAACTTGGTTTAGGAAATTATAAGAGAGCATTTTAATGGTCAATTAGTGACCATTTTAGGTAATTTGACCAACAAATGGACTGAAGAATAAGGTTGCAAAGAGGGGTTGCAGGCTGCCCTAGGACAGCAGCATAAGGACTGAAAATTCAGTCCCTTTGCACTGCCATAACTTGGGCTGTGTTAGTCCAATTGATGTTTGGCCAATTGGACATGAAACTAGGCTTATAATGGCACATTTTTGCTGAAGAAACCATGCCCAAAAGACCAAAGCAAGAGGACCAAAACTTGGCCCCAATCCGGATACCCTGAAACTGCCTCTGCAGAATTGACCAAATGAACAGTAACTGTTCATTTGGCCATAACTCACTGTAGATTTGGTCAATTGGCATGAAATTTTTACAGCAACAATTTAAGACATAGAAAAACAACTTTCATGAAGGAACCTACCCCAAATTATGGCCAGAACCCATTCAACCAGGTGACTCAAGTTACTGTTCATGCACTGTAAATATGGTAAATTTCTGCAGAATGCATATCCGGACAGCTTGGGTTTTTGAGCCATATCTGGAGCTACAAAACTCCAAATGGAGTGATTCAAAAAAGGAAATTCAACTAGACAAAATAAGGAACAACTTTCATGTTTTACATTTCTTCAAATCCAACAGTAACAGTGTCTAATGGAACAGTGAAGTTGACTCACCAAAACTGAAAAATCTGCTCCTTTGGTTTAATGCTTGGAAATGGTATTAACACTTAATGCCAACAAGTTTTAAACACCAAATGTGGTATGTTGGGAGTACCAAAGTCAATGTACGCATTTTTATTCTAAAAGTCAACATTTTTGTTGACCAATGATG
The DNA here is from genome assembly GCF_030052815.1 of Hevea brasiliensis. Taxonomy (NCBI): domain Eukaryota; kingdom Viridiplantae; phylum Streptophyta; class Magnoliopsida; order Malpighiales; family Euphorbiaceae; genus Hevea; species Hevea brasiliensis. Next base: position 50,288,918 of record NC_079494.1, read on the forward strand.
AATAGTGACACCAAAACCAAAAATTGGTAATTTTGCCAAAATGACCTAAGTTTTGAGAAAGTGACCAAAACTAACAAGTTTTAAATGCAAAATGGGGTACATTGGAAGTGTTAAAACCAATGCACCTATGTTCTATGCAAAAGTCAACTTTTTGTTGACTAATGAAATGAATAGTGACATGAAAACTTGAAATTCAAAAATTGTGAAACTTAAAAATGCAAAATGCCCTAGTAGGCCTAATGTGATTGGTTTGGATAGTTTGGCATGCCAATAGGGTATTGTTTTAGCACTACTGCGAAAGGAAAGGCTTTTATGCCTGTATTCATGGCTTTATGCCCGTATCCATGGCTTTTATGCTCGTATTCATGGCTTTTATGCCGATTATGTGATATCATGGCTTTTTAGCCATACTGACTGCATACGTGGTTGACGTTCTGCGTCCCATGCTATGACGGCCCGAGGCACCGCGGTGTCCAGTGCCAACGACCCGTTATCCAGTCCAGTCGTTCAGTATAGGTTACTTGGGCATGGAAAAGTATAACTGTAATTGAACTGATTGTTAAAGACAATACAAAAATTAAATATCATGAATAATTACGATAGAATACAAAGAAACTCAAGATCATGAAGAAAATAATTAACAAAATACATGAAGAAGTTAATATCATAAAACGTAATTAGCCCTCGACTAAACATTAAGTTGGCAATTATTCAGTTCTTATGAACACAATGGCTAAGAAATTATGATTTTTATATTGCATATTATTTCTTTCTATTTTATTATTTGCACCACTAAGCTTTATGCTTAGCGCATCGCTTTTGCAACGCGTAGTGCGAAGATTGGACAGAGCGCGATAGACCACAGATTCGGTAAAGGCGGTTCACGATTACGCATAGTGTATGCATGTCACCTCACCGTGATTGCATTGGTAGGACGCTATATGTCATTTTGGTATTTTGTAATTGATTTTATTTTTTCATATGTATTTGAAACTTATGTAATGTATTTTGATATTCATGTAAATAATGAAAAGTGTGGTTGTAAATGGAAAAGTGAATGTTTATCTATGATTTATGCATGGTATCATATGAGATGGATGAATGAGAACTGAGATTGAACATTGTTGAGAATTTGATAAATGGAGTTGAGATGATGGAAAATGAATATAGGAAGTGTTTTTCACAGGTTCCGAAGAACTGTTTTCTCCATTTTTAGCCGGCACTCCGCCGGATTTTCTATAAAAATTTTCGGAATCTCAAATAAATAGTAATTTCGATAAATGGCTTAAAATGAATTATATTTCACAAGTTATATTCAAAATTATGATAAAAAAATTAATTAAGATAAAAATAGAGTGCTCGGCACACTGAGTGGCATAACTTGCTCGGCTACACTGTAGTCGGGTAAGGGGTGTCACAGCACAATTTGATTGGGTCAATTAATCCTAGAATCAATCAGAAGGTGACATGTGGCAAGGTTTTTAAGTGATGACCTAACTATATAAGTGTTGTTATGAAAGAATAAATAACACAAGTTGCTGCCTCCTCTTTCTGCTGCCACCCAAAGGCTCATCTCCCTTCTCTTCTTCTTCATCTCTCATCTATTCCAAGAGATTAGCAAACAATCTCTTGAATTAAAAATACTAGAAATTGTTTCTAGTGTTCTGTTTACATCTATAATCTCTTAAAAGGCAAAGCTTAATTTTCTAATTCATAGAAAAAGCTTTAGAAGCTATTCAAAGGCTACCATAGGTGATCTTGGTGTGGACAAGCTAGAGGGACAACATCTGGTGTCCTAAAAACGCATCCCAAAGGTACAAATACACTTCAATATATCAAGAGGTTAGTGTATTTATTCTTGATCTAATCTAGAGTTCTAAAATTAATCTGATTAATTCTAAAATCTTAAATGGTAAATACAGATCCATAAACATATTAAAAGAGTTTTAATATGTTGTTTATCATTGAAATCAAATAGATAAAAATAAATCTTGCATGATGCATATGACCCTAGGTGAAAAAATTTTGAATTCAGTGGTATAAACTTGTGTTTTTTCATGCTTCCGCTCCTTCAGTAGGGGCATGTAACACTACACAAGCTATGTAAAGTACCCTGTCAGCAATTTTGATGTGACTTTTCTTTGTTCCAACCTGACTCGGATGGACTTCTAATGCTTCTAGGACTCTGAAATTAGGGTTTTTTACACCATATATAAATATAACAAGTCAAGAATTGAGGAGGGGGAGAATTTACATCCAAGAACAGAATTTACATTCAAGGGGAGCTGATTTACATTCAAGGATGCACATCAACTTCAAGGGAGGCAAGAGAGAAAATAAGATCTGCAAGATTTCTCTAAGGGATTAAGGCTGCAACTCTCTTTCTGGGTTCTTTCACTCTATTTTCTTCTCATGCCTTCTCTTTATCTTTTTATAAACTTGATTGTAAAACTCACCATGGGTGAGTAGGTTCTTTATTCTAGGGTTAGGGAGTAGCACTCAATTTAATTATGGATCTGGTTTTATTTTATTTGATACATTAGGTATTTTATTCTTTGATTCAATTTCTTGTGATCTTAATGCATGCTATGTGTTGGTACCCACTTAGTATTGATTATAGATATTAATTGAAGGACTGAAAGGTAAAGATTAATATTAGAAAATCAGGATTTTGAACCTAGGAAATCTGACTTAGAGATAGGCTGATGACCTTTGTGGAATTCCAAAATTAATCAAAGATCTTAAAGGGTTTTAATTAATTTAATCACCACAAAAGTAGGGTTTATGTTAATTAAAATACACCTTGAGTGCCTTGAGAGAGGACTTAAGATAACTTAGGATTAATTTCCATCAAAGTAATAATCTCCCAATTATTGAATGAATTAGATTGATTTTATAATAGATTGAAGTGTGAATCCCTAGCTCTAGAATGTTATCATCCATTACTATTTTAGTTTAAATAACTGTTTTAGACTTTATTTCTTTTAGCTTAGATTTAATTATTATTTCTCTATAATTCGTGTTAGTAGTATGCCCTAGAGCGTATCATTTAGTATGTATCTTGTACATATTTTTATTAATAAAAGGCATTTCCACTTTTCCGTTTACATAATATATTTATGTGTAATAGAAAAAGGTCCATTGATATTTTGTTAGAAATATTATTCTTAAGTTGTTAAGAATATGAGTGACAATATTTCTAGCACGAAGTATCATAAATAGGTTCACAATCGAGGATACTTCATAACAAGGACATGACTTATCCAGAAAGATTGTATTCATGTTTGTTCCCAAGTTATTTATATGAGATATAAATAAGATGGAATGGTGAGTCTCATGCCATATAACAAACATGATAGGCATGTATAAATGATAAGTAGGCCGAACCAGTGACACTTATGACAAGCACATGGAGTTTACTCTTGTCAATGTTTTGTCATAAATCATATCAGTGCATATAATCTTTAGACCTGAGATAGCACAGTTATCTTGTATATAGGTAGTTTGAGTTTGATACTGCTTTCATACTTGTACTGTGTATGGGTATATGGGCATGTGTTGGCTCCTACTAGTTATATATGGAGGTAGGTGTTGATCAAGATGGAATCTGTTCCTCTAAGTAAATAGAGATAAAATCCTATGTTCATTTAATTGTTCTTGATGTTTCAAGTTCCTGGCCAGGACAGATAGATTTATTCGGAAAAGAGTTTCTGATGAGAAAATCTTTTTAATCAAGAACTGGAATTAAAAGATAACATAATATTCATAGCAAATGGAGTTTGACATAAACCATGACTCCAGCTTGAGTTGGGATTTTTTATATGAGAGATTCTAGTGCATGGTAACATATGATTATAGGTTCATTTAAGGTAAACCTTATTACTAATTGGGTGGCCATGGCATGCTATGCTAGGTGTTAACCATGGTCTATGAGGTTCATAAAATGATTTAGAGAATTCATTTATGGTAAGAAAGAGTTCTGATGATATTAAGAGTTGATATCATGTCTCATTGCCAATTAGTGATGAGCCTAGTAAGTCACACACATACACAAGTTATCACCTATTTAAATATGATTTAATTAATTAATTAAAGAGTTTAATTGATTAATTAAATAGGTTTGGTTTGCAATTAGATTGCAAAGTCCCTAGCATGACTTGAAACCAAATCTAGATTATTGGATGTATAATATAAGTTAAATTTATATTTAAAGTGTTTAAATATGAATTTAATTAATGAGAAATTAATTAATAGAGATTAATTAATTAATTTATATTTGATATAAATTAATTAGAAGAAGAAAAATAATTATTTTGGGTTGAGAACTCAAAATAAAGACACAGGGGCATTTTGGTCATTTTACAGTGTGACACGTGGCACCATGAGATGGTGACACATGGCATAACACATAAGCTTGCCAAATGTTTTTTTAATCATGTAAGATGATTAAAATCAAGATTAAATATAGGTTTGACACTTGGCACAATGTGATTGGGTCACTTAAACCTAGAGCTAATCAAAGGGTGACATGTGGCAAGGGTTTAATGTGTTAACCTAGCTATTTAAGTGTTGTTATGAGAAAATAAAACACAACCAGCAGCCACACTCCTTTGTCACGCCACTTTGAGGGTTTTTATCTCTTCTTCTTCATCTCTTATCAATTCAAAGAGATTAGCCATCAATCTCTTGAATTAAGAACACTAGGAATTGTTTCTAGTGTCCTGTTTACATCTCCAATCTCTTAAAAGGCAGAACTTGAATTTCTAATTAATAGAAAAAGCTTTAGAGGCTGTTCAAGGGCTGCCATAGGTGTTCTTGGTGTGGACAAGCTAGAGGGACAACATCTGGTGTCCTGAAGACGAATCTCAAAGGCGCAGACACGCTGCAGTGCATCGAGAGGTTAGTGTAATCGTTCTTGATTTTATCTAGGGTTCTAAAATTAATCTGATTAATTTTAAAATCTTAAATGGCAAATACAGATCCAAAAACATATTAAAAGATTTTTAATATATTGTTTATCATTGAAATCAAATAGATAAAAATAAATCTTGCATGATGCATGTGACCCTAGGTGAAAATTTTTGAATTCAATGGTATAAACTTGTGTTTTTCACGCTTCCGTTCCTTCAATTGGTATCAGAGCCACTATATTTGCCATTTAGATTATGATTTAATTGTGTGATTTGATCATGAGATGATTGATCCATTGCTGGTTGGATCAAGAGGTGTGGCGGCATGCTTGATGAACTCCAACATGGTGCGCATGGCTTTGGAAGATCATGGTGCGCATGGTTGTTATTAAATTCTGCAATTGTTGCATGATGAAAGGTTCATCATATGACTAATTAAAATGTTTAATTAGGATTTTTAATCACACAATTAAATTATGATTCAAATCAGAATTTTAAAAATTGTTTGAATGTGATTCAAATCTGAATTTTAAAAGTTGTTTGAATGTGATTCAAATCTGAATTTTTAAAGTTGTTTGAATCATATTTAAATCTGATTTTTTAAAATTGATTGAATAAAATTCAGATCTGATTTTTTAAAAAATATTTGAATGTGATTCAAATCTGATTTTTTAAAAAATGTTTGAATGTGATTCAAATCTGAATTTTTAAAGTTGTTTGAATGTGATTCAAATCTGAATTTTTAAATTTGTTTGAATGAGATTCAAATCTGAATTTTTAAATTTATTTGAATCATATTCAAATCTGGATTTTTAAGTTGAATATGAGATATTCAATTTAATTTAAGTATGTATGTTTTATTTAATTGTTAAATAGTGATATGCATGATGGATGATCATGGACTATAAAAGACCAATATGATTGGATTTATTTCTTTTATGTTTCTTTGGGATTGTAAATTAATTAATTTATTTTAATTTATTTTGGGCATGTATTATTAAGTTTGTAATAATTTTTGGGTTGTAATTTCATTTATTTAAGTTCTTGTAAATTCGCTTTGGTATGCCAAGGATTACTATGTAATATTGGATTGCAAGAAGTTCAAGGAGGTCAAGAGCATTGGTGGGACCAATGGAAGGAATTCAAGATCAAGTGTTGATTATGTACTCCTTCAGCAACTCTTGTAAAATGAATGAATGAAATGCACCTAGGAATGCCCTGATTCAATTCTTGGTGGCTCAGAATTGAATCCCTTAGAAAGTCCATGATCATACCATATTTACTGCTTATCCATGAATGCATGAGATGTATGGGAATGTATGCAATTATATGATATATGCATGCTAAATGGATAATGTGCAAAGTGAAACCTTAATAGTAAATAGAATGACCATAAAATCTTCCAAACAAATGATTAAGTTGGAAATGCTATAATTAAAGTAATTATAACATAGGCCCTCCATTGGGGCAATTATTTTAAGAAATTTTAAATAGTTGCATGAGATGCAATTAATTTAAGAGATTTTCTTAAGAATAATTGTTAAGCATGAGATGTTGTAAATATTTAAATGGTTTGGTGGCCAATATTGGATGTACCTGAGGACATTAAAATTATTTGCATAATTACTGGCTCAATGGGATCAACTTAACTAATGCAAGATAAGTCAATAATGGATGTACCTGAGATTTTGACCATTAGGGGCTAGGTAAAGGATTGAACCTCACATGAGATGTGATGGGCAAGGAGTTGCTCACTTATAGTTTATTGTAATTCCAATAATGGATGTACCTGAGGATGATCAATAGAATTATAAGAATTCAATCACCCACTAGAAATCCATCCAACTAGGATTTCCGTTTTCTACTTTGGAAGTGTAGGATTCGCTAAGTTAGTGGGAGGACCAATTTGATTAAAAGACCATAATCATTTTGGTTAATTACATGATACATTTACTAATTAATCTGGTTATTTTCTGAAGTTAATTTTCTGATAAAAATGAGCACAAAACAACCACCACCATACAATATCCTTGCAAGCATACTTGATCACAATAGGTTGACAGGACCAAATCTGTCTGATTGGCTAAGAAATTTGAAGCTTGTCCTGAATCTTGAACATATAGGATATAGATTCAAATGTTCCTGGTCCCTTACCTCCAGAGGCCACACAAGAGGAACATGATACTTTGGACAAGTGGAAGGAGCATGATATGAGAGCTAAGTGTTACATGCTTGCTTCCATGAGTAATGAGTTACAGAAGCAACATGAGAACATGCAGAGTGCGAGTGAGATCCTCCTTCACCTACAAGAGTTGTATGGTGAGCACAGCAGGAATGCTACGTATGAGATATCTTGACAGTTATTCCGTATAAGGATGTCTGAGGGACAGAATGTTGGGGATCATATCCACAAGATGATTCGGCTGATTGAGCAGTTGGAACATCTTGACTTCAACATGGATTTCCAACTACAGACGGATTTGATCCTTCAGTCCCTTCCTGAGTCTTTTGGGAATTTTGTGACAAATTTCCATATGACTAAACAAGAATGCACCTTAGCTGGTTTACTCAACATGCTGGTTATTGCCCAAAAGAATATGCCAGGCAATAAAGGAAAAGAGGTAGCTTTGGTTGCATCTTCTTCTGCTGGAAAGTCCAACAAAAAGAAGGGTAATAGGAAAAAGAAACCTCAGATTCCTAGTCCTTCCAAGAAAATAGCTAAACAGAAAAGGAAGACTAAAGCTGATGGAGGCAAAGGAAAGTGTTTCCACTGCCAAAAGGATGGGCACTGGAAAAGGAACTGCCTAGAATATCTTGCTTCTCTGAAGGACAAGAAGGATACACCTTCGGAAGGTATGTCCATATCTTGTTATTTAGATTCTAATGATACTCATAGTTCATCTACAGCTTGGGCTTTTGATACTGGTGCCAGTTCTCACATTTCTAATGATATGCAGGAACTAGTAAATAGTAGCAGCTTGCGTTCTCAAGATGTTAGAGTCCGGATTGGCAATGGCTCAACTGTTGAAGCTTTAGCCATTGGATCTAAATCTTTTTACATGTTTGGACATGTTTTGTGTTTGGATAATATTTTATATGTGCCTGATGCTTTTAAGAACATCATTTCTATATCTAGTTTGACTAGAAATGGCTATGAATTTCAGTTCACAGATGATGTTTGCAATATTTATTTTGGAAATAAATATGTTGGTTCGGGTTATATGAATGATGGTCTTTATTATTTGGATAATAATGACAAACACAAATTGAATGCAAGTGATCTAAAAAAATACAATGCCATTGTGAAAACCAACTCAAGTTCAAAATATATTTGGCACTTAAGGTTATGTCATGTTGTAGAAGATAGGATTGCAAAACTGGAGAAAATGGGGATTCTATCCTCATTGGGCTCTGAGCCTACTCCAACTTGTAAATCTTGCCTTTAGGGCAAAATGACTAGATCACCCTTTGTTGGACAGGGGCTAAGAGCTGAAAATATTTTGGAGCTAATACATAGTGATGTATGTGGTCCATTTAAAGAAATGGCTAGAGGGGGTTTTCATTATTTTATTACCTTTACTGATGATAAATCAAGGTTTGGGTATTTGTATTTGGTGAAATACAAACATGAATCTTTTGAAAAGTTCAAAGAATTTAAATCTGAAGTAGAAAATCAAACAGGAAAGAATATTAAAGCTCTTTGATCAGATCGTGGAGGTGAATATTTGAGTACTGAATTTGATGAATACTTAAGAGAGCATGGCATTGTTTCTCAGCTGACTCCTCCAGGAACGCCACAGCTGAATGGTGTATCTGAAAGGAGAAATCGTACCCTATTGGATATGGTACGTAGTATGATGAGCTATACTGATATGCCAATCTCCTTTTGGGGATTTGCATTAGAATCAGCTTTGTATATTCTGAATAGGATTCCATCAAAATCAGTTTCTTCCACACCTTATAAGATATGGCATGGAAGAAAACCAAATCTTAAGCATGTTAAGATTTGGGGTCATCGACTTATATCAAAAGTGAACAACGATAAATTGGAGACGGATCGTAAAAGGTCGATTTGTTGGATATCCAAAAGATAGTTTTGGATATTATTTTTATTTGCCTACTTCACAAAAGGTTGTGATAAGTAGAGATGCCACATTTCTTGAACAACAGTTTGTTCAAGAAGGAGGCAAAGGAAGGCAAATAGAGTTAGAATTGGAGAATTCTCACCAACCAATAGATCAGATGGATATAGATCCATCTAGTCAACCAATACCCGTTGATGAAACATCTATAGCTGTTCCTCGTAGAACAACCAGGGTATCTCACCCACCAGTGAGATATGGTTTTCTTCATGAAGAAGAACAAGAGTTGTCTACTCATGAAGAAGTAGATCATGGAGATGATCCACTTACCTATGAAGAAGCTAAATCAGATATAGACTCTTCAAAATGGATTGATGCTATGAAATCCGAGATTGATTCCATGTATAAGAATGAAGTTTTGGATCTTGTTGACCCACCTGAAGGTATTGTACCTATAGGGAACAAATGGGTTTTCAAGAAGAAAATTGGTTCTAATGGAAAGGTAGAGACCTATAAGGCAAGGCTAGTAGCGAAAGGGTTTCGCCAAAGGTAAGGAATCGACTATGAGGAGACTTTCTCGCCTGTTGCCATGCTTAAATCAATTAGGATTTTATTAGCAATAGCTGCGTACTATGATTATGAGATTTGGCAGATGGATGTCAAAACAGCTTTTCTCAATGGATACATTGAAGAAAACATTTTCATGGAACAACCTAAGGGATTTGAATCCCAAGATGGTTCCAAGGTATGCAAGCTAAAGCGATCCATTTATGGGTTGAAACAAGCTTCGAGGAGTTGGAACATTCGTTTTGATGAAGCCATTAAATCCTTTGGTTTTATCAAAAATGAGGATGAGCCATGTGTATATAAGAAGGTTAGTGACAGTGCTATCACTTTCCTAGTCTTATATGTGGATGACATACTGTTGATGGGTAATGACATGAAGAAAACATTTTCATGGAACAACCTAAGGGATTTGAATCCCAAGATGGTTCCAAGGTATGCAAGCTAAAGCGATCCATTTATGGGTTGAAACAAGCTTCGAGGAGTTGGAACATTCGTTTTGATGAAGCCATTAAATCCTTTGGTTTTATCAAAAATGAGGATGAGCCATGTGTATATAAGAAGGTTAGTGACAGTGCTATCACTTTCCTTGTCTTATATGTGGATGACATACTGTTGATGGGTAATGACACATGCATGTTGACGACTATAAGGGTATGGTTGTCAAATACATTCTCCATGAAAAACTTAGGGGAGGCAACCTATATTCTTGAGATTCGCATCTATAGAGATAGAGCGAAAAGAATAATTGGTTTATCCCAAAGTCTATACTTTGAAAAGGTGTTAAAGAGGTTTAACATGCTTGATTCCAAGAGAGGATTGTTACCAGTGAGACATGGTATCCATCTTTCTAAAGAGATGTCTCCAAAGACACCTGAAGAAAGAGATAAGATGGCCAGGATTCCATATGCTTTGGCTATTGGAAGTTTAATGTATGCAATGTTGTGTACTAGGCCGGATATCGCATATGCTGTTAGTTTGACTAGCAGGTATCAATCCAAACCAGGTTTGGAACATTGGATAGCTGTCAAGAATATTCTTAAGTACTTGAGAAGAACTAAGGATTTATTCTAGATTTATGGAGGTGGAGACTTGCAATTGGATGGTTATACTGATTCTGATTTCCAATCAGATATCGATGATAGAAAGTCTACCTCTGGATATGTGTTCATTTGTAATGGAGGTGCAGTCAGTTGGAAGAGTTCCAAGCGAGCACGCATTGCAGATTCCACTACGAAGTGAGTACATTCTTTGCATCGAGATCTTTGCAAAGTAAGTTGTTTGGATAAAGAATTTCGTGACAGAACTTAAAGTATTTCCATCCATTGAGTCGTGGTTCCACTACCTTTGTGACAATAATGGAGCGATCATACTGAGCTAAGGAACCAAGGTCTCACCGTAAATCCAAACACATAGAAAGGCACTACCACATTATCGTGAGAAATAGTTGGGCGAGGTGATGTAGCCATGCAGAAAATAGCATCGGTGAAAATCCGGTGATCCATTCACTAATCCTAAGTCACGGACTCGATTAGACCGACATCTTGAGAAGATAGGTCTAAGATATTGTAATGAATGGCTCTAGTGCTAGAGGGAGATTGTTAGTAGTATGCCCTAGAGCATATCATTTAGTATGTATCTTGTACATATTTTTATTAATAAAAGGCATTTCCACTTTTCCGTTTACATAATATATTTATGTGTAATAGAAAAGGTCCATTGATATTTTGTTAGAAATATTATTCTTAAGTTGTTAAGAATATGAGTGACAATATTTCTAGCACGAAGTATCATAAATAGGTTCACAATCGAGGATACTTCATAATAAGGACATGACTTATCCAGAAAGATTGTATTCATGTTTGTTCCCAAGTTATTTATATGAGATATAAATTAGATGGAATGGTGAGTCTCATGCCATATAACAAACATGATAGGCACTTATAAATGATAAGTAGGTCGAACAGTGACACTTATGACAAGCACATGGAGTTTACTCTTGTTAATGTTTTGTCATAAATGATATCAATGCATATAATCTTTAGACCTGAGATAGCACAGTTATCTTGTATATAGGTAGTTTGAGTTTGATACTGCTTTCATACTTGTACTGTGTATGGGTATATAGGCATGTGTTGGCTCCTACTAGTTATATATGGAGGTAGGTGTTGATCAAGATGGAATATGTTCCTCTAAGTAAATAGAGATAAAATCCTATGTTCATTTAATTGTTCTTGATGTTTCAAGTTCCTGGTCAGGACAGATAGATTTATTCGTAAAAGAGTTTCGATGAGAAAATCTTTTAATCAAGAACTGGAATTAAAAGAGAACATAATATTCATAGCAAATGGAGTTTGACATAAACTATGACTCGGCTTGAGTTGGGATTTTGTAATGAGAGATTCTAGTGCATGGTAACAAATGATTATAGGTTCATTTAAGGTAAACCTTATTACTAATTGGGTGGCTATGGCATGCTATGCTAGGTGTTAACCATGGTCTATGAGGTTTCATAAAATGATTTAGAGAAATCATTTATGGTAAGAAAGAGTTCTGATGATATTAAGAGTTGATATCATGTCTTATTGCCAATTAGTGATGAGCCTAGTAAGTCACACACATACACAAGTTATCACCTAATTAAATATGATTTAATTAATTAATTAAAGAGTTTAAATTGATTAATTAAATAGGTTTGGTTTGCAATTAGATTGCAAAGTCCCTAGCATGACTTGAAACCAAATCTAGATTATTGGATGTATAATATAAGTTAAATTTATTTTTAAAGTGTTTAAATATGAATTTAATTAATGAGAAATTAATTAATAGAGATTAATTAATTAATTTATATTTGATATAAATTAATTAGAAGAAGAAAATAATTATTTTGGGTTAAGAACTCAAAATTAAGACACAGGGGCATTTTGGTCATTTTGCAGTGTGACACGTGGCACCATGAGATGGTGACACATGGCATAACACATAAGCTTGCCAAATGTTTTTTAATCATGTAAGATGATTAAAATCAAGATTAAATATAGGTTTGACACTTGGCACAATGTGATTGGGTCACTTAAACCTAGAGCTAATCAAAGGGTGACATGTGGCAAGGGTTTAATGTGTTAACCTAGCTATTTAAGTGTTGTTATGAGAAAATAAAACACAACCAGCAGCCACACTTCTTTGTCACGCCACTTTGAGGGTTTTTATCTCTTGTTCTTCATCTCTTATCAATTCAAAGAGATTAGCCATCAATCTCTTGAATTAAGAACACTAGGAATTGCTTCTAGTGTCCTGTTTACATCTCTAATCTCTTAAAAGGCAGAACTTGATTTTCTAATTAATAAAAAAAGCTTTAGAGGCTATTCAAGGGCTGCCATAGGTGTTCTTGGTGTGGACAAGCTAGAGGGACAACATCTGGTGTCCTGAAGACGAATCTCAAAGGCGCGAACACTGCGATTGCATCAAGAGGTTAGTGTAATCGTTCTTGATTTAATCTAGGGTTCTAAAATTAATCTGATTAATTTTAAAATCTTAAATGGCAAATACAGATCCAAAAACATATTAAAAGAGTTTTAATATGTTGTTTATCATTGAAATCAAATAGATAAAAATAAATCTTGCATGATGCATGTGACCCTAGGTGAAAATTTTTGAATTCAATGGTATAAACTTGTGTTTTTCACGCTTCCGTTCCTTCAATTGGTATCAGAGCCCAATGAGGATAGAATCCCCATTTTCTCCAGTTTTGCAATCCTATCTTCTGCAACATGACATAACCTTAAGTGCCAAATATATTTTGAACTTGAGTTGGTTTTTACCATGGCATTGCATTCTTTTAGATCACTTGCATTCAATTTATGTTTGTCATTATTATCCAAATAATAAAGACCATCATTCATATAAGCCGAACCAACATATTTATTTCCAAAATAAATATTGCAAACATCAACAGTGAACTGAAATTCATAGCCATTTCTAGTCAAACTAGATATAAAAATGATGTTCTTAAAAGCATTAGGTACATATAAAATATTATCCAAACACAAAACATGTCCAAACATGTAAAAAGATTTAGATCCTATGGCTAAAGCTTCAACAGTTGAGCCATTGCCAATCCGGACTCTAACATCTTGAGAACGCAAGCTGCTACTATTTGCTAGTTCCTGCATATCATTAAAAATGTGAGAACTGGCACCAGTATCTAAAGCCTAAGCTGTAGATGAACTATGAGTATCATCAGAATCTAAATAACAAGATATGGACATACCTTCCGAAGGTGTATCCTTTTTGTCCTTCAGAGAAGCAAGATACTCTGGGCAGTTCCTTTTCCAGTGCCCATCCTTTTGGCAGTGGAAACACTTTCCTTTGCCTCCATCAGCTTTTGTCTTCCTTTTCTGTTCAGCTATTTTCTTGGAAGGACCAGGAATCTGAGGTTTCTTTTTCTTATTGCCCTTCTTCATTTTGGACTTTCCAGTAGAAGAAGATGCAACCAAAGCTACCTCTTTTCCTTTATTGCCTGGCATATTCTTTTGGGCAATAACCAGCATGTTGAGTAAACCAGCTAAGGTGCATTCCTGTTTAGTCATATGGAAATTTGTCACAAAATTCCCAAAAGACTCAGGAAGGGACTGAAGGATCAAATCCGTCTGTAGTTGGAAATCCATGTTAAAGTCAAGATGTTCCAACTGCTCAATCAACCGAATCATCTTGTGGACATGATCCCCAACATTCTGTCCCTCAGACATCCTCATACGGAATAGCTGTCTAGATATCTCATACCTAGCATTCCTGCTGTGCTCACCATACAACTCTCGTAGGTGAAGGAGGATCTCACTCGCACTCTGCACGTTCTCATGTTGCTTCTGTAACTCATTACTCATGGAAGCAAGCATGTAACACTTAGCTCTCATATCATGCTCCTTCCACTTGTCCAAAGTTTCATGTTCCTCTTGTGTGGCCTCTGGAGGTAAGGGACCAGGAACATTTGAATCTAGAACGTATCCTATATGTTCAAGGTTCAGGACAAGTTTCAAATTTCTTAGCCAATCAGACAGATTAGGTCCTGTCAACCTATTGTGATCAAGTATGCTTGCAAGGATATTGGATGGTGGTGGTTGTTTTGTGCTCATTTTTATCAGAAAATTAACTGCAGAAAATAACCAGATTAATTAGTAAATGTATCATGTAATTAACCAAAATGATTATGGTCTTTTAATCAAATTGGTCCTCCCACTAACTTAGCGAATCCTACACTTCCAAAGTAGAAAACGAAAATCCTAGTTGGATGGATTTCTAATGGGTGATTGAATTCTTATAATTCTATTGATCATTCTCAGGTACATCCATTATTGGAATTACAATAAACTATAAGTGAGCAACTCTTTGCCCATCACATCTCATGTGAGGTTCAATCTTTTACCTAGCCCCTAATGCTCAAAATCTCAGGTACATCCATTATTGACTTATCTTGCATTAGTTAAGTTGATCCCATTGAGCCAGTAATTATGCAAATAATTTTAATGTCCTCAGGTACATCCAATATTGGCCACTAAACCATTTACATATTTACAACATCTCATGCTTAACAATTATTCTTAAGAAAATCTCTTAAATAAATTGCATCTTATGTAACTATTTAAAATTTCTTAAAATAATTGCCCCAATGGAGGGCCTATGTTATAATTACTTTAATTATAGCATTTCCAACTTAATCATTTGTTTGGAAGATTTTATGGTCATTCTATTTACTATTAAGGTCTCACTTTGCACATTATCCATTTAGCATGCATATATCATATAATTGCATACATTCCCATACATCTCATGCATTCATGGATAAGCAGTAAATATGGTATGATCATGGACTTTCTAAGGGATTCAATTCTGAGCCACCAAGAATTGAATCAGGGCATTCCTAGGTGCATTTCATTCATTCATTCATTTTACAAGAGTTGCTGAAGGAGTACATAATCAACACTTGATCTTTAATTCCTCCCACTGGTCTCACCAATGCTCTTGACCTCCTTGAACTTCTTGCAATCCAATATTACATAGTAATCCTTGGCATACCAAGGCGAATTTACAAGAACTTAAATAAATGAAATTACAACCCAAAAATTATTACAAACTTAATAATACATGCCCAAAATAAATTAAAATTAATTAATTAATTAATTTACAATCCCAAAGAAACATAAAAGAAATAAATCCAATCACATTGGTCTTTTATAGTCCATGATCATCCATCATGCATATCACTATTTAACAATTAAATAAAACATACATACTTAAATAAAATTGAATATCTCATATTCAACTTAAAAATCCAGATTTGAATATGATTCAAATAAATTTAAAAATTCAGATTTGAATCACATTCAAATAACTTCAAAAATTCAGATTTGAATCACATTCAAACATTTTTTAAAAAATCAGATTTGAATCACATTCAAACATTTTCTAAAAAATCAGATCTGAATTTTATTCAATCAATTTTAAAAAATCAGATTTAAATATGATTCAAACAACTTTAAAAATTCAGATTTGAATCACATTCAAACAACTT
The DNA here is from genome assembly GCF_030052815.1 of Hevea brasiliensis. NCBI lineage: Eukaryota > Viridiplantae > Streptophyta > Magnoliopsida > Malpighiales > Euphorbiaceae > Hevea > Hevea brasiliensis. The sequence continues at coordinate 50,305,042 of NC_079494.1, forward strand.
TTAAAATTCAGATTTGAATCACATTCAAACAAGTTTCAAAAACACAAGAATTGTTTTTAAATTAGTGATGTCTTCATAATTGCTCTGATACCAAAAACAATCCAAAAACAACTATTTCTCTAAGGGATTCAATTCTGAGCCACCAAGAATTGAATCAGGGCATTCCTAGGTGCATTTCATTCATTCATTTTACAAGAGTTGCTGAAAGAGTACATAATCAACACTTGATCTTGAATTCCTTCCACTGGTCCCACCAATGCTCTTGACCTCCTTGAACTTCTTGCAATCCAATATTACATAGTAATCCTTGGCATACCAAGGCGAATTTACAAGAACTTAAATAAATGAAATTACAACACAAAAATTATTACAAACTTAATAATACATGCCCAAAATAAATTAAAATAAATTAATTTATTTACAATTCCAAAGAAACATAAAAGAAATAAATCCAATCACATTGGTCTTTTATAGTCCATGATCATCCATCATGCATATCACTATTTAACAATTAAATAAAACATACATACTTAAATTAAATTGAATATCTCATATTCAACTTAAAAATCCAGATTTGAATATGATTCAAATAAATTTAAAAATTCAGATTTGAATCTCATTCAAACAAATTTAAAAATTCAGATTTGAATCACATTCAAACAACCTTAAAAATTCAGATCTGAATCACATTCAAACATTTTTTAAAAAATCAGATTTGAATCACATTCAAAAAATTTTTAAAATTCTGATTTGAATCATAATTTAATTGTGTGATTAAAACTACTAATTAAACACTTTAATTAGTCAAAGAATAGGCCTTAGATCATACAACAATTGCAGAATTAAAAGCCAAACCTTGAACCACCCATGGTAGCCAAACCATGCGCACCATTGATGGTTTTTTTTTCAAGTATGCCGCCACCCTGCTTTGCAACCAGCAATGATCTTTTGATCTCATGATCAAACACACAATTAAATCATATAATCAATAATCTAAATGGCAAATATAGTGGCTCTAATACCAATTGAAGGAACGGAAGCGCGAAAAACACAAGTTTATACCATTGAATTTAAAAATTTTCACCTAGGGTCACATGCATCATGCAAGATTTATTTTTATCTATTTGATTTCAATGATAAACAACATATTAAAACTCTTTTAATATGTTTCTGGATCTGTATTTGCCATTTAAGATTTTAAAATTAATCAGATTAATTTTAGAACCCTAGATTAATTCAAGAACGATTACACTGATCTCTTGATGCACTGCAGCGTGTCTGCGCCTTTGAGATTCGTCTTCAGGACACCAGATGTTGTCCCTCTAGCTTGTCCACACCAAGAACACCTATGGCAGCCCTTGAACAGCTTCTAAAGCCTTTTCTATTAATTAGAAATTCAAGTTCTGCCTTTTAAGAGATTAGAGATGTAAACACGACACTAGAAACAATTTCTAGTGTTCTTAATTCAAGAGATTGATGGCCAATATCTTTGAATTGATGAGAGATGAAGAAGAATAGATGAAAACCCTCAAAATGGCGTGACAAAAGAGAGGAGTGGCTGCTGGTTATTTTTTCTTTTCATAACCACACTTAAATAACTAGGTTAACACATTAAACCCTTGCCACATGTCACCCTTTGATTAGCTCTAGGTTTAAGTGACCCAATCTCATTGTCTTAAGTGTCAAACCTATATGTAATCTTGATTTTAATCATCTTACATGATTAAAAAACATTTGGCAAGCTTATGTGTCACCATCTCATGGTGCCACGTGTCACACTGCAAAATGACCAAAATGCCCCTGTGTCTTAATTTTGAGTTCTCAACCCAAAATAATTATTTTTTCTTCTTCTAATTAATTTATATCAAATATAAATTAATTAATTAATCTCTATTAATTAATTTCTCATTAATTAAATTCATATTTAAACACTTTAAATATAAATTTAACTTATATTATACATCCAATAATCTAGATTTGGTTTCAAGTCATGCTAGGGACTTTGCAATCTAATTGCAAACCAAACCTATTTAATTAATCAATTAAACTCTTTAATTAATTAATTAAATCATATTTAATTAGGGGATAACTTGTGTATGTGTGTGACTTACTAGGCTCATCACTAATTGGCAATGAGACATGATATCAACTCTTAATATCATCAGAACTCTTTCTTACCATAAATGATTTCTCTAAATCATTTTATGAACCTCATAGACCATGGTTAACACCTAGCATAGCATGCCATGGCCACCCAATTAGTAATAAGGTTTACCTTAAATGAACCTATAATCATATGTTACCATGCACTAGAATCTCTCTGTTACAAAATCCCAACTCAAGCTGGAGTCATGGTGTATGTCAAACTCCATTTGCTATGAATATTGTGTTCTCTTTTAATTCCAGTTCTTGATTTAAAAGATTTTCTCATCAGAAACTCTTTTCTGAATAAATCTATCTGTCCTGGCCTGGAACTTGAAACATCAAGAACAATTAAATGAACATAGGATTTTATCTCTATTTACTTAGAGGAACAGATTCCATCTTGATCAACACCTACCTCCATATATAACTAGTAGGAGCCAACACATGCCCATATATGTGACACCCCTTACCCGACTACAGTGTAGCCGAGCAAGTTATGCCACTCAGTGTGCCGAGCACTCTATTTTATCTTAATTCATTTTTATTCTTCCTTTTGAATATAACTTGTGAAATATAATTTATTTAAGCCATTTATCGAAATTATAATTTATTTGAGGTTCCGAGAATTTTATAGAAAATCCGGCAAAGTACCGGCTAAAAGTGGAGAAAACAGTTCTTCGAAACCTGTGAAAAACACTTCCTATGATCATATTCAATCATCTCATCACTCTCAAACTTCAATATCAAAATCTCAACATTTTTCACCATTCATTTCTCAATCATTCATCTCATGTGATATCATGTATAAATTACAAATAAACATTCACTTTTACATTCATTAATACGATTTTTCATTATTTACATGAACCTCAAAATACATTCCATAACTTCAAATACATATGAGAAAATAGAAATTAGTTACAAAATGTCAAAATGAAACCTAGTGTCCTACCAATGCACTGTGGTCTGTGAGGTGACACGGACGCTATGCAGAACTGTGAACTGCCTTACCGAATCTGTGGTCTACTGGGCCTTCTGTCCAAATCTTCAGTACCTACGCGTCGCAAAAGCGACGCGCTAAGCATAAAGCTTAGTGGTGCCAATAATACAAGAAAATATAATATGCAAATAAAAAATAATAATTTCCTTGCTATTGTATTCATAAGAAATGAATAATTACTAACTTGTTGTTTAGTCGAGGGCTAATCATGTTTTATGATATTAACTTCTTCATGCATTTCGTTAATTATTTTCTTCATGATCTTGAGCTTCTTTGTATTTTTGTAATCATTCCTGATACTTAATTTTCGTATTTTCTTTAATAATCAGTTCAATCACAGTTATACTTTTCCATGCCCAAGTAACCTATCTTTGGACGGATGGATAACGGTCGTTGGCCTTTGGACACCGCGGTGCCTCGGGCCGTCATACCATGGGACGCAGAACGTCAACCACGTATGCAGTCAGTATGGCTAAAAAGCCATGATATCACATAATCGGGCATAAAAGCCATGAATACGGGCCTAAAGCCATGAATACGGGCATAAAGCCGTGAATACAGGCATAAAGCCTTTCGCAGTACTGCTAAAACAATACCCTATTGGCATGCCAAACTATCCAAACCAATCTTGTTAGGTATACTAGGGCATTTGATAATTTAAAATTCTTTAATATATTGTGCTTTATGACTTCATTATTTCATGATAAATTTCAATCATAATTCATACATTCATTTGATCATTTATATGATCACAATTCACATCAATTATCCTTTTATACCATTGTACTCAAAATACTTTTCCTCTTTACAATAATGAGAACTAATGTCTCATTCATACATTAATATAGTTCCTTTATTCATTCATTATGTTATTCATATTAATCACAATTCTAAACAATGGTTTACATGTGCCATTGTATTCAAAACATTTTTGCTTTTCTCATTTATACATTCAAGAATCTACTTATGTAATTTCAAATTTTATATTTCCAGTTGAGTTATTAATATTTTACGAATTCCATTTGTGATGGGCATATATGCCCTAACTATCTATTCACATCAATTAGGTGACTTATTTTTCATATTTCAAGTAATCCATGAATATTTCATGGATTTCAAATTTATGGCCTAAATTTCTTTTTTAACAATTTTGACTAGGATGCATAGTCCATATTTGTCATACAATTCTAAGCATTTAAGCTTAGAATTGGTTCTAGGTCTTCATCTTAATTCACTAATCATTTTGATTACTATTCACCATACTAGTCAACCAAAATGTTGATCTTTTTATACTTAATGGATATATTAATTCTAATTACACCAAGATCCCACATTTTGAGTTTTACATTTACTAGTATTAATTGCCAATTGCAATTTAAAGTCCCCTAGATGCATTTCTAATTTCAAATTTTGAATTTCAAGTTTTGGTGTCACTATTCACCTCATTGGTCAACAAAAATGTTGACTTTTACATAGACAATAGGTACATTGGTTTTAACACTCCCGATGTACCACATTTTGCATTTAAAACTTGTTGGAATCAATTACCAAATCCATTTCCAAGCTTATTTCAAGTTTTCATGTCACTATTCACTTTATTAGTCAACTAAAATGTTGACTTTTGCATAGAAAATATGTACATTGACTTTGGAACTTTAAACATACTACATTTTTCATTTAAAACTTGTTAGTTTTGGTCACTTTCTCAAAGCTTAGTTCATTTTGGCAAAATTGCCAATTTTAGGTTTTGGTGCTCCGAAGTTGCACTGTTTCATTGGTCGATTTACTGTTGGAATTTGACAAAACTTCCTTCATAGAAAATGTTCCTTATTTTGTCTAGTTGAATTGTTTTTTTTGAATCACTCCATTTGGAGTTTTGTAGCTCAAGTTATGGCCAAAATAATTTTACTGTTCACGTGCACTGTTCATACTGCAATCATGGGTTCTGGCAGATTTTGATCCAAATTTGGTCAGTAATTTGATCAAGTTAAGTTCCTAATTTGGTCTAACTTTCTTCATATGAAATGTTCTACTATGCCTTAGGTTTCCATCGGTTCAAGAATTTCCTAAATCCGAGTTTTCTAGAGAGAGTTATAGTCCTCCAAACATTGCTGCTCAAATGAAAATTCTGGAAATCTCAGTACAGTAAACTTCACTTTGATCAATGATTTGATTAGGTTCTGGTCATAATTTGGGGTAGGTTTCTTCATGAAAGTTATTTTTCTATGTCTTAACTTATTGCTGTAAATATTTCAGGTCAATTGATCATATCTACAGTGAGTTATGGCCAAATGAACAGTTACTGTTCATTTGGTCAATTCTGCAGGGGCTGTTGCAGGGTGTCCGGATTGGGGCCAAGTTTTGGTCCTCTTGCTTTGGTCTTTTGGGCATGGTTTCTTCAGAAAAAATGTGCCATTATAAGCCTAGTTTCATGTCCAGTTGGCCAAACACCAATTGGACCAACACAGCCCAAGTTATGGCAGTGCAAGTGGACTGAATTTTCAGTCCCTCTGCTTCTTGTCCTAGGGCAACTGCAACTTCACTTTGCAATCCTATTTTTCAGTCCATTTTATGGTCAACTTACCTAAGATGGTCACTAATTGACCATTAAAATGTGCTCTAACAATTTCCTAAGCCAAGTCAATTTTCACTCCCCAAAACCCTAGCTTCACATTAGGTTTTCTACAAAATGCCTTAGTTAGCATACCAACTTATTATTCTTATGTTTATAAACTTCCTACATGATTCTAGTTCACTTCAAGCTCATCAAAAACACTCCTTCCTATTCCTTCACTAGGGCAGCCAAAACTCATGTACACATACACATGAATTTTGTTCATTTAAATTACATTTTCTTACTAAATTCAAGTTCCATTTCATGAAATTAAAGAGTTTTAGGTATATAGTGCACTAACCTTGAATAGGGTAGTTTTTTTCCCAACTCAAACTTCTCTTTCTTTCCTCTTCTTGGCTGTCAAAAGCTTGTTTAAGGTGTAGGGTAAAATTTTAATGAAGTAGGGTTAGGGTTTTATGGTGAAACAAGGTAGGAAATTAAGCTTGCTTGATTGAACATCAATGGAGGGAGGAAGAAGAGAAACTCACGTTTTTGGCTGAAGAGAAGGCAGCTGGTTTTTGGTCTTCGTTGGTCTTTATTTAGCTCTTTTATTAGTTAGTCAAATGGTTACTTAATGGTGATTGGTTGGCAATTTTAAATGACATCACAATGATGTCATAAATAAGCTTTTTCTTCACTTTCTTTTCTTTCCTCCACTACTCATCTTCAATTTAATTTCTAGTAATGTTTATCCATATTTTATGTCATATTAATTATTTACTCAACTGGACAAGTCGGCCAAAAATCACCTCTGAAGGCGAAATGACCAAAATGCCCTCCGTTTGGCTTAACGGGTCAAAATTGTCTGTACCGATTGAAAAATTTTTCTAAATATTTTCTTGGCATTCTAATGCCATAGGAACCTCAATGACCCTTCTCTGGTGTCCCAAAAATTATTTTATGAATTTTTCTCCGGGTCTAGGGCTCCTCGTTGCGAGAACCGCAACTTACCTCTGATTACCCATCGCTTGGGCACCGGCTCATTTGACTTGGTTGTATTTTATTTCTAAAATTTTTACTAAATTTTTCTTAGTAATATTTGAGTTAATTATGGTTCCTGACTTTAGTTTAAATATTTTTCCAGAAGGTCTAGCTGTCCGGACCGACATCGTCACCTAGAGAGATGTGCGGAATTGCTACCGGAGGATGTTACAACTCTTCCTCTTATAAAAATTTCGTCCTCGAAATTTACTCGACATAAGCAAGCAGACTGCTACCTCTTTACTTCTACACCTTTCTGTGTTATCATACTTTACTTTCTCCTTAGTCTCAATCCTATCATTAAACAGTTCTGTACTCATCCTTTTTCATCTTAAATACAGTCTGCTTCTCATCTCCATTCGCTATCTCATTGTCTCTTCACTTTCTTATTCCATACCTTAACCTAAAATAAACGGGAAATACAGATCTGCAATAGTGTCGCCTCGACTTTTATGAATGCAATGCATGATATGCAATCTATCTAGGTCCAGAAACGCCTAAACCGCGCTCTGATACCACTAAATGTGACACCCCTTACCCGACTACAGTGTAGCCGAGCAAGTTATGCCACTCAGTGTGCCGAGCACTCTATTTTATCTTAATTCATTTTTATTCTTCCTTTTGAATATAACTTGTGTAATATAATTTATTTAAGCCATTTATCGAAATCATAATTTATTTGAAGTTCCGAGAATTTTATAGAAAATCCGGCAAAGTACAGGCTAAAAATGGAGAAAACAGTTCTTCGGAACCTGTGAAAAACACTTCCTATGATCATATTCAATCATCCCATTACTCTCAAACTTCAATATCAAAATCTCAACATTTTTCAACATTCATTTCTCAATCATTCATCTCATGTGATATCATGTATAAATTACAGATAAACATTCACTTTTACATTCATTAATACGATTTTTCATTATTTACATGAACCTCAAAATACATTCCATAAGTTCAAATACATATGAGAAAATAGAAATTAGTTACAAAATGTCAAAATGAAACCTAGTGTCCTACCAATGCACTGTGGTCTGTGAGGTGATACGGACGCTATGCAGAACTGTGAACTGCCTTACCGAATCTGTGGTCTACTGGGCCCTCTATCCAAATCTTCAGTACCTACGCGTTGCAAAAGCGACGCGCTAAGCATAAAGCTTAGTGGTGCCAATAATACAAGAAAATATAATATGCAAATAAAAAATAATAATTTCCTTGCTATTGTGTACATAAGAAATGAATAATTACCAACTTTTTGTTTAGTCGAGGGCTAATAATGTTTTATGATATTAACTTCTTCATGCATTTCGTTAATTATTTTCTTCATGATCTTGAGCTTCTTTGTATTTTTGTAATCATTCCTGATACTTAATTTTCATATTTTCTTTAATAATTAGTTCAATCACAGTTATACTTTTCCATGCCCAAGTAACCTATCTTTGGGCATTGGATCGATAACGGGTCATTGGCACTGGACACCGCGGTGCCTCGGGCCGTCATACCATGGGACGCAGAACGTCAACCACGTATGCAGTCAGTATGGCTAAAAAGCCATGATATCACATAATCAGGCATAAAAGCCATGAATACGGGCCTAAAGCCATGAATACGGGCATAAAGCCGTGAATACAGGCATAAAGCCTTTCGCAGTACTGCTAAAACAATACCCTATTGGCATGCCAAACTATCCAAACCAATCTTGTTAGGTATACTAGGGCATTTGATAATTTAAAATTCTTTAATATATTGTGCTTTATGACTTCATTATTTCATGATAAATTTCAATCATAATTCATACATTCATTTGATCATTTATATGATCACAATTCACATCAATTATCCTTTTATACCATTGTACTCAAAATACTTTTCCTCTTTACAATAATGAGAACTAATGTCTCATTCATACATTAATATAGTTCCTTTATTCATTCATTATGTTATTCATATTAATCACAATTCTAAACAATGGTTTACATGTGCCATTGTATTCAAAACATTTTTGCTTTTCTCATTTATACATTCAAGAATCTACTTATGTAATTTCAAATTTTATATTTCCAGTTGAGTTATTAATATTTTAATTCCATTTGTGATGGGCATATATGCCCTAACTATCTATTCACATCAATTAGGTGACTTATTTTTCATATTTCAAGTAATCCATGAATATTTCATGGATTTCAAATTTATGGCCTAAATTTCTTTTTAACAATTTTGACTAGGATGCATAGTCCATATTTGTCATACAATTCTAAGCATTTAAGCTTAGAATTGGTTCTAGGTCTTCATCTTAATTCACTAATCATTTTGATTACTATTCACCATACTAGTCAACCAAAATGTTGACCTTTTTATACTTAATGGATATATTAATTCTAATTACACCAAGATCCCACATTTTGAGTTTTACATTTACTAGTATTAATTGCCAATTGCAATTTAAAGTCCCCTAGATGCATTTCTAATTTCAAATTTTGAATTTCAAGTTTTGGTGTCACTATTCACCTCATTGGTCAACAAAAATGTTGACTTTTACATAGACAATAGGTACATTGGTTTTAACACTCCCGATGTACCACATTTTGCATTTAAAACTTGTTGGAATCAATTACCAAATCCATTTCCAAGCTTATTTCAAGTTTTCATGTCACTATTCACTTTATTAGTCAACTAAAATGTTGACTTTTGCATAGAAAATATGTACATTGACTTTGGAACTTTAAACATACTACATTTTTCATTTAAAACTTGTTAGTTTTGGTCACTTTCTCAAAGCTTAGTTCATTTTGGCAAAATTGCCAATTTTAGGTTTTGGTGCTCCGAAGTTGCACTGTTTCATTGGTCGATTTACTGTTGGAATTTGACAAAACTTCCTTCATAGAAAATGTTCCTTATTTTGTCTAGTTGAATTTCTTTTTTTGAATCACTCCATTTAGAGTTTTGTAGCTCAAGTTATGGCCAAAATAATTTTACTGTTCATGTGCACTGTTCATACTGCTATCATGGGTTCTGGTAGATTTTGATCCAACTTTGGTCAGTAATTTGATCAAGTTAAGTTCCTAATTTGGTCTAACTTTCTTCATATGAAATGTTCTACTATGCCTTAGGTTTCCATCGGTTCAAGAATCGCCTAAATCCGAGTTTTCTAGAGAGAGTTATAGTCCTCCAAACATTACTGCTCAAATGAAAATTCTAGAAATCTCAGTACAGTAAACTTCACTTTGCTCAATGATTTGATTAGGTTCTGGTCATAATTTGGGGTAGGTTTCTTCATGAAAGTTGTTTTTCTATGTCTTAACTTATTGCTGTAAAAATTTCAGGTCAATTGACCATATCTATAGTGAGTTATGGCTAAATGAACAGTTACTGTTCATTTGGTCAATTCTGCAGGGGCTGTTGTAGGGTGTCCGGATTGGGGCCAAGTTTTGGTCCTCTTGCTTTGGTCTTTTGGGCATAGTTTCTTCAGCAAAAATGTGCCATTATAAGCCTAGTTTCATGTCCAATTGACCAAACACCAATTGGACCAACACAGCCCATGTTATGGCAGTGCAAGTGGACTGAATTTTCAGTCCCTCTGCTGCTGTCCTAGGGCAGCCTGCAACTTCACTTTGCAATCCTATTTTTCAGTCCATTTTATGGTCAACTTACCTAAGATGGTCACTAATTAACCATTAAAATGTGCTCTAACAATTTCCTAAGCCAAGTAAATTTTCACTCCCCAAAACCCTAGCTTCACATTAGGTTTTCTACAAAATGCCTTAGTTAGCATACCAACTTATTATTCTTATGTTTATAAACTTCCTACATGATTCTAGTTCACTTCAAGCTCATCAAAAACACTCCTTCCTATTCCTTCACTAGGGCAGCCAAAACTCATGTACACATACACATGAATTTTGTTCATTTAAATTACATTTTCTTACTAAATTCAAGTTCCATTTCATGAAATTAAAGAGTTTTAGGTATATAGTGCACTAACCTTGAATAGGGTAGTTTTTTTCCCAACTCAAACTTCTCTTTCTTTCCTCTTCTTGGCTGCCAAAAGCTTGTTTAAGGTGTAGGGTAAAATTTTAAAGAAGTGGGTTTAGGGTTTTATGGTGAAACAAGGTTGGAAATTAAGCTTGCTTGATTGAACATCAATGGAGGGAGGAAGAAGAGAAACTCACGTTTTTGACAGAAGAGAAGGCAGCTGGTTTTTGGTCTTCGTTGGTCTTTATTTAGCTCTTTTATTAGTTAGTCAAATGGTTACTTAATGGTGATTCGTTGGCAATTTTAAATGACATCACAATGATGTCATAAATAAGCTTTTTCTTCACTCTCTTTTCTTTCCTCCACTACTCATCTTCAATTTAATTTCTAGTAATGTTTATCCATATTTTATGTCATATTAATTATTTACTCAACTGGACAAGTCGGCCAAAAATCACCTCTGAAGGCGAAATGACCAAAATGCCCTCCGTTTGGCTTAACGGGTCAAAATTGTCTGTACCGATTGAAAAATTTTTCTAAATATTTTCTTGGCATTCTAATGTAATAGGAACCTCAATGACCCTTCTCTGGTGTCCCAAAAATTATTTTATGAATTTTTCTCTGGGTCTAGGGCTCCTCGTTGCGAGAACCGCAACTTACCTCTGATTACCCATCGCTTGGGCACCGGCTCATTTGACTTGGTTGTATTTTATTTCTAAAATTTTTACTAAATTTTTCTTAGTAATATTTGAGTTAATTATAGTTCCTGACTTTAGTTTAAATATTTTTCCAGAAGGTCTAGCTATGGGACCGACACCAGACGATGAGATCGTATGGAATTGCTACCGGGAGGATGTTACAATATACCCATACACAGTACAAGTATGAAAGCAGTATCAAACTCAAACTATCTATATACAAGATAACTGTGCTATCTCAGGTCTAAAGATTATATGCACTGATATGATTTGTGACAAAACATTGACAAGAGTAAACTCCATGTGCTTGTCATAAGTGTCACTGGTTCGGCCTACTTATCATTTATAAGTGCCTATCAAGTTTGTTATATGGCTTGAGACTCACCATTCCATCTTATTTATATCTCATATAAATAACTTGGGAACAAACATGAATACAATCTTTCTGGATAAGTCATGTCCTTATTATGAAGTATCCTCGATTGTGAACCTATTTATGATACTTTGTGCTAGAAATATTGTCACTCATATTCTTAACAACTTAAGAATAATATTTCTAACAAAATATCAATGGACCTTTTCTATTACACATAAATATATTATATAAACGGAAAAGTGGAAATGCCTTTTATTAATAAAATATGTACAAGATACATACTAAATGATATGCTCTAGGGCATACTACTAACAATCTCCCACTAGCACTAGAGCCATTCATTACAATACCTTAGACCCATCTTCTCAAGATGTCGGTCTAGCGAGCTTATGACAAAGGCTTAGTGAATGGATCAATTTGAATTTTTCAGGTGATGTTATTTTCTGCATGACTATATCGCCTTGCCCAACTATATCTCGATAATGTGATAGTGCCTTTCTATGTGTTTGGATTTTGGGTGAGACCTTAGTTCCTTAGCTTTGCATGATCGCTCCATTGTTGTCACGATTAATGGAACTGGCGACTCAATGGAAGGAACTCTTGTAAGTTACATCACGAACTTTTTATCCAAGCGACTTCCTTTCTGACATCGATGCGAGAATATACTCGGCCTCTGTAGTGGAATCTGCGATGCGTGCTCTGTTTGGAACTCTTCCAACCGATCGCACCTCCATTACAAATAAACACATATCCAGAGGTAGACTTTCTATCATCGATATCGATTGGAAATCGAGAATCGGTATAACCATCCAATTGCAAGTCTCCACCTCCATAAATCAAGAATAAATCCTTAGTTCTTCTCAAGTACTTAAGGATATTCTTGTGACTATCGATGTTCCAAACCTGGATTGGATTGATACCTGCTAGTCAAACTAATAGCATATGCGATATCCAGCCTAGTACACAACATTGCATACATTAAACTTCCAATAGCCGAAGCATATGGAATCCTGGCCATCTTATCTCTTTCTTCAGGTGTCTTTGGAGACATCTCTTTAGAAATATGGATACCATGTCTCACTGGTAACAATTCTCTCTTGGAATCAAGCATGTTAAACCTCTTTAACACCTTTTCCAAGTATAGACTTTGGGATAAACCAATTATTCTTTTCGCTCTATCTCTATAGATGCGAATTCCAAGAATATAGGTTGCCTCCCCTAAGTCTTTCATGGAGAATGTATTTGACGACCATACCTTTATAGTCGTCAACATACCTGTGTCATTATCCATCAATAGTATGTCATCCGCATATAAGACAAGGAAAGTGATAGCACTGTCACTAACCTTCTTATATACACATGGCTCATCCTCATTTTTGATAAAACCAAAGGATTTAATGGCTTCATCAAAATGGATGTTCCAACTCCTCGAAGCTTGTTTCAACCCATAAATGGATCGCTTTAGCTTGCATACCTTGGAACCATCTTGGGATTCAAATCCCTTAGGTTGTTCCATGAAAATGTTTTCTTCAATGTATCCATTGAGAAAAGCTGTTTTGACATCCATCTGCCAAATCTCATAATCATAGTACGCAGCTATTGCTAATAAAATCCTAATTGATTTAAGCATGGCAACAGGCGAGAAAGTCTCCTCATAGTCGATTCCTTGCCTTTGGCGAAACCCTTTCGCTACTAGCCTTGCCTTATATGTATCTACCTTTCCATCAGAACCAATTTTCTTCTTGAAAACCCATTTGTTCCCTATAGGTATAATACCTTCAGGTGGGTCAACAAGATCCCAAACTTCATTCTTATACATGGAATCAATCTCGGATTTCATAGCATCAATCCATTTTGAAGAGTCTATATCTGATATAGCTTCTTTATAGGTAAGTGGATCATCTCCATGATCTACTTCTTCATGAGTAGACAACTCTTGTTCTTCTTCATGAAGAAAACCATATCTCACTGGTGGGTGAGATACCTTGGTTGTTCTACGAGGAACAGCTATAGATGTTTCATCAACGGGTATTGGTTGACTAGATGGATCTATATCCATCTGATCTGTTGGTTGGTCAAAATTCTCCAATTCTAACTCTATTTGCCTTCCTTTGCCTCCTTCTTGAACAAACAGTTGTTCAAGAAATATGGCATCTCTACTTATCACAACCTTTTGTGAAGTAGGCAAATAAAAATAATATCCAAAACTATCTTTTGGATATCCAACAAATCGACCTTTTCTGATTTGGTCTCCAATTTATCAGTGTTCAGCTTTTTGATATAAGCTGGACAACCCCAAATCTTAACATGCTTAAGACTTGGTTTTCTTCCATGCCATATCTCATAAGGTGTGGAAGAAACTAATTTTGATGGAATCCTATTCAGAATATACAAAGCTGATTCTAATGCAAATCCCCAAAAGAAGATTGGCATATCAGTATAGCTCATCATACTACGTACCATATCCAATAGGGTACAATTTCTCCTTTCAGATACACCATTCAGTTGTGGCGTTCCTGGAGGAGTCAGCTGAGAAACAATGCCATGCTCTCTCAAGTATTCATCAAATTCAGTACTCAAATATTCACCTCCACGATCTGATCGAAGAGCTTTAATACTCTTTCCTGTTTGATTTTCTACTTCAGATTTAAATTCTTTGAACTTTTCAAAAGATTCATGTTTGTATTTCATCAAATACAAATACCCAAACCTTGATTTATCATCAGTAAAGGTAATAAAATAATGAAAGCCCCCTCTAGCCATTTCTTTAAACGGACCACATACATCACTATGTATTAGTTCCAAAATTTTTTCAGCTCTTAGCCCTTGTCCAACAAAGGGTGATCTAGTCATTTTGCCCTGAAGGCAAGATTCACAAGTTGGAGTAGGCTCAGAGCCCAATGAGGATAGAATCCCCATTTTCTCCAATTTTGCAATCCTATCTTCTACAACATGACATAACCTTAAGTGCCAAATATATTTTGAACTTGAGTTGGTTTTCAGCATGGCATTGCATTCTTTTAGATCACTTGCATTCAATTTGTGTTTGTCATTATTATCCAAATAATAAAGACCATTATTCATATAACCCGAACCAATATATTTATTTCCAAAATAAATATTGCAAACATCATCAGTGAATTGAAATTCATAGCCATTTCTAGTCAAACTAGATATAGAAATGATGTTCTTAAAAGCATCAGGTACATATAAAATATTATCCAAACACAAAACATGTCCAAACATGTAAAAAGGTTTAGATCCTATGGCTAAAGCTTCAACAGTTGAGCCATTGCCAATCCGGACTCTAACATCTTGAGAACACAAGCTGCTACTATTTACTAGTTCCTGCATATCATTAGAAATGTGAGAACTGGAACCAGTAACTAAAACCCAAGCTGTTGATGAACTATGAGTATCATCAGAATCTAAATAACAAGATATGGACATACCTTCCGAAGGTGTATCCTTCTTGTCCTTCAGAGAAGTAAGATACTCTGGGCAGTTCCTTTTCCAGTGCCCATCCTTTTGGCAGTGGAAACACTTTCCTTTGCCTCCATCAGCTTTAGTCTTCCTTTTCTGTTCAGCTATTTTCTTGGAAGGACCAGGAATCTGAGGTTTCTTTTTCCTATTGCCCTTCTTCTTGTTAGACTTTCCAGCAGAAGAAGATGCAACCAAAGCTACCTCTTTTCCTTTATTGCCTGGCATATTCTTTTGGGCAATAACCAGCATGTTGAGTAAACCAGCTAAGGTGCATTCCTGTTTAGTCATATGGAAATTTGTCACAAAATTCCCAAAAGACTCAGGAAGGGACTGAAGGATCAAATCCGTCTGTAGTTGGAAATCCATGTTGAAGTCAAGATGTTCCAATTGCTCAATTAGTCGAATCATCTTGTGGACATGATCCCCAACATTCTGTCCCTCAGACATCCTCATACGGAATAGCTGTCTAGATATCTCATACCTAGCATTCCTGCTGTGCTTACCACACAACTCTTGTAGGTGAAGGAGGATCTCACTCACACTCTGCATGTTCTCATGTTGCTTCTGTAACTCATTACTCATGGTAGCAAGCATGTAACACTTAGCTCTAATATCATGCTCCTTCCACTTGTCCAAAGTATCATGTTCCTCTTGTGTGGCCTCTGGAGGTAAGGGACCAGGAACATTTGAATCTAGAACATATCCTATATGTTCAAAGTTCAGGATAAGTTTCAAATTTCTTAGCCAATCAGACAGATTAGGTCCTGTCAACCTATTGTGATCAAGTATGCTTGCAAGGATATTGGATGGTGGTGGTTGTTTTGTGCTCATTTTTATCAGAAAATTAACTGTAGAAAATAACCAGATTAATTAGTAAATGTATCATGTAATTAACCAAAATGATTATGGTCTTTTAATCAAATTGGTCCTCCCACTAACTTAACGAATCCTACACTTCCAAAGTAGAAAACGGAAATCCTAGTTGGATGGATTTCTAGTTGGTGATTGAATTCTTATAATTCTATTGATCATCCTCAAGTACATCCATTATTGGAATTACAATAAACTATAAGTGAGCAACTCTTTGCCCATCACATCTCATGTGAGGTTTAATCCTTTACCTAGCCCCTAATGCTCAAAATCTCAGGTACATCCTTTATTGACTTATCTTGCATTAGTTAAGTTGATCCCATTGAGCTAGTAATTATGCAAATAATTTTAATGTCCTCAGGTACATCCAATATTGGCCACTAAACCATTTACATATTTACAACATCTCATGCTTAACAATTATTCTAAAGAAAATCTCTTAAATAAATTGCATCTTATGCAACTATTTAAAATTTCTTAAAATAATTACCCCAATGGAGGGCCTATGTTATAATTACTTTAATTATAGCATTTCCAACTTAATCATTTGTTTGGAAGATTTTATGGTCATTCTATTTACTATTAAGGTCTCACTTTGCACATTATCCATTTAGCATGCATATATCATATAATTGCATACATTCCCATACATCTCATGCATTCATGGATAAGCAGTAAATATGGTATGATCATGGACTTTCTAAGGGATTCAATTCTGAGCCACCAAGAATTGAATCAGGGCATTCCTAGGTGCATTTCATTCATTCATTTTACAAGAGTTGCTGAAGGAGTACATAATCAACACTTGATCTTGAATTCCTCCCACTGGTCCCACCAATACTCTTGACCTCCTTGAACTTCTTGCAATCCAATATTACATAGTAATCCTTGGCATACCAAGGCGAATTTACAAGAACTTAAATAAATGAAATTACAACCCAAAAATTATTACAAACTTAATAATACATGCCCAAAATAAATTAAAATAAATTAATTAATTTACAATCCCAAAGAAACATAAAAGAAATAAATCCAATCATATTGGTCTTTTATAGTCCATAATCATCCATCATGCATATCACTATTTAACAATTAAATAAAACATACATACTTAAATTAAATTGAATATCTCATATTCAACTTAAAAATCCAGATTTGAATATGATTCAAATAAATTTAAAAATTCAGATTTGAATCTCATTCAAACAAATTTAAAAATTCAGATTTGAATCACATTCAAACAACTTTAAAAATTCAGATTTGAATCACATTCAAACATTTTTTAAAAAATCAGATTTGAATCACATTCAAATATTTTTTTAAAAATCATATCTGAATTTTATTCAATCAATTTTAAAAAATCAGATTTAAATATGATTCAAACAACTTTAAAAATTCATATTTGAATCACATTCAAACAACTTTTAAAATTCATATTTGAATCACATTCAAACAATTTTTAAAATTCTGATTTAACTCATAATTTAATTGTGTGATAAAAATTCTAATTAAACAATTTAATTAGACATAAAATGGATCTTAGATCATACAACAATTGCACATTCACCATCCATTTACCTTTGCACACCATTGTGATGCATCAACCATGCACACCATGGTGTTCATCATTTGTGCCGCCACCTTGACTTTGCAACCAGCAATAAACTTTTGATCTCATGATCAAACACACAATTAAATCATATAAACATCAATCTAAATGGCAAATATAGTGGCTCTGATACCAATTTTTGATTAAAATCTTCAATTGGTTGCATTTTCTTCTGCTGGAAAGTCCAACAAGAAGAAGGGCAATAAGAAAAAGAAACCTCAGATTCCTGGTCCTTCCAAGAAAATAGCTAAACAAAAAAGGAAGACTAAAGCTGATAAAGGCAAAGGAAAGTGTCTCCACTGCCAACAGGAAAGTGTTTCCATTACCAACAGGAAAGTGTTTCCATTGCCAGTAAGAAAGTGTTTCCACTGGCCAGAGTATAGCAATATAAATGAATGCAATGCCATGCTGAAAACCAACTCAAGTTCAAAATATATTTGGCACTTAAGGTTATGTCATGTTGCAAAAGATAGGATTGCAAAACTGGAGAAAATGGGGATTCTATCCTCATTGGGCTCTGAGCCGACTCCAACTTGTGAATCTTGCTTTCAGGGCAAAATGACTAGATCACCCTTTGTTGGACAGGGGCTAAAAGCAGAAAATATTTTGGAGCTAATACAGAGTGATGTATGTGGTCCATTTAAAGAAATGGCTAGAGGGGGCTTTCATTATTTTATTACCTTTACTGATGATAAATCAAGGTTTGGGTATTTGTATTTGATGAAAAACAAACATGAATTTTTTTTGAAAAATTCAAAGAATTTAAATCTGAAGTAGAAAATCAAACAGGAAAGAGTATTAAAGCTCTTCGATCAGATCGTGGAGGTGAATATTTGAGTACTGAATTTGATGAATACTTGAGAGAGCATGGCATTGTTTCTCAGCTGACTTCTCCAGGAACGCCACAGCAGAAATCAGCTTGTATCAAAAAGCTGAACACTGATAAATTGGAGACCAGATCAGAAAAAAGGTCGATTTGTTGGATATCCAAAAGATAGTTTTGGATATTATTTTTATTTGCCTACTTCACAAAAAGGTTGTGATAAGTAGAGATGCCACATTTCTTGAACAACAGTTTGTTCAAGAAGGAGGCAAAGGAAGGCAAATAGAGTTAGAATTGGAGAATTCTGACCAACCAACATATCAGATGGATATAGATCTATCTAGTCAACCTATACCCGTTGATGAAACATCTACAGCTGTTCCTCGTAGAACAACCAGGGTATTTCACCGACCAGTGAGATATGGTTTTCTTCATGAAGAAGAACAAGAGTTGTCTACTCATGAAAAAGTAGATCATGGAGATGATCCACTTACCTATGAAGAAGCTATATCAGATATAGACTCTTCAAAATGGATTGATGCTATGAAATCCGAGATTGATTCCATGTATAAGAATCAAGTTTGGGATCCTGTTGACCCACCTGAAGGTATTATACCTATAGGGAACAAATGGGTTTTCAAGAAGAAAATTGGTTCTGATGGAAAGGTAGAGACCTATAAGGCAAGGCTAGTAGCGAAAGGGTTTCGCCAAAGGCAAGGAATCGACTATGAGGAGACTTTCTCGCCTGTTGCCATGCTTAAATCAATTAGGATTTTATTAGCAATAGCTGCGTACTATGATTATGAGATTTGGCAGATGGATGTCAAAACAACTTTTCTCAATGGATACATTGAAGAAAACATTTTCATGGAACAACCTAGGGGATTTGAATCCCAAGATGGTTCCAAGGTATGCAAGCTAAAGCGATCCATTTATGGGTTGAAACAAGCTTTGAGGAGTTGGAACATCCGTTTTGATGAAGCCATTAAATCCTTTGGTTTTATCAAAAATGAGGATAAGCCATGTGTATATAAGAAGGTTAGTGACATTGCTATCACTTTCCTTGTCTTATATGTGGATGACATACTATTGATGGGTAATGACACAGGTATGTTGACAACTATAAAGGTATGGTTGTCAAATACATTATCCATGAAAGACTTAGGGGAGGCAACCTATATTCTTGGGATTCGCATCTATAGAGATAGAGCGAAAAGAATAATTGGTTTATCCCAAAGTCTATACTTGGAAAAGGTGTTAAAGAGGTTTAACATGCTTGATTCCAAGAGAGGATTGTTACCAGTGAGACATGGTATCCATCTTTCTAAAGAGATGTCTCCAAAGACACCTGAAGAAAGAGATAAGATGGCCAGGATTCCATATGCTTCGGCTATTGGAAGTTTAATGTATGCAATGTTGTGTACTAGGCCGGATGTCGCATATGCTGTTAGTTTGACTGACAGGTATCAATCCAATCCAGGTTTGGAACACTAGATAGCTGTCAAGAATATCCTTAAGTACTTGAGAAGAACTAAGGATTTATTCTTGATTTATGGAGGTGGAGACTTGCAATTGGATGGTTATCTCGATTCTCGATTTCCAATCGATATCGATGATAGAAAGTCTACCTCTGGATATGTGTTCATTTGTAATAGAGGTGCTCAATTGGAAGAGTTCCAAAGCAGAGCACGCATTGCAGATTCCACTCTGAGGCAGTATATTCTTTGCATCGAGATCTTTGCAAAGGAAGCTGTTTGGATAAAGAAGTTCTTGACAGAACTTACAGTAGTTCCTTCTATTGAGTCAGCAGTTCCATTACACTGTGACAACAATGGAGTAGTCATACAGGCTAAGGAACTAAGGTCTCACCCAAAATCCAAACACATAGAAAGGCACTACCACATTATCAGACATATAGTTGGGCAAAGGCGATATAGCCATGCAGAAAAATAGCATCAGCTGAAAATCCAGCTGATCCATGCACTAAGCCTTTGTCACAAGCTTAGTTAGACCGACATCTTGAGAAGATGGGTCTAAGGTATTGTAATGAATGGCTCTAGTGCTAGTGGGAGATTGTTAGTAGTATGCCCTAGAGCATATCATTTAGTATGTATCTTGTACATATTTTTATTAATAAAAGGCATTTCCACTTTTCCATTTACATAATATATTTATGTGTAATAGAAAAGGTCCATTGATATTTTGTTAGAAATATTATTCTTAAGTTGTTAAGAATATGAGTGACAATATTTCTAGCACGAAGTATCATAAATAGGTTCACAATCGAGGATACTTCATAATAAGGACATGACTTATCCAGAAAGATTGTATTCATGTTTGTTCCCAAGTTATTTATATGAGATATAAATAAGATGGAATGGTGAGTCTCATGCCATATAACAAACATGATAGGCACTTATAAATGATAAGTAGGCCGAACCAGTGACACTTATGACAAGCACATGGGGTTTACTCTTGTCAATGTTTTGTCATAAATCATATCAGTGCATATAATCTTTAGACCTGAGATAGCACAGTTATCTTTTATATAGGTAGTTTGAGTTTGATACTGCTTTCATACTTGTACTGTGTATGGGTATATGGGCATGTGTTGGCTCCTACTAGTTATATATGGAGGTAGGTGTTGATCAAGATGGATTCTGTTCCTCTAAGTAAATAGAGATAAAATCCTATGTTCATTTAATTGTTCTTGATGTTTCAAGTTCCTGGCCAGGACAGATAGATTTATTCAGAAAAGAGTTTCTGATGAGAAAATCTTTTTAATCAAGAACTGGAATTAAAAGAGAACATAATATTCATAGCAAATGGAGTTTGACATAAACCATGACTCCAGCTTGAGTTGGGATTTTGTAACGGAGAGATTCTAGTGCATGGTAACATATGATTATAGGTTCATTTAACGTAAACCTTATTACTAATTGAGTGGCCATGGCATGCTATGCTAGGTGTTAACCATGGTCTATGAGGTTCATAAAATGATTTAGAGAATTCATTTATGGTAAGAAAGAGTTCTGATGATATTAAGAGTTGATATCATGTCTCATTGCCAATTAGTGATGAGCCTAGCAAGTCACACACATACACAAGTTATCACCTATTTAAATATGATTTAATTAATTAATTAAAGAGTTTAATTGATTAATTAAATAGGTTTGGTTTGCAATTAGATTGCAAAGTCCCTAGCATGACTTGAAACCAAATCTAGATTATTGGATGTATAATATAGGTTAAATTTATATTTAAAGTGTTTAAATATGAATTTAATTAATGAGAAATTAATTAATAGAGATTAATTAATTAATTTATATTTGATATAAATTAATTAGAAGAAGAAAATAATTATTTTGGGTTAAGAACTCAAAATAAAGACACAGGGGCATTTTGGTCATTTTACAGTGTGACACGTGGCACTATGACATGGTGACACATGGCATAACACATAAGCTTGCCAAATGTTTTTTTTTAATCATGTAAGATGATTAAAATCAAGATTAAATATAGGCTTGACACTTGGCACAATGTGATTGGGTCACTTAAACCTAGAGCTAATCAAAGGGTGACATGTGGCAAGGGTTTAATGTGTTAACCTAGCTATTTAAGTGTTGTTATGAGAAAATAAATCACAACCAACAGCCACACTCCTTTGTCACGCCACTTTGAGGGTTTTTATCTCTTCTTCTTCATCTCTTATCAATTCAAAGAGATTAGCCATCAATCTCTTCAATTAAGAACACTAGGAATTGTTTCTAGTGTCCTGTTTACATCTCCAATCTTTTAAAAGGCAGAACTTGAATTTCTAATTAATAGAAAAAGCTTTAGAGGCTGTTCAAGGGCTGCCATAGGTGTTCTTGGTGTGGACAAGCTAGAGGGACAATGTGACACCCCTTACCCGACTACAGTGTAGCCGAGCAAGTTATGCCACTCAGTGTGCCGGAGCACTCTATTTTATCTTAATTCATTTTTATCATAGTTTTGAAAATAATTTGTGAAATATAATTCATTTATTGAAATTGTAATTTATTTGAGGTTCCAAAAATTTTTAAAGAAAATCCGGCAGAGTATCGGCTAAAAATGGAGAAAACCGTTCTTCTGAACCTGTGAAAAACACTTCCTATATTCTTATTCATTCATCTCAACTCCATTTATCAAAATCTCAATATTTTTCAGTTCACATTCATTTCTCAATCATTCATTTCATGTGATAATCATATATATATCACAGATAAACATTCACTTTTTCATTTACAAACACAATTCTCATTATTTACATGAGCATCAAATTACATTTCATAAGTTCATTTACACATGAGAAAATAAGATCAATTACAAAATACCAAAATGACACCTAGTGTCCTACCAATGCAATCAGAGTCTGTGAGGTGACACGGACACTATGCAGAATCGCAGGATGGACTTACCCAACTGTGGTCTCACTCTCGATCAAGATCTTCGCACCTCACGCTGCAAAGCGACGCGCTAAGCATAAAGCTTAGTGGTGCAAATAATAAAATAGAAAGAAATAATATGCAAATAAAAATCATAATTTCTTAGCCATTGTGTTCACAAGAACTGAATAATTACCAACTTAATGTTTAGTCGAGGGCTAATTACGTTTTATGATATTAACTTCTTCATGCATTTTGTTTATTTATTTTCTTCATGATCTTGAGTTTCTTTGTATTCTATCGTAATCATTTCTGATATTTAATTTTTATATTTTCTTTAACAATCAGTTCAATTACAGTTATACTTTTCCATGCCCAAGTAACCTATACAAATTGACCGGACTGGATAAACGGGTAAACTAGCACTGGGTACTAGGTACCTCGGGCCGTCACACCATCGGTCACAATGTGTCTCCCGGTGTGCAAACAGAATGGCTAATAAGCCATATAAGCAATAAGGCATAAAGCCAAGTAAAACATCATAATCAGTATAGCCATAGGCTATCACATCACAGAATGGCAATGAAGCCATACATCATACGCAGTACTGCTATCAGAACCCTATTGGCATGCCAACCTATCCAAACCAATCACATTAGGCCTACTAGGGTATTTAATACTTTTGAATTATTCAATTTTTGAATTTCAAGTTTTTATGTCACTATTCACTTCAATAGTCAACAAAAAGTTGACTTTTGCATAGATCATAGGTGCATTGGTTTTAACACTCCCAATGTACCACATTTTGCATTTAAAACTTGTTGGTTTTGGTCACTTTCTCAAAGCTTAGGTCATTTTGGCAAAATTGCCAATTTTCGGTTTTGGTGCTCCGAAGTTGCACTGTTCTATTAGTTGATCTACTGTTGGAATTTGACAAAACTTCCTTCATAGAAAATGTTCCTTATTTTGTCTAGTTGAAGTTCTTTTTTTGAATCACTCCATTTGGAGTTTTGTAGCTCAAGTTATGGCCAAAATAAGTTTACTGTTCACGCAATCGCTCATGCTGCACTTTTGGGTTTTGGCAGATTTTGGTCCAAATTTGGTCAGTAATTTGACTAAGTTAAGTTCATAATTTGGTCTAACTTTCTTCATATGAAATGTTCTACTATGCCTTATGTTTCCATCGGTTCAAGAATCGCCTAAATCCGAGTTTTCTAGAGAGAGTTATAGCCATCCAAACATTACTGCTCAAATTAAAATCTGCAGAGTTGCAAGTTTGAACAGTGACTGTGACTGCCATTTGGGTTAGGTTCTGGTCATAATTTGGGGTAGGTTTCTTCATTAAAGTTTTTTGTATATGTCTTAACTCTTTGCTGTAAGAATTTCAGGTCAATTGACCAAATCTACAGTGAGTTATGGCCAAATGAACAGTTACTGTTCATTTGGTCATTCTGCAGGGGCTGTTTGCAGGGTATCCGGATTGGGGCCAAGTTTTGGTCCTCTTGCTTTGGTCTTTTGGACATGGTTTCTTCAGCAAAAATGTGCCATTATAAGTCTAGTTTCATTTCCAATTGGCCAAACACCAATTGGACCTACACAGCCAAAGTTATGGCTGTCTAAGTGGGCTGGACTCACAGCCTCCCTGCTATTGTCACTAGGCAGCCTACCACTTTGGTTTGTAACACTCTAGTACACTTCAATTTATGATTAACTTACCTCAAATGGTCAATAATTGACCATTAGAATGTTATTTAACAATTTCATAAGCCAAATCAAAATTTCACTCCTCAAAACCCTAATTCCCACTATAAATGTTCACAACATACCTTAATTAATCACTTTCATTCCTTACATATATATATATACCTTAAAACATACTCTCTAGTTCACTCTAAGTCCATCAAAACAATCTAATTCATTCCTTCCTTAGGGCTGCCAAAAATTCATGGTATACATACACATGAATTTAGTCCATTTAATTTACCATTTCATATCAATTTCAAGTTCCTAACATGAAATAAAAGGAATACTTGCATAAATAAGCACTAACCTCACTTGTGACCTAACTTGGACTTGCCCAACTTCAAAATTTCCTCAAATTTCTGCTGCCTTATGCTTCCTCAAGGTTTAGGGATAATTTTTTGTGAAGGAAGTTCAGGGTTTTGGGGTGGAGAGCTTAGGGAAAATCAAGCTTTGAACAAGAGCTTTCATGGAGTTTTTTTCTTCTCTCTCTCTCTCTCAACGTTTCTGCAGCCCAAAGATGAAGATGGTTGTCCACTTTTTCCAATTTTTATCTCCTTTTATTCATGTTTAAGTAGTTTATAATGATGTGTCAAAATTTGGTTGGGTGAAAATATTTTAATTGCATCATGCTCATGTCATAAATATGACTTTTATTTCATTTTCTTTTTTTTTTTTTTCTTTTCTACTCATTTTCAATTTAATTTTTAACAATATTTATTCATATTTTAGATCATAATAATTATTTACTCAACTGGACAAGTCGGCCAAAAATCGCCTCTGAAGGCGAAATGACCAAAATGCCCTCCGTTTGGCTTAACGGGTCAAAATTGTCTGTACCGATTGAAAAATTTTTCTAGGTATTTTCTTGGCATTCTAATGCCATGGGAACCTCAATAACCCTTCTCTGGAGTCCCAAAAATTATTTTATAATTTTTCCCCCGAGTCTAGGGCTCCTCGCTGCGAGAACCGCAACTTCCCTCTGGTTACCCATCGCTAGGGCACCGGCTCGTTTAACTTGGTTGTATTTTATTTCAAAAATTTTTACTAAATTTTTCTTATTAATATTTGAGTTAATTATGATTCCCGACTTTAGTCTAAATATTTTTCCGGACGTTCTAGCTATCCGGACCGACACCGGTCACCGGAACAGTAGAATGTACGGAGTTACTACAGGAAGGGTGTTACAACTCTTCCCCTCTAATTTAAATTTCGTCCTCGAAATTTACCTGACTTAAGTAATCGAGGAGTTGCTACGTCCTTGTTTCTTCACTTCCTTGTATCGCCTCATCAGTGTCTGGGTTTGGCTCTTCCTGAGCTTCCATAGCATATACTTGTGGTGCCACCCTGACTTCGGGCTTTTCAACCGCTCTCGAAACAATCTTCGTGTAATGTCACCGTTTCGCTCTACCCGATCTTTTACCCCTTTGAACTATAGGGGAAGGTCTATCAACTTGTACCGGAGCTATTGAACCACTCCTCTGAGGGCAATCTCTTATGAAATGATCCGTAGCCCCACATTTGAAACACTCTCCAGTTAATAGTCGACACTCCCTCTCGTGTCTTCTACCACAATGCATACATTCGGGCTTTGGGGTTGATCCTTGTTATTGTGCCCGGGAACTAGCTATAGATATTCCAATCGCCTCTGTGGCCCCGTGTCCGATCTTGTGAACTAGAACCCTTAAACTTCTTACTATCGGTTGGTATACTTGACTGCCCCGGCCCCTTTCTCGTCTCTCCCTTCCGGTCCGCTTCACCGATTCTTACCTTTTCAACCTTTATTGCGCCTTCCACTAGCTTGGTAAATTCTATGATTCCCAAGGCGTTGAGCTGGATCTTGATGTTGTCATTTAGTCCCTCTTCAAATCTCTTGCACCTTTCACTTCATTAGGGACTATCTCCCTTCCATAGCGGCTCAATCTTACGAATTCCTTCTCATATTCGGCCACCGACAACCGCCTCGCCAAAGTTAATAAACTCTCTTCTTCTCTCTTCTAGGTATACATTACCCACATATTTCTTCTTAAATTCTGAAAGAAAGAAGTCCCAAGTTACTGACTTCTCGCTGCACTTCATCGACACGATGTCCAACCATTCGTAGGAATCATCTTGTAACAAGGATAAACCAGCTTCTAAGTTCTGCTCTGGGGTGCAGTGGAGTTGTTTTAAGACTCTGCCCTTTCTGTTCAACCAATTTTCAGCTGCAACAAAGTCATCTTCTCTTGCCATAGAAATCCACTGCTCCAAACTTTCTTAGCCTTTCCAGATGTGATTTCTGCTGTGGAGCTGGTGGCGGTGGTGGTGCTGGCATTACCCCGGCCATTTGTCTAAAGAAATTGGCCATTTGCTGAAACATGGCCTGTGGAGGCCGAGCAGCTCGCTGAGCTGGCGGAGCGCATTCTCTCATGCCCCTCAGCCTCACCGCCGGTGGAGCATGACTCTCCACTTCCTCCTCGACTGCTCTCTGAGATGAAGGGTCCATATCCTATTCAAAATAAGAAAGATAAACAGATCTGCATTAGTGTCACCTCGACTCTTACAAATGCAATGCATGGTATGGACTCAATCTAGGCCCAGAAACGCCTAAACCGTGCTCTGATACCACTAAATGTGACACCCCTTACCCGACTACAGTGTAGCCGAGCAAGTTATGCCACTCAAGCAGTCTGAGCACTCTATTTTATATTAATTCATTTTTATCATAGTTTTGAAAATAATTTGTGAAATATAATTCATTTATTGAAATTGTAATTTATTTGAGGTTCCGAAAATTTTTAAAGAAAATCCGGCAGAGTACCGGCTAAAAATGGAGAAAACCGTTCTTCGAAACCTGTGAAAAACACTTCCTATATTCTTATTCATTCATCTCAACTCCATTTATCAAAATCTCAATATTTTTCAGTTCACATTCATTTCTCAATCATTCATTTCATGTGATAATCATATATATATCACAGATAAACATTCACTTTTTCATTTACAAACACAATTCTCATTATTTACATGAGCATCAAATTACATTTCATAAGTTCATTTACACATGAGAAAATAAGATCAATTACAAAATACCAAAATGACACCTAGTGTCCTACCAATGCAATCAGAGTTTGTGAGGTGACACGGACACTATGCAGAACTGCAGAATGGACTTACCCAATCTGTGGTCTACTGGCTCTCGATCAGTATCTTCAGTACCTACGCGTTGCAAAAGCGACGTGCTAAGCATAAAACTTAGTGGTGCAAATAATAAAATAGAAAGAAATAATATGCAAATAAAAATCATAATTTCTTAGCCATTGTGTTCACAAGAACTGAATAATTACCAACTTAATGTTTAGTCGAGGGCTAATTACGTTTTATGATATTAACTTCTTCATGCATTTTGTTTATTTATTTTCTTCATGATCTTGAGTTTCTTTGTATTCTATCGTAATCATTTCTGATATTTAATTTTCGTATTTTCTTTAACAATCAGTTCAATTACAGTTATACTTTTCCATGCCCAAGTAACCTATACAAATTGACCGGATCGATAAACGGGTAAACTAGCACTGGGTACTGTGTACCTCGGGCCGTCACACCATCGGTTACAATGTGTCTCCCGGGGTGCAAACAGAATGGCTAATAAGCCATATAAGCAATAAGGCATAAAGCCAAGTAAAACATCATAATCAGTATAGCCATAGGCTATCACATCACAGAATGGCAATGAAGCCATACATCATATGCAGTACTGCTATCAGAACCCTATTGGCATGCCAACCTATCCAAACCAATCACATTAGGCCTACTAGGGCATTTGATACTTTTGAATTCTTCAATTTTTGAATTTCAAGTTTTTATGTCACTATTCACTTCAATAGTCAACAAAAAGTTGACTTTTGCATAGATCATAGGTGCATTGGTTTTAACACTCCCAATGTACCACATTTTGCATTTAAAACTTGTTGGTTTTGGTCACTTTCTCAAAGCTTAGGTCATTTTGGCAAAATTGCCAATTTTCGGTTTTGGTGCTCCGAAGTTGCACTGTATATTTGGTCGATCTACTGTTGGAATTTGACAAAACTTCTTGCATAGAAAATGTTCCTTATTTTGTCTAGTTGAATTTCTTTTTTTGAATCACTCCATTTGGAGTTTTGTAGCTCAAGTTATGGCCAAAATAAGTTTACTGTTCACGCAATCGCTTATGCTGCACTTTTGGGTTTTGGCAGATTTTGGTCCAACTTTGGTCAGTAATTTGACCAAGTTAAGTTCATACTCTGGTCTAACTTTCTTCATATGAAATGTTCTACTATGCCTTAGGTTTCCATCGGTTCAATAATCGCCTAAATCTGAGTTTTTTAGAGAGAGTTATAGCCATCCAAACATTACTGCTCAAATTAAAATCTGCAGAGTTGCAGGTTTGAACAGTAACTATGACTGCCATTTGGGTTAGGTTCTGGTCATAATTTGGGGTAGGTTTCTTCATTAAAGTTGTTTTTCTATGTCTTAACTTGTTGCTATAAAAATTTCAGGTCAATTGACCAAATCTACAGTGAGTTATGGCCAAATGAACAGTTACTGTTCATTTGGTCATTCTGCAGCGGCTGTTTGCAGGGTATCCGGATTGGGGCCAAGTTTTGGTCCTCTTGCTTTGGTCTTTTGGACATGGTTTCTTCAGTAAAAATGTGCCATTATAAGTCTAGTTTCATGTCCAATTGGCCAAACACCAATTGGACCTACACAGTCAAAGTTATGGCTGTCTAAGTGGGCTGGACTCACAGCCTCCCTACTGCTGTCACTAGGCAGCCTACCACTTTGGTTTGTAACACTCTAGTACACTTCAATTTATGATTAACTTACCTAAAATGGTCACTAATTGACCATTAGAATGTTCTTTAACAATTTCATAAGCCAAATCAAAATTTCACTCCTCAAAACCCTAATTCCCACTATAAATGTTCACAACATACCTTAATTAATCACTTTCATTCCTTACATATATATATATATATATACCTTAAAACATACTCTCTAGTTCACTCTAAGTCCATCAAAACAATCTAATTCATTCCTTCCTTAGGGCTGCCAAAAATTCATGGTATACATACACATGAATTTAGTCCATTTAATTTACCATTTCATATCAATTTCAAGTTCCTAACATGAAATAAAAGGAATACTTGCATAAATAAGCACTAACCTCACTTGTGACCTAACTTGGACTTGCCCAACTTCAAAATTTCCTCAAATTTCTGCTGCCTTATGCTTCCTCAAGGTTTAGGGATAATTTTTTGTGAAGGAAGTTTAGGGTTTTGGGGTGGAGAGCTTAGGGAAAATCAAGCTTTGAACAAGAGCTTTCATGGAGTTTTTTTCTTCTCTCTCTCTCTCAACGTTTCTGCAGCCCAAAGATGAAGATGGCTGTCCACTTTTTCCAATTTTTATCTCCTTTTATTCATGTTTAAGTAGTTTATAATGATGTGTCAAAATTTGGTTGGGTGAAAATATTTTAATTGCATCATGCTCATGTCATAAATATGACTTTTATTTCATTTTCTTTTCTTTTCTTTTCTACTCATTTTCAATTTAATTTTTAACAATATTTATTCATATTTTAGATCATAATAATTATTTACTCAACTGGACAAGTCGGCCAAAAATCGCCTCTGAAGGCGAAATGACCAAAATGCCCTCCGTTTGGCTTAACGGGTCAAAATTGTCTGTATCGATTGAAAACTTTTCTAGGTATTTTCTTGGCATTCTAATGCCATGGGAACCTCAATAACCCTTCTCTGGAGTCCCAAAAATTATTTTATAATTTTTCCCCCGAGTCTAGGGCTCCTCGCTATGCGAACCGCAACTTCCTCTCGTTACCCATCGCTAGGCACCGCCATTGCTTAACTTGGTTGTATTTTATTTCAAAAATTTTTACTAAATTTTTCTTATTAACATTTGAGTTAATTATGATTCCCGACTTTAGTTTAAATATTTTTCCGGACGTTCTAGCTATCCGGACCTACACCGGTCACCGGAACAGTAGAATGTACGGAATTACTACGGGGAGGGTGTTACAGACAACATTTGGTGTCCTGAAGATGAATCTCAAAGACGCAGACACGCTGCAGTGCATCAAGAGGTTAGTGTAATCGTTCTTGATTTAATCTAGGGTTCTAAAATTAATCTGATTAATTTTAAAATCTTAAATGGCAAATACATATCCAAAAACATATTAAAAGAGTTTTAATATGTTGTTTATCATTGAAATCAAATAGATAAAAATAAATCTTGCATGGTGCATGTGACCCTAGGTGAAATTTTTGAATTCAATGGTATAATCTTGTGTTTTTCACGCTTCCGTTCCTTCAATTGGTATCAGAGCCACTATATTTGCCATTTAGATTGATGTTTATATGATTTAATTGTTTGTTTGATCATGAGATCAAAAGTTTATTGCTGGTTACAAAGTCAAGGTGGCGGCATAAATGAAAAAACACCATCAATGGTGCACATGGTTTGGCTTCCATGGGTGGTTTAAGGTTTGGCTTTTAATTCTGCAATTGTTGTATGATCTAAGGCCTATTCTTTGACTAATTAAAGTGTTTAATTAGTAGTTTTTATCACACAATTAAATTATGATTCAAATCAGAATTTTAAAAATTGTTTGAATGTGATTCAAATCTGAATTTTAAAAGTTGTTTGAATGTGATTCAAATCTGAATTTTTAAAGTTGTTTGAATCATATTTAAATCTGATTTTTTAAAATTGATTGAATAAAATTCAGATCTGATTTTTAAAAAAATGTTTGAATGTGATTCAAATATGATTTTTAAAAAAATGTTTGAATGTGATTCAAATCTGATTTTTTAAAAAATGTTTGAAAGTGATTCAAATCTGAATTTTTGAAGTTGTTTGAATGTGATTCAAATCTAAATTTTTAAACTTGTTTGAATGAGATTCAAATCTGAATTTTTAAATTTATTTGAATAATATTCAAATCTGGATTTTTAAGTTGAATATGAGATATTCAATTTAATTTAAGTATGTATGTTTTATTTAATTGTTAAATAGTGATATGCATGATGGATGATCATGGACTATAAAAGACCAATGTGATTGGATTTATTTCTTTTATGTTTCTTTGGGATTGTAAATTAATTAATTTATTTTAATTTATTTTGTGCATGTATTATTAAGTTTGTAATAATTTTTGGGTTGTAATTTCATTTATTTAAGTTCTTGTAAATTCGCCTTGGTATGCCAAGGATTACTATGTAATATTGGATTGCAAGAAGTTCAAGGAGGTCAAGAGCATTGGTGGGACCAGTGGGAGGAATTCAAGGTCAAGTGTTGATTATGTACTCCTTCAGCAACTCTTGTAAAATGAATGAATGAAATGCACCTAGGAATGCCCTGATTCAATTCTTGGTGGCTCAGAATTGAATCCCTTAGAAAGTCCATGATCATACCATATTTACTGCTTATCCATGAATGCATGAGATGTATGGGAATGTATGCAATTATATGATATATGCATGCTAAATGGATAATGTGCAAAGTGAGACCTTAAAAGTAAATAGAATGACCATAAAATCTTCCAAACAAATGATTAAGTTGGAAATGCTATAATTAAAGTAATTATAACATAGGCCCTCCATTGGGGCAATTATTTTAAGAAATTTTAAATAGTTGCATAAGATGCAATTTATTTAAGAGATTTTCTTAAGAATAATTGTTAAGCATGAGATGTTGTAAATATGTGAATGGTTTAGTGGCCAATATTGGATGTACCTAAGGACATTAAAATTATTTGCATAATTACTGGCTCAATGGGATCAACTTAACTAATGCAAGATAAGTCAATAATGGATGTACCTGAGATTTTGAGCATTAGGGGCTGGGTAAAGGATTGAACCTCACATGAGATGTGATGGGTAAAGAGTTGCTCACTTATAGTTTATTGTAATTCCAATAATGGATGTACCTGAGGATGATCAATAGAATTATAAGAATTCAATCACCCACTAGAAATCCATCCAACTAGGATTTCCGTTTTCTACTTTGGAAGTGTAGGATTCGCTAAGTTAGTGGGAGGACCAATTTGATTAAAAGACCATGATCATTTTGGTTAATTACATGATACATTTACTAATTAATCTGGTTATTTTCTGCAGTTAATTTTCTGATAAAAATGAGCACAAAACAACCATCACCATCCAATATCCTTGCAAGCAATACTTGATCACAATAGGTTGACAGGGCCTAATCTGTCTGATTGGCTAAGAAATTTGAAACTTGTCCTGAACCTTGAACATATAGGATATGTTCTAGATTCAAATGTTCTTGGTCCCTTACCTCCAGAGGCCACACAAGAGGAACATGACACGTTGGACAAGTGGAAGGAGCATGATATGAGAGCTAAGTGTTACATGCTTGCTTCCATGAGTAATGAGTTACAGAAGCAACATGAGAACATGCAGAGTGCGAGTGAGATCCTCTTCACCTACAAGAGTTGTATGGTGAGCACAGCAGGAATGCTAGGTATGAGATATCTAGACAGCTATTCTGTATGAGGATGTCTGAGGGACAGAATTTTGGGGATCATGTCCACAAGATGATTCGGCTGATTGAGCAGTTGGAATATCTTGACTTCAACATGGATTTCCAACTACAGACGGATTTAATCCTTCAGTCCCTTCCTGGGCCTTTTGGGAAATTTTGTGACAAATTTCCATATGACTCAATAGGAATGCACCTTAGCTGGTTTACTCAACATGCTGGTTATTGCCCAAAAGAATATGCCAGGCAATAAAGGAAAAGAGGTAGCTTTGGTTGTATCTTCTTCTGCTGGAAAGTCCAACAAGAAGAAGGGCAATAAGAAAAAGAAACCTCAGATTCCTTGTCCTTCTAAGAAAATAGCTAAACAGAAAAGGAAGACTAAAGCTGATGAAGGCAAAGGAAAGTTTTTCCACTGCCAACAGGAAAGTGTTTCCATTGCCAATAGGAAAGTGTTTCCATTGCCAGTAAGAAAGTGTTTCCACTGGTCATAGTATAGCAATCTAAATGAATGCAATGCCGTGGTGAAAACCAACTCAAGTTCAAAATATATTTGGCACTTAAGGTTATGTCATGTTGCAGAAGATAGGATTACAAAATTGGAGAAAATGGGGATTCTATCCTTATTGGACTCTGAGCCTACTCCAACTTGTGAATCTTGCCTTGTGGCAAAATGACTAGATCACCCTTTGTTGGACAGGGCTAAGAGTGAAAATATTTTGGAGCTAATACATAGTGATGTATGTGGTCCATTTAAAGAAATGGCTAGAGGGGGCTTTCATTATTTTATTACCTTTACTGATGATAAATCAAGGTTTGGGTATTTGTATTTGATGAAATACAAACATGAATCTTTTGAAAAGTTCAAAGAATTTAAATCTGAAGTAGAAAATCAAACAGGAAAGAATATTAAAGCTCTTCGATCAGATCATGGAGGTGAATATTTGAGTACTGAATTTGATGAATACTTGAGAGAGCATGGCATTGTTTCTCAGCTGACTCCTCCAGTAACGCCACAGCTGAATGGTGTATCTGAAAGGAGAAATCGTACTTATTGGATATGGTACGTAGTATGATGAGCTATACCGATATGCCAATCTCCTTTGGGGATTTGCATTAGAATCACTTTGTATATTCGAATAGGATTCCATCAAAATCGCTTTCTTCCACACCTTATGAGATATGGCATGGAAGAAAACCAAGTCTTAAGCATGTTAAGATTTGGGGTTGTCCAACTTATATCAAAAGTCAACACCGATAAATTGGAGACCGATCGTAAAAGGTCGATTTGTTGTATATCCAAAAGATATTTTTGGATATTATTTTACTTGCCTACTTCACAAAAGTTTTGATAAGTAGAGATGCAACATTTCTTGAACAACAATTTGTCCAAGATGGAGGCAAAGGAAGGCAAATAGAGTTAGAATTGGAGAATTCTGACCAACCACTGCATCGATGGATATAGATCCATCTAGTCAACCTATACCCGTTGATGAAACATCTACACTGTTCCTCGTAGAACAACTGTGGTATCTCACCCACCAGTGAGATATGGTTTTCTTCATGAAGAAGAACAAGAGTTGTCTACTCATGAAGAAGTAGATCATGGAGATGATCCACTTACCTATGAAGAAGCTATATCAGATATAGACTCTTCAAAATGGATTGATGCTATGAAATCCGAGATTGATTCCATGTATAAGAATCAAGTTTGGGATCTTGTTGACCCACCTGAAGGTATTGTACCTATAGGGAACAAATGGGTTTTCAAGAAGAAAATTGGTTCTGATGGAAAGGTAGAGACCTATAAAGCAAGGCTAGTAGCGAAAGGGTTTCGCCAAAGGCAAGGAATCGACTATGAGGAGACTTTCTCGCCTGTTGCCATGCTTAAATCAATTAGGATTTTATTAGCAATAGCTGCGTACTATGATTATGAGATTTGGCAGATGGATGTCAAAACAGCTTCTCTCAATGGATACATTGAAGAAAACATTTTGTTCCCAAGTATTTTTTATGAGATATAAATAAGATGGAATGGTGAGTCTCATGCCATATAACAAACACGATAGGTACTTATAAATGATAAATAGGCCGAACCAGTGACACTTATGACAAGCACATGGAGTTTACTCTTGTCAATGTTTTGTCATAAATCATATCAGTGCATATAATCTTTAGACCTGAGATAGCACAGTTATCTTGTATATAGGTAGTTTGAGTTTGATACTGCTTTCATACTTGTACTGTGTATGGGTATATGGGCATGTGTTGGCTCCTACTAGTTATATATGGAGGTAGGTGTTGATCAAGATGGAATCTGTTCCTCTAAGTAAATAGAGATAAAATCGTATGTTCATTTAATTGTTCTTGATGTTTCAAGTTCCTGCCAGATGATAGATTTATTCAGAAAAGAGTTTCTGATGAGAAAATCTTTTTAATCAAGAACTGGAATTAAAAGAGAACATAATATTCATAGCAAATGGAGTTTGACATAAACCATGACTCCAGCTTGAGTTGGGATTTTGTAACAGAGAGATTCTAGTGCATGGTAATAATGATTATAGGTTCATTTAAGGTAAACCTTATTATAATTGCGTGGCCATGGCATGCTATGCTAGGTGTTAACCATGGTCTATGAGATTCATAAAATGATTTAGAGAAATCATTTATGGTAAGAAAGAGTTCTAATGATATTAAGAGTTGATATCATGTCTCATTGCCAATTAGTGATGAGCCTAGTAAGTCACACACATACACAAGTTATCACCTATTTAAATATGATTTAAATAATTAATTAAAGAGT
The DNA here is from genome assembly GCF_030052815.1 of Hevea brasiliensis. Taxonomy (NCBI): domain Eukaryota; kingdom Viridiplantae; phylum Streptophyta; class Magnoliopsida; order Malpighiales; family Euphorbiaceae; genus Hevea; species Hevea brasiliensis. Next base: position 50,341,097 of record NC_079494.1, read on the forward strand.
TTAATTGATTAATTAAATAGGTTTGGTTTGCAATTAGATTGCAAAGTCCCTAGCATGACATGAAACCAAATCTAGATTATTGGATGTATAATATAAGTTAAATTTATATTTAAAGTGTTTAAATATGAATTTAATTAATGAGAAATTAATTAATAGAGATTAATTAATTAATTTATATTTGATATAAATTAATTAGAAGAAGAAAATAATTATTTTGGGTTAAGACCTCAAAATTAAAACACAGGGGCATTTTGGTCATTTTGCAGTGTGACACGTGGCACCATGAGATGGTGACACATGGCATAACACATAAGCTTGCCTAATGTTTTTTTTTTAATCATGTAAGATGATTAAAATCAAGATTAAATATAGGTTTGACACTTGGCACAATGTGATTGGGTCACTTAAACCTAGAGCTAATCAAAGGGTGACATGTGGCAAGGGTTTAATGTGTTAACCTAGCTATTTAAGTGTTGTTATGAGAAAATAAAACACAACCAGTAGCCACACTCCTTTGTCACGCCACTTTGAGGGTTTTCATCTCTTCTCCTTCATCTCTTATCAATTCAAAGAGATTGGCCATCAATCTCTTGAATTAAGAACACTAGAAATTGTTTCTAGTGTCCTGTTTACATCTCTAATCTCTTAAAAGGCAGAACTTGAATTTCTAATTAATAGAAAAGGCTTTAGAAGCTGTTTAAGGGCTGCCATAGGTGTTCTTGGTGTGGACAAGCTAGAGGGACAACATCTAGTGTCCTGAAGACGAATCTCAAAGGCGCAGACACGCTGCAGTACATCAAGAGGTTAGTGTAATCGTTCTTGATTTAATCTAGGGTTCTAAAATTAATTTGATTAATTTTAAAATCTTAAATAGCAAATATAGATCCAAAAACATATTAAAAGAGTTTTAATATGTTGTTTATCATTGAAATTAAATAGATAAAAATAAATCTTGCATGATGCATGTGACCCTAGGTGAAAATTTTTGAATTCAATGGTATAAACTTGTGTTTTTCACACTTCCGTTCCTTCAATTGGTATCAGAGCCACTATATTTGCCATTTAGATTGTTGATTATATGATTTAATTGTGTGTATGATCATGAGATCAAGAGTTCATTGCTGGTTGCAAAGCAAGTTGGTGGCATACTTGAAAAAACACCATCAATGGTGCGCATGGTTTGGCTTCCATGGGTGGTTTAAGGTTTGGCTTTTAATTCTGCAATTGTTGTATGATCTAAGGCCTATTCTTTGACTAATTAAAGTGTTTAATTAGTAGTTTTTATCACACAATTAAATTATGATTCAAATCAGAATTTTAAAAATTGTTTGAATGTGATTCAAATCTGAATTTTAAAAGTTGTTTGAATGTGATTCAAATCTGAATTTTTAAAGTTGTTTGAATCATATTTAAATCTGATTTTTTAAAATTGATTGAATAAAATTCAAATATAATTTTTTAAAAAATGTTTGAATGTGATTCAAATCTGATTTTTTTAAAAAATGTTTGAATGTGATTCAAATCTGAATTTTTAAAGTTGTTTGAATGTGATTCAAATCTGAATTTTTAAATTTGTTTGAATGAGATTCAAATCTGAATTTTTAAATTTATTTGAATGATATTCAAATCTGGATTTTTAAGTTGAATATGAGATATTCAATTTAATTTAAGTATGTATGTTTTATTTAATTGTTAAAAAATGATATGCATGATGGATGATCATGGACTATAAAAGACCAATGTGATTGGATTTATTTCTTTTATGTTTCTTTGGGATTGTAAATTAATTAATTTATTTTAATTTATTTTGTGCATGTATTATTAAGTTTGTAATAATTTTTGGGTTGTAATTTCATTTATTTAAGTTCTTGTAAATTCGCCTTGGTATGCCAAGGATTACTATGTAATATTGGATTGCAAGAAGTTCAAGGAGGTCAAGAGCATTGGTGGGACCAATGGGAGGAATTCAAGATCAAGTGTTGATTATGTACTCCTTCAGCAACTCTTGTAAAATGAATGAATGAAATGCACCTAGGAATGCCCTGATTCAATTCTTGGTGGCTCAGAATTGAATCCCTTAGAAAGTCCATGATCATACCATATTTACTGCTTATCCATGAATGCATGAGATGTATGGGAATGTATGCAATTATATGATATATGCATGCTAAATGGATAATGTGCAAAGTGAGACCTTAATAGTAATTAGAATGACCATAAAATCTTCCAAACAAATGATTAAGTTGGAAATGCTATAATTAAAGTAATTATAACATAGGCCCTCCATTGGGGCAATTATTTTAAGAAATTTTAAATAGTTGCATAAGATGCAATTTATTTAAGAGATTTTCTTAAGAATAATTGTTAAGCATGAGATGTTGTAAATATGTAAATGGTTTAGTGGCCAATATTGGATGTACCTGAGGACATTAAAATTATTTGCATAATTACTGGCTCAATGGGATCAACTTAACTAATGCAAGATAAGTCAATAATGGATGTACCTGAGATTTTGAGCATTAGGGGCTAGGTAAAGGATTGAACCTCACATGAGATGTGATGGGCAAAGAGTTGCTCACTTATAGTTTATTGTAATTCCAATAATGGATGTACCTGAGGATGATCAATAGAATTATAAGAATTCAATCACCCACTAGAAATCCATCCAACTAGGATTTGCTTTCTACTTTGGAAGTGTAGGATTCGCTAAGTTAGTGGGAGGACCAATTTGAGTAAAATTCCATAATCATTTTGGTTAATTACATGATACATTTACTAATTAATCTGGTTATTTTCTGCAGTTAATTTTCTGAAAAAAATGAGCACAAAACAACCACCACCATCCAATATCCTTGCAAGCATACTTGATCACAATAGGTTGACAGGACCTAATCTGTCTGATTGGCTAAGAAATTTGAAACTTGTCCTGAACCTTGAACATATAGGATATGTTCTAGATTCAAATGTTCCTGGTCCCTTACCTCCAGAGGCCACACAAGAGGAACATGAAACTTTGGATAAATGGAAGGAGCATGATATGAGAGCTAAGGGTTACATGCTTGCTTCCATGAGTAATGAGTTACAGAAGCAACATGAGAACATGCAGAGTGCGAGTGAGATCCTCCTTCACCTACAAGAGTTGTATGGTGAGCACAGCAGGAATGCTAGATATGAGATATCTAGACAGCTATTCCGTATGAGGATGTCTGAGGGACAGAATGTTGTCCACAAGATGATTCGGATGATTGAACAGTTGGAACATCTTGACTTTAACATGGATTTCCAACTACAGACAGATTTGATCCTTCAGTCCCTTCCTGAGTCTTTTGGGAATTTTGTGACAAATTTCCATATGACTAAACAGGAATGCACCTTAGCTGGTTTACTCAACATGCTGGTTATTGCCCAAAAGAATATGCCAGGAAATAAAGGAAAAGTGGTAGCTTTGGTTGCATCTTCTTCTACTGGAAAGTCCAACAAGAAGAAGGGCAATAAGAAAAAGAAACCTCAGATTCCTGGTCCTTCCAAGAAAATAGCTAAACAGAAAAGGAAGACTAAAGCTGATGGTGGCAAAGGAAAGTGTTTCCACTGGCAAAAGGATGGGCACTAGAAAAGGAACTGCCCAGAGTATCTTGCTTCTCTGAAGGACAAGAAGGATACACCTTCGGAAGGCATGTCCATATCTTGTTATTTAGATTGTGATAATACTCATAGTTCATCTACAGCTTGGGTTTTAGATACTAGTGCCAGTTCTCACATTTCTAATGATATGCAGGAACTAGCAAATAGTAGCAACTTGCGTTCTCAAGATGTTAGAGTCCGGATTAGCAATGGCTCAACTGTTGAAGCTTTAGCCATAGGATCTAAATCTTTTTACATGTTTGGACATGTTTTGTGTTTGGATAATATTTTATATGTACCTGATGCTTTTAAGAACATCATTTCTATATCTAGTTTGACTAGAAATGGCTATGAATTTCAATTCACTGATGATGTTTGCAATATTTATTTTGCAAATAAATATATTGGTTCGGGTTATATGAATGATGGTCTTTATTATTTGGATAATAATGACAAACACAAATTGAATGCAAGTGATCTAAAAGAATGCAATGCCATTTGGATAATAATGACAAACACAAATTGAATGCAAGTGATCTAAAAGAATGCAATGCCATGGTGAAAACCAACTCAAGTTCAAAATATATTTGGCACTTAAGGTTGTGTCATGTTGCAGAAGATAGGATTGCAAAACTGGAGAAAATGGGGATTCTATCCTCATTGGGCTCTGAGCCTACTCCAACTTGTGAATCTTGCCTTCAGGGCAAAATGACTAGATCACCCTTTGTTGGACAGGGGCTAAGAGCTGAAAATATTTTGGAGCTAATACATAGTGATGTATGTGGTCCATTTAAAGAAATGGCTAGAGGGGGTTTTCATTATTTTATTACCTTTACTGATGATAAATCAAGGTTTGGGTATTTGTATTTGATGAAATACAAACATGAATCTTTTGAAAAGTTCAAAGAATTTAAATCTGAAGTAGAAAATCAAACAGGAAAGAATATTAAAGCTCTTCGATCAGATCGTGGAGGTGAATATTTGAGTACTGAATTTGATGAATACTTGAGAGAGCATGGCATTGTTTCTCAGCTGACTCCTCCAGAACGCCATACGGTGAATGGTGTATCTGAAGGAGAAATCGTACCCTATTGGATATGGTACGTAGTATGATGAGCTATACTGATATGCCAATCTCCTTTTGGGGATTTGCATTAGAATCAGCTTTGTATATTCTGAATAGGATTCCATCAAAATCAGTTTCTTCCACACCTTATGAGATATGGCATGGAAGAAAACCAAGTCTTAAGCATGTTAAGATTTGGGGTTGTCCAGCTTATATCAAAAAGCTGAACACTGATAAATTGGAGACCAGATCAGAAAAAGGTCGATTTGTTGGATATCCAAAAGATAGTTTTGGATATTATTTTTATTTGCTTACTTCACAAAAGGTTGTGATAAGTAGAGATGCAACATTTCTTGAACAACAGTTTGTTCAAAAAGGAGGCAAAGGAAGGCAAATAGAGTTAGAATTGGAGAATTCTGAATAACCAGCAGATCAGATGGATATAGATCCATCTAGTCAACCAATACCCGTTGATGAAACATCTATAGCTGTTCCTCGTAGAACAACCAGGGTATCTCACCCACCAGTGAGATATGGTTTTCTTCATGAAGAAGAACAAGAGTTGTCTACTCATGAAGAAGTAGATCATGGAGATGATCCACTTACCTATGAAGAAGCTATATCAGATATAGACTCTTCAAAATGGATTGATGCTATGAAATCCGAGATTGATTCCATGTATAAGAATCAAGTTTGGGATCTTGTTGACCCACCTGAAGGTATTATACCTATAGGGAACAAATGGGTTTTCAAGAAGAAAATTGGTTCTGATGGAAAGGTAGAGACCTATAAGGCAAGGCTAGTAGCGAAAGTGTTTCGCCAAAGGCAAGGAATCGACTATGAGGAGACTTTCTCGCCTGTTGCCATGCTTAAATCAATTAGGATTTTATTAGGAATAGCTGCGTACTATGATTATGAGATTTGGCAGATGGATGTCAAAACAACTTTTCTCAATGGATACATTGAAGAAAACATTTTCATGGAACAACCTAAGGGATTTGAATCCCAAGATGGTTCCAAGGTATGCAAGCTAAAGCGATCCATTTATGGGTTGAAACAAGCTTTGAGGAGTTGGAACATCCATTTTGATGAAGCCATTAAATCCTTTGGTTTCATCAAAAATGAGGATGAGCCATGTGTATATAAGAAGGTTAGTGACAGTGCTATCACTTTCCTTGTCTTATAAGTGGATGACATACTGTTGATGGGTAATGACACAGGTATGTTGACGACTATAAAGGTATGGTTGTCAAATACATTCTCCATGAAAGACTTAGGGGAGGCAACCTATATTCTTAGGATTCGCATCTATAGAGATAGAGCGAAAAGAATAATTGGTTTATCCCAAAGTCTATACTTGGAAATGGTGTTAAAGAGGTTTAACATGCTTGATTCCAAGAGAGGATTGTTACCAGTGAGACATGGTATCCATCTTTCTAAAGAGATGTCTCTAAAGACACCTGAAGAAAGAGATAAGATGGCCAAGATTCCATATACTTCGGCTATTGGAAGTTTAATGTATGCAATGTTGTGTACTAGGCCGGATATCGCATATGCTGTTAGTTTGACTAGCAGGTATCAATCCAATCCAGGTTTGGAACATTGGATAGCTGTCAAGAATATCCTTAAGTACTTGAGAAGAACTAAGGATTTATTCTTGATTTATGGAGGTGGAGACTTGCAAATGGATGGTTATACTGATTCTGATTTCCAATCAGATACCGATGATAGAAAGTCTACCTCTAGATATGTGTTCATTTGTAATGGAGGTGCAGTCAGTTGGAAGAGTTCCAAACAGAGCACGACTGCAGATTCCACTACAGGAACTGAGTATATTGCTGCATCAGATGCTGCAAAGGAAGCTGTTTGGATAAAGAAGTTCGTGACAGAACTTACAGTAGTTCCTTCCATTGAGTCAGCAGTTCCACTACACTGTGACAATAATGGAGTAGTCATACAGGCTAAGGAACTAAGGTCTCACCCAAAATCGAAACACATAGAAAGGCACTACCACATTATCAGAGATATAGTTGGGCAAGGCGATTTAGCCATGCAGAAAATAGCATCAGCTGAAAATCCAGCTGATCCATTCACTAAGCCTATGTCACAGACTCAGTTAGACCGACATCTTGAGAAGATAGGTCTAAGATATTGTAATGAATGGCTCTAGTGCTAGTGGGAGATTGTTAGTAGTATGCCCTAGAGCATATCATTTAGTATGTATCTTGTACATATTTTTAATAATAAAAGGCATTTCCACTTTTCCGTTTGCATAATATATTTATGTGTAATAGAAAAGGTCCATTGATATTTTGTTAAAAATATTATTCTTAAGTTGTTAAGAATATGAGTGACAATATTTCTAGCACGAAGTATCATAAATAGGTTCACTATCGAAGATACTTCATAATAAGGACATGACTTATCCAGAAAGATTGTATTCATGTTTGTTCCCAAGTTATTTATATGAGATATAAATAAGATGGAATGGTGAGTCTCATGCCATATAACAAACATGATAGACACTTATAAACGATAAGTAGGCCGAACCAGTGACACTTATGACAAGCACATGGAGTTTACTTTTGTCAATGTTTTGTCATAAATCATATCAGTGCATATAATCTTTAGACCTGAGATAGCACAGTTATCTTGTATATAGGTAGTTTGAGTTTGATACTGCTTTCATACTTGTACTGTGTATGGGTATATGGGCATGTGTTGGCTCCTACTAGTTATATATGGAGGTAGGTGTTGATCAAGATGGAATCTGTTCCTCTAAGTAAATAGAGATAAAATCCTATGGTCATTTAATTGTTCTTGATGTTTCAAGTTCCTGGCCAGGACAGATAGATTTATTCAGAAAAGAGTTTCTGATGAGAAAATCTTTTTAATCAAGAACTAGAATTAAAAGAGAACATAATATTCATAGCAAATGGAGTTTGACATAAACCATGACTCCAGCTTGAGTTGGGATTTTGTAACAGAGAGATTCTAGTGCATGGTAACATATGATTATAGGTTCATTTAAGGTAAACCTTATTACTAATTGGGTGGCCATGGCATGCTATGCTAGGTGTTAACCATGGGTTATGAGGCTCATAAAATGATTTAGAGAAATCATTTATAGTAAGAAAGAGTTCTGATGATATTAAGAGTTGATATCATGTCTCATTGCCAATTAGTGATGAGCCTAGTAAGTCACACACATACACAAGTTATCGCCTAATTAAATATAATTTAATTAATTAATTAAAGAGTTTAATTGATTAATTAAGTAGGTTTGGTTTGCAATTATATTGCAAAGTCCCTAGCATGACTTGAAACCAAATCTAGATTATTGGATGTATAATATAAGTTAAATTTATATTTAAAGTGTTTAAATATGAATTTAATTAATGAGAAATTAATTAATAGAGATTAATTAATTAATTTATATTTGATATAAATTAATTAGAAGAAGAAAATAATTATTTTGGGTTGAGAACTCAAAATTAAGACACAGGGGCATTTTGGTCATTTTGCAGTGTGACACGTGGCACCATGAGATGGTGACACATGGCATAACACATAAGCTTGCCAAATGTTTTTTATGTAAGATGATTAAAATCAAGATTAAATATAGGTTTGACACTTGGGACAATGTGATTGGGTCACTTAAACCTAGAGCTAATCAAAGGGTGACATGTGGCAAGGGTTTAATGTGTTAACCTAGCTATTTAAGTGTTGTTATGAGAAAATAAAATACAACCAGTAGCCACACTCCTTTGTCACGCCACTTTGAGGGTTTTTATCTCTTCTTCTTCATCTCTTATCAATTCAAAGAGATTAGCCATCAATCTCTTGAATTAAGAACACTAGGAATTGTTTCTAGTGTCCTGTTTACATCTTTAATCTCTTAAAAGGCAGAACTTGAATTTCTAATTAATAGAAAAGGCTTTAGAAGCTGTTCAAGGGCTGCCATAGGTGTTCTTGGTGTGGACAAGCTAGAGGGACAACATCTGGTGTCCTGAAGACGAATCTCAAAAGCGCAGACACGCTGCAGTGCATCAAGAGGTTAGTGTAATCGTTCTTGATTTAATCTAGGGTTCTAAAATTAATCTGATTAATTTTAAAATCTTAAATGGCAAATACAGATTCAAAAACATATTAAAAGAGTTTTAATATGTTGTTTATCATTGAAATCAAATAGATAAAAATAAATCTTGCATGATGCATATGACCCTAGGTGAAAATTTTTGAATTCAATGGTATAAACTTGTGTTTTTCACGCTTCCGTTCCTTCAATTGGTATCATAGCCACTATATTTGCCATTTAGATTATGATTTAATTGTGTGATTTGATCATGAGATGATTGATCCATTGCTGGTTGGATCAAGAGGTGTGGCGGTATGCTTGATGAACTCCAACATGGTGCGCATGGCTTTGGAAGATCATGGTGCGCATGGTTGTTATTAAATTCTGCAATTGTTGCATGATGAAAGGTTCATCATATGACTAATTAAAATGTTTAATTAGGATTTTTAATCACACAATTAAATTATGATTCAAATAAAAAATTTTAAAAATTGTTTGAATGTGATTCAAATCTGAATTTTAAAAGTTGTTTGAATGTGATTCAAATCTGAATTTTTAAAGTTGTTTGAATCATATTTAAATCTGATTTTTTAAAATTGATTGAATAAAATTCAGATCTGATTTTTTAAAAAATGTCTGAATGTGATTCAAATCTGATTTTTTAAAAAATGTTTGAATGTGATTCAAATCTGAATTTTTGAAGTTGTTTGAATGTGATTCAAATCAGAATTTTTAAATTTGTTTGAATGAGATTTAAATCTGAATTTTTAAATTTATTTGAATCATATTCAAATTTGTATTTTTAAGTTGAATATGAGATATTCAATTTAATTTAAGTATGTATGTTTTATTTAATTGTTAAATAGTGATATGCATGATGGATGATCATGGACTATAAAAGACCAATGTGATTGGATTTATTTCTTTTATGTTTCTTTGGGATTGTAAATCAATTAATTTATTTTGGGCATGTATTATTAAGTTTGTAATAATTTTTGGGTTGTAATTTCATTTATTTAAGTTCTTGTAAATTCGCCTTGGTATGCCAAGGATTACTATGTAATACTAGATTGCAAGAAGTTCAAGGAGGTCAAGAGCATTGGTGGGACCAGTGGGAGGAATTCAAGATCAAGTGTTGATTATGTACTCCTTCAGCAACTCTTGTAAAATGAATGAATGAAATGCACCTAGGAATGCCCTGATTCAATTCTTGGTGGCTAAGAATTGAATCCCTTAGAAAGTCCATGATCATACCATATTTACTGCTTATCCATGAATGCATGAGATGTATGAGAATGTATGCAATTATATGATATATGCATGCTAAATGGATAATGTGCAAAGTGAGACCTTAATAGTAAATAGAATGACCATAAAATCTTCCAAACAAATGATTAAGTTGGATATGCTATAATTAAAGTAATTATAACATAGGCCCTCCATTGGGGCAATTATTTTAAGAAATTTTAAATAGTTGCATGAGATGCAATTAATTTAAGAGATTTTCTTTAGAATAATTGTTAAGCATGAGATGTTGTAAATATGTAAATGGTTTAGTGGCCAATATTGGATGTACCTGAGGACATTAAAATTATTTGCATAATTACTGGCTCAATGGGATCAACTTAACTAATGCAAGATAAGTCAATAATGGATGTACCTGAGATTTTGAGCATTAGGGGCTAGGTAAAGAATTGAACCTCACATGAGATGTGATGGGCAAGGAGTTGCTCACTTATAGTTTATTGTAATTCCAATAATGGATGTACCTGAGGATGATCAATAGAATTATAAGAATTCAATCACCCACTAGAAATCCATCCAACTAGGATTTCCGTTTTCTACTTTGGAAGTGTAGGATTCGCTAAGTTAGTGGGAGGACCAATTTGATTAAAAGACCATAATCATTTTGGTTAATTACAGGATACATTTACTAATTAATCTAGTTATTTTCTGCAGTTAATTTTCTGATAAAAATGAGCACAAAACAACCACCACCATCCAATATCCTTGCAAGCATACTTGATCACAATAGGTTGACAGGACCAAATCTGTCTGATTGACTAAGAAATTTGAAGCTTGTCCTGAACCTTGAACATATAGGATATGTTCTAGATTCAAATGTTCCTGGTCCCTTACCTCCAGAGGCCACACAAGAGAAACATGAAACTTTGGACAAGTGGAAGGAGCATGATATGAGAGCTAAGTGTTACATGCTTGCTTCCATGAGTAATGAGTTACAGAAGCAACATGAGAACATGCAGAGTGCGAGTGAGATCCTCCTTCACCTACAAGAGTTGTATGGTGAGCACAGCAGGAATGCTAGGTATGAGATATCTAGACAGCTATTCCGTATGAGGATGTCTGAGGGACATAATGTTGGGGATCATGTCCACAAGATGATTCGGCTGATTGAGCAGTTGGAACATCTTGACTTCAACATGGATTTCCAACTACAGACGGATTTGATCCTTCAGTCCCTTCCTGAGTCTTTTGGGAATTTTGTGAAAATTTCCATATGACTAATTTGATTAAAAGAATATGCCAGGCAATAAAGGGAAAGAGGTAGCTTTGGTTGCATCTTCTTTTGCTGGAAAGTCCAACAAGAAGAAGGGTAATAAGAAAAAGAAACATCAGATTCCTGGTCCTTCCAAGAAAATAGCTAAACAGAAAAGAAAGACTAAAGCTGATGGTGGCAAAGGAAAGTGTTTCCACTGCCAAAAGGATGGCCACTGGAAAAGGAACTGCCCAGAGTATCTTGCTTCTCTGAAGGACAAGAAGGATACACCTTCGGATGGTATGTCCATATCTTGTTATTTAGATTCTGATGATACTCATAGTTCATCTATAGCTTGGGTTTTAGATACTGGTGCCAGTTCTAACATTTCTAATGATATGCAGGAACTAGCAAATAGTAGCAGCTTGCGTTCTCAAGATGTTAGAGTCCGGATTGGCAATGGCTCAACTGTTGAAGCTTTAGCCATAGGATCTAAATCTTTTTACATGTTTGGACATGTTTTGTGTTTGGATAATATTTTATATGTACCTGATGCTTTTAAGAACATCATTTCTATATCTAGTTTGACTAGAAATGGCTATGAATTTCAACATCGATGATGTTTGCAATATTTATTTTGGAAATAAATATATTGGTTCGGGTTATATGAATGATGGTCTTTATTATTTGGATAATAATGACAAACACAAATTGAATGCAAGTGATCTAAAAGAATGCAATGCCATGGTGAAAACCAACTCAAGTTCAAAATATATTTGGCACTTAAGATTATGTCATATTGCAGAAGATAGGATTGCAAAATTGGAGAAAATGGGGATTCTGTCCTCATTGGGCTCTGAGCCTACTCCAACTTATGAATCTTGCCTTCAGGGCAAAATGACTAGATCACCCTTTGTTGGACAGGGGCTAAGAGCTGAAAATATTTTGGAGCTAATACATAGTGATGTATGTGGTCCATTTAAAGAAATGGCTAGAGGGGGCTTTCATTATTTTATTACCTTTACTGATGATAAATCAAGGTTTGGGTATTTGTATTTGATGAAATACAAACATGAATCTTTTGAAAAGTTCAAAGAATTTAAATCTGAAGTAGAAAATCAAACAGGAAAGAATATTAAAGCTCTTCGATCAGATCGTGGAGGTGAATATTTGAGTACTGAATTTGATGAATACTTGAGAGAGCATGGCATTATTTCTCAGCTGACTCCTCCAGGAACGCCACAGCTGAATGGTGCATCTGAAAGGAAAAATCATACCCTATTGGATATGGTACGTAGTATGATGAGCTATACTGATATGCCAATCTTCTTTTGGGGATTTGCATTAGAATCAGCTTTGTATATTCTGAATAGGATTCCATCAAAATCAGTTTCTTCCACACCTTATGAGATATGGCATGGAAGAAAACCAAGTCTTAAGCATGTTAAGATTTGGGGTTGTCCAGCTTATATCAAAAAGCTGAACACTGATAAATTGGAGACCAGATCAGAAAAAGGTTGATTTGTTGGATATCCAAAAGATAGTTTTGGATATTATTTTTATTTGCCTACTTCACAAAAGGTTGTGATAAGTAGAGATGCAACATTTCTTGAACAACAGTTTGTTCAAGAAGGAGGCAAAGGAAGGCAAATAGAGTTAGAATTGGAGAATTCTGACCAACCAATGCATCGATGGATATAGATCCATCTAGTCAACCAATACTCGTTGATGAAACATCTACAGCTGTTCCTCGTAGAACAACCAGGGTATCTCACCCACCAGTGAGATATGGCTTTCTTCATGAAGAAGAACAAGAGTTGTCTACTCATGAAGAAGTAGATCATGGAGATGATCCCTTTACCTATGAAGAAGCTATATCAGATATAGACTCTTCAAAATGGATTGATGCTATGAAATCCGAGATTGATTCCATGTATAAGAATCAAGTTTGGGATCTTGTTGACCCACCTCAAGGTATTATACCTATAGGGAACAAATGGGTTTTCAAGAAGAAAATTGGTTCTGATGGAAAGGTAGAGACCTATAAGGCAAGGCTAGTAGCGAAAGGGTTTCGCCAAAGGCAAGGAATCGACTATGAGGAGACTTTCTCGCCTGTTGCCATGCTTAAATCAATTAGGATTTTATTAGCAATAGCTGCGTACTATGATTATGAGATTTGGCAGATGGATGTCAAAACAACTTTTCTCAATGGACACATTGAAGAAGACATTTTCATGGAACAACCTAAGGGATTTGAATCCCAAGATGGTTCCAAGGTATGCAAGCTAAAGCGATCAATTTATGGCTTGAAACAAGCTTCGAGGAGTTGGAACATCCGTTTTGATGAAGCCATTAAATCCTTTGATTTTATCAAAAATGAGGATGAGCCATGTGTATATAAGAAGGTTAGTGACAGTGCTATCACTTTCCTTGTCTTATTTGTGGATGACATACTGTTGATGGGTAATGACACAGGTATGTTGACGGCTATAAAGGTATGGTTGTCAAATACATTCTCCATGAAAGACTTAGGGGAGGCAACCTATATTCTTGGGATTCGCATCTATAGAGATAGAGCGAAAAGAATAATTGGTTTATCCCAAAGTCTATACTTGGAAAAGGTGTTAAAGAGGTTTAACATGCTTGATTCCAAGAGAGGATTGTTACCAGTGAGACATGGTATCCATCTTTCTAAAGAGATGTCTCCAAAGACACCTGAAGAAAGAGATAAGATGGCCAGAATTCCATATGCTTCGGCTATTTGAAGTTTAATGTATGCAATGTTGTGTACTAGGCCGGATATCGCATATGCTGTTAGTTTGACTAGCAGGTATCAATCCAATCCAGGTTTGGAACACTGGATAGCTGTCAAGAATATCCTTAAGTACTTGAGAAGAACTAAGGATTTATTATTGATTTATGGAGGTGGAGACTTGCAATTGGATGGTTATACTGATTCTGATTTCCAATCAGATATCGATGATAGAAAGTCTACCTCTGGATATGTGTTCATTTGTAATGGAGGTGCAGTCAGTTGGAAGAGTTCCAAACAGAGCACGACTGCAGATTCCACTACAGAGGCAGAGTATATTGCTGCATAAGATGCTGCAAAGGAAGCTGTTTGGATTAAAAAGTTCGTGATAGAACTTACAGTAGTTCCTTTCATTGAGTCAGCAGTTCCATTACACTGTAACAACAATGGAGTAGTCATACAGGCTAAGGAACTAAGGTCTCACCCAAAATCCAAACACATAGAAAGGCACTACCACATTATCAGAGATATAGTTGGGCAAGGCGATTTAGCCATGCAGAAAATAGCATCAGCTGAAAATCCAGCTGATCCATTCACTAAGCCTATATCACAGACTCAGTTAGACCGACATCTTGAGAAGATAGGTCTAAGATATTGTAATGAATGGATCTAGTGCTAGTGGGAGATTGTTAGTAGTATGCCCTAGAGCATATCATTTAGTATGTATCTTGTACATATTTTATTAATAAATGGCATTTCCACTTTTCTGTTTATATAATATATTTATGTGTAATAGAAAAGGTCCGTTGATATTTTGTTAGAAATATTATTCTTAAGTTGTTAAGAATATGAGTGACAATATTTCTAGCACAAAGTATCATAAATAGGTTCACAATCGAGGATACTTCATAATAAGGACATGACTTATCCAGAAAGATTGTATTCATGTTTGTTCCCAAGTTATTTATATGAGATATAAATAAGATGGAATGGTGAGTCTCATGCCATATAACAAACATGATAGGCACTTATAAATGATAAGTAGGCCGAACCAGTGACACTTATGACAAGCACATGGAGTTTACTCTTGTCAATGTTTTGTCCTAAATCATATCAGTGCATATAATCTTTAGACCTGAGATAGCACAGTTATCTTGTATATAGGTAGTTTGAGTTTGATATTGCTTTCATACTTGTACTGTGTATGGGTATATGGGCATGTGTTGGCTCCTACTAGTTATATATGGAGGTAGGTGTTGATCAAGATGGAATCTGTTTCTCTAAGTAAATAGAGATAAAATCCTATGTTCATTTAATTATTCTTGATGTTTCAAGTTCCTGGCCAGGACAGATAGATTTATTCAGAAAAGAGTTTCTGATGAGAAAATCTTTTTAATCAAGAACTGGAATTAAAAGAGAACATAATATTCATAGCAAATGGAGTTTGACATAAATCATGACTCCAGCTTGAGTTGCGATTTTGTAACAGAGAGATTCTAGTGCATGGTAACATATGATTATAGGTTCATTTAAGGTAAACCTTATTACTAATTGGGTGGCCATGGCATGCTATGCTAGGTGTTAACCATGGTCTATGAGGTTCATAAAATGATTTAGAGAAATCATTTATGGTAAGAAAGAGTTCTAATGATATTAAGAGTTGATATCATGTCTCATTGCCAATTAGTGATGAGCCTAGTAAGTCACACACATACACAAGTTATCACCTATTTAAATATGATTTAATTAATTAATTAAAGAGTTTAATTAATTAATTAAATAGGTTTAGTTTGCAATTAGATTGCAAAGTCCCTAGCATGACTTGAAACCAAATCTAGATTATTGGATGTATAATATAAGTTAAATTTATATTTAAAGTGTTTAAATATGAATTTAATTAATGAGAAATTAATTAATAGAGATTAATTAATTAATTTATATTTGATATAAATTAATTAGAAGAAGAAAATAATTATTTTGGGTTAAGAACTCAAAATTAAGACACAGGGGCATTTTGCTCATTTTGCAGTGTGACACGTGGCACCATGAGATGGTGACACATGGCATAACACATAAGCTTGCTAAATGTTTTTTTTAATCATGTAAGATGATTAAAATCAAGATTAAATATAGGTTTGACACTTGGCACAATGTGATTGGGTCACTTAAACCTAGAGCTAATCAAAGGGTGACATGTGGCAAGGGTTTAATGTGTTAACCTAGCTATTTAAGTGTTGTTATGAGAAAATAAAACACAACCAGCAGCCACACTCCTTGGTCACGCCATTTTGCAGCCCTCCCTCTATTCTTCTTCATCTCTCATCAATTCAAAGAGATTAGCCATCAATCTCTTGAATTAAGAACACTAGAAATTGTTTCTAGTGTCCTGTTTACATCTCTAATCTTTTAAAAGGCAGAACTTGAATTTCTAATTAATAGAAAAGGCTTTAGAAGCTGTTCAAGGGCTGCCATAGGTGTTCTTGGTGTGGACAAGCTAGAGGGACAACATCTGGTGTCCTGAAGACGAATCTCAAGGCGCAGACACGCTGCAGTGCATCAAGAGGTTAGTGTAATCGTTCTTGATTTAATCTAGGGTTCTAAAATTAATCTGATTAATTTTAAAATCTTAAATGCCAAATACAGATCCAAAAACATATTAAAAGAGTTTTAATATGTTGTTTATCATTGAAATCAAATAGATAAAAATAAATCTTGCATGATGCATGTGACCCTAGGTGAAAATTTTTGAATTCAATGGTATAAACTTGTGTTTTTTACGCTTCCGTTTCTTCAACTGGTATCAGAGCCCAATAAGGATAGAATTCCCATTTTCTCCAATTTTGTAATCCTCTCTTCTGCAACATGATATAACCTTAAGTGCCAAATATATTTTGAACTTGAGTTGGTTTTCACCACGGCATTGCATTCATTTAGATTGCTATACTCTGGCCAGTGGAAACACTTTCTTACTGGCAATGGAAACACTTTCCTATTTGCAATGGAAACACTTTCCTGTTGGCAGTGGAACACTTTCCTTTGCCTTCATCAGCTTTAGTCTTCCTTTTCTGTTTAGCTATTTTCTTAGAAGGACCAGGAATCTGAGGTTTCTTTTTCTTATTGCCCTTCTTCTTGTTGGACTTTCCAGTAGAAGAAGATGCAACCAAAGCTACCTCTTTTCCTTTATTGCCTGGCATATTCTTTTGGGCAATAACCAGCATGTTGAGTAAACCAGCTAAGGTGCATTCCTGTCTAGTCATATGGAAATTTGTCACAAAATTCCCAAAAGACTCAGGAAGGGACTGAAGGATCAAATCCGTCTGTAGTTGGAAATCCATGTTAAAGTCAAGATGTTCCAACTGCTCAATATTTTCCATTTAGATTGTTGATTATATGATTTAATTGTGTGTTTGATCATGAGATCAAAAGATCATTGCTGGTTGCAAAGCAGGGTGGCGGCATACTTGAAAAAAAAACCATCAATGGTGCGCATGGTTTGGCTACCATGGGTGGTTCAAGGTTTGGCTTTTAATTCTGCAATTGTTGTATGATCTAAGGCCTATTCTTTGACTAATTAAAGTGTTTAATTAGTAGTTTTAATGACACAAATAAATTATGATTCAAATCAGAATTTTAAAAATTCCTTGAATGTGATTCAAATCTAAATTTTAAAAGTTGTTTGAATGTGATTCAAATCTGAATTTTTAAAGTTGTTTGAATCATATTTAAATCTGATTTTTTAAATTTGATTGAATAAAATTCAGATCTGATTTTTTAAAAAATGTTTGAATGTGATTCAAATCTGATTTTTTAAAAAATGTTTGAATGTGATTCAAATCTGAATTTTTGAAGTTGTTTGAATGTGATTCAAATCTGAATTTTTAAATTTGTTTGAATGAGATTCAAATCTGAATTTTTAAATTTATTTGAATCATATTCAAATCTGGATTTTTAAGTTGAATATGAGATATTCAATTAATTTAAGTATGTATGTTTTATTTATTTGTTAAATAGTGATATGCATGATGGATGATCATGGACTATAAAAGACCAATGTGATTGGATTTATTTCTTTTATGTTTCTTTGGAATTGTAAATTAATTAATTTATTATAATTTATTTTGGGCATGTATTATTAAGTTTGTAATAGTTTTTGGGTTGTAATTTCATTTATTTAAGTTCTTGTAAATTCGCCTTGGTATGCCAAGGATTACTATGTAATATTGGATTGCAAGAAGTTCAAGGAGGTCAAGAGCATTGGTGGGACCAGTGGGAGGAATTCAAGATCAAGTGTTGATTATGTACTCCTTCAGCAACTCTTGTAAAATGAATGAATGAAATGCACCTAGGAATGCCCTGATTCAATTCTTGGTGGCTCAGAATTGAATCCCTTAGAAAGTCCATGATCATACCATATTTACTGCTTATCCATGAATGCATGAGATGTATGGAAATGTATGCAATTATATGATATATGCATGCTAAATGGATAATGTCCAAAGTGAGACCTTAATAGTAATTAGAATGACCATAAAATCTTCCAAACAAATGATTAAGTTGGATATGCTATAATTAAAGTAATTATAACATAGGCCCTCTATTGGGGCAATTATTTTAAGAAATTTTAAATAGTTGCATGAGATGCAATTAATTTAAGAGATTTTCTTAAGAATAATTGTTAAGCATGAGATGTTGTAAATATGTAAATGGTTTAGTGGCCAATATTGGATGTACCTGAGGACATTAAAATTATTTGCATAATTACTGGCTCAATGGGATCAACTTAACTAATGCAAGATAAGTCAATAATGGATGTACCTGAGGTTTTGAGCATTAGGGGCTAGGTAAAGGATTGAACCTCGCATGAGATGTGATGGGCAAAGAGTTGCTCACTTATAGTTTATTGTAATTCCAATAATGGATGTACCTAAGGATGATCAATAGAATTATAAGAATTCAATCACCCACTAGAAATCTATCCAACTAGGATTTCCGTTTTCTACTTTGGAAGTGTAGGATTCGCTAAGTTAGTGGGAGGACCAATTTGATTAAAAGACCATAATCATTTTGGTTAATTACATGATACATTTACTAATTAATCTGGTTATTTTCTCAGCTTAATTTTCTCGATAAAAATGAGCACAAAACAACCACCACCATCCAATATCCTTGCAAGCATACTTGATCACAATAGGTTGACAGACCAAATCATCGATTGGCTAAGAAATTTGAAACTTGTCCTGAACCTTGAACATATAGGATATGTTCTAGATTCAAATGTTCCTAGTCCCTTACTTCCAGAGGCCACACAAGAGGAACATGATACTTTGGACAAGTGGAAGGAGCATGATATGACAGCTAAGTGTTACATGCTTGCTTCCATGAGTAATGAGTTACAGAAGCAACATGAGAACATGCAGAGTGCGAGTGAGATCCTCCTTCACCTACAAGAGTTGTATGGTGAGCACAGCAGGAATGCTAGGTATGAGATATCTAGATAGCTATTCCGTATGAGGATGTCTGAGGGACAGAATGTTGGGGATCATGTCCACAAGATGATTCGACTGATAGAGCAGTTGGAACATCTTGACTTCAACATGGATTTCCAACTACAGACGCATTTGTTCCTTCAGTCCCTTCCTGAGTCTTTTGGGAATTTTGTGATAAATTTCCATATGACTAAATAGGAATGCACCTTAGCTGGTTTACTCAACATGCGGGTTATTGCCCAAAAGAATATGCCAGGCAATAAAGGGAAAGAGGTAGCTTTGGTTGCATCTTCTTCTGCTGGAAAGTCCAACAAGAAGATGGGCAATAAGAAAGAGAAACCACAAATTCCTGGTCCTTCCAAGAAAATAGCTAAACAGAAAAGGAAGACTAAAGCTGATGGAGGCAAAGGAAAGTGTTTCCACTGCTAAAAGGATGGGCACTGGAAAAGGAACTGCCCAGAGTATTTTGCTTCTCTGAAGGACAACAAGGATACACCTTCGGAAGGTATGTCCATATCTTGTTATTTAGATTCTGATGATACTCATAGTTCATCTACAGCTTGGGTTTTAGATATCTTGTGCCGCTTCACATTTCTAATGATATGCAGGAACTAGCAAATAGTAGCAGCTTGCGTTCTCAAGATGTTAGAGTCCGGATTGGCAATGGCTCAACTGTTGAAGCTTTAGCCATAGGATCTAAATCTTTTTACATGTTTGGACATGTTTTGTGTTTGGATAATATTTTATATGTACCTGATGCTTTTAAGAACATCATTTCTATATCTAGTTTGACTATAAATAGCTATGAATTTCAGTTCACTGATGATGTTTGCAATATTTATTTTGGAAATAAATATATTGGTTCGGGTTATATGAATGATGGTCTTTATTATTTGGATAATAATGACAAACACAAATTGAATGCAAGTGATCTAAAAGAATGCAATGCCATGGTGAAAACCAACTCAAGTTCAAAATATATTTGGCACTTAAGGTTATGTCATGTTGCGTAAGATAGGATTGCAAACTGGAGAAAATGGGGATTCTATCCTCATTGGGCTCTGAGCCTACTCCAACTTGTTAATCTTGCCTTCTGGTCAAAATTACTAGATCACACTTTGTTGGACAGTGGCTAAGAGCTAAAAATATTTTGGAGCTAATACTTAGTGATGTATGTGGTCCATTTAAAGAAATGGCTAGAGGGGTTTTCATTATTTTATTACCTTTCTTGATGATAAATCAAGGTTTGGGTATTTGTATTTGATGAAATACAAACATGAATCTTTTGAAAAGTTCAAAGAATTTAAATCAAGTAGAAAATCAAACAGAAAGAATATTAAAGCTCTTCGATCGATCGTGGAGGTGAATATTTGAGTCTTGAATTTGATGAATACTTGAGAGAGCATGGCATTGTTTCTCACCGACTCCTCCAGAACGCCACAATTGAATGGTGTATCTGAAAGGAGAAATCGTACCCTATTGGATATGGTACGTAGTATGATGAGCTATACTGATATGCCAATCTCCTTTTGGGGATTTGCATTAGAATCAGCTTTGTATATTCTGAATAGGATTCCATCAAAATCAGTTTCTTCCACACCTTATGAGATATGGCATGGAAGAAAACCAAGTCTTAAGCATGTTAAGATTTGGGGTTGTCCAGCTTATATCAAAAAGCTGAACACTGATAAATTGGAGATCAGATCAGAAAAAGGTCGATTTGTTGGATATCCAAAAGATAGTTTTGGATATTATTTTGGTTTCGCCAAAGGCAAGGAATCGACTATGAGGAGACTTTCTCGCCTGTTGCCATGCTTAAATCAATTAGGATTTTATTAGTAATAGCTGCATACTATGATTATGAGATTTGGCAGATGGATGTCAAAACAGCTTTTCTCAATGGATACATTGAAGAAAACATTTTCATGGAACAACCTAGGGGTTTTGAATCCCAAGATGGTTCCAAGGTATGCAAGCTAAAGCGATCCATTTATGGGTTGAAGCAAGCTTCGAGGAGTTGAAACATCCGTTTTGATGAAGCCATTAAATCCTTTGGTTTTATCAAAAATGAGGATGAGCCATGTGTATATAAGAAGTTTAATGACAGTGCTATCACTTTCCTTGTCTTATATGTGGATGACATATTGTTGATGGGTAATGACACAGGTATGTTGACGACTATAAAGGTATGGTTGTCAAATACATTCTCCATGAAAGACTTAGGGGAGGCAGCCTATATTCTTGGAATTCGCATCTATAGAGATAGAGCGAAAAGAATAATTGGTTTATCCCAAAGTCTATACTTAGAAAAGGTGTTAAAGAGGTTTAACATGCTTGATTCCAAGAGAGGATTGTTACCAGTGAGACATGGTATCCATCTTTCTAAAGAGATGTCTCCTAAGACACCTGAAGAAAGAGATAAGATGGCCAGGATTCCATATGCTTCGGCTGTTGGAAGTTTAATTTATGCAATGTTGTGTACTAGGCTGGATATCGCATATGCTGTTAGTTTGACTAGCAGGTATCAATCCAATCCAGGTTTGGAACATCGATAGTCACAAGAATATCCTTAAGTACTTGAGAAGAACTAAGGATTTATTCTTGATTTATGGAGGTGGAGACTTGCAATTGGATGGTTATACTGATTCTGATTTCCAATCAGATATCGATGATAGAAAGTCTACCTCTGGATATGTGTTTATTTGTAATGGAGGTGCAGTCAGTTGGAAGAGTTCCAAACAGAGCATGACTGCAGATTCCACTACAGAGGCTGAGTATATTGCTGCATCAGATGCTGCAAAGGAATCTGTTTGGATAAAGAAGTTCGTGACAGAACTTACAATAGTTCCTTCCATTGAGTCAGCAGTTCCACTACATTGTGACAATAATGGAGCACTCATACAGGCTAAGGAACTAAGGTCTCACCAGAAATCCAAACACATAGAAAGGCGCTACCATATTATCAGAGAAATAGTTGGGCGAGGCGATGTAGCCATGCAGAAAATAGCATCAGCTGAAAATGCAGCTGATCCATTCACTAAGCCTATGTCACAGACTCAGTTAGACCAAAATCTTGAGAAGATAGATCTAAGATATTGTAATGAATGGCTCTAGTGCTAGTGGGAGATTGTTAGTAGTATGCCCTAGAGCATATCATTTAGTATGTATCTTGTAAATATTTTATTAATAAAAGGCATTTCCACTTTTCCGTTTTCATAATATATATATGTGTAATAGAAAAGGTCCATTGATATTTTGTTAGAAATATTATTCTTAAGTTGTTAAGAATATGAGTGACAATATTTCTAGCACGAAGTAGCATAAATAGGTTCACAATCGGGGATACTTCATAATAAGGACATGACTTATCCAAAAAGATTGTATTCATGTTTGTTCCCAAGTTATTTATATGAGATATAAATAAGATGGAATGGTGAGTCTCATGCCATATAACAAACATGATAGGCACTTATAAACGATAAGTAGGCCGAACCAGTGACACTTATGACAAGCGCATGGAGTTTACTCTTGTCAATGTTTTGTCATAAATCATATCAGTGCATATAATCTTTAGACCTGAGATAGCACAGTTATCTTGTATATAGGTAGTTTGAGTTTGATACTGCTTTCATACTTGTACTGTGTATGGGTATATGGGCATCTGTTGGCTCCTACTAGTTGTATATGGAGGTAAGTGTTGATCAAGATGGAATCTGTTCCTCTAAGTAAATAGAGATAAAATCCTATGTTCATTTAATTGTTCTTGATGTTTCAAGTTCCTGGCCAGGACAGATAGATTTATTTAGAAAAGTGTTTCTGATGAGAAAATCTTTTTAATCAAGAACTGGAATTAAAAGAGAACATAATATTCATAGCAAATGGAGTTTGACATAAACCATGACTCCAGCTTGAGTTGGGATTTTGTAACAGAGAGATTCTAGTGCATGGTAACATATGATTATAGGTTCATTTAAGGTAAACCTTATTACTAATTGGGTGGCTATGGCATGCTATGCTAGGTGTTAACCATGGTCTATGAGGTTCATAAAATGATTTAGAGAAATCATTTATGGTAAGAAAGAGTTCTGCTGATATTCAGAGTTGATATCATATCTCATTGCCAATTAGTGATGAGCCTAGTAAGTCACACACATACACAAGTTATCACCTATTTAAATATGATTTAATTAATTAATTAAAGAGTTTAATTGATTAATTAAATAGGTTTGGTTTGTAATTAAATTGCAAAGTCCCTAGCATGACTTGAAACCAAATCTAGATTATTGGATGTATAGTATAAGTTAAATTTATATTTAAAGTGTTTAAATATGAATTTAATTAATGAGAAATTAATTAATAGAGATTAATTAATTAATTTATATTTGATATAAATTAATTAGAAGAAGAAAAATAATTATTTTGTGTTAAGAACTCAAAATTAAGACACAGGGGCATTTTCGTCATTTCACAGTGTGACACGTGGCACCATGAGATGGTGACACATGGCATAACACATAAGCTTGCCAAATGTTTTTTAATCATGTAAGATGATTAAAATCAAGATGAAATATAGGTTTGACACTTGGCACAATGTGAATGGGCCACTTAAACCTAGAGCTAATCAAAGGGTGACATGTGGCAAGGGTTTAATGTGTTAACCTAGCTATTTAAGTGTTGTTATGAGAAAATAAAATACAACCAGCTGCCACACTCCTTGGTCACGCCATTTTGCAGCCCTCCCTCTATTCTTCTTCATCTCTCATCAATTCAAAGAGATTAGCCATCAATCTCTTGAATTAGGAACACTAGGAATTGTTTCTAGTGTCCTGTTTACATCTCTAATCTCTTAAAAGGCAGAACTTGAATTTCTAATTAATTGAAAAGGCTTTAGAAGTTGTTTAAGGGCTGCCATAGGTGTTCTTGGTGTGGACAAGCTAGAGGGACAACATCTGGTGTCCTGAAGACGAATCTCAAAGGTGCAAACACGCTGCAGTACATCAAGAGGTTAGTGTAATCGTTCTTGATTTAATCTAGGGTTCTAAAATTAATCTGATTAATTTTAAAATCTTAAATGGCAAATACAGATCCAAAAACATATTAAAAGAGTTTTAATATGTTGTTTATCATTGAAATCAAATAGATAAAAATAAATCTTGCATGATGCATGTGACCCTAGGTGAAAATTTTTGAATTCAATGGTATAAACTTGTTTTTTTCACGCTTCCGTTCCTTTAATTGGTATCAGAGCCACTATATTTGCCATGGTGAAAACCAACTCAAGTTCAAAATATATTTGGCACTTAAGGTTTTGTCATGTTGCAGAAGATAGGATTGCAAAATTGGAGAAAATGGGGATTCTATCCTCATTGGGCTCTGAGCCTACTCCAACTTGTGAATCTTGCCTTCAGGGCAAAATGACTAGATCACCCTATGTTGGACAAGGGCTAAGAGCTGAAAATATTTTGGAGCTAATACATAATGATGTATGTGGTCCATTTAAAGAAATGGCTAGAAGGGGCTTTCATTATTTTATTACCTTTACTGATGATAAATCAAGGTTTGGGTATTTATATTTGATGAAATACAAACATGAATCTTTTGAAAAGTTCAAAGAATTTAAATCTGAAGTAGAAAATCAAACAGGAAAGAGTATTAAAGCTCTTCGATCAGATCGTGGAGGTGAATATTTGATTACTGAATTTGTTGAATACTTGAGAGAGCATGGCATTGTTTCCCAGCTGACTACTCTAGGAACGCCATAGTTGAATGGTGTATTTGAAAGGAGAAATCGTACCCTATTGGATATGGTACGTAGTATGATGAGCTATACTGATATGCCAATCTTCTTTTGGGGATTTGCATTAGAATCAGCTTTGTATATTCTGAATAGGATTCCATCAAAATCAGTTTCTTCCACACCTTATGAGATATGGAATGGAAGAAAACCAAATCTTAAGCATGTTAAGATTTGGGGTTGTCCAGCTTATATCAAAAAGATGAACACTAATAAATTGGAGACCAGATCAGAAAAAGGTCGATTTGTTGGATATCCAAAAGATAGTTTTGGATATTATTTTTATTTGCCTACTTCACAAATAGTTGTGATAAGTAGAGATGCCACATTTCTTGAACAACAGTTTGTTCAAGAAGGAGGCAAAGGAAGGCAAATAGAGTTAGAATTGGAGAATTCTGACCAACCAACAGATCAGATGGATATAGATCCATATAGTCAACCTATACCCGTTGAAGAAACATCTATAGCTATTCCTCGTAGAACAACCAGGGTATCTCACCCACCAGTGAGATATGGTTTTCTTCATGAAGAAGAACAAGAGTTGTCTACTCATGAAGAAGTAGATCATGGAGATGATCCACTTACCTATGAAGAAGCTATATCAGATATAGACTCTTCAAAATGGATTGATGCTATGAAATCCGAGATTGATTCCATGTATAAGAATCAAGTTTGGGATCTTGTTGACCCACCTGAAGGTATTGTACCTATAGGGAACAAATGGGTTTTCAAGAAGAAAATTGATTCTGATGGAAAGGTAGAGACCTATAAGGCAAGGCTAGTAGCGAAAGGGTTTCGCCAAAGGCAAGGAATCGACTATGAGGAAACTTTCTCGCCTGTTGCCATGCTTAAATCAATTAGGATTTTATTAGCAATAGTTGCGTACTATGATTATGAGATTTGGCAAATGGATGTCAAAATAGCTTTTCTCAATGGATACATTGAAGAAAACATTTTCATGGAACAACCTAGGGGATTTGAATCCCAAGATGGTTCCAAGGTATGCAAGCTAAAGTGATCCATTTATGGGTTCAAACAAGCTTCGAGGAGTTGGAACATCCGTTTTGATGAAGCCATTAAATCCTTTGGTTTTATCAAAAATGAGGATGAGCCATGTGTATATAAGAAGGTTAGTGACAGTGCTATCACTTTCCTTGTCTTATATGTGGATGACATACTGTTGATGGGTAATGACACAGGTATGTTGACAACTATAAAGGTATGGTTGTCAAATACATTCTCCATGAAAGACTTAGCGGAGGCAACCTATATTCTTGGGATTCGCATCTATAGAGATAGAGCGAAAAGAATAATTGGTTTATCCCAAAGTCTATACTTGGAAAAGGTGTTAAAGAGGTTTAACATGCTTGATTCCAAGAGAGGATTATTACCAGTGAGACATGGTATCCATCTTTCTAAAGAGATGTCTCCAAAGACACCTGAAGAAAGAGATAAGATGGCCAGGATTCCATATGCTTCGGCTATTGGAAGTTTAATGTTTGCAATGTTGTGTATTAGGCCGGATATCGCATATGCTGTTAGTTTGACTAGCAGGTATCAATCCAATCCAGGTTTGGAACACTGGATAGCTGTTAAGAATATCCTTAAGTACTTGAGAAGAACTAAGGATTTATTCTTGATTTATGGAGGTGGAGACTTGCAATTGGATGGTTTCTTGATTACGATTTCCAATCGGATATCGATGATAGAAAGTCTACCTCTGGATATGTGTTCATTTGTAATGGAGGTGCGATCGGTTGGAAGAGTTCCAAGCGAGCACGACTACGATTCCACCACGTAGGTGAGTATATTGTCGCATCGATGTTGCAAAGGAAGTCGTTTGGATAAAGAAGTTCGTGATGTAACTTACAGAGTTCCTTCCATTGAGTCCAGTTCCACTACACCGTGACAATAATGGAGCGATCATCTGAGCTAAGGAACCAAGGTCTCACCAGAAATCCAAACACATAGAAAGGCGCTACCACATTATCAGAGAAATAGTTGGGCGGGGCGATGTAGCCAAGCAGAAAATAGCATCAGCTAAAAATCCAGCTGATCCATTCACTAAGCCTATGTCACAGACTCAGTTAGACCGACATCTTGAGAAGATAGGTCTAAGGTATTGTAATTAATGGCTCTAGTGCTAGTGGGAGATTGTTAGTAGTATGCCCTAGAGCATATCATTTAGTATGTATCTTGTACATATTTTTATTAATAAAAGGCATTTCCACTTTTCCGTTTACATAATATATTTATGTGTAATAGAAAAGGTCCATTGATATTTTGTTAGAAATATTATTCTTAAGTTGTTAAGAATATGAGTGACAATATTTCTAGCACGAAGTATCATAAATAGGTTCACAATCGAGGATACTTCATAATAAGGACATGACTTATCCAAAAAGATTGTATTCATATTTGTTCCCAAGTTATTTATATGAGATATAAATAAGATGGAATGGTGAGTCTCATGCCATATAACAAACATGATAGGCACTTATAAATGATAAGTAGGCCGAACCAGTGACACTTATGACAAGCACATGGAGTTTACTCTTGTCAATGTTTTGTCATAAATCATATCAGTGCATATAATCTTTAGACTTGAGATAGCACAGTTATCTTATATATAGGTAGTTTGAGTTTGATACTGCTTTCATACTTATACTGTGTATGGGTATATGGGCATGTGTTGGCTCCTACTAGTTATATATGGAGGTAGGTGTTGATCAAGATGGAATCTGTTCCTCTAAGTAAATAGAGATAAAATCCTATGTTCATTTAATTGTTCTTTATATTTCAAGTTCCTGCCAGACAGATAGATTTATTCGAAAGAGTTTCGATGAGAAAATCTTTTAATAAAGAAATGGAATTAAAAGAGAAAACAATATATATAGCAAATGGAGTTAGACATAAACCATGACTCCTTGAGTTGGGATTTTGTAACAGAGAGATTCTAGTGCATGGTAACATATGATTATAGGTTCATTTAAGGTAAACCTTATTACTAATTGGGTGGCCATGGCATGCTATGCTAGGTGTTAACCATGGTCTATGAGGTTCATAAAATGATTTAGAGAAATTATTTATGGTAAGAAAGAGTTCTGATGATCTTAAGAGTTGATATCATGTCTCATTGCCAATTAGTGATGAGCCTAGTAAGTCACACACATACACAAATTATCACCTATTTAAATATGATTTAATTAATTAATTAAAGAGTTTAATTGATTAATTAAATAGGTTTGGTTTGCAATTAGTTTGCAAAGTCCCTAGCATGACTTGAAACTAAATCTAGATTATTGGATGTATAATATAAGTTAAATTTATATTTAAAGTGTTTAAATATGAATTTAATTAATGAGAAATTAATTAATAGAGATTAATTAATTAATTTATATTTGATATAAATTAATTAGAAGAAGAAAAATAATTATTTTGGGTTAAGAACTCAAAATAAAGACACAGGGGCATTTCGGTCATTTTACAGTGTGACACGTGGCACCATGAGATGGTGACACATGGTATAACACATAAGCTTGCCAAATGTTTTTTTTTTAATCATGTAAGATGATTAAAATCAAGATTAAATATAGGTTTGACACTTGGCACAATGTGATTGGGTCACTTAAACCTACAACTAATCAAAGGGTGACATGTGGCAAGGGTTTAATGTGTTAACCTAGCTATTTAAGTGTTGTTATGAGAAAATAAAACACAACCAGCAGCCACACTCCTTTGTCACGCCACTTTGAGGGTTTTTATCTCTTCTTCTTCATCTCTTATCAATTCAAAGAGATTAGCCATCAATCTCTTGAATTAAGAACACTAGGAATTATTTCTATTGTCCTGTTTACATCTCCAATCTCTTAAAAGGCAGAACTTGAATTTCTAATTAATAGAAAAAGCTTTAGAGGCTGTTCAAGGGCTGCCATAGGTGTTCTTGGTGTAGACAAGCTAGAGGGACAACATTTGGTCTCCTGAAGACGAATCTCAAAGGCGCAGACATGCTGCAGTGCATCAAGAGGTTAGTGTAATCGTTCTTGATTTAATCTAGGGTTCTAAAATTAATCTGATTAATTTTAAAATCTTAAATGGCAAATACAGATCCAAAAACATATTAAAAGAGTTTTAATATGTTGTTTATCATTGAAATCAAATAGATAAAAATAAATCTTGCATGGTGCATGTGACCCTAGGTGAAATTTTTGAAGGGCTGCCATAGGTGTTCTTGGTGTAGACAAGCTAGAGGGACAACATTTGGTGTCCTGAAGACGAATCTCAAAGGCGCAGACATGCTGCAGTGCATCAAGAGGTTAGTGTAATCGTTCTTGATTTAATCTAGGGTTCTAAAATTAATCTGATTAATTTTAAAATCTTAAATGGCAAATACAGATCCAAAAACATATTAAAAGAGTTTTAATATGTTGTTTATCATTGAAATCAAATAGATAAAAATAAATCTTGCATGGTGCATGTGACCTTAGGTGAAATTTTTGAATTCAATGGTATAATCTTGTGTTTTTCACGCTTTCGTTCCTTCAATTCGATCATCTAGATAATTAAAATCAATATAGTTTGGTGCTCAACACGGTCCTCGTGGGAACGATACTCTACTCATCGTGATGAGAATCAAGCTACATTAGCACCAAAGGATTTCATCCAAGGTCCAATTACTAGAGCTAGAGCTAAATCACTTCAGAATTTAATTTGTGAAATCTTAAGGAGCAAGGATTATAAGTTAGAATGGCATGAAGAAAATTATAAAGGATTAAATTTGATGAAAATTAAGCTTGGAAGTGACTAAGTGTCATATGGAGCATTAGGCTACATGGAATAACCTATGGACATGCATGCACCAGATCCAACCCATGCTGCTGGCACCTTTTTGAAGGAATATTCCTTGCTGTTATAACTATCTCTCTTTTGGACTTAAATGCCCTTATTGCTATTGTATTAAGTTTGCTTTTTGTTGGGACATTTTAGTCTTTTGATAGATTAATTTCTGTTTAGACTTAAAGCTCCTTGTAATTTTCACTAAAGTAGGGATATTTTTGTCTTTATCTTTGGGGCCAAGAGGCTATAAATACAAGTGTAATAAGAGAGGTGGAGGACACACTTTGAATATTAATGAAAGATTGTTTCTGCTCCATTAGTGAGTAAATTGGTTGTTGCCTTTATTCTTGTGAAGCTCATTAACTTGCTGAGATTTCTATCTTGCAAGGTTTAATGTACATAATATTCTTGGTTTATTCATTCTCCATATGAATTAGGTCAAGAATCCCATTTTTGATATTTTATTTGAATTACACAGCAATCTAATTATGCTAGTTCAAAGAATCAAATTCATACATCTTGATTTGGTGCTTTCCATATTGTTCCTTTAATTCTTGAATGTGGGTTTTCAAGTTACCAATTACTTGAGGGTTCACATCAGTTTTGGTATTAGAGCAAAGGGACTTCCAAACAAGGTAGATTCTCTGTTTGCTTCTTATTCTTTGTGCTTACTTTGTGTTTGTTGCCTTTTTCATATTTACTGTTTGGCTCTAATTCCATATTTGCTTCTTCTTCTTCATCTTACACCTGGTTCTTTCTTGCTAAACCTTATTTTGCTTCTTATTGTGTTTCTATTATTCACATTTTTGTTCATTGTATGCTTGACTGAAATTGGCTCTTGGGGTTTAGTATGATCTGTTTGTTTAAAAATTTGTTTTGTTGAGTTTGTCTTAGGGTTTTGGGTTAATCAAGCCAAAGCCATTATTCTAGCTATCTATTTTGCTTCCTTCATTTTGATATCAGGCATGAGAGCTTATTTGGGTTATTGACTTTAACTTACCTATTTGGCCTAAAACTGTACCAGCATTATTTGGGTGTGTTTAAGATGTTGGGTGTAAATTTTGGGGGTTATTTGATATTGTTTGCCTACTCAACCAAAATTTTATGGCAGACTTGATCAAATTAAGTTCACATAGCAAATATACCCAGAAATTCTTGAAAATTTACGGGTGTTTATACCCTATTTCAGTAGTTCCCAAATTAAATTTCAGCTTAAAATTCAACCGTTTGTGTGGGGAATCAAAATTTTGCGACAGACTTGATCAAATTAAGTTCACATAGCAAATATACCCAGAAATTCCTGAAAATTTACAGGTGTTTATAACCCATTTCAGTAGTTCCCAAATTAAATTTCAGCTTAAAATTCAACTGTTTGTCTGGGGAACCAAAATTTTTCGGCAGACCCGATTAAATTAAGTTCACATAACAAATCAGCCCAGAAAATCCTGAAAATTTATAGGTTGTTTATGCCACATTTGTGCTATTCTTAAATTAAATTTCAACTCAAAATTTAATCGTTTGTATGGGAAACCAAAATTTTTCGGCAGACACAATTAAATTTAGTTTACATAGTAAACCTGCCAAGAAAAGCCTGAAATTCTAACAGCAATTAGTCAGTATTGGGTTGCATTTGCCTACTCAATTTCAGATCAAAATACACTCATTTGCATGATGATCCTAAATTGATGCAATTCTTGGTGTATTGTGTGAACTGTTGGTAGTTGTGATAAGTTGGTGGTAAACTTGGATATTTAAGCTTGATATCACTTCTTTAGGTTGTCTCTTTTCCATCTTACTACTCTTTTATTTTGGTGTCTTCTTTCTTAATTCCTTATTGCATTACATTTCCATACTTGAGCTTTTCTTTTCTTGACTTCTTGAGTCACATTATTGCTTTCTTGATTACTCATTTTGATTCGTCATGTGCAAGAATTTTATTTTGTGTTAAATTTTTGGGAGTACAGTCTTAGTTTGAGTTACTTGAGTTTCATAAGAACTTGTGGACATAGCCAAGAGAGGTAAAAGGCACAGAGCGGTGAGTTCATAAGAGGGGAAAAGCCTTATTGAGTTAAACACGAGTGGAGTGTCCCCTGTTGAGTGTAAACATGCAAGGGAGTGAGTGAGGTGTTTTCTTTACACTAACCATTTTCTTATAGGTCTGAAAACATGTCTAGAAGGGGTGATGGTAGTGAGGGGGAAGGTGAGAATCCATTCTATATGCAGGCTGTCAGACAATAATTTGAAAGAATGAATGTTGTGTGCAATGGAATTATAGATAGGTTGGAAAGATTGGAGCAAAGAGATAGGCAAAGTGAGAGAAGGCCAAATAGGAGGGATCTTGTACCTCCAGTAGTTGAATCTAATGAAGATGAGGTTGATAACTATGATTTTGAGGTTGAAAGACTTAGGAGGGGTAGGTATGAGAGAGGAGCTACAGATAGGAGGAATGGGGATAGGAGGATAAGAAGAGAGGAAAGAGAGAGGAATAGGGTAGATGATAATATCAAAAGTATTAAAATGAGCATCCCTTCTTTCCAAGGGAAAAATGATCTGGATGTGTATATAGAATGGGAAAGGAAGGTAGAAGCTGTCTTTGATTGTCATTACTATTCAGAAGAGAAGAAAATAAAGCTAGCAGCAGTAGAATTTACTGATTTTGCTTTGGTATGGTGGGATCAAGTGTTGATTAGTAGAAGGAGAAATTATGAGCAATCAATTGCAACCTGGGGTGAGATGAAAACTACAATGAGGAAGAGATTTGTTCCTAGTGATTACTATAGAGGGCTACATCAGAGGTTACAAAGATTGACTCAAGGTTCTAAAAGTGTTGAAGATTATCATAAAAAAAAAATGAAAATTGCTGTGATTATAGCAAATGTGGAGGAGGATAGAGAAGCCACCATGGCTAGATTCTTGAATGGGCTAAACAAGGAGATTGCTCATATTGTTGAGTTACATCACTATGTTGAGTTGGAGGATATGGTCCACATGGCTATGAAGGTAGAAAGGCAATTTAAAAGCAAGTCAAAATTTAGAGGAAATGCAGGCACTTCTTCATCTTGGAAGTCTAACTGGAAGAATTAGGATAGGGAAAAGGCTATTAGCAAATATAAGAAAAATGAGGAAAAGGAAAAGAAGGTGGAGAAGAAATTTGTAGAAAATAAAGGAAAGGAGGTTGCAACTACTACTTGAAATAGAGATGTGAAGTTTTTTAGGTGTTTGGGTAGTGGACACATAGCTTCTCAATGCCCTAACAAGAGAGTCATGGTCATGAGAGAAAATGGTGAGATAGAAATGGAGGAGGAAATTATGAGTGATTCCACA
Organism: Hevea brasiliensis; assembly: GCF_030052815.1. Lineage (NCBI taxonomy): Eukaryota > Viridiplantae > Streptophyta > Magnoliopsida > Malpighiales > Euphorbiaceae > Hevea > Hevea brasiliensis. Next base: position 50,374,551 of record NC_079494.1, read on the forward strand.
TCTTTAGGGAAGGAGGATGCAGAGGTATAATATGCTGCTGAAGGAAGTGCTCTAGTGATTATGAGAGCATTAAATACTCAAGTAAAGAAGGATGTTGGTGATGAATTGCAAAGAGAAACAATTTTCCATACAAGGTGTCTTATCCAAGACAAAGCTTATTGTGTCATCATTGATGGGGGAAGTTGTGCCAATGTTGCTAGTACTATTTTGGTGCAGAGATTAGGGTTGAGGACTTTGAAAAACCCTAGACCCTATAAATTGCAGTGGCTGAATGAATGCGGTGAGGTGAAAGTAACAAAACAAGTGCTGATTTCCTTTGCAATAGGAAAGTATCAAGATGAGGTTATGTGTGACGTGGTTCCAATGCAAGCTGGCTATTTATTACTTGGCTGACCATGGCAATTTGATAGAAATGTGATCCACGATGGGTATAAAAATAGGTATTCTTTTGAAATGAATCGAAGGAAAATCATTTTGGCACCTATGACACCAAAACAAATTTATGAAGACCAAACAAGGCTTAAGCAAGCAATGGGTGAGGTAAAATCAAGAGTGGCTAAAAAGAGAGCAGAGAAGAAAAGAAGGAGTGAAAAGAAATTGAGTGAAAATGTTGTGAGTGAGCAAGACAAGGGTGGTTGTGAGGAAAGAAAAGAGAGTAAATAAAACATTCCAAGAATACTTGAAAAAGGTGAATCTTCGGCGCAAAAGGAGAGCTGTGCGGAAAGAGGGGAGAGAAAATTAAGCTTGTATGCTAAAGGAAAAGATTTGAGGAATGCCATGTTTGCCAATAAGCAAATGTTATTAATTGTGCTTAAGGACTCTTGTTTATCCACATCCGACCTTGACCCCAATTTGCCTAGTCTTGTTGCCTCTCTTTTGCAGGAATATGAGGATGTGCTACCCAAGGAGATGTCGGATGGACTACCACCTATTTGAGGGATTGAGCACTAGATTGATTTTGTACCTGGAGTAGTTATTCCCAACCATCCAGCCTATAAAACTAACCCTGAAAAAGCCAAAGAATTACAATGGCAAGTTGAGGAATTGCTAGCTAAGGGTTATGTGAGAAAAATTAAGTGCCTTTATGCTGTACCCGTCCTTTTGGTACCAAAGAAAGATGGCACATGGCGCATGTGTGTAGATTGTAGGGCGATCAACAAAATCACTGTAAACTATCGCCACCCTATACCTAGATTGGATGATATGTTGGATGAACTTTATGGTGCTTGTGTTTTTACCAAAATTGACTCGAAAGCGGATATCATCAAATTCGCATGAAAGTAGGGGATGAATGGAAGACCACATTTAAAATAAAGCATGGACTATATGAGTGGTTAGTGATGCCTTTTGGGCTAACTAATGCTCTTAGCACTTTTATGAGATTGATGAATCATGTGTTGCGTGCTTTTATTGGAGAATTTTTTGTTGTTTATTTTGATGATATATTAGTTTACAGTAGAGACATGAATGGACATATGCATCATTTAAGAGCTGTATTCGATGTGTTAAGAAAGGAAAAATTATATGATAACTTAAAAAATGTTCTTTTTTCATGGAAAAGGTTGTCTTTTTAGGATTTGTCATTAGTGCTAATGGTGTTGAAGTTGATGATGAAAAAATTAGAGCTATTAAAGAATAGCCCATTCCAAAGTCTGCATCTAAAGTACGTAGTTTCCGTGGACTAGCTAGTTTATATATAAGATTTATTAAGAATTTTAGTACCATTGCAGCACCATTGAATGATCTTGTAAAAAAGAATGTTAATTTTGTTTGGGAACAGAAATAAGATGATGCTTTTTACCAAATTAAAGACATATTATCTTCCGCTCCTGTGTTGGCTTTACCTGATTTTTCTAAGACTTTTGAGATTGAGTGTGACGCATCAGGAATAAGTATTGGAGCCATTTTAAGGCAGGAAAAGAGACCAATAGCATACTTTAGTGAGAAGCTTAATGGAGCAGCTTTGAACTATTCTACATATGACAAAGAGTTGTATGCATTGGTACGTGCCTTAGAAACGTGGCAACATTACCATTGGCCAAAGCAATTTGTAATCCACATAGATCATGAGTCATTGAAGCATATAAAGGGGCAAAATAAGTTGAGTAGGCATCATGCAAAATGGGTTCCTTGAGACCTTCCCATATGTGATTCAATACAAACATGGGAAAGAAAATGTGGTTGTTGATGCCTTATCTCGAAGGTATAACCTTCTTGCCCTTCTTGATGCAAAGTTATTGGGATTCGAATATGTGAAAGAATTATATGCTGAATATGATGACTTTGCTAGAGTGTATGCAGCTTGTGAAAAGAATGCTTTTAAGAAGTTTTATAGGCATGATGGATATTTGTTTAGAGAAAATAGATTGTGTGTGCCTAAGAGTTCCATGCGTGAATTACTTATGAATGAGTCTCATGCTAGTGGATTAATGGGTCATTTTGGTGTTTCTAAAACTTTAAATGTGTTAAAGGTAAACATTTTTATTGGCCGAATATGAAAAGAGATGTTGAAAGAGTATGTGCTAGGTGCGTTGTGTGTGCTAAGGCTAAATATAGAGTTTGGCCACAAGGTTTGTATACACCTTTACGTACGCCTAGTGATCCTTGGGTTCATTTGTCTATGGATTTTGTGTTAGGAATACCTAGGTCTAAACAAGGCCATGATTCAATTTTTGTTGTTGTTGACAGGTTTTCAAAAATGACACATTTTATGTCACACATTTTTTACTTCTTTTACAGTGATGAGCACTATTTACAAGTGTTAAAAACCTTTTTGAACTGAGGTGAATTAACTAACACATTTAGACTATTAGTAATTTCTGAAAAAAATTTTAGCAGAGTGCCCTCCGTAATTTGGATAAAACAGTTATTCAAAAACCTGTAAAAAACACTTCAATATTTTTCTCAATCTCAAACTCTAGCATAATTCAACACAAATCCACAATAATTTTTCAAAGACTGAGATACAAGAAATATAATACAATTTTTACAAGTCCAAATAACTCATAATTTATTTTACAACTTTAATGTATAATTTTAATTTACAACTGCTCAAAACCAAGAACACTATATACATACAGTGAACATACATTACAATATAAAATGCAGAATATGGTATACTCAATATACCCGATGATTTCTCGCTGAATGTACTAGCAGCCTAGTTTGCTGCCCTGTCAGTCTGTCTACCTGCGACAGCAATGAAAAGCTATTGCTGAGTAAAATTTACTCAGTGGTGCACAATAACAATTTGAAATGCGATATATAAATCTTTTATTGACAGTTCACAAATCAAATGATTCACAATTCCATTTCACAATTTACAAAATTCACCTAACACAAATTTGATCAAGTAATTGAATAATATCGTTTTGCAAATCAATAACACAATTCGATTAAATAACTGAATGATACCGTTTTGCAAATCAATAACACAGTTCGATCAAATAACTGAACAATACCGTTTTGCAAATCAATAACACAATTCGATCAAATAACTGAATAATACCGTTTTGCAAATCAATAACACAATTCGATCAAATAACTGAATAATACAATGTTGCCAATCAATAACATAATTTAGGCCATGACATAATTTTTCCACACAGGCCGTGTTGCACACCACGACAAGACACACTCACCCCAATAATCGAAATCAATGAGGGAGGAAGCTAGCTAAATAATGAGTACTCATCCACACTCACCTCAGACTGGCAAGTCAAAGAGGGAGGAACATAATCACACTCACCCCAGACTGATAAGTCAAAGAGGGAGGAATATAATAACAGTGTCATGCAAAGTGTGAATTAAAACAATTTCAAATCACAATATTTCATACAAACCATAAATCACATTTTATCTCAAAATTTCCATTTGCAAAGTTGGCAACACAATAAGTTCCAAATAATATTCCCAAAACTAAAGCAATCAAAAATTATTCATAACTCATTTCTCCACATAAATTTGCTAGTAAAAGCAGTGAATATAAAAGTATTATGCACGGACACAATTTAAAACAATAACATACAAATAATTATAATTTACTTCAATTGAAAATTTCAAAAGAAATAACTATTGTGCACAAACACAATTTAAAACAATGGAAATAATCATAATTTATTCCAATTGAAAAATTCAAAAGAATTAATTATTGTGCACAAACCTCTGATAACTGTCTCTTGGCTCTGACTCAGTGTTTCCTTCCCCTCCCTGAGTCTTTGCTAACTGAGAACCACAATTTGAAGTGTTTCAGTACTCATTTAAACTGTCTCTAACGATAATGCTTGATAATTAATTCACCGAATTCATTTATTCACTTAGTCAACCTACTATGTCGACCCTTGGTACATTCTAGGTAATTTAGGTTTTAATGTCATTAATATGTCACATTCGATAGTCTTTTAGGGTTGGTACATGTTACCAAATTCATTTCCTTGTATACTGCATTTTCTTGCAATTTGCTGAACTCCGGGATACTAGTTTGACCTAGCCGGACGACCTAGTTCCCTCGGTTTTCAGGTTTCAATCAAAACTACAAACTTGTAGATCTATGTCTTATGGAACGCGGGGCAAAATTTCAGGTCATTCTGAGTTATGTAGACCAAGTTATGGTCATTTTACTATTGCTGGTCAAATTGCATCAAAATTGGTCACTTTAGGTCATTTTAGGTCAATTTTGGTTCGGCCAGTTTTTGGACCCGAACTTGTGCAAGCTGTTTGACTTGCTTATGGTCATTTCTGGGCTTTGGTGTCTTCATAAGACTTGTAGATATGGGTCTTAACTATTCATGGTCAAAATTTCAGGTCAATTGGACCTGTTTTGAGTGAGTTATGGCCTAAACACTAACTACTGCCCAAATGGTAAATTTTCAGGCCTTATTTGCACTTAATCCGGATTTGGTCATTTTTCAAGCTACCTTGCAAGCAGAATTTTGGCAAGCTTCCTTGATGAAAGTTGGCAAATTTTGTGCCTAGTTTCACCTCCAATTGGTCTCACACCAATTGGAGCCACACACTTAAAGTTATAGGCCTAAAACACAAACTGCCTTATTGCAATTCTTGCATACATATCAAACATCACTTTTAACACTCACCAAACTTAACATTCAAACTAATTCTGGTTGTACCATGACCTAAACATAATTCACAACACATTATAGGTCATTTTGGTAGCTTACAATTACATTCAATGTGCACCAACAAGTGCAGAATTTGCCCAACTCGATTTACAACAATTTAACTCCATAACCAAGCTCATTCACATGTCTAACCTTCACACCACTATACATACATTCAAACTGCCATAACAACCAACACATTTTAACATCATTATTCCATAAACCAAGCATGAATTCCAACATTCTTCAAGGGTTAGCAAACTGCCACAATGGTACACTTACATTCCATTACTTTCCAAGCTTTAAATTTCATTTTACATTTACATATAATAAGTATACATCACCTAAACAATTTCCTACACAATATACATTTAATCAATCATTTAATTCACCATTTACAAGCAAAAATAATCTGCCTTCAAAGTGTTTCCATGGCTGCCAAAAGTACACTTCTCCATTTAAACATCAAACCTCAAAAATTTCTCCATATTTCAAACACTCATAACTTCCTTACAAACTTTAATTAAACAATAATAAAAAACACAAACTTACCACTTTGGAAATTCTTCAAAACCTCACCAAAACTTCTCATTCTTGCTTCCTACATGCTGCCCATGATGTGTAGAACAAGTTTAATGAAGAATAATTGGGGAAATTGTGGCTTAATCATTAGGAGTGGAGCTTGCATGCAAGGTGTGGCCATGGTGGACAATGGAGAGAAAATTCAATTCGGCAAAGTGAGGATTTGAGAGGAAGAAGAAGACATTAGTGGAGTAATCTGCCCACTTAGTGAATTTTTAATTCCCTTAGTGGTCCACTCACCTTAATTAAATCATATTATATGTTTTAATTGATAATTACTCCATTTACCCTCCATTTTTGCTATTTACATTAGGTACCCCTAAATTAATTTTTCATTATATTTTCCAAGTGTAATATTATTTATTTTTAATGGACATTTAGGTCAAAAGACAATTTGGGATGTCAAATGACCACAATGCCCCTGTTCGGGTTGCATTCTCGATTTTTCAGTAATACCGGGTTTTGTCCGTTTTTCGATTTCTCACTTTTCTTTGTACTAATTATTTAATTTTTCTTTGATATTTCTAATGGTATTTGTACTTCAATTGGTGTCTATTTAAAATCTAAAAATATTTTCCAGGGTTCCCCGCGGTCCAGGGCTAGTCAACGGTCCACGCCGTGACTTCCCGGTACGGTCACCCATCGCTAGGGTTTTCAGCTTGCTTAACTTGGTTACATTTCTTTGCTATTATTTTTCCTTTGTTTTTCTTGTATTTTCTTTTCTTATATTTCATTATTTAATGTCTCCTCACTCATATCGAAGTGTAGTTCTAGGCATCCTAGCTGTCCGGACAACACTGGTCACCTAACAAGAGAACGACATTCAGAACATAGGGGTGTTACAATTCTCCCCCCCTTAAAATAAATTTCGTCCACGAAATTTTACCCAATAGTAATCTTACAATAGTCATACGTTTATTTTTTTCCTTTATATATGATCGAATAATCTTCTTTTTCTCAAATTTGTATAAGACTTTTAACAATCTAATACAACGTTTAATTTGTTTATATAACACCAATCTTCTCTTACTATTGTCCTGTCTAATATTTCGATTCAAGTTCCTTCTTGAATGACCCTTGAGGTCATGTTAGAATCATTTATCTAGTCATTGGTCCTCTGACCATTCTAGTCCATAGTCTTCCTCACATTCGTAACATTTCTTTGTTATATTTGAACCAACTGTTCGAATTTTTACTTCCATAACTCTTTTTATCTGTCAATATTCTATAACTTACTTTCTTTTGTACTGAACTATAACCTTTCGATATTATAACCTTTGAGTTTTAGATCCCTAAGTAGGATTTTCAAACTTATTTCTAACAATTAAATTCTGTCATGGCATAACTATACCAAAACAGATGCCGTTGGCAACTATTCTTATCTAGGTGTACTATCGGGTAGTACGTAGCTCTACACAATAATCTCAAGTCAGTACTGTAATCTGCAGCTTACAGTATAAACATCAAGAACATTGCATAGTTACTACGATACATCCCAATAGATCAAATTTTCCTATCTTTTATCCTTTTCGAATTCACTAATATCCCGAACTTATTATGATTACAATATCCATTAACAATTACTAACAGTGACATCCTTGCCCTCATCTAGAGCAATTCCATTACTGCATCTTACTTTTACGTCCTCTTGCCTTACATTAAGTAGGCTCGCCAATTAGCTTTATAATTTATGGTGTGTTAGAAAATACTTTTCACCAATAAACTCTTTCAAAACTAATTTCACTTATTATCACAATCCTTATTTTAAAGGGCTAATCACTAATGCATCAAAATTTATTCCCCTGTAAAGGAATAACAATAGAACATATAGTTCTAACACTAACATAAAAGTATGCAGACCCCAGGTCAAACAATACATATATATATCTTAGTTACTATTTGAGAAAGTACCAGCAATAATATCAAAAGTCTAAGTCTCTTCTCACTGCCGTATAGCGTATACTCCAGCTGGAGCATCACCCTGTTCTGGCTGATTCACAGTACTCTGACTTCTAGGTGTACTACCCCTACCTCTACCTTTGCCTCTACTAACTGATGGTGAACTCTTTGGGGTAGAAACTTGGGTTGATCCCTTTGGTGTAGTAAATGATCCGAGCGACTGGATTTACACAATCCCTAGCAAAATGGCCAGTCTCTCCACAGTTAAAACATGCTCCTACGGCTCTATAACATACCCCACTATGTGGTTTACCACAAGTTTCACAAAGTCTATATGACAGCGCATTCCTGGGTTTCTGTTGAGTTTGCTGATCAGATCGAGGTGGTTTCTGTCTAGAAGATCTATTTCTACCGGACTTCTTACTATCTCTTTTGTATCCCCCAAAGTTTTTCCTCTTTCCAGTAAGACCACTAGAACTCTGTTCTACTGACTTTCCCTCTTTTTCTGTCTTCTCTGATTTCTTTTCTCGTGTCGCTTGATTCAATTCTTTCTAATTCTAGTGCTTGAGAAATAAGTTTAGAGAAGTTGTTATGTTTGAATCCGACCACTTGTAATCTGATACTAGGCTTCAAGCCGGTTTCAAACCTCTTACATCTCTCCCTACTAGTAGAAAGTAGACTTACTGCATAATGGCTCAGGCGAAAAAATTCCCTTTCATATTCAGCCACCGATCTACTCCCCTGTTTCAGACTTAGGAACTCTTGCGCTTCGATCTACATAAGCATCGAGGACATATTTTTGTCCAATTCTCGAGAAAGTCACCTGTGTTAGCATCAGAGGTTCTACCAAACTGTGTGGAATGGTTTTCCACCAGTAATAAGCATCCCCCTATGGCAAAGATACTGAGTATTCAAATCTGAGCTTCTCTGTGCAGTGCAGTTTCTTGAATACCTTATCCATCCTTTCTAACCACTGTTCTGCCTCTAGAGGATCTACTGTCCCCTTGAACTCTGTAGCCCCATATTTCATCAATTTGTCATATTGTCTAGCAGAAGACTGTGGTTGTACCACGGTGTCTGTATTGGGGCTTGAGTAGGCACATTACCAGCCATTTGTTGGAATATTGGAGCCATCTGCTGAGCGAACTGAGCAGGGAACTGCGGTTTTGCAGGGGTTGGTGCTGCTGAACCAGTGACATTATGTAGGGCTGGGGCATCCCCTTGCACCTCAGCCTCTGTAGATTGATCGACTGCATGATTACCCTCTTCCATAGTCAATGCGAGGATCTTAGACCTCCTAAACAAATAACACAAGGAGATTTCCTCCAGTTAGTGCATATTTATAATGTAATGTACTGTATGTATCAGATAATGATATTGAGTAGTTGTACAATGAAGAAAGAATATTCATGTAACATGTGAAAACAGAATTTAAAAAACTAGCTCTGATACCACTAAAACATGTCACACCCTACCCCTCTGTAAGGCATAACATGATCCCGTAGTATACCTAATGAATTACCAACTTCGCCTACTGATAACCCATTAAATACACTACAAGGGATTTTCAAAAACTTTTCTTACTTCTTTTACAGTGGTGAGCACTATTTACAGGTGTTAAAAACCTTTTTGAACTGAGGTGAATTAACTAACACATTTAGACTATTAGTAATTTCTGAAAAAATATTTGGCAGAGTGCCCTCCGTAATTTGGATAAAACAGTTCTTCAAAAACCTGTAAAAAGCACTTCAATATTTTTCTCAATCTCAAACTCTAGCATAATTCAACACAAATCCACAATAATTTTTCAAAGACTGAGATACAAGAAATATAATACAATTTTTACAAGTCCAAATAACTCATAATTTATTTTACAACTTTAATGTAGAATTTTAATTTACAACTGCTCAAAACCAAGAACACTATATACATACAGTGAACATACATTACAATATAAAATGCAGAATATGGTATACTCAATATACCCGATGATTTCTCGCTGAATGTACTAACAGCCAAGTCTGCACGCTCTGTCATTTCTACTGCGATAAAGAATGAAAAGCTATCGCTGAGTAAAATTTACTCAGTGGTGCACAATAACAATTTGAAATGCGATATATAAATCTTTTATTAACAGTTCACAAATCAAATGATTCACAATTCCATTTCACAATTTACAAAATTCACCTAACACAAATTTGATCAAGTAATTAAATAATACCATTTTGCAAATCAATAACACAATTCGATCAAATAACTGAATGATACCATTTTTCAAATCAATAACACAATTCGATCAAATAACTGAATAATACCGTTTTGCAAATCAATAACACAATTCGATCAAATAATTGAATAATACCATTTTGCAAATCAATAAAACAATTCGATCAAATAACTGAATAATACAATGTTGCCAATCGATAACATAATTTAGGCCATGACACAATTTTTCCACACATGCCGTGTTGTACACCACGACAAGACACACTCACCCCAATAATCGAAATCAATGAGGAGGAAGCTAGCTAAATAATGAGTACTCATCCACACTCACCTCAGACTGGCAAGTCAAAGAGGGAGGAACATAGTCACAATCACCCCAGACTGATAAGTCAAAGAGGGAGGAATATAATAACAGTGTCATGCCAAGTGTGAATCAAAACAATTTCAAATCACAATATTTTATACAAACCATAAATCACATTTTATCTCAAAATTTCCTTTTGCAAAGTTGGCAACACAATAAGTTCCAAATAATATTCCCAAAACTAAAGCAATAAAAAATTATTCATAACTCATTTCTCCACATAAATTTGCTAATAAAAGCAGTGAATATAAAAGTATTGTGCACGGACACAATTTAAAACAATAACATACAAATAATTATAGTTTACTTCAATTGAAAATTTCAAAAGAAATAACTATTGTGCACAAACACAATTTAAAACAATACAAATAATCATAATTTATTCCAATTGAAAAATTCAAAAGAATTAATTATTGTGCACAAACCTCTGATAACTGTCTCTTGGCTCTGACTCAGTGTTTCCTTCCCCTCCCTGAGTCTTTGCTAACTGAGAACTACAATTTGAAGTGTTTCAGTACTCATTTAAACTGTCTCTAACGATAATGCTTGATAATTAATTCACTGAATTCATTTATTCGCTTAGTCAACCTACTATGTCGACCCTTGGTACATTCTAGGTAATTTAGGTTTTAATGTCATTAATATGTCACATTCGATAGTCTTTTAGGGTTGGTACATGTTACCAAATTCATTTCTGTGTATACTGCATTTTCTTGCAATTTGCTGAACTCCGGGATACTAGTTTGACCTAGCCGGACGACCTAGTTCCCTCGGTTTTCAGGTTTCGGTCAAAACTACAAACTTGTAGATCTATGTCTTATGGAACGCGGGGCAAAATTTCAGGTCATTCTGAGTTATGTAGACTAAGTTATGGTCATTTTACTATTGCTGGTCAAATTGCATCAAAATTGGTCACTTTAGGTCATTTTAGGTCTATTTTGGTTCGGCCAGTTTTTGGACCCGAACTTGTGCAAGCTGTTTGACTTGCTTATGGTCATTTCTGGGCTTTGGTGTCTTCATAAGACTTGTAGATATGGGTCTTAACTATTCATGGTCAAAATTTCAGGTCAATTGGACCTGTTTTGAGTGAGTTACGGCCTAAACACTAACTGCTGCCCAAATGGTATATTTTCAGGCCTTATTTGCACTTAATCCGGAATTGGTCATTTTTCAAGCTACCTTGCAAGCAGAATTTTGGAAAAGTTGGCACATTTTGTGCCTAGTTTCACCTCCAATTGGTCTCATACCAATTGGAGCCACACACTTAAAGTTATAGGCCTAAAACACAAACTGCCTTATTGCAATTCTTGCATACATATCAAACATCACTTTTAACACTCACCAAACTTAACATTCAAACTAATTCTGGTTGTACCATGACCTAAACATAATTCACAACACATTATAGGTCATTTTGGCAGCTTACAATTACATTCAATGTGCACCAACAAGTGCAGAATTTGCCCAACTCAATTTACAACAATTTAACTCCATAACCAAGCTCATTCACATGTCTAATCTTCACACCACTATACATACATTCTAACTGCCATAACAACTAACACATTTTAACATCATTATTCCATAAACCAAGCATGAATTCCAGCATTATTCAAGGGTTAGCAAACTGCCACAATGGTACACTTACATTCCATTACTTTCCAAGCTTTAAATTTCATTTTACATTTACATATACTAAGTATACATCACCTAAACAATTTCCTACACAATATGCATTTAATCAATCATTTAATTCACCATTTACAAGCACAAATAAACTGCCTTCAAAGTGTTTCCATGGCTGCCAAAAGTACACTTCTTCATTTAAACATCAAACCTCAAAAATTTCTCCATAATTCAAACACCCATAACATCCTTACAAACTTTAATTAAACAATAATAAAAAACACAAACTTACCACTTTGAAAATTCTTCAAAACCTTACCAAAACTTCTCTTTCTTGCTTCCTACATGCTGCCCATGATGTGTAGAACAAGTTTAATGAAGAACAATTGGAGAAATTGTGGCTTGATCATTAGGAGTGGAGCTTGCATGCAAGGTGTGGCCATAGTGGACAATGGAGAGAAAATTCAATTCGGCAAAGTGAGGATTTGAGAGGAAGAAGAAGACATTAGTGGAGTAATCTGCCCACTTAGTGAATTTTTAATTCCCTTAGTGGTCCACTCACCTTAATTAAATCATATTATATGTTTTAATTGATAATTACTCCATTTACCCTCCATTTTTGCTATTTATATTAGGTACCCCTAAACTAATTTTTCATTATATTTTTCAAGTGTAATATTATTTATTTTTAATGGAAATTTAGGTCAAAAGATAATTCGGGATGTCAAATGACCACAATGCCCCTGTTCGGGTTACATTCTCGATTTTTCGGTAACACCGGGTTTTGTCCGTTTTTTGATTTCTCACTTTTCTTTGTACTAATTATTTAATTTTTCTTTGATATTTCTAATGGTATTTGTACTTCAATTGGAGTCTATTTAAATCTTAAAAATATTTTCTAGGGTTCCCCGTGGTCTAGGGCTAGTCAACGGTCCACGCCGTGACTTCCCGGTGCGGTCACCCATCGCCAGGGTTTTCAGCTCGCTTAACTTGGTTACATTTCTTTGCTATTATTTTTTCTTTATTTTTCTTGTATTTTCTTTTCTTATATTTCATTATTTAATGTCTCCTCACTCATATCGAAGTGTAGTTCTAGGCATCCTAGCTGTCCGGACAACACTGGTCATCGGAACAGTAGAACGCATTACCGAACATAGGGGTTTTACATTTTATTCCATGCCATAAAACTGATGATGCTATAAATGTTGCAAATTTATTCTTTAGAGATATTGTTAGGTTGCATGGCATACCTAAGAGTTTAGTTAGTGATAGGGATGTTAAATTCCTTAGTCATTTTTGGAAGGTTTTGTGGGGAAAATTGGATACCAAGTTGTTATTTTCCACCACTAGTCACCCACAAACTGATGATCAAACTGAAGTAGTAAATATGTAACATCCTCCCGGTAGCAATTCCGCACAGTCTACTATTCTGGTGACCGGTGTCGGTCCGGACAGCTAGAACGTCCGGAAAAATATTCAAATCAAAGTGAGGGACCATAATTAACTCAAATATTAATGAGAAAAATTTAGTAAAAATTTTAGAAATAAAATACAGTTAAGTTAAAAGAGCCGGTGCCCAAGCGATGGGTAACCAGAGGTAAGTTGCGGTTCTCGCAACGAGGAGCCCTAGACCTGGGGGAAAAATCATAAAATAATTTTTGGGACTCCAGAGAAGGGTTATTGAGGTTCCTATGGCATTAGAATGCCAATAAAATATTTAGAAAAATTTTTCAATCGGTACAGCCAATTTTGACCCGTTAAGCTAAACGGAGGGCATTTTGGTCATTTCGCTTTCTGAGGTGATTTTTGGCCGACTTGTCCAGTTGAGTAAATAATTAATATAACATAAAATATGAATAAACATTACTAGAAATCAAATTGAAAATGATTAGTGGAGGAAAGGAAAGAAAATGAAGAAAAAGCTCAATTATGACATCTTGATGATGTCATTTACAAATTGTGACCAATCACAAATAAGCTACCATTTGACTAAACTATTAAAAGACATAAATGAAGACCAAAATAACACAAATTACAGCAGCCATTCTTCTTCTTCTTCTTCCCCAAAACGTGACTCTTCCCATCTCCCTCCATTGATGAGCTTGGCAAGCTCATGAAACCCTAAACTCCCACCATATTTCCTTGAGTTCCCAACACTAAATTTTACCCTAGAACCTTGCTTAATATTTTGGGAGCTAAAAGAGGAGAAGAAATTGAAGTTTTGGGTTGGCTTGGATTTAAGCTATAAGAGGTTAGTGCACTATATATCAAAAACTCTTTAATTTCATGCATAGGAACTTGAATTTAGCAAGAATTTGTAAATTAAGTGGATGAAATTTATGTATATGTACTCCATACATTTCGGCTGCCCTAGGGAGAAATAGGATTGAGTGTTTTTGAATGGACTTGGAGTGAATTAGAAATCATGAATAAAGTATATAAACATAAGGAAATGAGTTAGTTAGTCAACTAGGGTAACTTGTACAAAATCTTGAATTTGAGCTAGGGTTTTGGGAGTAAAGTGTGGACTTGGATTATGAATTGATTAGAGAACATTTTAATGGTCAATTAGTGACCATTTTAGGTAGATTGACCAACAAATGGACTGAAAAATGAGATTGCAAAGTGAGGTTGCAAACTGCCCTAGGACAGCAGCATAGGGACTGAAAATTCAGTCCCTTTGCACTGCCATAACTTGGGCTGTGCTAGTCCAATTGGTGTTTAACCAATTGGACATGAAACTAGGCTTATAATGGCACATTTTTGCTGAAGAAACCATGCCCAAAAGACCAAAGCAAGAGGACCAAAACTTGGCCCCAATCCGGATACCCTGAAACTGCCTCTGCAGAATTGACCAAATGAACAGTAACTGTTCATTTGGCCATAACTCACTGTAGATTTTGTCAATTGGCCTGAAATTTTTACAGCAACAAGTTAAGACATAGACAAACAACTTTTATGAAGGAACCTACCCCAACTTATGGCCAGAACCCATTCAACCAAGTGACTCAAGTTACTGTTCATGCACTGTAGATATGGTAAATTTCTGCAGAATGCATATCCGGACAGCTTGGGTTTTTGAGCCATATCTGGAGCTACAAAACTCCAAATGGAGTGATTCAAAAAAGGAAATTCAACTAGACAAAATAAGAAACAACTTTCATGTTTTACATTTCTTCAAATTCCAACAGTAACAGTGTCCAATGGAACAGTGAAGTTGACTCACCAAAACTGAAAAATCTGCTCCTTTGGTTTAATGCTTGGAAATGGTATTAACACTTAATGCCAACAAGTTTTAAACACCAAATGTGGTATGTTGGGAGTGCCAAAGTCAATGTACACATTTTTATTCTAAAAGTCAACATTTTTGTTGACCAATGAGGTGAATAGTGACACCAAAACCAAAAAAATTGGCAATTTTGCCAAAATGACCTAAACTTTGAGAAAGTGACTAAAACTAACAAGTTTTGAATACAAAATGTGGTATGTTGAGAGTATTAAAACCAATGTACCTATTGTTTATGCAAAAGTCAACATTTTAATTGACTAATGAAATGAATAGTGACATGAAAACTTGAAATCCAAAAATTGTGAAACTTAAATATGCAAAATGCCCTAGTAGGCCTAATGTGATTGGTTTGGATAGTTTGGCATGCCAATAGGGTATTGTTTTAGCAGTACTACGAAAGGAAAGGCTTTATGCATGTATTCATGGCTTTATGCCCGTATTCATGGCTTTTATGCCCGTATTCATGGCTTTTATGCCAATTATGTGATATCATGGCTTTTTAGCCATACTGACTGCATACGTGGTTGACGTTCTGCGTCCCATGGTATGACGGCCCGAGGCACCACGGTGTCCAGTGCCAACGACCCGTTATCCAGTCCAGTCATCCAGTATAGGTTACTTGGGCATGGAAAAGTATAACTGTAAATGAACTGATTGTTAAAGAAAATACGAAAATTAAATATCAGGAATGATTACGATAGAATACAAAGAAACTCAAGATCATGAAGAAAATAATTAACAAAATGCATGAAGAAGTTAATATCATAAGACGTAATTAGCCCTCGACTAAACACTAAGTTGGTAATTATTCAGTTCTTATGAACACAATAGCTAAGAAATTATGATTTTTATATTGCATATTATTTCTTTCTATTTTATTATTTGCACCACTAAGCTTTATGCTTAGAGCGTCGCTTTTGCAACGCGTAGGTACTGAAGATTGGACAGAGCACCAGTAGACCACAGATTCGGTAAGGCAGTTCACAGTTTTGCATAGTGTCTGTGTCACCTCACTGTCAGCAGTGCATTGGTAGGACGCTAGATGTCATTTTGGTATTTTGTAATGGATTTTATTTTCTCATATGTATTTGAAACTTATGTAATGTATTTTGATATTCATGTAAATAATGAAAAGTGTGGTTGTAAATGGAAAAGTGAATGTTTATATATGAATTATGCATGGTATCATATGAGATGGATGAATGAGAACTGAGATTGAACATTGTTGAGAATTTGATAAATGGAGTTGAGATGATGGAAAATGAATATAGGAAGTGTTTTTCATGATTCAAAAACTGCTTTCTCCATTTTTAGCCAGATTCTCACGATTTTCTTTAAAATTTTCGGAACCTCAAAGAAATAATAATTTCGATAAATGGCTTAAAATGAATTATATTTCACAAGTTATATTCAAAATTATGATAAAAAAATTAATTAAGATAAAAATAGAGTGCTCGGCACACTGAGTGGCATAACTTGCTCGGCTACACTGTAGTCGGGTAAGGGGTGTCACATTTAGATGCAGCTCAATTGGTAAGAGGCGAAGCAAACCCGTGAGGTGATATGGGTTCGAATCCTAGCTCTGCAGGGCGAAGGGATTGAACTCCACCAAAGCGGACAGTACCGATTTGAGTTGCATTGCCGGCCTCTAAAGGGGTACGCCGGCAAGATGGCCACCCATAGAGGGGCTTGAGCTGGGGCCTACTAAGCCGGGGTGTGACAAAATAGGACACTAACTACTCTTTTGCGTGCTGTGGTTAAGCAAAATTTGAAGTCATGGGAAAATTGCTTTCCACTTGTTAAATTTTCATACAATAGAAATGTGTATTCTTCTGCTGGCTATTCTCCATTTGAAATTGTGTATGGTTTCAATCCTTTAACTCCTTTGGATCTTTTACCATTGCTTGTGAACGAGCTTGCTAGTTTAGATGGAAAAAGAAAAGCAAAATTGGTGAAGAAAATCCATGAACAAGCCAAGTTTCAAATTGAAAAGAAAAAATGAAAAATATGCTAGTCAAGCTAACAAAGGAAGGAAGAAAGTTACATTTCAACCTAGAGATTGGGTATGGGTTTACTTGCGCAAAGAGAGGTTTCCCTCTCGAAGGAAATCAAAATTACAACCAAGATGTGATGGACCTTTCCAAGTGCTTGTTACACCTTACCCCTCTGTAAGGCATAACATGATCCCGTAGAATACCTAATGAACTACTGAACTTCACATACTGATAACTCATTAAGTACCCTACAAGGGGTTTTACAACAATTTTCTTACTTTTATAAGTGGCGAGCATTTTCTAATAGATATTAAAATCATTTATTCAAAGATGAAAACTAGTTAAAATTTTTGGCCCATTTTATTTTTCCATAAATTTTATAAAAATTTTGGCAGAGTGTCGCCTGTATTTTGAGAAAACAGTTCTTCAAATACCTGTAAAAAGCACTTCTAATAATTTATCTCAACAATTTCAACAACTCCACAACAATCCCAACCAATTTCTCAAGTTTCAAAATTCAACAATCATCATTTCTCAATTTCCAAAAATTCAGTAATCATCAAAATACTATCAATCAATTTCATTCAAATTAAAATAAAATATTTCCATTCATATTTCATTAAAGATAAAACAATTTATATACATCATACTAAAAATTTACATTAGGAAAATCCAAACTAAAATTTACTACAAACTTTATACAAACTGCTCAAGACTAGTTTTACATGTCTATACCTTTACATACATTACATACATCAAAATAAATTTCTACAGTTAGGGTATAAAATATACCCGATATAACTTCAAGGTAAATCGCTCCACAATCCTCAGTTGCTCACTCTGCTGCTCCTCTAGTCTCTAAATCTACCACAGCAATAACAGCCATCGCTCAGTACTAGGACTCAATGGTGCACAACATACTAAAATAATCTTTATACATAATTTAAATCATATTTATTCAAAAAAAAATTGGACTGAACATGAGAGTTAAACACAAAACATGAATTATGAGATTTTAATCTAAATAATTTCATTTCGAAGTGTCAAAACCAATTTCATAAAACCCACAGTTATATTATGCCATTCGAAACAAATATAATCTCAATAGCCAGAGGCTAAGGAGAAGTCACATCACAAGGCTAGCTAGCTCAAATATATGGATATCCATTCAATTTCTTCTTCTACTGGCACACACCTCAACACTTCAGCCAGAGAAGGAATCAAAATTCGAAACTGATTACCCCCACTAGTCATGCTAGTGAGGTGTTCAAATATATGGTCATGACACTATGGTTTCAAAACTTATCTTAACAATTTACTAAACATTTATACCATTTCAAATATATACAAATAACTTCCAACAATTTAAATCAAAAGCATAAAAAATACTTCATTATAATAATGTCACAATTCGATATTTCAAATTATTCAAAACAATATGTAGAAGATAATTTACAGAAATTATACGTTGTGCACAAACCTTATATGAGTCGCCTTTTGGCATTAACTCGACACCTTTGGGTTCCTTCCCGGTATTCTTTTCCACTGAAACACACAGTTTCACAGTGTTTCAGTATAATAACTTTTCATAAATCTAAAAATAAATTTAAATTCACTTTTACCTGGCTCTAATGTGCTAAACTTGATGTTTTTTAAAATTTGTGTTTTGGGGTTACTATTCACGACACTATTTAAGTCAATTTGTTGACTTTCTAAGGCTTAATAGGTATGGGAATTCCAACTTCACCCACATACCACATTTTGGTAACTAAATTTGTTGGTTTTGGTTGTTTACTCAAATTTTAAGTCTTTTAGGCAAATTTGCAAATTTTCAGTTTTGGTGTCTTATGTTGCACTATTTCATTGGTCATTTTTCTGTTAGAATTTGGCAAACCTTTCTACATAGAAAATGTTCCCTATTGTCTTAACTTTATTCTCCTTTTTGAATCACTCCATTTGGAGTTTTGTATCTCAAGTTATAGCCATTTGAATCAAGGCTGCCGGAATGGACTTAACCCAGATTTCTGGGCACCAAATTGGTTCTAGCAGTTTTAGGTCACCAACTTTGGGTGGCTAAATGACTTGGATAAGGCATAATTTGGGTTTGTGTTCTTCATGAAAGTTTTAGGTATATATCTCAACTGTCCACTGGTAAAATTTGAGGTCATTCAGACTTACCTAGCCCAAGTTATGGCCAAATGAACAAACACTATTTATTTGGTCATTTTTGTATAGGTCAGACTGCAGAAATCTGGATTTGGTCAATTTGTTCACTAGGTTTTGGTCACTTCTTGAGCATGATTCCTAAATGAAAATCGTGTCATTTTGTGTCTATTTTCATTCCCAATTGGTCTCATACCAATTGGACTTGTAAATTTTCAGTTTTGGTCCGTAAAAGGGACCTTGGTCCTACTACCTGCAGAATGACCACATTCAATCTGAATTTAAACTCAATTCCAATACTTCCAACACATTTTATTTGGTCACAAATGACCATTTTTCATCTCAAACAAGGTGAAATACACCATTTGACCAATTCTCATATTTTTGTCTTTCAAACCCTAGGTGCCCAAAACCCTAAGTCATGCAATTGATTAATTCGTACCCAATTTACTACACTAATCACATATTCAACCTCGCAATCCTTCCCGAGGAGGTCACCCATCGCTGTGACTCTCGGCTCGTTTAACTTCTTATGTTCTGTTTTTCTTATTTATACTTAACTAATTGATAATTACTAATTATTTGTATTTATGGCTTATTTAGTTATCTTAAGTGTGGTTCAAATCCCCTTAATAGTCCGGACCGACACCGGTCACCGAAATAGTGAAATATACCAGGCTATGCAAATAGGGGTGTTACAATTCTCCCCCCCCCCCTCCTTAAAATAAATTTCGTCTCGAAATTTTATTTGGTATCAATCTCTGAACAGCTATGGGTGTTATCTCCTAATGTCCTCCTCTCATTCCTAAGTAGCCTCCTGGCCCGAATGATGGTTCCACAGCACTTTCACTAACGGTATTTGCTTATTCCGTAGCTGCTTCACCTCATAAGCCAGAATCTCTATGGGTTCTTCCTCATATGTGAGGTCTGGATTCACTTCAATTTCCTCTACTGGTAGTACATGAGATGGGTCTGATCGATACCTCCTCAACATGGACACATGGAAGACATTATGTATCTTCTCCAACTCTGGAGGTAGTGCCAAACGATATGCCAAAGGACCCACTCTTTCCAGAACCTCATATGGCCCAATGAAATGAGGACTCAGTTTCCCCTTTCTACCGAATCTCATAATTCTCTTCCAAGGGAAAACCTTGAGGAATACTTTCTCACCCACTGCATATTCAATATCCCTTCTCTTTAGATCAATGTAGGACTTCTGACGGTCTGATGCAGTCTTAAGTCGATCAACGTGATCTTCTCTTCGATCTGCTAAACAATTTCGGGCCCAATCAACTTCCTTTCACCTACCTCATCCCAACATAGGGGAGTTCTGCATTTTTTGCCATACAAAGCTTCATATGGAGGCATCCCAATGCTTGATTGGTAGCTATTGTTGTAAGCAAACTCAATCAAAGGCAAGTGTGTGTCCCAACTGCCCTTAAATTCAATCACACAAGCCCGTAGCATGTCCTCCAAGATCTGAATTACCCTCTTAGACTGGCCATTTGTCTGTGGGTGGAATGCCATACTGAAGTTCAATCTAGTTCCTAGGGCTCTCTAAAGACTACCCCAGAATCTAGAAGTGAACCTAGGATCTCTGTCTAATACGATGGATACTGGCACTCCATGCAATCTCATAATCTCATCAATGTACAACTTGGCCAATCTTTCTAAACTATAGTCCATTCGAACTGGCAGAAAATGAGCAGACTTGGTCAATCTATCAACAATGACCCATACTGCATCATGACTCTTCTGTGTCCTCGGAAGTCCCATCACAAAATCCATTGTTATTCTTTCCCATTTCCATTCCGGTACTGGTAGTGGATGTTGAAGGAACGGAAGCGTGAAAAACACAAGTTTATACCATTGAATTCAAAAATTTTCACCTAGGGTCACATGCATCATGCAAGATTTATTTTTATCTATTTGATTTCAATGATAAACAACATATTAAAACTCTTTTAATATGTTTTTGGATCTGTATTTGCCATTTAAGATTTTAAAATTAATCAAATTAATTTTAGAACCCTAGATTAAATCAAGAACGATTACACTAACCTCTTGATGTGCTGCAGTGTGTCTGCGCCTTTGAGATTCGTCTTCAGGACACCAGATGTAGTCCCTCTAGCTTGTCCACACCAAGAACACCTATGGCAGCCCTTGAACAGCTTCTAAAGCCTTTTCTATTAATTAGAAATTCAAGTTCTGCCTTTTAAGAGATTATAGATGTAAACAGGACACTAGAAACAATTTCTAGTGTTCTTAATTCAAGAGATTGATGGCTAATCTCTTTGAATTGATGAGAGATGAAGAGAAATAGCTGGAGAGGCTCAAAGTGGCGTGACATATGAGAGGAGAGGCTGCTGGTTATGTTTTCTTTTCATAACCACACTTAAATAGCTAGGTTAACACATTAAACCCTAGCCACATGTCACCTTTTGATTAGCTCTAGGTTTAAGTGACCCAATCACATTGTGCCAAGTGTCAAACCTATATTTAATCTTGATTTTAATCATCTTACATGATTAAAAAACATTTGGCAAGCTTATGTGTTATGCCATGTGTCACCATCTCATGGTGCCACGTGTCACACTGTGAAATGACCAAAATACCCCTGTGTCTTAATTTTGAGTTCTCAACCCAAAATAATTATTTTTCTTCTTCTAATTAATTTGTATCAAATATAAATTAATTAATTAATCTCTATTAATTAACTTCTCATTAATTAAATTCATATTTAAACACTTTAAATATAAATTTAACTTATATTATACATCCAATAATCTAGATTTGGTTTCAAGTCATGCTAGGGACTTTGCAAATCTAATTGCAAACCAAACCTATTTAATTAATCAATTAAACTCTTTAATTAATTAATTAAATCATATTTAATTAGGTGATAACTTGTGTATGTGTGTGACTTACTAGGCTCATCACTAATTGGCAATGAGAAATGATATCAACTCTTAATATCATCAGAACTCTTTCTTACCATAAATGATTTCTCTAAATCATTTTATGAACCTCATAGACCATGGTTAACACCTAGCATAGCATGCCATGGCCACCCAATTAGTAATAAGGTTTACCTTAAATGAACCTATAATCATATGTTACCATGTACTAGAATCTCTCTGTTACAAAATCCCAACTCAAGCTGGAGTCATGGTTTATGTCAAACTCCATTTGCTATGAATATTATGTTCTCTTTTAATTCCAGTTCTTGATTAAAAAGATTTTCTCATTGGAAAGTCTTTTACGAATAAATCTATCTGTCCTGGCCAGGAACTTGAAACATCAAGAACAATTAAATGAACATAGGATTTTATCTCTATTTACTTAGAGGAACAGATTCCATCTTGATCAACACCTACCTCCATATATAACTAGTAGGAGCCAACACATGCCCATATACCCATACACAGTACAAGTATGAAAGCAGTATCAAACTCAAACTACCTATATAAAATATAACTGTGCTATCTCAGGTCTAAAGATTATATGCACTGATATGATTTATGACAAAACATTGACAAGAGTAAACTCCATGTGCTTGTCATAAGCGTCACTGGTTCAGCCTACTTATCATTTATAAGTGCCTATCATGTTTGTTATATGGCATGAGACTCACCATTCCATCTTATTTATATCTCATATAAATAACTTGGGAACAAACATGAATACAATCTTTCTGGATAAGTCATGTCCTTATTATGAAGTATCCTCGATTGTGAACCTATTTATGATACTTTGTGCTAGAAATATTGTCACTCATATTCTTAACAACTTAAGAATAATATTTCTAACAAAATATCAATGGACCTTTTCTATTACACATAAATATATTATGTAAACGGAAAAGTGGAAATGCCTTTTATTAACAAAATTATGTACAAGATACATACTAAATGATATGCTCTAGGGCATACTACTAACAGATGTAACAGCCCAGCGGGTACTTAATGCTCTGCCTTTACTTGCTGACAAGTTAGGCATTTGGAAACAAACTCTACCACATCTCTTTTCATACCCATCCACCAGTAATGCTCCTTTAGCCCTCTGTACATTTTTGTACCACCAGGGTGCATGGCAAAAGGGGACTCATGTGCTTCCTTCAAAATGATTTGCCTCAAATTGACATCATTAGGAATACACATTGTGCCCTGGTGTAGCAGTAGACCATCATCTCTGATTGAGAATTCTGGTTTCTTACCCTGCCAGACTTCTTCTAATAATTTCTGATACTTCTGGTCATTCTAAACAACCATTCTGATCTGATCAATCAACACTGGCTGTACATGCCATGCAACTGCTGTCTGCCCATCATCATTAATCTATAAGTTGGCATGCAATGATCTTAACTCATGTACTATAGATAAAGGAGTAACCTATAAACTTGCCATAGTCTTGCGACTTAAGGCGTCAGCCACCACATTAGCTTTCCCTAGCTGATAGTCTATCAGACAATCATAGTCTTTTATCAACTCTAACAATCTCCTCTGTCTAAAATTCAACTCTTTCTAGGTGCCCAAATACTTCAAACTCTTATGATCTGTGTAGATGTAGCATTTCTCCCCATACAAATAGTGCCTCCAGATCTTAAGAGCAAACACAATAGCTGTAAGCTCCAAATCATGTGTCGGATAATCCCTCTCATGCAGTTTTAGCTGGCGTGATGCATAGGCAATGACATTTCGATCTTGCATCAATACACAGCCTAACCCATTATGAGAAGTATCACTATAAACTATGTATTCTTTACCAAGAGTAGGTAAATTAAGGACTGGAGCTTCAGTCAAACATTTCTTCAATTAATCAAAACTCTTTTGGCATTTATCCGTCCACTGAAATTTCACATCTTTTCTAAGCAGCTTGGTCAATGGAGATGCCAACATGGAGAATCCCTTCACAAATCGATGGTAGTATCCAGCTAAACCCAGAAAACTACGAATCTCTGTGATATTTCTGGGAGGCCTCCAATTAAGGACAGCTTCTATCTTGCTAGGATCTACCTTAATACCCTCTACTGATACTATGTGCCCAAAAAGGATATCTCCTTCAGCCAAAATTCACATTTCGATAATTTGGCATATAGTTGTTTCTCCCTCAAAGACTGTAGTACAATTCGCAGATGTCTATCATGCTCTTTTGCAGTCCTCGAATAAACCAATATATCATCAATCAATACCACAACAAACTGATCGAGGTATGGTTTGAAGATAGTATTCATCAGATCCGTAAAAAGCAGCCGGCGCATTAGTTAACCCGAATGGCATAACCAAAAACTCATAATGGCCATAATGAGTTCTGAAGGTAGTTTTAGGAATACTCTGCTCTTTTACTTTCAACTGATAATAACCTGATCTCTGGTCAATTTTGAAGAATACAGCTGTACCTCTTAACTAATCAAACAAGTCATCAATGCGGGGCAATGGATATCTATTCTTTATTGTCACCTTATTCAACTGCCGATAATCAATACATAAGCGGAGAGTGCCATCTTTCTTCTTAACAAACAACACTGGCGCTCCCCAAGGTGAAACACTAAGGTGGATAAAGCCCTTGTCAAGCAATTCTTGCAACTGCGCTTTGAACTCTTTCAATTCTGCAGGTGCCATTCTATATGGTGTTATGGAGATTGGGTCCACACCAGGCATAACATCAATTTCAAACTGCACCTCTCTTTTTAGAGGTAATCCTTGTAATTCATCAGGAAACACATCCGGAAAGTCACATACCGTAGGGATGTCCCTCAGTGCTGGACTCCCACCTTGGGTGTCTATCACATGTGCCAAGTATGCTTCACACCCCTTTCTGATCATTCTTCTGGCTAGTGCAGCCGAAATAATGTTTGATGGCAGTAAATGCCTCTCCCCATGTATTACCACATTACTGTACAGAGGGAGACGAAAAGTGACTGTCTTTAGTCTACAGTCAATCATGGCGTGATGCCTGGCTAACCAATCCATGCCGAAGATAATATCATAATCTCTGAAGGGCATTTCAATCAAATCTGACTGGAAAACATGCCCTTGGATCACCAAAGGACTATCTCTATAGATTCTGTTTACCCGAACCTCTTGTCCTAACGAACTAGTTATCAGCACTTGAAAACCCATTTTGACACACGGAACAGCAAGTGAACTGACTATGCTAGCACTAACATATGAATGGGTTGAACCCGGATTAAACAACACAAATACTTATTGATCAGAGATAGAAAATGTACCGGCTACAACATCAGAAGTCTTAGCCTCTTCATGTTGTCTCATTGTGTAAACTCTGGCTGAAGCACTTCCAGAAGCAGTGCCTCTACCTCTGCCTCTTTCTCTGCCAACAGGTTGTGAACTTCTGGAAGCATGACTCTGAATAGATCCTTCTGCAGTCATAGGAGCTGGACCGTATCTAGGAGCACTAGAGCAGTTTTTAGCAAGATGGCCCTTGCCTCCATAATTAAAACAGGCTCCAGTGTCCCAATAGCATTCTCTCCCATGAATCTTGCCTCAAGTCTCACAGGGCGGGCAAGATATGAACCCCTGCTCGACTGCCGACCAGACCTAGGGGTCTCTGTCCAGAGAATCTGCCCCTTCCAAATCTTCCACCTCGACCTCTGCTAGGTCCACCAAATTTCTTTCTCTTGCCAGAAGTGCCACCAGAACATGGCTTTACTGACTTTTCTCCCTTGTCTTTCTCTGATTTCTCAACCTTTTTTTATTTTTCTTTTATAGGTGTTGCTTCTGATTCAATCCTTTCTAGCTCAAGTGCTTGAGAGATGAGCTCTGAGAAGTTGTTGTGTCTGAATCCCACAACTTGCATCCTCAAACTGGGCTTCAAACCAGTCTCAAATCTCTTGCACATTTCCTTGCTGGTAGAAAGGAGACTCCCAGTATAATGGCTTAAGCGGGAGAACTCCCTCTCATATTCTGCCACTGATTTACTCCCTTGCTTTAGACTTAGAAATTCTTGGAACTTTTGATCCACATATGCGTTTGGGCCGTATTTTTGTCTGAATTCTCTGATAAAGTCATCCCAGGTCAGTACTAGTGGTTTAGCTAAGCTGTGGGGGATGGTCTTCCACCAATCAGACGCATCCCCTTGCAGTAGTAACACAGAATATTCAAACTTCAGTTCATCTTGGCAATGCAACTTCTTAAATACTCTACCCATCCTTTCAAGCCATTGCTCTGCCTCTAAATGGTCCACTGTACCCTTAAATTCTGTAGCCCCATACTTAAATAACTTATCATACTGTCTGGCTGGAGGCAGTGGTTATACCACAGGTGTTTGGGGTGGGGCTTGAACAGGCATACCCCCAGCCATTTGTTGAAACATCGTAGCCATCTGCTGTGCAAACTGTGTAGGAAACTGCGGCATTTGTGGGGCTGGTGCTACTGATCCACTGACGTTTTATAGAGCTGGGGCTTCCCCTTATGCCTTAGCTTCAACAGATTGCTCGACTGAGCGATACCCTTCTTCCATTTCAATATGAAGTTAGGGTATCTCCTGAACACGTAACACATGGAGATTTCCCTCCATTAATTCATATTTATGATGTAATGCACTGTATGTAACAAATATGGACATTGAGCAGTTGTACTTAACAAGGAAAGACACAAATTCTCAAGTTAAAACATACTTTAAAAATTTGCTCTGATACCATTAAAATATGTCACACCTTACCCCTCTGTAAGGCATAACATGATCCCATAGAATACCTAATGAACTTCCAAACTTCACCTACCGATAACTCATTAAGTACTCTATGTGACATCCTCACTTTAGCTAGTCAGTACAGTCGACTATTCCGGTGACCAGTGTCGGTCCGGACAGCTAGAATGTCCGGAAAAATATTTAAACTAAAGTGAGGAACCATAATTAACTCAAATATTAATAAGAAAAATTTATGAAAAATTTTAGAAATAAAATACAACCAAGTTAAATGAGTCGGTGCTCTAGCGATGGGTAACCTAGTGAGAAGTTGCGGTTCTCGCAACTAGGAGGCCTAGACTCAGGGGAAAAATTATAAAATAATTTTTGAGACTCCAGAGAAGGGTTATTGAGGTTCTTATGGCATTAGAATGCCAAGAAAATGCTTAGAAAAATTTTTCAATCGGTATAGACAATTTTGGCCGGTTAAGCCAAATGGAGGGCATTTTGGTCATTTCATCTTCAGAGATGATTTTTGGCCAACTTGTCCAGTTAAATAAATAATTTATATAACATAAAATAAGATTAAATGCTGTTAAAAATTTAATTGAAATTAATTAGATAAGAAATGGAGAGAAAATGAAAGAAAATGGCATTATGACATCATGGTGATGTCATTAAAGTTTTTTCAACCAACCCAATGTTGACACATGGCATAAACTTGTTTAAAAGAGACCAAATGGGCTGGAAAACAAATAAGAAAATTCCAGCAGCCATTTTCTTTCCAAACCAATGGGAATATTAGAGAAAGAGAAAGAGAAAGAGAAGAGAAACTCCATGGAAGCTTAGGAGAGCTTGAAATCACCCACTAAATTACCTTAAAACTCAACTTTGTCTTCACAAAAAATTGTTCATACATCTTGGGCAAGCTAAAGACAGCAAAAGGAAATAGAAAGGAGGAGCTTTGATAAGCTTGGAAGTTACTTCATTAAAGGTTAGTGACTAAACTCACTCATTCTCTTTTGATTCATGTTAAAGGAGTGGAGTGGAATGTAAATTTGCATGAAAAATAAAAATATACCATGTGTAAACTTTTCTTAAAATTCCAGCAGCCTTGGGCTTGGTAGAGTTTTGAAGATTGTCTTGAATTAAAATGGTACCCTAGCTGCCCTTAACACTAACTTATCGTTTAGGATGATGAAATGCAAGTTAAATGCATGATTTGAGATGTTAGGGTTAGGGTTTGGGGTGGAAAAATGGGACTTTGACCATGTGATGATGGAAGTAGGTTTTAATGGTCAATTAGTGACTATTTGGTTTGGTTTGAATAAAAAATGAAGTGTTTTGAGTGATGGGATTTGGATTTGGTGTGGCTGCCCTAGGTGACCTGCAGAATTGGACATGAGTCCAGCACTTTTGGGCAGCCATAACTTGAATTGTAGAGGTTCAATTGGTGCAAGGACAATTGGACATGAAACTAGACACATAATGGCACAACTTTGGTGAAGAAACCATGCCCATAAGACCAAACCAAGTGGACCAAAAGCTTGCCCTAATCCGGGTGACCTGCAGTCTGCCTGGGCAAAATGACCAAATGAATAGTGTTTAGTCATTTGGCCATAAATCGGTGTAGAAAGGTCCAATTGACCTGACTTTACCAGAAATAAGCTGAGATATAGACCAACAACTATCATGAAGAAACCTAACCCAAATTATGAATAGAACATATTCAAAAGGTGAGTTGCAGTCACTGTTTATTACACTGTAGATATGGTCAGTCCAGAAATTCTGGACAAAATTTCAATCCGGCTAGTTGTGGTTTTTGGACCATAACTTGACTTATAAAACTCCAAATAGAGTGATTCAAAAAAGGAAATGCAATTAGACAAAATAAAGAACAACTTTCATGTTGATCAGTTTGCCAAATTCCCATTGCAAAATTGACCAATGGAACAGTAAAGACAAAGTATAAAAACTGAAAATTCTGCCCAACTAACATTAAGCTTAGAAATGGTATTGACAACCAATAACAACAAATTTTGAATGCAAAAAGTTGTATGTTGATGATATTAGAACCAATGTACTTATTGCCTATGCAAAAGTCAACATTTTTGTTGACCAATGAATGGAATAGTAACACTAAAACTTAAATTTCAAAAATTGTGAAACTTAAAAGTGTAAAATGCCCTAGTATACCTAACAAGATTGGTTTGGATAGCTTGGCATGCCAATAGGGTTCTGTTAGCAGTACTGCATATGGCTTCATGCCATTTTGTGTTTCATGGCTTCCCATGCCATTCTATGACATAATAGCCTTTGGCTATGTTATTTGAATTATTATACTTGGGTTTTAACCCTGATAATTATTACAAGTTATTAGATGTTCTGTTGCATACTGGGAGATACAATGTGACCGATGGTGTGATGGTCCGAGGTACTTAGTACCCAGTGCTGGTTTATTCATTTATCTAGTTCAGTCAATCAGTATGGGTTACTCGAGCAATGATAATAAGCCTTACCAAATTTTAATTGAATAATAATGCAAATAATATCAGTAGTTAAGTCTACCCAAAAATGTAAACATACATTCTGCATACTTATTTTTATTATATTTTATTTTATTTTATATTGTCACTACTAAGTAGAATTGCTTAGCGCGTCGCTTTTGCCACGCGCAGGTATTGGAGACCTAGCTGGTGAGCCCAGCAGACATCAGACCAGGTGAGCCTTCAGATTTGCATCCGGAGTCCCGCGTCACCTCACACCTACAGTGCATATGGTAGGACATAGGATTTTGGGAGCATTTTGTATTTTGGCATTTTGTATTAGTTTGGATTGTAACTATAAACTCCTGTAATTATGTATTAATGTAAATATATGAAATTTTATTTATTGAAAATTTCTACATAATGTATGTTGATAACTGAAATGTTCAGAATTATTTATAAATATGCTTCAAGTAATGAAGTGAACAGAAAAGTTTTGAAAATAGTATTGTGATTTTGAGATTGATTTGAAATGTGTATAATGGAGTTTGGATCTAGAAATTATATTAGAAGTGTTTTTAAACAGGTTCAGAAGAATTGTTTTTCCAATTTACAGCTCGCACTCTACCGGATTTTCTATAAAATTTGCGGAAAAATTCAGATTTATCAAAATTGAAAATAAATGAATTAAAAGGGATAAATTGTAATAGAAACATGAATTGGTGCTTCGGCACACTAAGTGGCATATCTAGCTCGGCTACACCGTAGACGAGTAAGGGGTGTCACATTTAGTGGTATTAGAGCATCGATTTAGGCGTTTTTAGGCCTAGATAGAGTGCATACCATTGCATTGCATTTGTAAGCGTTAAGGTGACACTAATGTAGATCTGTTTGTTTTCTTATTTTGAATAGGATATGGATCCTGCTTCGCAAAGTGCAGTTGAAGAAGAGGTGGAGAGTCGTGCTCCACCCAGGGCTGAATTTGGGGTCAGGGGAGAATATGCTCCACCAGCAACTAAGGCACCTGCCCAACCTCAATTTGCTCTATTTCAGCAAATGACTGAATTCTATCGGCAAATGATGGGAGCAATTCCACCACCACAACCACAGCCACAACCACCACCAGCACCACAGAAATCTCATTTGGAGAAATTGAGGAAGCATGGGGCTGTGGACTTCTTTGGGAAGAGGGAGGATAGAACCATCAGAGTGCTGAAACAGCTAAACTGCACCCCCGAGCAGAACCTAGTGGGTGCTGTGTCCCTACTTCAAGATGATGCATATCAGTGGTGGGACACAGTAACCAGTGAGGTGCAACCTGAGCGGATCACCTGGGAATTCTTCCTCACAGAGTTCAGGAAAAAATATGTTAGCAAAGTGTATTTGGAAGAGCGAAGAAGAGAGTTTATCAGTCTGAGACAGAGACAGTTGTCAGTGGCTGAGTATGAGCGTGAGTTTATCAGACTGAGCAGATATGGGAGGGAGATAGTCCCTACAGAGGTAGAGAGGTGCAGAAGGTTTAAAGAAGGACTTAATGACAATATCAAAGTCATGATCACGGCATTGGAAATCACAGATTTTGCTAAGCTAGTAGATGCTGCATCAAAAGTGGAAAGGGTCAGAATAAATGAACAAAATAGAAGGGAAAGATAGCAAAAGAGGGGTCCGGGTCAATCCAGTGCATTTTCTGCTCCCAGTAAGAAGAGTAAGGGTCCTCCTGCTCAGAGTACAGGACCACCATAGGGTCAGGGTCAGTCTCAGGGGCCCAGACCACAGTTCACACCTAGGAGAGGCCAGTCCACACCATCAGTGGGCAGCCCTCTAGGGACGGTGTTTAAAGGACCAGCCCTTGCATCTTCTACCTGTCAGTACTGCCAGAAGTGCCATAAGGGAGACTGTTGGTGAGTGACCAGTGCGTGCTTACGGTGTGGATCTATAGAACATTAGATCAAGAATTGTCTAAAGAGGACTACTACTGTTGCTCCAACACAAACTGACAGACTTGCTCCTGCACCACAAAGGGGTAGGAAGCCCGGTAAACCTGAGGTAGCTAGTCCATCACTGAGGCCTACATCTGAGTCAGCTGAGAGGCCAAACACTAGAATACCAACTAGAGCCTATGCCATCAGAGCTCAGGAGGAGCAAGATGCCTCGGATGTCATCAGGGGTACATTTTCCCTCTACAACACTTTTGTGCATGTATTAGTGGATCCAGGATCCACTCATTCCTACATTTGCATCAAACTACCCATAGAGAGGGGAGTTCCAGTAGAGGAGAGTGATCAAGACATTCTGGTCACAAATCCACTAGGCCACAGTATGGTAGTGAATAAGGTGTATAAAAGCTGCCCATTGAGGATTCAGGGGTATGAATTCTTGGCAGACCTAATTGAATTGCCCTTCCACGAGTTTGATGTGATTTTGGGTATGGACTAGTTATCACGTTATCAGGCAATAGTTGATTGCAAATTGAAGAGGATTTCCCTAAAAACTTCTGAGGGTAATGAGATTACTGTTGTGGGTGAAAGGATAGATTTCCTATCCAATGTTATCTCAGCCACAGTTGCAAGAAGATTGATGAGAAAAGGCTGTGAAGCTTACCTAGTGTAACACCCTCCCTGTAGCAACTCCGTACATTCTACTGTTCCGGTGACCAGTGTCAGTCCAGACAGTTAGCATGTCCGGAAAAATATTTAAACTAAAGTGAGGAACCATAATTAACTCAAATATTAATAAGAAAAATTTAGGAAAAATTTTAGTAATGAAATACAACCAAGTTAAATGAACCGGTGCCCTAACGATGGGTAACCTAGTGAGAAGTTACGGTTCTCACAACTAGGAGCCCTAGACCCGGGGGAAAAATTATAAAATAATTTTTGAGACTCCAGAGAAGGGTCATTGAGGTTATTATGGCATTAGAATGCCAAGGAAATGCTTAGGAAAATTTTTCAATCGGTACAGACAATTTTGGCCCGTTAAGCCAAACGGAGGGCATTTTGGTCATTTCATCTTCAGAGATGATTTTTGGCTGACTTGTCCAGTTAAGCAAATAATTATTATGATCTAAAATATGAATAAATATTGCTAAAAATTAAATTGGAAATGAGTAGAGAAGAGAAGAGAAGAAAAGAAAATGAAAGAAAATACTCATTATGACATCATATGATGTAATTTAAATTTCCTCCACCAATCACAATTTGTTAAACTCATTAAAAGAGATAAAAGAGACCAAAAAATTGAAAAACCAATCTGCATCTTCAACCTTTGGGTAGCAAAAAACGTTGAGAGAGAGAGAGAGAGAGAAGAGATTCCACCATTTTCAAGCTTAAAAGCTTGAATTTCCTCTCCATTTGTTCACCAAAATTACCAAGTCCCTTCACAAAAATTTGATCTTTCACCTAGAAAAAGCTATTGGCAGCCAAAGAAGAAGAGATTAGGGAGGTTTAATCAAGGTTAAGTGAAGCTCAAAAAGGTTAGTGCACCAAACAATTTCTTTTCTTTCTTTAATCTTGTAAGCATGCTAAATCAAGTAGAAATTGTGTGAAATTAAAAGAAAAACTTGAGTAAATGAAATCTCTACATTTTTCATCCATGAGAAATTTTAAGGATTGTTGGGTTTTGATGAAATTAAGTGGCTTAATTATGTTATTGATGAGTATAGATGATGGATAAAGTGATTTGGTATGAGTTTGGTGTGTGTATGCCATGAATTGAAAATTGGAGTTAGGGTTTGAGCATGAAATGGAGACTTTGATCATGTAATGATGAAAGTGAGTTTTAATGGTCAATTAATGACCATTTGGTTATGTGTAAACAAGAAATGAGGTGGTTTGATTAGTGGAAATTGCAGTTGGTGTGGCTGCCCATGGTGACCTGCAGAATTAGACA
The DNA here is from genome assembly GCF_030052815.1 of Hevea brasiliensis. Classification (NCBI taxonomy): domain Eukaryota; kingdom Viridiplantae; phylum Streptophyta; class Magnoliopsida; order Malpighiales; family Euphorbiaceae; genus Hevea; species Hevea brasiliensis. The sequence goes on from NC_079494.1 coordinate 50,407,838, forward strand.
TGAGTCTAGTAGGTTTGCGTAGCCATAACTTGAATTTTACAGGTTCAATTGGTGCAAGGCCAATTGGACATGAAACTAGACACATAATGGCACAAATTTGGTGAAGAAACCATGCCCATAAAACCAAACCAAGTGGACCAAAAGCTTGCCCTAATCTAGGTGATCTGCAGTCTATTTCTGCAGAATGACCAAATGAACAGTATTTGGTCATTTGGTAATAACTCAGTGTAGAATGGTCCAAGTGACCTAAAATTTTACCAAAAACAAGCTGAGATATAGACCAACAACTTTAATGAAGAAACCTAACCCAAATTATGACTAGAACCTATCCAACAAGTGAGTTGCAATCACTGTTCACTACACTGTAGATATGGTCAGTCCATAAAAATTTCAATCCAGCCAGTTGTGGTTTTTGGACCATAACTTGAGCTACAAAACTCCAAATGGAGTGATTCAAAAAAGGAAATGTAACTAGACAAAATAGGGAACAACTTTCATGTTGATTAGTTTGCCAAATTCTCACTGCAAAATTGACCAATGGAACAGTAAATGCAAGGCATAAAAAGTGAAAATTCTGCCCAACTAACATTAAGCTTAGAAATGGTATTGGCAACCAATACCAACAAATTTTGAATGCAAAATGTGGTATGTTGATGATATTAAAACCAATGTACCTATTGCCTATGCAAAAGTCAACATTTTTGTTGACTAATGAATGGAATAGTAACACTAAAACTTAAATTCCAAAAATTGTGAAACTTAAAAGTGTGAAATGCCTTAGTATACTTAACAAGATTGGTTTGGATAGCTTGGCATGCCAATAGGGTTCAGTTAGTAGTACTGCACATGGCATTATGCCATTCTGTGATTTCATGGCTTTTAGCCATTCGGACATTGTGTTGATATTTGGCCTTGTGCCTATTGTTATTACAGCTTATTAGCTGTTCTGTTACACACCGGGAGATGCATACGTGACCGATGGTGTGACGGCCCTAGGTACTAGATACCCAGTGCCAGTTTACCCGTTTATCCAGTCCAGTCATCCAGTTTAGGTTACTTGAGCACCCAAAAATGAAAGTGAACAAATTTAATGAAATAATGAATAAAACAAGTGCATAATAAATAAGATTACCAATAATGATAAAAAAAAAATTATCTACATAAGACATCAAAACATGCACTGCATATTTACTTCCTGTTATTTCTTTTTATTTTATTATTGGCACCACTAAGCATTATATCTTAGCGCATTGCTTTTGCCACGCGTAGGTTCTGGAGATACTGATGAAGAGCCCAGTAGACCACAGACTGGGTGAGACCTCCTGCAGCTCTGCATAGTGTCCGTGTCACCTCACCATCTTCAGTGCATTGGTAGGACACTAGGTTTCATTTTGGTATTTTGTAACTAATTTTTATTTTCTCTTGTGTAATTGAGACTTATGTAATATATTTTGATGTTAATGTAAATAGTGAAAATTGTGTGTAGGAATGAAAAATTGAGTATTTATTTATTACTTATATATGAATACCATGAGAAATGAATGATTGAGAAATGGAAATGTTGTTGAAAAATATTGAGATTTTGATGATTATTGGAGTTTGAGAATGATTGGAAATGATTATTGGAAGTGTTTTTCACAGGTTCCGAAGAACTGTTTTCTCCATTTTTAGCCGGTACTTTACCAGATTTTCTATAAAATTTTCGGAACCTCAAATAAATTATAATTTCAATAAATGACTTAAATGAATTATATTTCACAAATTATATTCAAAACTATGATAAAAATAAATTAAGGAAGAATAAAAATGATTGAGATAAAATAGAGTGTTCCGGTACACTGTGTGACATATCTTACTCGGATATACTGTAGATGGGTAAGGGGTGTCACATTTAGTGGTATCAGAGCACGGTTTAGGTGTTTCTGGGCCTAGATCGAGTCCATACCATGCATTGCATTTGTAAGAGTCGAGGTGACACTAATGCAAATCTGTTTGTCTTTGTTATTTTAAATAGGATATGGACCCCACATCTCAGAGGGCAGTTGAGGAGGAAGTGGAGAGTCACACTCCACCTACACCAGCTGAGACTAGGGGTAGAGGAGAACCTGTTCCGCTAGCTCCATCAGAGCCTGCTCAGCCTCCACAGGTCGTGTTCTAGCAAATGGCCGAATTCTTCAAACAAATGGCTAGGGTAATGCCACCACCACCACCACCTCCACAACCAAAATCACACCTGGAAAGATTGAGAAAATTTGGAGCAGTGGACTTCTTTGGTAAGAGAGAAGATGATTCTGTTGCAGTCGAAAATTGGTTGAACATAACAGGCAGAGTTTTAAAAGAACTCCACTGCACTCCAGAGCAAAACCTAGAAGCTGCCATATCTTTGTTGCAAGATGATGCATATGAATGGTGGGATACGGTGTCTAGTGAAGTGCAACCAGAAGTAATAACTTGGGACTTCTTCCTCTCAGAAATAATAATTATCTCCTGTAATTATGTATTAATGTGAATATATGAAATTTCATATTATTGAAATTTTCTGCATAATGTATGTTGATAACTGAAATGTTGAGAATTATTTATAAATATGCTTCAAGTGATGAAGTGAACAGAAAAGTTTTGAAAATAGTATTTTGATTTTGAGATTGATTTGAAATGTGTATAATGGAGTTTGGATCTAGAAATTATATTGGAAGTGTTTTTAAACAGATTTAGAAGGACTGTTTTTCCAATTTACAGCCGGCACTCTACTGGATTTTCTATAAAATTTGCGTAAAAATTCAGATTTATCAAAATTGAAAATAGATGAATTAAAAGGGATAAATTGTAATAGAAACATGAATTGGTGCTCTATCACACTGAGTGGCATATCTTGCTCGGCTACACTGTAGACGGGTAAGGGGTGTCACACCCTACAAGGGATTTTACAATAATTTTCTTACTTTTATAAGTGGTGAGCATTTTCTAATAGGTATTAAAATCATTTATTCAAAGTTGAAAACTGGTTAAAATTTTTAGCCCATTTTATTTTTCTATAAATTTTATAAAAATTTCGGCAGAGTGTCGTCTGTATTTTGAGAAAACAGTTCTTCAAATACCTGTAAAAAGCACTTCTAATAATTTATCTCAACAATTTCAGCAACTCCATAACAATCCCAACCAATTTCTCAAGTGTCAAAATTCAACAATCATCATTTCTCAATTTCCAAAAATTCAGTAATCATCAAAATACTATCAATCAATTTTATTCAAATTAAAATAAAATATTTCTATTCATATTTCATTAAAGATAAAATAATTTATATACATCAAACTAAAAATTTACATTAGGAAAATCCAAACTAAAATTTATTATAAACTTTATACAAACTGCTCAAGACCAGTTTTAAATGTCTATACCTTTACATACATTACATACATCAAAATAAATTTCTACAGTCAAGGTATAAAATATACCCGATATAACTTCAAGGTAAGTCGCTCCACAATCCTCAGCAGCTCACTCTGCTGCTCCTCTAGTCTCTAAATCTGCGATAGCAATAACAGCCATTGCTGATGTAACACCCCTCACCCGACTATAGTGTAGCCGAGCAAGGCGTGCTACAATCGGTGCCGGAGCACCCTAACTTATCTTTATTTTTTTAATAATTTTGAATTTGTTTAATTTAATATCAATTATTTTTCGATGGAGAAATAAGCGGAGTTTCCCCTATTTTATTATCATTTGGTATATTTCAATATTCATCTGTTTCAAATTCAACAATATTTTCAAAATAAAATCTTATCCATGCTAATCATAATTATCTCATCAATCATTCTTATAATTTTCTCATATTTCAAATCTCATCCATACATTTCAATTTCATAATCATTTCCATACATTTCCATTCATACTCAATTCATATGTAAACATTCTCAAATTACATAAGCAAAATTTTCAAAATTTCTTAATTTACATAATTTACAAAATAATTACAAAATTTCATAATTTACATGATATATAAATTAATTACATATGAAAAAGCTAATTTATTAATTTACATCGCATTCCTATTAATTACCTATTCATAATATACATTACAATACAATATCTAAGCATTTAGTACAAAATATAAAATATGATCTATATGGGCCCTATCTACATGCATTGCTGAGGAGGTGACAACCTTGAATACTTTAGACACTTCTGCAGATCAGAACTCCCAAAATTCCCAGTCAATCGTTCATTGGGTTCTAGCTTCAGTACCTGCGCGAAGGAAAAAATTCCATCGCGCTAAGCATTGCTGCTTAGTGGTGCAATAATATAACAAAAAAAATAATATAAAAATAAAGATAGAAACAAAATTCGGATAATTAAGATTTATTTATACTTCACACGCGGTTTCTAAAATTTGATATGTTTTATCCTGATTTAGTCTTCTTTGGAAGTGTTTATTTTGCCAATGTACAGTAATAATGTGCAAAGAAAAATGATCTAAAAATAATAAATTTATGCTTATATTATTATATAAGTCACATTTGCAATATTTATTTATGTTATAATTTTCTTTGCTAATCTTTTAGCATTTTCTCAATACTTGCTAGGTTGTTTCAGATTATCTCATAATAAGTAAATTTTAATATCGGTCCAGTTTATTTCGATTCTTTCTAATAAATAACTATTCTAATTTATTTTAGGTCATCTTACTCATTTATTTTATTTAATTTCTAATATTTTTAATTGCTAATATTCTTAACTTATTTCAATAAATTTTACTGCCCAAGTAACCTATGACAAGGTGACTAAACTGGATAACGGGTCATTAGCATCGACATCATGCGTTTCGGGCCGTCATACCATGGGATGCGAGCGTCAACCATGTATGATCAAGATGGCTAAAAAGCCATGATAACACAATCGGGCATAAAAGCCATGAATGTTGGCATAAAGCCATGAATACGGGCATAAAGCCATGAATATAGGCATAAAGCCTTTCGCAGTACTGCTAAAACAATACCCTATTGGTATGCCAATCTATCCAATCTGACACATATGTCTAGGCAATACAAGGGCACATAATATCATTAAATATTAATATATTGTATTTTATGACTTCATTATTTCATGACAAATTCCATAATTTATACATTCATCATAATATTCATATATTCCTTACATCATTCATATTGATCACAATTCACAACAATGGTGTTCATGTACCATTGTACTCAAAACATTCTTCCTTTCTCTTATAAAGAAAACTAATGTTCAATTCATATTTTTATGTGATTCATTTATTCATTACAATATTTATATGAATTCATAACTCATACAAGGTGTTATTATCTTATTTGTAATGGAAACATAAATCCTAATGTAAACCTCATCCCATTTATACTCAACAATCCATCTAGGTTAATGTCATTTCATATTCAAGTGGTATTACTTATGTTTTATTAGACCTACTAGTAATAGGAATAAATCATAATTATATACTCACATAACTTAAATGTTCATTAAGTCATTTAGGTGAATTATTATTTCTATTCCAAGTAATTCATATGTTTCATGGATTCCAAATTTCATACCTTAATTTCCTCTACCAATTTAGTTATTATACTTTGTGTCTTTATATTACTATTCACATTACTATTCACTCAAATTATTGACTTTTTAATACATAATAAATTTATTGAACCTAAGTTATCCAAGATACCACATTTTGCATTCAAAATTTGTTGGTATTGGTTGCCAATACCATTTCCAAGCTTAATGTTAATTGGGCAGAATTTTCAGTTTTCATGCCTTGTCTTTACTATTCCATTGGTCAATTTTGCAGTGGTAATTTGGCAAACTGATCAACATGAAAGTTGTTCCTTATTTTGTCTAGTTGCATTTCTTTTTTTGAATCACTCCATTTGGAGTTTTGTAACTCAAGTTATGGTCTAAAAACCACAACTGGCCGGATTGGAATTCTGTCCAGAATTTCTGGACTGACCATATTTACAGTACAATGAACAGTGACTGCAACTCACCTTTTGAATATGTTATGGTCATAATTTGGGTTAGGTTTCTTCATGAAAGTTGTTTGTCTATATCTCAGCTTGTTGGTGGTAACATTTCAGGTCAATTGGACCATTCTACACTGAGTTATGGCCAAATGACCAAACACTGTTCATTTGGTCATTCTGCAGAAATAGACTGCAGGTCACCCGGATGAGGGCAAGCTTTTGGTCCACTTGGTTTGGTTTTGTGGGCATGGTTTCTTCACCAAAGTTGTGCCATTATGTGTCTAGTTTCATTTCCAATTGTCCTTGCACCAATTGGACCTCTATAATTCAAGTTATTGCTGCCTAAACCTACTGTACTCATGTCCAATTCTGTAGGTCACCATGGGCAGCCACACCAAGCCTAAATTCCACTACTTAACACACTTCATTTTTGATTGAAACAGAACTAAATGGTCACTAATTGACCATTAAAACCTTTTTTCATCATCACATGATCAAAGTCTCAATTTCATGCTCAAACCCTAACTCCAATTTCCAATTCATGGCATACACACACCAAACTCATACCAAATCACTTTATCCATCATCTATACTCATCAATAACATAATTAAGCCACTTAATTTCATCAAAAACCAACAATCCTTAAACTTTCTCATGGCTTCCAAATTTAGAGATTTCATTTACTCAAGTTTTTCTTTTTATTTCACACAATTTCTACTTGATTTAGCATGCTTACAAGATTAAAGAAAGAAAAGAAATTATTTAGTGCACTAACCTTTTTGAGCTTCACTTAACCTTGATTAAACCTCCCTAATCTCTTCTTCTTTGGCTTCCAATAGCTTTTTCTAGGTGAAAGATCAAATTTTTGTGAAGGGACTTGGCAATTTTGGTGAACAAATGGAGAGGAAATTCAAGCTTTTAAGCTTGAAAATGGTGGAATCTCTTCTCTCTCTCTCTCTCAACTTTTTTTGCTGCCCAAAGGTTGAAGATGCAGATTGGTTTTTCAAATTTTTGGTCTCTTTTATCTCTTTTAATGAGTTTAACAAATTGTGATTGGTGGAGCAAATTTAAATGACATCATATGATGTCATAATTAGCATTTTCTTTCATTTTCTTTTCTTCTCTTCTCTACTCATTTCCAATTTAATTTTTAGCAATATTTATTCATATTTTAGATCATAATAATTATTTGCTTAACTGGACAAGTCGGCCAAAAATCATCTCTGAAGACGAAATGACCAAAATGCCCTCCGTTTGGCTTAACGGGCCAAAATTGTCTGTACCGATTGAATAATTTTTCTAAGGATTTCCTTGGCATTCTAATGCCATAAGAACCTCAATGACCCTTCTCTAGAGTCCAAAAAATTCCCCCGGGTCTAGGGCTCCTAGTTGTGAGAACCGCAACTTCTCACTAGGTTACCCATCGTTAGGGCACCGGCTCATTTAACTTGGTTATATTTTATTTCTAAAATTTTTCCTAAATTTTTCTTATTAATATTTGAGTTATTTATGACTCCTCACTCTAGTCTAATTATTTTTCCAGACGTTCTAGCTGTCCGGACTGACACCGATCATCGGAACAGTAGAATGTACGAAATTGCTACAATGAGGGTGCTACAGCTCAGTACTAGGACTCAGTGGTGCACAACATACTAAAATAATCTTTATACATAATTTAAATCATATTTATTCAAAAAAAAATTGGACTGAACATGAGAGTTAAACACAAAACATGAATTATGAGATTTTAATCTAAATAATTTCATTTCGAAGTGTCAAAACCAATTTCATAAAACCCACAGTTATATTATGCCATTCGAAACAAATATAATCTCAATAGCCAGAGGCTAAGGAGAAGTCACATCACAAGGCTAGCTAGCTCAAATATATGGATATCCATTCAATTTCTTCTTCTACTGGCACACACCTCAACACTTCAGCCAGAGAAGGAATCAAAATTGAATCGACACCCCACTAGTCATGCTAGTGAGGTGTTCAAATATATGGTCATGACACTATGGTTTCAAAACTTATCTTAACAATTTACTAAACATTTATGCCATTTCAAATATACACAAATAACTTCCAACAATTTAAATCAAAAGCATCATAAATACTTCATCATAATAATGTCACAATTCGATATTTCAAATTATTCAAAATAATATGCAGAAGATAATTTACAGAAATTATACATTGTGCACAAACCTTATATGAGTTCCCTTTTGGCCTTGACTCGACACCTCGGGTTCCTTCCTGGTATTCTTTTCCACTAAAACACACAATTTCATAGTGTTTTAGTATAATAACTTAGCATAAATCCAAAAATAAATTTAAATTTACTTTTACCTAGCTCTAATGTGCTAAACTTGACGTTCTTTAAAATTTGTGTTTTAGGGTTGCTATTTACAACACTATTCAAGTCAATTTGTTGACTTTCTAAGGCTTAATAGGTATGGGAATTCCAACTTCACCCACAAACCACATTTTGGTAACTAAATTTGTTGGTTTTGGTTATTTACTCAAATTCTAAGTCTTTCAGGCAAATTTGCACAGTTTTGGTGTCTTATGTTGCACTGTTTCATTGGTCATTTTTTTGTTAGAATTTGGTAAAACTTTCTCCATAGAAAATGTTCCCTATTATCTTAAATTTATTCTCCTTTTTGAATCACTCCATTTTGAGTTTTGTAGCTCAAGTTATAGCCATTTGAATCATGGCTGCCGGATTGGACTTAACCCAGATTTCTGGGCACCAAACTGGTTCCGGCAGTTTTAGGTCACCAACTTTGGGTGGCCAAATGACTTTGATAAGGGCATAATTTGGGTTTGTGTTCTTCACGATAGTTTTAGGTCTATATCTCAACTGTCCACTAGTAAAATTTAAGGTCATTTAGACTTGCCTAGCCCAAGTTATGGTCATTTGGTCATTTATGTATAGGTAAGACTACAGAAATCCGGATTTGGTCAATTGGTTCACTAGGTTTTGGTCACTTTTTGGGCATGATTCCTAAATGAAAATTGTGTCATTTTGTGTCTATTTTCATTCCCAATTGGTCTCATACCAATTGGACTTATAAATTTTCAGTTTTGATCCCTAAAAGGGACCTTGGTCCTGCTGCCTGCAGAATGACCACATTCAATTCGAATTTAAACTCAATTCCAACATTTCCAACACACTTCATTTGGTCACAAATGACCATTTTTCATCTCAAACAAGGCCAAACACACCATTTGACAAATTCTCACATTTTTGTCTTTCAAACCCTAAGTGCCTAATGCCACACCCTACCCCTCTGTAAGGCATAACATGATCCCGTAGTATACCTAATGAATTACCAACTCCGTCTACTGATAACCCATTAAATACACTACAAGGGATTTTAAAAACTTTTCTTACTTCTTTTACAGTGGTGAGCACTATTTACAGGTGTTAAAAACTTTTGTGAACTGAAGTGAAACAGCTAACTCATTTGGATTATTTGGAATTTCTGTAAAAATTTTGGCAGAGTGCCATCTGTATTTTGGATAAAACAGTTCTTCAGAAAACCTGTAAAAAGTACTTCAATATATTTCCAAATCTCAACTCCAACATTTTCTCAACACAACACATTTCTCAACTCAAATCCACAGTGATTTTTCAAAGACTGAGATAAAAGAATTATAATACAATTTTTACAAGCCAAAATAAGTCATAATTATTTTACAACTTCAATGTACAATTTTTATTTACAACTGCTCAAAACCAACAACAATATGTACATACAGTGGACATACATTACATTACAAAATACAAAATATTGGTATACTCATTATGCCCGGTAGTCTCTTGCTGGAGGTACTAGCAGCCTAGTCTACTGCCCTGTCTGTCTGTCTACCTACGACAGCAATAAAAAGCTATCGCTGAGACAATGTCTCAGTGGTGCACAACATTAACCAAATACAATTTAAAACACAATTCATAAGTCATGTAAATAGTGGATACTTAAAACTGTAGTTAAATTCAAGACAATAATGTCATAAGGAATTTAACAGAATATTACAATAAATCTCAGTAATCTAAACATAGCTAAATTCAAAAGACAGTGAATGTCAATAAGAATTTAAACTCATTTTGCAATCTTACAATATGCATCAATAAATCACACACAGCTTTAATCATGTTCCAAAGTTCAATTCATCCCAAAAGCCAATAGCTAATGAGGTATTCAATTCATCCCAAAAGTCGATGACTAATGAGGAATAACATAGCTAGCTAGCAAAAATATGAGTACTCATTCTATTCGTCCTCAACAGACACACAGCTCAACACTTCAGCCAGAGAGGGAATTCAATTCATCCCACTAGATAAGCTAGCGAGGAATACAATCAATGTACATGATAGCTGTGGTTTCAAACCAATTACAGTGCTTTTCAATCAATAAGTATCCATCAATATCATTCAAACGATTTCTCACAATTTTAAATCATTTACAATGCTTTTCAAGAATTAAATATCCATTCAAACACATTTATACAATTTAAAATAATAATGTACAAATAGTCATAATTCATTTCAATTGAAAATAATTCAAAGGAATTAGCTGTTGTGCACGAACCTCTGATGACTGTCTCCGGGTCTGGACTCAGTATTTCCTTCCCTTTTCCTGAGTCTTTGGTAACTGAGAAACACAATTTGAAGTGTTTCAGTACTAAATTAAACTGTCTCTAACGATAATGTTCGATAAGTAATTCACTGAAGGTTATTATTTGCTCAATTACCTAATATACCGACCCTCGATGCGTTTTAGGTAAATTAGGTTTTGGTGTCCTTAATATGTCACATTCGATAGGGTTTTAGGGTTGGTCCGTTTTACCAAACTCATTTCCTTGTTTAGTGCATTTTCTTGCAATTTGCTGGGTTCCGGGATACTAGTTTGACCTAGCCGGACGACCTAGTTCGCTCGGTTTTCGGGTTTTGGTCAAAACTACAAACTTGTAGATCTATGTCTTATGGAACGCGGGGCAAAATTTTAGGTCAATCCGAGTTAAGTAGACCATGTTATGGTCATTACACTATTACTGGTCAAATGGCATCAAATTAGGTCAATTTTAGGTCAATTTGGTCAACTTTGGTTTGGCCAGTTTTTGGACCCAAACTTGTGCAAGCTTTTTGACTTACTTCTAGTCATTTCTGGGCTTTGGTGTCCTCATAAGACTTGTAGGTATGGGTCTTAACTATTCATGGTTAAAATTTCAGGTCAATTGGACCTGTTTTGAGTGAGTTATGGCCTAAACACTAACTGCTGCCCAATTGGTCAAATTTCAAGCCTCAAATGTAATCAATCCGAATTGGTCATTTTTCATATCACCTTGCAAGCAGAATTTTGGTATGCTTTCTCAATGAAAGTTGGCACATTTTGTGCCTAGTTTCACCTCCAATTGGTCTCATACCAATTGAGGTTACACATTTAAAGTTATTGACTAAAATGCATACTGCCTTTAATTACTTTGCTTATACATGTATCCATTACACATTTAATTGCTATATGTCCACTCCCCTTACAATTTCTGTTTTGGTACATTACCAAAAACCATATTCCACTTCACTTAAATGTCACTTTGGGCAGATTGCAATTATCCTCAATACACCAATTAAACTCACATTTTCAAGTTCTAAGTACAATCACATATACCCTAAACATTACAAATTTTTACATACGCTTACACAATCAATCTATACACATATCCATCAATTCTCAAGGTCAATATTCTGCCAATACTTTCATGAACATATACATTTATCCAAGAATCTCAAGGCTGCCGAAAATGTTTCTCAATACCAAAGTGTCCTACAATTCATCAATTTCCATCCAAGTGCAAAAATCACCATATACATATGAAGTAATTTACAAGGATATTAAATCACCATAACCAACATCATTTCTCATCAAATATATGCACAAATATTTCATCAAATACATAACTCCATGGCTGTCCAAAATGAACATCTCAATAACTCTTCAAACTTAAAAATTTTCTTCACAAAACCAACACCCATAACATGAACACAAAGTTTAACAAAGCTATCTTCAAAAATGCTAACTTACCTTATGGTTGGAACTTGTTAAACCTTGATTAAAATTCTTGATTTTGGTATCAAGTTCTTCCTTATGATGTGTAGACAAACTTTAATGAAGAACCCTAAGTGATTGGAGTTAAAATGGAGGAGTTAAGAGAGCTTGAAGAAAACGCCCATGGAGTTCTTCCTTAGCTCTCCATTTCGGCAACTTTGAATCCAAATGAGGAAGATGAAATGCAGATAGTATAATGGGTGTACACCTGCCCTATTATCCTTAGTTTATTCCTTTAGTGGTCCACTTCCACTTATTAAATCATATAACAAGTTAAATGTGTTATTTACACCATTTTCACTCCACTTTTGGCTATTTATATTAGGTACCCCCAAATTAATTTTTCATTTTATTTTCTAAGTGTAATATTATTTATTTTTAATGGACATTTAGGTCAAAAGATAATTCGGGGTGTCAAATGACCATAATGCCCCTGTTCGGGTTGCATTCCCTATTTTTCGGTAACACCGGGTTTTATCTGTTTTTCGATTTCTCACTTTTCTTTGTACTAATTATTTAATTTTTCTTTGATCTTTCTAATGAGATTTATTCTTCAATAAGGGTCTATTTAAGTCCTAAAAATGTTTTCCAGGGTTCCCCGCAGTCCAGGGCTAGTCAACGGTCCACGCCGTGACTTTCCGGTGTGGTCCCCCATCGCTAGGGTTCTCGGCTCGCTTAACTTGGTTACATTTCTTTGCTATTATCTTTCCTTTGTTTTTCTTGTATTTTATTTTCTTGTATTTCATTATTTTATGTCTCCTCACTCATATTGAAGTGTAGTTCTAGGCATCCTAGCTGTCCGGACAATACTGGTCACCGGAGCAGCAGAACGCACTACCGAACTTAGGGGTGTTACACCTAAAACCCTAAGTCATGCAATTGATTAATTCATACCCAATTTACTACACCAATCACATATTCAACCTCGCAATCCTTCCCGAGGAGGTCACCCATCGCTGTGACTCTCGGCTCATTTAACTTCTTATATTCTGTTTTTCTTATTTATACTTAATTAATTGGTAATTACTACTTATTTGTATTTATGGCTTATTTAGTTGTCTTAAGTGTGGTTCTGATCCCTTTAATAGTCCGGACCGACACCGGTCACCGAAATAGTGAAATATACCAGGCTATGCAAATAGGGGTGTTACAGTGCTGACCAAAATTAATGATAATGCCTACAAAATAAACCTGCCCGGTGAGTATAATGTCAGTGCCACCTTTAATGTTGCTGATTTATCTCCTTGTGTTGATGCAGGAACAGATTCTAGCACGAATCCTTTTGAAGCAGAGGGGAATGATGAGAATCAAGCTACATCAATGCCAAAGGATTTCATCAAAGGTCTAATTACTAGAGCTAAATCACTTCAGAATTTAATTTGTGAAATCTTAAGGAGCAAGGATTATAAGCTGGAATGGCATGAAGAAAATTATAAAGGATTAAATTTGATGAAAATTAAGCTTAGAAGTGACCAGGTGTCATGTAGAGCATTAGGTTACATGGAATAACCTGTGAATATGCGTGCACCAGATCCAACCCATGCTGTTGGCACCTTTTTGAAAGAATATTCCTCACTATTATAACTACCTCTCTTTTGTACTTAAATGCCCTTATTGTTGTTATCTTAAGTTTGCTTTTTGTTGGGACATTTTAGTCTTTTGATAGATTAATTTCTGTTTGGAATTAAAGCTCCTTGCAATTGTTACTAAAGTAGGGATATTTTTGTCTTTAGCTTTGGGGCCAAGAGGCTATAAATACAAGTGTAATGAGAGAGGTGGAGGACACACTTTGAATATTAATGAAAGATTGTTTCTGCTCCATTAGTGAGTAAATTGGTTGTTGCCTTTGTTCTTGTGAAATTCATTAACTTGCTGAGATTTTTATCTTGCAAGGTTTAATGTGCATAATATTCTTGGTTTATTCATTCTCCATATGAATTAGGTCAAGAATCCCATTTCAGATATTTTATTTGAATCACACAGCAATTTGATTATGCTAGTTCAAAGAATCAAATTCATACATCTTGATTTGGTGCTTTCCATATTGTTCCTTTAATTCTTGAATGTGGGTTTTCAAGTTATCAATTACTTGAGGGTTCACATTAGTTTAATGATATGAACTTCCCTAACTCTGCCTCAAAAGCTATCTCACAAGGGAAGGTTTGTAAACCCATATATATAACACCTAAGACCTCCCTACAGAACCGATGTGGGACGCATCATTCCCGACCCCTTTAGACTGAATGTCATCGTGAAGTGTCACACCCTACTCCTCCGTAAGATGTAACATGATCCCGTAGTACACCTAATGAATTATCGTACTTCGCCTACCGGTAACCCAATAAATGTACTACAAGGGATTTTAAATCAATTTTCGTCAAATTTAAATCATTGATTAAAATCTAGTGTTATAAAAGTTTTTCAAAATTTCGACAGAGTGCTGGCTGTATTTTGAGAAAACAGTTCTTCAAAACCTGCAAAGAAACACACTTCCAATATGATTTCTCAAATACAACTCTAATAAACTTCATTTCATCTCACAATTCAATCTCAATAATCAAATCAATTTATTTTCAAACTAACCTCATCATAAAAGAAATATTTCATTGATTACAAGACTCAAAATTATTATTACAAAACTATTCAGGTAAATGAAATCTCAAATTTACATTTACAATAATTTACAATTAATTATGTACCAAAATATTTTACAAGAGTTTTTATACAACTGCTAAAATAATTTACATACATATTATTATATGCATATATCAAAACCTGTATATATGGGTATACCTGGAGCTGATCTAAATGTCTCTTCAAAGAAGCTTATTCAATTGCTCTATGCTCTTTTCACCTGCGACAGCATACAAAGCTATCGCTGAGTGTTGAACTCAGCGGTGCACAACTATAACTTAAAACATAGTACAATATACCTTAGCAAAATTACAACAATAATTTGGAAATCAGGATACTCATCAAATTCCAAAAATCAAATTATTCATTGCCAATAACATAAATCACTTGTATAAAATGACTTTGATCACGAAATTCAATTTATCAAATCATAACTAACCATTTAAGGTAATTCCAATAATTTATTGGAAATAAAGATTAATTCCAATAAAATCAATTATACACAAATCCCATTTGAAATAGAAATTCTTTACTATTCAATAACCATTCTTTATCTCGAAAACCATTCTTTATCTCAAAAGCCATTCTTTATCTCAAAAACCATTGTCTTCTCAACAAATGAGAGAGACGGGTAATAACTTAGTCAAGCATCTATAGTGAGATATAAAACAATATCACAATCCTTTTAGTGAGCATAAATCACAATACAATTCGATTCAAAGTCAATTCCAATATCCAATAATTTTTATGCTCATCACAATTCAAATCATAAATTTGCATTTTTCCATGCAAATTGCCCATCACAATTCAAAACATTTTCTATCACAATTTTTCAAAACATAATTTATTCAATCCACAACAAAGCTTAATACTTATGAAAATACCATTTAACAAAGCTAAATTCATATATACTATAACAATTTCAATAATCATTGAATTAAATCCAATGCTTGTTAAACATAATACATAAGAAAATATGTCATTTAACTATATGAAATATTCAGAACAAAATCAGTTAAAAACTAGTTATGAACAAACTTGATTTGAGTCGCCCTTAGGCCTTGACTCAATGTTCCTTATGCTTCTCAATATCCTTTTCAACTGAAACACACAATTTAAAGTGTTTCAGTACTCAGTTAAATTTTTTCTAACAATAAAATCCAATATCTAAATTTTCTTGGTACTATTCTCTTCAATTCATTTCATTAGTCAACCTATAATGTTGACCTTTAATGCACTCTAGGTGAATTAATTTTAATGTTCCCAATATGTCACATTTTATAGCCCTTTAGTGTTGGTATATGTTACCAATTTTATTTCCAAGTGTATTGCATTTTATTGCAATTTACTGGATTTCGGTGTACTATTTTGGCCTAGTCGGACAACCTAGTTCCCTCAGTTTTCGGGTTCCGGTCCAAACTATAAACTTGTAGGTCTATGTCTTATTGCACGCGGGGAAAAATTTCAGGTCATTCTAAGTTGTGTAGACAAAGATATGGTCAATTTACCAATGCTGGACAGAATGCACTAAAATGGTAGGCTTAGGTCATTTTTAGGTCACCTTTGGTTCAGCTAGTTTTGGTACCCGAATTTGTGCAAGCTATTTGGCTTGGTTCTTGCCATTTCTGGGCTTTGGTATCTTCATAAGAATTGAAGATCTATGTATAAACTATTCATGGTAAAAATTTCAAGTCATTTGGACCAGTTTTGAGTAAGTTATGGTCAGAACACTAACTACTGCCCAAATGGTCAATTTTCAGGCTTTCAAGTCACTAATCCGGATTTGGTCATTTTTCAAGTCACCTTCTAGGCAGAATTTAGGTAAGCTTCCTTCATGAAAGTTGGCACATTTTGTGCCTAGTTTCACCTCCAATTGGTCTCACACCAATTGGAGTCACACACTTAAGGTTCTAAGCTAAAATGTACACTGCCCTATTACACATTGTTTATCACTTACCAATTACATATTCTATACTTACCAAGTTAACCTTTCATGCCAATTCTGATTTGGTACCATACCATTAGCACACATTACATCACATTTTGGTCATTTTGGGCAGCTTGTCACCATTCTCAATATACACATTATAACTCAGAATTTTCAAAGTCCAATTACAACAATTTAACCACATGAACATACCTCATTTACATGTCTAAATCCAAACAATTATACACATACACATGCTGCCACCATAAGCAACATAATTCAAAAATATTTCATGAACATAAAACTTCAATCTTCTTCATGAGGCTGCCACAAGTTTACACATACCCATCAACTTCCATTTTCACTTTTCAAGCTTACAAATCAAACTTTACACATGGAATTCAACTTCAATACAATTAAACATTTAAATCAACATCCAAACAACCATTTACATGCAAGGACAAGCTGTTCATGGTGAGGTTTCATGGTTACCGAAATGGCTCAACTCCAACAATTCATCAAACATAAAAAATTCTTTCATAAATCAACTACCCACAACCTTGGTTACACTTTTAATGGAACAAGAATTGAAAACACCCACTTACCTCTTTTGGACTTCTTCAAAAATCCACCAAAACTTCCCTTTCTTGCTCATAAAATGTTGCCCAAGGTGTGTACTCCAACTTTAATGAAGAAGACTTGATGGTTCCATGGCTTGATCTTCAGTGGATGAAGCTCCACACATGGACGTCAATGGAGTTTTGGAAGGAATTTCAATTTGGCTTTGTGAAGAAAGAAGAAGAAGAATAGAAAATGAGATAGTGGACTTGTCCACCTTTGTCCATATATGTTTATAAATTCTCCCTTAGTGCCCCACTAACTCATTTTAACATTTTAATAATCCAAAGTTTCATAATTCAAATTAATTCCTCACATTTTCCCTAATTTTCATTACATATCTAATTTTCTTTTTTTATGGGGTTCCCAATTTTAATACTATTTATTTTTAATGGACATTTAGGTCAAAAGGAAACTCTAGGTGTCAAATGACTAAAATGCCTCTTTTCAGGTTGTATTTCTAATTTTTCGGTAACACCGATTTTTGTCGTTTTCTCGATTTCTCGTTTTTCTTTGTACTAATTACTTAATTTTTCTTTGACATTTCTAATGTCATTTATAATTCAATAGATGTTTATTTAAGTCTTAAAAATATTTTTCACGGTTCCTCATGGTCCAGGCCTAGTCAAAGGTCCACGCCGCAACTTCCCCGTGCGATCACCCATCGCTATGGTTTTCGGCTCGTTTAACTTGGTTACATTTCATTGCTATTATTTTTTCTTTATTTTTTTTGTACTTTCTTTTCTTGTGTTTCATTATTTTATGTTTCCTCACTAAGAATTAAATGTGGTTCTAGGCATCCTAGCTGTCCGGACCGACACTGATCACTGGAACAGTAGAACGCACTACTGAGCATAGGGATGTTACAATTCCCCCCCCTTAAAATAAATTTCGTCCGCGAAATTTTACTCAATAGCCATCTTACAATATTCACACGTTTATTTCATCCTTTCTATATGATCGTATAATCTTCTTTCCTCTGAATTTGTGTAAAACTTTTAACAATCTAATATAACATTTACTTTGTTTATATAACACTAATATTTTCTTACTATCGTTCCATCTAATATTTCGATTCATGTTCCCTTTTTGAAAGGCCATTATGGTCGTATTAGAATTACTTATCTAATCATGGGTCCTTTGACCATTCTAGTCAATAATCTTACTCACATTTGTAACATTTCTTTGTTTTATCTAAACCAACTGTTCAAATTTTTACTTCCACAACTCTTTTTATCTATTAATATTCTATAACTTACTTCCTTTTGTACTAAACTATAACCTTTTGATAATCTAATTTTTAAGTTTTAACTCCCTAAGTAGGATTTCCAAACTCATTTCCAACAATAAAATTTTGTCTTGACATAACTATACCAATACAGATGCCGTTGGCAACTATTCTCATCTTCGTGCACTATCAGTAATAGGTAGCTCTACACAATAATCTCAAGTTAGAAGTGTAATCTGCAGCTTACAGTATAAACATCAAGAATATTGCATAGTTACTATGATACATTCCAATAGATAAAACTTTCCTATATTTTATCCTTTTCGAATTCACTAATATTCGAAACTTATTCTGATTACAATATCCACTGACAATTACTAACTGTAACATCTTTGCCCTCATCTAGAGCAAGTCTATTACCGAAACTTACTTTTACGTCCTCTTGCCTTATATTAAGTAGGTTTGCCGTTTAGCTTTATAATTTATGGTGTGTTAGAAAATACTTTTCGCTGATAAACTCTTCCAAAAATAATTTCACTTATTATCACATTCCTTATCTTAAAGGACTAATCACTACTGCATCAAAATTTATTCCCATGTAAAGGAATAACAACAGAACATATAGTTCTAAGACTAACATACAACTAAGTAGTGCTGGGATCAAACAAAAATAATTAATTATTTCTTTCAAAAATTAAGAACTTACCAGCAGCGACATCCAAAGTTTATGTTTTTTTCCCTTGTCGTATAGTGGACGCTCTAACTGATGCGCTACTATGTTCTGGTTGATTCACTGTGTTATGGTTGTGAGGAGTACCAACTCTATTTCTATCTCGACCTTTACTGACTGTCTATGAACTTTGGAGAGTAGATCGAGGTGCTCTTGTACAATTTCTAACAAAGTGTCCAAGCTTTCCACAATTGTAGCAGGCTCCAGAGGCCTTACGACAAATACCTCCATGTAGCTTACCACAAACATGGCAAAAATGGGCAGAATAGGAACTTCTGGTTGTTCGATGACTAGATCTTGGTGTTCTTTGCCCTAATGATCCGCCTCTGTCATATCCCTGAGCTCGGGGTTCCTCAAATTCTTTTCTCTTCCCCAAATTACTGTTCGAGCTCTGACCCATAGGTTTCTCCCTCTTCTCTATTTCATGTTGTCCTTGTGGGGGTTGGGTCTATATGTCACACCCTACCCCTCTGTAAGGCATAACATGATCCCGTAGTATACCTAATGAATTACCAACTCCGTCTACTGATAACCCATTAAATACACTACAAGGGATTTTCAAAACTTTTCTTACTTCTTTTACAGTGGTGAGCACTATTTACAGGTGTTAAAAACCTTTTGAATCAAGTGATAAAGCGACACATTTGACTTAATTGGAGTTTCAGAAAATTTTGGCAGAGTGCCATCGTATTTTGGATAAAAGCAGTTCTTGAAAACTGTAAAAGCATTTCAATATGTATTTGCAAATCTCAACTCCAATATATTTCTCAACACAACATAGTTCTCAATTCAAATCCATAGTGATTTTTCAAAGACTGAGATACAAGAAATATAATACAAAACTATTTAAGTAAATGAAATCTCAGATTTACATTCACGATAATTTACATTTAATTACATACCAAAATATTTTACGAGAGTTTCTATACAGCTGCTCAAATAATTTACATACATATTATTACATGCTTACATCAAAAACTATGTACATGGGTATATCTATGATATACCTGGAGCTGATCTGAATGTATCCTCAAAGCAACTTAATCACTGCTCTATGCTCTTCTTACCTGCGACAGCATGCAAAGCTATCGCTGAGTGGTGAACTCAGTGGTGCACAACTATAATTTAAAACATAATACAATATACATTGACAAATTTTACAGTAAATAATTTGGGAATCTGAATACTCATCAAATTTCACAACTCAAAATATTCATTGCCACTAATGTAAATCATTTGTATAAATGACTTGGAGCACAAAATTCAATTTGTCAAATCTTGACTATCCATTTAAGTAATTCCAACAAAATCAATTATACATAAACCATAATTGAAATCACCATTCAAAAGCCATTCTGTATCTCAAAAATCATTATGTATCTCAAAAACCATGTTGTATCTCAAAAATCATACTGTATCTCAAAAATCATACTGTATCTCAAAAATCAATCTTTATCTCACTAATATGCAAGACTAATCCGAAAGGGCCATATTCGATGTGATTCTAACTCCCTATGGTCGGGGAGGTCGAATCTGATTCTAACTCCCTATGGTCGGGGAGGTCGAATCATCGTGCACAGTACCATCACAATAATGAATCTTCCGCAAGGGCCATAACGATAAAATAAACTTAGATCTAACCTCAAATCAGAGGAGAATCTAAGCCTGTGCACGTACCATGGTAATCAAAACACAACTCACTCCATTGTCTTCTCAACAAATGAGAGAGACGGGTAATAACCTAGTCAAGCATTTATAGTGAGATATAAAGCAATATCACAATCCTTTTAGTGAGCATAAATCACAATACAATTCGATTCAAAATCAATTCCAATATCCAATAATTTTTATGCTCATCACAATTCAAATCATACATTTGCATTTTTCTATGAAAATTACCATCTCAATTCAAAACATGTTCTATCACAATTTTCCAAAACATAATTTATTCAATCCATAACAATGCTTAATACTTGTGGAAATACCATTTCACAAAGATAAATTCATACTTACTATAACAATTTCAATAATCATTGAATTAAATCCAATGCTTGTTAAACATAATACATAAGAGAAATATGTCATTTAATCATATGAATTATTCATAATAAAATCAGTTAAAAACTAGTTGTGCACAAACCTCTGATAACTGTCTCTCGGTCTGGACTCAGTGTTTCCTTCCCTTTTCCTGAGTCTTTGGTAACTGAGAAACACAATTTGAAGTGTTTCAGTACTAATTTAAACTGTCTCTATCGATGGTGTTTGGTAAATAATGCACTGAACTCAATTATTCACTTAATCACCTAATATACCGACCCTCGTTGCGTTTTAGGTAAATTAGGTTTTAGTGTCGTTAATATGTCACATTTGATAGGGTTTTAGGTTTGGTATGTTTTACCAAAGTCATTTCCTTACTTAGTGCATTTTAATGCAAATTGCTGGATTCCGGGACACTGGTTTGACCTAACCGGACGATCTAGTTTCCTCGGTTTTCGGGTCTCGTTCGAAACTACAAACTTGTAGATCTAGGTCTTATTGCACGCGGTGCAAAATTTCAGGTCAATCCGAGTTAAGTAGACCAAGTTATGGTCATTACACTATTGCTGGTCAAGTGGTACCATTTTAGGTCAATTTTAGGTCAAATTGGTCAATTCTGGTTCGGCCAGTTTTTGGACCCGAACTTGTGCAAGTTGTTTGACTTGCTTATGGTCATTTCTGGGCTTTGGTGTCTTCATAAGACTTGTAGGTATGGGTCTTAACTATTCTTAGTTAAAATTTCAGGTCAATTGGACCTGGTTTGAGTGAGTTATGGCCTAAACACTCACTGCTGCCCAATTGGTCATTTTTCAGGTCCTAATTGCACCTAATCCGAATTGGTCATTTTTTTAGGTCACCTTGCAAGCAGAATTTTGGCATGGTTTCTCAATGAAAGTTGGCACATTTTGTGCCTAGTTTCACCTCAAATTGGTCTCATACCAATTGAGGTTACACATTCAAGGTTATAGGCTAAAATATACACTGCCCTCAATATGCATTTCACACCCCAACTTCAAACACATACTCACCTTGCAAGGTTTACTTCCATACCCTACCAAACTGTTTTGGCACATTACCAAAAACATTTTCTACATTACATTAGCATTATTTTGGGCAGATTCCAATCACCCTCAACACACCAAATATCATTCACAATTACAATTTCTAAATACCATTACAACCACACCTAAACATTACAAACTTTACATACACTTTACAACATTCATTCACATACATATCATCAATCCTTCTAGGTCAATATTCTGCCCACTCTTCCTTCAATATACACCATTTCTCAAGTGTCCACAAGCTGCCACAAATCATTCATCAACATCACATTGCCGTACCATATGCCAATTCCCATCAAAGTGCATAATTCACCATATAAACATGCAATAACTCACTAAGTTACTAAATCACCATTATTAACATTCTTTCCCATCAATTATATGCACAAATACCTCATCATAAACGTGACCCATGGCTGTCCAAAATGAAAATAACAATAACCTTTCAAACTCAAAATTTTCCTTCACCAAACTAATACCCATAACATGCACAAAAACTTTAACAAAGGATTTCTCAAAAATGCAAACTTACCTTTATTTGTAACTTGCTAAACCTTCACCAAACTTCCCAAAATTGGTATTAATATCTTCCTTGTGGTGTGTAGACCATTTTTCATGAAAGAACCTAAGTGAATGGAGTTGAAATGGAGGGAGGAAATCAAGCTCAAAGAAAACGTCAATGGAGGTTTTCAAGGGTTCTTCAATTCGGCCATTTGAGAGGATTTGAGGAAGATGGGATTTCAGATGGTTAGTGGACCTACATCAGCCATATTTCATGTTAAATTAATCCTATAGTGGTCCACTAAGAAGAATTAAATCATATATTAAGTTAACTTTCCCATAATCCACATTTAACCCATGATTTCCACTATTTATTTTAGGTACCACCAAATTAATTTTTCATTTCATTTTCTAAGTGTAATACTATTTATTTTTAGTGGACATTTAGGTCAAAAGACAATTTGGGATGTCGATTGACCATAATGCCCCTGTTCGGGTTACATTCCCGATTTTTCGGTAACACCGTATTTTGTCTGTTTTTCGATTTCTCACTTTTCTTTGTACTAATTATTTAATTTTTCTTTGATATTTCTAATGATATTTATACTTTAATAAGGGTTTATTTATGTCCTAAAAATGTTTTCCAGGGTTCCCATGATCCGTAGCTAGTCAACGGTCCACGCCGTGACTTCCTCTGATCACCCATCGCTAGGTTTCCCGGCTCGCTTAACTTGATCACATTTCTTTGCTATTATTTTTCCTTTGTTTTTCTTGTATTTTCTTTTCTTGTATTTCATTATTTTATGTCTCCTCCCTCGTGTCAAAGTGTAGTTCTAGGCATCCTAGCTGTCCGGACAGCACTGGTCACCGGAATAGCAGAACGCACTACCAAACTTAGGGGTGTTACACTATACTTGAGCTTGAGCTGACAGAGTATCAGCCATTTATTGAAAGAAAGTGGCCATTTGCTTGGCCATTTATGCAGTAATTTGTACCGGTGAAACTGGTACAGTCGGGCCTTTGACACTTTGTGGAGCTGGGGCCTCAACTTGTATTTCTGCTATCATAGACAGTTCTATTGTCTCATTTTTCTCAACCATATCTTGTCACAGGATTTTCTATTCCTATATAACCAACACAAGGAGATTTCTCTCCATTAGTTCATATTTATGATGTAAATGTACTATACGTATCAAACATTTGAGCAGTTGTATTTACCGATAAAAAGATTTCAAATTCACAGTTCAAAATTTACTTTAAAACCATTGCTCTGATACCACAAAACATGTCACACCCTACTCCTCTGTAAGATGTAACATGATCCTGTAGTACACCTAATGAATTACCGTACTTTACCTATCGGTAACCCATTAAATATACTACGAGGGATTTTACATCAATTTTCGTGAAATTTAAATCATCGATTAAAATCTGGTGTTATAAAAATTTTTCAAAATTTCGGCAGAGTGCCGGCTGTATTTTGAGAAAACAGTTCTTCAAAAACTGCAAAGAAACACACTTCCAATATGATTTCTCAAATACAACTCCAATAAACTTCATTTCATCTCACAATTCGATCTCAATAATCAAATCAATTTATTTTCAAACCAACCTCATCATAAAAGAAACATTTCATTGATTACAAGCCTAAAAATTATTATTACAAAACTATTCAGGTAAATGAAATCTCAAATTTACATTTACAATAATTTACATTTAATTACATACCAAAATATTTTGTAAGAGTTTTTATACAACTGCTCAAATAATTTACATACATGTTATAACATGCATACATCAAAACCTGTGTACGTGGGTATACCTGGAGCTGATCTGAATGTCTCTTCAAAGAAGCTTACTTAATTACTCTACGCTTTTTTCACCTGCGACAGCATACAAAGCTATCGCTGAGTGGTGAACTCAGTGGTGCACAACTATAACTTAAAACATAGTACAATATTCCTTAGAAAAATTACAACAATAATTTGGAAATTAGGATACTCATCAAATTAAAAAAATGAAATTATTCACTGCCAATGTAACACCCCTCACCCGACTACAGTGTAGCCGAGCAAAGTGTGCTACATTCGGTGCTGAGGCACCCTATCTTATCTTACTTTATTCCTTTCATAATTTGATCTCATTATATTTTAATATTAATTATTTTTTTCGATGGAGAAACCAGCGGAGTTTCCCCTATTTTATTACCAGTTGACGTATTTTACTATTTATCTGTTTGAAATTCAATAATATTTTCAAAATAAAATCTTATCCTTGCTAATCATAATGATCTCATCAATCATTCTCAAAATTTTCTCATAATTCACATCTCATTCATATATCTCAATTTCATATTCATTTCCATGCATTATCTATATATTTCAAATCTGTCTTCGAGTCCATACAATCCCATTCATGCTCAAATCACATAAGTAAAATTTTCAAACTGCTTTAATTTACATATTAAAATACTTACTTTGAGTAGCTCCCATAATTCATAGGTTAATTACATGAGTTTATTTTGTACAAGATATACAAATAATTTACAATGTGCTAGGAATGAACAATATACATAACATGTATAAAATGAGCCCTATCTACATGCATTGCTGAGGAGTTGACAATCTTGAACTCTTCTAATACTTCTGCAGATCTGGACTCCAAAAATCTCAGTCGATAGTCTACTGGTTTTTACCTTCAGTACCTGCGCGAGGAAGCAATTCCATCGCGCTAAGCATTTCTGCTTAGTGGTGCAATAATATAACAAGAAATAATATATACAAATAAAGAAAGAACGAAGCATAATTTGAATATTTAAGAATCAATTTAATTTAATACAATGTGTCTAATATTAATTATCTTTTGTTCTCATTTGTTTCGCTTTGGAAGCGTTTAATTTCAAATTCACAGTGATAATGTACAATATACATAATTTATAAAAATACTCAGTTTATATTCATATGGCAATAGAAGGTACATTTAAAACATTTAGTTAAGTTATACCTATTTTTGCAACTCCTTTATCATTTTACTTAACATTTTTTATGTGGTTTGGATCATTTCATAATTCTAACTAATTCTTTTGAAGTCTTATTAACTCATTTATTTCATTTCTAATATTTTTAATTACTAATAGTCTTAATTTATTTCAATAAATTACACTGCCCAAGTAACCTACGACAGGCTGACTAAACTGGATAACGGGTCGTTGGCATTGGACACCGCGGTGCCTCGGGCCATCATACCATGGGACGCAGAACGTCAACCACGTATGCAGTCAGTATGGCTAAAAAGCCATGATATCACATAATCGGGCATAAAAGCCATGAATGTTGGCATAAAGCCATGAATACGGGCATAAAGCCATGAACACGGGCATAAAGCCTTAAATACGGGAATAAAGCCTTTCGCAATACTGCTAAAACAATACCCTATTGGCATGCCAATCTATCCAATCTGACACACGTGTCTAGGCAATACAAGGGCACATAATATCATTAAATATTAATATATTGTGTTTTATGAATTCATTATTTCATGAGAAATTTCAATTATAATTCATACATTCATTTGATCATTTATATGATCACAATTCACATCAATTATCCTTTTATACCATTGTACTCAAAATACTTCTCCTTTCTATAATAATGAGAACTAATGTCTCATTCATTCATTAATATAGTTCATTTATTCATTCATTATGTTATTCATATTGATCACAATTCTAAACAATGGTTCACATGTACCATTGTATTCAAAACATTTTTCCTTTCTTATTTATACATTCAAGAATCTACTTATGTAATTACAAATTTTTATATTTCAAGTTGAGTTACTAATATTTTATGAATTCCATTTGTGATGGGCATATAAGCCCTAACTATCTATTCACATCAATTAGGTGACTTATTTTTCATGTTTCAAGTAATCCATGAATATTTCATGGATTTCAAATTTATGGCCTTAATTTCTTTTTAACAATTTAGACTAAGATGCATAGTCCACATTTGTCATACAATTCTAAGCATTTAAGCTTAGAATTGGTTCTAGGTCTTCATCTTAATTTACTAATCATTTTGATTACTATTCACCTTACTAGTTAACCAAAATGTTGACTTTTTTATACTTAATGGATATATTAATTCTAATTACACCAAGATCCCATATTTTGAGTTTTACATTTGCTAGTATTAATTGCCAATTGCAATTTAAAGTCCCCTAGATGCATTTCTAGATTTTCAGTTTTTACTACCTAAGTTTACTATTCCATTGGACAATTTTAGAGTGGAAACTGGGCTAACCTTTCTCTCTTGATGGGAACCTAAATCACAAATGACACTTTTATCACATTTATTCATTCTACAATTTATTCATGTAAGTACATTTCATATTTCAAGTTTTGGTGTCACTATTCACTTTATTAGTCAACAAAAATGTTGACTTTTGGATAGAAAATAGGTGCATTGGTTTTAACACTCCCAATGTACCACATTTTGCATTTAAAACTTGTTGGAATAAGTCACCAAATCCATTTCCAAGCTTAGCACTAAGGGGCAGAAATTTCAGATTTTGTACCATAAGTTCACTGTTCCATTAGGGACTGTTACATTGAGAATTTGAGGAAATGGTAACATGAAAGTTGTTCCTCATTTTGTCTAGTTGAATTTCCTTTTTTGAATCACTCCATCTGGAGTTTTGTAGCTCCATATATGGTCCAAAAACCACAGCTGGCCGGATTTCAATTCTGCAGAATTTACCAAATCTACAGTACCATGAACAGTGACTTCCACTGCCTTGTTAGATAGGTTCTGGTCATATTTTGGGGTAGGTTTCTTCATGGAAGTTGTTTGTCTATGTCTTATCTTGTTGTTGTAAAAATTTCAGGTCAAATGGACCATTCTACAGTGAGTTATGGCCAAATGAACAATTACTGTTCATTTGGTCATTCTGCAGAAGCTGATTGCAGGGTATCCGGATTGGGGCCAACTTTTGGTCCACTTGCTTTGGTCTTTTGGGCATGGTTTCTTCAGAAAAATTGTGCCATTATAAGTCTAGTTTCATGTACAATTGGCCAAACACCAATTGAACCTACACAGCCAAAGATATGACAGTCCAAACAGGCTGGACTCACAGCCTCCCTGCTGCTGTCACTAGGCAGCCTACCAAAACACTTTGTAACACTCTAATGCACTTCAAATTATGGACAACTTACCTTAAATGGTAACTAATTGACCATTAGAATGTTCTTTAACAATTTCATAAGCAAAGTCAAGTTTTCACTCCCAAACCCTAACTCAAATTCAAGATTTCGTACAAATTACCCTAGTTGACTAACTAATTCATTTCCTTATGTTTATATACTTTATACATGATTTCTAGTTCATTCCAAGTCCATTCAAAAACACTCAATCCTATTTCTTCCTTAGGGCAGCTAAAATTTATGGAGTACATATACATAAATTTCATCCACTTAATTTACAAATTCTTGCTTATTTTAGGTCTCTAACATGGAATAAAAGGGATTTAAGTTTAAATAGGCACTAACCTCTTGTAGGGCAGAATTTTTCAAGCTCAAACTTCACTTTCTTTCCTTTTCTAGGCTGCCAAACACTTTCCCAAGATGAGTGGACAAGTTTTAATGAAGTGAAGAAGGGATTTTATGGTGGAACAAAGAGAGAAATGGAGCTTGAATGGAGTGTTAATGGTGGAACCTCTTCTCTCTCTCTCTCTCAACGTTTTTTAGGCTGCCCAAGGTTGAAGATGCAGATTGGTTTTTCCTATTTTTTGTCTCTTTTATCTCTTTTAATGAGTTTAACAAATTGTGATTGGTGGAGAAAATTTAAATGACATCATATGATGTCATAATTAGCATTTTCTTTCATTTTCTTTCCTTCTTTCCTCTACTCATTTTCAATTTAATTTTTGGCAATATTTATTCATATTTTATGTCATAATAATTATTTACTCAACTGGACAAGTCGGCCAAAAATCGTCTCTGAAGGCGAAATGACCAAAATGCCCTCCGTTTGGCTTAACGGGTCAAAATTGTCTGTACCGATTGAAAAATTTTTCTAAATATTTTCTTGGCATTCTAATGCCATAGGAACCTCAATGACCCTTCTCTGAAGTCCCAAAAATTATTTTATGAATTTTTTTTCCGGGTCTAGGGCTCCTCGTTGCGAGAACCGCAACTTACCTCTGGTTACCCATCACTTGGGCACCGGCTCGTTTAACTTGGTTGTATTTTATTTCTAAAATTTTTACTAAATTTTTCTTATTAATATTTGAGTTAATTATGGTTCCTGACTTTAGTTTAAATATTTTTCCGGACGTTCTAGCTGTCCGGACCGACATCGGTCACCGGAACAGTAGAATGTACGGACTTGCTACCGGGAGGATGTTACAGCCAATAACATAAATCATTTGTACAAAATGACTTTGATCACGAAATTCAATTTATCAAATCATAACTAACCATTTAAGGTAATTCTAATAATTTATTGGAAATAAAGATTAATTCCAATAAAATCAATTATACATAAATCCCATTTGAAATCGAAATTCTTTACTATTCAATAACCATTCTTTATCTCGAAAACCATTCTTTATCTCAAAAGTCACTCTTTATCTAAAAAAAAAAACCATTCTTTATCTCAAAAACCATTCTTTATCTCACTAACTATGCAAGACTAATCCGAAAGGGCCATTTTCGGGGTGATTCTAACTCCCTATGGTTGGAGAGGTCGAATCGAATTCTAACTCCCTATGGTCGGGGAGGTCGAATCATCGTGCACAGTACACATCACAATAATGAATCTTCCGAAAGGGCCATAACATAAAACTTAGATCTAACCTCTAATAAGAGGAGAATCTAAGCTTGTGCACGTACCATGGTAATCAAAACACAACTAACTCCATTATCTTCTCAACAAATGAGAGAGACGGGTAATAACCTAGTCAAGCATCTATAGTGAGATATAAAATAATATCACAATCCTTTTAGTTAGCATAAATCACAATATAATTAGATTCAAAGTCAATTCTAATATCCAATAATTTTATGCTCATCACAATTCAAATCACAAATTTGCATTTTTCCATGCAAATTGCCCATCACAATTCAAAACTTGTTCTATCACAATTCTTTATTCAATCCACAACAATGCTTGTTAAATCCAATGCTTAATACTTGTGGAAATACCATTTCACAAAGCTAAATTCATACATACTATAATAATTTCAATAATCATTGAATTAAATCCAATGCTTGTTAAACACAATACATAAAAAAATATGTCATTTAACCATATGAAATATTCAGAACAAAATCAGTTAAAAACTAGTTATGAACAAACCTGATTTGCGTCGCTCCTAGGCCTTGACTCAATGTTCCTTATTCTTCTCAATATCCTTTTCAACTGAAACACACAATTTAAAGTGTTTCAGTACTCAGTTAAATTGTTTCTAACAATAAAATCCAATATCTAAATTTTCTTGGTACTATTCTTTTCAATTTATTTCATTAGTCAACCTATAATGTTGACCTTTAATGCACTCTAGGTGAATTAATTTTAATATTCCCAATATGTCACATTTTATAACCCTTTAGTGTTGGTATATGTTACCAATTTCATTTCCAAGTGTATTGCATTTTATTGCAATTTACCGGATTTCGGTGTACTATTTTGACCTAGCTGGATGACGTAGTTTCCTCAATTTTTGAGTTCTGGTCCAAACTACAAACTTGTAGGTCTATGTCTTATTGCATGCGGAGCAAAATTTCAGGTCATTCTGAGTTGTGTAGACCAAGATATGGTCAATTTACCAATGCTGGACAGAATGCACTAAAATGGTAGGCTTAGGTCATTTTTAAGTTACTTTTGGTTCGGCCAGTTTTGGTACCCGAACTTGTTCAAGCTATTTGGCTTGGTTCTGGCCATTTCTGGCTTTGGTGTCTTCATAAGAATTGTAGATCTATGTCTAAACTATTCATGGTAAAAATTTCAAGTCATTTGGACCTGTTTTGAGTAAGTTATGGTCAGAACACTAACTGCTGCCCAAATGGTCAATTTTCAGGCTTTCAAGTCACTAATCCGAATTTGGTCTTTTTTCAAGTCACCTTCTAGGCAGAATTTCTGTAAGCTTCCTTCATGAAAGTTGGCACATTTTGTGCCTAGTTTCACCTCCAATTGGTCTCATACCAATTGGAATCACACACTTAAGGTTCTAAGCTAAAATGCACACTGCCCTATTACACATTGTTTATCACTTACCAATTACACATTCTATACTTACCAAGTTAACCTTTCATGCCAATTCTGATTTGGTACCATACCATTAGCACACATTACATCACATTTTGGTCATTTTGGGCAGCTTGTAACCATTCTCAATATACACATTATAACTCAGAATTTTCAAAGTCCAATTACAACAATTTAACCACATGAACATACCTCATTTACATGTCTAAATCCAAACAATTATACACATACACATGCTGCCACCATAAGCAACATAATTCAACAATATTTCATGAACTTAAACACTTCAATCTTCTTCATGAGGCTACCACAAGTTTACACATACACATCAACTTCCATTTTCACTTTTCAAGCTTACAAATCAAACTTTACACATGGAATTCAACTTCAATACAATTAAACATTTAAATCAACATCCAAACAACCATTTACAAGCAAGGACAAGTTTTTCATGGTGAGGTTTCATGGCTGCCAAAATGGCTGAACCTCAATAATTCATCAAACATAAAAAATTCTTTCATAAATCAACTACCCACAACCTTGGTTACACTTTTAATGAAACAAGAGTTGAAAACACCCACTTACGTCTTTTGGAATTCTTCAAAACTCCACCAAAACTTCCCTTTCCTGTTCCCAAAATGTTGTCCATGGTGTGTACTCCAACTTTAATGAAGAAGACTTGATGTTTTCATGGCTTGATCTTGAGTGGATGAAGCTCCACACATGGACGTCAATGGAGTTTTGGAAGGAATTTCAATTAGGCTTAGTGAAGAAAGAAGAAGAAGAATAGAAAATGAGATAGTGGACTTGTCCACCTTTGTCCATATATGTTTATAAATTCTCCCTTAGTGCCCCACTAACTCATTTCAACATTTTAATAATCCAAAGTTTCATGATTCAAATTAATTCCTCACATTTTCCCTAATTTTCATTACATATCTAATTTTCTTTTTTTATGGGGTCCCCAATTTTAATACTATTTATTTTTAATAGACATTTAGGTCAAAAGGCAACTCTAGGTGTCAAATAACCAAAATGCCCCTCTTCGGGTTGTATTTCCAATTTTTCGATAATGCCAATTTTTGTCGTTTTCTCGATTTCTAGTTTTTCGTTGTACTAATTACTTAATTTTTCTTTAACATTTTTAATGTCATTTATACTTCAATAGATGTTTATTTAAGTCTTAAAAATATTTTTCAAGGTTCCCCGCGGTCCAGGGCTGGTCAACGGTCCACACCGCAACTTCCCAGTGCGGTCACCCATCGCTATGGTTTTCGGCTCATTTAACTTGGTTACATTTCATTGCTATTTATTTTCCTTTATTTTTCTTGTACTTTCTTTTCTTGTATTTCATTATTTTATGTCTCCTCATTAACAATTAAATGTAATTCTTGGCATCCTAGCTGTTTGGACCAACACTGGTCACCGAAACAGTAGAACACACTACTGAACATAGGGGTGTTACATGAAGCAACTGGGGTCATGACTCATTCACCTCGACTTCTCCTGAAGAACGTCAGGGAACCTTTGTACATGGCCCATCGACCCATACAGAGTGAGGCTCTGATACCAAATGATATGAACTTGCCTAACTCTACCTCAAAAGCGAGCTCATAAAGGGAGGTTTGCAAACCCATATATATAACACCCAAGACCTCCCTGCAGAACTGATGTGGGACGCATCACATCACTTTATTACTTGTTAGCGATCCGTGCACTTGCAGTGGTTGAAAAACCAGCAAATAAGTTTTTGGTGCCGTTGCCAGGGACTGGTGCTTGATATTGAAAAATTAGAAATTTGGTTACTCTAGACATTCTTATTTCTTTTATAGTTTATTTCTTGTCTAATTTTATTTTTTCTTATTTTTCTTGTGAGGTACATTGAGATGTTTCATCAACAAGTCTTCACAAGTTTTATTCAACAACACAATGAACTATTTTTTAATGCTTGGAGAAGATTTAATGAATTGGTAGAGCAATTTGCCAATCATAGCCTTTCAAATTATGAACTCACTCTCAATTTCTACAATGGTCTAGATGAAGTTGTTAGTAGTATGCCCTTCAGTATATCATTTAGTATGTATATTGTACATATTTTATTAATAAAAGGAAATTTCACTTTTCCATTTACATAATGTATTTATGTGCAATAGAAAAGGTCCATTGATATTTTGTTAGAAATTCTATTCTTAAGTTGTTAAGAATATGAGTGACAATATTTTTAGTAAAAGTATCATAAATCGGTTCACAATCGAGGATACTTCACACAGGACATGACTTATCCATAAAGATTGTAATCATGTTTGTTCCTAAGGTATTTATATGAGATATAAATAAGATGGAGTGGTGAGTCTCATGCTATATAACAAACATGATAGACACTTATACATGATAAGTAGGTCGAACCAGTGAGGCATATAACAAGCACATGGAGTTTACTCTTGTCAATGCATTGTTATATATCATATCAGTGCATATAATCTTTAGACCTGAGATAATATAGTTATCTTGTTTATAGGTGGTTTGAGTTTGATACTGCTTTCATACTTGTACTGTGTATGGGTATATAGGCATGTATTGGCTCCTACTAGTTATATATAGAGATAGGTGTTGATCAAGATGAAATCTGTTACCCTAAGTAAATAGAGATAAAATCCCATGTTCATTTAATTGTTCTTGATGTTTCAAGTTCCTGGCCAGGACAAACAAATTTAGTCAGAAAAGAGTTTCTGACAGGAAAATCTAATTAATCAGGAACTAGAATTAAAAGAGAACATAATATTCATAGCAAATGGGGTTTGACATAAACCATGACTCCAGCTCGAATTGGGATTTTGTAACAGAGAGATTCTAGTGTATGGTAACATATGATTATAAGTTCATTTACGGTATTCCTTATTACTAATTAGGAGGCCATGGCATGCTATGCTAGATGTCAACCATGGTCTATGAGATGCCTAAAATGATTTAGAGAAATCATTTATGGTAAGAAAGAGTTCTGATGATATTAAAAGTTAATATCATATCTCATTGCCAATTAGTGATGAGCCTAGTGAGTCACACACATACACAAGTTAATCACCAAGTTAAATGTGATTTAATTGATTAATTAAAGAGTTTAATTGATTAATTAAATAGGTTTGGTTTGCAATGAAATTGCAAAGTCCCTAGCATGGCTTGAAACCAAATCTAGGTTATTGGATGTATAGTACAAGTTAAATTTATATTTAAAGTGCTTAAATATGGATTTAATTATGAGAAATTAAATAAAGGAGATTAATTAATTAATTTATATTTGATATAAATTGATTTGAAGGGGAGAAATAATGATTTTGGGTTGAGAACTCAAAATTACAACATAAGGGTAATATGGTCATTTCACAGAGTGACATGTGGCACTATGAGATGGTGACACATGGCATCATATAAGGTTGCCATTTGTCTTCCTATCATGCACGGTGATCAAAGTCAAGAATAAGTCTAGCTTTGACACTTGGCTTAATGTGTTTAGGTCAATTAAAAATAAGATGCAATGTGGTGGTGACATGTGGCAAAGGGTTTAAGTGATTGCTTAACCTAATTATATAAATAGAAGTTACAAGCAAAAATAAGCAACCTCTCCTTTCTCTCTTATGTGAGATGGCACAAAGTGTTCTTCCTCTCCTCTCTTCCTTTCTTACTTGATTCAAAGAAAAATCCCTTAGTTTCTTTGAATTAAAATTGCTAGAAATTGTTTCTAGTGTCCTATACACACATACAACCTCTTTAAAAGCAAGAACCCAAATTATAATTGGCTGGCAAGGCTTGAGAAGCTTATTTGGGGGCAGCCCATTAGTGATCTTCTAGGTGCTTCCTAAAGGTGCCAATTGTATTCATAGTGCATTAAAGAGGTTAGTACTCAAACTCCTCTTTTAAACTAGGGTTTAATTGAATTAATTTGTTAATTCATAGTCTTGAATGGCAAACATAGATTCTAATACATATTAAATGTGTTTTAATAAGCAATTGAGCATTGAAATTAATTAGGCACATAAGAGATGTGGCATGATGCATGTAACCCTAGAAGAAATTT
Source organism: Hevea brasiliensis (assembly GCF_030052815.1). Taxonomy (NCBI): domain Eukaryota; kingdom Viridiplantae; phylum Streptophyta; class Magnoliopsida; order Malpighiales; family Euphorbiaceae; genus Hevea; species Hevea brasiliensis. Next base: position 50,443,021 of record NC_079494.1, read on the forward strand.
TTTGAAATTCAATGCTCCTATGAACCAATTACCATGCTTCCGCTCCTTTAATTGGTATCAGAGCCACTATATTTTCCATTAGGATTGTTTATTGAGGTTTAATTATGTGATTGGATCAAATGTTGATCAATTCAAAGCTGTTTGGTGCCACCATGGTGGCGGCATCAATGAGATTATGCTCATATGTGTGGCGGCTTGGTTGTGAATCACACCCTAAGGGTGTGTTTTGGTTTTGGGCTTGGGATTTGGGCTTCTTTATACAATTGTTGTATATCTTAAGGCCCATAATTAGGCCCATAGCTAATTAAATTATTTAATTAGGAATTTTAATTACACAATTAATTTATTAAAAATTATTTTCAAGGTATTAAATTTAGAAAGAGTTTCTAAATTTAAATTTATTTGAATGAGATTCAAATCTGAATTTTTTAGTTAAATATGAGATATTCAATTTAATTTTAGTATTTATTATTTATTTAATTGTTAAATTTTAATATGCATGATGGATGATCATGGACAATAAAAGACCAATGTGATTGAATTTATTTCTTTTATTTTTCTTTAGCTTGTAAAATAATTAATTTTTATTTTAGTGGCATGTATTATAAGTGTTGTAATAATTTGGGTTGTAATTTCATTTATTTGAGGACATTAAAGTCCATGATCTTGTAAATTCGCCTTGGTATGCCAAGGATTACAATGTAATTGGATTGCAAGAAGATCAAGGAGGTCAAGAGCATTGGTGGGATCAGTGGGAGGAAATCAAGATCAAGTGTTGATTATGTACTCCTTCGACAACTCTTGTAAAATGAATGAATGAATGAAATGCACCTAGGAATGCCCTGATTCAATTCTTAGTGGCTCAAAATTGAATCCCTTAGAAAGTCCATGATCATACCATATTATTTGTTTATCCATGTATGCATGAGATGTATGGGAATGTATGCAAGTATATGATATATGCATGTCAAATGGATAATGTGCAAAGTGAGACCATAATAGTAATTAAGCCGAACACTAAATCTTCTAAACAAATGATTAAGTTGGAAATTGTATAATTAAAGTAATTATATCATGGGCCCTTCATTGAGGTAATTATTTTAAGAAGTTTTAAATACTTGTATGTGATGCATTTAATTTAAGAGATTTTTTTAAGAATAATTGTTAAGCATGAGATGTTGTAAATATGTAAATAAGTTGATGGCCAATAATGGATGTGCCTGAGGACATTAAAATTATTTGCATGTTTACTAGCTTAATGGGATCAACTTAACTAATGCAAGATAAATCAATAATGGGTGTGCTTGAGATTTTGAGCATTAGGGGTTAGATAAATGATTGAACCTCACATGAGATGTGATGGGCAAGGAGTTGCTCACTTATAGTTTATTGTAATTTCAATAATGGATGTGCCTGAGGATGATCAATAAGACTATAAGAATTCAATCACCCACTAGAAATCCATCCAACTAGGATTTCCCTTTTCTACTTTGGAATTGTAGGATTCGCTAAGTTAGTGGGAGGACCAATTTGATTAAAAGACCATAACTATTTTGGTTACTTACTTGATACATTTACTAATTAATCTAGTTATTTTCCACAGTTAATTTTTTGATAAAAGTGAGCACACAACAACCACCACCATCCAATATCCTTGCAAGCATACTTGACCATAATAGGTTGACGGAACCTAATTTTTCTGATTGGCTTAAAAATTTAAAACTTGTCCTGAACCTAGAGTGTATTGGATATATTCTAGACTCAAATGTTCCTGGTCTCTTACCTCTAGAGGCCACTCAAGAGGAACATGACACTTTGGACAAGTGGAAGAAGCTTGATATGAGAGCCAAGTGTTGCATGCTTACTTTTATGACTAATAAGTTACAGAAGCAGCATGAAAATATGCAAAGTGCAAGTGAGATCCTCCTTCACCTGCAAGAGTTATATTGTGAGCATAGCAGGAACGCTAGGTATGAGATATCTAGGCAGCTATTTTGAATGAGGATGTCTGAGGGACAGAATGTTGGGGATCATGTCCACAAGATGATTCGGCTTATAGAGCAGCTGGAACATCTTGACTTTAACATGGATTTCCAACTGTAGACGAATTTGATCCTTCAGTCCCTACCTGAGTCATTTGGGAATTTAGTGACAAATTTCCATATGACTAAGCAAGAATACACCTTGGCTGGTTTACTTAACATGCTGGTTATTGCCTAAAAGAATATGCCAGGCAATAAAGGAAAAGAGGTAGCTTTGATTGCATCTTCTTCTGCTAGAAAGTCCAATAAGAAGAAGGGCAATAAGAAAAAGAAACCTTAAGTTCCAGGACCTTCCAAGAAGATAGACAAACAAAAAATAAAGACTAAAGCTGACAAAGCCAAAGGAAAGTGTATCCACTGCCAGAAGGATGGGCACTAGAATAGGAACTGCCTAGAGTATAGTAAGTAGTAGCAGCTTGCAGTAATGAGATATTAGACTCCGGATTGGCAATGGCTCAACTGTTGAAACTTTAGCCATAGGATCTAAATCTTTATACATGTGTGGACATGTTTTGAATTTAAATAAGGTTTTATATGTACTTGATGCTTTTAAGACCATCATTTCTATATCTAGTTTGACTAGAGATGGTTATGAATTTCAGTTCATAAATGATGTTTGCAATATTTATTTTGAAAATAAATATGTTGGTTCGGGTTATATGCATGATGGACTTTATTATTTAGATAATAATGTTAAATACAAATCTAATGCAAGCAATCTAAATGAATGTAATGCCATGATGAAAATCAACTCAAGTTTAAAATATATTTAGCACTTAAGATTAAGTCATGTTGCAAAAAATAGGATTACAAAGCTAGAGAAAATGGGGATTTTATCCTCATTGGGTTTTGAACCTACTACAACTTGTGAATCCTGCCTTCAAGGCAAAATGACTAGATCACCTTTTGTTGGACCAAGGCTAAAAGCTGAAAATATTTTGGAATTGATACATAGTGATGTATGTGTGCCATTTAAGGAAATGACTAGAGGCAGTTTTCATTACTATATTACTTTTACCGATGATAAATCAAGGTTTGGGTATTTGTATTTGATGAAATACAAACATGAATCCTTTGAAAAGTTCAAAGAATTTAAATCTAAAGTAGAAAATCAAACAAGAAAAAGTATTAAAACTCTTCGATCAGATTGTAGAGGTGAGTTCTTAAGTACTGAATCTGATGAATATTTGAAAGAGCATGGCATTGTTTCCCAACTGACTCCTCCAGGAACGCCACAGATGAATGGTGTATCTGAAAAGAGAAATCGTACCCTATTAGATATGGCACGTGGTATGATGAGCTATACTGACATGCTAATCTCCTTTTGGGGATTTGCATTAGAATAAGCGTTGCATATTCTGAATAGGATTCCTCAAAAACAGTTTCTTCCACACCTTATGAGATATGGCATGGAAGAAAATCGAGTCTTAAGCATGTTAAGATTTGGGGTTGTCTAGCTTATATCAAAAAGCTGAACATTGATAAATTGGAAACCAGATCTGAAAAAGGTCAATTTGTTAGATATCCAAAAGAGAGTTTTGGATATTATTTTTATTTGCCTACATCACAAAAGGTTGTGGTAAGCAGAGATGCCATATTTCTTGAACAACAATTTATTCAGGAAGGAGGCAAAAGAAGGCAAATAGAGTTAGAATTGGAGAATTTTGTCCAACCAATAGATCAAATGGATATACATCCATATAGTCAACCTACACCTATTGATGAAACATATACAGTAATTCCTCACAGATCAACCAGGATATCTCACCCACCAGTGACATGTGGTTTTCTTCATGAAGAAGAACAAGGTTGTTTACTCATGAAGAAGTAAATCATGGAGATGATCCACTCACCTATGAAGAAGCTATATCAGATATAGACTCTTCAAAATGGATTAAAGCTATGAAATTTGAAATTGATTCCCTGTATAAGAACCAAGTTTGGGACCTTGTTGACCCACCTGAAGGTATTGTACTTATAGAGAACAAATGGGTTTTCAAGAAGAAAAATTGGTTCTGATGGAAAGGTAGAGACCTATAAAGTAAGGCTAGTAGCGAAAGGGTTTCGCCAAAGGCAAGGAATCGACTATGAGGAGACTTTCTCGCCATTTGCCATGCTTAAATCAATTAGGATTCTATTAGCAATAGCTGCTTACTATGATATGAGATTTGGTAAATGGATGTCAAAAATAGCTTTTCTCAATGGATAAATTGAAGAAAACATTTTCATGGAATAACCTAGGGGTTTTGAATCCCAAGATGGTTCCAAGGTATGCAAGCTAAAGCGATCCATTTATGGGTTGAAACAAGCTTCGAGGAGTTGGAACATTTGTTTTGATGAAGCCATTAAGTCATTTGGTTTTATAAAAAATGTGGATGAACCATGTGTATATAAGAAAGTTAGTGATAGTGCTATTACTTTCCTTATCTTATAAACATTCTGTTGATAGGTAATGATATAGGTATGTTGACAACTGTCAAGGTATGGTTGTCAAATACATTCTCCATGAAAGACTTAGGGGAGACAACCTATTTTCTTGGAATTCACATCTATAGAGATAGAGCAAAAAGAATAATTGATTTATCCCAAAGTCTATACTTGGAAAAGGTGTTAAAGAGGTTTAACATGCTTGATTCCAAGAGGGGATTGTTACTAGTATGACATGGTATCCACCTTTCTAAAGAGATGTCTCTAAAGACATCTGAAGAAAGAGATAAAATGGCTAGGATTCCATATGCTTAGGCTATTGGAAGTTTGATGTATGCAATGATGTCTATTAGGCCGGATAAAAAACATGCTATTAGTTTGACTAGCAGGTTTCAACCCAATTCAGGTTTGGAACACTGGATATTTTTCAAGAATATCCTTAAGTACTTAAGAAGAACTAAGGATTTATTCTTGATTTATGGAGCTGGTAACTTACAATTGGATGGTTATACTGATTCTGATTTCTAATCAGATATCGATGATAAAAAGTCTACATCTGGGTTTGTGTTCATTTATAATGGAGGTGCAGTCAATTGGAAGAGTTTCAAACAGAGTACGACTGCTGATTCCACTGCAGAGGCTGAGTATATTACTGCATTAGATGTTATAAAAGAAGTTGTTTGGATAAAGAAGTTCGTGACAAAACTTGCAGTAGTTCCTTCCATTGAGTTAGCAGTTCCACTCTACTGTGACAACAATGGGGCAGTCATACAGGCTAAGGAACCCTGGTCTCACCAGAAATCTAAACACATAGAAAGGCGCTACCACATTATCAGAGAGATAGTTGGGCGAGGCAATGTAGCCATGCAGAAAATAGCATCAGCTGAAAATTTAGCTGATCCATTCACTAAGCCTATGTCACAAGCTCAGTTAGACCGACATCTTAAGAAGATGGGTCTAAGATATTGTAATGAATAGCTCTAGTGCTAGTGGGAGATTGTTAGTAGTATGCCCTAGAGTATATCATTTAGTATGTATCTTGTACATATTTTATTAATAAAAGGCAATTTCACTTTTCCATTTACATAATGTATTTATGCGTAATAGAAAAGGTCCATTGATATTTTGTTAGAAATTATATTCTTAAGTTGTTAAGAATATGAGTGACAGTATTTCTAGTATAAAGTATCATAAATCGGTTTACAATCGAGGATACTTCACACAGGACATGACTTATCTAGAAAGTTTATAGTCATGTTTGTTCCCAAGGTATATATATGGGATATAAATAAGCTGGAGTGGTGAGTTTCATACCACATAACAAACATGATAGGCACTTATACATGATAACTAGGCCGAACCAGTGATACATATGATAAGCACATGGAGTTTATTCTTGTCAATGCATTGTCATATATCATATCAGTGCATATAATCTTTAGACCTGAGATAACATAGTTATCTTGTATATAGGTGGTTTGAGTTTGATACTGCTTTCATACTTGTAATGTGTATGGGTATATGGCCATGTGTTGGCTCCAACTAGTTATATATGGAGATAGGTGTTGATCAAGATGAAATCTGTTACCCTAACTAAATAGGGATAAAATCCCATGTTCATTTAATTGTTCTTGATGTTTCAAGTTCCTGGCCAAGACCAACAAATTTAGTCAGAAAAGAGTTTCTGAAAGGAAAATCTAATTAATCAAGAACTGGAATTAAAAGAGAACATAATATTCATAGCAAATGGGGTTTGACATAAACCATGGCTCCAGCTCAAATTGGGATTTTGTAAAGGAGAGATTCTAGTGCATGGTAACATATGATTATAGGTTCATTTAAGGTATTCCTTATTACTAATTGAGTGGCCATGGCATGCTATGTTAGGTGTCAACCATGGTCTATGTGATGCCTAAAATGAATTAGAGAAATCATTTATGGTAAGAAAGAGTTCTAATGATATTAAGAGTTGTTATCATATCTCATTGCTAATTAGTGATGAGCCTAGTGAGTCACACACATACACAAGTTAATCACAAAGTTAAATGTGATTTAATTGACTAATTAAATAGGTTTGGTTTGCAATGAGATTGCAAACTCTCTACCATGGCTTGAAACCAAATATAGGTTATTGGATGTATAGTACAAGTTAAATTTATATTTAAAGTATTTAAATATGGATTTAATTGTGAGAAATTAATTAAAAGAGATTAATTAATTAATTTAAATTTGATATAAATTGATTTGAAGGGGAGAAATAATGATTTTGGGTTGAGAAATCAAAATTACAACATAAGGGTAATTTGGTCATTTCACATAGTGACATGTGGCACCATCAGATGGTGACACATGGCATCATATAAGTTTGCCATTTGTCTTCCTATCATGCAAGGTGATCAAAGTCAAGATTAAGTCTAACTTTGACACTTGGCTTAATGTGATTAGGTCAATTAAAAATAAGATGCAATATGGTGGTGACATGTGGCAAAGGGTTTAAGTGATTATTTAACCTAATTATATAAAGAGAAGTTATAAGAAAGAATCAGCAACCTCTCCTATCTCTCTTATGTGAGATGGCCTAAAGTGTTCTTCCTCTCCTCTCTTCCTTTCTCACTTGATTCAAAGAAAAATCCCTTGGTTTCTTTGAATTAAAATTGCTAGAAATTGTTTCTAGTGTCTTATACGCGCATATAACCTCTCTAAAAGTAGGAACCCAAATTATAATTGGTTAGCAGGGCTTGAGAAGCTGATTTAGGGGCTGCCCATTGGTGATCTTGGTGTGGACAAGCTAGAGGGACAACACTTGGGGTCCTAGGTGCTTCCTAAAGGTGCCAATTGCATCCATAGTGCATCAAAGAGGTTAGTGTTCAAACTCCTCTTTTAAACTAGGGTTAAATTAAATTAATTTGTTAATTCACAATCTTGAATGGCAAACATAGATCCTAATATATATTAAAAGTGTTTTAATATGCAATTGAGCATTCAAATTAGTTAGGCACATAAGAGATGTGGCATGATGTACGTAACCCTAGAAGAAATTTTTTGAAATTCAGTGCTCCTATGAACCAATCACCATGCTTTTGCTCCTTCAGAAGTGATAAGGAATTGGGTAGATTATGGAGCTTGGGCTACTGGTGATTATGTTCTCCAAAGAAACCATAAGGATGCCATTCACTTGTTGAATGACATGGCAGATTTTGATTACCATTGGCATTGGGATCCTTCACTGTAGTTTTGGAGGCACCAATACCCTCCAGACATCTATCAACATAATATTACACGCCAACCATTCGAGCTGTAATTAGAAAATAGAGTGGGACTTGAAGAGGTGATAACTCCATTCGAAAATTTTGACACACTAATGGTGAACGATGAGCTATCACTTTACGAAGAGGAATTATATGAACAAAGTTGGGAGAATGAAGAAGCTTCATGGGAATTTGAACCTAAAGAAGAAGTTGAGCTTTAAGAATAAAATTCCTTTGAAGATGACTTACCAGTAAAATTCCCATAGGAATAGGAGTTACTTAAAGAACAAGTGGAACCTAGAGCTGAAGGAAACAACTCCTTTATAGTTGGGGGATCATTGGAAGGGTGTTTCCATGAAGACAAATCAGAGATAAAGGTGGTGGATGAAGAAATTGATGAGACTATCAATTTAAGTTCATTAATGATTCTTACACATACTGTTTCGCTATTTTGCAATCACCGCAAGTGCACGTGTGATAGCCCTTACCCGTCTACAGTATAGCTGAGTAAGATATGCCACACAGTGTACTGGAACACCCTATTTTATTTCAATTATTTTTATTTTTCCTTATTTATTTTTTTTTATAGTTATGAAGTACAATTTGTGAGATATCATTCATTTAAGTCATTTATTGAAACATAAATTTATTTGAGGTTCTGCAAATTTTATAGAAAATCCAGCAGAGTACTGGCTAAAAATAGAGAAAACAATTCTTTGGAACCTATGAAAAACACTTCCAATATATTTTCAATCATTCCCAAACTTCATTTCATCAACAAAGTCTCAATATTTTTCAACAACAATTCCATTTCTCGTTCATTCATTCCTCATGATATTCATATACAAATCATAAATAAATACTCAATTTTCCATTCATAAACATAATTCTCACTATTTACATTAATACTAAAATACATTACATGAGTTTCAATTGCACATGAGAAAATAAAAGTTAATTACAAAAATACCAAAATGAAACCTAGTGTCCTACAAATGCACTGAAGACGGTGAGGTGACACAGACACTTTGCAGAGCTGCAGAAGGTCTCACTTAGTCTGTGGTCTACTGGGCTCTCTATTGGTCTCTCCAGAACCTACGCATGGTAAAAAGCAACGCGCTAAGCAATAATGCTTAGTGGTGCCAATAATAGAATAAAAAGAAATAACAAAAAATAAATATGCAGTGAATATGTTGATGTCTTATGTGGACAAATTTTCGATAATTATTTGTGGTCGTATTTATTTGGTACTTGCTATATTCATTATTTCATTAAATTTATCAACTTTCATTTGTGGTTGCCCAAGTAACCTATACTGGATGACTGGATTGGATAAATGGGTAAACTGGCACTGGGTATCAAGTACCTCTGGCCGTCACACCATTGGTTACATATATATCTCCCGGTGTGCAACAGAATAGCTAATGAGCTGTAATAAATATTAGGCACAAGGCCAAGTATCATCACAATGTCAGAATGGCTAAAAGCCATAAAATTATAGAATGGCATAATGCCATGTGCAATATTGCTAACTGAACCCTATTGGCATGCCAACCTATCCAAACCAATCTTGCTAGGTGTACTAGAGCATGTTACACTTTTAAATTTCACAATTCTTGAATTTGAAGTTTAAGTGTTACTATTTATTTCATTAGTCAACTAAAATATTGACTTTTGCATAGACAATAGGTACATTGGTTCTAATATTCCCAACATACCACATTTTGCATTCTAAAGTTGTTGGTATTGGTTGCCAATACCATTTTTAAGCTTGGTGCTAGTTATTCAAAATTTTCAGATTTCAAGCATTATGTTTACTGTTCCATTGGTCATTTGTATAGTAGGAATTTGGAAAAGTTGTCTTCTGTTGTTCCTTATTGTGTCTTGTTAAATTTCTTTTTTTGAATCACTCCATTTGGAGTTTTGTAGCTCAAGTTATGGCCTAAAAACCATAACTGGCCAGATTGTAAATTTCCAGAATTTTCTGGGCAGAACTAATTCTACAAGTTTTGTGCATTGACTGCAGGTCAGTTTTTGAACATGTTATGATCAAAATTTGGGTTTAATTTCTCTATAAAAGTTGTAGGTCTATATCTCAGCTTTCTGTTGGTAAAATTTCAGATCAATTGGACCTTTCTACACTGAGTTATGACCAAATGAATAAACACTATTCATTTGGTCATTTTGCCTAGGCAGAATGCAAGTCACCCGGATTAGGGCAATTTTTAGGTCCACTTGGTTTAGTTTTCTGGGTAGGGTTTCTTCACCAAAGTGGTGCCATTATGTATCTAGTTTCATGTCCAATTGGCCTTGCACCAATTGAGCCTCTACAACTCCATTTATGGCTGCCCAAACCTGCTGGACTCACACCCAGTCCTGCAGGTTACCAAGGGTAGCATGCCTAAGTTCCACTCCAACATCATTACTTACTTCAATTCCTCCTCACACACAATCAAATGGTCACTAATTGATCATTACAAGGTTAACATATCATTACATGAGTAAACCCTAATGTTATTCAAATGTCCAAGTTCTCAAGTTCATTCATGCACTATACTTGCATTTCACTTACACAATCATGTTCAAGCACTCATCTCATGCTATGGGCAGCTCATAAATACTTTACTTCAAGTAAATTCATCAAACCCTAACCATCCCTAGGCTGCCCAAATTGTAGGGATGAATATACATAAGTTTTATTTTGTTTTTCTTACATTTTTCCACTTATCTCATGCCAATAAACATGAATTAAGTAAAAGAGATAGGAGATTGGACACTAACCTTGATTTAGCTAATTCCCAAAGCTTGAGAACTCCTCTATTTCTCTTTCTTTTTGCTGCCCAAGACTTGCTCTAGGTGTAAGGGTAAAATATTTGTGAAGGGAAGCTAGGGTTTTGGGGTGATTTGGGTGGTGAACTCAAGCTTGGTGAAGCTTTAATGGTGGAAGGGAGAAGGGAGGGCTTTGGATGGAAAAAGAAAGGAAAAAGAAATCTGATTTTTTTCTTTCATTTCTGCCCATTTAACTCATTTTAAGTGAGTTATAGCCATGTATCACCATGTGATTGGGTGGAGGCACACTAATGATATCATGTGATGTCATAATTTCCTATTTAATTTATTTTCTTTTTCTTTTCTTTTCTACTCAATTTCAATTTAAGTTGTAGCAATATTTATTCATATTTTATGTTATAATAATTATTTATTTAACTGGACAAGTCGGCCAAAAATCATCTCTGAAAGACGAAATAACCAAAATGCCCTCCGTTTGGCTTATTGAGCCAAAATCGTCTGTACCAATCTAAAAATTTTTTCTAAGCATTTTCTTGGCATTCTAATGCCGTAGAAACCTCAATGACTCTTCTTTGGAGTCCCAAAAATTATTTTATGAATTTTCTCTTAGGTCTAGGGCTCCTAGTTGCGAGAACCGCAACTTCCCACTGGGTTTAGCATCGCTAGGGCACCGGTTCATTTGACTTAGTTGTATTTTATTTCTAAAGTTTTTCCTAAATTTTTCTTATTAATGTTTGAGTTAATTATAGTTCCTCACTTTAGTTTAAATATTTTTCCTGATGTTCTAGCTGTTCGGACCGACACCGGTCACCGAAACAGTAGATTGTATGGAATTGCTACAGTGAGGGTGTTACAGCATGTATCGCTAACAAGTAATAAAGTGATAAGTAGAATATCATTCCCACGAGGAATTTTTTTTAGCAAGTACCAATCTACACAGAAATCTTGACTATCTAGGCTATCGAATACTTAGGGAATGAAGTTTGTTAACTTTATAAACTAAAATGGTAAACTTAAAATGAAATTATTTATTTGAAGCAATTCTGGAATTAAGATTTCACACTTGAATCTTACTAGGGATGTTATCTCGTTTATTTACTGAATTGAGGATCGTTTTCCTTAATGGAAATCAGTCCTAAGTTATCCTAAATCCTCTCTCAAGGCATCTAGGGTGTATTCTAATTAACTCGAACCCTACTTTCGTGGTGATCAAATTAATTAAAATCCTTTAAGACCTTTGACCAATTTTTAGGTTCCACAAAGGTATCAGCCTATGTCTAGGTCAGAATTCCTAGGTTCAAGATCTTGATTTTCTAATTTTAATCTTCACCTTCCAGTCCTTCAATTAACATCTACAATCATAACTAAGTGGGTACCAACACATAGCATGTATTAAGATCGCAAGAAATTAAATCAAGAAACAAATCTCAAATCCAATAAATAAAACTTAGTGTTCATCCATAATAATAATTACAAGAGCTACTCTCCCAAATCCAGAATAAGAAAACTGCTCACTCATGGTGAGTTCAGCAAATGTCATGATAAAAAGTAAAAACAATAAAAAGAGAGTTATGCAAAAGAAATAAAATAATAAAAATCTAAGGAGATGAAATGAAGGAACCAAAGAGAGTTTGCAGCTTTGATCTTATGGAGCTTCAGCTGGAAAACTTCTTTTGGTACTGATGTAGAGCCCGACAACAACAACCTTCAGCAGCAGTCCCGATGACAGTGATCAACCTCCCTTCCTGATGTTTTCTTTTCTATTTATATTGGTTGCTCTAGGGTTAGGTCATTTTGAGTCCAAGAGGGTTTAGGAGTCTCGTTTGAATCAGAAAATGGGAGGGGAATTCAAGTTATAAAACTAGCTGGAGCATAGTACATGGCCCGTGTGTCACTACAAGGGTCCCGTAATGTAGGGCCGTGTAACATGCTAGAGGAGAATTGTGAAATCTTGTTGTGGCATAGAAAGTTACATGGGTCTGTGCCAACTACACGGGCCTAGTTACATAGGCCGTGTACAATTGTTCCCATAAGGTTCTTCAAGCTTGGGCACGGCAGAGACTTACACGGGTCCCTGCAGATTACACGGGTCAACTGATACGACCTGTGTACTTGTGTTTCTCATTGATTCTCTTGGCTTTCTTCTGGCAAAGAGTTATATGGGTATGCGGCTTGGTTTACACGACCCGTGTACTTTGTATTAGCAGTAATTCTTTGTCTTTTTACCTCTCCAAGCTTTCCTTTGCACTCCCATTCTTTGAGGCTTCACCTAAACACCTGAAATAATACCGAAAACATGGAATTAAGGGCTTGGCAACAGAATTTACAAAAAAATAATGAAATCAACTACTATGCATGAAAATACTTACCTAAATACTATGAATTAGAATACAAATGTGCTTAAAAACATCTATACAATTCAAGTGTATCAAATACTAAAGGAGCGGAAGCATGAAAAACACATGTTTATATCATTGAATTCAAAACTTTTTTTACCTAAGGTCACATGCATTATGCAAGATTGATTTTTATCTATTTGATTTCAATGATAAACAACATATTGCAACTCTTTTAATATGTCTTTAGATCTGTATTTGCCATTTAAGATTTTAGAATTAATCAGATTAATTTTAGAACCCTAGATTAGATTAAAACAAGTGCACTAACCTCTTGATGTACTGCAGTGTGTTTGGCACCTTTGGGATGCGTCTTTAGGACACCAGATGTTGTTCCTCTAGCTTGTCCACACCAAGATCACCTATGACAACCCTTGAACAGCTTCTAAAGCTTTTTCTGTGAATTAGAAAATCAAGTTTTGCCTTTTGAGAGATTAGAGATGTAAACAGAACACTAGAAACAATTTCTAGTATTTTTAATTCAAGAGATTGTTTGCTAATCTCTTTGAATTGATGAGAGATGAAGAAGAAGAGAAGGGAGAGGTCTCCAAGGTGGCAGCACAAAGAGAAAGGCAGCAGCTTATTATTTTTTTCTTTTCATAACAACACTTATATAGCTAGGTCACCACTTAAAACCCTTGCCACATGTCACCTTCTGATTGGCTCTAGGTTTAATTGACCCAATCACATTGCGCAAAGTGTCAAACCTATATTTAATCTTAATTTTAATCATCTTATATGATTAAAAGACATTTGGCAAGCTTATGTGTAGTGCCATGTTTCACCATCTCATGGTGCCACATGTCATCATGTGAAATGACCAAAATACCCCTATGTCTTAATTTTGACTTCTCAACCCAAAATAATTATTTCTCTTCTTCTAATCAACTTATATCAAATATAAATTAACTAATTAATCTCTATTAATTTATTTCTCATTAATTAAATTCATATTTAAACACTTTAAATATAAATTTAACTTATACTATACATCCAATAACCTAGATTTGGTTTCAAGCCATGCTAGGGACTTTGCAATCTAATTTCAAACCAAACCTATTTAATTAATCAATTAAACTCTTTAATTAATTAATTAAATCATATTTAATTTGGTGATTACTTGTGCATGTATGTGACTTACTAGGCTCATCACTAATTTGATGATTAAATCTATCTGTCCTGGCCAGGAACTTAAAACATCAAGAACAATTAAATGAACATAGGATTTTATCCCTATTTACTTAGAGGAACATATTCCATCTCGATCAACACCCACCTCCATATATAACTAGTAGGAGCCAACACATGCCCATATACCCATACACAGTATAAGTATTAAAGCAGTATCAAACTCAAACCACTTATATACAAGATAACTGTGCTATCTCAGGTCTAAAGATTATATGCACTGATATGATTTATGACAATACATTGACAAGAGTAAACTCCATGTGCTTGTCATAAATGACATTGGTTCGACCTACTTATCATGTATAAGTGCCTATTATGTTTGTTATATGGTATGAGACTCACCATTCCATCTTATTTATATCTCATATAAATAACTTGGGAACAAACATGAATACAATCTTTCTAGATAAGTCATGTCCTTATTGTGAAGTATCCTCAATTGTGAACCTATTTATGATACTTTGTACTAGAAATACTGTCACTCATATTCTTAACAACTTAAGAATAGAATTTCTAACAAAATATCAATGGACCTTTTCTATTACACATAAATATATTATATAAATGGAAAAGTGAAAATGCCTTTTATTAATAAAACATGTACAAGATACATACTAAATAATATGCTCTAGGGCATACTACTAACAATCTCCCACTAGCACTAGAGCCATTCATTACAATATCTTAGACCCATCTTCCCAAGATGTTGATCTAGTTGAGTCTGTGACATAAGCTTAGTGAATAGATCAGCTGGATTTTCAACTGATGCTATTTTCTACATGGCTACATCACCTCGTCCAACTATTTCTCTGATAATGTGTTAGCGCCTTTCTACGTGTTTAGATTTCTGGTGAGACCAAGGTTCCTTAGCCTGTATGATTGCCCCATTGTTGTCATGGTGAAGTGGAACTGCTGACTCAATGGAAGGAACTACTGTAAGTTATGTCACGAACTTCTTTATCCAAACAACTTCCTTTGCAGCATTTGATGCAGCAATATACTCAGCTTCGGTAGTGGAATCTGTAGTCGTGCTCTGTTTTGGAACTCTTCTAATTAACTACACCTCCATTACAAATGAACACATACCCAGAGGTAGACTTTCTATCATCGATATCTAATTGGAAATCATAATCAGTATAACCATCCAATTGTAAGTCTCTACCTCCATAAATCAAGAATAAATCATTCGTTCTTCTCAAGTACTTAAAGATATTCTTGACAACTATCTAGTGTTCCAAACCTGGATTGGATTGATACCTGTTAGTCAAACTAATAGCATATGCGATATTCGGCCTAGTACACAACATTGCATGCATCAAACTTCCAATAGTCGAAGCATATGGAATCTTAGCCATTTTATCTCTTTCTTCAAGTGTCTTTGGAGACATCTCTTTAGAAAGGTGGATAGCATGTCTCACTGGTAACAATCATCTCTTAGAATCAAGCATGTTAAACCTCTTTAACACCTTTTCCAAGTATAGACTTTGGGATAAACCAATTATTCTTTTCTCTCTATCTCTATAAATGTGAATCCCAAGAATATAGGTTGCCTCCCTTAAGTCTTTCATGGAGAATTTATTCGACAACCATACCTTTATAGTTGTCAACATACCTGTGTTATTACCCATCAATAGTATGTCATCCACAAATAAGACAAGGAAAGTGATAGCACTGTCACTAACCTTCTTATATACACATGGCTCATCCTTATTTTTGATAAATCCAAATGACTTAATGGCTTCATCAAAACAGATGTTCCAACTCCTCGAAGCTTGTTTCAACCCATAAATGGATCGCTTTAGCTTGCATACCTTGGAACCATCTTGGGATTCAAAACCCCTAGGTTGTTCCATGAAAATGTTTTCTTCAATGTATCCA
Organism: Hevea brasiliensis; assembly: GCF_030052815.1. Classification (NCBI taxonomy): domain Eukaryota; kingdom Viridiplantae; phylum Streptophyta; class Magnoliopsida; order Malpighiales; family Euphorbiaceae; genus Hevea; species Hevea brasiliensis. The sequence goes on from NC_079494.1 coordinate 50,458,993, forward strand.
TTGAGAAAAGCTATTTTGACATCCATCTGCCAAATCTCATAATCATAGTATGCAGCTATTGCTAATAGAATCCTAATTGATTTAAGCATGGCAACAGGTGAGAAAGTCTCCTCATAGTCGATTCCCTACCTTTGGCGAAACCCTTTCACTACTACCCTTGCCTTATAAGTCTCTACCTTTCCATTAGAACCAATTTTCTTCTTGAAAACCCATTTGTTCCCTATAAGTACAATACCTTCAGGTGGGTCAACAAGATCCCAAACTTGATTCTTATACATGGAATCAATCTCGGATTTAATAGCATCAATCCATTTTGAAGAGTCTACATCTGATATAGCTTCTTCATAGGTAAGTGGATCATCTCCATGATCTATTTCTTCATGAGGAGAATAGTCTTCTTCTTCTTAATGAAGGAAACAATATCTCACTAGTGGGTGAGATACACTGGTTGTTCTATGAGGAATAGCTGTAGATGTTTCATTAATGGGTGTAGGTTGACTAGATGGATCTATATCCATCTGATTTGTTGGTTGGTCAAAATTCTCTAATTCTTGTGACGGTGACACACTGGGATGTATGAACCCCTTGTCTAGTAATTCTTGTAGCTGGATTTTTAACTCTTTCAATTCAATAGGTTGCTCCTATATGGAGCAATTGAAATTGGAGCTGTACTCGGCATAATCTCAATAGCAAATTCAACTTCCCTTTCTGGTGGCAAACTAGGTAATTTCTCAGGAAATACCTCAGAGAAATCCCTTACTGTGGGTATGTCAGACAAGTCAAGTTTATCCTGTCTAGTGTCAACCACGTATGCCAGATAGGCTTCACACCCTTTTCTCAACCATCTCCTTGCAACTGTAACTGAGATGATGTTGGACAAGAAATCTGTCCTTGCACCCACAACTGTTATTTCTTCATTCTCAGCAGTTTTCAGAGAGATTCTCTTCAATTTACAATCTACTATTACCTGATGATGGGATAACCAGTCTATTCCCAAAATCACATCAAACTCATGAAAAGGCAGTTCGATTAAGTCTGCCGAGAACTCTTTCCCTTGAATCTTCAATGGATAGCCCTTATACACCTTCTTTACTACCACACTGTGGCCTAGTGGATTTGTGACCAGGATGTCTTAGTCACTTTCCTCTGCTGGCATTCTTTTTTCTACGGGCAGCTTGATACAAATATATGAATGATTTGATCCAGGATCCACTAATGCATGCACAAAAGTATTATAGAGGAGGAACGTACCCTTGATGACATCTAGAGCATCTTGTTCCTCCTATGCCTTTATTGTTAGTAGTATGCCCTAGAGCATATCATTTAGTATGTATCTTGTACATATTTTTATTAATAAAAGGCATTTCCACTTTTCCATTTACATAATATATTTATGTGTAATAGAAAAGATCCATTGATATTTTGTTAGAAATTCTATTCTTAAGTTGTTAAGAATATGAGTGACAACATTTCTAGTACAAAATATCATAAATAGGTTCACAATTGAGGATACTTCATAATAAGGACATGACTTATCCAGAAAGATTGTATTCATGTTTGTTGCCAAGTTATTTATATGAGATATAAATAAGATGGAATGGTAAGTCTCATGCCATATAGCAAACATGATAGGCACTTATAAATGATAAGTAGGCCGAACCAGTGACACTTATGACAAGCACATGGAGTTTACTCTTGTAAATGTTTTGTCATAAATCATATCAGTGCATATAATCTTTAGACCTGAGATAGCATAGTTATCTTGTATATAGGTAGTTTGAGTTTGATACTGCTTTCATACTTGTACTGTGTATGGGTATATGGGCATGTGTTGGCTCTTACTAGTTATATATGGAGGTAGGTGTTGATCAAGATGGAATCTGTTCCTCTAAGTAAATAGAGATAAAATCCTATATTCATTTAATTGTTCTTGATGTTTCAAGTTCCTGGCCAGGACAGATAGATTTATTCAAAAAAGAGTTTCTAACGAGAAAATCTTTTTAATCAAGAACTGAAATTAAAAGAGAACATAATATTCATAGCAAAGAGTTTGACATAAACCATGACTCCAGCTTGAGTTGGGATTTTGTAACAGAGAGATTCCAGTGCATGGTAACATATGATTATAGGTTCATTTAAGGTAAACCTTATAACTAATTGGGTGGCCATGGCATGCTATGCTAGGTGTTAACCATGGCCTATGAGGTGCATAAAATGATTTAGAGAAATCATTTATGGTAAGAAAGAGTTTTGATGGTATTAAGAGTTGATATCATACCTCATTGCCAATTAGTGATGAGCCTAGTAAGTCACACACATACACAAGTTATCACCTAATTAAATATGATTTAATTAATTAATTAAAGAGTTTAATTGATTAATTAAATAGGTTTAGTTTGCAATTAGATTGCAAAGTCCCTAGCATAACTTGAAACCAAATCTAGATTATTGGATGTATAATATAAGTTAAATTTATATTTAAAGTGTTTAAATATGAATTTAATTAATGAGAAATTAATTAATAGAGATAAATTAATTAATTTATATTTGATATAAATTAATTAGAAGAAGAGAAATAATTATTTTGGGTTAAGAACTCAAAATTAAGGCACAGGGGCATTTTGGTCATTTCGCAGTGTGACATGTGGCACCATGAGATGGTGACACATGGCAATACACATAAGCTTGCTAAATGTCTTTTAATCATGTAAGATGATTAAAATTAAGATTAAATATAGGTTTGACACTTGGCAAAATGTGATTGGGTCACTTAAACCTAGAGCTAATCAAAGGGTGACATGTGGCAAGGGTTTAATGTGTTAACCTAGCTATATAAGTGTTGTTATGAGAAAAATAAAATACAACCAGCAGCCACACTCCTTTGTCATGCCGTTTTGAAGCTCTCCCTCTCTTCCTCTTCATCTCTCATCAATTCAAAGAGATTAGCCATCAATATCTTGAATTAAAAATACTAGAAATTGTTTCTAGTATCCTGTTTACTTCTCTAATCTCTTAAAAGGCAGAACTTGAATTTCTAATTAATAGAAAAAGCTTTAGAAGCTGTTCAAGGGCTGCCATAGGTGTTCTTGGTGTGGACAAGCTAGAGGGATAACATTTGGTGTCCTGAAGACGAATCTCAAAGGCGCAAATACGCTGCAGTTTATCAAGAGGTTAATTTAATCGTTCTTGATTTAATCTAGGGTTCTAAAATTAATCTGATTAATTTTAAAATCTTAAATGGCAAATACAGATCAAAAAACATATTAAAAGAGTTTTAATATGTTGTTTATCATTGAAATCAAATAGATAAAAAAAAATCTTGCATGATGCATGTGACCCTAGGTGAAAATTTTGAATTCAATGGTATAAACTTGTGTTTTTCACACTTCTGCTCTTTCAATTGGTATCAGAGCCACTATATTTTCCATTTAGATTGTTGATTATATGATTTAATTGTGTGTTTGATTATGAGATGATTTATCCATTGTTGGTTGCAATGGATATGTGGCGGCATGCTTGAAAAACACCATCAATGGTGCGCATGGTTTGGCTTCCATGGGTGGTTCAAGGTTTGGCTTTTAATTCTACAATTGTTATATGATCTAAGGCCTATTCTTTGACTAATTAAAGTGTTTAATTAGTAGTTTTAATCACACAATTAAATTATGATTCAAATCAGAATTTTAAAAATTGTTTGAATGAGATTCAAATTTGAATTTTAAAAGTTGTTTGAATGTGATTCAAATCTGAATTTTTAAAGTTGTTTGAATCATATTCAAATCTGATTTTTTAAAGTTGTTTGAATAATATTCAGATCTGATTTAAAAAAAAAAAATGTTTGAATGTGATTCAAATCTGTTTTTTTAAAAATGTTTGAATGTGATTCAAATCTGAATTGATAAGATTGTTTAAATGTGATTCAAATCTGAATTTTTAAATTTGTTTGAATGAGATTCAAATCTGAATTTTTAAATTTATTTGTTTGAATGAGATTCAAATCTAAATTTTTAAATTTATTTGAATCATATTCAAATCTAGATTTTAAGTTGAATATGAGATATTCAATTTAATTTAAGTATGTATGTTTTATTTAATTGTTAAATAGTGATATGCGTGATGGATGATCATGGACTATAAAAGACCAATGTGATTGGATTTATTTCTTTTATGTTTCTTTGGGATTGTAAATTAATTAATTTATTTTAATTTATTTTGGGCATGTATTATTAAGTTTGTAATAATTTTTGGGTTGTAATTTCATTTATTTAAGTTCTTGTAAATTCGCCTTGGTATGCCAAGGATTACTATGTAATATTGGATTGCAAGAAGTTCAAAGAGGTCAAGAGCATTGGTGGGACCAGTGGGAGGAATTCAAGATCAAGTGTTGATTATGTACTCCTTTAGCAACTCTTGTAAAATGAATGAATGAAATGCACCTAGGAATACCCTGATTCAATTCTTGGTGGCTCAGAATTGAATCCCTTAGAAAGTCCATGATCATACCATATTTACTGCTTATCCATGAATGCATGAGATGTATAGGAATGTATGCAATTATATGATATATGCATGCTAAATGAATAATGTGCAAAGTGAGACCTAAATAGTAATTAAGATGACCATAAAATCTTCCAAATAAATGATTAAGTTGGAAATGCTATAATTAAAGTAATTATAACATAGGCCCTCCATTGGGGCAATTATTTTAAGAAATTTTATATAGTTGCATAAGATGCAATTAATTTAAGAGATTTTCTTAAGAATAATTGTTAAGCATGAGATGTTGTAAATATGTAAATGGTTTGGTGGCCAATATTGGATGTACCTAAGGACATTAAAATTATTTGCATAATTACTGGCTCAATGGGATCAACTTAACTAATGCAAGATAAGTCAATAATGTATGTACCTGAGATTTTGAGCATTAGGGGCTAGGTAAAGGATTGAACCTCACATGAGATGTGATGGGCAAGAAATTGCTCACTTATAGTTTATTGTAATTCCAATAACGGATGTACCTGAGGATGAAGAATAGAATTATAAGAATTCAATCACCCACTAGAAATCCATCCAACTAGGATTTCCGTTTTCTACTTTGGAAGTGTAGGATTAACTAAGTTAATGGGAGGACCAATTTGATTAAAAAACCATAATCATTTTGGTTAATTACATGATACATTTACTAATTAATCTGGTTATTTTCTGCAGTTAATTTTCTGATAAAAATGAGCACAGAACAACCACCACCATCCAATATCCTTGCAAGCATACTTGATCGCAATAGGTTGACAGGACCTAATTTATCTGATTGGCTAAGAAATTTGAAACTTATCCTAAACCCTGAACATATAGGATATCTTTTAGATTCAAATATTCCTGGTCCCTTACCTCCAGAGGCCACTCAAGAGGAACATGAAACTTTGGAAAAGTGGAAGGAGCATGATATGAGAGCTAAGTGTTACATGCTTGCTTCCATGAGTAATGAGTTATAGAAGCAGCATGAGAACATGCAGAGTGCGAGTGAGATCCTCCTTCACCTACAAGAGTTGTATGGTGAGCACAGTAGGAATGCTAGGTATGAGATATCTAGGCAGCTATTCCGCATGAAGATGTCTGAGGGGCAGAATGTTGGGGATCATGTCCACAAGATGATTCGGCTAATTGAGCAGTTGGAACATCTTGACTTCAACATGGATTTCCAACTACAGACAGATTTGATCCTTCAGTCCCTTCCTGAGTCTTTTTGGGAATTTTGTGACAAATTTCCATATGACTAAACAGGAATGCACCTTAGCTGGTTTACTCAACATGCTGGTTATTGCCTAAAAGAATATGCCGAGCAATAAAGGAAAAGAGGTAGCTTTGATTGCATCTTCTTCTACTAGAAAGTCCAACAAGAAGAAGGGCAATAAGAAAAAGAAACCTCAGATTCCTGGTCCTTCCAAGAAGATAGCCAAACAGAAAAACAAAGATCAAAGTTGACAAAGGTAAAGGAAAGTGTTTCCACTATCAGCAGGAAAGTGTTTCCACTGCCAGCAGGAAAGTGTTTCCACTATCTAGAGTATAGCAATCTAAAAGAATGCAATGCCATGATGAAAATCAACTCAAAATTCAAAATATATTTGGCACTTAAGATAAGGTCATGTTGCAGAAGATAGGATTGCAAAATTGGAGAAAATGGGGATTTTATCCTCATTGGGCTATGAGCCTACTCTAACTTTTGAATCTTGCATTCAGGGCAAAATGACTAGATCACTCTTTGTTGGACAAGGGCTAAGGGCTAAAAATATTTTGGAGCTAATAAGTAGTGATGTATGTGATCCATTTAAGGAAATGGTTAAAGGTGATTTTCATTACATTATTACCTTTACTGATGATAAATCAAGGTTTGGGTATTTGTATTTGATGAAATACAAACATGAATCCTTTGAAAAGTTCGAAAAATTTAAATCTGAAGTAGAAAACCAAACAGGAAAGAGTATTAAAGCTCTTCGATCAGATCGCAGAGGAGAATATTTGAGTATTGAATTTGATGAATACTTGAAAGAGCACGGCATTGTTTCCAACTGACTCCTCCAGGAACACCATAGTTGAATGGTGTATTTGAAAGGAGAAATCGTACCCTATTGGATATGGTACGTAGTATGATTGAGCTATACTGATATGCTAATCTCCTTTTGGGGATTTGCATTAGAATCAGCTTTGTATATTCTGAATAGGATTCCATCAAAATCAGTTTCTTCCACACCTTATGAGATATGGCATGGAAGAAAACCAAGTCTTAAGCATGTTAAGATTTGGGGTTGTCCAACTTATATCAAAAAGCTGAACACTGATAAATTGGAAACCATATCAGAAAAGGGTCGATTTGTTGGATATCCAAAAGATAGTTTTGGATATTATTTTTATTTGCCTACATCACAAAAGGTTATGGTGAGTAGAGATGCCACATTTCTTGAACAACAGTTTGTCCAAGAAGGAGGCAAAGGAAGGCAAATAGAGTTGGAATTAGAGAATTCTGACCAATCAACAGATCAGATGGATTTAGATCCATCTAGTCAACCTATACCCATTGATGAAACATCTACAGCTGTTCCTCATAGAACAACCGGGGTATCTCACCCACCAGTGAGATATGGTTTCCTTCATGAAGAAGAATAAGAGTTGTCTACTCATAAAGAAGTAGATAATGGAGATGATCCACTTACCTATGAAGAAGCTATATCAAATAAAGATTCTTCAAAATGGATTGATGCTATGAAATCTGAAATTGATTCCATGTATAAGAATCAAGTTTGGAATCTTGTTGACCCACCTGAAGGTATTCTACCTATAGGGAACAAATGGGTTTTTAAGAAGAAAATTGGTTCTGATGGAAAGGTAGAGACCTATAAGGCAAGGCTAGTAGCAAAAGGGTTTCGCCAAAGGCAAGGGATCGACTATGAGGAGACTTTCTCGCCTGTTGCCATGCTTGAATCAATTAGGATTCTATTAGCAATAGCTGCATACTATGATTATGAGATTTGGTAGATGGATGTCAAAACAGCTTTTTCAATGGATTCATTGTAGAAAACATTTTCATGGAACAACCTAGGGGTTTTGAATCCCAAGATGGTTCCAAGGTATGCAAGCTAAAGTGATCCATTTATGGGTTTAAGCAAGCTTCAAGGAGTTGGAACATCCATTTTGATGAAGCCATTAAATCCTTTGTTTTATCAAAAATGAGGATGAGCCATGTGTATATAAGAAGGTTAGTGACAGTGCTATCACTCTCCTTGTCTTATATGGGGATGACATACTGTTGATGGGTAATGACACAGGTATGTTGACAACTGTAAAGGTATGGTTGTCAAATACATTCTCCATGAAAAACTTAGGGGAGGCAACCTATATTCTTGGGATTCGCATCTATAGAGATAGAGCGAAAAGAATAATTGGTTTATCCCAAAGTCTATACTTGGAAAAGGTGTTAAAGAGGTTTAACATGCTTGATTCCAAGAGAGGATTGTTACCAGTGAGACATGGTATCCATCTTTCTAAAGAGATGTCTCCAAAGACACCTGAAGAAAGAGATAAAATGGCTAAGATTCCATATGCTTCGACTATTGGAAGTTTTATGCATGCAATGTTGTGTACTAGGCTGAATATTGCATATGCTGTTAGTTTGACTAGCAGGTATCAATCCAATCCAGGTTTGGAACACTGGATAGCTATCAAGAATATCCTTAAGTACTTGAGAAGAACTAAGTATTTATTCTTGATCTATGGAGGTGGAAACTTGCAATTGGATGGTTATACTGATTTTGATTTCCAATCAGATATCGATGATAGAAAGTCTACCTCTGGATATGTGTTCATTTGTAATGGAGGTGCAGTCAGTTGGAAGAGTTTCAAACAGAGCACGACTACAGATTCCACTATCAAGGCTGAGTATATTGCTGCATTAGATGCTAGAAAGGAAGCTGTTTGGATAAAGAAGTTCGTGACAGAACTTATAGTAGTTCCTTCCATTGAGTCAACAATTCCACTACACTGTGAAAATAATGGAGCAGTCATACAGGCTAAGGAACCAAGGTCTCACCAAAAATCCAAACACATAGAAAGAAGCTACCACATTATCAGAGAAATAGTTGGGCAAGGCGATGTAGCCATGCAGAAAATAGCATCAGCTGAAAATCCAACTGATCCATTCACTAAGCCTATGTCATAGACTCAGCCAGACTGTCATCTTGAGAAGATAGGTATAAGATATTGTAATGAATGGCTCTAGTGCTAGTGGGAGATTGTTAGTAGTATGCCCTAGAGCATATCATTTAGTATGTGTCTTATACATATTTTTATTAATAAAAGGCATTTCCACTTTTCCGTGTACATAATATATTTATATGTAATAGAAAAGTCCATTGATATTTTCTTAGAAATTATATTCTTAAGTTGTTAAGAATATGAGTGACAATATTTCTAGTACAAAGTATCATAAATAGGTTCACAATCGAGGATACTTCATAATAAGGATATGACTTATCCAGAAAGATTCTATTCATGTTTGTTACCAAGTTATTTATATGAGATATAAATAAGATGGAATGGTGAGTCTCATGCTATATAGCAAACATGATAGGCACTTATAAATGATAAGTAGGCCGAACCAGTGACACTTATGACAAGCACATGGAGTTTACTCTTGTCAATGTTTTGTCATTAATCATATCAATGCATATAATCTTTAGACCTGAGATAGCACAGTTATCTTGTATATAGGTAGTTTGAGTTTGATACTACTTTCATACTTGTACTGTGTATGGGTATATGGGCATATGTTGGCTCTTACTAGTTATATATGGAGGTAGGTGTTGATCAAAATGGAATCTGTTCCTCTAAGTAAATAGAGATAAAATCCTATGTTCATTTAATTTTTCTTGATGTTTCAAGTTCCTGGCCAGGACAGGTAGATTTATTCAGAAAAGATTTTATGATGAGAAAATCTTTTTAATTAAAAACTGGAATTAAAAGAGAACATAATATTCATAGCAAATAGAGTTTGACATAAACCATGACTCCAGCTTGAGTTGGGATTTTATAACAGAGAAATTCCAGTGCATGGTAACATATGATTATAGGTTCATTTAAGGTAAACCTTATTACTAATTGGGTGGCCATGGCATGCTATGCTAGGTGTTAACCATGGTCTATGAGGTGCATAAAATGATTTAGAGAAATCATTTATGGTAAGAAAGAGTTTTGATGGTATTAAGAGTTGATATCATACCTCATTGCCAATTAGTGATGAGCCTAGTAAGTCACACACATACACAAGTTATCACCTAATTAAATATGATTTAATTAATTAATCAAAGAGTTTAATTGATTAATTAAATAGGTTTGGTTTGCAATTAGATTGCAAAGTCCCTAGCATAACATGAAACCAAATCTAGATTATTGGATGTATAGTATAAGTTAAATTTATATTTAAAGTGTTTAAATATGAATTTAATTAATGAGAAATTAATTAATAGAGATTAATTAATTAATTTATATTTGATATAAATTAATTAGAATAAGAGAAATAATTATTTTGGGTTAAGAACTCAAAATTAAGGCACAGGGGCATTTTGGTCATTTCACAGTGTGACACGTGGCACCATGAGATGGTGACACATGGCATTACACATAAGCTTGCTAAATGTCTTTTAATCATGTAAGATGATTAAAATTAAGATTAAATATAGGTTTGACACTTGGCACAATGTGATTGGGTCACTTAAACCTAGAGCTAATAAAAGGGTGACATGTGGCAAGGGTTTAATGTGTTAATCTAGCTATATAAGTGTTGTTATGAGAAAAATAAAATACAACCAGCAGCCACACTCCTTTGTCACACCATTTTGAAGCTCTCCCTCTCTTCCTCTTCATCTCTCATCAATTCAAAGAGATTAGCCATCAATCTCTTGAATTAAAAATAATAGAAATTGTTTCTAGTGTTCTGTTTACATCTCTAATCTCTTAAAAGGTAGAACTTGAATTTCTAATTAATAGAAAAAGCTTTAGAAACTGTACAAGGGCTGCCATAGGTGTTCTTGGTGTGGACAAGCTAGAGGGACAACATTTGGTGTCCTGATGACGAATCTCAAAGGTGAAAATATGCTGCAGTGCATCAAGAGGTTAGTGTAATCGTTATTGATTTAATCTAGAGTTCTAAAATTAATCTGATTAATTTTAAAATCTTAAGTGGAAAATACAGATCCAAAAATATATTAAAAGAGTTTTAATATGTTGTTTATCATTGAAATCAAATTGATAAAAATAAATCTTGCATGATGCATGTGACCCTAGGTGAAATTTTTGAATTCAATGGTATAAACTTGTGTTTTTTACGCTTTCGTTCTTTCACTTACAGCATAGGCTCTGGCTGGTTTTCTACCTTCTACTCTCTCCACAGACTCTGACACAGGTTTCTGTGAAGTACCAGCTACCTCAGCCTTACCCAGCTTTCTACTCCTTGGAGCTGGAGGGGCAGGCCTATCAGTTGATACCGGAGTGGATGTAGCAGTTCTGCAAGGACAATCTCGGATTAGGTGGTCTGTAGATCCACACCGTAAATGAGCACCTATCATCCTCCAACATTCGCCCTTATGCCATTTTTGGCAATGTGGGCAAGCAACAGATACTGTTAGGGCTGGTCATTGAAGGGTGGACTAGCCTCTCGTTGGTGCAAACTGAGATTTGGGCCTCTGTGACTGACCCTGACTTGGTGCTCTACTGAAACTCTGAGTAGGCGAACCTTTGAATTTCTTACTAGCGGTAGAAGATGTATCGGTCTGACCCTGACCTCTTTTCTGCTATCTGTCCCTTCTGTTATGCTCATTCATTCTAACATTTTCAACCTTTAGTGCAGCTCCCCACTAACCTGGCAAACTCTGTAATCCCCAAGGCTGTAATCATTACTTTAATGTTATCATTGACTCTTTCCTCAAATCTCTTGCATCTCTCTACCTCATTAGGGACTATTTGCCGCCTATAGCAGCTCAGTTTGACAAATTTTCTTTCATATTCAGCCACTGTCAGCTTCTCTGGCGTAGGGTAATAAACTCACTTCTCTTCTCTTCCAGGTATACACTGCCCACATACTTCTTTCTGAACTCAGTGAGAAAGAAATCCCAAGTTATTTGTTCTGGTGGCACCTCACTAGGCACTGTATCCCACCATTGGTATGCATCATCTTGTAGTAGTGATACAACAACTTCTAAATTCTGCTCTGGAGTACAATGAAGTTGTTTAAAGACTCTTCCAGTTATGTCCAATCAGTTTTCAGCTGTGATAGAATCATCTTCCCTTTTGCCCAGAAAATCCACTCCTCCAAACTTCCTGAGTCTCTCCATATGAGATTTTTGTTATGGAGGTGGTGGTGGTGGCATAACTCCTGCCATCTGTCTAAAGAACTCAGCCATTTGCTAAAATGTGGCTAGTGCATTTGGTACTGGTGGAGTAGGTTCCCTACTGTCTCCTGGTTCAGTCATAGATGGAGCATGACTTTCCACTTCCTCATCGACCGCCCTCTACGATGTGGAGTCCATATTCTGATCAAATAACAAAACAAATCAAAAGATCTGCATTATAGTCATCTTAACACTTACAATGCAATGCATGATATGCAAACTATCTAGGACCAGAAACCCCTAAACCGTGCTCTGATATCACTAAATGTAACACCCCTCACTCCTCTGTAGAATAGCCAAGCAAGGCATGCTACACGACGTGCCGGAATACCTAGTCTATGACTAGCTCAATTTGATTTTAAGAAGTCTTTTATGTAATATTCATATCATGCTGATACTATTTTCATACTTTGATAAAATCAGTGTTTCAAGATTAGTAATAAAAATTTGGCAATGTGCCATCTGTATTTCGGATAAACTGTCCTTCCAAACCTATTGAAAACAGTTTAACAGGATAATATCAAAATCTCAAATATTTCATAGTCTCCATTTCTCAGTAAAAGTCAATAGACTTTTACAGTCATTAAACAGTTCCATAATACAGTCCATAATAAATCAAATATATCCACAAAATCTCCATGTTATTTAATATGTACAAGATGTTAAAAACTTTAGAGCTTTCATAATATTATAAAATACAAGGCCGAATTTCAAAAATATAACAAAAGTACAAAATACAAGATATCCTAATTCCTACCATGTATGCAATGCAGTGCAGATGAATCTGGACTCCTGTACAAATTTGATGTCTCACCAGATCGTAGGTCTGCTGGGCTCCCCAGCTGTGTCTCCAGTACGTACGCATTAAAAAAGCAACGCGCTAAGTAATTTTGCAAATATAAAGAAATATACACTAAAATAAAAGTAAATAAAATGTTTACCAATTTTTGGTGGTGCTGTATGTCAGTAGACTGAATTTAGGTATTTGAATTTAATAGTACTTGAATTACTGCCCGTGTAGCCTATATACTGACCAAACTGGATAAACGGATATACTGGCACTGGGTACCTAGTACCTCAGGCCGTCACACCATCGGTCACAAAGTGTCTCCCGGTGTGTAAATAGCATGGCTAAAAAGCCATATAGTCAATCTGGCGATAAGCTAAAAATAAATACACAATATGTATAGCCGTAGGCTATTAAAGTCACAGTGCGGCATAATAAGCCGTAAAAACACAGTATGGCATGAAGCCATTTACAGAACAGCCGTCAGAATCTTATTGACATACCAACCTATCCATACTAGTCAACTAGGCAAACTATGGCACATTATAAATTAATTGTTTAATTCTTCAATTTTTGGAGTTTACCAACTATTATATAATTCATAAGTCAAGGAATATGTTGACCTTTTTAGGTAATATGGATAAGTTGTTTCTAGCATCAATATGTCACAATTTATATCTCAATATGCTGCCAATATCGTGCAATTTACCATTTTTACATGTTGGCATTCATTGCCAAAATGCTTCAAGCATCATTGTATGTAAAATGTCAAATTCTCAATTTTTGTGTGCTAGATTGGTCTAGCTTAAAGTCCTATTTCTCTTGGTTTTTAGCCTCTGGTCAAAGAAGCAAAATTGTAGCTCTATGTCTTATTGCACTCGGAGCAAAATTTCAGGTCATTCTGAGTTGTATAGACCAAGTTATGGTCAATTTACTAAAGCTGGACAGATTATACCTTTAGTGCAAAATTTGGTCAATTTTAGGTCACTTTTAGTTCTGGCAGTTTTGGTATCCGAACTTGTGCAAGCTATTTGACTTGGTTCTGGCCATTTCTGGGCTTTGGTGTCATCATAAGAATTGTAGCTCTATATCTAAGCTATCCATGGTAAAAATTTCAGGTCAATTGGACCTGTTTTGAGTGAGTTATGGTCATCCTTATGACTACTGTTTATATGGTCAAAAATCTGGGTTGTAAGGTTGCTATTCCGGATTTGGTCATTTTTAAGGTCAGTTTCTAGGCAGAATTTTGGCAACATTTCTACATGAAAGTTGGCCTATTTGGTGTCTAGTTTCACCTCCCATTGGCCTCATACCAATTGGGTTTATAGTTTGACACTTATGACCTAATTTATGTACTGCCATCAATACACAACTTGCACAAAACACATACACTTCCAATTTGATATTCCTTCTCCTCCTCATTACTTCAATATTCAATCATTGACACTTCCATATATATATTATACACAATTCTAGCAACAATTTTGGGCAGTACATTCAAGTGCTCAATGCACACAATTCACCATTAAGTTCAACATTCACTTCCACCAAAATTCAACATATCTCAATGTCAATATTACACATACACTTCAATATAATCATACTTCAATATCAGTTACACATGCTGCTCACAATTTAACACTAGCATATTTCATTAATAACTACATATTCACACATAAATTCATGCTTTAATAGGCTGCCAAACATGGTAGTTTGCCCAAAGTATTAAGGTTTCATTTCACACCCTTAATTCAAGCACTACATGTACTTACTTAGATTTTAACTTACTACATCCTCCATTTGAGTTAATCAACCATAATTTCCATCCATTAGAGGTAAGAAAAACTCAAATACAACACATAATCATGGCTGCCAAAAATGAACCATTTCATTTCTCAAGATTTTCTTCATTTCTCTTCACCAAATTACTCACCTCAACCTAAACACAAGGTTTACTAAAGCAAGGGAGAGATTTTGGACACTTACCACTTTTGAAGCTTATCAAAACTTCACCAAATCTTGTTTTTTCTTGTTGCCAATATCTTCCTCAAGGTAAGTAGGCAAGCTTTAATGAAAGAACTAAGTAGAAATGGTGGCTTGATCATGCGCCCATGAAGGTTGCATGTGGGGCGGCCATGGTGGTCTTCAATGGAGTTCCCTCGGCTGGTTATTTCTCAAGGTTGAGGATGATAGTTTTTGTCCACAAATGACTTGTATAGCTGTCCCAAATTAGGTGTTAGTGGAGCACTAGGCAATAGTTTAATGGTTAATTAGTTAAAGTTCTACTATTTGCACATTTAGCTCCATTCTTTTACTATTTACACATTGTATCCTATTTTAATTTTTCATGTCATTTCTAAAGTGTAATATCATTTATTTTTAATGGACATTGAGGTCAAAAGGCAGCTCTTGGTGTCAAATGACCAAAATGCCCCACTTCAGGTTATATTCTCGATTTTTCAGTAACACTGATTTTTGTCTGTTTCTCGATTTTTTATTTTTCTTTGATATTTCTAGTGTTAATTAAATTTCAATAAACCTTTATTTATGTCTCAAAATTAAATTTTGAGGGTTCCCCGCAGTCCTTGAGTCGGCAACGGCCTTCCCAATGCGGTCACCCATAGCTGCGGTGCCGGCTCGTTTAACTTAGCTTCATTTTCTCTCTTTCATTTTTCTTGTATTTTCTTTTCATTTATTTCATCATTATATGTTTGTTCACTATCACCGAAGTGTAGTTCCAGACATCCTGACTTGCCTGGACTAATATTTGGCCATTAGAGCAACAGAATGTACAAAACACGTACAGTGGGGATGTTACAACTCTTCCCCTCTAAATAAAAATTTCATCCTCGAAATTTACCTGATGTGAAGAGCTAAGGGAACTGTTGCCTCATTGTCTCCTCGCTCTCCCATGTTGCCTCTTCCGTGTTGCGGTGTCTCCATAGCATTTTCACTAGTGGAATTGTTTTGTTTCTGAGCTCTTTTACCTCTCGTGCCAAGATTTTAATCAGTTCTTCTTCATATGTCAGGTCAGGTTGTACCAGAATTTCTTCTGCTAAGATGACATGTGAAGGATCTAATCTATATCTTCTGAGCATCGAGACATGGAACACATTATGTATCTTGTCCAGCTCAAGTGGTAAGGCTAATCGGTAGGCTACTGGTCCCACACATTCAATAACTCATATGGGCTAATAAACCTAGGGCTTAATTTTCCCTTTTTTTCGAATCTCAACACTTTCTTCCACAGTGATACTTTGAGAAATACCTTCTCGCCAACTTCATACTTAATGTCCTTTCTTCTCAAGTCAGCATAAGATTTTTGTCGGTCTGAGGCAACTTTCAAATTGGCCTTTATCAGTTTCACCTTTTCCTTTGTTTGTTTTATCAGGTCTGGCCCCACTAGCTTATCTTCACCCAATTCAGTCCAACATATAGGTTTTCTGCATTTTCTCCCTTACAGTGCTTCATAGAGTGCCATTTGTATGCTAGCTTGATAGCTATTATTATATGCAAATTCTGCCAGTGGAAGGTATTTGTCCCAACTTTCCTCAAACTCAATAACACAACTTCTTAGCATATCCTCGAGGACCTATCACATATGTTCGGTTATGATTATCATTATCAGTTCAATTATTGTTTACAATAACTCAATGAGTTTTAGAATTTACCTGGATTATTCTTTCTGACTATCTATCCGTCTGAGGATGAAAAGCCGTACTAAAATGGAGTTGTGTGCCCAAGGACTCTTGTAATTTCTTCCAAAATCTAGATGTAAACCTCAGGTCTCTATCAGATATAATGGAAAGTGGAATTCCATGTAGTCTAACTATCTCACTGATGTACAATTCTGCTAGCTTTTCCAGTGAGTAGACAGTTCTGACTGGAAGAAAATGTGCTGATTTGGTTTACCTATCCACAATCACCCATACTACATCATGCTTCTTCTGAGTGAGAGGTAGACCACTGACAAAGTCCATAGTGACTCGGTCCCATTTCCATTCAGGTATGTTTATGGGCTCTAACAAACCTGATGGAAATTTATGTTCTGCTTTGACTTGCTGACATGTCAAGCATCTAGTTACATAGTCAACTATGTCCTTCTTCATACCTGGCCACCAGTATCGGAGTTTCAGGTCATGGTACATTTTTGTGCTTCCTGGATGCATAGCATACACCTTATTATGTGCTTCTCTCAGAATACTGGTTTTCAATTCTTTATCATCTAGAACACACACTCTTTCTTTATGGTACAGGCACCCTTTTCTTTCACTTCATATTCAGTTTCCTTCCCTTCAGTGATTTTGCCCATAACAGCCATTAATTTCTGATATGTCTTCTGCCCATCCTGTATTTGTTGTAACAGATTCGGCTTCACTTGCAACTCAGCCAAAATAACTCCATCATGAGTTAAGGACAGTTGGGCATTCAGAGATCTTAATGGTACAATAGATTTTCTGCTTAAAGCATCAGCAACTACATTTGCCTTCCCAGGGTGGTAGTCAATCACACAATCATAATCTTTCAAGAATTCAGTCCATCGCCTCTGTCTCAAATTAAGTTCCTTCTGGGTTGGCAGATACTTTAGACTCTTATGGTCTGTGTATCTGTAGCATTTTTCTCCATACAAGTAATGCCTCCATATCTTCAATGTGAAGATGATTGCTGCTAACTCTAAATCATGAGTAGGGTAATTTTTTTCATGTGGCCTTAACTGCCTGAAAGCATATGATACCACTTTCCCTTCTTGCATAAGTACACACCCTAACCCATTATGTGAGGCATCACTGTAGACTACAAAGTCTTTTCCAAACATTGGCTGTGTTAACACTGGTGCCTCTGTCAACATAGCCTTCAGCCTCTCAAAACTGGTTTGACACTTGTCATTCCAGTCAAATTTCATATTCTTGTGTAGTAATTTGGTCATTGGGGCAGCTATCAAGGAAAATCCCTTTACAAATCTTCTATAATATCCAGCTAACCCTAAGAAACTTTTGATTTCAATTGTATTTCTAGGAGGCTTCCATTCCATCACTGCTTCAATTTTCTTGGGATCCATTCTAATCCCTTCAGCTGATACTACATGTCCAAGGAATGTAATCTCATTCAACAAGAACTCACACTTGGACAATTTGGCATATAGTTTCTTCTCTTTCAGAGTCTGCAGAACAATTCTCAAATGTTCATCATGTTTTGCTTTATCCTTGAAATACACCAAGATGTCATGAATGAAGACCACTACAAACCATCTAAGTATGGATGGAAGATACGGTTCATAAGGTCCATAAATGCTGCTGGATTGTTTATTAACCCAAATGGCATCACTAGGAATTCATAATGCTCATATCGGGTTTTAAATGCAATCTTAGGCACATCTGCATCCTTAACCCTTAGCTGATGATACCCCGATCTGAGATCAATCTTAGAAAACACACTGGCTCCCTTCAACTAATCAAACAGATCATCAATTCTAGGCAACGGATACTTGTTCTTCACTGTTACTCTATTTAACTGCTGATAGTCAACACATAACCTCAGTGTCCCATCTTTCTTCTTTACAAACAGCACCAGAGCTCCCCACGGTGACACACTAGGATGTATGAACCCCTTGTCTAGTAATTCTTGTAGCTAGATTTTTAACTCTTTCAATTCAGCAGGTGCCATCCTATATGGAGCAATTGAAATTGGAGCTGTACTCGGCATAATCTCAATAGCAAATTCAACTTCCCTTTCTGGTAGCAAACTAGGTAATTCCTCAGGAAATACCTCAGAGAAATCCCTTACTGTGGGTATGTCAGACAAGTCAAGTTTACCCTGTCTAGTGTCAACCACGTGTGCCAGATAGGCTTCACACCCTTTTCTCAACCATCTCCTTGCAACTGTAGCTGAGATGACGTTGGACAAGAAATATGTCCTTTCACCCACAACTGTTATTTCTTCATTCTCAACAGTTTTCAGAGAGATTCTCTTCAATTTAAAATCTACTATTGCTGATGATGGGATAACCAGTCCATTCCCAAAATCACATCAAACTCATGGAAAGGCAGTTCGATTAAGTCTGCTGAGAACTCTTTCCCTTGAATCTTTAATGGACAGCCCTTATACACCTTGTTTACTACCACACTGTGGCCCAGTGGATTTGTGACCAGGATGTCATGGTCACTTTCCTCTGCTGGCATTCCCTTTTCTATGGGTAGCTTGATACAAATATATGAACGAGTAGATCCAGGATGTAACACCCCTAAGTACGGTAATGCGTTCTACTGTTCTGGTGACCAGTGTTGTCCGGACAGCTAGAATGCCTAGAACTACACTTCGATATGAGTGAGGATACATTAAATAATGAAATACAAGAAAAGAAAATACAAGAAAAACAAAAGAAAAATAATAGCAAAGAAATATAATCAAGTTAAGCGAGCCGAGAACCCTAGCGATGGGTGACCGCACCGGGAAGTCACGGCGTGGACCGTTGACTAGCTACTGGATCATGGGAACCCTGGAAAATATTTTTAGGACTTAAAGAGACATCAATTGAAGTATAAATATCATTAGAAATATCAAAGAAAAATTAAATAATTAGTACAAAGAAAAGTGAGAAATCGAAAAACAGACAAAACCTGGTGTTACCGAAAAATCAGGAATGCAACCCGAACAGGGGCATTATGGTCATTTGACATCCCGAATTGTCTTTTGACCTAAATGTCCATTAAAAATAAATAATATTACACTTATAAAATAAAATGAAAAATTAATTTGGGGGTACATAATACAAATAGCCAAAAGTGGAGTGAAAAAGGTGTAAATAACACATTTAACTTATTATATGATTTAATAAGTGTGAGTGGGCCACTAAAGGAATAAACTAAGTTAAATGGGGCATGCATACACCAAATATGCAATCTGCAAATTCATTTCTTCAAATTTCCTCAACCATGCCGATTTGAGAAGAAAGAAGAACTCCATTGCCGTTTCACTTGGAGCTTGATCCATCCCTCCATTTCATCTCCAATCACTTAGATTGCTTCATTAAAGATTGTCTACACATCATAAGGAAGAGCTTGATACCAAAATCAAGAAGTTTAATCAAGGTTTAGCAAGTTCCAACCATAGGTAAGTTTACATTTTTGAATATTGCTTTGTTAAACTTTGTGTACATGTTATGGGTGTTGGATTTGTGAAGAAAATTTTCAAGTTTGAGGAGTTATTGATATGTCCATTTTGGACAGCCATGGAGTTATGTATTTAATGATTTATTATTACATATATTTGATGTAAATTCATGTTGAGTAGAGGGATTTAATATCCTAGTAAGTTATTTCCATGAAAATGTGGTGATTGTGCACTTAAATTGGAGATTGACGAATTGTGGGACACTTTGGCATTGTAGAACATTTTGGCAGCCTTAGGACACTTTGATAAATGTATGAGTTCATGAAGGTATTGGCAGAATATTGACATTGAGGATTGATGGATATGTATATAGATTGGTTGTGTAAAGTGTATGTAAGAATGAGTAATGTTTAGGTGTATATGTGATTGTACTTAGACTTTGTAAATTTGAGTTTTAATTGGTGTATTGAGGATAATTGTAATCTGCCCAAAGTGACTTTAAAGTGAAGAGGTATGTGGTTTTGGTAATGTACCAAAACAGAATTGGTAAGGGAAGTGGACATATAGCAATTAAATGTGTAATGGATACATGTATAAGTAAGGTAATTAAGGGCAGTATGCATTTTAGCCTATAACTTTAAATGTGTAACCTCAATTGGTATGAGACCAATTGAAGGTGAAACTAGGCACAAAATGTGCGAACTTTCATTAAGAAAGCATACCAAAATTCTGCTTGCAAGGTGACATGAAAAATGACCAATTCGGATTAAGTGCAAGTGAAACCCGAAAACTGACCAATTGGGCAGCAGTTAGTGTATAGGCCATAACTCACTCAAAACAGGTCCAATTCACCTGAAATTTTAACCATGAATAGATAATATCCATACCTACAAGTCTTATGAAGACACAAAAGCCCAGAAATGACCATAAGCAAGTCAAACAGCTTACACAAGTTCGGGTCTAAAAACTGGCCAAACCAAAGTTGACCAAATTGACCTAAAATTGACCTAATTTGATGCCATTTGACCAGCAATAGTATAATGACCATAACTTGGTCTACTTAACTCAGAATGACCTAAAATTTTGTCCCGCGTTCCATAAGACATAGATCCACAAGTTTGTAGTTTTAACCGAAACCCGAAAACCGAGTGAACTAGGTCGTCCGGCTAGGTCAAACTAGTATCCCGGAATCCAGCAAGTTGCATTAAAATGCACTAAACAAGGAAATGAGTTTGGTAAAATTTACCAACCCTAAAACCCTATCGAATGTGACATATTAGTAACGTTAAAACCTAATTTACCTAGAACGCATCGAGGGTCGGTATATTAGGTGATTAAGCAAATAATAGCTTTCAGTGAATTATTTGTCAAACATTATCGATAGAGACAATTTAATTTAGTACTGAAACACTTTAAATTGTGTTTCTCAGTTAGTAAAGACTCAGTGAAAGGGAAGGAAACACTGAGTCAAGACCAGGAGACAGTCATCAGAGGTTTGTGCACAACTAGTTTTTAACTGATTTTGTTTTGAATATTTCATATGATTAAATGACATATTTTCTTATGTATTATGTTTAACAAGCATTAGATTTATTGAAAATTGTTATAGTATGTATGAATTTAGCTTTGTGAAATGGTATTTCCATAAGTATTAAGCATTGTTATGGATTGAATAAATTATGTTTTGGAAAATTGTGATAGAACATGTTTTGAATTGTGATGGTAATTTTTCATGGAAAAATGCAAATTTATGATTGAATTGTGTTGAGCATAAAAATTATTGGATATTGGAATCGACTTTGAATCGAATTATATTGTGATTTATGCTCACTAAAAGGATTGTGATATTGTTTTATATCTCACTATAGATGCTTGACTAGGTTATTACCCGTCTCTCTCATTTGTTGAGAAGACAATGGAGTTAGTTGTGTTTCGATTACCATGGTACGTGCACAGGCTTAGATTTTCCTCTGATTTGAGGTTAGATCTAAGTTTATTTTATCATTATGGCTCTTGCGGAAGATTCATTATTGTGATGGTACTGTGCACGATGATTCGACCTCCCCGACCATAGGGAGTTAGAATCTGATTCGACATCCCCGACCATTGGGAGTTAGAATCACATCGAAGATGGCCCTATTCGGATTAGTCTTGCATAGTTAGTGAGATAAAGAATGATTTGTGAGATACAGCATGGTTTTTGAGCTACAGCATGGTTTTTGAGATACAACATGGTTTTGAGATAAAGATTGATTTTTGAGATACATAATGATTTTTGAGATACAGAATGGCTTTTGAATGGTAAAGAATTGTGATTTCAATTATGGTTTATGTATAATTGATTTTGTTGGAATTACTTAAATGGTTAGTCATGATTTGATAAATTGAATTTTGTGATCAAAGCCATTTATACAAATGATTTACATTATTGGCAATGAATATTTTGAGTTTTGGAATTTGATGAGTATTCAGATTTCCAAATTATTTACTGTAAATTTTATCAATGTATATTGTACTATGTTTTAAATTATAGTTGTGCACCACTGAGTTCACCACTCAGCGATAGCTTTGTATGCTATCGCAGGTAAGAAGAGCATAGAGCAGTGAGTAAGTTTCTTTGAAGACACTTTCTGCACCGCTCGGGTATATTATAGGTATACCCATGTACATAGGTCTGATGTATGCATGTAATAATATGTATGTAAATTATTTGAGCAGTTGTAAATTAAAATTGTACATTGAAGTTGTAAAGTGAATTATGAGTTATTTTGACTTGTAAAATTTGTATTATATTTCTTTTATCTCATCCTTTGAAAATACTGAAAAATTGTTGTGGATTGAGTTGAGAAAAATTTTGTGTTGAATTTTGTTGGAGTTGAGATTGGGAAAAATATTGAAGTGCTTTTTACAGGTTTTCTGAAGAACTGTTTTATCCAAAATACAGATGGCACTCTGCCAAAATTTTTACAGAAATTCCAAATAAATCAAATGTGTTAGTTCTATCACTTCAGTTCACAAAAGTTTTTAACACCTGTAAATAGTGCTCACCACTGTGAAAGAAGTAAGAAAATTTTTTAAAATCCCTTGTAGTGTATTTAATGGGTTATCAGTAGACGGAGTTGATAATTCATTAGGTATACTACGGGATCATGTCATGCCTTACAGAGGGGTAGGGTGTGACACAGGATCCACTAATGCATGCACAAAAGTATTATATAGAAGGAACGTACCCTTGATGACATCTGGAGCATCCTGTTCGTCCTGTGCCCTTATAGCATAGGCTCTGGCTGGTTTTCTACCTTCTGCTCTCTCCACATATTCTGGCACAGGTTTTTGTGAAGTACTAGCCACCTCAGCCTTACCTGGCTTTCTACCCCTTGGAGCTGGAGGGGCAGGCCTATCAGTTGATACAGGAGTGGATGTAATAGTTCTACAAGGACAATCTCGGACTAGGTGGTCTATAGATCCACACCATAAACGAGCACCTATCATCCTCCAACATTCACCCTTATGCCATTTTTGGCAGTGTGGGCAAGCAATAGATACTGTTGGGGCTGGACCCCTGTACCCTGTTCCTGGAGAGCTAGCCATTGAAGAGGTGGACTGACCTCTCTTTGGTGCAAACTTAGATTTGGGCTTCTATGACTGACCCTGACTTGGTGCTCTACTGAAACTCTGAGTAGGTGAACTTCGGAATTTTTTACTAGGGGCCGAAAATGTACCGGTCTGACCCTGACTTCTTTTTTGCTGTCTATCCCTTCTGTTCTGCTCATTCATTCTAACTTTTTTAACCTTCAATGCAGCTTCCACTAACTTGGCAAACTCTGTAATCTCTAAGGCTGTAATCATTACTTTAATGTTATCATTGACTCCTTCCTCAAATCTCTTGCATCTCTCTGCCTCATTAGGGACTATTTCCCACCCATAGCGGCTCAGTCTGACAAATTCTCTTTCATATTCAGCCACTGTCAGCTATCTCTGGCGTAGGGTAATAAACTCCCTTCTCTTCTCTTCCAGGTATACACTGCCCACATGCTTCTTTCTGAACTCAGTGAGAAAGAAATCCCAAGTTATTTGTTCTGGTGGCACCTCACTAGTCATTGTATCCCGCCATTGGTATGCATCATCTTGCAGTAGTGATACAGCAGCTTCTAAATTCTGCTTTGGAGTACAATGAAGTTGTTTCAAGACTCTTCCAGTTCTGTCCAACCAGTTTTCAGCTGTGACAGAATCATCTTCCCTTTTGCCCAGAAAATCCACTGCTCTGAACTTCCTGAGTCTCTCCATATGAGATTTTTGTTGTGGAGGTGGTGGTGATGGCATAACTCCTGCCATCTGTCTAAAGAACTCAGCCATTTGCTGAAATGTGGCTGGTGCATTTGGTATTGGTGGAGCAGGTTCCCTCCTGTCTCGTGGTTCAGTCATAGATGGAGCATGACTTTCCACTTCCTCATCGACCGCTCTCTGCAATGTGGAGTCCATATTCTGATCAAAATAACAAAACAAATCAAAAGTTATGCATTAGAGTCATCTTAACACTTATAATGCAATGCATGATATGCAAACTATCTAGGACCAGAAACACCTAAACCGTGCCCTGATACCACTAAATATAACACCCCTCACCCGTCTATAGAATAGCCAAGCAAGGCATGCTACACAGCGTGCTGGAATACCTAGTCTATGATTATTTCATTTCCTGAGCTCAATTTGATTTTAAGAAGTCTTTTATGTAATATTCATATCATGCTGATACTATTTTCATACTTTGATAAAAATCAGTGTTTCAAGATTAGTAATAAAAATTTGGCAAGGTACCATATGTATTTCGGACAAACTGTCCTTCCAAACCTGTTGAAAACAGTTTAATATGATAATATCAAAATCTCAAATATTTCACAGTCTCTATTTCTTAGTAAAGTCAATAGACTTTTACAGTCATTGAACAGTTCCATAATACAGTCCATAATAATTCAAATATATCCAGAAAATCTCCATGTTATTTAATATGTACAAGATATTACGAACTTTAGAGCTTTTATAATATTACAAAATACAAGGCCGAATTTCAAAAATACAACAAAAGTACAAAATACAAGATATCCTAAGTCCTACTATGTATGCAATGTAGTGCAGATGACTCTGAACTTCTGTATAGATCTAATGTCTTACTCGGTCATAGGTCTGCTGGGCTCCCCAGCTGTGTCTCCAATACCTACGCGTTACAAAAGCAACGCACTAAGCAATTTTGCTTAGTGGTGCCAAATATAAAGAAATATACACTAAAATAAAGTAAATAAAATGTTTACCAATTTTTAGTGGTGCTGTATGTTAGTAGACTAGATTTAGGTATTTGAATTTAATAGTACTTGAATTACTGCCCGTGTAGCCTATATACTGACCAGATTGGATAAATGGATATACTGGCATTGGGTACCTGGTACCTCGAGCCATTACACCATTGGTTACAAAGTGCCTCCCAGTGTGAAAATAGCGTGGCTAAAAAGCCATATAGTCAATCTGCCGATAAGCGAAAAATAAATACACAATATGTATAGTCGTAGGCTATTAAAGTCATAGTGCGGCATAATAAGCCGTAAAAATACAGTATGGTATGAAGCCATTTACAGAATAGCTGTCAAAATCCTATTGGCATACCAACCTATCCATATTAGTCAACTAGGCAAACTAGGGCACATTATAAAATAATTTTTTAATTCTTCAATTTTTGGAGTTTACTAACTATTATATAATTCATAAGTCAATGCATATGTTGACCTTTTAAGGTAATATGGATAAGTTGTTTCTAGCATCAATATGTCACAATTTATATCTCAATATGCTGCCAATATAGTGCAATTTACCATTTTTACAAGTTGGCATTCATTGCCAAAATGCTTCAAGCATCATTGTATGTAAAATGTCAAATTCTCAAATTTTGTGTATTAGATTGGTCTAGCTTAAAGTCCTATTTCTCTTTGTTTTTAGCTTCTGGTCAAACAAGAAAAAATGTAGCTCTATGTCTTGTTGCATGCGGGGAAAAATTTCAGGTCATTCTGAGTTGTATAGACCAAGTTATTATTAATTTCCTAAAGCTGGACAGATTGCACCTTTAGTGCAAAATTTGATCAATTTTAGGTCACTTTTAGTTCTGGCAGTTTTGATACCCAAACTTGTGCAAGCTATTTGACTTGGTTCTGGCCATTTCTGGGCTTTGTGTCTTCATAAGAATTGTAGGTCTATGTCTAAGCTATCCATGGTAAAAATTTCAGGTCAATTGGACCTGTTTTAAGTGAGTTATGGTCATCTTAATAACTACTATTCATATGGTCAAAAATCTGAGTTGCAAGGTTACTATTCCGGATTTGGTCATTTTTAAGGTCAGTTTCTAGGCAGAATTTTGGCAACATTTCTACATGAAAGTTGGCCTATTTGGTGTCTAGTTTCACCTCCCATTGACCTCATACCAATTGGGTTTACAGTTTGGCACTTATGACCTAATTTAGGTACTGCCATCAATACACAACCTACACAAAATACATACACTTCCAATTTGATATTCCTTCTCCTCCTCATTACTTCAATATTCAATCAATGACACTTCCATATATATATTGTACACAATTCCAGCAACAATTTTGGGCAGAACATTCAAGTGCTCAATGCACACAATTCACCATTAAGTTCAACATTCACTTCCACCAAAATTCAATATATCTCAATGTCAATATTACACATACACTTCAACATAATCATACTTCAATATCACTTACACATGCTGTCCACAATTTAACACTAGCATATTTCATTAATAACTACATATTCACACATAAATTCATGCTTTAATAGGCTGCCAAATATGGCAGTTTGCCCAAAGCATTAAGGTTCCATTTCACATCCTCAATTCAAGCACTACATGTACATACTTAGATTTTAACTTACTACATCCTCCATTTGAGTTAATTAACCATAATTTCCATCCATTAGAGGTAAGAAAAACTCAAATACAACACATAATCATGGCTGCCGAAAATGGACCATTTCATTTCTCAAGATTTTCTTCATTTCTCTTCACTAAAATACTCACCTCAACCTAAGCACAAGGTTTACTAAAGCAAGGGAGAGATTTTGGACACTTACCACTTTTGAAGCTTATCAAAACTTCAACAAATCTTGTTTTTCTTATTGCCAATATCTTCCCCAAGGTAAGTAGGCAAGCTTTAATGAAAGAACTAAGTAGAAATGGTGGCTTGATCATGCACCCATGGAGGTTGCATGTGGGGCGGCCATGGTGGTCTTCAATGAAGTTCTATCGGCTGGTTATTTCTCAAGGTTGAAGATGATGGTTTCTGTAACACCCCTATGTTCGGTAGTGCGTTCTACTGTTTCGGTGACCAGTGTTGTCCGGACAGCTAGGATGCCTAGAACTACACTTCGATATGAGTGAGGAGACATAAAATAATGAAATACAAGAAAAGTAAATACAAGAAAAACAAAGGAAAAAATAATAGCAATGAAATGTAACTAAGTTAAGCGAACTGAGAACCCTAGCGATGGGTGACCGCACCGGGAAGTCACGGCGTGGACCGTTGACTAGCCTGGACTGCGGAGAACCCTGGAAAATATTTTTAGGACTTAAATAGACCCCTATTGAAGTATAAATACCATTAGAAATACTAAATAAAAAATTAAATAATTAGTACAAAGAAAAGTGAGAAATTGAAAAACGGACAAAACTCGGTGTTACCGAAAAATCAGGAATGCAACCTGAACAGGGGCATTGTGGTCATTTAACATCCCGAGTTGTCTTTTGACCTAAATGTCCATTGAAAATATATGATATTATATTTGGAAAATGTCATGAAAAAATAAATTAGTGGTACCTAATGTAAATAGCAAAAATGGGATTCAAATTGAGTAATTAACACATTTAACTTATAATATAATTAAGTTTTGGTGAGTGGAGCACTTTGGGGATTAAATAAACATCATATGGGCAGGTGTACTTCCACTAAACACTTCATCATCTTCATCCATTCTTCCATGCCGAAAAGAAGAGTTCCAAATCCTCCATTGCCGCATTTATTCAAGCTTCCAAATCTCCTCCATTTTCACCTCCAAACACCAAACTTTCTTCACTAATCTTGATTCCCACCTCTCAAGGAAGAAGTAATACTAAATTTAAGGGAGTTTGGTGAAGATTTAACAAGCCTCATCAATAGGTAAGTTTGTGTTTTTGATTGTTGTTTTGTTAAAGTTTGTAAGGATGTTATGGGCATTTGATTTATGGAGAGATTTTTGAGGTTTGATATTGAATGGGGATGTGTACTCTTGGCAGCCATGGAAACTCCTTGAAGACAGTTTATTTTTGCTTGTAAATGGTAGATTAAAGGATTGATCAAATGTATATTGTGTAGGAAATTATTTGGGTGATGTATACTTAGTATATGTGAATGTGTATTGAAATTTGAATGCTTGGAAATTAAGGGAATGTAATGCATGAATCGGCAGCCTGGTTTGGTGAACCATAAGTATGTTATTTCATGTTTGGATTATGGAATATTAATGTTGAATTGTGTTAGTTGTTATGATAGTTTGGGTATATGTGTGATGGTGTGAAGTTGGACATGTAAATGAGCATGAATAGATGATTAAATTGTTGTAAATGAGTTTCACAAATTCTGCACTTTATGGTATATGTTGAATGTGATTGTAAGCTGCCAAAATGAACAACAATATGTGGTAAAATATGTTTAGGTTAGGGTACAAACCAGAATTGGCATGAAGGTGAAGTTTGGTTAGTGTTCAAGGTGATCTTGATGAGTATAAACAAAATGCAATAGGACAGTTTGTGTTTTGGGCTTAGAACCTTAAGTGTGTGGCTCCAATTGGTATGAGACCAATTGGAGGTGAAACTAGGCACAAAATGTGCCAACTTTCATGAAGGAAGCTTGCCAAAATTCTGCTTGCAAGGTAGCTTGAAAAATGACCAAATCCGGATTAAGTGCAAATAAGGCCTGAAAATTGACCATTTGGGCAGCAGTTAGTGTTTAGGCCATAACTCACTCAAAACAGGTCCATTTGACCAGAAATTTTGACCATGAATAGTTAAGACCCATATCTACAAGTCTTATGAAGACACCAAAGCCCAGAAATGACCATAAGCAAGTCAAACAGCTTGCACAAGTTCGGGTCCAAAAACAGGCCGAACCAAAATTGACCTAAAATGACCTAAAGTGACCAATTTTGATGCAATTTGACCAGCAATAGTAAAATGACCATAACTTGGTCTACATAACTCAAAATAACCTGAAATTTCGCCCCGCGTGCAATAAGACATAGATCTACAAGTTTTTAGTTTTGGCTAAAACCCAAAAACCGAGGGAACTAGGTTGTCCGGCTAGGTCAAACTAGTATCCCGGAATCCAGCAAATTGCAAGAAAATGCAAGATAAATGGAAATGAATTTGGTAATATGTACCAACCCTAAAAGACTATCGAATGTGACATATTAGTAACATTAAAACCTAAATTACCTAGAATGCATTGAGGGTCGACATATTAGGTTGACTAAGCAAATAATAGAATTCAGTGAATTAATTATCAAGCATTATCATTAGAGACAGTTTAAAAGAGTACTGAAACACTTCAAATTGTGTTTCTCAGTTAGCAAAGACTTAGGGAAAGGGAAGGAAACACTGAGTCAAGGCCAGGAGACAGTTATCAGAGATTTGTGCACAATAGTTATTTCTTTTGAATTTTTCAATTGAAATAAATTATGATTATTTGTATGTTATTGTTTTAAATTGTGTTTGTGCACAATAATTTTGATTTCTTATTTTATACTTAAAAATTTATTTGAACATTATAGTTTTAAATTGTGTCTGTGCACAATACTTTTTATATTCACTGCTTTTACTAGAAAATTTATTTGGAGAAATGAGTTATGAATAATTTTTTATTGTTTTGGCTTTGAGAATCTTATTTGGAAGTTATTGTGTTGCCTACTTTGCAAATGGAAATTTTCAGATAAAATGTGATTTAGGAATTGTATGAAATATTGTGATCTGAAATTATTTTGATTCACACTTGGCATGACACTGTTTTTATGTTCCTCCTCCATTTATGGGGTGAGTGTGATTATATTCCTCCCTCTTTGACTTATCAGTCTAGGGTGAGTGTGATTATGTTCCTCCCTCTTTGACTTGCCAGTCTGAGGTGAGTGTGGATGAGTACTCATTATTCAGCTAGCTTCCTGCCTCGTTGATTTTAATTATTGGGGTGAGTGTGTCTTGTCGTGGTGTACAACACGGCATGTGTGGAAAAATTGTGTCATGGCCTAAATTGTGTTATCGATTGGCAACACTGTATTATTCAGTTATTTGATCAAATTGTGTTAATTCAATTATTTGATCAAATTGTGTTATTGATTGGCAAAACTGTGTTACTCAGTTATTTGATCAAATTTATGTTATATGAACTTTGTAAATTGTGAAATGGAATTGTGAATTATTTGATTTGTGAATTGTCAATAAAAGATTTTTGTATGGCACTTCAAATTGTTATTGTGCACCACTGAGTAAATTTTACTCAGTGATAGCTTTTTATTACTGTCGTAGGTAGACAGATTGACAGGGCAGCAGACTAGGCTGCTAGTACTACATTGAGAGATCATCGGGTATATTGAGTATACCATATTTTGCATTTTGTACTGTAATGTATGTTCGCTGTATGTATATATTGTTCTTGGTTTTGAGCAGTTGTAAATTAAAATTATACATTGAAGTTGTAAAATAAATTATGAGTTATTTAGACTTGTAAAATTTGTATTGTATTTCTTTTATCTTAGTCTTTGAAAAATTATTGTGGATTTGAGTTGAAAAACATATTGTGTTGAATTATGTTGGAGTTTGAGATTGAGGAAAATATTGAAGTGTTTTTTTTACAGGTTTTTGAAGAACTGTTTTGTCCAAAATACAGATGGCACTCTACCAAATTTTTACAGAAATTATTAATAGTCCAAATGTGTTTGCTGTTTCACTTCAGTTCAAAAAGGTTTTTAACACCTGTAAATAGTGCTCACCACTATAAAAAGAAGTAAGAAAAGTTTTAAAATCCCTTATAGTGTATTTAATGGGTTATCAGTAGACGAAGTTGGTAATTCATTAGGTATACTACGGGATCATGTTATGCCTTACAGGGGGGTAGGGTGTGACAGTTTCTATCCACAAATGACTTGTATAGCTGTCCCAAATTAGGAGCTATTGGAGCACTAGGTAATAGTTTAATGGTTAATTAGTTAAAGTTCCACTATTTGCACATTTAGCTCTATTCTTTTACTATTTACACATTGTATCCTATTTTAATTTTTCATGTCATTTATAAAGTGTAATATCATTTATTTTTAATGGACATTGAGGTCAAATGGCAGCTCTTGGTGTCAAATGACCAAAATGCCCCACTTCGAGTTATATTCCCAATTTTTGTGTAACATCGATTTTTGTCTGTTTCTTGATTTTTCGTTTTTCTTTATACTAATTTATTAATTTTTCTTTGATATTTCTAGTATTAATTACATTTCAATAAACCTTTATTTATGTCTCAAAATTAAATTCCGAGGGTTCCCCGTGGTCCTGTGGTCGGCAACGGCCATCCCAGTGCGGTCACCCATCGCTGCGGTGCTAGCTCATTTAACTTAGCTTCATTTTCTCTCTTTCATTTTTCTTTGATTTTTCTTGTATTTTATTTTTATTTATTTCATCATTATATGTCTGTTCACTATCACCGAAGTGTAGTTCTAGACATCCTGACTTGCCTGGACTAATATTTGGCCACAGGAGCAACGGAACGTACAGAACACGTACAGTGGGGATGTTACATCACTTGCATTCATTTTGCCTTTATTATCCAAATAATAAAGACCATCATTCATATAACCCGAACCAACATATTTAGTTCTAAAATAAATATTGCAAACATCATCTGTGAACCAAAATTCATAGCCATTTCTAGTCAAACTAGATATAGAAATGATGTTCTTAAAAGTATCAGGTACATATAAAATATTATACAAACACAAAACACGTCCAAACATGTAAAAAGATTTAGATCCTATGGCTAAAGCTTCAACAGTTGAGCCATTACCAATCCGGACTCTAACATCTCGAGAACGCAAGCTGCTACTATTTGCTAGTTCCTGCATATCATTAGAAATGTGAGAACTAGCACCAGTATCTAAAACCCAAGTTGTAGATGAACTATGAGTATCATTAGAATCTAAATAATAAGATATGGACATACATTCCGAAGGTCTATCCTTTTTGTCCTTTAAAGAAGCAAGATACTCTGGGCAGTTCCTTTTCCAATGCCCATCCTTCTGGCAGGGGAAACACTTTCCTTTGCCTCCATCAGCTTTAGTCTTTCCTTTCTGTTTAGCTATTTTCTTAGAAGGACTAGGAATCTGAGGTTTCTTTTTCTTATTACCCTTCTTCTTATTGGACTGTCCAGCAGAAGAAAATGCAATCAAAGCTACCTCTTTTCCTTTATTGCCCAGCATATTCTTTTGGGCAACAACCAGCATGTTGAGTAAACCAGCCAAGGTGCTTTCCTGTTTAGTCGTATGGAAATTTGTCACAAAATTCCCAAAAGACTCAGGAAGGGACTGAAGGATCAAATTCGTCTGTAGTTGGAAATCCATGTTGAAGTCAAGATGTTCCAACTGCTCAATCAGCCGAATCATCTTGTGGACATGATCTCCAATATTCTGTCCCTCAGACATCCTCATGCGGAACAGCTGTCTAGAATTCTCATACCTAGCATTCCTGCTGTGCTCACCATACAACTCTTGTAGGTGAAGGGGTATCTCACTCGCACTCTGCACATTCTCATGCTGCTTCTGTAACTCATTACTCATGGAAGCAAGCATGTAACACTTAGCTCTTATATCATGCTCCTTCCACTTGTCCAAAGTTTCATGTTCCTCTTATGTGGCCTCTGGAGGTAAGGGACCAGGAACATTTAATTCTAGAACATATCCTATATGTTCAAGGTTCAAGACAAGTTTCAAATTTGTTAGCTAATCAGACAGATTAGGTCCTGTCAACCTATTGCGATTAAGTATGCTTACAAGGATATTGGATGGTAGTGGTTGTTCTGTGCTCCTTATTATCAGAAAATTAACTGCAGAAAATAACCAGATTAATTAGTAAATGTATCATGTAATTAACCGAAATGATTATGGTCTTTTAATCAAATTGGTCCTCCCACTAACTTAGCGAATCCTACACTTCCAAAGTAGAAAACGGAAATCCTAGTTGGATGGATTTCTAGTGGGTGATTGAATTCTTATAATTCTATTGATCATCCTCAAGTACATCCATTATTGGAATTACAATAAACTATAAATGAGCAACTCCTTGCCCATCACATCTCATGTGAGGTTCAATCCTTTACCTAGCCCCTAATGCTCAAAATCTCAGGCACATCTATTATTGACTTATCTTGCATTAGTTAAGTTGATCCCATTGAGCCGATAATTATACAAATAATTTTAATGTCCTCAGGTACATCCAATATTGGCCACCAAACCATTTACATATTTACAACATCTCATGCTTAACAATTATTCTTAGGAAAATCTCTTAAATTAATTGCATCTTATGCAAGTATTTAAAATTTCTTAAAATAATTGCCTCAATGGAGGGCT
Organism: Hevea brasiliensis; assembly: GCF_030052815.1. Classification (NCBI taxonomy): domain Eukaryota; kingdom Viridiplantae; phylum Streptophyta; class Magnoliopsida; order Malpighiales; family Euphorbiaceae; genus Hevea; species Hevea brasiliensis. Next base: position 50,492,530 of record NC_079494.1, read on the forward strand.
CATGTCATAATAACTTTAATTATAGCATTTCCAACTTAATCATTTGTTTGTAAGATTTTATGGTCATCCTAATTACTATTAAGGTATCACTTTGCACATCATCCATTTAGTATGCATATATCATATACTTGCATACATTCACATACATCTCATGCATTTATGGATAAACAGTAAATATGGTATGATCATGGACTTTCTAAGGGATTCAATTCTGAGCCACCAAGAATTGAATCAGGGCATTCCTTGGTGCATTTCACTCATTCATTTTATAAGAGTTTCTGAAGGAGTACATAATCAGCACTTAATCTTGAATTTCTCCCACTAGTCCCACTAATGCTCTTGACTACCTTGATCTTCTTGCAATCCAATTACATAGTAATCCTTGGCATACCAAGGCGAATTTACAAGAACTAAATGAATGAAATTACAACCCTAAAATTATTACAACCTTAATAATACATGCCCAAAATAAATTAAAATAAATTAATTAATTTACAACCCAAAGAAATATAAAAGAAATAAATCCAATCACATTGGTCTTTTATAGTCCATGATTATCCATCATGCATATCACTATTTAACAATTAAATAAAACATACATACTTAAATTAAATTGAATATTTCATATTCAACATAAAAATCCAGATTTGAATATGATTCAAATAAATTTAAAAATTCAGATTTGAATCACATTTAAACAACCTTAAAAATTCAGATTTGAATCACATTCAAACAATTTTTAAAAATCAGATTTGAATACATTCAAAAAAATTTTAAAAATTCAGATTTGAATATGATTCAAACAACTTTAAAAATTTAGATTTGAATCACATTCAAACAACTTTAAAAATTTAGATTTGAATCACATTCAAACAACTTTAAAAATTCAGATTTGAATCACATTCAAATAATTTTTACAATTCTGATTTGAATCAAAATTTAATTGTGTGATTAAAACTCTAATTAAACAATTTAATTAGACATAGGATGAGCTTTTAGATCATACAACAATTGCAAATTGAAAAGCCAAACCTTGCGCACACCATTGGAGGCCACAAAGTGTGCGCACCAATGGTGTTGGTCACCAAGTCGCCCCCTTTCATTACAACCAGCAATGGATCTATCATCTAATGATCATACCATACAATTGAATCATATAATCAACAATCTAAATGGCAAATATAGTGGCTTTGATACCAATTGAAGGAGCGAACGCATGAAAAACACAACTTTATATCATTGAATTCAAAATTTTTTTCACCTAGGGACACATGCATCATGCAATATTCATTTTTATCTATTTGATTTCAATGATAAACAACATATTAAACCTCTTATAATATATCTTTGGATCTGTATTTTCCATTTAAGATTTTAGAATTAATCAGATTAATTTTAGAACCCTAGATTAGATCAAAACAAGTGCACTAACCTCTTGATGCACTGCAGTGTGTTTGGCATCTTTGGGATGCTTCTTTAGGACAACAGATGTTGTCCCTCTAGCTTGTCCACACCAAGATCACCTATGGCAGCCTTTGAACAGCTTCTAAAGCTTTTTCTATTAATTAGAAAATCAAGTTTTGCCTTTTGAGAGATTAGAGATGTAAACAGAATACTAGAAACAATTTCTAGTATTTTTAATTCAAGAGATTGTTTGCTAATCTCTTTGAATTGATGAGAGATGAAGAAGAAGAGAAAGGAGAGGTCTCCAAGGTGGCGGCACAAAGAGAAAGGCAGCAGCTTATTCTTTTTTTCTTCTCATAACAACACTTATATAGCTAGGTCACCACTTATAACCCTTGCCACATGTCACCTTCTGATTGGTCTAGGTTTAATTGACCTAATCACATTGTGCCAAGTGTCAAACCTATATTTAATCTTAATTTTAATCATCTTACATTATTAAAAGACATTTGGCAAGCTTATGTGTAATGCCACATGTCATCATCTCATGGTGCCACATGTCACCCTATAAAATGACCAAAATACCCCTGTGTCTTAATTTTGAGTTCTCAACCAAAAATAATTATTTCTCTTCTTTTAATCAAATTAATTAATTATTCTCTATTAATTTATTTCTCATTAATTAAATTCATATTTAAATACTTTAAATATAAATTTAACTTATACTATACATCCAATAACCTAGATTTGGTTTCAAGCCATGCTAGGGACTTTGCAATCTAATTGCAAACCAAACCTATTTAATTAATCAATTAAACTCTTTAATTAATTAATTAAATCATATATAATTTGGTGATTACTTGTGTATGTGTGTGACTTACTAGGCTCATCACTAATTGGCAATTAGACAAGATATCAACTCTTAATATCATCAGAACTCTTTCTTACCATAAATGATTTCTCTAAATCATTTTACGCACCTCATAGACCATGGTTAACACCTAGCATAGCGTGCTATGGCCACCCAATTGGTAATAAGGTTTACCTTAAATGAACCTATAATCATATATTACTATGCACTAGAATCTCTCTGTTACAAAATCCCAAATCAAGCTGGAGTCATAGTTTATGTCAAACCCCATTTGCTATGAATATTATGTTCTCTTTTAATTCTAGTTCTTGATTAAAACATTTTTCTTATCAGAAACTCTTTTCTGATTAAATCTATCTGTCCTGGCCATAAACTTGAAACATCAAGAACAATTAAATGAACATAGGATTTTATCCCTATTTGCTTGGAGGAATAGATTCCATCTTGATCAACACCTGCCTCCATATATAACTAGTAGGAGCCAACACATGCCCATATACCCATACACAGTATAAGTATTAAAGCAGTATTAAACTAAAACCACCTATATACAAGATAACTGTGCTATCTCAGGTCTAAAGATTATATGCACTGATATGATTTATGACAATACATTGACAAGAGTAAACTCCATGTGCTTGTCATAAATGTCACTGGTTCGACCTACTTATCATGTATAAGTACCTATCATGTTTGTTATATGGTATGAGACTCACCATTCCATCTTATTTATATTTCATATAAATAACTTGGGAACAAATATGAATACAATCTTTCTGGATAAATCATGTCCTTATTGTGAAGTATCCTCAATTTTGAACCTATTTATGATACTTTGTACTAGAAATACTGTCACTCATATTCTTAACAACTTAAGAATAGAATTTCTAACAAAATATCAATGGACTTTTTCTATTACACATAAGTATATTATGTAAACGGAAAAGTGAAAATGCTTTTTATTAATAAAACATGTACAAGATACATACTAAATGATATGCTCTAGGGCATACTACTAGCAATCTCCCACTAGTACTAGAGCCATTCATTACAATATCTTAGACCCATCTTCTCAATATGTCGGTCTAGCTGAGTCTGTGACATAGGCTTAGTGAATGGATCAGTTAGATTTTAAGCTGATGCTATTTTCTATATGGCTACATCGCCTCGTCCAACTATTTCTCTGATAATATGGTCGCGCCTTTCTATGTGTTTAGATTTCTAGTGAGACTGGGGTTCCTTAGCCTCTATGACTGCCCCATTGTTGTCATAGAAATAGCTTCCTTTGCAGCATCTGATGCAACAATGTACTCAGCCTCGGTAGTGGAATCTGTAGTCGTGCTCTGTTTGGAACTCTTCCAACTGACTGCACCTCCATTACAAATGAACACATACCCAGAGGTAGACTTTCTATCATCGATATCTGATTGGAAGTCAGAATTAGTATAACTATCCAATTGCAAGTCTCCACCTCCATAAATCAAGAATAAATCCTTAGTTCTTCTCAAGTACTTAAGGATATTCTTGACAGCTATCCAGTGTTCCATGTAACACCCCTAAGTTCGGTAGTGCGTTCTGCTGCTCCGGTGACCAGTGTTGTCCGGACAGTTAGGATGCCTAGAACTACACTTCAATATGAGTGAGGAGACATAAAATAATGAAATACAAGAAAAGAAAAAACAAGAAAAACAAAGGAAAAATCATAGCAAAGAAATGTAACCAAGTTAAGCGAGCCGGGAAACCTAACGATGGGTGATCAAGACGGAAGTCACGCGTGGACCGTTGACTAGCTCCTGGATCATGGGAACCCTAGAAAACATTTTTAGGACTTAAATAGACCCTTATTGAAGAATAAATATCATTAGAAAGATCAAAGAAAAATTAAATAATTAGTACAAAGAAAAGTGAGAAATCGAAAAACAGACAAAACCCGGTGTTACCGAAAAATAGGGAACGCAATCCGAACAGGGGCATTATGGTCATTTGACATCCCGAATTGTCTTTTGACCTAAATGTCTATTAAAAATAAATAATATTACACTTAGAAAATGAAATGAAAAATTAATTTGGTGGTACCTAAAGTAAATAGTGATAATTAAGGGTTTAATGTGGAATAAGTGAAAATTTAGCTTATTATATGATTAAAATTTGTGAGTGGGTCACTAAGGGAATAAAATAAACACGTAATGGGCAGCTGTACTTCCATTATCCCAGCAGAAAGTTAATCTTCTCCAAAACACCACACCTAGCCGAATTGAAGGAAAGGAGAAAACCTCCATGGGCGTTTGCATGCAACCTTCATCCACTCCCTCATTTCACCTCTAAACACTTAGGTTCCTTCATAAAAAATTGTCTACACATCACAAGGAAGAGTTTGATACTAAATTTAAGAAGTTTAATCAAGGTTTAATAAGTTCCAACTATAAGGTAAGTTAGCATTTTTGAAGATAGCTTTGTTAAACTTTGTGTGCATGTTATGGGTGTTGAATTTTTGAAGAAAACTTTTAAGTTTTAAGAGTTATTAAGATGTTCATTTTGGACAGCCATGGAGTCATGTAATTGATGAAATAATTGTGTATATATTTGATGAGAAATGTTGTTGGTTATGGTGATTTAATATCCTAATAAATTACTTCATATGTATATAGTGATTTTTGCACTTGGATGGAAATTGATGAATTGTGGGATACTTTGGTGTTGAGGAAATTTTCGGCAGCCTTGAGATTCTTGGATAAATGTATATGTTCATGAAGGTATTGGAAGAATATTGACCTTGAGAATTGATGGATATGTGTAAAGATTAATTGTGTAAAGTGTATGTAAGAATTAGTGATGTTTAGGTGTGTATATGATTGTATTTAGACTTTTTAAATGTGAGCTTTAATTGGTGTATTAAGGATGTTTGTAATTTGCCCAAAGTGATGTTAATGTAAAGTGGGATATGGTTTTGGTAATGAACCAAAACAGGAATGGTAAGGGAAGTGAACATATAGTAAGGTACATGTGTAATTGATGTGTGTTTAAGCATGGTAGTTAAGGGCAGTATGCATTTTAGTCAATAACTTTAGATGTGTAACCTCAATTGGTATGAGACCAATTGGAGGTGAAACTAGGCACAAAATGTGCCAACTTTCATTGAGAAAGCATACCAAAATTCTGCTTGCAAGGTAATATGAAAAAGGACCAATTCGGATTGAGTACATTTGAGGCCTGAAATTTGACCAATTGGGCAGCAGTTAGTGTTTAGGCCATAACTCACTCAAAACAGGTCCAATTGACCTGAAATTTTAACCATAAATATTTAAGACCCATACCTACAAGTCTTATGAAGACACCAAAGCCCAAAAATGACCATAAGCAAGTCAAAAAGCTTGCACAATTTCGGGTCCAAAAACTGGCCGAACCAAAGTTGACCAAATTGACCTAAAATTGACCTAATTTGATACCAATTGACCAGCAATAGTATAATGACCATAACTTGGTCTACTTAACTCGGATTGACCTAAAATTTTGCCCCGCGTTCCATAAGACATAGATCTACAAGTTTGTAGTTTTGACCGTAACCCGAAAATTGAGGGAGCTAGATCGTCCGGCTAGGTCAAACTAGTATCCCAGAATCCAGCAATTTGCAATGAATTGCAAGAAAACGCAATATACATAGAATTGAGTTTGGTAACACGTACCAATCCTAAAACATTATCGAATGTGACATATTAAGGACACTAAAACCTAATTTACCTAAAGCGCATCGAGGGTCAGTATATTAGGTAATTGAGCAAATAATGGCCTTTAGTGAATTATTTTTCGAACATTATCGTTAGAGACAGTTTAATTTAGTACTGAAACACTTCAAATTGTGTTTCTCAGTTACCAGAGACTCAGGAAAAAGGAAGGAAATACTGAGTCCAGACCCGGAGACAGTTATCAGAGGTTTGTGCACAACAACTATTTCTTTTGAATTTTTCAATTGAAAAGAATTATGACTATTTGTACATTATTGTTTTAAATTGTGGAAATGTATTTGAATGGATATTTATTGATTGAAAAGCATTGTAAATGGTTTGAAATTGTGAGAAATTGTTTGAATGATATGGATGGATACTTATTGATTGAAAAGCATTGGAAATGGTTTGAAACCACAGCTATCATGTATATTGATTGTATTCCTCGCTAGCTTGTCTAGTGGGACGAATTGAATTCCCTCTGGTCAAGTGTTGAGGTGTGTGCCTATTGAGGACGAATTGGATGAGTACTCATATTTTTGCTAGCTAGCTATGTTATTCCTCATTAGTCATCGACTTTTGGGACGAATTGAATACCTCATTAGCCATCGGCTTTTGGGACGAATTGAACTTTGAAACATGATTAAGCTGTGTGTGATTTATTGATATGTATTGTGAGATTGTGAAATGAATTTAAACTCTTATTGACATATACTGTCTTTTGAATTCAACCATGATCTGGCTTATTGAAATTATAGTGATATTGAGAAATGGAGTTTAAATTCTGTTTGACAATTACTGTCTTGAAATTAACTATGGTTTTAAGTATCCACTATTTATATGATTTATGAATTGTGATTTAAATTGTATTTGGATAATGTTGTGCACCACTGAGACATTGTCTCAGCGATAGCTTTTTATTGCTGTCGCAGGTAGACAGATAGACAGGGCAGCAGATTTGGTTTTGAGCAGTTGTAAATAAAAATTGTACATTGAAGTTGTAAAATAATGATGAGTTATTTTGACTTGTAAAATTGTATTATATTTTCTCTATCTCAGTTCTTGAAAAATTACTATGAATTTGACTTGAGAACTGTGTTGGGTTGAGAAAAATGTTGAAGTTGAGATTTGGAAATTTATTGAAGTGTTTTTCACAGGTTTTCTGAAGAACTGTTTTGTCCAAAATACAGATGGCACTCTGCCAAAATTTTTACAGAAATTCCAAATAATTCAAATGTGTTAGTTCTATCACTACAATTTAAAAAGGTTTTAATACCTGTAAATAGTGCTCACCCCGGTAAAAGAAGTAAGAAAAGTTTTTAAAATCCCTTGTAGTGTATTTGATGGGTTATCAGTAGACGGAGTTGGTAATTCATTAGGTATACTACGGGATCATGTTATGCCTTACAGAGGGGTAGGGTGTGACATGTTTTAGTGGTATCAGAGCAAAGTTTTTAAATTCTGTTTTCACCTGTTATTTGAATATTCTTTCTTCATAGTACAACTGCTCAATATCATTGTTTGATACATACAGTACATTACATTATAAATATGCACTAACGGGAGGAAATCTCCTTGTGTTATTTGTTTAGGAGATCTTAATTCCTCGCATTGAATATGGAAGAGGGTGATCGTTCAGTCGATCAATCTATAGAGGCTGAGGTGCAAGGAGATGCCCTAGGCCTACAAAATGTTAGTGGTTCAAGAAGACTACCGCAGCATCTGCAGCTTCTGCTCGCTCGTGAGATGGTCGCAATGTTCCAACAAATGGCTGGTAATGTGCCTACTCAAGTCCCAATACAGACACCAGTGGTACAACCACAGTCTCCTACCAGGCAGTATGATAAATTGATGAAATATGGGGCTACAGAGTTTAAGGGGACAGTAGATCCTCTAGAAGCTGAACAATGGTTAGAGAGGATGGATAGGGTGGTCAAGAAGCTACATTGTACAGAAGAGCTTAGATTTGAATACTCAGTGTCCTTACTATAGGGGGATGCTTATGATTGGTGGAAAACCATTCCCCACAGTCTGGTAGAACCTGCAGTGCTGACCTGGAATGACTTTCTTAGGGAATTCAGACAGAAATATGTCCCTGATGCCTATGTAGACCAAAAGCTGCAAGAGTTCCTAAGTCTAAACAGGGGAACAGATCAGTGGCTGAGTATGAAAGCGAATTTTCCCGCCTTAGCCATTATGCAGTGAGTCTACTCTCTACCAACAGGGAGAGATGCAAGAAGTTTGAAACTGGCTTGAAGCCCAGTATCAGAGTACAAGTAATCGGCTTCAAACACACTAACTTCTCTGAACTTATTTCTCAAGCCTTAGAGTTGGAAAGAGTTGAGATCGAGACTGCTCCTGAGAGAAAGAAATCAGAGAAGACAGAGAAAGAGGGAAAGTCAGTAGAACAGAGTTCCAATGGTCATACTAGAAAGAGGAAGAACTATGGGGGACATGGCAGAGGTGGCAAGAAATCGGGTAGGGGAAGATATTCAGGACAGAAGCCTCCCCTATCTGGTCAGCAGAGTACCAGAGGTTCCTATCCTCCCCGCTAATGTGAGACATGTGGAAGAAATCATGGTGGGATCTGCTACAAGGCTATTGGAGCCTGTTATAACTGTGGAGGCACCGGACACTTTGCCAAGGACTGCACCAGTAGTCGTAGAGTTGGACCACCTCCTACTACTGCAGAAGGGTCAGTTCAGAGCCCTGTCACCAGAAGTTCACAACCACCCAGCAGAGGTAGAGGCAGGGGTAGAGGTAGCCCAGCAGGCAGCCAAGGCACAGTAAAACATTCAGAGCAAGATAGTGCTCCGGTCAGAATGTATGCAATGAGACAGAGGGAAGAGGCCGAGACATCTGATGTTGTGGCTGGTACCTTCTCAACTTTTAACCAAAATGTGTTTGTGTTATTTGATCCGGGCTCTACCCATTCTTATGTGAGTGCTAGCATCATTGATTGCATTGCTGTTCCATGTACAAAAATGGACTTTGAGGTGCTAGTAACGAGTCCACTAGGACAGGAAGTCAGGGTTAATAGAATGTATAGAGATTGTCCTTTGGTGATCTAAGGACACACTTTTCTATCCGATCTCATTGAAATGCCCTTCAAAGATTATGATATCATCTTGGGCATGGATTGGTTAGCTAGGCATCATGCCATGATTGACTGTAGGCTGAAGACAGTCACTTTTGGCCTTCCTCAGTACAATGATGTGGTAATACATGGGGAGAGGCAGTTATTTCCATCAAACGTCATTTCGGCTGCACTAGCCAGAAAAATGATCAGAAAGGGGTGTGAAGCCTATTTGGCACATGTGGTAGACACCCAAGTGGGGAGTCCAGCATTGAAGGACATCCCTACAGTATATGACTTTCTAGATGTGTTTCCTGATGAATTGCCAGGATTACCTCCGGAAAGAGAAGTGCAGTTTGAAATTAATGTTATGCCTGGTGTGGGTCCAATCTCCATAACGCCATACAGAATGGCACCAGCAGAGTTGAAAGAGTTGAAGATACTGTTGCAAGAACTACTTGAAAAGGGCTTCATCCGCCCTAGTGTGTCACCTTGGGGAGCACCAGTGTTGTTTGTTAAGAAGAAGGATGGTACTCTCCGCTTGTGCATTGACTACCGGCAGTTGAATAAGGTGACAATAAAGAATAGATATCCATTGCCTCGCATTGATGATCTGTTTGATCAGTTGAAGGGTGCAGCTGTATTCTCCAAAATATATTTGCAATCTGGTTATTATCAGTTGAAGGTGCAAGAGCAGAGTATTCAAAAAACTGCTTTCAGAACTCGATATGGCCACTATGAGTTCCTAGTAATGCCATTCGGGTTAACAAATGCTCCAGCTGCTTTCATGGATCTGATGAACACTATCTTCAGACCATATCTTGATCAAATTGTGGTGATGTTTATTGATGACATTTTGATATATTCAAGGAATGTAGAAGAGCATGACAGACATCTACGGATTGTACTGCAGACTTTAAGGGAGAAACAGCTATACGCCAAGTTGTCAAAATGTGAATTTTGGCTGAAAGAAATCTCCTTTTTGGGACATGTCATGTCAGCTGAAGGGATTAAGGTAGATTCCAGCAAGGTAGAAGCTATCCTTAATTGGAAGCCACCCAGGAACATCACAGAAATTCGCAGTTTTATGGGTTTAGCTGGATATTACCGTCGGTTTGTGAAGGGATTTTCTATGTTATCTTCTCCACTGACCAAGCTGCTTCGGAAAGATGTAAAATTTCAGTGGACTGTTAAATGTCAACAAAGTTTTGATGAGTTGAAGAGGTGTTTGACTGAAGCTCCAGTTCTCTCTTTACCTACTCCGAGTAAAGAATACACAGTTTATAGTGATGCTTCTTACAATGGGTTAGGTTGTGTACTGATGCAAGATCGGAATGTCATTGCTTATGCATCATGCCAGCTGAAATCGCATGAGAGGAATTACCCAACACATGATCTGGAGTTGGCAGCTATTGTTTTTGCACTGAAGATCTGGAGACACTATTTGTATGGGGAGAAATGCTACATTTACATAGATCACAAGAGCTTGAAGTACTTAGGCACCCAAAAGGAATTGAATTTGAGGCAGAGGAGATGGTTAGAACTCATCAAAGATTATGATTGCTTAATAGACTATCAGCCAGGGAAAGCAAATGTGGTGGCTGACGCCTTAAATCGCAAGACTATGGCAAGTCTCAGAGTTTCTCCCATGTCCATGGTATATGAGTTGAAAGCACAGCATGCCAGTTTAGAGATTGATGATGAGGGACAGACAGTAGTTGCTTGGCATGTACAGCAAGTGTTGATTGATCAGATCAGAATGGCTGCTCAGAGTGATGAAAAGTATCAGAAGCTACTGAAAGAAGTTCAAACAGGCAAGAAACCCGAATTCTCCGTGAGAGATGATGGTTTATTGCTACATCGAAGCGTAATGTGCCTTAGTGATGTGGAATTGAGACAGATCATTGTGAAGGATGCACATGAGTCTCCTTTTGCTTTGCACCCTGGTGGATCTAAAATGTACAGAGGGCTGAAAGAGCATTACTGGTGGATGGGCATGAAAAGAGATATAGCTGAATTTGTTTCCAAATTCCTAACTTGTCAGCAAGTAAAGGCAGAACATCAAATTCAAGATGGTTTGTTACATCCTTTGTCGCATGCAGTGGAAATGGGAACGAATAACTATGGATTTTGTTACAGACTTCCAAGGACACAGAGTAGTCATGATGTAGTATGGGTTATAGTTGGATGATTGACCAAGTCCGCTCACTTTTTGCCGCCGGATGGACTATAGCCTGGAAAGATTGGCCAGATTGTACATATATGAGATTGTAAAATTGCATGGAGTGCCAGTATCAATTGTGTCTGACAGAGATCCTAGGTTCACTTCTAGATTCTGGGGTAGTCTTCAAAGAGCCCTAGGAACTAGATTGAACTTCAGCACAGCATTCCACCCACAAACAGATGGCCAGTCTGAAAGGGTTATTCAGATATTGGAGGATATGCTACGAGCTTGTGTAATTGAATTTGAAGGTAGTTGGGATACACACTTGCCTTTGATTGAGTTTGCTTATAACAACAGCTACCAATCAAGCATTGGGATGCCTCCATATGAAGCTTTGTATGGCAGAAAGTGCAGAACTCCCCTATGTTGGGATGAGGTAGGTGAAAGGAAGATGATTGGGCCAGAAATTGTCCAGCAGACAGAGGAAAAGATTAGATTGATTAGAGATAGACTCAAAGTTGTATCAGATCGTCAGAAGTCCTATGTTGATCTGAAAAGAAGAGATATTGAATATGCAGTGGGTGATAAGGTATTCCTCAAAGTTTCTCCTTGGAAGAGAATTATGAGATTTGGCAGAAACGGGAAACCGAGTTCTCGTTTCATCGGACCATATGAGGTTCTGGAAAGAGTGGGTCCTCTGGCATATCGGTTGGCATTACCTCCAGAGCTAGCAAGGATACACAGTGTCTTCCATGTGTCCATGTTAAGGAGGTACAGATCCGACCCATCTCATGTACTATCAGTTGAAGAGATTGAAGTAAATCCAGACCTCTCATATGAGGAAGAACCCATAGAAATTCTGGCTCATGAGGTGAAGCAGCTGAGGAACAAACAGATACACCTGGTTAAAGTGCTGTGGAACCATCATGCAGGCCAGGAAGCTACTTGGGAACGTGAAGCGGATATGAGGAGACAGCACCCACAGCTGTTCAGAGACTAATTCCAGGTAAAATTTCGAGACAAAATTTATTTAAGGGGGGGGGGGGGAATTGTAACACCCCTAAGTTCGGTAGTGCGTTCTACTACTCCGGTGACCAGTGTTGTCCGGATAGTTAGGATGCCTAGAACTACACTTCAATATGAGTGAGGAGACATAAAATAATGAAATACAAGAAAAGAAAATACAAGAAAAACAAAGGAAAAATCATAGCAAAGAAATGTAACCAAGTTAAGCGAGCCGGGAAACCTAACGATGGGTGATCAGACCGAAGTCACTACGTGGACCGTTGACTAGCTCCCGATCATGGAACCCCGGAAAACTTTTAGGACTTAAATAGACCCTTATTGAAGAATAAATATCATTAGAAAGATCAAAGAAAAATTAAATAATTAGTACAAAGAAAAGTGAGAAATCAAAAATGCATAAAACCCTGTTACCGAAAATCTGAATGCAACCCTAACAGGGGCATTATGGTAATTTGACATCCCGAATTGTCTTTTGACCTAAATTTCTATTAAAAATAAATAATATTACACTTAGAAAATGAAATGAAAAATTAATTTGGTGGTACCTAAAGTAAATAGTGATAATTAAGGGTTTAATGTGGAATAAGTGAAAATTTAGCTTATTATATGATTAAAATTTGTGAGTGGGTCACTAAGGGAATAAAATAAACACATAATGGGCAGCTGTACTTCCATTATCCCAGCAGAAAGTTCATCTTCTCCAAAACACCACACCTAGCCGAATTGAAGGAAAGGAGAAAACCTGGGCGTTTGCATGCAACCTTCATCCACTCCCTCATTTCACCTCTAAACACTTAGGTTCCTTCATAAAAAATTGTCTACACATCACAAGGAAGAGTTTGATACTAAATTTAAGAAGTTTAATCAAGGTTTAACAAGTTCCAACTATAAGGTAAGTTAGCATTTTTGAAGATAGCTTTACTAAACTTTGTGTGCATGTTATGGGTGTTGAATTTGTGAAGAAAATTTTTAAGTTTGAAGAGTTATTAAGATGTTCATTTTGGACAGCCATGGAGTCATGTAATTGATGAAATAATTGTGTATATATTTGATGAGAAATGTTGTTGGTTATGGTGATTTAATATCCTAATAAATTACTTCATATGTATATAGTGATTTTTGTACTTGGATGGAAATTGATGAATTGTGGGATACTTTGGTGTTGAGGAAATTTCGGCAGCCTTGAGATTCTTGGATAAATGTATATGTTCATGAAGGTATTGGCAGAATATTGACCTTGAGAATTGATGGATATGTGTAAAGATTAATTGTGTAAAGTGTATGTAAGAATTAGTGATGTTTAGGTGTGTATATGATTGTATTTAGACTTTGTAAATGTGAGCTTTAATTGGTGTATTAAGGATGTTTGTAATTTGCCCAAAGTGATGTTAATGTAAAGTGGGATATGGTTTTGGTAATGAACCAAAACAGGAATGGTAAGGGAAGTGAACATATAGTAAGGTACATGTGTAATTGATGTGTGTTTAAGCATGGTAGTTAAGGGCAGTATGCATTTTAGTCAATAACTTTAGATGTGTAACCTCAATTGGTATGAGACCAATTGGAGGTGAAACTAGGCACAAAATGTGCCAACTTTCATTGAGAAAGCATACCAAAATTCTGCTTGCAAGGTAATATGAAAAATGACCAATTCGGATTGAGTACATTTGAGGCCTGAAATTTGACCAATTGGGCAGCAGTTAGTTTTTAGGCCATAACTCACTCAAAACAGGTCCAATTGACCTGAAATTTTAACCATGAATAGTTAAGACCCATACCTACAAGTCTTATGAAGACACCAAAGCCCAGAAATGACCATAAGCAAGTCAAAAAGCTTGCACAAGTTCGGGTCCAAAAACTGGCCGAACCAAAGTTGACCAAATTGACCTAAAATTGACCTAATTTGATACCAATTGACCAGCAATAGTATAATGACCATAACTTGGTCTACTTAACTCGGATTGACCTAAAATTTTGCCCCGCGTTCCATAAGACATAGATCTACAAGTTTGTAGTTTTGACCGAAACCCGAAAATCGAGGGAGCTAGATCGTCCGACTAGGTCAAACTAGTATCCCGGAATCCAGCAATTTCCAATGAAATGCAAGAAAACGCAATATACATAGAATTGAGTTTGGTAACACGTACCAATCCTAAAACATTATCGAATGTGACATATTAAGGACACTAAAACCTAATTTACCTAAAGCGCATCGAGGGTCAGTATATTAGGTAATTGAGCAAATAATGGCTTTTAGTGAATTATTTTTCGAACATTATCGTTAGAGACAGTTTAATTTAGTACTGAAACACTTCAAATTGTGTTTCTCAGTTACCAGAGACTCAGGAAAAAGGAAGGAAATACTGAGTCTAGACCCGGAGACAGTTATCAGAGGTTTGTGCACAACAACTATTTCTTTTGAATTTTTCAATTGAAATGAATTATGACTATTTGTACATTATTATTTTAAATTGTGGAAATGTGTTTGAATGGATATTTATTGATTGAAAAGCATTGTAAATGGTTTGAAACTGTGAGAAATTGTTTGAATGATATGGATGGATACTTATTGATTGAAAAGCATTGGAAATGGTTTGAAACCACAGCTATCATGTATATTGATTGTATTCCTCGCTAGCTTGTCTAGTGGGACGAATTGAATTCCCTCTCTGGCTGAAGTGTTGAGGTGTGTGCCTATTGAGGACGAATTGGATGAGTACTCATATTTTTGCTAGCTAGCTATGTTATTCCTCATTAGTCATCGACTTTTGGGACGAATTGAATACCTCATTAGCCATCGGCTTTTGGGACGAATTGAACTTTGAAACATGATTAAGCTGTGTGTGATTTATTGATATGTATTGTGAGATTGTGAAATGAATTTAAACTCTTATTGACATATACTGTCTTTTGAATTCAACCATGATATGGCTTATTGAAATTATTGTGATATTGAGAAATGGAGTTTAAATTCTGTTTGACAATTACTGTCTTGAAATTAACTATGGTTTTAAGTATCCACTATTTATATGATTTATGAATTGTGATTTAAATTGTATTTGGATAATGTTGTGCACCACTGAGACATTGTCTCAAATGACATACTTTTATTGTCGCCGCAGGTAGACAGATAGACAGGGCAGCAGATTAGGCTGCTAGTACCTCCAGCGAGAGACTACCGGGTATAATAAGTATACCAGTATTTTGTATTTTGTAATGTAATGTATGTTCACTGTATGTACATATTGTTTTTGGTTTTGAGCAGTTGTAAATAAAAATTGTACATTGAAGTTGTAAAATAATTATGAGTTATTTTGACTTGTAAAATTGTATTATATTTTCTCTATCTCAGTTCTTGAAAAATTTCTGTGAATTTGACTTGAGAACTGTGTTGGGTTGAGAAAAATGTTGAAGTTGAGATTTGGAAATTTATTGAAGTGTTTTTCACAGTTTTTCTGAAGAACTGTTTTGTCCAAAATACAGATGGCACTCTACCAAAATTTTTATAGAAATTCCAAATAATTCAAATGTGTTAGTTCTATCATTACAATTTAAAAAGGTTTTTAATACCTGTAAATAGTGCTCACCCCGGTAAAAGAAGTAAGAAAAGTTTTTAAAATCCCTTGTAGTGTATTTGATGGATTATCAGTAGACGGAGTTGGTAATTCATTAGGTGTAGTACGGGATCATGTTATGCCTTATAGAGGGGTAGGGTGTGACATTCCAAACTTGGATTGGATTGATACCTACTAGTCAAACTAACAGTATATGCGATATCCGGCCTAGTACACAACATTGCATACATCAAACTTCCAATAGCCGAAGCATATGGAATCCTGGCCATTTTATCTCTTTCTTCAGGTGTCTTTGGAGACATCTCTTTAGAAAGGTGGATACCATGTCTCACTGGTAACAATCCTCTCTTGGAATCAAGCATGTTAAACCTCTTTAACACCTTTTCCAAGTATAGACTTTGGGATAAACCAATTATTCTTTTCGCTCTATCTCTATAGATGCGAATCCCAAGAATATAGGTTGCCTCTCCTAAGTCTTTCATGGAGAATGTATTTGACAGCCATACCTTTACAGTTATTAACATACCTGTGTCATTACCCATCAACAATATGTCATCCACATATAAGACAAGGAAAGTGATAGCACTGTCACTAACCTTCTTATATACACATGGCTCATCCTCATTTTTGATAAATCCAAATGACTTAATGGTTTCTTCAAAACGGATGTTCCAACTCCTCGAAGCTTGTTTCAACCCATAAATGGATCGCTTTAGCTTGCATACCTTGGAACCATCTTGGGATTCAAAACCCCTAGGTTGTTCCATGAAAATGTTTTCTTCAATGTATCCATTGAGAAAAGCTATTTTGACATCCATCTGCCAAATCTCATAATCATAGTTTGCAACTATTGCTAATAGAATCCTAATTGATTTAAGCATGGCAACAGGCGAGAAAGTCTCCTTATAGTCGATTCCTTGCCTTTGGCGAAACCCTTTCGCTACTAGCCTTGCCTTATAGGTCTCTACCTTTCCATCAGAACCAATTTTCTTCTTGAAAACCCATTTGTTCCCTATAGGTACAATACCTTCAGGTGGGTAAACAAGATCCCAAACTTGATTCTTATACATGGAATCAATCTCGGATTTGATAGCATCAATCCATTTTGAAGAGTCTATATCTGATATAGCTTCTTCATAGGTAAGTGGATCATTTCCATGATCTACTTCTTCATGAGTAGACAACTCTTGTTCTTCTTCATGAAGAAAACCATATCTCACTGGTGGGTGAGATACCCTGGTTGTTCTACGAGGAACAGCTATAGATGTTTCATCAATGGGTATAGGTTGACTAGATGGATCTATATCCATCTGATCTGATGGTTGGTCAGAATTCTCCAATTCTAACTCTATTTGCCTTCCTTTGCCTCCTTCTTGGACAAATTGTTGTTCAAGAAATGTGGCATCTCTACTTATCACAACCTTTTGTGAAGTAGGCAAATAAAAATAATATCCAAAACTATCTTTTGGATATCCAACAAATCGACCTTTTCTCGATCCGGTCTCCAATTTATCAGTGTTCAGCTTTTTGATATAAGCTGGACAACCCCAAATCTTAACATGCTTAAGACTTGGTTTTCTTCCATGCCATATCTCATAAGGTGTGGAAGAAACTGATTTTGATGGAATCCTATTCAGAATATACAAAGCTGATTCTAATGCAAATCCCCAAAAGGAGATTGGCATATCAGTATAGCTCATCATACTACGTACCATATCCAATAGGGTACGATTTCTCCTTTCAGATACACCATTCAGTTGTGGTGTTCCTGGAGGAGTCAGCTGAGAAACAATGCCATGCTCTCTCAAGTATTCATCAAATTCAGTACTCAAATATTCACCTCCACGATTTGATCGAAGAGCTTTAATACTCTTTCCTGTTTGATTTTCTACTTCAGATTTAAATTCTTTGAACTTTTCAAAAGATTCATGTTTGTATTTCATCAAATACAAATACCCAAACCTTGATTTATCATCAGTAAAGGTAATAAAATAATGAAAGCCCCCTCTAGCCATTTCTTTAAATGGACCACATACATCACTATGTATTAGCTCCAAAATATTTTCAGCTCTTAGCCCTTGTCCAACAAAGGGTGATCTAGTCATTTTTCCCTGAAGGCAAGATTCACAAGTTGGAGTAGGCTTAGAGCCCAATGAGGATAAAATCCCCATTTTCTCCAGTTTTGCAATCCTATCTTCTGCAACATGACATAACCTTAAGTTCCAAATATATTTTGAACTTGAGTTGGTTTTCACCATGGTATTCTTTTAGATTACTATACTCTGGCCATTGGAAGCACTTTCTTACTGGCAATGGAAACACTTTCCTGTTGGTAATGGAAACACTTTCCTGTTGGCAGTGGAAACACTTTCCTGTGCCTTTGTCAGCTTTGGTCATCCTTTTCTGTTTAGCTATTTTCTTGGAAGGACCAGGAATCTGAGGTTTCTTTTTCTTATTGCCCTTCTTCTTGTTGGACTTTCCAGCAGAACAAGATGCAACCAAAACTACCTCTTTTCCTTTATTGCCTGGCATATTCTTTTGGGCAATAACCAGCATGTTGAGTAAACCAGCTAAGGTGCATTCCTGTTTAGTCATATGGAAATTTGTTACAAAATTCCCAAAAGACTCAGGAAGGGACTGAAGGATCAAATCCGTCTGTAGTTGGAAATCCATGTTGAAGTCAAGATGTTCCAACTGCTCAATCAGCCAAATCATCTTGTGGACATGATCCCCAACATTCTGTCCCTCAGACATCCTCATACAGAATAACTGTCTAGATATCTCATACCTAGCATTCCTGCTGTGCTCACCATACAACTCTTATAGGTGAAGGAGGATCTCACTCGCACTCTGCATGTTCTCATGTTGCTTCTGTAACTCATTACTCATGGAAGCAAGCATGTAACACTTAGCTCTCATATCATGCTCCTTCCACTTGTCCAAAGTTTCATGTTCCTCTTGTGTGGCCTCTGGAGGTAAGGGACCAGGAACATTTGAATCTAGAACATATCCTATATGTTCAAGGTTCAGGACAAGTTTCAAATTTCTTAGCCAATCGCATGATTAGGTCCTGTCAACCTATTGTGATCAAGTATGCTTGCAAGGATATTGGATGGTTTGGTTGTTTTGTGCTCATTATTATCGTAAAATTAATTGCGTAAATAACTGCATTAATTAGTAAATGTATCATGTAATTAACCAAAATGATTATGGTCTTTTAATCAAATTGGTCCTCCCACTAACTTAGCGAATCCTACACTTCCAAAGTAGAAAACTAAAATCTAGTTAGATGGATTTCTGGGTGATTGAATTTTTATAATTCTATTGATCATCCTCCCTACATCATATTTACAATAAACTATAAGTGAGCAACTCCTTGCCCATCACATCTCATGTGAGGTTCAATCCTTTACCTAGCCCCTAATGCTCAAAATCTCATGTACATCCATTATTGACTTATCTTGCATTAGTTAAGTTGATCCCATTGAGCCAGTAATTATGCAAATAATTTTAATGTCCTCAGGTACATCCAATATTGGCCACTAAACCATTTACATATTTACAACATCTCATGCTTAACAATTATTCTTAAGAAAATCTCTTAAATAAATTGCATCTTATGCAACTATTTAAAATTTCTTAAAATAATTGCCCCAATGGAGGGCCTATGTTATAATTACTTTAATTATAGCATTTCCAACTTAATCATTTGTTTGGAAGATTTTATGGTCATTCTATTTACTATTAAGGTCTCACTTTGCACATTATCCATTTAGCATGCATATATCATATAATTGCATACATTCCCATACATCTCATGCATTCATGGATAAGCAGTAAATATGGTATGATCATGGACTTTCTAAGGGATTCAATTCTGAGCCACCAAGAATTGAATCATGGCATTCCTAGGTGCATTTCATTCATTCATTCATTTTACAAGAGTTGCTGAAGGAGTACATAATCAACACTTGATCTTGAATTCCTCCCACTGGTCCCACCAATGCTCTTGACCTCCTTGAACTTCTTACAATCCAATATTACATAGTAATCCTTGGCATACCAAGGCGAATTTACAAGAACTTAAATAAATGAAATTACAACCCAAAAATTATTACAAACTTAATAATACATGCCCAAAATAAATTAAAATAAATTAATTAATTTACAATCCCAAAGAAATATAAAAGAAATAAATCCAATCACATTGGTCTTTTATAGTCCATGATCATCCATCATGCATATCACTATTTAACAATTAAATAAAACATACATACTTAAATTAAATTGAATATCTCATATTCAACTTAAAAATCCAGATTTGAATATGATTCAAATAAATTTAAAAATTCAGATTTGAATCGCATTCAAACAAATTTAAAAATTCAGATTTGAATCACATTCAAACAACTTCAAAAATTCAGATTTGAATCACATTCAAACATTTTTTAAAAAATCAGATTTGAATCACATTCAAACATTTTTTAAAAAATCAGATCTGAATTTTATTCAATCAATTTTAAAAAATCAGATTTAAATATGATTCAAACAACTTTAAAAATTCAGATTTGAATCACATTCAAACAACTTTTAAAATTCAGATTTGAATCACATTCAAACAATTTTTTAAAATTCTGATTTGAATCATAATTTAATTGTGTGATAAAAACTACTAATTAAACACTTTACTTAGTCAAAGAACAGGCCTTAGATCATACAATAATTGCAGAATTAAAAGCCAAACCTTAAACCACCCATGGAAGCCAAACCATGCGCACCATTGATGGTGTTTTTTTTTCAAGTATGCCGCCAACTTGCTTTGCAACCAGCAATGAACTCTTGATCTCATGATCAAACACACAATTAAATCATATAATCAACAATCTAAATGGCAAATATAGTGGCTCTGATACCAATTGAAGGAACGGAAGCGTGAAAAACACAAGTTTATACCATTGAATTCAAAAATTTTCACCTAGGGTCACATGCATCATGCAAGATTTATTTTTATCTATTTGATTTCAATGATAAAAAACATATTAAAACTCTTTTAATATATTTTTGGATCTGTATTTGCCATTTAAGATTTTAAAATTAATCAGATTAATTTTAGAACCCTTGATTAAATCAAGAACGATTACACTAACCTCTTGATGCACTGCAGCGTGTCTGCGCCTTTGAGATTCGTCTTCAGGACACCAGATGTTGTCCCTCTAGCTTGTCCACACCAAGAACACCTATGGCAGCCCTTGAACAGCTTCTAAAGCTTTTTATATTAATTAGAAAACCAAGTTCTGCCTTTTAAGAGATTAAAGATGTAAACAGGACACTAGAAACAATTTCTAGTGTTCTTAATTCAAGAGGTTGATGGCTAATCTCTTTGAATTGATAAGAGATGAAGAAGAAGAGATGAAAACCCTCAAAGTGGCGTGACAAAGGTGTGTGGCTGCTGGTTGTATTTTATTTTCTCATAACAACACTTAAATAGCTAGGTTAACACATTAAACCCTTGCCACATGTCACCCTTTGATTAGCTTTAGGTTTAAGTGACCCAATCACATTGTGCCAAGTGTCAAACCTATATTTAATCTTGATTTTAATCATCTTACATGATTAAAAAACATTTGGCAAGCTTATGTGTTATGCCATGTGTCACCATCTCATGGTGCCACGTGTCACACTGCAAAATGACCAAAATGCCCCTGTGTCTTAATTTTGAGTTCTCAACCCAAAATAATTATTTTTCTTCTTCTAATTAATTTATATCAAATATAAATTAATTAATTAATCTCTATTAATTAATTTCTCATTAATTAAATTCATATTTAAACACTTTAAATATAAATTTAACTTATATTATACATCCAACAATCTAGATTTGGTTTCAAGTCATGCTAGGGACTTTGCAATCTAATTGCAAACCAAACCTATTTAATTAATCAATTTAAACTCTTTAATTAATTAATTAAATCATATTTAATTAGGTGATAACTTGTGTATGTGTGTGACTTATTAGGCTCATCACTAATTGGCAATGAGACATGATATCAACTCTTAATATCATCAGAACTCTTTCTTACCATAAATGATTTCTCTAAATCATTTTATGAACTTCATAGACCATGGTTAACACCTAGCATAGCATGCCATAGCCACCCAATTAGTAATAAGGTTTACCTTAAATGAACCTATAATCATATGTTACCATGCACTAGAATCTCTCTGTTACAAAATCCCAACTCAAGCTGGAGTCATGATTTATGTCAAACTCCATTTGCTATGAATATTATGTTCTCTTTTAATTCCAGTTCTTGATTAAAAAGATTTTCTCATCAGAAACTCTTTCGAATAAATCTATCTGTCTCCGGCCAGAACTTGAAACATCAAGAACAATTAAATGAACATAGGATTTTATCTCTATTTACTTAGAGGAACAGATTCCATCTTGATCAACACCTACCTCCATATATAACTAGTAGGAGCCAACACATGCCCATATACCCATACACAGTACAAGTATGAAAACAGTATCAAACTCAAACTACCTATATACAAGATAACTGTGCTCTCTCAGGTCTAAAGATTATATGCACTGATTTGATTTATGACAAAACGTTGACAAGAGTAAACTCCATGTGCTTGTCATAAGTGTCACTGGTTCGGCCTACTTATCATTTATAAGTGCCTATCATGTTTGTCATATGGCATGAGACTCACCATTCCATCTTATTTATATCTCATATAAATAACTTGGTAACAAACATGAATACAATCTTTCTGGATAAGTCATATCCTTATTATGAAATATCCTCGATTGTGAACTTATTTATGATACTTTGTGCTAGAAATATTATCACTCATATTCTTAACAACTTAAGAATAATATTTCTAACAAAATATCAATGGACCTTTTCTATTACACATAAATATATTATATAAACAGAAAAGTGGAAATGCCTTTTATTAATAAAAATATGTACAAGATACATACTAAATGATATGCTCTAGGGCATACTACTAACAATCTCCCACTAGCACTAGAACCATTCATTACAATATCTTAGACCCATCTTCTCAAGATGTCAGTCTAACTAAGCTTATGACAAAGGCTTAGTGAATGGATCAGCTGAATTTTTCAGCTGATGTTATTTTTCTGCATGACTATATCGCCTTGCCCAACTATATCTCTAATAATGTGATAGTGCCTTTCTATGTGTTTGGATTTTGGGTGAGACCTTAGTTCCTTAGCTCAGATGATCGCTCCATTGTTGTCACAAAGGTAGTGGAACTGCTGACTCAAGGGAAGGAACTACTGTAAGTTCTGTCATGAACTTCTTTATCCAAACACCTTCCTTTGCAGATCTCGATGCAGAATATACTCACCTCAGAGTGGAATCTGCAATGCGTGCTCGCTTTGAACTCTTCCAACCGATCGCACCTCCATTACAAATGAACACATATCCAGAGGTAGACTTTCTATCATCGATATCCGATTGGAAATCGTAATCAAGATAACCATCCAATTGCAAGTCTCCACTCCATAAATCAAGAATAAATCCTTAGTTCTTCTCAAATACTTAAGGATATTCTTGATACCTATCCAGATGTTCCAAACTGGATTGGATTGATACCGCTAGTCAAACTAATAAAGATATGCGATATCCGGCCTAGTACACAACATTGCATACATTAAACTTGCAATAGCCGAAGCATATGGAATCATGGCCATCTTATCTCTTTCTTCAGGTGTCTTTGGAGACATCTCTTTAGAAAAATGGATACCATGTCTCACTGGTAACAATCCTCTCTTGGAATCAAGCATGTTAAACCTCTTTAACACCTTTTCCAAGTATAGACTTTGGGATAAACTAATTATTCTTTTCGCTCTATCTCTATAGATGCGAATCCCAAGAATATAGGTTGCCTCCCCTAAGTCTTTCATGGAGAATGTATTTGACAACCATACCTTTATAGTTGTCAGCATACCTGTGTCATTACCCATCAATAGTATGTCATCCACATATAAGACAAGGAAAGTGATAGCACTGTCACTAACCTTCTTATATATACATGGCTCATCCTCATTTTTGATAAAACCAAAGGATTTAATGGCTTCATCAAAACGGATGTTCCAACTCCTCGAAGCTTGTTTCAACACATAAATGGATCGCTTTAGCTTGCATACCTTGGAACCATTTTGGGATTCAAATCCCTTAGGTTGTTCCATGAAAATGTTTTCTTCAATGTATCCATTGAGAAAAGCTGTTTTGACATCCATCTGCCAAATCTCATAATCAGAGTACGCAGCTATTGCTAATAAAATCCTAATTGATTTAAGCATTGCAACAGGCGAAAAAGTCTCCTCATAGTCGATTCCTTGCCTTTGGCGAAACCCTTTCGCTACTAGCCTTGCCTTATAGGTCTCTACCTTTCCATCAGAACCAATTTTCTTCTTGAAAACCCATTTGTTCCCTATAGGTACAATACCTTCAGGTGGGTAAACAAGATCCCAAACTTGATTCTTATACATGGAATCAATCTCGGATTTGATAGCATCAATCCATTTTGAAGAGTCTATATCTGATATAGCTTCTTCATAGGTAAGTGGATCATTTCCATGATCTACTTCTTCATGAGTAGACAACTCTTGTTCTTCTTCATGAAGAAAACCATATCTCACTGGTGGGTGAGATACCCTGGTTGTTCTACGAGGAACAAATTTATAGATGTTTCATCAATGGGTATAGGTTGACTAGATGGATCTATATCCATCTGATCTGATGGTTGGTCAGAATTCTCCAATTCTAACTCTATTTGCCTTCCTTTGCCTCCTTCTTGGACAAATTGTTGTTCAAGAAATGTGGCATCTCTACTTATCACAACCTTTTGTGAAGTAGGCAAATAAAAATAATATCCAAAACTATCTTTTGGATATCCAACAAATCGACCTTTTACGATCCGTCTCCAATTTATCAGTGTTCAGCTTTTTGATATAAGCTGGACAACACCAAATCTTAACATGCTTAAGACTTGGTTTTCTTCCATGCCATATCTCATAAGGTGTGGAAGAAACTGATTTTGATGGAATCCTATTCAGAATATACAAAGCTGATTCTAATGCAAATCCCCAAAAGGAGATTGGCATATCAGTATAGCTCATCATACTACGTACCATATCCAATAGGGTACGATTTCTCCTTTCAGATACACCATTCAGTTGTGGTGTTCCTGGAGGAGTCAGCTAAGAAACAATGCCATGCTCTCTCAAGTATTCATCAAATTCAGTACTCAAATATGCACCTCCACGATTTGATCGAAAAAGCTTTAATACTCTTTCCTGTTTGATTTTCTACTTCAGATTTAAATTCTTTGAACTTTTCAAAAGATTCATGTTTGTATTTCATCAAATACAAATACCCAAACCTTGATTTATCATCAGTAAAGGTAATAAAATAATGAAAGCCCCCTCTAGCCATTTCTTTAAATGGACCACATACATCACTATGTATTAGCTCCAAAATATTTTCAGCTCTTAGCCCTTGTCCAATAAAGGGTGATCTAGTCATTTTTCCCTGAAGGCAAGATTCACAAGTTGGAGCAGGCTCAGAGCCCAATGAGGATAAAATCCCCATTTTCTCCAGTTTTGCAATCCTATCTTCTGCAACATGACATAACCTTAAGTGCCAAATATATTTTGAACTTGAGTTGGTTTTCACCATGGTATTCTTTTAGATTACTATACTCTGGCCAATGGAAGCACTTTCTTACTGGCAATGGAAACACTTTCCTGTTGGTAATGGAAACACTTTCCTGTTGGCAGTGGAAACACTTTCCTGTGCCTTTGTCAGCTTTGGTCATCCTTTTCTGTTTAGCTATTTTCTTGGAAGGACCAGGAATCTGAGGTTTCTTTTTCTTATTGCCCTTCTTCTTGTTGGACTTTCCAGCAGAAAAAGATGCAACCAAAACTACCTCTTTTCCTTTATTGCCTGGCATATTCTTTTGGGCAATAACCAGCATGTTGAGTAAACCAGCTAAGGTGCATTCCTGTTTAGTCATATGGAAATTTGTTACAAAATTCCCAAAAGACTCAGGAAGGGACTGAAGGATCAAATCCGTCTGTAGTTGGAAATCCATGTTGAAGTCAAGATGTTCCAACTGCTCAATCAGCCAAATCATCTTGTGGACATGATCCCCAACATTCTGTCCCTCAGACATCCTCATACGGAATAACTGTCTAGATATCTCATACCTAGCATTCCTGCTGTGCTCACCATACAACTCTTATAGGTGAAGGAGGATCTCACTCGCACTCTGCATGTTCTCATGTTGCTTCTGTAACTCATTACTCATGGAAGCAAGCATGTAACACTTAGCTCTCATATCATGCTCCTTCCACTTGTCTAAAGTTTCATGTTCCTCTTGTGTGGCCTCTGGAGGTAAGGGACCAGGAACATTTGAATCTAGAACATATCCTAAATGTTCAAGGTTCAGGACAAGTTTCAAATTTCTTAGCCAATCAGACAGATTAGGTCCTGTCAACCTATTGTGATCAAGTATGCTTGCAAGGATATTGGATGGTGATGGTTGTTTTGTGCTCATTATTATCAGAAAATTAATTGCAGAAATAACCAGATTAATTAGTAAATGTATCATGTAATTAACCAAAATGATTATGGTCTTTTAATCAAATTGGTCCTCCCACTAACTTAGCGAATCCTACACTTCCAAAGTAGAAAACGGAAATCCTAGTTGGATGGATTTCTAGTGGGTGATTGAATTCTTATAATTCTATTGATCATCCTCAGGTACATCCATTATTGGAATTACAATAAACTATAAGTGAGCAACTCCTTGCCCATCACATCTCATGTGAGGTTCAATCCTTTACCTAGCCCCTAATGCTCAAAATCTCAGGTACATCCATTATTGACTTATCTTGCATTAGTTAAGTTGATCCCATTGAGCCAGTAATTATGCAAATAATTTTAATGTCCTCAGGTACATCCAATATTGGCCACTAAACCATTTACATATTTACAACATCTCATGCTTAACAATTATTCTTAAGAAAATCTCTTAAATAAATTGCATCTTATGCAACTATTTAAAATTTCTTAAAATAATTGCCCCAATGGAGGGCCTATGTTATAATTACTTTAATTATAGCATTTCCAACTTAATCATTTGTTTGGAAGATTTTATGGTCATTCTATTTACTATTAAGGTCTCACTTTGCACATTATCCATTTAGCATGCATATATCATATAATTGCATACATTCCCATACATCTCATGCATTCATGGATAAACAGTAAATATGGTATGATCATGGACTTTCAAAGGGATTCAATTATGAGCCACCAAGAATTGAATCAGGGCATTCCTATGTGCATTTCATTCATTCATTCATTTTACAAGAGTTGCTGAAGGAGTACATAATCAACACTTGATCTTGAATTCCTCCCACTGGTCCCACCAATGCTCTTGACCTCCTTGAACTTCTTGCAATCCAATATTACATAGTAATCATTGGCATACCAAGGCGAATTTACAAGAACTTAAATAAATGAAATTACAACCCAAAAATTATTACAAACTTAATAATACATGCCCAAAATAAATTAAAATAAATTAATTAATTTACAATCCCAAAGAAATATAAAAGAAATAAATCCAATCACATTGGTCTTTTATAGTCCATGATCATCCATCATGCATATCACTATTTAACAATTAAATAAAACATACATACTTAAATTAAATTGAATATCTCATATTCAACTTAAAAATCCAGATTTGAATATGATTCAAATAAATTTAAAAATTCAGATTTGAATCGCATTCAAACCAATTTAAAAATTCAGATTTGAATCACATTCAAACAACTTCAAAAATTCAGATTTGAATCACATTCAAACATTTTTTAAAAATTCAGATTTGAATCACATTCAAACAATTTTTTAAAATTCTGATTTGAATCATAATTTAATTGTGTGATAAAAACTACTAATTAAACACTTTAATTAGTCAAGGAATAGGCCTTAGATCATACAACAATTGCAGAATTAAAAGCCAAACCTTAAACCACCCATGGAAGCCAAACCATGCGCACCATTGATGGTGTTTTTTTTTCAAGTATGCCGCCAACTTGCTTTGCAACCAGCAATGAACTCTTGATCTCATGATCAAACACACAATTAAATCATATAATCAACAATCTAAATGGCAAATATAGTGGCTCTGATACCAATTGAAGGAACGGAAGCGTGAAAAACACAAGTTTATACCACTAAATTCAAAAATTTTCACCTAGGGTCACATGTATCATGCAAGATTTATTTTTATCTATTTGATTTCAATGATAAACAACATATTAAAACTCTTTTAATATGTTTTTGGATCTGTATTTTCCATTTAAGATTTTAAAATTAATCAGATTAATTTTAGAACCTAGATTAAATCAAGAACGATTACACTAACCTCTTGATGCACTGCAGCGTGTTTGCGCCTTTGAGATTCATCTTCAGGACACCAGATGTTGTCCCTCTAGCTTGTCCACACCAAGAACACCTATGGCAGCCCTTGAACAGCTTCTAAAGCTTTTTATATTAATTAGAAAACCAAGTTCTGCCTTTTAAGAGATTAAAGATGTAAACAGGACACTAGAAACAATTTCTAGTGTTCTTAATTCAAGAGATTGATGGCTAATCTCTTTGAATTGATAAGAGATGAAGAAGAAGAGATGAAAACCCTCAAAGTGGCGTGACAAAGGTGTGTGGCTGCTGGTTGTATTTTATTTTCTCATAACAACACTTAAATAGCTAGGTTAACACATTAAACCCTTGCCACATGTCACCCTTTGATTAGCTCTAGGTTTAAGTGACCCAATCACATTGTGCCAAGTGTCAAACCTATATTTAATCTTGATTTTAATCATCTTACATGATTAAAAAACATTTGGCAAGCTTATGTGTTATGCCATGTGTCACCATCTCATGGTGCCACGTGTCACACTGCAAAATGACCAAAATGCCCCTGTGTCTTAATTTTGAGTTCTCAACCCAAAATAATTATTTTTTCTTCTTCTAATTAATTTATATCAAATATAAATTAATTAATTAATCTCTATTAATTAATTTCTCATTAATTAAATTCATATTTAAACACTTTAAATATAAATTTAACTTATATTATACATCCAACAATCTAGATTTGGTTTCAAGTCATGTAGGGACTTTGCAATCTAATTGCAAACCAAACCTATTTAATTAATCAATTTAAACTCTTTAATTAATTAATTAAATCATATTTAATTGAGTGATAACTTGTGTATGTGTGTGACTTACTAGGCTCATCACTAATTGGCAATGAGACATGATATCAACTCTTAATATCATCAGAACTCTTTCTTACCATAAATGATTTCTCTAAATCATTTTATGAACTTCATAGACCATGGTTAACACCTAGCATAGCATGCCATAGCCACCCAATTAGTAATAAGGTTTACCTTAAATGAACCTATAATCATATGTTACCATGCACTAGAATCTCTCTGTTACAAAATCCCAACTCAAGCTGGAGTCATGGTTTATGTCAAACTCCATTTACTATGAATATTATGTTCTCTTTTAATTCCAGTTCTTGATTAAAAAGATTTTCTCATCAGAAACTCTTTCTCAATAAATCTATCTGTCCTGGCCAGGACTTGAAACATCAAGAACAATTAAATGAACATAGGATTTTATCTCTATTTACTTAGAGGAACAGATTCCATCTTGATCAACACCTACCTCCATATATAACTAGTAGGAGCCAACACATGCCCATATACCCATACACAGTACAAGTATGAAAACAGTATCAAACTCAAGCTACCTATATACAAGATAACTGTGCTATCTCAGGTCTAAAGATTATATGCACTGATATGATTTATGACAAAACATTGACAAGAGTAAACTCCATGTGCTTGTCATAAGTGTCACTGGTTCGGCCTACTTATCATTTATAAGTGCCTATCATGTTTGTCATATGGCATGAGACTCACCATTCCATCTTATTTATATCTCATATAAATAACTTGGTAACAAACATGAATACAATCTTTCTGGATAAGTCATGTCCTTATTATGAAGTATCCTCGATTGTGAACCTATTTATGATACTTTGTGCTAGAAATATTGTCACTCATATTCTTAACAACTTAAGAATAATATTTCTAACAAAATATCAATGGACCTTTTCTATTACACATAAATATATTATATAAACAGAAAAGTGGAAATGCCTTTTATTAATAAAAATATGTACAAGATACATACTAAATGATATGCTCTAGGGCACACTACTAACAGAGATACCTTGGTTGTTCTACGAGGAATAGCTATAGATGTTTCATTAATGGGTGTAGGTTGACTAGATGGATCTATATCCATCTGATCTGTTGGTTGGTTAGAATTCTCCAATTCTAACTGTATTTGCCTTCCTTTGCCTCCTTCTTGAACAAACTGTTGTTCAAGAAATGTGGCATCTCTACTTATCACAACCTTTTGTGATGTAGGCAAATAAAAATAATATCCAAAACTATTTTTTGCATATCCAAGAAATCGACCCTTTTCTGATCTGGTTTTCAATTTATCAGTGTTCAGCTTTTTGATATAAGCTAGACAGCCCTAAATCTTAACATGTTTAAGACTTGGTTTTCTTCCATGCCATATCTCATAAGGTGTGGAAGAAACTGATTTTGATGGAATCCTATTCAGAATATATAAACCTGATTCTAATGCAAATCCCCGAAAAGAGATTAGCATATCAGTATAGCTCATCATACTACGTACCATATCCAATAGGGTACTATTTCTCCTTTCAGATGCACCATTCAGCTGTGGTGTTCCTGGAGGAGTCAACTGGGAAACAATGCGTGCTCTCTCAAGTATTCATCAAATTCAGTACTCAAATATTCACCTCCACGATCTGATTGAAGTGCTTTAATACTCTTTCCTATTTGATTTTCTACTTCATATTTAAATTCTTTGAACTTTTCAAAGGATTCATGTTTGCATTTCATCAAATACAAATACCCAAACCTTGATTTATCATTAGTAAAGGTAATAAAGTAATGAAAACTGCCTCTAGCCATTTCCTTAAATGGACCACATACATCACTATGGATTTGTGACACCCCTTACTCGTATACAGTGAAGCTGAGCAAGATATGCCACACAGTGTGCCGGAGCACCAAATCATATTTCAATTCAATTTACCCTTTTTACCTTTTTATTTACAATTTTTGATTAATCTGAATTTTTCATAAATTTTATAGAAAATCCGGTAGAGTGCCAGCTATAAATTGGAAAAACAGTTCTTCTGAATCTGTTAAAAACACTTACAATAAAATCATCACATCATTCTCAGTCAACCACCAATATATTCTCAACAATTTCTCAACTGACTTCAGTATCTCAAAATTCAATTCATTTTATATCACACTCAATTTAATGAGAAATGCTCACATTTATTGCTGAACATTGTTCATAGATAATTACATCAAAAACATAATTACATGAGTTTATAATATACATTACAGAAGTTCACAAAATAAAAAATATCAAAATATCAAAAGTGGCCTAATGTCCTATCAAATGCACTGCAATGTGAGGTGACTCTGAACTCAGTATGCAGCTCTGTAAGTTTACCCTATTTGATGTCTGCTAGGCTCCCCAGCCATGTCTCTAGTTCCTGCGCGTGGCAAAAGCGATGCGCTAAGCAATTCTGCTTAGTGGTGACAATACAAAATAAAATAACAAAAATAAAGTAAATATGCAGACTTAATTTCTAGCATTTATTTCAATATAAGTTGATTAAAATTTTGCAAAATTCACTATCATTGCCCGAGTAACCCATACTAGACGACTGGACTGGATAAACTGGTAAACTGGCCCTGGGTACTAAGTACCTCGGACTATCACACCATCAGTCACATTGTGTCTCCCGGTGTGCAACAGAACAGCTAATAAGCCGTAATAATCATCAAAGATATAATTCAAGTATAATAACTCAATTACCATAACCAAAGGCTATTTTATCACAGAATGGCATGGGAGGCCATGAAACATAGAATGGCATGAAGCCATATGCAGTACTGCTAACAGAACCCTATTGGCATGCCAACCTATCCAAACCAATCTTGCTAGGTATACTAGGGCATATTACACTTTTAAGTTTCATAATTCTTGAAATTCAAATTTTGGTGTTACTATTCAATTCATTAGTCAACAAAATGTTGACTTTTACATGGACAATAGGTACATTGGTTTTAATACTCCCAACATACCACATTTTGCATTCTAAAATTGTTGGTATTGGTTGCTAATACCATTTCTAAGCTTAATGTTTATTGTTCAAAAATTTCAGTTTTCAAGCTTTGTGTTTACTGTTCCATTAGTCATTTTTGCAGTGGGAATTTGGCAAAAGGATCAACATGAAAGTTGTTCCTTTTGTCTAGTTACATTTCCTTTTTTGAATCAATCCATTTGGAGTTTGGTAACTCAAGTTATGTCCCATAAACCACAACTGGCCGGATTAGAATTTTTCCAGAATTTCTAGACTAACTAAATCTATAGTAATTTGAATAGTGACTGCAAGTCACTTTTTGAATATGTTGTGGTCATAATTTGTGTTAGGTTTCTTCATAAAAGTTGTAGGCCTATATCTCAACTTGCTGCTGGTAAAATTTCAGGTCAATTTGACCTTTCTACACTGAGTTATTACTAAATGACTAAATACTGTTCATTTGGTTATTTTACCCAGGCAGATTGCAGGTCACCCGGATTAGGGCAATCTTTAGGTCAACTTGTTTTGGTTTTATGGGCATGGTTTCTTCACCAAAGTTGTGCCATTATGTGTCTAGTTTCATGTCCAATTAGCTTTGTACCAATTGAACTTCTATAACTCCAGTTATTGCTGCCCAAACCTGCTGGACTCATGCCCAGTCCTGCAGGTCACCAAGGGCAGCCACACTAAACTCAGTTCCCGCTACACAAACCACTTCATTTTTTATTTACACACAACCAAATAGTCACTAATTGACCATTAAAACCTACTTTCACCATCACATGATCAAAGTCTCATTTTCATCCCAAACCCTTCCTCAACTATCTCAAACCATGCATTATAACTTGTATTTTATTACTCCACTTAAGAGATTAATACTAAGGGTAGCCATACTACCATTTTAGCTCCATGAAAATCATCAAAATCTTACCACAACCAAGGCTGCAAAAAATATGGGATGGGCATACACATAGTATTTATTAAATTTCTATGTAATTTTGCACTCAATCACACTCCTTAAACATGAATTTAAAGAGAAAATCAAGTTAAAGTCACTAACCTCTAATGCAGTGAAATTCCAACTTGCTAGGGTTCTTTTTTTTCTTTTCTTTTTTCTCCCAAAAGATTTACCAAGAGGAAAGACCAAGTTTTTGTATTGACAACTTAGGGTTTAGTGGGTGAAAAACTATGGAAATCAAGCTTTGGAAAGCTTGACAATAGTGGCCATGGAGGAAGAGTGAGACAGTAAGGAAGAAGGATAAGGCTTTTATGATTTTTTCTTTCTTTTGTTTTCTACCCATCAAGTCTTTTTAAATAAACTTTTGCTTTGTGTCAACATTTGATTGGGTGGGAAAATAGTAGTGACATCATAATGATGTCATAATCCTCATTTTTTTTCATTTTCTATCCTTTTCTTGTCTATTTAATTTCAATTAAATTTTTAACAATATTTATTCACATTTTATGTCATATAAATTATTTATTTAACTGGACAAGTTGGCCAAAAATCATCTCTGATGACAAAATGATCAAAATGCCCTCCGTGTGGCTTAACAAGCCAAAATTGTTTGTACCGATTAAAAAATTTTTCTAAGCATTTTCTTGGCATTTTAATTCCATAAGAACCTCAATAACCCTTCTCTAGAGCCCCAAAAATTATTTTATAATTTTTCCCCCGGGTTTAGGGTTGCTAACGGCCTTCCCTGTCACTTCCCCTTTGGGTTACTCATCACTGGGGTTTCGGCTCGTTTAACCTTAGAGTATTTCGTTTCTAAAAATTTTTCCTTGATCTTTATGAGCATTATTTAGTTTCTTTATAACTCCCCACTTTAGTTTAATTATAATTTCAAACATTCTAGCTGCCCGGACTGACATTGGTCATCGGAATAGTAGACTGTACGGATTAGCTAAAGTGAGGATGTTATAACTCTTCCCCTCTAATAAAAATTTCGTCCTCGAAATTTACCTGAGGCAAATAGTTGAGGGAACTGTTGCCTCATCATCTCTTCACTTTCCCAAGTTGCCTCTTCAGGGTTGTGGTGCCTCCAAAGCACTTTCACTCGTGGAATTTGTTTATTTCTCAGTTCCTTCACTTCCTGAGCTAGGATCTGTATAGGTTCTTCTCTATATGTCAAGTCCGGTTGGATTTCAATCTCTTCCATGGAGATGACATGTGAAGGGTCTGAACGATATCTTCTCAGCATAGAAACATGGAATACATTATGGATTTTATCCAGTTCTAGTGGTAAAGCTAGCAGATAGGCCACTGGTCCCACACGTTCAATGACTTCTATGGGCCAATGAACCTAGGGCTTAACTTACCCTTTCTTCCAAACCTCAGTACTTTCTTCCACGGTGAAACTTTGAGAAACACTTTAGCACCAACTGCATACTCTATCTATTTTCTCTTCAAGTCGGCATAAGATTTCTGTCTATCTGAGGCAACTTTCAAGTTAGCTTTGATTATCTTCACTTTCGCCTCAGTCTGTTTCACCAGGTCTGGTCCTACCAGCTTATCTTCGCCTAATTCAGTCCAACACACTAGGGTTCTACATTTCCTCCCATACAGTGCTTCATACGGAGCCATTTGAATGCTAGCTTGGTAGCTATTATTATA
The DNA here is from genome assembly GCF_030052815.1 of Hevea brasiliensis. Classification (NCBI taxonomy): domain Eukaryota; kingdom Viridiplantae; phylum Streptophyta; class Magnoliopsida; order Malpighiales; family Euphorbiaceae; genus Hevea; species Hevea brasiliensis. The sequence goes on from NC_079494.1 coordinate 50,527,320, forward strand.
TGCAAATTCTGCTAGTGGGAGGTATCTATCCCAACTCCCTTCAAACTCAATGACACAACTCCTTAGCATATCCTCCAGGATCTATCACATAATTCACATTGTTACTATCATTTCAATTTATTAACTATGAAAATTCAATTAGTTCTTAGGTTTACCTAGATTACTCATTCTGACTGTCCATCCGTCTGAGGATGAAAAGTCATGCTAAAACGGAGTTGTGTGCCCAAGGCTTCCTACAACTTTTTCCAAAATCTCGATGTAAACCTTGGGTCTCGGTCAGATATGATGGAAAGTGGGATTCCATACAGTCTAACTATCTCACTGATATACAATTCTGCTAGCTTCTCCAAAGGAGTAGTCGCTTTAATCGGCAAAATGTGCTGACTTCGTCAATCTATCCACTATCACCCATACTGCATCATGCTTCTTCTGGGTGAGAGGTAGACCACTAACAAAATTCATAGTAACCCGGTCCCATTTCCATTCAAGTATGCTTATAGGCTATAGTAATCCTGATGGAACTTGATGTTCTGCTTTAACTTGCTGACATGTCAAACACTTAGTCACATAGTCAGCTATATCCTTCTTCATACCAGGCCACCAATAATGAGGCTTCAAATCATTATACATTTTTGTGCTTCTCGGGTGCATAGCATAAACACTAGTGTGTGCTTCTTTTAGAATACTAGTCTTCAGTTCCCCATCATCTGGTACACATACTCTTCCTCTATAGTACAGACACCCATCTACTTTCACCTCATAATCAGTTTCCTTTTCCTCTGGAATTTTACCCACAATGGCCATTAATTTTTCATTTGCCTTCTGCCCATCTTGCATCTGCTGTAGCAGGTTTGGCCTCACTTGTAACTCAGCCAAAATAGCTCCATCTTGAGCTAAGGACAGACGGGCATTTAGTGATCTTAAAGCTGTGATGGATTTTCTACTCAAGGCATCAGTAACTACATTTGCCTTCCTAGGATGATAATCTATCACACAATCATAGTCCTTTAAGAACTCAATCCAGTGCCTCTGTCTAAGATTGAGCTCCTTTTGGGTTGGCAAATATTTTAGACTCTTGTGGTCTGTATAGATGTAGCATTTTTCACCATATAAATAATGCCTCCATATCTTCAGTGCGAAGATAATTGCTGCTAACTTCAGGTCATAAGTAGGGTACTTTTGTTCATGTGGCCTTAACTACCTGGAAACATAGACAACCACTTTCTCCTCTTGCATCAATACACACCCTAGCCCATTATGTGAGGCATCACTGTAGACCACAAAGTCTTTTCCCAACACTGGCTGTGTTAACACTGGTGCTTTTGTCAACACAGCCTTCAGCCTCTCAAAACTAGCTTAGCACTTGTCATTCCAGCCAAATTTCACATTCTTGTGCAACAACTTGGTCATTGGAGTAGCTATAAGAGAGAACTCCTTCACAAATCTTCTGTAATACCCAGCTAGCCCAAGAAACATCTGACCTCAGTTGTATTTCTACGAGGCTTCCATTCCATCACTGCTTCTATCTTTTTGGGATCCACTCTAATCCCCTCTGCTGACACTATGTGTCCAAGGAAAGAGATTTTACTCATCCAGAAGTCACACTTGGATAGCTTAGCATACAACTTTTTTTCTCGCAGGGTTTGCAGAACAATCCTCAAATGTTCATCATGTTCTTCCCTGGTCTTGGAATACACCAGAATATCATCAATAAAGACCACTACAAACCGATCTAAGTATGGGTGGAAGATACGGTTCATAAGGTCCATAAATGCTGCTGGTGCATTTGTTAACCCAAATGGCATCACTAGAAATTCAAAATGCCCATACCGGGTTCTGAATGCAGTTTTTGACACATCTGCATCCTTTACCCTCAACTGATGATACCCTGATCAGAGATCAATTTTTGAAAATACACTAGCTTGAAGGAACGGAAGCGTGAAAAACACAAGTTTATACCATTGAATTCAAAAATATTCATCTAGGGTCACATGCATCATGCAAGATTTATTTTTATCTATTTGATTTCAATGATAAACAGCATATTAAAACTCTTTTAATATGTTTTTGGATCTGTATTTGCCATTTAAGATTTTAAAATTAATCAGATTAATTTTAGAACCCTAGATTAAATCAAGAATGATTACACTAACATCTTGATGCACTGCAGCGTGTCTGCGCCTTTGAGATTCGTCTTCAGGACACCAGATGTTGTCCCTCTAGCTTGTCCACACCAAGAACACCTATGCAGCCCTTGAATAGCTTCTAAAGCTTTTTCTATTAATTAGAAAATCAAGTTCTGCCTTTTAAGAGATTAAAGATGTAAACAGGACACTAGAAACAATTTCTAGTGTTCTTAATTCAAGAGATTGATGGCTAATCTCTTTGAATTGATGAGAGATGAAGAAGAATAGAGGGAGGGCTGCAAAATGGCGTGACAAAGGAGTGTGGCTGCTGGTTGTGTTTTATTTTCTCATAACAACACTTAAATAGCTAGGTTAACACATTAAACCCTTGCCACATGTCACCCTTTGATTAGCTCTAGGTTTAAGTGACCCAATCACATTGTGCCAAGTGTCAAACCTATATTTAATCTTGATTTTAATCATCTTACATGATTAAAAAAACATTTGGCAAGCTTATGTGTTATGCCATGTGTCACCATCTCATGGTGCCACGTGTCACACTGCAAAATGACCAAAATGCCCCTGTGTCTTAATTTTGAGTTCTTAACCCAAAATAATTATTTTCTTCTTCTAATTAATTTATATCAAATATAAATTAATTAATTAATCTCTATTAATTAATTTCTCATTAATTAAATTCATATTTAAACACTTTAAATATAAATTTAACTTATATTATACATCCAATAATCTAGATTTGGTTTCAAGTCATGCTAGGGACTTTGCAATCTAATTGAAAACCAAACCTATTTAATTAATCAATTAAACTCTTTAATTAATTAATTAAATCATATTTAAATAGGTGATAACTTGTGTATGTGTGTGACTTACTAGGCTCATCACTAATTGGCAATGAGACATGATATCAACTCTTAATATCATTAGAACTATTTCTTACCATAAATGATTTCTCTAAATCATTTTATGAACCTCATAGACCATGGTTAACACCTAGCATAGCATGCCATGGCCACCCAATTAGTAATAAGGTTTACTTTAAATGAACCTATAATCATATGTTACCATGCACTAGAATCTCTCTGTTACAAAATCCCAACTCAAGCTGGAGTCATGGTTTATGTCAAACTCCATTTGCTATGAATATTATGTTCTCTTTTAATTCCAGTTCTTGATTAAAAAGATTTTCTCATCAGAAACTCTTTTCTGAATAAATCTATCTGTCTGGCCAGAACTTGAAACATCAAGAACAATTAAATGAACATAGGATTTTATCTCTATTTACTTAGAGAACAGATTCCATCTTGATCAACACCTACCTCCATATATAACTAGTAGGAGCCAACACATGCCCATATACCCATACAGTACAAGTATGAAAACGAGATCAAACTCAAACTACCTATATACAAGATAACTGTGCTATCTCGTGTCTAAAGATTATATGCATCGATATGATTTATGACAAAACATTGACAAGAGTAAACTCCATGTGCTTGTCATAAGTGTCACTGGTTCGGCCTACTTATCATTTATAAGTGCCTATCATGTTTGTCATATGGCATGAGACTCACCATTCCATCTTATTTATATCTCATATAAATAACTTGGGAACAAACGTGAATACAATCTTTCTGGATAAGTCATGTCCTTATTATGAAGTATCCTCGATTGTGAACCTATTTATAATACTTTGTGCTAGAAATATTGTCACTCATATTCTTAACAACTTAAGAATAATATTTCTAACAAAATATCAATGGACCTTTTCTATTACACATAAATATATTATGTAAACGGAAAAGTGGAAATGCCTTTTATTAATAAAAATATATACAAGATACATACTAAATGATATGCTCTAGGGCATACTACTAACAAAGCTCCCTTCAACTGATCAAATAGATCATCAATTCTGGGCAACATATATTTATTCCTCATAGTTACTTTGTTCAACTGGCGGTAATCAATACACAATCTCAAGGTTCCATCCTTCATTTTCACAAACAGCATCGGAGCTCCCCATGATGACACACTGGGGCATATGAACCCCTTATTGAGTATCTCCTGCAACTAAATTTTTAACTCCCTCAATTCAGTGGGTGCCATCCTACAAGGGGCAATAGAAATTGGTGTTGTACCCAGCATTACCTCAATAGCAAACTCGACTTGCCTTTCTGGTGGTAAACTAGGCAACTCTTTAGGAAACACATCTGGGAAGTCTCCCATTGTGGGTATATCACACAGGTTCGGTTTAGCCTACCTAGTATCAACCACGTGTGCTAGGTAAGCTTCATAGCCTTTTCTCATCAATCTTCTTGCAACTGTGGCTGAGATAACATTGGATAGGAAATCTGTCCTTTCACCCACAACAGTAATCTCATTACCCTTAGAAGTTTTCAAAGAAATCCTCTTGAATTTGCAATCAACTATTGCCTGATGACGTGACAACCAGTCCATTCCCAAAATCACGTCAAACTCGTAGAAGGGTAATTTAATTAGGTCTGCTAAGAATTCATACCCCTGAATCCTCAACGAGCAACCTTTATACACTTTATTCACTACCACACTGTGGCCTAGTGGATTTATGACCAGAATGTCTTGATCACTCTCCTCTACTGGAACTCCTCTCTCTATGGATAGTTTGATGCAGATGTATAAATGAGTGGATCCTGGATCCACCAATGCATGCACAAAAGTGTTGTAGAGGGAGAACGTACCCCTGATGACATCCAGGGCATCTTGCTCCTCCTGAGCTCTGATGGCATAGGCCCTGGCAGGTACTCTAGTTTTTGGCCTTTCAGTTGACTCGAATGCAGGCCTTAGTGATGTACTAGCTGCCTCAGATTTACCAGGTTTCCTACCCCTTTGTGGTGCAGGAGCAGGTCTATCAGTTTGTGTTGGAGCAACTGTAGTAGTCATCTTCGGACAATTCTTGATCTGATGTTCTGTAGATCCACACCATAAGCATGCACCAATCACTTGCCAACAGTCCCTCTTATGCCACTTCTGGCAGTATGGATAGGCAGAAGATGTTGGGGCTAGTCCCCTGAACACCGTCCCTGGAGAGCTGCCCACTGATGGTGTGGACTGGCCTCTCCTAGGTGTGAACTATGGTCTGGGCCCCTGGGATTAACCCTGACCTTGTGGTTGTCCTGAACCCTGAGCAGGAGGACCCTTACTCTTCTTACTGGGAGCAGAAAATGTACTGGACTGACCTGGACCCCTCTTCTGCTGTCTTTCCCTTCTATTTTGTTCATTTATTCGGACTCTTTCTACTTTTGTTGCAGCATCAACTAGCTTAGCAAAATCCGTAATCTCTAATGCTGTGATCATGACTTTGATATTGTCATTGAGCCCTTCTTCGAACCTTCTGCACCTCTTTGCCTCTGCAGGGACTATCTCCCTCCCATATCGGCTCAGTCTGATAAACTCACGCTCATACTCTACCACTGATAGTTGCCTTTGTCTCAGATTGATAAATTCTCTTCTTTTCTCTTCTAAATACACTTTACTGACATATTTCTTCTTGAACTCTATGAGAAAGAATTCCCAGGTGATCAGTTCCGGTTGCACCTCACTGGTTACTGTGTCCTACCACTGATATGCATCATCCTGAAGTAGGGACACAGCACCCTCCAAGTTCTGTTTGGGGGTGCAATTAAGCTGCTTCAGCACTCTAATTGTTCTATCCAACCAGTTTTCTGCTGTCATAGGATCATCCTCCTTCTTCCCAAAGAAATCCACAGCCCCATGTTTTCGTAGTTTCTCCAGATGGGACTTCTGTAGTGCTGGTGGAGGTTGTGGCAGTGGTTGTGGTGGTGGAATTGCCCCCATCATTTGTCGGTAGAATTTGGTCATTTGCTGAAATAGTGCAAACTGAGGTTGGGCAGGTGCCTCAGCTGCTGGTGGAGCAGATTCTCCCCTGCCCCCAGATTCAGCCCTTGGTGGAGCACGATTGTCCACCTCTTCATCAACTGCTCTTTGAGAAGCAGGATCCATATCCTAATCAAAATAAGAAAACAAACTGATCTGCATCAGTGTCACCTCAACACTTACAAATGCAATGCAATGGTATGCACTCTATCTAGGCCCAGAAATGCCTAAACCGATGCTCTAATACCACTATTTATTTGTGACACCCCTTACCCGTCTACAGTGTAATCGAGCAAGATATGCCACACAGTGTGCCGGAGCACCAAATCATATTTCAATTCAATTTAACTTTTTTCCCTTTTTATTTTTAATTTTTGATTAATCTGAACTTTCTGCAAATTTTATAAAAAATCTAGCAGAGTGCCGACTGTAAATTGGAAAAACAGTTCTTCTGAATCTGTTAAAAACACTTCCAATAAAATCATCACATCATTCTTAGTCAACCACCAATATATTCTCAACAATTTCTCAAATGACTTCAGTATCTCAAAATTCAATTCATTTCACATCACACTCAATTCAATGAGAAATGCTCACATTTATTACTGAATATAGTTCATAGATAATTACATCAAAAACATAATTACATGAGTTTATAATATACAGTACAGAAGTTCACAAAATACAAAATATCAAAATATCAAAAGTGGCCTAATGTCCTACCAAATACACTGCAATGTGAGGTGACTCCGAACTCAGTATGCAGCTCTGTAAGTTTACCCTGTCTGATGTCTGCTGGGCTCCCCAGCCATGTCTCTAGTACCTGCGCGTGGCAAAAGCGATGCGCTAAGCAATTCTGCTTAGTGGTGACAATACAAAATAAAATAACAAAAATAAAGTAAATATGCAGAATGTATGTTTACATTTTTGGTTTACTTAATTTCTGGCATTTATTTCATTATAAGTTGATTAAAATTTTGCAAAATTCATTATCATTGCCCGAGCAACCCATACTAGACGATTGGACTGGATAAATGGGTAAACTGGCCCTAGGTACTAAGGACCTCGGACCATCACACCATCGGTCACATTATGTCTCCCGGTGTGCAACAGAACAGCTAATAAGCCGTAATAATCATCAAGGATATAATTCAAGTATAATAACTCAATTACCATAGCCAAAGGCTATTTTATCATAGAATGGCATGGGAGGCCATGAAACACAGAATGGCATGAAGCTATATGCAGTACTGCTAACAGAACCCTATTGGCATGCCAACCTATCCAAACCAATCTTACTAAGTATACAAGGGTATATTATACTTTTAAGTTTCACAATTCTTGAAATTCAAGTTTTGGTGTTACTATTCAATTTATTAGTCAACAAAATGTTGACTTTTACATGGATAATAGGTATATTGGTTTTAATACTCCCAACATACCACATTTCATATTCTAAAATTGTTGGTATTGGTTGCCAATACCATTTATAAGCTTAATGTTTATTGTTCAAAATTTCCAGTTTTCAAGCTTTGTGTTTACTGTTCCATTAGTCATTTTTGCATTAGGAATTTGGCAAATTGATCAACATGAAAGTTGTTTCTTATTTTGTCTAGTTACATTTCCTTTTTTGAATCACTCTATTTGGAGTTTTGTAACTTAAGTAATGGCCCATAAGCCACAACTGGCCGGATTAGAAGTTTTCCAGAATTTCTAGACTGACCAAATCTACAGTAATTTGAGTAGTGACTGCAAGTCATTTTTTGAATATGTTGTGGTCATACTTTGGGTTAAGTTTCTTCATGAAAGTTGTAGGTATATATCTCAGCTTGTTGCTAGTAAAATTTCAGGTCAATTGGACCTTTCTACACTGAGTTATGACCAAATGACTAAATACTATTCATTTAGTCATTTTACCCAGGCAGATTGCAGGTCACTAGGATTAGGGCAATCTTTAGGTCAACTTATTTTGGTTTTATAAGCATAGTTTCATCACCATAGTTGTGCCATTATGTGTCTAGTTTCATGTTCAATTAGCCTTGTACCAATTGAACCTCTACAACTCCAATTATTACTGCCCAAACTTGCTGGACTCATGCCCAGTCCTGCAGGTCACCAAGGGCAGCCACACTAAACTCAATTCTCACTACACAAACCACTTCATTTTTTATTTACACACAACCAAATGGTCACTAATTGACCATTAAAACCTATTTTCACCATCACATGATCAAAGTCTCATTTTCATCCCAAACCCTAAGTCAACTATCTCAAACCATGCATTATAACTTGCATTTCATTACTCCACTTAAGAGATTAATACTAAGGGCAGCCATACTACCATTTTAGCTCCATGAAAATCATCAAAATCTTACCACAACCAAGGCTGCCAGAAATATGGGATGGGCATACACATAGTATTTATTAAATTTCTTTGTAATTTTGTACTCAATCATACTCCTTAAACATGAATTTGAAGAGAAAATCAAGTTTAAGTCACTAACCTCTAATGGAGTGAAATTCCAACTTCCTAGGGTTCTTCTTTTTCTTTTCTTTTTGCTCCCAAAAGATTTACCAAGAGGAAAGAACAAGTTTTTGTATTGACAACTTAGGGTTTAGTTGGTGAAAAACTATGGAAATCAAGCTTTGGAAGCTTGACAATGGTGGCCATGGAGGAAGAGTGAGACGGCAAGGAAGAAATATAAGGCTTTTCTAATTTTTTTTTCTTTTGTTTTCTGCCCATTAAGTCTTTTTAAATAAACTTATGCCATGTGTCAACATTTGATTGGGTGGGAGAATAGTAATGAAATCATAATGATGTCATAATCCTCATTTTTTCTCATTTTCTATCCTTTTCTTGTCTATTTAATTTCAATTAAATTTTTAACAATATTTATTCACATTTTATGTGATATAAATTATTTATTTAACGGGACAAGTTGGCCAAAAATCATCTCTAAAGACAAAATGACCAAAATGCCCTCCGTTTGGCTTAATGAGCCAAAATTGTCTGTACCGATTAAAAAATTTTTCTAAGCATTTTCTTGGCATTTTAATGCCATAAGAACCTCAATGACCCTTCTCTAGAGTCCCAAAAATTATTTTATAATTTTCCCCTTGGGTTTAGGGCTGCTAACGGCCTTCCCCGTCACTTCCCCTTCGGGTTACTCATCACTGGGGTTTCGGCTCATTTAACCGTAGTGTATTTCATTTCTAAAAAATTTTCCTTGATTTTTATGAGCATTATTTAGTTTCTTTATAACTACCCACTTTAGTCTAATTATAATTTCAAACATTCTAGCTGCCCGGACCAACATTGGTCAACGAAATAATAGATTGTACGGACTAACTAAAGTGAGGATGTTACAGTATCAACTCCAAAATATTTTCAGCCCTTAGCCCTTATCCAACAAAGGGTGATCTAGTCATTTTGCCCTGAATGAAAGATTCACAAGTTGGAGTAAGCTCAAAGCCTAATGAGGAAAGAATCCCCATTTTCTCCAGTTTTGCAATCTTATCTTCTCCAACATGACATAACCTTAAGTACCAAATATATTTTGAACTTGAGTTGATTTTCACCATGGCATTGCATTCATTTAGATCACTTGCATTCATTTTGTGTTTGTCATTATTATCCAAATAATAAAGACCATCATTCATATAACCCGAACTAACATATTTATTTCCAAATTAAATATTGCAAACATCATCTACGAACTGAAATTCATAGCTATTTCTAGTCAAACTAGATATAGAAATGATGTTCTTAAAAGTATTAGGTACATATAAAATATTATCCAAACACAAAACATGTCCAGACATATAAAAATATTTAGATCCTATGGCTAAAGATTCAACAGTTGAGCCATTGCCAATCCGGACTCTAACATCTCGAGAACGCAAGCTGCTACTATTTGCTAGTTCCTGCATATCATAAGAAATGTGAGAACTGGCACCAGTATCTAAAACCCAAGCTGTAGATGAACTATCAGTATCATCAAAATCTAAATAACAAGATATGGACATACCTTCCGAAGGTCTATCCTTCTTATCCTTCAAAGAAGCAAGATACTCTGGCCAGTTCCTTTTCCAATGCCCATCCTTCTAGCAGTGGAAACACTTTCCTTTGCCTCCATCAGCTTTGGTCTTCCCTTTCTGTTTAGCTATTTTCTTGGAAGGACCAGGAATCTTAGGTTTCTTTTTCTTGTTACCCTTCTTCTTGTTGGACTTTTCAGCAGAAGAAGATACAATCAAAGCTACCTCTTTTCCTTTATTGCTGGGCATATTCTTTTGGGCAATAACCAGCATGTTGAGTAAACCAACCAAGGTGCATTCCTGTTTAGTCATATGAAAATTTGTCACAAAATTCCCAAAAGACTCAGGAAGGGACTGAAGGATCAAATCTGTCTACAGTTGGAAATCCATGTTGAAGTCAAGATGTTCCAACTGCTCAATCAGCCGAATCATCTTGTGGACATGATCCCCAACATTCTGTCCCTTAGACATCCTCATGCGGAATAGCTGTCTAGATATCTCATACCTAGCATTCCTATTGTGCTCATCATACAACTCTTGTAGGTGAAAGAGGATCTCACTCGCACTCTGCATGTTCTTATGCTGCTTCTGTAACTCATTACACATGGAAGCAAGCATGTAACACTTAGCTCTTATATCATGCTCCTTCCACTTGTCCAAAGTTTCATGTTCATCTTGTGTGGCCTCTGGAGGTAAGGGACCAGGAACATTTGCGTCTAGAACATATCCTATATGTTCTAGGTTCAGGACAAGTTTCAAATTTCTTAGCCAATCAAACAGATTAGGTCCTGTCAACCTATTGCCATCAAGCATGCTTGCAAGGATATTGGATGGTGGTGGTTGTTCTGTGCTCACTATCATCAAAAAACTAACTACAGAAAATAACCAGATTAATTAGTAAAGATATCATGTAATTAACCAAAATAATTATGGTCTTTTAATCAAATTGGTCCTCCCACTAACTTAGCGAATCCTACACTTCCAAAGTAGAAAACGGAAATCCTAGTTGGATGGATTTCTATTCGGTGATTGAATTCTTATAACTCTATTGATCATCCTCAGGTACATCCATTATTGGAATTACAATAAACTATAAGTGAGCAACTCCTTGCCCATCACATCTCATGTCAGGTTTAATCCTTTACCTAGCCCCTAATACTCAAAATCTCAGGTACATCCATTATTGACTTATCTTGCATTAGTTAAGTTGATACCATTGAGCCGGTAATTATGCAAATAATTTTAATGTCCTCAAGTACATCCAATATTGGCCACCTAACCATTTACATATTTACAATATCTTATGCTTAACAATTATTCTTAAGAAAATCTCTTAAATTAATTGCATCTTATGCAAGTATTTAAACTTTCTTAAAATAATTGCCTCAATGGAGGGCCCATGTTATAATTACTTTAATTATATCATTTCCAACTTAATCATTTGTTTGTAAGATTTTATAGTCATCCTAATTACTATTAAGGTCTCACTTTGCACATTATCCATTTAGCATGCAGATATCATATACTTGCATACATTCACATACATCTCATGCATTCATGGATAAACAGTAAATATGGTATGATCATGGACTTTCTAAGGGATTCAATTCTGAGCCACCAAGAATTGAATCAAGGCATTCCTAGGTGCATTTCATTCATTCATTTTACAAGAGTTACTGAAAGAGTACATAATAAACACTTAATCTTGAATTTCTCCCACTGGTCCCACCAATGTTCTTGACCTCCTTGATCTTCTTGCAATCCAATTACATAGTAATCCTTGGCATACCAAGGCGAATTTACAAGAACTAAATGAATGAAATTACAACCCAATAATTATTGCAACCTTAATAATACATGCCCAAAATAAATTAAAATAAATTAATTAATTTATAACCCAAAAGAAACATAAAAGAAATAAATCTAATCACATTGGTCTTTTATAGTCCATGATCATCCATCATGCATATCACTATTTAACAATTAAATAAAACATACATACTTAAATTAAATTGAATATCTCATATTCAACTTAAAAATCCAGATTTGAATATGATTCAAACAAATTTAAAAATTCAGATTTGAATCACATTCAAACAACCTTAAAAATTCAGATTTGAATCACAATCAAACAATTTTTAAAAATCAGATTTGAATCACATTCAAACAATTTTTAAAAATTCAAATTTGAATATGATTCAAACAACTTTAAAAATTCAGATTTGAATCACATTCAAACAACTTTTAAAATTCATATTTGAATCACATTCAAACAATTTTTAAAATTATGATTTGAATCATAATTTAATTGTGTGATTAAAACTCTAATTAAACAATTTAATTAGACATAGGATGAGCTTTTAGATCATACAATAATTGCAAATTAAAAAGCCAAACCTTGCGCACACCATTGGAGGCCACAAAGTGTGCGCACCAATGGTGTTGGTCACCAAGCCGCCACCTTTCATTGCAGCCAGCAATGGATCTGTCATCTAATGATCATACCACATAATTAAATCATATAATCAAAAATCTAAATGGCAATTATAGTGGCTCTGATACCAATTGAAGGAGCTGAAGCATGAAAAACACAAGTTTATATTATTGAATTCAAAATTTTTTTCACCTAGGGTCACATGCATCATGCAATATTCATTTTTATCTATTTGATTTCAATGATAAACAACATATTAAACCTCTTTTAATATGTCTTTGGATTTGTATATGCCATTTAAGATTTTAGAATTAATCAGATTAATTTTAGAACTTTAAAATAGATCAAAACAAGTGCACTAACCTCTTGATACAATGCAGTGTGTTTGGCATCTTTGGGATGTGTCTTTAGGATACCAGATGTTGTCCCTCTAGCTTGTCCATATCAAGATCACCTATGGCAGCCCTTGAACAGCTTCTAAAGCTTTTTTCCTATGAATTAGAAAATTAAGTTTTGCCTTTTGAGAGATTAGAGATGTAAATATAACACTAGAAACAATTTCTAGTATTTTTAATTCAAGAGATTGTTTGCTAATCTCTTTGAATTGATGAGAGATGAAGAAGAAGAGAAGGGAGAGGTCTCCAAGGTGGTGGCACAAAGAGAAAGGTAGTAGTTTATTCTTTTTTCTTTTCATAATAACACTTATATAGCTAGGTCACCACTTAAAACCCTTGCCACATGTCACCTTCTGATTGGCTCTAGGTTTAATTGACCCAATCACATTGTGCCAAGTGTCAAACCTATATTTAATCTTAATTTTAATCATCTTACATGATTAAAAGATATTTGGCAACCTTATGTGTAGTGCCATGTGTCACCATCTCATGGTGCCACATATCACCTTGTAAAATGACCAAAATATTCCTGTGTCTTAATTTTGAGTTCTCAACCCAAAATAATTATTTCTCTTATTCTAATCAACTTATATCAAACATAAATTAATTAATTAATCTCTATTAATTTATTTCCCATTAATTAAATTCATATTTAAATACTTTAAATATAAATTTAACTTATACTATACATCCAATAACCTAGATTTGGTTTCAAGCCATGCTAGGGACTTTGCAATCTAATTGCAAACCAAACCTATTTAATTAATCAATTAAACTCTTTAATTAATTGATTAAATCATATTTAATTTGGTGATTACTTGTGTATGTATGTGACTTACTAGGCTCATCACTAATTGGCAATGAGACATGATATCAACTCTTAATATTATCAGAACTCTTTCTTACCACAAATGATTTCTCTAAATCATTTTATGCACCTCATAGACCATGGTTAACACCTAGCATAGCATGCCATAGCCACCCAATCAGTAATAAGGTTTACCTTAAATGAACCTATAATCATATGTTACCATGCACTAGAATCTCTCTGTTACAAAATTCCAACTCAAGCTGGAGTCATGGTTTATGTCAATCCCCATTTGCTATGAATATTATATTCTCTTTTAATTCCAGTTCTTGATTAAAAGATTTTTCTTATTAGAAACTCTTTTCTGATTAAATCTATCTGTCCTGGCCAGGAACTTGAAACATCAAGAATAATTAAATGAACATAGGATTTTATCCCTATTTACTTAGAGGAACAGATTCCATCTTGATCAATACCTACCTCCATATATAACTAGTAGGAGCCAGCACATGTCCATATACCCATACACAGTATAAGTATTAAAGTAGTATCAAACTCAAACCACCTATATACAAGGTAACTGTGCTATCTCAGGTCTAAAGATTATATGCACTGATATGATTTATGACAATACATTGACAAGAGTAAACTCCATGTGCTTGTCATAAATGTCACTGGTTCGACCTACTTATTATGTATAAGTGCCTATCATGTTTGTTATATGGTATGAGACTCACCATTCCATCTTATTTATATCTCATATAAATAACTTGGGAACAAACATGAATATAATCTTTCTAGATAAGTCATGTCCTTATTGTGAAGTATCCTCGATTCTGAACCTATTTATGATACTTTGTACTAGAAATACTGTCACTCATATTCTTAACAACTTAAGAATAGAATTTCTAACAAAATATCAATGGACCTTTTCTGTTACACATAAACATATTGATGCGTCCCAACCGCAAGTGCACGGGTCGTACAAATAGTATAGAAAAATATCGATCCCACGAGGAGTCGTGTTAATGATTGAATTTTTGATATAAAAGTTGACTAAATCGAAGTATCTATGAAATTAAAGAAGTGAATTGATGAGTAATGGAGCGTAAAATCTATATGTGCAAAATCAATATTCTATTTAACAATGTATTGCGTTAAACTAAAATTGCATCAAATTGAAATAAGCGAGTTCAAATTTGGTAATATTGAAAATGGCAAGTAATTAAATTCAATTGAAAATTAACAATGGTAAAAAGGTGATTCCGGAGTTCGGGATTTCATATTCGAGCTATTTTGGGATTTTAAATTGGTTATCCAATCTTATGAAACTAATGGGTTTTAAGGAGATTAATTCTTAAATCCTTTGAATTCCCTTTCGAGTGAGACAAAGAGTGCCTTAATCAAACTAATCCTACTTTCGTGGAGTTAGAATTAATTAAGACCCATTAAGTTCTTTAATTAATCTGTGAATCCTCTTAATCCTTAGCCTATTTCTAGGTCTAAGTTAATTAAGTCCAATTTCTCGATTATCTATCACAAGGCCTTCTCCTTTCGGTGCTTCAACCATGGATTAAGAACATCACTTAATGGGATCCTACACTAAGCATGTCATTAAGCATACAAGAAATGAATAAAACTCATTAAGACCACAAAATATGGATTACCCAATCAAGATCCACAAAATATCTCAAATATTACAACCCTTACTCCAGAATCAAAAGTAAACTACTCACTATCCATAATGCTTACAAGATATGATGAGTTTAAATGGAAATAAAGCTTTAATCTAAGCTAAGAAGTAAGGAATTAAACACTAGAAATGTAGAAAAGTGTAAAGAAAGAAAGAAATCTGCAAATCTTAGTTGAAAATGGTGTGGAAGGTGAAGATGGCTCTTCAAATTCTGCTCAGCCCCTCTCCTTTTCTTCTTTGCTCCTTGTCTCCCTTTAAAATGGGAAAATGAGACTATTTATAGCATTTTTCTGACATGGAGCCCTAAAATGGTATGTTCTAGGAGGAATTATTTGAGGGAATCTCCTGCCAGCTCATTAATGAACTCTTCATGGGACTGCATAAGTGGACTGCATAAGTTATGCAGTCCCTTATGCGATTTACTGGTTCAGGTCACTTATGCGAAGCTGCATGACTTGGTGCATAGGTTATGCACAATCCCGTGAAGGTGCATAAGGGAGGCGAGAATGTGCATAAGCTATGCAGTCTCCTTATGCACATTTCGGCTGGTTCTGGAACAGTGATCTTTCTCCTTATGCAGATCTGCATAGCTTATGCGGCAAGTTATGCACAGTTTGGTCAATGCATATTTCAGCTTGAAAACCTGTTTTTGACATCTTTTGGCTGTAGGAGACACTCCTCAATGGCAAAATTCTCTTCAGTCCTTCAAAAACACCATTTTTCCTATAAAACAAAGTAAAAATTACAAATTAATGCAAAATTGACAACTATGAAAAACTAACTAATTTACTAATGAAATTTGCTAAAGATAACTAATAATAGAATAAAATGGCTATAAAATTAGACCTAAATGACTATGCAAAATGTATGCATCAAATACCCCCAAACTCAAGCTTTTGCTTGTCCTCAAGCAAACTTTAAAATGTGGTGCAAAGTTTTTAGGGGTGCCTTATCCAAAGAGTTATGAAAATTACCAATTGAAGTAACTTAACACACCTTCAGCCATACCAGCAATCCATATACCCATCCTTCAAAATGCAAAGAATTTAATGCTTATCCAAGCTTTCACCGCTTAGCCATCAAGTCAATTATCATTCAAAATCTCCAAACCAACCAATCAAAAGAGAGGGTCATGCTCAAAAGGAGTTCTAGAACAATCAATAGTCAAAGTGTCTCTATATGGAATGATGGAATTGAATGAATGAATGAATAGTTTTCCAATCCCATAGGCAAATTCCCCACTCCTATCTCCACTAATGTAGCAAGTACTTTCAAGTGATCAAAGGTCTTTTTAGGGATGTAATGGGGCCATGGGGTTCAAAATGAGGCTAAGAAGAAGAATGGGTAAAAAGTATTCAAAGCATGAGAATATGTTGCAATTTTGAAACATAAGGTACACTTTATTATATATTTTTTTTTCTTTTTTATATGGGAGAGAGAAATACACAATGAGGATTGTCAAGTGCTAGCATAGTTTACAAAACACATAAAAATGGAGGGACATTTTTGATACTTTAACTTGTATTTTGCATTTTCTTTTGATGATTGTCCCTAACATTGCCACCCCCAAACTCATTTCTTTTAATACTTTGGGTGGATTTCTTTCATTTTGAATGGCAATAGTGAAAAGCACATATACTAGCACTTTTACAAGATGACAAGCACTTCTTCTCCCTTTTATTGTATTTTTTTCTTTTTTTTATTTTTTTATTTTTTTATTTATTATTTTTTTTATGTACCTAATATTATGAATAATTATCCTCATGAAAAGGGTTGGAGTGTTTGGTTCATTGGCTAGGTAGCAATAAGGGTTTCAAGAAAAATTAGGAATAAAAAGGTTCAAAGGGGTTTGCAAGGGTTAATTTTAATTAGGAAAAAGGCCAAAGGTTTAAAATGAGAAGGTTTAATCAAAGAATGCCTAATCATCTCTATTTTCAAGTATAAGCTGGTATTTCGCCTTGAAAGGTTTAGAAAATTTGTTCTAGGATTGGTGAGACATCATTTGACTACCTTATATCCAATAACTCCCTCTAAACACTTCCACCTCCAAATGACTAGTTGGGTGGCTTTTTGGCTAAGAAGATATAGGCAAGGGATAGACACTTCAAAACCTTGCACCTTTTAGGAAACCTTCAATCCACAAACCCGACTAAAAGGTGAGTCAAATCACTCTCATAGGCACATTTTCAATACTCAAGGGATTTGGCAAAAGATTTTAATGCATGGTGCATGATTCCTAAAATGAGTAATGCATGAACTAAATGGAGGAAATCTATTTGTATGTTTGTGTGCAATGTGATGTATAATGTGTGTGTATGTGTGTGTGTGTAGGGATGTATATGTAAAATATTTACAATATATGTAAATGAAATGGAATGAGATGCTCCTATACTCAAAATGTGAAAAATAAAGCTAAAATCAAAATGTGCACCCCCAAACTCAAAATTGGACATTGTCCTCAATGTCTCATGCAATGTATTATCAAAAGTCAAAGCAAATAGTAATTACCAGGAATTGTAAAGATTAAGAGCAAAAAGAAAGAGTTACCTGGTATGTAGCAGATGAGAATTCAAGATAAAGGGATGCATAAGAAACTGCATAGGTCATGCAGAGTTAAGAGCTGTCCAGAGTATGTGCATAGGTAAGGTGCATAAGCCATGCGGTGCTGCATAAGAGGCAATATATGTTGCATAGGCTATGCAGGACAGTTGCATAAGGGGAATACAACTGCATGCGATTCTGCGATAGCGTAAAGAGTTGCACAGGCTGGGCAAAACAATTGCATGAGGAAATGCATAGCCTGTGCAGTGTATACAAAAGCTGCTGCATGGGAATTGGCAAGGGAAACGTACAACCAGCAGTAGAAGTATTGAAATATATACAGAATATGGTCAAATATGTACAAAAGGGCATTAAGTGCAATGAAAATTAAAGAAGACTAATGTAATAGCTATTCAATAAAACTTCAAGAAAAACAGAATGTAAAACAAACTAATTCAGAACTAACAAACATAATCCAAAACAAACTATAAATGTTTGAACATATGTACAAAGGAAAAGTCCTACAAGTTGGAACAAAAGTAAAACAAACACTAATCGAGTTCTATTGTCTTGCCCTTGTCCAAGGATGTTGCTAAGGGGCTTGTGGCTGCTGCAGGCTGTCGAAAAGATGGTGCTGGAGGAGGTGATGGAGGTGGGGGTGGCATGCCCAAAAAGATCATGAGTTGCTTCACCAACTCCTTCAGTTCTTTCTATTTGTCACTGGTTTCCATGACAAGGTCAAATAGTTGATCATGACGATCCTTGAGTGTATCAAGACCAGTGTCAAGCTTCCTATCCACAAAGAATATATCATCACTAAGCCTTTCAAGATAGGTGAATAAGGCTTTAGTGTTGAATGCAGGAGGTGCTGTGGATGAGGAAGGTTCAGCTGTAGGAGGTATGGGCTGATCAGAGGCTGCTGGGATGTCCTGTGTAGGCTGAGGGGGTGGGGTAGGTGTAGTATGGTCTTTGTGGGGTGGTGTGAAAGGTTGGGTTTCTGGTTGTGCAATAGGCTCAGTTTCTGCTGCAGGGTGGACAGTATCAAAACATGACAGATTGAACCCTGTTTTGGTTAAGTGTGCAGTATCAAAATATGAAGTGTCCTCGAGTGCTGGTATTGAGTGCTCTGCAGGATTAAAACCAAAATGCTTGGCTATGACAGTGATAAGCCCACCCAAAACAATGTCACCTATGGATTTGGTGGCAATATGCAGCACATGTTCACAAAAGAAGTAACCAGGAGATACCTTAACTTTGTGAAATGCACACCATAACATAAATAGTTCAGATTTTCCCACAGCACCAGAACTAGTCCCTCTGCCCAATATGGTGCTAGCCATCAGCCTATGAATAAACCTAAGTGCAGGGTCAAGGATTTGGGATGTTTTGGATCTTCCAGCAGAGAAAGTTTGAGGTTGATTTGTTATGATTCTCCAAAATTGGGCAGGATTCCAAATGCCCTTGTTGGCTACCTCTACTCCAGTATGTGGTACTCTAAATAACCCATCAATTGCAAAACCAAAAATGCTATGAAATTGGTCTAATGACAGTTCTCTATTTTGCCCCAAGCATCTAAATTTCATAATTGGCTTATGGTCTACATCATGCAAATTGAGGGTAACAGAGAATGAAGAAATAAACTCCAAAACTAGAATTGGATAAACTACCTCTTGCTTATGCACAAATTCTGTCCAACCCATACCATCAAGAAATGTAACTACATTGTCAAATAAGCCAAGAGATTGTAAAGCATCAGCAGATATATACCTAGTGGGTTGTACCTTCCTATCCTTAAGGCGCTTAAAAGTTGTTTTTTGAATTGTATCAGGGAGAGGCCAGGGTAGCTTTGATACAAATGAGGTTGCCGAAATTGTCTTTTTGCTGGAAGAGGGTGTAGAGGCTGGAGCTTTTGGCTTTTTGGGAGACGGTTCCGACAATGGGGTGGGTGGGTCTTTGCGTTTGGACAGAGGGGGAGCAAAGGACATTGGTCGCACAGATTTGGACCGGATTTTGCATTTGTATGTGGTTGGGGGAGGTGGTGGGGGTGTCGTTTGTGGTGGAGGATTGGAAGTGGGGTGTATCGATGACAATGGAGAGACTTCGAGAGGAGAGGCGGAGCGGGAATGTGGGGGGAATCCATTGCCGATGGAGAAGAGATAGGGGGAAATGAAAATGTAGGGGGGAATTTAGGGTTTTCGTGATGAGAGTGCTAGTGGAGAAGATGGGAGAGAGACGGCGAGAATGCCGGAAGGAATGGAGGTTGAAGGGTGGTCGTGGGGTGAAGAGTTGGGAAGTGGAGGTGGGAAGTTTTGTTTGCCGAAAATGAATTTGAATCGGGTTTGTAAGAGACTGCATAAGGGGAAAATGATTTATGCATAACCTGTGCACTCTTTTGTACATGTTTCAGAATGATTTAAACTTCAGAGAAATGGCTTATGCACAAGTGCATAGGTCATGCACTGTCCTTATGCATGTTTCGGTGACCCTTGAAATGTTGAGGAGCGAAGTCATGCGGGAGTGCATAAGTTATGCACTCCCCTTATGCATCTCTCGGCAGAAGTGGTTTTTCAGAAAATTGGGTCATGCAGAAGTGCATAGGTCATGCACTCTGCTCATGCACTGTTCGGCAATTTTTGGAATTTTGGTTGGTGGTCATGCAGATGTGCATAAGCTATGCACTTTGCTTATGCACATGCACTCTGCGGTGGGTTTTGAAATTCAGAATCTTTGGTTATGCAGAAGTGCATAGGCTATGCACATTGCTTATGCAGGTCTCGGCAACTTTTGGAATTTTCTGATTTCTGGTTATGCAGAAGTGCATAGGTTATGCACTCTGCTTATGCACCCCTCGGCAAGTTTGATTTTTCTGGGTTTCTGGTCATGCAGAAGTGCATAGGTTATGCACTCTGCTTATGCACCCCTCGGCAAAGTTTGGAAATTCAGAGTTTTGGTTATGCAGAAGTGCATAACTTATGCACCTTCCTTATGCAAGCTTTGGCAGAGAGAGAAAATGAAGAATTTGAGGTTATGCAAATGTGCATAGGTCATGCACTCTGCTTATGCAAGTTTCTGGAGATGTGAAATTTGACAAAATTAGGCTATGCAGAGTTGCATAAGCTATGCACTTTCCTTATGCACTTGCAATAAAGGTGAAAAATGGCAAGAATTATGGTTATGCAGGATTGCATAAGCTATGCAGTTGCTTATGCACAATTTAACAAGATCAAGAATGCAATAGAACATGGATTGCAAGTGTGAAAAATACCCTAGAATGAGAAAATATAATTCCATGAAGCATAAACCATGAGAATTTTTCACCAAAAACACATCAATATATACAAAGTTCATCAAAAATGCATCACACAGGCATGTAGACATTGATCCTACAAAAAAAAAAAAAAAAAACTTTTGAGAGCTATGCCATTTTGACTCAAATTCTGTAAATCAACATTCAGCACATAAAACTCCATAAAAATCTGCATAAAGTTGCATCTAACCACAAATGAGAAATGAAATCTCCAAGATTTGCCAAGAAAATACAGCATTTCTACTTTGAATTCTACAACCCAAATAAGCTCAAAACTGCAAAAATAACTCACTTACCACCATATTAACATTATAAGCACAAGTATTAAAAAGTTACACACCCAACCTCACCAAAAGCACAAGTCATTAGCTGCAGACACTCTTTTTGCTGCAGAATGTACTTTTCCTCTGCATAAACCAGATTGCAGCCTCAGACAGTTATGCAAAGAAACTAATCGATTTTGGGAAAATTTGAAGGACAAAATTTTCAAGTTAAGAATCACTTCCCCATCAGTTTACCAGCCTTTCTTCATTGAATTACATCTACAAGGGACAAGATTTAACAATGTCAAAAATTTAATTTGGGGAGATTTAAGATAAAAACAAAATTAATGAAAATGAAAGTAAATCAACAAAAGCAAAATAAAAGGACTTGGGATGCCTCCCAAGAGGGCTATTTTATAGTCCTTAGCTGGACTCTTCATGAATTTCACTGAAAAGAGGTGAGGGATTGGAGAGCTTGTAACAGTTTGCTCCTTTTATTGGGTCTCCAGTTATGTAATGCTTCAATCTATGCCCGTTGACCTTAAAATTCCCAGATTTTTCACTCCAAATTTCAATTGCTCCATAAGGGAAAACCTTAGAAATTCTATATGGACCAGTCCATCTTGACTTGAGTTTTCCAGGGAACAATTTCAATCTTGAGTTGAACAACAAAACTGAATCACCTTCTTTGAATTCCTTTTTCCTCAGATGCTTATCATGCCAAACTTTAGTTCTTTCTTTGTAAATACGGGCACTTTTATAAGCATCCATCCTTAATTCCTCAAGCTCATTAAGTTGTAACAACCTTTTTTTACCAGCTTGCTTAAGATCAAAATTCAAGGTCTGAATGGCCCAATATGCTCTATGTTCTAGCTCCACAGGTAAATGACAAGACTTACCATACACCAACCTAAAGGGAGTAGTTCCTATAGGGGTTTTGTAGGCAGTCCTATATGCCCATAAAGCATCATCTAGTTTGATAGACCAATCTTTCCGAGAATTGTTCACTATTTTCTCCAAAATATGCTTGAGCTCTCTGTTAGAAATTTCAACTTGTCCTGAAGTTTGAGGATGGTATGGGGTAGCTATCTTGTGCACTACACCATACTTTTTCATTAAGCTCTCAAATTGCTTATTACAAAAATGGGAACCCCCATCACTAATTATAGCCCTAGGAGCTCCAAATCTGCTCAAGACAAATTTCTTCAAGAATTTCACTACCACTCTAGCATCATTAGTTGGAGTTGCAATAGCTTCCACCCACTTTGACACATAGTCAACCCCAACTAAGATGTATCTGTTACCATATGAAGGAGGGAATGGCCCCATAAAATCTATTCCCCAAACATCAAATAATTCCACTTCAAGAATATTATTTAGGGGCATTTGATCTCTTTTTGACAAATTTCCACTCCTTTGACATTTATCACAATCCAACGCAAATTTCCTCACATCCTTAAAATGATTTGGCCAAAAGAAACCAGCTTGCAAAATTTTACTAGCTGTCTTAGAGATGCCAAAATGACCTCCATAATCAGAAGCATGGCAATGATGCAAAATACTCTGTACCTCCTCTTCAGGAATACATCTTCTAATTAGACCATCACAACATCTCCTAAAGAGTAAAGGATCATCCCATCTATAAAACTTCACCTCATGCAAAAACTTTTTCTTTTGTTGCCATGTCATACCTAGAGGTGAAACTCCACAAGATAGATAATTCACAAAGTCTGCATACCAAGGTAGTTTAGCAACAAGAGAGAAAAGTTGTTCATCCAAGAAAAACTCATCAATAGGGATTTCATCCAATTCTTCACCATCCAATTTCAACCTACTAAGATTGTCAGCAACTACATTTTCAGCTCCTTTCTTATCTCTAATCTCCAAATCAAATTCTTGTAACATCAGAATCCACCTAATAAGCCTAGGTTTGGCCTCGTTTTTACGGAGCAAATACCTGATGGCTGCATGATCTGAAAATATAACCACCTTTGAGTCAACAATGTAAGGTCTGAACTTTTCCAGTGCAAAGACAATTGCCAAAAATTCCTTTTCAGTTGTTGCATAATTAGTTTGAGCCTCATCCAGTGTTCTACTAGCATAATAAATAGCATAAGCCTTTTTGTCCTTTCTTTGACCAAGAACAGCCCCAATTGCATAGTTGCTAGCATCACACATAATTTCAAAAGGTAGGCTCCAATCAGGTGGTTGCATGATTGGTGCAGTGATAAGAGCTTGCTTCAACCTGCAAAAGGCATCCAAACACTCTTGGTCAAATACAAATGGTGTATCATTACTTAACAAATACAAATTAGACAAAGGTTTAGCTATTTTAGAAAAATCCTTAATAAAGCGTCTGTAGAACCCGGCGTGTCCTAGGAAACTTCGAATTCCCTTGACATTGGTAGGAGGAGCCATCTTCTCTATCACTTCAACTTTGGCTTTATCAACCTCTATTCCTCTATTAGACACTAAATGTCCAAGCACTATCCCTTCCTGAACCATAAAATGACACTTTTCCCAGTTTAACACAAGGTCAGTATCTGCACATCGCTGCAAAATTTTAGAAAGGTTAGCCAAGCATATATCAAATGAAGATCCATAAACAGAAAAATCGTCCATAAAAACCTCCATTATGTCTTCAATGAAATCTGAGAAGATTGCCATCATGCACCTTTGAAAAGTGGCTGGTGCATTACACAACCCAAATGGCATCCTTCTATAAGCAAAGGTTCCATATGGACAAGTAAAAGTGGTTTTCTCTTGATCATTTGGATGGATAGGGATTTGAAAAAAACCTGAATATCCATCTAAATAGCAAAAGTAAGAATGCCTAGCTAGTCTTTCCAACATCTGATCAATGAAGGGAAGCGGAAAGTGATCTTTTCTAGTGGCAACATTTAATTTTCTGTAATCTATGCACATTCGCCAACTAGTCACTGTTCTAGTGGGAATTAATTCATTATTTTCATTTTTGACAACTGTCATTCCACCTTTTTTTGGAACAACATGTACTGGGCTCACCCAAGTACTGTCTGAGATAGGGTAAATGATCCCTGCATCAAGCAACTTCAAAATTTCCTTTTTAACAACTTCTTTCATATTTGGGTTCAACCTCCTCTGATGTTCAATAGATGGTTTACAATTTTCTTCCAAACTGATTCTATGCATACAAAAGTGTGGGCTTATTCCCTTAATGTCATCTATGGTGTATCCCAAAACTTTCCTAAATTGTCTCAACACTCTTAACAACTTATCAGCCTCTAAAGTACTCAAATTTGCATTTACAATTACTGGATAAGTGTTATTAGTGCCAAGAAATTCATACCTGAGCTGAGAAGGAAGTTGCTTAAGTTCTACCTTAGGTGCATCTTCTTCCTTGAATGATAGTTGCTTAAATTCGACTTTTTCCTTTTGTGTGAGTTGAAAAACTGGAGCAGAAGTGAATGGTGGACTTCCCTCTAAGTGTTGAGCATATGCAGCTACATGAGGGTTGTCATAATCTATGCCTCCTCCATGAACCAAACAATTTTCGAGTGGATCTTCTGGATATTTCTTTCTGAAGTGTTCTTCAACCAGCTCATCAATGATATCAACTCTCAAGCAAGTATCAGCTTCAGAATGATGCTTTTTCATAGTGTTATTAATATTGAAAACCAATTGCTCTTCACCAACTCTAAGAGTAAGCTTTTCTCCCTTAACATCAATCAATGCTCCTGCTGTAGCTAGAAAGGGTCTCCCCAAGATAATTGGAATATTAGAATCTTCCTCCATGTCCAAGATGACAAAGTCAACAGGTATATAGAACTTTCCAACCTTCAGAGGCACATTCTCCAAAATCCCTTCAGGATACTTGATTGTTCTGTCAGCTAACTGAAGAGAAATGTGGGTTGGCTTTAGATCTCCCATGTTGAGCTTCTCATAGATGGAAAGGGGCATAAGGCTAACACTAGCCCCTAAATCACATAGAGCTTTTGTAGAACAAGACTCTCCAATGTGGCATGGAATTGAAAAACTCCCTGGATCCTTAAGCTTTGGAGGAAGTTTCCTTTGGAGGATAGCACTACATTCTTCTGTCAAAGCTACGCCATCATCTTCAAGTTTCCTCTTGTTTGAGAGAATTTCTTTCAAGAATTTTGCATAAGAGGGCATTTGTGAAAGAGCATCAACAAAAGGCACATTTATGTAAAGTTTCTTCAAAACCTCTAAGAACTTCCCAAATTGCCTATCAAGCTTGGCTTTGTGAAATCTTTGTGGAAAGGGAAGCTGTGACTTGTAGGGTTCAGGAGGTATATATTTCTCTTCTTTTTCTTCAAATTTCTCCTTACATTTTTCTGCACTCTCTTGTTTTTCACTCTCATCAGTCCCTTTTTCATTTTCTCTCTTCTCACTGTTTTCACTCTTCTCATCATTTATAACTTTTCCACTTCTTAAAGTAATAGCTTGACACTGCTCTCTTGGATTTTCTGGTTGACTTGGAAGCTTTCCAAAAGATTTGGCACTTGAGGAGGATGCTTGTTGTGCAATCTGGTTTTCCAAAGATTACATTGTGTGTTTGCATCTGTTCCAGCCTTGCTTTCACCTCTCTCATCTCCTCATCATGCTTATTTTGGTTAGCAAGTATCTGTTGCAATAAAGCTTCAGTGGTGGAATTTCGTTCTTGCTGTTTTGGTGGAGGGTTCATATTTTTCTGCTGAAAATTGGGCAGTGGTTGTCTATTTTGCTGATATGGAACTTGACTCTGCTGTTGTGGTTGAAAATTCTGATTTTGAACTTGATTTTGCTGATTTCCCCATGAAAAGTTGGGATGATTCCTCCAATTTGGATTGTAAGTTTGAGAGTAAGGATTCCCCATTTGCTTGTTTCCATAATTACCAACATATGCTGCTTGTTCTCCATAGTCTACTCCACAGCTGGTAGTTTCCTCTGCATAAGCCACTTGTTGTGAACTTCCAGCTGATGATGATGAACTAACCAACATACTCAAATCTTCCATCTTCTTAGCAAGGACATTTGTAAGTGCATCAAACTTTGCATTAATCATGTTGAATGGATCAAGATCATACATTCCAGCAGCTTGCCTTTTCTGAGTTGGAGCTGGTCCTCTTGGACTACTCCAAAGATGAGTATTCTTTGCAATTTTCTCCAATAGCTCATAAGCTTCATCTTCATGCTTAATAATAAATTCTCCTCCTGTTTGAGCATCAATAATTCCTCTGATTGCAGGAGTGACATTTGTGTAAAAATTCTGATTTATCATCCATTTTGGAATGGCATGATGTGGGCATAATCTCTCTAATTCCTTCCATCTCATCCATGACTCATAGAGAGTTTCATCTTCTCTTGGTCTGAAAGCTGTCATTTGATTCCTCAGCTCTTGAGTTTTTCCAGGTGGAAAATATTGTGCAAGAAATGCATCAGTGAGTTGCTCCCAATTTGTAATGGAGTTGTGAGGTAAAGAATCAAGCCAATCCAATGCTCTATCTTTCAAAGAGAATGGAAATAGCTTCAATCTTGCTGCATCATCAGACACTCCAGGTTGTTTTTGCATGTCGCAAATCATAGCAAACTTCTTCAGGTGTGTGTGTGGATTTTCAGAAGGATGTCCTCCGAATTGAGAATTTTGAATCATTTGAAGAACTCCAAAATCTATCTTGTAACTATTTGCATCAATCCTTGGTCTTGCTATGCTCTCCCTCAAGTCATCAAAATGAGGAAAAGCATGATCCATCATACTTCCCCTAGGCACGTTTGCATTAACAACTTCTTCCCCTTGGGCTTCATTTTCATTGTTTTGACCATTTCCAGCATTACCAACACCAATTCTAATTCTTTCATCAGCCATGTCTGCTTCTAATTCAGTCTCTCTCAAAGCTTCCTTCCTTCTTCTGGTTTCTTTCTTGTTGGCCTTACAAAATTTCTCTATTTCAGGATTGAACAATAAGGATGTATCACTTGAGCTTCTAGCTCTTCTCATAAAAGATTAAAAGTACCTGAAAAAGAACAAACAAACACAAAATGAAAAGATAACAAAGATAAAACTAAAAACAACTAAAATGATCAAGAATTCAATCTTAAACAAACAACTCCCCGGCAACAGCGCCAAAAACTTGATGCGTCCCAACCGCAAGTGCACGGGTCGTACAAGTAGTATAGAAAAATATCGATCCCACGAGGAGTCGTGTTAATGATTGAATTTTTGATATAAAAGTTAACTAAATCGAAGTATCTATGAAATTAAAGAAGTGAATTGATGAGTAATGGAGCGTAAAATCTATATGTGCAAAATCAATATTCTATTTAACAATGTATTGCGTTAAACTAAAATTGCATCAAATTGAAATAAGCGAGTTCAAATTTGGCAATATTGAAAATGGCAAGCAATTAAATTCAATTGAAAATTAACAATGGTAAAAAGGTGATTCCGGAGTTCGGGATTTCATATTCGAGCTATTTTGGGATTTTAAATTGGTTATCCAATCTTATGAAACTAATGGGTTTTAAGGAGATTAATTCTTAAATCCTTTGAATTCCCTTTCGAGTGAGACAAAGAGTGCCTTAATCAAACTAATCCTACTTTCGTGGAGTTAGAATTAATTAAGACCCATTAAGTTCTTTAATTAATCTGTGAATCCTCTTAATCCTTAGCCTATTTCTAGGTCTAAGTTAATTAAGTCCAATTTCTCGATTATCTATCACAAGGCCTTCTCCTTTCGGTCCTTCAACTATGGATTAAGAACATCACTTAATGGGATCCTACACTAAGCATGTCATTAAGCATACAAGAAATGAATAAAACTCATTAAGACCACAAAATATGGATTACCCAATCAAGATCCACAAAATATCTCAAATATTACAACCCTTACTCCAGAATCAAAAGTAAACTACTCACTATCCATAATGCTTACAAGATATGATGAGTTTATATGGAAATAAAGCTTTAATCTAAGCTAAGAAGTAAGGAATTAAACACTAGAAATGTAGAAAAGTGTAAAGAAAGAAAGAAATCTGCAAATCTTAGTTGAAAATGGTGTGGAAGATGAAGATGGCTCTTCAAATTCTGCTCAGCCCCTCTCCTTTTCTTCTTTGCTCCTTGTCTCCCCTTTAAAATGGGAAAATGAGACTATTTATAGCATTTTTCTGACATGGAGCCCTAAAATGGTATGTTCTAGGAGGAATTATTTGAGGGAATCTCCTGCCAGCTCATTAATGAACTCTTCATGGGACTGCATAAGTGGACTGCATAAGTTATGCAGTCCCTTATGCAGTTTTCGGCTGGTTCTGGGTCACTTATGCGAAGCTGCATGACTTGGTGCATAGGTTATTGTTAGTAGTATGCCCTAGAGCATATCATTTAGTATGTATCTTGTACATATTTTTAATAAAAAAAGGCATTTCCACTTTTCCGTTTACATAATATATTTATGTGTAATAGAAAAGGTCCATTGATATTTTGTTAGAAATATTATTCTTAAGTTGTTAAGAATATGAGTGACAATATTTCTAGCACAAAGTATCATAAATAGGTTCACAATCGAGGATACTTCATAATAAGGACATGACTTATCCAGAAAGATTGTATTCATGTTTGTTCCCAAGTTATTTATATGAGATGTAAATAAGATGGAATGGTGAGTCTCATGCCATATAACAAACATGATAGGCACTTATAAATGATAAGTAGGCCGAACCAGTGACACTTATGACAAGCACATGGAGTTTACTCTTGTCAATGTTTTGTCATAAATCATATCAGTGCATATAATCTTTAGACCTGAGATAGCACAGTTATCTTGTATATAGGTAGTTTGAGTTTGATACTGCTTTCATACTTGTACTATGTATGGGTATATGGGCATGTGTTGGCTCCTGCTAGTTATATATGGAGGTAGGTGTTGATCAAGAAGGAATCTGTTCCTCTAAGTAAATAGAGATAAAATCCTATGTTCATTTAATTGTTCTTGATGTTTTCAAGTTCCTGGCCAGGACAGATAGATTTATTCAGAAAAGAGTTTCTGATGAGAAAAATCTTTTAATCAAGAACTGGAATTAAAAGAGAACATAATATTCATAGCAAATGGAGTTTGACATAAACCATGACTCCAGCTTGAGTTGGGATTTTGTAACAGAGAGATTCTAGTGCATGGTAACATATGATTATAGGTTCATTTAAGGTAAATCTTATTACTAATTGGGTGGCCATGGCATGCTATGCTAGGTGTTAACCATGGTCTATGAGGTTCATAAAATGATTTAGAGAAATCATTTATGGTAAGAAAGAGTTCTGATGATATTAAGAGTTGATATCATGTCTCATTGCCAATTAGTGATGAGCCTAGTAAGTCACACACGTACACAAGTTATCACCTAATTAAATATGATTTAATTAATTAATTAAAGAGTTTAATTGATTAATTAAATAGGTTTGGTTTGCAATTAGATTGCAAAGTCCCTAGCATGACTTGAAACCAAATCTAGATTATTGGATGTATAATATAAGTTAAATTTATATTTAAAGTGTTTAAATATGAATTTAATTGATGAGAAATTAATTAATAGAGATTAATTAATTAATTTATATTTGATATAAATTAATTAGAAGAAGAAAAATAATTATTTTGGGTTGAGAACTCAAAATTAAGACACAGGGGCATTTTGGTCATTTTGCAGTGTGACACGTGGCACCATGAGATGGTGACACATGGCATAACACATAAGCTTGCCAAATATTTTTAATCATGTAAGATGATTAAAATCAAGATTAAATATAGGTTTGACACTTGGCACAATTTGATTGGGTCACTTAAACCTAGAGCTAATCAAAAGGTGACATGTGGCTAGGGTTTAATGTGTTAACCTAGCTATTTAAGTGGGGTTATGAAAAGAAAACACAACCAGCAGCCTCTCCTCTCATATGTCACGCCACTTTGAGCCTCTCCAGCCATTCTTCTTCATCTCTCATCAATTCAAAGAGATTAGCCATCAATCTCTTGAATTAAGAACACTAGAAATTGTTTCTAGTGTCCTGTTTGCATCTCTAATCTCTTAAAAGGCAGAACTTGAATTTCTAATTAATAGAAAAGGCTTTAGAAGCTGTTCAAGGACTGCCATAGGTGTTCTTGGTGTGGACAAGCTAGAGGGACAACATCTGGTGTCCTGAAGACGAATCTCAAAGGCGCAGACACGCTGCAGCACATCAAGAGGTTAGTGTAATCGTTCTTGATTTAATCTAGGGTTCTAAAATTAATCTGATTAATTTTAAAATCTTAAATGGCAAATACAGATCCAAAAACATATTAAAAGAGTTTTAATATGTTGTTTATCATTGAAATCAAATAGAAAAAAATAAATCTTGCATGATGCATGTGACCCTAGGTGAAAATTTTTGAATTCAATGGTATAATCTTGTGTTTTTCACGCTTCCGTTCCTTCAATTGGTATCAGAGCCACTATATTTGCCATTTAGATTGTTGATTATATAATTTAATTGTGTGTTTGATCATGAGATCAAGAGATTCATTGCTGGTTGGATCATGAGATGTGGCGTCACACATGGAGAAGCCACCATTGGTGGCGGCAACAATGGTTCCATGGGTGATTCAAGGTTTGGCTTTTAATTCTGCAATTGTTGTATGATCTAAGGCCTATTCTTTGACTAATTAAAGTGTTTAATTAGTTGTTTTAATCACACAATTAAATTATGATTCAAATCAGAATTTTAAAAAATGTTTGAATGTGATTCAAATCTGAATTTTAAAAGTTGTTTGAATGAGATTCAAATCTGAATTTTTAAAGTTGTTTGAATCATATTTAAATCTGATTTTTTAAAATTGATTCAATAAAATTTAGATCTGATTTTTTAAAAAATATTTGAATGTGATTCAAATCTGATTTTTTAAAAAATGTTTGAATGTGATTCAAATCTGAATTTTTGAAGTTGTTTGAATGTGATTCAAATCTGAATTTTTAAATTTGTTTGAATGAGATTCAAATCTGAATTTTTAAATTTATTTGAATCATATTCAAATCTGAAATTTTAAGTTGAATATGAGATATTCAATTTAATTTAAGAATGTATGTTTTATTTAATTGTTAAATAGTGATATGCATGATGGATGATCATGGACTATAAAAGACCAATGTGATTGGATTTATTTCTTTTATGTTTCTTTGGGATTGTAAATTAATTAATTTATTTTAATTTATTTTGGGCATGTATTATTAAGTTTGTAATATTTTTGGGTTGTAATTTCATTTATTTAAGTTCTTGTAAATTCGCCTTGGTATGCCAAGGATTACTATGTAATATTGGATTGCAAGAAGTTCAAGGAGGTCAAGAGCATTGGTGGGACCAGTGGGAGGAATTCAATATCAAGTGTTGATTATGTACTCCTTCAGCAACTCTTGTAAAATGAATGAATGAAATGCACCTAGGAATGCCCTGATTCAATTCTTGGTGGCTCATTATTGAATCCCTTAGAAAGTCCATGATCATACCATATTTACTGCTTATCCATGAATGCATGAGATGTATGGGAATGTATGCAATTATATGATATATGCATGCTAAATGGATAATGTACAAAGTGAGACCTTAATAGTAATTAGGTTGGCTATAAAATCTTCCAAACAAATGATTAAGTTGGAAATGCTATAATTAAAGTAATTATAACATAAGCCCTCCATTGGGGCAATTATTTTAAGAAATTTTAAATAGTTGCATGAGATGCAATTAATTTAAGAGATTTTCTTAAGAATAATTGTTAAGCATGAGATGTTGTAAATATGTAAATGGTTTGGTGGCCAATATTGGATGTACCTGAGGACATTAAAATTATTTGCATAATTACTGGCTCAATGGGATCAACTTAACTAATGCAAGATAAGTCAATATTGGATGTACCTGAGATTTTGAGCATTAGGGGCTAGTAAAGGATTGAACCTCACATGAGATGTGATGGGCAAGGAGTTGCTCACTTATAGTTTATTGTAATTCCAATAATGGATGTACCTGAGGATGATCAATAGAATTATAAGAATTCAATCACCCACTAGAAATCCATCCAACTAGGATTTCCGTTTTCTACTTTGGAAGTGTAGGATTCGCTAAGTTAGTGGGAGGACCAATTTGATTAAAAGACCATAATCATTTTGGTTAATTACATGATACATTTATTAATTAATCTGGTTATTTTCTGCAGTTAATTTTCTGATAAAAATGAGCACAAAACAACCACCACCATCCAATATCCTTGAAAGAATACTTGATCACAACAGTTGACAGGACCTAATCATGCGATTGGCTAAGAAATTTGAAACTTGTCCTGAACCTTGAACATATAGGATATGTTCTAGATTCAAATGTTCCTGGTCCCTTACCTCCAGAGGCCACATAAGAGGAACATGATACTTTGGACAAGTGGAAGGAGCATGATATGAGAGCTAAGTGTTACATGCTTGCTTCCATGAGTAATGAGTTACAGAAGCAACATGAGAACATGCAGAGTGCTAGTGAGATCCTCCTTCACCTACAAGAGTTATATGGTGAGCACAGCAGGAATGCTAGGTATGAGATATCTAGACAGTTATTCCGTATGAGGATGTCTGAGGGACAGAATGTTGGGGATCATGTCCACAAGATGATTCGGCTGATTGAGCAGTTAGAACATCTTGACTTCAACATGGATTTCCATCTACAAACGGATTTGATCCTTCAGTCCCTTCCTGAGTCTTTTGGGAATTTTGTGACAAATTTCCATATGACTAAACAGGAATGCACCTTAGCTGAATTACTCAACATGCTGGTTATTGCCCAAAAGAATATGCTGGGCAATAAAGGAAAAGAGGTAGCTTTGGTTGCATCTTCTTCTGCTGGAAAGTCCAATAAGAAGAAGGGCAATAAGAAAAAGAAACCTCAGATTCCTGGTCCTTCCAAGAAAATAGCTAAACAGAAAAGGAAGACCAAAGCTGACAAAGGCAAAGGAAAGTGTTTCCACTGCCAACAGGAAAGTGTTTCCATTGCCAGTAAGAAAGTGTTTCCACTGGCCAGAGTATAGCAATCTAAATGAATGCAATGCCATGGTAAAAACCAACTCAAGTTCAAAATATATTTGGCACTTAAGGTTATGTCATGTTGCAGAAGATAGGATTGCAAAATTGGAGAAAATGGGGATTCTATCCTCATTGGGCTCTGAGCCTACTCCAACTTGTGAATCTTGCCTTCAAGGCAAAATGACTAGATCACCCTTTGTTGGACAAGGGCTAAGAGCTGAAAATATTTTGGAACTAATACATAGTGATGTATGTGGTCCGTTTAAAGAAATGGCTAGAGGGGGTTTTCATTATTTTATTAACTTTACTGATGATAAATCAAGGTTTGGGTATTTGTATTTGATGAAATACAAACATGAATCCTTTGAAAAGTTTGAAGAATTTAAGTCTGAAGTAGAAAATCAAACAGGAAAAAATATTAAAGCTCTTCGATCAGATCGTGGAGGTGAATATTTGAGTATTGAATTTGATGAATACTTTAGAGAGCATGGCATTGTTTCTCAGCTGACTCCTCCAGGAACGCCACAGCTGAATGGTGTATCTGAAAGGAGAAATCGTACCCTATTGGATATGGTACGTAGTATGATGAGCTATACTGATATGCCAATCACCTTTTGGGGATTTGCATTAGAATCAGCTTTATATATTCTGAATAGGATTCCATCAAAATTAGTTTCTTCCACACCTTATGAGATATGGCATGGAAGAAAACCAAGTCTTAAGCATGTTAAGATTTGAGGTTGTCCAGCTTATATCAAAAAGCTGAACACTGATAAATTGGAGACCAAATTAGAAAAAGGTCAATTTGTTGGATATCCAAAAGATAGTTTTGGATATTATTTTTATTTGCCTACTTCACAAAAGGTTGTGATAAGTAGAGATGCCACATTTCTTGAACAACAGTTTGTTCAAGAAGGAGGCAAAGGAAGGCAAATAGAGTTAGAATTGGAGAATTCTGACCAACCAATAGATCAGATGGATATAGATCCATCTAGTCAACCTATACCCATTGATGAAACATCTACAACTGTTCCTCGTAGAACAACCAGGGTATCTCACCCACCAGTGAGATATGGTTTTCTTCATGAAGAAGAACAAGAGTTGTCTACTCATGAAGAAGTAGATCATGGAGATGATCCACTTACCTATGAAGAAGCTATATCAGATATAGACTCTTCAAAATGGATTGATGCTATGAAATCCGAGATTGATTCCATGTATAAGAATCAAGTTTGGGATCTTGTTGACCCACCTGAAGGTATTATACCTATAGGGAACAAATGGGCTTTCAAGAAGAAAATTAGTTTTGATGGAAAGGTAGAGACCTATAAGGCAAGGCTAGTAGCGAAAGGGTTTCGCCAAAGGCAAGGAATAGACTATGAGGAGACTTTCTCGCCTGTTGCCATGCTTAAATCAATTCGGATTTTATTAGCAATAGCTGCATACTATGATTATGAGATTTGGCAGATGGATGTCAAAACAGCTTTTCTCAATGGATACATTGAAGAAAACATTTTCATGGAACAACCTAAGGGATTTGAATCCCAAGATGGTTCCAAGGTATGCAAGCTAAAGCGATCCATTTATGGGTTGAAACAAGCTTCGAGGAGTTGGAACATCCATTTTGATGAAACCATTAAATCTTTTGGTTTTATCAAAAATGAGGATGAGCCATGTGTATATAAGAAGGTTAGTGACAGTGCTATCACTTTCCTTGTCTTATATGTGGATGACATACTGTTGATGGGTAATGATACAGGTATGTTGACGACTATAAAGGTATGGTTGTCAAATACATTCTCCATGAAAGACTTAGGGGAGGCAACCTATATTCTTGGGATTCGCATCTATAGAGATAGAGCGAAAAGAATAATTGGTTTATCCCAAAGTCTATACCTGGAAAAGGTGTTAAAGAGGTTTAACATGCTTGATTCTAAGAGAGGATTGTTACCAGTGAGACATGGTATCCACCTTTCTAAAGAGATGTCTCCAAAGACACCTGAAGAAAGAGATAAGATGGCCAGGATTCCATATGCTTCGGCTATTGGAAGTTTAATGTATGCAATGTTGTGTACTAGGCCGGATATCGCATATGCTGTTAGTTTGACTAGCAGGTATCAATCCAATCCAGGTTTGGAACACTGGATAACTGTCAAGAATATTCTTAAGTACTTGAGAAGAACTAAGGATTTATTCTTGATTTATGGAGGTGGAGACTTGCAATTGGATGGTTATACTGATTCTGATTTCCAATCAGATATCGATGATAGAAAGTCTACCTCTGGATATGTGTTCATTTGTAATAGAGGTGCAGTCAGTTGGAAGAGTTCCAAATGGATCACGACTGCAGATTCCACTACAGAGGCTGAGTATATTCTTTGCATCGAATCTTTGCAAAGGAAGCTGTTTGGATAAAGAAGTTCGTTACAGAACTTACATTAGTTCCTTCCATTGAGTCAGCAGTTCCACTACACTGTGATAATAATGGAGCAGTCATACAGGTTAAGGAACTAAGGTCTCACCAAAATCCAAACACATAGAAAGGCACTACCACATTATCAGACATATAGTTGGGCAAAGGCGATATAGCCATGCAGAAAAATAACATCAGCTGAAAATTCAGCTGATTCATTCACTAAGCCTTTGTCACAAGCTCAGTTAGACTGACATCTTGAGAAGATGGGTCTAAGATATTGTAATGAATGGCTCTAGTGCTAGTGGGAGATTGTTAGTAGTATGCCCTAGAGCATATCATTTAGTATGTATCTTGTACATATTTTTAATAATAAAAGGCATTTCCACTTTTCCGTTTACATAATATATTTATGTGTAATAGAAAAGGTCCATTGATATTTTGTTAGAAATATTATTCTTAAGTTGTTAAGAATATGAGTGACAATATTTCTAGCACAAAGTATCATAAATAGGTTCACAATCGAGGATACTTCATAATAAGGACATGACTTATCCAGAAAGATTGTATTCATGTTTGTTCCCAAGTTATTTATATGAGATGTAAATAAGATGGAATGGTGAGTCTCATGCCATATAACAAACATGATAGGCACTTATAAATGATAAGTAGGTCGAACTAGGTGACACTTATGACAAGCACATGGAGTTTACTCTTGTCAATGTTTTGTCATAAATCATATCGATGCATATAATCTTTAGACACGAGATAGCACAGTTATCTTGTATATAGGTAGTTTGAGTTTGATATCGCTTTCATACTTGTACTATGTATGGGTATATGGGCATGTGTTGGCTCTGCTAGTTATATATGGAGGTAGGTGTTGATCAAGAAGGAATCTGTTCCTCTAAGTAAATAGAGATAAAATCCTATGTTCATTTAATTGTTCTTGATGTTTTCAAGTTCTGGCAGACAGATAGATTTATTCGAAAAGAGTTTACGATGAGAAAAATCTTTTAATCAAGAACTGGAATTAAAAGAGAACATAATATCCATAGCAAATGGAGTTTGACATAAACCATGACTCCAGCTTGAGTTGGGATTTTGTAACAGAGAGATTCTAGTGCATGGTAACATATGATTATAGGTTCATTTAAGGTAAATCTTATTACTAATTGGGTGGCCATGGCATGCTATGCTAGGTGTTAACCATGGTCTATGAGGTTCATAAAATGATTTAGAGAAATCATTTATGGTAAGAAAGAGTTCTGATGATATTAAGAGTTGATATCATGTCTCATTGCCAATTAGTGATGAGCCTAGTAAGTCACACACGTACACAAGTTATCACCTAATTAAATATGATTTAATTAATTAATTAAAGAGTTTAATTGATTAATTAAATAGGTTTGGTTTGCAATTAGATTGCAAAGTCCCTAGCATGACTTGAAACCAAATCTAGATTATTGGATGTATAATATAAGTTAAATTTATATTTAAAGTGTTTAAATATGAATTTAATTGATGAGAAATTAATTAATAGAGATTAATTAATTAATTTATATTTGATATAAATTAATTAGAAGAAGAAAAATAATTATTTTGGGTTGAGAACTCAAAATTAAGACACAGGGGCATTTTGGTCATTTTGCAGTGTGACACGTGGCACCATGAGATGGTGACACATGGCATAACACATAAGCTTGCCAAATATTTTTAATCATGTAAGATGATTAAAATCAAGATTAAATATAGGTTTGACACTTGGCACAATTTGATTGGGTCACTTAAACCTAGAGCTAATCAAAAGGTGACATGTGGCTAGGGTTTAATGTGTTAACCTAGCTATTTAAGTGGGGTTATGAAAAGAAAACACAACCAGCAGCCTCTCCTCTCATATGTCACGCCACTTTGAGCCTCTCCAGCCATTCTTCTTCATCTCTCATCAATTCAAAGAGATTAGCCATCAATCTCTTGAATTAAGAACACTAGAAATTGTTTCTAGTGTCCTGTTTGCATCTCTAATCTCTTAAAAGGCAGAACTTGAATTTCTAATTAATAGAAAAGGCTTTAGAAGCTGTTCAAGGGCTGCCATAGGTGTTCTTGGTGTGGACAAGCTAGAGGGACAACATCCGTGTCCTCAAGACGAATCTCAAAGGCGCAGCTGCAAAGACATCAAGAGGTTAGTGTAATCGTTCTTGATTTAATCTAGGGTTCTAAAATTAATCTGATTAATTTTAAAATCTTAAATGGCAAATACAGATCCAAAAACATATTAAAAGAGTTTTAATATGTTGTTTATCATTGAAATCAAATAGAAAAAAATAAATCTTGCATGATGCATGTGACCCTAGGTGAAAATTTTTGAATTCAATGGTATAATCTTGTGTTTTTCACGCTTCCGTTCCTTCAGTTATGCACAATCCCGTGAAGGTGCATAAGGGAGGCGAGAATGTGCATAAGCTATGTAGTCTCCTTATGCACATTTCGGCTGGTTCTGGAACAGTGATCTTTCTCCTTATGCAGATCTGCATAGCTTATGCGGCAAGTTATGCACAGTTTGGTCAATGCATATTTCAGCTTGAAAACTTGTTTTTGACATCTTTTGGCTGTAGGAGACACTCCTCAATGGAAAAATTCTCTTCAGTCCTTCAAAAACACCATTTTTCCTACAAAACAAAGTAAAAATTACAAATTAATGCAAAATTGACAACTATGAAAAACTAACTAATTTACTAATGAAATTAGCTAAAGATAACTAATAATAGAATAAAATGGCTATAAAATTAGACCTAAATGACTATGCAAAATGTATGCATCACATATTATGTAAATGGAAAAGTGAAAATGCCTTTTATTAACAAAACATGTGCAAGATAAATACTAAATGATATGTTCTAGGGCATACTACTAACAAATACCGCCAAACTCAAACTTTTGCTTGTCCTCAAGCAAAACAAAACTCTGTTTTAAAGCACATTTCAGGGGATACTTAGGAATACAACCATCAATTTAATAAGCATAGAATTGAACTCCTCCAACCTTCATACCAACTCCTCTCTTTCAAGGCATAAGGGTTCTAATAGCTGCCTGTTTAGAATTTTCACCTTCTTTTATGGTGTTTCGACTAATTATTCCTTTTTACAAGACCATTAATAAGCCACAAATACCCTATTTTATCAGGATAGAATTTAGAAACACTAACTCCCCCAAATTTGCCTCTTTTGGGAGTAATTGTGGAGAAGTAATTGAATTCCAACTACATAGGTATATCTCAATTCTCTATCTCCACTAATATAGCATGTACTTTTAAAAGATCAAAAGGGTTGTAATGGGGCTAAGGAATAATAACTTGGCTGCCAATGAAAGGTCTTTAGGGAATGCAAATGTGAGGATAGCGTGTATGCATAAAATACTGACTTTGTATTGAGAGGAAGGGCTTTTGGCTTTTTACAGTGCTAAGCATGCTTCCATGATACTTATCTAGGACTTCTTTTCTTTTCTCTTTTCCTTTCTTTTTATGTTTCTTTTGTCCTTTCCCTCAAACTTATTGCTTTTACTGGTTTGGAAAGGCAAGTTTTTCTTTGATTTCAATTGCACACTTGCACTCTTTCTTGAGTATTACATCCTCTTTTCATTTCTCTTATGCATATTGCTTCCTCAAATGGGCTAGGTAAATAACATGGGTAATCAATAAATTCTAAAGGATAAACATAGGCTTCAAGTTGGCTACAAGGGATATACATTTTAATTAGGGATGGCTAAGGCTTAGTGAGGCTGTATCAATGAATGCCTTAATCATTTCTTCATCAAGCATACACTCGGATTTTTCCTTGATAGGTCCAAGAGATATGTTCTAGAGCTAGTGAGGCAGTTTTTAGGTTTGCTTGTATTTCAAAAATTGTTATCCTAATTTTACAAGTTCAATGTGATAAATTAATAGTTATGAAGAGGTTTAACTAGTCTAGTTCCATTAAAGAAATTAGTTTCTTTACAAACAACATGTTAGAATCCCTTTTTGCTTATCTAGATACGTTCATTCCTCTATCCCGTGGAGTCCAATTATTAGCTTACTAAAATTTGGTTATAGTGCTAAGTTTCATAATTTAAAATCCAAAATTTTTCAAAAATTCTTAAAAACTTTTTAATACACAAGAATAATGTAGCTGAATTTAAACAATGCAATGATGTGCATGTAATGATATGCAAATGCAATTGTATCCCCCCCCAAACTCAAACCAGACATTGTCCTCAATGTTATCATAATGTGCAAAATTAAAGCAATCGTATAAAAATTTAAGGAATCATATTTTTTATTAAGCATGGAAAATTTTTGAACATAAAGCAAATAAAAGAGACCTATGGCTGCAAGTTAGGACTAGGGCATGTAATATATTACAATAAAGAACATATCCTATAGTCCTAGCTCTAAAAATCCTCTAATGATGATGATGGTGATGCTGGTGATCTTGGCTCCTCTTCCTCCTCATCCAGTTTGTCCATTAGCATGTCCAGCTTGTTGTGTGCTTCCTGGAGGCTGTCCTCGATAGCTCGCATCCTGCCATATATTGTGGTCTCCATGCGCTGCAGGTATGCAAGGACTGGGTCTGTCGGTGGTGGTGTGTATGGAGGCATTCGAAAAGGGGACTCTTCGAACATTCACTCTTGCCTTTCTTCTTGAGGTTGCGAAGTTTCGCCGGGTCCTTCTCTTCCTTCGTCTCTCCGAAGAATAGTGTTTCCTTCGGCATCCACTGTCACACCTTACGCCTCTGTAAGGCATAACATGATCCCGTAGAATACCTAATGAACTACCGAACTTCACCTACCGATAACTCATTAAGTACCCTACTAGGGATTTTAAAACAATTTTCTTACTTTTATAAGTGGTGAGCATTTCTAAATAGATATCAAATCATTTATTCAAAGTTTTAAAACTAGTAAAATTTTTGTCCCATTTTATTTTTCCGCAAATTTTATAGAAATTTCGATAAAGTGTCATCTGTACTTTGAGAAAATAGTTCTTCAAATTCCTGTAAAAAGCACTTCCAATAATTTGTCTCAACAACTTCTTCAATTTTACAACCATCCCAATCAATTTCAATATCACTTGTCAATTTTCAAAAATTCAAATTAAATTCAAATATCATCCAAAATATTACTAATTAATTTCATTCAAATAAAAACAAAATACTTTCATTCATATTTAATTAAATGTAAAATAATTTATACACATCATACTAAAAATTTACATTAGGAAAATCCAAACTAAAATTTATTACAAACTTTATACGAACTGCTCAAGACTAGTTTTACATGTCCATACCTTTACATACATTACATACATCAAAATAAATTTTTACAGTCAGGGTATAAAATATACCCGATAGACTTCAGAGTAGGTAGCTCCTCTGTCCCCAGTAGCTCACTCTGCTATTCTTCTAGTCTCTATATCTGCGACAGTAATAATAGCCATCACTGAGTACTAGGACTCAGTGGTGTACAATATACTAAAATAAACTTTATGCGGAATTTAAATCACATTTATTCAAAATTTAATTTTAACATGAGCAATACATTCAAAACATGACTTATGAAATTTTAGTCCAAACAATTTTATTTCAAAAGTCTCAAAACACATTTCATAAAAACACACAGTTATATCATGCCATTCGAAACAAATATAATCGCAATAGCCAGAGGCTAAGGAGAAGTCACATCACAAGGCTAGCTAGCCCAAATATATGGGAACCCATTCTTTTCCTTCTTGTACTGGCACACACCTCAACACTTTAGCCAGAGAAGGAATCAAAATTCGAAACTCATTTCCCCCACTAGTCATGCTAGTGAGGTGTTCGAATATATGGTCATGACACTGTGGTTTCAAAACTTATCTTGATAATTTACTAAACATTTATGCCATCTCAAATATACACAAATAACTTTTAACAATTTAAATCAAAACCATAATAAATATTTCATCATAATGATGTCACAATTCAATATTTCAATTTATTCAAAACAATATGCAGAAGAAAATTTACAGAAATTCTACGTTGTGCACAAACCTTATACGAGTCACCTCTTGGCCTTGACTCGATCCCTCGAGTTCTTTCCCGGTATTCTTTTCCACTGAAACACATAGTTTCATAGTGTTTCAGTGTCATAACTTATCATAAATCCAAAATAAATTCAAATTCACTTATACCTAGCCTTAATATGCTAAACTTGATGTTCTTTAAAATTTGTGTTTTGGGGTTACTATTCACGATACTATTCAAGTCAATTTGTTAACTTTCTAAAGCTTAATAGGTATGGGAACTCCAACTATCCTCACATACCACATTTTGGTCACCAATTTTGTTGGTTTTGGTTGTTTTCTCAAACTCTAAGTCTTTTAGGCAAAATTGCAAATTTTCAGTTTTGGTGTCTTAAGTTGCACTGTTTCATTGGTCATTTTTCTGTTAAATTTTGGCTAAGTTTTCTTCATAGAAATTGTTCCTTATTGTCTTAACTTTATTCTCCTTTTTGAATCACTCCATTTGGAGTTTTGTAGCTCAAGTTATAGCCATTTGAATCATGCCTGCCAGATTGGACTTAACCCAGATTTTCTGGGCACCAAATTGGTTATGGCAGTTTTAGATCACCAAATTTGGGTGGCTAAATGACTTGGTTAAGGGCATAATTTCGGTTTGTGTTCTTCATTAAAGATTTAGGTCTATATCTCAGCTTTCTACTGGTAAAATATCAGGTCATTTAGACCTTCTTAGCCCAAGTTATAACCAAATGAACAAACACACTGTTCATTTGGTCATTTTTGTATAGGTCAGATTGCCTAATCCGAATTTGGTCAATTTATTCACTAGGTTTTAGTCACTTTTTGGGCATGATTCCTGAATGAAAAATGTTCCATTTTGTGTCTATTTTCATTCTCAATTGGTCTAACACCAATTGGGCTTGTAAATTTTTAGTTTTTGTCCCTGAAAGGGACCTTGGTCTTGCTGTCTACAGCATGACCCTAAGCAATCCGAATTTGCATTTTGTTCCAACATTTCTAACATACTCCAATTGGTCACAAATGACCATTTCTTAGCTCAAACCAAGTCCAACACACCATTTAACCCATCCTCACATTTTTGTCTTCCAAACCCTAGGTGCTAAAACCCTAATTTTCATGTTTACTCCATTCATGCAATTAAACTATATAAACCTCTACTACACCTTCAATCAAGCTTGCCTACCTTTTTAATTGTGTCAAAATCCATCAATTTCAAGTTATCTCTAAGCTAGCCGAATTTCACTATATTCCTCAATATGTTGTTTTTATTTTATTTTCATCAATACTAGTTCACTTCAAGTGCAAGTTCATGAATATAAGGAGAATTGAGGGGATTCTTGACTAACCTTTAAGGAAGTATTCCCAAAGCTTTAATTCTTCCACTTTCTTCTTCCTTTCTATTCACAAGATGCTTACCAAGTTCCAAGAACAAAATCTACTTAAGGGAGTTAAGGCATGTATAGAATAAAATCAAGCTTTTAAAAGCTTGAAATGGTTGTTAATGGTGGAAAGAGATGGAAGAGAGAGATGGGAGTGATGGGGCGGCAATATGGATGAGGAAGAAGAACTTTTATTTTT
Organism: Hevea brasiliensis; assembly: GCF_030052815.1. Lineage (NCBI taxonomy): Eukaryota > Viridiplantae > Streptophyta > Magnoliopsida > Malpighiales > Euphorbiaceae > Hevea > Hevea brasiliensis. The sequence continues at coordinate 50,570,916 of NC_079494.1, forward strand.
TTTTTCTTTCTTTTCTTTTCTTTTTTATGTCTTTAGGAAGACCACAAATTTAAATTAAATAAATTTTAATTATAATAATTATTGCATCATGCATGAGGTCATGCATGATGTCATCACTTTTTACTTTTCCTTTTTCTTTTTTTTATTAGTTCTTTAATTTAATTCCCGATTCTGAAATTTTCTTTTCTCCGATTTTATTTGACAGTTAGGTCAGGAGTTAGCTCTCGGGGTCAATTGACCAAATTGCCCCTCGCCGGTTCGACCCGATTTGAAAATAATTCAATATTTCTTTCGGATTCCTGACCTAATTATTTAACTGGCTTAACAATTCTTTTTCGTGATTTTCTCTTTTCCACTGTGTTCACAATAGTCCTAAGGACCGCAGTGTCACATTTTATGATTTGAAATTTGAGTTTAAATCGACTTCGCAGTGCTTCCCGAGAAGGTCAATGATCACTGTGACTCTCAGCTCTTTTAACTTCTTATATTCTGTTTTTCTTATTTATACTTAACTAATTGACAATTACTAATTATTTGTGTTCATGTCTTATCTAATTGTCTTAAGTGTGATTCTAATCCTCTTAATTGTCCGGACTAACACCGATTATCAGAATAGTGAAAAATACCAAGCTATGCAATTAGGGGTGTTACAATTCTCCCCCCTTAAAATAAATTTCGTCTCAATCTCTAAACAGCTGTGGGTGCTATTTCCTCATGTCCTCCTCTCTTTCCCAAGTAGCCTCCTAGCTTGAATGATGGTTCCACAGCACTTTCACTAATGGTATCTGCTTGTTCCGTGGCTGCTTTACCTCATAAGCCAGAATCTCTATGGGTTCTTCCTCATATGTGAGGTCTAGATTCACTTCAATCTCTTCTATTGGTAGTACATGAGATAAGTCTAATCGATACCTCGTCAACATAAACACATGAAAGACATTATGCATCTTTTCCAACTTTGGAGGTAGTGCCAAACGATATGCCAAAGGACCCACTCTTTCCAGATGTCACACTTTACCCCTCTGTAAGGCATAATATGATCCCGTAGAATACCTAATGAACTACCGAACTTCACCTACCGATAACTCATTAAGTACCCTACAAGGGATTTTAAAATAATTTTCTTACTTTTATAAGTGGTGAGCATATTCTAGCAGGTATTAAAATCATTTAATTAAGGTTGAAAACTAGTTAAAATTTTTGGCCCATTTTATTTTTCCGCAATTTTTATAGAAATTTCGACAGAGTGCCGTCTGTATATTGAGAAAACAGTTCTTCAAATACCTGAAAAAACACTTTCAATAATTTGTCTCAATAACTTCTTCAAATTCCAAAACCATCCCAACCAATTTCAACATCATTTATCAATTTCCAAAAATTCAAATCCACAATTTCCAATATTCAACAATTATCAAAATACCATTAATCAATTTCATTCAATTTAAAACAAAAAACTTCCATTCATATTTCATTAAAGATAAAACAATTTATATATACCTCCTTACAAAAATTTACATTAAAAGAAATTCAAACTAAAATTTATTACAAACTTTATACAAGCTGTTCAAGACTAATTTTACATGTCCATACATTTACATGCATTACATACATCAAAATAAATTTTTACAATCAGGGTATAAAATATACCTGATAGACTTCCGAGTAGGTAGCTCCTCTGTCCTCAGCAGCTTAATCTGCTGCTCCTCTAGTCTCTATATCTGCGACAGCAATAACAGCTGTCGCTGACTGCTAGGACTCAGTGGTGCACAACATACTAAAATAATCTTTATGCAGAATTCAAATCACATTTATTCAAAAATTGGACTGAACATGAGAATTAAATACAAAACATGAATTATGAGATTTTAATCCAAACAAGTTCATTTCGAAGTCTCAAAACCAATTTCATAAAACCCACAGTTACATCATGCCATTCGAAACAAATATAATCTCAATAGCTAGAGGCTAAGGAGAAGTCACATCACAAGGCTAGCTAGCTCAAATATATGGATATCCATTCAATTTCTTCTTCTACTGGCATACACCTCAACACTTCAGCCAGAGAAGGAATCAAAATTCGAAACTGATTACCCCCACTAGTCATGCTAGTGAGGTGTTCAAATATATGGTCATGGCACTGTGGTTTCAAAACTTATCTTAACAATTTACTAAACATTGCCATTTTAAATATACACAAATAACTTTCAACAATTTAAATCAAAAGCATAATAAATATTTCATCACAATGATGTCACAATTCAATATTTCAAATTATTCAAAACAATATGCAGAAGAGAATTTATAGAAATTCTACGTTGTGCACAAACCTTATGTGGGTCGCCTTTTGGCCTTGACTCGACACCTAGGGTTCCTTTCCGGTATTCTTTTCCATTGAAACACACAGTTTCACAGTGTTTTAGTATCATAACTTAGCATAAATCAAAAAATAAATTTAAATTCACTTTTACCTAACTTTAATGTGCTAAACTTGACGTTCTTTAAAATTTGTGTTTTGAGTTACTATTCACGACACTATTTAAGTCAATTTGTTGACTTTCTAAGGCTTAATAGGTATGGGAATTCCAACTTCACCCACATACCACATTTTGGTAACTAAATTTATTGGTTTTGGTTGTTTACTCAAATTCTAAGTATTTTAGGCAAATTTGCAAATTTTCGGTTTTGGTATCTTAAGTTGCACTGTCCTATTGGTCATTCTTCTGTTAGAATTTGGCAAAACTTTCTTCATAGAAAATGTTCCCTATTGTCTTAACTTTATTCTCCTTTTTGAATCACTCCATTTGGAGTTTTGTAGCTCAAGTTATAGCTATTTGAATCATGGCTGCCGAATTGGACTTAACCCAGATTTTCTGGGCAAATTCTGGTTCTGGCAGTTTTAGGTCACCAAATTTGGGTGGCCAAATAACTTGGTTAATGGCATAATTTGGATTTTTGTTCTTCATGAAAGTTTTAGGTCTATATCTCTGCTGTCTACTGGTAAAATTTCAGGTCATTTAGATCTACCTAGCACAAGTTATGGCCAAATGAACAAACACTGTTCATTTGGTCATTTTTGTACAGGTCAGACTACAAAAATTCGAATTTCGTCAATTTGTTCACTAGGTTTTGGTCACTTTTTGGCCATGATTCCTAAATGAAAAATGTGTCATTTTGTGTCTATTTTCATTCTCAATTGGCCTCATACCAATTGGACTTGTAAATTTTCAGTTTTGGTCCCTCAAAGGGTACCTTGGTCCTGCTGCCTGCAGCTTAACCACTTTCAGTCCGAATTTAAACTTACTTCTAACATTTCCAACACATCTCAATTGGTCACAATTGACCATTTTTCATCTCAAACAAGATCAAACACAACATTTGACCAATTCTCACATTTTTGGCTCCTAAACCCTAGGTCTCCAAAACCCTAGTTCACCAATTTGTTGCATTTAGCTAATTCAAAGCATATAACCATAATCATTTAACTCCTTGATGTTCATATTCACCTCTACTTCAATCAAACCATGCAAATCATACCCCCACACATGCTGGCCGAATTTCCCTTTAGTCCTCCTAAGATATTTTCTTTTCATTTTAAATGAATTTCTAAGTTTATTCAACTATAAACATAATTAAATCAACTAACAAATCAAGTTTAGCTTACTAACCTTATATAGAATTTTTCCACCTCTCTAAACTTCTTCTTTCTTTTTCTGTTTGTTGTAAATCTCCTTATCAAGGTCTAGTTACAAGATTTAGTGATGGAGGGTAAGGTTTCTATGGTGGGAATTAGGGTTTTTTCAAGCTCAAAATGAGCTTTAATGGAGTTTGGTGAGGGAGAGGGTGAGAGAGAGAGAGGACGGCAAGGTTGAAGATAACTTGTTTTTTTTTTCTTTTCTTTTTCTTTTATGAATTTAGTCTTATGGAAGACCATAAATCAAATTAAATAAATTTTTAATTATAGTATTTATGGCATCATGCATGATGTCATACATGATGTCATCTCTTTTCACTTTTTCAATTTTCTTTTTATTTTTCCATTAGTTCTTTAATTTAATTCTCGATTCCAAAATTTTTTTTCTCTAATTTTATTTGAAAGTTAGGTCAGGAGTCAGCTCTCGGGGTGAATTGACCAAATTGCCCCTCACCGGTTCAACCCAGTTTGCAAATAATAGTCCTAAGGACCGCAGCGTCACATTTTACAGTTCGAAATTTGTGTTTATATTGACTTCGCAATCCTTCCCGAGAAGTTAACCCATCGCTGTGACTCTCGGCTCATTTAACTTTTTATGTTCTATTTTTCTTACTCATACTTAACTAATTGGCAATTACTAATTGTTTGTGTTTATGGCTTCTCTAGTCGTCTTAAGTGTGGTTCTAATCCCCTTAATTGTCCGGACTAGCTCCGGTCACCGAAACAGTGAAATATACAAGGCTATGCAAATAAGGATGTTACACCAGAACCTCATATGGCCCAATGAAACGAGGACTCAGTTTCCCCTTTCTGCCAAATCTCATAATTCTCTTCCAAGGGGATACCTTGAGGAATACTTTGTCACCCACTGCATACTCAATATCTCTTCTCTTCAAATCAATATAGGACTTCTGACGGTCTGATGCGGTCTTAAGTCGATCTCTGATCACCCTGATCTTCTCCTCAGTTTGCTGAAAAATTTCGGGCCCAATCATCTTCCTTTCACCTACTTCATCCCAACACAAGGGAGTTCTGCATTTTCTACGATACAAAGCTTCATATGGAGGCATTTCAATGCTTGATTGGTAGCTATTGTTGTAAGCAAACTCAATCAAAGGCAAGTATGTGTCCCAATTGCCCTCAAACTCAATCACACAAGCCCGTAGCATGTCCCCCAAAATTTGAATTACCTCTCAGACTGGCCATCTGTCTGTGGGTGGAATGTCGTACTAAAGTTCAATCTATTTCTTAGGGCTCTCTAAAGACTACCCCAGAATCTAGAAGTGAACCTAGGATCTCTGTTAGATACGATGGATACTGGCACTCCATGTAGTCTTACTATCTCATCAATGTACAACTTGGCCAATCTTTCTAAACTGTAATCCATCCGGACTGGCAAAAAATGAGCAGACTTGGTTAGTCTGTCAACAATGACCCAAACTGCATCATGACTCTTCCGTGCCTTTGGAAGTCCCATCACAAAATCCATTGTTATTCTCTCCCATTTCCATTCTGGTACTGGTAGTGGATGTAACAAACCAGTTGGTAGTTGATGCTCTACCTTCACTTGCTGACAAGTTAGGCATTTGGAAACAAACTCTGCCACATCTCTTTTCATACCCATCCACCAGTAATGCTCTGTCACACCTTACCCCTCTGTAAAGCATAACATGATCCCGTAGAATACCTAATGAACTACCGAACTTCACCTACCGATAACTCATTAAGTACCCTACAAGGGATTTTAAAACAATTTTCTTATTTTTGATAAGTGGTGAGCATTTTCTAATAAGTATTTAAAACATTTAGTTAAAATTAAAACTAGTTAATATTTTTGGTCCATTTTAGTTTTCCGCAAATTTTATAAAAATTTTGACAGAGTTTTGTCTGTATTTTGAGAAACCAGTTCTTCAAATACCTATAAAAAGCACTTCTAAAAATGTTTTGTCAACAACTACTTCAATTTCACAAACAAACTCAATCCATTTCAACAACTCCATAATCATTTCAATCAATTTCTCAAGTTCAAAATTCAATAATCCTCAAAATACTAACAATACATTTCATTCAAATTAAATAAAATAGTTCTACTCATATTTCATTAGAGACAAAACAATTTATATATATACATCATTACAAAATTTACATCAAAGGAAATTCAAACTAAATTTTTTTATTACAAACTTCGTACAAGCTGCTCAAGACCCATTTACATGTCCATACTTTTATATGCAATACATACATCGAAAGAAATATTTACAATTAGGGTATAAATTATACCCGATGACTTTAAGCTGATAGCTCCTCACACCTCAGCAGCTCAGTCTGCTGCTCCTCTAGTCTCTGTATCTGCGACAGCAATAGAAGCTATAGTTGAGTACTAAGACTCAGTGGTGCACAATATACTAAAATAATCTTTTTGCAAAACTTAAATCACATTTATTCAAAAAATTTGACTAAACATGAGCATTAAACACAAAACATGAATTATGAGATTTTAATGCAAACCAAGTTCATTTCAAAGTATCAAAACACATTTCATAAAACCCACAGTTACATCATGCCATTCGAAACAAATAGAATCTCAATAGCCAGAGGCTAAAGAGAAATCACATCACAAGGCTAGCTAGCTCAAATATATGGATATCCATTCACATCCTCTTCTACTGGCACACCTCAACACTTATCCAGAGAAGGAATCAAAATTCAAAACTAATTAACCCCACTAGTCGTGCTAGTGAGGTGTTCAAATATATGGTCATGACACTGTGGTTTCAAAACTTATCTTAACAATTTGCTAAACATTGTCATTTCAAATATACATAATAACATTTCAACAGTTTAGATCAAACATCATAAGAATGCCATAATCCAATATTTCACATTATTCAAAACAATATGCAAAAGATGATTATAAAAAGTATACGTTGTGCACAAACCTCAAGCGAGTCACCTCTTAGCCTCGACTCGGTTCCTCGGGTTCTTTTCCGGTATTCTTTTCAACTGAAACACACAAGTTTATAATGTTTCAGTACCATAATTTAACATAAATCCAAAAATAAATTTAGCCTTATTTTTACCTAGCCCTAACGTGCTAAACTGGGACGTTCTCGAAATTTTGTGTTTCGGGTTACTATTCACTACACTATTCAAGTCAAATTGTTGACTTTCTAAGGCTCAATAGGTTTGGGAACTCCAACTTCACCCACATACCACATTTTGGTCACTAAACTTGTTGGTTTTGGTCATTTTCTCAAAACTTAGGTCTTTTAGGCAAAATGGCTTAATTTTCAATTTTGGTGTCCCTAATTGTATTGTTTCATTGGTCAGTTTACTGTTAGAATTTGGCAAAACTTTCTGCATAGAAAATGTTTCCTATTGTCTTAAGTTTATTCTCCTTTTTGAATCACCCCAATTGGAGTTTTTTAGCTCAAGTTATAAGCAAATTACATTTACTGTTCATGCTGCAGAATTTTGTTCTGGCAGATTATTAATTCCAATTTTGTTCAGCAATTTGATCAAGTTAGGTCCATAATTTGGTCTAACTTTCTTCATATGAAATTTTATACTATGCCTTAGGTTTCCATCGGTTCAAGAATCACCTAAATCTGAGTTTTCTAGAGAGAGTTATAGCAATTGAAACTTTACTGTTCAAATGGCAAATCTGCAGTCTGCAGATTCAGTGACCCAACTTTGCTCGGTAATTTGATTTGGTTAATGGCATAATTTGGGTTTGTGTTCTTCACAAAAGTTTTATATCTATATCTCATCTAACCACTGGTAAAATTTCAGGTCATTTTGACCTGCCTAGCTCGAGTTATGACCATACTGTTCATTTGGTCAGGTTATGCAGAGGCAGACTGTGATTTCTCAACTTTGGTCAATTTGTTCACTAGGTTTTAGTCACTTTTTGGGTATGCTTCCTAAATGAAAATTGTGTCATTTAGTGCCTATTTTCATCCCTAATTGGTCCCATATCCATTGGACTTGTAAAATTTCATTTTTGGTCCATCAAAGGAGATTTTGGTCATGCTGCCAGCACATGACCTTATCCAATCCGAATTGGCTTTTAATTCCAACACTTCTAACACATCTCATTTGGTCACAAATGATCATTTTTCACTTCATATTAGGTCAAAGACACCATTTACAAGTTTTTCACATTTTTTGTCTCTAAACCCTAATGTCCAAACCCTAATTCACTAACCTCATGCATTTAGCTACCTTTAAAGCTTTTAATCCTAACTATTCAACTAACTAAAGTTCTTAAACCCATTCAAACCATTCAAATCACTCTCATATACATGCTTGCTGAAAATCATTCATGATCCCTCAACAAATTTTTATTTCGTTTTAAGCATTTTTCTAAGTTAACTAAGTTATAAACACAAGTAATAAACTCATTTGCAACTTAAATCACTAACCTTTGTGTAGCAACTTCTAACTCCCCTTTTCTCCAATTTTCTTTCTTCTTTTCTTCTTTTTTTGATGACCAATCTTCTTCTCAAGTGATTAAATCAAGTTTTTATGGGAGAATTTGGGGTAAGATAGGGTCAAATGAGTATTTAAAAGCTTGTATTCAAGCTTTCATGGAGGAGTCAATGGTGGAATTTGGGAGAGCCATGGCTGCCGTTTTTTTTGAGGTAGGAGAAGACCATTTTCTTTTTTAATTTTTATGTCTTTTAAGACTTACTTTATGTATTTGAATGGGTCAAAATTTGTGGGAATTAAAATAATTAATTTTGACATCATTTTGATGTCATAAAGTGATGTAATTAGCTTTTTCTTTTCTTTTCTTTTCTTTTCTATTAGTTCTTTAATTTAATTCCCAACTCTAAAATTTTCTTTTCTCCAATTTTATTTGACAGTTAGGTCAGGAGTCAGCTCTCGGGGTCAATTGATCAAATTGCCCCTCGCCTGTTCATCCCGGTTTGCAAATAATCTAATATTTCTTCCGGCTGCCTGACCTAATTATTTGACTGGCTTAACAGTTCTTTTTCGTGATTTTATCTTTTCCACTATGTTCATAAGGGTCCTAAGGACCGCGGCGTCACATTTTACGATTCGAAATTTGACTTTAAAATGACTTCGCAGTCGTTCCCGACAAGGTCACCCATCGCTGTGACTCTCAGCTAGTTTAACTTCTTATGTTCTATTTTTCTTATTTATACTTAACTAATTGGACATTACTAATTATTTGTTTTTATGGCTTCTCTAGCTGTCTTAAGTGTGGTTCTAATCCCCTTAATTGTCCAGACCGACATCGGTCACCGGAACAGTGAAACATACCAGGCTATGCAAATAGGGGTGTTACATGCTCTTTCAGCCCTCTATACATTTTTGTGCCACCAGGGTGTATGGCAAAAGGAGACTCATGTGCTTCCTTCAAAATGATCTTCCTCAAATCAATATCATTAGGAACACACATTCTGCCCTGGTGTAGCAATAGACCGCCATCTCTTATTGAGAATTCTGATTTCTTGCCCTGTCTAACTTCTTCCAACAGCTTCTGATACCTTTCATCATTCTGAGTAGCCATTTTGATCTGATCAATCAACACTAGCTATACATGCCATGCAACTGCTGTCTACCCCTCATCATCAATCTCTAAGCTTGTCACACCTTACCCCTCTGTAAGGCATAACATGATCCTGTAGTATACCTAATGAATTACCAAACTTCGCCTACTAATAACCCATTAAATACACTACAAGGGATTTTAAACCTTTTCTTACTTCTTTTTACAGTGGTGAGCACTATTACAGGTGTTAAAAAGTTTCTTTTACTGAAGTGAAACAGCTAACACATTTGAAGAATTAATAATTTCTATAAAAATTTTGGCAGAGTGCTATCTGCATTTTGAATAAAACAGTTCTTCAAAAACCTGTAAAAAAAACTTCAAATATATTTCTCAATCTCAAACTCGAACATCCAAATCAACACAATAAGTTTCCAAAATAATTTTGTCTACTCAATCCACAATAATTTTCCAGTGTTTTCAAAAGCTGAGATGAAAGAAATATATCACAATATTTACAAACCAAAATAATTTACAAATTTAGTTTACAACTTTAATGTACAATTTTAATTTACAACTACTCAAAACCAAGAATACTATATGCATACAGTGAACATATATCACAATAAAAAATGCAGAATATGGTATGTTCAATATACCCGATGAACTCTCAATATAGCATTAGCGGCCTAGTCTGCTGCCAATCAATAACACAATTTAGGCCATGACACAATTTTTTCGCACATGTCGTGTTGTACACCACGATAAGACACACTCACCCCACTAATCGAAATCAATGAGGGAGGAAGCTAGCTAAATAATGAGTACTCATCCACACTCACCTCAGACTGACAAGTCAAAGAGGGACGAATATAATAATAGTGTCATGCCAAGTGTGAATCAAAACCATTCCAAATCACAATATTTCATACAATTCCCAAATCACATTTTATCTCAAAATTTCCATTTGCAAAGTAGGCAATACAATAATTTCCAAATACAATTCCCAAAGTTAAAACTATAAAAAATTATTTATAACTCAATTCTCCAAATAAATTTTCTAGTAAAAGCAGTGAATATAAAAAGTATTGTGCACAAACACAATTTAAAACTATAATGTTAAAATAAATTTTTAAGTAGAAAATAAGAAATCAAAATTATTGTGCACAAACACAATTTAAAACAATAACCTACAAATAATCATAATTTATTTTGATTGCAAAATTCAAAAGAAATAACTATTGTGCAAAAACCTCTGATATTTGCCTCTTGGCCCTGACTCAGTGTTCCTTATGCTTCTCAATATCCTTTTCAACTGAAACACATAATTTAAAGTGTTTCAGTACTCAATGAATTTGTTTCTAACAATAAAATCCAATATTTAAATTTTCTTGGTAATATTCCCTTCAATTCATTTCATTAGTGAACCTATAATATTGACCCTTGATGCACTCTAAGTGAGTTAATTCTAATGTTACCAATATGTCACATTTAATAGCCTTTTAGTGTTAGTACATGTTACCAAATTCATTTTCAAGTATATTGCATTTTATTACAATTTGCCAGATTTCGGTATACTAATTTGACCTAGCCCAATGACCTAGTTTCCTCGATTTTTGGGTTTCGGTCCAAACTGCAAACTTGTAGGTCTATGTCTTATTACACGCCGGAAAAAATTTCAGGTCATTATGAGTTGTGTAGACCAAGTTATGGTCAATTTACCAATGCTGGACAAAATGTACCAAAATGATAACTTTAGGTCATTTTTAGGTCACTTTTGGTTCGGCCAGTTTTGGTACCCAAACTTGTGCAAGCTATTTGACTTGTTTATGATCATTTCTGGGTATTGGTGTCTTCATAAGAATTGTAGATATATTTCTAAACTATTCATGGTAAAAATTTCAGGTCAATTAGACCTATTTTGAGTGAGTTATGGCCAAAACACCAACTGCTGCCCAAATGGTCAATTTTCAGGCTTTCAAAGCACTAATCCGGATTTGGTCATTTTTAAGGTCAGTTTCTAGGCAGAATTTTGGCAACATTTCTACATGAAAGTTGGCCTATTTGGTGTCTATTTTCACTCCCCATTGGCCTCATACCAATTGGGTCCATAATTTTGCACTTATAACCTAATTTATGCACTGCCATCAATACACAACTTGCATAAGAGAATTTACACTCCCAATTTGGCAATCATCCTTCTTCCAAACTCCAAATAAGCATATATGGCACTTCTAATACTCATTAAATAGTCTCAATTTCAATAAGTCATCATCAAAATTTCATCATAATTAAACAGCCCCAAATTAACATTAAAGCCCTAATAATTTTTCAATTTCAATTATACATACAATTCAACCTACATGCATGTCTATATTCACTCTTAAGCATCATTCAGCAAGTTTAATCATTCAAAACCATCTAAACCTAGCTCTCCTCAAGGCTACCAGAAATTAGAAGGAGTGTAGACTTATCATTTCTCTTAAATTTTAAGAGAATTTAACTCATCTCATGAAGCTCATCAACTTTAAAGAAGGAAGGGTGGGGGTTCTTTGCACTTACCTCATATGTGTGACCCTTGCTGCCCTTGACAACTCCACTATTTCCTCTCCTAATTGCTGCCCAAGGATTGTTCTTGACGTGAGGATAAACTTTCATGAAGGGACTTATTGGATTTATGGCATGAAAGGGGAGAGATTAAGCTTTGCATGAAAGTTGGCTATGGAAGTTTGGAGAGAGATTTGAATTCGGCAATGGGTTTGAAAGGTTGAAGAAGGTGACTTGGTTAGTGGAAATTCTGTCCACTTAATGAGTTTACATAATCCCATAGTGCTCCACTAACATAATTAACATTTAAATAATCTAAATTTTTAATTATTCCACATTTTACCCTTAATTCCTCTTAATTACTCCACACATTTGACTTCAATTTTTTTTTTGGCATTATTAAATTTTAACACTACTAATTTTTCATGGAAATTTATGTCAAAAGTCAACTCGGGGTGTCAATTGACCAAAATGCCCTTATTCGGTTTGTATTTTGAAATTTTTAGTGTTACCGATTAAATCCTTGACCCATCGATTTCTAAATTTTCGTTTTTATTTATATTGACTTACTAATTTTTCTTTGACATTTTCTAAGTCAATTATACCTCAATAGATATTTATTTAGGTCTCAAAAATATTTTCCAAGGTTCCCCGCAGTCCAGGGCTAGTCAACGGTCCACGCCACAACTTCCCGGTGCGGTCACCCATTGCGATGGTTCTCGGCTCGTTTAACTTGGTTACATTTCATTGCTATTATTTTTCCTTTGTTTTTCTTGTCTTTTCTTTTCTTGTATTTCATTATTCTATGTCTCCTAACTAATATTTAAATATAGTTCTAGGCATTCTAGCTATCCGGACAGACACTGGTCACTGGACCAGTAGAACGCACTATCGAACATAGGAATGTTACAATTCTCCCCCCCTTAAAATAAATTTCGTCTGTGAAATTTTACCCAATAGCCATCTTACAATAGTCATACGTTTATTTTCTCTTTTCTATATGATCGTATAATCTTCTTTCCCTCAAATTTGTATAAGATTTTTAACAATCTAATACAATATTTAATTTGTTTGTATAACACCAATCTTCTCTTACTATTGTCCTGTCTAATATTTCGGTTCATGGTCCTTCTTGAATGACCCTTGAGGTCATGTTAGAATGATTTATCTAGTCATTGGTCCTCTGACCATTCTAGTCAATAGTTTTCCTCATATTCGTAACATTTCTTTATTATATCTGAACCAACTGTTCAAATTTTTACTTCCACAATTCTTTTTATATATTAATATTCTATAACTTACTTCCTTTTGTACTAAACTATAACCTTTCGATTTTCTAACTTTTGAGTTTTAAATCCCTAAGTAGGATTTTCAAACTTATTTCTAACAATTAAATTTTGTCCTGGCATAACTATACCAAAACAGATGTCGTTGGCAACTATTCTCATCTTGGTGTACTATCGAGTAGTACGTAGCTCTACACAATAATCTCGAGTCAATACTGTAATCTGCAGCCTACAGTATAAACATCAAGAACATTGCATAGTTACTACGATACGTTTCAATAGATCAAACTTTCCTATCTTTTATCCTTTTCGAATTCACTAATATTTGATACTTATTCTGATTACAATATCCATTGACAATTACTAACTATAACATCTTTGCCCTCATCTAGAGCAATTCCATTACTATAACTTACTTTTAGGTAACTAATAAATTTTTTTTTTTTTTATATGTGGGATAGCAGGAAGGCAAACAGTACTGGTACTAACATAAAAGTATGCAGACCCTAGGACAAACAATACATATATATATTAGTTACTAGTTTAGAGAGTACCAGCAATGATGTCAAAAGTCTCAGCCTCTTCCTTCTGTTGTATAGCATATACTCTAGCTAAAGCATCACCCTGTTCTGGCTGATTCACAGTACTCTGACTTCTAGGTGTACTACCCCTACCTCTACCTCTGCCTCTACTAATTGATGGTGAACTATTTGGGGTAGAAACTTGGGTTGACCCCTCTAGTGTAGTAAATGATTCAGAACAGGGTGGATTTATACAATCCCTAGCAAAATGACCAATCTTTTCACAATTAGAACATGCTCCTATGGCTCTATAACATAACCCACTATGTGGTTTACCATAAGTTTCACAAAGTCGATCTGACAGTGCATTTCTGGGTTTCTGTTGAGTTTGCTGATCGGATCGAGGTGGCTTCTGTCCAGAAGATCTATCTTTATCGGACTTCTTACCACCTCTGTTGTGTCCCCCAAAGTTTTTCCTCTTTCCAGTAGGACCACTGGATGTCATTCCCTACTCCCCCGTAAGATGTAACATGATCCTATAGTACACCTAATGAATTATCGTACTTCGCCTACCGATAATCCATTAGATATACTACAAGGGATTTTAAAATAATTTTCGTGAAATTTAAATTATTGATTAAAATCTGGTGTTATAAAAAATTTTCAAAATCTAAAGTGAAACAGCTAACACATTTGAATTATTAGTAATTTCTGTAAAAATTTTAGCGGAGTGCCATCTGTATTTTGAATAAAACAGTTCTTCAAAACCTGTAAAGAAACACACTTCCAATATAATTTCTCAAATACAACTCCAATAAACTTCATTTCATCTCACAATTCAATCTCAATAATCAAATCAATTTATTTTCAAACCAACCTCATCATAAAAGAAACATTTCATTGATTAAAAAACTCAAAAATTAATATTACAAAGCTATTCACGTAAATGAAATCTCAAATTTACATTTATAATAATTTACATTTAATTACATACCAAAATATTTTATAAGAGTTTTTATATATCTGCTCAAATAATTTACATACATATTATTACATGCATACATCAAAACCTGTGTACATGGGTAAACCTGGAGCTTATCTGAATGTCTCTTCAAAGAAGCTTACTCAATTGCTCTATGCTCTTTTCACCTGCGACAGCATACAAAGCTATCGCTGAGTGGTGAACTCAGTGGTGCACAACTATAATTTAAAACATAGTACAATATACCTTAACAAAAATTACAGCAAATAATTTGGAAATCTGGATATTCATCAAATTTCAAAACTCAAAATATTCATTTCCAATAATATGAATCATTTGTATAAAATGACTTTGATCACGAAGTTCAATTTATCAAATCATAACTAACCATTTAAGGTAATTCCAACAAAATCAATTATATATAAATTATAATTGAAATCACAATTCTTTACTATTCAAAAACATTCTGTATCTCAAAAACTATTCTGTATCTCAAAAACCATTATGTATCTCACTAACTATGCAAGACTAATCCGAAAGGGGGTGATTCTAACTCCCTATGGTTAGGGAGGTCAATTTCTCGATTTCGGTAACACCGAGTTTTGTCGTTTTCTCGATTTCTCATTTTTTTTATACTAATTAAGTAATTTTTCTTTGATATTTCTAATGATATTTATACTTCAATAGATGTCTATTTAAGTCTTAAAAATATTTTCCAGGGTTCCCCGCCGTCCAGGGCTAGTCAACGGTCCACACCACAACTTCCCAGTGCGGTCACCCATCACTAGTTCTCGGCTCGTTTAACTTGATTACATTTCATTGCTATTATTTTGCCTGTGTTTTTCTTGTATTTTCTTTTCTTATATTTTGTTATTTTATGTCTTCTCATCAATATTTAAATGTAGTTCTAGGCATTCTAGCTGTCCGGACAGACACTGGTCACCGGAACAGTAGAATGCACTACCGAACATAGGGGTGTTACAATTCTCTCCCCTTTAAAATAAATTTCGTCTCGAAATTTTATCTGGCATTAATCTCTGAACAATTGTTGGTGCTGTCTCCTCATATCCTCTTCACGTTCCCAAGTAGCTTCTGGGCCTAAATGATGGTTCCACAGCACTTTAACCAGGTATATCTATTTTTCCTCAGCTGCTTCACCTCATATGCTAGAATTTCTATGGGTTCTTCCTCATATGAGAGGTCTGGATTTACCTCAATCTCTTCAACTGACAGCACATGAGATGGGTGAGATCTGTACCTCCTTAACATGGACACATGGAAGACACTGTGTATCCTTTATAGCTCCGGAGGTAATGCCAACCGATATGCCAAAGGACCCACTCTTTCTAGAACCTCATATGGTCCAATGAAACGAGGACTCAGTTTCCCCTTTCTGCCAAATCTCATAATCCTCTTCCAAGGAGAAACTTTGAGGAATACCTTATCACCCACTGCATATTCAATATCTCTTCTTTTTAGATCAACATAGGACTTCTAATGGTCTGATGCAGCTTGGAGTCGATCTCTGATCAATCTGATCATTTCCTCTGTCTTCTGAACAATTTCTGGCCCAATCATCTTTCTTTCGCCAACTTCATCCCAACATAGGGGAGTTCTGCACTTTCTGCCATACAAAGCTTCATATGGAGGCATCTTAATGCTTGATTGGTAGCTGTTGTTATAAGCAAACTCAATAAAAGGCAAGTGTGTATCCCAACTTCCTTTAAACTCAATCACACAAGCCTATAGCATATCCTCTAATATCTGAATTACCCCCTCAGATTGGCCATTTTTCTGTGGGTGGAATGCTGTGCTGAAGTTCAATCTAGTTCCTAGGGCTCTCTGAAGACTACCCCAGAATCTAGAAGTGAACCTAGAATCTCTGTCAGATACAATCGATACTAGCACTCCATGCAATTTTACAATTTCATATATGTATAATCTGGCCAATCTCTCCAGGCTATAGTCCATTCGAACTGGCAAAAAGTGAGCAGACTTGGTCAGTTTGTCAACAATAACCCATACTGCATGTCGCAAGGGGTTTTGCGGTCGCCTGGATGAACACTCACCGAAGTGGGAAAAGTGAGGAGCCGCCACTTTAATTTTGAGGGAAATTAAAGAAAACTATTTGTGAAAGTAAATTAAAATGAATCCACTTCAAAAACAGAGATTCTAGGTTCGGGGTCCGTAAACGGGTGGGAAAGGTGTTAGGCACCCCACCTCGTCCCTCAATGAGGGTAAGCAGATTTAACTTCACGTTCTTTATAAATTAGAATTGATAGTTAGGAGGGTTTGAATGGAAATGTTAATCCTTTTGACAAAAGGAATATTTAATTTTTCACTAATTCGGATTACCCAAATACATAAGTAAATGAGACAACCTTAGTGAGTGGCTGTTGTATATTGGTTTTATTTTAGGGATTATTATGCGTATAAATAATTCGATTTGAGAATCGGATAAGAACTCTCCTCCGACCTCTTTCATATATTCATTAAAGATCTTGATTGAGAATCGGATAAGAACTCTCCTCCGATCTCTTTTAGATTAAAAAAAATTTGATTGAGAATCAGATAAGAACTCTCCTCCGATCTCTTTTTAAATATTTATTAAAATTTAGATTGAGAACCAGATAAGAACTCTCCTCCGATCTCTTTTAAACATTTTTTTTTTTAATTTTAAATGGAGAACCGGATAAGAACTCTCCTCCGATCTCCTTTTAAATATTTATTAAAATTTAGATTGAGAACCAGATAAGAACTCTTCTCCGATCTCCTTTTAAATATTTATTAAAATTTTAGATTGAGAATCGGATAAGAACTCTCCTCCGATCTCTTTTAAACATTTATTAAAATTTTAAATTGAGAATCGGATAAGAACTCTCCTCTGATCTCTTTTAAACATTTATTAAAATTTTTAGGTGAGAGTCGGATAAGAACCCTCCTCCGATCTCTTTTATTTTAATAGGAGTCGGATAAGGACTTTTTCGATCTCTCAAAATTTGATTACAGCTACACGTCAGAAAAGCCTAGAACTAAGGGTTCTAGCATTCAAAGATGCCGGCGCTCGGAATAAGGCTTCTTTGAACTTATTGGTACCTTGTGACTAGACAGGGGATATCAAACTGAATTTTCCAACCTTCCTATGTGATCGCCTTGCCAGTACCTTTTTGTCACACCATACCCCTCTGTAAGGCATAACATGATCCCGCAGAATACTTGATGAACTACCGAACTTCACCTACCGATAATTCATTAAGTACACTACAATGGATTTTGAAACCATTTTCTTACATTTTGGAAGTGATGAGCATTTTGGTAAGAATTAAAAATCATTTATTCAAGATTTAAATACTAATAAAAATTTTGTTCATTTAAATTTTGCTGCAAATTTTATAAAAATTTTAACAGAGTTCCATTTGAAATTGGAGAAAACAGTTCTTCAAATACCTAAAAAAAACACTTCCAAAAGTTTTTCACAACTCCCAACCTTCAATAAATCTCAATCAACTCAATTCAACGCACTTCAAAATAATTTCACAATGCAAATCAAGATTTATCATATGAAAATATTTAATATCTCCAATCACAAAGCATAAAGTAAGAAATTCATAAGTACAAATATTAATTTACAGAAGGAAATCCAAAAAATAATATTATTACAATTTATTTACAACTGCTCAACTTACATTGATACATACAACATTTCTATATTTACATCAAAATTATCTACAAGGGTATAAAATAATACCCGTACAAAATGATCGATGTGGTCCACAATTCGATAGCAGCTCACTCTACTGCTTTCTCCTTGCTCTTATCTGCGATAGCAAAATAAGCTATCGCTGAGTATAAAAATACTTAGTGGTGCACAATAAAAATTTAAATACAATACATAAATCATTCATTGGTGAAACACAATTTAAATATTTCTCAAATTAACAATGCTCATAATAACACAATTTAGTCAAACAATTTCATAAACACAGTGTTGCCAAAGTCATACACAACTTAAGCCATGACACAAAATTTCCGATCAATGCCGTGTTGTACACCACGACAAAGCAATCTCAACCCCATTAATCGAAATCAATGAGGGAGGTGGCTAGCTAGCTAATGAGTACTCATCCGATCTCAACCTCAACTGGCAAGCCAGAGAGGGAGGAAAATAAACGATCTCAACCCCATAAATGGAGGAGGAATAATGTGGTACTGTCATGCTAAGTGTGAACATAAAATCAATTCAAAACAATTTATGCAAATAATTTATTGGAAATCTGGTAAATTTTCAAAGTCATATTCACAATCATAAATGGCAACACAATTCGTAATTAACTCAAGAAAAATCAAATTTTCAAGAATCATATATTTAAACAATAATTACTGTGCACAGACCTGACGTGAGTCGCCTCTAGGCCTTGACTCAGTCTCTCAGAGCTTCCAAGTCTTTTTCAACTGAAACACACAATTTCACAGTGTTTCAGTACCATAACTTAGCATAAATCCAAAAATAAATTTCACTTCATTTTTACCTAGCTTTAATGTGCTAATTTCGACGTTCTCGAAGTTTTTGTGTTTCGGGTTACTATTCACTACACTATTCAAGCCAAATTGTTAACTTCTTAAGGCTTAATAGGTATGGGAACTCCAAATTCACCCACATACCACATTTTGGTCATTAAATTTGTTGGTTTTGGTCATTTTCTCAAAGCTTAAGTCCTTTTGGCAAAATTGTCAAATTTTCAGTTTTGGTGTCCCTAATTGCACTGTTCCATTGGTCAATCTACTGTTGGAATTTGACAAAACTTCCTCCATAGAAAATGTTCCTTATTGTCTTAAGTTTATTCTCATTTTTGGATCACCCCAATTGGATTTTTGTAGCTCAAGTTATAGCTATTTGAACTAGACCCAAATGGCAGTCACAGTTACTGTTCAAACCTGCAACTCTGCAGATTTTCATTTGAGCAGCAATGTTTGAAGGACTATAACTCTCTCTAGAAAACTCGGATTTAGGCGATTCTTGAACCGATGGAAATCTAAGGTATGGTAGAACATTTCATAAGAAGAATGTTAGACCAAATTATGAACTTAACTTGATCAAATTACTAACCAAAATTGGACCAAAAATCGCGGACCAAAATCTCAAAGCATGAGCGATTGCACGTGAACAGTAAACTTATTTTGGCCATAACTTGAGCTACAAAACTCCAAATGGAGTGATTCAAAAAAAGAAATTCAACTAGACAAAATAAGGAACATTTTCTATGAAGGAAGTTTTGTCAAATTCCAACAGTAAATCGACCAATGAAATAGTGCAACTTCGGAGCACCAAAACCGAAAATTGGCAATTTTGCCAAAATGACCTAAGCTTTGAGAAAGTGACCAAAACCAACAAGTTTTAAATGAAAAATGTAGTATGTTTGAAGTGCCAAAGTCAATGTACATATTTTCTATGCAAAAGTCAACATTTTAGTTGACTAATGAAGTGAATAGTGACATGAAAACTTGAAATAAGCTTGGAAATGGATTTGGTAATTGATTCCAACAAGTTTTAAATGCAAAATGTGGTACATCGGGAGTGTTAAAACCAATGTACCTATTGTCTATGCAAAAGTCAACATTTTTGTTGACCAATGAGGTGAATAGTGACACCAAAACTTGAAATTCAAAATTTGAAATTAGAAATGCATCTAGGGGACTTTAAATTGCAATTGGCAATTAATACTAGTAAATGTAAAACTCAAAGTGTGGGATCTTGGTGTAACTAGAATTAATATATCCATTAAGTATAAAAAGGTCAACATTTTGGTTGACTAGTATGGTGAATAGTAATCAAAATGATTAGTGAATTAAGATGAAGACCTAGAACCAATTCTAAGCTTAAATGCTTAGAATTGTATGACAAATATGGACTATGCATCCTAGTTAAAATTGTTAAAAAGAAATTAGGCCATAAATTTGAAATCCATGAAATATTCATGGATTACTTGAAACATGAAAAATAAGTCACCTAATTGATGTGAATCGATAGTTAGGGCATATATGCCCATCACAAATGGAATTCATAAAATATTAGTAACTCAACTTGAAATATAAAATTTGTAATTACATAAGTAGACTCTTGAATGTATAAATGAGAAAGGAAAAATGTTTTGAATACAATGATACATGTAAACCATTGTTTAGAATTGGGATCAATATGAATAACATAATGAATGGATAAATAAACCATATTAATGTATGAATGAGACATTAGTTCTCATTATTGTAAAGAGGAGAAGTATTTTGAGTACAATGGTATAAAAGGATAATTGATGTGAATTGTGATCATATAAATGATCAAATGAATGTATGAATTATGATTGAAATTTATCATGAAATAATGAAGTCATAAAGCACAATATATTAATATTTTAAAGTATCAAATGCCCTAGTATACCTAACAAGATTGGTTTGGATAGTTTGGCATGCCAATAGGGTATTATTTTAGCAGTAGTGCGAAAGGAAAGGCTTTATGCCTGTATTCATGGCTTTATGCCCGTATCCATGGCTTTTATGCCCGTATTCATGGCTTTTATGCCGATTATGTGATATCATGGCTCTTTAGCTATACTGACTGCATACGTGGTTGACGTTCTGCGTCCCATGGTATGACGCCCGAGGCACCGCGGTGTCGGTGCCAACGACCCGTTATCGATCCGATCGTCTAGTATAGGTTACTTGGCGATCAATTAAAGTATTATTCAATTCAGGGAGCTTAGTTAAGTTAAGTATAATGACAATCCAGTACATTTAAATTAAGTATTGAATGAATAAGCAAAAGAGATTAGTAAAAGAAACATAACATAAATATAAATTGCAGAACCGAACAGACTTGAAATACAATACGGATAGAATAAATTATATACCGCTAGTATTCTTGAAAAGTTATAAACTAAGCACTTCCAAAGAGGAACAAACTAGTATATAAGATCGTTGATACTAGAAATACCATACCAAATTAAATTGATTCTTGAGTATCCGAATTATCATTTATTTCTTTCTTTACTTGTATATATTATTTAGTTATATTATTGCACCACTAAGCGGAAATGCTTAGCGTGATGGAATTGCTTCCTCATGCAGTCTTCAAGGTAAAACCAGATGGTATCATTGAGATTTTTGGAGTCGGATCTGCAGAGTTCAAGATTGTCACCTCTCAAGAATGCATGTAGATAGGGCTCATTTTATACATGTTATGTATATTGTTCATTCCTAGCACATTGTAAATTATTTGTATATCTTGTACAAAATAAACTCATGTAATTAACCTATGAATTATGGAAGCTATTCAAAGTAAGTATTTTAGTATGTGAATTGAATTTGAGTTATAATGAGATTATACTTGTGAATATTGAGATATTGAAAATCTAATGAGATTTCTGAGAAATCTGGATACTGCATTGAGATACATTATGTTTGAAAATTTTTGAGACTATTAAGTTTGAGAAATTGAGTATATATTGAAATTGTCTTTGGCGAGTTGGAAGAACTGTTAGTCCAAATTACAGCCGACACTTTGTCGGATTATCGTTAAAATTTTTGAAATTTCCAACTTAGTTAGATTTTGATAAAAGTAAAAATAGCCTAAATCTTCAATAAAGTTTTTGAATAAATAAATCAAGGACTATAATGAAATCAGATAAAATAGAGTGCTCCGGCACAGTGAGTGGCACAACTTGCTCGGCTACACTGTAGTCGGGTAAGGGGTGTCACAGAGGCTGAGGGTGAGAGAGGAAATGAGCAAAATGTAGATCAGGCTGGGGGTGATTCTCCAGTCGAATGACTTGTACAAACTTTAATATGAAATGAAATTCCCTTTTTGTTCTGTGAATGGATGTGATCGGAAAATCTCTAAATTACGTAAGCACTCGATTGTCTGAGCATATTAAAACAACTAAAAGTGATTATTAATCTAAGTGTAAGAGGTCGAAAAAAACAATAAGCATGAGATCGGCAGGGAACCAACGCTAAACGGGACTTGATTAAAATTGGAAATTTGGCTTGAGCACTTAAGATCGGGATCGCCATTAAACCGGATTGGAACCTTCACTTGATTATTCCTAAACTTTTAAAATGAAGATCTAGTGCTGGTTCAGTTTTGCCTGACTAGAGAGATTGGGAATGTAATTGACTGTTCAGGAGATTTGACAATTGGTTTGAGAGATCGGCAAGGCTTTAAATGACATGGGGACTTAGTATTGATTTGATTCCTTTTGAAGAGAGATCGAAAATGTGGTTGTTCGGCAAAGAGAGTTCGGAAATGTAATTAGCTGGCAAAGGGAGACTTAGTGCTGGGGATTAGTTTTGAAATTTATTGATTCAGGGGATCGGCCAAAATATGGTGTCGACAGCTGCCCCTCTTTACATAATTTCTATTAAAGGAAAAAATTTTCCCGTGTAGGGATTATGTAAAGATTCAGACCCATATTTTGTGCGATTAGGTGTTCAAGGTTAGGAAACTAAAGCCTACTTAAATTAGTGACCTAGAGATTGGTTACAGGAGTTAAAATGCTAGAAAATTAAAATCAACTTGGATCAAGGAACCAGAGGTTGATAACAGGAAATTTAAAATGCTGAAAATTAAAATCAACTTAGATCAAGGAACCAGAGGTTGATAACAGGAAATTTAAAATGCAGAAAAATTAGAATCAACTTAGATCAAGGAACCAGAGGTTGATAACAGGAAATTTAAAATGCAGGAAATTAAAATCAACTTGGATCAAGGAACCAGAGGTTGATAACAGGAAATTTAAAATGCAGGAAATTAAAATCAACTTAGATCAAAGAACAAGAGGTTGATAACAGGAAATTTAAAATGCAGGAAATTAAAATCAACTTAGATCAAGGAACCAGAGGTTGATTAACAGGAAATTTAAATGCAGGAAAATTAAAATCAACTTAGATCAAGGAACCAGAGGTTGATTAACAGGAAATTTAAAATGCTGAAAATTAAAATCAACTTAGATCAAGGAACCAGAGGTTGATTAACAGGAAATTTAAAATGCTGAAAATTAAAATCAACTTAGATCAAGGAACCAGAGGCTGATTAATAGGAAATTTAAAATGCTGAAAATTAAAATCAACTTAGATCAAGGAACCAGAGGTTAATTAATAGGAAATTTAAATGCAGGAAATTAAAATCAACTTGGATCAAGGAACCAGAGGTTGATTAACAGGAAATTTAAATGCAGGAAATTAAAATCAACTTAGATCAAGGAACCAGAGGTTGATTAATAGGAAATTTAAATGCAGGAAATCAACTTAGATCAAGGAACCAGAGGTTGATTAACAGGAAATTTAAAATGCTGAAAATTAAAATCAACTTATAAAGCAAGTCTAATCCTGACACGAGAAGTTCTTCTGCGATGAAGTGTACTTAACAGGATCCCGAAGGCCAATGATTAACGGAGGACAAGTTGCAAGACTTGACCTACGACCCCATTTCTCCGGATGCCCCTTTTCTGTTCCCAACTTTCTTCTTATTTTACGAAAAGCGCCCTTGCGGGTTTTCACTTTCCTTTCGCCCACCTGACTAGAAGCGCCCTTCTAAGTTTTCACCTCTAGTTATTTTTTTTTTTTTTTAGGCCATTTCCTGCAAATCTCATAGCAAAGTACGTGAGGTTATCAATTTTCAAATCTTAATCTGATGGCAAAATTTTAAATTATTAATAGCGCATTAGATAAAGAGATTGAAGAAGGATAAAAAGTGAGTCTACAAGAAGATAAAAGCAAAAGAGAATAAAGTTTGACTTTATTATGGTTTTAAGAAAGAAAGGTACAGTTTCAAAGAAAATGGGTATAAGGATAGATCTCACACAATTCCTTGTGGTTAGCTTTGAAGTCCCTTAACTACCATTATTTCTAGTACTCTGAAGTCTCATGCCATGGCGGTTTATTTTCCTTCTCAGTTTCATGCTCCGCTCCTTATTTCTCCTCTTTTGGTTCTTAGGGTGCCCTTTCGAGTTTTCACCCCTAGATTTTTTTTTTTTTTTTTAGCTCACTCTTTCAGGACGCCCTTTCGGGTTTTCATCCTTCACTCATTTTACAGAAAGTGCCCTTCGAGGGTTTTCGCCTTCTTTCAGACATTTCGCTAGGAGCGCCCTTTCGGGTTTTCACCCCTACTCTTTTTTTCTTTTTTTTTTTTTTTTAGGCATAGTATCTTTTGACAGTGTCAGCATTTACAGATCTTAGAAATTCTTCACCATCCATGTGGGTCAAGATCAAAGCCCCACCAGAAAATGCTTTTTTAACCACATAGGGTCCCTCGTAGGTTGGTGACCATTTACCCCGGGGATCGTTTTGATTCGGAAGCACTTTCTTCAGGACTAGGTCCCCTGGTTGAAACTCATGTGGGCGAACACCTTTGTTAAATGCCTTGGCCATTCTTCTTTGGTATAACTGCCCGTGACATGCCGCCGCTAGCCTCTTCTCATCTAGCAAATTTAACTGGTCCAACCTTGACTGGATCCAATCCGACTCATCAACCCCCGATTCCTTCAGAATCCTTAGGGAAGGAATTTCAACCTCGATAGGCAATACAGATTCCATCCCGTAAACCAGTGAGTACGGAGTTGCCCCAGTTGATGTTCTTACAGAGGTCCGGTATGCATGAAGAGCGTAGGGAAGCATATCATGCCAATCCCTATACGTGACCGTCATTTTTCGGATTATCCTCTTGAGATTTTTGTTTACGGCTTCCACTGCTCCATTCATCTGGGGACGGTATGGGGAGGAATTAAGGTGTCGAATCTTGTATTGATCACATAACTTCTGGATCTTTGGACCATTCAGATTCTTGGCGTTGTCTGTGATGATTTCATTGGGGAGGCCATGCCGGCAGATGATATTATTTCTGAGGAAATTGAGAAATGTGTTCTATGTAATGTGAGCATGTGATGTTGCTTCGACCCATTTAGAAAAATAGTCGATAGCTACCAGGATAAATCTATGCCCGTTGGATTCCTTAGGGTTGATGGGACCAATCACATCGATGCTCCACATTGCGAAAGGCCAAGGTGAGACGAGGTTGAACAATTGGTGAGGCGGAACATTTATCGGATCAACGTAGATTTGACACTTATGGCACTTTCGGAAATACTCGACACAATCCTTTTCCATGGTAGTCCAAAAATATCCCCGTCGCATGATTTGCTTAGCCATCATATGCCCGTTGGCATGGGTTGCACAGTTTCCCTCATGAGTCTCGAAAAGGATTCTCTTTGCCTCCTTCGCGTCCACACATCTCAACAATTCACCGTTAGAGCTCCTTTTGTATAGAATTTCTCCACTGGGGAAGTATCCCAATGCTAATCTCGGAATCATCCTCTTTTCGTTTTTGCTTGCCCCTGAAGGGAACTCTCTGGTTCTGATGTAAACCAGGATGTCAGGATACCAAGGTTTACCATCAGGTTCTTCTTCGATCATGAAGCAATAAGCCGGCTCATTCCTTGTTTTAATCTTTAATACTTGAGTCGTCTGCCCTTCTTCAATTTGAGCCATAACAGCCAAGGTGGCCAAGGCGTCTGCAAATTGATTATTGTCTCGACTAAGGTGAGTGAAAGAGACTTCTTCGAACTTCTTAATCAGCTCCAGTAAATACTTCTGATATGGGATTAGCTTCAGATCCTTGGTTTGCCATTCTCCTTTGACTTGATAAATGATCAGGGCTGAGTCTCCATATACATCCAACTTCCTAACTTTCATTTCGATGGCATCCTGTAGACCCATCACACAAGCTTCGTATTTTACGATGTTGTTGGTGCAGTCAAATCTCAACTTGATAGCTATCAGAAAGTGTTTTCCATCCAGGGATACCAATACAGCTCTGATTCCATTACCGGACAAATTGACAGCTCCGTCGAAACACATTTCCCATACGTCAGTGGGCTCTTCTTCTTTGCAGTCTACTTTGTTAATATGCTCATCAAGGAACTCAAAATCCAGAGCCTCATAATCCTGAATAGGGTTTTCCGCTAGGAGGTCAGCGATCACGCTACCTTTCACTGCTTTCCGGGTCATATAGACAATGTCATATTGAGATAGTATGACCTGCCATTTGGCTATCCTTCCCGGCACCAATGGGCTTTTGAATACATACTTGATGGGATCCATTCTAGAAATGAGCCATGTCTTGTGATTCAACATGTAGTGCTTGAGGCGATTCGCTGTCCAGGCTAACGCGCAGCAAGTTTTCTCTAAGAAAGAGTACCTTGACTCACAATCATTGAACTTTTTGCTCAGGTAATAAATAGCCCTTTCCTTTCGGCCGGTATCATCATGTTGCCCCAAAACACATCCCATTGAGCTTTGTTGGACTACCATATACAGAATCAGAGGCCTTCCTGCCACCGGCGGAACCAATACTGGTGGGTTGGACAGGTACTGCTTGATTTTTTCAAAAGCCCCTTGACAAACTGAATCCCATTGAGTGGTGTTGTTCTTTCGGAGTAGCCTAAAAATAGGTTCGGCTTTGGCGGTGAGATTGGAAATAAACCTTGATATGTAGTTCAATTTCCCCAAGAAACTGCGCACCTCCCTTTCTGTTTTTGGGGACGGCATCTCTTGAATGGCTCGGACTTTGTCTGGATCAACTTCTATTCCCTTCTCGCTCACTATGAATCCCAATAATTTCCTAGATCTAGCTCCGAATATGCATTTGGCAGGGTTCAATTTCAGCTGATATTTCCTGAGTCTCTCAAATACTTTCCTCATCACCTGCACATGACTCTTTTCTCCCCTGGATTTGATGATCATATCATCCACTTATACCTCCACTTCTTTATGCATCATGTCATGGAATAATGTGACCATAGCGCGTTGGTAGGTGGCTCCAGCATTCTTTAACCCGAAAGGCATGACCCGATAGCAAAATACCCCCCATTGATTGATAAAAGCAGTTTTCTCCTTGTTTCCCTTGTCCATTGGGATTTGATTGTATCCCGATGCCCCATCAATACACGAACACCTGCCCAATCCCGCAGCATTGTCTACTAACACATCAATGTGAGGGAGCGGGAAATCATCTTTCAAGCTTGCTTTATTAAGATCCCTGTAATCAACGCACACCCTAACTCTCCCGTCCTTTTTCATTACCGGGACAACGTTAGCTATCCATTGGGGATATTTGACCACTTCCAGAAACCCAGCATCATACTGTTTCTTGACCTCATCCCTAACTTTGAGCAGCGTGTTTGGGTTCATTCTTCTTAGCTTCTGCTTTACCAGGATTATCCCCGGAATTAGAGGAATTTTGTGCGTTACTATCTGGGGGTCCAAACCAATCATATCGTCATAGCTCCATGAAAATACATCCTGGAATTCTTTGAACAAACTGATCATATCTCCCAATTCTTCACTCTCTACAACCTTAAGTTCCCTTTTTACTTCTTTGGTGCCTAAGTTTATGGTATGCGTTTCGTTTCCACAAGGCACTAAGGAAGGCTCATCCCTTTCATCCCTTTCTTCTGTGGGCTCTACCTTAGAAACACTTGAAGTAATGGCAGTTATGGGGATTTCAAAATTAACCAGAGGGATTTCTGAGTCTATTAGATTATTAGGTGTTAATTGATGAATGGTCCTGAATGAACGAAAATAGAATATATTATAAGGATGAAATTCAAATGGAAAGAAAAGGAGAATTGGATATAAAATGCTCTATTAATTCATTAAGATTATGACATAAGAAAATGGTCCATTTACAATATTACACTTGCCACCATGGATAAAGTGATCAAGTGTGGATGACCAAAGATACTTTACTCAAAATTAAGTACAGGGATGTCCTCTGCTGTCCAGTTGTCCAGTTCTTGCCCTTCAGCCATTAGCGAGACCAGAGCCTCATACAAGGAATCCAAGTGGATGATATCGATGGATGGTTCATCAGGTGATTCTTCCACATCTGTCGGATTTTCAATGACCAGTTTAGTGAAAACTTCCGTGATTCTCGGGACTACCTTCATTCTCTCGATTTTCTGATCGAATCTCTGATCTCGAAGTCTGTTCCTCAACCAGAATCGCCCATCCATGAGGGCATCTTCCTCATAACCCAAACCGCAACGGCCCACCTTTTTGATAGCCGGTATAGGTTCAACAATCCCTTGTAATGCGGCGCTTAGGCCTTTGCCCTCTTCATACCCATTCCTTGACATCACTTTGGCTACCATAGCCATAGCCCCTTCATTTCTTGAAATGTTTTCTTGTAGTTCGAGGGCCTAGAAGGAGCTTTCCAGTGACTCCTCAGCCGCTTCCACATAAGGAAGTGATTGTGGCTTGGTGACCAATATGGCTTCTTCCCCTCTCACTGTGATGATTTTGCCGTCCATGATGTACTTTATCTTCTGATGCAAAGTTGAAGGAATGGCATTCGCTGAATGGATCCACGGCCTCCCCAGCAACATAGTGTAGGCCGGTTCAATGTTCATCACTTGGAATGTGACGTTAAAGGTATATGCGCCAATTTGGAGTGGCAAGTCAATGTCTCCCAGCACTTCTCTTCTTGTACCATCAAAGGCTCTTACAACCATAGCACTCTGACGTATATTCGATTGGTCAACCGGCAGTCTGGCCAAAGTGGCACTGGCCAGTACGTTGAGTGCTGATCCATTATCAATAAGAACCTTGGCCACTATACAACCTTTTACATTTCACTGTCACATGGAGGGCTTTAGTGTGTGCCAAGCCTGCAGGATCTATCTCTTCTTCAGAAAAGGTGACAAAAATGGATGCCTGGATTTGTCCCACTATCTTCTCGAACTGCCCTGGTGTGATGTCGGGGTTCACAAAGGCCTGATCCAGGATTTTTTGCAAGGCTTGACGGTGCACCTCAGACCTCAAAATTAGTGACAATAGTGAAATTCGGGCAAGTGTCTTTCTCAACTGTTCCACCACATCATACTCACTCTGCTTCATTATTTGAAGCAACAGCTCCTCCTCTTCTTTAGGTCCGGCGGGTTCTACTTCCTCCGTTTTCTCAACCTCCTCTTCTGTACTCTTCTGTAACTCTCCCATTTTTACTTTCCTTCTCTTCTTTTCTTTTTCATCAGACCCGTAACATCTCCCACTTCTGGTTATAAACTCAACCTCTGATTCAAGCGGGGAAGATTTTGTGGTAGCGGCGGGCTAAGGATTTGGTTGGGGAGTAGTACTGTTGGTAGGTCCAGCGTAAGTCATTCTGAAATGCTCATGGGGAGTGAAGCACGGTTTTGGAGGTATCGGGGGTGGAGTATAGGCGAGGTTAGGAGTTGATGTACTACTGGATACTTCTTGAGTA
Source organism: Hevea brasiliensis (assembly GCF_030052815.1). Lineage (NCBI taxonomy): Eukaryota > Viridiplantae > Streptophyta > Magnoliopsida > Malpighiales > Euphorbiaceae > Hevea > Hevea brasiliensis. Next base: position 50,600,765 of record NC_079494.1, read on the forward strand.
AAGACTTGGAAATTGTAGTTCCAAGGCACAGCATGAGTATTTGTGACTGGGAGCTGAGGTGGGGTTCGGATAACTATTACTGGCGGTGGTGGCGTTGGGGCATTGGGGGCAGAGAAGGTTAATCTAGGATTGGGGGTTGAGGTATTCTGGCCAAACCTGGCGGTATTTACTTCGCCCTCCACTTTTGATCTCCTTTGGCATCTTAAAATTTTGAGGGACAGCAAGTTCTGGACCTCTTGCCTGAATCCCTCACTAGTCTCGCAGCTCATGATCAGCTGCCCCTCCATGGTAAGGACATCCCGTACCCTTTTCTGATCCTGATACCTGAGGGCAAAGGTAACCTTCCCTCCTCGCCATGGCAAAAATTTCCTCAAAGTGAGGAATCAGCTCGTCTACCTCTGGTGTCAACCTCTTCCTGTCTGATTCTATCATGTTTACACCATTGCCCGCATTATGATTAGGCAACGGGTTTGAGGTAACATTGGGGAGGGAACCGTTTCCCTCAATCTTCAACCACCCATTCCTGATTAAGGCATGCACTCTCCCTCTGAGTGCCCCGCAGTTATTTGTTGAATGCCCTTGTGCCCCTCCATGATATTCACAACGGGCAGTGGCATCATACCACCTGGGGTATGGTGGCTGAATCGGGTCAAGGGGAACCGGTACTATCTGATTTATACTGACGAGGTATCGGTATATTTCACTGAGTGGGAGGGGAAGGGGTGGATCAGGATTTCTTGGTGGTCTCGGGTTGTTTGGGGGTGGTCTAGGTTGAACAGGAGGAGGAGGTGGTCTGGGTTGTTAATTTGTAGGTGGTGGGTACTGTGGGCGCGGGTGTGGATAATTTGGGAAAGGAAGTGGGATGTTTGCAATGGTTTGGCCATGAGGGGGAGGATATGGCCGATAGTTATTTTGGGGAAGTGGGGAATAATTATTCTACCGGGTGATGGAATGCACATCACCCTCTTTCTTTTCGCCAAAACTGGCAGTTTTCTTCGCAGGATTCTCAGTCAACTCCTGCAGCAGTCCCATCCTTAAATTGGCCTTTATTCTCTCACCGGCTTGGATGATGTCCGAGAAGCTGTTGGAAGTGTTTCCAATCATCAAATTGAAGTAAGGAGCCTTCAATGTTTCGTTGAACAGGGAGCATAATTCATTATCGATTGCTGGAGGATATACTTCTGCAGCCTTCTCCCTCCATCTTTGGGCATTTTCCTTGAAGCTTTCCCTGTCTCTCTGCACCAAGTTTTGGAGGTCTCTCCTTGTGGGGGCTACGTCGCAGTTAAATTTATACTGCTTCAAGAAGGCATCAGATAAATCCTTCCAGGAGCGCAGTTTGCTCCTATCCAACTGTATGCACCATCTTGGGGCTGCTCCAGAGAGGCTCTCATGAAAGAAGTGGACGAGAAGTCTGTCATCTTCTGTCAAGGCAGACATTTTGGCAATGTAGGTTGCCAGGTGAATGCGGGGGTCTGAGTTCCAGCTGTACTTGTCGAAGTCTGAGACTTTGAATTTGGGTGGCACCACCACATCTAGCACCAATCTAAGTGACGCCACATCGACTGAACCATACATGTTCAGTCCCTCTATTGCTCTCAATCTTTCCTCCAGAGTAGACAGCTTCTCATTTTCCCTGGTCTTATTTTCTCCTCCTACTGCATAAAATTCTCCTCCAGTTGGGAGATGAGGGGTGGAGTGAACTGGAGGAATTACTATTAAAGGGTATGGGTCGGCATTTGAGATGGCCAGGTAATGGGAGAAAGGTGGGTCATTATTTATAGTAGCCGGATTAACAGTGATTGTCGGATCCGGGATAGGTGACTGAAAGGTGAAAGAAGTTGAAGCTTGATGCGGATCATTTGTTGTAGGTGGCGGGGGAGGTAGTGGTAAGTTAGGTTCTTAAGCAGGTTTATTCTGGGACATCTCCCTCATTAGTCTCATGAGTTCTGAGACCTGACCTTTCAGCTCGGACACTTGCCCTTGTAGGTTCTAGACTTGTTCCTTATCTTCCATTATCTTCTTTGTTCGGGATCTTGTTAAGTACACTCGTTTGGGTTGAACTGTGTGCCAGGTCAGACTTGCTTTGTTTGAAGCAATGTTGATTTTCTGTAGGAGGAATAAAAAAGCTTTTAGTGAATTTTGAATTTCGTAAAAAAAACTAAAGGTCTTGGTTCGGACAAAGGATACAGTGGCATTTGGGAGCCAAAATGAAATCTGCAGAAGGATGATTGTATCAATTTTATCATGGCATCATTCAATAGTCTAACTGTGAATGACTGGATTGAATGCGCATCTATGATACCTGTCCATATGGCACATCCAATTTTTCGCATAACCCTAGCAAGGGGGTTCCTACGGGAGTTATACTATTCATTCATCATTTTGCTAAACAATGGCCCAAAAATCATTCTATTAACTGAATAATTTGTACACAGCATTCTTTACATCGGCCTAGGCTCAAGGAGGTTTTTTATAATGAGATGACATTTTCTGAGATACTCATATAACCTTTCTTCTTGTTTGGCAGGGTCGAACGCTTTCAGAGCATATTCGGATTCAGGTAGGAGTTCTTGTTTTCCTTGTGCTATCATTCTCTCCAGCTGGTCAACATTCTCTTTCAGCTCCTGATAGAGAGCAGCTTGTCTTTCTTTTTTCCTTTCTTTCCTTAGCACATTCTTTCAGAATATCGTTGATGAGTAGTGCCTGTTCCTTCAATTCGAGCTTCTTCTTTTTGTTTTCTTGTTTATACTCTTCTACGAGTATCTCTTAGTATTTCATTTGTCACACCCTACCCCTCTGTAAGGCATAACATGATCCCGTAGTATACCTAATGAATTACCAACTCCGTCTACTGATAATCCATTAAATATACTACGAGGGATTTTAAAAACTTTTCTTACTTCTTTTACAGTGATGAGCACTATTTACAGGTGTGAAAGACTTTGGTGAACTGAAGTGAAACAACTAACTCATTTGATTTATTTGGAATATCTGTAAAAATTTTGGCAAGGTGCCATTTGTATTTTGGACAAAACAGTTCTTCAGAAAACCTGTAAAAAGTACTTCAATTATTTTCCAAATCTCAACTCCAACATTTTTCTCAATACAACACATTTCTCAAGTCAAATCCACAGTGATTTTCAAAGACTAAGATACAAAAATATAACACAATTTTTACAAGCCAAATAACTCATAATTATTTTACAACTTTCTTGTACAACTTAAATTTACAACTGCTCAAAACCAATAACAAAATATAAATACAGTGAATATACATTCTGATACAAAATGCCACATGTGGTATACTCACTATACCCAAAAATCTCTCATTGGCGATACTAGCGACCTAACTCTTGCCTGTCTCTCTACTGCGACGGCAATAAAGCTATCATTGAGACAATGTCTCGATGGTGCACAACATTTACCAAATACAAATTTTAAATCACAATTCATAAATCATATCAATAGTGGATACTTAAAACCATAGTTAAATTCAAGACAATAAATGTCAACAAGAATTTAAACTCCATTTGTTAATATCACAATAATTTTCAATAAGTCAGATCATGGTTGAATTCAATAGACAGTATATGTCAATAAGAGTTTAAATCAATTTCACAATCTCACAATACAGAATAACACAATTCGATCAAATAACTGAAGAATACAGTGTTGCCAATCTATAACACAATTTAGGCCATGACACAATTTTTCCATATATGCCGTGTTGTACACCACGACAAGACATGCTCACCCAATAATCGAAATCAATGAGGGAGGACGCTAGCTATATAATGAGAACTCATCCATACTCACCTCAGACTGGGAAGTCAAAGAGGGAGGAACATAATCATACTCACCCCAGACTAATAAGTCAAAGAGGGAGGAATAATCACACTCACCCCATTAATGGAGGAGGAACATATTATCAGTGTCATGCCAATTGTGAGTCAAAACAATTCCAAACATTTTATTCAAATGATCCGTAAGAATCCAATAAATTTCCAAAGTTATAATTTCATTCACAAAATGGCAACACAATTCGTAATTCACTTCAATTTCCACAAAACCATTTCTGATTGCTTTTCAATCAATAAGTATCCATCAAATACCATTCAAACAATTTTTCACGATTTCAAACCATTCACAATGTTTTTCAATCAATAAGTGTCCACCAAACACATTTCCACAATTTAAAACAATGATATGCAAATAGTCAATATTTATTTCCATTGAAAATAATTCAAAAGAAACAGCTTGTTGTGCACAAACCTCGATGACTGTCCCCACGATCCGACTCAGTGTTTCCTTCCCTTTTCTGAGTCTTTGGTAGCGAGAAACACAATTTGAAGTGTTTGATTACTAATTTAAATGTCTCTAGCGATGGGGTTTCGTAAAGAATGCACTGAACTCAATTATTCACTTAATCACCTAATATACCGACCCTCGTTGCGTTTTAGGTAAATTAGGTTTTAGTGTCGTTAATATGTCACATTTGATAGGGTTTTAGGTTTGGTATGTTTTACCAAAGTCATTTCCTTGCTTAGTGCATTTTAATGCAAATTCTTTGGATTCGGGACAACTGGTTTGACCTAACTGGACGATCTAGTTCCCTCGGTTTTCGGTCTCGATCGAAACTAAAAACTTGTAGATTTAGGTCTTATGGACATGATTGCAAAATTTCAGGTCAATCCGAGTTAAGTAGACCGAGTTATGGTCATTACACTCTTGCTGGTCAAATGGTACCATTTTAGGTCAATTTTAGGTCAAATTGGTCAATTCTGGTTCGGCCAGTGTTTGGACCCGAACTTGTGCAAGTTGTTTGACTTGCTTATGGTCATTTCTGGGCTTTGGTGTCTTCATAAGACTTGTAGGTATGGGTCTTAGCTATTCTTGGTTAAAATTTCAGGTCAATTGGACCTGGTTTGAGTGAGTTATGGCCTAAACACTCACTGCTGCCCAATTGGTCATTTTCAGGTCCTAATTGCACCTAATCCGAATTGGTCATTTTTTAGGTCACCTTGCAAGTAGAATTTTGGCATGGTTTCTCAATGAAAGTTGGCACATTTTGTGCCTAGTTTCACCTCAAATTGGTCTCATACCAATTGAGGTTACACATTTAAGGTTATAGGCTAAAATGTGTACTGCCCTCAATATGCTTTTCACACCCCATTCAAAACACATATTTACCTTGCAAAGTTTACTTCCATACCCTACCAAATCAGTTTTGGTACATTACCAAAAGCACTTTCTACTTTACATTAACATTATTTTGGGCAGATTCCAATCAGCCTCAACACACCAATATCATTCACAATTACAATTTCTAAGTACTATTACAAACACACCTAACCATTACAAATTTTACACACTTTACAAGATCAATCTACATACATATCATCAATCCTTCTAGGTTAATATTCTGCATACATTTCCTTCAATATATACCATTACTCAAGTGTCCCCAAGCTGCCACAAACCATTCTTCAACATCAAAGTGCCGTCCATTTTACAATTTCCCATCCAAGTGCATAAATCACCACATAAACATGAAATAATTCACTAGGTTACTAATTCATCATGATCAACACCATTTCTCATCAATTATATGCACAAATATCTCATCAAAAACGTGACTCATGGCTGTCCAAAATGAAAACAACAATAACCCTTCAAACTCAAAATTTTCTTTCACCAAACTAACACCCATAACATGAACATAAACTTTAACAAAGAAATTCTCAAAAATGCAAACTTACCTTTAATTGTAACTTGCTAAACCTTCATCAAACTTCTCAAAATTAGTATCAATATCTTCCTTGTGATGTGTAGACAAAGTTTAATGAAGAACACTAAGAGGTTGGAGTTGAAAATGGAGAGTTAAGAAAGCTTGCATGAAAAATGGCTATGGAGTTTCCTTCACTCTTCAATTCGGCAATTTGAATGCAAATGAGGAAGATGACTTATTCAGCTGCATTTTAAGTGTACACATGTCCCACTATGTATTTAATTAATCCCCTTAGTGGTCCACTTAGTCACTTAATCATATAATAAAGTAATTATTCATTTATTCCACATTTAACCCATAATTTCCACTATTTATTTTAGGTACCACCAATTTAATTTTTCATTTTATTTTCTAAGTGTAATACTATTTATTTTTAATGGACATTTAGGTCAAAAGACACTTCGGGATGTCAAATGACCATAATGCCCCTGTTCGTGGCATTCTGATTTTTCAGTATTCTGGGTTTTGTCTGTTTTTCGATTTCTCACTTTTCTTTGTACTAATTATTTAATTTTTCTTTGATATTTCTAATGATATTTATTCTTCAACAAGGGTCTATTTATGTCCCAAAAATGTTTTCCGTGGTTCCATGATCGAGGGCGATCAACGGTCCACGCCGTGACTTCCCAAGTCTGATCACCCATCGTGAGGTTTCCCGGCTCGTTTAACTTGATCACATTTCTTTGCAATCATTTTTCCTTTGTTTTTCTTGTACTTTCTTTTCTTTTATTTCATTATTTTATGTCTCCTCACTCTCATTGAAGTGTGGTTCTAGGCATCCTAGCTGTTCCGGACAACACTAGTCACTGGAGCAGCAGAACGCACTACCGAACTTAGGGGTGTTACAATTCTCCCCCCCTTAAATAAATTTCGTCCACGAAATTTTACCCAGTAATCATCTTACAATAGTCATACGTTAATTTTCTCCTTTTTATATGATCGTAAGACTTTTAACAATCTAATACAATGTTTACTTTGTTTGGATAACACCAATCTCCTCTTACTATTATGTTGTCTAATATTTCAGCTCACGTTCCTTCTTGAATGACCCTTGAGGTCATATTAGAATCATTCATCGTGCATTGGTCCTCGACCATTCTAGTCCATAGTCTTCCTCACATTCGGAATATTTCTTTGTTACATATGAATCAACTGTTCAAGTCTCTACTTCCATAACTCTTTTTATCTGTCAATGTTCTATAACTTACTTCCTTTTGTACTGAACTATAACCTTTCGATATTTTAACTTTTGAGTTTTAGATCCCTAAGTAGGATTTTCAAACTTATTTCTAACAATTAAATTGTCACGGCATAACTATGCCAAAAGCAGATCGTTGGCAACTATTCTCATCTAGGTGTACTATCGGTTAGTACGTAGCTCTACACAATAATCTCAAGTTAGTCTTTGTCTGCGACTACGGTATAAACATCAAGAACATTGCATAGTTACTACGATACATCCCAATAGATCAAACTTTGTTATTTTTATTCTTTTTGAATTCACGATATTCAAATCTTATTACGATTACAATATCCATTAGCAATTTCTAACAGAACCTCCTTGCCCTTATCAAGAGCAATTCCATTCTGCATCTTACTTTTCGTCCTCTTGCATTACATTAAGTAGGCTCACTAATTAGCTTTATAATTTATGGTGTGTTAGAAAATACTTTTCGCCGATAAACTCTTTCAAAACTAATTTCACTTATTATCACAATCCTTATCTTAAGGGCTAATCACTAATGCGTCAAAATTTATTCCTCTGTAAACGAATAACAACAGAACATATAGTTCTAACACTAATGTAAAAATATGAAAATTCCAGGTCAAACAATACATATATATATCTCAGTTGCTAATTGAGAAAGTACCGGAATGATGTCAAAAGTCTCACTCTTTTACGTAGATAGCGTATACTCGTTGAAGCATCACCTGTTTTGGCTGATTCACGATGAGTCGACTTCTAGGTGTACTACCCCTACCTCTACCTTTGCCTCTACTAGCGATGGTGAACTCTTTGGGGTAGAAACTTGGGTTGATCCCTTTGGTGTAGTAAATGATCCAGAACGACCTGGATTTACACAATCCTTAGCAAAATGACCAGTCTCTCCACAATTAAAGCATGCTCCTATGGCTCTATAACATACCCCACTATGTGGTTTACCACAAGTTTCACAAAGTCGATCTGACAGCGCATTTCTGGGTTTCTGTTGAGTTGGCTGATCGGATCGAGGTGGTTTCTGTCCAAAAGATCTATCTCTACCGGACTTCTTACTATCTCTGTCGTATCCCCCAAAGTTTTTCCTCTTTCCAGTAGGACCACTAGAACTCTGTTCTGCTGACTTTCCCTCTTTTACGCCTTCTCGATTTCTTTTTCTCAAGAGCGCTTGATTCAATTCTTTCTAATTCTAGTGCTTGAGAAATAAGTTCAGAGAAGTTGTTATGTTTGAATCCGACCACTTGTAATCTGATACTAGGCTTCAAGCCGGTTTCAAACCTCTTACATCTCTCCCTGCTGGTAGAAAGTAGACTTACTGCATAATGGCTTAGGCGGGAGAATTCCCTTTCATACTCGACCGATGCCTTTGTTTGGACTTAGGAATTCTTGCGACACGGTCTAGATAAGAATCAGGGTCAAATTTTTGCCTGAATTCCGTGTTGAAGTCTTTCCATGTTAGGACTGCAGTTCTATCGGTGTGGGGATGGTTTTCCACAGTCATAAGCATCCCCACAGCAAAGATACTGAGTACTCAAATCTAAGCTCCTCTGTGCAATGCAGTTTCTTGAATACCCTATCCATCCTCTCTAACCATTGTTCTGCCTCTAGAGGATCTACTGTCCCCTTGAACTCTGTAGCCCCATACTTCATCAATTTGTCATATTGTCTAGCAGAAGACTGTGGTTGTACCACCGGTGTCTGTATTGGGACTTGAGTAGGCACATTACCATCCATTTGTTGGAACATTGCGTCTGTGAGCAGTAACGAATCGAAGCTGAGAACTGCAGTGCTACTGAACCACTGACATTATGTAGGCATGGGGCATCCCTTTGCACCTCAGCCTCAATAGATTGATCGACTGAACGATCACCCTCTTCCATAGTCAACGCGAGGATTTTAGATCTCCTAAACCAATAACACAAGGAGATTTCCTCCCGTTAGTGCATATTTATAATGTAATGTACTGTATGTATCAAACAATGATATTGAGCAGTTGTACTGTGAAGAAAGAATATTCAAATGACAGGTGAAAACAGAATTTAAAAACTTTGCTCTGATACCACTAAAACATGTCACACCCTACCCCTCTGTAAGGCATAACATGATCCCGTAGTATACCTAATGAATTACCAACTCCGTCTACTGATAATCCATTAAATATACTACGAGGGATTTTAAAAACTTTTCTTACTTCTTTTACAGTGATGAGCACTATTTACAGGTGTGAAAGACTTTGGTGAACTGAAGTGAAACAACTAACTCATTTGATTTATTTGGAATATCTGTAAAAATTTTGGCAAGGTGCCATTTGTATTTTGGACAAAACAGTTCTTCAGAAAACCTGTAAAAAGTACTTCAATTATTTTCCAAATCTCAACTCCAACATTTTTCTCAATACAACACATTTCTCAAGTCAAATCCACAGTGATTTTCAAAGACTAAGATACAAAAATATAACACAATTTTTACAAGCCAAATAACTCATAATTATTTTACAACTTTACTGTACAACTTAAATGTACAACTGCTCAAAACCAAGAACAAAATATACATATAGTGAATATACATTACAGTACAAAATGCCACATGTGGTATACTCACTATACCCAAAAATCTCTCGCTGGCGATACTAGCGACCTAGCTCTGCCTGTCATCTCTCTACTGCGGCGGCAATAAAGCTATCAGAGACAATGTCTCAGTGGTGCACAACATTTACCAAATACAAATTTTAAATCACAATTCATAAATCATATCAATAGTGGATACTTAAAACCATAGTTAAATTCAAGACAATAAATGTCAACAAGAATTTAAACTCCATTTGTTAATATCACAATAATTTTCAATAAGTCAGATCATGGTTGAATTCAATAGACAGTATATGTCAATAAGAGTTTAAATCAATTTCACAATCTCACAATACATAATAACACAATTCGATCAAATAATCAAGAATACAATGTTGCCAATCTATAACACAATTTAGGCCATGACACAATTTTTTCCATATATGCCGTGTTGTACACCACGACAAGACATGCTCACCCCAATAATCGAAATCAATGAGGAGGAAGCTAGCTATATAATGAGAACTCATCCATACTCACCTCGGTGGGAAGTCAAAGAGGGAGGAACATAATCATACTCACCCGGACTAATAAGTCAAAGAGGGAGGAATAATCACACTCACCCCATTAATGGAGGAGGAACATATTATCGATGTCATGCCAATTGTGAGTCAAAACAATTCCAAACATTTTATTCAAATGATCGTAAGAATCCAATAAATTTACAAAGTTATAATTTCATTCACAAAATGGCAACACAATTCGTAATTCACTTCAATTTCCCCAAAAACCATTTACAGTGCTTGTCAATCAATAAGTCTCCATCAAAGACCATTCAAACAATTTTTCCACGATTTCAAACCATTCACAATGTTTTTCAATCAATAAGTGTCCACCAAACACATTTCCACAATTTAAAACAATGATATGCAAATAGTCAATATTTATTTCCATTGAAAATAATTCAAAAGAAAGCAGTTGTTGTGCACAAACCTCGATGGTGTCCCCACGATGCGGACTCGTGTTTCCTTCCCTTTTCTGAGTCTTTTGGTAACTGAGAAACACAATTTGAAGTGTTTCAGTACTAATTTAAACTGTCTCTATCGATGGTGTTTCGTAAATAATGCACTGAACTCAATTATTCACTTAATCACCTAATATACCGACCCTCGTTGCGTTTTAGGTAAATTAGGTTTTAGTGTCGTTAATATGTCACATTTGATAGGGTTTTAGGTTTGGTATGTTTTACCAAAGTCATTTCCTTGCTTAGTGCATTTTAATGCAAATTGCTGGATTCCGGGACACTGGTTTGACCTAACTGGACGATCTAGTTCCCTCGGTTTTCGGGTCTCGGTCGAAACTACAAACTTGTAGATTTAGGTCTTATGGACCGCGGTGCAAAATTTCAGGTCAATCCGAGTTAAGTAGACCGAGTTATGGTCATTACACTCTTGCTGGTCAAATGGTACCATTTTAGGTCAATTTTAGGTCAAATTGGTCAATTCTGGTTCGGCCAGTTTTTGGACCCGAACTTGTGCAAGTTGTTTGACTTGCTTATGGTCATTTCTGGGCTTTGGTGTCTTCATAAGACTTGTAGGTATGGGTCTTAGCTATTCTTGGTTAAAATTTCAGGTCAATTGGACCTGGTTTGAGTGAGTTATGGCCTAAACACTCACTGCTGCCCAATTGGTCATTTTTCAGGTCCTAATTGCACCTAATCCGAATTGGTCATTTTTTTAGGTCACCTTGCAAGCAGAATTTTGGCATGGTTTCTCAATGAAAGTTGGCACATTTTGTGCCTAGTTTCACCTCAAATTGGTCTCATACCAATTGAGGTTACACATTTAAGGTTATAGGCTAAAATGTGTACTGCCCTCAATATGCTTTTCACACCCCATTCAAAACACATATTTACCTTGCAAAGTTTACTTCCATACCCTACCAAATCAGTTTTGGTACATTACCAAAAGCACTTTCTACTTTACATTAACATTATTTTGGGCAGATTCCAATCAGCCTCAACACACCAATATCATTCACAATTACAATTTCTAAGTACTATTACAAACACACCTAACCATTACAAATTTTACACACACTTTACAAGATCAATCTACATACATATCATCAATCCTTCTAGGTTAATATTCTGCATACATTTCCTTCAATATATACCATTACTCAAGTGTCCCCAAGCTGCCACAAACCATTCTTCAACATCAAAGTGCCGTCCATTTTACAATTTCCCATCCAAGTGCATAAATCACCACATAAACATGAAATAATTCACTAGGTTACTAATTCATCATGATCAACACCATTTCTCATCAATTATATGCACAAATATCTCATCAAAAACGTGACTCATGGCTGTCCAAAATGAAAACAACAATAACCCTTCAAACTCAAAATTTTCTTTCACCAAACTAACACCCATAACATGAACATAAACTTTAACAAAGAAATTCTCAAAAATGCAAACTTACCTTTAATTGTAACTTGCTAAACCTTCATCAAACTTCTCAAAATTAGTATCAATATCTTCCTTGTGATGTGTAGACAAAGTTTAATGAAGAACACTAAGAGGTTGGAGTTGAAAATGGAGAGTTAAGAAAGCTTGCATGAAAAATGGCTATGGAGTTTCCTTCACTCTTCAATTCGGCAATTTGAATGCAAATGAGGAAGATGACTTATTCAGCTGCATTTTAAGTGTACACATGTCCCACTATGTATTTAATTAATCCACTTAGTGGTCCACTTAGTCACTTAATCATATAATAAAGTAATTATTCATTTATTCCACATTTAACCCATAATTTCCACTATTTATTTTAGGTACCACCAATTTAATTTTTCATTTTATTTTCTAAGTGTAATACTATTTATTTTTAATGGACATTTAGGTCAAAAGACACTTTGGGATGTCAAATGACCATAATGCCCCTGTTCGTGGCATTCTGATTTTTCTATTAGGGTTTTGTCTGTGTTTCGATTTCTCACTTTTCTTTTTACTAATTATTTAATTTTTCTTTGATATTTCTAATGATATATAATATTCAACAAGGGTCTAATTATGTCCCAAAAATGTTTTCGAGTTCCATGATCCGAGGGCAGATCAACGGTCCACGCGTGACTTCCAGTCTGATCACCCATCGTGAGGTTTCCCGGCTCGTTTAACTTGATCACATTTCTTTGCAATCATTTTTCCTTTGTTTTTCTTGTACTTTCTTTTCTTTTATTTCATTATTTTATGTCTCCTCACTCTCATTGAAGTGTGGTTCTAGGCATCCTAGCTGTCCGGACAACACTGGTCACTGGAGCAGCAGAACGCACTACCGAACTTAGGGGTGTTACATCATTTTTTCCTGAAGCTTACTATTCTGTACTTCTACTTCTTTTACCAGAGCTTAGAGAGAGCTTTTTTCCTTTTCCCACCGTGCCTCTTGCTCTTCGAATCCCATCTTTTCGGTTCTTGCCTCTTCCCTGAGTCTTCTTACTTTTCTTTTAAGGTTCTGCTGTTGATCCTCCAATTGTTTTATTTGTTCTTGCAGTTGCGAGTTCTCGGTGTTTGCCTTCTGTAGTGAGTCAGCCAGATGATTATTAGCTTCTTCTGATAGGACGTTTCGGCGAGGGTCGCTGTCTTCGAATTTTATTGAATCTGCAGTTAAGTGTTCTTGGTCCCTGTTAGCCCTCCATTTAAGATAATCACCCGTGGCACTCGGACCTTTAGGCGACCTCTCTATCAAAGTGATGTTTTCCCAAGATTTGCGAGCTATTTTCAAGCCCTCCTCTTCCTTGAGCTCATGGTAGAAATGACCTTGGTGCTATTCTTCAATGTTGATTCTAAACTGTGTTGAACCAAACTGTCTCATTACTAATGCCGGAGTGTAACTTGTGCATCCAGTCACTCTGATCAGGGATACCGATTGATTACCCCCCGTGCCGATCAAAATGGATTGACCCGACGTCCACAACTTCCTCCAGTAGTAGTCATGGCTATTGAAGCTCAAAATCCGTTCTTGCCACTGCGGCTCATCCTTCGGGCTGATTACTAATCGGGTCATTTTCTCGATGAGAGGTTGGTCAAGGTACCAAGTCAATCCCTTCGTCTCCACAGGACACATATGACTGATAATCCACATATGCAACAATTGAGAACAATACTTAATGGACCCCTTGCCTTGCTGTCTGCAGTAAGTAAGGGTTAAGAAAGCCTCAGCAAGTATTGCCGGTACTGGATTGACCTTCTGTTTCTCTACTACCCAGAACATTTCCACAACACCACAGGTTATGATTTCGGAAGGTCGTAGATTGCTAAAGCGAGCATCAATGAAGCTTGATCCCACTATTCATCTTGAATGCAATGATCCAACCCTTTCTTGAGGTAAGTCCAATACCATCCATGCATGTTTCCTTTGACAGTTTCTCTCGCCTTTGCTTCTTCTGGTGGGATCCCCAGCATATGTGCGAACCATTTCCAGGTCTGCCTATGTTCGAGGTATAGGTAAATCCGATTCTGCGCCGCATAAGGGATTTTTAGCAATGCTTGATATTCTTCCATAGTAGGAGCAGTATCGATGTCGTTGAAAGAGAATACCCCAAACTTAGGATTCCAAACTGGAAACATGGCCTTTAGTGTCGGGACTTGAACTTTAACTCGCATCAAGGTTGTAATCCTCCCATATTTCTTCTCAAATTGTGCTTTGACTTGATCGGGAAATGACTTCCAACCATTGGCCAGACCCTCGAGACTGTTCATCCTGACTTCAATCTTGTCCAGGTCTAATGGAGGTAATGAGCTAGTATCACTTCGTAAGGGCACTGAACTATTTTTGGGCCATGGTTTAGCATTCTGTTCTGATTTAAGAACTTCTTCTGCCGACTGACTCGAGGATGCCATGTTAAAAATGATGCTTATCCTTTTACAGACCTTATTCTAGTGATACCTGCAGGAAAACTTATTAGCAGGATAAATTCAGGTAATCTTGAATTATACTGTTGGTAGAGTGACACCTACACATTTATCAAAGTAGGAAAATGTGCAGGTTTTTCTGACAGTATGATTCAAGATTACCCTTAAAAATAAGAAGAAAATAAAATAAACAGAATAGGGTAAGAGTAAGTATGCCCCTTTTGTCCTAAAATAAAGAGAGTCCTAGTACCGGCTAGGTACTACCTAATTGGATAGTTCTATCTTATAAGGTAGCTTGTTATGGCTTTCAACTATCGTGACAGTTTAGCTCAAGGTCTAATCTTATAAAAGCCACAGGTTCCCAAATTGCCCCTACTGTAAACAGCAGAGCCCCATCTTACCCCCCATGATACTGTCGGGAAATTTCCACGGGTATCACAGTGAATAGAATGAGTTTCAATTTGAACAAAAGCCTTCATAGATACTAACGGGGTAAAACCCATGGGTACCGCTACATGACCCCCTCCTATTTTCCTAAAAGGGTAAGAAAGCCCAGGTATAGGGCTGAAGTATGTGAGGACATCATGTGAGTGTTCAGTGTGTGAAGGGACATCTTTACCTCTTCCCAATACAGGGGGAAATTTTCTCTTTTTTTTTAGACGAAGAGCGCTGTAGGAAGTAAAACAAGCAGAACAAGCAAAACAGTTAGCAGGAATAATAATAATTAATGTATAAAATTTCGCGGAGTGAGCCCACCTAACTATGATTTGATCGCAAAATTATATCTACTTTTGGACCTCTGGACCAGGGTTAAGTCAAATCTTCCCCAGTGGAGTCACCAAGCTGTCGCAAGGGGTTTTGCGGTCGCCTGGACGAACACTCACCGAAGTGGGAAAAGTGAGGAGTCGCCACTTTAATTTTGAGAGAAATTATAGAAAACCATTTGTGAAAGTAAATTAAAATGAATCCACTTCAAAAACAGAGATTCTAGGTTCGGGGTCCGTAAACGGGTGGGGAAGGTGTTAGGCACCCCACCTCGTCCCTCAATGAGGGTAAGCAGATTTAACTTCACGTTCTTTACAAATTAGAATTGATAGTTAGGAGGGTTTGAATGGAAATGTTAATCCTTTTGACGAAAGGAATATTTAATTTTTCACTAATTCGGATTACCCAAATACATAAGTAAATGAGACAACCTTAGTGAGTAGCTGTTGTATATTGGTTTTATTTTAGGGATTATTGTGCGTATAAATAATTCGATTTGAGAATCGGATAAGAACTCTCCTCCGACCTCTTTCATATATTCATTAAAGATCTTGATTGAGAATCGGATAAGAACTCTCCTCCGATCTCTTTTAGATTAAAAAAAAATTTGATTGAGAATCAGATAAGAACTCTCCTCCGATCTCTTTTTAAATATTCATTAAAATTTAGATTGATAACCAGATAAGAACTCTCCTCCGATCTCTTTTAAACATTTTTTTTTAAATTTTAGATGGAGAACCGAATAAGAACTCTCCTCTGATCTCCTTTTAAGTATTTATTAAAATTTAGATTGAGAACCAGATAAGAACTCTCCTCCGATCTCCTTTTAAATATTTATTAAAATTTTAGATTAAGAATCGGATAAGAACTCTCCTCCGATCTCCTTTTAAATATTTATTAAAATTTTAGATTGAGAATCGGATAAGAACTCTCCTCCGATCTCTTTTAAACATTTATTAAAATTTTAAATTGAGAATCGGATAAGAACTCTCCTCTGATCTCTTTTATTTTAATAGGAGTCAGATAAGGACTTTTCCGATCTCTCGAAATTTGATTACAGCTACACGTCACAAAAGCCTAGAACTAAGGGTTCTAGAATTCAAAGATGCCGGGGCTCGAAATAAGGCTTCTTTTAACTTATTGGTACCTTGTGACTAGACAGGGGATATCAAACTGAATTTTCCAACCTTCCTATGTGATCGCCTTACCAGTACCTTTTGATACCCGATCTATCCCGTTTATTTATCTAATGTTCGGTTTTACTCTGCCTTGTGACGTCTTATCCAATCGTCTTCTGTGTTAGCCTAATGATTCAATTTTATTATTTTCCTGACTTATTATTCAGACCTTTCGTTTTCAAAGAAACGCTTTAGATATGGTTACCTATATTTTGTCCAATTAGAACTCTTGCATTTAGAAGTAACGAAGATTGACAAAAAGAATAGACTGATTAACAAAGAAGTAAACTCGGGAATAACCTTCTACTCATTTTTTAACGCAATATAAACTTGGTGAAAATTACAAAAAAAAGAAACAAGTACTTGATAAAGCAGCGATATAAGCACTCACCTGTAGGAAGTCGAATTTATTGAACTAACTACGGGATCACAAAACGTAACGGAGCCACGGGCTAATAACCCGAGGACTAAGGTTCGCCTTGAAATGAAGAATACCTTGCTAAAATGCAATCCGATCAAAATTATAACCGAGTATGAATGAAGTTGAGCTTGGATAATGGGAGCGGAATAAAGATAGCAAAGAACAGAAAGTGAGAGCGTCACAGGATAATGAACGAACTGAAAATAGAGAGTTTCAGTATTCAGGAATCCCTTTGCAAGAAAACACTTCAGAGAACTAGTTTCAAAAGTTTTTCTTATGAAAGCTCAAGAATAGCAGAGTAACGAGCTGAATTAAGTTTCAGAGTCCTTCCGCTATATTCACTATTTTGTCCATCCTCTTGAACAGTTTTCATGCAGGTATTTATAGGAACCGGGTGCTTCCCCTGAAGGGTCAGGATC
This sequence comes from Hevea brasiliensis, assembly GCF_030052815.1. Classification (NCBI taxonomy): domain Eukaryota; kingdom Viridiplantae; phylum Streptophyta; class Magnoliopsida; order Malpighiales; family Euphorbiaceae; genus Hevea; species Hevea brasiliensis. Next base: position 50,618,034 of record NC_079494.1, read on the forward strand.
TATTTCGAGGGAGATGGAGGGTCAGGATTTTAAAGGACATGATCTGAGGCTCAGGAATTAAAGAGAATCAGAACAGACGGTCGAGATCCCCTTCAGAATATTTGTCCTTTTCCTCTTCTAATCTGACGGTCCCAAATTCTCTTATCCGGGGCAATCCGAGGGTTGGGAATAAAAGGCGCCGGTCTTGTCGTCTTCTTCTTTGATCCAAGGGCTCTGGGCTCGTCCTTACAAATGAGATCAACGGTGAAGATTGAGATGTACAGCACTGTCGTGACATACTCTGGCACTTGTCAGTAATGCGGGCGATTCTGAGGCGTGCGGTGGGGATCTTGTCTGCAACGCTTTAACTACCTCGGTTTTGATTATGACGACAGTTAGCGGAAGTTGTCTTATTCTCTTTGCTATCCGACCTCCTCTTCTTTCCGATCTTCCTAACACGCTCCTTTCCCGATCTTCCTAACACGCTCCTTTTCCGATCTTTCATGCCGGCCTCCCTTCTACCGATCTCTATCATTCCGGTCTTTCCTTTTATCAGGTTTGGTCCAGTCAAAGCATTTATTTCCCTCAATTCTCAAGGCGCCCGCCTTGTTTTCTACTTAGCAATAAATGCTCGGACCTCCTCTATATATACCTTCAACAGGGAAACCTTCTGTATTTGATTTTCTCCCCTTTTCTCCTCATTTTCCTATTCCAGCTACTCCGGTAACACTCTCGGACATGATGACCGCTTTTGATCTTTTTTCGGTTGCCCTCTTTGTTCTTTGCCTGAAAGTTTACGATCCCGGTGATCGAAGAATCATAATGACCCTATCTGATGATAGTGAGAGAACCAAACTAATTAACCGATCTGGATCGAAGACCTCTCGAGTCGTTCGACAGTGTCAATCTCGAGTCGTTCGACCGATATAATCGGCGAACCGATTTCGGGCGAGAAGACTGCTAATATTCCCCTTAACATTGGTGGCTGCCCCTTGAAGTTCATTTGGCTCCTCACCACATTGGGCATCCTGACTACAGCTCAGTTCTGGTCGATGACAGCGGAGATGACTCTCTCTATCTTCATGAGAGTCATAGTCACCCTATCTGAGCTGTACATCTGTCGATGGCCGGTCTCCTGATCAAACACATCTTTTGACTCAGTCACGAGACTAGGCTTTGACATAAGCCTTTTAGGTAGGATGTTCCACCGATCTCTAAAGATCGCCCTTATGATGTAATCAGACCTTTAATGTAATCCGATCTCTAGAGATCGCCCACATGATGTAATCAGACCTTTAATGTAATCCAATCTCCTGGGAATAAAATTTTATTTTGTCAATTATCATTTTTATTATTTTTTATTGATTATTCTCCGATCTCAGAAGTATTTACCCTATCCGACTCTTAATTTGAATGACCTTATCTGATCCGTAATTCAAAACACCTTAATCTGCCGCTCTATAGTTAACCGATCTCTTTATGGAATCTCCGGAATATTCGTGAGACGTGTTAGAAAAGACTGGCGGATCTTGTTAACCGATGCGCTGCTTGGGACACAGTGAGCATTAAATGCTCGGACGGGTATAAATAGGGGAGGGGTTAGCCAGTTGCTCCCTTATGTCATTTTCAATCTCTCGCGAACAACTTCAAAATTCTCTCGTTTTCTCAAGTTTTTCCGACACCGATCAGACTCCGGTAAGGGTTTTGATTTTTCTTTTAGTTTAAATTCCCTATTTCTTTTGAAAATGAGCGGCGCCGAGGGTCAGAGAGCGGCAAGCCCTGTAACACCCTAGGCAAATCCCACATCGGTAAAACACGGGAGAGATGCTGGGTATATAAGTTGATGGTTTGCAACCCATAGTGACGCGTTTTAAAACCGTGAGGGTTTCGGCCCAGAGCGGACAATATCACTAGTAGGCCGGGCCGTTACATTTGTGGTATCAGAGTGGCTCCGCGTGTAACCTTGAACAATGGTGGGGCAAACCTCAGCGAGGACGCTGAGTCCCATAAGGGGGGTGGATTGTAACACCCTAGGCAAATCCCACATCGGCAAAACACGGGAGAGATGCTGGGTATATAAGTTGATGGTTTGTAGCCCATAGTGACGCGTTTTAAAACCGTGAGGGTTTCGGCCCAGAGCGGACAATATCACTAGTAGGCCAGGACATTACATTTGAATAGTAATAGCCCGATCCTTCTCTAGTTAGTATTGTCCGCTTTGGCCCATGGGCCTCACGGATTTGTCCCTTGGGAGGTTTCATTCCCAAAAGCGCGCTGACCAGGTGAGGAAGGCTCCCACATATATGGCCCAAATCTTTTCTTCCCGTTTCCGATGTGGGACACGAAGCTCACTCCAATGCGTAGCTGGTTGAACAAGCACGTCCCAACCCTATCCCTAGGTCGTGACAAGCCCACCAACTTCCGCTTAGTGCGTCCTCGCACCACACACCATACTAGAGGGAGACCAGCTCTGATACCAAAAAGTAACAGCCCGATCCTTCTCCAGTTAGTATTGTCCGCTTTGGCCCATGGGCCTCACGGATTTGTCCCTTGGGAGGTTTCATTCCCAAAAGCGCGCTGACTAGGTGAGGAAGGCTCCCACATATATGGCCCAAATCTTTTCTTCCCGTTTCCGATGTGGGACACGAAGCTCACTCCAATGCGTAGCTGGTTGAACAAGCACGTCCCAACCCCATCCCTGGGTCGTGACAAGCCCCCCTTCCGTTCAAATCTCGTGGTCATCTGATGAAGTGGAGGTGGTCAGACCAAGCGTGCGACCTGAACCTTCTAGGGTTTCTATTCCAGCTCAGGGGTAAGCAACACCATCAAGGCATGTACCTTCTTCAGGGAGAGAGAATCTTCCCATGGACGAGCTGCCATCAGTCCTTCAAGAAACCGATCTGCAGTCGTTCAGCTAAAAGTATAACATTCGGACTGATTCCTATGAGTTGATTAAGTGTCACGGCGATCTTCGTGCCGATCACTTCTTCGAGGAGAACGATATGATCATGGTCTATGAAGAACAATTAAAGGCCGGTCTACAGTTCCCTTTGGACGACTTCTTCAAGGAAGTATTAAAATATCACCGAGTGTGCATCGCCCAAGTTCACCCGAACTCGTGGCGGATCTTAATAGCTTTCCAAGGCCTATGCCGAGCTAAGAGGCTCCGTCCTACGGCTAAGGTGTTCGCTGAACTGCACAGGCTAACTTGTCGAAAGGACGACGAGTATTGGTTCTTCTAGGCGATACCCCATTGAGGGCTCTTTACCGATCTGCCCTCCTCCCTGAAGAATTGGAAGAACTGCTTCTTTATCCTGAGGAGTAAAATTCCGAACGGCTTTGAGGGCTTCCCTCGCAACTGGCTGTACCAGAGCCCTGTACTTCCGAAGCGCATCACCTTAAATAGGGAAGAAGGCCTGATGGTGATGGAGCTGAAAGATCAGGCGGGCAGAGAGAAGTTTTCTTGTTTAGACGCAGTTACTGCCGAACTGCATCACTGGATAATGGAATTGATCTCTGGCGAAGATCACGGGCTTCAGCTCTCTGACCTCGGCATCGGTATTTTCTATATCTCAGATCTTTGGACCTTAGCGATCTCACTGACCTCTTCTTTGTGCAGGTATGGCAAGCGGCGAAGCCTCCAAGGAGAGCCAGAAGCGAAAGAGAGAAGTCTCCCGGAAAGTGCGAGAGATGAAGCGATCCGAGCTGCTCCAGACACCCAAGCATGAAGCTGAGGAAATGCAAGGGGGCTCATCTCAACTTTCGGGGTAGCCGATCCTCGAGGTAGAAGTGATCCGATCTCCTCCTCACCAAGAAGAGCCACCTCCACCTCCTCTAGTTGCTTTGGGTGTGGAAGGGGGTCCTTCTCAACCTACCACAAGGACCCTCTCCCGCGGTGCTCAAGTGCTGATCCATTCCTTGGAGAAGAAACGAACTGTTCGGGAGAATCCGGGTTTGGCTAAAGTTCTGGGGGCTTCTATCTGCCTTCGGGAGGATCGGGACAGGCTGTCTCCGAATAATCTTGATGACATCCTGACCCAATCCATGAGCCTGAACGTGGAGTGCTTAGTGAATCAGCATATCGTCCGGGAGAAGGCTTACCGCCTGGGTAAGGAGGTCGAGAAGATGGGTCATGAAGTGGCTTCCCTCCGATCCCAACTCTCATCCGCTCAGAACTACATATCTGAAATTGAGGGGCGGATGAAGTTCTACGAGGACAAGTTGGCCGAGCAAGCTCGTGTTCTGGCCGAGCGAGATCGTGTTCTTAAAGAGATTCAGGCGCTCCGGGTTGGTGAAGTTGCTCAGCTCACTGAGGAGCTCAAAGCGAAAGAGGAAGAGGCGGTGACAAGGGAGGCCGGCGCTTATGTGAATGCTCACAGGGATCTCCTGGTCGAGCTCAAGAATCGGTACCCCGAGGAGGACTTCTCTTGGATGGTAGATCTGGCTCCGCAGGACGAGGGTGAGGATAGTGAGGAGGAGGCTGAGGGTGAGAGACGAAACGAGCAAAATGTAGATTAGGCTGGGGGTGATCCTCCAGTCGAATGACTTGTACAAACTTTAATATGAAATGAAATTCCCTTTTTTTTTCAGTGAATGGATGTGATCGGAAAATCTCTAAATTACTTAAGCACTTGATTGTCTGATCATATTAAAACAACTAAAAGTGATTATTAATCTAAGTGTAAGAGGTCGGAAAACACAATAAGCATGAGATCGGCAGGGAACCAACGCTAAACGGGACTTGATTAAAATTGGAAATTTGGCTTGAGCACTTAAGATCAGGATCGCCATTAAACCGGATTGGAACCTTAACTTGATTATTCCCAAACTTTTAAAATGAAGATCTAGTGCTAGTTCAGTTTCGCCTGACTAGAGAGATCGGGAATGTAATTGACTATTCAGGAGATTTGACAATTGGTTTGAGAGATCGGCAAGGCTTTAAATGACATGGGGACTTAGTATTGATTTGATTCCTTTTGAGGAGAGATTGGAAATGTGGTTGTTCGGCAAAGAGAGATTAGAAATGTAATTGGCTGGCAAAGGGAGACTTAGTACTGGGGATTAGTTTCAAAATTTATTGATTCTGGGGATGGACCAAAATATGGTGTCGACACTGCATCATGACAATTTTGTGTCCTTGAAAGTCCCATCACAAACTCCATAGTTATCCATTCCCTTACAGTGTTTCATAGGGTGCCGTTTGTATGCTAACTTGACACTTATTATTGATACAAATTTTGTTAGTGGAAGGTATCTGTCCCATCTTCCCTCGGATTCAAGGACACAAGTTCTCAGTATATTCTCAAGGGCTTATTACATTTTACAGGTTATTATTATCATTTCATTTCATTATTTATAGAAACTCAATGAGTTTCAAATTTACAGTTGTACTGATATCTCTAAGCTTATAGCAATTACTATGGTACAGGTAGTTCACATTAATGTAACCGAGTCACTGACTCTAGCTACCTTACAAGTGTAGTCGTTTGATAAGCTAGTTCTGAAGTTTTAAATTTCTTGCTAGAACTTTCACATTTATTTCCTGTAATAGTGCTCTATTCAGGCACAACTGTATCAAATTATAGATTACTTACAAATATTATTAGTTTATTGTACCACGAGGAAGCACGTAGCTCTATATAACAATCCCATGTCGGTACTGTAATCTATAGCTTACAATACAAACATCAAGAACATTACATAGTCACTACGTTATAACCTCATGGACTAGGTTTTCTAACATCTTTATCTTTCTCGAATCCACTAATATCCTAAATCGATTCTGCTTACAATATCCCTTAACAATTATTAATAGTAACATATTTGCCCTCATCTAGACCAATTCTATCACTGTAACTTACTTTTAGGTCCTCTTGCCTTACATTAAGTAGGCTCGCCAATTAGCTTTATAATTTATGGTGTTTTAGAAAATAATTTTAGCAAGCAATTCTTCCAAAATTAATGTCAATCATACTTGTTATTATAGTTTTTATCCTAAAAGACTAGTCACTAATACATCAAAATTCATTCCCATGTAAAGGAATAGCAACAGAACATATAGTTCTAACACTAACATGCAACTAAGTAGTGTTGGGATCAAATAATAACTAATTGTTTCTTTCAAAAATTATGAACTTACCAACAGCTACATCCGAAGTTTCTGTTGTTTCTCCTTAGCGCATAGTGGACGCTTTGACTAGTGTGCTACTATATTCGGGTTCATTCACTGTGTTATAGTGGTGAGGAGTACAAACTCTATTTCTATCTCAACTCTGACTAATGGTCTGTGAACTCCAAAGAGTAGATCGAGGTGCTCTAGTACAATGTCTAACAAAGTGTTCAAGCTTTCCACAATTGTAGCAGGCTCCAGAGGCCTTACGACAAATACCTCCATGTAGCTTACCACAAACATGGTAGAAATGGGCAGAATAGGAACTTCTGGTTGTTCGACGACTAGATCTTGGTGTTCTCTACCCTGATGATCTGCCTCTATCATATCTCTGAGCTCGAGGTTTCTCAAATTCTTTTCTCTTCCCCAAATTACTGTTCGAGCTCTGACCCATATGTTTCTCCCTCTTCTCCATTTCATGTTGCCCTTGTGGGGGTTGGGTTTGTGCTTGAGCTTGAGCTGACAGAGTATCAGCCATTTGTTGAAAGAAAGTGGCCATTTGTTGGGCCATTTGTGTTGTAATTTGTACCGGTAAAATTGGTACAGTCGGGCCTTCGACACTCTGAGGAGCTGGGGTCTTAACTTGTACTTCTTCCATCACGGACTGTTCTATTATCTCATTCTTCTCTTCCATATCTTGTCACAAGATTTTCTATTCTTGTACAACCAACACAAGGAGATTTCTCTCCATTAGTCTATATTTATGATGTAAATGTACTATATGTATCAAACATTTGAGCAGTTGTAGTTACCGACAATAAGATTTCAAATTCACAGTTCAAAATTTACTTTAAAACCATTGCTCTGATACCACAAAACATGTCACACCCTACTCCCCCGTAAGATGTAACATTATCCCATAGTACACCTAATGTATTACCGTACTTCGCCTACCGATAACCCATTAGATATACTACAAGGGATTTTAAAACAATTTTTGTGAAATTTAAATCATCTATTAAAATCTAGTGTTATAAAAAATTTTCAAAATCTGAAGTGAAACAACTAACACATTTGAATTATTAGTAATTTTCATAAAAATTTTGGCGGAGTGCCATCTATATTTTGAATAAAACAATTCTTTAAAACCTGTAAAAAAACACACTTCCAATATAATTTCTCAAATACAACTCCAATAAGCTTCATTTCATCTCACAATTCAATCTCAATAATCAAATCAATTTATTTTTAAACCAACCTCATCATAAAAGAAACATTTCATTGATTACAAGACTCAAAAATTAATATTACAAAGCCATTCAGGTAAATGAAATCTCAAATTTACATTTACAATAATTTACATTTAATTACATACCAAAATATTTTACAAGAGTTTTTATACAACTGCTCAAATAATTTACATACATATTATTACATGCATACTTCAAAACCTATATACATGGGTAAACCTGGAGCTGATCTGAATGTCTCTTCAAAGAAGCTTACTCAATTGCTCTGTGCTCTTTTCACCTGCGATAGCATACAAAGCTATCGCTAAGTGGTGAACTCAGTGGTGCACAACTATAATTTAAAACATAGTACAATGTACCTTAACAAAAATTACAGCAAATAATTTAGAAATCTGGATATTCATCAAATTCCAAAACTCAAAATATTCATTGCTAATAATATGAATCATTTGTATAAAATGACTTTGATCACGAAGTTCAATTTATCAAATCATAACTAACCATTTAAGATAATTCTAACAAAATCAATTATACATAAATCACAATTGAAATCACAATTCTTTACTATTCAAAAACATTTTGTATCTCAAAAACCATTATGTATCTCAAAAACCATTCTGTATCTCACTAACTATGCAAGACTAATCCGAAAGGGCCATCTTCGGGGTGATTCTAACTTTCTATGGTCAGGGAGGTCGAATCGGATTCTAACTCCCTATGGTCAGGGAGGTCGAATCATCGTGCACAGTACACATCACAATAATGAATCTTCCGAAAGGGCTATAACATGAAACTTAGATCTAACCTCAAATAAGAGGAGAATCTAAGCCTGTGCACGTACCATGGTAATCAAAACACAACTAACTCCATTGTCTTCTCAACAAATGAGAGAGATGGGTAATAACCTAGTCAAGCATCTATAGTGAGATATAAAACAATATGACAATCCTTTTAGTGAGCATAAATCACAGTACAATTCAATTCAAAGTCAATTCTAATATCCTATAATTTTTATGCTCATCACAATTCAAATCATAAATTTGCATTTTTCAATGCAAATTGCCCATCACAATTCAAAACATGTTCTATCATAATTTTCCAAAACATAATTTATTCAATTCACAACAATGCTTAATACTTATGAAAATACCATTTCACAAAGCTAAATTCATACATACTATAACAATTTCAATAATCATTTAATTAAATCCAATGCTTGTTAAATATATAATACATAAGAAAAATATGTCATTTAAACATATGAAATATTCAGAACAAAATCAGTTAAAAACTAGTTGTGCACAAACCTCTGATAGCTGTCTCTTGGCTCTGACTCAGTGTTTCCTTCGCCTTCCCTGAGTCTTTGTTAACTGAAATACACAATTTGAAGTGTTTCAGTACTCATTTAAACCGTTTCTAACAATAAGGCTTAATATTTAATTTATTGAATTCCATTATTTCCTTAGTCAACCTAAGATGTTGACCCTCAATGCACTCTAGGTGAATTAGGTTTTAATATTACCAATGTGTCACTTTTAATAGCCTTTTAGTGTTGGTACATGTTACCCAATTCATTTTCATGTATAGTGCATTTTATTACAATTTGCTGGATTTTAGTGTACTAATTTGACCTAGCCGGATGACCTAGTTTCCTCGGTTTTCGGGTTTCGGTCGAAACTACAAACTTGTAGGTCTATGTCTTATTGCACGCAGGACAAAATTTCAGATCATTCTGAGTTATGTAGACCAAGTTATGGTCAATTTACCAATGCTGGTTAGAATGCATCAAAATGGTCACTTTAGGTCATTTTTAGGTCACTTTTGGTTCGGCCAGTTTTTGGACCCGAACTTGTGCAAGCTATTTGACTTGCTTATGATCATTTCTTGGTGTTAGTGTCTTCATAAGAATTATAGATGTATGTCTCAAATATTTATGGTAAAATTTCAGGTCAATTGGACCTGTTTTGAGTGAGTTATAGCCAAAACACTAACTGCTGCCCAAATGGTCAATTTTCAGGCTTTCAATGCACTAATCCGGATTTGGTCATTTTTCAAGTCATCTTTCAAGTAGAATTTTGGTAAGCTTCCTCCATGAAAGTTGGCACATTTTATGCCTAGTTTCACCTCCAATTGGTCTCATACCAATTGGAGTCACACACTTAAGGTTCCTACACTGCCCTATTACACATTGTTCAACACTTATCAAAGGACACATTCAACACTTACCAAGTTACGCATCCATTCCAATTTTGGTTTATACCATAATATAAACTCATTTAGCAACTCATTTTTGGTCATCTTGGCAGCTTATAACCACACTCAATATGAACATTATAGTCCAAAATTTTCCAAGTCCAATTACAAACAATTTAACCACATGACAAGCTCATTTACATGCCCAAACTCAAACCTTCATACACATATACATGCTGCCCTAACAAGCACCATAATTCAACAATATAATTCCATAAACCAAACCATGAAACAACATTTTTTTGGTCTACACTTCAAGTTTGCTGAATTGTACATCTTTCTAATTAGCTTCCAAGCTTCCAAAATCAAGTGTACTTTCACATATACATTTAGTGTATATTATCCAATTTATTTCTGCACACATAAATACTTACATCAACACTTTAATCTACCATTTACATGCAAGGATAAACTACTCTCATTGAAGTTCCATGGCTGCCAAAATATACCTGTCCATTAACACATCAAACTTCAAAAATCCTTCCACAATTCAACTACCCATAACATCACTTCATGGTTTAATGAAATAATAATAAAAAAATACATACTTACCACTTTTGAAACTCTTCAAAACCTCACCAAAACTTGATCTTCTTGCTGCCTATCTACTGCCTAAGTTGTGTAGAACAACTTTAGTGAAGGGATCAAGTGGAAAAATGGCTTGGATCATGGGAAATGGAAGCTTGCATGAATTTGGCCATGGAGGATTTTCTCAAGGAAATTTTCGGCTGATTTTTGGGAGGGTTGAAGAAGATGAGTTTCTATCCAAATGAAGGTGTAGTGGTCCACCTAAGTGGAGTAAGTGGAGCATTAAGTGAGGGTTAAATATTTATTTATTCTAAAGTTCCAAATTCTCACATTAAGCTCCTATCTTTTGCTATTTGAATTAGGTACTATCAATTTAATTTTTCATGATATTTTCCAAGTGTAACATCATTTATTTTTAATGGATATTTAGGTCAAAAGACAACTCGGGGTGTCAAATGACCACAATGCCCCTGTTCGGGTTGCATTCCCAATTTTTTGGTAACACCAAGTTTTGTCATTTTCTTGATTTCCCGTTTTTCTTTGTACTAATTAATTAATTTTTCTTTGATATTTCTAATGATATTTTTACTTCAATAGATGTCTATTTAAGTCTTAAAAATATTTTCCAGGGTTCCCCGCGGTCCAGGGCTACTCAACGGTCCACGCCGTAACTTCCCGGTGCGGTCACCCATCGCTAGGGTTCTCGGCTCGTTTAACTTGATTACATTTCATTGCTATTATTTTTCCTTTGTTTTTTTTGTATTTTCTTTTCTTGTATTTCATTATTTTATGTCTTCTCATCAATATTTAAATGTAGTTCTAGGCATTCTAGCTGTCCGGACAAACACTGGTCACCGGAACAGTAGAATGCACTACCGAACGTAGGGGTGTTACTATTCTCCCCCCCTTAAAATAAATTTCGCCTCAAAATTTTACCTGGCATTAATCTCTGAACAGCTATGGGTGTTATCTCCTCATATCCTCTTCACGTTCCCAAGTAGCTTCCTGGCCTGAATGATGGTTCCACAACACTTTAACTAGGTATATCTATTTATTCCTCAACTGCTTCACCTCATATGCCAGAATTTCTATGGGTTCTTCCTAATATGAGAGGTCTGGATTTACCTCAATCTCTTCGACTGATAGCACATGAGATGGGTTAGATCTATACCTCCTTAACATGGACACATGGAAGACACTGTGTATCCTTTCTAGCTCCGGAGGTAATGCCAACCGATATGCCAAAGGACCCACTCTTTCCAGAACCTCATATGGTCTGATGAAATGAGGACTCAGTTTCCCCTTTCTGCCAAATCTCATAATCCTCTTCCAAGGAGAAACTTTGAGGAATACCTTATCACCCACTACATATTCAATATCTCTTCTCTTTAGATCAATATAGGACTTCTGACAGTTTGATGCAGCCTGGAGTCGATCTCTGATCAATTTGATCTTTTCCTCTGTCTGCTGAACAATTTCTGGCCCAATCATCTTTCTTTCACCAACTTCATCCCAACATAGGGGATTTCTGCACTTTCTGCCATACAAAGCTTCATGTGGAGGCATCCCAATGCTTGATTCGTAGTTGTTGTTATAAGCAAACTCAATCAAAGGCAAGTGTGTATCCCAACTACCTTCAAACTCAATCACACAAGCCCGTAGCATATCCTCTAATATCTGAATTACCCTCTCAGATTGGCCATCTGTTTGTGGATGGAATGCTGTGCTGAAGTTCAATCTAGTTCCTAGGGCTCTCTGAAGACTACCTTAGAATCTAGAAGTGAACCTAGAATCTCTGTCAGATACAATTGATACTAGCACTCCATGTAATTTTACAATTTCATATATGTACAATCTAGCCAATCTCTCCAGGCTATAGTCCATTCGAACTGGCAAAAAGTGAGCAGACTTGGTCAGTCTGTCAACAATAACCCATACTGCATCATGACTATTCTGTGTCCTTGGAAGTCCCATCACAAAATCCATAGTTATCTGTTCCCTTACAGTGTTTCATAGGGTGTCATTTGTATGGTAGCTTGACACTTATTATTGTATACAGATTCTATTAGTGGAAGGTATCTGTCCCATCTTCCTTAGGATTCAAGGACATAAGTTCTCAATATATTCTCGAGGGCTTATTACATTTTACAGGTTATTATTATCATTTCATTTCATTATTTATAGAAACTCAATGAGTTTCAAATTTACAGTCGTACTGATATCTCTAAGCTTATAGCAATTACTATGGTACTTGTAGTTCACATTAATGTAACCGAGTCACTGACTCTAGCTACCTTACAAGTGTAGTCGTTTGATAGGCTAGTTCTGAAGTTTTAAATTTCTTACTAGAATTTTCACATTTATTTCCCGTAATAGTACTTTATTCGAGTGCAACTATATCAAATTATAGATTACTTACAAATATTCTTAGTTTATTGTACCATGAGGAAGCACGTAGCTCTATATAACAATCCCATGTCGGTATTGTAATCTGCAGCTTACAATATAAACATTGAGAACATTACATAGTCACTACGTTATAACCTCGTGGATTAGGTTTTCTAACATCTTTATCTTTCTCAAATCCATTAATATCCTAAATCAATTCTGATTATAATATCCCTTGATAATTACTAACAGTAACATCTTTGCCCTCATCTAGAGCAATTCTATTACTGTAACTTACTTTTAGGTCCTCTTGCCTTACATTAAGTAGGCTCGCCAATTAGCTTTATAATTTATGTTGTTTTAGAAAATACTTTTAGCTAGCAATTCTTCCAAAATTAATGTCAATCGTACTTGTTATTATAGTTTTTATCCTAAAAGACTAGTTACTAATACATCAAAATTCATTCCCATGTAAAGGAATAGCAACAGAACATATAGTTCTAACACTAACATGCAACTAAGTAGTGCTGGGATCAAGTAATAACTAATTGTTTCTTTTAAAAATTAAGAACTTACCAACAACTACATCCGAAGTTTCTATTCTTTCTCCTTGGTGCATAGTCGACGTTCTGACTGGTGCGCTACTATATTCGGGTTGATTCATTGTGCTATAATGGTTAGGAGTACAAACTCTATTTCTATCTCAACTCTGACTGATGGTCTGTGAACTCCGGAGAGCAGATCGAGGTGCTCTAGTACAATCTCTAACAAAGTGTCCAAGCTTTCCATAACTGTAGCTGGCTCCAGAGGCCTTACGACAAATACCTCCATGTAGCTTACCACAAATATGGCAGAAACGGGTAAAATAGGAACTTCTGGTTATTCGACGACTAGATCTTGGTGTTCTCTGCCCTGATGATCGGCCTCTGTCATATCTCTGAGCTCGGGGTTCCTCAAATTCTTTTCTCTTCCCCAAATTACTGTTCGAGTTCTGACCAATATATTTCTCCGTCTTCTCCATTTCATGTTGCCCTTATGGGTTTAGGTTTGTGCTTGAGCTTGAGCTGACAGAGTATCAGTCATTTGTTAAAAAAAGTGGCCATTTGCTGGGCCAGTTGCGCAGTAATTTATACCGGTAAAACTGGTACAGTCGGGCCTTCGACACTCTAAGGAGCTAGGGTCTTAATTTGTATTTCTGCGATCACGGACTGTTCTATTATCTCATTCTTCTCTTCCATATTTTTTCACAAGATTTTCTACTCCTGTGCAACCAATACAAGTAGATTTCTCTCAATTAGTCCATATTTATGATGTAAATGTACTATATGTATCACACATTTTAGCGGTTGTAGTTACCGACAATAAGATTTCAAATTCACAGTTCAAAATTTACTTTAAAACCATTGCTCTAATACCATAAAACATGTCACACCCTACTCTCTCGTAAGATGTAACATGATCCCGTAGTACACCTAATGAATTACCGTACTTCGCCTACCGATAACCCATTAGATATACTACAAGGAATTTTAAACCAATTTTCGTGAAATTTAAATCATCGATTAAAATCTGGTGTTATAAAAATTTTTCAAAATCTGAAGTGAAACAGCTAGCACATTTGAATTATTAATAATTTTCGTAAAAATTTTGGCGTAGTGCCATCTGTATTTTGAATAAAACAGTTCTTCAAAGCCTGTAAAGAAACACACTTCCAATATAATTTCTCAAATATAACTCCAATAAACTTCATTTCATCTCATAATTCAATCTCAATAATCAAATCAATTTCTTTTCAAACCAACCTAATCATAAAAGAAACATTTTATTGATTACAAGACTCAAAAATTAATATTACAAAGCTATTCAGGTAAATGAAATGTCAAATTTACATTTACAATAATTTAGATTTAATTACATACCAAAATATTTTACAAGAGTTTTTATACAACTGCTCAAATAATTTACATACATATTATTACATGCATACATCAAAACCTATATACATGGGTAAACCTGGAGCTAATCTGAATGTCTCTTCAAAGAAGCTTACTCAATTGCTCTATGCTCTTTTCACCTGCGATAGCATACAAAGCTATCGCTGAGTGGTGAACTCAGTGGTGCACAACTATAATTTAAAACATAGTACAATATACCTTAACAAAAATTACAACAAATAATTTGGAAATTTGGATATTCATCAAATTCCAAAACTCAAAATATTCATTGCCAGTAATATGAATCATTTGTATAAAATTACTTTGATCACGAAGTTCAATTTATCAAATCATAACTAAACATTTAAGGTAATTCTAGAAAAATTAATTATATATAAATCATAATTGAAATCACAATTTTTTACTATTCAAAAATATTATGTATCTCAAAAACCATTATGTATCTCAAAAACCATTATGTATCTAACTAACTATGCAAGACTAATCCGAAAGGGCCATCTTCGGGGTGATTCAACTCCCTATGGTCGAGGAGGTCGAATCATCGTGCACAGTACACATCACAATAATGAATCTTCCGAAAGGGCCATAACAGAAAACTTAGATCTAACCTCTAATAAGAGGAGAATATAAACCTATGCACGTACCATGGTAATCAAAACACAACTAACTCCGTTGTCTTCTCAACAAATGAGAGAGACGGGTAATAACCTAGTCAAGCATCTATAGTGAGATATAAAATAATATCACAATCCTTTTTGTGAGCATAAATCACAATACAATTCGATTCAAAGTCAATTTCAATATCCAGTAATTTTTATGCTCATCACAATTCAAATCATAAATTTGCATTTTTCAATGCAAATTGCCCATCACAATTCAAAACACGTTCTATCACAATTTTCCAAAACATAATTTATTCAATTCACAACAATGCTTAATACTTATGGAAATACCATTTCACAAAGCTAAATTCATACATACTATAACAATTTCAATAATTATTGAATTAAATCCAATGCTTGTTAAACATAATACATAAGAAAAATATGTCATTTAAACATATGAAATATTCAGAACAAAATCAGTTAAAAACTAGTTGTGCACAAACCTCTGATAGTTCTCTCTTGGCTCTGACTCAGTATTTCTGTAACACCTTCCCTGTAGCAACTCCGTACATTCTACTATTTCAGTGACCAGTGTCGGTCCGGACAACTAGAACGTCCAGAAAAGTATTTAAACTAAAGTGAGGAACTATAATTAACTCAAATATTAATAAGAAAAATTCAGAAAATTTTTGAGAAATAAAATACAACCAAGTTAAATGAGCCAGTACCCTAGCGATGGGTAAACCAATGGAGTTACGGTTTTCGAATCTAGGAGCCCTAGACTTGGGGGAAATTTCATAAAATAATTTTTGAGACTCTAGAGAAGGGTCATGAGGTTTCTATGGCATTAGAATGGCAAGAAAAGTTTCAGAAAAATTTTTAAATCGATACAGACAATTTTAGTCTGTTAAGCCAAACAGAGGGCATTTTGGTCATTTCGTCTTCAGAGATGATTTTTGGCCGACTTGTCCAGTTAAGTAAATAATTATTATGACATAAAATGTGAATAAATATTGCTAAAAATTAAATTGAAATTTAGTAGACAGGAAAAGGAAGGAAAATTAAAGAATTGGAATTATGACATCATTATGATGTCATTAAAAATCCTCCCACCCAATCAAACTTTGACACATGGCATTAACTTATTTAAAATGACTTAATGGGCAGAAAAAAAGAAAGAAAAATCAGTTGCTTCATCAACCTTTGGGGCAGCTAAAAACGTGGAGAGAGAGAGAGAGGAAGGAAAACTCCATTGAAGCTCACCCAAGCTCCCAACCTCACCAAATCTCACTCCAAAACCCTAGCCTTCTTCACAAAAAATTAACCAAGCACCTTGAGGAAGCTTTAGGCAGCAAAAAGAAAGAAAAATAAAGAAGTTTTCTAAGCTAGGGAAACTCTCCAACAAAGGTTAGTGTCAATTAATTCTTTAAACTTGTATATGCATCATTAGGAGTATGAATTGATCCATTGATTATATGTGTTTGAAAAATTGAAACGGTAGAGCTAGGATTTGGACCCAAAATTGAGATGTTGATCATGTGATGGTGAAAGTAAGTTTTAATGGTCAATTAGTGACCATTTGGTTATGTGTGAATGAGAAAAGAAGTTGTTTATGTAGTGGGAAATGAAGTTGGTGTGGCTGCCCTTGGTGACCTGCAAGGCTAGGTATGAGTCCAGCAGGTTTGGGCAGTAATAACTTGAATTGTAGAGGTTCAATTGGTGCAAGGCCAATTGGACATAAAACTAGACACATAATGGCACAATATTGGTGAAGAAACCATATCCAGAAAACTAAACCACGTTGACCAAAAGCTTGCCCTAATCTGAGTGACCTGCATTCTGCCTGGGCAAAATGACTAAACAAACAGTATTTGGTCATTTGGCCATAACTCAGTGTAGAAAGGTCCAATTGACCTGAAATTTTACCTGCAACAAGCTGAGATATATATCTACAACTTTCATGAAGAAACCTAACCCAAATTATGACCAGAACATATTCAAAAAGTGAGTTGTAGTCACTGTTCCAAGTACTATAGATTTGGTCAGTCCAGAAATTCTGGAAAAATTTCAATCCGGCCATTTGTGGTTTTTTGGCCATAACTTGAGCTACAAAACTCCAAATGGAGTAATTCAAAAAAGGAAATATAACTAGACAAAATAATGAACAACTTTCATGTTGGTCATTTTGCCAAATTCCAACTGCAAAAATGACTAATAGAATAGTAAACACAGAGCTTGAAATCTGAAAATTTTGAACAATTAACATTAAGCTTAGAAATGGTATTGGCAACCAATACCAACAATTTTAAAAAACAAAAGGTGGTATGTTGGGAGTATTAGAACCAATGTACCTATTGTCTATGCAAAAGTCAACATTTTAGTTGACTAATGAAATGAATAGTAACACCTAAACTTAAATTTCAAGAATTGTAAAGTTTAAAAGTGTAACATGCCCTAGTACACCTAGCAAGATTGGTTTGGATAGGTTGGCATGACAATAGGGTTCAGTTAGCAGTACTGCACATGGCATTATGCCATTCTGTGATTTTATGGCTTTTAGCCATCTGACATTGTATTGATACTTGGCCTTGTGCCTAATATTTATTACAGCTCATTAGCTATTCTGTTGCACACCAGGAGATACATATGTGACCACTGGTGTGACGGCCTGAGGTACTTAATACCCAGTGCCAGTTTACCCATTTATCCAGTCCAGTCATTCGGTATAGGTTACTTGGGCAATTAAAAAATGGAAGTGGATAAATTTAATGAAATTATGAATATAACAAATACAAAATAAATAAGATTACCAATAATGATCGAAAAAATATTTGCATAAGACATCAGAACATGCACTGCTTATTTATTTTCTATTATTTCTTTTTATTTTATTATTGGCACCACTAAGCACTATTGCTTAGCGCGCTCCTTTTTGCCACGTGTAGGTTCTAGAGAGACCGACCGAGAGCCCAGTAGACCACAGACTAGGTGAGACCATCTGCAGCTCTGCATAGTGTCTGTGTCACTTCACCGTCTTCAATGCATTGGTAGGACACTAGGTTTCATTTTGGTATTATGTAATCAAACTTTTATTTTCTCATGTATAATAAGACTTATGTACTGTATTTTGATATTAATGTAAATAGTGGAAATTGTGTTTATGAATGGAATATTGATTATTTATTTATGACTTGTATATGAATATTATGTGAAATGAATGAATGAGAAATGGAAATATTGTTGAAAAATATTGAGACCATGTTGATGGTTATTGGAGTTTGAGAATGATTGGAAATGATTATTGGAAGTGTTTTTCGCATGTTTTGAAGAACTGTTTTCTCTATTTTTAGCCGGCACTCTATCGAATTTTTTATAAAATTTGCAAAACCTCAAATAAATTATAATTTCAATAAATGACTTAAATGAAATATATTGTACTTCATAACTATGATAAAAATAAATTAAGGAAGAATAAAAAATGATTGAGTTAAAATAGAGTGTTTTGGTACACTATGTAACATATCTTACTTAGCTATACTGTAGACAGGTAAGGGGTGCCACATTTAGTGGTATCACAGCACGGTTTAGGCGTTTCTGGGCCTAGATTGAGTCCATACCATGCATTGCATTTGTAAGAGTCGAGGTGATACTAATGCAGATCTGTTTGTCTTTGTTATTTTGATTAGGATATGGACCCCACATCTCAGAGGGTAGTTGAGGAGGAAGTGGAGAGTCATGCTCCACCTGCAGCAACTGAGACTGGGGGTAGGGGAGAACCTGCTCTGCTCTGCCAGCTCAAGCAAAGCCTGCTCAACCTCCACAGGCCATGTTCCAGCAAATGGCTGAATTCTTCAGACAAATGGCTGGGGTAATGCCACCACCACCACCACCTCCACAACAGAAATCACACCTGGGAAGACTGAGAAAATTTAGAGCAGTGGACTTATTTAGCAAGAGAGAAGATGATTCTGTTGCAGCAGAAAACTGGTTAAACAAAACAGGCAGAGTTTTAAAGCAACTCCACTACACTCCAGAACAAAATCTAGAAGCTGTTGTATCTCTGTTGCAAGATCATGCATATGAATGGTGGGATACGGTGTTCAATGAAGTACAGCCAGAAGTAATAACTTGGTACTTCTTCCTCTCAGAATTCAAGAAGAAATATGTGGGTAGTATATACCTAGAAGAGAGAAGAAGAGAGTTCATTAACTTGAGGCAGAGACAGCTGACAGTGGCAGAGTATGAAAAGGAATTTGTCAGACTGAGCGGCTATGGAAGGGAGATAGTCCCTAATGAAGCCAAAAGGTGTAAGAGATTTGAAGAGGGATTAAATGATAATATAAAGATCATGATCACTACATTGGGAATCATAGACTTCACCAATTTAGTGGAAGCTACAATAAAAGTTGAAAAAGTAAGAATAAGTGAGCAGACTAGAAGAGAGAGACAACAGAAGAGGGGCTCGGGTCAGTCTAGCTCATCTCCTGCACCAGAAAAGAAGTTCAAAGGTCCACCTGCACAGAGTTCAAGTCAACCACAAGGTTAGGGTCAGTCCCAAGGACCCAGGCCACAGTTCACCCCTAGGAGAGGTCAGTCCACACCATCAGTGGGCAACTCTCCAGGGACGGGGTTTAGGGGACCAGCCCCAGCATCTTCTGCATGTCCGCATTGCCTGAAATGGCATAAGGGGGAGTGTTGGAGAGTGAATGGTGCCTGCTTAAGGTGTGGGTTGATAGAGCATCAGTTGAGGAATTGTCCACGCAGAACTGCTCCAGCTGCTCCAACGCAAGCAGACAGACCTGCTCCTGCACCATATAGGGGTAGGGAAATCTGGCAAATCTGAGGCAGTGGGACCATCACAGAGCCTGCATCTGAGCCAGCAGAGAGGCCTAAGGACAGACCACCTTGCAGAGCCTATGCCATGAGAGCTCAGGAGGAGCAAGATGCCCCGGACGTCATCAGGGGTACGTTCTCCCTCTACAATACATCTATGCATGCATTGGTGGATCCAGGATCCACTCATTCATACATCTGCATCAACCTACCTGTAAAAAGGGGGATATTAGTAGGGTAGAGTGACCAATACATTATGGTCACTAATCCATTGGGTCACAGTGTAGTGGTGAACAAAGTATACAAGGGTTGCCCGTTAAGGATTCAGGGGTATGAATTCTTGGCAGACCTGATTGAGTTGCCTTTCCATGAGTTTGACGTGATTTTGGGAATGGACTGGTTATCATGTCATCAGGCAATGGTTGATTGTAAACTGAAGAGGATTTCTTTGAAAACTCCTGAGGGTAATGAGATCACAGTTGTGGGGGAAAGGATAGATTCTTTGTCCAATGTCATCTCAGCCATAGATGCAAGAAAACTGATGAGAAAAGGCTGTGAAGCCTACCTAGCACATGTAGTGGATACTAGGCAGGCTAAGCCAGATCTGTGTGACATACCCACAGTAAAAGACTTCCCAGATGTGTTCCCTGAAGAATTGCCTGGTTTGCCACCATAAAGAGAAGTTGAATTTGCTATTGAGATACTGCCGGGTATAGCACCAATCTCTGTTGCTCCTTATAGGATGGCGCCCACAGAATTAAAGGAACTGAAAATCCAGTTATAGGAGTTACTGGATAAGGGGTTTATATGCCCCAGCGTGTCACCATGAGGAGCTCCAGTGCTGTTTGTGAAGAAGAAGGATGGGACTTTGAGGTTATGCATTGATTACCGACAGTTGAATAAAGTAACAGTGAAGAATAAGTATCCATTGCCTAGAATTGATGATCTATTTGATCAATTGAAGGGAGCAGGAGTATTCTCAAAAATTATTCTCAAATCAGGGTATCATCACTTGAGAGTGAAGGATGCAGATGTGCCAAAGATTGCATTCAGGACCTGGTATGGGCATTATGAGTTTCTAGTGATGCCCTTTGGCCTAACAAATGCACCAGCGGCATTAATGGACCTTATGAACCGTATCTTCCATCCATACCTAGATCGGTTCGTAGTGGTCTTTATTGATGATATTTTGGTGTATTCCAAGACCAAGGAAGAACATGATGAACATTTGAGGATTGTTCTGCAAACCTTGAAAGAAAAGAAGCTGTATGCTAAGTTGTTAAAGTGTGACTTCTAGTTAAATGAAATTGCATTCCTTGGACACATAGTGTCAGCTGATGGGATTAGAGTGGATCCCAAGAAAATAGAAGCAGTGATGGAATGGAAGCCTCCCAGTAATACAACTGAGGTCAGAAGTTTTTTGGGGCTAGCTGGGTATTACAGAAGATTTGTGAAGGGGTTCTCTCTTATAACTGCTCCAATGACCAAGTTGTTGCACAAGAAGGTGAAATTTGGCTGGAACAACAAGTTCCAAGCAAGTTTTGAGAAG
Organism: Hevea brasiliensis; assembly: GCF_030052815.1. NCBI lineage: Eukaryota > Viridiplantae > Streptophyta > Magnoliopsida > Malpighiales > Euphorbiaceae > Hevea > Hevea brasiliensis. The sequence continues at coordinate 50,639,483 of NC_079494.1, forward strand.
CTAAAGGCTATGTTGACAGAAGCACCAGTGTTAACACAGCTAGTGTCGGGGAAAGACTTTGTGGTCTACAGTGATGCCTCACATAATGGGCTAGGGTGTGTATTGATGCAAGTGGGGAAAGTGGTCGCCTATGTTTCTAGGCAGTTAAGGCCACATGAACAGAACTACCCTACTCATGACCTGGAGTTAGTAGCAATTATCTTCACACTGAAGATATGGAGGCATTATTTATATGGTGAAAAATGTTACATCTATACAGACCATAAGAGTCTAAAATATCTGCCAACCTAGAAGGAGCTCAATCTTAGACAGAGGCGATGGATTGAGTTCCTAAAGGACTATGATTGTGTGATAGATTATCATCCTGGGAAGGCAAATGTAGTTGCTAATGCTTTAAGCAGGAAGTCCATCACAGCTTTAAGATCACTAAATGCCTGTCTGTCCTTAGCTCAAGATGGAGCTATTTTGGCTGAGTTGCAAGTAAGGCCAAACCTATTACAGCAGATACAAGATGGGCAAAAGGTAGACGAGAAATTAATGACTACTGTAAGTAGAAAAGCAACTGACTATGAGGTGAAAGTAGATGGGTGTCTGTACTACAAAGGAAGAGTATGTGTACTAGATAATGGGGAATTGAAAGCCAGTATTCTGAAAGAGGCACATACCAGTGTTTATGCTATGCACCCAGGAAGTACAAAAATGTATCATGATCTGAAGCTTCAGTATTGGTGGCCTGGTATGAAGAAGGACATAGCTGACTATGTGACTAAATGCTTGACATGTCAGCAAGTCAAGGCAGAACATCAAGTTCCATCGAGATTGCTACAGCCTATATGTATACCTAAATGGAAATGGGATTGGGTCACTATGGATTTTGTAAGTGGTCTACCTTTCACCCAAAAGAAGCATGATGCAGTATGGGTGATAGTAGATAGATTGGCGAAGTCAGCACACTTTCTGCTAGTTTAGGCTGACTACTCACTAGAGAAGTTAGCAGAATTGTATATTAGTGAGATAGTTAGACTGCATGGAATCCCACTTTCCATCATATCTGATCGAGACCCAAGGTTTACATCGAGATTTTGGAAGAAGCTGCATGAATCCTTGGGTACACAACTCCACTTCAGCACAGCTTTCCATCCTCAGACGGATGGGCAATCAGAAAGAGTAATCTAGGTCCTTGAGGATATGCTGAGGAGTTGTGTCATTGAGTTTGAGGGAAGTTGGGATCGATACCTTCCACTGGCAGAATTTGCATACAACAATGGCTACCAAGCTAGCATCCAAATGGCCCCGTATGAAGCACTGTATGGGAGGAAATGTAGAACTCTAGTATGCTGGACTGAATTGGGTGAAGATAAACTAGTAGGGCCAGACTTGGTGAAACAGACTGAGGAGAAAGTAAAACTAATCAAAGCCAATCTGAAAGGTTGCCTCAGACAGACAGAAATCTTATGCCGACCTAAAGAGAAAAGAAATAGAATATGCAGTTGGCGACAAAGTGTTCCTCAAGGTGTCACCATGGAAAAAGGTACTGAGGTTTGGAAGAAAAGGTAAGTTAAGCCCTCGGTTCATTGGCCCATATGAAGTCATTGAACGTGTGGGTCTAGTGGCCTATAGGCTAGCTTTACCACCAGAGCTGGACAAGATCCACAATGTGTTCCACGTATCTATGCTAAGAAGATACCGCTCATATCCTTCACATGTCATCTCCATGGAAGAAATTGAAGTACAACTGGATTTGACATATGAAGAAGAACCCATACGGATCCTGGCTCGGGAAGTGAAAGATTTGAGGAATAAGCAGATTCCACTAGTGAAAGTGCTTTAGAGGCACCACAACACTGAGGAGGCAACTTGGGAAAGTGAAGAGACGATGAGGCAACAGTTCCCTCAACTATTTGTATCAGGTAAATTTTGAGGATGAAATTTAAATTAGATGGAAAGAGTTGTAACACCCTCCCTGTAGCAACTCCGTACATTCTACTGTTCCGGTGACCAGTGTTGGTCCGAACAACTAGAATGTCCAGAAAAATATTTAAACTAAAGTGAGGAACCATAATTAACTCAAATATTAATAAGAAAAATTCAGAAAAATTTTGAGAAATAAAATACAACCAAGTTAAATGAGCCGGTGCCCTAGCGATGGTTAAACCAGTGGGAAGTTACGGTTCTTGCATCTAGGAGCCCTAGACTCGAGGGAAAATTCATAAAATAATTTTTAAGACTCCAGAGAAGGGTCATTAAGATTTCTATAGCATTAGAATGCCAAGAAAAGGTTTAGAAAAATTTTTAAATCGGTACAGACAATTTAAGTCTGTTAAGCCAAACGGAGGGCATTTTTGTCATTTCGTCTTCAAAGATGATTTTTGGCCGACTTGTCCAGTTAAGTAAATAATTATTATGACATAAAATTTGAATAAATATTGCTAAAAATTAAATTGAAATTTAGTAGACAAGAAAAGGAAGGAAAATTAAAGAATTGGAATTATGACATCATTATGATGTCATTAAAAATCCTCCCACCCAATCAAACTTTGACACATGGAATTAACTTATTTAAAATGACTTAATGGGCAGAAAAAAAGAAAGAAAAATCAGTTGCTTCATCAACCTTTGGGGCAGCCAAAAACGTGGAGAGAGAGAGAGAGGAAGGAAAACTCCATTAAAGCTCACCCAAGCTCCCAACCTCACCAAACGTCACTCCAAAATCCAAGCCTTCTTCACAAAAAATTAACTTAGCACCTTGAGGAAGCTTTGGGCATCAAAAAGAAAGAAAAATCAAGAAGTTTTCTAAGCTAGAAAAACTCTCCAACAAAGGTTAGTGTAACACCCTTCCGGTAGCAACTCCGTACATTCTACTGTTACGGTGACCGGTGTCGGTCCGGACAGCTAGAACGTCCGGAAAAATATTTAAACTAAAGTCAGGAACCATAATTAACTCAAATATTAATAAGAAAAATTTAGGAAAAATTTTAGAAATAAAATACAACCAAGTTAAACGAGCCGGTGCCCAAGCGATGGGTAACCAGAGGGAAGTTACGGTTCTCGCAACGAGGAGCCCTAGACCCGGGGAAAAATTCATAAAATAATTTTTGGGACTCCAGAGAAGGGTCATTGAGGTTCCTATGGCATTAGAATGCCAAGAAAATATTTAGAAAAATTTTTCAATCGGTACAGACAATTTTGACCCGTTAAGCCAAACGGAGGGCATTTTGGTCATTTCGCCTTCAGAGGTGATTTTTGGCCGACTTGTCCAGTTAAGTAAATAATTATAATGATCTAAAATATGAATAAATATTGCTAAAAATTGAATTGAAAATGAGTAGAGAAAAGAAGAAAAGAAAATGAAGGAAAATGCTTAATTATGACATATGGTGATGTCATTTAAAAGCCTCCCTCCAATCACCATTTGACAAACCAATAAAAAGAGATAAAAATGACTTAAAATGAGATAAAAACAAAGGAAACCAGCAGTTTCCTTCTTCATACGGGCTGGAATAAGAGAGAAAGAGAGAGAAAAGGAAAAGAAAGAAAGAAAGGAAGAAGGAGAAGGAGATGAACAGTAGCAGAAAAAGGGGTTCAGCAGGGCAGCATGTTTCTCTTCCGTCCTGGTGAGTTTGGCTCAACATCTATGGCTGATTTTTGGATATGTTTGAGGTATGTATGTGTGGAAGTTATGGTTAAAATTTGGCGATTGTTTTACGGTTGGATTTGGAGAAATATATTGTTGAACACAGGCTGTCTGTAGGTTGAATTCTGAATTTTGGCTACTGAAATTTGAGAAAAATAAATAGTTAGGATGCTTATAAAATTATGAAATTTGGTACAAATAATATTTGGGATGTTGAGCCTGCTGGGTTAAAATTTGGTGAACTTTAGACTTGTGGTTTATGAGATATAAATTGTTTTGCATGAGCTGTCTGAGTAAGACTGATTTCTGCAACAATTCAGATTTTGAAGGGTTGAATGAATGTTTTGATATCTCATGATATAGAGATTATTTGATGCTAAAATTTTTACTGATATTGTATAGGGATGTCTTGAATATATGGTTAAAATTTGGGATTTATCTAACGGTTAGATCATTATATATAAATTTGAATGCACAAGCTGCCGGATTGGGTATTAATGGGTGGTTGTGGATTTAAGATTTATGATAGGAGTTTAGTCCAATTTAAGGGGAAATGTTGTTGAATTTTTATTGGATATTTAATTTAGGAAAGTGAAGTTATAATTGATTATGATTATTATGATTCTAGGGGAAATCTTGAAGAATAACAAGCTCAAGGTTGGTTTCAAAAAGGTTAGTGCCTATTATGCATACATCTTTCTCTTTCCATGATTAGAGACCTAAAATAAGCAAGAATTTGTGAATTAAATGAATGGAATTTATGAGTATGTATACAATGAATTTTGGCAGCCCTAGGGAGGAACAAGATTAAGTGTTTTTGATGGACTTAGAGTGGACTAAAGATGATGTTTAAGGTATATATATATATGTATGATGAATTGGTGTGCTAACTATGGTAATTGGTGTAATCCTTGAAAATGAGCTAGGGTTTGGGAGTGAAACTTGGATTTAGCTTGGGAAATTGTTAGAGAACATTTTAATGGTCAATTAGTGACCATTTTAGGTAAGTTGACCATAATTAGGAGTGAATTATTGCATGGCAAAGTGGAATGGGCAGGCTGCCCCATGAGTGCAGCAGGGTGACTGAAATTTCAGTCCACTTGAACTGCCATATCTTGGGCTGTGTTGGTTCAATTGGTGTTTGGCCAATTGGACATGAAACTAGGCTTATAATGGCACATTTTTTCTGAAGAAACCATGCCCAAAAGACCAAAGCAAGTGGACCAAAAGTTGGCCCCAATCCGGATACCCTGCAACCAAAGACTGCAGAAATGACCAAATGAGCGAATCGTTCATTTGGCCATAACTCACTGTAGAATGGTCAAATTGACCTGAAATGTTTACAGCAACAAGATATGATATAGAAAAACAACTTTCATGAAGAACATTACCCCAAATTATGCCATTAACCCATTCAAATTATTGGGCAAAGTTAAGTTATCAAACCTGCAACTCTGCAGATTTTCACTTGAGCAGTAATGTTTGGATAGCTATAACTCTCTCTAGAAAACTCGGATTTAGGCGATTATTGAACCGATAGAAACTAAGGTATGGTAGAACATTTCATAAGAAGAAAGTTAGACCAAATTATGAACTTAACTTGATCAAATTACTGACCAAAATTGGACCAAAAAATCTGCCAGACCCAAAATCTCAGCATGAACGGTGCACGTGAATAGTAAACTTATTTTGGCCATAACTTAAGCTACAAAACTCCAAATGGAGTGATTCAAAAAAGGAAATTCAACTAGACAAAATAAGGTACAACTTTCATGTTTACCATTTCCTCAAATTCCCATTGCAACAGTGCTTAATGGAATAGTAAAGTTAAGTTTCAAAAACTGAAAATTTTGTTTCCCTTGGTTAAAGCTTAGAAATGGTATTAATGCTTAATGCCAACAAGTTTTAAATGAAAAATGTGGTATGTTTGAAGTGCCAAAGTCAGTGTACATATTCTCTATGCAAAATTCAACTTTCTTGTTGACCAATGAAATGAATAGTGACACCAAAAGTTAAAATTCAAAGATTGAAGAATTTTAAAGTATCAAATGCCTTAGTATACCTAACAAGATTGGTTTGGATAGTTTGGCATGCCAATAGGGTATTGTTTTAGCAGTACTGCGAAAGGCTTTATGCTTGTATTCATGGCTTTATGCCCGTATTCATGGCTTTTATGCCCGTATTCATGGCTTTTTAGCCATACTGACTGCATACGTGGTTGACGTTCTGCGTCCCATGGTATGACGGCCCGAGGCACCGCGGTGTCCAGTGCCAACGACCCGTTATCCAGTCCAGTCATCCAGTATAGGTTACTTGGGCAAACAAATGAATGGAAAAGTATAACTGTAATTGAACTGATTGTTAAAGAAAATACGAAAATTAAATATCAGGAATGATTATGATAGAATACAAAGAAACTCAAGATTATGAAGAAAATAATTAACAAAATGCATGAAGAAGTAAATATCATAAAACGTAATTAGCCCTCGATTAAACATTAAGTTGGTAATTATTCAGTTCTTATGAAAACAATGGCTAAGAAATTATGATTTTTATTTGCATATTATATTTTCTTGTATTATTGGCACCACTAAGCTTTATGCTTAGCGCGTCGCTTTTGCAACGCGTAGGTACTGAAGAGTTGGACAGAGGGCCCTGAGACCACAGTTGGGTAAGGCCATTCACGATTCGCATAGTGTCCGTGTCACCTCACCTTCCACAGTGCATTGGTAGGACACTAGATTTCATTTTGATATTTTGTAACTAATTTCTATTTTCTCATATGTATTTGAACTTATGTAATAAATTTCGATATTCATGTAAATAATGAAAATTGTATTTGTGAATGGAAGAGTGGATGTCTATTTATGACTTGTACATGATTAATAAATGAGATGATGATTGAGAACTGAAATTGATAATTGTTGAGATTTTGATAAATGGAGTTGAGATGATTGAATATGATCATAGGAAGTGTTTTTCACAGGTTCCGAAGAACTGTTTTCTCCATTTTTAGCCGGTACTCCGCCGGATTTTCTATAAAATTTTCGGAACCTCAAATAAATTACAATTTCAATAAATGAATTATATTTCACAAGTTATTTTCAAACTATGATAAAAATGAATTAAGATAAAATAGAGTGCTCTGGCACACTGAGTGGCATAACTTGCTCGGCTACACTGTAGTCGGGTAAGGGGTGTTACAGTTAGTGTCAATTAATTCTTTAAACTTGTATATGCATCATTAGGAGTATGAATTGATCCATTGATTGTATGTGTTTGAAAAATTGAAATGGTAGAGCTAGGGTTTGGACCCAAAATTGAGATGTTGATCATGTAATGGTGAAAGTAAGTTTTAATGGTCAATTAGTGACCATTTGGTTATGTGTGAATGAGAAATGAAGTGGTTTATGTAGTGGGAAATGAAGTTGGTGTGGCTGCCCTTGGCGACCTGTAGGGCTGGGCATGAGTCCAGCAGGTTTGGGCAGTAATAACTTGAATTGTAGAGGTTTAATTGGTACAAGGCCAATTGTACATGAAACTAGACACATAATGGCACAACATTGGTGAAGAAACCATGTCCAGAAAACCAAAAGAAGTTGACCAAAAGCTTGCCCTAACTAGGTGACCTGCATTCTGTCTGGGCAAAATGACTAAATGAACAGTGTTTGGTAATTTGGCCATAACTTAGTATAAAAAGGTCCAACTGACCTGAACTTTTGCCAGCAATAAGCTGAGATATATATCTACAACTTTCATGAAGAAGCCTAACCCAAATTATGACCATAACATATTCAAAAAGTGAGTTGCAGTCACTGTTCCAAGTACTGTAGATTTGGTCAGTCCAGAAATTCTGGAAAAATTTCAATCCGGCCAGTTGTAGTTTTTAGACCATAACTTGAGCTAAAAAACTCCAAATGTAGTGATTCAAAAAAGGAAATATAACTAGACAAAATAAGGAATAACTTTCATGTTGATCATTTTGCCAAATTCCCACTGCAAAAATGACTAATAGAACAGTAAACACAAAGTTTAAAATCTGAAAATTTTGAACAATTAACATTAAGCTTAGAAATGGTATTGGCAACCAATACCAACAATTTTAGAATGCAAAATGTGGTATGTTAGGAGTATTAGAACCAATGTACCTATTATCTATGCAAAAGTCAACATTTTAGTTGACTAATGAAATGAATAGTAACACCTAAACTTAAATTTTAAGAATTGTAAAGTTTGAAAGTGTAACATGCCCTAGTACACCTAGCAAGATTTGTTTGGATCGGTTGGCATGCCAATAGGGTTCAGTTAGCAGTACTGCGCATGGCATTATGCCATTCTGTGATTTTATGGCTTTTAGCCATTCTGACATTGTGTTGACACTTGGCCTTGTGCCTAATATTTATTACAGCTCATTAGCTGTTCTGTTGCACACCGGGAGATACATATGTGACAAATGGTGTGACGGCCCGAGGTACTTGATACCCAGTGCCAGTTTACCCATTTATCCAGTCCAGTCATCCAGTATAGGTTACTTGGGCAATTAAAAAATGGAAGTGGATAAATTTAATGAAATTATGAATATAACAAATACAAAATAAATAAGATTACCAATAATGATCGAAAAATTGTTTGTATAAAACATCAGAACATGCACTGCATATTTATTTTCTATTATTTCTTTTTATTTTATTATTGGCACCACTAAGCATTATTGCTTAGCGCGTTGCTTTTTGCCACGTGTAGGTTCTAGAGAGACCGACCGAGAGCCCAGTAGACCACTAACTGGGTGAGACCATCTGCAGCTCTGCATAGTGTCCGTGTCACCTCACCGTCTTTAGTGCATTGGTAGGACACTAGGTTTCATTTTGGTATTATGTAATCAAACTTTTATTTTCTCATGTATAATAAGACTTATGTAATGTATTTTGATATTAATGTAAATAGTGGAAATTGTGTTTACAAATGGAACATTGAGTATTTATTTGTGACTTGTATATGAATATTATGTGAAATGAATGAATGAGAAATGGAAATATTGTTGAAAAATATTAAGACCATGTTGATGGTTATTGGAGTTTGAGAATGATTGGAAATGATTATTGGAAGTGTTTTTCACAGGTTCCGAAGAACTGTTTTCTCTATTTTTAGCTGGTACTCTGTCGAATTTTTTATAAAATTTGCAGAACCTCAAATAAATTATAATTTCAATAAGTGAATTAAATGAAATATATTGTACTTCATAACTATGATAAAAATAAATTAAGGAAGAATAAAAAATAATTGAGATAAAATAGAGTGTTTCGGTACACTGTGTGACATATCTTACTTGGCTATACTGTAGACAGGTAAGGGGTGTCACAGTTTCCTTCCCCTTCCTTGAGTGTTTGCTAACTGAAACACACAATTTGAAGTGTTTCAGTACTCATTTAAACCGTTTCTAACAATAAGCCTTAATATTTAATTTATTGAATTCTATTATTTCCTTAGTCAACCTAAGATGTTGACCCTCGATGCACTCTAGGTGAATTAGGCTTTAATGTTACCAATGTGTCATTTTTAATAGCCTTTTAGTGTTGGTACATGTTACCCAATTCATTTTCATGTATAGTGCATTTTATTGCAATTTGCTGGATTCCGGTGTGCTAATTTGACCTAGCCGGATGACCTAGTTCCCTCAGTTTTCGGGTTTCGGTCAAAACTAGAAACTTCTAGGCCTATGTCTTATTGCACAATTTCAGGTCATTCTGAGTTATGTAGACCAAGTTATGGTCAATTTACCAATGTTGGTCAGAATGCATCAAAATGGTCACTTTAGGTCATTTTTAGGTCACTTTTGGTTCGGCCAATTTTTGGACCCGAACTTGTGCAAGCTATTTGACTTGCTTATGGTCATTTCTGGGTGTTAGTGTCTTCATAAGAATTGTAGATATATGTCTCAAATATTCATGGTAAAAAGTTTAGGTCAATTGGACCTATTTTGAGTGAGTTATGGCTAAAACACTAACTACTGCCCAAATGGTCAATTTTCAGGCTTTCAATGCACTAATCTGGATTTGGTTATTTTTCAAGTCATCTTCCAAGAAGAATTTTGGTAAGCTTTCTTCATGAAAGTTGGCATATTTTGTGCCTAGTTTCACCTACAATTGGTCTCATACCAATTGGAGTCACACATTTAAGGTTCTAAGCCAAAACCTACACTGCCCTATTACGCATTGTTCATCATTCATCAAAGGACACATTCAACACTTACCAAGTTACACATCCATGCCAATTCTGGTTTATACCATAACATAAACACATTTAGGAACTCATTTTTGTTCATTTTGGTAGCTTATAACCACACTCAATATGCACATTATAGTCCAGAATTTTTCAAGTCCAATTACAAACAATTTAACCACATGACAAGCTCATTTACATGTCCAAACTCAAACCTTCATACACATATACATGCTGCCCTAACAAGCACCATAATTCAACAATATAATTCCATAAACCAAAACATTAAACAACATTTTTTTGGTCTACACTTCAAGTTTGCCAAATTGTACATCTCTCCAATTAGCTTCCAAGCTTCCAAAATCAAGTGTACTTTCACATATACATTTAGTATACATTATCCAATTTATTCCTACACACATAAATACTTACCTCAACACTTTAATCTACCATTTACATGCAAAGATAAACTGCTCTCATTGAAGTTCCATGGCTGCCAAAATATACCTCTCCATTAACACATCAAACTTCAAAAATCCTTCCACAATTCAACTACCCATAACATCACTTCAAGGTTTAATGAAACAATAATAAAAAATACATACTTAGCACTTTTGAAACTCTTCGAAACCTCACCAAAACTTGATCTTCTTGCTGCCTATCTACTGCACAAGTTGTGTAGAACAACTTTAGTGAAGGGATCAAGTGGAAAAATGGCTTGGATCATGGGAAATGGAAGCTTGCATGAATTCGGCCATGGAGGATTTTCTCAAGGAAATTTTCAGCTGGTTTTTGGGAGGGTTGAAGAAGATGAGTTTTTGTCCAAATGAAGGTGTAGTGGTCCACTTAAGTGGAGTAAGTGGAGCACTAAGTGAGGGTTAAATATTCATTTATTCTAAAGTTCCAAATTCTCACATTAAGCTCCTATCTTTTGCTATTTGAATTAGGTACCACCAATTTAATTTTTCATGACATTTTCCAAGTGTAACATCATTTATTTTTAATGGACATTTAGGTCAAAAGACAACTCGAGGTGTCAAATGACCACAATGCCCCTGTTCGGGTTGCATTCCTGATTTTTCGGTAATACCGAGTTTTGTCATTTTCTCGATTTCCCGTTTTTCTTTGTACTAATTAATTAATTTTTCTTTGATATTTCTAATGATATTTATACTTTAATAGATTTCTATTTACGTTTTAAAAATATTTTCCATGGTTCCTTGCAGTCTAGGGCTAGTCAATGATCCACGCCGTAACTTCCCGGTGCGGTCACCCATCGCTAGGGTTCTCGGCTCGTTTAACTTAATTACATTTCATTGCTATTATTTTTCCTTTGTTTTTCTTGTATTTTATTTTCTTGTATTTCATTATTTTGTGTCTCCTCATCAATATTTAAATGTAGTTCTAGGTATTCTAGTTGTCCGGACAGACACTGGTCACCGGAACAGTAGAATGCACTACCGAACATAGGGGTGCTATACTGGAACTCTGTTCTACTGACTTTCCCTCTTTTTCTGTCTTCTCTGATTTCTTTTTCTCAGGGACCGCTTCAGATTCAATTTTTTCTAATTCTAGTGCTTGAGAATTAAGCTTAGAGAAGTTGTTATGTTTGAATCCGACCACTTGTAATATGATACTAGGCTTCAAGCCAGTTTCAAACCTCTAACATCTCTCCCTACTGGTAGAAAGTAGACTTACTGCATAATGGCTCAGGCGGGAAAATTCCCTTTCATATTCAGCCACCGATCTACTCCCCCGTTTTACACTTAGGAACTCTTGTAGCTTCTGGTCCACATAAGCATCAGGGACATATTTTTGTTTGAACTCCCATAGAAAATCATTCCATGTTAGCACTAAAGGTTCTACCAGACTATGGGGAATGGTTTTCCACCAGTCATATGCATCCCCCTGCAGCAGAGACACTGAATATTCAAATCTGAGCTCCTTTGTGCAGTGCAGTTTCTTAAACACCCTATCCATTCTCTCTAACCACTGTTCTGCCTCTAGAGGATCTACTGTCCCCTTGAACTCAATAGCCCCATATTTCATCAATTTGTCATACTGCCTAGCAGAAGACTGTGGTTGTACCGTTGGTGTCTGTAGTGGCACTTGAGTAGGCACGTTACCAGCCATCTGTTGGAACATTGCAGCCATCTGCTGAGCGAACTGAGCAGAAAACTGTGGTACTGAAGGGGCTGGTATGGCTGATCCACTAACATTGTGTAGGGCTGGGGCATCCCCTGTTAGTAATATGCCCTAGAGCATATCATTTAGTGTGTATCTTGTACATGTTTTTATTAATAAAAGGCATTTCCACTTATCCGTTTACATAAGATATTTATGTGTAATAGAAAAGGTCCATTAATATTTTGTTAGAAATTCTATTCTTAAGTTGTTAAGAATATGAGTCACAGTATTTTTAGTACAAAGTATCATAAATAGGTTCACAATCAAGGATACTTCATAATAAGGACATGACTTATCCAGAAAGATTGTATTCATGTTTGTTCCCAAGTTATTTATATGAGATATAAATAAGATGGAATGGTGAGTCTCATGCCATATGACAAATATGATAGGCACTTATACATGATAAGTAGGCCGAACCAGTGACACTTATGACAAGCACATGGAGTTTACTCTTGTCAATGTTTTGTCATAAATCATATCAGTGCATATAATCTTTAGACCTGAGATAGCATAGTTATCTTGTATATAGGTAGTTTGAGTTTGATACTGCTTTTATACTTGTACTGTGTATGGGTATATGGGCATGTGTTGGCTCCTACTAGTTATATATAGAGGTAGGTGTTAATCAAGATGGAATCTGTTCCTCTAAGTAAATAAAGATAAAATCCTATGTTCATTTAATTATTCTTGATGTTTCAAGTTCCTGGCCAGGACAGATAGATTTAATCAGAAAAGAGTTTCTGATGAGAAAATCTTTTTAATCAAGAACTGGAATTAAAAGAGAACATAATATTCATATCAAATGGAGTTTGACATAAACCATGACTCCAACTTGACTTGGGATTTTGTAACAGAGAGATTCCAGTGCATGGTAACATATGATTATAGGTTCATTTAAGGCAAACCTTATTACTAATTGAGTGGCCATGGCATGCTATGCTAGGTGTTAACCATGGTCTATGAGGTGCATAAAATGATTTAGAGAAATCATTTATGGTAAGAAAGAGTTTTGATGATATTAAGAGTTGATATCATATCTCATTGCCAATTAGTGATGAGCCTAGTAAGTCACACACATACACAAGTTATCACCTAATTAAATATGATTTAATTAATTAATTAAAGAGTTTAATTGAATAATTAAATAGGTTTGATTTGCAATTAGATTGCAAAATCCCTAGCATGACTTGAAACCAAATATAGATTATTGGATGTATACTATAAGTTAAAATTATATTTAAAGTGTTTAAATATGAATTTAATTAATGAGAAATTAATTAATAGAGATTAATTAAATAATTTATATTTGATATAAATTAATTAGAAGAAGAGAAATAATTATTTTGGGTTAAGAACTTAAAATTAAGACATAGGGGCATTTTGGTCATTTCACAGTGTGACACGTGGCACCATGAGATGGTGACACGTGGCATTACACATAAGCTTGCCAAATGTCTTTTAATCATGTAAGATTATTAAAATCAAGATTAAATATAGGTTTGACACTTGGCACAATGTGATTGGGTCACTTAAACTTAGAGCTAATCAAAGGGTGACATGTGGCAAGGGTTTAATGTGTTAACCTAGCTATATAAGTGTTGTTATGAGCAAAAAAAAAAAAACACAAGTAGCAGCCACTCCTTTGTGCCGCCACCTTGGTGTGCGATTCTTTCCTATTTTCTTCTTCTCTTATCAATCCAAGAGATTAGAAAAACAATCTCTTGAATTAAGAACACCAGAAATTATTTCTAGTGTCCTGTTTACATCTTTAATCTCTTAAAAGGAAAAACATGATTTTCTAATTCATAGAAAAAGCTTTAGAAGCTGTTCAAGGGCTTCCATAGGTGTTCTTAGTGTGGACAAACTAGAGGGATAACATTTGGTGTCCTGAAGATGAATCGCAAAAGCGCAAATACACTGCAGTGCATCAACAGGTTAGTATATTTGTTCTTGATTTAATCTAGGATTCTAAAATTAATCTGATTAATTTTAAAATCTTAAATGGAAAATACAAATCCAAAAACATATTAAAAGATTTTTAATATGTTGTTTATCATTGAAATCAAATAGATAAAAATAAATCTTGCATGATGCATGTGACCCTAGGTGAAAATTTTTGAATTCAATGGCATAAACTTCTGTTTTTTCACGCTTCCGTTCCTTTACTTGGTATCAGAGCCACTATATTTGCCATTTAGATTGTTGATTATATGATTTAATTGTGTGTTTTGATCATGAGATGATTTATCCATTGTTGGTTGTAATGGAGGTGTGGCGGCATGCTTGAAAAACACCATCAGTGGTGCACATGGTTTGGCTTCCATGGGTGGTACAAGGTTTGGCTTTTAATTTTGCAATTGTTGTATGATCTAAGGCCTATTTTTTGACTAATTAAAGTGTTTAATTAGTAGTTTTAATCATATAATTAAATTATGATTGAAATTAGAATTTTAAAAATTATTTGAATGTGATTCAAATCTGAATTTTAAAAGTTATTTGAATGTGATTCAAATCTGAATTTTTAAAGTTGTTTGAATCATATTCAAATCTGAATTTTTAAAGTTATTTGAATAATATTCAGATCTGATTTTTTAAAAAATGTTTGAATGTGATTCAAATCTGATTTTTTAAGAAATGTTTGAATGTGATTCAAATCTGAATTTTTAAGGTTGTTTGAATGTGATTCAAATCTGAATTTTTAAATTTGTTTGAATGAGATTCAAATCTGAATTTTTAAATTTATTTGAATCATATTCAAATCTGGATTTTTAAATTGAATATGAGATATTCAATTTAATTTAAGTATGTATGTTTTATTTAATTGTTAAATAGCGATATGCATGATGGATGATCATGGACTATAAAAGACCAATGTGATTGGATTTATTTCTTTTATGTTTCTTTGGGATTATAAATTAATTAATTTATTTTAATTTATTTTGGGCATGTATTATTAAGTTTGTAATAATTTTTGGGTTGTAATTTCATTTATTTCAGTTCTTGTAAATTCGCCTTGGTATGCCAAGGATTACTATGTAATATTGGATTGCAAGAAGTTCAAGGAGGTCAAGAGCATTGGTGGGACCAGTGGGAGGAATTCAAGATCAAGTGTTGATTATGTACTCCTTCAGCAACTCTTGTAAAATGAATGAATGAAATACACCTAGGAATGCCCTGATTCAATTCTTGGTGGCTCATAATTGAATCCCTTAGAAAGTCCATGATCATACCATATTTACTACTTATCCATGAATGCATGAGATGTATGGGAATGTATGCAATTATATGATATATGCATGCTAAATGGATAATGTTCAAAGTGAGACCTAAATAGTAATTAGGATGACCATAAAATCTTCCAAACAAATGATTAAGTTAGAAATGCTATAATTAAAGTAATTATAATATAGGCCCTCCATTGGGGCAATTATTTTAAGAAATTTTAAATAGTTGCATAAGATGCAATTGATTTAAGAGATTTTCTTAAGAATAATTATTAAGCATGAGATGTTGTAAATATGTAAATGGTTTGCTGGCTAATAGTGGATGTACCTGAGGACATTAAAATTATTTGCATAATTACTGGCTCAATGGGATCAACTTAACTAATGCAAGATAAGTCAATAATGGATGTACTTGAGATTTTGAGCATTAGGGGCTAGGTAAAGGATTGAACCTCACATGAGATGTGATGGGCAAGGAGTTGCTCACTTATAGTTTATTGTAATTCCAATAACAGATGTAGCTGAGGATGATCAATAGGATTATAAGAATTCAATCACCCACTAGAAATCCATCCAACTAGGATTTCCATTTTCTACTTTGGAAGTGTAGGATTCACTAAGTTAGTGGGAGGACCAATTTGCTTAAAAGACCATAATCATTTTGGTTAATTACATTATACATTTACTAATTAATCTGGTTATTTTCTACAGTTAATTTTCTGATAATAATGAGCACAGAACAACCACCACCATCTAATATCCTTGCAAGCATACTTGATCGCAATAGGTTGACAGGACCTAATCTCTCTGATTGGCTAAGAAATTTGAAACTTGTCCTGAGCCTTGAACATATAGGATATGTTCTAGATTCAAATGTTCCTGGTCCCTTACCTCCAGAGGCCACTCAAGAGGAACATGAAACTTTGGACAAGTGGAAGGAGCATGATATGAGAGCTAAGTGTTACATGTTTGCTTCCATGAGTAATGAGTTACAGAAGCAGCATGAGAACATGCAGAGTGCGAGTGAGATCCTCCTTCACCTACAAGAGTTGTATGGTGAGCACAGCAAGAATGCTAAGTATGAGATATCTAGGCAGCTGTTCTGCATGAGAATGTCTGAGGGATAAAATGTTGGGGATCATGTCCATAAGATGATTCAACTGATTGAGCAGTTGGAACATCTTGACTTCAACATGGATTTCCAACTACAGACGGATTTGATCCTTCAGTCCCTTCCAGAGACTTTTGGGAATTTGTGACAAATTTCCATATGACTAAACAGAAATGCACCTTAGCTGGTTTACTCAACATGCTGGTTATTGCCCAAAAGAATATGTCGAGCGAAAAATGAAAAGAGGTAGCTTTGATTGCATCTTCTTCTACTGGAAAGTCCAACAAGAAGAAGGGCGATAAGAAAAAGAAACCTCAGATTCCTGGTCCTTCCAAGAAAATAGCTAAACAGAAAGGGAAGACTAAAGCTGATGGAGGCAAAGGAAAGTGTTTCCACTGCCAGAAGGTGTTAGTAGTATGTCCTAGAGCATATCATTTAGTATGTATCTTGTACATATTTTTAATAATAAAAGGCATTTCCACTTTTCCGTTTACATAATATATTTATGTGTAATAGAAAAGGTCCATTGATATTTTGTTAGAAATATTATTCTTAAGTTGTTAAGAATATGAGTGATAATATTTCTAGCACAAAGTATCATAAATAGGTTCACAATCGAGGATACTTCATAATAAGGACATGACTTATCCAGAAAGATTGTATTCATGTTTGTTCCCAAGTTATTTATATGAGATATAAATAAGATGGATTGGTGAGTCTCATGCCATATAACAAACTTGATAGGCACTTATAAATGATAAGTAGGCCGAACCAGTGACACTTATGACAAGCACATGGAGTTTACTCTTGTCAATGTTTTGTCATAAATCATATCAGTGCATATAATCTTTAGACCTGAGATAGCACAGTTATCTTGTATATAGGTAGTTTGAGTTTGATACTGCTTTCATACTTGTACTAGGTATGGGTATATGGGCATGTGTTGGCTCCTGCTAGTTATATATGGAGGTAGGTGTTGATCAAGATGGAATCTGTTCCTCTAAGTAAATAGAGATAAAATCCTATGTTCATTTAATTATTCTTGATGTTTCAAGTTCCTGGCCAGGACAGATAGATTTATTCAGAAAAGAGTTTCTGATGAGAAAAATCTTTTAATCAAGAACTGGAATTAAAAGAGAACATAATATTCATAGCAAATGGAGTTTGACATAAACCATGACTCCAGCTTAAGTTGGGATTTTGTAACAGAGAGATTCTAGTGCATGGTAACATATGATTATAGGTTCATTTAAGGTAAATCTTATTACTAATTGGGTGGCCATGGCATGCTATGCTAGGTGTTAACCATGGTCTATGAGGTTCATAAAATGATTTAGAGAAATCATTTATGGTAAGAAAGAGTTCTGATGATATTAAGAGTTGATATCATGTCTCATTGCCAATTAGTGATGAGCCTAGTAAGTCACACACATACACAAGTTATCACCTATTTAAATATGATTTAATTAATTAATTAAAGAGTTTAATTGATTAATTAAATAGATTTGGTTTGCAATTAAATTGCAAAGTCCCTAGCATGACTTGAAACCAAATCTAGATTATTGGATGTGTAGTATAAATTAAATTTATATTTAAAGTGTTTAAATATGAATTTAATTGATGAGAAATTAATTAATAGAGATTAATTAATTAATTTATATTTGATATAAATTAATTAGAAGAAGAAAATAATTATTTTGGGTTAAGAACTCAAAATTAAGACACAGGGGCATTTTGGTCATTTCACAGTGTGACACGTGGCACCATGAGATGGTGACACCTGGCATAACACATAAGCTTGCCAAATGTTTTTTAATCATGTAAGATGATTAAAATCAAGATTAAATATAGGTTTGACACTTGGCACACTGTGATTGGGTCGATTAAACCTAGAGCTAATCAAAAGGTGACATGTGGCTAGGGTTTAATGTGTTAACCTAGCTATTTAAGTGTGGTTATGAAAAGAAAACATAACCAGCAGCCTCTCCTCTCATATGTCACGCCACTTTGAGCCTCTCCAGCTATTTCTCTTCATCTCTCATCAATTCAAAGAGATTAGCCATCAATCTCTTGAATTAAGAACACTAGAAATTGTTTCTAGTGTCCTGTTTACATCTCTAATCTCTTAAAAGGCAGAACTTGAATTTCTAATTAATAGAAAAGGCTTTAGAAGCTGTTCAAGGGCTGCCATAGGTGTTCTTGGTGTGGACAAGCTAGAGGGACAACATCCGTGTCCTCAAGACGAATCTCAAAGGCGCAGACACACGCAAAGACATCAAGAGGTTAGTGTAATCGTTCTTGATTTAATCTAGGGTTCTAAAATTAATCTGATTAATTTTAAAATCTTAAATGGCAAATACAGATCCAAAAACATATTAAAAGAGTTTTAATATATTGTTTGTCATTGAAATCAAATAGATAAAAATAAATCTTGCATGGTGCATGTGACCCTAGGTGAAAATTTTTGAATTCAATGGTATAATCTTGTGTTTTTCACGCCTGCCTTCAATTGGTATCAGAGCCACTATATTTGCCATTTAGATTGTTGATTATATAATTTAATTGTGTGTTTGATCATGAGATCAAGAGATTCATTGCTGGTTGGATCATGAGGTGTGGCGGCACACATGGTGAAGCCACCATTGGTGGCGGCAACAATGGTTCCTTGGGTGGTTCAAGGTTTGGCTTTTAATTATGCAATTGTTGTATGATCTAAGGCCTATTCTTTTGACTAATTAAAGCGTTTAATTAGTTGTTTTAATCACACAATTAAATTATGATTCAAATCAGAATTTTAAAAATTGTTTGAATGTGATTCAAATCTGAATTTTAAAAGTTGTTTGAATGTGATTCAAATCTGAATTTTTAAAGTTGTTTGAATCATATTTAAATCTGATTTTTTAAAATTGATTCAATAAAATTCAGATCTGATTTTTTAAAAAATATTTGAATGTGATTCAAATCTGATTTTTTAAAAAATGTTTGAATGTGATTCAAATCTGAATTTTTGAAGTTGTTTGAATGTGATTCAAATCTGAATTTTTAAATTTGTTTGAATGAGATTCAAATCTGAATTTTTAAATTTATTTGAATCATATTCAAATTTGGATTTTTAAGTTGAATATGAGATATTCAATTTAATTTAAGTATGTATATTTTATTTAATTGTTAAATAGTGATATGCATGATGGATGATCATGGACTATAAAAGACCAATATGATTGGATTTATTTCTTTTATGTTTCTTTGGGATTGTAAATTAATTAATTTATTTTAATTTATTTTGGGCATGTATTATTAAGTTTGTAATAATATTTTGGGTTGTAATTTCATTTATTTAAGTTCTTGTAAATTCACCTTGGTATGCCAAGGATTACTATGTAATATTGGATTGCAAGAAGTTCAAGGAGGTCAAGAGCATTGGTGGGACCAAAGGGGAGGAATTCAATATCAATTGTTGATTATGTACTCCT
This sequence comes from Hevea brasiliensis, assembly GCF_030052815.1. Classification (NCBI taxonomy): domain Eukaryota; kingdom Viridiplantae; phylum Streptophyta; class Magnoliopsida; order Malpighiales; family Euphorbiaceae; genus Hevea; species Hevea brasiliensis. Next base: position 50,659,334 of record NC_079494.1, read on the forward strand.
TCAGCAACTCTTGTAAAATGAATGAATGAAATGCACCTAGGAATGCCTTGATTCAATTCTTGGTGGCTCAGAATTGAATCCCTTAGAAAGTCCATGATCATACCATATTTACTGCTTATCCATGAATGCATGAGATGTATGGGTATGTATGCAATTATATGATATATGCATGCTAAATGGATAATGTGCAAAGTGAGACCTTAATAGTAATTAGGATGGCTATAAAATCTTCCAAACAAATGATTAAGTTGGAAATGCTATAATTAAAGTAATTATAACATAAGCCCTCCATTGGGGCAATTATTTTAAGAAATTTTAAATAGTTGCATGAGATGCAATTAATTTAAGAGATTTTCTTAAGAATAATTGTTAAGCATGAGATGTTGTAAATATGTAAATGGTTTGGTGGCCAATATTGGATGTACCTGAGGACATTAAAATTATTTGCATAATTACTGGCTCAATGGGATCAACTTAACTAATGCAAGATAAGTCAATAATGGATGTACTGAGATTTTGAGCATTAGGGGCTAGGTAAAGGATTGAACCTCACATGAGATGTGATGGGCAAGGAGTTGCTCACTTATAGTTTATTGTAATTCCAATAATGGATGTACCTGAGGATGATCAATAGAATTATAAGAATTCAATCACCCACTAGAAATCCATCCAACTAGGATTTCCGTTTCCTACTTTGGAAGTGTAGGATTCGCTAAGTTAGTGGGAGGACCAATTTGATTAAAAGACCATAATCATTTTGGTTAATTACATGATACATTTACTAATTAATCTGTTATTTTCTGCAGCTAATTTTTCTCGATAAAAATTAGCACCAAACAACCACCACCATCCAATATCCTTGCAAGCACATCACAACAGTTGACAGACCTAATCACTGATTGGCTAAGAAATTTGAAACTTGTCTTGAACCTTGAACATATAGGATATGTTCTAGATTCAAATGTTCCTGGTCCCTTACCTCCAGAGGCCACACAAGAGGAACATGAAACTTTGGACAAGTGGAAGGAGCATGATATGAGAGCTAAGTGTTACATGCTTGCTTCTATGAGTAATGAGTTACAGAAGCAACATGAGAACATGCAGAGTGCGAGTGAGATCCTCCTTCACCTACAAGAGTTGTATGGTGAGCACAGCAGGAATGCTAGGTATGAGATATCTAGACAGCTATTCCGTATGAGGATGTCTAAGGGACAGAATGTTGGGGATCATGTCCACAAGATGATTCGGCTGATTGAGCAGTTGGAACATCTTGACTTCAACATGGGTTTCCAACTACAAACGGATTTGATCCTTCAGTCCCTTCCTGAGTCTTTTGGGAATTTTGTAACAAATTTCCATATGACTAAACAGGAATGCACCTTAGCTGAATTACTCAACATGCTGGTTATTGCCCAAAAGAATATGCCAGGCAATAAAGGAAAAGAGATAGCTTTGGTTGCATCTTCTTCTGCTGGAAAGTCCAACAAGAAGAAGGGCAATAAGAAAAAGAAACCTCAGATTCCTGGTCCTTCCAAGAAAATAGCTAAACAGAAAAGGAAGACTAAAGCTGAAAAAGGCAAAGGAAAGTGTTTCCATTGCCAACAGGAAAGTGTTTCCATTGCCAGTAAGAAAGTGTTTCCATTGGCCAGAGTATAGTAATCTAAATGAATGCAATGCCATGGTGAAAACCAACTCAAGTTCAAAATATATTTGGCACTTAAGGTTATGTCATGTTGCAGAAGATAGGATTGCAAAATTGGAGAAAATGGGGATTCTATCCTCATTGGGCTCTGAGCCTACTCCAACTTGTGAATCTTGCCTTCAAGGCAAAATGACTAGATCACCCTTTGTTGGACAAGGGCTAAGAGCTGAAAATATTTTGGAACTAATACATAGTGATGTATGTGGTCCGTTTAAAGAAATGGCTAGAGGGGGCTTTCATTATTTTATTACCTTTACTGATGATAAATCAAGGTTTGGGTATTTGTATTTGATGAAATACAAACATCAATCCTTTGAAAAGTTTAAGGAATTTAAATCTGAAGTAGAAAATCAAATAGGAAAAAGTATTAAAGCTCTTCGATCAGATCGTGGAGGTGAATATTTGAGTACTGAATTTGATGAATACTTGAGAGAGCATGGCATTGTTTCTCAGCTGACTCCTCCAAGAACGCCACAACTGAATGGTGTATCTGAAAGGAGAAATCGTACCTTATTGGATATGGTACGTAGTATGATGAGCTATACTGATATGCCAATCTCCTTTTGGGGGTTTGCATTAGAATCAGCTTTGTATGTTCTGAATAGGATTCCATCAAAATCAGTTTCTTCCACACCTTATGAGATATGGCATGGAAGAAAACCAAGTCTTAAGCATGTTAAGATTTGGGGTTGTCCAGCTTATATCAAAAAGCTGAACACTGATAAATTGGAGACCAGATCAGAAAGAGGTCGATTTGTTGGATATCCAAAAGATAGTTTTGGATATTATTTTTATTTGCCTACTTCACAAAAGGTTGTAATAAGTAGAGATGCCACATTTCTTAAACAACAGTTTGTTCAAGAAGGAGGCAAACGAAGGCAAATAGAGTTAGAATTGGAGAATTCTGACCAACCAACAGATCAGATGGATATAGATCCATCTAGTCAACCTATACCCATTGATGAAACATCTACAGCTGTTCCTCGTAGAACAACCAGGGTATCTCACCCACCAGTGAGATATGGTTTTCTTCATGAAGAAGAACAAGAGTTGTCTACTCATGAAGAAGTAGATCATGGAGATGATCCACTTATTTATGAAGAAGCTATATCAGATATAGACTCTTCAAAATGGATTGATGCTATGAAATCCGAGATTGATTCCATGTATAAGAATCAAGTTTGGGATCTTGTTGACCCACCTGAAGGTATTGTACCTATAGGGAACAAATGGGTTTTCAAGAAGAAAATTGTTTCTGATGGAAAGGTAGAGACCTATAAGGCAAGGCTAGTAGCGAAAGGGTTTCGCCAAAGGCAAGGACTAGATTATGAGGAGACTTTCTACTTTGTTGCCATGCTTAAATCAATTAGGATTTTATTAGCAATAGCTGCATACTATGATTATGAGATTTGGCAGATGGATGTCAAAACAGCTTTTCTCAATGGATACATTGAAGAAAAGATTTTCATGGAACAACCTAGGGGATTTGAATCCCAAGATGGTTCCAAGGTATGCAAGCTAAAGTGATCCATTTATGGGTTGAAACAAGCTTCGAGGAGTTGGAACATCCGTTTTGATGGAGCCATTAAATCTTTTGGTTTTATCAAAAATGAGGATGAGCCATGTGTATATAAGAAGGTTAGTGACAGTGCTATCACTTTCCTTGTCTTATATGTGGATGACATACTGTTGATGGGTAATGATACAGGTATGTTGACGACTATAAAGGTATGGTTGTCAAATACATTCTCCATGAAAGACTTAGGGGAGGCAACCTATATTCTTGGGATTCGCATCTATAGAGATAGAGCGAAAAGAATAATTGGTTTATCCCAAAGTCTATCCTTGGAAAAGGTGTTAAAGAGGTTTAACATGCTTGATTCCAAGAGAGGATTGTTACCAGTGAGACATGGTATCCACCTTTCTAACGAGATGTCTCCAAAGACACCTGAAGAAAGAGATAAGATGGCCAGGATTCCATATGCTTCGGCTATTGGAAGTTTAATGTATGCAATGTTGTGTACTAGGCCGGATATCGCATATGCTGTTAGTTTGACTAGCAGGTATCAATCCAATCCAGGTTTGGAACGAATATTCTTAAGTACTTGAGAAGAACTAAGGATTTATTCTTGATTTATGGAGGTGGAGACTTGCAATTGGATGGTTATACTGATTCTGATTTCCAATCAGATATCGATGATAGAAAGTCTACCTCTGGATATGTGTTCATTTGTAATGGAGGTGCAGTCAGTTGGAAGAGTTCCAAACAGAGCACGACTGCAGATTCCACTATCGAGGTCGAGTATATTGTTGCATCGAATCTTTGCAAAAGAAGCTGTTTGGATAAAGAAGTTCGTGACAGAACTTACAGTAGTTCCTTCCATTGAGTCAGCAGTTCCATTACACTATGACAACAATGGAGCAGTCATACAGGCTAAGGAACTAAGGTCTCACCCAAAATCCAAACACATAGAAAGGCACTACCACATTATCAGAGATATAGTTGGGCAAGGCGATATAGCCATGCAGAAAAAATAACATCAGCTGAAAAAATCCAGCTGATCCATTCACTAAGCCTTTGTCACAAGCTCAGTTAGACTAACATCTTGAGAAGATGGGTCTAAGGTATTGTAATGAATGGCTCAAGTGCTAGTGGGAGATTGTTAGTAGTATGCCCTAGAGCATATCATTTAGTATGTATCTTGTACATATTTTTAATAATAAAAGGCATTTCCACTTTTCCGTTTACATAATATATTTATGTGTAATAGAAAAGGTCCATTGATATTTTGTTAGAAATATTATTCTTAAGTTGTTAAGAATATGAGTGACAATATTTCTAGCACAAAGTATCATAAATAGGTTCACAATCGAGGATACTTCATAATAAGGACATGACTTATCCAGAAAGATTGTATTCATGTTTGTTCCCAAGTTATTTATATGAGATATAAATAAGATGGAATGGTGAGTCTCATGCCATAGAACAAACTTGATAGGCACTTATAAATGATAAGTAGGCCGAACCAGTGACACTTATGACAAGCACATGGAGTTTACTCTTGTCAATGTTTTGTCATAAATCATATCAGTGCATATAATCTTTAGACCTGAGATAGCACAGTTATCTTGTGTATAGGTAGTTTGAGTTTGATACTGCTTTCATACTTGTACTATGTATGGGTATATGGGCATGTGTTGGCTCCTGCTAGTTATATATGGAGGTAGGTGTTGATCAAGATGGAATCTGTTCCTCTAAGTAAATAGAGATAAAATCCTATGTTCATTTAATTGTTCTTGATGTTTCAAGTTCCTGGCTAGGACAGATAGATTTATTCAAAAAAGAGTTTCTGATGAGAAAAATCTTTTAATCAAGAACTGGAATTAAAAGAGAACATAATATTCATAGCAAATGGAGTTTGACATAAACCATGACTCCAGCTTGAGTTGGGATTTTGTAATTGAGAGATTCTAGTGCATGGTAACATATGATTATAGGTTCATTTAAGGTAAATCTTATTACTAATTGGGTGGCCATGGCATGCTATGCTAGGTGTTAACCATGGTCTATGAGGTTCATAAAATGATTTAGAGAAATCATTTATGGTAAGAAAGAGTTCTGATGATATTAAGAGTTGATATCATGTCTCATTGCCAATTAGTGATGAGCCTAGTAAGTCACACACATACACAAGTTATCACCTATTTAAATATGATTTAATTAATTAATTAAAGAGTTTAATTGATTAATTAAATAGATTTGGTTTGCAATTAAATTGCAAAGTCCCTAGCATGACTTGAAACCAAATCTAGATTATTGGATGTGTAGTATAAATTAAATTTATATTTAAAGTGTTTAAATATGAATTTAATTGATGAGAAATTAATTAATAGAGATTAATTAATTAATTTATATTTGATATAAGTTAATTAGAAGAAGAAAATAATTATTTTGGGTTAAGAACTCAAAATTAAGACACAAGGGCATTTTGGTCATTTCACAGTGTGACACGTGGCACCATGAGATGGTGACACCTGGCATAACACATAAGCTTGCCAAATGTTTTTTAATCATGTAAGATGATTAAAATCAAGATTAAATATAGGTTTGACACTTGGCACAATGTGATTGGGTCAGTTAAACCTAGAGCTAATCAAAAGGTGACATGTGGCTAGGGTTTAATGTGTTAACCTAGCTATTTAAGTGTGGTTATGAAAAGAAAACATAACCAGCAGCCTCTCCTCTCATATGTCACGCCACTTTGAGCCTCTCCAGCTATTTCTCTTCATCTCTCATCAATTCAAAGAGATTAGCCATCAATCTCTTGAATTAAGAACACTAGAAATTGTTTCTAGTGTCCTGTTTACATCTCTAATCTCTTAAAAGGCAGAACTTGAATTTCTAATTAATAGAAAAGGCTTTAGAAGCTGTTCAAGGGCTGCCATAGGTGTTCTTGGTGTGGACAAGCTAGAGGGACAACATCCGTGTCCTCAAGACGAATCTCAAAGGCGCATACGCTGCAAGACATCAAGAGGTTAGTGTAATCGTTCTTGATTTAATCTAGGGTTCTAAAATTAATCTGATTAATTTTAAAATCTTAAATGGCAAATACAGATCCAAAAACATATTAAAAGAGTTTTAATATGTTATTTGTCATTGAAATCAAATAGATAAAAATAAATCTTGCATGGTGCATGTGACCCTAGGTGAAAATTTTTGAATTCAATGGTATAATCTTGTGTTTTTCAAGCTTCCGTTCCTTCAGAAGGATGGGCACTGAAAAAGGAACTACCCAAAGTATCTTGCTTCTCTGAAGGACAAGAAGGATAGACCTTTGGAAGGTATGTCCATGTCATGTTATTTAGATTCTGATGATACTCATAGTTCATCTACAGCTTGGGTTTTAGATACTGGTGCCAGTTCTCATATTTCTAATGATATGCAGGAACTAGCAAATAGTAGCAGCTTGCGTTCTCAAGATGTTAGAGTCCTGATTGGCAATGGCTCAACTATTGAAGCTTTAGCCATAGGATCTAAATCTTTTTACATGTTTGGACATGTTTTGTGTTTGGATAATATTTTATATGTACCTGATGCTTTTAAGAACATCATTTCTATATCTAGTTTGACTAGAAATGGCTATGAATTTCAGTTCACAGATGATGTTTACAATATTTATTTTGGAAATAAATATGTTAGTTCAGGTTATATGAATGATGATCTTTATTATTTGGATAATAATGACAAACACAAAATGAATGCAAGTGATCTAAATGAATGCAATGCCATAGTGAAAATCAACTCAAGTTCAAAATATATTTGGCACTTAAGGTTATGTCATATTGTAGAAGATAGGATTACAAAATTGGAGAAAATGGGGATTCTATCCTCATTGGGCTCTGAGCCTACTCCAACTTGTGAATCTTGCCTTCAAGGCAAAATGACTAGATCACCCTTTATTGGACAAGGGCTAAGAGCTGAAAATATTTTGGAGCTGATACATAGTGATGTATGTGGTCCATTTAAAGATATGGCTAGAGGGGGCTTTCATTATTTTATTACCTTTACTGATGATAAATCAAGGTTTGGGTATTTGTATTTGATGAAATACAAACATGAATCCTTTGAAAAGTTCAAAGAATTTAAATTTGAAGTAAAAAATCAAACAGGAAAGAGTATTAAAGCTCTTTGATCAGATCGTGGAGGTGAATATTTGAGTATTGAATTTGATGAATACTTGAGAGAGCACGGCATTATTTCCTAACTGACTCCTCTTGGAACGCCACAGCTGAATGGTGTATCTGAAAGGAGAAATCGTACCTTATTGGATATGGTACGTAGTATGATGAGCTATACTGATATGCCAATCTCCTTTTGGGGATTTTCATTAGAATTAGCTTTGTATATTCTGAATAGGATTCCATCAAAATCAGTTTCTTCCACACCTTATGAGATATGGCATGGAAGAAAACCAAGTCTTAAGCATGTTAAGATTTGGGGTTGTCTAGCTTATATCAAAAAACTGAACACTGATAAATTGGAGACCAGATCAGAAAAGGGTCGATTTGTTGGATATCCAAAAGATAGTTTTGGATATTATTTTTATTTTCCTACTTCACAAAAGGTTGTGATAAGTAGAGATGCCACATTTCTTGAATAATAGTTTGTTCAAAAAGGAGGCAAAGGAAGGCAAATAAAGTTGGAATTGGAGAATTCTGACCAACCAATAGATCAGATGGATATAGATCCATCTAGTCAACCTACACACATTGATGAAACATCTACAGCTGTTCCTCATAGAACAACCAAGGTATCTCACCCACCAGTGAGATATGGTTTCCTTCATGAAGAAGAACAAGAGTTGTCTACTCATAAAGAATTAGATCATGGAGATGATCCATTTACCTATGAAGAAGCTATATCAGATATAGACTCTTCAAAATATATTAATGCTATGAAATCCGAGATTGATTCCATGTATAAGAATCAAGTTTGGGATCTTATTGACCCACCTAAAGGTATTGTACCTATAGGGAACAAATAGGTTTTCAAGAAGAAAATTGGTTATGATGGAAAGGTAGAGACCTATAAGGCTAGGCTAGTAGCGAAAGGGTTTCGCCAAAGGCAAGGAATCGACTATGAGGTGACTTTCTCGCCTGTTGCCATGCTTAAATCAATTATGATTCCATTAGCAATAGCTGTATACTATGATTATGAGATTTGGCAGATGGATGTCAAAATAGCTTTTCTCAATGGATACATTGAAGAAAACATTTTCATGGAACAACCTAGGGGTTTTGAATCCCAAGATGGTTCCAAGGTATGCAAGCTAAAGCAATCCATTTATGGGTTGAAACAAGCTTCGAGGAGTTGGAACATCCGTTTTGATGAAGCCATTAAATCCTTTGGTTTTATCAAAAAAGAGGATGAGCCATGTGTATATAAGAAGGTTAGTGACAGTGCTATCACTTTCCTTGTCTTATATGTGGATGACATACTGTTGATGGGTAATGACATAGGTATGTTGACAACTATAAAGGTATGTTTGTCAAATACATTCTCCATGAAAGACTTAGGGGAGGCAGCCTATATTCTTGGGATTCGCATCTATAGAGATAGAGCGAAAAGAATAATTGGTTTATCCCAAAGTCTATACTTGGAAAAGGTGTTAAAAAGGCTTAACATGCTTGATTCCAAGAGAGGATTATTACCAGTGAGACATGGTATCCATCTTTCTAAAGAGATGTCTCCAAAGACACCTGAAGAAAGAGATAAAATGGCCAGGATTCCATATGCTTCGGCTATTGGAAGTTTAATTTATGCAATGTTGTGTACTAGGCCAGATATCGCATATGCTGTTAGTTTGACTAGCAGGTATCAATCCAATCCAGGTTTGGAACACTTAATAGCTGTCAAGAATATCCTTAAGTGCTTGAAAAGAACTAAGGATTTGTTCTTGATCTATGGAGGTGGAGACTTGCAATTGGATGGTTATACTGATTCTGATTTCCAATCAAATATTGATGATAGAAAGTCTACCTCTGGATATGTGTTCATTTGTAATGGAGGTGCAGTTAGTTGGAAGAGTTCCAAACAGAGCACGATTGCAGATTCCACTACAGAGGCTGAGTATATTGCTGCATCAGATGCTACAAAGGAAGCTATTTGGATAAAGAAGTTCGTGACAGAACTTACAGTAGTTCCTTTCATTGAGTCAGCAGTTCCACTACACTGTGACAACAATGGAGCAGTCATACAGGCTAAGGAACCAAGGTCTCACAAAAAATCCAAACACATAGAAAGGCGCTACCACATTATCAGAGAAATAGTTGGGCGAGGCGATGTAGCCATGCAGAAAATAGCATCAGCTGAAAATCCAGCTGATCCATTCACTAAGCCTATGTCACTGACTCAGCTAGACTGACATCTTGAGAAGATGGGTCTAAGATATTGCAATGAATAGCTCTAGTGCCAATGGGAGATTGTTAGTAATATGCCCTAGAGCATATCATTTAGTATGTATCTTATACATATTTTTATTAATAAAAGGCATGTCCACTTTTCCGTTTACATAAGATATTTATGTGTAATAGAAAAGGTCCATTGATATTTTGTTAGAAATTCTATTCTTAAGTTGTTAAGAATATGAGTGACAGTATTTCTAGTACAAAGTATCATAAATAGGTTCACAATCAAGGATACTTCATAATAAGGACATGACTTATCCAGAAAGATTGTATTCTTGTTTGTTCCCAAGTTATTTATATGAGATATAAATAAGATGGAATGGTGAGTCTCATGCCATATGACAGACATGATAAGCACTTATACATGATAAGTAGGCCGAACCAGTCACACTTATGACAAGCACATGGAGTTTACTCTTGTCAATGTTTTGTCATAAATCATATCAGTGCATATAATCTTTAGACCTGAGATAACACAGTTATCTTATATATAGGTAGTTTGAGTTTGATATTGCTTTTATACTTGTACTGTGTATGGGTATATGGGCATGTGTTGGCTTCTACTAGTTATATATAGAGGTGGGTGTTAATCAAGATGGAATCTGTTTCTCTAAGCAAATAGAGATAAAATCCTATGTTCATTTAATTGTTCTTGATGTTTCAAGTTCCTGGCCAGGACAGATAGATTTAATCAGAAAAGAGTTTCTGATGAGAAAATCATTTTAATCAAGAACTGGAATTAAAAGAGGACATAATATTCATAGCAAATGGAGTTTGACATAAACCATGACTCCAGCTTGAGTTGGGATTTTGTAATAGAGAGATTCCAGTGCATGGTAACATATGATTATAGGTTCATTTAAGGTAAACCTTATTACTAATTGAGTGGCCATGGCATGCTATGCTAGGTGTTAACCATGGTCTATGAGGTGCATAAAATGATTTAGAGAAATCATTTATGGTAAGAAAGAGTTCTGATGATATTAAGAGTTGATATCATATCTCATTGCCAATTAGTGATGAGTCTAGTAAGTCACACACATACACAAGTTATCACCTAATTAAATATGATTTAATTAATTAACTAAAGAGTTTAATTGATTAATTAAATAGGTTTGGTTTGCAATTAGATTGCAAAGTCCCTAGCATGACTTGAAACTAAATCTAGATTATTGGATGTATAGTATAAGTTAAATTTATATTTAAAGTGTTTAAATATGAATTTAATTAATGAGAAATTAATTAATAGAGATTAATTAATTAATTTATATTTGATATAAATTAATTAGAAGAAGAGAAATAATTATTTTGGGTTAAGAACTCAAAATTAAGACACAGGGGCCATTTGGTCATTTTACAGTGTGACAGGTGGCACCATGAGATGGTGACACATGGCATTACATATAAGCTTGCCAAATGTCTTTTAATCATGTAAGATGATTAAAATCAAGATTAAATATAGGTTTGACACTTGGCACAATGTGATTGGGTCACTTAAACCTAAAGCTAATCAAAGGGTGACATGTGGCAAGGGTTTAATGTGTTATCCTAGCTATATAAGTGTTGTTATGAGAAAAAAAAAAAAAAACACAAGCAGCAGCCACTCCTTTGTGCCACCACCTTGGTGTGCAATTCTTTCCTCTTCTCTTCTTCTCTCATCAATCCAAAAGATTAGAAAAACAATCTCTTGAATTAAGAACACTAAAAATTGTTTCTAGTGTCCTGTTTACATCTTTAATCTCTTAAAAGGTAGAACTTGATTTTCTAATTCATAGAAAAAGCTTTAGAGGCTGTTCAAGGGCTGCCATAGGTGTTCTTGGTGTGGACAAACTAGAGGGACAACATTTGGTGTCTTGAAGATAAATCTCAAAGGCGCAAATACACTGCAGTGTATCAAGAGGTTAGTGTGTTTGTCCTTGATTTAATCTAGGGTTCTAAAATTAATCTCATTAATTTTAAAATCTTAAATGGAAAATACATATCTAAAAACATACTAAAATATTTGGTATCAAACTCTTCCTTGTGATGTGTAGACAAACTTTAATGAAGAACCCTAAGTGATTGGAGTTGAAATGGAGGAGTGCATGGAGTTTGATTGAAAAATGGCCATGGAGGATTTTGGGGAGTTTTTCATTCACGGCAAATGGAGGTTTCAATGTTGAAGATGATCTTTTAGTGGAGCAATCTGCCCACTTATGCTTATTTTTAATTCATTTTATGATTCTTAGTGGTCCACTCATTTAAATTATATTATAACATAAGCTTAAATGTGTTATTTACTCATTTTTCACCCCACTTTTGGCTATTTGTATTAGGTACCCCTATTTTAATTTTTCATTTCATTTTCTAAGTGTAATATTATTTATTTTTAATGTACATTTAGGTCAGAAGACAATTCGGGGTGTCAAATGACCATAATGCCCCTGTTTGGGTTACGTTCCCGATTTTTCGATAACACCGGGTTTTGTCTATTTTTCGATTTCTCACTTTTCTTTGTACTAATTATTTAATTTTTCTTTGATATTTCTAATGATATTTATTCTTCAACAAGGGTCTATTTAAGTCCTAAAAATGTTTTCCAGGGTTCCCCGCAATCCAGGGCTAGTCAACGGTCCACGCCGTGACTTCCCGGTGCGGTCACCCATCGCTAGGGTTTTCGGCTCGCTTAACTTGGTTACATTTCTTTGCTATGATTTTTCCTTTGTTTTACTTGTATTTTCTTTTCTTGTATTTCATTATTTTATGTCTCCTCACTCATATTAAAGTGTGGTTCTAGGCATCCTAGCTGTCCGGACAGCACTGGTCACCGAAACAACAGAACGCACTACCGAACTTAGGGGTGTTACAATTCTCCTCCCCTTAAATAAATTTCGTCCACGAAATTTTACCCAATAGCTATCTTACAATAGTCATACGTTTATTTTCTCCTTTCTATATGATCTTATAATCTTCTTTTCCTCAAATTTGTATAAGACTTTTAACAATCTAATACAACGTTTAATTTGTTTGTATAATACTAATCTCCTCTTACTATTGTGTTGTCTAATATTTCGGTTCACGTTCCTTCTTGAATGACCCTTGAGGTCATGTTAGAATCATTCATCAGTCATTGGTCCTCTGACCATTCTAGTCCATAGTCTTCCTCACATTCGTAATATTTCTTTGTTATATATGAATCAACTGTTCAAATCTCTACTTCCATAACTCTTTTATCTCACAATATTCTATAACTTACTTCTTTTTTGTACTGAACTATAACCTTTTGATATTCTAACTTTTAAGTTTTAGATCCCTAAGTAGGATTTTCAAACTTATTTCTAACAATTAAATTCTATCCTAGCATAACTATACCAAAACAGATGCCGTTGGTAACTATTCTTAGCTAGGTATACTATCGGGTAGTACGTAGCTCTACACAATAATCTCAAGTCGATCAGAATCTGCGACTACAAGATAAACATCAAGAACATTACATAGTTACTACGATACATCCCAATAGATCAAATTTTCCTATCTTTTATCCTTTTTGAATTCACTGATATTCAAATCTTATTCTGATTACAATATCCATTAGCAATTTCTAACAGTAACCTCCTTGCCCTTATCAAGAGCAATTCCATTCAGATCTTACTTTACGCCCTCTTGCCTTACATTAAGTAGGCTCACTAATTAGCTTTATAATTTATGGTGTGTTAGAAAATACTTTTCGCCGATAAACTCTTTCAAAATTAATTTCACTTATTATCACAATCCTTATCTTAAGGACTAATCACTAATGCATCAAAATTTATTCCTCAGAAGGAATAACAACAGAACATGTAGTTCTAACACTAACATAAAAGTATGCAAACCTGTGTCAAACAATACATATATATATCTTAGTTGCTAATTGAGAAGGTACCAGCAATAATGTCAAAAGTCTAAGCCTCTTCTCTCTCACAGATAGCGTATATTCCAAGTGAAGCATCACCTTGTTCGCTGATTCACAAGATTTGACTTCTAGGTGTACCGCCTCTACCTCTACCTCTCGCTCTACTAACCGATGGTGAACTATTTGGGGTAGAAACTTGGGTTGATCCTTTGGTGTAGTAAATGATCCGAGCGACTGGATTTACACAATCCCTAGCAAAATGGCCGTCTCTCCACGCTTAAAACATGCTCCTACGCTCTATAACATACCCCACTATGTGGTTTACCACAAGTTTCACAAAGTCGATCCGACAGAAATTCCCGGTTTCGTTGAGTTTGCTGATCCGATCGAGGTGGTTTCGTCTAAAAGATCTATCTCTACCTGACTTCTTACTATCTCTCGTCAGATCCCAAAGTTTTTCCTCTTCCAAGAGGGACCACTAGAACTCGCTCACTGACTTTCCCTCTTTTTCCGTCTTCTCTGATTTCTTTTTCTCAAGAGCCGCTTCAGATTCAATTCTTTATAATTCTAGTGCTTGAGAAATATGTTCAGAGAAGTTGTTATGTTTGAATCCGACCACTTGTAATATGATACTAGGCTTCAAGCCGGTTTCAAACCTCTTACATCTCTCCCTACCGGTAGAAAGTAGACTTATCGCATAATGGCTCAAAGTGGAAAAATTCCTTTCATATTCAGCCACCGATCCGCTCCCTGCTTTGGACTTAGGATCTCTTGCACTTCCGGTCTACATAAGCATCGAGAGACATATTTCGCCTGAATTCCCGAGGAAGTCATTCCATGTTAGCACCGCAGTTCTACTGCATCGTGGGGAATGGTTTTCCACCAGTCATAAGCATCCCCCTGTAGCAAAGATACTGAGTACTCAAATCTGAGCTCTTCTGTACAATGCAGTTTCTTGAATACCCTATCCATCCTTTCTAACCACTGTTTTGCCTCTAGAGGATCTATCGTCCCTTGAACTCAGAGCCCCATATTTCATCAATTTGTCATATTGTCTAGCGTAAGACCGTGGTTGTACCACCGTGTCTCAGATTGGGACTTGAGTAGGCACATTACCAGCCATTTATTGGAACTTTGCAGCCATCTGCTGAGCGAATTGAGCAGAAATCGCAGATCAGAGGGGCCTTGCCGAACTACTAACATTATGTACGGCTGGGGCATCCCCTTGCACCTCAGCCTCAATAAATTGATCGACTGAACGATCACCCTCTTCCATAGTCAATGCGAGGATTTTAGATCTCCTGAACAATAATACAAGGAGATTTCCTCTAGTTAGTGCATATTTATAATGTAATGTACTGTATGTATCAAACAATGATATTGAGCAGTTGTACTATGAAGAAAGAATATTCAAATAACATGTGAAAACAGAATTTAAAAACTTTGCTTTGATACCACTAAAACATGTCACACCCTACCCCTCAGTAAGGCACAACATGATCCCGTAGTATACCTAATGAATTACCAACTCCGTCTACTGATAACCCATTAAATACACTACATGGGATTTTAAAAACTTTTCTTACTTCTTTTACAGTGGTGAGCACTATTTACAGGTATTAAAAACTTTTGTGAATTGAAGTGAAATAGCTAACTCCTTTGGATTATTTCGAATTTCTGTAAAAATTTTGGCAGAGTGCCATCTGTATTTTGGACAAAACAGTTCTTCAGAAAACCTGTAAAAAGCACACTTCAATATATTTCCAAATCTCAACTCC
Source organism: Hevea brasiliensis (assembly GCF_030052815.1). Taxonomy (NCBI): domain Eukaryota; kingdom Viridiplantae; phylum Streptophyta; class Magnoliopsida; order Malpighiales; family Euphorbiaceae; genus Hevea; species Hevea brasiliensis. The sequence continues at coordinate 50,674,653 of NC_079494.1, forward strand.
AACATACTTCTCAACACAACATTTTTCTCAATTCAAATCCATAGAAATTTTTCAAAGTCTGAGATAAGGAAATATAATACAATTTTTACAAGTCAAATAACTCATAATTAATTTACAACTTCAAGGTACAATTTGAATTTACAACTGCTCAAAACCAAAACAAAATATACATACAGTGAATATACATTACAGTACAAAATGCCAACTGTGATATACTCACTATACCCAAAAATCTCTCGCTGGCGGTACTAGCAGCCTAGTCTGTCTGTTTACCTGCGACAGCAATAAAAAGCTATCGCTGAGACAATGTCTCAGTGGTGGACAACATTAACCAAATACAACTTTAAATCACAATTCATAAACCATATAAATAGTGGATACGTAAAACCATAGTTAAATTCAAGACAATGAATGTCATAAGGAATTTAAACTCCAATTCACAAATTATCAAAATTCATAATAACACAATTTAGTCAAATAGTTTAAGAATACCATATTGCCAATTCATACACAATTTGATCAAATTACTGAATAACACAGTGTTGCCGATCAATATCACAATTTGGTCAAATAACTGAATAATATCGTTTTGCAAATCAATAACACAATTTGATCAAATAACTGAATAATATCGTTTTGCAAATCAATAACACAATTCGATCAAATAACTGAATAATATTGTTTTGCAAATCAATAACACAATTCGATCAAATAACTGAAGAATACAGTGTTGCCAATCAATATCACAATTTAAGCCATGACACAATTTTTCCGTACATGCCGTGTTGTACACCACGACAAGACATACTCACCCCAATAATCGAAATCAATGAGGGAGGAAGCTAGCTATATAATGAGTACTCATCCACACTCACCTCAGACTGGGAAGTCAAAGAGGGAGGAACATAATCATACTCACCCCAGACTGATAAGTCAAAGAGGGAGGAATAATCATACTCACCCCATTAATGGAGGAGGAACATAGTATCAGTGTCATGCCAATTGTGAGTCAAAACAATTCCAAACATTTTATTCAAATGATCCGTAAGAATCCAATAAATTTCCAAAGTTATAATTTCATTCACAAAATGGCAACACAATTCGTAATTCACTTCAATTTCCACAAAAACCATTTACAGTGCTTTTCAATCAATAAGTATCCATCAATATCATTCAAACAATTTTTCACAGTTTCAAACCATTCACAATGTTTTTCAATCAATAAGTGTCCATCAAACACATTTCCACAATTTAAAACAATAATATATAAATAGTCAATATTTATTTCAATTGAAAAATTCAAGAGAAATAGTTGTTGTGCACAAACACAATTTAAATCAATAACATATAATTAATCATATGAAATCTTATTCAGAGTAAAATCAGTTGAAAACTAGTTGTGCACAAACCTCTGATAATTTTCTCCTGGTCTGGACTCAGTGTTTCCTTCCCTTTTCTTGAGTCTTTGGTAACTGAGAAACACAATTTGAAGTGTTTCAGTACTACATTAATTTGCCTCTAACGATAATGTTCGATAAGTAATTCACTGAACTCAATTATTCACTGAATACCTTTATTTGCTTAATCACCTAATATACCGACCCTCGATGCGTTTTAGGTAAATTAGGTTTTGGTGTCCTTAATATGTCACATTCGATAATGTTTTAGGATTGGTACGTGTTACCAAACTCAATTCTATGTATATTGCGTTTTCTTGCATTTCATTGCAAATTACTGGATTTCGGGATACTAGTTTGACCTAACCGGACGACCTAGTTCCCTCGGTTTTCGGGTTTCGGTCAAAACTACAAACTTGTAGATCTATGTCTTATTGCACGCGGGGCAAAATTTCAGGTCAATCCGAGTTAAGTAGACCAAGTTATGGTCATTATACTATTACTGGTCAAATGGCATCAAATTAGGTTAATTTTAGGTCAATTTGGTCAACTTTGGTTCGGCCAGTTTTTGGGCCCGAACTTGTGCAAGCTTTTTGACTTACTTCTGGTCATTTCTGGGCTTTGGTGTCTTCATAAGACTTGTAGGTATGGGTCTTAACTATTCATGGTTAAAATTTCAGGTCAATTGGGCCTGTTTTGAGTGAGTTATGGCCTAAACACTCACTGCTGCCCAATTGGTCATTTTTCAGGTTCTAATTGTACCTAATCCGAATTGGTCATTTTCTTAGGTCACCTTGCAAACAGAATTTTTGTATGTTTTCTCAATGAAAGTTGGCACATTTTGTGCCTAGTTCCACCTCCAATTGGTCTCATACCAATTGAGGTTACACATTTAAACTTATTGGCTAAAATGTACACTGCCCTTGGTTACTTTGCTTAACACACATCAATTACACACATTTACCTTGCAATATGTTTACTTCCCTACCAAATCTGTTTAGGTACATTACCAAAAACACATTCCCCTTTACATTAACATCATTTTGGGCAGATTACAATTATCCTCAATACACCAAATACAACCCTAAACCACAAAGTCCAAATTTAGCAATATATGTACATAAATACACCTAATCATTACATATAATTTCCACTACTAATTTACATACACATTCATCAATTCTTCTATGTCAACATTCTGCCAACACTTCCATGAATATATACATTTATTCAAGTGTCCCCAAGCTGCCGAAATCTTCTTCAACACCAAATTGCCCTACAATTCGTTAAATCCCATTCCAAGTGCAAAAATTCACCATATACATGTGAAGTAATTCACTAGGTTATTAAATCATCATAACTAACATAATTCTCATCAAATATATGTACAAATACTTCATCAATATATGATTACATGGCTGCCCAAAAATGGATATCTCAATACTCTTCAAACTTAAAAATTTCCTTCACAAAACCAACACCCATAACATGTATACAAAGTTTATCAAAGAAATCTTCAAAAATGCTAACTTACCTTATGGTTGGAGCTTGTTAAACCTTGCTTAAACTTCTTAAATTTGGTATCAAACTCTTCCTTGTGATGTGTAGACAAACTTTAATGAAGAACCCTAGGTGATTGGAGTTGAAATGGAGGAGTGCATGGAGCTTGATTGAAAAATGGCCATGGAGGATTTTGGGGAGTTTTTCATTCACGGAAAATGGAGGTTTCAATGTTGAAGATGATCTTTTAGTGGAGCAATCTGCCCACTTATGCTTATTTTTAATTCATTTTATGATTCTTAGTGGTCCACTCATTTAAATTATATTATAACATAAGCTTAAATGTGTTATTTACACATTTTCACCCCACTTTTGGCTATTTGTATTAGGTACCCCTCTTTTAATTTTTCATTTCATTTTCTAAGTGTAATTTTATTTATTTTTAATGGACATTTAGGTCAAAAGACAATTCGGGGTGTCAAATGACCATAATGCCCCTGTTCGGGTTACGTTCTCGATTTTTCGGTAACACCGGGTTTTGTCTGTTTTTCGATTTCTCACTTTTCTTTGTACTAATTATTTAATTTTTCTTTGATATTTCTAATGATATTTATTATTCAACAAGGGTCTATTTAAGTCCTAAAAATGTTTTCCAGGGTTCCCCGTAATCCAGGGCTAGTCAACGGTCCACGCCGTGACTTCCCAGTGCGGTCACCCATCGTTAGGGTTTTCGGCTCGCTTAACTTGGTTACATTTCTTTGCTATGATTTTTCCTTTGTTTTACTTGTATTTTCTTTTCTTGTATTTCATTATTTTATGTCTCCTCACTCATATTAAAGTGTGGTTCTAGGCGTCCTAGCTGTCCGGACAGCACTGGTCACCGGAACAGCAGAACGCACTACCGAACTTAGGGGTGTTACAATCCATGCCCAAGATAATATCATAATTTCTGAAGGGTATTTCAATCAAATATGACAGAAAAACATGTCCTTGGATCACCAAAGGACAGTCTCTATAGATTCTGTTAACCCGAACCTCTTGTCCTAAAGGACTAGTTACTAGCACTTCAAAATCCATTTTGACACACGAAACAGCAAGTGAACTGACTATGCTAGCACTAACATACAAATGGGTTGAACCCGGATTAAACAACACAAATACTTCTTGATCAGAGATAGAGAATGTACCATTTACAACATCAGAAGTCTCAGCCTCTTCTCGCTGTCTCATCGTGTAAACTCTGGCTAAAGCACTTCCTTGTGCTGATTGACCAACAAGACTGATCGCTCAAGCAAAGGCTCTCTACCGCTCTTCCTCTAACAACTGATTGTGAACCTCTGGGAGCAGGACTCTGAATAGATCCTTCTGCAGTAGTAGGAGCTGGACCATATCTAGGAGCACTAGTGCAGAGCAAGATAGCTCTTGCCTCCATAGTTAAAGCAGGCTCCTATGGCCCAATAGCATTCTCCCCCATGAATCTTGCCACAAGTCTCACAGGGGCGAGGAGATAGTGAACCCCTGCTCGACTATTGACCAGACCTAGGGGGTCTCTGTCTAGAGAATCTGCCCTTTCCAAACCTTCCACCTCGACCTCTGCTAGGTCCACCAAATTTCTTCCTCTTCCCAGAAGTACCACTAGGACTTGGCTCTACTGACTTTTCACCTTTATCTTTCTCTGTTTTCTCAGTCTTCTCTGATTTTTCTTTTATAGGTGTCGCTTCTGATTCAATTCTTTTCAACTCAAGTGCTTGAGAAATGAGTTCAAAGAAGTTGCTGTGTCACACCCTGCTCTTCTGTAAGGCATAACATGATCCCGTAGTATACCTAATGAATTCCCAACTCCGTCTACTGATAATCCATTAAATACACTACAAGGGATTTTAAAAACTTTTCTTACTTCTTTTACAGTGGTGAGCACTATTTACAGGTGTTAAAAACTTCTGTGAACTGAAGTGAAACAATTAACTCATTTGATTTATTTGGAATTTCTGTAAAAATTTTGGTAGAGTGCCATCTGTATTTTGGATAAAACAGTTCTTCAGAAAACCTGTAAAAAGCACTTCAATAAATTTCCAAATCTCAACTTCAACATTTTTCTCAACACAACAATTCATTAACTCAATTCCATAAAAATTTTTCAAAGTCTGAGATAAGGAAATATAATACAATTTTTACAAGTCAAATAACTCATAATTAATTTACAACTTCAAGGTACAATTTGAATTTACAACAGCTCAAAACCAAAAGCAAAATATACATACAGTGAATATACATTACAATACAAAATGCCAAATGTGGTATACTCACTATACCCAAAAATCTCTCGCTGGCGGTACTAGCAGCCTAGTCTGTCTGTCTACCTGCGATAGCAATAAAAAGCTATCACTGAGACAATGTCTCAGTGGTGCACAACATTAACCAAATAAAATTTAAATCACAATTCATAAGTCATGTAAATAGTGGATACTTAAAATCATAGTTAAATTCAAGACAGTAATTGTCAACAAGAATTTAAACTCCATTTGTCAATATCACAATAATTTTCATAAGTTAGATCATGTTTGAATTCAAAAGACAGTATATGTCAATGAGAGTTTAAATCCATTTCATAATCTCACAATACATATCAATAAATCACACACAGCTTAATCATGATCCATAGTTCAATTCGTCCCAAAAGCCAATGGCTAATGAGGTATTCAATTCGTCCCAAAAGTCGATGACTAATGAGGAATAACATAGCTAGCTAGCAAAAATATGAGTACTCATCCAATTCGTCCTCAACAGGCACACACCTCAACACTTCAGCCAGAGAGGGAATTCAATTCGTCCCACTAGACAAGCTAATGAGGAATACAATCAATATACATGATAGCTGTGGTTTCAAAGAATTTCCAATGCTTTTAAATCAATAAGTATCCATCAATGTCATTCAAACAATTTCTCACAGTTTCAAATCATTTACAATGCTTTTCAAGCAATAAATATTCATTCAAATACATTTCCACAATTTAAAACAATAATATACAAATAGTCAATATTTATTTCAATTGAAAATAATTCAAAAGAAATAGTTGTTGTGCACAAACCTCTGATATTTGTCTCCTGGTCTTGACTCAGTATTTCTTTCCCTTTTGCTGAGTCCTTGCTAACTGAGAAACACAATTTGAAGTGTTTCAGTGCTAAATTAATTTGCCTCTAACGATAATGTTCGATAAACAATTCACTGAATACCTTTATTTGCTTAATCACCTAATATACCGACCCTCGATGTTTTCTAGGTAAATTAGGTTTTTGTGTCCTTTATATGTCACATTCGATAGGGTTTTAGGGTTGGTACGTGTTACCAAACTCAATTCTATGTATATTGCGTTTTCTTGCATTTCATTGCAAATTGCTGGATTTCGGGATACTAGTTTGACCTAGCTGGACGATCTAGTTCCCTCAGTTTTCGGGTTTCGGTCAAAACTACAAACTTGTAGATCTATGTCTTATGGACCGCGGTGCAAAATTTTAGGTCATTCCGAGTTAAGTAGACCGAGTTATGGTCATTAAACTATTGCTGGTCAAATGGTATCAAATTAGGCCAATTTTAGGTCAATTTGGTCAACTCTGGTTCGGCCAGTTTTTGGACCCAAACTTGTGCAAGTTGTTTGACTTGCTTATGTTCATTTCTGGGTTTTGGTGACTTCATAAGACTTGTAGGTATGGGTCTTAACTATTCATGGTTAAAATTTCAGGTCAATTGGACCTGTTTTGAGTGAGTTATGGCCTAAACACTCACTGCTGCCCAATTGGTCATTTTTCAGGTCCTAATTGTACCTAATCCGAATTGGTCATTTTCTTAGGTCACCTTGCAAGCAGAATTTTGGTATGCTTTCTCAATGAAAGTTGGCACATTTTGTGCCTAGTTCTACCTCCAATTGGTCTCATATCAATTGAGGTTACGCATTTAAAGTTATAGGCTAAAATGTACACTGCCCTTAGTTACCTTGCTTAACACACATCAATTACACACTTACATTGCAATATGTTTACTTCCCTACCAAATCTGTTTTGGTACATTACCAAAACCATACTCCACTTCACTTTAAAGTCACTTTGGGAAGATTACAATTATCCTCAACACACCAAATATAACTCTAATTCCCAAAGTCCAAATACAATTACACATACACATAAACATTTCTAGTTTTTACATACACTTTACACAACAATTTTATATACATATCCATCAATCCTTAATGCTACAATTCTGCCTATATCTTCATGAACACATACACTTATCCAAGAGTTCCAAGGCTGCCGAAAATCTTCCTCAATACCCAAGTGTCCTACAATTCATCAATTTCCATTCCAAGTGCAAAATCACCATATACATGTGAAATAATTCACTAGGATATTAAATCACCATGATCAACATCATTTATCATCAAATATATGTATAATAAATCATTAAATACATGACTCCATGGCTGTCCAAAGTGGACATTTCAATAACTCTTCAAACTTGCAAATTTTCTTCATAAATCCAACACCCATAACATGTACACAAGGTTTAACAAAGCAAAGTTCAAAAATGTAAACTTACCTTATGGTTGGAACTTGCCAAACCTTGATTAAACTTCTCAAATTTGGTATCAAACTCTTCCTTGTGATGTGTAGGCAATTTTTCATGAAGGGACCTAAGTGATTGGGGTTGAAATGAGGGAGTGGATGAAGGTTGAAAGCCAAACGGCAATGGTGGTTTTCTTCTTTCTCAAATCGGCATGAAGGAATTCAAATGAGGAAGATGAAGTGCAGATGGGATAATGGGTGTACACCTGCCCCATTATGCCTTTAGTTTAATCCTTTAGTGGCCCACTCACATTATTTAATCATATTATAAGTTTAATGTGTTATTTACACCATTTCCACTCCATTTTTGGCTATTTACTTTAGGTACCACTAAATTAATTTTTCATTTCATTTTCTAAGTGTAATATTATTTATTTTTAATGGACATTTAGGTCAAAAGACAAATCGGGATGTCAAATGACCATAATGCCCCTGTTCGGGTTGCATTCCTGATTTTTCGGTAACACTAGATTTTGTCTATTTTTCGATTTCTCACTTTTCTTTGTACTAATTATTTAATTTTTCTTTGATCTTTCTAATGATATTTATTCTTCAATAAGGGTCTATTTAAGTCCTAAAAATGTTTCCCGTGGTTCCATGATCGCAGTGTATTAGTCAATGGTGCCCGCCGTGACTTCCCGGTGCGGTCACCCATCGCTAGGGTTCCCGGCTCGCTTAACTTGGTTACATTTCTTTGCTATTATTTTTGCTTTGTTTTTCTTGTATTTTATTTTCTTGTATTTCATTATTTTATGTCTCCTCACTCATATTGAAGTGTAGTTCTAGGCATCCTAACTGTCCGGACAACACTTGTGACCGGAGCAATAGAACGTACTACCGAACTTTGGGGTGTTACAATTCTCTCCCCCTTAAAATAAATTTCGTCTCGAAATTTTACCTGGCATTAGTCTCTAAACAGCTGTGGGTGCTGTCTCCTCATATCCTCTTCACGTTCCCAAGTAGCTTCCTGGCCTGAATGATGGTTCCACAGCACTTTAACCAGGTGTATCTGTTTGTTCCTCAGCTGCTTTACCTCATAAGCCAGAATTTTTTATGGGTTCTTCCTCATATGAGAGGTCTGGATTTACCTCAATCTCTTCAACTGATAGTACATGAGATGGGTCAGATCTGTACCTCTTTAACATGGACACATGGAAGACACTGTGTATCCTTGCTAGCTCTGGCGGTAATGCCAACCGTTATGCCAAAGGACCCACTCTTTCCATAACTTCATATGGTCCGATGAAATGAGGACTCAGTTTCCCCTTTCTGCCAAATCTCATAATCCTCTTCCAAGGAGAAACTTTGAGGAATACCTTATCACCCACTGCATATTCAATATCTCTTCTTTTCAAATCAACATAGGACTTCTTACGGTCTGATGCAGCCTTGAGTCTATCTCTAATCAATCTAATCTTTTCCTCTGTCTGCTGGACAATTTCTAGCCCAATCATCTTCCTTTCACCTACCTCATCCCAACATAAGGGAGTTCTGCACTTCCTGTCATACAATGCTTCATATGGAGGCATCCCAATGCTTGATTGGTAGCTGTTGTTATAAGCAAACTCAATCAAAGGCAAGTGTGTATCCCAACTACCTTCAAATTCAATCACACAAGCCCGTAACATATCCTCCAATATCTGAATAACCCTTTCAGACTGGCCATATGTCTGTGGGTGGAATGCTGTGCTGAAGTTCAATCTAGTTCCTAGGGCTCTCTGAAGACTACCCTAGAATCTAGAAGTGAACCTGGGATCTCTGTCAGACACAATTGATACTGGTACTCCATGCAGTTTTACAATCTCATATATGTACAATCTGGCCAATCTTTCCAGGCTATAGTCCATCTGAACTGGCAAAAAGTGAGCAGACTTGGTCAATCTGTCAAGTATAACCCATACTGCATCATGACTACCCTGTGTTCTTGGAAGTCCTGTAACAAAATCCATAGTTATTCATTCCCATTTCCACTCTGGTACTGACAAAGGATGTAACAAACCAGCTGAAACTTGATGTTCTGCCTTTACTTGCTGACAAGTTAGGCATTTGGAAACAAATTCAGCTATATCTCTTTTCATACCCATCCACCAGTAATGCTCTTTCAGCCCTCTGTACATTTTAGTTCCACTAGGGTGCATAGCAAAAGGAGATTCATGTGCTTCCTTCATAATGATCTGTCTCAATTCCACATCACTAGGAACGCACATTCTGCCCTGATGTAGCAATAAACCATCCTTTCTCACAGAAAATTCAGGTTTCTTGCCCTGCTGGACTTCTTTCAGTAGCTTCTAATATTTTTCATCACTCTGAGCAGCCATTCTGATATGATCAATCAATACTGGCTGTACATGCCATGCAACTACTGTCTGTCCCTCGTCATCAATCTCTAAACTGGCATGCTGTGCTTTCAACTCATATACCTGAAGGAACGGAAGCGTGAAAAACACAAGATTATACCATTGAATTCAAAAATTTTCACCTAGGGTCACATGCACCATGCAAGATTTATTTTTATCTATTTGATTTCAATGATAAACAACATATTAAAACTCTTTTAATATGTTTTTGGATCTGTATTTGCCATTTAAGATTTTAAAATTAATCAGATTAATTTTAGAACCCTAGATTAAATCAAGAACGATTACACTAACCTCTTGATGCACTGCAGCGTGTCTGCGCCTTTGAGATTCGTTTTCAGGACACCAGATGTTGTCCCTCTAGCTTGTCCACACCAAGAACACCTATGACAACCCTTGAACAGCTTCTAAAGCCTTTTCTATTAATTAGAAATTCAAGTTCTGCCTTTTAAGAGATTAGAGATGTAAACAGGACACTAGAAACAATTTCTAGTGTTCTTAATTCAAGAGATTGATGGCTAATCTCTTTGAATTGATGAGAGATGAAGAGAAATAGCTGGAGAGGCTCAAAGAGGCGTGACATATGAGAGGAGAGGCTGCTGGTTATGTTTTCTTTTCATAACCACACTTAAATAGCTAGGTTAACACATTAAACCCTAGCCACATGTCACCTTTTGATTAGCTCTAGGTTTAAGTGACCCAATCACATTGTGCCAAGTGTCAAATCTATATCTAATCTTGATTTTAATCATCTTACATGATTAAAAAAAAAAAAACATTTGGCAAGCTTATGTGTTATGCCATGTGTCACCATCTCATGGTGCCACGTGTCACACTGTGAAATGACCAAAATGCCCATGTGTCTTAATTTTGAGTTCTCAACCCAAAATAATTATTTTCTTCTTCTAATTAATTTATATCAAATATAAATTAATTAATTAATCTCTATTAATTAATTTCTCATCAATTAAATTCATATTTAAACACTTTAAATATAAATTTAATTTATACTATACATCCAATAATCTAGATTTGGTTTCAAGTCATGCTAGAGACTTTGCAATTTAATTGCAAACCAAATCTATTTAATTAATCAATTAAACTCTTTAATTAATTAATTAAATCATATTTAAATAGGTGATAACTTGTGTATGTGTGTGACTTACTAGGCTCACCACTAATTGGCAATGAGACATGATATCAACTCTTAATATCATCAGAACTCTTTCTTACCATAAATGATTTCTCTAAATCATTTTATGAACCTCATAGACCATGGTTAACACCTAGCATAGCATGCCATGGCCACCCAATTAGTAATAAGATTTACCTTAAATGAACCTATAATCATATGTTACCATGCACTAGAATCTCTCTGTTACAAAATCCCAACTCAAGCTGGAGTCATGGTTTATGTCAAACTCCATTTGCTATGAATATTATGTTCTCTTTTAATTCCAGTTCTTGATTAAAAGATTTTCTCATCGTAAACTCTTTCGAATAAATCTATCTGTCCTGGCCAGGAACTTGAAACATCAAGAACAATTAAATGAACATAGGATTTTATCTCTATTTACTTAGAGGAACAGATTCCATCTTGATCAACACCTACCTCCATATATAACTAGTAGGAGCCAACAGATGCCCATATACCCATACATAGTACAAGTATGAAAGCAGTATCAAACTCAAACTACCTATATACAAGATAACTGTATATCTCAGGTCTAAAGATTATATGCACTAATATGATTTATGACAAAACATTGACAAGAGTAAACTCCATGTGCTTGTCATAAGCGTCACTGGTTCGGCCTACTTATCATTTATAAGTGCCTATCATGTTTGTTATATGGCATGAGACTCACCATTCCATCTTATTTATATCTCATATAAATAACTTGGGAACAAACATGAATACAATCTTTCTGGATAAGTCATGTCCTTATTATGAAGTATCCTCAATTGTGAACCTATTTATGATACTTTGTGCTAGAAATATTGTCACTCATATTCTTAACAACTTAAGAATAATATTTCTAACAAAATATCAATGGACCTTTTCTATTACACATAAATATATTATGTAAACGGAAAAGTGGAAATGCCTTTTATTAATAAAATATCTACAAGATACATACTAAATGATATGCTCTAGGGCATACTACTAACAATCTCCCACTAGCACTAGAGCCATTCATTACAATACCTTAGACCCATCTTCTCAAGATGTCAGTCTAACTGAGCTTGTGACAAAGGCTTAGTGAATGGATCAGCTGGTTTTTCAGCTGATGTTATTTTTCTGCATGGCTATATCGCCTTGCCCAACTATATCTCTGATAATGTGGTAGTGCCTTTCTATGTGTTTGGATTTTGGGTGAGACCTTGGTTCCTTAGCTCAGATGATCGCTCCATTGTTGTCACAAGGTAGTGGAACCGCTAACTCAATGGAAGGAACTACTGTAAGTTCTACATTACGAACTTCTTTATCCAAATACTTCCTTTGCAGATCCGATGCAAGAATATACTCGACCTCTGCAGTTGGAATCTGCAATGTGCTCGCTTGGAACTCTTCCAACCGATCGCACCTCCATTACAAATGAACACATATCCAGAGGTAGACTTTCTATCATCGATATCGATTGGAAATCGTAATCGTGATAACCATCCAATTGCAAGTCTCCACTCCATAAATCAAGAATAAATCCTTAGTTCTTCTCAAGTACTTAAGGATATTCTTGATACTATCCGATGTTCCAAACTGGATTGGATTGATACCGCTAGTCAAACTAACGAGATATGCGATATCCGCCTAGTACACAACATTGCATACATTAAACTTCCAATAGCCAAAGCATATGGAATCCTAGCCATCTTATCTCTTTCTTCAGGTGTCTTTAGAGACATCTCTTTAGAAAGATGGATACCATGTCTCACTGGTAACAATCCTCTCTTGGAATCAAGCATGTTAAACCTCTTTAACACCTTTTCCAAGTATAGACTTTGGGATAAACCAATTATTCTTTTCGCTCTATCTCTATAGATGCGAATCCCAAGAATATAGGTTGCCTTCCCTAAGTCTTTCATGGAGAATGTATTTGACAACCATACCTTTATAGTCGTCAACATACTGTATCATTACCCATCAACGATGTCATCCACATATAAGACAAGGAAAGTGATAGCATCACACTAACCTTCTTATATTCACATGGCTCATCCTCATTTTTGATAAAACCAAAAGATTTAATGGCTTCATCAAAACGAATGTTCCAACTCCTCGAAGCTTGTTTCAACCCATAAATGGATCGCTTTAGCTTGCATACCTTGGAACCATCTTGGGATTCAAATCCCTTAGGTTGTTCCATGAAAATGTTTTCTTCAATGTATCCATTGAGAAAAGCTGTTTTGACATCCATCTGCCAAATCTCATAATCATAGTATGCAGCTGTTGCTAGTAAAATCCTAATTGATTTAAGCATGGCAACAAAGTAGAAAGTCTCCTCATAGTCTATTCCTTGCCTTTGGCGAAACCCTTTCGCTACTAGCCTTGCCTTATAGGTCTCTACCTTTCCATCATAACCAATTTTCTTCTTGAAAACCCATTTGTTCCCTATAGGTACAATACCTTCAGGTGGGTCAACAAGATCCCAAACTTGATTCTTATACATGGAATCAATCTCGGATTTCATAGCATCAATCCATTTTAAAGAGTCTATATCTGATATAGCTTCTTCATAGGTAAGTGGATCATCTCCATGATCTACTTCTTCATGAGTAGACAACTCTTGTTCTTCTTCATGAAGAAAACCATATCTCACTGGTGGGTGAGATACCACAGTTGTTCGACGAGGAATAGCTGTAGATGTTTCATCAATGGGTATAGGTTGACTAGATGGATCTATATCCATCTGATCTGTTGGTTGGTCAGAATTCTCCAATTCTAACTCTATTTGCCTTCCTTTGCCTCCTTCTTGAACAAACTATTTGTTCAAGAAATGTGGCATCTCTACTTATCACAACCTTTTGTGAAGTAGGCAAATAAAAATAATATCCAAAACTATCTTTTGGATATCCAACAAATCGACCTCTTTCTAATCTGGTCTCCAATTTATCAGTGTTCAGCTTTTTGATATAAGCTGGACAATCCCAAATCTTAACATGCTTAAGACTTGGTTTTCTTCCATGCCATATCTCATAAGGTGTGGAAGAAACTGATTTTGATGGAATCCTATTCAGAATATGTAAAGCTGATTCTAATGCAAATCCCCAAAAGGAGATTGGCATATCAGTATAGCTCATCATACTACGTACCATATCCAATAGGGTACGATTTCTCCTTTCAGATACACCATTCAGCTATGGCGTTCCTGGAGGAGTCAGCTGAGAAACAATGCCATGCTCTCTCAAGTATTCATCAAATTCAGTACTCAAATATTCACCTCCACGATCTGATCGAAGAGCTTTAATACTTTTTCCTGTTTGATTTTCTACTTCAGATTTAAATTCCTTAAACTTTTCAAAGGATTCATGTTTGTATTTCATCAAATACAAATACCCAAACCTTGATTTATCATCAGTAAAGGTAATAAAATAATGAAAGCCCCCTCTAGCCATTTCTTTAAATGGACCACATACATCACTATGTATTAGCTCCAAAATATTTTCAGCTCTTAGCCCTTGTCCAACAAAGGGTGATCTAGTCATTTTGCCCTGAAGGCAAGATTCACAAGTTGGAGTAGGCTCAGAGCCCAATGAGGATAGAATCCCCATTTTCTCCAATTTTGCAATCCTATCTTCTGCAACATGACATAATCTTAAGTGCCAAATATATTTTGAACTTGAGTTGGTTTTCACCATGGCATTGCATTCATTTAGATTGCTATACTTTGGCCAGTGGAAACACTTTCTTACTGGCAATGGAAACACTTTCCTATTGGCAGTGGAAATACTTTCCTTTGCCTTTGTCAGCGTTGGTCTTCCTTTTCTGTTTAGCTATTTTATTGGAAGGACCAGGAATCTGAGGTTTCTTTTTCTTATTGCCCTTCTTCTTGTTGGACTTTCCAGCAGAAGAAGATGCAACCAAAGCTACCTCTTTCCCTTTATTGCCTGGCATATTCTTTTTGTGACACCCCTTACCCGTGTACAGTATACCCGAGTAAGTAATGCCACCTGGTGTACCGGCACACTCTAATATTTCTCAATTAATTTAGAAAATGCTTTTGCACATAATTTATGAAATACAAATTATTTAAACCATTTATCAAAAGTATCATGCATTTAAGGTTCCGAAAAATTTTAAGAAAATCCAGTAGTCTGGCTAAAAATGGAGAAAACCGTTCTTCGGAACCTATTAAAAACACTTCCAATACTTTTATTTCATCATCTCAAACTCCAATATCCCAAAATCTCAACAATATTTCTCAAACATTCATTATCAACACCAAATTCAATATCATGATTTCCACATTTCAATTTCCATTTTCATTCATCATTCACATGTGATGTTCGCATGTAAATCACAAGTAAACATCTACTTTTCCATTAACAAATACAATTTTCATAATTTACATATACATCAAAATATATTACATGAGATCAAATACATATGAGAAAATACAAATCTACTACAAAATATCAAAATGACAAACTGACACCTAGTGCCCTACCGATGCACTGCATGTAGTGAGGTGACACGAACAGCGAGCGCCGGATGGACTCACCCGATCTGTGGTCTCTGGGCTCACGATCGGGATCTCCAGTACCTACGCGTGGCAAAAGCAACGCGCTAAGCAATAATGCTTAGTGGTGCAATAATATAATAGAAGAAAATAGCAAAAAAATAAATGTGTATGCAAAGTGTATGCTTTCTTTGTTTGATTTTGGTATATTCATTAATTCATTAAATTTATTCAATTTTATTCATTTGGTTGCCCCAAGTAACCTACACTAGACGACTGGATCGATAACGGTAAATCGCCTTGGTACCTAGTACCTCGGGCCGTCACACCATTGGTTGCATATGCATCTCGGTGTGCAGAGCAGACTAACAAGCAGTAAATAATGTCGAGCACAAGGCCAAGTCTCAATGTAAAGTCGAATGGCTAAAAGCCATGAAATCACAGAATGGCATTGTTGCCATGTGCAGTACTGCTAACGGAACCCTATTGGCATGCCAAACTATCCAAACCAATCTTGTTAGGTATACTAGGGCATTTGAAACTCTTAAATTTGTCAATTTGTGAATTTCAACTTTTTTGGTGTCACTATTCATCATTGGTCAACAAAAATGTTGACTTTTAGAATAAAAATGTGTACATTGCCTTTGGCACTCCCAACATACCACATTTGGTGTTTAAAACTTGTTGGCATTAAGTGTTAATGCAATTTCAAAGTGTAACCCACACTAGCAGAAAATTTCAGTTTTGATGCCCTAACTTCACTGTTCCATTGGACACTGTTACTGTTGGAATTTGAAGAAATGTAAAACATGAAAGTTGTTCCTTATTTTGTCTAGTTGAATTTCCTTTTTTGAATCACTCCATTTGGAGTTTTGTAGCTCAGATATGGCTCAAAACCCAAGCTGGCCGGATTTCAAATTCTGCAGATTTACCATATCTACAGTAACATGAACAGTGACTTGAGTCACTTGGTTGACTGGGTTCTGGCCATAATTTGGGGTAGGTTCCTTCATGAAAGTTGTTTGTCTATGTCTTAACTTGTTGCTGTAAAAATTTCAGACCAATTGACCAAATCTACAGTGAGTTATGGCCAAATGAACAGTTACTGTTCATTTGGTCAAATTCTGCAGAGGCAGTTTCAGGGTTCGGATTGGGGCCAAGTTTTGGTCCTCTTGCTTTGGTCTTTTGGGCATGGTTTCTTCAGCAAAAATGTGCCATTATAAGCCTAGTTTCATGTCCAATTGGCCAAAATTCAATTGGACTTACACAGCCCAAGTTATGGCTGTGCAAAGGGACTGAAATTTCAGTCCCTATGCTGCTGTCCATAGGGCAGATTTCACCTCACTTTGCCATAGCATTTTTCAGTCCCATTTATGGTCAACATATCTAAAATGGTCACTAATTGACCATTACAATGTGCCCTAACAATTTCCTAAGCCAACTCACATTTTCACCCTTCCAAACCCTAATATCCAACTAAATTTACTCATGAACTTAATTAACATACTTAGTTTAATGTCCATGTGTTTTAATACTTTAACCATCATTTCTAGCCACTTTAAATTTATCAAAACAATCGACCTCATACTTCCATAGGGCTGCTGAAAATTTAAAGTACCATAACTCATGTAATTTACTTCAATTCTTTAAAATTTCTTAGCTCAAATGATATTCTAACTAAGATTAAAAGAAGGAGAATGAAGTTTGTAGCACTAACCTCACTTAGGGCAGATTTTTCCCACCTCTAAACTTCACTTTCCTTCACTTTCAAGGCTGCCAAAAGGTTGTTTAAGGTGTGGAGTAAAATTTTAATGAAGAGAGGTTAGGGTTTTGTGGTGAAACAAGGGAGAAATTAAGCTTGAGAAGTGAGGTTTAATGGAGTTTGAGAGAGGGAGAGAGGTTCACGTTTTGGCTGCACTAAGGAGAGAAGGATGGCTGCTGAAATTTTGTTGAATTTGGTCTTCTCTTATCTCTTTTAATGGTTAGTCAAACAATGGCTTAAGTGTGATTGGTCCAACTTTTTAAATGATGTCATTTTTGCCTTATTTTTGCATTTTCTTTTCTTTTCTTCCACTACTCATTTCAATTTTCATTTCTAGTAATATTTCTTCATATTTGATGTCATATTAATTATTTACTCAACTGGGCAAGTCGGCCAAAAATCACCTCGGAAGGCGAAATGACCAAAATGCCCTCCGATTGGATTAACGGGTCAAATTTGTCTGTCTGGATTGAAAAATTTTTCTAAGTATTTTCTTGGCATTCTAATGCCATGGGAACCTCAATTACCCTTCTCTGGAGTCCCAAAAATTATTTTATAATTTTTCCCCTGTCTAGGGCTCCTCGTTCAGAAACAGAACTTCCCTCCTGTTACACATCGCTTGGTCACCGTCTCTTTTGACTCAGTTGTATTTTATTTCTAAAATTTGTACTAAATTTTTCTTATTAATATTTGAGTTAATTAGGGTTCCTAACTTTAGTTTAAATATTTTTCCGGACGTTCTAGCGTCCGGACCGACACCGGTCACCGGAACAGTAGAATGTACGGAGTGGTTACCGGGAGGGTGTTACAACTCTTCCCCTCTAATTTAAATTTCGTCCTCGAAATTTACCTGATGCAAACAGTTGAGGAACTGTTGCCTCATCGTTTCTTCACTTTCCCAAGTTGCCTCCTCGGTGTTGTGGTGCCTCCAAAGCACTTTCACCAGTGGAATCTGCTTATTTCTCAGCTCTTTCACTTCAGAGCCAAGATTCGTAGAGGTTCTTCTTCATATGTCAAATCCGGTTGTATTTCAATTTCTTCTCTGGAGATGACATGTGAAGGGTCCAGCGGTATCTTACGAGCATGGATACATGGAACACATTGTGGATCTTGTCCAGCTCTGATGGTAAAGCTAGCCTATAGGCCACTGGACCCACACGTTCAATGACTTCATATGGGCCAATGAACCTAGGGCTCAACTTACCTTTTCTTCCAAACCTCAATACCTTCTTCCATGGTGACACCTTGAGGAACACTTTGTCGCCAACCCCATATTCTATTTCTTTTCTCTTCAGGTCGGCATAAGATTTACATGCATGCGAGGCAACCTTCAGATTAGCTTTGATCAATTTTACCTTGTCCTCAGTCTGTTTCACCAGGTCTGGCCCTACCAGTTTGTCTTCGCCCAATTCAGTCCAGCACACTGGAGTTCTACATTTTCTCCCATACAGTGCTTCATATGGGGCCATTTGGATGCTAGCTTGATAGCTATTATTGTATGCGAATTCTGCCAGTGGGAGGTATCTATCCCAACTTCCCTCAAACTCAATGACACAACTCCTCAGCATATCCTCAAGGACCTGACAAATATTTCATGTTATTGTTATCATTTCAATTCAATATTTGTATCAATTTCGTGGGTTTCAATTGTTTACCTGGATTACTCTTTCTGATTGCCCATCCGTCTGAGGATGGAAAGCTGTGCTGAAATGGAGTTGTGTACCCAAGGATTCATGCAATTTCTTCCAAAATCTCGATGTAAACCTTGGGTCTCGATCAGATATAATGGAAAGTGGGATTCCATGCAGTCTAACTATCTCACTGATATACAATTCTGCTAACCTCTCTAGTGAGTAGTCGGTCTAATCGCGAGAAAGTGTGCTGACTTTGTCAATCTATCCACTATTACCCATGCTGCATCATGTTTCCTCTGGGTGAGAGGCAGACCACTTACAAAATCCATGGTGACCCGATCCCATTTCCATTCAGGTATGCGTATAGGCTGTAGCAATCCTGATGGAACTTGATGTTCTGCCTTGACTTGCTGACATGTCAAGCATTTAGTCACATAGTCACCGATATCTCTCTTCATACCAGGCCACCAATACTGAAGCTTCAGGTCGTGATACATCTTTGTACTTCCTGGGTGCATAGCATATACACTAGTGTGTGCCTCTTTTAGAATACTAGCTTTCAATTCCCCATCATCTGGTACACACAGTCTTCCTTTGTAGTACAGACACCCATATTCTTTCACACAATAGTCAGTTGATTTTCACTATGAGATCTTGCTCATAATAGCCAGTAACTTTTCATCTGTCTTTTGCCCATCTAGTATCTGCTGTAGCAGGTTTGGCCTCACTTGCAACTCAGCCAAAATAGCTCCATCTCGAATCAAAGATAGATGGGCATTCAATGATCTCAAGGCTGTCATGGATTTTCTGCTCAAAGCATCAGCAACTACATTTGCCTTCCCAGGATGGTAGTCAATTACACAGTCATAATCCTTCAGGAACTCAATCCATCGCCTCTGTAAGGTTGAGCTCATGCAGGTTGGCAAATATTTTAGGCTCTTGTGGTGCGTATAAACGTAGCACTTTTCACCATACAAATAATGCCTCCATATCTTGATCACGAAGATAATTGCTGCAAGCTCTAGATCATGGGTAGGGTAGTTACATTCATGTGGCCTTAGGTATGCGGAAGCATAGGCGATCACTTTCCCCTCTTGCATCAACACACACCTAACCCATTATGAGAGGCATCACGTAAACCACAAAATCCTTCACGACATCTTGTGTTGCTGGTGCCTCTGTCAACATAGCCTTTAACTTCTCAAAAGCTGGTCTGCACTTGTCATTCCAATCCGTCGACATTCTTGTGTAACAACTTGGTCATTGGAGCGGCTATTAGGAAAATCCCTTCACAAATCTTACGTAATACCCAGCTAGCCCCAAGAAGCTTCGACCTCGATTGTGTTTAGGAGGCTTCCATTCCATCATCGCTTCTATTTTCTTGGGATCCACCCTAATCCCATCAGCTGACACTATGTGTCCAAGGAATGCAATTTCATTCAGCCAAAAGTCACACTTGGACAACTTAGCATACAGCTTCTTTTCTTTCAGGGTTTGCAGAACAATCCTCAAATGCTCATCATGTTCTTCCCTGGTCTTGGAATACACCAAAATATCATCAATAAAGACCACTACGAACCGATCTAAGTGTGGATGGAAGATACGGTTCATAAGGTCCATGAATGCCGCTGGTGCATTTGTTAGGCCAAAGGGCATCACTAGAAACTCATAATGCCCATATCGGGTCTGAATGCGATCTTTGGCACATCTGCATCCTTCACCCTCAACTGATGATACCCTGATCTGAGATCAATCTTGGAAAATACTCCTGCTCCCTTCAACTGATCAAACAGATCATCAATTCTAGGCAACGGATATTTGTTCTTCACAGTCACTTTGTTTAACTGTCGGTAATCGATGCATAGTCTCAAAGTCCCATCCTTCTTTTTCACAAAAGACCGAGCTCCCCACGGTGACACATCGCGTATGAACCCCTTATCAAGCAACTCTTGCAACTGAGTATAAAACTCACTCAACTCAGAGGGTGCCATCCTATAAGGAGCAATGGAAATGGGTGCTGTACCCGGCAGTGTATCAATGGCAAATTCGACTTACCTTTCTGGTGGCAAACCGTGCAACTCTTCAGAAATACCTGCAGGAAGTCTCTCACCGTGGGTATGTCACTCGGGTTTGGCTTAGCACGCCTAGTATCCACCACATGTGCTAGGTAGGCTTCACGACCTTTCTCATTATTCTTCTTGCAATCGTGGGTGAGATGACATTGGACAGAAATCATCCTCTCCCCCTGCGTGATCTCATTACCATCTGAAGTTTTTAGAGAAATTCTCTTCAATTTGCAAGCAACTCTTGCCTGATGACCTGACAACCAATAAATTCACAATATCAAGTCAAACTCATGGAAGGGCAACTATATTAGGTCTGCCAAGAATTCATACCCCTGAATCCTCAGGGCAACCCTTGTATACTTTGTTCACTACCACACTGTGGCCCAATGGATTAGTGACCGTAATGTCTTGGTCACTCTCCTACCAATATCCCCCTTTCTATGGGTAGGTTGATGCAAATGTAAGAATGAGTGGATCTGGATCCACCAATGCATCTGCAGGAGTATTGTAGAGGGAGAACGTACCCACGATGACGTCAGGGCATCTTGTTCCTCCCGAGCTCTCAAGGCATAATTTACGCAGGTGGTGCATTATCGGCCTCTCTGTGGCTCGGATGTAGGCCTGCGAGATGGTCCCACGGCTTGATTTACTGGACCTTCTACCCTTGGTGGTGCGGGAGCGAGTGCATCTACTTGTGTCGGAGGCGGTGTAGTAGTTCTGCGTGGGCGGTTCCTCGATTGATGTTCTGTCGACCCACATCTCAAGCAAGCACCGTCACTCTCCAACATTCCCCCTTGTGCCATTTCGGCGGTGTGGACACGCAGAAGATCTTTGGGCTGGTCCCTGAACCCCATCCTCGAGAGCGCCCACGATGGTGTGGGTGACCTCTCCTAGGGGTGAGCGTGGCACAGGCCCCTGAGACCGACCACGACCACTGTGGCGACCCGAACTCGTGCGGGAGGACCCTTAAACTTCTTCCCAAATCCGAGGTGGAACTAGGTGACTGGTCCCCTCTTCTCTGTCTCTCCCTTACAGTCCGCTCATTGATTCTCACTTATTCAAACCTTATTGCAGCTTCCACTAGCTTGCTAAATTCTGTGATTCCCAAGGAAGTGAGCTGTATCTAGATATTGTCATTCAGTCCCTCTTCGAATCTCTTGCACCTTTCAGCCTCATTAGGGACTATCTCCCTTCCGTAGCAGCTTAATCAGACGAATTCTTTCTCATACTCAGCCACTGACAATTGTCTCGCCTCGGGTTAATAAATTCCCTTCTTCTCTCTTCCGGTATACAGATCCACATATTTCTTCTTGAACTCAGAGAGGAAGAAGTCCCAAGTTCTGACTTGGGCTGCACTTCACTGGACACAGTGTCCCACCATCCGTAGGCATCGTCTTGTAACAAGGATATAGCAGCTTCTAAGTTCTGCTCTGGGGTGCAGTGGAGTTGTTTTAAGACTCTGCCCGTTCGGTTCAACCAATTCTACCATGAGTCATCTTCTCTCTTGCCATAGAAGTCCACAGCTCCAAACTTTCTTAATCCTTCCAGGTGTGATTTCTGCTGTGGAGCTGGTGGTGGTGGGGGTGGTGCTGGCATTACCCCAGCCATCTGTCTAAAGAAGTCGGCCATTTGTTGGAACATGGCCTGTGGAGGCCGAGTGCTCTGCTTGAGTGGCGAGCGATTCTCTCATGCCTCCGGTCTCTCACTGCAGTGGAGCATGACTCTCCACTTCCTCCTCAACGGCTCTCGAGAGGAAGGATCCATATCCTATTCAAAATAAGAAAGATAAGCAGATCTGCATTAGTGTCACCTCGACTCTTACAAATGCAATGCATGGTATGGACTCAATCTAGGCCCGAACGCCTAAACCGTGCTCGATACCACTAAATGTGACACCCCTTACCTGTACAGTATGCGAGTAAGTAATGCCACACGGTGTACCGGCACACTCTAATATTTCTCAATTAATTTAGAAAATGCTTTTGCACATAATTTATGAAATACAAATTATTTAAACCATTTATCAAAAGTATCATGCATTTAAGGTTCCGAAAAATTTTAAGAAAATCCGGTGAGTAGGCTAAAAATGGAGAAAACTGTTCTTGAACTGTTAAAAACACTTCCAATACTTTTATTTCATCATCTCAAACTCCAATATCCCAAAATCTCAACAATATTTCTCAAACATTCATTATCAACACCAAATTCAATATCATGATTTCCACATTTCAATTTCCATTTTCATTCATCATTCACATGTGATGTTCGCATGTAAATCACAAGTAAACATCTACTTTTCCATTAACAAATACAATTTTCATAATTTACATATACATCAAAATATATTACATGAGATCAAATACATATGAGAAAATACAAATCTACTACAAAATATCAAAATGACAAGCGACACCTAGTGCCCTACCGATGCACTGCAGGTAGTGAGGTGACACAGACACTGAGCAGAACTGTCAGATGGACTCACCCAGTCTGTGGTCTACTGGGCTCACGATTGGGATCTCCAGTACCTACGCGTGGCAAAAGCAACGCGCTAAGCAATAATGCTTAGTGGTGCAATAATATAATAGAAGAAAATAGCAAAAAAATAAATGTGTATGCAAAGTGTATGCTTTCTTTGTTTGATTTTGGTATATTCATTAATTCATTAACTTTGTTCACTTTTATTCATTTGGTTGCCCCAAGTAACCTACACTAGACGACTGGACTGGATAACGGGTAAACTGGCACTGGGTACCTAGTACCTCGGGCCGTCACACCATTGGTTGCATATGCATCTCGGTGTGCAGCAGCGACTAACAATTTGTAAATAATGTCGAGCACAAGGCCAAGTCTCAATGTAAAGTCAGAATGGCTAAAAGCCATGAAATCACAGAATGGCATTGTTGCCATGTGCAGTACTGCTAACGGAACCCTATTGGCATGCCAAACTATCCAAACCAATCTTGTTAGGTATACTAGGGCATTTGAAACTCTTAAATTTGTCAATTTGTGAATTTCAACTTTTTTGGTGTCACTATTCATCATTGGTCAACAAAAATGTTGACTTTTAGAATAAAAATGTGTACATTGCCTTTGGCACTCCCAATATACCACATTTGGTGTTTAAAAGTTGTTGGCATTAAGTGTTAATGCAATTTCAAAGTGTAACCCACACTAGCAGAAAATTTCAGTTTTGATGCCCTAACTTCACTGTTCCATTGGACACTGTTACTGTTGGAATTTGAAGAAATGTAAAACATGAAAGTTGTTCCTTATTTTGTCTAGTTGAATTTCCTTTTTTGAATCACTCCATTTGGAGTTTTGTAGCTCAGATATGGCTCAAAACCCAAGCTGGCCGGATTTCAAATTCTGCAGATTTACCATATCTACAGTAACATGAACAGTGACTTGAGTCACTTGGTTGACTGGGTTCTGGCCATAATTTGGGGTAGGTTCCTTCATGAAAGTTGTTTGTCTATGTCTTAACTTGTTGCTGTAAAAATTTCAGACCAATTGACCAAATCTACAGTGAGTTATGGCCAAATGAACAGTTACTGTTCATTTGGTCAAATTCTGCAGAGGCAGTTTCAGGGTTCGGATTGGGGCCAAGTTTTGGTCCTCTTGCTTTGGTCTTTTGGGCATGGTTTCTTCAGCAAAAATGTGCCATTATAAGCCTAGTTTCATGTCCAATTGGCCAAAATTCAATTGGACTTACACAGCCCAAGTTATGGCTGTGCAAAGGGACTGAAATTTCAGTCCCTATGCTGCTGTCCATAGGGCAGATTTCACCTCACTTTGCCATAGCATTTTTCAGTCCCATTTATGGTCAACATATCTAAAATGGTCACTAATTGACCATTACAATGTGCCCTAACAATTTCCTAAGCCAACTCACATTTTCACCCTTCCAAACCCTAATATCCAACTAAATTTACTCATGAACTTAATTAACATACTTAGTTTAATGTCCATGTGTTTTAATACTTTAACCATCATTTCTAGCCACTTTAAATTTATCAAAACAATCGACCTCATACTTCCATAGGGCTGCTGAAAATTTAAAGTACCATAACTCATGTAATTTACTTCAATTCTTTAAAATTTCTTAGCTCAAATGATATTCTAACTAAGATTAAAAGAAGGAGAATGAAGTTTGTAGCACTAAC
Source organism: Hevea brasiliensis (assembly GCF_030052815.1). Taxonomy (NCBI): domain Eukaryota; kingdom Viridiplantae; phylum Streptophyta; class Magnoliopsida; order Malpighiales; family Euphorbiaceae; genus Hevea; species Hevea brasiliensis. The sequence continues at coordinate 50,699,833 of NC_079494.1, forward strand.
CTCACTTAGGGCAGATTTTCCCACCTCTAAACTTCACTTTCCTTCACTTTCAAGGCTGCCAAAAGGTTGTTTAAGGTGTGGAGTAAAATTTTAATGAAGAGAGGTTAGGGTTTTGTGGTGAAACAAGGGAGAAATTAAGCTTGAGAAGTGAGGTTTAATGGAGTTTGAGAGAGGGAGAGAGGTTCACGTTTTGGCTGCACTAAGGAGAGAAGGATGGCTGCTGAAATTTTGTTGAATTTGGTCTTCTCTTATCTCTTTTAATGGTTAGTCAAACAATGGCTTAAGTGTGATTGGTCCAACTTTTAAAATGATGTCATTTTTGCCTTATTTTTGCATTTTCTTTTCTTTTCTTCCACTACTCATTTCAATTTTCATTTCTAGTAATATTTCTTCATATTTGATGTCATATTAATTATTTACTCAACTGGGCAAGTCGGCCAAAAATCACCTCGGAAGGCGAAATGACCAAAATGCCCTCCGTTTGGCTTAACGGGTCAAAATTGTCTGTACCGATTGAAAAATTTTTCTAAGTATTTTCTTGGCATTCCAATGCCATGGGAACCTCAATTACCCTTCTCTGGAGTCCCAAAAATTATTTTATAATTTTTCCCCCGGGTCTAGGGCTCCTCGTTGCGAGAACCGCAACTTCCCTCCGGTTACCCATCGCTTGGGCACCGGCTCGTTTGACTCAGTTTTATTTTATTTCTAAAATTTTTACTAAATTTTTCTTATTAATATTTGAGTTAATTAGGGTTCCTAACTTTAGTTTAAATATTTTTCCGGACGTTCTAGCTGTCCGGACCGACACGGGTCACCGGAACAGTAGAATGTACGGAGTGGTTACCGGGAGGGTGTTACACTTTTGGGCAATAACCAGCATGTTGAGTAAACTAGCTAAGGTGCATTCCTATTTAGTCATATGAAAATTTGTCACAAAATTCCCAAAAGACTCAGGAAGGGACTGAAGGATCAAATCCGTTTGTAGTTGGAAATCCATGTTGAAGTCAAGATGTTCCAACTGCTCAATCAGCCGAATCATCTTGTGGACATGATCCCCAACATTCTGTCCCTCAGACATCCTCATACGGAATAGCTGTCTAGATATCTCATACCTAGCATTCCTGCTGTGCTCACCATACAACTCTTGTAGGTGAAGGAGGATCTCACTCGCAATCTGCATGTTCTCATGTTGCTTCTGTAACTCATTACTCATGGAAGCAAACATGTAACACTTAGCGCCCATATCATGCTCCTTCCACTTGTCCAAAGTTTCATGTTCCTCTTAAGTGGCCTCTGGAGGTAAGGGACCAGGAACATTTGAATCTAGAACATATCCTATATGTTCAAGGTTGTGACAAGTTTCAAATTTCTTAGCCAATCGCATGATTAGGTCCTGTCAACCTGTTGTGATCAAGTATGCTTGCAAGGATATTGGATGGTGGTGGTTGTTCTGTGCTCATTATTATCAGAAAATTAATTGCAGAAATAACCAGATTAATTAGTAAATGTATCATGTAATTAACCAAATATGATTATGGTCTTTTAATCAAATTGGTCCTCCCACTAACTTAGCGAATCCTACACTTCCAAAGTAGAAAACGGAAATCCTAGTTGGATGGATTTCTAGTGGGTGATTGAATTCTTATAATTCTATTGATCATCCTCAGGTACATCCATTATTGGAATTACAATAAACTATAAGTGAGCAACTCCTTGCCCATCACATCTCATATGAGGTTCAATCCTTTACCTAGCCCCTAATGCTCAAAATCTCAGGTACATCCATTATTGACTTATCTTGCATTAGTTAAGTTGATCCCATTGAGCCAGTAATTATGCAAATAATTTTAATGTCCTCAGGTACATCCAATATTGGCCACTAAACCATTTACATATTTACAACATCTCATGCTTAACAATTATTCTTAAGAAAATCTCTTAAATAAATTGCATCTTATGCAACTATTTAAAATTTCTTAAAATAATTGCCCCAATGGAGGGCCTATGTTATAATTACTTTAATTATAGCATTTCCAACTTAATCATTTGTTTGGAAGATTTTATGGTCATTCTATTTACTATTAAGGTCTCACTTTGCACATTATCCATTTAGCATGCATATATCATATAATTGCATACATTCCCATACATCTCATGCATTCATGGATAAGCGAGAAATATGGTATGATCAGGGACTTTCAAAGGGATTCAATTCTGAGCCACCAAGAATTGAATCAGGGCATTCCTAGGTGCATTTCATTCATTCATTTTACAAGAGTTGCTGAAGGAGTACATAATCAACACTTGATCTTGAATTCCTCCCACTGGTCCCACCAATGCTCTTGACCTCCTTGAACTTCTCGCAATCCAATATTACATAGTAATCCTTGGCATACCAAGGCGAATTTACAAGAACTTAAATAAATGAAATTACAACCCAAAAATATTACAAACTTAATAATACATGCCCAAAATAAATTAAAATAAATTAATTAATTTACAATCCCAAAGAAACATAAAAGAAATAAATCCAATCACATTGGTCTTTTATAGTCCATGATCATCCATCATGCATATAACTATTTAACAATTAAATAAAACATACATACTTAAATTAAATTGAATATCTCATATTCAACTTAAAAATCCAGATTTGAATATGATTCAAATAAATTTAAAAATTCAGATTTGAATCTCATTCAAACAAATTTAAAAATTCAGATTTGAATCACATTCAAACAACTTCAAAAATTCAGATTTGAATCACATTCAAACATTTTTTAAAAAATTAGATTTGAATCACATTCAAATATTTTTTTAAAAAATCAGATCTGAATTTTATTGAATCAATTTTAAAAAATTAGATTTAAATATGATTCAAACAACTTTAAAAATTCAGATTTGAATCACATTCAAACAACTTTTAAAATTCAGATTTGAATCACATTCAAACAATTTTTAAAATTCTGATTTGAATCATAATTTAATTGTGTGATTAAAACAACTAATTAAACACTTTAATTAGTCAAAGAATATGCCTTAGATCATACAACAATTGCAGAATTAAAAGTCAAACCTTGAACCACCCAAGGAACCATTGTTGCCGCCACCAATGGTGGCTTCACCATGTGTGCCGCCACACCTCATGATCCAACCAGCAATGAATCTCTTGATCTCATGATCAAAAACACAATTAAATTATATAATCAACAATCTAAATGGCAAATATAGTGGCTCTGATACCAATTGAAAGGAACGGAAGCGTGAAAAACACAAGATTATACCATTGAATTCAAAAATTTTCACCTAGGGTCACATGCACCATGCAAGATTTATTTTTATCTATTTGATTTCAATGATAAACAACATATTAAAACTCTTTTAATATGTTTTTGGATCTGTATTTGCCATTTAAGATTTTAAAATTAATCAGATTAATTTTAGAACCCTAGATTAAATCAAGAACGATTACACTAACCTCTTGATGCACTGCAGCGTGTCTGCGCCTTTGAGATTCGCTGTGACACCAGATGTTGTCCCTCTAGCTTGTCCACACCAAGAACACCTATGACAACCCTTGAACAGCTTCTAAAGCCTTTTCTATTAATTAGAAATTCAAGTTCTGCCTTTTAAGAGATTAGAGATGTAAACAGGACACTAGAAATAATTTCTAGTGTTCTTAATTCAAGAGATTGATGGCTAATCTCTTTGAATTGATGAGAGATGAAGAGAAATAGCTGGAGAGGCTCAAAGTGGCGTGACATATGAGAGGAGAGGCTGCTGGTTATGTTTTCTTTTCATAACCACACTTAAATAGCTAGGTTAACACATTAAACCCTAGCCACATGTCACCTTTTGATTAACTCTAGGTTTAACTGACCCAATCACATTGTGCCAAGTGTCAAACCTATATCTAATCTTGATTTTAATCATCTTACATGATTAAAAAAAAAAAACATTTGGCAAGCTTATGTGTTATGCCATGTGTCACCATCTCATGGTGCCACGTGTCACACTGTGAAATGACCAAAATGCCCATGTGTCTTAATTTTGAGTTCTTAACCCAAAATAATTATTTTCTTCTTCTAATTAATTTATATCAAATATAAATTAATTAATTAATCTCTATTAATTAATTTCTCATCAATTAAATTCATATTTAAACACTTTAAATATAAATTTAATTTATACTATACATCCAATAATCTAGATTTGGTTTCAAGTCATGCTAGGGACTTTGCAATTTAATTGCAAACCAAATCTATTTAATTAATCAATTAAACTCTTTAATTAATTAATTAAATCATATTTAAATAGGTGATAACTTGTGTATGTGTGTGACTTACTAGGCTCACCACTAATTGGCAATGAGACATGATATCAACTCTTAATATCATCAGAACTCTTTCTTACCATAAATGATTTCTCTAAATCATTTTATGAACCTCATAGACCATGGTTAACACCTAGCATAGCATGCCATGGCCACCCAATTAGTAATAAGATTTACCTTAAATGAACCTATAATCATATGTTACCATGCACTAGAATCTCTCTGCATACAAAATCCCAACTCAAGCCGAGTCATGGTTTATGTCAAACTCCATTTGCTATGAATATTATGTTCTCTTTTAATTCCAGTTCTTGATTAAAAGATTTTCTCATCGAAACTCTTTTCAATAAATCTATCTGTCTGGCCAGAACTTGAAACATCAAGAACAATTAAATGAACATAGGATTTTATCTCTATTTACTTAGAGGAACAGATTCCATCTTGATCAACACCTACCTCCATATATAACTAGTAGGAGCCAACAGATGCCCATATACCCATACATAGTACAAGTATGAAAGCAGTATCAAACTCAAACTACCTATATACAAGATAACTATGCTATCTCAGGTCTAAAGATTATATGCACTAATATGATTTATGACAAAACATTGACAAGAGTAAACTCCATGTGCTTGTCATAAGCGTCACTGGTTCGGCCTACTTATCATTTATAAGTGCCTATCATGTTTGTTATATGGCATGAGACTCACCATTCCATCTTATTTATATCTCATATAAATAACTTGGGAACAAACATGAATACAATCTTTCTGGATAAGTCATGTCCTTATTATGAAGTATCCTCAATTGTGAACCTATTTATGATACTTTGTGCTAGAAATATTGTCACTCATATTCTTAACAACTTAAGAATAATATTTCTAACAAAATATCAATGGACCTTTTCTATTACACATAAATATATTATGTAAACGGAAAAGTGGAAATGCCTTTTATTAATAAAATATCTACAAGATACATACTAAATGATATGCTCTAGGGCATACTACTAACAATACCATGGACATGGGAGAAACTCTGAGATTTGCCATAGTCTTGCGACTTAAGGCGTCAGCCACTACATTTGCTTTCTCTGGCTGATAGTCTATTAAGCAATCATAATCTTTGATGAGTTCTAACCATCTCCTCTGCCTCAAATTCAATTCCTTCTAGGTACCTAAGTACTTCAAGCTCTTGTGATCTGTGTAAATGTAGCATTTCTCCCCATACAAATTGTGTCTCTAGATCTTCAGAGCAAAAACAATAGCTGCCAACTCCAGATCATGTGTTGGGTAATTCCTCTCATCTTTCAAATTTGGCGTGATGCATAAGCAATGACATTCGATCTTGCATCAAGACACACCCTAACCCATTGTGAGAAGCATCACTATAAATCGTGTATTCTTTACCCGAGTAGGTAAAGTGAGGACTGAGCTTGATTAAACACCTCTTCAACTCATCAAAACTCACGACATTTATCCGCCCACCAAATTTTACATCTTTTCGAAGCAGTTTAGTCAGTGGAGAAGATAACATAAAAAATCCCTTCGCAAACCGACGGTAATATCCAGCTAAACCCAGAAAACTGCGAATTTCTGTGATGTTCCTGGGCGGCTTCCAATTAAGGATAGCTTCTACCTTGCTGGAATCTACCTTGATCCCTTCAGCTGACACAACATGACCCAAAAAGGAGATTTCTTTCAGCCAAAATTCACATTTCGACAATTTGGCGTATAATTGTTTCTCCCTTAAAGTCTGCAGTACAATCCGCAGATGTCTGTCATGCTCCTCTGCATTCCTTGAATATATCAAAATGTCATCAATAAACACCACCACAAATTGATCAAGATATGGTCTGAAGATAGTGTTCATCAGATCCATAAAAGCAAACTGAGCATTTGTTAACCCGAATGGCATTACTAGAAACTCATAGTGGCCATATCGAGTTCAAAGCGCTTTTGGAATACTCGCTCTTGCACCTTCAATCGATAATAACCGATCGCAAATCAATTTTGGAGAATACAATGCACCTTCAATTGATCAAACAGATCATCAATGCGAGGCAATGGATATTCGTTCTTTATTGTCACCCTTTTCAACTGCGTTTAGTCAATGCATAAGCGGAGAGTACCATCCTTCTTCTTAACAAACAACACTGGTGCTCCCCAAGGTGACACACTAGGGCGGATGAAGCCCTTTTCAAGTAGTTCTTGCAATTGTATCTTCAACTCCTTCAATTCTGCTGGTGCCATTCTGTGTGGCGTTATTGAGATTGGATCCACACTAGGCATAACATTAATTTCAAACTGCACTTCTCTTTCCGGAGGTAATCCTGGCAATTCATCAGGAAACACATCCAGAAAGTCATGTACTGTAGGGATGTCCTTCAATGCTGGACTCCCCACTTGGGTGTCTATCACATGTGCCAAGTAGGCTTCACACCCCTTTCTGATCATTTTTCTGGCTAGTGCAGCCGAAATGATGTTTGATGGCAATAACTGCCTCTCCCCATGTATTACCACATCATTGTACTGAGGAAGGCCAAAAGTGACTGTCTTCAGCCTACAGTCAATCATGGCATGATGCCTAGCTAACCAATCCATGCCCAAGATGATATCATAATCTTTGAAGGGCATTTCAATGAGATCGGACAGAAAAGTGTGTCCTTGGATCACCAAAGGACAATCTCTATACATTCTATTAACCCTGACTTCCTGTCCTAACGGACTTGTTACTAGCACCTCAAAGTCCATTTTTGTACATGGAATAGCAATGCAATCAATGATGCTAGCACTCACATACGAATGGGTAGAGCCCAGATCAAATAACACAAACACATTTTGGTTAAAATTTGAGAAGGTACCAGCCACAACATCAAATGTCTCGGCCTCTTCCCTCTGTCTCATTGCATACATTCTGATTGGAGCACTGTCTTACTCTGATTGTTTCGCTGTGCCTTGGCTGCCTGCTGGGCTACCTCTACCCCTGCCTCTACCTCTGCTGGGTGGTTGTGAACTTCTGGTGATAGGGCTCTGAACTGACCCTTCTGCGGTAGTAGGAGGTGGTCCAACTCTGCGACTACTGGTGCAGTCCTTGGCAAAGTGTCCTGTGCCTCCACAGTTATAACAGGCTCCAATAGCCTTATAGCATATTCCACCATGATTCTTTCCACAAGTTTCACATTGGCGGGGAGGGCAGGAACCTCTGGTACTCTGCTGACCAGATAGGGGAGGTCTCTGTCCTGAATATCTTCCCCTACCAGATTTCTTGCCACCTCTGCTATGTCCCCCATAGTTCTTCCTCTTCCCAGTATGACCACTGGAACTCTGTTCTACTGACTTTCCCTCTTTATCTGTCTTCTTTGATTTCTTTTTCTCAGGAGCAGTCTCAATCTCAATTCTTTCCAACTCTAGGGCTTGAGAAATAAGTTTAGAGAAGTTAGTGTGTTTGAAGCCGATCACTTGTACTCTGATACTGGGCTTCAAGCCAGTTTCAAACCTCTTGCATCTCTCCCTGCTGGTAGAGAGTAGACTCACTACATAATGGCTAAGGCGGGAAAATTCTCTTTCATACTTAGCCACTGATCTGTTCCCCTGTTTCAGACTTAGGAACTCTTGCAGCTTCTGGTCCACATAAGCATCAGGGACATATTTCTGTCTGAATTCCCTGAGAAAGTCATTCCATGTTAATACTGCTGGTTCTACTAGACTGTGGGGAATGGTTTTCCACCAGTCATAAGCATCCCCCTGTAGCAAAGACACTGAGTATTCAAATCTATGCTCCTCTGAGCAATGCAGTTTCTTGAATACCCTATCCATCCTCTCTAACCACTGTTCAGCTTCTAGAGGATCTACTGTCCCCTTAAACTCTGTAGCCCCATATTTCATCAATTTATCATACTGCCTGGTAGGAGACTGTGGTTGTACCGCTGGTGTCTGTATTGGAACTTGAGTAGGTACATTACCAGCCATTTGTTGGAACATTACAGCCATCTGCTGAGCGAACTGAGCAGGAAACTGCGGTACTGCAGGGGCTGATGCTGCTGAACCACTAACATTATATAGGCCTGGGGCATCCCCTTCCACCTCAGCCTCAATAGATTGATCGACTGAACGATCACCCTCTTCCATAGTCAATATGAGGATTTTAGATCTCCTGAACAAATAACACAAGGAGATTTCCTCCTGTTAGTGCATATTTATAATGTAATGTACTGTATGTATCAAACAATGATATTGAGCAGTTGTACTATGAAGAAAGAATATTCAAATAACATTTGAAAATAGAATTTAAAAACTTTGCTCTGATACCACTAAAACATGTCACACCCTACCCTTCTGTAAGGCATAACATGATCCCGTAGTATACCTAATGAATTACCAACTCCGTCTACTGATAATCCATTAAATACACTACAAGGGATTTTAAAAACTTTTCTTACTTCTTTTACAGTGGTGAGCACTATTTACAATTGTTAAAAACTTTTGTGAACTGAAGTGAAACAATTAACTCATTTGATTTATTTGGAATTTCTGTAAAAATTTTGGCAGAGTGCCATCTGTATTTTGGATAAAACAGTTCTTCAGAAAACCTGTAAAAAGCACTTCAATAAATTTCCAAATCTCAACTTCAACATTTTTCTCAACACAACAATTTATCAACTCAATTCCATAGAAATTTTTCAAAGTCTGAGATAAGGAAATATAATACAATTTTTACAAGTCAAATAACTCATAATTAATTTACAACTTCAAGGTACAATTTGAATTTACAACTGCTCAAATCCAAAAACAAAATAAACATACAGTGAATATACATTACAGTACAAAATGCCAAATGTGGTATACTCACTATACCCAAAAATCTCTCGCTGGCGGCACTAGCAGCCTAGTCTGCTGCCCTGTCTGTCTGCACTGCGATAAAGAATAAAAGCTATCGCTGAGACAATGTCTCAGTGGTGCACAACATTAACCAAATACAATTTAAAACACAATTCATAAGTCATGTAAATATTGGATACTTAAAATCATAGTTAAATTCAAGACAATAATTGTCAACAAGAATTTAAACTCCATTTGTCAATATCACAATAATTTTCATAAGTTAGATCATGTTTGAATTCAAAAGATAGTATATGTCAATAAGAGTTTAAATCCATTTCACAATCTCACAATACATATCAATAAATCACACACAGCTTAATCATGATCCATAGTTCAATTCGTCCCAAAAGCCAATGGCTAATGAGGTATTCAATTCGTCCCAAAAGTCGATGACTAATGAGGAATAACATAGCTAGCTAGCAAAAATATGAGTACTCATCCAATTCGTCCTCAACAGGCACACACCTCAACAATTCAGCCAGAGAGGGAATTCAATTCATCCCACTAGACAAGCTAATGAGGAATACAATCAATATACATGATAGCTGTGGTTTCAAACCATTTCCAATGCTTTTAAATCAATAAGTATCCATCAATGTCATTCAAACAATTTCTCACAGTTTCAAATCATTTACAATGCTTTTCAAGCAATAAATATTCATTCAAATACATTTCCACAATTTAAAACAATAATATACAAATAGTCAATATTTATTTCAATTGAAAATAATTCAAAAGAAATAGTTGTTGTGAACAAACCTCTGATATTTGTCTCCTGGTCTTGACTCAGTATTTCTTTCCCTTTTGCTGAGTCCTTGCTAACTGAGAAACACAATTTGAAGTGTTTCAGTGCTAAATTAATTTGCCTCTAACGATAATATTCGATAAACAATTCACTGAATACCTTTATTTGCTTAATCACCTAATATACCGACCCTCGATGTTTTCTAGGTAAATTAGGTTTTTGTGTGCTTTATATGTCACATTCGATAGGGTTTTAGGGTTGGTACGTGTTACCAAACTCAATTCTATGTATATTGCGTTTTCTTGCATTTCATTGCAAATTGCTGGATTACGGGATACTAGTTTGACCTAGCCGGACGATCTAGTTCCCTCAGTTTTCAGGTTTCGATTATAACTACAAACTTGTAGATCTATGTCTTATGGACCGCGGTGCAAAATTTTAGGTCATTCCGAGTTAAGTAGACCGAGTTATGGTCATTATACTATTGCTGGTCAAATGGTATCAAATTAGGCCAATTTTAGGTCAATTTGGTCAACTCTGGTTCGGCCAGTTTTTGGACCTGAACTTGTGCAAGTTTTTTGACTTGCTTATGGTCATTTCTGGGTTTTGGTGTCTTCATAAGACTTGTAGGTATGGGTCTTAACTATTCATGGTTAAAATTTCAGGTCAATTGGACCTGTTTTGAGTGAGTTATGGCCTAAACACTCACTGCTGCCCAATTGGTCATTTTTCAGGTCCTAATTGTACCTAATCCGGATTGGTCATTTTCTTAGGTCACCTTGCAAGCAGAATTTTGGTATGCTTTCTCAATGAAAGTTGGCACATTTTGTGCCTAGTTCCACCTCCAATTGGTCTCATACCAATTGAAGTTACACATTTAAAGTTATAGGCTAAAATGTACACTGCCCTTAGTTACCTTGCTTAACACACATCAATTACACACTTACATTGCAATATGTTTACTTCCCTACCAAATCTGTTTTGGTACATTACCAAAACCATACTCCACTTCACTTTAAAGTCACTTTAGGCAGATTACAATTATCCTCAACACACCAAATATAACTCTAATTCCCAAAGTCCAAATACAATTACACATACACATAAACATTACTAGTTTTTACATACACTTTACACAATAATTTCATATACATATCCATCAATCCTTAATGCTACAATTCTGCCTATATCTTCATGAACACATACACTTATCCAAGAGTTCCAAGGCTGCCGAAAATCTTCCTCAATACCCAAGTGTCCTACAATTCATCAATTTCCATTCCAAGTGCAAAATCACCATATACATGTGAAATAATTCACTAGGATATTAAATCACCATGATCAACATCATTTCTCATCAAATATATGTATAATAAATCATTAAATACATGACTCCATGGCTGTCCAAAATGGACATTTCAATAACTCTTCAAACTTGCAAATTTTCTTCATAAATCCAACACCCATAACATGTACACAAGGTTTAACAAAGCAAAGTTCAAAAATGTAAACTTACCTTATGGTTGGAACTTGCCAAACCTTGTTTAAACTTCTCAAATTTGGTTGTGATGTGTAGACAATTTTTCATGAAGGGACCTAAGTGATTGGGGTTGAAATGAGGGAGTGGATGAAGGTTGAAAGCCAAACGGCAATGGTGGTTTTCTTCTTTCTCAAATCGGCATGAAGGAATTCAAATGAGGAAGATGAAGTGCAGATGGGATAATGGGTGTACACCTGCCCCATTATGCCTTTAGTTTAATCCTTTAGTGGCCCACTCACATTATTTAATCATATTATAAGTTTAATGTGTTATTTACACCATTTCCACTCCATTTTTGGCTATTTACTTTAGGTACCACTAAATTAATTTTTCATTTCATTTTCTAAGTGTAATATTATTTATTTTTAATGGACATTTAGGTCAAAAGACAATTCGGGATGTCAAATGACCATAATGCCCTTGTTCGGGTTGCATTCTCGATTTTTCGGTAACACCGGATTTTGTCTGTTTTTCGATTTCTCACTTTTCTTTGTACTAATTATTTAATTTTTCTTTGATCTTTCTAATGATATTTATTCTTCAATAAGGGTCTATTTAAGTCCTAAAAATGTTTCCCAGGGTTCCCCGCAGTCCAGGGCTAGTCAACGGTGCCCGCCGTGACTTCCCGGTGCGGTCACCCATCGCTAGGGTTCCCAGCTCGCTTAACTTGGTTACATTTATTTGCTATTATTTTTCCTTTGTTTTTCTTGTATTTTCTTTTCTTGTATTTCATTATTTTATGTCTCCTCACTCATATTGAAGTGTCGTTCTAGGCATCCTAACTGTCCGGACAACACTGGTCACCGGAGCAATAGAACGCACTACCGAACTTTGGGGTGTTACATGCTATGTCTAAATCCCACTACTTGCATCCTCAAACTGGGCTTCAAACCAGTCTCAAATCTCTTGTACCTTTCCTTGCTAGTAGAAAGGAGACTCCCAGCATAGTGGCTTAAGCAGGAGAACTCCCTCTCATATTCTGCCACTGATATGTTCCCTCGTTTCAAACTCATAAATTCTTGTAACTTTTGATCCACATATGCATCTGGGATGTATTTTTGTCTAAATTCTCTGATGAAGTCATCCCAGGTCAGTACTGGTGGTTCAGCCAAACTGTGGGGGATGGTCTTCCACCAATCATACGCATCCCCTTGCAGTAGTGACACAGAGTATTCAAACTTCAACTCATCTGGGCAATGCAGCTTCTTGAACACTCTGTCCATTCTTTCAAGCCATTGCTCCTGTCACACCCTACTCCTTATAAGATGTAACATACTCCCGTAGTATACCTAATGAATTACCGTACTTCGCCTATCGGTAACCCATTAAATATACTACAAGGGATTTTAAAATAATTTTCGTTCATTTTTAAATTGGTGGGTAAAATTTTTTTCAAATTTTAAAAACCTTTATTTAAAGTCCAAACATAAATTAAATTTTTAGATATTTAAAATCTCTGTAATTTTTACAAAAATTTCGGCAAAGTGTCATCTATATTTTGAGAAAATAGTTCTTCAAAATCTGAAAATAGAAACACTCCCAATATATTTCTCAATCACAACTCCATTTGCAACCACCAAACTTCAAATCAACAGCAATAGCAACACTTCAATTCAAAATCCAAATTTCAAATCAAGAATTAATATCTCAAAACATTTCATAACTCATGCACATTGCGTTTTAAATCATTAATTTACAATCATAAGTTAATTTACAGATGCAAAAATCTCAAAAATAATATTACTACAATTTTATCTGTACAACTGCTCAAATTATAGAGATACATATGCATATTATCATATTTACATCAAACTAAACTAGCACGGTATAGACAAATACTCGTACAAAAATTCTTCAATTGTGCTCCTTTCTAACTGTAACAGCTCGCTCTGCTGCTATGCCCTTTTCTCTATCTGGGACAGCAAGTTAAAGCTATCACTGAGTATGTAAATACTCAGTGGTGCACCATAAAGCATAAAATGCATAATATAAAACATTTATGAATAAATCATCATTCAAAAATCTCATAATCGCATTTCACAATTTTTTTCTCAAATCACATTTATAACAAATCATAATTTTCAAAGCTTAATATAGCACAACTTGATCAAACAATTTAATAAACATAGTGTTGCCAAACAATAACACAACTTAGGCCATGACACAAGATTTCCAAACATGTCGTGTGTACATCACGACAAGGCAAACTCACCCCACTAATTGAAATCAATGAGGGAGATGGCTAGCTAGCTAATGAGTACTCATCCAAACTCATCCCTCAGACTGAGAAGCCTAAGAGGGAGGAAAGTGATCAAATATCAAACTCACTCCACAAGTGGAGGAGGAACATATTAATATTGTCATGCCAAGTGTGAATTAAAAATAATTTAAATCAAGTTATTCAAATATTTTATACAATTTACAAATCATATTTCATTCTAAACTTTTTGTTTATAAAGTAGGCAACACACTATTTTTCAAATAATATTTTCAAAGCCATAATAATCAAAATTATTCACAACATTTATTTCAAGAATTTTCAAGCAGAAATAAAGAATTTTAAGTTTGTTGTGCACAAACCTTATACGAGTCGCCTCTTGGCCTTGACTCGATGTCTCGGGTTCTTTTTCGGTATTCTTTTCCACTGAAACACACAATTTCATAGTGTTTCAGTATCACCATTTATCATAACTCCAAAAATAATTCAAATCTACTTATACCTAGCTTTAATATGCTAAACTTAATGTTCTTTAAAATTTGTATTTCGGGGTTACAATTCACTATACTATTCAAGTCAATTTGTTGACTTTCTAAGGCTTAATAGGTATGGGAACTCCAACTTCACCCACATACCACATTTTAGTCACTAAATTTTTTTTTTGGTTGTTTACTCAAATTCTAAGTCTTTTAGGAAAATTTGCAAATTTTCAGTTTTGGTGTTTTAAGTTGCACTATTCCATTGATCATTTTTCTGTCAGAATTTGGCAAGACTTCCTTCATAGAAAATGTTCTCTATTATCTTAAGTTTATTCTCATTTTTGAATCACTCCAATTGGAGTTTTGTAGTTATAGCCATTTGAATCATGGCTGCCGAATTGGACTTAACCCAGATTTCTGGGCAAATTTTGGTTCTAGCAGTTTTAGGTCACCAAATTTGGGTCGCCAAATGACTTGGTTAATGGCATAATTTGGATTTGTGTTCTTCATGAAAGTTTTAGGTCTATATCTCATCAGTCCACTGGTAAACTTTCAGGTAACGTAGACCTGCCTAGCTCAAGTTATGGCCAAATGAACAAACCCTGTTCATTTGGTCATTTTTGTACAGGGCAGATTGAGATTTTTCGGATTTGGTTAATTTATTCACTAGGTTTTGGTCACTTTTTGGGCATGCTTCCTAAATGAAAATTGTGTCATTTAGTGTCTATTTTCATTCTCAATTGGTCTCATACCAATTGGACTTGTAAATTTTCAATTTTGTCCCTCAAAGGGACCTTGGTCCTGCTGCTAGCAACATGACCACATTGAATCCGAATTTGCTTTTGGTTCAAACACTTCTAACACATTTCATCTGGTCACAAATGACCATTTCTCACTTCAAACTAGGTCAAAGATATCATTTACCAATTTCTCACATTTTTGTCTCTAAACCCTAAGTCCAAACCCTAATTCACCAATTTGTTACATTTGTTGAATTCTAAATGCATATTTAGTTTTCACACACTCAATCACACTTAACTAATTCATAATTTGCATCAAAATCATCAATATCAAACCCTAATCCTAGATGGACGAAATTCCATATTACTCCCCCAACAATTGTTTTCTTTTAATTTTAAGTTAAGATCTAAGTTATCTACACCAAGAACACAAATATTAAACATAAATTTTCAATTTAAATTCACTAACCTTAAACTTTGAATTTCAATCTTCAATTCCACTCCTCTTTCCTTCATTCTTTCTTGCTCAATCCTCTTCTCAAGTGAGGTTATCAAGTTCTAATGGATTAATTTGGGGTCAAGGTAAGGTTTAGTAGGGGTTTTGAAGCTTGAACTCAAGCTTCAATGGAGTTTCTTCCATGGTGACTTAGTGAAAGGTGGGGCGGCAACTTAGGGAAGGAAGAAGGACTTTTTGATTTTTTTTTTTTCTTTCTTTTCTTATATTTTTATCTTATGGAAGACCATAAATATCTAATTAATTAAATATATTAATTATTATATTTATGGCATCATACATGATGTCATCTCCCTTTACTTTTTCATTTTCTTTTTTTTTTCTTTTTTTTTTCATTAGTTCTTTAATTTAATTTTCAATTCTGAAATTTTCTTTTCTCTGATTTTATTTGACAGTTAGGTCAGGAGTCAGCTCTTAGGGTCAATTGACCAAATTGCCCCTCGCCGGTTCAACCTAGTTTGCAAATAATTTAATATTTCTTCCGACTCCCTGACCTAATTATTTGACTGGCTTAACAACCTTTTTTCGTGATTTTCTCTTTTCCACTGTGTTCGCAATAGTCCTTAGGACTGCGGTGTCACATTTCACGGTTCGAAATTCGAGTTTAAAATGACTTCGCAATCCTTCCTGAGAAGGTCACCCATCATTGTGACTCTCGGCTCGTTTAACTTCTTATGTTCTATTTTTCTTATTTATACTTAACTAATTGGTAATTATTAATTATTTGTGTTTATAGCTTATCTAGTTGTCTTAAGTGTGGTTTTAATCCCCTTAATTGTCCGGACCGACTCTGGTCACCAGAACAGTAACATATACCATGCTATGCAAATAGGGATGTTACAATTCTCCCCCCCCCCCCCCTTAAAATAATTTCATCCTCGAAATTGTGTCCACTATCTGTCCTCAAATAGTCATACGTGTTGTTTTCTCATATTTTTCTCATATTTCTACATAGCTTTATAATCAGAATAATGGTGCATAGCACTTTAACCAATGCTATTTACTCATCGATTGCTCACCTCGTGTGCCAAGTTCCTTATGAGCTTCTGTCATAAGTTAGATTCAAATTCATTTCAATTTTTGAGGTAAGCAAATCTGTGTGCTAGTGGATCCACTCTTTCTAGGACCTAGTATGATCCTATAGGTGAGAACTTAGTTTTACTCTTTTCTTATCAAATCTCTTGATCATTTGGTGTAACCTTCAGTTTAGTTTAGAATATTTTAGTCTTTTCTTGCTGTTGTTTTACCAATTATTTTCTTTTGTAGTATTTTCTTTCTTGGCCATAGGTCCATAACCATTATCTTACCATCTCCATTTATGACTAAGGCCTATGTGTAATTTTCCACTATCTTGTTTGCTTTGGTTTAACTTATTTCTTTCTTGATAAAATAGTTCGGAATATCGTTACGCATCTTAAGTAAATTGCTTGCCTTGGTTGCAATTCCACATCTAGTATTTTTTTCATTTCTTACTGTTCTATTTATTTTTATCTATCGATATTCTATAGCTTATTTTGCACTGATGTGTAGTCATTGTTTTCTTTTGTACTGAACTATAACCTTTCAATATTCTAACTTTAGAGTTTTAAATCCCAAGTTAGGATTTTCTTCCAATAAGAAAACTTTATCTTATCATAACTGTACCAAAACAGATGTTGTTTGTAACTATTCTTATTCTTATGTACTATTGGGTAGTATGTAGCTCTACACAATAAATCCCAAGTCAGTACTGTAATCTGCAGCTTACAGCGCAAACAACAAGAATATTGCATAGTTACTACGATACATCCTAATAGAACAAACTTCCCTATATCTTATTTCTTTTAAATTCACTAATATCTTGAACTTATTTTAATTACAGTACCCACTGACATCAGTAGCAATACCCTTACCCGCATCTAAGGTAGTTATATTACTATAACTTACTTTTAGGTTATCTTTCCTTACATAATTAGGCTTACTAATTAACTTTACAAATTCTTGTGTGCTAGCAAATACTTTTCACTGACAAACTCTTCCAAAATTAATTTTAAAAAGACTAGTCACTAACATATCAAAATTGATTTTTTTTTTTTACACATATATATATCTCAGTTAAGAATTGAAAAAATACCAGCAACCATACAAGAAGTCTCATCCCCGTCCCTCTGTCGCATAGTGTATACTCTCACAAGAGCATCACCTTGTCTTGGTTGATTGACAGTACTCTGACTTCCAGGTGTACTACCCCTACTTCTGCCTCTACCTCTACCAACTGTTGGTAAACTCTTCGGGGTAGAAACTTGGGCTGATCCTTCTGCCGCGGTAAATGGTCCATAACAGCGTGGACTTATGCAATCCTTAGCAAAATGACTAGTTCCTCCATAATTGAAACATGCTCCTATAGCTCTATAACATACTCCACTATGTGGTTTACCACAAGTCTCACAAAGTTGATCCGACAACATATTTCTGCGTGTCTGTTGAGTTGCTGATCGAATTGGGATGGTTTCTGTCTAGAAGATATACCTATACCCGATTCGCGCGAGCTAGATCCTCCAAGATGTTTTCTTTTCCCAGAGCCACTCTCAGTAGCTTGACCAGTAACCTTTTCAATTTTCTCTTTCTCTTGTGTACTCTTTTTCACTGCCCATTCTGATTCTATCCTTTCCAGTTCCAGGGCTTATGAAATTAATTCAGAAAAATTATGGTGTCGGAACTCTACCACTTGCATTCTTAAGCTAGGCCTCAACCCAGCCTCAAACCTTTTACACCGGTCTCTAGGGTTGGTGACTAAGCTTCTGGCATAATGGCTTAGTCTTGAAAAGTCCCGCTCATACTCTGCTACAGTTCTATCCCCTTGCTTCAAACTTAAAAACTCTTGCAGCTTCATGTCTACATAAGTATCAGGAACCCACTTTTGCCGAAATTCCCTTAAAAAGTCTGCCCATGTGAGGACTGGTGGCTCTACCAGACTGTAAGGGATGGTCTTCCACAACTCATATGCATCCCCTTAGAGAAGTGACACTGAATATTCAAACTTCAACTCTTCAGCACACTGTAGTTTTCTGAAAACCCATTCCATCCTCTCTAACCACTATTCTGCTTCTAGTGGATCCACTGTTCCTTTGAATTCTGTAGCCCCAAATTTCATTAATTTCTCATATTGCCGAGTCGGAGGCTGTGGTTGTGCTGCAGGTGCTTGTGTCTAAGCTTGATGTGGCACATTTCCTGCCATTTGTTGAAAGAACGCAGCCATCTTCTGTGCAAACTGAGCAGGGAACTACGGTGCTTGAGGAGGAGCTAGAGTGGCTAACCCACTCACATTCTGGAGTGCTGGGGCTTCTCCCCGGGCCTCAGCCTCGACAGATTGCTCTACTGAATGATCTCCCTCTTCCATTCCATTTTCCAAAAATTTTCTACTCTCTGATAACAAACACAAGGAGGTTGACCTCCATTAGTGCATATTCATGATGTAAATATGTCATATATATCAAACATTTGAGCAGTTGTATTTACCGATAAAATATTTTAAATTCACAGTTCAAAATTTATTTTAAAACCTTGCTCTGATACCACTAAACATGTCACATCCTAGTCCTGGTAAGATGTAACATGCTCCCATAGTACACCTAATGAATTGCCGTACTTCGCCTACCGGTAACCCATTAAATACACTACAAGGGATTTTAAAATAATTTTCGTTCATTTTTAAATTGGTGGGTAAAATTTTTTTCAAATTTTAAAAACCTTTATTTAAAGTCCAAACATAAATCAAATTTTTAGATATTTAAAATCTCCGTAATTTTTACAAAAATTTTGGCAAAGTGTCATCTATATTTTGAGAAAATAGTTCTTCAAAATCTGAAAATAGAAACACTCCCAATATATTTCTCAATCACAACTCCATTTGCAACCACCAAACTTCAAATCAACAGCAATAGCAACACTTCAATTCAAAATCCAAATTTCAAATCAAGAATTAATATCTCAAAACATTTCATAACTCATGCACATTGCATTTTAAATCATTAATTTACAATCATAAGTTAATTTACAGATGCAAAAATCTCAAAAATAATATTACTACAATTTTATCTGTACAACTGCTCAAATTATAGAGATACATATGCATATTATCATATTTACATCAAACTAAACTAGCAGGGTATAGACAAATACCCGTACAAAAATTCTTCAATTGTGCTCCTTTCTAACTGTAACAGCTCGCTCTGCTGCTATGCCCTTTTCTCTATCTGCGACAGCAAGTTAAATCTATCACTGAGTATATAAATACTCAATGGTGCACCATAAAGCATAAAATGCATAATATAAAACATTTATGAATAAATCATCATTAAAAAATCTCATAATCGCATTTCACAATTTTTTTCTCAAATCACATTTATAACAAATCATAATTTTCAAAGCTTAATATAGCACAACTTGATCAAACAATTTAATAAACATAGTGTTGCTAAACAATAACACAACTTAGGCCATGACACAAGATTTCCAAACATGTCGTGTGTACATCACGACAAGGCAAACTCACCCCACTAATTGAAATCAATGAGGGAGATGGCTAGCTAGCTAATGAGTACTCATCCAAACTCATCCCTCAGACTGGGAAGCCTAAGAGGGAGGAAAGTGATCAAATATCAAACTCACTCCACAAGTGGAGGAGGAACATATTAATATTGTCATGCCAAGTGTGAATTAAAAATAATTTAAATCAAGTTATTCAAATATTTTATACAATTTACAAATCATATTTCATTCTAAACTTTTTGTTTATAAAGTAGGCAACACACTATTTTTCAAATAATATTTCAAAGCCATAACAATCAAAATTATTCACAACATTTATTTCAAGAAATGTCAAGTAGAAACAAAGAACTTTAAGTTTGTTGTGCACAAACCTTATATGAGTCACCTCTTGGCCTTGACTCGATGTCTCGAGTTCTTTTCCGGTATTCTTTTCCACTGAAACATGCAATTTCATAGACTTGGAAGCTTTGAGAGACTGAGTCAAGGCCTAGGGCGACTCATGTCAGGTCTGTGCACAGTAATTGTTGTTTAAATATATGATTCTTGAAAATTTGATTTTCTTTGAGTTAATTATGAATTGTGTTGCCACTTATGATTGTGAATATGACTTTGAAAATTTACTAGATTTTCAGTAAATTATTTGAATAAATTGTTTTGAATTGATTTTATGTTCACACTTAGCATGACAGTATCACATTATTCCTCCTCCATTTAAGGGGTTGAGATCATTTATTTTCCTCCCTCTCTGGCTTGCCAATTGAGGTTGAGATCAAATGAGTACTCATTAGCTAGCTAGCCACCTCCCTCATTGATTTCGATTAATGGGTACAACACGGCATTGATCGAAAATTGTGCATCATAGCTTAAGTTGTGTATGACTTTGGCAACACTGTGTTTATGAAATTGTTTGACTAAATTGTGTTATTATGAGCTATGATAATTTGAGAATTATTTAAATTGTGTTTCACCAATGAATGATTTATGTATTGCATTTTAAATTTTTATTGTGCACCACTGAGTATTTTTATACTCAGCGATAGCTCATTTAGTTGCCGCAGATAAGAGCAAGCAGAAAGCAGCAGAGTGAGCTGCTATCGAATTGTGGACCACATCGATCATTTTGTACGGGTATTATTTTATACCCTTGTAGATAATTTTGATGTAAATATAGAAATGTTGTATGTATCAATGAAAGTTGAGCAGTTGTAAATAAATTGTAATAATATTATTTTTGATTTCCTTCTGTAAATTTAATATTTGTACATATGAATTTCATGTTTTATGCCTTGTGAATGAAGTATTAAATATTTTGAGATGATGAATTTTGATTTGTATTGTGGAATTACTTTGAAGTGATTTGAATTGAGTTGATTGAGATTTATTGGAGGTTGGGAGTTGTGAAAAATTTTTGGAAGTGTTTTTCGCAGGTGTTTGAAGAACTGTTTTCTCTAATTACAAATGGAACTCTATCAAAATTTTTATAAAATTTGCGGCAAAATTTAAAATGGACAAAATTTTTTACTAGTATTTAAACTTTGAATAAATGGTTTTTAATTCCTACCAAAATGCTCACCACTTTCAAATTGTAAGAAAATTGTTTTAAAATCCCTTGTAGGGTACTTAATGAGTTATCGGTAGGTGAAGTTTGGTAGTTCATTAAGTATTCTACGGGATCATGTTATGCCTTACAGAGGGGTAAGGTGTGACATGTTTTAGTGGTATCAGAGCATGATTTTTGAATAAATTTTGACTATGTGTATGAACATTTTATTGGTAAGTACAACTGCTCAAGTGTCTTTAATTGATACATATGACGTATTTACATCATGAATATGCACTAACGGAGGTCAACCTCCTTGTGTTTGATCTCAGGAAGTAGAAAATTTTGGAAAACGGAATAGAAGGAGGAGATCATTCCGAAGAACAATCTGTTGAGGCTGAGGTTTAAGGGGAAGCCCCAGCACTCCAGAACGTGAGTGGGTCAGCCACTCCAGGTCCTGCTCCAGCACCGCAGTTCCCTGCTCAATTTGTACAGCAGATGGCTGCGTTCTTCTAGCAAATGACGGGTAATGTGTCACCCCAAGCTCAAATGCCAGTACTTGTAGCACAACCACAGCCCTCAACTCGGCAATATGAAAAGTTGATGAAATTTGGGGCCACCGAGTTTAAAGGCACTGTGGATCCACTGGAGGCAGAACAGTGGCTGGAAAGAATGGAACGAGTTTTCAGAAAACTGCAGTTTACGGAAGAGATAAAGTTTGAGTATTCTGTTTCCTTGTTACAAGGGGATGCATATGAATGGTGGAAGACCATCCCCCACAGCCTGGTTGAGCCACCTGTGCTGACATGGACAGACTTCCTGAGGGAATTCAGGCAGAAATGGGTTCCTGATGCGTATGTGGATATGACGTTATAAGAATTCTTGAGTTTGAAACAAGGGGACAGAACAATAGCAGAGTATGAGAGAGACTTCTCAAGGCTAAGCCACTATGCTGGAAGCTTAGTGTCCACCCCCAGAGACAGATGTAAGAGGTTTGAGTCCAGATTAAGGCCGAATTTGAGGATGCAAGTCGTGGGTTTCCGACATCAGAATTTCGCTGAGTTGATCTCACAGGCCCTGGAACTGGAAAGGATAGAATCAGAAGGGGCAGTAAAGAAAGGTACACAGGAGAAAGAAAAGACTGAAAAGACTACGGGACAAGCATCTGAGAGTGGTTCTGGAAAGAGGAAACAGTTTGGGGGATCCAGCTCCCGTAGATCTGGCAGAGGTAGATTTTCTGGCCAAAGACCACCCCGGTCTGGTCAGCAGACCCAGCAGACACCCCGAGGAACTCTATCTGTCTGGCAGTGTGAAACTTGTGGTAGAACTCATGGTGGGGTTTGTTTCAAAGCTACCGGTGCATGTTTTAATTGTGGAGGGAGTGAACATTTCGCCAAGGATTGCACTAGTCCGCGCCGGTCTGGATCTTTTGCTACATCTGAAGGATCAGCCCAAGTCTCTGCACCTAGAGGGTCATAGTCAGCTGCTAGAGGTAGAGGTAGAGGTAGGGGTTCTGGTAACACTCCTGGAAGTCAAAGCACTGTTAACCAGCCAGCACCCAGTGGTGCACCAGTCAGAGTGTATACCATGCGTCAGAGGGAAGAAGTTGAAACATCAGACATTGTAGCTGGTAATTTCTCCATCCTTGACCAAGATGTGCATGTGTTATTTGATCCTGGCTCCACACATTCATATGTTAATGCTAGTGTGATGTGTTCTACTGCTATTCAGTGTGTACAATGGACTATGATGTGCTAGTAACTCGTCCATTAGGCCAGGAGGTCAGGGTAAATAGGCTATATAGGGACTGTCCTTTGGTGATCCAAGGACACACTTTTCTGTCTGATTTAATTGAAATGCACTTTAGAGATTATGACATTATCTTGGGCATGGATTGGTTAGCCAGGCATCATGCGATGATTGATCAGAGATCAAGATCACTTTTGGTCTTCCTCAGTATGGTGATGTAGTAATACATGGGGAGAGACAGTTATTACCTTCAAACATCATTTCAGCTGCACTGGCCAGGAAAATGTAAGGTGTGAGGCATACTTGGCACATGTGATAGACACCCAAGTGCGGAGTCCAGCACTGAGGGACATTCCTACTGTATGTGACTTTTCGGATGTATTTCCTGAAGAATTGCCAGGATTACCTCTAGAAAGAGAAGTGAAGTTTGAAATTGATGTTATGCCTGATGTGGACCCAATCTCCATAACACCATATAGAATGGCACCAGGAGAACTAAAAGAATTGAAAGTACAGTTGCAAGAGCTGCTTGATAAGGGCTTCATTCGCCCTAGTGTTTCACCTTGGGGAGCGCCGGTGTTGTTTGTAAAGAAGAAGGATGGCACTCTCCGTTTATGCATTGACTATCGGCAGTTGAATAAGGTGACCATAAAGAACAGATACCCATTGCCTCGTATTGATGACTTATTTGATCAGTTAAGGGGTGTAGTTGTGTTCTCCAAAATTGACCTGAGATCAGGTTATTATCAGTTGAGGGTACAAGAGCAGAGTATTTCTAAAACTGCCTTCAGGACCAGCTATGGCCATTATGAGTTCTTGGTCATGCCATTCGGGTTAACTAATGCTCCGGCTGCTTTTATGGATCTGATGAACACTATCTTCAGACCATACCTCGACCAGTTTGTTGTGGCATTTATCGATGATATACTAGTCTATTCCAGGAATGCAGAAGAGCATGATAGACATCTGTGGATTGTACTACAGACTTTGAGGGAGAAACAGCTATACGCCAAATTGTCGAAATGTGAATTTTGACTGAAGGAGATATCCTTTTTGGGGCACATAGTATCAGCAGAGGGTATTAAGGTAGATCCTAGCAAGATTGAAGCTGTCCTTAATTAGAAGCCACCCAGAAATGTCACGGAGATTCACAGTTTTCTGGGGTTAGCTGGATACTACCGTCGATTTGTGAAGGGATTCTCCATGTTGGCATCTCTATTGACCAAGCTGCTTAGAAAAGATTTGAAATTTCAGTGGATGGACAAATGCCAGCAAAGTTTTGATGAATTGCAGAGATGTTTGACTGAGGTTCCAGTCCTGACTTTACCTACACCGGGTAAAGAATATACAATTTATAGCGATGCTTCTCACAATGGGTTAGGTTGTGTGTTGATGCAAGATCGAAATGTCATTGCCTATGCATCACGCCAGCTGAAACCGCATGAGAGGAATTATCCGACACATGACTTGGAGCTTGCAGCTATTGTGTTTGCTCTTAAGATCTGGAGGCACTATTTATATTGGGAGAAGTGTTACATCTACACAGATCATAAGAGTTTGAAGTATTTGGGCACCCAGAAAGAGTTGAATTTGAGACAGAGGAGATGGTTAGAGTTGATAAAAGACTATGATTGTCTGATAGACTATCAGCCAGAGAAAGCTAATTTTGTGGCTGACGCCCTAAGTCGCAAGACTATGGCAAGTCTACAGGTTACTCCTTTATCTTTGGTACATGAGTTGAGATCATTACATGCCAGTTTAGAGGTTAATGATGAGGGGAAAACAACAGTTGCATGGCATATACAGCCAGTGTTAATTGATCAGATTAGAATGGCTGCTCAGAATGATGAAAGGTATCATAAGCTGATGGAAGAAGTCTGGCAGGGCAAGAAACCAGAGTTCTCAATCAGTGATTATGGTTTACTGCTACACCAGGGTAGAATATGTGTTCCTAATGATGTTAATTTAAGGCAGATCATTTTGAAGGAAGCACATGAGTCTCCTTTTGCTATGCACCCTGGTGGTACAAAAATGTATAGAGGGCTAAAGGAGCATTACTGGTGGATGGGTATGAAGAGAGATGTGGCAGAGTTTGTATCCAAATGCCTGACTTGTCAGCAAGTAAAGGCAGAGCATCAAGTACCAACTGGGTTGTTACATCCACTACCAGTGCTAGAATGGAAATGGGAGAGAATAACAATGGATTTTGTAATGGGACTTCTGAAGACACAGAAGAGTCATGATGCAGTGTGGGTCATTGTCGACAGACTAACTAAGTCTGCTCATTTTCTGCCAGTCCGAATGGACTACAGTTTAGACAGATTGGCCAGGTTGTACATTGATGAGATTGTGAGACTTCATGGAGTGCCAGTATCCATTGTATCAGACAGAGATCCTAGGTTCACTTCTAGATTCTGGGGTAGTCTTCAGAGAGCCCTAGGAACTAGATTGAACTTCAGTACTACTTTCCATCCACAGATAGATGGCTAGTCTGAGAGGGTAATTTAGATCTTGGAGGACATGCTACGGGGCTTGTGTGATTGAGTTTGAGGGTAGTTGGGATACACACTTGCCTTTGATTGAGTTTGCCTACAACAACAACTACCAATCAAGCATAGGGATGCCTCCATATGAAGCTTTGTATGGCAGAAAATGTAGAACCCCGTTGTGTTGGGATGACGTGGGTGAAAGAAAAATGATTGGACCCGAAATTGTTCAACAGACTGAAGAGAAAATCAGGGTGATCAGAGATCGACTTAAAACTGCATCAGACCGTCAGAAGTCCTATATTGATTTGAAAAGAAGGGATATTGAGTATGCAGTGGGTGAGAAAGTTTTCCTCAAGATTTCTCCTTGGAAGAGGATTATGAGATTTGGCAGGAAGGGGAAACTAAGTTTTCGTTTTATCGGGCCGTATGAGGTATTGGAAAGAGTAGGTCCTTTGGCATATCAGTTGGCACTACCTCCAGAGTTGGAGAAGATACATAATGTCTTCCATGTGTCCATGTTGAGAAGTTATCGATCAGACCCATCTCATGTACTACCAGTAGAAGAAATTGAAGTGAATCCAGACCTCACATATGAAGAAGAACCCATAAAGATTCTGGCTTATGAGGTGAAGCAGCTACGGAACAAGCAGATGCCATTGGTAAAAGTGTTGTGGAACCATCATTCGGGCCAAGAAGCTACTTGGGAATGAGAGGAGGACATGAGGAGACAACACCCATAGCTGTTCAAAGATTGATACCAGGTAAAATTTCGAGACGAAATTTATTTAAGGGGGGGAGAATTGTAACACCCCTATTTGTATAGCCTGGTATATTTCATTATTCCGGTGACTGGTGTCGGTCCAGACAATTAAGGGGATTAGAACCATATTTAAGACAATTAGAGAAACCATAAACACAAATAATTAGTAATGTTCAATTAGTTAAGTATAAATAAGAAAAACAGAACATAAGAAGTTAAACAAGCCGAGAGTCACAGCGATGGGTGACCTCCTCGGGAATGACTGCGAAGTCGTTTTAAACTCAAATTTCGAACTGTAAAATGTGACGCCGCGGTCCTTAGGACCCTTATGAACACATTGGAAAAGAGAAAATCACGAAAAAAGAACTGTTAAGCCAGTCAAATAATTAGATCAGGGAGCCGAAAGAAATATGGAATTATTTGCAAACCGGGATGAACCGGCGAGGGGCAATTTGGTCAATTGACCCCGAAAGCTGACTCCTGACCTAATTGTCAAATAAAATCGAAGAAAAGAAAATTTTGGGATCGAGAATTAAATTAAAGAACTAATAAAAAAAATATAAAAAAAGAGGAAAATGAAAAAGTGAAAAAGGTAATGACATCATGCATGACCTCATGCATGATGTCATAAAAGAATTAATTAAATTATTTATTAAATTAGATTTTGTGGTCTTCCATAACTAAAATAAATAAAGAAAAGAAAAGAAAAAAAAAACAAAAATCTCTTTCTTCTTCCTCTCTTTGCCGCCCCACCTTCTCCATACTTCCTCCATGAAACTCTCCATTAAAGCTTGCACTCAAGCTTTAATTTGTTCACTTACCCTTCATAAATCCCATAAAAACCTTACTAGAGCTTGTAATCTCAACTTAAGAAGAAGATTGAAAGAAGAAAGGAGGAGAAAAAATTGAAGATTTGGTATTAAAGTTGAGGTAAGTGTATCCATTTAAAAGTTGAGATTTGATTGTTGTATTTTTGGTTTGAATTAGCTTGTAATATGTTTAAAATGAAATAAAAATATGGGGAAGGACCAAACTGAATTTTCGTCCAGCCTATGTAGGGGTGAGTATTGCATGAGTTTGATTGAATGAAATATGTTAGAAAGCTTGAATAAGTTGAGGAATTGTGTTTGTATGGTTGGAATTAGTAAAATGCAATAAATTAGGTGAGTTAGGGTTTTGGGACTTAGGGTTTTGAAGCAAAAATTTGAAGAAGTGAGTAAATTGTGTGTTTGACCTATTGTGAAGTGAAAAATGGTCAATTGTGACCAAATGAGTTGTGTTTGAATTGTTGGAATGGAAGTCAAATTCGGATGTTGTATGGTCATGCTGCTGGCAGCATGACCAAGTCAACTTTGAATGACCAAAACTGAAATTTTACAAGTCTAATTGATATGGTACCAATTAAGAATGAAATAGACATAAAATGACACAATTTTCATTCAGGAACCATGCCCAAAAACTGACCAAAACCTAGTGAACAAATTGACCAAAGTTGGATAAGAGCAGTCTGCCACTGTACAAACTGACCAAATGAACAGTATTTGTTCATTTAGTCATAACTCGAGCTAGGCAGGTCAAATTGACCTGAAATTTTACCAGTGGTTAGATGAGATATAGAGCTAAAACTTTCATGAAGAATACAAGTCCAAATTCTGCCAGCAACCAAGCCATTTGGCCACCCTAAGTTGGTGACTCAAATCTGCCAGCACCAAAATTTGCCCAGAAAATCTGGGTTATTTTCCATCCTGCAGCCCTGATTCAAAGGGCCATAACTTGAGCTAAAAAACTCCAATTGGGGTGATTCAAAAATGAGAATAAACTTAAGACATTGAGAAACATTTTCTATGAAGGAAGTTTTGCCAAATTCCAACAGTAAAATTACCAATGGAACAGTGCAACTTGGAGCACCAAAACTGAAAATTTGACAATTTGGCCAAAAGGATTTAAGCTTTGAGAAAATGACAAAAACCAACAAATTTAATGACCAAAATGTGGTATGTGGGTGAAGTTGGAGTTCCCATACCTATTAAGCCTTAAAAAGTCAACAATTTCACTTGAATAGTGTAGTGAATAGTAACCCGAAACACAAAAACTTCGAGAACGTCGAAATTAGCACATTAAAACTAGGTAAAAATGAAGTGAAATTTATTTTTGGATTTATGCTAAGTTATGGTACTGAAACACTGTGAAATTGTGTGTTTCAGTTGAACAAGACTTGGAAGCTCTGAGAGACTGAGTCAAGGCCTAGAGGCGACTCACGTCAGGTCTGTGCACAGTAATTGTTTTTTAAATATATGATTCTTCAAAATTTGATTTTCCTTGAGTTAATTATGAATTGTGTTGCCACTTATGATTGTGAATATGACTTTGAAAATTTACCAGATTTTCAGAAAATTATTTGAATAAATTGTTTTGAATTGATTTTATATTCACACTTAGCATGACAGTATCACATTATTCCTCCTCCATTTATAGGGTTGAGATCGTTTATTTTCCTCCCTCTCTGGCTTGCTAGTTGAGGTTGAGATCAGATGAGTACTCATTAGCTAGCTAGCCACCTCCCTCATTGATTTCGATTAATGGGGTTGTAGATTGCTTTGTCGTGGTGTACAACACGGCATTGATCAGAAATTTTGTGTCATGGCTTAAGTTGTGTATGACTTTGGCAACACTGTGTTTATGAAATTGTTTGACTAAATTGTGTTATTATGAGCTTTGATAATTTGAGAAATATTTAAATTGTGTTTCACCAATGAATGATTTATGTATTGCATTTTAAATTTTTATTGTGCACCACTGAGTATTTTTATACTCAGCAATAGCTCATTTAGCTGTCGTAGATAAGAGCAAGCAGAAAGCAGCAGAGTGAGCTGCTATCGAATTGTGGACCACATCGATCATTTTGTACGGGTATTATTTTATACCCTTGTAGATAATTTTGATGTAAATATAGAAATGTTGTATGTATCAATGAAAGTTGAGCAGTTATAAATAAATTGTAATAATATTATTTTGGATTTCCTTCTGTAAATTTAATATTTGTACATATGAATTTCATGTTTTATGCCTTGTGAATGAAGTATTAAATATTTTGAGATGATGAATTTTGATTTGTATTGTGAAATTACTTTGAAGTGATTTGAATTGAGTTGATTGAGATTTATTGGAGGTTGGGAGTTGTGAAAAAATTTTGGAAGTGTTTTTCGCAGGTGTTTGAAGAACTGTTTTCTCTAATTACAAACGGAACTCTGTCAAAATTTTTATAAAATTTGCGGCAAAATTTAAAATGGACAAAAATTTTTACTAGTATTTAAACTTTAAATAAATGGTTTTTAATTCCTACCAAAATGCTCACCACTTTCAAATTGTAAGAAAATTGTTTTAAAATCCCTTGTAGGGTACTTAATGAGTTATCGGTAGGTGAAGTTTGGTAGTTCATTAAGTATTCTACGGGATCATGTTATGCCTTACAGAGGGGTAAGGTGTGACATTTTGTCTGCAAATGCCTAACTTGTCAATAAGTGAAGGCAGAACATCAAGTACTAGCAGGTTTGTTACATCCATTGCCAGTACCAGAGTGGAAATGGGAACGAATAACTATGGATTTTGTGATGTGACTTTTGAGGACACAGAATAGTCATGATGCAATATGGGTTATAGTTGATAGACTAACCAAGTCTGCTCACTTTTTGCCAGTTCGGATGAACTATAGCCTGGAGAGATTGGCCAGGTTGTATATAAATGAGATTGTAAGGCTGCGGAGTGCCAGTATCGATTGTATCTGACAGAGATCCTAGATTCACTTCTAGATTCTGGGATAGTCTTCAGAGAGCCC
Source organism: Hevea brasiliensis (assembly GCF_030052815.1). Taxonomy (NCBI): domain Eukaryota; kingdom Viridiplantae; phylum Streptophyta; class Magnoliopsida; order Malpighiales; family Euphorbiaceae; genus Hevea; species Hevea brasiliensis. Next base: position 50,730,191 of record NC_079494.1, read on the forward strand.
TAGGAACTAGATTGAACTTTAGCACTGCATTCCACCCACAGACAGATGGCCAGTCTAAGAGGGTAACAGATATTGTAGGATATGCTATGGGCTTGTGTGATCAAGTTTGAAGGTAATTGGGATATACACTTGCCTTTGATTGAGTTTGCTTATAACAATAGCTACCAATCAAGCATTGGGATGCCTCCATATGAAGCTTTGTATGGAAGGAAGTGCAGAACTCCCTTTTGTTGGGATGAAGTAGGTGAAAGAAAGATGATTGGGCTAGAAATTATTCAGCAGACAGAGGAAAAGATCAGATAATCAGAGATCGACTTAAGGCTGCATCAGACCGTCAAAAGTCCTATATTGATATGAAGAGAAGAGATATTGAATATGCAGTGTGTGATAAGGTATTCCTCAAAGTTTCTCCTTGGAAGATGATTATGAGATTTGGCAGAAAGGGAAAACTGAGTCCTCGTTTTATCGGAACATATGAGGTTCTAGAAAGAGTGGGTCCTTTGGCATATCGGTTAGCATTACCTCCAGAGCTAGAAAGGATACACAGTGTCTTCCATGTGTCCATGTTAAGGAGGTACATATCTGACCCATCTCATGTTCTATCAGTTGAAGAGATTGAGGTAAATCCAGACCTTTCATATGAAGAATAACCAGTAGAGATTCTAGCACATGAGGTGAAGCAGCTAAGGAACAAACAGATACCCTTGGTGAAAGTGTTGTGGAACCATCATTCAGGCCAGGAAGCTACTTGGGAACGTGAAGAGGACCTGAGGAGATAGCACCCACAGCTGTTCAGAAACTGATGCCAGGTAAAATTTTGAGACGAAATTTATTTTAAGGGGGGGAGAATTGTAACACCCCTATGTTCGGTAGTGCGTTCTACTGTTCTTGTCACACCCTACCCCTCTGTAAAGCATAACATGATCCCGTAGTATACCTAATGAATTACCAACTTCTTCTACTGATAACCCATTAAATACACTACAAGGAATTTTAAAACTTTTCTTACTTCTATTCCACAATGGTGAGCACTATTTACAGGTGTTAAAAACTTTTTTGAACTGAAGTGAAACAGCTAACACATTTGAATTATTAGTAATTTCTGTAAAAATTTTGGCAGACTGCCATCTGTATTTTGAATAAAATAGTTCTTCAAAAAACTGTAAAAAGCACTTCAAATATATTTTTCAATCTCAAGTCCAATATTTAATCAACTCAATATGTTTCTCAACTCAAATCCACAGTAATTTTTTAGTATTTTCAAAGGCTGAGATAAAAGAAATATAGTACAAATTTTACAAGTCAAAATAATTCACAATTTATTTTACAACTTCAATGTACAACTTTAATTTACAACTGCTCAAAACCAAGAACATTATATACATACAGTGAACATACATTACAATACAAAATGCAAAATATGGTATACTCAATATACCCGATGATCTCTCACTGAAGCACTAGCAGTCTAGTCTACTTGTAACACCCCTATGTTCGGTAGTGCGTTCTACTGTTCCGGTGACCAGTGTTGCCCGGACAGCTAGGATTCCTAGAACTACACTTGATATATGGGAGAAGACATAAAATAATGAAATACAAGAAAAGAAAATACAAGAAAAATAAAGGAAAAATAATAGCAAAGAAATGTAACCAAGTTAAGCGAGCCGAGAACCCTAGCGATGGGTGACCGCACCGGGAAGTCACGGCGTGGACCGTTGACTAGCCCTGGACTGCGGGGAACCCTGGAAAATATTTTTAGGACTTAAAGAGACATCAATTGAAGTATAAATATCATTAGAAATATCAAAGAAAAATTAAATAATTAGTACAAAGAAAAGTGAGAAATCGAAAAATAAACAAAACCCGGTGTTACCGAAAAATCGGGAATGTAACCCGAACAGGGGCGTTATGGTCATTTGACATCCCGAATTGTCTTTTGACCTAAATGTCCATTAAAAATAAATAATATTACACTTGGAAAATATAATGAAAAATTAAATTGGTGGTACCTAAAGTAAATAACAAAAATTAAGGGTTTAATGTGGAATAAATGGGAGTTAAGCTTATTATATGATTAATTTGAGTAAGTGGACCACTAAGAATTATAAAATGAATTAAATATACTCATAAGTGGGCAGATTACTCCCAATCAAACATCATCTTCCTCACTTGGCTCAACCTTGCCAAATTGAAGAAAAGAGAATCCTCCATTGCCGTTTGCATGAAGCTTCATCCTCTCCCTCATTTCACTTCTAATCACCTAGATAGCTTCATTAAAAATTATCCCCACTTCACAAGAAAGAAGTGGATACCAAAATCAAGAAGTTTAGTGAAGGTTTAACAAGTCCCAACCATAGTAAGTTTGTATTTTTGAATATTGCTTTGTTAAACTTTGTATACATGTTATGGGTGTTTGATTTGTGAAGAAAATTTTCAAGTTTGAGGAGTTCTTGATACGTCCAATTTTGGACAGCCATGGAGTTCTAAATTTGATGAAGTATTCTTACATTTATTTGATGGGAAATTATGTTGAGTAAGGTGATTAATGTCCTAGTAAGTTAATTCCATGTATATATGTGGTGATTGTGCAATTGGGATGGAAGTTGACGAAACTGTGGGACACTTTGGCATTGTGGAACATTTCGGCAGCCTTGAGACTCCATGATGAATGTATGAATTCATTAAGATATTGGCAGAATTATGATATTGAGGATTGATGGATATGTATATAAATTAGTTGTGGAAATTGTATGAAATAATGAGTAGTGTTTATGTGTATTTGTGGTTGTATTTAGACTTTATGAATTAGAGTTTTATTTGGTGTGTTAAGGATGTTTGTAATCTGCCCAAAGTGACTTTAAAGTTAAGTGGTATATGGTTTTGGTAATGTACCAAAACAGAATTGGGTTGAGGAGTGGATTTATGGTAAGGTAAATGTGTAATTGCTACATGTTTAAGCAAGGTAATTAAGGACAGTGTGCATTTTGGCCTATAACTCTAAATATGTAACTCCAATTGGTATGAGACCAATTGGAGGTGAAACTAGGCACAAAATGTGCCAACTTTCATTAAGACAGCATACCAAAATTCTGCTTGCAAGGTAGCATGAAAAATGACCAATTCGGATTAAGTACAATTGAGACCTGAAAATTGACCAATTGGGCAGCAGTTAGTGTTTAGGCCATAACTCACTCAAAACAGGTCCAATTGACCTGAAATTTTAACCATGAATAGTTAAGACCCATACCTACAAGTCTTATGAAGGTACCAAAGCCCAGAAATGACCATAAGTAAGTTAAACAGCTTGCACAAATTCGGGTCCAAAAACTGGCCGAACCAAAGTTGACCAAATTGACCTAAAATGACCTAATTTGATGCCATTTTACCAGCAATAGTAAAATGACCATAACTTGGTCTACATAACTCAGAATGACCTAAACTTTTTCCCCGCGTTCCGTAAGACATAGATCTACAAGTTTGTAGTTTTGACCAAAACCCGAAAACCGAGGGAACAAGGTCGTCCGGCTAGGTCAAACTAGTATCCCGGAATCTAGCAAGTTGCAATAAAATGCACTAAACAAGGAATTGAAGTTGGTAACGTGTACTAACCCTAAAACACTATCGAATGTGACATATTAGCGACACTAAAACCTAATTTACCTAGAACGCATCGAGGGTCGGTATATTAGGTGATTAAGCAAATAATAGCTTTCTGTGAATTTCTTATCAAGCATCATCGATAGAGACAGTTTAATTTAGTACTGAAACACTTCAAATTGTGTTTCTCAGTTAGTAAAGACTCAGGGAAAGGGAAGGAAACACTGAGTCCAGACCAGGAGACAATTATCAGAGGTTTGTGCACAACAACTATTTCTTTTGAATTTTTCAATTGAAATGAATTATGACTATTTGTACATTATTGTTTTAAATTGTGGAAATGTGTTTGAATGGATATTTATTGTTTGAAAAGCATTGTAAATGGTTTGAAACTGTGAGAAATTGTTTGAATGATATTGATGGATACTTATTGATTGAAAAGCATTGGAAATGGTTTGAAACCACAGCTATCATGTATATTGATTGTATTCCTTGCTAGCTTGTCTAGTGGGACGAATTGAATTCCCTCTCTGGCTGAAGTGTTGAGGTGTGTGCCTGTTGAGGACGAATTGGATGAGTACTCATATTTTTGCTAGCTAGCTATGTTATTCCTCATTAGTCATCGACTTTTGGGACGAATTGAATACCTCATTAGCCATCGGCTTTTGAGACGAATTGAACCTTGGAACATGATTTAAGCTGTGTGTGATTTATTGATTTGTATTATGAGATTGTGAAATGGAGTTAAATCCTTATTGACATTCACTGTCTTTTGAAGTTAACTATGTTTTGATCTCTGAGATTTATTATGATATTGTGTTAAATTCCTTCTGACACTCATTGTCTTGAATTTAACTACGATTTTACATATCCATCATTTAAATGATTTATGAATTGTGATTTAAGTTGTATTTGGTTAATGTTGTGCGCCACTGAGACATTGTCTCAGCCATAGCTTTTTATTGTTGTCGCAGGTAAACAGATAGACAGGGCAGCAGACTAGGCTGCTAGTACCTCCAGCGAGAGATTACCGGGTATAATGAGTATACCAACATTTTGCATTTTGTACTGTGATGTATGACCACTGTATGTACATATTGTTTTTGGTTTTGAGGAGTTGTAAATTCAAATTGTACATTGAAGTTGTAAAATAATTATGAGTTATTTTGGCTTGTAAAAATTGTATTATATTTCTTTTATCTCAGTCTTTGAAAAATTACTGTAGATTTGAGTTGAGAAATATGTTCTGTTGAGAAATATGTTGGAGTTGAGATTTGGAAAAATATTGAAGTGCTTTTTACAGGTTTTCTGAAGAACTGTTTTATCCAAAATACAGATGGCACTCTGCCGAAATTTTTACAGAAATTCCAAATAATTCAAATGTGTTAGTTCTTTCACTTCAGTTCAAAAAGGTTTTTAACACCTGTAAATAGTGCTCACCACTATAAAAAGAAGTAAGAAAAGTTTTTAAAATCCCTTGTAGTGTATTTAATGGGTTATCAGTAGACGGAGTTGATAATTCATTAGGTATACTACGGGATCATGTCATGCCTTACAGAGGGGTAGGGTGTGACATGTTTTGGTGGTATCAGAGCAAAGTTTTTAAATTCTGTTTTCATTTGTTATTTGAATATTCATTCTTCATAGTACAACTGCTCAATATCATTGTTGATACATACAGTACATTACATTACAAATATGCACTAACGGGAGGAAATCTCCTTGTGTTATTGGTTCAGGAGATCTAAAATCCTCGCATTGACTATGGAAGAGGGTGATCGTTCAGTCGATCAATCTATTGAGGCTAAGGTGCAAGGGGATGCCCCAGGCCTACATAATGTTAGTGGTTCAGCAACACGAGCCTCTGTACCGCGATTTCTGCTCGATTCGCTCGTGAGATGGCTGCAATGTTCCAACAAATGGCTGGTAGTGTGCCTACTCAAGTCCCAATACAGACACCAGTGGTACAACCACAGTCTCCTACTAGGCAGTGTGACAAATTGATGAAGTATGGGGCTACAGAGTTCAAGGGGATAGTAGATCCTCTAGAAGCTGAACAGTGGTTAGAGAGGATGGATAGGGTATTCAAGAAACTGCATTGCACGGAGGAACTCAGATTTGAATAGTCAGTATCTTTGTTACAGGGGGATGCTTATGACTGGTGGAAAACCATTCCCCACAGTCTGGTAGAACCTGCAGTGCTAACATGGAATGACTTTCTCAGGGAATTCAGACAAAAATATGTCCCTGATGCTTATGTAGACCAGAAGCTACAAGAATTCCTAAGTCTAAAACAGGGGGGCAGATCAGTGGCTGAGTATGAAAGAGAATTTTCCCGCCTGAGCCATTATGCAGTGAGTTTACTTTCTACCAGCAGGGAGAGATGTAAGAGATTTGAAACTGGCTTGAAGCCCAGTATTAGATTACAAGTGGTCGGATTCAAACACACTAACTTCTCTGAACTTTTTTCTCAAGCCCTAGAGTTGGAAAGAATTGAGTCTGAAGCTGCTCCTGAGAAAAAGAAATCAGAGAAGACAGAGAAAGAGGGAAAATCAGAGAAACGAGTTCGGTGGTCCTCTTTGGAAAGAGGAATAACTATGGGGACATGGCGGAGGTGGCAAGAAATGCAGTAGGGAAGATATTCGGAGATGAAGCCTCCCCTATCTGGTCAGCAGAGTACCAGAGGTTCCTATCCTCCCTACCAATGTGAAACTTGTGGAAGAAATCATGGTGGGATCTGCTACAAGGCTATTGGAGCCTGTTATAACTGTGGAGGCACCGGACACTTTGCTAAGGACTGCACCAATAGTCGCAGAGTTGGACCACCTCCTACTACTGCAGAAGGGTCAGTTCGGAGCCCTGTCACCAGAAGTTCACAACCACCCAGCAGAGATAGAGGCAGGGGTAGAGGTAGCCAGCGGCCAAGGCACGATGAAACAATCGAGCAAGACGATTGCTCGATCGGAATGTATGCAATGAGACAGAGGGAAGAGGCTGAGACATCTGATGTTGTGGCTGGTACCTTCTCAACTTTTAATCAGAATGTGTTTGTGTTATTTGATCCGGGTTCTACCCATTCTTATGTGAGTGCTAGCATCATTGATTGCATTGCTGTTCCATGTACAAAAATGGACTTTGAGGTGCTAGTAACAAGTCCGTTAGGACAGGAGGTCAGGGTTAATAGAATGTATAGAGATTGTCCTTTGGTGATCCAAGGACACACTTTTCTGTCTGATCTCATTGAAATGCCCTTCAGAGATTATGATATCATCTTGGGCATGGATTGGTTAGCTAGGCATCATGCCATGATTGACTGTAGGAAGAAGACAGTCACTTTTGGTCTTCCTCAGTACAGTGATGTGGTAATACATGGGGAGAGGCAATTATTGCCATCAAACATCATTTCGGCTGCACTAGCCAGAAAAATGATCAGAAAGGGGTGTGAAGCCTACTTGGCACATGTGGTAGACACCCAAGTGGGGAGTCCAGCATTGAAGGACATCCCTACAGTACATGACTTTCCAGATGTGTTTCCTGATGAATTGCCAGGATTACCTCCGGAAAGAGAAGTGCAGTTTGAAATTAATGTTATGCCTAGTGTGGATCCAATCTCAATAACGCCACACAGAATGGCACCAGCAGAATTGAAGGAGTTGAAGATACAATTGCAAGAACTACTTGAAAAGGGCTTCATCCGCCCTAGTGTGTCACCTTGGGGAGCACCAGTGTTGTTTGTTAAGAAGAAGGATGGTACTCTCCGCTTATGCATTGACTCTGGCGGTTGAATAAGGTGACAATAAGAACGAATATCCATTGCCTCGCATTGATGATCTGTTTGATCGATTGAAGGTGCATTGTATTCTCCAAAATTGATTTGCGATCTGGTTATTATCGATTGAAGGTGCAAGAGCGAGTATTCCAAAAGCGCTTTGAGAACTCGATATATGGCCACTATGAGTTTCTAGTAATGCCATTCGGGTTAACAAATGCTCCAGCTGCTTTTATGGATCTGATGAACACTATCTTCAGACCATATCTTGATCAATTTGTGGTGGTGTTTATTGATGACATTTTGATATACTCGAGGAATGCAGAAGAGCATGACAGACATCTGCGGATTGTACTGCAGACTTTAAGAGAGAAACAACTATATGCCAAATTGTCGAAATGTGAATTTTGGCTGAAAGAAATCTCCTTTTTGGGACATGTTCTGTCAGCTGAAGGGATCAAGGTAGATTCTAGCAAGGTAGAAGCTATCCTTAATTGGAAGCCGCCCAGGAACATCACAGAAATTCGCAGTTTCTGGGTTTAGCTGGATATTACCGTCGGTTTGTGAAGGGGTTTTCTATGTTATCTTCTCCATTGACCAAGCTGCTTCGGAAAGATGTAAAATTTCAGTGGACAGATAAATGTCAGCAGAGTTTTGATGAGTTGAAGAGGTGTTTGACTGGAGCTCCAGTCCTCACTTTACCTACTCCGGGTAAAGAATACACAGTTTACAGTGATGCTTCTCACAATGGGTTAGGTTGTGTACTGATGCAAGATCGGAATGTCATTGCTTATGCATCACGCCAGCTGAAACAGTATGAGAGGAACAACCCAACACATGATCTGGAGCTAGCAGCTATTGTTTTTTCTCTGAAGATCTGGAGACACTATTTGTATGGGGATAAATGCTACATTTACACAGATCACAAGAGCTTGAAGTACTTAGGCACCCAGAAGGAATTAAATTTGAGGCAGAGGAGATGGTTAGAACTCATCAAAGATTATGATTGCTTAATAGACTATCAGCCAGGGAAAGCAAATGTGGTGGCTGACGCCTTAAGTCGCAAGACTATGGCAAGTCTCAGAGTTTCTCCTTTGTCCATGGTATGTGAATTGAAAGCACAGCATGCCAGTTTAGAGATTGATGATGAAGGACAGACAGTAGTTGCATGGCATGTACAGCCAGTGTTGATTGATCGGTCGTAATGGTGCTCAGAGTGATGAAAAATATCGAAGCTCCGAAAGAAGTCAGCAGGCAAGAAACCCGAATTCTGTGAGAGATGATGGTTTATTGCTACATTAAGCGTAATGTGCGTTCCTAAGGATGCTTTGAATTGACAGATCATTATGAAGGAAGCACATGAGTCTCATTTTGGTATGCACCCTGGTGGGACTAAAATGTATATAGGGCTGAAATAACATTACAGGTGGATGGTTATGAAGAGAGATATAGATGAATTTGTTTCCAAATTCCTAACTTGTCACCAAGTAAAGCGAACATCAAGTTCCAAGTGGTTTGTTACATCCTTTGTCGATGCAGTGGAAATGGGAACAAATAACTATGGATTTTGTTACAGGACTTCCAAGGACACAGAGTAGTCATGATGCAGTATGGGTTATAGTTGACAGATTGACCAAGTCTGCTCACTTTTTGCCAGTTCGGATGGACTATAGCCTGGAAAGATTGGCTAGATTGTACATATATGAGATTGTAAGATTGCATGGAGTGCTAGTATCAATTGTATCTGACAGAGATCCTAGGTTCACTTCTAGATTCTGGGGTAGTCTTCAGAGAGCCCTAGGAACTAGATTGAACTTCAGCACAACATTCCACCCACAGACAGATGGCCAGTCTGAAAGGGTTATTCAGATATAGGAGGATATGCTATGGGCTTGTGTGATTGAATTTGAAGGTAGTTGGGATACACACTTGCCTTTGATTGAGTTTGCTTATAACAACAGCTACCAATCAAGCATTGGGATGCCTCCATATGAAGCATTGTATGGCAGGAAGTGCAGAACTCCCTTATGTTGGGATGAGGTAGGTGAAAGGAAGATGATTGGGCCAGAAATTGTTCAGGAGACAGAGGAAAAGATCAGATTGATTAGAGATAGACTAAAGGCTGCATTAGACCGTCAGAAGTCCTATGTTGATCTAAAAAGAAGAGATATTGAATATGCAGTGGGTGATAAGGTCTCCTTGGAAGAGGATTATGAGATTTGGCAGAAAGGGGAAACTGAGTCCTCGTTTCATCGGACCATATGAGGTTCTGGAAAGAGTGGGTCCTTTGGCATATCGGTTGGCATTACCTCCAGAGCTAGTAAGGATACATAGTGTCTTCCATGTGTCCATGTTAAGGAGGTACAGATCTGACCCATCTCATGTACTACCAGTTGAAGAGATTGAGGTAAATCCAGACCTCTCATATGAGGAAGAACCCATAAAAATTCTGGCTTATCAGGTGAACCAGCTGAGGAACAAACAGATACACCTGGTTAAAATGCTGTGGAACCATCATTCAGGCCAGGAAGCTACTTGGGAACGTGAAGAGGATATGAGGAGACAGCACCCACAACAGTTCAGAGACTAATGCCAGGTAAAATTTCGCAACAAAATTTATTTAAGGGGGGGAGAATTGTAACACCCCTTTGTTCGGCAGTGCGTCCTACTGTTCCGGTGACCAGTGTTGCCCGGACAGCTAGGATGCCTAGAACTACACTTGATATATGGGAGAAGACATAAAATAATGAAATACAAGAAAAGAAAATACAAGAAAAACAAAGGAAAAATAATAGCAAAGAAATGTAACCAAGTTAAGCGAGCCGAGAACCCTAGCGATGGGTGACCGCACCGGGAAGTCACGACGTGGACCGTTGACTAGCCCTGGACTGCGGGGAACCCTGGAAAATATTTTTAGGACTTAAAGAGACATCAATTGAAGTATAAATATCATTAGAAATATCAAAGAAAAATTAAATAATTAGTACAAAGAAAAGTGAGAAATCGAAAAACAGACAAAACCCGGTGTTACCGAAAAATCGGGAATGCAACCCGAACAGGGGCGTTATGGTCATTTGACATCCCGAATTGTCTTTTGACCTAAATATCCATTAAAAATAAATAATATTACACTTGGAAAATATAATGAAAAATTAAATTGGTGGTACCTAAAGTAAATAACAAAAATTAAGGGTTTAATGTGGAATAAATGGGAGTTAAGCTTATTATATGATTAATTTGAGTAAGTGGACCACTAAGAATTATAAAATGGATTAAATATACTCATAAGTGGGCAGATTACTCCCACTCAAACATCATCTTCCTCACTTGGCTCAACCTTGCCGAATTGAAGAAAAGAGAATCCTCCATTGCCGTTTGCATGAAGCTTCATCCTTTCCCTCATTTCACTTCTAATCACCTAGATAGCTTCATTAAAAATTATCCCCACTTCACAAGGAAGAAGTGGATACCAAAATCAAGAATTTTAGTGAAGGTTTAACAAGTCCCAAGCATAGGTAAGTTTGTATTTTTGAATATTGCTTTGTTAAACTTTGTATACATGTTATGGGTGTTTGATTTGTGAAGAAAATTTTCAAGTTTGAGGAGTTCTTGATATGTCCAATTTTGGACAGCAATGGAGTTCTATATTTGATCAAGTATTCTTACATTTATTTGATGGGAAATTATGTTGAGTAAGGTGATTAATGTCCTAGTAAGTTAATTCCATGTATATATGTGGTGATTGTGTAATTGGGATGGAAGTTGACGAAACTGTGGGACACTTTGGCATTGTGGAACATTTCGGCAGCCTAGAGACTCCATGAAGAATGTATGAATTCATGAAGATATTGGCAGAATTATGACATTGAGGATTGATGGATATGTATATAAATTAGTTGTGGAAATTGTATGAAATAATGAGTAGTGTTTATGTGTATTTGTGGTTGTATTTAGACTTTATGAATTAGAGTTTTATTTGGTGTGTTAAGGATGTTTGTAATCTGCCCAAAGTGACTTTAAAGTGAAGTGGCATATGGTTTTTGTAATGTACCAAAACAGAATTGGGTTGAGGAGTGGATTTATGGTAAGGTAAATGTGTAATTGCTACATGTTTAAGCAAGGTAATTAAGGACAGTTTGCATTTTGGCCTATAACTCTAAATATGTAACTCCAATTGGTATGAGACCAATTGGAGGTGAAACTAGGCACAAAATGTGCCAACTTTCATTGAGAAAGCATACCAAAATTCTGCTTGCAAGGTAGCATGAAAAATGACCAATTCGGATTAAGTACAATTGAGACCTGAAAATTGACCAATTGGACAGCAGTTAGTTTTTAGGCCATAACTCACTCAAAACAGGTCCAATTGACCTGAAATTTTAACCATGAATAGTTAAGAACCATACCTACAAGTCTTATGAAGACACCAAAGCCCAGAAATGATCATAAGCAAGTGAAACAGCTTGCACAAATTCGGGTCCAAAAACTGGCCGAACCAAAGTTGACCAAATTGACCTAAAATGACCTAATTTGATGCCATTTGACCAGCAATAGTAAAATGACCATAACTTGGTCTACATAACTCAGAATAACCTAAAATTTTGCCTCGCGTTCCGTAAGACATAGATCTACAAGTTTTTAGTTTTGACCGAAACCTGAAAACCAAGGGAACAAGGTCGTCCGGCTAGGTCAAACTAGTATCCCGGAATCTAGCAAGTTGCAATAAAATACACTAAACAAGGAAATGAAGTGGTAACGTGTACCAACCCTAAAACACTATCGAATGTGACATATTAGTGACACTAAAACCTAATTTATCTAGAACGCATCGAGGGTCGGTATATTAGGTGATTAAGCAAATAATAGCTTTCAGTGAATTTCTTATCAAGCATCATCGATAGAGACAGTTTAATTTAGCACTGAAACACTTCAAATTGTGTTTCTCAGTTAGTAAAGACTCAGGGAAAGGGAAGGAAACACTGAGTCCAGACCAGGAGACAATTATCAGAGGTTTGTGCACAACAACTATTTCTTTTGAATTTTTCAATTGAAATGAATTATGACTATTTGTACATTATTGTTTTAAATTGTGGAAATGTGTTTGAATGGATATTTATTGCTTGAAAAGCATTGTAAATGGTTTGAAACTGTGAGAAATTGTTTGAATGATATTGATGGATACTTATTGATTGAAAAGCATTGGAAATGGTTTGAAACCACAACTATCATGTATATTGATTGTATTCCTCGCTAGCTTGTCTAGTGGGACGAATTGAATTCCCTCTCTGGCTGAAGTGTTGAGGTGTGTGCCTGTTGAGGGCGAATTGGATGAGTACTCATATTTTTGCTAGCTAGCTATGTTATTCCTCATTAGTCATCGACTTTTGGGACGAATTGAATACCTCATTAGCCATCGGCTTTTGAGACGAATTGAACCTTGGAAAATGATTTAAGCTGTGTGTGTGATTCATTGATTTGTATTATGAGATTGTGAAATGGAGTTAAATCCTTATTGACATTCACTGTCTTTTAAAGTTAACTATGTTTTGATCTCTAAAATTTATTATGATATTGTGTTAAATTCCTTCTGACACTCATTGTCTTGAATTTAACTACGATTTTACATATCCATCATTTAAATGATTTATGAATTGTGATTTAAGTTGTATTTGGTTAATGTTGTGCGCCACTGAGACATTGTCTCAGCGATAACTTTTTATTGCTGTCGCAGGTAAACAGATAGATAGGGCAGCAGACTAGGCTGCTAGTACCTCTAGCGAGAGATTACTGGGTATAATGAGTATACCAACATTTTGCATTTTGTACTGTGATGTATGACCACTGTATGTACATATTGTTTTTGGTTTTGAGGAGTTGTAAATTCAAATTGTACATTGAAGTTGTAAAATAATTATGAGTTATTTTGGCTTGTAAAAATTGTATTATATTTCTTTTATCTCAGTCTTTGAAAAATTACTATAGATTTGAGTTGAGAAATATGTTGTGTTGAGAAATCTGTTGGAGTTGAGATTTGGAAAAATATTGAAGTGCTTTTTACAGGTTTTCTGAAGAACTGTTTTATCCAAAATACAGATGGCACTTTGCCAAAATTTTTACAGAAATTCCAAATAATTCAAATGTGTTAGTTCTTTCACTTCAGTTCAAAAAGGTTTTTAACACCTGTAAATAATGCTCACCACTATAAAAAGAAGTAAGAAAAGTTTTTAAAATCCCTTGTAGTGTATTTAATGGGTTATCAGTAGACGGAGTTGGTAATTCATTAGGTATACTACGGGATCATGTCATGCCTTACAGAGGGGTAGGGTGTGACACTACTGCCCTCTCAGTCTGTTTACCTGCGATAGCAATAAAAAGCTATCGCTGAGTAAAATTTACTCAGTGGTGCACAATAACAATTTGAAATGCGATACATAAATATTTTGTTGACAATTCACAAATCAAATAGTTCACAATTCCATTACAAAATTTACAAAGTTCATATAACACAAATTTGATCAAATAACTAAATAATACAATTTTGCCAATCAATAATACCATTTGATCAAATAACTGAATAATACAGTTTTGCCAATCAATAACACAATTTGATCAAATAACTGAATAATACCGTTTTGCAAATCAATAACACAATTTAAATGCTGCACAATTACATTTCACAAATTATCAAAGCTCATTATAGAAAAATTTTAAGTCAAATAATTTAATAAACACAGTGTTGCCAATTCATACACAACTTAAGCCATGACACAAAATTTTCGATCAATACCGTGTTGTACACCACGACAAAGCAATCTACAACCCCACTAATCGAAATCAATGAGGGAGGTGGCTAGCTAGCTAATGAGTACTCATCCGATCTACAACCTCAACTGGTAAACCAGAGAGGGAGGAAAATAATCACACTCACCCCAGACTGATAAGTCAAAGAGGGAGGAATATAATCACACTCACCCCATAAATGGAGGAGGAACATAGTAACAGTGTCATGCCAAGTATGAATCAAAACAATTCCAAATCACAATATTTAAATATTTCATACAAACCACAAATCATATTTTATCTCAAAATTTACATTTGCAAAGTAGGCAACACAATAATTTCCAAATAAGATTCTCAAAGCCAAAACAATAAAAAATTATTCATAACTCATTTCTCCAAATAAATTTTCTAGTAAAAGTAGTGAATATAAAAAGTATTGTGCACAGAAACAATTTAAAACTATAATGTTCAAATAAATTTTTAAGTAGAAAATAAGAAATCAAAATTATTGTGCACAAACACAATTTAAAATAATAACATACAATTAATCATAATTTATTTCAATTGAAAAATTCAAAAGAAATAACTATTGTGCACAAACCTCTGATAACTATCTCTTGGCTCTGACTCAGTGTTTCCTTCCCTTTCCCTGAGTCCTTGCTAACTGAGAAACACAATTTGAAGTGTTTCAGTACTCATTTAAAGTGTCTCTAGCGATAATGCTTAATAATTAATTCATTGAGTTCTATTATTTCCTTAGTCAACCTAAGATGTCGACCCTCGATGCATTCTAGGTGAATTAGGTTTTAATGTTACCAATATGTCACATTTGTAGCCTTTTAGGGTTGATACATGTTACCCAATTCATTTCTATATATATTGCGTTTTATTGCAATTTGCTAGATTCTGGGATACTAGTTTGACCTAGCCGGACGACCTAGTCCCTCAGTTTTCAGGTTTTGGTCAAAACTACAAACTTGTAATCTATGTCTTATTACACACGGGGCAAAATTTCAGGTCATTCTGAGTTTACTAGACCAAGTTATGGTCATTTTACTATTGCTGGTCAGAATGCATCAAAATTGGTCACTTTAAGTCATTTTAGGTCAATTTTGGTTCGGCTAGTTTTTGGACCTGAAATTGTGCAAGCTTTTTGACTTGCCTATGGTCATTTCTGGGCTTTGTTGTCTACATAAGACTTGTAGATATAGGTCTTAACTATTCATGGTAAAACTTTCAAGTCAATTGGACTTGTTTTGAGTGAGTTATGGCCAAAATACTAACTGCTGCCCAAATGGTCAATTTTCAGGCCTTAATTGCACTAATCCGGATTTAGTCATTTTTCAAGTTACCTTACAAGCAGAATTTTGGTAAGCTTCCTTCATAAAAGTTGACACTTTTTGTGCCTAGTTTCACTTCCAATTGGTCTCATACCAATTGGAGCCACACACTTAAGGTTCTAGGCCCATAACATAAACTGCCCTATTGCATTTTATTCATTACTCATCAAGGACACTTTTAACACTTACCAAACTACACATGCATGCCAATTCTAGTTTGTACCATAACCTAAACACATTTCAAAACATATTGTTGGTCATTTTGGCAACTTATAATCACACTCAATATGCACCATATAGTAAAGAATTTTTCAAGCTCAAATTACAATAATTCAATCACCTAACCTAGCTCATTTACATGTCCAACCTCACACCATCATACATATACACAAGCTACCATAACAAGTACCACAATTCAACATTAATATTCCATAAACCAAACATGAAATAACATTTTTATGGTTCACCATTCAAGCTGCCGATTCATACACCTCTCTCCGTTAATGTCCAAGCTTCCAAATTCAAGTATACATTCACAATATACTTAGTATACATCACCCAATTTATTCCTGCACATATAAACACATAATCAACCCTTTAATCTACCATTTACAAGCAATAATAAACTGTCCTTAAGGAGTTTCCATGGCTGCCAAAAATAAACATCTCCCTTAGAACATCAAACTCCAAAATTCTTTCCAAAATTCAAATACCCATAACCTCCTCACAAACTTTAATGAAGCAATAACCAAAAACACAAACATACCACTTTGGAAACTCTTCAAGACCTCTCCAAAACTTGGTCTGCCTATCTACTGCCCATGGTGTGGTGGTCAAGTTTAATGAAGAAACCTTAACCATTGGGAGCTTGGATCATGGACGCATGGAGGTTGGAGCTTGGACGGCCATGGGAGAGTTTGGGAGCTTTTTGGTTTGGCCATGGGGAGAATTTGAGGAAGAAGAAGGTTTGCAGAAGTTAGTGGAGAGTGACAGAATTTTTATTGATTTTCCAGGTGTTTAGTGGTCCACTAATGTAAGAATATTATTACTTTAATTTAACTTTCAATTATTCAACATTAAACCCCTTTTCTTTCACTATTTAAACTATGGACAACCATTTAATTTTCATGGTATTTTCAAAGTTTAATATCATTTATTTTTAATGTACATTTAGGTCAAAAGGCCGCTCGGGATGTCAAATGACCACAATGCCCCTGTTTGGATTACATTCTCGATTTTTCGGTAACATCGGGTTTTGTCCGTTTTTCGATTTCTCACTTTTCTTTTGACTAATTAATTAATTTTTCTTTGATATTTCTCATGATATTTATGCTTCAATAGATGTCTATTTAAGTCTTAAAAATATTTTCCAGGGTTCCCCGCGGTCCAGGGCTAGTCAACGGTCTACGCCGTAACTTCCCAGTGCGGTCACCCATCGCTAGGGTTCTCGGCTCGTTTAACTTGGTTACATTTCATTGCTATTGTTTTTTCTTTGTTTTTATTATATTTTATTTTCTTGTATTTCATTATTTTATGTCTCCTCACTCATATCTAAGTGTAGTTCTAGGCAACCTAGCTGTACGGATAATACTGGTCACCGGAATAGTAGTACGCACTACCGAACGTAGGGGTGTTACAATTCCAGTGACCAGTGTCTATCCGGACAGCTAGGATGCCTAGAACTACTGTAACGGCCCGGCCCACTAGTGATATTGTCCGCTCTAGACTGAAGCTCTCATGGTTTTAAAACGCGTCATTAAGGGTAACGAACCACCAACTTATAAACCCAGCATCTCTCCCATGTTTTGCCGATGTGGGATTTGCCTAGGGTGTTACAATCCACCCCCGTTATGGGACTCAGCGTCCTCGCTGAGGTTTGCCCCACCATCGCTCAAGGTTGCACGCGGAGCAGCTCTGATACCACAAATGTAACGGCCCAGCCCACTAGTGATATTGTCCGCTCTGGGCCGAAGTCCTCACGGTTTTAAAATGCGTCACTAAGGGTTACGAACCACCAACTTATAAACCCAGCATCTCTCCCGTGTTTTACCGATGTGGGATTTGCCTAGGGTGTTACAACTACATTTAAATGTTAGTGAGGAGACATAAAATAAGGAAATACAAGAAAGGAAAATACAAGGAAAACAAAGGAAATATAATAGCAATGAAATGTAACTAAGTTAAACGAGCCAAAAATCGTAGCGATGGGCGACCGCAACGGGAAGTTGTGGCATGGACCGTTGACTAGCTCTGGACTGCGGGGAACCCTAGAAAATATCTTTAAGAATTAAACAAACATCTATTGAAGTATAAATGTCATTGGAAATATCAAAGAAAAATTAATTAATCAGTACAAAGAAAAACGAGAAATCGAGAAAATGATAAAACTCGATGTTACCGAAAAATCGAGAATGCAATCCGAGTAGGGGCATTGTGGTCATTTAACACCCCGAGTTGCCTTTTGACCTAAATATCCATTAAAAATAAATGATATTAAACTTTGAAAATGCCATGAAAAATGAAATTTTAGGTATTATATAAATAAGGCAAACTATGGGGTATAATGTGGAATAAATGAAAGCTTAACATTAATTTAAATTTTCTAATAACTTAGTGGACCACTAAGGAGTATCTAAAGCATTAAAAAAACCAAAATTGTCCCACTAACATTCTACAACACCATTTCTTCCTCAAGTATTCTCCTTGCTGAATTCAAACTCCATTCCAAATCACCATTGCTGTTCCATGGTGAGCTCCATGCATCCATGACCCAAGCTCCCAATGGTTAAGCTCCCTTCATTAAACTTGACCACCACACCTTGGGCAACACTTAGGGAACAAGAAAGAAGGAATTTAATGGAGTTTTGAGGAAGTCCATAAGAAGTAAGTGGCCATTCTTCATCCTTTCTTTGTTAAACTTTGAGTTGAGGTTGTGGTTGTTTGATTTATGGAAGAAAAGTTGAAATTTTGGTGAGTTGTTGATGCTCCATTTCGGCAGCCATGGAACTTCATCATGTACAGCTTATTTTTGCATGTAAATGGTAGTTGGGGATGTTAAATTAAGTGCTTATATGTATTGAAGTTGATTCCCATGTGTAAAGTTTGAATGGTGAGCTTGAAAAATAAAAATGGATGTTGATATGTAGGGATGTTACTTGGGCAGCCTCATGGTGAAGGTTGATAATGTTTAAATTCATGAATTGTTGTTGAAGTGTTGTACAAAAGAATGGCAGCCTATGTGTGTGGAATAGTAGTGATAGGTATGTAATTTGATGATGGAAGTATGTGTAATAATTAGAAGTATTTATGTGTATATATTATTGGATTTGGACTTTGTGAATTGTGATTGCATTTGGTGCATTTTGAAGTTGTTATATTCTATCCAAGTTGACCTATAATGTAAAGAATTGAATATTTATGGTTAGTGCCAAATGTAGAATGGTATGGAGAAGTGAATGTGTAATTGGTAAATGTGTGTTTGGTTTGGTGCTTAGAAGGCATGTAGAGGACAGTGCACAAATGAGCCTATAACCCTAAGTGTGTGACTAAAATTGGTATGAGGCTAATTGGAGGTGAAACTAGGCACAAAATGTGCCAACTTTCATGAAGAAAGCTTACCTAAATTCTCTCCAGAAAGTGACTTGAGAAATGACCAAATCCGGATTAGTGACTTGAAAGCCTGAAAATTGACCATTTGGGCAGTAGTTAGTGTTTTGACCATAACTCACTCAAAACAGATCCAAATGACCTGAAATATTTACCATGAATAAAGTAGACATAGAGCTACAACTCTTATGAAGATACCAAAACCCAGAAATGATCATAAGTAAGTCAAATAGCTTGCATAAGTTCAGGTACTAAAACTGCCAGAACTAAAAGTGACCTAAAATTGACCAAATTTTTGCACTAAAGGTGCAATCTGTCCACCTTTAGTAAATTGACCATATCTTGGTCTATATAAGTCAGAATGACCTAAAATTTTGCCCCGAGTGCAATAAGATATAGAGCTACAATTTTTTTTTTTTGACTAAAAGCTAAAAACCAAGAGAAATGGGACGTTAAGCTAGACTAATCTAGCACACAAAAATTGAGAACTTGGCATATTTCAACTCTTTCAACTCTGCTGGTGCCATTCTATATGGCATTATGGAGATTGGGTCCACACCAGGCATAACATTAATCTCAAACTGCACCTCTCTTTCTGGAGGTAATCCTAGTAATTCATCAGGAAACACATCTGAAAATTCACATACAGTAGGGATGTCCCTCAGTGCTGGGCTCCCCACTTGGGTGTCTATTACATGTGCCAAGTATGCTTCACACCCCTTTCTAATCATCCTTCTGGCTAGTGCAGCCGAAATGATGTTTGATGAAAGTAAATGCCTCTCCCCATGTATTACCACATCACCGTACAGAGGGAGACCAAAAGTGACTGTCTTCAGTCTACAGTCAATCATGGCGTGATGCCTGGCTAACCAATCCATGCCTAAGATGATATCATAATCTCTGAAGGGCATTTCAATCAAATCTAATAGGAAAATATGTCCTTAGATCACCAGAGGACAGTCTCTATAGATTCTGTTGACCCGGACCTTTTATCCTAACGGACTAGTTACTAGCACTTCAAAACCCATTTAGACACATGGAACAGCAAGTGAACTGACTATGCTAGCACTAACATATGAATGGGTTGAACTCGGATCAAACAACACAAATACTTCTTGATCAGAGATAGAAAATGTACCAGCTACATCATCAGAAGTCTCAGCCTCTTCTCGTTGTCTCATTGTGTAGACTCTGGTTGAAGCACTTCCTTGTGCTAACTGACCAATTGTGCCCTGACTGCCAGAAGCAGTGCCTCTACCTCTGCCTCTTCCTCTGCCAACTGATTGTGAACCTTTGGGAGCAGGACTCTGAATAGATCCCTCGGTAATAGTAGGAGCTGGACCATATTTAGGAGCACTAGTGCAATCTTTTGCTAAATGGCCCTTGCCTCCACAGTTAAAACAGGCTCCAGTGGCCCAATAGCATTCCCCCCAATGCATCTTGCCACAAGTCTCACAGGGGCGGGTAGAATATGAACCCCTGCTCGACTGCTGACTAGACCTAGGGGGTCTCTGTCCAGAAAATCGGCCCCTTCCAAATCTTCCACCTCGACCCCTGCTGGGTCCACTAAATTTCTTCTTCTTTCCAAAGGTACCACCAGAACTTGGTTCGACTTACTTTTCCCCCTTATCTTTTTCTGATTTCTCAGCTTTCTCTGATTTTTCTTTTACTGGGGTTGCTTTTGATTCAATCCTTTCCAACTCAAGTGCTTGAGACATGAGTTCTGAGAAATTGCTGTGTCTGAATCCCACTACTTGGATTCTCAAACTGGGCTTCAAACTAGTCTCAAATCTCTTGCATCTTGCCTTGCTAGTAGACAGGAGACTCCCAGTATAGTGACTTAAGCGGGAGAACTCCCTCTCATACTCTGCTACTGATCGGTTCCCTTGTTTCAAACTCAAAAATTCTTGTAATTTCAGATCAATATATGCATCTGGGATGTATTTCTGTCTGAATTCTCTGATGAAGTCATCCCAGGTCAGTACTGGTGGTTCAACTAAGCTGTGGGGGATGGTCTTCCACCAATCATACACATCCCCTTGCAGTAGCGATACAGAATATTCAAACTTCAGTTCATCTTGGCAGTTCAGCTTCTTAAATACTCTGTCCATTCTTTCAAGCCATTGCTCTGCCTCTAGAGGGTCCACTGTACCCTTAAATTCTGTAGCCCCATACTTCAGTAATTTATCATACTGTCTGGCTGGAGGCAGTGGTTGTGCCACAGGTGTCTGGGGTGGAGCTTGAGCAGGCATACCCCCAGCCATTTGTTGAAACATCGCAGCCATCTGCTGTGCAAACTGTGCAGGAAACTGTGGCATTTGTGGGGCTGGTGCTACTGACCCACTGACATTCTGTAAAGCTAGGGCTTCCCCTTGTGCCTCAGCTTCAACAGATTGCTCAATTGAGCGATCTCCTTCTTCTATTTCAATCTGAAGTTAGGGTATCTCTTGAACAAATAACACAAGGAGATTTCCCTCCGTTAGTTCATATTTATGATGTAATGCACTGTATGTAACAAATATGGACATTGAGTAGTTGTACTTAACAAGGAAAGACACAAATTCACAAGTTAAAACATACTTAAAAAATTTTGCTCTGATACCACTAAAACGTGTCACACCTTATCCCTCTGTAGGGCATAACATGATCCCGTAGAATACCTAATGAACTACCGAACTTCACCTACCGATAACTCATTGAGTACCCTACAAGGGATTTTAAAACAATTTTCTTATTTTTGATAAGTGGTGAGCATTTTCTAATAGGTATTTAAAACCTTTAATTAAAATTAAAATTGGTTAATACTTTTAGCCCATTTTATTTTTTCTGCAAATTTTATAAAAATTTTGCCAGAGTTTAGTCTGTATTTTGAGAAAACAGTTCTTCAAATACCTGAAAAAAAAAAAAAACACTTCCAATAATTTTCTCAACCACTTCTTCAATTTCACAATCATCTCAATCAATTTCAACACATTTAACAACTTCCAAAAATTCAAATCCACCATTTTCAATATCCAACAATCATCAAATACCATTAATGAATTTTATTCAATTCAAAATAAATGTTACCATACATATTTCATTAATGACAAAGTAATTTATATACATCATTGTAAAAATTTACATTGAGAGAAACTCAAACTAAAATTTATTACAAATTTAATATAAGCTTTGCACAAGCTGCTCAAGACTGAATTTACATGTCCATACAATTACATGCAATACATTCATCAAAATGAATATTTATAGTCAGGGTATAAATTATACCCGATAACTTCAAGCAGGTAGATCCCCTATCCTCAGCAGCTCAATCTACTGCTCCTCTAGTCTCTATATCTACGACAGCAATAACAGCTATCACTGAGTACTAGGACTCAGTGGTGCACAACATACTAAAATAATCTTTATGCAGAATTTAAATCACATTTATTCAAAAATTGGATTGAACATGAGAATTAAATACAAAATATGAATTATGAAATTTTAATGCAAACAAGTTCATTTCGAAGTATCAAAACACATTTCATAAAACCCACAGTTATATATCATGCTATTCGAAACAAATATAATCTCAATAGCCAGAGGCTAAGGAGAAATCACATCACAAGGCTAGCTAGCTCAAATATATGGATATCCATTCAATTTCCTCTTCTACTGGCACACCTCAACACATCATCCAGAGAAGGAATCAAAATTCGAAAGTGATTACCCCCACTACTCATGCTAGTGAGGTGTTCAAATATATGGTCATGACACTGTGGTTTCAAAACTTATCTTAACAATTTGCTAAACTTTGCCATTTCAAATATACACAATTAGCTTTCAACAATTTAAATCAAAAGCATCATAAGAATTTCATTATTCAATATTTCACATTATGCAAAATAATATGCAGAAGATAATTTACAAAAATTATACGATGTGCACAAACCTCAAGCGAGTCGCTTTTTGGCCTTGACTCGTTTCCTCGGGTTCTTTCTCGGTGTTCTTTTCAACTGAAACACACAATTTTACAGTGTTTCAGTACCATAACTTAACATAAATCCAAAAATAAATCTAACTTCACTTTTACCTAGCTCTAACGTGCTAAACTTGACGTTCTTTAATTTTTGTGTTTTGGGGTTACTATTCACTATACTATTGAAGTCAATTTGTTGACTTTCTAAGGCTTAATAGGTATGGGAATTCCAACTTCACCCACATACCACATTTTGGTCACTAAATTTGTTGGTTTTGGTTGTTTATTCAAATTCTAAGTCTTTTAGGCAAATTTAAAAATTTTTAATTTTGGTGTTTAAGGTTACACTGTTCCATTGGTCATTTTACTGTTGGAATTTGGCAAAACTTTCCTCATAGAAAATGTTCCCTATTGTCTTAAGTTTATTCTCCTTTTGAATCACTCCAATTAGAGTTTTGTAGCTCAAGTTATAGCCATTTGAACCAAGGCTGCCGGATTGGACTCAACCCAGTTTTTTGGGCAAATTTTGGTTCTGGCAGTTTTAGGTCACCAAATTTGGGTGGCCAAATGAGTTGTTTAATGGCATAAGATGGGTTTGTGTTCTTCATGAAAGTTTTAGGACTATACCTCCACTATCCACTGGTAAAATTTCAGGTCATTTAGACCTGCCTAGCTCAAGTTATGGCCACACTGTTCATTTGGTCATTTTGTACAGGGCAGGCTGAGATTTTCCGGATTTGGTCACTTTGTTCACCAGGTTTTGGTCACTTTTTGGGCATGGTTCCTAAATAAAAATTGTGTCATTTAGTGTTTATTTTCATTCTCAATTGGTCTCATACCAATTGGACTTGTAAATTTTCATTTTTGGTCCCTCAAAGGGACCTTGGTCATGTTGCCAGCAGCATGACCACACTCAATCCGAATTTGATCTCAACTCCAACACTTCCAACACACTTCATTTGGTCACCATTGACCATTTCCCACTTCAACTAGGTCAAATATATCATTTACCAATTTCTCACATTTTTGTCTCTAAACCCTAAGGGTCCAAACCCTAGTTTACTAATTCTTTGCATTTGATTGATTCAATGCCTATATACATGTTTCTTCATCTCAAACAAGATCACATATACTTTTAAATCTATCAAACCATGCAAATATACCCCTATACACATGCTGGCCAAAATTCACTCATGGTCCCTCAACAAAATTTTCTTTTATTTAAAGTTTATTTACAAGTTCAATAAGTTGAAAATGTAGAAATCAAACTAAAATTGTCAAGTTTGCTTACTAACCTTTTTAGGTGTCTTTTTCCTCTTCTTATTTCTCCTCCTTTATTCTTCTTTTTGTAGGCAATAGCTAAATCAAAGGTCTAGGTTAACATTTACTTAAGGAATTTAGGGGAATTTATGGTTAATTTAGGGTGTATGAAGCTTGAATTTAGAGCTCTAATGGAGTTTTGAGAGAGAGAGCTTTGGGAGAGAGAGAGGCCGGCTGGTTGGGAGAGAAGACAAATGAAAAATTTTTTTTCTTTTCTTTTCTTTTATGTATTTTGTCTTATGGGAGACCAAAAAAATTAATTTAATCAAATTTATTAATTATTGGATTTATGGCATCATGCATGATGTCATGCATGATGTCACCTCTCTTCCCTTTTTCATTTTCTCTTTTTTTTTTTTCTATTAGTTCTTTAATTTAATTCTCGATTCCGAAATTTTCTTTTCTCCGATTTTATTTGACAGTTAGGTCAAGAGCCAGCTCTTCGGGTCAATTGACCAAATTGCCCCTCGTCGGTTCAACCCGGTTTGTAAATAATTCAATATTTCTTCCGGCTCCCTAACCTAATTATTTGACTGACTTAACAAATTTTTTTCATGATTTTCTCTTTTCCACTGTGTTCGTAAAGGTCCTAAGGACCGCAGCATCACATTTTATGGTTTGAAATTTGACTTTAAATCGACTTCGCAGTCATTCCTGAGAAGGTCACCCATCGCTGTGACTATCGGCTCGTTTAACTTCTTATGTACTATTTTTCTTATTTATACTTAACTAATTAACAATTACTAATTATTTGTTTTTATGGCTTATCTAGTTGTCTTAAGTGTAGTTCTAATCCCCTTAATTGTCCAGACCAACATCGGTCATCGAAACAGTAAAATATACCAGGCTATGCAAATAGGGGTGTTACAGTATACCTACAATATATACCCACAAACAATACTAAAATGCTGGTTCCAAGTCTCTCACTCAGCAGCCTTCTCCTTTCCCTTACCTACGACAGCATAAAGAAGCTATCGCTGAGTATATCACTCAGTGGTGCACAACTAATAACTTTAAAGCTTAAGGTAAAATACAATTTGTCAAAGCATAATAAATCACATTTTTCTTAAGCATAAAAACTTCATAATAGTTCTAAGTTCATAAAAGCCATTTATTGGAATAACATTTCAAATGAGAAATCACACTTCATAAATCACAATTCACAAAGCATTAGTGTTGCCAACATCAACACACAGTTTAGGCCATGACACAAAATTTCACGATCAGTGCCGTGTTGTACACCACAACAAAGCAATCTCAACCTCACTAACCGTTATTAATGAGGGAAGGGCTAGCTAGCTAATGAGTACTCATGTAGTCTTACGCCACTAACCATTATTAATGGGAGACATAATCAATATCTCTTATCAACCCCAAGTAGCCGTTACTACTGGAGAGTTCCGAAAGGGACTGTTATGCTAACTGTGGTTTCAAAACAATTTTCAAAAATTTTCTACTCAACAATCACATTTATAAACCAATAAACACATTTAAATTCGTCATAATATCCATATAAAGGTGGCAACACCCAAAGTTCTTAAATACAAGAGAAAAACCATATTTCAGTCAAAATAAACTTGTTCAAAGCAAACTCATTCAAATAAACACATTCCAAGCAATTTACAAGTTTAAAAAATGAAGAAAAGGTTAGTTGTGCACAAACCTTTAATGCTCTCCTTTCTCTTTACTCACTATTTCTTGTCCGTTCCAACTTCTTTTTCTATTGAAAATACACAAATAGAATACCTCAATACCAATCTCAAATGCTGCCAAAAACTCATTGCATGCATGTCTAACGCATCCCAAGTTAGCTTTGTAAATTTTAGAAAATTTTGGTTTTGGACAGCTTGGTGCCCCAATCTTTGAACCCAATTTTTACCTAGTTTCGATCATAATTTGGTGAGGTGTTCTTCATGAAAATTTTTCATCTAGGCCTTAACTTTATTTTCCTTTTTGAATATCCTAATTCGGAGCTGTGTAGCTCAAGTTATGCCCAAAACAAGATTACTATTCACGTCACTGTTCATGCCACAGATTCAGTTCTGGCATATTTATCAATCCAACTTCGTTAAGCAATTTGATCAAGTTAAGTCCATAATTTTGTAACACTCCTAAGTTCGGTAGTGTGTTCTACTGTTCTGGTGGCCAGTGTTGTCCGAACAGCTAGGATGCCTAGAACTACACTTAGATGTTGATGAGGAGACATAAAATAATGAAATACAAGAAAAGAAAATACAAGAAAAGCAAAGGAAAAATAATAGCAAAGAAATGTAACCAAGTTAAGCGAGCCGAGAACCCTGGCGATGGGTGACAGCACCGGGAAGTCACGCGCGTGGACCATTGACTAGCCCTGGACCGCTGGGAACCCTGAAAAATATTTTTAGGACTTAAAGAGGCATCAATTGAAGTACAAATACCATTAGAAATATCAAAGAAAAATTAATTAATTAGTATAAAGAAAAGTGAGAAATCGAAAAACAGACAAAACTCGGTATTACCGAAAAGTCGGAAATGCAACCCGAACAGGAGCATTGTGGTCATTTGATACCCCGAGTTGACTTTTGACCTCAATGTCCATTAAAAATAAGTGGTATTAAATTTTAAAAATGCCATGAAAAATAAAATTCTATGTGTAGAATAATTAAGAGAAACTAAGTGGAAAAATATGGGAATAATTAAAAGTTTAATTATAATATTATTTATTTAAGTTAAGTGGAGCATTAGTGGACAATTAGTGGACTGATTTAAGGCCATTAGTGGCCAAAGAGGGCAGCACTAACATCTTCTTCTTCATTTTTTCATCTTAGCCGAATTCCAATTCTCCTAAATTCTCCCATTGTCCACCATGGCTACACCTTGCATGCAAGCTCCACTCCTAATGATCAAGCCACAATTTCTCCAATTGTTCTTCATTAAAAGTGTTCTACACATCATGGGCAGTAGATAGGCAGCAAGAAATGAAAGTTTTGTGGAGTTTTGAAGAATTTGCAAAGTGGTAAGTTTGTGTTTTTGGTTTATTGCTTCATTAAAGTTAGTAAGAATGTTATGGGTGTTTGATTTATGGAGAGATATTTGAAGTTTGATGTTGAATGGGGAAGTGTACTTTTGGCAGCCATGGAAACACTTTAAAGACAGTTTATTTTTGCTTGTAAATGGTGAATTAAATTGTCACACCCTACGCCTCTGTAAGACATAACATGATCCCGTAGTATACCTAATGAATTACCAACTCCGTCTACTGATAACCCATTAAATACACTACAAGGGATTTTAAAAACCTTTTCTTACTTCTTTTACAGTGGTGAGCACTTTTTACAGGTGTTAAAAACCTTTTTGATCTGAAGTGATAGAACTAGCACATTTAAATTATTTGGAATTTCTGTAAAAATTTTGGCAGAGTGCCATCTGTATTTTGGATAAAACAGTTCTTCAGAAAACCTGTAAAAAAAAGCACTTCAATATTTTTCCAAATATCAATTCCAACAAAATTCAACACAATATTTTTCTCAACTCAATCCACAATAATTTTTCAGTATTTTCAAAGGATGAGATAAAAGAAATATAATACAAATTTTACAAGTCAAAATAACTCATAATTTACTTTACAACTTCAATGTACAATTTTAATTTACAACTGCTCAAATAATTTACATACATATTATTACATGCATACATCAAAACCTATGTACATGGGTATACCTATGATATACCTGGAGCTGATCTGAATATGTCTTCAAAGAAACTTAATCACTGCTCTATGCTCTTCTTACCTGCGACAGCATACAAAGCTATCGCTGAGTGGTGAACTCAGTGGTGCACAACTAGAATTTAAAACATAGTACAATATACATTGACAAAATTTACAGTAAATAATTTGAAAATCTGAATACTCATCAAATTTCACAACTCAAAATATTCATTGCCAATAATGTAAATCATTTGTATAAATGACTTTGATCACAAAATTCAATTTATCAAATCATAACTATCCATTTAAATAATTCTAACGAAATCAATTATACATAAACCATAATTGAAATCAAAATTCCTTACCATTCAAAAGCCATTCTGTATCTCAAAAATCATTATGTATTTCAAAAATCATACTGTATCTCAAAAATCGTACTGTATCTCAAAACTCATTCTTTATCTCAAAAATCATTCTTTATCTCACTAACCATGCAAGACTAATCCGAAAGGGCCATATTCGATGTGATTCTAACTCCCTATGGTCAGGGAGGTCGAATTAGATTCTAACTCCCTATGGTCGGGGAGGTCGAATCATCGTGCACAGTACCATCACAATAATGAATCTTCCGCAAGGGCCATAACGATAAAATAAACTTAGATCTAACCTCAAATCAGAGGAAAATCTAAGCCTGTGCACGTACCATGGTAATCAAAACACAACTAACTCCATTGTCTTCTCAACAAATGAGAGAGACGGGTAATAACCTAGTCAAGCATCTATAGTGAGATATAAAATAATATCACAACCCATTTAGTGAGCATAAATCACAATACAATTCGATTCAAAGTCAATTTCAATATACAATAAAGTTTTATGCTCATCACAATTCAAATCATACAATTGCATTTTTCCATGAAAATTGCCATCACAATTCAAAACATGTTCTATCACAATTTTCTAAAACATAATTTATTCAATCCATAACAATGCTTAATACTTGTGGAAATACCATTTCACAAAGCTAAATTCATACCTACTATAACAATTTCAATAATCATTGAATTAAATCCAATGCTTGTTAAACATAATACATAAGAAAAATATGTCATTTAATCATATGAAATATTCAAAACAAAATCAGTTAAAAACTAGTTGTGCACAAACCTCTGATGACTGTCTCCTGGTCTGGACTCAGTGTTTCCTTCCCTTTCCCTGAGTCTTTACTAACTGAGAAACACAATTTAAAGTGTTTCAGTACTAAATTAAATTGTCTCTATCGATAATGCTTGTTAAGTGGTTCACTGAAATCTATTATTTGCTTAATCACCTAATATACCGACCCTCAATATTTTCTAGGTAAATTAGGTTTTGGTGTCCTTAATATGTCACATTCGATGATGTTTTAGGATTGGTACGTGTTACCAAACTCGATTCTATGTATATTGCGTTTTCTTGCATTTCATTGCAAATTGCTGGATTTCGGGATACTAGTTTGACCTAGCCGGACGGCCTAGTTCCCTCGGTTTTCGGGTTTTGGTCAAAACTACAAACTTGTAGATCTATGTCTTATTGCACACGGGGCAAAATTTCAGGTCAATCCGAGTTAAGTAGGCCAAGTTATGGTCATTATACTATTGCTGGTCAAATGGCATCAAATTAGGTCAATTTTAGGTCAATTTGGTCAACTTTGGTTCGGCCAGTTTTTGGACCCGAACTTGTGCAAGCTTTTTGACTTGCTTCTGGTCATTTCTGGGTTTTGGTGTCTTCATAAGACTTGTAGGTATGGGTCTTAACTATTCATGGTTAAAAGTTCAGGTCAATTGGACCTTTTTTGAGTGAGTTATGGCCTAAACACTCACTGCTGCCCAATTGGTCATTTTTCAGGTCCTAATTGTACCTAATCCGAATTGGTCATTTTCTTAGGTCACCTTGCAAGCAGAATTTTGGTATGCTTTCTCAATGAAAGTTGGCACATTTTGTGCCTAGTTCCACCTCCAATTGGTCTCATACCAATTGAGGTTACACATTTAAACTTATTGGCTAAAATGTACACTGCCCTTGGTTACTTTGCTTAACACACATCAATTACACACATTTACCTTGCAATATGTTTACTTCCCTACCAAATCTGTTTTGGTACATTACGAAAACTATATATTACTTTACATTAACATCACTCTGAGCAGATTACAATTATCGTCAACATACCAAATATAACTCTAATTCCCAAAGTTCAAATACCATTACACATACACATAAACATCACTAGTTTTTACATACACTTTACACAACAATTTCATACACATATCCTTCAATCCTTAATGCCACAATTCTGCCCATATCTTCATGAACACATACACTTATCCAAGAGTTTCAAGGCTGCCGAAATTGTCCTTCAACACCAAAGTGTCCTACAATTCATTAAATCCCATTCCAAGTGCAAAATTCACCATATACATGTGAAGTAATTCACTAGGTTATTAAATCATCATGATCAACATTATTTCTCATCAAATATATGCACAATTATTTCATCAATTACATGAATCCATGGCTGTCCAAAATGAACACAACAATAACTCTTCAAACTCAAAAATTTTCTTCACAAATCCAACACCCATAACATGCACACAAAACTTAACAAAGCTATCTTCAAAAATACTAACTTACCTTATGGTTGAAACTTGCCAAACCTTGATTAAACTTCTTAAAATTGGTATCAAACTCTTCCTTGTGATGTGTAGACAATTTTTCATGAAGCTACTTAAGGGATTGGAGTTGAAATGAGAGAGTGGACCAAGCTTGCATGAACACGCCAATTGAGGTTTCTCCTCCCCTTCAATTCGGCTAGGTTTAGTACAATGAAGAATATGAAGTTTCTGCCTTGGATAATGGATGTACACCTGCCCCACTTAGTATATATTAATCCATTAATGGTCCACTAACTCCAAATAATCATATAATAAGCTAATTGTTCATTTATTCCACATTAACCCATGATTTTAGCTATTTACTTTAGGTACCACCAAATTATTTTTTCATTTTATTTTCTAAGTGTAATATTATTTATTTTTAATGGACATTTAGGTCAAAAGACAATTCGGGATGTCAAATGACCATAATGCCCCTGTTAGGGTTACATTCCCGATTTTTCGGTAACACCGGGTTTTGTCTATTTTTCGATTTCTCACTTTTCTTTGTACTAATTATTTAATTTTTCTTTGATCTTTCTAATGAGATTTATTCTTCAATAAGGGTCTATTTAAGTCCTAAAAATGTTTTCCAGGGTTCCCCGCAGTCCAGGGCTAGTCAACGGTCCACGCCGTGACTTCCCAGTGCGGTCACCCATCGCTAGGATTCCCGGCTCGCTTAACTTGGCTACATTTCTTTGCTATTATTTTTCATTTATTTTTCTTGTATTTTCTTTTCTTGTATTTCATTATTTTATGTCTCCCCACTCATTTTGAAGCGTAGTTCTAGGCATCCTAGCTGTCCGGACAACACTGGTCACCGGAGCAGCAGAACGCACTACCGAACTTAGGGGTGTTACATAAATGATTGATTAAATATATATTGTGTAGGAAATTGTTTGGGTGATGTATACTTAGCATATGTGGATGTGTATTTGAAATTTGAAGCTTGGAAATTTATGGAATGTAAATGTATGAATTGGCAGCTTGCATTGTGAACCAAAAAAAAGTTTTATTTCATGGGTTGGTTTATGAAATTACATGGTTGAATTATGGTGCTTGCTATGGCAGATTGTATATGTGTACAAGGGTTTGAGTTTAGGCATGTAAATGAGCTTGTTATGTAGTTAAATTGTGTGTAACTTGGACTTGGTAAATTCTGCACTTTATGGTGTATGTTGAATGTGATTGTAAGCTGCCAAAATGATCAACAATATGTGGTAAAATATGTTTAGGTTATGGTACAAACCAGATTGGGTAAGAATGTGTGAATTGGTAAATGCTAAAAGTGAGCTTTGATGAGTAATAAAGAAAGTGCAATAGGGCAGTATGCATTTTGGCCTAGAACTTTAAGTGTGTGGCTCCAATTGGTATAAGACCAATTGAAGGTGAAACTAGGCACAAAATGTGCCAACTTTCATGAAGAAAACTTGCCAAAATTCTGCTTGCAAGGTAGCTTGAAAAATGACCAAATCCGGATTAAGTGCAAATAAAGCCTGAAAATTGACCAATTGGGCAGCAGTTAGTATTTAGACCATCACTCACTCAAAACAGGTCCAATTGACCTGAAAGTTTGACCATGAATAGTTAAGACCCACATCTACAAGTCTTATGAAGACACCAAAGCCCAGAAATGACCATAAGCAAGTCAAACATCTTGCACAAGTTCAGGTCCAAAAATTGGCCGAACCAAAATTGACCTAAAATGACCTAAAGTGACCAATTTTGATGCATTTTGACCAGCAATAGTAAAATGATCATAACTTGGTCTACATAACTCAGAATGACTTGAAATTTCGCCCCGCGTGCAATAAGACATAGATCTACAAGTTTTTAGTTTTGACCGAAACCTGAAAACCGAGGGAACTAGGTCGTCCGGCTAGGTTAAACTAGTATCCCGGAATCCAGCAAGTGGCAATAAAACGCAAGATACATAGAAATGAACTTGGTAATATGTACCAACCCTAAAAGACTATCGAATGTGATATATTAGTAACATTAAAACCTAATGTACCTAGAATGCATCGAGGGTCAACATATTAGGTTGACTAAGCAAGTAATAGAATTCAGTGAATTACTTATCAAGCATTATCGTTAGAGACAGTTTAAATGAGTACTGAAACACTTCAAATTGTGTTTCTCAGTTAGCAAAGACTCAGGGAAAGGGAAGGAAACACAGAGTCAAGGCCAGGAGACAGTTATCAGAGGTTTGTGCACAATAATTAATTCTTTTGAATTTTTCAATTGAAATAAATTATGATTATTTGTATGTTATTGTTTTAAATTGTGTTTGTGCACAATAGTTATTTGTTTTGAATTTTTCAATTGAAATAAATTACGATTATTTATATATTATTGTTTTAAATTGTGTTTGTGCACAACAATTATTTCTTTTGAATTTTTCAATTGAAATAAATTATGACTATTTGTATATTATTATTTTCAATTATGGAAATGTGTTTGAATGGATACTTATTGCTTGAAAAGCATTGTAAATAGTTTGAAACTGTGGAAAAATTGATTTATTGTGATTTGTGAAAATTTGAAGTTAATTATGAATTGTGTTGCCACTTTGTGAATGAATTTATGACTTTAGAAATTTATTGGATTCTCACGAACCATTTGAATAAAATGTTTGGAATTGATTTTGTGTTCACACTTAGCATGACAGTATCGTATCATTCCTTCTCCATTTATGGGGTTGTGATCGTTTATTTTCCTTCTCCATTTATGGAGTCGTGATCGTTTATTTTTTTCCCTCTCTGGTTTACCAGTTGAGGTGATCGAATGAGTACTCATTATATAGCTAGCTCCATTCCTCATTGATTTCGATTATTGGGGTTGTGATTGCTTTGTCGTGGTGTACAACGCGGCATTGATCGAAAATTTTGTGTCATGGCTTAAGTTGTGAATGAATTGGCAACACTGTATTCTTAAATTATTCGACTAAATTGTGTTATTATGAGATTTGATATTGTGAAATGGAGTTTAAATCCTTATTGACATTCACTGTTTTTGAATTTAACTACGTTTTGATTACTGAGATTTATTGTGATATTGTGTTAAATTCCTTATGACATTTATTGTCTTGAATTTAACTATGGCTTTACGTATCTATCATTTATATGATTTATGAACTGTGATTTAAAGTTGTATTTGGTTAATGTTGTGCACCACTGAGACATTGTCTCAGCGATAGCTTTCCATTGCTGTCGCAGGTAGACAGACGGACAGGGCAGCAGACTAGGCTGCTAGTACATTCAGCGAGAGAATCATCGGGTATATTGAGTATACCACATATTGCATTTTGTACTGTAATGTATGTTCACTGTATGTATATATTGTTTTTGGTTTTGATCAGTTGTAAATTAAAATTGTACATTGAAGTTGTAAAGTAAATTATGAGTTATTTTGACTTGTAAAAATTGTATTATATTTCTTGTATCTCAGTCTTTGAAAAATTACTGTGGATTTGAGTTGAGAAATATGTTGAAGTTGAGATTTGGAAATATATTAAAGTGCTTTTTACAGGTTTTCTGAAGAACTGTTTTATCCAAAATACAGATGGCACTCTGCCAAAATTTTTACAGAAATTACAAATAATTTAAATGTGTTAGTTCTATCACTTCAGTTCAAAAAGGTTTTTAACACCTGTAAATAGTGCTCACCACTGTAAAATGAAGTAAGAAAAGTTTTAAAATCCCTTGTAGTGTATTTAATGGGTTATCAGTAGACGAAGTTGGTAATTCATTAGGTATACTACGGGATCATGTTATGCCTTACAGAGGGGTAGGGTGTGACAAATTTGGTCTAATGTTCTTCATAACAAATGTTCTACTATGTCTTAGGTTTCCATCGATTCAAGTATAGCCTAAATCAGAGTTTTATAGAGAGAGTTATGGCCATGCAAAGTTTACTATTCATATGATAAATCTGCAATTCTGCAGATTCGGTGATTCAAATTTGCTTAGCAATTTGATTGGGTTAGGTACATAATTTAGTTTTAAGTTCTTCATATGAAATGTTCTACTATGTCTTAGGTTTCCATCGGTACAAGAATCACCTAAATCGGAGTTTTCTAGAGAGAGTTATGGCCATGCAAATTTTACTGTTCATATGGTCAAATTCTACAGGTTCCAGAATTGTGTCTCTAAGTTCAAGCCAAGGTTTAGGCAATTTCTGGGGGTCTCTTCATGAAAATTCTAGCCCTATGTCTTAAGTTTCATTTCCAATTGGTTTCACACCAATTGGAGTTGTGTAGCTCAATTTATGGGCTGTCAAAAAATTTTGCCCTATGTTTAAAATTTTCATTTCTTCAATTATTCCCTCTAACCAACCTCAATTCACATTTAATTCACCCAAAATGACTATAATTTAGCATTGAGACATCAATGGTACTTCCTAGCACAAACTCCATAATTTTCAAACACCAAAGTTTGCAATTTTCCCTAATCCTACCATTTCATTACTTCCATTCATCAACCCAATGTCAATTTAAACTAAATAAACCTCAAACGATTATAATTTAACACTAGACACACCAATTTCACTCTCTAGCACCAAAACCTAATTTTCCCATGAACCCTAATCTCCCATAATTAAATTTATACATATTTCATGCAATTTCTTTGCTCTAATCATGCATATTACTTCAACTAAGCTTGATTTCATTATCATTTTCATTGAAATATATCAAACTCTAATTTTTCTCCAATTTGGCCAAAACCCTAGTTTAGGTTCCATGCATGTTTCCTTTCATTTTCTTATGAAATTTTATCATAATCTAGCTTAATTTAAGGTTTGTATAACAAAATGAGCATTAAAGAACTTACCTCTTGATGACTTCCTTCCAACTCCCCAAATCTTCAATTTTCATCTAATCTCTTGTTTCCCCTTGCTTTTAATCTTTAAATCAAATATTAATTTTATGCTCTCTACCAATTAAATGCAAAACCCATAGAGGAAAAGCAAGGAATTAAGTTTTGAGAATGGGTGTCAATGAAGAAAGAAGGAAGAGGAAGAAAGAAAGAAAGAGAGAGGGAAAGAGAGTTGGTGGTAACTAAATGTAACACCCCTCACTCGACTACAGTGTAGCCGAGCAAAGCGTGCTACATTCGGTGCCGGAGCGCCCTAACTTATCTTACTTTATTTCTTCAAAAATTTTGTTCTCGTTATATTTAATTTCGATTATTTTTCAACGGAGAAACTAATGGAGTTTCCCCTATTTTATTTTCATTTGACGTGTTTTACTATTCACCTGTTTGAAAATTCACCAATATTTTCTAAGTATAATCTCATCCATACATTTCAATTTCATAATCATTTCCATACATTTCCATTCATACTCAATTCATATGTAAACATTCTCAAATTACATAAGCAAAATTTTTAAATTTCCTTAATTTATAAAATTTACAAAATAATTGCAAAATTTCATGATTTACATGATATATAAATTAATTACATATGAAAAAGCTAATTTATTAATTTACATCGCATTCCTATTAATTACCTGTTCATAATATACATTACAATACAATATCTAAGCATTTTATACAAAATATAAAATATGATCTATATGAGCCCTATCTACATGCATTGCTGAAGAGGTGACAAACTTTGATACTCTGCTGATCAAAACTCCCAAAATTCCCAGTCAAACGTCCATTGGGTTCTAGCTTCAGTACCTGCGCGAAGGAAACAATTCCATCGCGCTAAGTATTGCTGCTTAGTGGTGTAATAATATAACAAGGAAATAATATATAAATAAAGATAGAAATAAAACATAATTCAAATAATTAAGATTTAATTATACTTCACATGCGGTTTCCAAAATTTAATATGTTTTATCCTAATTTAGTCTTCGTTGAAAGTGTTTATTTCGCCAATGTACAGTAATAATGTACAAAGAAAAATGATATGAAAATAATAAATTTATGCTTATGTTATTATATAAGTCACATTTGCAATATTTATTTATGTTATAATTTTCTTTGCAAATCGTTTAGCATTTTCTCTATACTTGCTAGGTTGTCTCAGATTATTTCATAATAAGTAAATTTTGATATCTATCCAGTTCATTTCTATTCTTTCTAATAAATAACTACCCTAATTTATTTTAGGTCATCTTACTCATTTATTTTATTTAATTTCTAATATTTTTAATTGCTAATATTCTTAACTTATCTCAATAAATTTCACTGCCCAAGTAACCTATGACAGGCTGACTAAACTGGATAAGGGGTCGTTGGCACTGGACACCACAGTGTCTCGGGCCGTCATACCATGGGACGCAGAACGTCAACCACGTATGCAGTCAGTATGGCTAAAAAGCCATGATAACACATAATCAGGCATAAAAGCCATGAATGTTGGCATAAAGCCATGAATGCGGGCATAAAGCCATGAATACGGGCACAAAGCCATGAATACAGGCATAAAGCCTTTCGCAGTACTGCTAAAACAATACCCTATTGGCATACCAAACTATCCAATTTGACACACATGTCTAGGCAATACAAGGGCACATAATATCATTAAAAATTAATATATTGTGTTTTATGACTTTATTATTTCATAATAAATTTCATAATTTATACATTCATCATACTATTCATACATTTCTTACATCATTCATATTGATCACAATTCACAACAATGGTGTTCATATACCATTGTACTCAAAACATTCTTCCTTTCTCTTATAAATAGAACTAATGTTTCATTTATATTTTCATGTGATTCATTTATTCATTACAATATTTATATGAATTCATAACTCATACAAGGTGTTATTATCTTATTTGTAATGGAAACATAA
The DNA here is from genome assembly GCF_030052815.1 of Hevea brasiliensis. Taxonomy (NCBI): domain Eukaryota; kingdom Viridiplantae; phylum Streptophyta; class Magnoliopsida; order Malpighiales; family Euphorbiaceae; genus Hevea; species Hevea brasiliensis. Next base: position 50,767,762 of record NC_079494.1, read on the forward strand.
ATCCTAATGTAAACCTCATCCTATTTATACTCAACAATTCATCTAGCTTAATTTCATTTCATATTCAAGTGGTATTACTTATGTTTTATTAGACCTATTAGTAAGGGGAATACAAATCTTAATCATATACTCACATAACTTAAATGTTTATTAAGTCATTTAGGTAAATTATTATTTCTATTCCAAGTAATCCATGAATGTTTCATGGATTCCAAATTTCATACCTTAATTTCCTCTACCAATTTAGTTATTATACTTTGTGTCTTTGTATTACTATTCACAATACTATTCACTCAAATTGTTGACTTTTTAATACATAATAAATTTATTGAACCTAAGTTCTCCAAGATACCACATTTTGCATTCAAAATTTGATGGTATTGGTTGCCAATACCATTTCCAAGCTTAATGTTAATTGGGCAGAATTTTCAGTTTTCATGCTTTGTATTTACTGTTCCATTTGTCACTTTTGCAGTGGGAATTTGGAAAAATGTTCAACATGAAAGTTGTTCCTTATTTTTTCTAGTTGAATTTCATTTTTTAAATCACTCCATTTGGAGTTTTGTATCTCAAGTTATAGCCTAAAAACTATGACTGGCCGGATTGGGCAGAACCTAAAATTCTGGGTAAAATTGTTTCTGCTAGATTTGGTAACTCGAGTTTGGTTGGAAATTTGACTAGGTTATGGTCATAATTTGGGTCAGATTTCTTCATGAAAGTTGTTGGTCTATATCTCAACTTGTTTCTGGTAAAATTTCAGGTCAATTGGACCTTGCTACATTGAGTTATGGCTAAATGACCAAATACTGTTCATTTGGTCATTTTGCCTAGGCAGATTGCAGGTCACCCGAATTAGGGCAAACTTTTGGTCAAGTTGGTTTGGTTTTCTGGGCATGGTTTCTTCACCAAAGTTGTGCCATTATGTGTCTAGTTTCACCTCCAATTGGCCTCATACCAATTGGAGTCACACAACCTCAGTTATAGGTCAAACAATACTTGGACTCATAGGTCCAAATTTCCTGCATAAGAGAAGCACTCCCAATTTTTCAATTTCACCCAACTTCCAAACTTCAATTCACATTTATAACACTTCTAATAGTCAATAATCAACCTCAACATCATCAAATTCAAGTCACAATACAAAATTCCATATTTGAGCAAACCCTAAATCAACTTGCAAAAATTTTAAATTCCAAGAGAATTTCTAGCACTAACCTTATTCCTTAGCTTCACTCAACTTCAATTCAACCTTCTAATCAATCAAAAACTTGAAGCTCCTTCTTGGTTCACCTTGGCTGAAATTCCTCTTGCCCCAAACTCAATTTTTTTCTTTTAGTTTTCTTGAGTGCTTTTTACTAATTAGGCTTTAGTTTAGGGTGGGCTATAATTTTTCGAAGAAAAAATTTGGTTGAGACCTAGGGTTTCAAGCTTTGGATTTTGGGTTTTGAATGGAGAATTTTAGAGAAGAAGAGAAGAAGGCAAGTGACGGGAAGAAGAAGGGAAAAAATTCAGATTTTTGTTCAATAATTAACTTATATAATAATTAAATATTTAAAGGCAATATGGTAAATAAGTAGAATGGCAAATTTGAAATTATTTTGAAGTTTATAATCATTATAATTTGACTTTTCAATAATTATTTTCAATTTTCATAATTTCAATTAATTAAATTAATTTAGCTTCATTAAATTAATAATCATTATTTTTGGTCAATATTGGACCCTCAAATTTAATTAACCAAAATTTTCTCTTACCGAGTTGTCGGTTTATCTTTTTTTCTTCTTTCTTTTACTCATTTTTAATTTAATTTTCATCAATATTTATTCCTATTTTATGTCATAATAATTATTTACTTAATTGGACAAGTTGGTCAAAAATCATCTCCGAAGACGAAATGATCAAAATGCCCTCCGTTTGGCTTAACAGACTAAAATTGTCTGTACCGATTGAAAAATTTTTCTAAACCTTTTCTTGGCATTCTAATGTCATAGAAAACTCAATGACTCTTCTCTGGAGCCTCAAAAATTATTTTATGAATTTTCTTCCCGGTCTAGGGCTCCTAGTTGCGAGAACCACAACTTCCCACTAGGTTACCCATCGCTGGGGCACCGGCTCATTTAACTTGGTTGTATTTTAGTTCTAAAATTTTTCCTAAATTTTTCTTATTAATATTTGAGTTATTTATGACTCCTCACTCTAGTCTAATTATTTTTCCAGACGTTCTAGCTGTTCGGACCAACACCGGTCACCGGAACAGTAAAATGTACGTAATTGCTACAGTGAGGGTGTTACAGTTCTTCCCCTCTAATTTAAATTTCGTCCTCGAAATTTACTAGGTGTAGGTATCAGAGATAATTCTTTTACCTTTCTATTGCTCCCTCTGTCTACTTCTTTTATATATATGGTATTATTTAGTTTTTTTCGAATCTATCATTATACATTTAGGCATATCAGAAGGGAAGGATACTTTACCTCAAATTCACATTTGGGGCTTCTTGCTCCTCTCCGGCTTGGTTGACATTTGGAAGTGGTGTTACTATTGTACTTGGTCCTTCCATGACCTTTGGTTGGGTCCATGGTAAATTCCTCTTAGGACAATCTTTCAGATGATGGTTTATGGCCCCACATCTATAACAGGCTCCAGTCAATCCCCTACATTCACCTTTATGCCACTTGTTACAATGGCCACATTTTCTTGCTAGTCCTAGCGCACTCACTACTAGTGTTTCTAGTTGATCTCTTCTGGGTATAGGCCTGGGTCTAGATCTCCTACTTTGATCAGATGTCTGACTTAACTGTTCTCTCGGCCTCTTATTACTAGATTGTCCAAATTTCCTCTTTTGCTGATCACCACTAATCTTTCGTTCCTCTTCATGAACACAGCTAATATATTTCTTTCTAAACTCTATCAAAAAGAATTCCCAAGTTACGTCGGCTGGTGGCACTACCTTGGTTACGACATCCCACCATCGATATGCAGCTTCTTGTAACAACGAAACTGCACACTCCAAACTCTGTTCTGGTGTGCAATGGAGCTGCTGCAGGACTCTTTCAGTCCTTTCTAACCAATACTCAGCCATTGAAGAATCGTCTTCCTTTCTACTATTGAAATCTACAGCTCCATACTTCCTAATTTTACCTAGAGGTGATTTCTGCTGAGGCGGTGGTGGAATAACCCCAGTCATCTGTCGAAAGAATTCAGTCATCTGCTCAAACAAGGCCTATTGGGGTTGTAGAGGCACCTCTTGCAATAGTGGAGCAGGATCTCCCCGATTTCCGATATCACTCTAAGTTGGGATACGGCTTACTACTTCTTCTTCTACTGCTCTTTGCGATTCTGAGTCCATACCTTAACCTAAAATAACCAAGAAAATAAATCAGCATTAGTGTCACCTCGACTCATATGAATGCAATGCATGTCATGCACACAATCTTATTCTATCTATCTATGCCTAGGAACGCCTAAACCGTGCTCTGATACCAATAAATGTAACACCCCTCACTCGACTACAGTGTAGCCGAGCAAAGCGTGCTACATTCGGTGCCGGAGCACCCTAACTTATCTTACTTTATTTCTTCAAAAATTTTGTTCTCATTATATTTAATTTCGATTATTTTTTGACGGAGAAACTAATGGAGTTTCCCTTATTTTATTTTCATTTGACGTGTTTTACTATTCACCTGTTTGAAAATTCACCAATATTTTCTAAGTATAATCTCATCCATACATTTCAATTTCATAATCATTTCCATACTTTTCCATTCATACTCAATTCATATGTAAACATTCTCAAATTACATAAGCAAAATTTTCAAATTTCCTTAATTTACAAAATTTACAAAATAATTGCAAAATTTCATGATTTACATGATATATAAATTAATTACATATGAAAAAGCTAAATTATTAATTTACATCGCATTCCTATTAATTACCTGTTCATAATACACATTACAATACAATATCTAAGCATTTTATACAAAATATAAAATATGATCTATATGAGCCCTATCTACATGCATTGCTGAAGAGGTGACAAACTTTGACACTCTGCTGATCAAAACTCCCAAAATTCCCAGTCAAACGTCCATTGGGTTCTAGCTTCAGTACCTGCGCGAAGGAAACAATTCCATCGCGCTAAGCATTGCTGCTTAGTGGTGCAATAATATAACAAGGAAATAATATACAAATAAAGATAGAAATAAAACATAATTCAAATAATTAAGATTTATTTATACTTCACATGCGGTTTCTAAAATTTAATATGTTTTATCCTAATTTAGTCTTCGTTGAAAGTGTTTATTTCGCCAATGTACAGTAATAATGTACAAAGAAAAATGATATGAAAATAATAAATTTATGCTTATGCTATTATATAAGTCACATTTGCAATATTTATTTATGTTATAATTTTCTTTGCTAATCTTTTAGCATTTTCTCTATACTTGCTAGGTTGTCTCAGATTATTTCATAATAAGTAAATTTTGATATCTGTCCAGTTCATTTCTATTCTTTCTAATAAATAACTATCCTAATTTATTTTAGGTTATCTTACTCATTTATTTTATTTAATTTCTAATATTTTTAATTGCTAATATTCTTAACTTATCTCAATAAATTTCACTGCCCAAGTAACCTATGACATGCTGACTAAACTGGATAAGGGGTCTTGGCACTGGACACCATGGTGTCTCGGGCCGTCATACCATGGGACGCAGAATGTCAACCATGTATGCAGTCAGTATGGCTAAAAAGCCATGATAACACATAATCAGGCATAAAAGCCATGAATGTTGGCATAAAGCCATGAATGCGGGCATAAAGCCATGAATACAGGCATAAAGCCTTTCGCAATACTGCTAAAACAATACCCTATTGGCATGCCAAACTATCCAATCTGACACACATGTCTAGGCAATACAAGGGCACATAATATCATTAAATATTAATATATTGTATTTTATGACTTTATTATTTCATAATAAATTTCATAATTTATACATTCATCATACTATTCATACATTTCTTACATCATTCATATTGATCACAATTCACAACAATGGTGTTCATATACCATTGTACTCAAAACATTCTTCCTTTCTCTTATAAATAGAACTAATGTTTCATTTATATTTTCATGTGATTCATTTATTCATTACAATATTTATATGAATTCATAACTCATACAAGGTGTTATTATCTTATTTGTAATGGAAACATAAATCCTAATGTAAACCTCATCCTATTTATACTCAATAATCCATCTAGTTTAATTTCATTTCATATTCAAGTGGTATTACTTATGTTTTATTAGACCTACTAGTAAGGGGAATACAAATCTTAATCATATACTCACATAACTTAAATGTTTATTAAGTCATTTAGGTAAATTATTATTTCTATTCCAAGTAATTCATGAATGTTTCATGGATTCCAAATTTCATACCTTAATTTCCTCTACCAATTTAGTTATTATACTTTGTGTCTTTGTATTACTATTCATAATACTATTCACTCAAATTATTGAATTTTTAATACATAATAAATTTATTGAACCTAAGTTCTCCAAGATACCACATTTTGCATTCAAAATTTGATGGTATTGGTTGCCAATACCATTTCCAAGCTTAATGTTAATTGGGCAGAATTTTCAGTTTTCATGCTTTGTATTTACTGTTTCATTTGTCACTTTTGCGGTGGGAATTTGGAAAAATGTTCAACATAAAAGTTGTTCCTTATTTTGTCTAATTGAATTTTATTTTTTGAATCACTCTATTTGGAGTTTTGTATCTCAAGTTATGGCCTAAAAACCATGACTGGCCGGATTGGGCAGAACCCAAAATTCTGGGTAAAATTGTTTCTGCCAGATTTGGTAAGTCGAGTTTGGTTGGAAATATGACTAGGTTATGTTCATAATTTGGGTCAGGTTTCTTCATGAAAGTTGTTGGTCTATATCTCAACTTGTTTCTGGTAAAATGTCAGGTCAATTGGACCTTGCTACATTGAGTTATGGCCAAATGACCAAATACTGTTCATTTAGTCATTTTGCCCAGGTAGATTGCAGGTCACCCGAATTAGGGCAAACTTTTGGTCAAGTTGGTTTGGTTTTCTGGGCATGGTTTCTTCACCAAAGTTGTGCCATTATGTGTCTAGTTTCACCTCCAATTGGCGTCATACCAATTGGAGTCACACAACCTCAGTTATAGGTCAAACAATACCCTGGACTCATAGGTCCAAATTTCCTGCATAAGAGAAGCACTCCCAATTTTTCAATTTCACCCAACTTCCAAACTTCAATTCACATTTATAACACTTCTAATAGTCAATAATCAACCACAACATCATCAAATTCAAGTCATAACACAAAATTCCATATTTGAGCAAACCCTAAATCAACTTGCAAAAATTTTAAATTCCAAGAGAATTTCTAGCACTAACCTTATTCCTTAGCTTCACTCAACTTCAATTCAACCTTCTAATCAATCAAAAATTTGAAGCTCCTTCTTGGTCCACCTTGGCTGAAATTCCTCTTGGCCCAAACTCAATTTTTTCTTTTGGTTTTCTTGAGTGCTTTCTACTAATTAGGCTTTAGTTTAGGGTGGGCTATAATTTTTCCAAGAAAAAATTTGGTTGAGACTTAGGGTTTCAAGCTTTTGATTTTGGGTTTTTAATGGAGAATTTTAGAGAAAAAGAGAAGAAGGCAAGTGACGGGAAGAAGAAGGGAAAAAATGCAGATTTTTGTTCAATAATTAACCTATATAATAATTAAATATTTAATGGCAATATGGTTAATAAGTAGAATGGCAAATTTGAAATTATTTTGAAGTTTATAATCATTATAATTTGACTTTTCAATAATTATTTTTAATTTTCATAATTTCAATTAATTAAATTAATTTAGCTTCATTAAATTAATAATCATCATTTTTGGTCAATATTGGACCCTCAAATTTAATTGACCAAATTTTGCTCTTACCGAGTTGTCGGTTTATCTTTCTTTCTTCTTTCTTTTACTCATTTTTAATTTAATTTTCATCAATATTTATTCCTATTTTATGTCATAATAATTATTTACTTAATTGGACAAGTTGGTCAAAAATCATCTCCGAAGACGAAATGATCAAAATGCCCTCCGTTTGGCTTAACAGACTAAAATTGTCTGTACCGATTGAAAAATTTTTCTAAACCTTTTCTTGGCATTCTAATGTCATAGAAAACTCAATGACTCTTCTCTGGAGCCTCAAAAATTATTTTATGAATTTTCTCCCGGGTCTAGGGCTCCTAGTTGCGAGAACCGCAACTTCCCACTGGGTTACCCATCGCTAGGGCACCGGCTAATTTAACTTGGTTGTATTTTAGTTCTAAAATTTTTCCTAAATTTTTTTTACTAATATTTGAGTTATTTATGACTCCTCACTCTAGTCTAATTATTTTTCCAGACGTTCTAGCTGTCCGGACCGACACCGGTCACCGGAACAGTAAAATGTACGTAATTGCTACAGTGAGGGTGTTACACTAAATGGGAAAGAAAGGAAGGGTTTTGTTTTCTTTTATACTTATTTATTCCTTTTTAATTCATTTAGTGAGTTGTCCAAAGCCCATTGGTCCCTTAAATTTTAATTAGGTCAAAAAATAAAATTTAAATTCTAGATTTTTGGCTTTTTTATTTTCTTTTCACTTTTACTCTAATTTTTCCCTCAATATTTCTTCATAATTCAATATTTTATTTTTATTTAATTTAATTTACATTTGGTCAAAAGTCAACTCTTGAAGTGAATTGACCAAAAAGCCCCTCATCGGGTCATAATCCTTCTTTTTTTTTTTTGATACCCGTTAAATCCTTAGGTCTTTAGTTCACTTGAATTTTTATTGTGTCTATCTCAATTAATTTTTTATTTATTTTTGGTCCTCAAGGTGCCTTTGAATAGTACTAGTCACGGACTAAAAATGGTACTATTCATAACTCGGAGGTTCAATGTGTTATAGAACTCGAGGCAGAGGAGATGGTTAGAACTGATTAAAGATTATGATTACTTAATTGACTATCAGCCAGGGAAAGTAAATGTGGCGGCTGACACCTTAAGTCGCAAGATTATGTCAAGTCTCAGAGTTTCTCCTTTGTCCATGGCACATGTGTTGAAAGCACAGCATGCCAGTTTGGAGATTGATGATGAGGGACAAACAGTAGTTGCATGGCATGTACAGCTAGTGCTGATTGATCAGATCAAAATGGCTGCTCAGAATGATGAAAAACGTCAAAAGCTGTTGAAAGAAGTCTAGCAAGGCAAGAAACCTGAATTTTCTGTGAGAGATGATAGTTTACTATTACATCAGGGCAGAATGTGTGTTCCTAATGATGTTGACTTGAGACAGATCATTATGAAGGAAGCACATGAGTCTCCTTTTGCTATGCACCCCGGTGGAACTAAAATGTACAGAGGGCTGAAAGAGCATTACTGGTAGATGGGTATGAAAAGGGATGTAGCTGATTTTGTCTCCAAATGCCTAACTTGTCAGGAAGTGAAGGCAGAACATCAAGTACCAGTAGGTTTGTTACATCCATTGCCAGTACCAGAGTGGAAATGGGAACGAATAACTATGGATTTTGTGAAGGGAATTTCGAGGACACAGAATAGTCATGATGTAGTATAGGTTACAGTTGATAGACTAACCAAGTCTGCTCACTTTTTGCCAGTCCAGATGGACTATAGCTTGGAGAGATTGGCTAGGTTGTACATAAATGAGATTGTAAGGCTGCATGGAGTGCTAGTATCGATTGTATCTGACAGAGATCCTAGATTCACTTATAGATTCTGGGGTAGTCTTCAGAGAGCCCTAGGAACTAGATTGAACTTCAACACGGCATTCCACCCACAGATAAATGGCCAGTCTGAGAGGGTAATTCAGATATTGGAGGATATGCTACGGGCTTGTGTGATCGAGTTTGAAGGTAATTGGGATATACATTTGCCTTTGATTGAGTTTACTTATAACAACAGCTACCAATTAATTATTGGGATGCCTCTATATGAAGCTTTGTATGGCTGGATGTCACACCCTACCCCTCTGTAAGTATACCTAATGAATTATCAAACTTCGTCTACTGATAACCCATTAAATACACTACAAGGAATTTTAAACATTTTCTTACTTCTTTACAAAGTGGTTAGCACTATTTACAGGTGTTAAAAAAAATTTTTTAACTGAAATGAAACCAGATAGCACATTTGAAGTATTAATAATTTCTGTAAAAATTTTGGCAGAGTGCCATCTGTATTTTGAATAAAACAGTTCTTCAAAAACCTATAAAAAACACTTCCAATATTTTTCTCAATCCCAAACTCCAATATCCAATCAACACAATAAGTTTCTCAACATTTGTCAACTCAAATCCATAATAATTTTCTAGTGTTTTCAAAACTGAGATAAAAGAAATATACATCACAATATTTTTATAAGCTAAGATAATTTAAAATTTTAATGTACAATTTTAAGTTACAACTGCTCAAAACCAAGAACAATATATACATACAGTGAACATACATTACAATACAAAATACAAAATATGGTATACTCAATATACCCGATGATCTCTCAGTGTAGTACTAGCAGCCTAGTCTATTGCCCTATCAGTCTGTCTACCTACGACAGCAATGAAAAGCTATCGCTGAGCCAATGTCTCAGTGGTGCACAACATTAACAAAATACAACTTTAAATCATAAATCATAAGTCACATAAATAGTGGATACTTAAAACCATAGTTAAATTCAAAAGACAGTGAATGTTAATAAGAATTTAAAACTCTATTTCACAATATCACAATGAATATCAATAAATCACACACACAGCTTAGTCATGTTCCAAAGTCCAATTCATCCCAAAAGCCGATGGTTAATGAGAAATAACATAGCTAGCTAGCAATAATATGAGTACTCATTATATTCGTCCTCAACAGGCACACACCTCAACACTTCAGCTAGAGAGGGAATTCAAAGTCAATTCATTCCACTAGACAAGCTAGCGAGGAATTCAATCAATATACATGATAGCTGTGGTTTTAAACCATTTATAATGTTTTTCAAGCAATAAGTATCCATCAAATATCATTAAGAAAATTTTTCACAATTAAAACAATAATAGATAATTTGTCATAATTCATTTCAATTGAAAATTCAAAAGAAGTAACTGTTGTGCACAAACCTCTGATAAATGTCTCTTGGCTCTGACTCAGTGTTTTCTTCCCCTTCCCTGAGTCTTTGCTAACTGAAACACACAATTTGAAGTGTTTCAGTACTCATTTAAAATGTCTCTAACAATAAGGCTTAATAATTAATTTATTGAATTCTATTATTTTCCTTAGTCAATCTAAAATGTTGACCCTCGATGCACTCTAAGTGGATTAGGTTTAATGTTACCAATATATCACATTTTATAGCCCTTTAGTGTTGGTATATGTTACCAATTTCATTTCCAAGTATATTGCATTTTATTGCAATTTGTTGGATTTTGGTATGCTAATTTGACCTAACCGGATGACCTAGTTCCCTCAGTTTTCGGGTTTCGGTCCAAACTATAAACTTGTAGGTCTATGTCTTATTGCACGCGGGGCAAAATTTCAGGTCATTCTGAGTTGTGTAGACCAAGTTATGGTCAATCTACCTGTAACACCCTCCCTGTAGCAACTCCGTACATTCTACTATTCCGGTGACCAGTGTTAGTCCAGACAGTTAGAACATCCGGACAAATATTTAAACTAAAGTGAGGAACCATAATTAACTCAAATATTAATAGGAAAAATTTAGAAATAAAATACAACCAAGTTAAATGAACCGGTGCCCTAGCGATGGGTAACCTAGTGGGAAGTTGCGGTTCTCGCAACTAGGAGCCCTAGACAATGGGGAAAATTCATAAAATAATTTTTGGGACTCCAGAGAAGGGTCATTGAGGTTCCTATAGCATCAGAATGCCAAGAAAATGTTTAAAAAGTTTTTTCAATCGGTACAGACAATTTTAGTCTGTTAAGCCAAACGGAGGGCATTTTGGTCATTTCGTCTTCAGAGATGATTTTTGGCCGACTTGTCCAATTAAGTAAATAATTATTATGACACAAAATATGAATAAACATTGTTAAAAATTGAATTGAAATTGAGTAGAAAAGAAAAAAAAATGGAATAAATGGGAATTTTGACATCATTATGATGTCATTAAAACCCCAATGGCCAATCATATTGTGACACCTATCTATAAACCTAATTAAAAGAGTGAAATGGGAAGAAAAATTAACCAAATTTTCTGTCTTCCCTTATCTCCAACTAGCGGAAACCATTCCCAAACCCTTTCCACCATTAAAGCTCCCTTAAGCTTCATTTCCCACTTCAATTCACCTCAAAACCTTATCCTCCCTTCACTAAAAATTATACCCACACCAAGGAGACCACTTCAATTCACCTCAAAACCTTATCCTCCCTTCACTAAAAATTATACCCACACCAAGGAGACGTGTTTGAAAGCCATGAAAGAGTAAGAAAGTAAAGAAAAATTAAAGTCTTGGTTGGCTTGGATTTGAGCTACAAGAGGTTAGTGCTTATTTATGCATATTTCTCTCTTTATTCCATGTTAGGGACTTAAAATGAGTATGAAATTGTAAGTCAAATGAAATAAAACTTATGTATATGTACACCATGGAATTTGTCAGCCCTAAGGAAGGGATAATGTTGATGGTTTTGATGGATTTAAAATGGCTTAGAAATGGTGTTGATGTGTAGACATAAATTTGAAATGGATTAGTATGCCTAATGGACATGTGTTGTGTGAACCTTAAATTTGAGCTAGGGTTTGGACACAAAAACTTGGATCTTGTTCATGTGTTGGTGAATGAAAGTTTAAATGGTCAATTAGTGACCATTTGGCTATGTATGATGGAAAATTGAAGTGAGTTGTAGCTTGGGAATTGAGTTTGGCTAAGCTGCCTTGTGTGACCTTTAGGTCTGGATGTGAGTCCAGCCTGTTTCGGTAGCTATAACTTGGGTTTTGTAAGTTAAATTGGTGCAAAGCCAATTGGAAATGAAACTAGACACATAATTGCACAACTTTGGTGAAGAAACCATATCCAGAAAACCAAACCAAGTTTACCAAAAGCTTGCCCTAATTTAGGTGACCTGCATTCTGCCTGAGCAAAATGACTAAATGAACAGTATTTGGTCATTTGGGCATAACTCAGTGTAGAAAGGTCCAATTGACCTGAAATTTTACTAGCAGTAAGCTGAGATATAAACCACTAACTTTCATGAAGAAACCTAACCCAAATTATGACTAGAACATATTCAAAAAGTGAGTTGCAATCACTATTCCTAACACTGTAGATTTGGTAAGTTCATAATGTCACACCCTACCCCTCTGTAAGGCATAACATGATCCCGTAGTATACCTAATGAATTACCAACTCTGTCTACTGATAACCCATTAAATACACTACAAGGGATTTTAAAAACTTTTCTTACTTCTTTTACAGTGGTGAGCACTATTTACAGGTGTGAAAGACTTTGGTGAACTGAAGTGAAACAACTAACTCATTTGATTTATTTGGAATATTCAGAAATTTTTGGCAAGGTGCCATTTGTATTTTGGACAAAACAGCTTCTTGTAAAACTCAGAAAAGCACTTCAAATCCAGTGATTTTAAAAGACTAAGATACAAAATTATAAAACAATTTTTACAAGCCAAATAACTCATAATTATTTTACAACTTTATCAGTACAACTTAAATTTACAAATCTCAAAACCAAGAACAAAATATACATACAAAGTGAATATACATTACAAGACAAAATGCCACATATGGTATACTCACTATACCCAAAATCTCTCATTGGCGGTACTAGCACCTAGTCTCACGCCTGCCTATCTCTCTACCGCGATAAAGAATAAAGCTATCACGAGACAATGTCTCAAGGTGCACAACATTAACCAAATACAATTTTAAATCACAATTCATAAATCATATTATTAGTGGATACTTAAAACCATAGTTGATTTCAAGACAATGAATGTCATAAGGAATTTAAACTCCAATTCACAAATTATCAAAATTCATAATAACACAATTTAGTCAAATAGCTTAAGAATACCAGATTGCCAATTCATACACAATTTGATCAAATTATGAATAACACGCTTTTTCCAATCAATGACACAATTTGATCAAATAACTGAATAATACCGCTTTTGCAAATCAATAACACAATTCGATCAAATAATCAAGAATACAAGTGTTGCCAATCAATATCACAATTTAAGTCATGACACAATTTTTCCATATATGCCGTGTTGTACACCACGACAAGACATACTCACCCCAATAATCGAAATCAATGAGGGAGGAAGCTAGCTATATAATGAGAACTCATCCACACTCACCTCAGACTGGTAAGTCAAGGAGGGAGGAACATAATCATACTCACCCCAGACTGATAAGTCAAAGAGGGAGGAATAATCACACTCACCCCATTAATGGAGGAGGAACATAGTATCAGTGTCATGCCAATTGTGAGTCAAAACAATTCCAAACATTTTATTCGAATGATCCGTAAGAATCCAATAAATTTCCAAAGTTATAATTTCATTCACAAAATGGCAACACAATTCGTAATTCACTTCAATTTCCACAAAAACCATTTACAGTGCTTTTCAATCAATAAGTATCCATCAATATCATTCAAATAATTTTTCACAGTTTCAAACCATTCACCATGTTTTTCAATCAATAAGTGTTCATCAAACACATTTCCACAATTTAAAACAATAATATATAAATAGTCAATATTTATTTCAATTGAAAAATTCAAGAGAAATAGTTGTTGTGCACAAACACAATTTAAAACAATAACATATAATTAATCATATGAAATATTATTCAGAACAAAATCAGTTGAAAACAAGTTGTGCACAAACACAATTTAAAACAATAATATACAAATATTCAATATTTATTTCAATTGAAAAATTCAAAAGCAATAGCCGTTGTGCACAAACCTCTGATGACTGTCTCCCTGGTCTGGACTCAGTGTTTCCTTCTCTTTTCCTGAGTCTTTAGTAACTGAGAAACACAATTTGAAGTGTTTCAGTACCAAATTAAACTGTCTCTATCGATGGTGTTTGGTAAATAATGCACTGAACTCAATTATTCACTTAATCACCTAATATACCGACCCTCGTTGCGTTTTAGGTAAATTAGGTTTTAGTGTCGTTAATATGTCACATTCGATAGGGTTTTAGGTTTGGTACGTTTTACCAAAGTCATTTCCTTGTTTAGTGCATTTTAATGCAAATTGCTGGATTCCGGGACACTGGTTTGACCTAGCCGGACGATCTAGTTCCCTCGGTTTTCGGGTCTCGGTCGAAACTACAAACTTGTAGATCTATGTCTTATGGACCGCGGTGCAAAATTTTAGGTCAATCCGAGTTAAGTAGACCGAGTTATGGTCATTACACTATTGCTGGTCAAATGGTACTAATTTAGGTCAATTTTAGGTCAATTTGGTCAACTCTGGTTCGGCCAGTTTTTGGATCCGAACTTGTGCAAGTTGTTTGACTTGCTTATGGTCATTTCTGGGCTTTGGTGTCTTCATACGACTTGTAGGTATGGGTCTTAACTATTCTTGGTTAAAATTTCAGGTCAATTGGACCTGGTTTGAGTGAGTTATGGCCTAAACACTCACTGCTGCCCAATTGGTCTTTTTTCAGGTTCTAATTGCACCTAATCCGAATTGGTCATTTTCTTAGGTCACCTTGCAAGCAGAATTTTGGTATGGTTTCTCAATGAAAGTTGGCACATTTTGTGCCTAGTTTCACCTCAAATTGGTCTCATACCAATTGAGGTTACACATTTAAGGTTATAGGCTAAAATGTACACTGCCCTCACTATGCCTTTCACACCCCACTTCAAACACACATTTAACTTGCAAAGTTTACTTCCATACCCTATCAATCTGTTTTGGTACATTACCAAAAGCATTATCTACTTTACATTAACATTATTTTGGGCAGATTACCATTACCCTCAACACACCAAATATCATTCACAATTACAATTTCTAATTACCATTACAAATACACCTAACCATTACAAATTTTACATACACTTTACAATGTTAATTTACATACATATCATCAATCCTTCTAGGTCAATATTCTGCCCACACTTCCTTCAATATATACCATTACTCAAGTGTCCACAAGCTGCCACAAACCATTCTTCAACATCACATTGCCGTCCCATATACCAATTCCCATCAAAGTGCATAATTCACCATATAAACATGAAATAATTCACTAAGTTACTCAATCACCATGATTAACATTATTTCTCATCAATTATATGCACAAATACCTCCTCAAAAACGTGACTCATGGCTGTCCAAAATGACAACAATAATAACCCTTCAAACTCAAAATTTTCCTTCACCAAACTAACACCCATAGCATGAACATAAACTTTAACAAAGAAATTCTCAAAAATGCAAACTTACCTTTGATTGTAACTTGCTAAACCTTCACCAAACTTCTCAAATTTGGTGTCAATATCTTCCTTGTGATGTGTAGACAAAGTTTAATGAAGAACACTAAGAGGTTGGAGTTGAAAATGGAGGATGGATCAAGCTTGCATGCAAAACGCCAATGGTGGTTTCAAGGGTTCTTCAATTCGGCCATTTTGAGAGCACTTGAGGAAGATGGGAATTCAGATGGTTAGTGGACCACATCAGCCATATTTCATGTTTAACTAATCCTATAGTGGTCCACTAACTAAAATTAAATCATATTATAAGTTAACTTTCACTTATTCAACATTTAACCCATGATTTTTGCTATTTAATTTAGGTACCACTAAACTAATTTTTCGTTTTATTTTCTAAGTGTAATACTATTTATTTTTAATGGACATTTAGGTCAAAAGACAATTCGGGATGTCAAATGACCATAATGCCCCTGTTCGGGTGGCATTCCCGATTTTTCGGTAACACCGTATTTTGTCTGTTTTTCGATTTCTCACTTTTCTTTGTACTAATTATTTAATTTCTCTTTGATCTTTCTAATGATATTTATTCTCCAATAAGGTTCTATTTATGTCCTAAAAATGTTTTCCAGGGTTTCCCGCAGTCCAGGGCTAGTCAACGGTCCACGCCGTGACTTCCCGGTGTGGTCACCCATCGCTAGGTTTCCCGGCTCACTTATTCGGTTACATTTCTTTGCTATGATTTTTCCTTTGTTTTTCTTGTATTTTCTTTTCTTGTATTTCATTATTTATGTCTCCTCTCTCATATTGAAGTACGGTTCTAGGCATCCTAGCTGTCCAGACAGCACTGGTCACCGGAACAGCAGAACGCACTACCAAACTTAGGGGTGTTACACATAAATTCTGGAAAAATTTCAATCCGGCCAGTTGTGGTTTTTGGGCCATAACTTAAGCAAAAAAACTCCAAATGGAGTAATTCAAAAAAGGAAATTCAACTAGACAAAATAAGGAACAACTTTCATGTTGATCATTTTGCCAAATTCCTACTGCAAAAATGACTAATGGAACAGTAAAAACAAAGCATGAAAATTAAAAATTCTGCCCAATTAACATTAAGCTTAAAAATGGTATTGGCAACCAATACCAATAAATTTTAAATACAAAATGTGGTATGTTGGGAGTATTAAAACCAATGCACCTATTGTCTATGCAAAAGTCAACATTTTAGTTGACTAATGAAATGAATAGTAACATTCAAACTTGAAATTCAAAAATTGTAAAATTTAAAAGTGTAATATACCCTAGTATACCTAACAAGATTGGTTTGGATAGCTTGGCATGCCAATAAGGTTCAGTTAGCAGTACTGCAAATGGCATTATGCCATTATGTGATTTTATGGCTTTTAGCCATTCTGACATTGTGTTGGTACTTGGCCTTGTGCCTAATATTTATTACAGCTCATTAGCTGTTCTGTTGCACACCAGGAGATACATATGTGACCGATGGTGTGACGACTCGAGGTACTTGATACCCAGTGCCAGTTTACCCATTTATCCAGTCCAGTCATCCAATATAGGTTACTTGGGCAACTAAAAATGGAAGTGGATAAATTTAATGAAATTATGAAAATAACAAATACAAAATAAATAAGATTACCAATAATAATCGAAAAATTGTTTACATAAGACATCAGAACATGCACTGCATATTTATTTTTTATTATTTCTTTTTATTTTATTATTGGCACCACTAAGCATTATTGCTTAGTGCGTTGCTTTTTGCCACGCGTAGGTTCTAGAGAGACCGACTGAGGGCCCACTAGACCACAGACTAGGTGAGACCATCTGCAGCTCTGCATAGTATCTGTGTCACCCCACCGTCTTCAGTGCATTGGTAGGACACTAGGTTTCATTTTGGTATTATGTAATCAAACTTTTATTTTTTTTTTAATGTATAATTAAGACTTATGTAACGTATTTTGATATTAAGGTAAATAGTGGAAATTGTGTTTATGAATGGAACATTGAGTATTTATTTATGACTTGTATATGGATATTATGTGAAATGAATGAATGAGAAATGGAAATATTGTTGAAAAATATTGAGACATTGTTAATGAAATGAAGTTTGGGATTGATAGAAAATTTTGGAAGTGCTTTTCACAGGTTCCGAAGAACTGTTTTATCCATTTTTAGCCGGCACTCTACCGAATTTTCTATAAAATTTGTGGAACCTCAAATAAATTATAATTTCAATAAATGACTTAAATGAATTATATTTCACAAATTGTATTTCATAATTTTGAAAAAAATAAACAGGAAGGATAAAAATGATTGAAATAAAATAGGGTGTTCCGGTACACTGTGTGACATATCTTGCTCGGCTATACTGTAGATGGGTAAAGGGTGTCACATTTAGTGGTATCAGAGCACGGTTTAGGCGTTTCTGGGCCTAGATTGAGTCCATACCATGCATTGCATTTGTAAGAGTTGAGGTGACACTAATGCAGATCTGTTTGTCTTTGTTATTTTGATTAGGATATGGACCCCACATCTCAGAGGGCAGTTGAGGAGGAAGTGGAGAGTTATGCTCCACCTGCAGCAGCTGAGACTGGGGGTAGGGGAGAACCTGCTCCGCTAGCTCAAGCAGAGCCTGCTCAACCTCCACAGGCCATGTTCCAGCAAATGGCCAAATTCTTCAGACAAATGGCTGGGGTAATGCCACCACCACCACCACCTCCACAGTAGAAATCACACCTGGAAAGACTGAGAAAATTTAGAGCAGTGGATTTCTTTGGCAAGAGAGAAGATGATTCTGTTGCAGCCGAAAATTGGCTGAACAGAAGAGGAAGGGTTTTGAAACAACTCCACTACACTCCAGAGCAAAATCTAGAAGCTGATGTATCTCTGTTGCAAGATGATGCATATGAATGGTGGGATACGGTGTCTAGTGAAGTACAGCCAGAAGTAATAACTTGGGACTTCTTTCTCTCAGAATTCAAGAAAAAATATGTTGGTAGTGTATACCTGAAAGAGAGAAGAAGAGAGTTTATTAACCTGAGGCAGAGACAACTGACAGTGGCTGAGTATGAAAAGGAATTTGTCAGACTAAGCCATTATGGAAGGGAGATAGTCCGTAATGAAGTCGAGAGGTGTAAAAGATTTGAAGAGGGATTAAATGACAACATAAAGATCATGATTACTGCCTTGGGAATCACAGACTTCACCAAGTTAGTGGAAGCTGCAATAAAAGTTGAAAAAGTAAGAATAAGTGAGCAGACTAGAAGGGAGAGACAGTAGAAGAGGGGCCTGGGTCAGTCTAGCTCATCTCCTGCACTAGGAAAGAAGTTCAAAGGTCCATCTGCACAGAGTTCAGGTCAACCACAAGGTCAGGGTCAGTCCCAGGGGCTAGGCCACAGTTCACCCCTAGGAGAGGTCAGTCCACACCATCAGTGGGCAGCTCTCCAGGGATGGGGTTCAAGGGACCAGCCCCAGCATCTTCTGCATGTCCACATTGCCTGAAGTGGCATAAGGGGGAGTGTTGGAGAGTGACTGGTGCCTGCTTAAGGTGTGGGTCGACAGAGCATCAGTTGAGGAATTGTCCATGCAGAACTGCTACAACTGCTCCAACACAAGCAGACAGACCTGCTCCTGCACCACAAAGGGGTAGGAAATCTGGAAAATCTAAGGCAGTGGGACCATCACAGAGGCCTGCATCTGAGCTAGCAGAGAGGCCTAAGGGCAGACCACCTACCAGAGACTATGCCATGAGAGCTCAGGAGGAGCAAGATGACTTACGTTCTCCCTCTACAATACATCTGTGCATGCATTGGTGGATCCAGGATCCACTCATTCATACATCTGCATCAACCTACCCGTAGAAAGGGGGATACTAGTAGGGGAGAGTGACCAAAACATTCTGGTCACTAATCCATTGGGCTATAGTGTAGTGGTGAACAAAGTGTACAAAGGTTGCCCATTAAGGATTCAGGGGTATGAATTCTTGGCAGACTTGATTGAGTTGCCTTTCCATGAGTTTGACTTGATTTTGGGAATAGACTGGTTGTCACGTCATCAAGCAATGGTTAATTGTAAACTGAAGAGGATTTCTTTGAAAACTCGTAAGGGTAATGAGATCACAGTTATGGGGGAAAGGATAGATTTCTTATCCAATATCATCTCAGCTACAGTTGCAAGAAAACTGACTAGAAGAGGCTGTGAAGCCGACCTACCACATGTGGTGGATACTAGGCAGGCTAAGCCAGATCTGTGTGATATACCCATAGTAAGAGACTTCCCAGATAGGTTCCCTAAAGAATTGCCTGGCTTGCTACCAGAAAGGGAAGTTGAATTTGCTATTGAGATACTACCAGGTATAGCACCAATCTCTATTGCTCCTTATAGGATGGCACCCACAGAATTGAAAGAACTAAAAATCCAGTTACAGGATAAGGGGTTCATATGCCCCAGTGTGTCACCATGGGGAGCTCTAGTGCTATTTGTGAAAAAGAAGGATGGGACTTTGAGGTTGTGCATCGATTACCTGCAGTTGAATAAAGTGACAGTTAAGAAAAAATATCCGTTGCCTAGAATTGATTTTCTGTTTGATCAGTTGAAGGGAGCAGGAGTATTTTCGAAAATTAATCTCAGATCAGGGTATCATCAATTGAGGGTGAAGGATGCAGATGTGCCAAAGACTGCATTCAGGTCCCGGTATGGGCATTATGAGTTCCTGGTAATGCCCTTTGGCCTAACAAATGCACCAGTGGCATTCATAGACCTTATGAACTGCATCTTCCATCCATACCTAGATCGGTTAGTAGTGGTCTTTATTGACGATATTTTGGTGTATTCTAAGACCAGGGAAAGACATGATGAGCATTTGAGGATTGTTCTGCAAACCCTGAGAGAAAAGAAGTTATATGCTAAGTTGTCCCAGTGAGACTTCTAGTTGAATGAGATTGCATTCCTTGGACACATAGTGTCAGCTGATGGGATTAGAGTGGATCCCAAAAAGATAGAAGCAGTGATGGAATGGAAGCCTCCCAAGAATACAATTGAGGTCAGAAGTTTCTTGGGGCTAGCTGGGTATTACAGAAGATTTGTGAAGGGATTTTCCTTAATAGTTGCGCCAATGACCAAGTTGTTACACAAGAATGTCAGATTTGACTGGAATGACAAGTGTCAGACCAGTTTTGAGAAGTTAAAGGCTATGTTGACAGAGGCACCAGTGTTAACACAGCCAGTGTCAGGAAAGGACTTTGTGGCCTATAGTGATGCCTCTCATAATGGGTTAGGGTATGTATTGATGCAAGAGGGGAAGGTGGCCGCTTATGCATCTAGGCAGCTAAGGCCACATGAACAGAATTACCCTACCCATGATCTAGAACTTGCAGCAATTATCTTCGCACTGAAGATATGGAGGCACTACTTGTATGGTGAAAAGTGCTACATTTACACGGACTACAAAAGCCTGAAATACTTGCCAACCCAAAAGGAGCTCAACCTTAGACAGAGGCGATGGACTGAATTCTTGAAGGACTATGATTGTGTGATTGACTACCATCCTGGAAAGGCAAATGTAGTTGCTGATGCTTTAAGCAGAAAATCCATCACAGCTTTGAGATCATTGAATGCCCGTCTATCCTTGACTCGAGATGGAGCTATTTTGGCTAAGTTGTAAATGAGGCCAAACCTGCTACAGCAAATTTTAGATGGGCAGAAGGTAGATGAGAAATTAATGACTACTGTGAGTAAAATATTAGAGGGGAAAGCAACTGATTATAAGGTGAAAGCAGATGGGTGTCTGTACTACAAAGAAAGAGTATGTGTACCAGATGATGGGGAATTGAAAGCCAATATCCTGAAAGAGGCACACACTAGTGTTTATGCTATGCGCCTAGGAAGTACAAAAATGTATCATGATTTGAAGCTTCATTATTGGTGGCTTGGTATGAAGAAGGACATAGCTGACTATGTGACTAAATGCTTGACATGTCAGCAAGTCAAGGCAGAACATCAAGTTCCATCGGGTTTGCTACAGCCTATACGCATACCTGAATGGAAATGGGATTGGGTCACCATGGATTTTGTAAGTGGTCTACCTCTCACCCAGAAGAAGCATGATGCAGTATGGGTGATAGTAGATAGATTGTGAAGTCGAGACACTTTCTGCCCGATGGGGTGACTACTCATTGGAGAAGTTAGCAGAATTGTATATTAGTGAGATAGTTAGACTGCATGGAATTCCATTTTCCATCATATCTGATCGAGACCCAAGGTTTACATCAAGATTCCGGAAGAAGTTGCATGAATCATTGGGTACACAACTCCACTTCAGCACAGCTTTCCATCCTCAGATAGATGGGCAATCAGAAAGAGTAATCCAGGTAAACAATTGAAACCAATTGAACTAATGCAAATATTGAACTAAAATGATAATAATAACATGAAATATATGTCAGGTCCTTAAGGATATGCTGAGGAGTTGTGTTATTGAGTTTGAGGGAAGTTGGGATAGATACCTCCCACTGGCAGAATTTGCATATAACAATAGCTACCAAGCTAGCATCCAAATGGCCCCCGTATGAAGCACTGTATGGGAGGAAATGTAGAACTCCAGTGTGCTGGACTGAATTGGGCGAAGACAAACTAGTAGGGCCAAACTTGGTGAAACAGACTGAGGAGAAAGTAAAACTAATCAAAGCCAATCTGAAAGTTGCCTCAGACAGACAAAAATCCAATGCCGACTTGAAGAGAAAAGAAATAGAGTATGCAGTTGGCGACAAAGTGTTCCTCAATGTGTCACCATGGAAGAAGGTACTAAGGTTTGGAAGAAAAGGTAAGTTAAGCCCTAGGTTCATTGGGCCATATGAAGTTATTGAACGTGTGGGTCTAGTGGCCTACAGGCTAGCTTTACCACTAGAGCTGGACAAGATCCACAATGTGTTCCATGTGTCTATGCTAAGAAGATACCGCTCAGATCCTTCACATGTCATCTCCATGGAAGAAATTGAAGTACAACTAGATTTGACATATGAAGAAGAACCATACGGATCCTGGCTCGGGAAGTGAAAGAGTTGAGGAATAAGCAGATTCCACTGGTGAAAGTGCTTTGGAGACACCACAACACCGAGGAGGCAACTTGGGAAAATGAAGAGATGATGAGGCAACAGTTCTCTCAACTGTTTGCATCAGGTAAATTTCGAGGACGAAATTTAAATTAGAGGGGAAGAGTTGTAACACCCTCCCTGTAGCAACTCCGTAAATTCTACTATTCCTGTGACCAGTGTTGGTCCGGACAGTTAGAACATCCAGACAAATAATTAAACTAAAGTGAGGAACCATAATTAACTCAAATATTAATAAGAAAAATTTAGAAAAAATTTTAGAAATAAAATACAACCAAGTTAAATGAGCCGGTGCCCTAGCGATGGATAACCTAGTGGGAAGTTACGGTTCTCGCAACTAGGAGCCCTAAAACCCGGGGGAAAATTCATAAAATAATTTTTGGGACTCCAAAGAAAGGTCATTGAGGTTCCTATGGCATTAGAATACCAAGAAAATGTTTAGAAAAATTTTTCAATCGGTACAGACAATTTTAGTTTGTTAAGCCAAACGGAGGGCATTTTGGTCATTTCGTCTTCAGAGATGATTTTTGGCCGACTTGTCCAGTTAAGTAAATAATTATTATGACACAAAATGTGAATAAATATTGTTAAAAATTGAATTGAAATTGAGTAGAAAAGAAAAAAGAAAAAAAATGGAATAAATGGGAATTTTGACATCATTATGATGTCATTAAAACCCCAATGGCCAATCATATTGTAACACCTATCTATAAACCTAATTAAAAGAGTGGAATGGGCAGAAAAATTAACCAAATTTTCTGTCTTCCCTTATCTCCAACCAGTGGAAACCATTCCCAAACCCTTTCCATCATTAAAGCTCCCTTAAGCTTCATTTCCCACTTCAATTCACCTCAAAATCTTATCCTCCCTTCACTAAAAATTATAGCCACACCAAGGAGAAGTGCTTGGCAGCCAAGAAAGAGTAAGCAAGTAAATAAAAATTAAAGTCTTGGTTGGCTTGGATTTGAGCTACAAGAGGTTAGTGCTTATTTATGCATATTTCTCTCTTTATTCCATGTTAGGGACTTAAAATAAGTATGAAATTGTAAGTCAAATGAAATAAAACTTATGTGTATGTACACCATGGAATTTGGCAGCCCTGAGGAAGGGATAATGTTGATGGTTTAGATGGATTTAAAATGGCTTAGAAATGGTGTTGATGTGTAGACATAAATTTGAAATGGATTAGTATGCCTAATTGACATGTGTTGTGTGAACCTTGAATTTGAGCTAGGGTTTGGACACAAAAACTTGGATCTTGTTCACGTGTTGGTGAATGAAAGTTTAAATGGTCAATTAGTGACCATTTGGCTGTGTATGATAAAAAATTGAAGTGAGTTGTAGCTTGGGAATTGAGTTTGGCTAAGCTGCCTTGTGTGACCTGCAGGCCTGGATGTGAGTCCAGCCTGTTTGGGTAGCTATAACTTCGGTTTTGTAAGTTAAATTGGTGAAAGTCCAATTGGATATGAAACTAGACACATAATGGCACAACTTTGGTGAAGAAACCATATCCAGAAAACCAAATCAAGTTGACCAAAAGCTTGCCCTAATCCGCATGACCTGCATTCTGCCTGGGCAAAATGACCAAATGAACAGTATTTGGTAATTTGGGCATAACTCAGTGTAGAAATGTCCAATTGACCTGAAGTTTTACCAGCAACAAGATGAGATATAGACCAACAACTTTCATGAAGAAACATAACCAAAATTATGACCATAACATATTCAAAAAGTGAGTTGTAGTCACTGTTCCTAAAACTGTAGATTTGGTCAGTCCAGAAATTTCAATCCTGTCAGTTGTGGTTTTTAGGCCATAACTTGAGCAACAAAACTCCAAATGGAGTGATTCAAAAAACAAAATTCAACTAGACAAAATAAGGAACAACTTTCATGTTGATCATTTTGCCAAATTCCCACTGCAAAAATGACCAATGGAATAGAAAAGACAAAGCATGAAAACTAAAAATTCTGCCCAATTAACATTAAGCTTAGAAATGGTATTGGCAACCAATACCAACAAATTTTGAATGCAAAATGTGGTATGTTGGGACATTTAAAACCAATGCACCTATTGTCTATACAAAATTCAACATTTTAGTTGACTAATGAAATGAATAGTAACATTCAAAGTTGAAATTCAAAAATTATAAAATTTAAAAGTGTAATATGTCCTACTATACCTAACAAGATTGGTTTGGATAGCTTGGCATGCCAATAAGGTTTAGTTAACAGTACTGCACATGGCATTATGCCATTCTGTGATTTTATGGCTTTTAGCCATTCTGACATTGTGTTGATACTTGGCCTTGTGCCTAATATTTATTGCAACTCATTAGCTGTTCTGTTGCACACTAGGAGATACATATGTGACCGATGGTGTGACGGCCCAAGGTACTTGATACCCAGTTCCAGTTTACCTATTTATCCAGTCTAGTCATCCAGTATAGGTTACTTGGGCAACTAAAAATGGAAGTGGATAAATTTAATGAAATTATGAATATAACAAATACAAAATAAATAAGATTACCAATAATGATCGAAAAATTGTTTGCATAAAACATCATAACATGCACTGCATATTTATTTTCTATTATTTCTTTTTATTTTATTATTGGCACCACTAATCATTATTGCTTAGGCGTTGCTTTTTGCCACGTGTAGGTTCTGGAGAGACCGACCGACAGCCCAATAGACCACAGACTGGGCGAGACCATCTGTAGCTCTGCATAGTGTCCGTGTCACCTCACCGTCTTCAGTGCATTGGTAGGACACTAGGTTTCATTTTGGTATTATGTAATCAAACTTTTATTTTTTTTCATGTATAATTAAGACTTATGTAATGTATTTTGATATTAATGTAAATAGTAGAAATTGTGTTTATGAATGGAACATTGAGTATTTATTTATGACTTGTATATGAATATTATGTGAAATGAATGAATGAGAAATGGAAATATTATTGAAAAATATTGAGACATTGTTGTTGAAATGAAGTTTGGGAATGATAGAAAATTTTGGAAGTACATTTCACAGGTTCCGAAGAACTGTTTTATCCTTTTTTAACCGGTACTCTGCCGGATTTTCTATAAAATTTGCGGAACCTCAAATAAATTATAATTTCAATAAATGACTTAAATGAATTATATTTCACAAATTGTACTTTATAACTTTGAAAAAAATAAACAGGAAGGATAAAAATGATTGAAATAAAATAGGGTGTTCCGGTACACTGTGTGACATATCTTACTCGGCTATACTATAGACGGGTAAGGGGTATCATGCTACCAATGGTAGACATAATGTATCGAAATAGTAACTTTAGGTCATTTTTAGGTCACTTTAGGTTCTTCTAGTTTTTGGACCTGAACTTGTGCAAGCTATTTGGCTTGGTTCTGGCCATTTTTGGGCTTTGGTGTCTTCATAAGAATTGTAGATATATGTCTCAACTATTCATGGTAAAAATTTTAGGTCAATTGGACCTTTCTTGAGTGAGTTATGGCCAAAACACTAACTGCTGCCTAAATGGTCAATTTTCAGGTTTTCAAATCCTTAATCCGGATTTGGTCATTTTTCAAGTCACCTTCTAGGCAGAATTTTGGTAAGCTTCCTTCATGAAAATGCACATTTTGTGCTTAGTTTCACCTCCAATTGGTCTCATACCAATTGGAGCCACACACTTAAGGTTCTAAGCCAAAACATACACTACCCTATTACACATTGTTCATCCTTACCAATTACACATCCAACACATACCAAATTAACTCTTCCATGCCAATTTTGGTTTGTACCATAACACTAACACAATTTACTTCACATTTTTGGTCATTTTGACAGCTTGTAACCACTCTCAACAAACACACTATAACACAGAATTTTCCAAAGTCCCATTTACAACAATTAATGTCCCATTTACAACAATTCAACCACATGAACCTACCTCATTTCCATGTCCAAATTCAAACAATTATTTATATACACATGCTACCATCAATGACAGCATAATTTAACAACATTTCATGAACTCAAACACTTTAATCTTCTTCATGAGGCTGCCACAAGTTTATACATACCCATCAAATTCCATTTAAACAATTTTTCAAGCTTCCAATCAAACCTTACACATGGAATTCAACTACAATACAATTAAACATTTAAATCATCATTCAAACCACTATTTACATGCAAGAATAAGCTGTTCTTATTGAGGTTCCATGGCTGCCAAAATGTACATTTTCACTAATTCATCAAACTTCAAAAATCCTTCCACAAATCAACTACCCACAACACCCATTCAAAGTTTAATGAATCAAAAATTAAAAATACATACTTATCACTTTTGAAATTCTTCAAAACCTCACCAAAACTTAACTTTCTTGCTGGCTATCTACTGCCCAAGTTGTGTAGAACAACTTTAGTAAAGGAAAATGCAAGGATCATGGCTTGAAGATGGAAGAATGGAGCTTGCATGCAATTCGGCCATGGAGGTTTGAGAGCATTTCAAATTTGGCTGGTTTTGCAAAGTGAGGAAGATGAAGGCATATTCTATCCATATGTTGATTAAATGTCCACTTAAGTGGAGTTAGTGGAGCACTAATAAGATTAGAAGTATTTTTTTTATGTTAAACTTTCTAATTTTTTACATTTTCCTCCTATCTTTTGCTATTTTGATTATGTACCACTATTTTAATTTTTCATAACATTTTTCAAGTGTAATATCATTTATTTTTAATGGAAATTTAGGTCAAAAGATAACTTGGGGTGTCAAATGACCACAATGCCCCTATTCGGGTTGCATTCCCAATTTTTCGGTAACACCGAGTTTTATCATTTTCTCGATTTCTCGTTTTTATTTGTACTAATTGATTAATTTTTCTCTGATATTTCTAATGATATTTATGCTTCAATAAGTCTTTAATTATGTCTTAAAAATATTTTCCAGGGTTTCCCGCTGTCCAGGGCTAGTCAACGGTCCACACTGTAACATCCCGGTGCGGTCACCCATCGCTAGGGTTCTCGGCTCGTTTAACTTGGTTACATTTCATTGCTATTATTTTTCCTTTGTTTTTCTTATATTTTCTTTTCTTGTATTTCATTATTTTATGTCTCCTCATCCATATCTAAGTGTAATTCTAGGCATCCTAGCTGTCCGGACAACATTGGTCACCAAAACATAGGGGTGTTACACAGGAAGTGCAGAACTCCCCTATGTTGGGATGAAGTAGGTGAAAGAAAGATGATTGGGCCATAAATTGTTCAGTAAACAGAGGAAAAGATCAGATTAATTAGAGATCGACTTAAGGCTGCATCAGACCGTCAGAAGTCTTATATTGATATGAAGAGAAGAGATATTGAATATGCAGTGGGTGATAAGGTATTCCTCAAAGTTTCTCCTTGGAAGAGGATTATGAGATTTGGCAGAAAGGGGAAACTGAGTCCTCATTTTATCGGACCATATGAGGTTCTGGAAAGAGTGGGTCCTTTAGCATATTGGTTAGCATTACCTCCAGAGCTAGAAAGAATACACAGTGTCTTCTATGTGTCCATGTTAAGGAGGTACAGATCTGACCCATCTCATGTTCTATCAGTTAAAGAGATTGAGGTAAATTCAGACCTTTCATATGAAGAAGAACCCGTAGAGATTCTCGTACATGAGGTGAAGCAGCTAAGGAACAAACAGATACCCTTGGTGAAAGTGCTGTGGAACCATCATTTAGGCCAGGAAGCTACTTGGGAATGTGAAGAGAACATGAGGAGACAGCATCCACAACTCTTTAGAAACTGATGCCAGGTAAAATTTTGAGACGAAATTTATTTTAGGGGGGAGAGAATTGTAACACCCCTATGTTCGGTAGTGCGTTCTACTGTTCCGGTGATCAGTGTCTGTCCGGACAACTAGGATGCCTAGAACTACATTTAAATGTTAGTGAGGAGACAAAAAATAGGGAAATACAAGAAAGGAAAATACAAGGAAAATAAAGGAAAAGTAATAGCAATGAAATGTGACTAAGTTAAACGAGCCGAAAACCGCAACGGTGGGTGACCACACCGAGAAATTACGGCATGGACCGTTGACTAGCTCTGGACTGCGGGAAACCCTGGAAAATTTTTTTAAGACTTAAATAAACATCTATTGAAGTACAAATGTCATTAGAAATATCAAAGAAAAATTAATTAATCAGTACAAAGAAAAACGAGAAATCGAGAAAATGATAAAACTCGGTGTTACCGAAAAATCGGAAATGCAATCCGAGTAGGGGCATTGTGGTCATTTGACACCCCGAGTTACCTTTTGACCTAAATGTCCATTAAAAATAAATGATATTAAACATTGAAAATGCCCTGAAAAATGAAATTTTAGGTGTTGTAAAAATAAGGCAAAATATGGGGTATAATGTGGAATAAATGAAAGCTTAACATTAATTTAGATTTTCTAATAACTTAGTGGACCACTAAGGAGTATCTAAAGCATTAAAAAAACCAAAATTGTTCCACTAACATTCTGCAACACCATTTCTTCCTCAAGTCTTCTCCTTGCCGAATTCAAACTCCATTCCAAATCACCATTGCTATTCCATGGTGAGCTCCATGCGTCCATGACCCAAGCTCCCAATGGTTAAGCTCCCTTCATTAAACTTAACCACCACACCTTGGGCAGCACTTAGGGAACAAGAAAGAAGGAATTTGATGGAGTTTTGAGGAAGTCCATAAGGGGTAAGTGGCCATTCTTCATCCTTTCTTTGTTAAACTTTGAGTTGAGGTTGTGGTTGTTTGATTTGTGGAAGAAAAGTTGAAATTTTGGTGAGTTGGTTGATGCTCCTTTTCTATAGCCATGGAACTTCATCATGTACAGCTTATTTTTGCATTTAAATGGTAGTTTGGGATGTTAAATTAAGTGCTTATAAGTATTGAAGTTGATTCCCATGTGTAAAGTTTGAATGGTGAGCTTGAAAAATAAAAATGGATGTTGATATGTAGGGATGTTACTTGGGCTGTCACACCCTACCCCTCCGTAAGGCATAACATGATCCCATAGTATACCTAATGAATTACCAACTTAGTCTCCTGATAACCCATTAAATACACTACAAGGGATTTTAAAACTTTTCTTATTTCTTTTTACAGTGGTGAGCACTATTTACAGGTGTTAATTTTTTTTTTTTAACTGAAGTGAAACAGCTAACACATTTTAATAATTTACAATTTCTGCAAAAATTTTAGCAGAGTGCCCTCTATATTTTGAATAAAACAATTCTTCAAAAAGCTGTAAAAAACACTTCAAATATTTGGTTCAATCCCAAACTCTAATATTCAATCAACACAATAGGTTTCTCAACATCTGCCAACTCAAATCCACAATAATTTTTCAGTGTTTTCAAAATATGAAATAAAAGAAATATATCACAATATTTAGAAGGAAAAATAATTTATAAATTTAGTTTACAACTTTAATGTACAATTTTAATTTATAGCTGCTCAAAACCAAGAACAATATATACATACAGTGAACATACATTACAATACAAAATGCAAAGTATGGTATACTCAATATACCCGATGAACTCTCACTGAAGCACTAGTAGCCTATTCTGCTGCCCTGTCAGTCTGTCTACCTGTGATAGTAATGAAAAGTTATCGCAGAGCCAATGTCTCAGTGTTACACAACATTAACAAAATACAACTTTAAATCACAAATCATAAGTCATATAAATAATGGATACTTAAAACTATAGTTAAATTCAAAGACAGTGAATGTCAATAAGAATTTAAACTCCATTTCACAATATCACAATAAATATCAATAAATCATACACACACAGCTTAATCATGTTGCCAAAGTTCAATTCATCCCAAAAGCCGATGGCTAATGAGTAATTCAATTCATCCCAAAAGCCGATGCCTAGTAAGGAATAACATAGCTCGCTAGCAATAATATGAGTACTCATTCTATTCGTCCTTAACAGGCACACACCTCAACACTTCAGCCAAAGAGGGAATTCAATTCATCCCACTAGACAAGCTAGCGAGGAATTTAATCAATATACATGATAGTTGTGGTTTCAAACCATTTACAATGCTTTTCAATCAATAAGTATCCATCAAATATCATTCAAATAATTTTTCACAATTTAAAATAATGATATACAAATAGTCTTAATTTATTTCAATTGAAAATTCAAAAGAAATAACTGTTGTGCACAAACCTCTGATAAATGTCTCTTGGCCTTGACTCAGTGTTTCCTTCCCTTTCCCTGAGTCTTTGCTAATTGAAACACACAATTTGAAGTGTTTCAGTACTCATTTAAACTGTCTCTAAGAATAAAGCTTAATAATTAACTTATTGAATTCTATTATTTCCTTAGTCAACCTAAGATGTTGACCCTCGATGCACTCTAGGTGAATTAGGTTTTAATGTTACCAATGTGTCATATTTAATAGCCTTTTAGTGTTGGTACATGTTACCAAATTCATTTTCATGTATATTGCATTTTGTTGCAACTTGTTGGATTTCGGTATGCTAATTTGACCTAGCCGGATGACCTAGTTTCCTCAGTTTTTGGGTTTTGGTCAAAACTACAAACTTGTAGGTCTATGTCTTATTGCATGCGGGGCAAAATTTCAGATCATTCTGAGTTGTGTAGACCAAGTTATGGTCAATCTACCAATGCTAGAGAGAATGTACCAAAATAGTAACTTTAGGTCATTTTAGGTCACTTTTGGTTCAGCCAATTTTTGGACCTAAACTTGTGCAAGCTATTTGGCTTTGTTATGGTCATTTCTGGGCTTTGATGTCTTCATAAGAATTGTAGATATACGTCTAAAATATTTATGGTAAAAATTTCAGGTCAATTGGACCTGTTTTGAGCATGTTATGGTCAAAACACTAACTACTGCCCAAAAGGTCAATTTTTAGGTTTTCAAAGCACTAATCCGGATTTGGTCATTTTTCAAGTCACCTTCTAGGTAGAATTTTGGTAAGCTTCCTTCATGAAAGTTGGCACATTTTGTGCCTAGTTTCACCTCCAATTGGTCTCATGCCAATTGGAGACGCACACTTAAGGTTCTAAGCCAAAACATACACTGCCCTATTGTACATTATTCACCCTTTACCAATTACACATCCTCTGCTTACCAAGTCACTCTTCCATGCCAATTCTGGTTTGTACCATAACATTAACACATTTAACAACTCATTTTTGGTCATTTTGGCAGCTTATAACCATTCTCAATATGCACACTATAACCCAGAATTTTCCAAGTCCAATTACAACAATTAAACACATGAATGCACCTCATTTACATGTCCAAATTCAAACCTTAATACACACATACATGCTGCCATCCATAACAACATAATTCAATAATATAATTCCATAAACCAAACTATGAAACAACACATTTTGATCTTCTTCATAAGGCTGCCACAATTTTATACATACCCATCAATTTCCACTTTCACTTTTTAAGCTTCCAAATCACACCTTACACATGGAATTCAAGTACAATACAATCAAACCTATAAATCATCATTCAAACCACTATTTACATGCAAGAATAAACTGTTATTATTGAATTTCCATGGCTACCAAAATGTACATCTCCATTAATTCATCAAACTTCAAAAATTCTTCCATAAATCAATTACCCACAACCTTGGTTACACTTTTAATGAAACAAGAATTGAAAACACTCGCCTAACACTTTTAGACTTCTTCAAAACTCTACCAAAACTTGTCTTTCTTTCTCCCTTATTGCTGCCCAAGGTGTGTACTATAATTTTGATGAAGACAACTTGAGGATTGGGTGGCTTGATCATGGTGAGTTGGTCCTTGCATGGTGGGCGGCCATGGATAACCCTTGGGAGAAATTCGGCTGGTGTGGTTTTTGAAGGTTGAAGATGATGTTCAGCTGTCCATTTAGCTTATATAGTGGTCCCAAATTTGCCTTAGTGGAGCACTTACATGATTTTAATGTTTAATTATTCTAACTTTCTAAATTTTCATTTTTATGCTCCAAACTTCCATCATTTATATTATGTACTTCAATTTTAATTTTCATGACATTTTCAAAGTGTGCTATCACTCATTTTTAATAGACATTGAGGTCAAAAGGCAACTCTAGGTGTCAATTGACCACAATACCCCTATTCGTATTGCATTTCCGATTTTTCGGTAACACCGAGTTTTTATCATTTTCTTGATTTCTCATCTTTCTTTGTACTAATTAATTAATTTTTCTTTGATATTTCTAATGACATTTATACTTCAATAGATGTTCATTTATATCTTAAAAATTTTTTTTAGGGTTCCCCCCAGTCCAAGGCTAGTCAACAGCCCATGCCGTAACTTCCCGATGTAGTCACCCATCGCTATGGTTTTCGGCTCGTTTAACATAGTTACATTTCATTGCTATTATTTTTCCTTTGTTTTTCTTGTATTTTCTTTTCTTGTATTTCATTATTTTATGTCTCCTCAACAATATTTAAGTGTAGTTCTAGGCATTCTAGCTATCCAGACAACACTGGTCACCGGAACAGTAGAACGCACTACCGAACATAGGGGTGTTACAATTCTCCCCCCCTTAAAATAAATTTCGTCTCGAAATTTTACCTGGCGTTAGTCTCTGAACAGCTGTGGGTGCTGTCTCCTCATATCCTCTTCACGTTCGCAAGTAGCTTCCTAGCCTAAATGATGGTTCCACAGCACTTTAACCAGTTGTATCTATTTGTTCCTCAGCTGCTTCACCTCATGTGTCAGAATTTCTATGGGTTCTTCCTCATATGAGAGGTCTGGATTTACTTCAATCTCTTCAACTGATAATACATGAGATGGGTCAGATCTGTACCTCCTTAACATGGACACATGGAAAACACTGTATATCCTTTCTAGCTCTGGAGGTAATGCTCACTGATATGCCAAAGGACCCACTCTCTCCAGAACCTCATATGGTCTGATGAAACAGGGACTCAGTTTCCCCTTTCTGCCAAATCTCATAATCCTCTTCCAAGGAGAAACTTTGAGGAATACCTTATCACCCACTGCATATTCAATATCTCTTCTCTTCAGATCAACATAGGACTTCTGACGGTCTGATGGAGCCTTGAGTCGATCTCTCTCGATCAACTGATCTTTCCTCTGTCACGAACAATTTCTGGCCCAATCATCTTTCTTTCACCTACTTCATCCCAACATAGGGGAGTTATGCACTTCCTGCCATACAAAGCTTCATATGGAGGCATCCCAATGCTTGATTGGTAGCTGTTGTTATAAGCAAACTCAATCAAAGGCAAGTGTGTATCCCAACTACCTTCAAACTCAATCACACAAGCCCGTAGCATATCCTCTAATATCTGAATTACCCTCTCAGACTGGCCATCTGCATGTGGGTGGAATGTTGTGCTAAAGTTCAATCTAGTTCCTAGAGCTCTCTGAAGACTACCCTAGAATCTAGAAGTGAACCTAGGATCTCTGTCAGATACAATTGATATTGGCACTCCATGTAGTTTTACAATATCATTTATGTACAATCTGGCCAATTTCTCCAAACTATAGTCCATCCAAACTGGCAAAAAGTGAGCAGACTTGGTTAGTCTATCAACTATAACCCATACTACATCATGACTATTCTGTGTCCTCGGAAATCCCATCAAAAAATCCATAGTTATCCATTCCCATTTTCACTCTGGTACTGGCAATGGATGTAACAAACCAGCAGGAACTTGATGTTCTGCCTTTACTTACTGACAAGTTAGGCATTTGGAAACAAATTCAGCTATATCCCTCTTCATACCCATCCACCAGTAATGCTCTTTCAGCCCTCTATACATCTTAGTTCCACCAGGGTGCATAGCAAAAGGAGACTCATGTGCTTCCTTCATAATGATTTGTCTCAAGTCAACATCACTAGGAACGCACATTCTGCCCTGATGTAGTAGTAAACCATCATCTCTCATAGATAATTCAGTTTCTTGCCTTACTGGACTTCTTTCAGTAGCTTCTGATATTTATCATCATTCTGTGCAGCCATTCTGATATGATCAATCAACACTGGCTGTACATGCCATGCAACTACTGTCTGTCCCTCCTCATCAATTTCCAAACTGGCATGCTGTGCTTTCAACTCGTGCACCATAGAAAAAGGAGAAACTCTAAGACTTGCCATAGTCTTGCGACTTAAGGCGTCAGCCACCACATTTTGTAACACCCTAATTGTAGCAACTTCGTACATTCTACTATTCCGGTGACCGGTGTCGATCTGGACAGTTAGAACATCCGGAAAAATATTTAAACTAAAGTGCGGAACCATAATTAACTCAAATATTAATAAGAAAAATTTAGGAAAAAGTTTTAGAAATAAAATACAACTAAGTTAAATGAGTCGATGCCCTACCGATGGGTAACCTAGTGGAAAGTTGCGGTTCTAGCAACTAGGAGCCCTAGACTCGAGAGAAAATTCATAAAATAATTTTTAGGACTCCAGAGAAGGGTCATTGAGGTTCCTATGGCATTAGAATGCCAAGAAGATGCTTAGAAAAATTTTTCAATCAGTACAGACAATTTTGGTCTGTTAAGCCAAACGGAGGGCATTTTGGTTATTTCATCTTCAGAGATTATTTTTGGCCGACTTGTCCAATTAAGTAAATAATTATCATGACACAAAATGTGAATAAATATTTCTAAAAATTTAATTGAAAATGAATAGAAAGAAAAGAAAAAAAAATGAAGAAAAATGGGACTTTTGACATCATGCTTATGCAATTAAAATGCTTCCACCCAATCACATTGTGACACATGGAAATAACTCATTTAAGATGACTAAATGGGCAGAAAATGAAACAAAACAAATCAGTTTCTTTCATCTTCTTCAGCTGCAATGAACTAGCTCCAAGCAATCCACCATTGCCATCCCAACCAAGCTTCCTTTCCCACCATTTTACACCAAAAATCCCTTGCTCCTTTCATTAAAAATTTTCCTTACACCTAAAGCAAGTCTTGGGCAGCAAAAAGAAGGAGGAAAAGAGAAGTTCTCAATCTTTGGAAAGTGCTTAAGTCAAGGTTAGTGCCAATTTCTTTTAAAAACTTTGCGTATGGCTGCCATTGAACATGATTTTGGTGTTGTAAACCATGGATTGTATGTGTATGAAAATTTTAGTTGTTGGGGTCAGGGTTTGGACACAAACTTGAGACTTTGTTCATGTAAGGATGAAAATAAGTTTTAATGGTCAATTAGTAACCATTTGAATGTGTATGATAAGGAAATGAAGTGAGTTGAGACTTGGCATTTGTGTATGGGTGAGCTGCCTTGGCTGACCTGCAGAACTAAGCATGAATCTAGCAGGTTTGGGCAGCTATAAATGGAGTTGTAGAGGTTCAATTGGTGCAAGGACAATTGTACATGAAACTAGACACATAATGGCACAACTTTGGTGAAGAAACCTTGCCCAGAAAACCAAACCAAGTTGGCCTAAAAATTGCCCTAATCCGGGTGACCTGCATTTCTACCTGAGCAAAATGACCAAATGAATAGTATTTATTCATTTGGTCATAACTTAGTGTAGAAAGGTCCAATTGACCTGAAATTTTACCAACAAAAAGCTGAGACATAGACCTACAACTTTCATGAAGAACAAAAATCCAAATTCTGACCATAACCTAGTCAAATTGCCAACCAAACTTAGCTTACCAAATCTGGTAGAACTAGTTTTGCCCAAAATTTTGGATTATATCCAATCCCGCCAGTTATGGTGTTTAGGCCATAACTTTAGATACAAAACTCCAAATGGAGTGATTCAAAAAAGGAAATGTAACTAGACAAAATAAGGAACAACTTTCATGAAGGCAACTTTTACAAATTCCTACTGTAAAAATGACCAATGGAACAGTAAACACAAGGCTTGAAATCTGAAAATTTTGAACAACTAGCACTAAGCTTAGAAATGGTATTGGCAACCAATACCAACAATTTTAGAATGCAAAATGTGGTATGTTGGGAGTATTAGAACCAATGTACCTATTGTCTATGCAAAAGTCAACATTTTAGTTGACTAATGAAATGAATAGTAACACCTAAACTTAAATTTCAAGAATTGTAAAATTTAAAAGTATAACATACCCTAGTACACCTAGCAAGATTGGTTTGGATAGGTTGGCATGCCAATAGGGTTCAGTTAGCAGTACTGCACATGGCATTGTGCCATTCTGTGATTTCATGGCTTTTAGCCATTCTGACATTGTGCTGATGTTTGGCCTCGTGCCTAATGTTATCACAGCTTATTAGCTGTTCTATTGCACATCGGGAGATGCATATGTGACCGATGGTGTGATGGCCCGAGGTACTAGATACCCAGTGCCAGTTTACCCGTTTATCCAGTCCAGTTATCCAACATAGGTTACTTGGGCAACCAAAAATGATAGAAATAAATTTAAGGAAATTATGAATGTAACAAGTACAAAATAAGTAAGATTACCAATAATGATCGAAAAATTATCTACATAAGACATCAGAACATGCACTGCATATTTATTTTCTGTTATTTCTTTTTATTTTATTATTAGCACCACTAAGCATTGTTGCTTAGCGCGTTACTGGATGAGATCTTCTGCAGCTCTGCATAGTATCCGTGTCACCTCACCGATGTCAGTGCAATGGTAGGACACTAGGTTTCATTTTGGGTATTTTGTAATTAACTTTTATTTTCTCATATGTAATTGAAACTTATGTAATGTATTTTGGTATTAATGTAAATAGTGAAAATTGTGTTTATGAATGAAGAAGTGAATATTTATTTATGACTTTTACATGATTATCATATGAGATGAATGATTGAGAAATATAAATGTTGTTGAAAAAAATATTGAGATTTTATTGATGAAATGGAGTTTGGGATTGATTGAAAATATTGGAAGTGTTTTTCACAGGTTCCGAAGAACTGTTTTCTCCATTTTTAGCCGGTACTCTGCCGGATTTTCTATAAAATTTGCGAAACTATGATTGAATAAATTAGGAAGAATAAAAATGAATGAATTAAAATAGGATGTTTAGGTACACTGTGTGGCATATCTTGCTCGGCTACACTGTAGACGGTTAAGGGGTGTTACATTTAGTGGTATCAGAGCACGGTTTAGGCGTTTATGGGCCTAGATCGAGTCCATACCATGCATTGCATTTGTAAGAGTCAAGGTGACAGTAATGCAGATTTGTTTATCTTTGTTATTTTGAATAGGATATGGACCCTACATCACAGAGGGCAGTTGAGGAGGAAGTGGAGAGTCATGCTTCACCTGCAGCAGCTGAGACTGGGGGTAAGGGAGAACTCCGCCAGCTCATGCATAGCCTGCTCAGCCTCCACAGGCCATGTTCTAGCAAATGGCTGAATTCTCCAGACAAATGGCTGGGGTAATGCCGCCACCACCACCACCTCCACAGCAGAAATCACACCTGGAAAGACTGAGAAAATTTGGAGTAGTGGATTTCTTTGGCAAGAGAGAAGATGATTCTATTGTAGCTGAAAATTGGTTGAACAGAACAGGAAGGGTTTTAAAACAACTCCACTGCACTCCAGAACAAAATCTAGAAGCTGTCGTATCTCTGTTGCAAGATGATGCATGTGAATGGTGGGATACGGTGTCCAGTGAAATACAGCCAGAAGTAATAACTTGGGACTTCTTTCTCTCAGAATTCAAGAAAAAGTATGTGGGTAGTGTATACCTGGAAGAGAGAAGAAGAGAATTCATTAACCTGAGGTAGAGACAGCTGACAGTTGAAAACGAATTTGTCAGACTGAGCCACTACGGAAGGGAGATAGTCCCTAATGAAGCCGAAAGGTGTAAGAGATTTAAAGAGGGATTAAATGACAACATAAAGATCATGATCACTGCCTTGGGAATCATAGACTTCACCAAGTTAGTAGAAGCTACTATAAAAGTTGAAAAGGTTAGAATAATTGAGCATACCAGAGACAGAGACATAAGAAGAGGGGCTCAGGTCAGTCTAATTCATCTCCTGCACCTGGAAAGAAGTTTAAGGGTCCACCTGCACAGAGTTCAGGTCAATCACAAAGTCCAAGTCAAACCCAAGGGCCCAGGCCATAGTTCACCCCTAGGAGAGGTCAATCCACACCATTAGTGGGCAGCTCTCTAGGGATGGGGTTCAGGGGACCAGCCCCAGCATCTTCTGCATGTCCACATTGCCTGAAGTGGCATAAGGGGGAGTGTTGGAGAGTGACTGGTGCCTGCTTAAGGTGTGGGTCGACAGAGCATCAGCTGAGGAACTGTCCACGCAGAACTACTACAACTACTCCAACACAAGCAGACAGACCTGCTCCTGCACCACAAAGGGGTAGGAAATCTGGCAAATATGAGGCAATGGGACCATCACAGAGGCCTACATCTGAGCTAGCATAGAGGCCTGAGGGCAGACCACCTGCCAGAGCCTATGCCATGAGAGCTCAGGAGGAGCAAGATGCCCCGGATGTCATCAGGGGTACGTTCACCCTCTACAATATATCTGTGCATGCATTGGTGGATCCAAGATCCACTCATTCATACATCTGCATCAACCTACCCGTAGAAAGGGGGATACTAGTAGGGAAGAGTGACCAAGACATTCTAGTCACTAATCCATTGGGCCACAGTGTAATGGTAAAAAAGTGTACAAAGGTTGCCCGTTAAGGATTCAGGGGTATGAATTCTTGGCAGACCTAATTGAGTTGTCTTTCCATGAGTTTGATGTGATTTTGGGAATGGACTGGTTGTCACGTCATCAGGCAATGGTTGATTGTAAATTGAAGAGAATTTCCTTGAAAACTCCTAAGGGTAATGAGATCACAGTTGTGGGGGAAAGGTGTAACACCCTAGGCAAATCCCACATCGGCAAAATACGGGAGAGATGCTGGGTTTATAAGTTGGTGGTTCGTAACCGCTGGTGACGCGTTTTAAAATCGTGAGGGCTTCAGCCCAGAGCGGACAATATCATTAGTGGGCCGGGCCGTTACATTTGTGGTATCAGAGCCACTCCGCGTGCAACCTTGAGCGATGGTGGGGCAAACCTCAGCGAGGACGCTGAGTCCGATAAGGGGGGTGGATTGTAACACCCTAGGCAAATCCCACATCGGCAAAACACGGGAGAGATGCTAGGTTTATAAGTTGGTGGTTCATAACCCCTAGTGACACGTTTTAAAACCGTGAGGGCTTCAGCCCAGAGCAAACAATATCACTAGTGGGTCGGGCCGTTTGAAAAAGATAGATTTCTTGTCCAATGTCATCTCAGCCATAGTTGCAAAAAAACTGATGAGAAAAGACTGTGAAGCCTACCTAGCACATGTGGTGGATACTAGGTAGGCTAAGTCAGATCTGTGTGACATACCCACAGTAAAAGACTTCCCAGATGTGTTCCCTAAAGAATTGCCTGGCTTGTCACCAGAAAGGGAAATCAAATTTGCTATTGAGATACTGCTGGGTACAGCACCAATCTCTATTGCTCCTTATAGGATGACACCCACAAAATTGAAGGAACTAAAAATCCAGTTACAGGAGTTACTAGATAAGGGGTTCATATGCCCTAGTGTGTCACCATGGAGAGCTCCAGTGCTGTTTGTAAAGAAAAAGGATGGGACTTTAAGGTTGTGCATTGATTACCGGCAGTTGAATAAAGTGACTATAAAGAATAAATATCTGTTGCCTAGAATTGATGATCTGTTTGATCAGCTGAAGGGAGCAGGAGTATTTTCCAAAATTGATCTCAGATCAGGGTATCATCAGTTAAGGGTGAAGGATGCAGATGTGCTAAAGAATGCATTCAGGACCCGATATGGGCATTATGAGTTTCTAGTGATGCCCTTTGGCCTAACAAATGCACCAGCAGCATTCATGGACCTTATGAACCTTATCTTCCATCCATACTTAGATCGGTTCATAGTGGTCTTTATTGATGATATTTTGGTGTATCCCAAGACCAGGGAAGAACATGATGAGCATTTGAGGATTATTTTGCAAACCCTGAGAGAAAAGAAGTTGTATGCTAAGTTATCCAAGTGTGACTTCTGGTTGAATGAGAT
The DNA here is from genome assembly GCF_030052815.1 of Hevea brasiliensis. Lineage (NCBI taxonomy): Eukaryota > Viridiplantae > Streptophyta > Magnoliopsida > Malpighiales > Euphorbiaceae > Hevea > Hevea brasiliensis. The sequence continues at coordinate 50,808,457 of NC_079494.1, forward strand.
TGCATTCCTTGGACACATAGTATCAGCTGATGGGATTAGAGTGGATCCCAAGAAAATAGAAGTAGTGATGGAATGGAAGCCTCCCAGAAATACAACTGAGGTCAGAAGCTTCTTGGGGCTAGCTGGGTATTACAGAAGATTTGTGAAGGGATTTTCCTTAATAGCTGCTCCAATGACCAAGTTATTACACAAGAATGTCAGATTTGATTGGAATGATAAGTGTCAGACCAATTTTGAGAAGTTGAAGGCTACGTTGACTGAGGCACCAGTGTTGACACAGCCAGTGTCGGGAAAGGACTTTGTGGTCTACAGTGATGCCTCTCCTAATGAGTTAGGGTGTGTATTGATGCAAGAGGTGAAGGTGGTCGCTTATGCTTCTAGGCAGCTGAGGCCACTTTAACAGAATTACCCTACCCATGATCTAGAACTTGCAGCAATTATCTTCGCATTGAAGATATGGAGGCACTATTTGTATGGTGAAAAGTGCTACATTTACACAGACCACAAAAGCCTAAAATACTTGCCAACCCAGAAGGAGCTTAACCTTAGACAGAGGTGATGGATTGAGTTCCTGAAGGACTATGATTGTGTAATTGACTACCATCCTGGGAAGGCAAATGTAGTTGCAAATGCTTTGAGCAGAAAATCCATCACAGCTTTGAGATCATTGAATACCGGTCTATCTTTGGCTCGAGATGGAGCTATTTTGGCTGAGTTACAAGCGAGGCCAAACCTGTTACAGCAGATTTTAGATGGGCAGAAGGTAGATGAGAAGGTAAAGGCTATTATGAATAAAATCCTAAAAGGGAAAGCAACTGACTATGAGGTGAAAGCAGATGGGTGTCTGTACTACAAAGGAAGAATATGTGTACCACATGATGGGGAATTGAAGGCCACTATTCTAAAAGAGGCACACACCAGTGTTTATGCTATGCACCCAGGAAGTACAAAAATGTATCATGATCTAAAGCTTTAGTATTGGTGGCCTAGTATGAAGAAGGACATAGCTGACTATGTGACTAAATGCTTGACATGTCAGCAAGTCAAGGCAGAGCATCAAGTTCCATCAGGTTTGCTACAGCCTATACGCATACTTGAATGGAAATGGGATCGAGTCACCATGGATTTTGTAAGTGGTCTACCTCTCACCCAGAAGAAGCATGATGCAGTATGGGTGATAGTAGATAGGTTGACGAAGTCAGCACACTTTTTGCTAGTTAGGACTGACTACTCACTAGAGAAGTTAGCAGAATTGTATATAAGTGAGATAGTTAGACTGCATGGAATTCCACTTTCTATCATATATGATCGAGACCCAAGGTTTACATCGAGATTTTGGAAGAAGTTGCATGAATCCTTGGGTACACAACTCCACTTCAGCGCAGCTTTCCATCCTCAGACGAATGAACAATTAGAAAGAGTAATCCAGGTAAGCAATTGAAACCAATTGAACTAACACAAATATTGAACTGAAATGATAATAATAACATGAAATATATGTCAAGTCCTTCAGGATATGCTGAGGAGTTGTGTCAATGAATCTGAGGGAAGTTGGGATAGATACCTCCCACTAGCAGAATTTGCATACAACAATAGCTACCAATCTAGCATCCAAAGGGCCTCGTATGAAGCACTGTATGGGAGGAAATGTAGAACTCCAGTGTGCTGGACTGAATTGAGCGAAGATAAATTGGTAGGGCCAGACCTAGTGAAACAGACTGAGGAGAAGGTAAAACTAATCAAAGCCAATCAAAATGTTGCCTCAGACAGACAAAAATCTTATGCCGACCTGAAGAGAAAAGAAATAGAATATGCGATTAGTGACAAAGTGTTCCTCAAGCTGTCACCGTGGAAGAAAGTACTGAGGTTTGGAAGAAAAGGTAAGTTAAGCCCTAGGTTCATTGGCCAATATGAGGTCATTGAACGTGTGGGTCCAGTGGCCTATAGGCTAGCTTTACCACTAGAGCTGGATAAGATCCGCAATGTGTTCCACGTGTCTATGCTAAGAAGATACCGCTCAGATCCTTCACATGTCATCTCCATGGAAGAAATTCAAGTACATCAAGATTTGACATATGAAGAAGAACCCATACGGATCCTAGCTCGGGAAGTGAAAGAGTTGAGGAATAAGCAGATTCTACTGGTGAAAGTGCTTTGGAGGCACCACAACACTGAGGAGGCAACTTGGAAAAGTGAAGAGACGATGAGGCAATAGTTCCCTCAACTGTTTACATCAGGTAAATTTCGAGGACAAAATTTAAATTAGAGGGGAAGAGTTGTAACACCCTCCTTGTAGCAACTTCGTACATTCTACTATTTCGATGACCATTGTCGGTCCGGACAGCTAGAACATCCGGAAAAATATTTAAACTAAAGTGAGGAACCATAATTAACTCAAATATTAATAAGAAAAATTTAGGAAAAAATTTTAGAAATAAAATACAACTAAGTTAAATGAGCCGGTGCCCTAGCGATGGGAAACCTAATGGGATGTTGCGGTTCTCGCAACTAGGAGCCCTGGACCTGAGGGAAAATTCATGAAATAATTTTTGGGACTCCAGAGAAGGGTCATTGAGGTTCCTATGGCATTAGAATGCCAAGAAAATGGTTAGAAAATTTTTTCAATCGGTACAGACAATTTTGGTCTGTTAAGCCAAATGGATGGCATTTTGGTCATTTCATCTTCTGAGATGATTTTTGGCGGACTTGTCCAATTAAGTAAATAATTATCATGACACAAAATGTGAATAAATATTGCTAAAAATTTAATTGAAAATGAATAGAAAGAAAAGAAAAAAAATGGGACTTTTGACATCATGCTTATGCAATTAAAATCCTTCCACCCAATCACATTGTGACACATGGCAATAACTCATTTAAAATGACTAAATGGGCAGAAAATGAAAGAAAACAAATCAGTTTCTTTCATCTTCTTCAGCTGCAACGAACTAGCTCCAAGCAATCCACCATTGCCATCCCAACCAAGCTTCTTTTCCCACCATTTTACACCATAAAATCCCTTGCTCCTTTCATTAAAAATTTTCCTTACACCTAGAGCAAGTCTTGGGCAGCAAAAAGGAGGAAAAGAGAAGTTCTCAAGCTTTGGAAAGTGCCTGAGTCAAGGTTAGTGCCAATTTCTTTTAAAAATTTTGTGTATTGCTGCCATTGAACATGATTTTGGTATTGTAAACCATGGATTGTATGTGTATGAAAATTTTAGTTGTTGGGGTTAGGGTTTGGACACAAACTTGAGACTTTGGTCATGTAAGGATGAAAATAAGTTTTAATGGTCAATTAGTGACCATTTGAATGTGTATGATAAGGAAATGAAGTGAGTTGAGACTTGCCATTTGTGAATGGGTGAGCCGCCTTGGCTGACCTGCAGGACTGAGCTTGAATCCAGCAGGTTTGGGCAGCTATAAATGGAGTTGTAGAGGTAATTGGTGCAAAGACAATTGGACATGAAATTAGACACATAATGGCACAACTTTGGTGAAGAAACCCTGCCGAGAAAACCAAACCATGTTGGCCTAAAAATTGCCCTAATCCGGGTGACCTGCATTTCTGCCTGAGCAAAATGACCAAATGAACAGTGTTTATTCATTTGGTCATAACTCATTGTAGAAAGGTCCAATTGACCTGAAAGTTTATCAGCAGAAAGCTGAGACATAGACCTACAACTTTCATGAAGAATACAAATCCAAATTCTGACCATAACCTAGTGAAATTGCCAACCAAACTTAGGTTACCAAATCTGGCAGAACTGGTTTTGCACAGAATTTGGATTCTGTCCAATACGGCTAGTTATGGTTTTTAGGCCATAACTTGAGCTACAAAACTCCAAATAGAGTGATTCAAAAATGGAAATGTAACTAGACAAAATAAGGAACAACTTTCATGAAGACAACTTTGCCAAATTCCTACTGTAAAAATGACCAATGGAACAGTAAACACAAGGCTTGAAATCTGAAAATTTTGAACAACTAGCACTAAGCTTAGAAATGGTATTGGCAACCAATACCAAAAATTTTAGAATGCAAAATGTGGTATGTTGGGAGTATTAGAACCAATGTACCTATTGTCTATGCAAAAGTCAACATTTTAGTTGACTAATGAAATGAATAGTAACATCTAAACTTAAATTTCAAGAATCGTAAAATTTAAAAGTATAACATGCCTTAGTATACCTAGCAACATTGGTTTGGATAGGTTGGCATGCCAATAGGGTTCAGTTAGCAGTACTGCACATGGCATTATGCCATTATGTGTTTTTATGGCTTTTGGCCTTGTGCCTAATGTTATTACAGCTTATTAGCTGTTATGTTGCACACCGGGAGATGCTTATGTGACAGATGGTGTGACGGCCCGAGATACTAGATACCCAGTGCCAGTTTACCCGTTTATCCAGTCCAGTCATCCAGTATAGGTTACTTGGGCAACCAAAAATGAAAGTAAATAAATTTAATGAAATTATGAATATAACAAGTACAAAATAAGTAAGATTACCAATAATGATCGAAAAATTATCTGCATAAGACATCAGAACATGCACTGCATATTTATTTTTTGTTACTTCTTTTTATTTTATTATTGGCACCACTAAGCATTATTGCTTAGCGCGTTACTTTTGCCACGCGTAGGTTCTGGAGAGACTGACTGAGAGCCCAGTAGACCACAGACTGAGTGAGACCTTTTGCAGCTCTGCATAGTGTCAGTGTCACCTCACTGACGTCAGTGCATTGGTAGGACACTAGGTTTCATTTTGGGTATTTTGTAATTAACTTTTATTTTCTCATATGTAATTGAAACTTATGTAATGTATTTTGGTATTAATGTAAATAGTAGAAATTGTGTTTATAAATGAAAAAGTGAATATTTATTTATGACTTTTACATGATTATCATATGAGATGAATGATTGAGAAATGGAAATGTTATTGCAAAAAATATTGAGATTTTGTTGATGAAATGGAGTTTGGGATTGATTGAAAATATTGGAAGTGTTTTTCACAGGTTCTGAAGAACTGTTTTCTCCATTTTTAGTCGATACTCTGCCGGATTTTCTATAAAATTTGCGGAACCTCAAATAAATTTATGATTTCAACAAATGACGAAATGAATTATATTTCATAAATTATACTCCATAACTATGAAAAAAAAAATAAATTCGGAAGAATAAAAATGATTAAATTAAAATAGGGTGTTCCGGTACACTGTGTGGCATATCTTGTTTGGCTACACTGTAGACGGGTAAGGGGTGTCACACATTTGCTTTCCCTAGCAGATAGTCTATTAAGCAATCATAGTCTTTAATCAGTTTTAACCATCTCTTCTGCCTCAAATTCAATTCCTTCTGGGTGCCTAAGTACTTCAAGCTCTTGTGATCTGTGTAAATGTAACATTTCTCCCCATACAAATAGTGTCTCCAGATCTTCAGAGCAAAAACAATAGCTGCTAGCTCCAAATCATGTGTTGGGTAGTTTCTCTCATGCGGTTTTAGCTGGCGTGATGCATTAGCATAACATTCCAATCTTGCATCAGTACACAGCCTAACCCATTGTGAGAAGCATCACTATAAACTGTGTATTCTTTACTCGGTGTAGGTAAAGTAAGGACTGGAGCTTCAGTCAAACACCTCTTCAACTCATCAAAACTTTGCTGGCATTTATCTGTCCACTAAAATTTTACATCTTTCCGAAGTAGCTTAGTCAGTTGAGAGGTTAACATAGAAAATCCTTTCACAAACCGGTGGTAATATCCAGCTAAACCCAGAAAACTGCGAATTTCTGTGATATTCCAGGGCGGTTTCCAATTTAGGATAGCTTCTACCTTGCTGGAACATACCTTGATCCCTTCAGCTGACACAACATGTCCCAAGAAGGAGATTTCTTTCAGCCAAAATTCACATTTTGATAATTTGGCGTATAGCTATTTCTCCCTTAAGGTTTGCAGTACAATCCGTAGATGTCTGTCATGCTCCTCTGCATTCCTCAAATATATCAAAATATCATTAATAAACACCACCACGAACTGGTCGAGATATGGTCTGAATTAGATCCATAAAAGCAGCTAAAGCATTAGTTAACCCGAATGGCATTACCAGAAACTCATAGTGGCCATATCGAGTTCTGAAAGCAGTTTTTGGAGTGCTCTGCTCTTGCACTTTCAATTGATAATAACCAGATCACAAATCAATTTTGGAGAATACAACTGCACCCTTCAACTGATCAAACAGATCATCAATGCGAGGCAATGGATATATGTTCTTTATTGTCACCTTATTCAATTGCCGGTAGTCAATACATAAGCGGAGAGTGCCATCTTTCTTCTTAACAAACAATACTGGCGCTCCCTAAGGTGACACACTAGAGCGGATGAAACCCTTTTCAAGTAGTTCTTGCAACTGTACCTTCAACTCCTTCAACTCTGCTGGTGCCATTTTGTATGGTGTTATGGAGATTGGATCCACACTAGGCATAACATTAATTTCAAACTGCACTTCTCTTTCTGGAGATAATCCTGGCAATTCATCAGGAAAGTCATATACTGTAGGGATGTCCCTCAATGTTGGACTCCCCACTTAGGTGTCTACCACATGTGCCAAGTAGGCTTCACACCCCTTTTTGATCATTTTTCTGGCTAGTGTAGCTAAAACGATGTTTGATGGCAATAGCTACCTCTCCCCATGTATTACCACTTCACTGTATTGAGGGAGACCAAAAGTGACTGTCTTCAGTCTACAGTCAATCATGGCGTGATGCCTGGCTAACCAATCCATGCCCAAGATGATATCATAATCTCTAAAGGGCATTTCAATGAGATCATACAAAAAAGCATGTCCTTGGATCACCAAAGGACAATCCCTATACATTCTATTAACCCTGACCTCTTGTCCTAGCGGACTTGTTACTAGCACCTCAAAGTCCATTTTTGTACATGGAACAGCAATGCAATCAATGATGCTAGCACTCACATAGGAATGGGTAGAACCCGGATCAAATAATGCAAACACATCTTGATTAAAAGTTAAGAAGGTACCAACCACAATATCAGATGTCTCGGCCTCTTCTCTCTGTCTCATTGCATAGACTCTGACTGGAGCACTGCCTTGCTCTGATTGATTCACTGTGCCTTGGCTGCCTGCTGGGTTACCTCTACCCCTACCTCTACCTCTGCTATGTGGTTGTGAACCTCTGGTGACAGGACTTTGAACTGACCCTTCTGCAGTAGTAGGAGGTGGTCCAACTCTACGAGTACTGGTGCAGTCTTTGGCAAAGTGTCCTGTGCCTCCACAGTTATAACAGGCTCCTATGGCCTTGTAGCATACCCCACCATGATTTCTTCCACAAGTTTCACATTGGAGGGGAGGATAGGAACTTCTGGTACTCTGCTGACCAGATAGAGGAGGTTTCTATCCTGAATATCTTCCCCTACTAGACTTTTTACCACCTATGTTGTGTCCCCCATGGTCTTCCTCTTTCCAGTAGGACCACTAGAACTTTGTTCTACTAACTTTCCCTCTTTTTTTGTCTTCTCTTATTTCTTTTTCTCTGGGGCCGCTTCTAACTCAATTCTTTCAAATTCTAGTGCTTCAGAAATAAGCTCAGAGAAGTTGTTATGTTTGAATCCAACCACTTGTAATCTAATACTGGGCTTCAAGCTGGTTTCAAACCTCTTACATCTCTCCCTGTTGGTAGAAAGTAGACTTACTGCATAATGGCTCAGGCGGGAAAATTCCATTTCATATTCAGCCACCAATCTACTCCCCTGTTTCAAACTTAGGAACTCTTGCAGCTTCTAGTCCACATAAGCATCAGGGACATATTTTTGTCTGAACTCCCGTAGAAAATCATTCCATGTTAGCACTGAAGGTTCTACCAAAGTATGGGGAATGGTTTTCCACCAGTCATATGCATCCCCCTGTAGCAGAGACACCGAATATTCAAATATGAGCTCCTCTATACAATGTAGCTTCTTGAATACCCTATCCATTCTCTTTAACCACTGTTCTGCCTCTAGAGGATCTACTGTCCCCTTGAACTCAATAGCCCCATATTTCTTTAATTTGTCATACTGCCTAGTAGAAGACTGTGGTTGTACCACTGGTGTCTATAGTGGGACTTTAGTAGGCATATTACCAGCCATCTGTTGAAACATTACACCCATCTGCTGAGCGAACTAAGCAGGAAACTAAGTACTGAGGGGGCTGATGCTGCTGATCCACTGACATTGTGTAGGGCTGGGGCATCCCCTTGCACCTTAGCCTCTATAGATTGATCGACTGAACGATCACCCTCTTCCATAGTCAATTCGAGGATCTTAGACCTCCTGAACAAATAACACAAGGAGTTTTCCTCCTGTTAGTGCATATTTTTAATGTAATGTACTGTATATATCAAATAATGACATTGAGCAGTTGTACTATGAAGAAAGAATAGTCAAATTATAGGTGAAAACAGAATTTACAAACTAGCTCTGATACCACTTAAACATGTCACACCCTACCCCTTCGTAAGGCATAACATGATCTCATAGTATACCTAATGAATTACCAACTTCGTCTCCTGATAACCCATTAAATACACTACAAGGGATTTTAAAAATTTTCTTACTTCTTTTTACAGTGGTGAGCACTATTTACAGTTGTTAAAATTTTTTTTTTTTGAACTGAAGTGAAGCAGCGAACAAATTTGAATGATTAACAATTTCTGCAAAAATTTTGGTAGAGTGCCCTCTGTATTTTGAATAAAACAGTTTTTTAAAAACCTGTAAAAAACACTTCAAATATTTGGTTCAATCCCAAACTCCAATATTTAATCAACACAATAAGTTTCTCAACATCTGCCAACTCAAATCCACAATAATTTTGTAGTGTTTTCAAAAGCTGAAATAAAAGAAATATATCACAATATTTACAAACCAAAATAATTTACAAATTTAGTTTACAACTTCAGTGTACAATTTTAATTTACAACTACTCAAAACCAAGAACAATATATACATACGTGAACATACATTACAATACAAAATGCAAAGTATGGTATACTCAATATGCCCAATGAACTCTCACTGAAGCACTAGCAGCCTAGTCTGTTGCCCTGTCAGTCTGTCTACCTGCGACAGCAATGAAAAGCTATTGCTGAGCCAATGTCTCAGTGGTGCACAACATTAACAAAATACAAATTTAAATCACAAATCATAAGTCATATAAATAATGGATACTTAAAACCATAGTTAAATTCAAAGACATTGAATGTCAATAAGAATTTAAACTCCATTTCATAATATCACAATAAATATCAATAAATCATACACACACAGCTTAATCATGTTGCCAAAGTTCAATTCATCGTAAAAGCCAATGGCTAGTGAGGAATTCAATTCATCCCAAAAACCGATCGCTAGTGAGGAATAACATAGCTAGCTAGCAATAATATGAGTACTCATTCTATTCGTCATCAACAGGCACACACCTCAACACTTCAGCCAGAGAAGGAATTCAATTCATCCCACTAGACAAGCTAGCGAGGAATTCAATCAATATACATGATAGCTATGGTTTCAAACCATTTACAATGCTTTTCAATCAATAAGTATCCATCAAATATCATTCAAACAATTTTTCACAATTTAAAATAATGATATACAAATAGTCATAATTTATTTCAATTGAAAATTCAAAAGAAATAACTATTGTGCACAAACCTCTGACAAATGTCTCTTGGCCCTGACTCAGTGTTTCCTTCCCTTTCCCTGAGTCTTTGCTAATTGAAACACAAATTTGAAGTATTTCAGTACTCATTTAAACTGTCTCTAAGAATAAAGCTTAATAATTAACTTATTGAATTCTATTATTTCCTTAGTCAACCTAAGATGTTGACCCTCGATGCACTCTAGGCGAATTAGGTTTTAATGTTACCAATGTGTCATATTTAATAGCCTTTTAGTGTTGGTACATGTTACCCAATTCATTTTCATGTATATTGCATTTTATTGCAATTTGCTGAATTTCGGTATGCTAATTTGACCTAGCCGGATGACCTAGTTCCCTTGGTTTTCGGGTTTTGGTCAAAACTACAAACTTGTAGGTGTATGTCTTATTGCACGCGGGACAAAATTTCAGGTCATTCTGAGTTGTGTAGACCAAGTTATGGTCAATCTACCAATGCTGGACAGAATGTACCAAAATGGTAACTTTAGGTCATTTTAGGTCGCTTTTGGTTCGGCCAGTTTTTAGACCTGAACTTGTGCAAGCTATTTGGCTTAGTTATGGTCATTTCTGGGCTTTGGTATCTTCATAAGAATTGTAGATATATGTCTCAACTATTGATGGTAAAAATTTGAGGTCAATTGAACCTATTTTAGGCAATTTATGGTCAAAACACTAACTACTGCCCAAATGGTCAATTTTCAGATTTTCAAAGCACTAATCCGGATTTGGTTATTTTTCAAGTCACCATCTAGGCTGAATTTTGGTAAGCTTCCTTCATGAAAGTTGGCACATTTTGTGCCTAGTTTCACCTCCAATTGGTCTCATACCAATTGGAGCTGCACACTTATGGTTCGAAGCCAAAACATACATTGCTCTATTGTACATTGTTCACCCTTTACCAATTACACATCCTATGCTTACCAAGTCACTCTTCCATGCCAATTCTAGTTTGTGCCATAACATTAACACATTTAACAACTCATTTTTGGTCATTTTGGTAGCTTATAACCATTCTCAATATGCACACTATAACCCATAATTTTTCAAGTCCAATTACAACAATTAAACACATAAATGCACCTCATTTACATGTCCAAATTCAAACCTTAATACACACATACATGCTGCCATCCATAACAACATAATTCAAAAGTACAATTCCATAAACCAAACCATGAAATAACACATTTTGATCTTCTTCATAAGGCTGCCACAAGTTTATACATACCCATCAATTTCCACTTTCACTTTTTAAGCTTCCAAATCATACCTTACACATGGAATTCAAGTACAATACAATCAAACCTATAAATAATCATTCAAACCACTATTTCATGTATCCTCCTTCATAGTTGTCCTTATATTGACTATTTGTACCAACTGTATTGGCTTGCATTCTTTTAAGTTTCTTTGTGAGCTGATCAAACTGGGCATTTATCATGCTTAGGGCATTTACTTCTAGGACCCCTGCAGTTCTTCTTGCATTTCCTCTTTCATTTGACCACTCATAATTATGGTATACAACCCTTTCTAGAAGTTCAAGTGCTTGTGGCACTGTTTTCTCCATTAGATCACCCTCTGCAGCTGAATCAACTGTGCTCCTCGTAGAGGGTAGTAATCCATTATAGAAATTTTGCACCAATAGCCAATCTTCTATGCCATGGTGTGGACATTCCTCTGCAGGTCTTTATATCTTTTCCATGCATCATAGAGTGACTCTCCTTCCTTTTGTCTGAAGGTGTTAAGCTCAAGCCTCAGCTTTGCAGTCTTTGCAGGTGGGAAATACCTTGCTAGAAAAGCTTGAGAGAGGTTTTCCCAGGTAATGAATGTTCTAGCCGGTTGAGAAAGTAACCACTTCCTTGCTCTGTCCCGAAGGGAGAATGGGAATGCTCTGAGTCTTATTGCTTGATTAGACACTCCATTCATCTTGAATGTATCACATAGGGCAAGAAAGCATTGGAGGTGATAGTGTGGGTCCTCAGTTGGTGAACCTGCAAACTGGGTTTGTTGAATCATTTGAAGCCATGCTAGTTTTAATTCAAAGTTTTTAGCTTCCACTGTGGGTCTAGTGACATTGGGTTGAAATCCTTGGACAGATGGAGCTCTATAATCTCTTAAGAGTCTTGGTCTATCATTATTATCGGCCATGGTTGGGATTTCAGGATCTCCTTGACCGTGCTCTTGATGTTATTTTTCACTCCTGATGGCTTTTAGAGTTCTGTCTATTGCTGGATCACAGTCCAAAATTTCTTCTGGCTTTGTTCTGGTCATATACCAGATCAGGCACCTGAGAGAAAAGAAAAGAAATACAACTAGTAAAATAAAATTAAATAATAAATATAATTGCCTAAATCAGCTAAATAGCCTATCGCTTAATATTACTAAAACCAAAACTTCCCCAGCAACGGCGCTAAAAACTTGTTTCGCTATTTTGCAATCACCGCAAGTGCACGTATTGCTAACAAGTAATAAAGTATAAGTAGAGTATCGTTCCCACGAGGAATTTTGTTTAGCAAGTACCAATCTACAAAGAAATCTTGACTATCTAGGCTATCAAATACTTAGGGAACGAAGTTTATTAACTTTAAAGACTAAAATGGTAAACTTAAAATGAAATGATTTACTTGAAGCAATTCTGGAATTAAGATTTCATACTTGAATCTTACTAGGGATGTTATCTCATTTATTTACTGAATTGAGGATCATTTTCGTTGATGGAAATCAGTCCTAAGTTATCCTAAATCCTCTCTCAAGGCATCTAGGGTGTATTCTAATTAACTCGAACCCTACTTTCGTGGTGATCAAATTAATTAAAATCCTTTAAGACCTTTGACTAATTTTTAGGTTCCAAAAAGGTATCAGCCTATGTCTAGGTCAGAATTCCTAGGTTTAAGATCTTGATTTTCTAATGTTAATCTTCACCTTTCACTCCTTCAATTAACATCTACAATCATAACTAAATGGGTACCAACACATAGCATGTATTAAGATCGCAAGAAATTAAATCAAGAAACGAATCTCAAATCCAATAAATAAAACCCAGTGTTCATCCATAATAATAATTACAAGAGCTACTCTCTCAAATCTAGAATAAGAAAACTACTCACTCATTGTGAGTTCAGCAAATGTCATGATAAAAAGTAAAAACAATAAAAAGAGAGCTATGCAGAAGAAATAAAATAATAAAAGTCTATCTAAGGAGATGAAACAAAGGAACCAAAGCGAGTTTGCAGCTTTGATCTTGTGGAGCTTATTCATCACGGAAAACTTCTTTTGATGCGATGTAGAGCGATAACAACCTTCAAGAATGATCCACGATGACAGTGACCGACCTCCCTTCCTGATGTTTTCTTTTCTATTTATATTGGTTGCTCTAGGGTTAGGTCATTTTGAGTCCAAAAGGCTTTAGGAGTCTCATTTGAATCAGAAAACAGGAGGGGAATTTGAGTTACAAAATTGGCTGCAGCATAGTACACGGCCCATGTGTCACTACACGAGTCCCGTAATGTAGAGCTGTGTAATTTGCTGGAGGAGAATTGCGAAATCTTATTTTGGCATAGAAACTTACATGGGTCTGTGCCAACTACACGAACTTGGTTACACGAGCCGTGTACAATTGTTCCCATAAGGTTCTTCAAGCTTGCGCTCGGCAGAAACTTGCACGGGTCCCTGCAGATTACACGGGTCTACTTACGCGACCAGTGTAGTTGTGTTTCTCATCGATTCTCTTGGCTTTCTTCTGGCAGAGAGTTACACGGGTCTGGGGCTTGGTTTATATGACCCGTGTACTTTGTATCAGCAACAATTCTTTGACTTTTAACCTCTCCAAGCTTTCCTTTAAACTCCCATTCTTTGGGGCTTCACCCAAACACCTGAAATAATGCAGAAAATATGGAATTAAGGGCTTGGCAACAGAATTTACAAAAACTAATGAAATCAACTACTATGTATGAAAATACTTGCCTAAATGCTATGAATTAGAATACAAATGTGCTTAAAAACATCTATACAATTCAAGTGTATCACATACAAATGTGCTTAAAAACATCAAGACCCTTTTCTATCATGGACACCTCCTACATCATCACATATCCTCCATGAGCTAAAGCAGTCCTCTTCCCAAGCAGATAACTCTAAACCATGTGTTGTTCGTGCTATGTGCAATCTTATTCCAAATCTTGCCAATCTTGAGGGTACCACAAATCAAGACCCATATGTGGTGTTACATGACAACTACTATGGGCGAAAACCGCTTTTTGATCAGCAATTTAAAAAGGGGTTAAGCTAAAAACCTTAAATTAGCGCTTCTTGGGAGGCAACCCAAGTTTTAAATTTAATATTTGCATTTGTTTATTTCTTTTGTTTATCACCCTCCCAAACTTTATTTCGATATTTGTTCACTTTGTATGTTCGAGAAACACTTGAAAAAGCAATGAAGACTAAGCATATAAATCTTTGAGGGAAGGCACACTTCAAGGGGGAGTATTCTATATCCATTAGCTTTTCCTTGTTATTATAATTATGATGTTGCTCTTGACCTGATTGTGCTATCTTGATGACATTGAGGACAATGTTAAATTTGAGTTTGGGGGTGCATTTCATGCATTGCATTCATATATTGCATTTCATTCTGCATTGCATTTCATTCTACATCTCCTTATTATGTCTATATTATATTTTTGTACCAAAAATCAAGAAAATTTTTGTAAATTTTTAAAATTCTCTAGTCCTTAGCCTAAACACCTATCCTACCCTTTTGAGGAAGCTAAATGCATAAGTAAAAAGTATATTAGGTGTAAAAAAAAAAAAATTGAGAGAGGATGTAGAACTCAAGAAAGAGTGCAAGTGTGCAATTAAAATAAAAGAAAAATTTGCCTTTCCAACCCAGCAAAAGCAATGAGTTTGGGGGAGAGGACAAAAGGGACATAAAAAAAAAGAGAGAGAGAGAGAGAGAGAGAGAAAACAAGAAGAAGAAAAAGTCCCAAGATAAGTACCATGGAAGCATGCTTGGCACTATAAAAAACTAAAAGCCCTTCCTCTCCATACAAAATCGATATAATAAACTTAGTATACTTGGTATTTTATGCACACATGCTGTCCTCATATTTGCATTCCCTAAAAACCTTTAATTGGCAACCAAGTCATTATCCCTTTAGCCCCATTACAACCCTTTTAAAGACCTTTTGATCTTTTGAAAAGTGTATGCTATATTAGTACAGATAGAAAATTGAGATATGCCAATGGAGTTGGAATTGAATCACTTCACATCAATTACCCATAATAGAGGCAAATTTGGGGAAGTAAGTGTTTCTCAAGTCTTTCCTGATAAAACAAGTTATTTGTGACTTATTAATGGCCTTGCATAGAGGAATAATTAGTTAAAGCACCATAAAGGGGGTGAGCTTCTAGCGGGCAGCTGTTGAGGTCTTTATGCCTTGAAAGTGGGAATTGGTATGAAGGTTAAAGAGTATCTAATTATGTGCAAGTTAAGTTTTTGCTTATGTTTCTAAGTACCCCAATGAGTTTTTATAAAGTTTTATTTTTCTTGAGGACAAGCAAATGTTCGAGTTTGGGGGTATTTGATTGCATCAAATTATATAGATATTTAAGGTTAACATGCATTGCATTTTATTAGCATTTAGTATCCTTTTATGTTTGTTTTTTATGTGTCTTCATTATTATTTTAGAAAACATGTTAATCCAACTGAATTCATTGATTTTTATATTTTATTAGGTGTTTTTATGTGATTTTAGAATTAAAGACGAGTTTGGAAGAGATTTAAAGGTCAAAACGTGAAGAATATAGTGTCAAAAACATTACACGAGCCATTTAACCTGCCCCTGTAACTTCATGGACCCTGTGCAATCTTTTGAATAAAGAAAACTTGAAAAACAAGAGTGGCGAAAAGTTACACAGGGCAGGGGCGTGTAACACTACACGGGCCGTGTAAAGTACGTTGTCAGCAATTCTAATGTAACTTTTCTTCGTTCCAACCCGACCTAGATGGACTTCTAATGCTTCTTGAACTCTAAAATTAGGGTTTTTACACCAGATATAAATATAACAAGTCAAGAATTGAGGAGGGGGAGAATTTACATTGAAGAACAGAATTTACATTCAATGGGAGCTGATTTACATTCAAGGATGCACATTAACTTCAAGGAAGGCAAGGGAGAAAACAAGATCTACAAGATCTCTCTAAGGGATTTTTAGCTGAAGTTCCAAAAGTCTAAGGCTGCAACTCTCCTTTTGGGTTCTTTCACTCTATTTTCTTCTCATGTCTTCTCTTTATCTTTTTATAAACTTGATTGTAAAACTCACCATGGGTGAGTAGGTTCTTTATTTTAGGGTTAGGGTGTAGCACTCAATTTAATTAAGGATCTGGTTTGATTTTATTTAACACAATGGGTATTTTATTCTTTGATTCAATTTCTTGTGATCTTAATACATGCTATGTGTTGGTACCTGTAACATCCTCACTGTACGTAGTCTGTACATTCTGCTGCTCCGGTGACCTAATATCTGTCCGGGCAAGTCAGGATTTCTAGAACTACGCTTCAGTAATAGTGAACAGACATATAATGATGAAATAAATAAAAAGAAAATACAAGAAAAATTTAAAAAAAATAAAAGAGAGAAAATGAAACTAGGTTAAACGAGCCAGCACCGTAGCGATGGGTGACAGCACCGAGAAGTTACGGCGAAGACAATTGCTGACTCCAGGACCGCAGGGAACCTTTGAAATTAAATTTCGGGACATAATTAAAGGTTTATTGAGGTGTAATTGACGTTAGAAATGTCAAAGAAGATTAACAAATTAGTACAAAGAAAAATGAAAAATCGAGAAATCAACAAAAATCGGTATTATCGAAAAATTAGGAATACAACCTGAAGAGGGGCATTTTGGTCATTTGACACCTAGGATTGCCTTTTGACCTCATTGTCCATTAAAAATAAGTGGTATTACACTTTGAAAATGTCATGAAAAATTAAA
The DNA here is from genome assembly GCF_030052815.1 of Hevea brasiliensis. Classification (NCBI taxonomy): domain Eukaryota; kingdom Viridiplantae; phylum Streptophyta; class Magnoliopsida; order Malpighiales; family Euphorbiaceae; genus Hevea; species Hevea brasiliensis. Next base: position 50,825,163 of record NC_079494.1, read on the forward strand.
TTGTAGTACATTATATGAATAGTAAAAGAAATGGGGTATAAAATCTAATTTATGAAACTTTAAATAATTAAACATTAAAATAAAGCTTAGTGCTCCACTAACCTTAAAAAATGGAACATATCAAAGTTGAATCGGGCAAAAACCACTTCTTCTTCAACCTTCCACAAAACCAGCCGAATTCCTCCATGAAAGAACTCCATTGCCGTACCTTGCTCCACCTCCATGCAATCATGTTCCAGCCATCCTTTCTCACTAGTGTCTTCATTAAAGCTTATACATTCAACTTGAGGAAGCCATTGGCAGCAAGAAGAAAGGGATTTAGTGAGTTTTTAGCAAGCTCCAAAAGAAGTAAGTGTCCAAATTCCCTCCCTTTCTTTAGTAAACTTCATGTTTAGGTTGAGGTGAGTTGAATGGTGAAGAGAATGGAAGAATTTATTGAGTTATTGAAATGTTCAATTTCGGCAGCCATGAGAACCTATGTTGCTTGACTTTTTCTTACCTCTAATGGATGGAAAATAATGTTGATTTAGTCATTTTAAAGTTGTAGTAATTTAGTTTCCATGTATATGTATATTGAGTACTTGAATTCAAGGGTTTGGAAAGCCATTTGAATACCTTAGCAAACTGCCACTTTTGGCAGCCTTCAAATTCATGAATTAATGTTTGATTTCATGAATTTCATGGATGAATTATGGTGAAAATGAATTATGGGCAGTGTATGTGAAGTAATGGTTGGGAGGTATATGTAATAATTAAGTGTTTTCATGTATATGTTATGTTGAATTCAACTTTGTGAATTAGGGTTGTATAATATACATGGAGCACTTGTATATTCTCTCTAAATAGACATGATTGAGATATGATGAATGGTATAGAAATGTTATGAATGTATAATTATAGTTTTGGGAGGAGGAGAAATGGCATTTGGGAGTGTTCTTTTATGTACAGATTGTGAGTTGTGAAGGTAGTAGGTAAATTGAACCATAAGTGAAAATTGGTGACCCTAATTGGTATGAGGCCAATGGGAGGTGAAACTAGAAACAAAATAAGCCAACTTACATGCAGAAATGTTGCCAAAATTCTTCCTAGAAACTAACCTTAAAAATGACCTAATCCGGAATTGGTAATGTGCAACCCAGATTTTTGACCATATGAACAGTAATCACTAAGATGACCATACCTCACTCAAAACAGGTCCAAATGATTTAAATTTATACCATGGAAAGCTTAGACATAGAGCTACAATTTTTATGAAGACACCAAAGCCCAGAAATGGCCAGAACCAAGTCAAATTGCTTGCCCAAGTTAGGGTACCAAAATTTCCAGAACTGAATTTGATCTAAAATTGACCAAATTTTGCACTAAAGATGCAATCTGTCCAGCTTTAGTAAATTGATCATATCTTGGTCTATATAATCCAGAATGACCTGAAATTTATGCCAAAAGTTCAATTTTGCTTCTTTGACCAGAAGCTAAAAACTAAGAGAAACAGGACATTAAGCTAGACCAATCTAGCACACTAAAATTGAAAATTTGACATTTACATACAATGAAGCTTTCAAGTAATTTGGCAATAAATGCCAACTTGTGAAATGGGTAAATTGCACTATATTGGCAACATATTGAATTACAAATTTTGACATGTTGATATTAGAATCAACTTATCCATGATATCTAAAAAGGTCAACATTTGCATTGACTTGTGAATTACATAATAGCTAGTAAACTCTAAAAATGAAGAATTCAACAATTAAATTGTAATGTGCCCTAGTTTGTCTAGTTGACTAGTTTGGATAGGTTGCCATGTCAATAGGATTTTGACAGCTATTCTGTAATTGGCTTTATGCCATACTGTGTCTTTACGGCTTATTATGCCGCACTGTGATTTTAATAGCCTACGGCTATACAGATTGTGTTATTATACTTGGCTTATCGCCTGATTGACTATATGGCTTATTAGCCACACTATTTGCACATCGGAAGATACTTTGTGACTGATGGTGTGATGGCTCGAGGTACTATGTACCCAGTGCCAGTATATCCGTTTATCCAGTCTGGTTAGTGTATAGGCTACATAGGCAGTTAATTTAAGCATTATTAAATTCAAATAGCTAAATTTAGTTTATTGACATACAACACCACCAAAATTAGCAAAAATGAAAGGTTAGCAAATACAAGTAGAATCAACAACTGCAAAGAATATCGATGTCATAAATTCATAAATAATTCATTTATTTTATTTTAGTGTATATTTCTTTATATTTGGCACCACTAAGCAGAATTGCTTTGTGCGTTGCTTTTGTTACGCGTAGGTATTGGAGACACAGCTGGGGAGCCCAACAAACGTACGACCGGGTGAGACATCAGATCTGCACAGGAGTCTAGAGTCATCTGCACTACACTACATACATGGTAGGACTTAGGATCTTGTGTAATGACTATCAGTTGTATTTTGACATTTTGTTATGTAATATGTATATTCTAAAACTTTAAAGTTTGTGATAAATTGTACATATTAAACTCCTATGGAGAGTGTTTGGATGAATGTAAATTATGATGGATTGTATTTTGAAACTATGAAATTTTGAGACTGAAAAATTAGAATTTGGAAGGTTGAGATTATCATATTGAACTATTTTTAACAGGTTTAGAAGGACAGTTTGTCCGAAATACAGACAGCACCTTGTCGGATTTTTATTACCATTTTTGAAACACTAATTTTATTAAAATATGAAAATAGAACCAATATGTTATGAATATCACATAAAGACTTCTTAAATCAAATTGAGTTCAGAAAAAGAAGATAATCACATACTAGGTGCTCTAGCACGCCGTGTAGCACGCCTTGCTCGGTTACACTGTAGACGGATGAGGGGTGTTACAGTACCCACTTAGTATCGATTACATATATTAATTGAAGGACTGAAAGGTGAAGATTAATATTAGAAAATCAGGATTTTGAACCTAGGAAATCTGACCTGGAGATAGGCTGATGACCTTTGTGGAATTCCAAAATTAATCAAAGATCTTAAAGGGTTTTAATTAATTTAATCACCACGAAAGTAGGGTTTATGTTAATTTAAATACACCTTGAGTGCCTTGAGAGGGGACTTAAGATAATTTAGGATTAATTTTCATCAAAGTAATAATCTCCCAATTATTGAATGAATTAGATTGATTTTGTAATTGATTGAAGTGTGAACCCCTATCTCTAGAATGTTCTCATCAATTACTGTTTTAGTTTAGATAACTGTTTTAGACTTTATTTCTTTTAGCTTAGATTTAATTATTATTTCTCTATAATTTGATCGTCTAGATAATTAAAATCACTATAGTTCGGTACTCAACATGGTACTCGTGGGAATGATACTCTACTCATCACTTTATTACTTGTTAGCGATTAGTGCACTTGCGATGGTTGAAAAACTAGCAAACAATATATTGTGTTCATACTTCATAGCATTTTTGTTTCAATCATGTTTGGAACATGAGTCCCAGATACATATTCATATCACATTCATGTTCATTAGACTATTGGTATTAATTACCAATTATATTTCAATTCATTTTTGGAGTATATCATAATTTCCAGAATTTCAATCTTCTATTTACTCTTATCTTAGGCCATGCTACAGTAGTAATTTAATCACACTTTCTTCATGAAAGTTGTTCCTTATTGTCTTGGCTTTAATTTCCTTTTTGAATTATTCAATTTGGAGTTTTCTAACTCTAGTTATGGATAATTTACCAAGGACTGGTCTAGTGACCAATACTATTCCAGAACAGGGCAAATTCTGAAACTCAAGTTTGTCAAGCTATTTGGACTAGTTACAACCATAATTTAGCTTAGTGTTCTTCATATGAGTTGTTTCCCTGTGTCTCATGGTTACACAAGTTTAAGAATCACTAAATTTGAGGTTGTATAGGGTGAGTTATGGCTAATTAACCAACATGGACTCATAACCCTGTACATTCAAGATTTTCAGGTTCAGGTTAGTCTTTTGAAATCATATTTGAGGTCCTTACACTTGCAATTTGAATAGGGTTTCTGAACCAAAATTGTAGCTCCATTTCTTAAGTTTTGTGATCAATTTGGCTCATCCCAACTGGAGTTTTCTACAAAAAGTTATGATTCATTTACTATCTAGGTATCAAATGGCCAATCTGTCCAGGTGCAAGAATTTCCATATTGGTAATTCTTGATTTCTTCTAGCAATTTTCCTAAGGTGCATTTGGTTCTGGATTCTGGTCAAAACATCAAAGTTGTAGTTTTAGATATTATGAGGATTTTAGCTTTTGAATCACTGCATTTGTAATTTTTTAGGCTGAGTTATGGTATTTTTGCCACAACTGGTCAGGTCTCCTGAAATTTAGGATTTCCAGGTCAGGTTTGGTCTAAGCAAATTTGATGGACTAAATTTACCTAGCAATTTGATTGAGTTAGGGTCAAAACTAGGTATCCTGGTCTTCATGAAAAATGTTCTCCTATGTCTCAAGTTTCTATGGGTTCAAGAATCAGGTCATTTGGATTTTCCTAGTGCAAGTTATACTCATTCTAAATTGTACTGTTCTTTTGGTCATTTTCAGAATTTCCAGTTTTGCCTTCCCAGATTCCAGCCTTAGTTTAGGTATTTTCCAATCATTTTTAGGTCAAGTGCTCTGCATGAAAATTGTAGTGTAACACCCCTATGTTCGGTAGTGCATTCTAATGTTCCGGTGACCAGTGTCTGTCCGGACAACTAGGATGCCTAGAACTACATTTAAATGTTAGTGAGGAGACATAAAATAATGAAATACAAGAAAAACAAAGGAAAAATAATAGCAATGAAATGTAACCAAGTTAAACGAGCCGAAAATTGTAGCGATGGGTGACCACACCGGAAAGTTGCGGCAAGGACTGTTGACTAGCCCTGGACTGCGGGGAACCTTGGAAAATATTTTTAAGACTTAAATAAACATCTATTGAAGTATAAATGACATAGGAAATGTCAAAAAAAAAATTAATTAATTAGTACAAAGAAAAACGAGAAATCGAGAAATCGACAAAAATCGGTATTATCGAAAAATCGGGAATACAACCCGAATAGGGGCATTGTGGTCAATTGACACCCTGAGTTACCTTTTGACCTAAATGTCCATTAAAAATAAATGATATTAAAATTTGAAAATGTCATAAAAAAAATTAAATTGTTGTACATAATGTAAATAGTGGAAGAATGGTGATAAAATTGTAAAATTGGAAACTTTAGATTATTAAATCATTAACCAAACTTAGTGCTCCACTAAGTTAAGTTAGTGGACATTAAAATATCACAAATATGGGCTGAAACTTCATCTTCAACCTCTCATTCCCAAAACAGCCGAATTCATCCTCCATGGGACTCCATGGCCAAAGCTTAACCAAGCTCCATGCAACCATGATTTAGCCATAAAAACCTTAAGTTCCTTCATTAATCTTTGCCAACACACCTTGGGCAGTAATAAGGGAGCAAGAAAGATAGGTTTTGGTGGAGTTTTGAAGAAGCTTCAAAAGAGTTAGCAAAGACTCAAGGAAGGGGAATGAAACACTGAGTTAGGGCCAAGAGGTTACACTTCAGAGGTTTGTGCACAACAATTATTTCTTTTGAATTTTCAATTGAAATAAATTATGACTATTTTTCTGTTATTGTTTTAAAATGTGGAAAATTGTTTGAATGGGAATTTAATGGATACTTATTGCTTGAAAAATATTACAAATGGTTTGAAACCATAGCTATTATGTATATTTGATTGAATTCCTCACTAGCTTATCTAGTGGGACGAATTAACTTTGAATTCCCTCTCTGGCTGAAGTGTTGAGGTGTGTGCCTATTGAGGACGAATAGGATGAGTACTCATTTATTTCCTAGCTAGCTATGTTATTCCTCATTAGCCATCAGCTTTTGGGACGAATTGGACTATGGAATCATGATTAAGCTGTGTGTGTGATTTATTGATATTTATTGTGATATTGTGAAATGGAGTTTAATTCTTTATGACATTTATTGTCTTTTGAATTCAACTATGATTTTAAGTATCTACAATTCATATGATATATGGTTTATAGAGGGCTAAGGTTGGTAATTCATTAGGTATACTACGGGATCATGTTATGCCTTACGGAGGGGTAAGGTGTGACATGTTTTAGTGGTATCGAGCTAGTTTTTAAATTTTGTTTTCACTTGTAATTTGAATATTCTTTCTTCATAGTACAACTGCTCAATGTCATTGTTTGATACATACAATACATTACATTATAAATATGCACTAACAGGAGGAAATCTCCTTGTGTTATTTGTTCAGGAGATCTAAGATCCTCAAATTGACTATGGAAGAAGGGGATCATTCAGTCGATCAATCAATAGAGGCTAAGGTACAAGGGGATGCCCTAGCCCTACACAATGTGAGTGGATTAGCCACACCAGCCCCCTCAGTACCGCAGTTCCCTGCTCAATTTGTACAGCAAATGGCTGCAATGTTCCAACAGATGGCTGGTAACATGCCTACTCAAGTCCCACTACAGACACTAGTGGTGCAACCACAGTCTTCAGTTAGGCAGTATGATAGGCTGATTAAATATGGGGCTACTGAGTTCAAGAAACAGTAGATCCACTAGAGGCAGAACAATGGTTAGAGAGAATGGATAGGGTGCTCAAGAAACTACACTGCACAGAAGAGCTGAGATTTGAATATTCAGTGTCACTACTCTAGGGAGACGCATATGACTGGTGGAAAACCATTCCTCATAGTTTGTTGGAACCTCCAGTACTAACCTGGGATGACTTTCTATGGGAGACAAAAATATGTCCCAGATGCCTATGTGGACCAGAAGTTACAAGAGTTCTTAAGTCTGAAACAGGAAAGTAGGTCAGTGGTAGAATATGAAAGGGAGTTTTTCCACCTGAGCAACTATGCTGGAAGTCTCCTTTCTACCAGCAGGGAAAGATGTAAGAGGTTTGAAATTGACTTGAAGCCTAGTCTCAGACTACAAGTGGTCGGATTCAAGTATACTAACTTCTCTGAGCTTATTTCTCAAGTACTGGAATTAGAAAGAATTGAGTCAGAAGCAGCCCCAAAGAAAAAGAAATTAGAGATGACAGAAAAAGAGAAAGAGGGGAAGTCAGTAGATCAGAGTTCCAGTGGTCCTACTGGGAAGAGGAAGAACTTTGGGGGACACAGCAGAAGTGGTAAAAGGTTCGGTAGGGGAAAATTTTCAGGACAGAGACCTCTTCCATCTGGTCAGCAAACTACCAGAAGTTCCTACCATCCCCGCCAATGTGAAACTTGTGGAAGAAATCATGGTGGGGTATGCTATAAGGCTACAGGAGCCTGTTATAACTGTGGAGGCACAGGACACTTTGCCAAGGACTGCACCAGTGCCCGTAGAGTTAGGTCACCTCCTACTATTGCTGAAGGGTCAGTTCAGAATCCTGTCACCAAAGGCTCACAACCACCTAGCAGAGGTAGAGGCAGGGATAGAGGTAGTCTAGCAGGCAGTCAAGGCACAGTGAATCAATCAGAGCAAGGCAGTGCTCCAGTCAGAGTCTACGTAATGAGACAGAGAGAAGAGGCAGAGACATCTGATATTTTGGCTGGTACCTTCTCAACTTTTAATCAAAATGTGTTTGTATTATTTGATCCGGGTTCTACCCATTCTTATGTGAGTACTAGCATCATTGATTGCATTGCTGTTTCGTGTGTGAAATGGATTTTAAGGTGCTAGTAACAAGTCTGCTAGGACAGGAGGTCAAGGTCAATAAAATGTATTGGGATTGTCCTTTGGTGATCCAAGGATACACTTTTCCGTCTGATCTCATTGAAATGCCTTTCAGAGATTATGATATCATCTTGGACATGGATTGGTTAGCCAGGCATCACGCCATGATTGACTGTAGACTGAAGACAGTCACTTTTGGTCTCTCTCAGTACAGTGATGTGATAATACATGGGGAAAGGCACCTATTGCCATCAAACATCATTGGCTGCAATAGCCAGAAAAATGATCAGAAAGGGGTGTGAAGCATACTTGGCACATGTGGTAGACACCCAAGTGGGAAGTCCAACATTGAGGGACATCCCTACAGTATATGACTTTTCATATGTGTTTCCTGATGAATTGCCATGATTACCTCCAGAAAGAGAGGTGCAGTTTGAGATTAATGTTATGCCTAGTGTGAATCCAATCTCCATAACACCACACAGAATAGCACCAACAGAGTTGAAGGAGTTGAAGGTACAGTTGCATGAACTACTTAAAAAGGGCTTCATCCACCCTAGTGTGTCACCTTGGGGAGCGCCAGTATTGTTTCTTAAGAAGAAAGATGGCACTTCCTGCTTATGTATTGACTACTGGCAGTTGAATAAGGTGACAATAAAGAACAGATATCCATTGCCTCACATTGATGATCTGTCTGATTAGTTGAAGGTGCAGCTGTATTCTCCAAAATTGATTTGCGATTTGGTTATTATCAGTTGAAAGTGCAAGAGCAGAGTATTCCAAAAACTACTTTCAAAACTCGATATGGCCATTCTGAGTTTCTAGTAATGCCATTCGGGTTGACTAATGCTGCAGTTGCTTTTATGGATCTGATGAACACTATCTTCGGACCATACCTCGACCAATTTGTGGTGGTGTTTATTGATGATATTTTGATATATTTGAGGAATGCAAAGGAGCATGACAGACATCTATGGATTGTACTACATACCTTAAGGGAGAAATAGCTATACGCCAAATTGTCAAAATGTGAATTTTGGCTGAAAGAAATCTCTTTCTTAGGACATGTTGTGTCAGCTGAAGGAATCAAGGTAAATTCTAGTAAGGTAGAAGCTATCCTTAATTAGAAGCCACCTAGGAATATCATAGAAATTCGCAGTTTTCTGGGTTTAGCTGGATATTATCATCGATTTATGAAAAGGTTGAAGGAACGGAAGCATGAAAAACACAAGCTTATACCATTGAATTCAAAAACTTTCACTTAAGGTCACATGCATCATGCAAGATTTATTTTTATCTATTTGATTTCAATGATAAACAACATATTAAAATTTGTGTTTCGGGGTTACTATTCACTACACTATTCAAGTCAATTTGTTGACTTTCTAAGGCTTAATAGGTTTGAGAATTCCAACTTCACCCACATACCACATTTTGGCAACTAAATTTGTTGGTTTTGGTTGTTTACTCAAATTCTAAGTCTTTTAGGCAAATTTGCAATTTTTCAGTTTTGGTATCTTAAGTTGCACTGTTCCACTAGTCATTTTCTTGTTAGAATTTGGCAAACCTTTCTTCATAGAAAATGTTCCCTATTGTCTTAAATTTATTCTCCTTTTTGGATCACTCCATTTGGAGTTTTGTAGCTCAAGTTATAGCCATTTGAATCATGGCTACCGGATTGGACTTAACCCAGATTTCTGGGCACCAAACTGGTTCTGGCAATTTTAGGTCACCAACTTTGGGTGGCCAAATAACTTGGTTAAGGGCATAATTTTAGCTTGTGTTCTTCATGAAAATTTTAGGTCTATATCGCAGCTGTCCACTAGTAAAATTTCAGGTCATTTAGACCTGCCTAACCCAAGTTATGGCCAAATGAACAAACACTATTCATTTGGTCATTTTTGTATAGGTCAGACTACAAAAATCCAGATTTGGTCAATTTGTTCACTAGGTTTTGGTCACTTTTTAGGCATGATTCCAAAATGAAAAATGTGTCATTTTGTGTCTATTTTCGTTCTCAATTGGTCTCATATCAATTGGACTTGCAAATTTTTAGTTTTGGTCCCCGAAAGGAACCTTGGTCCTATTACCTGCAGCATGACCTTAAGCAATCCGAATTTAAACTCACTTCTAACACTTCCAACACATCTCAATTGATCACAAATGACCATTTTTCATCTCAAACAAGGTCAAACACACTACTTGATCAATTCTCACATTTTTGCCTCTAAACCCTAGGTGCCAAACCCTAACTACACTAGTTGTTACATTTAACCAAATCTAAGCATATCAACATCACCTCCACATTCATACAAGCTTGCCTACACTTTTAATCCAATCAAATTCATGCATTACCATAGCAAACCCTAGCTAGCGAAAATCCATGATTAGTCCTCCAATAATTATTTTCATTTCATTTTAAGTTTATTTTTAAGTTAGTTAAGCTATAAACACAACTAATAAACTAAATTTTGCAACTTAAATCACTAACCTCAACTTAGATGCTAAATCTATAATTTCCTTCCTCTTTTCTTCTTTATTTTGTGATCAATCTTCTTCTCAAGTGAGGTTAACAAGTTTTTATGGAAGAATTTGGGGCAAAGTAGGGTAAAGTGGGAGTTTACAAGCTTGAAATCAAGCTTTCATGGAGGAAGAACAATGGTGGAGCTATGGGAGTGATGGCTGCCGAAACTTGAGGTAAGAGAAGGTGTTATTTTCTTTTTTAAATTTTTAGGTCTTTTATGGTTAATTTTGTGTAATTGAGTTAGTCAAATATGGTGGGAAAATAAATTTTTGACTTATGATGTCATAATTGTGAGGTGAAGGTGATGTAATAAACTTTTTCTTTCCCTTTCTTTTCTTTTTTCTTTTTCATTTATTTTTCCTTAGTTATTTAATTTAATTTTTGACCCCGAAATTCCCTTTTTTTTGATTTTATTTGATAGTTAGGTCAAGAGTCAGCTCTCAGGGTCAATTGATCAAATTGCCCCTCGCCGGTTTGACCTGGTTTGCCAATAATTCAATATTTCTTTTGGCTCCCTGACCTAATTATTTGACTGGCTTGATATTTCTTTTTCGTGATTTTCTCTTTTCCACTATGTTCGCAATAGTTTTAAGGATCTCAGCGTCATATTTTACTGTTTGAAATTTGAGTTTAAATTGACTTCGCAGTCCTTCCCGAGAAGGTCACCCATCGCTGTGACTCTCGGTTCATTTAACTTCCTATGTTCTGTTTTTCTTATTTATACTTAACTAATTGGCAATTACTAATTATTTATATTTATGGCTTTTCTAGTTGTCTTAAGTGTGGTTCTAATCCCCTTAATTGTTCGGATCGACACCGGTCACCGAAACAGTGAAATATACCAGGCTATGCAAATAGGGGTATTACAGGTTTGGAAGGAAGGGTATGTTAAGCCCTAGGTTCATTGGCCCACATGAAGTCATTGAACGCGTGGGACCAGTGGCCTATCAGCTAGCTTTACCGCTAGAGCTGGATAAGATCCACAATGTGTTTCATGTGTCTATGCTAAGTAGATATTGAAATTCAACCGGACTTGAGATATGCAAAAGAACCCATATGGATTCTGGCTTGGGAAGTGAAGGAACTGAGAAATAAACAAATTTCACTAGTGAAAGTGCTTTGGAGGCACCATAATACCGAGGAGGCAACTTAGGAAAGTGAAGAGACGATGAGGCAGCAGTTCCCTCAACTGTTTGCATCAGGTTAATTTCGAGGACGAAATTTTTATTAGAGGAGAAGAGCTGTAACATCCTCACTTTAGCTAGTCTGTACGTTCTACTGTTTCAGTGACCAATGTTGGTTCAGGCAGCTAGAATATTTGGTGAGGAGTTATAAATAAACCAAATAATGATAAGAAAAATTAAGAAAAATTTTTAGAAATGAAATGCACTAAGATTAAATGAGCCGTAGCCCTAGCGATGAGTGACCCTAACGAGAAGTGACAGTGAAGGCCGTTAGCAACCCTATACCCGGGGAAAACTCAATAAAATAATTTTTGGGATTTCAGGGAAGGATTATTAGGGTTTTAATGACAATAAAATGCTAAGAAAACACAAGAAAAATTAAATCAATCGGTACACATAATTTTAGCTCATTAAGCCAAACGGAGGGCATTTTGGTCATTTTGTCTTTAGAGATGATTTTTGACCAACTTGTCCAATTAAGTACATAAATTATATGATATCAAATATGAATAAACATTGCTAAAAATGAAATTAAAAGTGAGTAGTAAAGAAAAGAAAAGAAAAGAATAAAGATAAATTGATTTATTAAGTAAGCCTGAGGTCATTAAAAAACCTTTTGGCCCAATCAAAATTCAATAAAATCATTTATAATACATTAAAAAGAAGAAGAAGAAGTCATCAATTGGGAAAAGCTATCAGCCATCCTCATCCCCTCTTTGGAAGAACCTTGTTCCTCTCTCTCTCCATTTTTATGGTTACCAAAGCTTCATTTCCTTAATTTTCTATCAATAAAACCCTAATTTTCCAACATAAAACCTTAATATTTCATCTTGGTGAAGATTTTGGGAGCAAAAAAAAGTAGAAAGGAGGAGTTTTTACAAGCTTGGAATTGACTCCATTAAAGGTTAGTGTCCAATTTCTTCTCTCTCTCACTCAACTCATGTTTAAGGACATGAGATAAGTTGAAATTGTAAGAAAAATAGAATAAAATTTATATGTATGTATCCCTATATTTTTGGCAGCCTAGGGGTGGTTAGGGTTTGATGAATTTCCTTGAAACAAAGTGGTATGTTAGTTACCCTTGACATGAGTTGAGTAATTGAACATTTAATTGCAAGTTTAATGCATAAATGGAACTTGAAGAATTGGGGACTTGAGCAAAATTAGGGTTTGCTCATGTAATGGTATATGAACATTGTAATGGTCAATTAGTGACCATTTGACTATATTTGATGAGGAATCGAAGTGATTTATGCTGCCTTAGGTGACCTGCAGGGCTGGATGTGAGTCCAGCAAGTTTGGGCAGCTGTAACTTGAGAGGTGTAGGTTCAATTGGTGCAAGGCCAATTGGACATGAAACTAGACACATAATGGCACAATTTTTGTAAAGAAACCCTACCCAGAAGACCAACCCAAGTTGACTTAAAAACTACCCTAATCCGGGTGACCAACATGCTGTCCCTAGAAAATGACTAAATGAATAGTGTTTGTTCAAATGGTCATAACTCAGTGTAGAAAAGTCCAATTGACCTTAAATTTGTATCAATGAAAAGCTTTAGACAATTTAGAACAACTTTTATGAAGAACACCAAACCAAATTCTGACCATAACCCATCTGAATTGCTAACCAAATTCAGGGTATCAAAACTGCCAGAACCATTTCTGCCCAGAAGTTCTGCATAGATACCAATCCGGCCAGCCTTAAAGAAATTAGCATAACTTGAGCTAAAAAAACTCCAAAAGAAGTGATTCAAAAAGGGAATTAAAAAAGACACATAAAGGAACAACTTTGATTGAGAACATTTCGCGAAATTCTCATTGTAGAATTGCCTAATGGAACAGTGAACTATAGCACCCAAAACTGAAAATTTTGATTTATTTCCTCTTGGTTTTAAGTATTGATTGGCAACTAATGCCGACACTTTTGTGAACCAAAATGTGGTAATTTTATATGGTTAGAATTCATGTAACTATTATGTATAAGAAAGTCAATATTTTGACTCGAATAGTAAAATAAATAGTAACCTTACTTGTGCAACACAAATATTCAATTAAGAGCTTTGTAATATGCCCTAGTAAACCCAGTAAGATTGATTTGAATAGGTTGGCATGTCAATAGGGTTCTGTTAGCAGTACTACTGTAACACCCCCTTTTGCATAACTTGGTATATGTTACTATTCTGGTAACCGGTGTCAATACGGACGATTAAGGGGATTAGAACCACACTTGAGACAACTAGATAAGCTATAAATACAAATAATTACTAATTGCCAATTAGTTAAGTATAAATAAGAAAAACAGAACATAAAAAGTTAAACGAGCCGAGAGTCACAGCGATGGGTGACCTTCTCGGGAAGGATTGCGAAGTCAATTTAAACTCAAATTTCGAATCGTAAAATGTGACGTTGCGGTCCTTAGGACCATTACGAACACAGTGGAAAAGAGAAAATCATGAAAAAGAATTGTTATGTCAGTCAAATAATTAGGTCAAGGAGCTGAAAGAAATATTCAATTATTTACAAACCGGATTGAACCGGCAAGGGACAATTTGGTCAATTAACCCCGAGAGCTGACTCCTGACCGAACTATCAAATAAAATCAGAGAAAAGAAAAATTTTGGAGTCGGGAATTAAATTAAATAACTAATAGAAAAAAAATAAATGAAAAAAAAAAGAAAATGAAAAAGTGAAGGGAGATGACATCATGCATGACATCATGCATGATGCCTGACATCATGCATGATGCCATAAAGATTATAATTAATAAAAATAATTAAATTGACTTATAGTCTTCCTAAGACATTAAAAAGAAAAGAAAAAAAAAATAAAAGTCTTCTTCTTCCACCAAGTTGCCGCCCCATCTCTCCCTTAACACCACCATTACCACACCTCCATGAAAGCTTTCTCCAAGCTTTAAATCCCCCATTAAACCGTAAGTTCTTCCCCAATCACTTCATAAAACCTTATTTTCTTCCTTTGAGAGGGAGATTTAGCGAGAAAGAAAGAAGAAAAGAGGAGAAAAATTGAAGATTGAATATCAAAGTTGAGGTAAGTTATTTACTTTGGAATTTTGAGTTTAATATATGTGTTTATGATTGAATGAACTTGGAAATAAGCTTAAAATGAAATGAAGACAAGTGTTAAGGGACAAAGTTGAATTTTGGCCAACTAGGGTTTTGATATATGTATGCATGAATTGGGTGGATTTAAAAGTGTATGTGTGCTTAATTGTGTTGAATAATTATGATTAAATGCATTGAATTGGTTAAAGGCAATTAATTGGTGAACTAGGGTTTTTGACACCTAGGGTTTGGGAGACAAAATGTGGAGAAATGGTGAAATGATGTAGTTGACCTAGTTTGAGGTGAGAAAAAGTGTGTTGGAAGTGTTGGAGTTGAGGTTAAATTCAAATTCCATGTGGTTATGCTGCTGGCAGCAGAACCAAGGTTCCTTTGAGGGATCAAAACTGAAAATTTACAAGTCCAATTGGTATGAGACCAATTGAGAATGAAAATAGACACAAGATGACACAATTTTCATTTAGGAAGCATGCCGAAAAAGTGACCAAAACTTAGTGAACAAATTGACTAAATCCGGAAAATCTTAGTCTGCCCTGTACAAACTGACCAAATGAACAGTGTTTGTTCATTTGGCCATAACTTCAGCTAGGTAGGTCTAAATGACCTGAAATTTTACCAGTGGATAGTTGAGGTATAGACCTAAAACTTTCATGCAGAACATAAACCCAAATTATGCCATTAACCAAGTCATTTGGCCACCCAAATTTGGTGACCTAAAACTGCTAGAACCAAATTTTGCCTAGAAATCTGGGTTAAGTCCAATCCGGCAGCCATGGTTCAAATGGCTATAACTTCAGCTACAAAACTCCAATTAGAGTGATTCAAAAAGGAGAATAAACTCAAGATAATAAGAAACATTTACTATGAAGAAAGTTTTGCGAAATTTTAACAGTAAAGTGACCAATGGAACAGTGCAACTTAGGATACCAAAACTAAATATTTGCAAATTTACCTAAAAGACATAGAATTTGAGAAAACAACCAAAACCAACAAATTTAGGGACCAAAATGTGGTATGTGGGTGAAGTTGGAATTCCCATACATATTAAGCCTTAGAAAGTCAACAAATTAACTTGAATAGTATAGTGAATAGTAACCCCAAAACACAAATTTTGAAGAACGCCAAGTTTAGCATATTAAAGCTAGGCATAAGTGAATTTGAATTTATTTTTTGATTTACGTTGAGTTATGATACTGAAACACGGTGAAACTTTGTGTTTCAGTTGAAAAGAATACTGGAAAAGAACCCGAGGGATCGAGTCAAGGCCAAGAGGCGACTCGTATAAGGTTTGTGCACAACTAACTATTTTGTTATATTTTTACTTCTAAATTGATTTGAATAAGTTTATTTTATAATTTATAAATTTTGATGTGTTGAGAATTATAATTTGTTGAATGAAATTGTATAAATTAAATGTAAATTTTCTTATGCATTTAAGGATTTATTGCATGGTTTTGAGAATCGTAAATTTTAAATTTGATGTGTTACCAACCTTAAGCATGAATTTGTGATGATTAAATATGTTGATGATTTGTAAAACTTTGTAAATAGAAATTGTTTTGAATATGATTTGAAACCACAGTTGACATGGCAAAATTTGTTGTGAATTCTCATTAGCTTGTCTAGTGAGATATCTCCTCTACTAGATGGGGCGAGTTGCTTCCTCTCTGACTTGCCAGTTAGGGAAGAATTTGAATGAGTACTCATATATAGTAGCTAGTCTTTGTTTCTCCCTTTTAGCCTCGGTTATTGAAAGAGTTTGAAATGTCGTGGTGTACAACACGGCATCTATTTGAATTTTGGGTCATGGGATCAACTGTGTGAATTGTTGGCAACGCCCTTTAAATTATGCATAAATTGATAAATTGTGATTGAAATAAATAATTTGTTAGTGATTCAAAATATTTTTGTATTGTTTCATAATTTAAAAGAAATGTAAATAAATAGTTATTAATTGATCAAAATGTTATTCAAATGAATAATTTGCATGAATGAAAATAATGATTTTTGTATGTCATGGATTTTGAAGAATTTAGAAATTTTAAATTTTTATTCATTATGAATTGTTAAGAATAATTTGTATTAAGTTTTAAATTATTAGTTTGTGTACCATTGAGTTCACCACTCAGTGATAGCTTTGTATGCTGTCGCAGGTCAAAGAAAATATAGAGCAGCTGAGCGAGGTTACTGAAAGACACGGTGAGATTATCCTCGGGTATATCATAGGTATACCCTTGTACATTAACTTTTGATGTAATTCTGTAATCATATGTATGAAATTTACTTTGAGCAGTTGTACAAACTCTTTTATAATATATATATATATTTCAATTGTAATCAAATACAAATTATTGTAATATTATCTTGAGATTTTATATACTTATAAAGTTTTGCTTTATTAAATTGTAATGCTCCCATGAATGTGAAAATTAATTTGGTTACCTCAATGAGATGTTTTAATGTTTAATTTAATTTAAACTGTGTATTGAATTGCTTGTATTGATTTGTGAAATGAGGATTGTTTGAATTTTGAGACTTGAGAAATTGGTTGAGATTGATTGTGAAATTTGAAGAAGTTGTTGAGAAAAATATTGGAAGTGTCTTTATTTTCAAGTTTTGATGAACTGTTTTCTCAAAATATAGACGGCACTCTGCCGAAATTTTTATAAAATTTGCGGAAAAATAAAATGGGCCAAAAAAATTTAACTAGTTTTCAACTTTAATTAAATATTTTAATACCTATTAGAAAATACTCACAACTTAACAAAAGTAAGAAAATTGTTTTAAAATCCCTTGTAGGGTACTTAATGAGTTATCGGTAAGTGAAGTTCGGTAGTTCATTAGGTATTCTACAGGATCATGTTATGCTTATAGAGGGGTAAGGTGTGACAACTGCATATGGCTTCATGCCATTCCGTATTTTATGGCCTTTCGTGCCATTCTGTGATATAATAGCCTTTGGCTATTTTGATTGAGATTACTATACTTGGTTTAATGCCTAATAGTTATTATAACTTATTAGCTGTTCTGTTGTACACCAGGAGACACATTGTGACCGATGGTGAAATGAGGATTGTTTGAATTTTGAGACTTGAGAAATTGGTTGAGATTGATTGTGAAATTTGAAGAAGTTGTTGAGAAAAATATTGGAAGTGTCTTTATTTTGTGGTTTTGAAGAACTGTTTTCTCAAAATATAGACGGCACTCTGCAGAAATTTTTATAAAATTTGAGGAAAAATAAAATGGGCCAAAAAAATTTAACTAGTTTTCAACTTTAATTAAATATTTTAATACCTATTAGAAAATGCTCACCACTTAACAAAAGTAATAAAATTGTTTTAAAATCCCTTGTAGGGTACTTAATGAGTTATCGGTAGGTGAAATTCGGTAGTTCATTAGGTATTCTACGGGATCATGTTATGCCTTACAGAGGGGTAAGGTGTGATATGTTTTAGTAGTATCAGAGCAAAGGTTTTAAAGTAAATTTTGAACTGTGAATTTGAAATATTTTTCGGTAAGTATAACTGCTCAAATGTTTCATACATATAGTACATTTACATCATAAATATAAACTAACGAGGAGAAATCTCCTTATGTTGGTTGTACAGGAAATAGAAAAAAAAAATCCTGTGAATAGATATGGACAAGGGGGATAAAACGATAGAGCAGTCTGATACAGCTAACGTACAAGGAGAGGCCCCAGTTTCACAGAGTGTTGGAGGTCCAACTGCACCAGTCCCTCCTACACAAATTGCTACACAAACGGCCTAGCAGATGGCCATGTTCTTTTAGCAAATAGTTGATAATCTGTCAGCCCAGGCCCAAGTACAAACCCAACCCCCTCAAGAGCAGCATGAAAAAGAGAAAAGTGGGAAACTCATCGGTCAAAGTTCGAGTAGTAACTTTGGAAAGAGAAAAGATTTTGAAGGACCTCGAGCTCCTAAGTATGACAGAGGCGGATCTTCAGGGCGGAAGCAATTAAGAACCATTCGTCAAAGAACCAGAAGTTCCTACCCTACCCGTCTCTATGACGTTTGTGGAAAATTTCATGGGGGTATATGCCATAGGGTCACTAGAGCCTGCTTCAATTGTGGTGGAATTGGACATTTCCCCTGAGATTGTACTAGCACACGTCGATTTATGCCACATACTACACCAGAGGAATCAGTCCAAGGCTCTGATTTTAGAGGCTCATTAATAGTCAGTAGGGGTAGAGGCAGAAATAGAGACAACACTTTGGGTAATCCTCGCACAATGGACCAACCCGAGCAGAGGAATACACTAGAAAGAGAGAACGCCATGCATCGAGGGGAAGAAGCAGAGACTTCAGATGCAGTTGTCAGTGTGTTCTTAACTTGTGAAAGGAATAATTATATACTATTTGATTCCGGCTTTACTTATTTATATGCTAATGCAAAATTATATGTTCTACTGCTATTCCCTTGCATGGAGATAAATTTTAATGTGTTAGTAATTAGTCTTTTAGGATAAGAATTGCGATAATAAGCGTGATTGGAATTAATTTTGGAAAAGTTTCTAGTGAGAGACATCTCCTAGACTACGATAAATTATAAAGTTAATTAGTAAGCCTAATTAGGTAAGGCAAGAGGATCAAAAAGTAAGTTATAGCAATATAGCTGCCATACATGCAGGTAAAGGTACTACTGTTGATAGATGTCAGTAAGTACCATAATCAAAATAAGTTTAAGATATTAGTGGATTAGAAAGAAATAAGACATAGGGAAGTTTGATCTATTGGGATGTATCGTAGTAACTATGTAATATTTTTTATGTTTGTGCTGTAAGCTGCAGATTACAGTACTGACTTGAGATTTATTGTGTAGAGCTACATACTACCCAATAGTACATAAGGATAAGAATAGTTATAAATGACTTTTGCTTTGTTACAAATATACCAGAATAGAGTTTTATTACTAGAACTGAGTTTGAAAATCCTAATTTGGGAATTAAAACTCTATAATTAGAATATCAAAAAGATCATGGTTGCAAGGTAGTGAGAGTTAAAGACTCCGTTACCCTAGCATGAATTACAGTACATCAAGAATTGTCATGGGACTAGAGATTTTAGTATGGTAAAAATTTTAAAAGTAACACCTATAGGGCTAAGTCATCCAGTCTCTGATATGGGGTTTATAGCTGTTCTGGTATTATAATGGATCTTTTGCTCAAAGTTTAGTAAGGAACAATATTTTATTTGTGTAGCAGTAAGACACAAAATATAATTTTATTCCCCTATAACAGACAGGATGCTATGGATGACAATTATAACTTATAAAACAGTTAAAAAATGCTGATAACAGTAATTCGATAGGAACTAGTTGGTCAGGTATTCCCTAGGAAGAGCACAATTTTATTGTGCAGATCATAAGGATTAGATTAGAATTAAAGCAACACTTTAGAATAGCATGGGAAACAGGAGAGTCCGGTAGACTCCCTTTTTAAGATTAAAGAATTGTTTATGGTTGAAAAAAAAAAGGGTAATGATCGCAAACCAGGGGAAAATAAGCTATAGAATATTGATAGATAAAAGAGTTGTGGAAGTAAAAATTAGAATAGTTGGTGTGAATGTAATAAAGAAACGTTATAATTATTAGTTAAAGTGTTGACTAGAATGATTAGAGGACCAAATCAAAGTAATATTGAAGTATAGTGGATTTATTAGGAACGATAAGTGGTGCTAAATTAGGACTCGACAGTCAAGTTAAGGAAGAAGATTAGATTAAGAAATAAAATAATTAAAGTTAAGTTGTGGAATGGAAGAAAAAAACAAATAGAACAGTAAGAAATGAGAAAAACACTAGATGAGGAATTGCCACCAGGGCAAACAACCTACCTAAGATGCCTAACGATATCCCGAACTAATTTATCAAAAAGGAAATAAGTTAAATAAAAGGAAACAAGATTGTGCAAAATGGCACATAAGCCTTGGTCATAAATGGAGATGGTAAGATAATGGTTATGGACCTATGGCTAAGAAAGAGATAAACAGTCCATATATGACCAACAAGGTCCTTTAAAAAAAAAAAGAGGAGACTACAAAGGAAAATAATTACTAAAACAATAGCAAAAAAAGACTAAAATATTCTAAACTAAACTGAAGGTTGCATAAAATGATCAAGAGAATTGGTAAGAAAAGAGTAAAACTAAGTTCTCACCCATAGGATCATACGAGGTCATAGAAAGAGTGGATCCACTAGTACACATATTTACTTACCTCTAAAATTGAAATGAATTTGAATCTAACTTATGACAGAAGCTCATAAGAAACTTGGCACACGAGGTGAGCAATCGATGAGTAAATAGTATTGGTTAAAGTGCTAAGGAACTATCATTTAGGCCAGAAAGCTACTTAGAAGCATGAATAGAACATGAGGAGACAGAACCCACAACTGTTCAGAGACTGATACCAGGTAAAATTTCGAGGATGAAATTATTTTAAGGGGGGGAGAATTGTAACACCCCCATTTGCATAACTTGGTATATGTTACTATTTCGGTAACCGATATCGGTCTGGATGATTAAGGGGATTAGAACCACACTTAAAGCAACTAGATAAGCTATAAACACAAATAATTAGTAATTGCTAATTAGTTAAGTACAAATAAGAAAAACAGAATATAAAAAGTTAAACGAGCCAAGAGTCACAGCGATGGTTGACCTTCTCGGGAAGGGTTGCGAAGTCAATTTAAACCCAAATTTCGAACTGTAAAATGTGACGCTGCGGTCCTTACAACCATTACGAACACAGTGAAAAAGAGAAAATCATGAAAAAGAATTGTTAAGTCAGTCAAATAATTAGGTCAGGGAGCTGGAAGAAATATTGAATTATTTGCAAATCAGGTTGAACCGGCGAGGGGCAATTTGGTCAGTTGACCCCGAGAGCTGACTCCTGACCTAACTGTCAAATAAAATTAGAGAAGAGAAAATTTCGGAGTCGGGAATTAAATTAAAGAATTAATAGAAAAAAATAAATGAAAAAAAAGAAAATGAAAAAGTGAAGGGAGATGACATCATGCATGATGCCATAAAAATTATAATTAATAAATTTAGTTAAATTGATTTATAGTCTTCCTAAGACATTAAAAAGAAAAAAAAAGAAAAAAAAAATTAAAAGTCTTCTTCTTCCACCAAGTTGCCGCCCCACCTCTCCCTTAACACCACCATTACCACACCTCCATGAAAGCTTGCTCCAAGTTTTAAATCCCCCATTAAACCCTAATTTCTTTCCCAATCACTTCATAAAACCTTATTTTCTTCATATGAGAGGGAGATTTAGCATGAAAGAAAGAAGAAAAAAGGAGAAAAATTAAAGATTGAATATCAAAGTTGAGGTAAGTTATTTACTTTGGAATTTTGAGTTTAATACATGTGTTTATGATTGAATGAACTTGGAAATAAGCTTAAAATGAAATGAAGACAAGTGTTAGGGGACAAAGTTGAATTTTGGCCAACTAGGGTTTTAATATATGTATGCATGAATTAGGTGGATTTAAAAGCGTATGTGAGCTTAATTGTGTTGAATAATTATGATTAAATGCATTGAATTGGTTAAATGCAATTAATTGGTGAACTAAGGTTTTGGACACCTAGGGTTTGGGAGACAAAATGTGCAGAAATGGTAAAATGATGTAGTTGACCTAGTTTGAGGTGAGAAATGGTCATTTTTTACCAAATGAAGTGTGTTGGAAGTGTTGGAGTTGAGGTTAAATTAGGATTCCATGTGGTCACGCTACTGGCAGCTGAACCAAGGTCCTTTTGAGGGACCAAAACTAAAAATTTACAAGTTCAATTGGTATGAGATCAATTGGGAATGAAAATAGACACAAAATGACACAATTTTCATTTAGGAAGCATGCCCAAAAAGTGACCAAAACCTAGTGAACAAATTGACCAAATCCGGAAAATCTCAGTCTGCCCTGTACAAATTGACCAAATGAATAGTGTTTGTTCATTTGGCAATAACTTGAGCTAGGCAGGTCTAAATGTCCTAAAATTTTACCAGTGGATAGTTACGATATATACCTAAAACTTTCATGAAGAACACAAACACAAATTATGCCATTAACCAAGTCATTTGGCCACCCAAAATTTGGTGACCTAAAACTGCCAGAACCAAAATTTGCCCAAAAATCTGGGTTAAGTCCAATCTGGCAGCCATGGATCAAATGGCTATAACATGAGCTACAAAACTCCAATTGGAGTATTCAAAAAGGAGAAAAAACTGAAGACAATAAGAAACATTTTCTATGAAGAAAGTTTTGCCAAATTCTAACAGTAAAGTGACCAATGGAACAGTGCAACTTAGGACACCAAAACTAAAAATTTGCAAATTTGCCTAAAAGACATAGAATTTGAGAAAACAACCAAAACCAACAAATTTAGTGACCAAAATGTGGTATGTGGGTGAAGTTGGAATTCCCATACCTTTTAAGCCTTAGAAAGTCAACAAATTGACTTGAATAGTATAGTGAATAGTAACCCCAAAACACAAATTTTGAAGAACGCCAAGTTTAGCATATTAAAGCTAGGCATAAGTGAATTTGAATTTATTTTTTGATTTACGTTGAGTTATGATACTGAAACACTGTGAAACTTTGTGTTTCAGTTGAAAAGAATACTGGAAAAGAACCCGAGGGATCGAGTCAAGGCCAAGAGGCGACTCGTATAAGGTTTGTGCACAACTAACTATTTTGTTATATTTTTACTTCTAAATTGATTTGAATAAGTTTATTTTATAATTTATAAATTTTGATGTGTTGAGAATTATAATTTGTTGAATGAAATTGTATAAATTAAATGTAAATTTTCTTATGCATTTAAGGATTTATTGCATGGTTTTGAGAATCGTAAATTTTAAATTTGATGTGTTGCCAACCTTGAGCATGAATTTGTGATGATTAAATATGTTGATGATTTGTAAAAGCTTTGTAAATATAAATTGTTTTGAATATGATTTGAAACCACAGTTGACATGGCAAAATTTGTTGTGAATTCTCATTAGCTTGTCTAGTGAGATATCTCCTCCACTAGATGGGGCGAGTTACTTCCTCTCTAGCTTGCCAGTTGGGGAAGAATTTGAATGAGTACTCATATATAATAGGTAGTATTTGTTTCTCCCTTTTAGCCTCGGTTATTGGGAGAGTTTGAAATGTCATGGTGTACAACACGGCATCTATTTGAATTTTGGGTCATGGGATCAACTGTGTGAATTGTTGGCAACGCCCTTTAAATTATGCATAAATTGATAAATTGTGATTGAAATAAATAATTTTTTAGTGATTCAAAATATTTTTGTATTGTTTCGGAATTTAAAAGAAATGTAAATAAATAGTTATTAATTGATCAAAATGTTATTCAAATGAATAATTTGCATGAATGAAAATAATGATTTTTGTATGTCATGGATTTTGAAGAATTTAGAAATTTTAAATTTTTATTCATTATGAATTGTTAAGAATAATTAGTATTAAGTTTTAAACTATTAGTTTGTGCACCACTGAGTTCACCACTCAGTGATAGCTTTGTATGTTGTCACAGGTGAAAGAAAATATAGAGCAACTGAAAGAGAATATAGAGCAGCTGAGCGAGGTTACTGAAAGACACGGTGAGATTATCCTCGGGTATATCATAGGTATACCATTGTACATTAACTTTTGATGTAATTCTGTAATCATATGTATGAAATTTACTTTGAGCAGTTGTACATACACTTTTATAATATATATATTTCAATTGTAACCGAATACAAATTATTGTAATATTATCTTGAGATTTTATATACTTATAAAGTTTTGCATTATTAAATTGCAATGCTCCCATGAATGTGAAAATTAATTTGGTTACCTCAATGAGATGTTTTAATGTTTGATTTAATTTAAACTGTGTATTGAATTGCTTGTATTGATTTGTGAAATGAGGATTGTTTGAATTTTGAGACTTGAGAAATGGGTTGAGATTGATTGTGAAATTTGAAGAAGTTGTTGAGAAAAATATTGGAAGTGTCTTTATTTTCAGGTTTTGAAGAACTATTTTCTCAAAATATAGATAGCACTCTGCCGAAATTTGTATAAAATTTGTGGAAAAATAAAATGGGCCAAAAAATTTAACTAGTTTTCAACTTTAATTAAATATTTTAATACCTATTAGAAAATGCTCACAACTTAACAAAAGTAAGAAAATTGTTTTAAAATCCCTTGTAGGATACTTAATGAGTTATCGGTAGGTGAAGTTCGGTAGCTCATTAGGTATTCTACAGGATCTTGTTATGCCTTACGGAGGGGTAAGGTGTGACAACTGCATATGGCTTCATGCCATTCCATATTTTACGGCCTTTCGTGCCATTCTGTGATATAATAGCCTTTGGCTATTTTGATTGAGATTACTATACTTGGTTTAATGCCTAATAGTTATTACAGCTTATTAGCTGTTCTGTTGTACACCGGGAGACACATTGTGACCGATGGTGTGATAGCCCGAGGTACTTGGTACCCAGTGCTAGTTTACCTATTTATCCAGTCCAGTCAACTCGTATAGGTTACTTGGGCAATCAAAATAAATCTTACCAAAATTTAATCAAATGATTAATATAAAAAATATCAGATTACTGCTAATAATTGCCAGAAACTCGGTTTGCATAAAATGTCAGCTTACACTCTACATGTTGTTTCATTTTAATTATTTTTATTTTATTATTGGCACCACTAAGCAGTATTGCTTAGCGCGTTACTTTTGCCACGCGTAGGTACAGGAGATATGGAGTGTGAGCCCAGTAGACGCCAGACTGGGTGAGAGTCAGATCTGCCAATGTTCTGTGTCACCTCTCATCTGCAGTGTATTTTGGTAGGGCACTAGTATTCTCTTTTGTATTTTTGTCTCTTTTGTATTTTTGTAAATTGCATTTTATATTTAGGTCTTTATGTTATCATGTAAATTATAATCACTTGTATCATTTTGTATTATAAATTAATGAAATTAAGTATTGCCTTCATAAACTTGAGTTCAAATTGAATTATATATGATATGGATTGAATGAATGAAAATTGTTGAGAAATGTTGAGATGATAGTGATTATTTAGAGTTGAGTATGATTGGAAAAATATTTGGAAGTGTTTTCCACAGGTTTCGAAGAACTGTTTTCTATATTTTTAGCCGGCACTCTACCGGATTTTCTGAAAATCTTTGGAACCTCAAATAAATTTAAAATTTAAATAAACGATGTAAATGATGTCATTTTCATAAGTTTCACTTAGTAACCCATAAATAAATAAATTTTGAAATGATAAATATCAATGAGTTAAGATTTGGTATTCCGGCACACTGTGTGGCATATCTTACTCGGCTACACTGTAGACAAGTAAGGAGTGTCACAAAGAGCAAATGAAAATGTTCCTTATGTTAGTGCGGTCAAAAGTTTAATGTATGCTATGATGTGTACAAGACCTAATATTTGCTATGTTGTTGGCATGGGTTGATATTAATTTGACCCTAGGTAAGCACATTGGAAAACAGTGAATAGGATATAAGGCATCTCGAAGGCATAACCAATAACTTATTGTGTTATCAAAGAGTTGATATATAATTGAAAGACTATACAAATGTTGATTGGGGAGGTGATTTAGATGAGTCAAAAACTACCTCTAGATATGCTTTCTTACTGAATGATAGTGCCATATCGTAAAATAGTGAGAAACAATCATGTATAGCTCTATTCACATTAGAAGTTGAGTTCATAAAGTTCTCAATTTTTGTGCAAGAGGTTGTTTGTTTGAAGCTATTTTTGATATAAGTTTCAGAATGACCAAATACATTGATATTAAGTATAATATTGTTAAGGACATAATTGCACATAAAAAAGTGAACATGAAGTACATTTCTTCACATTAGATGATAACATATAAGTTTGCGAAACCCATTAGAAAATATGTTTTTCTACAGGCATGTAAAATCATTGGGTTTGTTTAGAAGTTACTGTACCAAAATTGCATACAAATAAAAAAAAGTTCATGAAAGTGGCATTATTATGGTAATGTTATTGATGCCTAATTGAAATTTATTGCAAAATATACATATAAATTTTATTTATGTTTAAGAACATAATTTTTATTATAAGTAGTATGTCGGACATACAAAAGGACTAGACTTCTCAAATGGGCAGTCGCCTTCATTAACTTAAGAGAAAATGAAGATGATACTATTATAATTTTTATATCATCTATGAGAAAATATTGAGAGCTCAAAACTTATAACACAAAAATTAGTCTCGAAAAGTTGAGATAATTGGGTAAATGTAATAAGTATATTGACATCATGTGAATAAGTCACATTATCTTTCTTAAATGCGAGTGTTTCGCTATTTTTACAACCCTGCAAGTGCACGGATCGCTAACAAGTAAAAAAGTGATAAGTAGAGTATCGTTCCCACGAGGACTTTGTTTATTAAGTACCAATCTACATGGTAATTTTGACTGTCTAGGCTATCAAATAATTAGGGAATGAAGTTTGTGTTAGTAGTATGCCCTAGAGCTATCATTTAGTATGTATCTTGTACATATTTTAATAATAAAAGGCATTTCCACTTTTCCGTTTACATAATATATTTATGTGTAATAGAAAAGGTCCATTGATATTTTGTTAGAAATATTATTCTTAAGTTGTTAAGAATATGAGTGACAATATTTCTAGCACAAAGTATCATAAATAGGTTCACAATCGAGGATACTTCATAATAAGGACATGACTTATCCAGAAAGATTGTATTTATGTTTGTTCCCAAGTTATTTATATGAGATATAAATAAGATGGAATGGTGAGTCTCATGCCATATAACAAACATGATAGGCACTTATAAATGATAAGTAGGCCGAACCAGTGACACTTATGACAAGCACATGGAGTTTACTCTTGTCAATGTTTTGTCATAAATCATATCAGTGCATATAATCTTTAGACCTGAGATAGCACAGTTATCTTGTATATAGGTAGTTTGAGTTTGATACTGCTTTCATACTTGTACTGTGTATGGGTATATGGGCATGTGTTGGCTCCTACTAGTTATATATGGAGGTAGGTGTTGATCAAGATGGAATCTGTTCCTCTAAGTAAATAGAGATAAAATCCTATGTTCATTTAATTGTTCTCGATGTTTCAAGTTCCTGGCCAGGACAGATACATTTATTCAGAAAAGAGTTTCTGATGAGAAAAATCTTTTAATCAAGAACTGGAATTAAAAGAGAACATAATATTCATAGCAAATGGAGTTTGACATAAACCATGACTCCAGCTTGAGTTGGGATTTTATAACAGAGAGATTCTAGTGCATGGTAACATATGATTATAGGTTCATTTAAGGTAAACCTTATTACTAATTGGGTGGCCATGGCATGCTATGCTAGGTGTTAACCATGGTCTATGAGGCGCATAAAATGATTTAGAGAAATCATTTATGGTAAGAAAGAGTTCTGATGATATTAAGAGTTGATATCATGTCTCATTGCCAATTAGTGATGAGCCTAGTAAGTCACACACATACACAAGTTATCACCTATTTAAATATGATTTAATTAATTAATTAAAGAGTTTAATTGATTAATTAAATAGATTTGGTTTGCAATTAAATTGCAAAGTCCCTAGCATGACTTGAAACCAAATCTAGATTATTGGATGTGTAGTATAAATTAAATTTATATTTAAAGTGTTTAAATATGAATTTAATTGATGAGAAATTAATTAATAGAGATTAATTAATTAATTTATATTTGATATAAATTAATTAGAAGAAGAAAATAATTATTTTGGGTTAAGAACTCAAAATTAAGACACAGGGGCATTTTGGTCATTTTGCAGTGTGACACGTGGCACCATGAGATGGTGACACGTGGCACCATGAGATGGTGACACATGGGATTACACATAAGCTTGCCAAATGTTTTTTAATCATGTAAGATGATTAAAATCAAGATTAAATATAGGTTTGACACTTGGCACAATGTGATTGGGTCACTTAAACCTAGAGCTAATCAAAAGGTGACATGTGGCTAGGGTTTAATGTGTTAACCTAGCTATTTAAGTGTGGTTATGAAAAGAAAACACAACCAGCAGCCTCTCCTCTCATATGTCACGCCACTTTGAGCCTCTCCAGCTATTTCTCTTCATCTCTCATCAATTCAAAGAGATTAGCCATCAATCTCTTGAATTAAGAACACTAGAAATTGTTTCTAGTGTCCTGTTTACATCTCTAATCTCTTAAAAGGCAGAACTTGAATTTCTAATTAATAGAAAAAGCTTTAGAAGCTATTCAAGGGCTGCCATAGGTGTTCTTGGTGTGGACAAGCTAGAGGGACAACATCCGTGTCCTCAAGACGATCTCAAAGGCGCAGACACTGCAAAGACATCAAGAGGTTAGTGTAATTGTTCTTGATTTAATCTAGGGTTCTAAAATTAATCTGATTAATTTTAAAATCTTAAATGGCAAATACAGATCCAAAAACATATTAAAAGAGTTTTAATATGTTGTTTATCATTGAAATCAAATAGATAAAAATAAATCTTGCATGGTGCATGTGACCCTAGGCGAAAATTTTTGAATTCAATGGTATAAACTTGTGTTTTTCACGCTTCCGTTCCTTCAATTGGTATCAGAGCCACTATATTTTCCATTTAGATTGTTGATTATATAATTTAATTGTGTGTTTGACCATGAGATCAAGAGATTCATTGCTGGTTGGATCATGAGGTGTGGCGGCACACATGGTGAAGCCACCATTGGTGGCGGCAACAATGGTTCCATGGGTGGTTCAAGGTTTGGCTTTTAATTCTGCAATAGTTGTATGATCTAAGGCCTATTCTTTGACTAATTAAAGTGTTTAATTAGTTGTTTTAATCACACAATTAAATTATGATTCAAATCATAATTTTAAAAAATTGTTTGAATGTGATTCAAATCTGAATTTTAAAAGTTGTTTGAATGTGATTCAAATCTGAATTTTTAAAGTTGTTTGAATCATATTTAAATCTGATTTTTTAAAATTGATTCAATAAAATTCAGATCTGTTTTTTTAAAAAATATTTGAATGTGATTCAAATCTGATTTTTTAAAAAATGTTTGAATGTGATTCAAATCTGAATTTTTGAAGTTGTTTGAATGTGATTCAAATCTGAATTTTTAAATTTGTTTGAATGAGATTCAAATCTGAATTTTTAAATTTATTTGAATCATATTCAAATCTGGATTTTTAAGTTGAATATGAGATATTCAATTTAATTTAAGTATGTATGTTTTAATTAATTGTTAAATAGTGATATGCATGATGGATGATCATGGACTATAAAAGACCAATGTGATTAGATTTATTTCTTTTATGTTTCTTTGAGATTGTAAATTAATTAATTTATTTTAATTTATTTTGGGCATGTATTATTAAGTTTGTAATATTTTTGGGTTGTAATTTCATTTATTTAAGTTCTTGTAAATTCGCCTTGGTATGCCAAGGATTACTATGTAATATTGGATTGCAAGAAGTTCAAGGAGGTCAAGAGCATTGGTGGGACCAGTGGGAGGAATTCAATATCAAGTGTTGATTATGTACTCCTTCAGCAACTCTTGTAAAATGAATGAATGAAATGCACCTAGGAATGCCCTGATTCAATTCTTGGTGGCTCAGAATTGAATCCCTTAGAAAGTCCATGATCATACCATATTTACTGCTTATCCATGAATGCATGAGATGTATGGGAATGTATGCAATTATATGATATATGCATGCTAAATGGATAATGTGCAAAGTGAGACCTTTATAGTAATTAGGATGGCTATAAAATCTTCCAAACAAATGATTAAGTTGGAAATGCTATAATTAAAGTAATTATAACATAAGCCCTCCATTGGGGCAATTATTTTAAGAAATTTTAAATAGTTGCATGAGATGCAATTAATTTAAGAGTTTTTTTTAAGAATAATTGTTAAGCATGAGATGTTGTAAATATGTAAATGGTTTGGTGGCCAATATTGGATGTACCTGAGGACATTAAAATTATTTGCATAATTACTGGCTCAATGGGATCAACTTAACTAATGCAAGATAAGTCAATATTGGATGTACCTGAGATTTTGAGCATTAGGAGCTAGTAAAAGGATTGAACCTCACATGAGATGTGATGGGCAAGGAGTTGCTCACTTATAGTTTATTGTAATTCCAATAATGGATGTACCTGAGGATGATCAATAGAATTATAAGAATTCAATCACCCACTAGAAATCCATCCAACTAGGATTTCCGTTTTCTACTTTAGAAGTGTAGGATTCGCTAAGTTAGTGGGAGGACCAATTTGATTAAAAGACCATAATCGTTTTGGTTAATTACATGATACATTTACTAATTAATCTGGTTATTTTCTGCGGTTAATTTTCTGATAAAAATGAGCACAAAGCAACCACCACCATCCAATATCCTTGCAAGCATACTTGATCACAACAGGTTGACAGGACCTAATCTGTCTGATTGGCTAAGAAATTTGAAACTTGTCCTGAACCTTGAACATATAGGATATGTTTTAGATTCAAATGTTCCTGGTCCCTTACCTCCAGAGGCCACACAAGAGGAACATGAAAACTTTGGACAAGTGGAAGGAGCATGATATGAGAGCTAAGTGTTACATGCTTGCTTCTATGAGTAATGAGTTACAGAAGCAACATGAGAACATGCAAAGTGCGAGTGAGATCCTCCTTCACCTACAAGAGTTGTATGGTGAGCACAGCAGGAATGCTAGGTATGAGATATCTAGATAGCTATTCCGTATGAGGATGTCTGAGGGACAGAATGTTGGGGATCATGTCCACAAGATGATTCGGCTGATTGAGCAGTTGGAACATCTTGACTTTAACATGGATTTCCAACTACAAACGGATTTGATCCTTCAATCCCTTCCTGAGTCTTTTGGGAATTTTGTGACAAATTTCCATATGACTAAACAGGAATGCACCTTAGCTGGTTTACTCAACATGCTGGTTATTGCCCAAAAGAATATGCCAGGCAATAAAGGAAAAGAGGTAGCTTTGGTTGCATCTTCTTTTGCTGGAAAGTCCAACAAGAAGAAGGACAATAAGAAAAAGAAACCTCAGATTCCTGGTCCTTCCAAGAAAATAGCTAAACAGAAAAGGAAGACCAAAGTTGACAAAGGCAAAGGAAAGTGTTTCCACTGCTAATAGGAAAGTGTTTCCATTGCTAGTAAGAAAGTGTTTCCACTGGCTAGAGTATAGCAATCTAAAAGAATGCAATGCCATGGTGAAAACCAACTCAAGTTCAAAATATATTTGGCACTTAAGGTTATGTCATGTTGCAGAAGATAGGATTGCAAAACTGGAGAAAATGGGGATTTTATCCTCATTGGGCTCTAAGCCTACTCCAACTTGTGAATCTTGCCTTCAAGGCAAAATGACTAGATCACCCTTTGTTGGACAAGGGCTAAGAGCTGAAAATATTTTGGAGCTAATACATAGTGATGTATGTGGTCCATTTAAAGAAATGGCTAGAGGGGGCTTTCATTATTTTATTACCTTTACTGATGATAAATCAAGGTTTGGGTATTTGTATTTGATGAAATACAAACATGAATCTTTTGAAAAGTTCAAAGAATTTAAATCTGAAGTAGAAAATCAAACAGGAAAGAGTATTAAAGCTCTTCGATCAGATCGTGGAGGTGAATATTTGAGTACTAAATTTGATGAATACTTGAAAGAGCATAGCATTGTTTCTCAGCTGACTCCTCCAGGAACGCCACAGCTGAATGGTGTATTTGAAAGGAGAAATCGTACCCTATTGGATATGGTACGTAGTATGATGAGCTATACTGATATGCCAATCTCCTTTTGGGGATTTGCATTAGAATCAGCTTCATATATTCTGAATAGGATTCCATCAAAATCAGTTTCTTCCACACCTTATGAGATATGGCATGGAAGAAAACCAAATCTTAAGCATGTTAAGATTTGGGGTTGTCCAGCTTATATCAAAAAGCTGAACACTGATAAATTGGAGACCAGATCAGAAAAAGGTCGATTTGTTGGATATCCAAAAGATAGTTTTGGATATTATTTTTATTTGCCTACTTCACAAAAGGTTGTGATAAGTAGAGATGCCACATTTCTTGAACAACAGTTTGTTCAAGAAGGAGGCAAAGGAAGGCAAATAGAGTTAGAATTGGAGAATTCTGACCAACCAATGCATCGATCGATGGATATAGATCCATCTAGTCAACCTATACCCATTGATGAAACATCTACAAATGTTCCTCGTAGAACAACTGTGGTATCTCACCCACCAGTGAGATATGGTTTTCTTCATGAAGAAGAACAAGAGTTGTCTACTCATGAAGAAGTAGATCATGGAGATGATCCACTTACCTATGAAGAAGCTATATCAGATATAGACTCTTCAAAATGGATTGATGCTATGAAATCCGAGATTGATTCAATGTATAAGAATCAAGTTTGGGATCTTGTTGACCCACCTGAAGGTATTGTACCTATAGGGAACAAATGGGTTTTTCAAGAAGAAAATTGGTTCTGATGGAAAGGTAGAGACCTATAAGGCAAGGCTAGTAGTGAAAGGGTTTCGCCAAAGGCAAGGAATCGACTATGAGGAGACTTTCTCGCCTGTTTCCATGCTTAAATCAATTAGGATTTTATTAGCAATAGTTGCATACTATGATTATGAGATTTGGCAGATGGATGTCAAAACAGCTTTTCTCAATGGATACATTGAAGAAAACATTTTCATGGAACAACCTAGGGATTTGAATCCCAAGATGGTTCCAAGGTATGCAAGCTAAAGCGATCCATTTATGGGTTGAAACAAGCTTCGAGGAGTTGGAACATCCGTTTTGATGAAGCCATTAAATCTTTTGGTTTTATAAAAAATGAGGATGAGCCATGTGTATATAAGAAGGTTAGTGACAGTGCTATCACTTTCCTTGTCTTATATGTGGATTCCTTAGTGTTGATGGGTAATGATATAGGTATGTTGACGACTATAAAGGTATGGTTGTCAAATACATTCTCCATGAAAGACTTAGGGGAGGCAACCTATATTCTTGGGATTCGCATCTATAGAGATAGAGCGAAAAGAATAATAGGTTTATCCCAAAGTCTATACTTGGAAAAGGTGTTAAAGAGGGTTAACATGCTTGATTCTAAGAGAGGATTGTTACCAGTGAGACATGGTATCCACCTTTCTAAAGAGATGTCTCCAAAGACACCAAGAAAGAGATAAGATGGCCAGATTCCATATGCTTGGCTATTGGAAGTTTAATGTATGCAATGTTGTGTACTAGGCCTGATATCGCATATGTTGTTAGTTTGAGTAGCGGTATCAATCCAATCCAGTTTGGAACATCGATAGTCACAAGAATATCCTTAAGTACTTGAGAAGAACTAAGGATTTATTCTTGATTTATGGAGGTGGAGACTTGCAATTGGATGGTTATACCGATTTCGATTTCCAATCGATATCGATGATAGAAAGTCTACCTCTGGATATGTGTTCATTTGTAATGGAGGTGCGATCGGTTGGAAGAGTTCCAAACAGAGCACGATCGCAGATTCCACTCATCGAGGTCGAGTATATTGTTGCATCGATGTTGCAAAGAAGTCGCTTGGATAAAGAAGTTCGTGATGTAACTTACAGAGTTCCTTCCATTGAGTCGCCAGTTCCACTACATCGTGACAATAATGGAGCAATCATACAAAGCTAAGGAACTAAGGTCTCACTAGAAATCCAAACACATAGAAAGGTGCTACCACATTATCGTGAGAAATAGTTGGGCGGCGATGTAGCCATGCAGAAAATAGCATCAGCTGAAAATCCAGCTGATCCATTCACTAAGCCTTTGTCACAAGCTCAGTTAGACTGACATCTTGAGAAGATGGGTCTAAGGTATTGTAATGAATGGCTCTAGTGCTAGTGGGAGATTGTTAGTAGTATGCCCTAGAGCATATCATTTAGTATGTATCTTGTACATATTTTAATAATAAAAGGCATTTCCACTTTTCCATTTACATAATATATTTATGTGTAATAGAAAAGGTCCATTGATATTTTATTAGAAATATTATTCTTAAGTTGTTAAGAATATGAGTGACAATATTTCTAGCACAAAGTATCATAAATTGGTTCACAATCGAGGATACTTCATAATAAGGACATGACTTATCCAGAAAGATTGTATTTATGTTTGTTCCCAAGTTATTTATATGAGATATAAATAAGATGGAATGGTGAGTCTCATGCCAGAAAACAAACATGATAGGCACTTATAAATGATAAGTAGGCCGAACCAGTGACACTTATGACAAGCACATGGAGTTTACTCTTGTCAATGTTTTGTCATAAATCATATCAGTGCATATAATCTTTAGACCTGAGATAGCACAGTTATCTTGTATATAGGTAGTTTGAGTTTGATACTGCTTTCATACTTGTACTGTGTATGGGTATATGGGCATGTGTTGGCTCCTACTAGTTATATATGGAGGTAGGTGTTGATCAAGATGGAATCTGTTCCTCTAAGTAAATAGAGATAAAATCCTATGTTCATTTAATTATTCTTGATGTTTCAAGTTAATGGCCAGGACAGATAGATTTATTCAGAAAAGAGTTTCTGATGAGAAAAATCTTTTAATCAAGAACTGGAATTAAAAGAGAACATAATATTCATAGCAAATGGAGTTTGACATAAACCATGACTCCAGCTTGAGTTGGGATTTTGTAATAGAGAGATTCTAGTGCATGGTAACATATGATTATAGGTTCATTTAAGGTAAACCTTATTACTAATTGGGTGGCCATGGCATGCTATGCTAGGTGTTAACCATGGTCTATGAGGCGCATAAAATGATTTAGAGAAATCATTTATGGTAAGAAAGAGTTCTGATGATATTAAGAGTTGATATCATGTCTCATTGCCAATTAGTGATGAGCCTAGTAAGTCACACACATACACAAGTTATCACCTATTTAAATATGATTTAATTAATTAATTAAAGAGTTTAATTGATTAATTAAATAGATTTGGTTTGCAATTAAATTGCAAAGTCCCTAGCATGACTTGAAACCAAATCTAGATTATTGGATGTGTAGTATAAATTAAATTTATATTTAAAGTGTTTAAATATGAATTTAATTGATGAGAAATTAATTAATAGAGATTAATTAATTAATTTATATTTGATATAAATTAATTAGAAGAAGAAAATAATTATTTTGGGTTAAGAACTCAAAATTAAGACACAGGGGCATTTTGGTCATTTTGCAGTGTGACACGTGGCACCATGAGATGGTGACACATGGGATTACACATAAGCTTGCCAAATGTTTTTAATCATGTAAGATGATTAAAATCAAGATTAAATATAGGTTTGACACTTGGCACAATGTGATTGGGTCACTTAAACCTAGAGCTAATCAAAAGGTGACATGTGGCTAGGTTTTAATGTGTTAACCTAGCTATTTAAGTGTGGTTATGAAAAGAAAACACAACCAGCAGCCTCTCCTCTCATATGTCATGCCACTTTGAGCCTCTCCAGCTATTTCTCTTCATCTCTCATCAATTCAAAGAGATTAGCCATCAATCTCTTGAATTAAGAACACTAGAAATTGTTTCTAGTGTCCTGTTTACATCTCTAATCTCTTAAAAGGCAGAACTTGAATTTCTAATTAATAGAAAAAGCTTTAGAAGCTATTCAAGGGCTGCCATAGGTGTTCTTGGTGTGGACAAGCTAGAGGGACAACAACTGGTGTCCTGAAGACGAATCTCAAAGGTGCATATCGCAAAGACATCAAGAGGTTAGTGTAATCGTTCTTGATTTAATCTAGGGTTCTAAAATTAATCTGATTAATTTTAAAATCTTAAATGGAAAATACAGATCCAAAAACATATTAAAAGAGTTTTAATATGTTGTTTATCATTGAAATCAAATAGATAAAAATAAATCTTGCATGGTGCATGTGACCCTAGGTGAAAATTTTTGAATTCAATGGTATAAACTTGTGTTTTTCACGCTTCCGTTCCTTCAGTTTGTAATTTTAAACACTACAATGGTAAACTTAAAATGAAATAATCTATTTTAGAATAATTTTGGAATTAAGATTTCACACTTGAATCTTACTTGGGATGTGATCTAGTTTATTTACTAGGTTGAGGGTCGTTTTCCTTGATGGAAATCAGTCCTAAGCTATCCTAAATCCTCTCTCAAGGCATCTAGGGTGTAGTCTAATTAACTCAAACCCTACTTTTGTGGTGATTAAATTAACTAAAATCCTTTAATATTTTTGACCAATTTTGAAGTTCCACAAAGGTATCAGCCTATGTCTAGGTTAGAATTCCTAGGTTCAAGATCTTGATTTTCTAATGTTAATCTTCACCTGTCAGTCCTTCAATTAACATATACAATCATGGCTAAGTGGGTAACAGCACATAGCATACTTTAAGATCACAAGAAATTAAATCAAGAAACGAATCTCAAATCCAATAAATAAAACTTAGTGTTCATCCATAATAATAATTACAAGAGCTACTCTCCCAAATCCATAATAAGAAAACTACTCACTCATGGTGAGTTCAGCAAACATCATGATAAAAGATAAAAACAGTAAATAGAAAATTATGCAGAAGAAATAAAATAATGAAAATCTATCTAGGGAGATGAAACGAAGGAACCAAAGAGAGTTTGCAACTTTGATCTTGTGGAGCTTCAGCTGGAAAACTTCTTTTGGTACTAATGTAGAGCTCGACAGTAGCAGATGACGATGACAGCAGTCCCCTTTTCCTAATGTTTTCTTTTCTATTTATATTGTTTGCCCTCGAGTTAGGTCATTTTGAGTCTAAAAGGCTTCAGGAGTCTCGTTTGGGTCAGAAAATAGGAGGGGAATTCGAGTTATAAAACTGGCTCCTGTACACGGCCCGTATGTCACTACACGGGTCCTGTAATGTAAGGTCGTGTAACTTGCTAGAGGAGAATTGCAAGATCTTGCATTGCCATAGAAAGTTACATGGGTCTACGCCAACTACACCGGCCTAGTTACATGGGCCGTGTACTATTGTTCCCATAAGGTTCTTCAAGCTTGTCCCTGGCAAAGATTTACACGGGTCCCTGCAGATTACACGGATCTACTTACACGACCTGTGTACTTGTGTTTCTCCATTAATTCTCTTGGCTTTCTTCTGGTAGAGAGTTACACGGGTCTGGGGCTTGGTTTACACGGCTCGTGTACTTTGTATCAGTAGCAATTCTCTATCTCTTGACCTCTCCAAGCTTTCCTTTGCACTCCGATACTCTGGGGCTTCACCCAAACACCTAAAATGATGCAAAAACATGAAATTAAGGGCTTGACAATAGAAATT
Source organism: Hevea brasiliensis (assembly GCF_030052815.1). NCBI lineage: Eukaryota > Viridiplantae > Streptophyta > Magnoliopsida > Malpighiales > Euphorbiaceae > Hevea > Hevea brasiliensis. The sequence goes on from NC_079494.1 coordinate 50,863,101, forward strand.
ACAAAAAGTAATGAAATCAACTACTATGCATGAAAATACTTACCTAAATGCTATGAAATAGTATACAAATGTGCTTGAAAATATCTATATAATCCAAGTGTATCAAATACCCCCAAACTCAAACTTTTGCTTGCCCTCAAGCAAAGCAAAATTCTGTTTTAAAACACATTTCAGGGAATACTTAGGAATATAACCAACAATTTAATAAGCATAGAATTGAACTCCTCCAACCTTCATTCCAATTTCCCTCTTTCAAGGCATAAGGGTTCTAATAGCTGCCTGTTTAGAACTTCACCTCCTTTTATGGTGTTTCAACTAATTATTTCTCTATACAAGACCATTAATAAGCCACAAATAACCTGTTTTATCGAGATAGATTTGAGAAACACTAACTCCCCCAAATTTTCCTCTCTTGTGAGTAATTATGAAGAAGTAATTCAATTCCAACTCCATAGGCATATCTCAATTTTCTATCTCTACTAATATAGCATACACTTTTCAAAAGATCAAAAGTTCATTTAAAAAGGGTTGTAATGGGGCTAAGGGAATAATAACTTGGTTGCCAATGAAAGGTTTTTAGGGAATGCAAATATGAGGATAGCATGTATGCATAAAATTCTAATTTTGCATGGAGAGGAAGGGCTTTTGGCTTTTTACAGTGCCAAGCATGCTTCCATGATACTTATCTTGGGACTTCTTTTCTTTTCTCCTTTTTTTTTTTCTTTCTTCTTATGTCCCTTTTGTCCTCTCCCCCAAACTCATTGCTTTTGCTGGTTTGGAAAGGTAAGTTTTTCTTTGATTTCAATTGCACACTTGCACTCTTTCTTGAGTTCTACATCCTCTCTTCATTTTCCTTATGCATATTGCTTCCTTAAAAGGGTATGGTAGGTGTTTAGGCTAGGGGCTAGGTAAATAACATGGGTAATCAGTAAATTCTAAGGGATAAATATAGGCTTCAAGTTGGCTACAAGGGATATACATTTTAATTAAGGATGGCTAAGGCTTAGTGAGGCTATATCAAAGAATGCCTTAATCATTTCTTCATCAAGCATATGCTAGGATTTCGCCTTGATAGGTCCAAGAGATATGTTCTAGAGCTAGTGAGGCATTTTAGGTTTGCTTGTATTTCAAAAACTGTTCTCTCAATTTTACAAGTTCAATGTGATAAATTAATAGTTATGAAGAGGTTTAACTAGTCTAGTTCCATTAAAGAGATTAGTTTCTTCACAAGTAACATAGTAGAATCCTTTTTTGCCTATTTAGATACATTCATTTCTCCATCCCGTGGAGTCCAATTATTAGCTTACTAGAATATGGTTATAGTGCTAAGTTTCACAATTTAAAGTCCAAAATTTTTTAAAAATTTTCAAAATTTTTGATACACAAGAATAATGTAGCTGAATTTAAACAATGTGATGATATGCATGTAATGATAAGCAAATGCAATTGTATCCCACCGCCCCCCCCCCCCCCCCCAAAACTCAAATCAGACATTGTCCTCAATGTTGAAATAATATGCTAAAGCAAAGAAAATGCACGAAGACTATAAGGAAGCATATTATTTATTAAGCATGGAAAATTTTTGGACATAAAGTAAATAAAAGAGACTTATGATTGCAGTTTAGGACTAAGGCATGTAAGATATTACAATAAAGATCCTATCCTATAGTCCTATCTCTAAAAGGCCTCTGATGATGATGATGGTGATGCTGGTGATGTTGGCTCCTCTTCCTCCTCATCTAGCTTCTCCATTAGCGTGTCTAACTTGTTGTGTGCTTCCTGGAGGCTGTCCTCGATAGCTCGCATCCTGTTGTATATTGTGGTCTCCATACACTGTAGGTATGCAAGGACTAGGTCTGTAGGTGGCGCTGTGTATGGAGGCACCCGAATGGGGGACTCTTCGAACATCTGGTCTTGGCCTTCTTCTTGGGGTTGCGAAGTTTCGTCAGGTCCCTCTCTTGCTTCGTCTCTTTGAGGGATGGCGTTCCCTTCAGCATCTAGTAGGTAGCATGTGTTGCCCACCTTCTTACATATGCCCATGGATATGTAGATAGTCTGGTCTATTCTTAACGTTCCAGTGATGAAGCGCAGCCTATGATTTCCTGGAACAAAGCCAAAGTGGAGGGCAATGGTTGTGACAAGGCCACCCAGCACGATGTGCCCAGTAGACTATTGGCAGAGGTATCAGAGATGGTTGCACAAGAAGAAACTGGTGCTGTATCGCTGTCCGGTGACCATACACCACAAGAAGAAGAGCTCACTGGCATTGACAATGCCAAGGCTATCACCACGGCCCATGATGGTGTGGGCAGCGAATCAGTGCATACAGCGCAATGCTGGAAAAGTGATGCTCGTGGATTGGATTTGCTGGAGTTATACGGCTATGAGTTCGGGGTAATGAAACTCCAAAAGTTGATGTTGTTATAAAGCATGCGGTTCTTAGGAATTTCTTAGTGGCCGGCGTTGTCAAAGCCAAAGATGGCATTGAACTCGTCCATGTTCATTAACCGGTCGACACCAAGGAGACAAAATTCAATCCTGCCCCTGTCCTCCCTGTCAGTAGGCCATAATGTGGCCTTGAAACTACCCACAAATTCCAGCATGGTGTCCTTGTATGCTAGGAATTGGAGTTGGGCGAACCTTGTCCACCTGATGCTGTCAAGTAGCCCATTGATTTCATCTTACAGCCCGATTTGCTCCAAAAGCGGGAAATCCATGTATTTGGTGAAGGATATTTTTCGGGCATGAAGTCAGGTGCACATTGCTTTGTGGGCATCATCACGAAATCCCCAAGGAATAGAGATTTCGGGTTATGGAGCGGGTTGTGGCTATGGTTGTTGTGGAGGATCGGCTTGTTGAGGTGGTTGGGGAGTGGCTACCCTTGTTCTTAGGCATTGGGGTAGAGGCTGAGGTGGAGAAGGTGAGGATTCTCCTCTTTGCCTCGAAGAAGAGTCGATCCTTCTTGCAGATCTCTTTGCACGGGCCATGGATAAGCTTTTGGGTAGGAGAAGAGTAGGGTTTTTGGTGAGGGGAGATGGGATTTGAGAGGTTTTTATAGGCTAGGAAGGGAGGAGATGAAGGGTTTTGTGTTTATGAAGAGTTTCAATGGTAGAGGTGTATTTAAAGAGTCGTTGGACTCTTCGTTTCGCGAGTTTCGCGCCCTAGGAGTCACGTCTGTAACATGATACATAGCCCATGTGTCACTACATGGGTTTCGACATATAGGGCCATGTAAATTTCTGCTCGAAAATTTCAAATTCTATCAAAGTACACGGCCCATGTAAATGAGCTCTAGGACTCGTGTAACTTTCTATTTCTTAAGTTTCTTTGCTGGATATGTTGCACGGTCCATGTCAAATACAAGGAGGCCCATGTAACTTTCTGGCTTTAAGGTATTCTGCTGGAGACGTTACATGATCCGTGTAAATTGGGCTTTTTACCCGTGTAACTTTCTGTCTCCCTCAGAGTTAAAAATGCAGAAAATTTACGGACTTTCAGAAAATTACACGGGGCTGTAAAACCAGCACACGACCTGTGAAATTTTCTGATTTTTCAAATTTTGTCAAATAAAAAAAATTATCATCACAACACATGAAATGGATGTAAAGTTTAGCAATAGAGCTACTTCCCCAGTTTTCTCCAATTTTCTCTTTTATGGTTTTGACTTGGTGATTCCTTCCCTCTCTTGATCTCTACTACTGTCACACCTTACCCCTCTGTAAGGCATAACATGATCCCGTAGAATACCTAATGAACTACCGAACTTCACCTACCGATAACTCATTAAGTACCCTATAAGGGATTTTAAAACAATTTTCTTACTTTTGATAAGTGGTGAGCATTTTGTAATTGGTATCAAAACATTCAATTAAAGTTGAAAGCTAGTTGAAATTTTTGACCCATTTTATTTTTCCGCAAATTTTATAAAAATTTTGGCAAAGTTCCGTCTGTATTTTGAGAAAACAGTTCTTCAAATACCTGAAAAAAAAAAAAAGCACTTCCAATAATTTATTTCAACCACTTCTTCAATTTCACAATCAATCTCAACCAATTTCTCATTTTTCAAAATTCAACAATTCCCATTTCTCAATTTCCAAAAATTCCAATAATCATAAAAATACTATCAATTAATTTCATTCATTCATATTTCATTAAAGATAGACAATCTATATACATCATACTAAAAATTTACATTAGGAAAATCCAAACTAAAATTTATTACAAACTTTATACAAACTTTGTACAAGCTGCTCAAGACCCATTTTACATGTCCATACATTTATGTACATTACATACATCAAAACAAATTTTTACAATCAGGGTATAAAATATACCCAATATAACTTCAAGCAAGTAGCTCCTCTGTCCTCAGCAGCTCAATCTACTACTCCTCTAGTCTCTATATATGCGACAGCAATAACAGCTATCGCTGAGTACTAGGACTCAGTGGTGCACAACATACTAAAATTATTTTTATGCAGAATTTAAATCACATTTATTCAAAAATTGGACTGAACATGAGAATTAAATTCAAAACATGAATTATGAGATTTTAATCCAAACAATTTCATTTCGAAGTATCAAAACCAATTTCATAAAACCCACAGTTATATCATTCCATTCGAAACAAATATAATCTCAATAGCCAGAGGCTAAGGAGAAGTCACATCACAAGGCTAGCTAGCTCAAATATATGGATATCCATTCAATTTCTTCTTCTACTGGCACACACCTCAATACTTCAGCCAGAGAAGGAATTAAAATTCGAAACTGATTACCCCCACTAGTCATGCTAGTGAGGTGTTCAAATATATGGTCATGACATTGTGGTTTTAAAACTTATCTGAACAATTTGCTAAACATTGCCATTTCAAATATACATAATTAACTTTCAGCAATTTAAATCAAAAGTATCATAAGAATGTCATAATTCAATATTTCACATTATTCAAAACAATATGCAGAAGATAATTTACAAAAATTATACATTGTGCACAAACCTTAAACGAGTCGCCTCTTGGCCTTGACTCGATTCCACGGGTTCTTTCCCAGTGTTCTTTTCAACTGAAAGACACAATTTTACAGTATTTCAATACCATAACTTAACATAAATCAAAAAATAAATTTAACTTCACTTTTACCTAGCTCTAATGTGCTAAACTCGATATTCTTTAAATTTTTTGTTTCAGGGTTACTGTTCACTACACTATTCAAGTCAAATTATTGACTTTCTAAGGCTTAATAGGTATGGGAATTCCAAATTCACCCACATATCACATTTTGGTCACTAAATTTGTTGGTTTTGGTTGTTTACTCAAATTCTAAGTCTTTTAGGCAAATTTGTAAATTTTCAGTTTTGGTGTCTTAAGTTGCACTATTCCATTGGTCATTTTACTGTTAGAATTTGGCAAAACTTTCTTCATAGAAAATGTTCCCTATTGTCTTAAGTTTATTCTCATTTTTGAATCACTCCAATTGGAGTTTCCTAGCTCAAGTTATAGCCATTTGAACCATGGCTTCTGGATTGGACTTAACCTAGATTTATGGGCAAATTTTTGGTTCTGGCAGTTTTAGGTCACCAACTTTGGGTGGCCAAATGACTTGGTTAATGGAATAATTTGGGTTTGTGTTTTCATGAAAGTTTTAGGTCTATATCTCATCTGTCCACTGGTAAAATATCAGGTCATTTAAACCTGCCTAGCTCAAGTTATGGCCAAATGAACAAATTCATTTGGTCAGTTTGTACAGGGCAGACTGAGAATTTCTGGATTTGGTCAATTTGTTTACTAGGTTTTGGTCACTTTTTGGGCATAGTTCCTAAATGAAAATTGCGTCATTTAGTGTCTTTTTTCATTCCCAATTGGTCTCATACCAATTGGACTTGTAAATTTTTAGTTTTGGTCCCTCAAAGGGACCTTGGTCCAGCTGCCTGCAGCATGACCACATTGAATCTGAATTTGCTTTTGGTTCAAACACTTCTAACACACTTCATTTGGTCACAAATGACCATTTCTCACTTCAAACTAGGTCAAAGACATCATTTACCAATTTCTCACATTTTTGTCTCTAAACCCTAAGTGTCCAAAACCCTAACTCACTAAATTGTTGCATTTAACCAAATCTAAGCATCTCAATCTCACTACCACATTCATACAAGCTTGCCTAATATATTAAATTCAATCAAAACTCAAACATATGCATAATAACCCTAGCTGGCTGAATTTTCAGTTTGGTCCTCCATAAATGTTTTTATTTCATTTTAAGTTTATTTCAAAGTTAGTTGAGCTAAACACACAAAGTATAACTGAATTTTTTTAAACTTAAATCACTAACCTTAATTTGGATGTTCCCTTCTTTAATTTCCTCTTTTTCTTCCTTCTTTCTTTGCTAAATCTCCTTCTCAAGTGAGGGTGGTAAGGTTTTATGAAGTAATTATGGGAGAAATTGGGGTTTAGTAGGGATTTAAAAGCTTGAAGCAAGCTTTAATGGAGTTTTAGAAATGGAGAGGGAGAGAGAGAGTGAGAGCGGCAACTTAGGGAAGAAGTAGACTTTTATCTTTTTTTTTCTTTTCTTTTCTTTTCTTTTTTATGTCTTAGGAAGACCATAAATCAATTTAATTAAATTTATTAATTATAATATGTATGGCATCATGCATGATGTCATGCATGATGTCATCTCCCTTCACTTTTTCATTTTCTTTTTTTTTAATTATTTTTCTTTTAGTTCTTTAATTTAATTCCCGACTTCAAAATTTTCTTTTCTCTGATTTTATTTGACAGTTAGGTCAGGAGTCAGCTCTCGAGGTCAATTGACCAAACTGCCCCTCGCCGGTTCAACCCAGTTTGCAAATAATTCAATATTCCTTCTGGCTCCCTGACCTAATTATTTGACTAGCTTAACAGCCTTTTTCCATGATTTTCTCTTTTCCACTATGTTTGTAATGGTCTTAAGGCCACGGCGTCACATTTTACGGTTCGAAATTTGAGTTTAAATTGACTTCGCAGTCGTTCCCGAGAAGGTCACCCATCGCTGTGAATCTCGGCTCATTTAACTTCTTATGTTCTGTTTTTCTTATTTATACTTAATTAATTGGCAATTACTAATTATTTGTGCTTATAGCTTATCTAGTTGCCTTAAGTGTGGTTCTAATCCCCTTAATTGTCCGAATTGACTCCGATCACCGGAACAATGAAATATACCAGGTTATACAAATAGGGGTGTTATAATTCTCCCCCCCCCCCAAATAAATTTCGTCTCGAAATTTTACCTGGTATCAATCTCTGAACAGTTCTGGGTGCTGTCTCCTTATGTCCTCCTCTCGTTCCCAAGTAGCCTCCTGGCCTGAATGATGGTTCCACAGCACTTTCACTAACGGTATTTGCTTGTTCCGTAGCTGCTTCACCTCATAAGCCAAAATCTCTATGGGTTCTTTCTCATATGTGAGGTCTGGATTCACTTCAATTTCGTCTACTGGTAGTACATGAGATGGGTCTGATCGATACCTCCTCAACATCGATACATGGAAGACATTATGTATCTTCTCCAACTCTGGAGGTAGTGCCAAATGATATGCCAAAGGACCCACTCTTTCCAGAACCTCATATGGCCCAATGAGAACTCAGTTTCCCCTTTCTGTCGAATCTCATAATTCTCTTCCAAGGAGAAACCTTGAGGACTACCTTCTCACCCACCACATACTCAATATCCCTTCTCTTCATATCAGTGTAGGATTTCTGACGATCTGATGCAGTCTTAAGTCGATCTCTGATCACCCTGATCTTCTCCTCAGTTTGCTAAACAATTTCTGGTCCAATCATCTTTCTTTCACCCACGTCATCCCAACACAATGGGGTTCTACATTTTCTGCCATACAAAGCTTCATATGGAGGCATCCCAATGCTTGATTGGTAGCTGTTGTTGGAAGCAAACTCAATCAAAGGCAAGTGTGGGTCCCAACTGCCCTCAAATTCTATCACACAAGCCCGTAGCATGTCCTCCAATATCTGAATTACCCTCTCAGACTGGCCATCTATCTGTGGGTGGAATGCAGTACTGAAGTTCAATCTAGTTCCTAGGGCTCTCTAAAGACTACTCCAGAATCTAGAAGTGAACCTAGGATCTCTGTTTAATATGATGGATACTGGCACTCCATGCAGTCTCACAATCTCATTTATGTACAACTTGGCCAATCTTTCCAAAATGTAGTCCATCCGGACTGGCAGAAAATGAGCAGACTTGGTCAATCTGTCAACAATGACCCAAACCGCATCATGACTCTTCTGTGTCCTCGGAAGTCTCATTACAAAATCCATTGTTATTCTCTCCCATTTCCATTCTAGCACTGGTAGTGGATGTAACAACCCAGTGGGTACTTGATGCTCTGCCTTCACTTGCTGACAAGTTAGGCATTTAGAAATAAACTCTGCCACATCTCTTTTCATACCCATCCACCAGTAATGCTCCTTTAGCCCTCTATACATTTTTGTGCCACCAGGGTGCATGGCAAAAGGAGACTCATGTGCTTCCTTCAAAATGATCTGCCTTAAATCAACATCATTAGGAATACATATTCTGCCCTGGTGTAGCAGTAGACCATCATCTCTGATTGAGAATTCTGGTTTCTTGCCCTGCCGGACTACTTCTAATAATTTCTGATACTTCTGGTCATTCTGACCAGCCATTCTGATCTGATCAATCAACACTGGCTGTACATGCCATGCAACTGCTGTCTGCCGGTCATCATTAATCTCTAAGCTGGCATGCAATGATCTTAACTCATGTACCATAGATAAGGAGTAACCCGTAAACTTGCCATAGTCTTGCAACTTAAGGCATCAGCCACAACATTAGCTTTCCCTAGCTGATAGTCTATTAGACAATCATAGTCTTTTATCAACTCTAACCATCTCCTCTATCTCAAATTCAACTCCTTCTGAGTGCCCAAATACTTCAAACTCTTATGATCTGTGTAGATGTAACACTTCTCTCCATACAAATAGTGTCTCTAGATCTTAAGAGCAAACACAATAGCTGCAAGCTCCAAATCATGTGTCGGATAGTTCCTCTCATGCGGTTTCAGCTAGCGTGATGCATAGGTAATGACATTTCGATCTTGCATCAATACGGAGCCTAACCCATTGTGAGAAGCATCACTATAAACTGTGTATTCTTTACCCGGAGTAGGTAAAGTAAGAACTGGAGCTTCAGTGAAACATTTCTTCAATTCATTAAAACTCTGCTAGCATTTATCTGTCCACTAAAATTTCACATCTTTTCTGAGCAGCTTGGTCAATGGAGATGCCAACATGGAGAATCCCTTCACAAATCGATGGTAGTATCCAGCTAAACCCAGAAAACTACGAATCTTCGTGATATTTCTGGGTGGCCTCCAATTAAGGACAGCTTCAATCTTACTTGGATCTACCTTAATGCCCTATTCTGATACTACATGCCCTAAGAAAGATATTTCCTTCAGCCAAAATTCACACTTCGACAATTTGGCGTATAGCTGTTTCTCCCTCAAAGTCTGCAGTACAATCTGCAGATGTCTATCATGCTCTTCTGCAGTCCTTGAATAGACCAATATATCATCAATAAATACCACAACAAACTGGTCGAGGTATGGTTTGAAGATAGTGTTCATCAGATCTATAAAAGCAGCTGGAGCATTAGTTAACCCGAATGGCATGACCAAGAACTCATAATGGCCATAGAGGGTTTTGAAGGCAGTTTTAGCAATACTCTGCTCTTGTACTTTCAGCTGATAATAACCTGATCTCAGGTCAATTTTGGAGAACACAGCTGCACCCCTCAACTGATCAAATAAGTCATCAATGCGGGGAAATGGATATCTATTCTTTATTGTCACCTTATTCAACTGCCGATAGTCAATGCATAACCGGAGAGTGCCATCCTTCTTCTTTACAAACAACACTGGTGCCCCCCAAGGTGACACACTAGGGCAGATAAAGCCCTTGTCAAGCAACTCTTGCAACTATACTTTCAACTCTTTCAATTCTGCTGGTGCCATTCTATATGGTGATATGGAAATTAGATCCACACCAGGCATAACATCAATCTCAAGCTACACCTTTCTTTCTGAAGGTAATCTTGGCAATTCATTAGGAAACACATCCGGAAAGTCACATATAGTAGGGTCACTGCTGGACTCCCCACTTGGGTGTCTATCACATGTGCCAAGTACGCTTCACACCCCTTTCGGATCATCCTTGTGGCTAGTGCAGCCGAAATAATGTTTGATGGTAGTAAATGCCTCTCCCCATGTATTACCACATCACCGTACAGAGGGAGACCAAAAGTGACTGTCTTCAGTCTATAGTCAATCATGGCGTGATGCCTGGCTAACCAATCCATGCTAAGATAATATCATACTCTTTGAAGGGCATTTCAATCAAATCTGACAGAAAAACATATCCTTGGATCACCAAAGGACAGTCCCTATAAATTATGTTGACCTGCAACTCTTGTCCTAATGGACTAGTTTCTAGCACTTCAAAACCCATTTGGACACATGGAATAGTAAGTGAACTGACTATGCTAGCACCAACATATGAATGGGTTGAACCCGGATCAAACAACATAAATCCTTCTTCATCAGAGGTAGAGAATGTACCAGCTACAACATCAGAAGTCTCAGCCTCTTCTTGCTATCTCATTGTGTAGACTCTGGCTAAAGCACTTCCCTATGCTGACTGACCAACAGTGCCCTGACTGCTAGAAGCAGTGCATCTACCTCTGCCTCTTCCTCTGCCAACTAATTATGAACCTCTGGGAGCAGGACTCTGAATAGATACTTTGGCAGTAGTAAGAGCTGGATCATATTTAGGAGCACTAGTGCAATCTTTTGCTAAATGGCCCTTACCTCCACAATTAAAGCAGGCTCCAGTGGCCCAATAGCATTCCCCCCCATGAATCTTGGCACAAGTCTCACAGAGGCGGGCAGGATATGAACCCCTGCTCGACTGCTGACCAGACCTAGGGGGTCTCTGTCCAGAGAATCGGCCCCTTCTAGATCTTCCACCTCGACCTCTGCTAGGTCCACCAAATTTCTTTCTCTTTCCAGGAGTACCACTAGAACTTTGTTCAACTAATTTTTCCCCTTTGTCTTTCTTGGATTTTTCAACTTTTTCTGATTTTTCTTTTACTGGGGTTGCTTCTGATTCAATCCTTTCTAGCTCAAGTTCTTGAGACATGAGTTCTGAAAAATTACTGTGTCTGAATCCCACTACTTGTATTCTTAAACTCGACTTCAAACTAGTCTCAAATCTCTTGCATCTTGCCTTGTTGGTAGAAAGGAGACTCCCAGCATAATGACTTAAGCGGGAGAACTCTCTCTCATACTCTGCCACTGTTCTGTTGCCTTGTTTTAGACTCAAAAACTCTTGTAACTTCTGATCCACATATGCGTTTGGGACATATTTCTGTCTGAATTCTCTGATGAAGTCATCCCAGGTCAGTACTGGTGGTTTAGCCAAGTTGTATGGGATGGTCTTCCACCAATCATACACATCCCTTGCAGTAGAGACACAGAGTATTCAAACTTCAGTTCATCTTGGCAGTGCAGCTTCTTGAACACTCTGTCCATTCTTTCAAGCCATTGTTCTGCCTCAAGCGGGTCTACTATACCCTAAAATTCTGTAGCCCCATACTTCAATAACTTGTCATACTGTCTGGCTAGAGGCAGTGGTTGTACCACAGGTGTTTAGGGTGGAGCTTGAGCAGGCATACCCCCAGCCATTTGTTGAAACATCGCAGCCATCTGCTGTGCAAACTGTGCAGGAAACTGTGGCATTTGTGGAGCCGGTGCTACTGATCCACTTACATTTTGTAAAGCTGGGGCTTCCCCTCGTGCCTCAGCTTCAACAGATTGCTTGATTGAGCGATGCCCTTCTTCCATTTCAGTCTGAAGTTAGGGTATCTCCTGAACAAGTAACACATGGAGATTTCCCTCCGTTAGTTCATATTTATGATGTAATGCACTGCATGTGTAACATCCCTATGTTCGGTAGTGTGTTCTACTATAATGTAAATAGCAAAAATTGAGAGTTAAATGAGGGAAAATGAAACTTTAGAATAAATAACTAATTAACCTTCACATAGTGCTCCACTAACTCACTAAAGTGGACCACTTAATCTTCATTTAGGACAGCAGATTCTTATCTTCCTCAAACTCCCAAGAACCAGCCAAAAATGGAAGAATGAAGAACTCCATTGCCGTCCACTTTGAAGCTTCATGCAAGCATGATCCAAGCCTCTTTCTTTGCACTTTCCTTCATTAAAAGTTGTCCATACACCTTGGGCAGTAGATAGGCAGCAAAAAGATCAAGTTTGGTGAAGTTTTGAAGAGTTTCCAAAGTGGTAAGTAGGTATTTTTTATGCTTGCTTCATTAAAGTTTGTGTGGATGTTATGGGTAGATGAATTGTGGAAGGATTTTTGGAGTTTGATTTTTTAAGGGAGATGATTATTTTTGGCAGCCATGGAAACTCTATAAGAACAGTTTATCCTTGTATGTAAATGGTAGATTAAAGTGTTATATATGTAGGAATAAATTGGGTGATGTATACTAAGTATATGTGAATGTACACTTGATTTTGGAAGCTTGGAAGTTAATTGAGAGAGATGTATGAATCGGCAGCTTGAATTGTGAACCAAAATATGTTATTTCATGGTTTGGTTTATGGAATTTTAGTGTTGAATTATGGTGCTTGTTATGGCAACATGTACATATGTATAAAGGTGTGAGTTTGGACATGTGAATGAGCTATATTATGTTGTTAAATTGTGTGTAATTTGGACTTGGTAAATTCTGGACTATAATGTGCATATTGAGTGTGATTATAAGCTGCCAAAATGACCAATAATGTGAAGTAAACTGTGTTTAGGTTATGGTACAAACCAAAATTGGCATGAGTGTGTAACTTGGTAATGTTAAATGTGTCCTTTGATAAGTGATGAATAAAATACAATAGGGCAGTTTATGTTTTGGCTTAGAACCTTAAGAGTGTGGCTCCAATTGGTATGAAACCAATTGGAGGTGAAACTAGGCACAAAATGTGCCAACTTTCATGAAGGAAGCTTACCAAAATTCTGCTTGGAAGGTAACTTGAAAAATGACCAAATCTGGATTAGTGCATTTAAGGCCTGAAAATTGACCATTTGGGCAGCAGTTAGTGTTTTGGCCATAACTCACTCAAAATAGGTCCAATTGACCTGAAATTTTTAACATGAATAGTTTATACATATATCTACAAGTTTTATGAAGACACCAAAGCCCAAAAATGACCATAAGCAAGCCAAAGAGCTTGCACAAGTTTGGGTCCAAAAACTGGCCGAACCAAAAGTGACCTAAAATGATCTAAAGTGACTAATTTTGGTACATTCTAACCAACAATAGTAAAATGACCATAACATGGTCTAGTAAACTCAAAATGACCTGAAATTTTACCCCGTGTGCAATAAGACATAGACCTACAAGTTTGTAGTTTTGACCGAAACCCAAAAATCAAGGAAATTAGTTCGTCCGGCTAGATCAAATTAGTATACCGAGATCCGACAAATTGCAATAAAATGCAATATACATGGAAATGAATTTGGTAACATGTACCAATACTAAAAGGCTACAAATATGACATATTGGTAACATTAGAACCTAATTCACCTAGACTGCATCGAGGGTCAACATCTTAGGTTGACTAAGGAAATAATAGAATTCAATAAAGTAAGTATTAAGCCTTATTGTTAGAAATAGTTTAAATGAGTACTGAAACACTTTAAATTGTATTTCTCAGTTAGCAAAGACTCAAGAAAGGGGAAGGAAACACTGAGTTAGAGGCAAGAGACAGTTATCAGAGGTTTGTGCACAATAGTTATTTCTTTTGAATTTTTCAATTGAAATAAATTATGATTATTTGTATGTTATTGTTTTAAATTGTGTTTGTGCACAATAATTTTGACTTCTCATTTTCTACTTAAAAATTTAATTGAACATTATAGTTTTAAATTGTGTCTGTGCACAATACTTTTTATATTCACTGGTTTCACTAGAAAATTTATTTGGAAAAATGAGTTATGAATAGTTTTTTATTGTTTTGGCTTTGGGAATATTATTTGGAAAATATTGTGTTGCCTACTTTGCAAATGGAAATTTTGAGATAAAATATGATTTGTGGTTTGTATGAAATATTTAAATTTTGTTATTTGGAATTGTTTTGATTCACACTTGGCATGACACTGTTATTATATTCCTCCCTCTTTGACTTATCAGTCTGGGGTGAGTGTGATTATGTTCCTCCCTCTTTGACTTGTTAGTCTGAGGTGAGTGTGGATGTGTACTCGTTATTTAGCTTGCTTCCTCCCTCATTGATTTCAATTATTGAGGTGAGTGTGTCTTGTCATGGTGTACAACACGGCATGTGTGGAAAAATTGTGTCATGGCCTAAATTGTGATATTGATTGGCAAAACTGTATTATTCAGTTATTTGATCAAATTTGTGTTATATGAACTTTGTAAATTGTGAAATGGAATTGTGAATTATTTGATTTGTGAATTGTCAATAAAAGATTTATATATCGCATTTTAAATTGTTATTGTGCACCACTGAGTAAATTTTACTCAGCGATAGCTTTTCATTGCTGTCGCAGGTAGACAGACTGACAGGGCAGCAGACTAGGCTGCTAATGCTATATTGAGAGTTGATCGGGTATATTGAGTATACTATATTTTGCATTTTGTATTGTAATGTATGTTCACTGTATGTATATAGTGTTCTTGGTTTTGAGTAGTTGTAAATTAAAATTGTACATTGAAGTTGTAAAATAATTTGTAAATTATTTTGGTTTGTTAATATTGTGATATATTTCTTTTATCTCAGCCTTTGGGAATATTAAAAAATTATTGTGGATTTGAGTTGTCAATCATATTGTGTTGATTAAATGTTGGAGTTTGAGATTGAGAAATATATTTGAAGTGCTTTTTACAGGTTTTTGAAGAACTGGTTTATTCAAAATACAGATGGCACTCCGCTAAAATTTTTACAGAAATTACTAATAATTCAAATGTGTTAGTTGTTTCACTTCAGTTCAAAAAATTTTAACAGCTGTAAATAGTGCTCACCACTGTAAAAAGAAGTAAGAAAAGTTTTAAAATCCCTTCTAGTGTATTTAATGGGTTATCAGTAGAAGAAGGTTGTAATTCATTAGGTATACTACGGGATCATGTTATACCTTATAGAGGGGTAGGGTGTGACATGTTTAAGTGGTATCAGAGCAAGTTTTTAAATTCTGTTTCCACCTGTAATTTGAATATTCTTTCTACATAGTACAACTGCTTAATGTCATTGTTTGATACATACAGTACATTACATTATAAATATGCACTAATAGGAGAAAATCTCCTTGTGTTAATTGTTCAGGAGATCTAAGATCCTCGCATTGACTATGGAAGAGGGTGATCGTTCAGTCGATCAATCTCTAGAGGCTGAGGTGCAAGGGGATGCCCCAGCCCTACACAACGTCAGTGGATCAGCCGCACCAGCCCCCTCAGTACCGCAATTTCCTACTCAGTTCACTCAGCAGATGGCTGCAATGTTCTAACAAATGGCTGGTAACGTGCCTACTCATGTCTCACTACAGACACCAGTGGTACAACCACAGTCTTCTACTAGGCAATATGACAAATTAATGAAATATGGGGCTATTGAGTTCAAGGGGACAGTAGATCCTCTAGAGGCAGAACAGTAGTTAGAGAGAATGGATAGGGTATTCAAGAAGCTACATTGCACAGAGGAGCTCAGGTTTGAATTTCAGTGTCTCTACTACAGGGGGATGCATATGACTAGTGGAAAACCATTCCCCACAGTCTGGTAGAACTTGCAGTGCTAACATGGAATGATTTTCTACAGGAGTTCAGACAAAAATATGTCCCTGATGCTTATGTGGACCAGAAGCTGCAAGAGTTCCTAAGTCTAAAACAAGGGAGTAGATCGGTGGCTGAATATGAAAGGGAATTTTCTCGCCTAAGCCATTATGCAGTAAGTCTACTTACTACCAGCAGGGAGAGATGTAAGAGGTTTGAAACCGGCTTGAAGCCTAGTATCAGATTACAAGTGGTCGGATTCAAACATACTAACTTCTCTGAGCTTATTTCTCAAGCACTAAAATTAGAAAAGAATTGAATCTGAAGCGGCCCCTGAGAAAAAGAAATAAGAAAAGACAGAAAAAGAGGGAAAGTCTGTAGAACAGAGTTCCAGTGGTCCTACTGGAAAGAGGAAAAATTTTGGGGGACACAACAGAAGTGGTAAGAAGTCCGGTAGAGATAGATCTTTTAGACAAAAACCACCTCGATCCGATCAGCAAACTCAGTAGAAACCCAGAAATGCGCTATCAGACTTTGTGAAACTTGTGGTAAACCACATAGTGGGGTATGTTACAGAGCCGTAAGAGCATGTTTTAGTTGTGGAGAGATGGGTCATTTTGCTAGGGATTGTATAAATCCATGTTGTTCTGGATCATTTACTACACCAAAGGGATCAACCCAAGTTTCTACCCCAAAGAGTTCACCATCAGTTAATAGAGGCAGAGGTAGGGTAGGGGTAGTGCACCTAGAAGTCAGAGTACTGTGAATCAGCCAGAACAGGGTGATGCTTCAGCTAGAGTATACACTATACAACAGAGGGGAGAGGCTAAGACTTTTGACATCATTATGACAATAACTTGGTCTAGTAAACTCAGAATGACCTGAAATTTTACCCCGCGTGCAATGTGACATAGACCTACAAGTTTGTAGTTTTGACCAAAACCCGAAAACCGAGGGAACTAGGTCATCCGGCTAGGTCCAATTAGTATATCGGAATCCGACAAATTGCAATAAAACGCAATATACATGGAAATGAATTTGGTAACATGTACAAATACTAAAAGGCTATAAATGTGACATATTTGTAACATTAGAAACTAATTCACCTAGACTACATCGAGGGTCAACATCTTAGGTTGACTAAGGAAATAATAGAATTCAATAAAGTAAGTATTAAGCCTTATTGTTAGAAATAGTTTAAATGAGTACTGAAACACTTCAAATTGTGTTTCTCAGTTAGCAAAGACTGAGGGAAGGGGAAGGAAACACTGAGTCAGAGGCAAGAGACAGTTATCAGATGTTTGTGCACAATAGTTATTTCTTTTGAATTTTTCAATTAAAATAAATTATGATTATTTGTATGTTATTGTTTTAAATTGTGTTTGTGCACAATAATTTTGACTTCTCATTTTCTACTTAAAAATTTAATTGAACATTATAGTTTTAAATTGTGTCTGTGCACAATACTTTTTATATTCACTACTTTTACTAGAAAATTTATTTAGAAAAATAAGTTATGAATAGTTTTTGATTGTTTTGGCTTTGGGAATATTATTTGGAAAATATTGTGTTGCCTACTTTGCAAATGGAAATTTTGAGATAAAATATGATTTGTTGTTTGTATGAAATATTTAAATATTGTGATTTGGAATTGTTTTGATTGACACTTAGCATGACACTGTTATTATATTCCTCCCTCTTTGACTTATCAGCCTGGGGTGAGTGTGATTATGTTCATCCCTCTTTGACTTATCAGTCTGAGGTGAGTGTGGATGAGTACTCATTATTTAGCTAGCTTCCTCCCTCATTGATTTCGATTATTGGGGTGAGTGTGTCTTGTCGTGGTGTACAACACAGCATGTGTGGAAAAATTGTGTCATGGCCTAAATTGTGATATTGATTGGCAAATCTGTATTATTCTGTTATTTGATCAAATTGTGATATTAATTGGCAAAACTATATTATTCAGTTATTTGACCAAATTGTGTTATTGATTGGCAAAATAGTATTATTCAATTATTTGATGAAATGGTGTTATTGATTGGCAAAACTGTATTATTCAGTTATTTGATCAAATGGTGTTATTGATTGGCAAAACTGTATTATTCAGTTATTTGATCAAATTTGTGTTATATGAACTTTGTAAACTGTGAAATGGAATTGTGAATGATTTGATTTGTGAATTATCAATAAAAGATTTATATATCGCATTTCAAATTATTATTGTGCACCACTGAGTAAATTTTACTCAGCGATAGCTTTTCATTGCTGTCACAGGTAGACAGACTGACAGGGCAGCAGACTAGGCTACTAATGCTATATTGAGAGTTTATCGGGTATATTGAGTATACCATATTTTGCATTTTGTATTGTAATGTATATTCACTGTATGTATATAGTGTTCTTAGTTTTGAGCAGTTGTAAATTAAAATTGTACATTGAAGTTATAAAATAAATTATAAATTATTTTGATTTGTAAATATTGTGATATATTTCTTTTATCTCAGCCTTTGGGAATATTGAAAAATTATTGTGGATTTGAGTTGTCAAACATATTGTGTTGATTAAATGTTGGAGTTTGAGATTGAGAAATATATTTAAAGTACTTTTTACAGGTTTTTGAAGAACTGGTTTATTCAAAATATAGATGGCACTCCGCCAAAATTTTTACAGAAATTACTTATAATTCAAATGTGTTAGCTGTTTCACTTCAGTTCAAAATTTTTTAACACTTGTAAATAGTGCTCACCACTGTAAAAAGAAGTAAGAAAAGTTTTAAAATCCCTTGTAGTGTATTTAATGGGTTATTGGTAGACGAAGTTGGTAATTCATTAGGCATACTACGGGATCATGTTATGCCTTACAGATGGGTAGGATGTGATAGTATGTAATAAATAACGACATTGAACAGTTGTACTTAGCAAAGAAAAGACACAAATTCATAAGTTAAAATATACTTCAAAAATTTGCTCTGATACCACTAAAACATGTCACACATTACCCCTCTGTAAGGCATAACATGATCCCGTAGAATACCTGATGAACTACCGAACTTCACCTACCGATAACTCATTAAGTACCCTACAAGGGATTTTAAAACAATTTTCTTACTTTTGATAAGTGGTGAGCATTTTATAATTGGTATCAAAACATTCAATTAAAGTTGAAAGCTAGTTGAAATTTTTGGCCCATTTTATTTTTTCACAAATTTTATAAAAATTTTGGCAGAGTTCCGTCTGTATTTTGAGAAAATAGTTCTTCAAATACCTGAAAAAAAAAAAAGCACTTCTAATAATTTATTTCAACCACTTCTTCAATTTCACAATCAATCTAAACCAATTTCTTATCTTTCAAAATTCAACAATTCCCATTTCTCAATTTCTAAAAATTCCAATAATCACAAAAATACTATCAATTAATTTCATTTATTCATATTTCATTAAAGATTGACAATCTATATACATCGTACTAAAAATTTGCATTAGGAAAATCCAAACTAAAATTTATTACAAACTTTGTATAAGCTGCTCAAGACCAATTTTACATGTCTATACATTTATGTACATTACATACATCAAAATAAATTTTTACAATCAGGGTGTAAAATATACCAGATATAACTTCAAGCAGGTAGCTCCTCTGTCCTCAGCAGCTCAATCTGCTGCTCCTCTAGTCTCTATATATGCAACAACAATAATAGCTATTACTGAGTATTAGAACTCAATAGTGCACAACATACTAAAATAATCTTTATACAGAATTTGAATCATATTTATTCAAAAATTGGACTGAACATGAGAATTAAATTCAAAACATGAATTACGAGATTTTAATCCAAACAATTTCATTTCGAAGTATCAAAACCAATTTCATAAAACCCACAATTATATCATGCCATTCGAAACAAATATAATCTCAATAGCCAGAGGCTAAGGAGAAGTGACATCACAAGGCTAGCTAGCTCAAATATATGGATATCCATTCAATTTCTTCTTCTACTGGCACACACCGCAACACTTTAGCCAGAGAAGGAATCAAAATTCAAAACTGATTACCCCCACTAGTCATGCTAGTGAGGTGTTCAAATATATGGTCATGACACTGTGGTTTCAAAACTTATCTTAACAATTTGATAAACATTGCCATTTCAAATATACACAATTAACTTTCAACAATTTAAATCAAAAGCATCATAAGAATGTCATAATTTAATATTTCACATTATTCAAAACAATATGCAGAAGATAATTTACAAAAATTATACGTTGTGCACAAACCTTAAACGAGTCGCCTCTTGGCCTTGACTTGATTCCTCGGGTTCTTTCCCGGTGTTCTTTTTAACTGAAACACACAATTTTACAATGTTTCAGTACTATAACTTAATAAAAATCCAAAAATAAATTTAACTTCACTTTTACCTAGCTCTAATGTGCTAAATTCGACGTTCTTTAAATTTTTTGTTTCGGGGTTACTATTCACTACACTATTCAAGTCAAATTGTTGACTTTCTAAGGCTTAATAGGTATGGGAATTCCAACTTCACCCACATACCACATTTTGGTCACTAAATTTGTTGGTTTTGGTTGTTTACTCAAATTCTAAGTCTTTTAGGCAAATTTGTAAATTTTCAGTTTTGGTGTCTTAAGTTGCACTGCTCCATTGGTCATTTTACTGTTAGAATTTGGCAAAACTTTCTTCATAGAAAATGTTCCCTATTGTCTTAAGTTTATTATCATTTTCAAATCACTCCAATTAGAGTTTTGTAGCTCAAGTTATAGCCATTTGAACAATGGCTGCCGGATTGGACTTAAACCAGATTTCTGGGCAAATTTTTGGTTCTGGCAGTTTTAGGTCACCTAATTTGGGTTTGTGTTCTTCACTAAAGTTTTAGGTCTATATCTCGTCTGTCCACTGGTAAAATTTCAGGTCATTTAGACCTGCCTAGCTCAAGTTATGGCCAAATGAACAAACACTATTCATTTGTTCAGTTTGTACAGGGCAGACTGAGAATTTTCGGATTTGGTCAATTTGTTCACTAGGTTTTGGTCACTTTTTAGGCATGGTTCCTAAATGAAAATTGTGTCATTTAATGTTTATTTTCATTCCCAATTGGTCTCATACCAATTGGACTTGTAAATTTTCAGTTTTGGTCCCTCAAAGGGACCTTGGTGCAGCTGCCTGCAGCATGACCACATTGAATCCAAATTTGCTTTTGGTTCAAACACTTCTAACACACTTCATTTGGTCACAAATGACCATTTCTCACTTCAAACTAGGTCAAAGACATCATTTACTAATTTTTCACATTTTTGTCTCTAAACCCTAAGTGTCCATTGTTGCATTTAACCAAATCTAAGCATCTCAATCTCACTACCACATTCATACAAGCTTGCCTAACATATTAAATTCAATCAAAACTCAAACATATACATAGTAACCCTACCTGGCTGAATTTTCAGTTTGGTCCTCACAAATGTTTTATTTCATTTTAAGTTTATTTCTAAGTTAGTTGAGCTAAACACACAAAGTATAACTGAATTTTTTTAAACTGAAATCACTAACCTTAATTTGGATGTTCCCTTCTTCAATTTCCTCTTTTTCTTCCTTCTTTCTTTGCTAAATCTCCTTCTCAAGTGAGGGTGGTAAGGTTTTATGAAGTAATTAAGGGAGAAATTGGTGTTTAGTAGGGATTTAAAAGCTTGAAGCAAGCTTTAATGGAGTTTTGGAGAGGGAGAGGGAGAGGGAGAGAGAGAGTGAGGGCGGCAACTTAGGGAAGAAGAAGACTTTTATCTTTTTTTTTTTCTTTTCTTTTCATTTTTATGTCTTAGGAAGACCATAAATCAATTTAATCAAATTTATTAATTATAATATTTATGGCATCATGCATGATGTCATCTCCTTTCACTTTTTTATTTTATTTTATTTTTATTTATTTTGCTATTAGGTCTTTAATTTAATTCCTGACTTTGAAATTTTTTTTTCTCCGATTTTATTTGACAGTTAGGTCAGGAGTCAGCTCTCGGGGTCAAATGACCAAATTGCCCCTCGCCGGTTCAACCCAGTTTGCAAATAATTCAATATTCCTTTTGGCTCCCTGACCTAATTATTTGATTGGCTTCACAACCTTTTTCCGTGATTATCTCTTTTCCATTGTGTTTGTAATGGTCTTAAGGACCGCGACGTTACATTTTACGGTTCGAAATTTGAGTTTAAATCGACTTCGCAGTCGTTCCCGAGAAGGTCACCCATCGCTGTAACTCTCGGCTTGTTTAACTTTTTATGTTCTGTTTTTCTTATTTATATTTAACTAATTGGCAATTACTAATTATTTGTGTTTATAGCTTATCTAGTTGCCTTATGTGTGGTTCTAATCCCCTTAATTGTCTGGACCAACTCCGGTCACCGAAGCAGTGAAATATACTAGGTTATACAAATAGGGCTGTTACAACTCCCCTTTCCAGAAATCCTACAAAATGAAATGCTAAAAATTATGAAACAAAAATCAATATGAAGAAGAAGAAAAAGAAAATTTTGGAAAAACTTTTGGGTTGCCTCCCAAAAAGCGCTTGTTTATAGTCTTTAGCTGGACTTTGCTTGTTTATGGTCTATTAGTAGGATGGTTGAGGGTGCAATTGACTCCTCTTTCTATGGGTTCTCCCTGAAAGTAAGGCTTCAGCCTTCATCCATTGACCTTAATTGCACCTGAGGTTTCACTCCACACTTCTACTGCTCCATGTGGGAAGACTTGGGTGACCTTGAAAGGTCCGGACCATCTTGATTTAAGCTTCCCAGGAAAGAGCTTCAATCTAGAGTTGAATAAGAGGATAAGATCTCCTTCTTTTATCTCTTTCCTTGCTATGTGCCTGTCATGCCATCTTTTAGTTTTATCCTTGAAAATTTTGGTGTTTTCGTATGCATCCTGTTGGATTTCTTCCAACTCATTCAGTTGTAGGAGTCTTTTCTCACCAGCAGCTTTGAGGTCAAAGTTTAGTACCTGAATTGCCCAGTAAACTTTATGCTCAAGTTCAACAGGGAGGTGGCATGATTTTCCATAAACTAGTAGGAAGGGTGTTGTGCCAATTGGGGTTTTATATGCAGTGCGGAATGCCCATAGTGCATCATCTAACTTTAGGCACCAATCCTTCCTGGATCTATTTATAGTTTTCTCCAGAATCTGCTTTAGTTCCCTATTTGAAATTTCTACTTGACCGCTGGTTTGAGGATGATAAGGTGTGGCCACCTTGTGAGTCACTCCATGCTTTTTCAGTAGTGTTTCGAATTGTTGGTTGCAGAAGTGACTTCCTCCTTCGCTAATTATTGCTCGTGGTGTGCCAAATCTTGTGAAGATGTTCTTCTTAAGGAACCATATGACCACTCTAGCATCGTTGGTTACTGTTGCAATTGCTTTTACCCATTTTGACACATAATCAACTCCAACCAGAATATACTTGTTTCCATGGGAAGAGGGAAATGGGCCCATGAAGTCTATTCCCTATACATCAAACAATTCTATCGCAAGTATACCATGCAGTGGCATTTCATTCCTTATTGAACTGTTACCTGTTCTTTAGCATTGATCACAACCTACCACAAAGGATCTTACATCCTTAAACAAATGTGGCCAGTAAAACCCTGCTTACAAAATCTTAGCTACAGTTTTTGAAGTGCCAAAGTATCCTCCATATAGTGATGAATAGCAGTGATAAATGATACTTTCCATATTTTCCTCTGGTATGCATCTTCTTATCAGCCCATCATTACATCTCTTGTACAGTTGAGGTTCCTCCCATAAGTAATATCTCACATCATGTAGGAATTTGTTCCTTTGCTGATAAGTCATGTTTGGAGGCAGTACCCTGCATACAAGAAAATTAACAAAGTCAGCGTGCCATAGAGCCTTGAAGAATGCAAGTAATTGCTCATCAGGAAATGAATCATCAATTGGCAAATCTTCGAAGTCCTCTGTGTACTCCAATTTTAGTCTAGAAAAATGGTCGGCTACTACATTTTCTGATCCCTTTTTGTCCTTGATTTCAAGGTTAAATTCTTGCAAGAGTAGAATCCATCGAATTAGCCTTGGTTTTGCTTCCTTCTTGTTCATAAGGTACCGGATTGCAGCATGATCTGTCAATACAATGACTTTTGACCCAATGAGGTAAGATCTGAACTTGTCCATTGCAAACACCACTGCTAGGAATTCCTTCTCTATGGTGGCATAATTGATTTGCGCATCATCAAGTGTCTTGCTAGCGTAATAAATAGCATGTAGCTTTTTATCTTTTCTTTGCCCGAGCACTGCTCCAACTGTAAAATCACTTGCGTTGCACATCACCTCGAATGGTAGCTCCCAATTTGGTGGTTGCATTATTGGTGCTGATATCAGGGCTTCTTTGATCCTGTTAAAGGAGACAAGACAATTTTCATCAAAATCAAAGGGAACATCTTGACTTAACAAGTTAGTGAGTGGCTTAGCTATTTTGGAAAAGTCCTTGATGAATCTTCTGTAGAATCCTACATGTCCTAAAAAGCTTCGCACTTCCTTGACTGATGTTGGGGGTGGCATGTTTTCAATGATCTCAATCTTTTCCTTATCAACTTCAATTCCTCTTTCTGATATCAAATGTCCAAGAACTATGCCTTCTCTTACCATGAAATGGCATTTTTCCCAATTTAGGACCAGGTTTTATTCTTCACATCTTTGCAACACCTTAGATAAATTAGTTAGGCAATCATCAAAAGTAATTCCATAGACAGAAAAATCATCCATAAAAACTTCCATAATATCTTCAATATAATCAGAAAAGATAGCCATCATGCATCTTTGAAAGGTAGCAGGGGCATTACAAAGACCAAAAGGCATTCTCCTGTATGCAAATGTTTCATAGGGATAAGTGAATGTTGTCTTTTCTTGATCTTCTGGGTGCATAGGAATTTGAAAGAATCCCGAATACCCATTTAGATAACAGAAATAAGAGTGCTTCACTAACCTTTCTAACATTTGGTCGATGAAAGGGAGAGAGAAATGGTCTTTTCTGGTAGTACTATTCAATTTCCTATAATCTATGCACATTCGCCAACCAGTGACTACTCTAGTAGGGATTAGTTCATTGCTTGTATTCTGGATAACAGTTGTCCCACCTTTCTTAGGAACTACATGTACTAGCTATCCCATTTACTATCAGAAATTAGGTATATGATACCTGCATCTAATAGTTTAAAATTTTCATTCTTGACTACTTCTTTCATGTTTGTGTTAAGTCTTCTTTGGTGTTTGATTGTGGATTTACTGTTTTCTTCCATGGGTATCCTATGCATGTAAATCGAAGGGTTGATTCCCTTCAAGTCTTCTATTTTATACCCTATGGCTTTGCTATGGATCCTAAGTTCTCTTAACAATTTTTTCTCTTCTAACTTAGACAGGTATGCATTGATTATAACAGGATATTTAGAATTTGAGTCTAGAAATGCGTACCTTAGTGAGGAGGGGAGAGGTTTAAGCTCTACCTGTAACACCCCTCACCCGACTACAGTATAGCCGAGCAAAGTGTGCTACATTCGGTGCCGGAGCACCCTATCTTATCTTACTTTATCCCTTTCACAATTTGATCTCATTATATTTTAATATTAATTATTTTTTGACGGAGAAACCAGTGGAGTTTTCCCTATTTTATTACCAGTTGACGTATTTTACTATTTACCTGTTTGAAAATTTCAATAATATTTTACAAATAAAATCTCATCAATTATTTTCATAACCATCTCATTCATATATCTCAATTTCATATTCATTTCCATGCATTTGCGATGGGTATATAAGCCCTAACTAATTATTCACATCAATTTGGTGACTTATTTTTCATGTTTCAAGTAATCCATAAATATTTCATAGATTTCAAATTTATGGCCTTAATTTCTTTTTAACAATTTTGACTAGGATGCATAGTCCACATTTGTCATACAATTCTAAGCATTTAAGCTTAGAATTGGTTCTAGGTATTCATCTTAATTTACTAATCATTTTGATTACTATTCACCTTATTAGTTAACCCAAAATGTTGACCTTTTTATACTGAATGGATATATTAATTCTAATTACACCAAGATCCCACATTTTTAGTTTTACATTTGCTAGTATTAATTGCCAATTGCAATTTAAAGTCCCCTAGATGCATTTCTAATTTCAAATTTTGAATTTTCAAGTTTTGGTGTCACTATTCACCTTATTGGTCAACAAAAATGTTGACTTTTGGATAGAAAATAGGTACATTGGTTTTAACACACCCAACATACCACATTTTGCATTGAAAACTTGTTGGCATTAAGCATTAATACCACTTCTAAACTTAAACCAAGGGAAGCAGAATTTTCAGTTTTTGAAGCCTAACTTTACTGTTCCATTAAGCACTGTTGCAGTGGGAATTTGAGGAAATGGTAAACATGAAAGTTGTTCCTTATTTTGACTAGTTGAATTTCTTTTTTTAAATCACTCCATTTGGAGTTTTGTAGCTCTAGTTATGGTCCAAAAACCACAGCTAGCCGGATTGGAAAAACTGCAGAATTACCAAATCTACAGTACCATGAACAGTGACTGTGACTGCCATTTTGGTTAGGTTCTGGTCATAATTTGCGGTAGGTTTCTTCATGAAAGTTGTTTTTTTATGTCTTAGCTTGTT
Organism: Hevea brasiliensis; assembly: GCF_030052815.1. Classification (NCBI taxonomy): domain Eukaryota; kingdom Viridiplantae; phylum Streptophyta; class Magnoliopsida; order Malpighiales; family Euphorbiaceae; genus Hevea; species Hevea brasiliensis. The sequence goes on from NC_079494.1 coordinate 50,889,649, forward strand.
GCTGTAAAAATTTCAGGTCAATTGACCATATCTACAGTGAGTTATGGCCAAATGAACAGTTACTGTTCATTTGGTCATTTCTGCAGGTGCTGTTGCAGGCTATCCGGATTGGGGCCAACTTTTGGTCCACTTGCTTTGGTCTTTTGGGCATGGTTTCTTCAGAAAAATTGTGCCATTATAAGTCTAGTTTCATGTCCAATTGGCCAAACACAAATTGGACCCACACAGCAAAAGTTATGGCTGTCTAAATGGGCTGGAATCACAGCCTCATTGCTGCTGTCTCTAGGCAGCCTTCCCATTTCAATTTGCCATACATTAGCTCACTTCAAATTATGATTAACTAGCCTCAAATGGTAACTAATTGACCATTAGAATGTCCATTAATCATTTCATAAGCCAAGTCCAATTTTTCACTCCCAAAACCCTAATTTTCCCTTTCAATTCACCCATACACCTAGTTAAGCACTTTCATTCATTCTATATGTGTATATACACCTTAAACATAATCTCTAATTCATTTTAAGTCCATTAAAACCATCAAAAACACTCCATCATTGTTCCTTCCTTAGGGCTGCCGAAATTCATGGTGGACGTACATATATATTTGGTTCATTTAATTCACAAATTCTTACTCAATTCAAGTCACTAACATGGAAATAAAGAGCTTAAGGTGTATAAGTGCACTAACCTCTTGTAGGGCAGAATTTTCCAAGCTCAAACTTCACTTTCCTTCCTTTTCTAGGCTGCCAAACACTTCCCCAAGAGGTATGGACAAGTTTTAATGAAAGGTGTCTAGGGTTTTATAGTGGAAATTCATGGGAAAATGGAAGTGATGCAAGAAATTTTTATGGAGGGCTATGGAAGAGAGGTCACGTTTTGAGGAAGAAGAAGAAGAAGATGACCAGAATTTTTGGTCCATTTTGTATCTTTTAAATATTTTAAGAATGCTTGTTAACTTGTGATTGGTTGGAAGTAAGATAATGACATAATGTGATGTCATTATCCCTAATTTTCTTTATTTTTCTTTTCTTTTCTTTTCTACTAACTTTAAATTAATTTTTCATCAACCTTAATTCATATTTTATGTCATAATAATTATTTACTCGACTGGACAAGTCGGCCAAAAATCGCCTCTGAAGGCGAAATGACCAAAATGCCCTCCGTTTGGCTTAACGGGTCAAAATTGTCTGTACCAATTGAAAAATTTTTCTAAATATTTTCTTGGCATTCTAATGCCATAGGAACCTCAATGACCCTTCTCTGGAGTCCCAAAAATTATTTTATGAATTTTTCCTCAGGTCTAGGGCTCCTCGTTGAGAGAAGTTACCCATCGCTTGGGCACCGGCTCGTTTAACTTGGTTGTATTTTATTTCTAAAATTTTTCCTAAATTTTTCTTATTAATATTTGAGTTAATTATGGTTCCTGACTTTAGTTTAAATATTTTTCCGGACGTTCTAGCTGTCCGGACCGACACCGGTCACCGGAACAGTAGAATGTACGGAGTTGCTACCGGGAGGGTGTTACAACTCTTCCCCTCTAATTTAAATTTCGTCCTCGAAATTTACTAGGTGTTTTAGGTTCTGAGATAATTCTTTTACCTTTTTATTACTCCATCTGTCTACTTCTTTTGTATATATGGTACTATTTAGTTTTTTTTTTTTTTTTTGAATCTATTATTATACACTTAGGCATATCATAAAGGAAATACTTTACCTCAAATTCACATCTGAGGCTTCTTGTTCCTCTCCGACTTGGGTAACATTTGGAAGTGGTGTTACTGTTATACTTGGTCCTTCCACGACCTCTGTTTGGGTCCGTGGTAAATTCCTCTTAGGACAATCTTTCAGACGATGGCCTATGGCCCCACATCTATAACAGGCTCCAGTCAATCCCCTACATTCACCTTTATGCCATTTGTTACAATGGCCACATTTTCTTACTTGTCCTGGCGCACTCACTACTAGTGTTTCTGGTTGATCTCTTCTGGGTCTAGATCTCCTACTTTGATCAGATGTCTGACTTAACTGTTCTCTCGACCTCTTATTACTAGATTGTCCAAATTTCCTCTTTTGCTGATCACCACTCCTCTTCTGTTCCTCTTCATGAACACAGCTAATATATTTCTTTCTGAACTCCATCAGAAAGAATTCCCAAGTTACGTCGGCTGGTGGCACTACCTTGGTTACGACATCCCACCATCGATATGCAGCTTCTTGTAACAATGAACCGCACACTCCAAACTCGCTCGTGTGCAATGGAGTCTTTGCAAGACTCTTTCGATCCTTTCTAACCAATACTCATTGCTGCAGAATCGTCTTCCTTTCTACCATTGAAATCTGACTCCATATTTCCTAATTTTTCCTAGAGGTGATTTCCATGAAGTGGTGGTGGAATAACTTGATCATTTATCCAAGAATTCAGTCATCTGCTCAAACAAGGCTGTTGGGGTTGTACAGGCACCTCTTGCACCGTGGAGCAGATCTCCTGATTTCCAATATCACTCCCAGTCGGGATACGAATTACTACTTCTTCTTCTACTGCCCTCTGCGATTCTGAGTCCATACCTTAACCTAAAATAATCAAGAAAATAGATCTGCATTAGTGTCACCTCAACTCATATAAATGCAATGCATGTTATGCACACAATCTTATTCTATCTATCTATGCCTAAGAACGCCTAAACCGCGCTCTGATACCAATAAATGTAACACCCCTCACCCGACTACAGTATAGCAGAGCAAAGTGTGCTACATTCGGTGCCGGAGCACCCTATCTTATCTTACTTTATTCCTTTCATAATTTGATCTCATTATATTTTAATATTAATTATTTTTCAACGGAGAAACCAGCGGAGTTTCCCCTATTTTATTACCAGTTGACGTATTTTACTATTTACCTGTTTGAAAATTTCAATAATATTTTACAAATAAAATCTCATCAATTATTTTCATAACCATCTCATTCATATATCTCAATTTCATATTCATTTCCATGCATTATCTATATATTTCAAATCTGTCTTCGAATCCATACAATCTCATTCATGCTCAAATCACATAAGTAAAATTTTCAAATTTCTTTAATTTACATAATTTCATAATTTACATGATATATAAATTAATTACATATGAAAAAGCTAATTTATTAAATTACATTACATTTCTATTAATTGCCTGCTCATAATCTACATTATAATACAATATCTAGCATTTTATACTAAATACAAAATATGATCTATATGGGCCCTATCTACATGCATTCTTTGAGGAGGTGACAACCTTGAATACTCCACCACTTCGCAGATCTGGACTCCAAAAATCTTAGTCAAAGTACATGCGAGAAACAAATCCATCGCGCTAAGCATTGCTGCTTAGTGGTGCAATAATAGAACAAGAAAATAAAATATACAAATAAAGAAAGAACGAAGCATAATTTGAATATTTAAGAATCAATTTAATTTAATACAATGTGTCTAATATTAATTATCTTTTGTTCTCATTTGTTTCGCTTTGAAAGCGTTTAATTCCGAAATTCACAGGGATAATGTACAACATACAGAATTAATAAAAATACTCAGTTTATATTTATATGGCAATAGAAGGTACATTTAAAATATTTAGTTAAGTTATACCTATTTTTGCAACTCTTTTATCATTTTACTTAACAAATTTTATGTGGTTTGGATCATTTCATAATTGTAACTAATTCTTTTGAAGTCTTATTAACTCAATTATTTGATTTCTAATATTTTTAATGACTAATAGTGTCACACCCTACCCCTCTGTAAGGCATAACATGATCCCGTAGTATACCTAATGAATTACCAACTCCGTCTACTGATAATCCATTAAATACACTACAAGGGATTTTAAAAACTTTTCTTACTTCTTTTACAGTGGTGAGCACTATTTACAGGTGTGAAAGACTTTGGTGAACTGAAGTGAAACAACTAACTCATTTGATTTATTTGGAATATCTGTAAAAATTTTGGCAAGGTGCCATTTGTATTTTGGACAAAACAGTTCTTCAGAAAACCTGTAAAAAGCACTTCAATATATTTTCAAATCTCAACTCCAACATTTTTATCAACACAACACATTTCTCAAGTCAAATCCACAATGATTTTCAAAGACTAAGATACAAAGATATAACACAATTTTTACAAGCCAAATAACTCATAATTATTTTACAACTTTACTGTACAACTTAAATTTACAACTGCTCAAAACCAAGAACAAAATATACATACAGTGAATATACATTCTGAGACAAAATGCCACATGTGGTATACTCACTATACTCAAAAATCTCTCACTTTGGCGATACTAGCGGCCTCTCTTTCTCACATCATCTCTCTACTGCGGCAATAAAAGCTATCTGAGACAATGTCTCAGTGGTGCACAACATTTACCAAATACAAATTTTAAATCACAATTCATAAATCATGTCAATAGTGGATACTTAAAACCATAGTTAAATTCAAGACAATAAATGTCAACAAGAATTTAAACTCCATTTGTTAATATCACAATAATTTTCAATAAGTCAGATCATGGTTGAATTCAATAAACAGTATATGTCAATAAGAGTTTAAATCAATTTCACAATCTCACAATACATAATAACACAATTCGATCAAATAATCAAGAATACAAGTGTTGCCGATCTATAACACAATTTAGGCCATGACACAATTTTTCCATATATGCCGTGTTGTACACCACGACAAGACATGCTCACCCCAATAATCGAAATCAATGAGGAGGAAGCTAGCTATATAATGAGAACTCATCCATACTCACCTCGGGTGGGAAGTCAAAGAGGGAGGAACATAATCATACTCACCCGGACTAATAAGTCAAAGAGGGAGGAATAATCACACTCACCCCATTAATGGAGGAGGAACATATTATCGTGTCATGCCAATTGTGAGTCAAAACAATTCCAAACATTTTATTCAAATGATCCGTAAGAATCCAATAAATTTCCAAAGTTATAATTTCATTCACAAAATGGCAACACAATTGTAATTCACTTCAATTTCCACAAAAACCATTTCTGATTGCTTTTCAATCAATAAGTATCCATCAAATACCATTCAAACAATTGTTCACGATTTCAAAACATTCACAATGTTTTTCAATCAATAAGTGTCAACAAAACACATTTCCACAATTTAAAAAAATGATATGCAAATAGTCAATATTTATTTCCATTGAAAATAAATCAAAATAAACAGTTGTTGTGCACAAACCTCGATGACTCCCCCGATCCGACTCGGTGTTTCCTTCCCTTTTCTGAGTCTTTTGTAAGAGAAACACAATTTGAAGTGTTTCAGTACTAATTTAAACTGTCTCTATCGATGGTGTTTGGTAAATAATGCACTGAACTCAATTATTCACTTAATCACCTAATATACCGACCCTCGTTGCGTTTTAGGTAAATTAGGTTTTAGTGTCGTTAATATGTCACATTTGATAGGGTTTTAGGTTTGGTATGTTTTACCAAAGTCATTTCCTTGTTTAGTGCATTTTAATGCAACTTGCTGGATTTCGGGATACTGGTTTGACCTAACCGGACGATCTAGTTCCCTCGGTTTTCGGGTCTCGGTCGAAACTACAAACTTGTAGATCTAGGTCTTATTGCACGCGGTGCAAAATTTCAGGTCAATCCGAGTTAAGTAGACCAAGTTATGGTCATTACACTATTGCTGGTCAAGTGGTACCATTTTAGGTCAATTTTAGGTCAAATTGGTCAATTCTGGTTCGGCCAGTTTTTGGACCCGAACTTGTGCAAGTTGTTTGACTTGCTTATGGTCATTTCTGGGCTTTGGTGTCTTCATAAGACTTGTAGGTATGGGTCTTGACTATTCATGGTTAAAATTTCAGGTCAATTGGACCTGGTTTGAGTGAGTTATGGCCTAAATACTCACTGCTGCCCAATTGGTCATTTTTCAGGTCCTAATTGCACCTAATCCGAATTGGTCAAATTTTTAGGTCACCTTGCAAGCAGAATTTTGGCATGGTTTCTCAATGAAAGTTGGCACATTTTGTGCCTAGTTTCACCCCAAATTGGTCTCATACCAATTGAGGTCACACATTCAAGGTTATAGGCTAAAATATACACTGCCCTCAATATGCAATTCACATCCCAACTTCAAACACACACTTACCTTTGCAAGGTTTACTTCCATACCCTACCAAACTGTTTTGGCACATTACCAACAACATTTTCTACATAACATTAGCATTATTTTGGGCAGATTCCAATCACCCTCAACACACCAAATATCATTCACAATTACAATTTCTAAGTACCATTACAAACACACCTAAACATTTCAAACTTTACATACACTTTACAATGTAAATTGACATACATATCATCAATCCTTCTAGGTCAATATGCTGCCCACACTCCCTTCAATATACACCATTATTCAAGTGTCCACAAGCTGCCACAATTCATTCATCAACATCACATTGCCGTACCATATGCCAATTCCCATCAAAGTGCATCATTCACCATATATACATGCATTAAATCACTAGGTTACTAAATCACCATGATTAACATTATTTCTCATCAATTATATACACAAATACCTCATCAAAAACGTGACCCATGGCTGTCCAAAATGGCAACAACAATAACCCTTCAAACTCAAAATTTTCCTTCACCAAACCAATACCCATAACATAAACATAAACTTTAACAAAGAACTTCTCAAAAATGCAAACTTACCTTTAATTGTAAATTGCTAAACCTTCACCAAACTTCCCAAAATTGGTATCAATATCTTCCTTGTGATGTGTAGACAAATTTTAGTGAAGAACACTAAGTGAATGGAGTTGAAATGGAAGGAGGGATCAAGCTTGCATGAAAATGTCCATGGAGTTTTCTCTCCCTTCATTCACGGCTTGGATGGTAAATGAAGAAGATGAAGTGGCTGCTGGACATAGTGGACTTACATCAGCCCCATAATGTGTTTATTTTATTCCCTTAGTGGTCCACTTACTCTAATTAATTCATATTATAAGTTACTTTCACTTAATCCCACATTAAACCCTTAATTCTCACTATTTACTTTAGGTACCACCAATTTAATTTTTCATTTCATTTTCTAAGTGTAATATTATTTATTTTTAATGGAAATTTAGGTCAAAAGACAATTCGGGATGTCAAATGACCATAATGCCCTGCTCGTGGCTTTTCCGATTTTTCAGAATAATCGTATTTTGTCCTGCTTTTTCGATTTCTCACTTTTCTTTGTACTAATTATTTAATTTTTCTTTGATCTTTCTAATGATATTTATACTTCAATAAGGGTCTATTTATGTCCAAAAAATATTTTCCAGGGTTCCCCGCAGTCCAGGGTTAGTCAACGGTCCACGCCGTGACCTCCCGGTGCGGTCACCCATCGCTAGGTTTCCCGGCTCACTTACTCGGTTACATTTCTTTGCTATGATTTTTTTTTGTTTTTCTTTTCTTGTATTTCATTATTTTATGTCTCCTCACTCATATTGAAGTACGGTTCTAGGCATCCTAGCTGTCCGGACAACACTGGTCACTGGAGCAGCAGAACGCACTACCGAACTTAGGGGTGTTACAAATATTCTTAATTTATTTTAATAAATTACACTGCCCAAGTAACCTACGACATGCTGACTAAACTGGATAACGGGTCGTTGGCTCTGGACACCGCGGTGCCTCGGGCCGTCATACTATGGGACGCAGAACGTCAACCACGTATGCAGTTAGTATGTCTAAAAAGCCATGATATCATATAATCGGACATAAAAGCCATGAATACGGGCATAAGAGCCATGAATACGGGCATAGAGCCATGAATATAGGCATAAAGCCTTTTACAGTACTGCTAAAATAATACCCTATTGGCATGCCAAACTATCCAATCTGACACACATGTCTAGGCAATACAAGGGCACATAATATCATTAAATATTAATATATTGTATTTTATGACTTCATTATTTCATGATAAATTTCGATTATAATTCATACATTCATTTGATCATTTATATGATCACAATTCACATCAATTATCCTTTTATACCATTGTACTCAAAACATTTTTCTTTTCTCATTTATACATTCTAGAATCTACTCATGTAATTACAATTTTTATATTTCAAGTTGAGTTATTAATATGTTATGAATTCCATTTGTGATGGGTATATAAGCCCTAACTAATTATTCACATCAATTTGTTGACTTATTTTTCATGTTTCAAGTAATCCATAAATATTTCATGGATTTCAAATTTATGGCCTTAATTTCATTTTAACAATTTTGACTATGATGCATAGTCCACATTTGTCATACAATTCTAAGCATTTAAGCTTAGAATTGGTTCTAGGTCTTCATCTTAATTTACTAATCATTTTGATTACTATTCACCTTACTAGTCAACCCAAAATGTTGACCTTTTTATACTTAATGGATATATTAATTCTAATTACACCAAGATCCCACATTTTTAGTTTTACATTTGCTAGTATTAATTGCCAATTGCAATTTAAAGTCCCCTAGATGCATTTCTAATTTCAAATTTTGAATTTTCAAGTTTTGGTGTCACTATTCACCTTATTGGTCAACAAAAATGTTGACTTTTGGATAGAAAATAGGTACATTGGTTTTAACACACCCAACATACCACATTTTGCATTGAAAACTTGTTGGCATTAAGCATTAATACCATTTCTAAACTTAAACCAAGGGCAGCAGAATTTTTAGTTTTTGAAGCCTAACTTTACTGTTCCATTAAGCACTGTTGCAGTGGGAATTTGAGGAAATGGTAAACATGAAAGTTGTTTCTTATTTTGTCTAGTTGAATTTATTTTTTTAAATCACTACATTTGGAGTTTTGTAGCTCCAGTTATGGTCCAAAAACCACAGCTGGCCGGATTGGAAAAACTGCAGAATTACCAAATCTACAGTACCATGAACAGTGACTGTGACTGCCATTTTGGTTAGGTTCTGGTCATAATTTGCGGTAGGTTTCTTCATGAAAGTTGTTTTTCTATGTCTTAAATTGTTGCTGTAAAAATGTCAGGTCAATTGACCATATCTACAGTGAGTTATGGCCAAATGAACAGTTACTGTTCATTTGGTCATTTCTGCAGGTGCTGTTGCAGGCTATTCGGATTGGGGCCAACTTTTGGTCCACTTGCTTTGGTCTTTTGGGCATGGTTTCTTCAGCAAAATTGTGCCATTATAAGTCTAGTTTCATGTCCAATTGGCCAAACACAAATTGGACCCACACAGCCAAAGTTATGGCTATCTAAATGGGCTGGAATCACAGCCTCATTGCTGTTGTCTCTAGGCAGCCTTCCCATTTCAATTTGCCATACATTAGCTCACTTCAAATTATGATTAACTTGCCTCAAATGGTCACTAATTGACCATTAGAATGTCCATTAATCATTTCATAAGCCAAGTCCAATTTTTCACTCCCAAAACCCTAATTTTCCCTTTCAATTCACCCATACACCTAGTTAAGCACTTTCATTCATTCTATATATGTATATACACCTTCAACATAATCTCTAATTCATTTTAAGTCCATTAAAACCATCAAAAACACTCCATCATTGTTCCTTCCTTAGGGCTGTCGAAATTCATGGTGGACATACACATATATTTCGTTCATTTAATTCACAAATTCTTACTCAATTCAAGTCACTAACATGGAAATAAAGAGCTTAAGGTGTATAAGTGCACTAACCTCTTTTAGGGCAGAATTTTCCAAGCTCAAACTTCACTTTCCTTCCTTTTCTAGGCTGCCAAACACTTCCCCAAGAGGTATGGACAAGTTTTAATGAAAGGTGTCTAGGGTTTTATAGTGGAAATTCATGGGAAAATGGAAGTGATGCAAGAAATTTTTATGGAGGGCTATGGAAGAGAGGTCACGTTTTGAGGAAGAAGAAGAAGAAGATGACCAGAATTTTTGGTCCATTTTGTATCTTTTAAATGTTTTAAGAATGCTTGTTAACTTGTGATTGGTTGGGAGTAAGATAATGACATCATGTGATGTCATTATCCCTAATTTTCTTTATTTTTCTTTTCTTTTCTACTAACTTTAAATTAATTTTTCATCAACCTTAATTCATATTTATGTCATAATAATTATTTACTCAACTGGACAAGTCGGCCAAAAATCGTCTCTGAAGGCGAAATGACCAAAATGCCCTCTGTTTGGCTTAACGGGTCAAAATTGTATGTACCGATTGAAAAATTTTTCTAAATATTTTCTTGGCATTCTAATGCCATAGGAACCTCAATGACCCTTCTCTGGAGTCCCAAAAATTATTTTATGAATTTTTCCCCGGGTATAGGGCTCCTCGTTGCGAGAACCGCAACTTCCCTCTGGTTACCCATCGCTTGGGCACCGGCTCGTTTAACTTGGTTGTATTTTATTTCTAAAATTTCTCCTAAATTTTTATTATTAATATTTGAGTTAATTATGGTTCCTGACTTTAGTTTAAATTTTTTTCCGGACGTTCTAGCTGTCCGGACCGACACCGGTCACCGGAACAGTAGAATGTACGGAGTTGCTACCGGGAGGGTGTTACACTACCTATTTGGCGTTTTCCTGAAGCTTACCTTCGGATTGTTCCTCCTTCAACTTCTCCATCTCGGAAGCCTTAGCTGAGGGTAAGAGTGGATGAGCTGCTAACTATTGTGCACAAGCTGCTATTTTTGTATTTTCATCATTCACTGTGTGGCTGTGCACAATACATGCTTCAAGAGGATCTTTAGGATGTGTCTCATGAAATCCCTTTTCAACTTGATCGTAAATTATATCAACCTTGAAGCATTCATCATGTTTAAATTTGTGTTTCATTGTGTCGAACAAGTTGAACTCCACTTCTTCTTCTCCTACCATGAGAGTTAGTCGACCATTTTTTACGTCTATGATAGCTCCGGCAGTTGGCAAGAATGGTCTTCCCAAGATGATAGGAATATGTACAACTTCTTCCATCTCAAGGACAATAAAGTCCATTGGAATGAAGAATTTGCCCACTTTGATAGGAATGTTCTCAAGTATGCCCATAGGATATTTAACAGATCGATCAACCAATTGCAATGAGATTGTTGTGGGCTTCAGTTCTTCGATCTCCAGCTTTTTGTATATTGATAGAGGCATTAAACTGACACTTGTCCCAAGATAGCAGAGGGCCTTATCTATTTTCTTGTTACCAATGAGACAGGGTATGGAGAAGCTTCCTGGATCCTTCAACTTTGGAGGCAGTTTGTTTTGCAGAATGGCACTGCATTCCTCTGTTAGAGCTACTGTTCCATAGTCTTCTAGCTTTCTTTTCTTTGACAGAATTTCCTTAAGAAATTTGGCATAATATGGCATCTGAGACAGTGCTTCAATGAAGGGGATGTTAATGTAAAGTTTTTGTAAAACCTCAAAAAACTTCCCAAACTGCTTGTCCAATTTGGCTTTCTGAAATCTCTGAGGAAAAGGTAGGGAAGTTTGGTATGGCTCTGGTAATTGTTTTGTCTTTTATGCTTCCTTTTATTGATCTTTCTTAGCTTCTTCCTCCTTATTCTCTGCTTGGCCTTCAGACTTTTCTATGGTTTCCTCTATCGGTTCCACCTCTGGTTGTACTAGAGTTCTCCCACTCCTCAGTGTAACTGCCTTACAATGCTCCCTAGGGTTCATTTCTGGTTGGCTAGGCGCTTGCCAAAGACTTTACTTGAAGAACTCGCTGACGAGCGATTTGATTCTCTAGCATCTTGTTATGAGTAGCAAGTTGGTCCATTCTGGAAGTTAGTTATTTAATCAATTCCGTTTGTTGTTGTTGAGCTGCTAAGAATCCTTCCAGCATGGTTTCCATGGTCATCTTTGGTTCAGGTTGTTGAGGTTGGAGAGGTAGTGATGGCTATACAAAGTTTTAACCTCTGTTCTGAAATCCAAGGGGTGCTGGTGGTTTTTACCCTTGTTGCTTGTTTATTGGCTAGTTCTGCTGATTGGACCATGAGAAATTTGGGTGGTTCCTTCATCCAGGTTGTCAATATTTGAATATGGATTGTTGGGCTGCCTCTGGTTGAAGTTTCCTCCATTATTCACATAGTTCATCTGTTCTGTGGAGAGTTCATTAAAATTGTTGTATTCTGAACTCATGTATTCTGCTTCATAGCTGTCCTCATGTTGACTATTTGTACCAACTGCGTTGGCTTGCATTCTTTCGAGTTTCCTTGTGAGCTTATCAAACTGAGCATTTATAAGGCGTCTACTTCCAGGACCCCTGCAGTTCTCCTTGCATTTTCTCTTTCATTTGACAACCCATAATTATGGTATTCAACCCTTTTTAGATGTTCAAGTGCTTGTGGCACTATTTTCTCCATTAGATTACCTTCTACAGCTAAATCAACTATGCTCTTTGTAGAAGGTAGTAATCCATTATTGAAATTCTGCACTAGTAGCCAATCTTCTATGCCATGATGTGGACATTCCCTCTGTAGGTCTTTATATCATTCCCATGGGTCATAGAGTGATTCTCCTTCCTTTTGTCTGAAGGTGTTGAGCTCTAGCCTCAGTTTTGTAGTCTTTGCAGGTGGAAAATACCTTGCTAGAAAAGCTTGAGAGAGGTTCTCCCAAGTGGTGAATGTTCTAGCCGGTTGAGAAAGTAACCACTTCCTTGCTCTGTCCCGAAGGGAGAATGGGAATGCTCTGAGTCTTATTGCTTGATTAGACACTCCATTCATCTTGAATGTATCACATAGGGCAAGAAAGCACTGGAGGTGATAGTGTGGGTCTTCTATTAGTGAACCTACAAACTGGGTTTGTTGAATCATTTGGAGCCATGCTGGATTTAATTCAAAGTTGTTGGCTTCCACTATGGGTCTAGTAACACTGGGCTAAAATCCTTAGACAGATGGAGCTCCATAATCTCTCAAGATTCTTGGTTTGTCATTACTATCAGACATGGTTGTGATTTTAAGATCTCCTTGACTGTGCTCTTGATGTTTCTTTTCCCTCCTGAAAGCTTTCAGAGTTCTATCTATCTCCGGATCACAGTCCAAAATTTCTTCTAGCTTTGTTCTGGTCATATACTAGGTCAAGCACCTGAAAGAAAAGAAAAGAAATACAATTGGTAAAATAAAATTAGATAATAAATATAATTGCCTAAATTAACTAAATTTGTAACACCCTCCCGATAACCACTCCGTACATTCTACTGTTCCGGTGACCGGTGTCAGTCCGGACAGCTAGAATATCCGAAAAAATATTTAAACTAAAGTCAGGAACCATAATTAACTCAAATAATAATAATAAAAATTTAGTAAAAATTTTAGAAATAAAATACAACCAAGTTAAACGAGCCGGTGCCCAAGCGATGGGTAACTGGAGGGAAGTTGCGGTTCTCGCAACGAGGAGCCCTAGACCAGGGGAAAAAATTATAAAATAATTTTTGGGACTCCAGAGAAGGGTAATTGAGGTTCCCATGGCATTAGAATGCCAAGAAAATACCTAGAAAAATTTTTCAATCGATACAGACGATTTTGACCCGTTAAGCCAAACGGAGGGCATTTTGGTCATTTCGCCTTCCAAGGTGATTTTTGGCCGACTTGTCCAGTTGAGTAAATAATTAATATAACATTAAATATGAATAAACATTACTAGAAATGAAATTTGAAATGAGTAGTGAAAGAAAAGAAAAGAAAATGCAAAATAATGCAAAAATGACATCATATGAGGTCACTCACTTACTCACCAACCAATCAAAATTAAGCTATCAATTGACTAACAAATAAAAAGAGAAAATGAAGACCAAAATAAGAAAGAAAGTGCAGCAGCCACCCTCCCCAAGAGACCAGCCGAAATTCACCTCCATAGCCACCTCCATTCAAGTTTTTTTTTTTTTTTTTCTTTCAAGCTTTAGATCTCCATCATTCCACCATATTTCCCTAACCCCTCTTCATTAAAACTTTACCCCACACCTTAAACAAGCTCTTGGCAGCCAACAAGAGGAAGGAAATTGAGGTTTAGAGGCTTGGAAAAATCTGCCCAGACAAGGTTAGTGCATATATACATCTAAAGCTTTTTAAATTCTATGTTAGAGACTTGGAATAAGTAGGAATTTGTAACTAAAATGAATGAAATCTATGTCTATCCATGCCCTAAGTTTCGACAGCCCTATTGAATAAAAAGGGAATGAGTGTTTTGATGGACTTAAAGTGGACTAGAGATCAAGATTAAACCATGTATGCATGTGAGTATGGAATGAGATAGTTAATTAAAGCATATTGTAAAAATTCATATGGAAATTAGGGTTTGGAAAGGTGAAAGTGTGACTTGGCTTAGGAAATTGTTAGGGCACATTGTAATGGTCAATTAGTGACCATTTTAGATGTGTTGACCATAAATGGGACAGAAAAATGAGATTGCAAAGTGAGGATTGCAGGCTGCCTAGATACAAAGATAGGGACCTGAAAATTAGTCCTTTGCACTGCCATAACTTGGGCAGTGCTAGTCCAATTGGTGTTTGGCCAATTGGACATGAAACTAGGCTTATAATGGCACATTTTGGCTGAAGAAACCATGCCCAAAAGACCAAAGCAAGAGGACCAAAACTTGGCCCCAATCCGAACCCCAAATCGCCTCAGACTGACCAAATGAACAAGAATCGCTCATTTGGCCATAACTCATCAGAGATTTGGTCAATTGGCCTGAAATTTTTACAGCAACAATTAAGACATAGACAAACAACTTTCATAAAGGAACCTACCCCAAATTATGGCCAGAACCCATGCAACCAAGTGACTCGAGTTACTGTTCATGCAATCAGATATGGTAAATTTCTGCATAATGAATATCCGGACAGCTTGGGTTTTTGAGCCATATCTGGAGCTACAAAACTCCAAATGGAGTGATTCAAAAAAGGAAATTCAACTAGACAAAATAAGGAACAACTTTCATGTTTTACATTTCCTCAAATTCCAACAGTAACAATGTCCAATGGAACAGTGAAGTTGACTCACCAAAATTGAAAAAATTTGTTTGTGTTGAGTTACACTTTGGAATGGCAAAAACACTTAATGCCAACAAGTTTTAAACACCAAATGTGGTATGTTGGGAGTGCCAAAGTTGATGTACACATTTTTATTCTAAAAGTCAACATTTTTGTTGACCAATGATGAATAGTGACACCAAAAAAGTTGAAATTCACAAATTGACAAATTTAAGAGTTTCAAATGCCCTAGTATACCTAACAAGATTGGTTTGGATAGTTTGGCATGCCAATAGGGTTCAGTTAGCAGTACTGCACATGGCAAAAATGCCATTCTGTGATTTCATGGCTTTTGGCCATTCTGACTTTGCATTGAGACTTGGCCTTGTGCTCGATATTATTTACGACTTGTTAGTCGCTCATGCACACCGGAGATGCATATGTGACCGATGGTGTGACGGCCCGAGGTACTAGGTACCCAAAGGCGCCACCCGTTATCTAGTCCAATGCCTAGTGTATGCATTTGGGGCAACCAAATGAATAAAAGTGAACAACGTTAATGAAACAATGAATATATCAATACCAAACAAAGAAAGCATACACATTCTCTACACATTTATTTTCTTGCTATTTTCTTTTATTATATTATTGCACCACTAAGAATTATTGCTTAGCGCGTTGCTTTTGCCACGCGTAGGTACTGGAGATCCCGATCGCGAGCCCAGTAGACCACAGACTGGGTGAGTCCATCCTGCAGTTCTGCACCGTGTCCATGTCACTTCACTACCTGCAGTGCATTGGTAGGGCACTAGGTGTCATTTTGTCATTTTGATATTTTGTAGCAGATTTTTCTTCATATGTAAATTAAACTTGTGTAATGTATATTGATGTATATGTAAATTATGAAAATTGTATTTCTTAATGGAAAAGTAAACGTTTACTTGTGATTTATATGCGAACATCACATGTGAAATGATGAATGAAAATAGAAATTGAAATGTTGAAATCTTGATATTGAGTTTGGTGTTGATAATGGATGTTTGAGAAATATTGTTGAGATTTTGGATATTGGAGTTTGAGATGATGGAATAAAAAAATATTGGAAGTGTTTTTAACAGGTTCCGAAGAACTGTTTTCTCCATTTTTAGCCAGACTCACTGGATTTTCTTTAAAATTTTCTAACCTTAAATGAATAATACTTGTAATAAATGGCTTAAATAAATTGTATTTCATAAATTATATGCAACAGATTGTATAAATTAATTGAGGAATATTAGAGTGTGCCAGACACCGTGTGGCATTACTTACCTGCATACCGTATACCTGTAAGGGGTGTCACATTTAGTGGTATCAGAGCACGGCTTAGGCGTTTCTGGGCCTAGATTGAGTCCATACCATGCATTGCATTTGTAAGAGTCGAGGTGACACTAACGCAGATCTGTTTATCTTTCTTATTTTGAATAGGATATGGATCCTTCATCTCAGAGAGCCGTTGAGGAGGACGTGGAGAGTCATGCTCCACCTGCAGCACTGAGACCGGGGCATGAGAGAATGCGCTCCGCCACTCAAGCGTAGTCCGCCTCCACAGCCATGTTTCAAAGAAATGGCCGACTTCTTTAGATGCATGGTCGGGTAATGCCAAGACAACCACCACCACCACTCCACAGTAAATCACACTGAAAGGTTAAGAAAGTTTAGAGTCGTGGACTTCTATGGCAAGAGAGAAGATGACTCATGCAAACAGAATTGGTTGAACAGAATGGGCAGAGTACTAAAACAACTCCACTGCACTCCAGAGCAAAACCTGGAAGCTGCCATCTCTTTGCTGCAAGATGATGCTTATGAGTGGTGGGACATGGTATCCAGTGAAGTGCAGCCAGAAGCTGTAACTTGGGACTTCTTTCTTTCAAAATTTAAGAAGAAATATGTGGGTACTGTATACCTGGAAGAGAGAAGAAGAGAATTTATTAACCTGAGGCAGAGACAATTGTCAGTGGCTGAGTATGAGAAAGAATTCGTCCGATTAAGCCACTACGGAAGGGAAATAGTCCCAAATGAAGCTGAAAGATGTAAGAGATTTGAAGAGGGATTGAATGACAATATCAAGATACAGCTCACTGCCTTGGGAATCACAGAATTTACCAAGTTAGTGGAAGCGGCAATAAAGGTTGAAAAAGTAAGAATTAGTGAGTGGACTAGAAGAGAGAGACAGCAGAAGAGGGGACCGGTCACGAGTTCAGCTCCCTGCATCGTGGAAGAAGTTCAAGGGTCCTCCCGCACAAAGTTCACTCACCCACGTGGTCGTGGTCACCTCGGGGCCCACGCCACGCTCACCCCTAGGAGAGGTCACCCACACCATCGGTGGGCGCCTCCGTGGATGGGGTTCAGGGGACCAGCCCCAACATCTTCTGCATGTCCACACTGTCAGAAATGGCATAAGGGGGAGTGTTGGAGAGTGACTGGTGCTTGCTTGAGATGTGGGTCGACAGAACATCAACTGAGGAATTGCCCACGCAGAACTACTACAGCTGCTCCGACACAGCGCATGCACCGCCTCGCACTACGCAGAGGTAGAAGGTCCGTAAATCTGGCGTGGGACCATCTCAGAGGCCTACTTCTGAGCCAGCAGAGAGGCCAGATAATAGACCACCTGCCAGAAATTATGCCCTGAGAGCTCAGGAGGAGCAAGATGCCCCGGACGTCATCAGGGGTACGTTCTCCCTCTACAATACTCCTATGCATGCATTGGTGGATCCAGGATCCACTCATTCCTACATTTGCATCAACCTACCCGTAGAAAGGGGGATACTAGTAGGGGAGAGTGACCAAGACATTCTGGTCACTAATCCATTGGGCCACAGTGTAGTGGTGAACAAGGTATACAAGGGTTGCCCGTTAAGGATTCAAGGGTATGAATTCTCGGCAGACCTAATTGAGTTGCCTTTTCACGAGTTTGACGTGATTTTGGGAATGGACTGGTTGTCACGTCATCAGGCAATAGTTGATTGCAAATTAAAGAGGATTTCTTTAAAAACTCCGGAGGGTAATGAGATCACTGTTGTGGGTGAAAGGACAGATTTCTTGTCCAATGTCATCTCAGCCACAGTTGCAAGAAGAATGATGAGAAAAGGCTGTGAAGCCTACCTAGCACATGTGGTGGATACTAAGCAGGCTAAGCCAAACTTGAGTGACATACCCACAGTAAGAGACTTCCCAGAGGTATTTCCTGAAGAGTTGCCTGGTTTGCCACCAGAAAGGGAAGTTGAATTTGCCATTGAGACACTGCCGGGTACAGCACCCATTTCCATTGCTCCTTATAGGATGGCACCCACTGAATTGAGGGAGTTGAAAACTCAGTTGCAAGAATTGCTAGATAAGGGGTTTATACGCCCCAGTGTGTCACCATGGGGAGCTCCAGTGCTGTTTGTGAAAAAGAAGGATGGGACTTTGAGACTTTGTATTGATTACCGGCAGTTGAATAAAGTGACTGTGAAGAACAAGTATCCGTTGCCTAGAATTGATGATCTGTTTGATCAGTTGAAGGGAGCAGGAGTATTTTCTAAGATTGATCTCAGATCAGGGTATCATCAGCTGAGGGTGAAAGATGTAGATGTGCCCAAGACTGCATTCAGGACCCGGTATGGGCATTATGAGTTTCTGGTGATGCCCTTTGGCCTAACAAATGCACCAGCGGCGTTCATGGACCTTATGAACCGTATCTTCCATCCATACCTAGATCGGTTCGTAGTGGTTTTTATTGATGACATTCTGGTGTACTCCAAGACCAGGGAAGAACATGATGAACATTTGAGGATTGTTCTGCAAACCCTGTGGGAAAAGAAGCTGTATGCTAAGTTGTCCAAGTGTGACTTTTGGCTGAGTGAAATTGCATTCCTTGGACACATAGTGTCACCGATGGGATTAGGTGGATCCCAAGAAAATAGAAGCGATGATGGAATGGAAGCCTCCCGTAAATACAATCAAGTCGAAGCTTCTTGGGGCTAGCTAGGTATTACGTAAGATTTGTGAAGGGATTTTCCTAATAGCCGCTCCAATGACCAAGTTGTTACACAAGAATGTCGATTTGACTGGAATGACAAGTGTCGCACAGCTTTGAGAAATTGAAGGCTATGTTGACAGAGGCACCGCAGTTACACACAAAGTGTCCTAAAGGACTTTGTGGTCTATAGTGATGCCTCACATAATGGGTTAGGTGTGTATTGATGCAAGAGGGGAAAGTGATCGCCTATGCTTCCGCATACCTAAGGCCACATGAACAGAACTACCCTACCCAGATCTAGAGCTTGCGGCAATTATCTTCGTGATCAAGATATGGAGGCATTACTTGTATGGGGAAAAGTGCTACATTTACACAGACCACAAAAGCCTGAAATACTTGCCAACCCAGAAGGAGCTCAACCTTAGACAGAGGCAATGGATTGAGTTCCTAAAGGATTATGATTGTGTAATTGACTACCATCCTGGGAAGGCAAATGTAGTTGCGGATGCTTTGAGCAGAAAATCCATGACAGCTTTGAGATCATTGAATACCCGTCTAACTTTGATTCGAGATGGAGCTATCTTGGCTGAGTTGCAAGTGAGGCCAAACCTGCTACAGCAGATTTTAGATGGGCAGAAGGTAGATGAGAAGTTAATGGCTATTATGAGCAAGGTCTCAGAGGGAAAAGCAACTGATTATGTGATGAAAGCAGATGGGTGTCTGTATTACAAAGGAAGACAGTGTGTACCAGATGATGGGGAATTGAAAGCTAGTAATCTAAAAGAGGCACACACTAGTGTATATGCTATGCACCCAGGAAGTACAAAGATGTATCATGACCTGAAGCTTCAATATTGGTGGCCTGGTATGAAGAAGGACATAGCTGACTATGTGACTAAATGCTTGACATGTCAGCAAGTCAAGGCAGAAAATCAAGTTCCATCAGGTTTGCTACAGCCTATACGAATGGAAATGGGATCGGGTCACCATGGATTTTGTAAGTGGTCTACCTCTCACCCGGAAGAAACATGATGCAGCATGGGTGATAGTTGATAGATTGACAAAGTCAGCACACTTTCTGCCAGTTAGGACTGACTACTCACTGGAGAAGTTAGCAGAATTTTATATCAGTGAGATAGTTAGACTGCATGGAATTCCACTTTCCATCATATCTGACCGAGACCCAAGGTTTACCTCGAGATTTTGGAAGAAGTTGCATGAATCCTTGGGTACACAACTCCATTTCAGCCTGACTTTCCATCCTCAGACGGATGGGCAATCAGAAAGAGTAATCCAGGTAAACAATTGAAACCCATGAAATTGATACAAATATTGAACTAAAATGATGACAATAACACGAAATATATGTCAGGTCCTTGAGGATATGCTGAGGAGTTGTGTCATTGAGGTTGAGGGAAGTTGGGATAGATATCTCCCACTGGCAGAATTCGCATACAATAATAGCTATCAAGCTAGCATCCAAATGGCCCCATATGAAGCACTGTATGGGAGAAAATGTAGAACTCGGTGTCTTTGGACTGAATTGGGTGAAGACAAATGGTAGGGCCGGACACAGTGAAACAGCCGAGGAGAAGGTGAAATCAATCAAAGCCAACTTAAAGGTTGCTTCGCATGCATGAAATCTTATGCCGACCTGAAGAGGAAAGAAATAGAATATGTGGTTGGCGACAAAGTGTTCCTCAAGGTGTCACCATGGAAGAAAGTGTTGAGGCTTGGAAGAAAAGGTAAGTTGAGCCCTAGGTTTATTGGCCCATATGAAGTGATTGAACGTGTGGGTCCAGTGGCCTATAGGCTAGCTTTACCTCCAGAGCTGGACAAGATCCACAATGTGTTCCATGTATCCATACTCAGAAGATACCGCTCAGACCCTTCACATGTCATCTCCAGAGAAGAAATTGAAATACAACCGGATTTGACATATGAAGAAGAACCTCTACGGATCCTAGCTCGGGAAGTGAAAGAGTTGAGGAACAAACAGATTCCATTGGTGAAAGTGCTTTGGAGGCACCACAACACCGAGGAAGCAACTTGGGAAAGTGAAGAGACGATGAGGCAACAGTTCCCTCAACTGTTTGCATCAGGTAAATTTCGAGGACGAAATTTAAATTAGAGGGGAAGAGTTGTAACACCCTCCCGATAACCACTCCGTACATTCTACTGTTCCGGAGACCGGTGTCGGTCCGGACAGCTAGAATGTCCGAAAAAATATTTAAACTAAAGTCAGGAACCATAATTAAGTCAAATATTAATAAGAAAAATTTAGTAAAAATTTTAGAAATAAAATACAACCAAGTTAAGCAGTAGGTGCCCAGCGATGGGTAACAGGAGGAAGTTGCGGTTCTCGCAACGAGGAGCCCTAGACCCGAGGGAAAAATTATAAAATAATTTTTGGGACTCCAGAGAAGGGTAATTGAGGTTCCCATGGCATTAGAATGCCAAGAAAATACCTAGAAAAATTTTTCAATCGGTACAGACGATTTTGACCCGTTAAGCCAAACGGAGGGCATTTTGGTCATTTCGCCTTCCGAGGTGATTTTTGGCCGACTTGTCCAGTTGAGTAAATAATTAATATAACATTAAATATGAATAAACATTACTAGAAATGAAATTTGAAATGAGTAGTGAAAGAAAAGAAAAGAAAATGCAAAATAATGCAAAAATGACATCATATGAGGTCACTCACTTACTCACCAACCAATCAAAATTAAGCTATCAATTGACTAACAAATAAAAAGACAAAATGAAGACCAAAATAAGAAAGAAAGTGCAGCAGCCACCCTCCCCAAGAGACCAGCCGAAATTCACCTCCATAGCCACCTCCATTCAAGTTTTTTTTTTTTTTTTTCCTTCAAGCTTTAAATCTCCATCATTCCACCATATTTCCCTAACCCCTCTTCATTAAAACCTTACCCCACACCTTAAACAAGCTCTTGGCAGCCAACAAGAGGAAGGAAATTGAGGTTTAGAGGCTTGGAAAAATCTGCCCAAACAAGGTTAGTGCATATATACATCTAAAGCTTTTTAAATTCTATGTTAGAGACTTGGAATAAGTAGGAATTTGTAACTAAAATGAATGAAATCTATGTCTATCCATGCCCTAAGTTTCGACAGCCCTATTGAATAAAAAGGGAATGAGTGTTTTGATGGACTTAAAGTGGACTAGAGATCAAGATTAAACCATGTATGCATGTGAGTATGGAATGAGATAGTTAATTAAAGCATGTTGTAAAAATTCATATGGAAATTAGGGTTTGGAAAGGTGAAAGTGTGACTTGGCTTAGGAAATTGTTAGGGCACATTGTAATGGTCAATTAGTGACCATTTTAGATGTGTTGACCATAAATGGGACAGAAAAATGAGATTGCAAAGTGAGGATTGCAGGCTGCCTAGGACAGCAGCATAGGGACTAAAAATTCAGTCCCTTTGCACTGCCATAACTTGGGCAGTGCTAGTCCAATTGGTGTTTGGCCAATTGGACATGAAACTAGGCTTATAATGGCACATTTTTGCTGAAGAAACCATGCCCAAAAGACCAAAGCAAGAGGACCAAAACTTGGCCCCAATCCGAACCACTGAATCGCTTTAGAATTGACCAAATGAACGATCGCTCATTTGGCCATAACTCACTGTAGATTTGGTCAATTGGCCTGAAATTTTTACAGCAACAATTAAGACATAGACAAACAACTTTCATGAAGGAACCTACCCCAAATTATGGCCAGAACCCATTCAACCAAGTGACTCAAGTTACTGTTCATGCACTGTAGATATGGTAAATTTCTGCAGAATGCATATCCGGACAGCTTGGGTTTTTGAGCCATATCTGGAGCTAAAAAACTCCAAATGGAGTGATTCAAAAAAAGAAATTCAACTAGACAAAATAAGGAACAACTTTCATGTTTTACATTTCCTCAAATTCCAACAGTAACAGTGTCCAATGGAACAGTGAAGTTGACTCACCAAAATTGAAAAAATCTGTTTGTGTTGAGTTACACTTTGGAATGGCAAAAACACTTAATGCCAACAAGTTTTAAACACCAAATGTGGTATGTTGGGAGTGCCAAAGTTGATGTACACATTTTTATTCTAAAAGTCAACATTTTTGTTGACCAATGATGAATAGTGACACCAAAAAAGTTGAAATTCACAAATTGACAAATTTAAGAGTTTCAAATGCCCTAGTATACCTAACAAGTTTGGTTTGGATAGTTTGGCATGGCAAAATGGTTCGATTAGCGATTACACATGGCAAAAATGCCATTCTGTGATTTCATGGCTTTTGGCCATTCGACTTTGCATTGAGACTTGGCCTTGTGCACGATATTATTTACACTTGTTAGCCGCTACATTGCACGGGAGATTCATATGTGACCGATGTAGTGACTTCCAGAGGTACTAGGTACCCAGTGCGGTTACCGTTATCCAGTCCAGTCGTCTAGTGTACGTTACTTGGGGCAACCAAATGAATAAAAGTGAACAACGTTAATGAAACAATGAATATATCAATACCAAACAAAGAAAGCATACACATTCTCTACACATTTATTTTCTTTCTATTTTCCTTTATTATATTATTGCACCACTAAGAATTATTGCTTAGCGCGTTGCTTTTGCCACGCGTAGGTACTGGAGATCCCGATTGCGAGCCCGGAGACCACAGGTAGGTGAGTCCATCCGGCGATTACTGCCGTGTCCGTGTCACCTCACTACCTGCAGTGCATTGGTAGGGCACTAGGTGTCATTTTGTCATTTTGATATTTTGTAGCAGATTTTTCTTCATATGTAAATTAAACTTGTGTAATGTATATTGATGTATATGTAAATTATGAAAATTGTATTTCTTAATGGAAAAGTAAACGTTTACTTGTGATTTATATGCGAACATCACATGTGAAATGATGAATGAAAATAGAAATTGAAATGTTGAAATCTTGATATTGAGTTTGGTGTTGATAATGGATGTTTGAGAAATATTGTTGAGATTTTGGATATTGGAGTTTGAGATGATGGAATAAAAAAATATTGGAAGTGTTTTTAACAGGTTCCGAAGAACTGTTTTCTCCATTTTTAGCCGGTACTCCGCCGGATTTTCTTTAAAATTTTCGGAACCTTAAATGAATAATACTTGTAATAAATGGCTTAAATAAATTGTATTTCATAAATTATATGCAACAGCATTGTATAAATTAATTGAGGAATATTAGAGTGTGCCGGTACACCGTGTGGCATTACTTACTTGTGAAGGAACGGAAGCGTGAAAAACACAAGATTATACCATTGAATTCAAAAATTTTCACCTAGGGTCACATGCACCATGCAAGATTTATTTTTATCTATTTGATTTCAATGATAAACAACATATTAAAACTCTTTTAATATATTTTTGGATCTGTATTTGCCATTTAAGATTTTAAAAATTAATCAGATTAATTTTAGAACCCTAGATTAAATCAAGAACGATTACACTAACCTCTTGATGTGCTGCAGCGTGTCTGCGCCTTTGAGATTCGTCTTCAGGACACCAGATGTTGTCCCTCTAGCTTGTCCACACCAAGAACACCTATGGCAGCCCTTGAACAGCTTCTAAAGCCTTTTCTATTAATTAGAAATTCAAGTTCTGTCTTTTAAGAGATTAGAGATGTAAACAGGACACTAGAAACAATTTCTAGTGTTCTTAATTCAAGAGATTGATGGCTAATCTCTTTGAATTGATGAGAGATGAAGAGAAATAGCTGGAGAGGCTCAAAGTGGCATGACAATTGAGAGGAGAGGCTGCTGGTTATGTTTTCTTTTCATAACCACACTTAAATAGCTAGGTTAACACATTAAACCCTAGCCACATGTCACCTTTTGATTAGCTCTAGGTTTAAGTGACCCAATCACATTGTGCCAAGTGTCAAACCTATATTTAATCTTGATTTTAATCATCTTACATGATTAAAAAACATTTGGCAAGCTTATGTGTTATGCCATGTGTCACCATCTCATGGTGCCACGTGTCACTGTGAAATGACCAAAATGCCCCTGTGTCTTAATTTTGAGTTCTTAACTCAAAATAATTATTTTCTTCTTCTAATTAATTTATATCAAATATAAATTAATTAATTAATCTCTATTAATTAATTTCTCATCAATTAAATTCATATTTAAACACTTTAAATATAAATTTAATTTATACTACACATCCAATAATCTAGATTTGGTTTCAAGTCATGCTAGGGACTTTGCAATTTAATTGCAAACCAAATCTATTTAATTAATCAATTAAACTCTTTAATTAATTAATTAAATCATATTTAAATAGGTGATAACTTGTGTATGTGTGTGACTTACTAGGCTCATCACTAATTGGCAATGAGACATGATATCAACTCTTAATATCATCAGAACTCTTTCTTACCATAAATGATTTCTCTAAATCATTTTATGAACCTCATAGACCATGGTTAACACCTAGCATAGCATGCCATGGCCACCCAATTAGTAATAAGGTTTACCTTAAATGAACCTATAATCATATGTTACCATGCACTAGAATCTCTCATTACAAAATCCCAACTCAATTTGAGTCATGGTTTATGTCAAACTCCATTTGCTATGAATATTATGTTCTCTTTTAATTCCAGTTCTTGATTAAAAGATTTTCTCATCGAAACTCTTTTACGAATAAATCTATCTGTCTGGCCAGAACTTGAAACATCAAGAACAATTAAATGAACATAGGATTTTAACTCTATTTACTTAGAGGAACAGATTCCATCTTGATCAACACCTACCTCCATATATAACTAGCAGAGCCAACACATGCCCATATACCCATACATAGTACAAGTATGAAAGCGATATCAAACTCAAACTACCTATATACAAGATAAGCTGTGCTATCTCATGTCTAAAGATTATATGCACGGATATGATTTATGACAAAACATTGACAAGAGTAAACTCCATGTGCTTGTCATAAGTGTCACTGGTTCGGCCTACTTATCATTTATAAGTGCCTATCAAGTTTGTTATATGGCATGAGACTCACCATTCCATCTTATTTATATCTCATATAAATAACTTGGGAACAAACATGAATACAATCTTTATGTATAAGTCATGTCCTAATTATGAAGTATCCTCGATTGTGAACCTATTTATGATACTTTGTGCTAGAAATATTGTCACTCATATTCTTAACAACTTAAGAATAATATTTCTAACAAAATATCAATGGACCTTTTCTATTACACATAAATATATTATGTAAACGGAAAAGTGGAAATGCCTTTTATTAATAAAATATGTACAAGATACATACTAAATGATATGCTCTAGGGCATACTACTAACAATCTCCCACTAGCACTAGAGCCATTCATTACAATACCTTAGACCCATCTTCTCAAGATGTCAGTCTAAGCGAGCTTGTGACAAAGGCTTAGTGCATGGATCATTTGAATTTTTAGGCGATGCTATTTTCTGCATGGCTATATCGCCTTGCCCAACTATATCTCGATAATGTGGTAGTGCCTTTCTATGTGTTTGGATTTTGGGTGAGACCTTAGTTCCTTAGCTCAGAGGATCGCTCCATTGTTGTCACAAGGTAGTGGAACCGACTCAATGGAAGGAACTACTGTAAGTTCTGTCACGAACTTCTTTATCCAAACGACTTCTTTTGCGAGATTCGATGCAAGAATATACTCGACCTCGAGTGGAATCTGCGATGTGCTCGCTTGGAACTCTTCCAACCGATCGCACCTCCATTACAAATGAACACATATCCAGAGGTAGACTTTCTATCATCGATATCCGATTGGAAATCGTAATCGGTATAACCATTCAATTGCAAGTCTCCACCTCCATAAATCAAGAATAAATCCTTAGTTCTTCTCAAGTACTTAAGGATATTCTTGATACTATCGATGTTCCAAACCTGGATTGGATTGATACCGCTAGTCAAACTAACAGATATGCGATATCCGCCTAGTACACAACATTGCATATATTAAACTTCCAATAGCAAGCATATGGAATCCTGGCCATCTTATCTCT
This sequence comes from Hevea brasiliensis, assembly GCF_030052815.1. Lineage (NCBI taxonomy): Eukaryota > Viridiplantae > Streptophyta > Magnoliopsida > Malpighiales > Euphorbiaceae > Hevea > Hevea brasiliensis. The sequence goes on from NC_079494.1 coordinate 50,916,697, forward strand.
TTCTTCAGGTGTCTTTGGAGACATCTCTTTAGAAAGGTGGATACCATGTCTCACTGGTAACAATCCTCTCTTGGAATCAAGCATGTTAAACCTCTTTAACACCTTTTCCAGGTATAGACTTTGGGATAAACAAATTATTCTTTTCGCTCTATCTCTATAGATGCGAATCCCAAGAATATAGGTTGCCTCCCCTAAGTCTTTCATGGAGAATGTATTTGACAACCATACCTTTATAGTCGTCAACATACCTGTATCATTACCCATCAACAGTATGTCATCCACATATAAGACAAGGAAAGTGATAGCACTGTCACTAACCTTCTTATATACACATGGCTCATCCTCATTTTTGATAAAACCAAAAGATTTAATGGCTTCATCAAAACGGATGTTCCAACTCCTCGAAGCTTGTTTCAATCCATAAATGGATCGCTTTAGCTTGCATACCTTGGAACCATCTTGGGATTCAAATCCCTTAGGTTGTTCCATGAAAATGTTTTCTTCAATGTATCCATTGAGAAAAGCTCTTTGACATCCATCCGCCAAATCTCATAATCATAGTATGCATTATTGCTAATAAAATCCTAATTGATTTAAGCATGGCAACAAAGTAGAAAGTCTCCTCATAGTCTATTCCTTGCCTTTGGCGAAACCCTTCGCTACTAGCCTTGCCTTATAGGTCTCTACCTTTCCATCGGAACCAATTTTCTTCTTGAAAACCCATTTGTTCCCTATAGGTACAATACCTTCAGGTGGGTCAACAAGATCCCAAACTTGATTCTTATACATGGAATCAATCTCGGATTTCATAGCATCAATCCATTTTGAAGAGTCTATATCTGATATAGCTTCTTCATAGGTAAGTGGATCATCTCCATGATCTACTTCTTCATGAGTAGACAACTCTTGTTCTTCTTCATGAAGAAAACCATATCTCACCGTGGGTGAGATACCTCGTTGTTCTACGAGGAACAAGTGTAGATGTTTCATCAATGGGTATAGGTTGACTAGATGGATCTATATCCATCTCGACCGCTGGTTGGTCGAATTCTCCAATTCTAACTCTATTTGCCTTCCTTTGCCTCCTTCTTGAACAAACCGTTGTTCAAGAAATGTGGCATCTCTACTTATCACAACCTTTTGTGAAGTAGGCAATAAAAATAATATCCAAAACTATCTTTTGGATATCCAACAAATCGACTTTTCTCGATCTAGTCTCCAATTTATCGTTGTTCACTTTTTAATATAAGTGGACAACCCCAAATCTTAACATCCTTAAGACTTGGTTTTCTTCCATGCCATATCTCATAAGGTGTGGAAGAAACTGATTTTGATGGAATCCTATTCAGAATATACAAGCTGATTCTAATGCCAATCTCAAAAGGAGATTGGCATATCATTATAGCTAAGCATACAACTTACCATATCCAATAGTGTATGATTTCTCCTTTCAGATAAACCATTCAGCTCTGGCGTTCCTGGAGGAGTCAGCTGAGAAACAAAGCCATGCCCTCTCAAGTATTCATCAAATTCGATTTCAAATATTCACCTCCACGATCTGATCGAAGAGCTTTAATATTCTTTCCTGTTTGATTTTCTACTTCAGATTTAAATTCTTTGAACTTTTCAAAAGATTCATGTTTGTATTTCATCAAATACAAATACCCAAACCTTGATTTATCAACAGTAAAGGTAATAAAATAATAAAAAACCCCTCTAGCCATTTCTTTAAATGGACCACATACATCACTATGTATTAGCTCCAAAATATTTTCAGCTCTTAGCCCCTGTCCAACAAAGGGTGATCTAGTCATTTTGCCCTGAAGGCAAGATTCATAAATTGGAGTAGGCTCAGAGCCCAATGAGGATAGAATCCCCATTTTCTCCAGTTTTTGCAATCCTATCTTCTGCAACATGACATAACCTTAAGTGCCAAATATATTTTGAACTTGAGTTGGTTTTCACCATGGCATTGCATTCATTTAGATTGTTATACTCTGGCCAGTGGAAACACTTTCTTACTGGCAATGGAAACACTTTCCTGTTGGTAATGGAAACACTTTCCTGTTGGCAGTGGAAACACTTTCCTTTGCCTTTATCAGCTTTAGTCTTCCTTTTCTGTTTAGCTATTTTCTTGGAAGGACCAGGAATCTGAGGTTTCTTTTTCTTATTGCCCTTCTTCTTGTTGGACTTTCCAAAGGTAAGAAGATGCAACCAAAGCTACCTCTTTTCCTTTATTGCACAGCATATTCTTTTGGGCAATAACCAAGCATGTTGAGTAATTCACTAAGGTGCATTCTGTTTAGTCATATGGAAATTTGTCACAAAATTCCCAAAAGACTCGTGAAGGATCAAGGATCAAATCCGTCTGTAGTTGGAAATCCATGTTGAAGTCAAGATGTTCCAACTGCTCAATCATCCGAATCATCTTGTGGACATGATCCCTAACATTCTGTCCCTCAGACATCCTCCTACGGAATAGCTGTCTAGATATCTCGTACCTAGCATTCTCCGTGCTCACCATACAAATCTTGTAGGTGAAGGAGGATCTCACTCGCACTCTACATGTTCTCATGTTGCTTCTGTAACTCATTACTCATAGAAGCAAGCATGTAACACTTAGCTCTCATATCATGCTCCTTCCACTTGTCCAAAGTTTAATGTTCCTCTTGTGTGGCCTCCGGAGGTAAGAGACCAGAACATTTGAATCTAGAACATATCCTATATGTTCAAGGTTCAAGACAAGTTTCAAATTTCTTAGCCAATCGACAGATTAGGTCCCTGTCAACCTATAGTGATCAAGTATGCTTGCAAGGATATTGGATGGTGGTGGTTGTTTTGTGATCATTTTTATCATAAAATTAACTGCAGAAAATAACCAGATTAATTAGTAAATGTATCATGTAATTAACCAAAATGATTATGGTCTTTTAATCAAATTGGTCCTCCCACTAACTTAGCGAATCCTACACTTCCAAAGTAGAAAACGGAAATCCTAGTTGGATGGATTTCTAGTGGGTGATTGAATTCTTATAATTCTATTGATCATCCTCAGGTACATCCATTATTGGAATTACAATAAACTATAAGTGAGCAACTCTTTGCCCATCACATCTCATGTGAGGTTCAATCCTTTACCTAGCCCCTAATGCTCAAAATCTCAGGTACATCCATTATTGACTTATCTTGCATTAGTTAAGTTGATCCCATTGAGCCAATAATTATGCAAATAATTTTAATGTCCTCAGGTACATCCAATATTGGCCACTAAACCATTTACATATTTACAACATCTCATGCTTAACAATTATTCTTAAGAAAATCTCTTAAATAAATTGCATCTTATGCAACTATTTAAAATTTCTTAAAATAATTGCCCCAATGGAGGGCCTATGTTATAATTACTTTAATTATAGCATTTCCAACTTAATCATTTGTTTGGAAGATTTTATGGTCATTCTATTTACTATTAAGGTCTCACTTTGCACATTATCCATTTAGCATGCATATATCATATAATTGCATACATTCCCATACATCTCATGCATTCATGGATAAGCGATAAATATGGTATGATCATGGACTTTCTAAGGGATTCAATTCGAGCCACCAAGAATTGAATCGGGGCATTCCTAGGTGCATTTCATTCATTCATTTTACAAGAGTTGCTGAAGGAGTACATAATCAACACTTGATATTGAATTCCTCCCACTGGTCCCACCAATGCTCTTGACCTCCTTGAACTTCTTGCAATCCAATATTACATAGTAATCCTTGGCATACCAAGGCGAATATACAAGAACTTAAATAAATGAAATTACAACCCAAAAATTATTACAAACTTAATAATACATGCCCAAAATAAATTAAAATAAATTAATTAATTTACAATCCCAAAGAAACATAAAAGGAATAAATCCAATCACATTGGTCTTTTATAGTCCATGATCATCCATCATGCATATCACTATTTAACAATTAAATAAAACATACATACTTAAATTAAATTGAATATCTCATATTCAACTTAAAAATCCAGATTTGAATATGATTCAAATAAATTTAAAAATTCATATTTGAATCTCATTCAAACAAATTTAAAAATTCAGATTTGAATCACATTCAAACAACTTCAAAAATTCAGATTTGAATCACATTCAAACATTTTTTTAAAAATCAGATTTGAATCACATTCAAATATTTTTAAAAAATCAGATCTGAATTTTATTGAATCAATTTTAAAAAATCAGATTTAAATATGATTCAAACAACTTTAAAAATTCAGATTTGAATCACATTCAAACAACTTTTAAAATTCAGATTTGAATCACATTCAAACAATTTTTAAAATTCTGATTTGAATCATAATTTAATTGTGTGATTAAAACAACTAATTAAACACTTTAATTAGTCAAAGAATAGGCCTTAGATCATACAACAATTGCAGAATTAAAAGCCAAACCTTGAACCACCCAAGGAACCATTGTTGCCGCCACCAATGGTGGCTTCACCATGTGTGACGCCACATCTCATGATCCAACCAGCAATGAATCTCTTGATCTCATGATCAAACACACAATTAAATTATATAATCAACAATCTAAATGGCAAATATAGTGGCTCGATACCAATTGAAGGAAGGAAGCGTGAAAAACACAAGATTATACCATTGAATTCAAAAATTTTCACCTAGGGTCACATGCACCATGCAAGATTTATTTTTATCTATTTGATTTCAATGATAAACAACATATTAAAACTCTTTTAATATATTTTTGGATCTGTATTTGCCATTTAAGATTTTAAAAATTAATCAGATTAATTTTAGAACCCTAGATTAAATCAAGAACGATTACACTAACCTCTTGATGTGTCGCAGATGTTCTGCGCTTTGAGATTCGTCTTGAGGACACCGGATGTTGTCCCTCTAGCTTGTCCACACCAAGAACACCTATGGCAGCCCTTGAACAGCTTCTAAAGCCTTTTCTATTAATTAGAAATTCAAGTTCTGCCTTTTAAGAGATTAGAGATGTAAACAGGACACTAGAAACAATTTCTAGTATTCTTAATTCAAGAGATTGATGGCTAATCTCTTTGAATTGATGAGAGATGAAGAGAAATAGCTGGAGAGGCTCAAAGTGGCGTGACAATTGAGAGGAGAGGCTGCTGGTTATGTTTTCTTTTCATAACCACACTTAAATAGCTAGGTTAACACATTAAACCCTAGCCACATGTCACCTTTTGATTAGCTCTAGGTTTAAGTGACCCAATCACATTGTGCCAAGTGTCAAACCTATATTTAATCTTGATTTTAATCATCTTACATGATTAAAAACATTTGGCAAGCTTATGTGTTATGCCATGTGTCACCATCTCATGGTGCCACGTGTCACACTGTGAAATGACCAAAATGCCCTTGTGTCTTAATTTTGAGTTCTTAACCCAAAATAATTATTTTCTTCTTCTAATTAATTTATATCAAATATAAATTAATTAATTAATCTCTATTAATTAATTTCTCATCAATTAAATTCATATTTAAACACTTTAAATATAAATTTAATTTATACTACACATCCAATAATCTAGATTTGGTTTCAAGTCATGCTAGGGACTTTGCAATTTAATTGCAAACCAAATCTATTTAATTAATCAATTAAACTCTTTAATTAATTAATTAAATCATATTTGAATAGGTGATAACTTGTGTATGTGTGTGACTTACTAGGCTCATCACTAATTGGCAATGAGACATGATATCAACTCTTAATATCATCGAACTCTTTCTTACCATAAATGATTTCTCTAAATCATTTTATGAACCTCATAGACCATGGTTAACACCTAGCATAGCATGCCATGGCCACCCAATTAGTAATAAGGTTTACCTTAAATGAACCTATAATCATATGTTACCATGCACTAGAATCTCTCTGTTACAAAATCCCAACTCAAGCCGAGTCATGGTTTATGTCAAACTCCATTTGCTATGAATATTATGTTCTCTTTTAATTCCAGTTCTTGATTAAAAGATTTTTCTCATCGTAAACTCTTTTCGAATAAATCTATCTGTCTGGCCAGAACTTGAAACATCAAGAACAATTAAATGAACATAGGATTTTAACTCTATTTACTTAGAGGAACAGATTCCATCTTGATCAACACCTACCTCCATATATAACTAGCAGAGCCAACACATGCCCATATACCCATACATAGTACAAGTATGAAAGCAGATCAAACTCAAACTACCTATATACAAGATAATCTGTGCTATCTCGTGTCTAAAGATTATATGCATCGATATGATTTATGACAAAACATTGACAAGAGTAAACTCCATGTGCTTGTCATAAGTGTCACCGTTCGCCTACTTATCATTTATAAGTGCCTATCAAGTTTGTTATATGGCATGAGACTCACCATTCCATCTTATTTATATCTCATATAAATAACTTGGGAACAAACATGAATACAATCTTTCTGGATAAGTCATGTCCTTATTATGAAGTATCCTCGATTGTGAACCTATTTATGATACTTTGTGCTAGAAATATTGTCACTCATATTCTTAACAACTTAAGAATAATATTTCTAACAAAATATCAATGGACCTTTTCTATTACACATAAATATATTATGTAAACGGAAAAGTGGAAATGCCTTTTATTAATAAAATATGTACAAGATACATACTAAATGATATGCTCTAGGGCATACTACTAACAACTTGGGTATACTGTACATGGGTAAGGGGTGTCACAAAATTGCCTATCACTTGATATTACTAAAACCAAAGTCCCCGGCAACGGCGCTAAAAACTTGTTTCGCTATTTTTACAACCCCGCAAGTGCACGAATCGCTAATAAGTAATAAAGTGATAAGTAGAGTATCGTTCCCATAAGGACTTTATTTAACAAGTACCAATCTACACGGTAATTTTGACTATCTAGTCTATCGAATAATTAGGGAATGAAGTTTGTAATTTTAAACACTAGAATGGTAAACTTAAAACGAAAAAATCTATTTTGGAACAATTCTAGAATTAAGATTTCACACTTGAATCTTACTAAGGATGTTATCTAGTTTATTTACTGGATTGAGGGTCGTTTTCCTTGATGGAAATCAGTCCTAAGCTATCCTAAATCCTCTCTCAAGGCATCTAGGGTGTATTCTAATTAACTCAAACCCTACTTTTGTGGTGATTAAATTAACTAAAATCCTTTAAGATTTTTGACCAATTTTGAAGTTCCACAAAGGTATCAGCATATGTCTAGGTCAGAATTCCTACGTTCAATATCTTGATTTTCTAATGTTAATCTTCACCTTTCAGTCCTTTAATTAACATCTACAATCATGGCTAAGTGGGTACCAGCACTGTAACGGTCGGGCTCCAACGACTAGAGGAATTATCCACTTTGGCCATAAACCTCACGGTTTTGTCCCGTAGGTGGAATGGAGAACTTCCCAGGAGGTCACCCATCCTAGGATTTCTCTTAAGCTAGCACGCTTAACCTTAGAGTTCTTCCAACTCTCCAAGCCATTCCACCAAAAGGCGCCTCTAGTGATTAGTTCCTCCATTTTCTATATCATTACTTTTTGAACCCATGAACATCTCCGTGCTTTGCCGATGTGGGATTTGCCTAAGGGACCTTTCTCCCCCCCTTTCGGGACTTAGCATCCTTACAGAGGTTTGCCCCACCAATGCCCAAGAGGACACGCGAGCGGCTCTGATACTAATTGTAACGATTGGGCTCCAACCACTAGAGGAATTGTCCGCTTTGGCCATAAACCTCACGGTTTTATCCCATAGGTGAAATGGAGAACTTCCCAGGAGGTCACCCATCCTAGGATTTCTCTTAAGCGAGCACGCTTAAACCTGGAGTTCTTCCAACTCTCCAGGCCATTCCACCAAAAGGCGCCTCTAGTGATTCCCCCATTTTCTATATCATTACTTTTTGAACCCAAGACCATCTCCGTGCTTTGCCTATGTGGGATTTGCCTAAGGGACCTTTCTAAATGTTACACCCCTTACCCATTTACAGTGTAGCAGAGCAAGATATGCCACACAGTGTGCCGGAGCACCATATCTTATTTCATTACAATTTACTCTTTCTTAATTTATTTATTTATTCATTTATTAGTCACAAAGTGAGATTTATGCCATTTAATTTATTTATTGAAATTATGAATTAATTTAAGGTTCCAAAAATTTGTTAGAAAATACGGCAAAGTGTCGACTAAAAATGGAGAAAAGAGTTCTTCAGAACCTGTGAAAAATACTTCTAATAATTTCTAATCATTCTCAAACTCCATTTGTATCACATCAATTTACAACAATTTCTTAACAATTCCTCCATTTTTCATTCATTCATTTCACATCATCATCAGTCTTAAATCATAAATAAATTCTCATATGTTATTTATAAACACAAAGTTATAAATACTTACATTAATACAAAATTATATTACATAGGTTTCAAATATACATGATAAAATAAGAGTTTAATTACAAAACTTACAAAAATTACAAAATACAAAATGGGACTTAGTGTCCTACCAATGCATTGTAGCCTGTGAGGTGACATAGACACTAAGCAGAACTGTGAATGGCCTTACCCAGTCTGTGGTCTACTGGGCTCTCTGTCTAAATCTTCAGTGTTGCTTTTGCAATGCGCTAAGCAAAAAGCTTAGTGGTGCCAATAATACAAGAAAATATAATATGCAAATAAAAGTAAAAATTTCCTAGTTATTGTGTTCATAAGAAATGAATATTTACTGACTTATTGTTTAGTAGAAGGCCAATTACATTTTATGATATTAACTTCTTCATGCATTTTGTTAATTGTTTTCTTGATGATTTTGAGCTTCTTTATATTTTATTGTAATCACTCTTGATCTTTATCTTGATATTTCATTTCCTTATTTTCTTTAATAATTAGTTCAATTACAGTTATACTTTTCCATGCCCAAGTAACCTATACAAATTAACCGGACTGGATAAACAGGTAAACTAGCACTGGGTACCAGGAAACCTCAGGCCATCACACCATCGGTCACAATGTGTCTCTCGGTGTACAAACAGACTGGCTAATAACCATAAAAGCAATAAGGCATAAAGCCAAGTATAACATCATAATCAGTATAGTCATAGCCTATCATCACAGAATGGCATGGAGCCATACATCATACGCAGTACTGCTATTAGAACCCTATTAGCATGCCAACCTATCCAAACCAATCACATTAGGCCTACTAGGGTATATTACAAAGTCATTTCTTGAATATTTGTACTCTATATGTAAGGTTACTATTTATTTCATTAGTCAACTAAAATATTCACTTTTTCATAGATAATAGGTATATTGGTTCAAATATCACCAACATACCACATTTTGCATTCCAAAGTTGTTTGTCACACCCTACCCCTCTGTAAGGCATAACATGATCCCGTAGTATACCTAATGAATTACCAACTCCGTCTATTGATAATCCATTAAATACACTACAAGGGATTTTAAAAACTTTTCTTACTTCTTTTACAGTGGTGAGCACTATTTACAGGTGTGAAAGACTTTGGTGAACTGAAGTGAAATAACTAACTCATTTGATTTATTTGGAATATCTGTAAAAATTTTGGCAAGGTGCCATTTGTATTTTGGACAAAACAGTTCTTGAAAACTCAGAAAAGCACTTCAATATATTTTCAAATCTCAACTCCAACATTTTTATCAACACAACACATTTCTCAAGTCAAATCCACAGTGATTTTCAAAGACTAAGATACAAAGATATAACACAATTTTTACAAGCCAAATAACTCATAATTATTTTACAACTTTATCAGACAACTTAAATTTACAATCGCTCAAAACCAAGAACAAAATATACATACAAAGGAATATACATTACAAGACAAAATGCCACATGTGGTATACTCACTATACCCAAAAATCTCTTTGGCGATACCAGCAAATTTCTAGCCTCACGCCTGCTCTGTCTCTACCGCGACAAAGAATAAAGCTATCACGAGACAATGTCTCGATGGTGCACAACATTTACCAAATACAAATTTTAAATCACAATTCATAAATCATATCAATAGTGGATAATTAAAACAATATTTAAATTCAAGAAAATAAATGTAAACTAGAATTTAAACTCCATTTGTTAATATCACAATAATTTTCAATAAGTCGATCATGGTTGAATTCAATAGATGATATGTCAATAAGAGTTTAAATCAATTTCACAATCTCACAATACATAATAACACAATTCGATCAAATAATCAAGAATACAAAGGTTGCCAATCTATAACACAATTTAGGCCATGACACAATTTTTTCCATATATGCCGTGTTGTACACCACGACAAGACATGCTCACCCCAATAATCGAAATCAATGAGGAGGAAGCTAGCTATATAATGAGAACTCATCCATACTCACCTTAGACTGGAAGTCAAAGAGGAGGAACATAATCATACTCACCCTGCACTAATAAGTCAAAGAGGGAGGAATAATCACACTCACCCCATTAATGGAGGAGGAACATATTATCAGTGTCATGCCAATTGTGAGTCAAAACAATTCCAAACATTTTATTCAAATGATCCGTAAGAATCCAATAAATTTCCAAAGTTATAATTTCATTCACAAAATGGCAACACAATTCGTAATTCACTTCAATTTCCACAAAAACCATTTACAGTGCTTTTCAATCAATAAGTATCCATCAAATACCATTCAAACACTTTTTTACAGTTTCAAACCATTCACAATGTTTTTCAATCAATAAGTGTCCACCAAACACATTTCCACAATTTAAAACAATGATATGCAAATAGTCAATATTTATTTCCATTGAAAATAATTCAAAAGAAACAGTTGTTGTGCACAAACCTCTCGATGATCGTCCCTCTGATCCGACTCAGTGTTTCCTTCCCTTTTCCTGAGTCTTTGGTAACTGAGAAACACAATTTGAAGTGTTTCAGTACTAATTTAAACTATCTCTATCGATGGTGTTTGGTAAATAATGCACTGAACTCAATTATTCACTTAATCACCTAATATACCGACCCTCGTTGCGTTTTAGGTAAATTAGGTTTTAGTGTCGTTAATATGTCACATTTGATAGGGTTTTAGGTTTGGTATGTTTTACCAAAGTCATTTCCTTGCTTAGTGCATTTTAATGCAAATTGCTGGATTCCGGGACACTGGTTTGACCTAACCGGACGATCTAGTTCCCTCGGTTTTCGGGTCTCGGTCGAAACTACAAACTTGTAGATTTAGGTCTTATGGACCACGGTGCAAAATTTCAGGTCAATCCGAGTTAAGTAGACCGAGTTATGGTCATTACACTCTTGCTGGTCAAATGGTACCATTTTAGGTCAATTTTAGGTCAAATTGGTCAATTCTGGTTCGGCCAGTTTTTGGACCCGAACTTGTGCAAGTTTTTTGACTTGCTTATGGTCATTTCTGGGCTTTGGTGTCTTCATAAGACTTGTAGGTATGGATCTTAACTATTCTTGGTTAAAATTTCAGGTCAATTGGACCTGGTTTGAGTGAGTTATGGCCTAAAAACTCACTGCTGCCCAATTGGTCATTTTTCAGGTCCTAATTGCACCTAATCCGAATTGGTCATTTTTTTAGGTCACCTTGCAAGCAGAATTTTGGCATGGTTTCTCAATGAAAGTTGGCACATTTTGTGCCTAGTTTCACCTCAAATTGGTCTCATACCAATTGAGGTTACACATTTAAGGTTATAGGCTAAAATGTGTACTGCCCTCAATATGCTTTTCACACCCCATTCAAAACACATATTTACCTTGCAAAGTTTACTTCCATACCCTACCAAATCAGTTTTGGTACATTACCAAAAGCACTTTCTACTTTACATTAACATTATTTTGGGCAGATTCCAATCAGCCTCAACACACCAATATCATTCACAATTACAATTTCTAAGTACTATTACAAACACACCTAACCATTACAAATTTTACACACACTTTACAAGATCAATCTACATACATATCATCAATCCTTCTAGGTTAATATTCTGCATACATTTCCTTCAATATATACCATTACTCAAGTGTCCCCAAGCTGCCACAAACCATTCTTCAACATCAAAGTGCCGTCCATTTTACAATTTCCCATCCAAGTGCATAAATCACCACATAAACATGAAATAATTCACTAGGTTACTAATTCATCATGATCAACACCATTTCTCATCAATTATATGCACAAATATCTCATCAAAAACGTGACTCATGGCTGTCCAAAATGAAAACAACAATAACCCTTCAAACTCAAAATTTTCTTTCACCAAACTAACACCCATAACATGAACATAAACTTTAACAAAGAAATTCTCAAAAATGCAAACTTACCTTTAATTGTAACTTGCTAAACCTTCATCAAACTTCTCAAAATTAGTATCAATATCTTCCTTGTGATGTGTAGACAAAGTTTAATGAAGAACACTAAGAGGTTGGAGTTGAAAATGGAGAGTTAAGAAAGCTTGCATGAAAAATGGCTATGGAGTTTCCTTCACTCTTCAATTCGGCAATTTGAATGCAAATGAGGAAGATGACTTATTCAGCTGCATTTTAAGTGTACACATGTCCCACTATGTATTTAATTAATCCCCTTAGTGGTCCACTTAGTCACTTAATCATATAATAAAGTAATTATTCATTTATTCCACATTTAACCCATAATTTCCACTATTTATTTTAGGTACCACCAATTTAATTTTTCATTTTATTTTCTAAGTGTAATACTATTTATTTTTAAAGGACATTTAGGTCAAAAGACACTTCGGGATGTCAAATGACCATAATGCCCCTGTTCGGGTGGCATTCCTGATTTTTCGGTATTACCGGGTTTTGTCTGTTTTTCGATTTCTCACTTTTCTTTGTACTAATTATTTAATTTTTCTTTGATATTTCTAATGATATTTATTCTTCAACAAGGGTCTATTTATGTCCCAAAAATGTTTTCCAGGGTTCCCCGCAGTCCAGTAATACCAACGGTCCACGCCGTGATTCTCAAAGTCGGTCACCCATCGTTAGGTTTCCCGGCTCGTTTAACTTGATCACATTTCTTTGCAATCATTTTTCCTTTGTTTTTCTTGTACTTTCTTTTCTTTTATTTCATTATTTTTTGTCTCCTCACTCTCATTGAAGTGTGGTTCTAGGCATCCTAGCTGTCCGGACAACACTGGTCACTGGAGCAGTAGAACGCACTACCGAACTTAGGGGTGTTACATTGTTGGCATTTCAAAGCTTAGTGTTAGTTATTCATAATTTTCAGATTTCAAGCACTAAGTTTACAATGTTAACATACCATTACATGAGTAAACCCTAATGTTTTTCAAGTGTCTACATTTTCAAGGTTCATTCATGCATCACACTTGTATTTCACTTGCATTTACATGTTCAAGCACTCATCTCATGCTATGGGCAGCTCATAAACACTTTACTTCAAGTAAATTCATCAAACCCTAACCACCCCTAAACTGCCAAAATTGTAGGGGTGAATATACATAAGTTTTATTTTGTTTTTCTTACAATTTCCATTTATCTCATGTTAATAAACATGAATTAAACAAGAATGGAAGGAGATTGGTCACTAACCTTGTTGAAGCTACTCCCAAGCTTGCCAAAACCTTTCTTTTTCCTCTTCAAATTGCTGTCCAACGCTTGCTCTAGTGGTAGGGACAATTTTTCATGAAGAGAAGTTAGGGTTTAGAGGTGATTTGGTGGGTAGTCTCAAGCTCGCCTTAAGCTTTCATGGAGGAATGGGTTAGGGAGAGGGAAGATGAGAGTCACGGCTGGAAATGGGAAAGGGAAGAAACATATTGGTTTCTTCAAATTTTCAGCCCATTTTATGCTTTTTAAGTGGTTTATGGACATGTGTCACAATGTGATTGGGTGGGAGTGCTTTAGTGACATCATGTGATGTCATAATTGACATTTTCTTTCATTTTTTTTTCTTCTTTACTCATTTTCAATTTAATTTTTAGCAATATTCATTCACATTTTATGTCATAATAATTATTTACTTAACTGGACAAGTCGACCAAAAATCACCTCTCAAGGCGAAATGACCAAAATGCCCTCATTTGGTTTAATAGACTAAAATTGTCTGTACCGATTGAAAAATTTTTCTAAGCATTTTTTTGGCATTCTAATGCCATAGAATCCTCAATGACTCTTCTCTGGAGTCCCAAAAATTATTTTATGAATTTTCTCCCGGGTCTAGGGCTCCTAGTTGTGAGAACCGCAACTTCCCACTGGGTTACCCATCGCTAGGGCGCCGCCTCATTTAACTTGGTTCTATTTTAATTCTAAAAGTTTTCCTAAATTTTTCTTATTAATATTTGAGTTAATTATGGTTCCTCACTTTAGATTAAATATTTTTCCAAATATTCTAGCTGTCCGGACCGACACCAATCATCGAAATAGTAAAGTGTACGGAATGGATACAATGAGGATGTTACAACTCTTCCCCTCTAATTTAAATTTTATCCTCGAAATTTACCTAACTTAAGTAACCGTGGAGTCGCTACCTCCTTGCTTCTTCACTTCCTTGTATTGCCTCATCAATGTCTGGGTTTGGCTCTTCCTGAGCTTCCATAGCATATACCTGTGGTGCCACCCTGACTTCGGGCCTTTCAACTGTCTCAGAAACAATCTTCTGTGAAATGTCAGCCGTTTCTGCTCTACCCGATCTTTTACCCCTTAGAACTGTACGGGCAGGCCAATCAACTTGTACTGGAGCTATTGAACCACTCCTCTGAGCGCAATCTCTTATGAAATGATTCGTAGCCCCACACTTGAAACACTCTCCAGTTAACAGTCGACACTCCCCTCTGTGTCTCCTACCACAGTGCATACATTCGGGCACTGGGGCTGATCCCCTTGTTATTGTGCTCTGGGAACTAGCTCTAGATATTCCAATCTAGCCTCTCTGGCCCTGTGTCTAATCTTGTGAACCAGAACCCTTAAACTTCTTTCTATCAATCAGTATTAACTGTGGAGTTGCTACCTCCTTGCTTCTTCACTTCCTTGTATTGCCTTATCAATGTTTGGGTTTGGCTCCTCTTGACCTTCCATAGCATATACCTGTGGTGCCACCCTGACTTCAGGCCTTTCAATTGTCTCAGAAATAATCTTCTGTGAAATGTTAGCCGTTTCTACTCTACCCGATCTTTTACCCCTTTGAACTGTAGGGGCAGGTCTATCAACTTGTAATGGAGCTATTAAACCACTCCTCTAAGGGCAATCTCTTATGAAATGATCCGTAGCCCCACACTTGAAATACTCTCTAGTTAACAGTCGACACTCCCCTCTGTGTCTCCTACCATAGTGCATACATTCAGGCATTAGGGTTGATCCCCTTATTATTGTGCCCAGGGAGCTAGCTATAGATATTCCAATCAGGCCTCTCTGGCCCTGTGTCTGATCTTGTAAACCAGAACCCTTAAACTTCTTATTATCAGTCAGTATTAATCGGGGAGTTGCTACCTCCTTACTTCTTCACTTCCTTGCATTGCCTCATCAATGTCTGGGTTTGGCTCCTCTTGAGCTTCCATAGCATATACCTGTGGTGCCACCCTGACTTCAGGCCTTTCAATTGTCTCAAAAACAATCTTTTGTGAAATGTCAGCCGTTTCTACTCTACTCGATCTTTTACCCCTTTGAACTATAGGGGCAGGTCTATCAACTTGTACTGGAGCTATTGAACCACTCCTCTGAGGGCAATCTCTTATGAAATGATCCGTAGCCCCACACTTGATATACTCTCTAGTTAATAGTCGACACTCCCCTCTGTGTCTCCTCCCACAGTGCATACATTCAAGCACCGGGGCTGATCCCCTTGTTATTGTCCCCGAGAAGCTAGCTATAAATATTCAAATCTGGCCTCTCTAGCCCTGTGTCCGATCTTGTGAACCAGAACCCTTAAACTGAAGGAACGGAAGCGTGAAAAACACAAGTTTATACCATTGAATTCAAAATTTTTCACCTAGGGTCGCATGCATCATGCAAGATTTATTTTTATCTATTTGATTTCAATGATAAACAACATATTAAAACTCTTTTAATATGTTTTTGGATCTGTATTTGCCATTTAAGATTTTAAAATTAATCAGATTAATTTTAGAACCCTAGATTAAATCAAGAACTATTACACTAACCTCTTGATGCACTGCAGCGTGTCTGCGCCTTTGAGATTCGTCTCCATATACCCATACATAGTACAAGTATGAAAGCAATATCAAACTCAAACTACCTATATACAAGATAACTGTGCTATCTCAGGTCTAAAGATTATATGCACTGATATGAGAAGTTTAATCAAGGTTTGGAAAGTTCCAACCATAAGGTAAGTTTACATTTTTGAACTTTGCCTTGTTAAAC
Source organism: Hevea brasiliensis (assembly GCF_030052815.1). Taxonomy (NCBI): domain Eukaryota; kingdom Viridiplantae; phylum Streptophyta; class Magnoliopsida; order Malpighiales; family Euphorbiaceae; genus Hevea; species Hevea brasiliensis. Next base: position 50,933,132 of record NC_079494.1, read on the forward strand.
CTTGTGTAAATGTTATGGGTGTTGGATTTATGAAGAAAATTTGCAAGTTTGAAGAGTTATTGAAATGTCCATTTTGGACAGCCATGGAGTCATGTATTTAATGATTTATTATACATATATTTGATGAGAAATGATGTTGATCATGGTGATTTAATATCCTACTGAATTATTTCACATGTATATGGTGATTTTGCACTTGGAATGGAAATTGATGAATTGTAGGACACTTGGGTATTGATGAAGATTTTCGGCAGCCTTGAGATTCTTGAATAAGTGTATATGTTCATGAAAGTATTGGCAGAATATTGACCTTGAGAGTTGATGGATATGTGTATAGATTGATTGTGTAAGTATATGTAAAAATTTGTAATGGTTAGGTGTATATGTGATTGTACTTAGAACTTGTAAATGTGAGCTTTAATTAGTGTATTGAGGATAATTACAATCTGCCCAGAGTGATGTTAATGTAAAGTGGATTATGGTTTTGGTAATGTGCCAAAACAGAAATTGTAAGGGGAGTGGACATATAGCAATTAAATGTGTAATGGATGCATGTATAAGCAAAGCAATTAAAGGCAGTATGCAATTCAGTCAATAACTTTAAATGTGTATCCTCAATTGGTATGAGACCAATTGGAGGTGGAACTAGGCACAAAATGTGCCAACTTTCATTGAGAAAGCATACCAAAATTTTGCTTGCAAGGTGATGTGAAAAATGACCAATTCGGATTGAGTACATTTGAGGCCTGAAATTTGACCAATTGGGCAGCAGTTATTGTTTAGGCCATAACTCACTCAAAACAGGTCCAATTGACCTGAAATTTTAACCATGAATAGTTAAGACCCATACCTACAAGTCTTATGAAGACACCAAAACCCAGAAATGACCAGAAGCAAGTCAAAAGGCTTGCACAAATTCGGGTCCAAAAACTGGCCGAACCAAAGTTGACCAAATTGACCTAAAATTGACCTAATTTGATGCCAATTGACCAGCAATAGTATAATGACCATAACTTGGTCTACTTAACTCGGATTGACCTAAAATTTTGCACCGCGTTCCATAAGACATATATCTACAAGTTTGTAGTTTTGATTAAAACCCGAAAACTGAGAAAACTAGGTCATCCGGTTAGGTCAAACTAGTATCCCGAAATCCAGCAATTTGCAATGAAATGCAAGAAAACGCAATATACATAGAATTGAGTTTGGTAACACGTACCAATCCTAAAACATTATCGAATGTGACATATTAAGGACACTAAAACCTTATTTACCTAAAACGCATCGAGGGTCGGTATATTAGGTAATTGAGCAAATAATAGCCTTTAGTGAATTATTTATCGAACATTATCGTTAGAGACAGTTTAATTTAGTACTGAAATACTTCAAATTGTGTTTCTCAGTTACCAAAGACTCAGGAAAAGGGAAGGAAATACTGAGTCCAGACCCGGAGACAGTTATCAGAGGTTTGTGCACAACAACTATTTCTTTTGATTTATTTTCAATTGAAATAAATATTGACTAGTTGTATATTATTGTTTTAAATTGTGGAAATGTATTTGAATGAATATTTATTGCTTGAAAAGCATTGTAAATGATTTGAAACTGTGAGAAATTGTTTGAATGACATTGATGGATACTTATAGATTTAAAAGCATTGGAAATGGTTTGAAACCACAGCTATCATGTATATTGATTGTATTCCTCATTAGCTTGTCTAGTGGGACGAATTGAATTCCCTCTCTGGCTGAAGTGTTGAGGTGTGTGCCTGTTGAGGACGAATTGGATGAGTACTCATATTTTTGCTAGCTAGCTATGTTATTCCTCATTAGTCATCGACCTTTGGGACGAATTGAATACCTCATTAGCCATTGGCTTTTGGGACGAATTGAACTATGGATCATGATTAAGCTGTGTGTGATTTATTGATATGTATTGTGAGATTGTGAAATGGATTTAAACTCTCATTGACATATACTGTCTTTTGAATTCAAACATGATCTAACTTATGAAAATTATTGTGATATTGACAAATGGAGTTTAAATTCTTGTTGACAATTCATCGTCTTGAATTTAACTATGATTTTAAGTATCCACTATTTACATGACTTATGAATTGTGATTTAAATTGTATTTGGTTAATGTTGTGCACCACTGAGACATTGTCTCAGCGATAGCTTTTTATTGTCACGCAGTAGACGTATGCAGTGGCAACAAACTAGGCTGCTAGTACCGCCAGCGAGAGATTTTTGGGTATAGTGAGTATACCACATTTGGCATTTTGTACTGTAATGTATATTCACTGTATGTATATTTTGTTTTTGGTTTTGAACAGTTGTAAATTGAAATTGTACCTTGAAGTTGTAAATTAATTATGAGTTATTTGACCTGTAAAAATTTTATTATATTTCCTTATCTCAGACTTTGAAAAATTTCTATGGAATTGAGTTGATAAATTGTTGTGTTGAGAAAAATGTTGAAGTTGAGATTTGGAAATTTATTAAAGTGCTTTTTACAGGTTTTCTGAAGAACTGTTTTATCCAAAATATAGATGGCACTCTGCCAAAATTTTTACAGAAATTCCAAATACTCCAAAGGAGTTAGCTGGTTTACTTCAGTTCACAAAAGTTTTTAATACTTGTAAATAGTGCTCACCACTGTAAAATAAGTAAGAAAAGTTTTTTAAAATCCCTTGTAGTGTATTTAATGGGTTATCAGTAGACGGAGTTGGTAATTCATTAGGTATACTACGGGATCATGTTATGCCTTACAGAGGGGTAGGGTGTGACATGTTTTAGTGGTATCAGAGCAAAGTTTTTAAATTTTATTTTCACCTGTTATTTGATTATTCTTTCTTCATAGTACAACTGCTCAATATCATTGTTTGATACATACAGTACATTACATTATAAATATGCACTAACGGGAGGAAATCTCCTTGTGTTATTTGTTCAGGAGATCTAAAATCCTCGCATTGAATATGGAAGAGGGTGATCGTTCAGTCGATCAATCTATTGAGGCTGAGGTGCAAGGGGATGCCCCAGGCCTACAAAATGTTAGTGGTTCAGTAGCACCAGCCCCTGCAGTACCGCAGTTTCCTGCTCAGTTCGCTCAGCAGATGGCTACAATGTTCCAACAAATGGCTGGTAATGTACCTACTCAAGTCCCAATACAGACACCAGTGGTACAACCACAGTCTCCTACCAGGCAGTATGATAAATTGATGAAATATGGGGCTACAGAGTTTAAAGGCGATAGATCCTCTAGAAGCTGAACAATGGTTAGAAAGGATGGATAGGGTGTTCAAGAAGCTACATTGTACAGAAGAGCTTAGATTTGAATACTCAGTGTCCTTACTATAGGGGGATGCTTATGATTGGTGGAAAACCATTCCCCACAGTCTGGTAGAACCTGCAGTGCTAACCTGGAATGACTTTCTCAGAGAATTCAGACAGAAATATGTCCCTGATGCTTATGTAGACCAGAAGCTGCAAGAGTTCCTAAGTCTGAAACAGGGGAGCAGATCAGTGGCTGAGTATGAAAGGGAATTTTCTCGGCCTTAGCCATTATGCAGTGAGTCTACTCTCTACCAGCAGGGAGAGATGCAAGAAGTTTGAAACTGGCTTGAAGCCCAGTATCAGAGTACAAGTAATCGGCTTTAAACACACTAACTTATCTGAACTTATTTCTCAAGCCCTAGAGTTAGAAAGAATTGAGATTGAGACTGCTCCTGAGAAAAAGAGATCAGAGAAGACAGATAAAGAGGGAAAGTCAGTAGAACAGAGTTCCAGTGGTCATACTAGAAAGAGGAAGAACTATGGGGGACATGGCAGAGGTGGCAAGAAATCTAGTAGGGGAAGATATTCGTGATGTAGACCTCCCCTATCTGGTCAGCAGAGTACCAGAAGTTCCTACCCTCCCCGCTAATGTGAAACTTGTGGAAAAAATCATGGTGGGATATGCTATAAGGCTATTGGAGCCTGTTATAACTGTGGAGGCACCGGACACTTTGCCAAGGACTGCACTAGTAGTCGTAGAGTTGGACCACCTCCTACTACTGCAGAAGGGTCAGTTCAGAGCCCTGTCACCAGAAGTTCACAACCACCCAGCAGAGGTAGAGGCAGGGGTAGAGGTAGCCCAGCAGGCAGCCAAGGCACAGTAAAACATTCAGAGCAAGATAGTGCTCCGGTCAGAATGTATGCAATGAGACAGAGGGAAGAGGCCGAGACATCTGATGTTGTGGCTGGTACCTTCTCAACTTTTAACCAAAATGTGTTTTTGTTATTTGATCCGGGCTCTACCCATTCTTATGTGAGTGCTAGCATCATTGATTGCATTGCTGTTCCATGTACAAAAATGGACTTTGAGGTGCTAGTAACGAGTCCACTAGGACAGGAAGTCAGGGTTAATAGGATGTATAGAGATTGTCCTTTGGTGATCCAAGGACACACTTTCCTGTCTGATTTCATTGAAATGCCCTTCAGAGATTATGATATCATCTTGGGCATGGATTGGTTAGCTAAGCATCATGCCATGATTGACTGTAGGCTGAAGACAGTCACTTTTGGCCTACCTCAGTATAGTGATGTGGTAATACAAGGGGAGAGGCAGTTATTGCCATCAAACATCATTTCGGCTGCACTAGCCAGAAAAATGATCAGAAAGGGGTGTGAAGCATACTTAGCACATGTGGTAGACACCCAAGTGGGGAGTCCAGCATTGAAGGACATCCCTACAGTATATGACTTTCCAGATGTGTTTCCTGATGAATTGCCAGGATTACCTCCGGAAAGAGAAGTGCAGTTTGAAATTAATGTTATACCTGGTGTGGATCCAATCTCCATAACGCCATACAGAATGGCACCAGCAGAGTTGAAGGAGTTGAAGATACAATTGCAAGAATTACTTGAAAAGGGCTTCATCCGCCCTAGTGTGTCACCTTGGGGAGCACCAGTGTTGTTTGTTAAGAAGAAGGATGGTACTCTCCGCTTATGCATTGACTACCGGCAGTTGAATAAGGTGACAATAAAGAACATATATCCATTGCCTCGCATTGATGATCTGTTTGATTAGTTGAAGGGTACAGCTGTATTCTCCAAAATTGATTTGCGATCTGGTTATTATCAGTTGAAGGTGCAAGAGCAGAGTATTCCAAAAACTGCTTTCAGAACTCGATATGGCCACTATGAGTTTCTAGTAATGCCATTCGGGTTAACAAATGCTCCAGCTGCTTTCATGGATCTGATGAACACTATCTTCAGACCATATCTCGATCAATTTGTGGTGGTGTTTATTGATGACATTTTGATATATTTAAGGAATGCAGAGGAGCATGACAAACATCTGCGGATTGTACTGCAGACTTTAAGGGAGAAACAACTATACGCCAAATTGTCGAAATGTGAATTTTGGCTGAAAGAAATCTCCTTTTTGGGACATGTTGTGTCAGCTGAAGGGATCAAGGTAGATTCCAGCAAGGTAGAAGCTATCCTTAATTGGAAGCCGCCCAGGAACATCACAGAAATTCGCAGTTTTTTGGGTTTAGCTGGATATTGTCGTCGGTTTGTGAAGGGATTTTCTATGTTATCTTCTCCACTGACTAAGCTGCTTCGAAAAGATGTAAAATTTCAGTGGACAGATAAATGTCAGCAGAGTTTTGATGAGTTGAAGAGGTGTTTAACTGAAGCTCCAGTCCTCACTTTACCTACTCCGAGTAAAGAATACACAGTTTATAGTGATGCTTCTCACAATGGGTTAGGCTGTGAACTGATGCAAGATCGGAATGTCATTGCTTATGCATCACGCCAGCTGAAACCGCATGAGAGGAACTACCCAACACATGATCTGGAGTTAGCAGCTATTGTTTTTGCTCTGAAGATCTGGAGACACTATTTGTATGGGGAGAAATGCTACATTTACACAGATCACAAGAGCTTGAAGTACTTAGGCACCCAAAAGGAATTGAATTTGAGGCAGAGGAGATGGTTAGAACTCATCAAATATTATGATTGCTTAATAGACTATCAGCCAGGGAAAGCAAATGTGGTGGCTGACGCCTTAAGTCGCAAGACTATGGCAAGTCTCAGAGTTTCGCCTTTGTCCATGGTATATGAATTGAAAGCACAAAGATGCCGCTTTAGAGATTGATGATGAGGGACAGCATGAGTTGCATGGCATGTACACCAATGTTGATTGATCGATCAAAATGGTCGCCAGAGTGATGAAAATATCGAAGCTACCGAAAGAAGTTCCACAGGCAAGAAACCTGAATTTTCTGTGAAAGATGATGGTTTATTGCTACATCAGGGCAGAATGTGCGTTCCTAATGATGCTGAATTGAGACAAATCATTTTGAAGGAAGCACATGAGTCTCCATTTGCTATGCACCCTGGTGGAACTAAAATGTACAGAGGACTGAAAGAGCATTACTGGTGGATGGGTATGAAGAGAGATATAACTGAATTTGTTTCCAAATGCCTAACTTGTCAGCAAGTAAAGGCAAAACATCAAGTTCCAGCTAGTTTGTTACATCCTTTGTCAGTACCAGAGTGGAAATGGGAACGAATAACTATGGATTTTGTTACAGGACTTCCAAGGACACAGAGTAGTCATGATGCAATATGGGTTATAGTTGACAGATTGACCAAGTCTGCTCACTTTTTGCCAGTTCGGATGGACTATAGCCTAGAAAGATTGGCCAGATTGTACATATATGAGATTGTAAAATTGCATGGAGTGCCAGTATCAATTGTGTCTGACAGAGACCCTAGGTTCACTTCTAGATTCTGGGATAGTCTTCAGAGAGCCCTAGGAACTAGATTGAACTTCAGCACAGCATTCCACCCATAGACAGATGGCCAGTCTGAAAGGGTTATTCAGATATTGGAGGATATGCTACGGGCTTGTGTGATTGAATTTGAAGGTAGTTGGCATACACACTTGCCTTTGATTGAGTTTTTTTACAACAACAGCTACCAATCAAGCATTGGGATGCCTCCATATGAAGCATTGTATGGCAGGAAGTGCAGAACTCCCTTATGTTGGGATGAAGTAGGTGAAAGGAAAATGATTGGGCCAGAAATTGTTCAACAGACAGAGGAAAAGATCAGATTGATTAGAGATAGACTCAAGGCTGCATCAGACCGTCGGAAGTCCTATGTTGATTTGAAAATAAGAGATATTGAATATGCAGTGGGTGATAAGGTATTCCTCAAAGTTTCTCCTTGGAAGAGGATTATGAGATTTGGCAGAAAGGGGAAACTGAGTCCTCGTTTCATCGGACCATATGAAGTTATGGAAAGAGTGGGTCCTTTGGCATATCGGTTGGCATTACCTCCAGAGCTAGCAAGGATACAGTGTCTTCCATGTGTCCATGTTAAGGAGGTACAGATCCGACCCATCTCATGTACTATCGATTGAAGAGATTGAAGTAAATCCGACCTCTCATATGAGGAAGAACCCATAGAAATTACGGCTTATGAGGTGAAGCGGTGAGGAATAAATAGATACACCAGTTAAAGTCTTTGTGGAACCATCATTCGGGCCAGAAGCTACTTGGGAACGTGAAGAGGATATGAGGAGACAAAGACCCACACTGCTCAGAGACTAATGCTGTAAAATTTCGGACGAAATTTATTTAACGGGGAGAATTGTAACACCCCTAAGTTCGGTAGTGCGCTCACGCTTCCGTGACTCGTTGTCCGGACAGTTAGGATGCCTAGAACTACACTTCAATATGAGTGAGGAGACATAAAATAATGAAATACAAGAAAAGAAAATACAAGAAAAACAAAGGAAAAATCATAGCAAAGAAATGTAACCAAGTTAAGCGAGCCGGGAACCCTAGCGATGGGGGACCGCACCGGGAAGTCACGGCATGGACCGTTGACTAGCCTGGATCATGGAACCCTGGAAAACATTTTTAGGACTTAAATAGACCCTTATTGAAGAATAAATATCATTATAAAGATCAAAGAAAAATTAAATAATTAGTACAAAGAAAAGTGAGAAATCGAGAAACAGACAAAACCCGGTGTTACCGAAAAATCGGGAATGCAACCCGAACAGGGGCATTATGGTCATTTGACATCCCGAATTGTCTTTTGACCTAAATGTCCACTAAAAATAAATAATATTACACTTAGAAAATAAAATGAAAAATTAATTTGGTGGTACCTAAAGTAAGTAGTGAGAATTAAGGGTTTAATGTGGAATAAGTGAAAGTTTAACTTATAATATGAATTAATTAAGTAAGTGGTCCACTAATGCATAAAATAAACGTGAAGTGGGGCAGGTGTAAGTCCATAATGCAGCTGAATTCTTCATCTTCTCCAATTCTCTCAACATTGCCGAATTGAAGAAGAAGAAAACCTCCATTAACGTTTTTCATTCAAGCTTGATCCACCCCTCCATTTCAACTCCAATCAATTAGGTTCCTTCATGAAAGTTTGCCTACACATCATAAGGAAGAGCTTGATACCAAATTTGAGAAGTTTAATCAAGGTTTGGCAAGTTCCAACCATAAGGTAAGTTTACATTTTTGAACTTTGCTTTGTTAAACCTTGTGTACATGTTATGGGTGTTGGATTTATGAAGAAATTTTGCAAGTTTGAAGAGTTATTGAAATGTCCATTTTGGACAGCCATGGAGTCATGTATTTAATGATTTATTATACATATATTTGATGAGAAATGATGTTGATCATGGTGATTTAATATCCTAGTGAATTATTTCACATGTATATGGTGATTTTGCACTTGGAATGGAAATTGATGAATTGTAGGACACTTGGGTATTGAGGAAGATTTTCGGCAGCCTTGAGATTCTTGAATAAGTGTATATGTTCATGAAAGTATTGGCAGAATATTGACCTTGAGAGTTGATGGATATGTGTATAGATTGATTGTGTAAGTATATGTAAAAATTTGTAATGGTTAGGTGTATATGTGATTGTACTTAGAACTTGTAAATGTGAGCTTTAATTAGTGTATTGAGGATAATTGCAATCTGCCCAAAGTGATGTTAATGTAAAGTGGATTATGGTTTTGGTAATGTGCCAAAACAGAAATTGTAAGGGGAGTGGACATATAGCAATTAAATGTGTAATGGATGCATGTATAAGCAAAGCAATTAAAGGCAGTATGCAATTCAGTCAATAACTTTAAATGTGTAACCTCAATTGGTATGAGACCAATTAGAGGTGGAACTAGGCACAAAATGTGCCAACTTTCATTGTGAAAGCATACCAAAATTCTGCTTGCAAGGTGATGTGAAAAATGACCAATTCGGATTGAGTACATTTGAGGCCTGAAATTTGACCAATTGGGCAGCAGTTAGTATTTAGGCCATAACTCACTCAAAACAGGTCCAATTGACCTGAAATTTTAACCATGAATAGTTAAGACCCATACCTACAAGTCTTATGAAGACACCAAAACCCAGAAATGACCAGAAGCAAGTCAAAAAGCTTGCACAAGTTCGGGTCCAAAAACTGGCCGAACCAAAGTTGACCAAATTGACCTAAAATTGACCTAATTTGATGCCAATTGACCAGCAATAGTATAATGACCATAACTTGGTCTACTTAACTCGGATTGACCTAAAATTTTGCACCGCGTTCCATAAGACATATATCTACAAGTTTGTAGTTTTGATGGAAACCTGAAAACTGAGAAAACTAGGTCGTCCGGTTAGATCAAACTAGTATCCCGAAATCCAGCAATTTGCAATGAAATGCAAGAAAACGCAATATACATAGAATTGAGTTTGGTAACACGTACCAATCCTAAAACATTATCGAATCTGACATATTAAGGACACTAAAACCTTATTTACCTAAAACGCATCGAGGGTCAGTATATTAGGTAATTGAGCAAATAATAGCCTTTAGTGAATTATTTATCGAACATTATCGTTAGAGACAGTTTAATTTAGTACTGAAACACTTCAAATTGTGTTTCTCAGTTACCAAAGACTCAGGAAAAGGGAAGGAAATACTGAGTCCGCACTGAGACGCTTATCAGAGGTTTGTGCACAACAACTATTTCTTTTGAATTATTTTCAATTGAAATAAATATTGACTAGTTGTATATTATTGTTTTAAATTGTGGAAATGTATTTGAATGAATATTTATTGCTTGAAAAGCATTGTAAATGATTTGAAACTGTGAGAAATTGTTTGAATGACATTGATGGATACTTATTGATTTAAAAGCATTGGAAATGGTTTGAAACCACAGCTATCATGTATATTGATTGTATTCCTCATTAGCTTGTCTAGTGGGACGAATTGAATTCTCTCTCTGGCTGAAGTGTTGAGGTGTGTGCCTGTTGAGGACGAATTGGATGAGTACTCATATTTTTGCTAGCTAGCTATGTTATTCCTCATTAGTCATCGACCTTTGGGACGAATTGAATACCTCATTAGCCATTGGCTTTTGGGACGAATTGAACTATGGATCATGATTAAGCTGTGTGTGATTTATTGATATGTATTGTGAGATTGTGAAATGGATTTAAACTCTCATTGACATATACTGTCTTTTGAATTCAAACATGATCTAACTTATGAAAATTATTGTGATATTGACAAATGGAGTTTAAATTCTTGTTGACAATTACTGTCTTGAATTTAACTATGATTTTAAGTATCCACTATTTACATGACTTATGAATTGTGATTTAAATTGTATTTGGTTAATGTTGTGCACCACTGAGACATTGTCTCAGCGATAGCTTTTTATTGCTGTCGCAGGTAGACAGACAGACAGGGCAGCAAACTAGGCTGCTAGTACCGCCAGCGAGAGATTTTTGGGTATAGTGAGTATACCACATTTGGCATTTTGTACTGTAATGTATATTCACTGTATGTATATTTTGTTTTTGGTTTTGAACAGTTGTAAATTCAAATTGTACCTTGAAGTTGTAAATTAATTATGAGTTATTTGACCTGTAAAAATTTTATTATATTTCCTTATCTCAGACTTTGAAAAATTTCTATGGAATTGAGTTGATAAATTGTTGTGTTGAGAAAAATGTTGAAGTTGAGATTTGGAAATTTATTGAAGTGCTTTTTACAGGTTTTCTGAAGAACTGTTTTATCCAAAATATAGATGGCACTCTGCCAAAATTTTTACAGAAATTCCAAATACTCCAAAGGAGTTAGCTGGTTTACTTCAGTTCACAAAAGTTTTTAATACTTGTAAATAGTGCTCACCACTGTAAAATAAGTAAGAAAAGTTTTTTAAAATCCCTTGTAGTGTATTTAATGGGTTATCAGTAGACGGAGTTGGTAATTCATTAGGTATACTACGGGATCATGTTATGCCTTACAGAGGGGTAGGGTGTGACATGTTTTAGTGGTATCAGAGCAAAGTTTTTAAATTTTATTTTCACCTGTTATTTGATTATTCTTTCTTCATAGTACAACTGCTCAATATCATTGTTTGATACATACAGTACATTACATTATAAATATGCACTAACGGGAGGAAATCTTATTGTGTTATTTGTTCAGGAGATCTAAAATCCTCGCATTGAATATGGAAGAGGGTGATCGTTCAGTCGATCAATCTATTGAGGCTGAGGTGCAAGGGGATGCCCTAGGCCTACAAAATGTTAGTGGTTCAGAAGAAGACTACCGCGCATCATCGCAGCTTTCCTGCTCGCTGGCCAGCAGATGGCTGCAATGTTCCAACAAATGGCTGGTAATGTACCTACTCAAGTCCCAATACAGACACCAGTGGTACAACCACAGTCTCCTACCAGGCAGTATGATAAATTGATGAAATATGGGGCTACAGAGTTTAAGGGGGCAGTAGATCCTCTAGAAGCTGAACAATGGTTAGAAAGGATGGATAGGGTGTTCAAGAAGCTACATTGTACAGAAGAGCTTAGATTTGAATACTCAGTGTCCTTACTACAGGGGGATGCTTATGATTGGTGGAAAACCATTCCCCACAGTCTGGTAGAACCTGCAGTGCTGACCTGGAATGACTTTCTCAGGGAATTCAGACAGAAATATGTCCCTGATGCTTATGTAGACCGTGGTCGCAAGAGTTCCTAAGTCCAAACAGGGAGCGATCGATGGTCGAGTATGAAAGGGAATTTTCCCGGCCTTAGCCATTATGCAGTGAGTCTACTCTCTACCAGCAGGGAGAGATGCAAGAGGTTTGAAACTGGCTTGAAGCCAGTATCAGAGTACAAGTAATCGGCTTCAAACACACTAACTTATCTGAACTTATTTCTCAAGCCCTAGAGTTAGAAAGAATTGAGATTGAGACTGCTCCTGAGAAAAAGAGATCAGAGAAGACAGATAAAGAGGGAAAGGCAGTAGAACAGAGTTCCAGTGGTCATACTAGAAAGAGGAAGAACTATGGGGGACATGGCAGAGGTGGCAAGAAATCTAGTAGGGGAAGATATTCAGGACAGAGACCTCCCCTATCTGGTCAGCAGAGTACCAGAAGTTCCTACCCTCCCCGCCAATGTGAAACTTGTGGAAAAAATCATGGTGGGATATGCTATAAGGCTATTGGAGCCTGTTATAACTGTGGAGGCACCGGACACTTTGCCAAGGACTGCACTAGTAGTCGTAGAGTTGGACCACCTCCTACTACTGCAGAAGGGTCAGTTCAGAGCCCTGTCACTAGAAGTTCACAACCACCCAGCAGAGGTAGAGGCAGGGGTAGAGGTAACCCAGCAGGCAGCCAAGGCACAGTAAAACATTCAGAGCAAGATAGTGCTCCGGTCAGAATGTATGCAATGAGACAGAGGGAAGAGGCCGAGACATCTGATGTTGTGGCTGGTACCTTCTCAACTTTTAACCAAAATGTGTTTTTGTTATTTGATCCGGGCTCTACCCATTCTTATGTGAGTGCTAGCATCATTGATTGCATTGCTGTTCCATGTACAAAAATGGACTTTGAGGTGCTAGTAACGAGTCCACTAGGACAGGAAGTCAGGGTTAATAGGATGTATAGAGATTGTCCTTTGGTGATCCAAGGACACACTTTCCTGTCTGATTTCATTGAAATGCCCTTCAGAGATTATGATATCATCTTGGGCATGGATTGGTTAGCTAAGCATCATGCCATGATTGATCAGAGGTCAAGATGTCACTTTTGGCCTACCTCAGTATAGTGATGTGGTAATACAAGGGGAGAGGCAGTTATTGCCATCAAACATCATTTTGTCTGCACTAGCCAGAAAAATGATCAGAAAGGGGTGTGAAGCATACTTAGCACATGTGGTAGACACCCAAGTGGAGAGTCCAGCATTGAAGGACATCCCTACAGTATATGACTTTCCAGATGTGTTTCCTGATGAATTGCCAGGATTACCTCCGGAAAGAGAAGTGCAGTTTGAAATTAATGTTATACCTGGTGTGGATCCAATCTCCATAACGCCATACAGAATGGCACCAGCAGAGTTGAAGGAGTTGAAGATACAATTGCAAGAATTACTTGAAAAGGGCTTCATCCGCCCTAGTGTGTCACCTTGGGGAGCACCAGTGTTGTTTGTTAAGAAGAAGGATGGTACTCTCCGCTTATGCATTAACTACCGGCAGTTGAATAAAGTGACAATAAAGAACAGATATCCATTGCCTCGCATTGATGATCTGTTTGATTAGTTGAAGGGTGCAGCTGTATTCTCCGAAATTGATTTGCGATCTGGTTATTATCAGTTGAAGGTGCAAGAGAAGAGTATTCCAAAAACTGCTTTCAGAACTCGATATGGCCACTATGAGTTTCTAGTAATGCCATTCGGGTTAACAAATGCTCCAGCTGCTTTCATGGATCTGATGAACACTATCTTCAGACCATATCTCGATCAATTTGTGGTGGTGTTTATTGATGACATTTTGATATATTCAAGGAATGCAGAGGAGCATGATAGACATCTGCGGATTGTACTGCAGACTTTAAGGGAGAAACAACTATACGCCAAATTGTCGAAATGTGAATTTTGGCTGAAAGAAATCTCCTTTTTGGGACATGTTGTGTCAGCTGAAGGGATCAAGGTAGATTCCAGCAAGGTAGAAGCTATCCTTAATTGGAAGCCGCCCAGGAACATCACAGAAATTCACGCTAGGTTTAGCCGATATTATCATCGGTTTGTGAAGGATTTTCTATGTTATCTTCTCCACCGACTAAGCCGCTGAAAAGATGTAAAATTTCAAAGTGATGATAAATGTCAGCAGAGTTTTGATGAGTTGAATAGGTGTTTAACTGAAGCTCCAGTCCTCACTTTACCTACTCCGGGTAAAGAATACACAGTTTATAGTGATGCTTCTCACAATGGGTTAGGCTGTGTACTGATGCAAGATCGGAATGTCATTGCTTATGCATCACGCCAGCTGAAACCGCATGAGAGGAACTACCCAACACATGATCTGGAGTTAGCAGCTATTGTTTTTGCTCTGAAGATCTGGAGACACTATTTGTATGGGGAGAAATGCTACATTTACACAGATCACAAGAGCTTGAAGTACTTAGGCACCCAAAAGGAATTGAATTTGAGGCAAAGGAGATGGTTAGAACTCATCAAAGATTATGATTGCTTAATAGACTATCAGCCAGGGAAAGCAAATGTGGTGGCTGACGCCTTAAGTCGTAAGACTATGGCAAGTCTCAGAGTTTCGCTTTTGTCCATGGTATATGAATTGAAAGCACAGCATGCCAGTTTAGAGATTGATGATGAGGGACAGACAGTAGTTGCATGGCATGTACAGCCAGTGTTGATTGATCAGATCAAAATGGCTGCTCAGAGTGATGAAAAATATCAGAAGCTACTGAAAGAAGTCCAGCAAGGCAAGAAACCTGAATTTTCTGTGAAAGATGATGGTTTATTGCTACATCAGGGCAGAATGTGCGTTCCTAATGATGCTGAATTGAGACAAATCATTTTGAAGGAAGCACATGAGTCTCCATTTGCTATGCACCCTAGTGGAACTAAAATGTACAGAGGACTGAAAGAGCATTACTGGTGGATGGGTATGAAGAGAGATATAACTGAATTTGTTTCCAAATGCCTAACTTGTCAGCAAGTAAAGGCAGAACATCAAGTTCTAGCTAGTTTGTTACATCCTTTGTCAGTACCAGAGTGGAAATGGGAACGAATAACTATGGATTTTGTTACAGGACTTCTAAGGACACAGAGTAGTTATGATGCAGTATGGGTTATAGTTGACAGATTGACCAAGTCTGCTCACTTTTTGCCAGTTCGGATGGACTATAGCCTAGAAAGATTGGCCAGATTGTACATATATGAGATTGTAAAATTGCATGGAGTGCCAGTATCAATTGTGTCTGACAGACACCCTAGGTTCACTTCTAGATTCTGGGGTAGTCTTCAGAGAGCCCTAGGAACTAGATTGAACTTCAAAGACAAGATTCCACCCACGCATGCATGGCCACCGAAAGGGTTATTCAGATATTGGAGGATATGCTACGGGCTTGTGTGATTGAATTTGAAGGTAGTTGGGATACACACTTGCCTTTGATTGAGTTTTCTTACAACAACAGCTACCAATCAAGCATTGGGATACCTCCATATGAAGCATTGTATGACAGGAAGTGCAGAACTCCCTTATGTTGGGATGAAGTAGGTGAAAGGAAAATGATTGGGCCAGAAATTGTTCAGCAGACAGAGAAAAAGATCAGATTGATTAGAGATAGATCAAGGCTGCATCAGACCGTCAGAAGTCCTATGTTGATTTGAAAATAAGAGATATTGAATATGCAGTGGGTGATAAGGTATTCCTCAAAGTTTCTCCTTGGAAGAGGATTATGAGATTTGGCAGAAAGGGGAAACTGAGTCCTCGTTTCATCGGACCATATGAAGTTCTGCAAAGAGTGGGTCCTTTGGCATATCGGTTGGCATTACCTCCAGAGCTAGCAAGGATACACAGTGTCTTCCATGTGTCCATGTTAAGGAGGTACAGATCTGACCCATCTCATGTACTATCAGTTGAAGAGATTGAAGTAAATCCAGACCTCTCATATGAGGAAGAACCCATAGAAATTCTGGCTTATGAGGTGAAGCAGCTGAGGAATAAATAGATACACTTGGTTAAAGTGCTATGGAACCATCATTCAGGCCAGGAAGCTACTTGGGAACGTGAAGAGGATATGAGGAGACAGCACCCACAGCTGTTCAGAGACTAATGCCAGGTAAAATTTCGAGATGAAATTTATTTAAGGGGGGGAGAATTGTAACACCCCTAAGTTCGGTAGTGCATTCTGCTGCTCTGGTGACCAGCGTTGTCCGGACAGTTAGGATGCCTAGAACTACACTTCAATATGAGTGAGGAGACATAAAATAATGAAATACAAGAAAAAAAATACAAGAAAAACAAAGGAAAAATCATAGCAAAGAAATGTAACCAAGTTAAGCGAGCCGGGAATCCTAGCGATGGGGGACTGCACCGGGAAGTCACGGCATGGACCGTTGACTAGCCCTGGACTGCGGGGAACCCTGGAAAATATTTTTAGGACTTAAATAGACCCTTATTGAAGAATAAATATCATTATAAAGATCAAAGAAAAATTAAATAATTAGTACAAAGAAAAGTGAGAAATCGAGAAACAGACAAAACCCGGTGTTACCGAAAAATTGGGAATGCAACCCGAACAGGGGCATTATGGTCATTTGACATCCCGAATTGTCTTTTGACCAAAATGTCCACTAAAAATAAATAATATTACACTTAGAAAATAAAATGAAAAATTAATTTGGTGGTACCTAAAGTAAATAGTGAGAATTAAGGGTTTAATGTGGAATAAGTGAAAGTTTAACTTATAATATGAATTAATGAAGTAAGTGGTCCACTAATGAATAAAATAAACATGAAGTGGGGCAGGTGTAAGTCCATAATGCAGCTGAATTCTTCATCTTCTCCAATTCTCTCAACATTGCCGAATTGAAGAAGAAGAAAACCTCCATTAACGTTTTTCATTCAAGCTTGATCCACCCCTCCATTTCAACTCCAATCAATTAGGTTCCTTCATGAAAGTTTGCCTACACATCATAAGGAAGAGCTTGATACCAAATTTGAGAAGTTTAATCAAGGTTTGGCAAGTTCCAACCATAAGGTAAGTTTACATTTTTGAACTTTGCTTTGTTAAACCTTGTGTACATGTTATGGGTGTTGGATTTATGAAGAAATTTTGCAAGTTTGAAGAGTTATTGAAATGTCCATTTTGGACAGCCATGGAGTCATGTATTTAATGATTTATTATACATATATTTGATGAGAAATGATGTTGATCATGGTGATTTAATATCCTAGTGAATTATTTCACATGTATATGGTGATTTTGCACTTGGAATGGAAATTGATGAATTGTAGGACACTTGGGTATTGAGGAAGATTTTCGGCAGCCTTGAGATTCTTGAATAAGTGTATATGTTCATGAAAGTATTGGCAGAATATTGACCTTGAGAGTTGATGGATATGTGTATAGATTGATTGTGTAAGTATATGTAAAAATTTGTAATGGTTAGGTGTATATGTGATTGTACTTAGAACTTGTAAATGTGAGCTTTAATTAGTGTATTGAGGATAATTGCAATCTGCCCAGAGTGATGTTAATGTAAAGTGGATTATGGTTTTGGTAATGTGCCAAAACAGAAATTGTAAGGGGAGTGGACATATAGCAATTAAATGTGTAATGGATGCATGTATAAGCAAAGCAATTAAAGGCAGTATGCAATTTAGTCAATAACTTTAAATGTGTAACCTCAATTGGTATGAGACCAATTGGAGGTGGAACTAGGCACAAAATGTGCCAACTTTCATTGAGAAAGCATACCAAAATTCTGCTTGCAAGGTGATGTGAAAAATGACCAATTCGTATTGAGTACATTTGAGGCCTGAAATTTGACCAATTGGGCAGAAGTTAGTGTTTAGGCCATAACTCACTCAAAACATGTCCAATTGACCTGAAATTTTAACCATGAATAGTTAAGACCCATACCTACAAGTCTTATGAAGACACCAAAACCCAGAAATTACCAGAAGCAAGTCAAAAAGCTTGCACAAATTCGGGTCCAAAAACTGGCCGAACCAAAGTTGACCAAATTGACCTAAAATTGACCTAATTTGATGCCAATTGACTAGCAATAGTATTATGACCATAACTTGGTCTACTTAACTCGGATTGACCTAAAATTTTGCACCGCGTTCCATAAGACATATATCTACAAGTTTGTAGTTTTGATCGAAACCCGAAAACTGAGAAAACTAGGTCGTCCGGTTAGGTCAAACTAGTATCCCGAAATCCAGCAATTTGCAATGAAATGCAAGAAAACGCAATATACATAGAATTGAGTTTGGTAACACGTACCAATCCTAAAACATTATCGAATGTGACATATTACGGACACTAAAACCTTATTTACCTAAAACGCATCGAGGGTCGGTATATTAGGTAATTGAGCAAATAATAGCCTTTAGTGAATTATTTATCGAACATTATCGTTAGAGACAGTTTAATTTAGTACTGAAACACTTCAAATTGTGTTTCTCGCCACCAAAGACTCAGAAAAGGGAAGGAAATACTCGAGTCCGCACTTGAGACGATTATCAGAGGTTTGTGCACAACAACTATTTCTTTTGAATTATTTTCAATTGAAATAAATATTGACTAGTTGTATATTATTGTTTTAAATTGTGGAAATGTATTTGAATGAATATTTATTGCTTGAAAAGTATTGTAAATGATTTGAAACTGTGAGAAATTGTTTGAATGACATTGATGGATACTTATTGATTTAAAAGCATTGGAAATGGTTTGAAACCACAGCTATCATGTATATTGATTGTATTCCTCATTAGCTTGTCTAGTGGGACGAATTGAATTCCCTCTCTGGATGAAGTGTTGAGGTGTGTGCCTGTTGAGGACGAATTGGATGAGTACTCATATTTTTGCTAGCTAGCTATGTTATTCCTCATTAGTCATCGACTTTTGGGACGAATTGAACTATGGATCATGATTAAGCTGTGTGTGATTTATTGATATGTATTGTGAGATTGTGAAATGGATTTAAACTCTCATTGACATATACTGTCTTTTGAATTCAAACATGATCTAACTTATGAAAATTATTGTGATATTGACAAATGGAGTTTAAATTCTTGTTGACAATTATTGTCTTGAATTTAACTATGATTTTAAGTATCCACTATTTGCATGACTTATGAATTGTGATTTAAATTGTATTTGGTTAATGCTGTGCACCACTGAGACATTGTCTCAGCGATAGCTTTTTATTGCTGTCACAGGTAGACAGACAGACAGGGCAGCAGACTAGGCTGCTAGTACCGCCAGCGAGAGATTTTTGGGTATAGTGAGTATACCACATTTGGCATTTTGTACTGTAATGTATATTCACTGTATGTATATTTTATTTTTGGTTTTGAGCAGTTGTAAATTCAAATTGTACCTTGAAGTTGTAAATTAATTATAAGTTATTTGACCTGTAAAAATTTTATTATATTTCCTTATCTCAGACTTTGAAAAATTTCTATGGAATTGAGTTGATAAATTGTTGTGTTGAGAAAAATGTTGAAGTTGAGATTTGGAAATTTATTGAAGTGCTTTTTACAGGTTTTCTGAAGAACTGTTTTATCCAAAATATAGATGACACTCTGCCAAAATTTTTACAGAAATTCCAAATACTCCAAAGGAGTTAGCTGGTTTACTTCAGTTCACAAAAGTTTTTAATACCTGTAAATAGTGCTCACCACTGTAAAATAAGTAAGAAAATTTTTTTAAAATCCCTTGTAGTGTATTTAATGGGTTATCAGTAGACGGAGTTGGTAATTCATTAGGTATACTACGGGATCATGTTATGCCTTACAGAGGGGTAGGGTGTGACAATATCTCTGATAATGTGGTAGTGCCTTTCTATGTGTTTGGATTTTGGGTGAGACCTTAGTTCCTTAGCTCAGATGATCGCTCCATTGTTGTCACAAAGTAGTGGAACCGCCGACTCAATGGAAGGAACTACTGTAAGTTCACTACGAACTTCTTTATCCAAACAGACTTCCTTTGCGAGATTCGATGCAAGAATATACTCAGCCTCTGTAGTGGAATCTGCAGTCGTGCTCTATTTGGAACTCTTCCAATTGACTGCACCTCCATTACAAACGAACACATATCCAGAGGTAGACTTTCTATCATCGATATCTGATTGGAAGTCAGAATCAGTATAACCATCTAATTGCAAGTCTGCACCTCCATAAATCAAGAATAAATCCTTAGTTCTTCTCAAGTACTTAAGGATATTCTTGACAGCTATCCAGTGTTCCAAACCTGGATTGGATTGATACCTGCTAGTCAAACTAACAGCATATGCGATATCCGACCTAGTACACAACATTGCATACATTAAACTTCCAATAGCTGAAGCATATGGAATCCTGGGCATCTCATCTCTTTCTTCAGGTGTCTATGGAGACATCTCTTTAGAAAGATGGATAACATGTCTCACTGGTAACAATCCTTTCTTGGAATCAAACATGTTAAACCTCTTTAACACCTTTTCCAAGTATAGACTTTGGGATAAACCAATTATTCTTTTCGCTCTATCTCTATATATGCGAATCCCAAGAATATAGGTTGCCTCCCCTAAGTCTTTCATGGAGAATGTATTTGATAACCATACCTTTATAGTTGTCAACATACCTATATCATTACCCATCAACAGTATGTCATCCACATATAAGACAAGGAAAGTGATAGCACTGTCACTAACCTTTCTTATATACACATGGCTCATCCTCATTTTTGATAAAACCAAAGGATTTAATGGCTTCATCAAAACGGATGTTCCAACTCCTCGAAGCTTGTTTCAACCCATAAATGGATCGCTTTAGCTTGCATACCTTGGAACCATCTTGGGATTCAAAACCCCTAGGTTGTTCCATGAAAATGTTTTCTTCAATGTATCCATTGAGAAAAGTTGTTTTGACATCCATCTGCCAAATCTCATAATCATAGTATGCAGCTATTGCTAATAAAATCCTAATTGATTTAAGCATGGCAACATACGAGAAAGTCTCCTCATAGTCGACTCCTTGCCTTTGGCGAAACCCTTTCGCTACTAGCCTTGCTTTATAGGTCTCTACCTTTCGATCAGAACCAATTTTCTTCTTGAAAACCCATTTGTTCCCTATAGGTACAATACCTTCAGGTGGGTCAACAAGATCCCAAACTTGATTCTTATACATGGAATCAATCTCGGATTTCATAGCATCAATCCATTTTGAAGAGTCTATATCTGATATAGCTTCTTTATAAGTAAGTGAATCATCCCCATGATCTACTTCTTCATGAGTAGACAACTCTTGTTCTTCTTTATGAAGAAAACCATATCTCACTGGTGGGTGAGATACCCTGGTTGTTCTACGAGGAACAGCTATAGATGTTTCATCAACGGGTATAAGTTGACTAGATGGATTTATATCCATCTGATCTATTGGTTGGTCAGAATTCTCCAATTCTAACTCTATTTGCCTTCCTTTGCCTCCTTCTTGAACAAACTGTTGTTCAAAAAATGTGGCATCTCTACTTATCACAACCTTTTGTGAAGTAGGCAAATAAAAATAATATCCAAAACTATCTTTTGGATATCCAACAAATCGACCTTTTTCTGATCTGGTCTCCAATTTATCAGTGTTCAGCCTTTTGATATAAGCTGGACAACCCCAAATCTTAACATACTTAAGACTTGGTTTTCTTCCATGCCATATCTCATGAGGTGTGGAAGAAACTAATTTTGATGGAATCCTATTCAGAATATACAAAGCTGATTCTAATGCAAATCCCCAAAAGAAGATTGGCATATCAGTATAGCTCATCATACTACGTACCATATCCAATAGGGTACGATTTCTCCTTTCAGATACACCATTCAGCTGTGGGGTTCCTGGAGGAGTCAGCTGAGAAACAATGCCATGCTCTCTCAAGTATTCATCAAATTCAGTACTCAAATATTTACCTCCACGATCTGATCGAAGAGCTTTAATACTCTTTCCTGTTTGATTTTCTACTTCAGATTTAAATTCTTTGAACTTTTCAAAAGATTCATATTTGTATTTCATCAAATACAAATACCCAAACCTTGATTTATCATCAGTAAAGGTAATAAAATAATGAAAACCCCCTCTAGCCATTTCTTTAAATGGACCACATACATCACTATATATTAGCTCCAAAATATTTTCAGCTCTTAGCCCTTGTCCAACAAAGGGTGATTTAGTCATTTTGCCCTGAAGGCAAGATTCACAAGTTGGAGTAGGCTCAGAGCCCAATGAGGATAGAATCCCCATTTTCTCCAGTTTTGCAATCCTATCTTCTGCAACATGACATAACCTTAAGTGCCAAATATATTTTGAACTTGAGTTGGTTTTCACCATGGCATTGCATTCTTTTAGATCACTTGCATTCAATTTGTGTTTGTCATTATTATCCAAATAATAAAAACCATCATTCATATAACCTGAACCAACATATTTATTTCTAAAATAATATTGCAAACATCATCTGTGAACTGAAATTCATAGCCATTTCTACTCAAACTAGATATAGAAATGATGTTTTTAAAAGCATCAGGTACATATAAAATATTATCCAAACACAAAACATGTCCAAACATGTAAAAAGATTTAGATCCCATGGCTAAAGCTTCAACAGTTGAGCCATTGCCAATCCGGACTCTAATATCTTGAGAACGCAAACTGCTACTGTTTGCTAGTTCCTGCATATCATTAGAAATGTCAGAACTGGCACCAGTATCTAAAACCCAAGCTGTAGATGAATTATGAGTATCATCAGAATCTAAATAACAAGATATGAAAATACCTTCCGAAGGTGTATCCTTCTTGTCCTTCAGAGAAGCAAGATACTCTAGGCAGTTCCTTTTCCAGTGCCCATCCTTTTGGCAGTGGAAACACTTTCCTTTGCCTCCATCAGCTTTAGTCTTCCTTTTCTGTTTAGCTATTTTCTTGGAAGGACCAGGAATCTGAAGTTTCTTTTTCTTATTGCCCTTCTTCTTGTTGGACTTTCCAGCAGAAGAAGATGCAACCAAAGCTACTTCTTTTCTTTTATTGCCTGGCATATTCTTTTGGGCAATAACCAGTATGTTAAGTAAACCAGCTAAGGTGCATTCCTGTTTAGTCATATGGAAATTTGTCACAAATTCCCAAAAGACTCAGGAAGGGACTGAAGGATCAAATCCATTTGTAGTTGGAAATCCATGTTGAAGTCAAGATGTTCCAACTGCTCAATCAGCCGAATCATCTTGTGGACATGATCCCCAATATTCTGTCCCTCAGACATCCTCATACGGAATAGCTGTCTAGATATCTCATACCTAGCATTCTTGCTGTGCTCACCATACAACTCTTGTAGGTGAAGGAGGATCTCACTCACACTCTGCATGTTCTCATGTTGCTTCTGTAACTCATTACTCATGGAAGCAAGCATATAATACTTAGCTCTCATATCATGCTCCTTCCACTTGTCCAAAGTTTCATGTTCCTCTTGTGTGGCCTCTGGAGGTAAGGGACCAGGAACATTTGAATCTAGAACATATCCTATATGTTCAAGGTTTAGGACAAGTTTCAAATTTCTTAGCCAATCGGACAGATTAGGTCCTGTCAACCTATTGTGATCAAGTATGCTTGCAAGGATATTGGATGGTGGTGGTTGTTTTGTGCTCATTTTTATCAGAAAATTAACTGCAGAAAATAACCAGATTAATTAGTAAATGTATCATGTAATTAACCAAAATGATTATGGCCTTTTAATCAAATTGGTCCTCCCACTAGCTTAGCGAATCCAACACTTCCAAAGTAGAAAACGGAAATCCTAGTTGGATGGATTTCTAGTGGGTGATTGAATTCTTATAATTCTATTGATCATCCTCAGGTACATCCATTATTGGAATTACAATAAACTATAAGTGAACAACTCCTTACCCATCACATCTCATGTGAGGTTCAATCCTTTACCTAGCCCTTAATGCTCAAAATTTCAGGTACATCCATTATTGACTTATCTTGCATTACTTAAGTTGATCCCATTGAGCTAGTAATTATGCAAATAATTTTAATGTCCTCAGGTACATCCAATATTGGCCACTAAACCATTTACATATTTACAACATCTCATGCATAACAATTATTCTTAAGAAAATCTCTTAAATTAATTGCATCTTATGCAACTATTTATAATTGCCTTAATGGAGGGCCTATGTTATAATTACTTTAATTATAGCATTTACAACTTAATCATTTGTTTGGAAGATTTTATGGTCATTCTAATTACTATTAAGGTCTCACTTTGCACATTATCCAATTAACATGCATATGTCATATAATAGCATACATTCCCATACATCTCATGCATTCATGGATAAGCAATAAATATGGTATGATCATGGACTTTCTAAGGGATTCAATTCTGAGCCACCAAGAATTGAATCAGGGCATTCCTAGGTGCATTTCATTCATTCATTCATTTTACAAGAGTTGCTGAAGGAGCACATAATTAGCACTTGATCTTGAATTCCTCCCACTGGTCCCACCAATGCTATTGACCTCCTTGAACTTCTTGCAATCCAATATTACATGGTAATCCTTGGCATACCAAGGCGAATTTACAAGAACTTAAATAAATGAAATTAAAACCCAAAAATTATTACAAACTTAATAATACATGCCCAAAATAAATTAAAATAAATTAATTAATTTACAATCCCAAAGAAACATAAAAGAAATAAATCCAATCACATTGGTCTTTTATAGTCCATGATCATCCATCATGCATATCACTATTTAACAATTAAATAAAATATACATACTTAAATTAAATTGAATATCTCATATTCAACTTAAAAATCCAGATTTGAATATGATTCAAATAAATTTAAAAATTCATATTTGAATCTCATTCAAACAAATTTAAAAATTCATATTTGAATCACATCCAAACAATTTTCAAAAAAATCATATTTGAATCACATTCAAACATTTTTTAAAAAATCAGATCTGAATTTTATTCAATCAATTTTAAAAAATCAGATTTAAATATGATTCAAACAACTTTAAAAATTCAGATTTCAATCACATTCAAACAACTTTTAAAATTCAAATTTGAATCACATTCAAACAATTTTTAAAATTCTGATTTGAATAATAATTTAATTGTGTGACTAAAATTGTAATTAAACAATTTAATTAGACATAGGATGAGCTTTTAGATCATACAACAATTGTAAATTAAAAAGCAAACCTTGCACCACCTTGAAGAACCTTTGTTGCCGCCACCAATGGTGGCTTCACCATGTGTACCGCCACACATCCATTGCAACCAGCAATGGATCAATCATCTCATGATCAAATCACACAATTAAATCATATAATCAACAATCTAAATGGCAAATATAGTGGCTCTAATACCAATTGAAGGAACGGAAGCGTGAAAAACACAAGTTTATACCATTGAATTCAAAAATTTTTACCTAGGGTCACATGCATCATGCAAGATTTATTTTTATCTATTTGATTTCAATGATAAACAACATATTAAAACTCTTTTAATATGTTTTTGGATCTGTATTTGCCATTTAAGATTTTAAAATTAATCAGATTAATTTTAGAACCCTAGATTAAATCAAGAACGATTACATTAACCTCTTGATGCACTGCAGCGTGTCTGCGCCTTTGAGATTCGTCTTCAGGACACCAGATGTTGTCCCTCTAGCTTGTCCACACCAAGAACACCTATGGCAGCCCTTGAACAGCTTCTAAAGCTTTTTCTATTAATTAGAAATTCAAGTTCTGCCTTTTAAGAGATTAGAGATGTAAACAAGACATTAAAAATAATTTCTAGTGTTCTTAATTCAAGAGATTGATGGCTAATCTTTTTGAATTGATGAGAGATGAAGAAGAATAGATGAAAAGCCTCAAAGTGGCGTGACAAAGGAGAGGAGTGGCTGCTGGTTATTTTTTCTTTTCATAACCACACTTAAATAGCTAGGTTAACACATTAAACCCTTGCCACATGTCACCCTTTGATTAGCTCTAGGTTTAAGTGACCCAATCACATTGTGCCAAGTGTCAAACCTATATTTAATCTTGATTTTAATCATCTTACATGATTAAAAAACATTTGGCAAGCTTATGTGTAATCTCATGTGTCACCATCTCATAGTGCCATGTGTCACACTGTGAAATGACCAAAATGCCCCCGTGTCTTAATTTTGAGTTCTTAACCCAAAATAATTATTTTTCTTCTTCTAATTAATTTATATCAAATATAAATTAATTAATTAATCTCTATTAATTAATTTCTCATTAATTAAATTCATATTTAAACACTTTAAAAATAAATTTAATTTATACTACACATCCAATAATCTAGATTTGGTTTCAAGTCATGCTAGGGACTTAGCAATTTAATTGCAAACCAAACCTATTTAATTAATCAATTAAACTCTTTAATTAATTAATTAAATCATATCTAAATAGGTGATAACTTGTGTATGTGTGTGACTTACTAGGCTCATCACTAATTGGCAATGAGACATGATAACTCTTAATATCATCAGAACTCTTTCTTACCATAAATGATTTCTCTAAATCATTTTATGCACCTCATAGACCATGGTTAACACCTAGCATAGCATGCCATGGCCACCCAATTAGTAATAAGGTTTACCTTAAATGAACCTATAATCATATGTTACCATGCACTAGAATCTCTCTGTTACAAAATCCCAACTCAAGCTGGAGTCATGGTTTATGTCAAACTCCATTTGCTATGAATATTATGTTCCCCTTTAATTCCAGTTCTTGATTAAAAAGATTTTCTCATCAGAAACTCTTTTCTGAATAAATCTATCTGTCCTGGCCAGGAACTTGAAACATCAAGAACAATTAAATGAACATAGGATTTTAACTCTATTTACTTAGAGGAACAGATTCCATCTTGATCAACACCTACCTCCATATATAACTAGTAGGAGCCAACACATACCCATATACCCATACATAGTACAAGTATGAAAGCAGTATCAAACTCAAACTACCTATATACATGATAACTGTGCTATCTCAAGTCTAAAGATTATATGCACTGATATGATTTATGACAAAACATTGACAAGAGTAAACTCCATGTGCTTGTCATAAGCATCACTGGTTCGGCCTACTTATCATTTATAAGTACCTATCATGTTTGTCATATGGCATGAGACTCACCATTCCATCTTATTTATATCTCATATAAATAACTTGGTAACAAACATGAATACAATCTTTCTAGATAAGTCATGTCCTTATTATGAAGTATCCTCGATTGTGAACCTATTTATGATACTTTGTGCTAGAAATATTGTCACTCATATTCTTAACAACTTAAGAATAATATTTCTAACAAAATATCAATGGACCTTTTCTATTACACATAAATATATTATGTAAACGAAAAAGTGGAAATGCCTTTTATTAATAAAAATATGTACAAGATACATACTAAATGATATGCTCTAGGGCATACTACTAACATAAACTTCTTACTATTAGTCAATGTACTTGACTGCCCTGGTCCAAATTCCCTCTTACACTGCTTGTCTTTCCCATTTTGTTCACTTACTCTGACCTTTTCCACTTTTAATGCAGCTTCAACTAATTTCGTGAAGTTTGTAATTCCCAAGGCAGTGATAATTATTTTAATGTTGTCATTTAACTTCTCTTCAAATATTTTACTCCTCTCGGCCTCATTAGGGACTATCTCCCTTCCATAACGGCTCAATCTGACAAATTCTTTTTCATACTCTGCCACTGTCAGCTGTCTCTGCCTCAGGTTAATAAATTTTCTTCTTCTCTCTTCCAGGTATACACTACCCACATACTTCTTCTTAAATTCAGCAAGGAAGAAATCCCAAGTTACCAGTCCTGGCCGGACTTCACTAGATATAGTGTCCCACCACTGATAAGCATCATCTTAAAGTAGGGACACAGCACCCTCCAAGTTCTGCTCTGGGGTGCAATTCAGTTGCTTCAATACCTTATGGTACGATATAGCCAATTCTCAACCGCTACTGAGTCATCTTCTTTCTTACCAATGAAGTCCACAGCCCCAAATTTTCTCAATTTTTTCAGATGGGATTTCTGCTGTGGA
This sequence comes from Hevea brasiliensis, assembly GCF_030052815.1. Lineage (NCBI taxonomy): Eukaryota > Viridiplantae > Streptophyta > Magnoliopsida > Malpighiales > Euphorbiaceae > Hevea > Hevea brasiliensis. The sequence continues at coordinate 50,961,322 of NC_079494.1, forward strand.
TGTGGTGGTGGTGGCATAACCCCAGCTATCTGTCTGAACAATTTAGCCATTTGCTGAAACATAGCCGGCGGAGGCTATGCAGGTACTGCTGGTGCTGGTGGAGCAGGTTCTTCCTGGCCCCCAGTCTTAGCTGCAGGTGGAGCATGGATCTCCACTTCCTCATCTAGTGCTCTCTGTAACGTGGGGTCCATATCCTAATCAAAATAAGAAAGACAAACAGATCTGCATTAGTGTCACCTCGACTCTTACAAATGCAATGCATGGTATGGACTCTATTTAGACCCAGAAACACCTAAACCGTGCTCTGATACCACTAAATGTGATACCCCTTACCCATTTACAGTGTAGCCGAGCAAGATATGCCACACAGTGTGCTGGAGCACCATATCTTATTTCATTACAATTTACTCTCTCTTAATTAATTTATTTATTCATTTATTAGTCACAAAGTGAAATTATGCCATTTAATTTATTTATTAAAATTATGAATTAATTTAAGGTTCTAAAAATTTTTCAGAAAATTTTTCAGAAAATCTGGCAGAGTGCTGGCTAAAAATGGAGAAAACAGTTCTTCGGAATCTGTGAAAAACACTTCTAATAATTTCCAATCATTCTCAAACTCCATTTGTATCACATCAATTTACAACAATTTCTTAACAATTCCACCATTTGTCATTCATTCATTTCACATCATCATCAGGCTTAAATCATAAATAAATTCTCATATGTTATTTATAAACACAAAGTTACAAATACTTACATTAATATAAAATTATATTACATAGGTTTCAAATATACATGATAAAATAAGAGTTTAATTACAAAACTTACAAAAATCAAAAAATACAAAATGGGACCTAGTGTCCTACCAATGCACTGTAGCCTGTGAGGTGACACGGACACTAAGCAGAACTGTGAACGGCCTTACCCAGTCTGTGGTCTACTGGGCTCTCTGTCCAAATCTTTAGTACCTACGCATTGCAAAAGCGACGCGCTAAGCATAAAGCTTGGTGGTGCCAATAATACAAGAAAATATAATATGCAAATAAAAGTAAAAATTTCCTAGTTATTGTGTTCATAAGAAATGAACATTTACTAACTTATTGTTTAGTCGAAGGCTAATTACATTTTATGATATTAACTTCTTCATGCATTTTGTTAATTGTTTTCTTGATGATTTTGAGCTTCTTTATATTTTATTGTAATCACTCTTGATCTTTATCTTGATATTTCATTTCCTTATTTTCTTTAATAATCTGTTCAATTACAGTTATACTTTTTCATACCCAAGTAACCTATACAAATTGACTGGACTAGATAAATGGGTAAACTAGCACTGGGTACTAGGCACCTCGGGCCATCACACCATCGGTCACAATGCGTCTCCCGGTGTGCAAACAGAATGGCTAAGAAGCCATAAAAGCAATAAGGCATAAAGCTAAGTATAACATCATAATCAGTATAGCCATAGGCTATCATCACAGAATGGCATGGAGCCATACATCATATGTCACACCCTGCTCCCCTGTAGGATGTAACATGGTCCTGTAGTACATCTAATGAATTACCGTACTTTGCCTACCGATAACCCATTAGATATACTACAAGGGATTTTAAAACAATTTCTATGAAATTTAAATCATCGATTACAATCTGGTGTTATAAATTCTTCTTTTTTTTTTAATTTCGGTAAAGTGCCGGTTGTAATTTGAGAAAACAGTTCTTCAATCCTGCAAAAGAAAATGCTCCCAATATGTTTTCTCAAATACAACTCCAATAACTTCATTTCAATTCACAATTCAATTCTCAGTAACAATCAATTCATTTTTAAACTAATCTCATCATAAAGAAATATTTCATTGATTACAAGACTCAAAATTTATATTACAAAACTATTAAAGTAAATGAAATCTCAAATTTACATTTACAATAATTTACATTTAATTACATACCAAAATGTTTTACAAGAGTTTTTATACAACTGCTCAAATAATTTACATACATATTATTATATGCATACATCAAAACCTGTGTACATGGTTATACCTGGAGCTGATCTGAATGTCTCTTCAAAGAAGTTTACTCAATTGCTCTATGCTCTTTTCACCTGCGATAGCATACAAAGCTATCGCTGAGTAGTGAACTCAGTGATGCACAACTATAATTTAAAACATAGTACAATATACATTGACAAAATTCACAGCAAATAATTTGGAAATCTGAATACTCATCAAATTCCAAAACTCAAAATATTCATTGCCAATAATGTAAATCATTTGTATAAAATGACTTTGATCACGAAATTCAATTTATCAAATCATAACTAACCATTTAAGGTAATTCCAACAAAATCAATTATACATAAATCATAATTGCAATCACAATTCTTTACTATACAAAATCCATTCTATATCTCAAAAACCATTATGTATCTAAAAACCCATTCTGTATCTCAAAAACCCATTCTGTATGTCAAAAACCATTATGTCTCTCACTAACTATGCAAGACTAATCCGAAAGGGCCATCTTCGGGGTGATTCTAACTCCCTATGGTCAAGGAGGTCGAATCAGATTCTAACTCCCTATGGTCGGGGAGGTCGAATCATCGTGCACAATACACACCACAATAATGAATCTTTCATAAGGGCCATAACAAATAAGAACTTAGATCTAACCTCTAATAAGAGGAGAATCTAAGCCTGTGCACGTACCATGGTAATCAAAACACAACTAACTCCATTGTCTTCTCAACAAATGAGAAAGATGGGTAATAACCTAGTCAAGCATCTATAGTGAGATATAAAACAATATCACAATCCTTTAGTGAGCATAAATCACAATGCAATTCGATTCAAAGTCAATTCCAATATCCAATAATTTTTATACTCATCACAATTCAAATCATAAATTTGCATTTTTCTATGCAAATTGCCCATCACAATTCAAAACATGTTCTTTCACAATTTTCCAAAACATAATTTATTCAATTCACAACAATGCTTAATACTTGTGGAAATACCATTTCACAAAGCTAAATTCATACATACTATAACAATTTCAATAATCATTGAATTAAATCCAATGCTTGTTAAACATAATACATAAGAAAAATATGTCATTTAATCATATGAAATATTCAGAATAAAATCAGTTAAAAACTAGTTGTGTACAAACCTCTGATAACTGTCTCTTGGCTCTGACTTAGTGTTTCCTTCCCCTTCCCTGAGTCTTTGCTAACTGAAACACACAATTTGAAGTGTTTCAGTACTCATTTAAATTGTCTCTAACAATAATGCTTAATAATTAACTTATTGAATTTTATTATTTCCTTAGTCAACCTAAGATGTTGACCCTCGATGCATTCTAGGTGAATTAGGTTTTAATGTTACCAATATGTCACATTTGTAGCCTTTTAGTATTGGTACATGTTACCAAATTTATTTCCATGTATATTGCATTTTATCGCAATTTGTCGGATTCCGGTATACTAATTTGACCTAGTTGGATGACCTAGTTCCCTCGGTTTTCGGGTTTTTTTCAAAACTACAAACTTATAGATCTATATCTTATTGCATGCGGGGAAAAATTTCAGGTCATTTTGAGTTATGTAGACCAAGTTATGGTCATTTTACTATTGCTAGTCAGAATGTACCAAAATTGGTCACTTTAGGTCATTTTAGGTCATTTTAGGTTCGGCCAGTTTTTGGACCCGAACTTGTGCAAGCTATTTGACTTAATTATGATCATTTCTGGGCTTTAGTGTCTTCATAAGACTTGTAGATATATGTCTAAACTGTTCATGGTAAAAAGTTTAGGTCAATTGGACCTGTTTTGAGTGAGTTATGGCCAAAACACTAACTGCTGCCCAATTGGTCAATTTTCAGGCCTTAAATGCACTAATCTAGATTTGGTCATTTTTCAAGTTACCTTCCAAGCAGAATTTTGGTAAGCTTCCTCCATGAAAGTTGGCACTTTTTGTACCTAGTTTCACCTCCAATTGGTCTCATACCAATTGAAGCCACACACTTAAGGTTCTAAGCCAAAATACATACTGCCCTATTATACATTGTTCATCACTCATCAAATACACATCCTATGCCTACCAAGTTACACATTCATGCCATTTCTGTTTTGTACCATAACCTAAACACATTTTATTTCACATTATTGGTCATTTTGGCAGCTTATAATCACACTCAATATGTACCTCATAGTACAGAATTTATCAAGTCCAAATTACACACAATTTAACTACATAACCTAGCTCATTTACATGTCCACACTCACACCTTTATACACATGTACAAGCTGCCATAACAAGCACCATAATTCAACAATAAAATGCCATAAACCAAACCATGAACAACATTTTTTTGGTCCATACTTTAAGCTACCGATTCATACATCTCTCTCAATTAATTTCCAAGCTTCCAAAATCAAGTATACATTCACAATATACTTAATATACATTACCTAATTTATTCCTACACATATAAACACTTCATCAACACTTTAATCTACCATTTACATACAAGGGTAAACTGCCCTTAAGGAGTTTCCATGGCTGCCAAAAATATACATCTCCCTTTAAACATCAAACTCCAAAAATCTTCTCACAATTCAAGTACCCATAATATCCACACAAACTTTAATGAAGCAAGCATCAAAAATACCTACTTACCACTTTGGAAACTCTTCAAAACTTCACCAAAACTTGATCTTCTTGCTGCCTATCTACTGCCCAAGGTGTATGGACAACGTTTAGTGAAGGGAGCTGGAGGTTTCCATGGTTGGATCAAGCTTGCATAGAGCTCCAAGGTGGGCGGCAATGGAGTTCTTCATTCTTCCATTTTCGGCTGAATTTTGAAAGCTTGAAGAAAGTGTGTTTTTGCTGTCCAAGATGAAGATTAGTAGTCCACTTTAGGTGTTAGTGGACCACTAAGTTAGAATTTAATCTTTGTTTATTCTTAAGGTTTCATATTCCCACATTTAACTTCCAATTTTTGCTATTTAAAATATGTACCACCCATTTAATTTTTTATGACATTTTCCAAGTGTAATATCATTTATTTTTAATGTACATTTAAGTCAAAAGAAAACTCAGAGTGTCAAATGACCACAATGCCCCTGTTCGGGTTGCATTCCCGATTTTTCAACAACACCGAGTTTTATTGTTTTCTCGATTTCTCACTTTTCTTTGTACTAATTAATTAATTTTTCTTTGATATTTGTAATAGTATTTATACTTTAACAGACATTTATTTAAGTCCTAAAAATATTTTTCAGGGTTCCCCGCGGTCCAGGGCTAGTCAACGGTCCATGCCGCGACTTCCCAGTGCGGTTACCCATCACTAGGGTTCTCAGCTCGTTTAACTTGGTTACATTTCATTGCTATTATTTTTTATTTTTTTTTCTTGTATTTTCTTTTCTTGTATTTCATTATTTTATGTCTCCTCATTCATATCTAAGTGTAGTTCTAAGCATCCTAGCTGTCCGGACAACACCGGTTACCGGAACAGTAGAATGACTACCGAACATAGGGGTGTTACATCATATGCAGTACTGCTATCAGAACTTTATTGGCATGCTAACCCATCCAAACCAATCACATTAGGCCTACTAGGGCATATTATAAAGTCATTTCTTGAATATTTGTACTTTATATGTAAGGTTACTATTCATTTCATTAGTCAACTAAAATGTTCACTTTTTCATAGATAGTAGGTATATTGGTTCAAATATCACCAACATACCACATTTTGCATCCAAAGTTGTTTTGGTATTGGTTGTCAATTCCATTTCAAAGCTTAGTGTTAGTTATTCACAATTTTTAGATTTCAAGCACAAAGTTTACTGTTCCATTGGTTATTTGTACAGTAGGAATTTGGCAAAATTGTCTTCATGGAAGTTGTTCCTTATTGTGTCTAGTTACATTTCTTTTTTTGAATCACTCCATTTGGAGTTTTGTTGCTCAAGTTATGGCCTAAACACCAGAACCAATTCTGCAGGTTTTGTACATTGAATGTAGTTCAACTTTTAAACATGTTATGATCAAAATTTGAGTTTGATTTCTCCATCAAAGTTGTAGGTCTATGTCTCAGCTATCTACTGGTAAAATTTCAGGTCAATTGGACCTTTCTAGACTGAGTTATGACCAAATGAATAAATACTATTCATTTGGTCATTTTGCCTAGGCAGAATGCAAGTCACCCGGATTAGGGCAATTTTTAGGTCAACATGGTTTGGTTTTCTGGGCAGAGTTTCTTCACCAAAGTTGTGCCATTATGTGTCTAGTTTCATGTACAATTGGCTTTGCACCAATTGAACCTATACAACTCCATTTATAGCTGCCCAAACTTGCTGGACTCACAACCAGTCCTGCAAGTCACCAAGGGCAGCATGCCTAAGTTCAACTCCAACATCCTTACTCACTTCAATTCCTCCTCACACACATTCAAATGGTCACTGATTGGCCATTACAATGTTAACATACCATTACATGGGCAAACCCTAATGTTGTTCAAGTGTCCACATTTTCAAGGTTCATTCATGCATCACACTTGCATTTCACTTACTCTTACATATTCAAGCACTCATCTCATGCTATGGGCAGCTCATAAACACTTTACTTCAAGTAAATTCATCAAACCCTAACCACCCCTAAGCTGCCAAAATTGTAGGAGTGAATATACATAAGTTTTATTTTGTTTTTCTTACAATTTCCATTTATCTCATGTTAATAAACATGAATTAAACAAGAATGGAAGGAGATTGGTCACTAACCTTATTGGAGCTACTCCCAAGCTTGCCAAAACCTTTCTTTTTCCTCTTAAAATTGCTGTCCAAGGCTTGCTCTAGTGGTAGGGACAATTTTTCATGAAGAGAAGTTAGGGTTTAGAGGTGATTTGATGGGTTGTCTCAAGCTTGCCTTAAGCTTTCATGGAGGAATGGGTTAGGGAGAGGGAAGATGAGAGTCACGGCTGGAAATGGGAAAGGGAAGAAACATATTGGTTTCTTCAACTTTTCAGCCCATTTTATGCTTTTTAAGTAGTTTATGGGCATGTGTCACAATGTGATTGGGTGGGAGTGCTTTAGTGACATCATGTGATGTCATAATTGACATTTTCTTTTATTTTCTTTTCTTTTTTTCTCTACTCATTTTCAATTTAATTTTTAGCAATATTTATTCACCTTTTATATCATAATAATTATTTACTTAACTGAACAAGTCAGCCAAAAATCACCTCTCAAGGCGAAACGACCAAAATGCCTTCCATTTGGCTTAACAGACTAAAATTGTCTGTCTCAATTGAAAAAAATTTTTAAGCATTTTCTTGGTATTTTAATGCCATAGAATCCTCAATGACTCTTCTCTGGAGTCCCAAAAATTATTTTATGAATTTTCTCTCGGGTCTAGGGCTCCTAGTTGTAAGAACCGCAACTTCCCACTGGGTTACCCATCGCTAGGGCACCACCTCATTTAACTTGATTGTATTTTATTTCTAAAATTTCTTCTAAATTTTTCTTATTAATATTTAAGTTAATTATGGCTCCTCACTTTAGTTTAAATATTTTTCCAGATGTTCTAGCTGTCCGGACCAACACCATTCATCGGAACAGTAGAATGTACGGAATAGATACAGTGAGGGTGTTACAAGCACATAGCTTGCTTTAAGATGACAAGAAATTAAATCAAGAAATGAATCTCAAATCTAATAAATAAAACTTAGTGTTCATCCATAATGATAATTACAAGAGCTACTCTCCCAAATCCATAATAGGAAAACTACTTACTCATGGTGAGTTCAGCAAACATCATGATAAAAGGTAAAAACAGTAAATAAAAAATTATGCAGAAGAAAGAAAATAATGAAAATCTATCTAGGGAGATAGAACGAAGGAACCAAAGAGAGTTTGCAGCTTTGATCTTGTAGAGCTTCAGCTAGAAAACTTCTTTTGGTACTGATGTAGAGCTCGATAGCATCAGTTCCCCACGACAGATGACGACGATGGCAGTCTCCTTTTCCTGATGTTTTCTTTTCTATTTATATTGGTTGCCCTCGGGTTAGGTCATTTTGGGTCCAAAAGGCTTCAGGAGTCTCGTTTGGGTTAGAAAACAGGAGGGGAATTCGAGTTATAAAACTGGTTGTAGCATAGTGCGCGGCCCATGTATCACTACACGGGTCTCGTAATGTAGGGCCGTGTAACTTGCTGGAGGAGAATTGTGAGATCTTGCATTGGCACAGAAAGTTACACGGGTCTGCGCCAACTACACGGGCCTGGTTAGACGGGCCGTGTGATATTTTGCAGGCAATTTTATAACTCGAATTCCCCTCCTGTTTTCTGACCCAAACGAGACTCCTAAAGCCTTTTGGACTCAAAATGACCTAACCCGAGGGCAACCAATATAAATAGAAAAGAAAACATCAGGAAAAAGGGACTGCCGTCATCATCATTTGTTGTGGGAACTGCTGTTGTCGAGCTCTACATCAATACCAAAAGAAGTTTTTCAACTGAAGCTCCATAAGATCAAAGCTGCAAACTCTCTTTGGTTCCTTCTTTTCATCTCCCTAGACAGATTTTCAATATTTTATTTCTTCTGCATAATTTTCTATTTATTATTTTTACCTTTTATCATGATGTTTGCTGAACTCACCATGAGTGAGTAGTTTTCTTATTCTGGATTTGGGAGAGTAGCTCTTATAATTATTATTATGGATGAACACTAAGTTTTATTTATTGGATTTGAGATTCGTTTCGTGATTTAATTTCTTGTGATCTTAAAGTATGATATGTGCTGGTACCCACTTAGCCATTATTGTAGATGTTAATTGAAGGATTGAAAGGTGAAGATTAATATTAGAAAATCAAGATCTTGAACCTAGGAATTCTGACATAGACATAGGCTGATACCTTTATGGTACTTCAAAATTGGTAAAAAATCTTAAAGGATTTTAGTTAATTTAATCACCATGAAAGTAGAGTTTGAGTTAATTAGAATACACCCTAGATACCTTAAGAGAGGATTTAGGATAGCTTAGGATTGATTTCCATCAAGGAAAATGACCCTCAATCTAGTAAATAAATTAGATAACATCCCTAGTAAGATTCAAGTGTGAAATCTTAATTCCAGAATTGTGTAACACCCCTAAGTTCGGTAGTGCGTTCTGCTGTACCGGTGACCAGTGTTGTCCGGACAGCTAGGATGCTTAGAACTACACTTCAATATGAGTGAGGAGACATAAAATAATGAAATACAAGAAAAGAAAGTACAAGAAAAACAAAGGAAAAATCATAGCAAAGAAATGTAACCGAGTAAGTGAGCCAGGAAACCTAGCGATGGGTGACCGCACCGGGAAGTCACGGCGTGGACCGTTGACTGGCCCTGGACTGCGGGGAACCCTGGAAAACATTTTTAGGACATAAATAGAACCTTATTGAAGAATAAATATCATTAGAAAGATCAAAGAAAAATTAAATAATTAGTACAAAGAAAAGTGAGAAATCGAAAAACAGACAAAACCCGGTAATACCGAAAAATCGGGAATGCCACTCGAACAGGGGCATTATGGTCATTTGACATCCCAAAGTGTCTTTTGACCTAAATGTCCATTAAAAATAAATAATATTACACTTAGAAAATAAAATGAAAAATTAAATTGGTGGTACCTAAAATAAATAGTGAAAATCATGGGTTAAATGTGGAATAAGTGGGAAGTTAGCTTAAAATATGATTTAATTTTTTAGTGGACCACTAAGGGGATTAATTAAATACATAGTGGGACATGTGTACACTTAAAATGCAGCTGAATAATTCATCTTCCTCATTTGCATTCAACTTGCCGAAATGAAGAACCTTGAAACCTCCATGGACGTGTTGTGTAAAGCTTGATTTCCTCCCTCCATTTCAACTCCAATCCCTTAAGTAGCTTTATGAAAAATGGTCTACACATCACAAGGAAGATATTGATACCAATTTTGAGAAGTTTGGTGAAGGTTTAGCAAGTAACAATTAAAGGTAAGTTTGCATTTTTGAGAATTTCTTTGTTAAAGTTTATGTTCATGTTATGGGTGTTGGTTTGGTGAAGGAAAATTTTGAGTTTGAAGGGTTATTGTTGTTTTCATTTTGGACAGCCATGAGTCACGTTTTTTATGAGATATTTGTGCATACAATTGATGAGAAATGGTGTTGATCATGATGAATTAGTAACCTAGTGAATTATTTCATGTTTATATGGTGATTTATGCACTTGGATGGGAATTGGTAAATTGGATGGCACTTTGATGTTGAAGAATGGTTTATGCAGCTTGGGGACACTTGAGTAATGGTATATATTGAAGGAAGTGTGGGCAGAATATTGACCTAGAAGGTTGATGAGATGTATGTAGATTGATATTGTAAAGTGTATGTAAAATTTGTAATGGTTAGGTGTATTTGTAATGGTAATTAGAAATTGTAATTGTGAATGATATTTGGTGTGTTGAGGGTAATGGTAATCTGCCCAAAATAATGTTAATGTAAAGTAGATAATGCTTTTGGTAATGTACCAAAACAGATTGGTAGGGTATGGAAGTAAACTTTGCAAGTTAAATGTGTGTTTGAAGTGGGGTGTGAAAGGCATAGTGAGGGCAGTGTACATTTTAGCCTATAACCTTAAATGTGTAACCTCAATTGGTATGAGATCAATTTGAGGTGAAACTAGGCACAAAATGTGCCAACTTTCATTGAGAAACCATACCAAAATTCTGCTTGCAAGGTGACCTAAAGAAAATGACCAATTCGGATTAGGTGCAATTAGGACCTGAAAAATGACCAATTGCGCAGCAGTGAGTGTTTAGGCCATAACTCACCCAAACCAGGTCCAATTGACCTGAAATTTTGACCAAGAATAGTTAAGACCCATACCTACAAGTCTTATGAAGACACCAAAGCCCAGAAATGACCATAAGCATGTCAAACAACTTGCACAAGTTCGGGTCCAAAAACTGGCCGAACCAGAATTGACCAATTTGACCTAAAATTGACCTAAAATGGTACCATTTGACCAGCAATAGTATAATGACCATAACTCGGTCTACTTAACTCGGATTGATCTGAAATTTTGCACCGCGGTCCATAAGACCTAGATCTACAAGTTTGTAGTTTCGACCGAGACCCGAAAACCGAGGGAACTAGGTCGTCCAGTTAGGTCAAACCAGTGTCCCGGAATCCAGCAATTTGCATTAAAATGCACTAAGCAAGGAAATGACTTTGGTAAAACATACCAAACCTAAAACCCTATCGAATGTGACATATTAACGACACTAAAACCTAATTCACCTAAAACGCAACGAGGGTCGGTATATTAGGTGAGTAAGTGAAAAATTGAGTTCAGTGCATTATTTACCAAACATTATCGTTAGAGACAATTTAATTTAGTACTGAAACACTTCAAATTGTGTTTCTCAGTTACTAAAGACTCAGGAAAAGAGAAGGAAACACTGAGTCGGATCGAGGAGACAACATCGAGGTTTGTGCACAACGAATATTTCTTTTGAATTTTTCAATTGAAATAAATATTGACTATTTATACATTATTGTTTTAAATTGTGGAAATGTCTTTGAATGGGTATTTATTGCTTGAAAAGCATTGTAAATGATTTGAAACTGTGAGAAATTGTTTGAATGATATTGATGGATACTTATTGCTTAAAAGCATTGTAAATGGTTTGAAATTGTGGGAAAATTAGTTTAGTGTGATTTGTGAAAATCGAAGTTAATTATGAATTGTGTTGCCATTTTGTGAATGAAATTATGACTTTGGAAATTTATTAGATTCTCACGAATCATTTGAATAAAATGTTTGGAATTGATTTTGTGTTCACACTTAGCATGACAGTATCGTATCATTCCTTCTCCAATTATGGGGTTGTGATCGTTTATTTCCTTCTCCATTTATGGAGTCGTGATCGTTTATTTTTCTCCCTCTCTGGTTTACCAGTTGAGGTGATCGGATGAGTACTCATTATATAGCTAGCTCCCCTTCCTCATTGATTTCGATTAGTGAGGTTGTGATTGCTTTGTCGTGGTGTACAACATGGCATTGATCGAAAATTTGTGTCATGGCTTAAGTTGTGAATGAATTGGCAACACTGTATTCTTAAATTATTCGACTAAATTGCATTATTATGTATTGTGAGATTGTGAAATTGATTTAAACTCTCATTGACATATACTGTCTTTTGAATTCAAACATGATCTGACTTATGGAAAATTATTGTGATATTGACAAATGGAGATTAAATTCTTGTTGACATTTATTGTCTTGAATTTAACTATGATTTTAAGTATCCACTATTTACATGACTTATGAATTGTGATTTAAATTGTATTTGGTTAATGTTGTGCACCACTGAGACATTGTCTCAGCGATAGCTTTTTAATTGCTGTCGCAGGTAGAGAGACAGACAGGGCAGCAGACTAGGCTGCATATACCTCCAGCGAGAGATTTTTCGGGTATAATGAGTATACCAATATTTTGCATTTTGTACTGTAATGTATGACACTGTATGTACATATTGTTTTTGGTTTTGAGCAGTTGTAAATTCAAATTGTACCTTGAAGTTGTAAAATAATTACGAGCTGTTTTGGATTGTAAAAGTTGTATTATATTTCCTTATCTCAGCTTTTGAAAAATCACTATGGAATTGAGTTGATAAATTGTTGTGTTGAGAAATGTGTTGGAATTGAGATTTGAAAATATATTGAAGTGCCTTTTTACAGGTTTTTCTGAAGAACTGTTTTATCCAAAATATAGATGGCACTCTGCCAAAATTTTTACAGAAATTCCAAATAAATCAAATGAGTTAATTGTTTCACTTCAGTTCACAAAAGTTTTTAACACCTGTAAATAGTGCTCACCACTGTAAAAGAAGTAAGAAAAGTTTTTAAAATCCCTTGTAGTGTATTTAATGGGTTATCAGTAGACGGAGTTGGTAATTCATTAGGTATACTACGGGATCATGTTACGCCTTACTGAGGGGTAGGGTGTGACAAATTGTTCCAAAATAGATTATTTCGTTTTAAGTTTACCATTCTAGTGTTTAAAATTACAAACTTCATTCCCTAATTATTCGATAGCCTAGACAGTTAAAATTATCGTGTAGATTGGTACTTTCTAAATAAAGTCCTCATGGAAACGATACTCTACTTATCACTTTATTACTTGTTAGCGATCCATGCACTTGCGAGGTTGTAAAAATAGCGAAACAAGTTTAGTACACGGGTCGTGTACTATTGTTTCCATAAGGTGCTTCAAGCTTGTCCCCGGAAGAGACTTACATAGGTCCCTGCAGATTACACGGGTCTACTTACACTACCCGTGTACTTGTGTTTCTCCATTGATTCTCTTGGCTTTCTTATGGCAGAGAGTTACACGGGTCTAGGGCTTATTTTACACGACCTATGTACTTTGTACAAGTAGCAATTCTCTGTCTCTTGACCTCTCCAAGCTTTCCTTTTCACTCCCATACTCTGGGGCTTCACCCAAACACCTGAAATGATATAGAAAATATGGAATTAAGGGCTTGACAATAAAAATTACAAAAACTAATGAATCAACTACTACGCATGAAAATACTTGCCTAAATGCTATGAGATAGTATATAAATGTGCTTGAAAACATCTATATAATTCAAGTGTATCAGTTAGGTGTGAGTCCTAACGATTATCGAGTAGATAAGGGAACTTAAATTTGGGCATTAGGAGTGCCTAAGCTATCATCTGTACAGTATCTAGAATAAAGACATATGCTCCAAGAGAAAGGAATTGATACCGTAACATGTGATTCATACCACATGTGCTTATGTACAGCTAGGGAAACACAAGTGAAGATTTCTGCCTGTAATTGTGTGAGACCTAAAAGATTATGAGCAATATTTATCCGTACACTCATGACTCCAATAATTTACTTGAAACTTAGTTTAATGTTTGCTATCTTAAGGTGTTACCAAAGGACTATGCAAGATATGGTATGGTGGGGCATTCCTAGAAAAGCAAGTTAAATTAAGCATGAGAGCATTAGGAGAAGAGAAAGATCATTGAGTACTATCACATTAAGTTTGTGTCCATAGACCGGTCAATTATGTTTGACAATGGATATGACATAATTATAAACTCAAAATGCATCAAATGAGATTAAAAGATATGTAAATGTGATATAATGATCTAGGATATTGCATACTGCATCTACTCCATTTCCACCATTTGAGAAGCTATATTATCCTAATAGATATAGAGCACTTGAGCTCTCAAAGTATGCATTAGTCACATGTTATATTTGTTAAGTTTGAAGATTATAGTAATTGAGAAAGAAACTAAATCTCATCATGTGCATATGGGAGATGAAGGAATTAGATGCCACAAATGATAGGCTTTAACCCATCAAGTGCCTGGGTCCAAAGAAGATAGAGCCTTAAATAGCTAAAGCCTATTTTAGGTGCTTTTTGAATTTAAAAAAAAAAAGTACTAATAGTACAATAAAGAGGAAGCTTAATGAGAATTAATTTTGCAAAAGCTAATCTATGAGAACTTCTTCTCAAGTGAAGAAAAAACGAGTCCTAATACATGGCTAGATGACATTTTTGATATATGAGAAAAAACACATTTTTTTTTCTTTCTTCTTCAAGTGGCTCAACCTTCGTGTAATAGTGTGCCCTAGAGGTGTGATTTTCTTTCTTAAATATTTTCTGTGGAAAACATTGCAATCTAGGTAATATCTAAATTGTGAATTTATGGCTATGGTTCGTAAAACATGTGATTATAGTATGAACTAGTGATAATCCAATATGGTTAGGATCATATTAATTTTTTTTTTCTAACATTGACAATCTTATTAAAATGTAAAAATACTTATACATAAAATACATAAACACGTATCATTAGTTAATACAACTAAATAATGAAAAATATTTTTCATGTACAAGTTATTTTAATGAAATAAACGAAGCCTAGAAATTAACTTAATGAAATGAAAATTTGTTTAAACTAAATGAATTTGATTGAATTTCAATTAAAATGTAAAATTAAAATTTACTTTTGACGTATAATTAAAAAACTTGATTGGTTTTTAGCCTTTTAAAAATTAAATTATTCTTTTATTATTGAAAATTTAAAAATATTTTTTTGTCAAAAACTAGGCCAAATTGATGTAAATAAAAAAAATTATGAATTTATTTGGTTGAAAATACCAATTTGGACCGTTGTTTAAATGTTAAAGGGATAAATTCAACTTTATTCCTTCATCTATTGCTAAGAACACAACAAACAAACAGTTCTCATTCAAAGCATACCTCAACCGACAACTGCAAAAACAATAAAGCAGCCGCGCATTTTTGAATCAACTTCTGCTGAAATTCCAAGTAATGCTTTTATATTACATGCAAATTAGCCTACCATTTTCATTTTTATTTTTGTTTTCGTTTTGATGGGGATGAGAGAGGAGAATTTCATCCTGACCAAAACCAAGTCATTAAAAATTATAACTCAATTTATGCCTGAAACACTAGGAATTGCAAACAAGAACAATGATTGCAAACAAGAACAGTGTAATAAGGAACGAAAAAGTCTTTATATATATATATATATATATATATATATATATATATATATATATTATCAGAAGAAATGATCCCAGTCCTCTTCTATACCTGCCTCTGACATTTTAAGCTTCCAACTGTTTCCTTCTGCAAAACCTATTCCTGGATCCTTTCCCTCCTTTATCTCGGTTCTCACTTTTTCAACTCTTTCAAGGACTCTTTTTACTGCTATGTCAAATGCATCTTCAGTGGTCTTTAGTTTAGACCTGGGATCTGCATAAATTATTTTCGGGATGAGCTTGATAACCTCCTCTCTCATATCCATCATTCGGTCCTCACAAACTTGAAGCAATGTCTCATTAATGCTGATGCTCCCATTTTTCACCTTGTACGCTGGTATGAACACAGAGTATTTATTATACTTCTTTGGCAAATACCACAAGTACTGTGCATAAGCAGAGCCTGGATGGAAGAAAACTGGAATGCATCCAGCCACAATGGAATCGAAAGTTGATCGCCTGGTGTAGGAATCCCCAGGAGGCTGCAGGCAGAAAATCGAGTCCATAAACACCTTAAGCACCTCAACCGGGTTGTCACACTTGTTTGGCCCGGATTCACAATCCAGCAACTTGCATAATCTCCCCGAAGCTAAGCATTGATCAATGATCTGACCACGGATAGAATCTTGCAGAACAGGTCTTGGGGCGCCGGCGAATGAGAACAAGTATTTCCTTTTCTGTTTTCTGATTCTGTCCTGCCATTGAAGCACCTCACTGTCACTTGAAGGGTGGAAGTGAGTTGGGTATGGGATTGCAAATTCATTACTCCATGAATTTGATTCAATGGTCAACATTGTCATGTTCATAGATTCCGGCAACGACATGAGAACGCTTCCCCAACCATTGTCGTTATCGATCTGCCTTCGAAAATCCCAAGCAATCCGTCCAGCAACAAAGAAGTGGTCTCTACCAAACGTTCTCTTCCATTCAGGTTGTCGTGCCAGCCACTTGACAAGATCAAGACTCAGAGAGTCTCGAAATGATGCATTATAATCCCACAGGTAGCGACCGAGGTCAAGGCCACAATAGGAAGGTACAAAAATAGCAGAAGCCAAAGAGGAATCATCAGTCAAACAATCATACTGATTCATTCTAGCGCGAAATATGACTTCTAAAAGAAATTGATTAGTTGCAAACCAACTCTTTTCTAATTGCATACCAAAACCTGAGTTTGTAACAAATGGGCACATTTTGTACCATCGGTAAAGAGAAGAGCAATTTTGGATGACATGGTCGTTGAATCTCGGGGGAAGACGATGAACATATATGTAACGACCTGAACAAGAATCTTTAGCATTTTTTTCATTGAATAAAGATGTAACCCAGTTTGTTTCATGACTGCTTAACCGAGCCGAATAATCGAAACAATACAGAAAGAGAAAGAACAAAGATGAGGCAACAAAGATGACAAGCCAGTGTCGATTAAGGCCTATCTTAGATTTCTCCATCTACCCTCGTGTTATGCTTTATCTGGAATAGTTATGGTAGAGACTTGGTCTAATCAATATAGGCCGTCTATTTATGGAGAATCGAAAAGAGTAAAAGTAGTAGAAATTAAACCTGCAAAAAGAAAATGGTAGAAAAATATTTTTTCGGGAGGCATTAAAATATAAGTTAAGGAAGAGGGATTATTGAAAGGTGTAAACAAGAAATCCAGAGACAAAAAACAGAAAGGAAGGCTTCTATGAGTTGCAAAGGAAACTTGTAAACATTCAAATCCCTCGTAATCTCATATCTTATTTCGTTGTAAACGAGATCATTCATTGTTTTTGTTTTGTCTTCATAGGTCAAATCGTTTAAGATGTAGCCAAACGGTCCATTAACTTATTTCACAATTCATTATAATTTTATGATATACAAATTTGGTAAATTATACAAGAGTAGATGTTATTTCACTCGTATAGTTATATATAAAAATGGCTAAATATTTGTGCTATGCATAAATTTAATGAAAATTAATTTTTTATACATTTAATTTAAATTTTAAATGTTGTACGTTTTATTAAAATCATTTTCTAATATTTTTTATATAATTTAATTATTAAGTAAAGTAATTCTAAAGTATAAAAAGCATTAAATAAGATCATTTTTATTAATTAGGTTATAAATTAATTACCTGGCTATAATTAAATCAAAATTGCAACTAAAAAATTCTATAAAAGAGGTGACAATTATTCAAATCAAAATAGTTAAATTATAGTTAAATTATAGTATTAAACTTAATTATTTCTTAATAATAATAATAATAATAATAATAATAATAATAATATAACAAAAATAATGACTTATTTATTAATTAATTATATAGGCTACAATGTGTAATAGTCTTAAATATAGCTTCAACTATTAATTGAAATAAATAAAATATTAATATAGTCACAAAAAAATGTAATAGTTAATAATTAGCAAGTCAAGTTTAAAAGAAATTATTTTTATTTATGATAATAATGATAATCAATATTAAAAGAAAAACAATTATTTTTTTATTAATTAATTACCTAAGTTGCAACATATGTTAATATTAAATATGACTTAAATGGTTAAAGAAAAGTAAAACATTAATATAATAATATTAAAGAAAACGTAATAATTAATAATAAGCAACTTAAGTTCTCTTTGTGTCATGTGGCCAGCTCTAGGGAAAAGGTGCCATGCGGCAGCTTCAAATAATTTCTTTTATATATATATATATATATATATATATATAAGAAATAATTTGATATAAACACATTAATTAAGTGTTCTTCTTCTTTACATTAATTCTTTGATCTATTTGTTATCCCTTCGATTCGGGTGTCCATTGGTATCAGAGCCAGGGGGATAGAACGATTGTTGTCTTATATCTCTGTGATTTCTATCTATTGGGTTGGTGCATTCTTGAGCCCTTTTAAGCATTTGAATTGTTGGTTGTAAGTCCTAATGGTTTGGTTGTAAATCCAGATGTCCTACTGTAGGGAATGTATTAACTAAATTGTCTAAATCATGAATATATTTTGCAGAAATCAGTCTATTTCCAACTCTTCTACTTTTGAAACTAGAGAGAAGATAGTCAATAGTGAAGAATTAATTATTGAAAACTTTGAAAAAGCAATAGATAATTGGGAACTTCCTAAAGTCCAGAAAGATTAAATCTATAAATAAAGCAAGTTTAACTTCCTCACCAAAATTGATTATAGCATCAAAACTAAAGAAAAAGATATCCCAATCACAAAGCCCTTTGAGATCATCAAGCTTTTAACTTCTGCCTCTTTGAACAAATACAAAGCCAAAGGTTACAACTTTGTCCATATAGGGTTAGTTCAGGTGGGAATTAAGCCCTTGACTAAAGAAAGTCTAAACACTTCCATTTTAGTTGTCCTTAAGGATGCTCGCTTCTATGACTTCCAAGATTCTCTACTTAGTTCTGTTGAGTCTAGTCTCTGCACTGATCCAATCTCTTTTGAATGCTATCCAAATTTAACTGTTTCTTTAAATGATAGAAATTTGCTTGATAGTCTTGTTTTACAAATTAAAACTCATAATTATAAAATGCTTCCTGGATCCATTCTTGTTGCTTTGATTTTTAAAGTTCATTACAAAGCTGTGACGCCTCTTACCCTATCTACAGTGTAGCCGAGCAAGGCGTGCCACATTCGGTATCGGAGCACCCTATCTTGTCTTGTCGTGTACATTATTAATTTAAATTCAACTTATTCATATTATCCCATGTGTTACAATTTTTTTTTTTAATTTTTTCATCACATTTTATTTTTATGGACACCCGGAAGAGTCTCTTCTGTTTTATTAGCGTTTGGCGGGTTCTACTATTCACCTGTTAAAATAGTTTCATATGTCATACCATTTTTCCATACATCGTATCATATCATTGTTTGCTTATAAAAATTTCTCATATTCATTTCAAGTAAATACCTTTCATTTTATTCACATAAAATTAATATACAATAATTTATAATTTATTGTATAGTCCCAAAATGAATTACATCTTTCACTTATGTACAATGAACAAAATGTACAAAACATGTAACCATGAGCCCTACCAAGTGCACAGCTGAGGTGACTCAAACTCTAATACAGATCTGATCAAACTCTCTATCAGATCACTAATGCTGCTGTTGGTCTCCAGTATCTATTCGATGGAAAAATCAACGCGCTAAGCATAACGCTTAATGGTGCATAAATTAAAGTAAAAATAACTAAATAATTAAAGGTAATTATTCCTTATAAAATTTCATAAGGAAATATAAATTTCATGAATTTTGTGTCATTTACATGTTTACTGAACTTTGAGAGTAAATAAGTTTATCAAGATCTTCTCTGCTCATTTATTTCATATTCAGTCATATTAAATTCATATTAATGCCCAAGCAACCTATAACAGACTATAAAGATTGGATATACGTGAGTATACTAGTTAGACATCCATATGTCTATCATGTATACATCGATCATGTCCAGCACAAGGCCAGTGGGTAGGCATATTACCAGAAATTATATCAGGCACAATGGCCAATGGGCAGGCATAAAACCAGAGGAATAATCATATCAGACAGATATTATCTATCAATGATCATTCATGTGGGTATACTGCAATCTGTAGTTCTTAATTGGTTTATCAATTGATCCAAGCTATATACATAAGTCTAGGTATACTTTGGGCAAATTAATTTTATTAAGTACTTATGGACTTATTATATCATGTTATGCAATATTAATGCTATATAGCAATTTCATGTCATTTGTAATGGAAAAATAGGTTTCAATCTCACTTTCATGTAGCTTATGTATTTCGCAAATCATTTAGGTAATTTACATATCATGTATCAAATAATTCCTTGAGCCTTTCTTTAGGTCCAGATTCTATCCCCCCTATCCTCGCCTAGCAATTTAGCTAAGAAGTAGGGTTTGTTTTGTAACACCCTTATTTGCATAGCCTAGTATATTTTACTGTTCCGGTGATCGGTATTAGTCCGGACAATTAAGGGGATTAGAACCACATCTAAGACAACTAGATAAGCCCTGAATACAAATAATTAGTAATTGCCAAATAGTTAAGTGTAAAGAAGAAAAATAAAGCATAAAAAGTTAAATGAGTCGGGAGTCACAATGATGGGTGACCTTCTCGGGAAATGATTGCGAGGTCAGTCTTAACCCGAATTTCGAACTGAAAAATGTGACGTTGCGGTCCTTAGGACTATTGAGAACACAGAGGAAAAGAGAAAATCACGAAAAAGAGTTGTTAAGCAGGTCAAATAATTAAATCAGGAATCCAGAAGAAATATCGAATAACTTACAAACCAGATTGAATCGGCGAGGGGCGATTTGGTCAATTCACCCCTAGTGCTGACTCCTGACCTAACTGTCCAATAAAATTGGAGAAAAAAAATTTTCAAAATTAGGAATTAAATTAAAAAACCAATGGAAAAATAAATACAAAAGAAAAAGAAAAAGGAAAAAGTTTATTACATCACCCTACATAACTTTTATGACATCATCATGATGTCAAAACTCATTTTAATTTCCCTACCATAATTGACCAAGTCAAATAAGACTAAAACACATTAAATCAACACAAAATTGAAAAAAAAAAATTTATTTCCTTTCTTATTCTTCCCTAGTTGCCGCCCCACCTCTCTCTCTCACCACCATTGAAGAAACTCCATTGAAGCTTGAGTTCAAGCTTCAAAACTCCCACTAAACCTTACCTTGACCCCAAATTAATTCATTAGAACTTGATAACCTCACTAGAGAAGAGGATTGAGCAAGAAAGAAAGAAGGAAAGAGGAGTGGAATTGAGGATTGAACTTCAAAGTTAAGGTTAGTGGTTTAAATTGAAAATTTATTGTTTAATACTTATGCTTTTAGTGTAAGCAACTTAGATCTTAACTTAAAATTAAAAGAAAACAATTGTTGGGGGACAAAGAAGAATTTCGGCCAGCCTTAGTTAGGGTTTGAAATGAATGATTTTGAGGTGTTTGAATGGTTGTTTAGGTTGAGTTGTGTATGTCAAGTATGGATATATGTTTTGAATGCATTAGATTTGAACTCTATGTAATTAGGGTTCTGATGATGGGTATGTGCATTTTAAACATGTAATTAGGCTTGATTGAATGTGTAGAAGTTTAATATCTACTTTAAGTGCATCAATTGAAATATATGCCAAAATTAGGGTTCTGGCACTTAGGGTTTGGGAGAAAAATGATAGAAAATGGTCAATGGACATAAATGATCTTAATGAGAGTTAGAAATGGTCAATTGAGACCATTTGTGGTGTGTGTGAATTGATAGAAATAAGTTACAATTCGGATTGGTTAGGGTCAGTATGCTGACAGCTTGACCTAGGTCCCTTTCAGGGACCAAAACTAAAAATTTACTAACCCAATTGGTGTGAGGCCAATTGGGAATGAAACTAGACACAAAATGGACCATTTTTCATTTAGGAATCATGCCCAGAAAATGACCATAACTTAGTGAACAATTAGGCCTAATCCGGAATTGGGCACACTGTCCTGTACAAAAATGACCAAATGAATAGTAGTTACGTAAATGACCATAACATGGCCTAGGAAGGTCCAAATGACCTTAATTGTATACCAATGGAAAGCTGAGACATATCCCTACAACTTTTATGAAGAAAACAAACTCAAATTCTGACCATAACCTATTCGAAAAGTCACCTGTAGTCAACCCATAAAAACTGCCAATATCCAGAAAATACCCAGAATTCTGGGTTTGGACTAATCTTGCCAGCTTTAGAAAAATAGGCATAACTTGGGCTACAAAACTCCAAATGGAGTGATTTAGAAAGGGAATTAAAGCTAAGACAATAAGGAACAACTTTGATAAAGGAGACTTAGTCAATTCTCACAGTAACTAGACCAATGGAACAATAGAAAACAGGGGACCAAAATTGAAAAATTGTAATTTCTCTTAGGAGACATAGAAATTGAATTGGCAATCAATGCCAACAAAATTGACACCCAAAATGTGGTATATGGGTGCAATTAGAACTAATAAACCTATTAAATATAGAAAAGTCAACATTTTGACTTGAATAGTGCCATGAATAATGCCACCATACACAAAACTATGAAAGACCCGAAATTTGTAAACCGTAATAGGTAGAATAAGTCTGCAAAGAAATTGATAGAATTTAAGTATTAGAAATGGATACTAAAGCACTTTAAATTTATATGTTTCAGTTGAAAAGGGATCTTCGAAGGAGAAACGAAAGTTTGAGTAAATTGAGTCGATAAAAGAGGTTTGTGCACAACTAGTTTTAAATTGCTAATGTTTTGCATATCT
The DNA here is from genome assembly GCF_030052815.1 of Hevea brasiliensis. NCBI lineage: Eukaryota > Viridiplantae > Streptophyta > Magnoliopsida > Malpighiales > Euphorbiaceae > Hevea > Hevea brasiliensis. The sequence goes on from NC_079494.1 coordinate 50,984,259, forward strand.
AATTAGAGTAAATGATTTTATTTTCTTAATTTATTATGTTTACCAATTATTAAATTTATTTTAATGATTATTGATATGTGCTATAGTATAAATGAGTTTAGTTGTGGGAAAATGATTAAGTTATGATTTTATTTTAGATATGAATTGAATGAGTTCAGTTTTGGAAATTTATTAATGAAATGGGATTTGCATGAAAAAAATACAAATTTATGTTTTGGATTGTGATGAGCATAAAAATTATTGGATATTGGAATTGAATTGTGTTGTGATTTATGCTCCCAAAAAGGACAAAGAAATTCATGATATTATTTTATATCTCACTATAGATGCTTGACTAGGTTATTACCCGTCTCCCTTATTTGTTGAGGAGACGATGGAGTTAGCTTTGTTTTGTTTTGAATACCATGGTATTTGTACAGGCTTAGATCCTCCTCTTATTAGAAGTTAGATCTAAGTAATTGTTATTATCCCGTCGGAAGTTTCATTATTAGGTTGTGTACTGTGCACGATGATTCGACCTCTCCGACCATAAGGAGTTAGAATCACCCTGAAGATGGCCCTTTCGGAGTAGTCTTGCATAGTTAATGAGATGAAGAATGGATTTTGATTGATAAGAAATTGTGATTTGAAATGAGATTGTGCGCAAATGATTTTGTTAAAATAATTGTTTATTTTAAAATGTGAACTTAGTGGTGAGAGTAGAGATAAAGCAGTTGAGTGAGATTCCTGCAGTTGCACCTTGAAGACTGCTTGTGACTAGCCTCGAGTATATTATAGGCATATCCTTATATATTAGATTTTGAATATGCATGTAAATATATGTGTGTAAATTATTTAAGCAGATGTATAAAACTCTTGTAATATTATTTTGGTATATAATGAAATGCAAATTATTATAATGTTCAAACTTATTTTTGAGTTTTGTAATGAATGTAAATTAATTTTCTTTAGTAGAATATGAATGAAGTTATTAATATTATTTTTGAAGACATTTGAATTGAGAATTGTTTTGAATTATGGAGTTGGGGGGAATGATGTAGATTTTTGTTATGGTAATGGTTGATTTTGATAAAATGAATTATTGAAAGTGTTTTTATGGGTGTTTGAAGAACTGTTTTTCCCAAATACAGACGGCACTCTGCCAAAAATTTTCCAAAATTTGCATAAAAAAATGGATAAAAATTTTAACTAGTCTTTAAACTTTAAGTAAATATTTTTAATACCTGCTATAAAAGCTCACCACTTTCAAAAAGTTAGAAAATTGTTTTAAAATCCCTTGTAGTATATTTAATTGGTTACTGGTAGGCGAAGTACGGTAATTCATTAGATGTACTACGGGATCATGTTACATCTTACTAAGGGGTAGGGTGTGACATGTTTAACTACACTTCCTTTTATGGAAGTTGTTCCTCTATGTCTTATCTTCGTTTTCCTTTTTGAATAATGTCATTTAGAGTTTTAGAACTCAAGTTATGGTCAATTATCCAGGACTGGTTCATTGACTCTTTATGGTTCCAGAACCAGGCAGATTCTGGAGTTAAACTTTGTCTAGTCAGTTGGACATGTTACAGTCATTTTTAGGCCTAATATCCCCCATATGAGTTGTTCTCCCATGTCTTGGGGTCACTCAGGTTTAAGAATCACAATTTTTCAGGTTATGTAGGGTCAATTAACTGACCTGGACTCCTGAACCCTTTGCCTTCATGATTTCAGGTTCAGGTCAGTGTGTTTGATTCCCATTTTAGGGTCCTTAGACTCAAAATTTGATGGATGTTCTAATATCAAAGTTGGTGTTCTGTTTCTTAGGTTTCCATAATAGTTTGGCTCATCCCAATTGGAGTTTTCTAGTGGGAGATATGATATAAATACTGTTCTGAGGTCAAGTGGCTATTTAGTTCAATTTTAGGATTTGGATGGCTGATTTGTCCTAGCAATTTGTCCAAGTTTCATTAGGTTTTGGATTTTGGTCAAAACACCAAAATTATAGATCTAGGTATTATGGAGATTTTAGCTTTACATTCAAGGCATTTTTAGTTTTTTGGACCAAGTTATAGCATTTTCGCAAAAGCTAGTTAGATAGGTCAAAGTCTAGAATTTCAGGTCAATTTTGGTTCTAGTCAGAATTATTGACCTAATTTGTTCTAGCAAATTGGTTGGGTTAGAATCAGAATTAGGCTCTATGCTCTTCATGAAAAATGTGCTCCTATGCCTAACCTTTCCATTGGTTCAAGAATCAAGTCATTCTAACCTTCTTAAAGTTAGTTATACCCATTTGAACATTTATTATTCATATAGTCATTTTTCCAGGTCCAGCAGGTGATTACCCGGATCCAAGCCAATTCTAGGTCATGTTAAGTTTAGGTTTTGGGCAGGGTCTCTACATAAAAAATGTGGCTTTATGTCCCAAGTTTCATATCTAATTGGCCTCACACCAATTGGAGCAAGTGGCTCTACTTCTGGCTATATAAGTACACTAGACTCAAGGTCCAGAATTTCCTGCATAGAAATTCAACACTTCCAATTTTAATTCCATCCAACTACCAAACTTCAATCACATTCATTGCACTTCAAATAGTCAAAAATCAACTCAATAATGTCAATTTCAAGTCGTAACATAAAATCCTCAAATTTAGGTTAAAACCCTAACTTCCAATTTCTCAACTCATGCAAACTCATAACATGCAACTTCCAATACATGTATATTCATCAATCACCACTACTAAATAAATTTAATTCAATTAAAATCATCAAACTTCCATCTATCCCATGGCTGCCAAAATTTTGTTATTTCAATTACTCATCATATGTTTCAATTTCATATAATTTCTACTCCTTTTAACATGCTTAGCATGATTAAAGAAGAGAGGTAAGGTAAATCTTGCACTTACCTCACTTGTGACCAAGCTTTTACTTACTAGAACTTCAATTAATCCCTCTTTCTTGGCTGCCAATAGTTTCCTCAAGGTGTAAGATCAATTTTTTAGTGAAGGAACTTAGGAGTTTTTGTATTGAATTGACATGGGAAATCAAGCTTTGTAGCTTGAAAATGGTGGAAGGAGTTTGCCTATGGTGATTCGGCCAAGGGGTCTTCAAGGAAGAAGATGAAGCTTTTAATTAATGTAATTTGTCTTATGTATTTATATTTATCCTAATGAAATTAAAGTAAATTTTTAATTATGTCATTTTGTCATCATACTTAATTCATGCTTAGGTCATCATGTGGTAAAGCTTTGTCATAATTCAATTTTCATATTTCTTGTCTTTTCTTTCTTTTCCCTTTTCCATTACACAAATTCATGATTTTAATTTATTTTAAATGTTTTGTTCTCACTCTTTTTTATTGTATTTTTTTGGCATTTTTATTGTCATTAATCCTCATTAATCCTTCCATTAAGTCTCAAATATTTATCTCACAGGGTTTTCTTACAAGTTTGGGGTTGGTAACTATATTCACAGTCACTTCCCGTTAGGATTACCCATCGCCAGAACCTCAGCTCCTTTAACCTATTTACATTTCATTTCTTTTATTTTTCCTTAATTTTACTTGGCATTTATTCAATCAATTTATGTCTCCTCACTCTAGTTTTAGTGTAGCTCCAGACATCTTGGCTGTCCGAATAGACATTAGTCATCGAAACAGTAGAATGTACAGAACTACCTAAAGTGAGGGTGTTACAATTCTCCCCCTCTAAGTAAAAATTTTGTCCTCAAAATTTTCCTGATATGAGAAGCTAAAGAAACTACTGCCTCATCGTCTCCTCGCTCTCCCATGTCACCTTCTCTGTGTTATGATGCTTCACTTTCTCCTTAGTCTGTCTTACTAGATCTGGCTCTACATTCTTATCTTCAACCAATTTTGCACTCATCTTCTTTCATCTCATATACAGTCTCCTTCCCATCTTTGATTTGTCTATTTATGAATGTTAACTTTTCATCACCATCACACTATGGCCTAAAGGGTTAGTGACAAGTATGTCCTCTTCTAACCCATCTATTTATATCCCTCTATCAAAAGGGGGTACAATGCGTATATAGAAATGAGTAGAATCAGGGTCTATCATTACATATTCAAAGGTATCATAAAGAAAAATATACCTCTGATAATGTCTGCCAGATTTGGCTCCTCTTGAGCCTTCATAGCGTATACATGGGGTGTTACTTCTGCCTCGAGCCGCTCAACAGTCTCCGAAGCAGGTCTCTATGTGTACCAGCTATCTCTAGTTTCGTAGGTCTTCTACTCCTCTGTGCTACCGAGGCAGACCTCTCAATCTGTGGTGGAGCAGTGGGAGCACTGCTGTGGGGACAATTTTAGCTCCATATCGAAAGCATCCCCCAGTCAACAGTTGACATTGTTCTCAATGCCTTCTCCCACAGTGTGTACATTTTGGCACCGGGACTGATCCCCTTGTTACTATGCCAGGAGAACTGGCCATAGATGCACTAGACTGGCCTCTCTGGCCCTGTGTTTGGCCCTTGGGCTTCTCACTATTGGTAGCTAATGTAATAGACTGGCCCTTTCCAAAACCCCTCTTATGTTGTCTATCCCTCCTAGACTATTCATCACCTCTGATTCTCTCCATGTCACACGCTACTCCTTTGTAAGATGTAATATGATCCCATAGTACATCTAATGAATTACAGTAGTTCGCCTACCGGTAACCCATTAAATATACTACAATGGATTTTAAATCAATTTTCGTGAAATCGATTAAAATCTGGTGTTATAAAAATTTTATAAAATTTTAGCAGAGTGTCAGCTATATTTTGACGAAACAATTCTTCAAACCTGAAAGGAAAACATTCCCAATATGATTTCTCAAATACAACTCCAATAAACTTCATTTCATCTCACAATTCAATCTCAATAATCAAATCAATTCATTTTCAAACCAACCTCATCATAAAAGAAACATTTCATTGATTACAAGACTCAAAAATTAATATTATAAAACTATACAAGTAAATGAAATCTCAAATTTACATTACAATGATTTGAACTTAATTACATACCAAAATATTTTGCAAGAGTTTTTATACAATTGCTCAAATAATTTACATACATATTATTACATGCATACATCAAACCTATGTACATGGGTATACCTATGATATACCTAGAGCTGATCTGAATGTGTCTTCAAGGCGCAGCTACAGAAATTTTCACTCAGTTGCTCTATCCTTACTTTCACCTGCGACAGCATACAAAGCTATTGCTAAGTGGTGAACTCAGTGGTGCACAACTATAACTTAAAATATAGTACAATAAACCTTAGCAAAATTACAGCAAATAATTCGGAAATCTGGATACTCATCAAATTCAAAAAATCAAAATATTCTTTGCCAATAATATAAATAATTTGTATAAAATGACTTTAATCACGAAATTCAATTTATAAAATCACAACTAAACATTTAAGGTAATTCCAACAATTTATAGAATTAAAGATTGATTCCAATAAAATCAATTATGCATAAATTCCAATTGAAATCGAAATTCTTTACTATTTAAAAATTCATTCTTTATCTCACTAACTATGCAAGACTAATCTAAAAAGGCCATCTTCGAGGTAATTTTAACTCCCTATGGTTGAGGAGCTCAAATTAGATTCTAACTCCCTATGGTTGGGGAGGTCGAATCACCGTGCACAGTACACATCACAATAATGAAAATTTCGAAAGGGCCATAACAAAAAAAAACTTAGATCTAACCTCTAATAAGAGGAGAATCTAAGCCTATGCACGTACCATTGTAATAAGAACCAAGCTAATTCCATTGTCTCCTCAACAAATGAGAGAGACGGGTAATAACCCAATCAAGCATCTATAGTGAGATATAAAACAATATCATCAATCTCTTTGTCCTTTTTATGAGCATAAATCACAATACAATTCAATTCAAAGTCAATTCCAATATCCAATAATTTTTATGCTCATCACCATTCAAAGCATAAATTTGTATTTTTCCATGCAAATTGCCCATCACAATTCAAAACATATTCTATCAGAATTTTCCAAAACATAATTTATTCAATCCACAACAATGCTTAATACTTGTTGAAATACCATTTCACAAAGCTAAATTCATACATACTATAACAATTTCAATAATCATTGAATTAAATCCAATACTTGATAAACATAATACATAAGGAAAATACGTCATTCAGTCATATGAAATTTTCAGAACAAAATCAATTAAAAACTAGTTGTACACAAACCTCTGATAAGTCGCCTCTTGGCCTTGACTCAGTGGGTCTTTTCCCTTTCAAGTGGCTTTTCTGACTAAAACACATAATTTAAATTGTTTCTAATAATAAGGTTCAATAATTAAATTTTATTAACACTATTCCTTTCATTAGTCAACCTATAATGTTGACCTTAATGCACACTAGGTGAATTAGTTTTAATGTCACTAATACATTGTCACACCCTACCCCTCTGTAAGGCATAACATGATCCCGTATTATATCTAATGAATTACCAACTTTGCCTACTGATAACCCATTAAATATACTACAAGGGATTTTCAAAAACTTTTCTTACTTCTTTTACAGTGGTGAGCACTATTTACAGGTGTTAAAAATCTTTTTGAACTGAGGTGAATTAACTAACACATTTAGACTATTAGTAATTTCTGTAAAAAAATTTTGGCAGAGTGCCCTCCTTAATTTGGATAAAACAGTTCTTCAAAAACCTGTAAAAAGCACTTCAATATTTTTCTCAATCTCAAACTCTAGCATAATTCAACACAAATCCACAGCAATTTTTCAAAGACTGAGATACAAGAAATATAATACAATTTTTACAAGTCCAAATAACTCATAATTTATTTTGCAACTTTAATGTACAATTTTAATTTACAACTGCTCAAAACCAAGAACACTATATACATACAGTGAACATACATTACAGTACAAAATGCAAAATGTGGTATACTCAATATACCCGATGATCTCTCAATGTAGTACTACCAGCCTAGTCTGCTGTCTTGTCAGTCTGTCTACCTGCGACAGCAATGAAAAGCTATCGCTGAGTAAAATTTACTCAATGGTGCACAATAACAATTTGAAATGCGATATATAAATCTTTTATTGACAATTCACAAATCAAATGATTCACAATTCCATTTGACAATTTACAAAATTCATATAACACAAATTTGATCAAATAACTAAGTAACACAGTTTTGCCAATCAATAACACAATTTGATCAAATAACTGAACAATACAGTTTTGCAAATCAATAACACAATTTTATCAAATAACTGAACAATACAGTTTTGCCAATCAATAACACCATTTGATTAAGTAATTGAATAATATAGTGTTGCCGATCAATATCACAATTTAGGCCATGACACAATTTTTCCACACATGCCGTGTTGTACACCACGACAAGACACACTCACCCCAATAATCGAAATCAATGAGGGAGGAAGCTAGCTATATAATGAGTACTCATCCACACTCACCTCAGACTGACAAGTCAAAGAGGGAGGAACATAATCACACTCACCCCAGACTGATAAGTCAAAGAGGGAGGAATATATCAACAGTGTCATGCCAAATGTGAATCAAAACATTTTGAAATCACAATATTTCATACAAACCATAAATCACATTTTATCTCAAAATTTCCATTTGCAAAGTTGGCAATACAATAAGTTCCAAATAATACTCCCAAAACCAAAGTAATCAAAACTCCTTCATAACTCATTTCTCTACATAAATTTGCTAGTAAAAGCAGTGAATATAAAGTATTATGCACAGACACATTTTAAAACTATAATGTTGAATTAAAAATTTTTAAGTAGAAAATGAGAAGTCAAACTTATTGTGCACAAACACAATTTAAAACAATACAAATAATCATAATTTATTCCAATTGAAAAATTCAAAAGAATTAATTATTGTGCACAAACATAATTTAAAACAATAACACACAAATAATCATAATTTATTTCAATTGAAAATTTCAAAAGGAATAGCTATTGTGCACAAACTTCTGATAATTGTCTCTTGGCTCTGACTCAGTGTTTCCTTCCCTTTTCCTGAGTCTTTGCTAACTGAGAAACACAATTTGAAGTTTTTAGTACTCATTTAAACTGTCTCTAATGATAATGCTTGATAATTAATTCACTGTATTCATTTATTCGCTTAGTCAACCTAATATATTGACCCTCGATGCGTTTTAGGTAAATTAGGTTTTAACGTTACTAATATGTCACATTCGATAGTCTTCTAGGGTTGGTACATATTACCAAGTTCATTTCCGTGTATACTGCATTTTTTTCCAATTTGCTGGATTCCAAGATACTAGTTTGACCTAGCTGGACGACCTAGTTCCCTCGGTTTTCGGGTTTCGGTCAAAACTACAAACTTGTAGATCTATGTCTTATGGAACGCGGGGCAAAATTTCAGGTCATTCTGAGTTATGTAGGCCAAGTTATGGTCATTTTACTATTGCTGGTCAAATTGTACCAAAATTGGTCATTTTAGGTCACTTTAGTCATTTTAGGTTCGGCCAGTTTTTGGACCCAAACCTGTGCAAGCTGTTTGACTTACTTATGGTCATTTCTGAGCTTTGGTGTCTTCATAAGACTTGTAGATATGGGTCTTAACTATTCATGGTTCAAATTTCTGGTCAATTGGACCTGTTTTGAGTGAGTTATGGCCTAAACACTAACTACTGCCCAAATAGTCAATTTTCAGGCCTCATTTGCACTTAATCCGGATTTGGTCATTTTTCAAGCTACCTTGCAAGTAGAATTTTGGCAAGCTTCCTTCATGAAAGTTGGCACATTTTGTGCCTAGTTTCACCTCCAATTGGTCTCATACCAATTGGAGCCACACACTTAAAGTTATAGGCCTAAAATACAAACTGTCTTATTGCAATTCTTGCATATATATCAAACATCACTTTTAACACTCACCAAACTTAACATTCAAACTAATTCTGGTTGTACCATGACCTAAACATAATTCACAACACATTATAGGTCATTTTGGCAGCTTACAATTACATTCAATGTGCACCAACAAGTGCAGAATTTGCCCAACTCAATTTACAACAATTTAACTCCATAACCAAGCTCATTCACATGTCCAACCTTCACACTACTATACATACATTCAAACTGCCATAACAACCAATACATTTTAACATCATTATTCCATAAACCAAGCATGAATTCCAGCATTCTTCAAGAATTAACAAACTGCCACAATGATACACTTACATTCCATTATTTTCCAAGCTTTAAATCTCATTTTACATTTACATATACTAAGTATACATTACCCAAACAATTTCCTACACAATATATAATTAATCAATCATTTAATTCACCATTTACAAGCATAATTAAACTGCCTTCAAGGTGTTTCCATGGCTGCCAAAAGTGCACATTCCCATTCAACATCAAGACTCAAAATTTTCTCCGTAAATCAAACACCCATAACACCCTTACAAACTTTAACAAAGCAACATTCAAAAACACAAACTTGCCTATGGATGAGACTTCTTAAATCTTCACCAAAACTTGGTCTTCTTGCTGCCAATCTACTGCCCAAGTGGTGTAGACTAACTTTGATGAAGGAAGGTAGAAGGAAAGAAGCTTGAATCTCATATGCATGGAGCTTCAACCATGCGTCAATGGAGTTTTTTGGGAGCAAATTTTCTGCTAGTTCTAAGGTTGAAGATGAAGATGTATATTCTGCCCAAATGAAGCTTTAGTGGTCCACTTAAATGAGTTAGTGGACCACTATGTAAGAATTAAATCATTGTTTATTCTAAGGTTTCATTTTTCCACATTTAACTCCCAATTTTTGCTATTTACATTAGGTACCACCAGTTTAATTTTTCATGACATTTTCCAAGTGTAATATTATTTATTTTTAATGGAAATTTAGGTCAAAAGACAACTCAGGGTGTCAAATGACTACAATGCCCCTGTTCGGGTTGCATTCCCGATTTTTCAGTAACACCGGGTTTTGTCCGTTTTTCGATTTCTCGCTTTTCTTTGTACTAATTATTTAATTTTTCTTTGATATTTCTAATGATATTTCTACTTCAATTGATGTCTCTTTAACTCCTAAAAATATTTTTCAGGGTTCCCCGCGGTCCAGGGCTAGTCAACGGTCCACGCCGTAACTTCCCGGTGCAGTCACCCATCGCTAGGGTTCTCAGCTCGCTTAACTTGGTTGCATTTCTTTACTATTATTTTTCCTTTGTTTTTCTTGTATTTCATTATTTAATGACTCCTCACTCATATCGAAGTGTAGTTCTAGGCATCCTAGCTGTCCGGACAACACTGGTCACCGGAACAGTAGAACGCATTACGAACATAGGGGTGTTACAATTCTCCCCCCCTTAAATAAATTTCGTCCATGAAATTTTACCCAATAGTCATCTTACAATGGTCATACGTTTATTTTTTTCCTTTTTATACGATCGAATAATCTTTTTTTCCTCAAATTTGTATAAGACTTTTAACAATCTAATACAACGTTTAATTTGTTTGTATATCACTAATCTTCTCTTACTATTATCCTGTCTAATATTTCGATTCATGTTCCTTCTTGAATGACCCTTGAGGCCATGTTAGAATCATTTATCTGGTCATTGGTCCTCTGACCATTCAAGTCCATAGTCTTCCTCACATTCGTAATATTTCTTTGTTATATTTGAACCAATTGTTTGATTTTTTTTTTTTTTTTTTTTTTACTTTCATAACTCTGTTTATCTGTTAATATTCTATAGCTTACTTCCTTTTGTACTGAACTATAACCTTTCGATATTCTAACCTTTGAGTTTTAGATCTCTTAGTAGGATTTTCAAACTTATTTCTAATAATTAAATTCTGTCATGGCATAACTATACCAAAACAGATGCCGTTGGCAACTATTCTCGTCTAGGTGTACTATCGGGTAGTACGTAGCTCTACACAATAATGTCAAGTTAGTACTGTAATCTGCAGCTTACAGTATAAACATCAAGAACATTGCATAGTTACTACGATACATCCCAATAGATCAAATTTTCCTATCTTTTATCCTTTTCGAGTTCACTAATATCCCGAACTTATTATGATTACAATATCCATTAACAATTACTAACAGTGACATCCTTGCCCTCATCTAGAGCAATTCCATTACTGCATCTTACTTTTACGTCCTCTTGCCTTATATTAAGTAGGCTCGCCAATTAGCTTTATAATTTATGGTGTGTTAGAAAATACTTTTCGCCAATAAACTCTTTCAAAACTAATTTCACTTATTATTACAATCCTTATTTTAAAGGGCCAATCACTATTGCATCAAAATTTATTCCCCTGTAAAGGAATAACAATAGAACATATAGTTATAACACTAACATAAAAGTATGCAGACCCCCAGGTCAAACAATACATATATATATCTTAGTTACTATTTGAGAAAGTACCAGCAATAATATCAAAAGTTTAAGTCTCTTCTCTCTTCCGTATAGCGTATACTCCAACTGAAGCATCACCCTGTTCTGGCTGATTCATAGTACTCTGACTTCTAGGTGTACTACCCCTACCTCTACCTTTGCCTCTACTAACTGATGGTGAACTCTTTGGGGTAGAAACTTGGGTTGATCCCTTTGGTGTAGTAAATGATCTAGAACGACCTGGATTTACACAATCCCTAGCAAAATGGCCAGTCTCTCCACAGCTAAAACATGCTCCTACGGCTCTATAACATACCCCACTATGTGGTTTACCACAAGTTTCACAAAGTCGATCTGACAGCGCATTCCTGGGTTTCTGTTGAGTTTGCTGATCGGATCGAGGTGGTTTCTGTCCAGAAGATCTATCTCTACCGGACTTCTTACTATCTCTGTTGTATCCCTCAAAGTTTTTCCTCTTTCCAGTAAGACCACTAGAACTCTGTTCTACTGACTTTCCCTCTTTTTCTGTCTTCTCTGATTTCTTTTTCACAGAAGCTACTTTAGATTCAATTCTTTCTAATTCTAGTGCTTGAGAAATAAGTTTAGAGAAGTTGTTATGTTTGAATCCAACCACTTGTAATCTGATACTAGGCTTCAAGCCGGTTTCAAACCTCTTACATCTCTCCCTACTGGTAGAAAGTAGACTTACTGCATAATGGCTCAGGCGGAAAAATTCCCTTTCATATTCAGCCACCGATCTACTCCCCTGTTTCAGACTTAGGAACTCTTGCAGTTTCTGATCTACATAAGCATCAGGGATATATTTTTGTCTGAATTCCCTGAGAAAGTCACTCCAAGTTAGCACTGCAGGTTCTACCAAACTGTGGGCAATGGTTTTCCACCAGTCATAAGCATCCCCCTGTAGCAAAGATACTGAGTATTCAAATCTGAGCTCCTGCAATGCGCAGTTTCTTGAATACCCTATCCATCCTTTCTAACCACTGTTCTGCCTCTAGAGGATCTACTGTCCCCTTGAACTCTGTAGCCCCATATTTCATCAATTTGTCATATTGTCTTGCAGAAGACTGTGGTTGTACCACTGGTGTCTATATTGGGGCTTGAGTAGGCACATTACCAGCCATTTGTTGGAACATTGCAGCCATCTGCTGAGCGAACTGAGCAGGAATCGCGCAGATTACGGGCCGTGTCTTGAACCATCGACATTATGTAGGGTCAGCATCCCCTTGCACCTCAGCCTCTATAGATTGATCGACTGAACGATCACCCTCTTCCATAGTCAATACGAAGATCTTAGACCTCCTAAACAAATAACACAAGGAGATTTCCTCCCGTTAGTGCATATTTATAATGTAATGTACTGTATGTATCAGACAATGATATTAAGCAGTTGTACTATGAAGAAAGAATATTCAAGTAACATGTGAAAATAGAATTTAAAAAAAAACTGGCTCTGATACCACTAAAACATGTCACACCCTACCCCTCTGTAAGGCATAAAATGATCCTGTAGTATACCTAATGAATTACCAACTTCGCCTACTGATAACCCATTAAATACACTACAAGGGATTTTCAAAAACTTTTCTTACTTCTTTTACAGTGGTGAGCACTATTTACAGGTGTTAAAAATCTTTTTGAACTGAGGTGAATTAACTAACACATTTAGACTATTAGTAATTTATGTAAAAAAATTTTGGCAGAGTGCCCTCCTTAATTTGGATAAAACAGTTCTTCAAAAACCTGTAAAAAGCACTTCAATATTTTTCTCAATCTCAAACTCTAGCATAATTCAACACAAATCCACAATAATTTTTCAAAGACTGAAATACAAGAAATATAATACAATTTTTACAAGTCCAAATAACTCATAATTTATTTTACAACTTTCATGTACAATTTTAATTTACAACTGCTCAAAACCAAGAACACTATATACATACAGTGAACATACATTACAGTACAAAATGCAAAATGTGGTATACTCAATATACCCAATGATCTCTCAATGTAGTACTACCAGCCTAGTCTGCTGCCTTGTCAGTCTGTCTACCTGCGACAGCAATGAAAAGCTATCGCTGAGTAAAATTTACTCAGTGGTGCACAATAACAATTTGAAATGCAATATATAAATCTTTTATTGACAATTCACAAATCAAATGATTCACAATTCCATTTGACAATTTACAAAATTCATATAACACAAATTTGATCAAATAACTAAGTAACACAGTTTTGCCAATCAATAACACAATTTGATCAAATAACTAAACAATACAGTTTTGCAAATCAATAACACAATTTGATCAAATAACTGAACAATACAGTTTTGCCAATCAATAACACCATTTGATCAAGTAATTGAATAATATAGTGTTGCCGATCAATATCACAATTTAGGCCATGACACAATTTTTCCACACATGCTGTGTTGTACACCACGACAAGACACACTCACCACAATAATCGAAATCAATGAGGGAGGAAGCTAGCTATATAATGAGTACTCATCCACACTCACCTCAGACTGACAAGTCAAAGAGGGAGGAACATAATCACACTCACCCTAGACTGATAAGTCAAAGAGGGAGGAATATATCAACAGTGTCATGCCAAATGTGAATCAAAACATTTTCAAATCACAATATTTCATACAAACCATAAATCACATTTTATCTCAAAATTTCCATTTGCAAAGTTGGCAATACAATAAGTTCCAAATAATATTCCCAAAACCAAAGTAATCAAAACTCATTCATAACTCATTTCTCTACATAAATTTGCTAGTAAAAGCAGTGAATATAAAGTATTGTGCACAGACACAATTTAAAACTATAATGTTGAATTAAAAATTTTTAAGTGGAAAATGAGAAGTCAAACTTATTGTGCACAAACACAATTTAAAACAATACAAATAATCATAATTTATTCCAATTGAAAAATTCAAAAGAATTAATTATTGTGCATAAACATAATTTAAAACAATAACACACAAATAATCATAATTTATTTCAATTGAAAATTTCAAAAGGAATAGCTATTGTGCACAAACCTCTGATAATTGTCTCTTGGCTCTGACTCAGTATTTCCTTCCCTTTTCTTGAGTCTTTGCTAACTGAGAAACACAATTTGAAGTGTTTCAGTACTCATTTAAACTGTCTCTAATGATAATTCTTGATAATTAATTCACTGTATTCATTTATTCGCTTAGTCAACCTAATATATTGACCCTCGATGCGTTTTAGGTAAATTAGGTTTTAACGTTACTAATATGTCACATTCAATAGTCTTCTAGGGTTGGTACATGTTACCAAGTTCATTTCCGTGTATACTGCATTTTTTTGCAATTTACTGGATTCCTGGATACTAGTTTGACCTAGCCGGACAACCTAGTTTCCTCGGTTTTCGGGTTTCGGTCAAAACTACAAACTTGTAGATCTATGTCTTATGGAACGCGGGGCAAAATTTCAGGTCATTCTGAGTTATGTAGGCCAAGTTATGGTCATTTTACTATTGCTGGTCAAATTGCACCAAAATTGGTCATTTTAGGTTCGGCCAGTTTTTGGACCCGAACTTGTGCAAGCTGTTTGACTTACTTGTGGTCATTTCTGGGCTTTGGTGTCTTCATAAGACTTGTAGATATGGGTCTTAACTATTCATGGTTCAAATTTCAGGTCAATTGGACCTGTTTTGAGTGAGTTATGACCTAAACACTAACTACTGCCCAAATAGTCAATTTTCAGGCCTTATTTGCACTTAATCCGGATTCGGTCATTTTTCAAGCTACCTTGCAAGTAGAATTTTGGCAAGCTTCCTTCATGACAGTTGGCACATTTTGTGCCTAGTTTCACCTCCAATTTGTCTCATACCAATTGGAGCCACACACTTAAAGTTATAGGCCTAAAATACAAACTGCCTTATTGCAATTCTTGCATATATATCAAACATCACTTTTAACACTCACCAAACTTAACATTCAAACTAATTCTGGTTGTACCATGACCTAAACATAATTCACAACACATTATAGGTCATTTTGGCAGCTTACAATTACATTCAATGTGCACCAACAAGTGCAGAATTTGCCCAACTCAATTTACAACAATTTAACTCCATAACCAAGCTCATTCACATGTCCAACCTTCACACTACTATACATACATTCAAACTGCCATAACAACCAATACATTTTAACATCATTATTCCATAAACCAAGCATGAATTCCAGCATTCTTCAAGAATTAACAAACTGCCACAATGATACACTTACATTCCATTATTTTCCAAGCTTTAAATCTCATTTTATATTTACATATACTAAGTATACATTACCCAAACAATTTCCTACACAATATATATTTAATCAATCATTTAATTCACCATTTACAAGCACAATTAAACTGCCTTCAAGGTGTTTCCATGGGTACCAAAAGTGCACATTCCCATTCAACATCAAAACTCAAAATTTTCTCCCTAAATCAAACACCCATAACACCCTTACAAACTTTAACAAAGCAACATTCAAAAACACAAACTTGCCTATGGATGAGACTTCTTAAATCTTCACCAAAACTTGGTCTTCTTGCTGCCAATCTACTGCCCAAGTGGTGTAGACTAACTTTGATGAAGGAAGGTAGAAGGAAAGAAGCTTGAATCTCATATGCATGGAGCTTCAACCATGCGTCAATGGAGTTTTTTGGGAGCAAATTTTCTGCTAGTTCTAAGGTTGAAGATGAAGATGTATATTCTGCCCAAATGAAGCTTTAGTGGTCCACTTAAATGAGTTAGTGGACCACTATGTAAGAATTAAATCATTGTTTATTCTAAGGTTTCATTTTTCCACATTTAACTCCCAATTTTTGCTATTTACATTAGGTACCACCAGTTTAATTTTTCATGACATTTTCCAAGTGTAATATTATTTATTTTTAATGGAAATTTAGGTCAAAAGACAACTCGGGGTGTCAAATGACCACAATGCCCCTGTTCGGGTTGCATTCCCGATTTTTCAGTAACACCGGGTTTTGTCCGTTTTTTGATTTCTCGCTTTTCTTTGTACTAATTATTTAATTTTTCTTTTATATTTCTAATGATATTTCTACTTCAATTGATGTCTCTTTAACTCCTAAAAATATTTTTCAGGGTTCTCCGCGGTCCAGGGCTAGTCAACGGTCCACGCCGTGACTTCCCGGTGCAGTCACCTATCGCTAGGGTTCTCGGCTCGCTTAACTTGGTTGCATTTCTTTACTATTATTTTTCCTTCGTTTTTCTTGTATTTTCTTTTCTTGTATTTCATTATTTAATGTCTCCTCACTCATATTGAAGTGTAGTTCTAGGCATCCTAGCTGTCCGGACAACACTGGTCACCGGAACAGTAGAACGCATTACCGAACATAGGGGTGTTACATACATTCCATTTTTCATTCCTCACATGTTGATATATGTTGCCAATTTCATTTTAAAGCTTATTGCATTTTATTGCAATTATTCAGATTTCATGGCCAATGTTTACTGTCTATTACACCAAGCTACAGTATAAATTTAACAGATTTCTCTTCATTAAATTGTTTCTCATTGTGTCTTCTTTAATTTCTATTTTGAATTACTCCATTCGGAGTTGTATAGCTCAAGTTATGGTCAATTAACCATAACTAGGTCAAATCTAAATTTTAGTTTCCTTTTTAAGCATTTTCGGTTCTGAATTTACTAATTTATTTGGACTATTTGTAATCACATTAAGGTCTAGCATTCTTCATAAGTATTGTTGCTCTATGTCTTAGGGACAACCAGAAATTTTGCTTACCATTTTTCAAGTCTTATAGAATTCTTTATAGACAAAATGTTAACTTAGACTCAAAGGTCCTATATTGGCATGGTCCTCAATTAGGTCAATGGCTTTGACATTAAATTCTGACCTTATACATTTATAATTTGAGGAAGTTGTCTAAAACGAAGTTTTAGGCCTCTTTCTTAGCTTTCCAAATTGGTATGGCTCATTTAAATTGGACACTTCTTGTGGGAGATATGCTTATTTGAATTTTCTGGATTTTACGGTTAAATGTGCCAATTCCAGATTTAGTGTGCCAAATTAATCAACTTAATTGACCTAGTTTCCTTGATTTCTAGGTTTTGGTCAAATTACCAATATTGTAGATCTATGTCTTATTGAAATTTTGAGACTGATTTCATGTCATTTGGAGTTCTATGGACCAAGTTATGGTCATTTTACTATTGCTGGTCAAGTTGCACTTATATTGCAAAGTTTAGGTCATTTTTAGGTTAAAGTCAATTCGGCCAGTTTTTGTAACCCAATTTTGGCAATCATTTTGACTTGGTAATTGGCATTTCTGGGCTTGGTGGTCTTCACCAAAGTTGTAGCCCTATGTCTAAGATTTCCAACTGTATAAATTTTAGGTCATTTGGACCTATTTTGAGTGAGTTATGGCCAAAATACTGACTACTGATCATATGGTCAAAATCTGGATTCATATGTTAGGCAATTCAGGATTTGGTCATTTTTTTAGGTCACTTCTAGGCAGAATTTGGGCAACACTTCTACATGAAAGTTGGCCTATTTTATGTCTAATTTCACCTCCAATTGGCCTCATACCAATTGGAGTAACAACTTTACACTTATAACCTAATTTATACACTGCCAACAATCACAACCTGCATAAGAAAATTTACACTCCCAATTTGGCAATCCTCCGCCTCCCAATAGTTCAATATTCATTCTTGGCACTTCTATATTTATTCAACACAATTCCAGCAAAGTAAATTGGGCAGAATACTCATGTAATATAGACTCCCATGGCTGCCTAAAAATGGGCAGTCCAATAACTCAATAATTCCATCAATTTTCATCACCAATAAACTCATCTCAAGCTAAACATAAACTTTACTTAAGAAAGGAAGTGAATTGAACACTTACCTCTTTTTAGAGCTTGTCAAACTTCTTCAAATCTCTCCCTTTTTTCTCCCAAAATACTGCCCAAGGTGTATAAATAACTTTTAATGAAGGAACTTTGAAGATTTCATGGCTTAATCTTGGTGGATGAGAGCTTAAAGCTTTGGCCATCCATGGAGTTTCCCTTTGGAATTGAATTCAGCTTGCAGATGAAATGAAGAGGAAGAAGTGGCTGAAGTGGGAAATGCTGTCCACTTAATGAATATACAAATCCATAGTGCTCCGCTAAGGTGGATTAAATGTTTAATAATCCAAATTTTCCCTTAACTGTAATTATGGCCCAAATTCCTTACTATTTACATTTTATGTCAAATTTTCTATTTTCATGACATTTTCAAAATTTAATACTACTAATTTTTCATGGACATTTAGGTCAAAAGTCAACTCTAGGTATTACTTGACCAAAATGCCCCTCTTCGGGTTGTATTTTGGATTTTCGGTACTACCGATTAATTCCTTGACCCGCCAATTTCTTTAATTTTTGTTTTTCTTTGTATTAATTAATTAAATTTTCTTTGACATTTTCTAAGTCAATTATATCTTAATAGATGTTTATTTAAATCTTAAAAATATTTCCCAGGGTTTGCCATAGTCAAGGGCTAGTCAACGGTCTTCGCCATAACTTCCTGGTGCGGTCACCCATCGCTACGGTGCTGGCTCGTTTAACTTACTTTCATTTTGTCTCTTTTATTTTTTCTTTAATTTTTCTTGCATTTTCTCTTTATTTATTTCATCATTTTATGCTTGTTTATTATCATTGAAGTGTAGTTCTAGATATCCTGACTTGTCCGGATCGATATTAGGTCATCGGAGTAGTCGAATGTACGGACTACGTAAAGTGAGGGCATTACACTCCATATTAAGAGCTGATGCCACAAGTTGGGAGAAATCCATATATTGGTGTGATGCAACATGAAGTATAATATTTTCGTTCAGACCATCCTCAAACCTACAGCATCTGTCTGCCTTTGTAGGCATCATCTCCTAGGCATATCGGCTGAGTCTCATGAACTCCCACTCATACTCAGAGACTGTGAGCTGCCTCTATCTCAATGCCAGAAACTCTCTTCGTCTGGCCTCCCAGTACACGTAACTGATATACTTCTTTCTGAACTCGGCCATAAAGAAATCCCAAGTGACTATCACTGGCTGTGCAACTCTGGACACCGTAACCCATAACTAGTAGACATCCTCTTGTAGTAGTGATATAGTGCACTCCAACTGCTGCTCTGGGGTGCAATGTAACTGCTGTAGTGCCTTCTCTATCCTTTTTAGCCAGTGCTCTGCAGCGACTGGTTCATCCTCCTTCTTATCCTTAAAATTGACTGCCCCATATTTCCTCAGTTTCTCAAGTGGGGACCTCTACACGAGCTGTGGCTATGGATGTGGTGGTGGTGGTGGCTGTGGCTGAGGTATGGCTCCGGCAACCTGGCAGAGCTGCTGAGTCATCTGTTCTAAGAATGCCTGCTATGTCCTCCCAATGGTACCATGAGATGACTCCTCTCTCCTGTCTCGCCCCTGACTGCAGACATGTATATGACTACCAATCGCCTCCTCCTCAGGTCTGAAAGACCCTTGCTCTGAAGGATCAGACTCCATCAATCCTATAAAATAGACAAGAGATTAGATCTGCATTAGTGTCACCTTAACTCCTAAATAAAGGCCCATGCATGTTATGCACACTATCTCTTTCAACCTATCTAGGTCTAGGACCACCTAAACCTTTGCTCTGATATCACTAAATGCGAAGCCCCTTACCCGATCTATAGTGTAGCCAAGCAAGGCATGCCACATTCAATGCCGAAACACCCTATCTTGTCTTGTTGTGTACATTATTAATTTAAATTCAACTTATTCATATTATCCCATGTGTTAAATTTTTTTAATTTTTTTATCATATTTTATTTTTATGGAGACCCGAACAGAGTCTCCTCTGTTTTATTAGCGTTTGGTGGGTTCCACTATTCACCTGTTAAAACAGTTTTATATGTCGTACCATTTTTCCATGCATCATATATCATATCATTGTTTGCTCACAAAAATTTCTCATATTCATTTCAAGTAAATACCTTTCATTTCATTAATATAAAATTCATATATAATAATTTACAATTTATTGTACAGTCCCAAAATGAATTCCATCTTTTACTTGTACAATGAACAAAACAAACAAAACATGTAACCATGGGCCCTACAAACTACACAACTGAGGTGACTCCAACTCTAATACAGATCTGATCAAACTCTCTATCAGATCACTACTGCTGCTATTAGTCTCAAGTACCTATGCGATGGAAAAACCAATGCGCTAAGCATAATGCTTAATGGTGCATAAATTAAAGTAAAAATAACTAAATAATTAAAGGTAATTATTCCCTGTAAAATTTCATAAAGAAATATAGATTTCATGAATTTTGAGTCATTTACATGTTTACTGAACTTTGGGAGCAAATAAGTTTATCAGGATCTTCTCTACTCATTTATTCCATATTCAGTCTTATTAAATTCATATCACTGCCCAAGTAACCTATAACAGACTATAAAGACTAGATACACGGGAGTATACTAGTGAGACATCTGTATGTCTATCATATATACATTGGTCATGTCAGGCACAAGGCCAGCGAACAGGCATAAAGGCAGAAATCATATCAGGCACAATGGCCAACGAGAAGGCATAAAGCCAGAGGAATAACCATATCAGACAGATATTGTCTATCAATGATCATTCATACGGGCAATATTGCAATATGTAGTTCCTAATTGGTATATCAATTGATCCAAGCTATATACATAAGTCTAGGTATACTTTAGGCAAATTAGTATTGTTACGTACTTATGGACATATTATTTCATGTTATGCACTATTAGTGCTATATAGAAATTCATGTCATTTGTAACGGAAAAATAGGTTCCAATCTCACTTTCATGTAACTTACGTATTTGGCAAACTATTTAGGTAATTTGGCTAAGATTTAGGGTCTGTTTGGCTATACTTCCTTCATGGATGTTGTTCCTTTATGTCTTATGTTTATTTTTCTTTTTGAATCATGCCATTTGGAGTTTTAGAACTCAAGCTATGGTCAATTTTCCAGGACTAGTTCATTGACCCTTTATGGTTCCAGAACCAAGCAGATTCTGGAGTCAAACTTTGTCTAGTCATTTGGGCATGTTACAGTCATTTTTAGGCTTAATGTCCTTCATATGAGTTGTTATCCAATGTCTTGGGGTCACTCAAGTTCAAGCATCATAATTTTTTAGGTTATGTAGAGTGAGTTATAGCCAATTAACTTACCGGGACTCCTGAACCCTATGCCTTCACGATTTCAGGTTCAAGTCAGTGTCTTTGATTCCCATTTTAGGGTCCTTACACTCAACATTTGAGGGAAGTTCCTAGATCAAAGTTGGATTTCTATTTCTTAGGTTTCCAGAACAGTTTGGCTCATCCCAATTGGAGTTTCCTAGTGGGAGATATGATATAAATACTGTTCTGAGGTCAAGTGGCTATTTAGTTCAATTTTAGGATTTGGATAGCTGATTTATCCTAGCAATTTGTCCAAGTTCCATTAGGTTCTGGATTTTGGTCAAAACACCAAAATTGTAGATCTAGGTTTTATGGAAATTTTAGCCTTGAATTCACTACATTTGCACTTTTGTGGACCAAGTTATGGCATTTTTGCCAAAATTGGTCGGATAGGTCAAAGTCCAGAATTTCAGGTCAATTTTGATTCTAGTCAAAATTGTTGACCTAACTTGTTCTAGCAAATTAGTTGGGTTAGAATCAGAATTAGGCTCTATGCTCTCCATGAAAAATGTGTTCCTATGTCTAACCTTTCCATTGGTTGAAGAATAAAGTCATTTTGACCTTCCTAGAATGAGTTATACCCATCTGAACATATACTGTTTATATGGTCATTTTTCCAAGTCCAGCAGATGGTTACCTGGATTCAAGCTAATTCTAGGTCATGTTAAGTTCAGTTTTTGGGTAGGGTCTCCACATGAAAAATGTGACTTTAAGTCCCATGTTTCATCTCTAATTAGCCTCATACCATTTAGAGCAATGTGGCTCTACTTATGGCCATATAACCACACGGGACTCATGGTTTAGAATTCCCTACACAGAAATTCAGCACTTCCAATCTTAGTTCCACCAATTTACTAAACTTCAATCACATTCATTGCACTTAAAATAGTAAAAAATTAACCTCAATAATATCAATTTCAAACCACTACATAAAATACCCAAATTTAGGTTAAAACCCTAACTTTCAATTTCTCAACTCATGCAAACTCATAACATGCAACTTCCAATACATGTATATTCATCAATCACCACTACTAATGTAACACCCCTTTATTAAGCAGTCTATGCATTCTACTATTCCGGTGATAGATGTTTATCCAGATAGCTAGGATGTCTGGAAATACATTTAAATAATAGTGAGGAGACATAAAATGATGAAATAAATGATAAGAAAATACAAGAAAAATTAAGTAAAAGCAAAAGAGATGAAATGTAACTAGGTTAAATGAGCCGGAACTGTAACGATGGGTGACCGCATCGAAAAGTTAAGCGGAGACAATTGCCGACCCCAGGACCGTGGGGAACCCCGAGAAATAATTTTCAAGACATAATTAAAAGTCTATTGAGGTATATGTAACATTGAAAATGTCAAAGAAAATTCAGTGAATCGGTAAAATGAAAATGAAAATTAAAGAAATCGGCGGATCAGGGATTAAATTGGTGTTACAGAAAATTTTGAAATACAATCCGAAGAAGGGCATTTTGGTGATTTCACAGCTAGAGTTGACTTTTGACCTAAATATCTATTAAAAATAAGTGGTATTAAATTTTGAAAATTACATAAAAAATGAAATTATGTATAAATGTGATTAAGGGAAATTAAAGGGTAAAAATTTGGGATAATTGAAAATTGATTATTATACTAATATTAAAGTAAGTTAGTGGGGTTTAGTGGAGTATATAAGGGCCACTTAAGGACGAATTTTTCCACTTCACTTCATTCATCTTCAACCTTACTTATCCCTTAGCCGAATTCCATTTTCTCTCAAAGGACCTCCATAGCCGTTCCATGTACAAGCTTTTTCTCTCCATGATCAAGCCATTTTCCTTCTAAGTTCCTTCATTAAAAGTGGTCTACACAACTTGGGAAAGATATTAGCAGCAAGAAAGAAGAGATTTGGTGAGTTTTTAGCAAGCTTCAAAATAGGCAAGTGTCAAATTTTTCTTCCTTTCTTAAGTAAACTTGGTATTAATGTTGAGATGAGTTGTTTGGTTGGAAAAATTTAAGGAATTGATTGAGTATTTGATGAACCTAATTTCGGCGGCCATGGAAGAAGTGAGAGATTGATTAATTCATGTGTGAAAGAGCTGATTTATGATGTTAATTAAAGTATTATATATGTAGCCAAGTTATTTCATGTGTATGTGTGAAATTGGTACATTTGAATTGAGATTTTGAAAGAGGTATTGAAGACTTTGACTGTTAGTAGTATGCCCTAGAGTATATCATTTTGTATGTATCTTGTACATATTTTATTAATAAAAGGCAATTTCACTTTTCCGTTTACATAATGTATTTATGTGTAATAGAAAAGGTCCATTGATATTTTGTAAGAAATTCTATTCTTAAATTGTTAAGAATATGAGTGACAGTATTTCTAGCACAAAGTATCATAAATTGGTTCACAATTGAGGATTCTTCACAAAGGACATGACTTATCCAGAAAGATTGTAATCATGTTTGTTCCCAAAGGTATTTATATGATATATAAATAAGATGGAGTGGTGAGTCTCATGCCACATAACAAACATGATAGGCACTTATACATGATAATTAGGCTGAACCAGTGACGCATATGACAAGCACATGGAGTTTGCTCTTATCAATGCATTATCATATATTATATCAGTGCATATAATCTTTAGAACTGAGATAGCACAGTTATCTTGTATATAGGTGGTTTGAGTTTGATACTGCTTTCATACTTGTACTGTGTATGGGTATATGGGCATGTGTTGGCTCCTACTAGTTATATATGGAGCTAGATGTTGATGAAGATGGAATCTGTTACCTTAAGTAAATAGGGATAAAATCCTATGTTCATTTAATTATTCTTGATGTTCCAAGTTCCTGGCTAGGACAAATAGATTTAATCAGAAAAGAGTTTCTGATGAGAAAATCTTTTTAATGAAAAACTAGAATTAAAAGAGAACATAATATTCATAGTAAATGGGTTTGACATAAACCATGACTCCAGCTCGAATTGGGATTTTGTAACATAGAGATTCTAGTGCATGGTAACATATGATTATAGGTTCATTTAAGGTAAACCTTATTACTGATTGGGTGGCCATGGAATGCTATGCTAGGAGTTAACCATGGTCTATGAGGTGCATAAAATGATATTACTGATTGGGTGGCCATGGATTGCTATGCTAGGTGTTAACCATGGTCTATGAGGTGCATAAAATGATTTAGAGAAATCATTTATGGTAAGAAAGAGTTCTGATGATATTAAGAGTTGATATCATATCTCATTGCCAATTAGTGATGAGCCTAGTAAGTCACAACATACACAAGTAATCACCAAGTTAAATATGATTTAATTAATTAATTAAAGAGTTTAATTGATTAATTAAATAGGTTTGATTTGCAATTAGATTGCAAAGTCCCTAGCATGACTTGAAACCAAATCTATGTTATTAGATGTATAGTATAAGTTAAATTATATTTAAAGTGTTTAAATATGAATTTAATTATAAAAAATTAATTAATAGAGATTAATTAATTAATTTATATTTGATATAAATTGATTAGAAGAAGGAAAATAATTATTTTGGGTTGAGAACTCAAAATCAAGACACAAGGGTATTTTAGTCATTTCACAGGGTGACATGTGGCACCATGAGATGGTGACACATGGCACTACACATAAGCTTGCCATTTGTCTTTTAATCATATAAGATGATCAATGTCAAGATTAAATCTAAGTTTGACACTTGGCACAATATGATTTGGTCAATTAAAGTAATAGCCAATCAGAAGGTGACATGTGGCAAGGGTTTTAAGTGATGAGGACAAGTTAAAAGGACAACATCTGGTATCCTAGGCACATCCCAAAGGTGCCAAACACAACTATAGTGTATGAAAAGGTTAGTGTACTTGTTCTTGATTTAATCTAGGGTTCTAATGAATTAATCTATTTATTCTAAAATCTTAAATGGCAAATGATGTAGATCCAGAAAAAAAATTTATTAAAAGTGTTTTAATATGTTGCTTATCATTGAAATCAAATAGATAAATAATGAATCTTGCATGATGCATGAGACCCTTGATGAAAAATTTTGAATTCAATGATCTAAACTTATGTTTGTCATGCTTTTGCTCCTACAATTGGTATCAGAGCCACTATATTTGCCATTTAGATTGTTGATTATATGATTTAATTGTGTGATTTGATCATGAGATGATTGATTCATTGCTGGTTGCAAGGAATAGGTGGCGGCATGTTGATGAACACCAATGGTGTCATGGTTTGATGCATTCAACCATGCGCATGGATTTTGGGCTTGTTTGTGGGCTTGGTTTCAAGGCCCATAATTAGGCTCATGACTAATTAAAGTGTTTAATTAGGAGTTTTAATCACACAATTAAATTTTGATTAAAATCTGAAATTTTAAATTTGCTTGAATGTGATTCAAATCTGAATTTTTAAATTTGTTTGAATGTGATTCAAATCTAAATTTTTAAATTTGTTTAAATCATATTCAAATATGAATTTTTAAGTTAAATATGAGATATTCAATTTAATTTAAGTATATATATTTTATTTAATTATTAAATAGTGATATGCATGATGAATGATAATGGACAATAAAAGACCAATGTGATTGGATTTATTTCTTTTCTGTTTCTTTGGGTTGAAAATTAATTAATTAATTTTAATTTATTTTGGTGGCATGTATTATAAAGGTTGTAATATTTTTTGGGTTGTAATTTCATTTATTTAGTTCTTGTAAATTCACCTTGGTATGCTAAGGATTACTATGTAATTGGATTGCAAGAAGATCAAGGAGGTCAAAAGCATTGGTGGGACTAGTGGGAGGAATTCAATGTTAAGTGTTGATTATGTACTCCTTCAGCAACTCATGTAATATGAATGAATGAAATGCACCTACGAATGCCCTGATTCAATTCTTGATGGCTCAGAATTGAATCCCTTAGAAAATCCATGATCGTACCATATTAATTATCCATGAATGCATGAGAATTATGGGAATGTATGCAAGTATATGATATAACAATGCTAATTGGATAATGTGCAAAGTGAGACCTTAATAGTAATTAGGACGACCACAAAATGTTCTAAACAAGTGATTAAGTTGGATATGGTATAATTAAAATAATTATAACATGGGCCCTCCATTTAGGCAATTATTTTAAGAAATTTTAAATACTTGTATATGATGCAATTAATTTAAGAGATTTTCTTAAGAAGAATTCAATCATCCACTAGAAATCAATCCAACTAGGATTTCCGTTTTCTACTTTGGAAGTGTAGGGTTCGCTAAGTTAGTGGGATGACCAATTTGATTAAAAGATCATGATCATTTTGGTTAATTACATGATATATTTACTAAATAATCTGGTTATTTTCTGCAGTTAATTTTCTAATAATAATGAGCACAGAACAACCACCACCACCATCCAATATTCTTGTAAGCATACTTGATCACAATAGGTTGAAAGGACCTAATCTGTCTGATTGGCTAAGAAATTTGAAACTTGTCCTTAACCTTGAACATATAGGATATGTTCTAGACTCAAATGTTCCTAGTCCCTTGCCTCCAAAGGCCACACAAGAGGAACATGAAACTTTGGACAAATGGAAGGAGCATGATATGAGAGCTAAGTGTTACATGCTTACTTCTATGAGTAATGAGTTACAGAAGCAGCATGAGAACATGCAGAGCATGACTAAGATCCTCCTTCACCTAAAAAAGTTATATGGTAAGCACAGTAGGAATGCTAGGTATGAGATATCTAGACAGCTATTCTACATGAGGATGTTTGAGGGACAGAATGTTGAGGATCATGTCCACAAGATGATTCGGCTGATTGAGCAGCTGGAACATCTTGACTTTAACATGGATTTCTAACTGCAGACGGATTTGATCCTTCAGTCCCTTCCTGAGTCATTTGGGAATTTTGTGACAAATTTCCATATGACTAAGCAGGAATGCACCTTGGCTGGTTTACTCAACATGCTGATTATTGCCCAAAAGAATGTGCCAGCCAATAAAGGAAAAGAGGTAGCTTTGATTGTATCTTCTTCTACTGGAAAGTCCAACAAGAAGAAAGGCAATAAGAAAAAAAAGCCTAAGATTCCTGGTTCTTCCAAGAAACTAGCTAACAAGAAAAGGAAGACTAAAGCTGATGGAGGCAAAGGAAAATGTTTCCATTGCCAGAAAGATGGGCACAGTAATAGAACTGCCTAGAGTATAACAAATAATAGCAGCTTGCGTTCTCGATATGTTAGACTCCGGATTGGTGATGGCTCAACTGTTTAAGCTTTAGCCATAGGATCTAAATCCTTTTACATGTCTGGACATGTTTTGTGTTTGGATAATATCTTATATGTACCTGATGCTTTTAATAACATCATTTCTATATCTAGTTTGACTAGAAATGGCTATGAATTTCAGTTCACAGATGATGTTTGCAATATTTATTTTGGAAATAAATATGTTGGTTCGGGTTATATGAATGATGGTCATTATTATTTGTATAATGATGACAAACACAAAATGAATGCCAGTGATCTAAATGAATGCAATGCCATGATGAAAATCAACTCAAGTTCAAAATATTTTTGGGACTTAAGATTAGGTTATATTGCAAAAGATAGAATTGCAAAACTAGAGAAAATAGGAATTCTATCCTCATTGAGTTCTGAACCTACTCCAACCTGTGAATCCTGCCTTTAGGGCAAAATAACTAGATCACTCTTTGTTGGACAAGGACTAAGAGTTAAAAATATTTTAGAGCTAATACATAGCGATGTATGTGGTCCATTTAAAGAAATGGTTAGAGGTGGTTTTCATTACTTTATTACCTTTACTGATGATAAATCAAGGTTTGGATATTTGTATTTGATGAAATACAAACATGAATCCTTTCAAAAGTTCAAAGAATTTAAATCTGAAGTAGAAAATCAGACAGGAAAAAGTATTAAAACTCTTTGATCAGATCATGGAGGTGAATTCTTGAGTACTGAATTTGATGAATACTTGAGAGAGCATGGCATTGTTTTCCAGTTGACTCCTCCAGGAACACCACAGCTGAATGATGTATCTGAAAGGAGAAATCGTACCTTATTGGATATGGTACGTAATATGATGAGCTATACTGATATGCCAATCTCCTTTTGGGGATTTGCATTAGAATCAGCTTTGCATATTCTGAATAGGATTCCATAAAAATTAGTATCTTCAACACCTTATGAGATATGGCATGGAAGAAAACCAAGTCTTAAGCATGTTAAGATTTGGGATTGTCCAGCTTATATCAAAAAGCTAAACACTGATAAATTGGAAAGCAGATCAGAAAAGGGTCAATTTGTTGGATATCCAAAAGATAGTTTTGGATATTATTTTTATTTATCTACATCACAAAAGGTTATGGTAAGTAGAGATGCCACATTTCTTGAACAACAGTTTGTTCAAAAAGGAGGCAAAGGAAGGAAAATAGAGTTAGAATTGGAGAATTCTGACCAACCAACAGATCAGATAGATATAGATCCATCTAGTCAATCTACACCGATTGATGAAATATCTACAGCTGTTCCACATAGAACAACCAGGGTATCTCACCCACCAGTGAGATATGGTTTCCTTTATGAACAAGAACAAGAGTTGTCTACTCATGAAGAAGTAGATCATGGAGATGATCCACTTACCTATGAAGAAGCTATATCAGATATAGACTCTTAAAATGGATTGATGCTATAAAATCTAAGATTGATTCCATGTATAAGAATCAAGTTTGGGATCTTATTGACCCACCTGAAGGCATTGTACCTATAGGGAGCAGATGGGTTTTCAAGATTAAAATTGGTTCTGATGGAAAGGTAGAAACTTATAAAGCAAGGCTAGTAGCGAAAGGGTTTCGCCAAAGGCAAGGAATCGACTATGTGGAGACTTTCTCACCCATTGCCATGCTTAAATCAATTAGAATTCCATTAGCAATAGCTGCATACTATGATTATGAGATTTGGCAGATGGATGTCAAAATAGCTTTTCTCAATGGATACATTGAAGAAAACATTTTCATGGAATAACCTAGGGGTTTTGAATCCCAAGATGGTTTTAAAGCGCACAAGCTAAAGCGATCCATTTATGGGTTAAAATAAGCTTCGAGGAGTTGGAACATCCGTTTTGATGAAGCCATTAAGTCATTTGGTTTTATCAAAAATGAGGATGAGCCATGTGTATATAAGAAGGTTAGTGATAGTGCTATCACTTTCTTTGTCTTA
Source organism: Hevea brasiliensis (assembly GCF_030052815.1). Taxonomy (NCBI): domain Eukaryota; kingdom Viridiplantae; phylum Streptophyta; class Magnoliopsida; order Malpighiales; family Euphorbiaceae; genus Hevea; species Hevea brasiliensis. The sequence goes on from NC_079494.1 coordinate 51,014,216, forward strand.
TATGTGGATAATATTTTGTTGATAGGTAATGACACAGGTATGTTGACAACTATAAAGGTATGATTGTCAAATACATTCTCCATGAAAGACTTAGGGAAGGCAACCTATATTATTGGGATTCACATCTGTAGAGATAGGGTGAAAAGAATAATTGGTTTATCCCAAAGTCTATACTTGGAAAAGGTGTTAAAGAGGTTTAACATACTTGATTCCAAGAGAGGATTGTTACCAGTGAGACATGGTATCCACCTTTCTAAAGAGATGTCTCTAAAGAGACCTGAAGAAAGAGATAAAATGGCCAGGATTCCATATGCTTCGGCTATTGGAAGTTTGATGTATGTAATGTTGTGTACTAGGCCGGGTATTGCATATGCTGTTAGTTTGACTAGCAGGTATCAATCCAATCTAGGTTTGGAACACTGGATAGCTGTCAAGAATATCCTTAAGTACTTCAGAAGAAATAAGGATTTATTCTTAATATATGGAGGTGGTGACTTGCAATTGGATGGTTATACTGATTCTGATTTCCAATTAGATATCGATGATAGAAAGTCTATCTCTAGGTTTGTGTTCATTTATAATGGAAGTGCAGTTAGTTGGAAGAGTTCCAAACAGAGTACGACTACTGGTTCCACCACCGAAGCTGAGTATATTGCTGCATCAGATGCTGCAAAAAAAGCTATTTGGATATAAGGAACCCCGGTCTCACTAGAAATCCAAAAACATAGAAAGGCGCTACCACATTATCAGAGAGATAGTTGGGCAAGGCAATGTAGCCATACAGAAAATAGCATCAGCTAAAAATCCAGCTGATCCATTCACTAAGCTTTTGTCACAAACTCAGTTAGACTGACATCTTAAGAAGATGAGTCTAAGATATTGTAATGAATAGCTCTAGTGCTAGTGGGAGATTGTTAGAAGTATGCCCTAGAGCATATCATTTAGCATGTATCTTATACATGTTTTATTAATAAAAAGCATTTTCACTTTTTCATTTACATAATATATTTATGTGTAATAGAAAAGGTCCATTGATATTTTGTTAGAAATTCTATTCTTAAGTTGTTAAGAATATGAGTGATAGTATTTCTAGCACAAAGTATCATAAATTGGTTCACAATCGAGGATACTTCACAATATGGACATGACTTATCCAGAGAGATTGTATTCATATTTGTTCCCAAGTTATTTATATGAGATGTAAATAAGATGAAATGGTGAGTCTCATACCATATAACAAACGTGATAGGCACTTATACATGATAAGTAAGCCGAACCAGTGACATTTATAGCAAGCACATGGAGTTTACTCTTATCAATGTATTATCATAAATCATATCAGTGCATATAATCTTTAGACCTGAGATAGCACAGTTATCTTGTATATAGGTGGTTTGAGTTTGATGCTGCTTTCATACTTGTACTGTGTATGGGTATATGGGCATGTGTTGGCTCCTACTAGTTATATATGGAGGTAGGTGTTGATCAAGATAGAATCTGTTACCCCAAGTAAATAGGGATAAAATCCTATATTCATTTAATTGTTCTTGATGTTTCAAGTTCCTGGCCAGGACAGATAGATTTAATAAGAAAAGAGTTTCTGATGAAAAAATCTTTTTAATCAAGAACTAGAATTAAAAGACAATAATATTCATAGCAAATGGGGTTTGACATAAACCATGACTCTAGCTCGAATTGGGATTTTATAACATAGAGATTCTAGTGCATAGTAACATATGATTATAGGTTCATTTAAGGTAAACTTTATTACTAATTGGGTGGCAATGGCATGCTATGCTAAGTGTTAACCATGGTCTATGAGGTGCATAAAATGATTTAGAGAAATCATTTATGGTAAGAAAGAGTTCTGATGATATTAAGAGTTAATAACATGTCTCATTGCTAATTAGTGATGAGCCTAGTAAGTCAAACACATACACAAGTAATCACCAAATTTAATGTCACACCCTACTCCCCTATAAGATGTAACATGATCCCGTAGTATACCTAATGAATTACCATACTTCTCCTACCGATAATCCATTAAATATACTACAAAAGATTTTAAAACAATTTTCAGGAAATTTAAGTCATAGATTAAAATCTGGTGTTATAAAATTTTTTTCAAAATTTCGGCAAAGTGCCGGCTGTATTTTGAGAAAACAGTTCTTCAATCCTACAAAAGAAAATGCTACCAATATGTTTTCTCAAATACAACTCCAATAAACTTTATTTCAATTCACAATTCAATCTCAATAAATAATCAATTCATTTTCAAACCAATCTTATCATGAAGAAATATTTCATTGATTATAAGACTCAAAATTTATATTACAAAACTATTCAAGTAAATGAAATCTCAAATTTACATTTACAATAATTTACATTTAATTACATACAAAAATATTTTACAAGAGTTTTCATACAACTGCTCAAATAATTTACATACGTATTATTACATGCATACATCAAAACCTATGTACATGGGTATACCTATAATATACCTGGAGCTGATCTGAAAGTGTCTTCAAAGAAACTTACTCACTGCTCTATGCTCTTCTTACCTGCGACAGCATACAAAACTATCGCTGCGTGGTGAACTCAGTGGTGCACAACTATAATTTAAAACATAGTACAATATACATTGATAAAATTTACAGTAAATAATTTGGAAATCTGAAAACTCATCAAATTCTAAAGCTCAAAATATTCATTTCTAATAATGTGAATCATTTGTATAAAATGACTTTGATCACGAACTTTAATTTATCAAATCATAACTAACCATTTAGGTAATTCCAACAAAATCAATTATACATAAATCATAATTGAAATCACAATTCTTTACCATTCAAAAGCCATTCTGTATCTCAAAAACCATGCTGTATCTCAAAAATCATTCTTTATCTCACTAACTATGCAAGACTAATCCAAAAGGGCCATATTTGATGTGATTCTAACTCCCTATGGTCGGGGAGGTCGAATCAGATTCTAACTCCTTATGGTTGGGGAGGTCGAATCATCGTGCACAGTACCATCACAATAATGAATCTTCAGCAAGGGCCATAATGATAAAATAAACTTAAATCTAACCTCAAATCAGAGGAAAATCTATGCCGGTGCACGTACCATGGTAATCAAAACACAACTAACTCCATTGTCTTCTCAACAAATGAGAGAGATGGGTAATAACCTAGTCAAGCATCTATAGTGAGATATAAAATAATATCACAATCCTTTTAGTGAGCATAAATCACAATATAATTCGATTCAAATTCAATTCCAATATCCAATAATTTTTATGCTCATCACAATTCAAATCATAAATTTGCATTTTCCATGAAAATTACCATCACAATTCAAAACATGTTCTATCACAATTTTCCAAAACATAATTTATTCGATCCATAACAATGCTTAATACTTGTGGAAATACCATTTCACAAAGCTAAATTCATACATACTATAACAATTTTCAATAATCATTGAATTAAATCCAATGCTTGTTAAACATAATACATAAGAAAAATATGTCATTTAATCATATGAAATATTCAAACAAAATTAGTTAAAAACTAGTTGTGCACAAACCTTTGATAACTGTCTCTTGGCTCTGACTCAGTGTTTCCTTCCCCTTCCCTGAGTCTTTGCTAATTGAGAAACACAATTTGAAGTGTTTCAGTACTCATTTAAACTGTCTCTAAGAATAAGGTTCAATAATTAATATATCAAATTCTATTAGTTCCTTAGTCAACCTAATATGTCGACCCTCGATGTGTTCTAGGTAAATTTGGTTTTAATGTTACTAATATGTCACATTCAATAGTTTTTTAGGGTTGGTACATGTTACCAAATTCATTTCCATGTATCTTGCATTTTCTTGCAATTTGCTGGGTTCCAGGATACTAGTTTGACCTAGCCGGACGATCTAGTTCCCTCGATTTTCGGGTTTCAGTCAAAACTACAAACTTGTAGATCTATGTCTTATTGCACGCGGGGCAAAATTTCAGGTCATTCTGAGTTATGTAGACCAAGTTATGGTCATTTTACTATTGCTGGTCAAAATGTATCAAAATTGGTCACTTTAGGTCATTTTAGGTCAATTTTGGTTCGGCCAGTTTTTGGACCCGAACTTGTGCAAGCTGTTTGACTTGCTTATGGTTATTTCTGGGCTTTGGTGTCTTCATAAGACTTGTAGATATGGGTCTTAACTATTGATGGTTAACATTTCAGGTCAATTGGACCTGTTTTGAGTGAGTTATGGCTTAAAAACTAACTGCTGCCCAATTGGTAAATTTTCAGGCCTTTATTGCACTTAATCCGGATTTGGTCATTTTTCAAGCTACCTTGCAAGCAGAATTTTGGCAAGCTTCCTTCATGAAAATTGGCAAATTTTGTGCCTAGTTTCACCTCCAATTGGTCTCATACCAATTGGAGCCACACACTTAAAGTTATAGGCCTAAAACACAAACTGCCTTATTGCATTTCTTTCATACACATCAAGGATCACTCCTAACACTTACCAAACTCAATATTCAAGTCAATTCTGGTTGTATCATGACCTAAACATAATTCACAACACATTATAGGTCATTTTGGCAGCTTACAATTACATTCAACATACACCTTAAAGTGCAAAATTTTTCAACTCAATTTACAACAATTCAATCACCTAACCATAACACTTTTTTTTCATGTCCAACTTCACACCATCATATATACACTCAAACTGCCCTAACATCCAACACAATTCAACATTAATATACCATAAACCAAGCATGAATTCCAGCATTCTTCAAGAGTTAACAACCTGCCGCAATGGTACCTTTACATTCCATTAATTTCCAAGCTTCAAATTTCAATTCACATTTACATATACTAAGTATACATCACCCAAACAATTTCCTACACAATATAAATTTAATCAATCCTTTAATTCACCATTTACAAGCAAAAATAAACTGTCTTCAAGGTGTTTCCATGGCTGCCAAAAGTACACTTCTCCATTCAACATCAAACCTCAAAAATTTCTCCATAAATCAAACACCCATAACATCCTTACAAACTTTAATTAAACAAAAATCAAAAACACAAACTTACCACTTTGGAATTTCTTCAAAACTCCACAAAAACTTTCCTTTCTTGCTACCTATCTACTGCCCATGGTGTGAGGATCAAAATTAATGAAGACAAGTAAACAAAATCTAGCTTGAAAATGGGTATAATGAGCCATGCATTTGGGAGGCCATGGGAGGGTTTTGGAGTTCTTGAATTCGGCAATGGTGAGTTGAATGAGGAAGATGAAGGTGCTGCATGAAGTGGCTGTCCACTTAGGTGTAAATGGCTCCCACTAACTCTCCACTAAAGTTTATTTAATTAATATTATATGTTAAAGTTTGATTATTCAAGTTATTTCCCATTTCTTTCAACATTTATTTTATGTACCACAATTTTAATTTTTCATTATATTTTTCAAGTGTAATATTATTTATTTTTAATGGACATTTAGGTCAAAAGACAACTCGGGGTGTCAAATGACCACAATGCCCCTGTTCGGGTTGCATTCCTGATTTTTCGGTAACACCGGGTTTTGTCCGTTTTTCGATTTTTCACTTTTCTTTGTACTAATTATTTAATTTTTATTTAGTATTTCTAATGGTATTTGTATTTCAATAATTGTCTATTTAAGTCCTAAAAATATTTTCCAGGGTTCCCCACGGTCCAGGGCTAGTCAACGGTCCACGCCATGACTTCCCGGTGCGGTCACCCATCGCTAGGGTTCTCGGCTCGCTTAACTTGGTTACATTTCTTTGCTATTATTTTTCCTTTATTTTTCTTGTATTTTCTTTTCTTGTATTTCATTATTTTATGTCTCCTCACTCATATCGAAGTGTAGTTCTAGGCATCCTAGCTGTCCGGACAACACTGGTCACTGGAAAAGTAGAACACACTACCGAACATAGGGGTGTTACATTTAATATGATTTAATTAATTAATTAAAGAGTTTAATTGATTAATTATATAGGTTTGGTTTGCAATTAGATTGTAAAGTCCCTAGCATGGCTTGAAACCAAATCTAGGTTATTAGATAAGTTAAATTTATATTTAAAGTGTTTAAATATAAATTTAATTATGAGAAATTATTTAATAGAGATTAATTAATTAATTTATATTTGATATAAATTGATTAGAAGAAGAGAAATAATTATTTTGGGTTAAGAACTCAAAATTAAGATATAAGGGTATTTTGGTCATTTCACAGAGTGACATGGGGCACCATGAGATGGTGACACATGGCACTACACATAAGCTTGCCAATTGTCTTTTAATCATGTAAGATGATCAAAGTCAAGATTAAATCTAAGTTTGACACTTGGCACAATGTGATTGGGTCAATTAAACTAAGAGCCAATCAAAATGTGACATGTGGCAAGGGTTTTAAGTGATGACCTAGCTATATAATGTGTTGTTATGAAATATTAAAAACATAAGCTGCTGTTCTTCTTTGGTGTAGCCACCCAAAGAACATCTCCTCTCTCTTCTTCTTCATCTCTCATCAATTCAAAGAGAATTGCCAACATTCTCTTGAATTAAAATTGCTAAAAATCATTTCTAGTGTCCTGTATACATCTGTAGTCTCTCAAAAGGCAAAACCTGATTTTCTAATTGATTAGAAAGGCTTTAGAAGCTGTTCAAGGGGCTGCCATTGGTGATCTTGGTGTGGACAAGCTAGAGGGACAACATCTGGTGTCCTAAGCACATCCCGAAGGTGCCAAACACACTGCAATGCATCGAAAGGTCAGTGCACTTGTTCTTGATCAAATCTAGGGTTTTAATGAATTAATCTGTTAATTCTAAAATCTTAAATGACAAATTTAGATCCAAAAACATATTAAAAGAGTTTTAATATATTGTTTATCATTGAAATCAAATAGATAAAAATGAATCTTGCATAATGCATGTGACCCTAGATGAAAAAATTTTGAATTCAATGATCTAAACTTATGTTTTTCATGCTTCCGCTCCTTCAATTCCTAGGTGCATTTCTTTCATTCATATTACAAGAGTTGCTGAAGGAGTACATAATCAACACTTGATCTTGAATTCCTCCCACTGGTCCCACCAAAGCTCTTAACCTCCTTGATCTTCTTGTAATCCAATTACATAGTAATCCTTGGCATACCAAGGCGAATTTACAAGAACCAAATAAATGAAATTACAACCCAAAAAATATTACAACCTTTATAGTACATGCCACCAAAATAAATTAAAATTAATTAATTAATTTACAACCCAAAGAAATATAAAAGAAATAAATCCAATCACATTGGTCTTTTATTGTCCATGATCACCCATCATGCATATCACTATTTAACATTTAAATAAAATAGACATACTAAAATAAAATTGAATATCTCATATTCAACTTAAAAATCTAGATTTGAATGAGATTCAAAAAAATTTAAAAATTCATATTTGAATCACATTCAAACAAATTTAAAAATTCAGATTTGATCACATTCAAACAAATTTAAAAATTTAGATTTGAATCAAAATTTAATTGTGTGATTAAAACTCCTAATCAAACACTTTAATTAGTCATGGGCCTAATTATGGGCCTTGAAACCAAGCCCACATTCAAGCCCAAAAGCCATGCGCATGGTTGAATGCACCAAACCATGCGCACCAATGGAACTCTTCTTCATTCCGCCACATTAGTGGTCCAACCAGCAATGATTCAATCAACTCTTGATCAAATCACATAATTAAATCATATAATCAATAATCTAAAAGGAAAATATAGTGGCTCTGATATCAATTGAATGAGCGGAAGCATGAAAATTAGTAGTTTAGAACATTAAATTAAAAAAATTTTCTTCTAGGGTCTCATGCATCATGCAAGATTCATTATTTACCTAATTGATTTCAATGTTAAACAACATATTAAAACACTTTTAATATGTTTTTGGATCTACATTTGCCATTTAAGATTTTAGAATTAACAGATTAATTCATTGGAACCCTAGATTAATTCAAGAACATGTGCACTAACCTTTTGATGCACTGTTGATGTGTTTGGTACCTTTAGGAAGCACCTAGGACACCAGATGTTGTCTCTCTAGCTTATCCACACTAAGATCACCAATGGTAGCTCCTTGAACAGCTTCTCAAGCCTTTCCAATCAATTAGAAATTGAGGTTTTTCCTTTTAGAGAGATTACAAATGTATATAGGATACTAGAAATGATTTCTAGCAATTTTAATTCAACAGAATGTCGGCAATTCTCTTTGAATTGATGAGAGATGAAGAAGAAGAGAGGAAGAGGACAAAGTGGTGGCGGTAGCTTTGTGATAAAAATCAGAATGCTTCTTTTGTTCTTTCATCCTTTCCCTTATATAGCTAGGTCAACACTTAAAACCCTTGCCACATGTCATTTTCTGATTGCATCATATTTTAATTTGACCCAATCACATTATGCCAAGTGTCAAAGCTAGATTTAATCTTAACTTTGATCATCTTACATAATTGGAAGACAAATAGCAAGCCTATGTGTAGTGCCATGTGAAGGAGCGGAAGCATGAAAAACATAAGTTTATATCATTGAATTCAAAATTTTTTTTCATCTAGGGTCACTTGCATCATGCAAGATTCATTTTTATCTATTTGATTTTAATTGTAAATAGCATATTAAAACTCTTTTAATATATTTTTGGATCTACATTTTTCATTTAAGATTTTAGGATTAACAGATTAATTCATTAGAACCCTTGATTAGATCAAGAACAAGTGCACTAACCTTTTTGATGCGCTGCAGTGTGTTTGGCATCTTTGGGATGCGCCTAGGACACCAGATGTTATCCCTCTATCTTGTCCACACCAAGATCACCATTGGCAGCCTCTTGAACAGCTTCTAAAGCCTTTCTAATCAATTAGAAAATTAAGTTTTGCCTTTTGAGAGATTACAGATGTAAACAGGATACTAGAAATAATTTCTAGTATTTTTAATTCAAGAGATTGTTGGCAAATCTCTTTGAATTGATGAAAGATGAAGAAGAAGAGAAGAAGAACACTCCAAGGGTGGCGGCACCAATAGAATACAGCAGCTTGTATTTTTTGTTCTTTCATCCTTATACTTATATAGCTAGGTCACCACTTAAAATCCTTGCCACATGTCACCTTCTGATTGGCTCTAAGTTTAATTGACCCAATCACATTGTGCCAAGTGTCAAACCTATATTTAATCTTGACTTTGATCATCTTGCATGATTAAAAGACATATGGCAAGCTTATGTGTAGTTTCATGTGTCACCATCTCATGGTGCCACATGTCACCCTGTGAAATGACCAAAATATTCGTGTCTTAATTTTGAGTTCTCAACCCAAAATAATTATTTCTCTTCTTTTAATCAATTTATATCAAATATAAATTAATTAATTAATTAATCTCTATTAATTAATTTCTCATTAATTAAATTCATATTTAAACACTTTAAATATAAATTTAACTTATACTATATATCAAATAACCAAGATTTGGTTTCAAGCCATGCTAGGGACTTTGCAATCTAATTGCAAACCAAACCTATTTAATTTATCAATTAAAATATTTAATTAATTAATTAAATCATATTTAATTTGATGATTACTTGTGTATGTGTGTGACTTACTAGGCTCATCACTAATTAGCAATGAGACATGATATCAACTCTTAATATCATCAGAACTCTTTCTTACCATAAATGATTTCGAGAAATCATTTTATGTAGCTCATAGACTATGGTTAACACCTAGCATAGCATAGCATAGCCACCCAATTAGTAATAAGTTTTACCTTAAATGAACCTATAATCATATGTTACCATGCACTAAAATATCTCTGTTACAAAATCTCAATCCGAACTGGAGTCATGGTTTATGTTAAACCCCATTTGCTATGAGTATTATGTTCTCTTTTAATTCCAGTTCTTGATTAAAAAGATTTTCTCATCAGAAACTCTTTTCTGATTAAATCTATCTGTCCTGGCCAGGAACTTGAAATATCAAGAACAATTAAATGAACATAGGATTTTATTCCTATTTACTTAGGGTAACAGATTCCATCTTGATCAACACCTACCTTCATATATAACTAGTAAGAGCCAACACATGCCCATATACCCATACACAGTATAAGTATGAAAGCAGTATCAAACTCAAACCACCTATATACAAGATAACTATGCTATCTCATGTCTAAAGATTATATGCACTGATATGATTTATGAGAATACATTGACAAGAGTAAACTCCATGTGTGCAACACCCCGAACCTCTGAGTTATGAATAGTACCATTTTTGGTCCGTGACTAGTACTATTCAAAGACACCTTGAGGACCAAAAATAAATAGAAAATTAATTGAGATAGATATAATAAAAATTCAAATGAATAAAAAAATCTAAGGACTCATCGGGTATTATAAAAAGAAGGATTATGACCCGATGAGGAGCATTTTGGTCAATTCACCTCAAGAGTTGACTTTTGACCAAAATGTCAATTAAATTAAATGAAATTAATGAATTGAATTATGAGGTAAAAATTGAAGAAAAATTCAAGCAAAAAAAAAAAAAAAGGGAAAATTTAAGAAATGAAAACTTAAACTTTCATTTCCATTATGACAAAATTAAAATGAAGGACTTATGGGCTTTTGATAATTAAATTTAATTATTTAATTAAAAGGAAAAATTAAGTGTAAATGTAAAAAAAAAAAAGGAAATAAAAATTTAAGTTTAATTATCCTTATGACACAATTAAAATTTATAATTTTAATAAACTAATTTTGGGGATATATATATATATATATAAGAAGACAAATTTCTTCTTCATTTTTTTTTTCATAGGTGCCACCACCCTCTCCTCTCTCTTCCTCTCTCTCTTTTTCTCTTCTTCTTCCACTTCTCCCCCTCATTGATTTCCCCTCCCAAGTTTTAATTCCCTTAAATTCCCTTCATAAATTCCATAGCCCACTAAAAGAAAACATCAAAGAGATCTTGATTGAGAGATTGAAATAAGAAGAACAAGATTTGAAAGAGATTGGAAGTGGAAAAAATAATCAAGTGAGGTAAGCTCTCTCTTTTATGCTTGATTAACCAAATATGCTTTGAATCAAGTTTGGGTGTGATGAATTAACATGAGAAAGCATGAAATTTCATAAGAAAATGAAAGAAAACATGTATGGAATCTAAACTAGGGTTTTGGCCAAATTAGAGAAAAGTTAGGGTTTGATGTCTTTGAATGGAATTGATGATGAGATTAAGCTTAGTTGAAGTAGTATACATGATTGGGGCAAAGAAATTGCATGAAATGTGTATAAATTTAATTATGGGAGATTAGGGTTCATGGAAAAATTGGAGCTTTAGTGTTAGAGAGTGAAATTGGAGTGTGTAGTATTAAATTATGATCATTTGAGGTTTATTTAGTTTGAATTAACATTGGGTTGATGAATTGAGGTAATGAAATGGTAGGATTAGGGAAAACTGCAAACTTTGGTGTTTTAAAATTATGGGGTTTGCGCTAAGAAATGCCATTGATGTGTCAATGCTAAATTATAGTCATTTTGGGTGAATTAAATGTGAATTGAGGTTGGTTAGTAGAAATAATTGAAGAAATGAAAAATTGAACCTAGGGCAGAATATGCACACTGAGTTTAGTGTGTTTGACAGCCCATAAATTGAGCTACACAACTCCAATTGGTGTGAAACCAATTGGAGATGAAACTTAAGACATAGGGCTAGAATTTTCATGAAGAGACCCAACCCAGAAACTGCCCAGAAATTGCCTAAAACTTGGCTTAAACTTAGAGACAAAATTCTGGAACCTGCATAATTTGGTTATATGAACAGTAAACTTTGCATGGCCATAACTCTCTCTTGAAAACTCCGATTTAGGTGATTCTTGAACCGATAGAAACTTAAAACATAGTAGAACATTTCATATGAAGAACTTGAGGCCAAATTATGGACTTAACCCAATCAAATTGCTAAGCAAATTTGAATCACCGAATCTACAAAAATCTGGAAATCTGCAGATTTACCATATGAATAGTAAACTTTACATGGCCATAACTCTCTCTAGAGAACTCCTATTTAGGCGATTCTTGAACCAATGGAAGCCTAAGACATAGTAGAATATTTCATGTCAAGAACATTAGACCAAATTGTGGACTTAACTTGATTAAATTGCTGAACAAAGTTGGATTGATAAATTTGCCAGAACTGAAACTGCAGGGTGAACAGTGACGTAAACAGTAAACGTGTTTTGGTCATAACTTGAGCTACACAGCTCCGAATTAGGCGATTGAACAAGAAAAAAAAAGTTAAAACCCAAATGAACATTTTTCATGAAGAATATCTCACCAAAGATTGGGGCATCATGTAACACCCCTATGTTCAGTAGTGCGTTCTATTGTTCCGGTGACCAGTGTTGTCCGGACAGCTAGGATGCTTAGAACTACACTTCGATATGAGTGAGGAGACATAAAATAATAAAATACAAGAAAAGAAAATACAAGAAAAACAAAGAAAAAATAATAGCAAAGAAATGTAACCAAGTTAAGCGAGCTGAGAACCCTAGCGATGGGTGACTGCATCGGGAAGTCGCGGCGTGGACCGTTGACTAGCCCTGGACCGCGGGGAATCCTGGAAAATATTTTTAGGACTTAGATAAATGTCTATTGAAGTACAAATACCATTAGAAATCCCAAAGAAAAATTAATTAATTAGTACAAAGAAAAGTGAGAAATTAAAAAATAGACAAAACCCGGTGTTACCGAAAAATCGGGAATGCAACCCTAACAGGGGCATTTTGGTCAATTGACACTCCGAGTTGGATTTTGACCTAAATTTCCATGAAAAATAAGTGGTAGTATATTTTGAAAAATTGAATTAAAAATGAGATTAAAGATAAAATATGATTAAGAGAAATTAAGTGGAAAAATATGGGAATAATTAAAAGTTTAATTATAATATTATTTATTTAAGGATAGAGGAGCAATAAGTGGACTATATAAGCCACATGAGGACTAGAAAATCTACATTCAACTTCATCTTCTTCCCATTTTAAAACCTTGCCGAATCCATTTCCTTCCCTAAAAACCACCATGGCCACACCTTGCATGCAAGCTCCACTCCTAATGATCAAGCCACAATTTCTCCAATTGTTCTTCATTAAAAGTGTTCTACACATCATGGGCAGCATGTAGGAAGCAAGAAAGAGGAGTTTTAGTGAAGTTTAATTAAGCCCAAGTTGAGGTTAGCGCTTAATCTTTCCATTTTCCTTCATTAATCCTTGTGTTGAGCTTTGGGTAAGTTGATTTGCTAAGAAAATTTGAGGAAATGATTGAGTATTGGTGAACCTTATTTTTGGCAGCCATGGAAACTCTTTAAGGGCGGTTTATTTTTTCTTGTATATGGTAGATTAAAGGATTGATTAAATGGTTATGTATGTAGGAATTATTGGGTGATGTATACTTAGTATATGTGAATGTGTATTTGAAATTTGAAGCTTGGAAATTAATGGAATGTAAATGCATGAATCGGCAGCCTGGTTTGGTGAACCATAAGGATGTTATTTCATGTTTGGTTTATGGAATATTAATGTTAAATTGCAGTAGTTGTTAAGGCAGCTTGGGTTTATGTATGATGGTGTGAAGTTGGACATGTAAATGAGCATGAATAGGTAGTTAAATTGTTGTAATTGAATTTGACAAATTCTGCACTTAATGGTGTATGTTGAATGTGATTGTAAGCTACCAAAATGATCAATAAAATGTTGTGAAATATTTTTAGGTTAGGGTACAAACCAGAAATGGCATAAAGGTGAAGTTTGGTAAGGGTTAAAGGTGATCTTTGATGAGTACGAATAAAATGCAATAGGGCAATTAGTGTTTTGGGCTTAGAACCTTAAGTGTGTGGCTCCAATTGGTATGAGACCAATTGGAGGTGAAAATACACACAAAATGTGCCAACTTTCATGAAGGAAGCTTACCAAAATTCTGCTTGTAAGGTAACTTGAAAAGTGACCAAATCCGGATAAGTGCAAATAAGGCCTGAAAATTTACCATTTGGGCAGCAGTTAGTATTTAGGCCATAACTCACTCAAAACAGGTCCAATTGATCTGAAATTTTAACCATGAATAGTTAAGACCCATATCTACAAGTCTTATGAAGACACCAAAGCCCATAAATGACCATAAGCAAGTCAAATAGCTTGCACAAGTTCGGGTCCAAAAACTGGCCGAACCTAAAATGACCTAAAGTGACCAATTTTGATGCATTTTGACCAGCAATAGTAAAATGACCATAACTTGGTCTACATAACTCAGAATGACCTGAAATTTCTCCCCGCGTGCAATAAGATATAGATCTACAAGTTTTTAGTTTTGACCAAAACCTGAAAACCAAGGAAACTAGGTCGTCCGGCTAGGTCAAACTAGTATCCCGGAATCCAGCAAATTGCAAGAAAATGCAAGATACATGGAAATGAATTTGGTAACATGTACCAACCCTAAAAGACTATCGAATATGACATATTAGTAACATTAAAACCTAATTTACCTAGAATGCATCGAGGTTCAACATATTAGGTTGACTAAGGAAATAATAGAATTCGATAAATTAATTATTGAACCTTATTCTTAGAGACTGTTTAAATGAGTACTGAAACACTTCAAATTGTGTTTCTCAGTTAGCAACGACTCAGGGAAAGGGAAGGAAACACTGAGTCAGAGCCAAGAGGCATATATCAAAGGTTTGTGCACAATATTTATTTCTTTTGAATTCATCAATTGAAATAAATTATGATTATTTGTACGTTATTGTTTTAAATTGAGTTTGTGCACAATATTTATTTCTTTTGAATTCTTCAATTGAAATAAATTATGATCATTTGTACGTTATTGTTTTAAATTGAGTTTGTGCACAATAGTTATTCCTTTTGAATTTTTCAATTGAAATAAATTATGATTATTTGTATGTCATTGTTTTAAATTATGTTTGTGCATAATAATTTTGACTTCTTATTTTCTACTTAAAAATTTATTTGAACATTATAGTTTTAAATTGTGTCCGTGCACAATACTTTTATATTCACTGCTTTTACTAGCAAATTTATTTGGAGAAATGAGTTATGAACAATTTTTGATTGCTTTGGTTTTGGAAATATTATTTGGAAATTATTGTGTTGCCAACTTTGCAAATGGAAATTTTGAGATAAAATGTGATTTATGGTTTGTATGAAATATTATGATTTGAAATTGTTTTGATTCACACTTGGCATGACACTGTTACTATGTTCCTTCTCCATTTATGGGGTGAGTGTGATTATGTTCCTCGCTCTTTGACTTGCCAGTCTGAGGTGAGTGTGGATGAGTACTCATTATTCAGCTAGCTTCCTCCCTCATTGATTTCGATTATTGGGGTGAGTGTGCCTTGTCATGGTGTACAACACGGCATGTCTGGAAAAATTGTGTCATGGCCTAAATTGTGTTATCGATCGGCAACGCTGTATTATTCAGTTATTTGATCAAATTGTGTTAATTCAATTATTTGATTAAATTGTGTTATTGATTGACAAAACTGTGTTATTCAATTATTTGATCAAATTGTGTTATTGATTGGCAAAACTGTATTATTCAGTTATTTGATCAAATTGTGTTATGGATTGGCAAAACCGTGTTATTCAGTTATTTGATCAAATTGTGTTATGGATTGGCAAAACTGTGTTACTCAGTTATTTGATCAAATTTGTATTATATGAACTTTGTAAATTTTGTGAACTATTTGATTTGTGAATTGTCAATAAAAGATTTATATATATCGCATTTCAAATTGTTATTGTGCACCACTGAGTAAATTTTACTCAGCGATAGCTTTCATTCTTTGTCGCAGTAGATCGACAGTAGCGTGAGCAGTACTACACTGAAAGATCATCGGGTATATTGAGTATACCACATTTTGCATTTTGTACTGTAATGTATGTTCACTGTATGTATATATTGTTCTTGGTTTTGAGCAGTTGTAAATTAAAATTGTACATTGAAGTTGTAAAGTAAATTATGAGTTATTTTGGCTTGTAAAATTTGTACTGTATTTCTTTTATCTCAGTCTTTGAAAAATTATTGTGGATTTGAGTTGAAAAACATATTGTGTTGAATTATGTTGGATTTTGAGATTGAAAAAAATATTGAAGTGCTTTTTACAGGTTTTTGAAGAACTATTTTGTCCAAAATACAGATGGCACTGTGCCAAAATGTTTACAAAAATTATTAATAGTTCAAGTGTGTTAACTATTTCACTTCAGTTCAAAAAGGTTTTTAACACCTGTAAATAGTGCTCACCACTATAAAAAGAAGTAAGAAAAGTTTTAAAATCCCTTGTAGTGTATTTAATGGGTTATCAGTAGATGAAGTTGGTAA
This sequence comes from Hevea brasiliensis, assembly GCF_030052815.1. Taxonomy (NCBI): domain Eukaryota; kingdom Viridiplantae; phylum Streptophyta; class Magnoliopsida; order Malpighiales; family Euphorbiaceae; genus Hevea; species Hevea brasiliensis. The sequence goes on from NC_079494.1 coordinate 51,030,667, forward strand.
TTCATTAGGTATACTACGAGATCATGTTATGCCTTATAGAGGGGTAGGGTGTGACACATCAAGCTGCCCAAAACCAAAATTTTCTAAAATTTGCAAAGCTAACTTGGGATGCATTAGACATGCATGTAATGAGTTTTTGGCAGAAATTGTGATTGGTATTGAGGTATTCTATTTGTGTATTTTTAGTAGAAAAAGAAGTTGAAATGGATAAGGAATAGTGAGTAAAGAGAAAGGAGAGCATTGAAGGTTTGTGCATAACTAACCTTTTCTTCATTTTTAAACTTGTAAATTGCTTGGAATGTGTCTATTTAAATGAGTTTGCTTTGAACAAGTTTACTATGACTGAAATATAGTTTTTCTCTTGCATTTGATAAATTTGGGTATTGCCACCTTTATATGGATATTATGATGAATTTAAATATATTTATTGGTTTATAAATGTGATTGTCGAGTGGGAAATTTTTGGAAACTGTTTGAAACCACAGTTAGCATGATAGTCCCTTCGAAACTCCCCAGTAGTAATGGCTACTTGGGGTTTGATATTTGATATGATTATGTCTCCCATTAATAACGGTTAGTGGGGTAAGACTACATGAGTACTCATTAGCTAGCTAGCCCTTCCCTCATTAATAACGGTTAGTGAGGTTGAGATTGCTTTGTCGTGATGTACAACACGTGTAACACCCCTATGTTCGGTAGTGCGTTCTACTGCTCCAATGACCAGTGATGTCCGGACAGGTAGGATGTCTAGAACTACACTTCGTTATGAGTGAGGAGACATAAAATAATGAAATACAAGAAAAGAGAATACAAGAAAAACAAAGGAAAAATAATAGCAAAGAAATGTAACCAAGTTAAGCGAGCCGAAAACCCTAGCGATGGGTGACCACACCGGGAAGTCACGGCGTGGACCATTGACTAGCCCTGGACCGCAGGGAACCCTGGAAAATACTTTTAGGACTTAAAGAGACACCTATTGAAATACAAATACCATTAGAAATACTAAATAAAAATTAAATAATTAGTACAAAGAAAAGTGAGAAATCGAAAAATGGACAAAACCCGATGTTACCGAAAAATCGAGAGTGCAACCCGAACAGGGGCATTGTGGTCATTTGACACACCGAGTTGTCTTTTGACCTAAATGTCCATTGAAAATACATGATATTACACTTGGAAAATATAATGAAAAATTAAATTAGGGGTACCTAAAGTAAATAGCCAAAAGTGGAGTATAATTTGGGTAATTAGCACTTAAATCATATTAAATCATTTTCTTAGGTGAGTGGAGCACTATGGGAATTAAAATATACACTAAGTGGGCAGATTACTTCCACTAAACACTTCATCATCTTCAATCCTTCTCCCATACCAAAATGAACTCCATCAAAACCTCCATGGCCGAAACTTGAAAGAACTTCATAATCTCCTCCATTCCACCTCCAAACACCAAAGTTGCTTCACTAATCTTGATCCCCACCTCACAAGGAAGAAGTAGATACTAATTTCAAGGGAGTTTGGTGAAGATTTAACAAGCCTCATCAATAGGTAAGTTTGTATTTTTTATTGTTGTTTTGTTAAAGTTTGTAAGGATGTTATGGGTGTTTGATTTATGGAGAAATTTTTGAGGTTTGATGTTTAAAGGGGGAAGTGTACTTTTGGTAGCCATGGAAACACCTTGAAGACAGTTTATTTTTGCTTGTAAATGGTGAATTAAAGGATTGATTAAATGTATATGGTGTAGGAAATTATTTGGGTGATGTATACTTAGTATATGTGAATGTGTATTGAAATTTGAATGCTTGGAAATTATGGGAATGTAATGCATGAAATGGCAGCCTGGTTTGGTGAACCATAAGGATGTTATTTCATGTTTCGATTATAGAATATTAATGTTGAATTGTGTTGGTTATTATGGCAATTTGGTTATGTGTGTGATGGTGTGAAGTTGGACATGTAAAAGTGTTATGGTTAGGTGATTGAATTGTTGTAAATTGGGTTTAAAAAATTCTGTACTAAATGGTGCACATTGAATTTAATTGTAAGCTACCAAAATGACCTATAATATGTTGTGAATTATGTTTAGGTTATGGTACAACCAGAATTGGCTTGAATGTTGAGTTTGGTAAGTGTTAAAAGTGATCCTTGATGTGTATGAAAGAAATGCAATAAGGCAGTTTGAGTTTTAGGCCTAGAACTTTAAGTGTGTGGCTCCAATTGGTATGAGACCAATTGGAGGTGAAACTAGGCACAAAATGTGCCAACTTTCATAAAGGAAGCTTGCCAAAATTCTGCTTGCAAGGTAGCTTGAAAAATGACCAAATCAGGATTAAGTGCAAATAAGGCCTGAAAATTGACCATTTGGGCAGCAGTTAGTGTTTAGGCCATAACTCACTCAAAACAGGTCCAATTGACCTTCAATTTTGACCATGAATAGTTAAGACCTATATCTATAAGTCTTATGAAGACACCAAAGCCCAGAAATGACCATAAGCAAGTCAAACAGCTTGCACAAGTTCGGGTCCAAAAACTGGCCGAACCAAAATTGACCTAAAATGACCTAAAGTGACCAATTTTGGTGCAATTTCACTAGCAATAGTAAAATGACCATAACTTGGTCTACATAACTCAGAATGACCTGAAATTTTGCCCCGCATGCAATAAGACAGAGATCTACAAGTTTGTAGCTTTGACCGAAACCCGAAAACCGAGGGAACTAGGTCATCCGGCTAGGTCAAACTAGTATCCCGGAATCCAGCAAATTGCAAGAAAGCGCAAAATACATAGAAATGAATTTGGTAACATGTAACAACCCTAAAAGACTATCGAATGTGACATATTAGTAACATTAAAACTAAAATTACCTAAAATGCACCGAGGGTCGACATATTAGGTTGATTAAGCAAATAATAGCATTCAATGAATTACTTATCAATCATTATCGTTAGAGACAGTTTAATTGAGTACTGAAACACTTCAAATTATGTTTCTCAGTTAGCAAAGACTCAGGGAAAGGGAAGGAAACACTGAGTCAAGACCAGGAGACAGTTATCAGAGGTTTGTGCACAACAGCTAATTCTTTTGAATTTTTCAATTGAAATGAATTATGACTATTTGTACATTATTATTTTAAATTGTGGAAATGTGTTTGAATGAATATTTATTGCTTGAAAAGCATTGTAAATGGTTTGAAACTATGAAAAATTGTTTGAATGATATTGATGGATACTTATTGATTGAAAAGCATTGGAAATGATTTGAAACCACAGCTATCATATACATTGATTGTATTCCTCTCTAGCTTGTCTAGTGGGACGAATTGAATTCCCTCTCTGGCTGAAGTGTTGAGGTGTGTGCCTGTTGAGGACGAATCGAATAAGTACTCATATTTTTGCTAGCTAGCTATGTTATTCCTCATTAGTCATCGACTTTTGGGACGAATTGAATACCTCATTAGCCATCGGCTTTTGGGACGAATTGAACTTTGAAACATGATTAAGCTGTGTGTGTGATTTATTGATATGTATTGTGAAATTGTGAAATGGAGTTTAAATTCTTATTGACATTCACTGTCTTTTGAATTTAACTATGTTTTTGATTATTGAGATTTATTATGATATTGCGAAATAGAGTTTAAATTCCTCGTGACATTTATTATCTTAAATTTAACTATAGTTTTAAGTATCCACTATTTATATGATTTATGAATTGTGATTTAAAGTTGTATTTGGTTAATGTTGTGCACCACTGAGACATTGTCTCAGCGATAGCTTTCATTCTTTGTCGCAGTAGGCAGACAGACGAGGCGTGATTAGGCTGCTAGTACATCCAGCGAGAGATTATCGGGTATAATGAGTATACCACATTTTGCATTTTGTACTGTAATGTATGACCATTGTATGTACATATTGTTCTTGGTTTTGAGCAGTTGTAAATTAAATTATGAGATATTTTGGCTTGTAAAATTTGTACTTTATTTCTTTATCTCAGCCTTTGAAAAATTATTGTGGATTGAGTTGAAAAACATATTGTGTTGAATTTTGTTGGAGTTTGAGACTGAGGAAAATATTGAAGTGCTTTCTACAGGTTTTTGAAGAACTGTTTTATTCAAATTACAAAGGGCACTTTGCCAAAATTTTTACAGAAATTACTAATAGTCTAAATGTGTTAGCTAATTCACTTCAGTTCAAAAAGGTTTTTAACACCTGTAAATAGTGCTCACCACTGTAAAAAAAAAAGTAAGAAAAGTTTTGAAAATCCCTTATAGTGTATTTAATGGGTTATCAGTAGGCGAAGTTGGTAATTCATTAGGTATACTACGGGATCATGTTATGCCTTACAGAGGGGTAGGGTGTGACAACACGGCACTGATCATGAAATTTTGTGTCATGGCCTAAACTATGTGTTGATGTTGGCAACACTAATGCTTTGTGAATTGTGATTTATGAAGTGTGATTTCTCTTTTGAAATGTTATTCCAATAAATGGCACTTATGGACTTAGAACTATTGTGAAGTTTTCATGCTTAAGAAAAATGTGATTTATTATGCTTTGACAAATTGTGTTTTACCTTAAGTTTTAAAGTTATTATTTGTGCACCAATGAGTGATATACTCAGCGATAGCTTCTTTATGATATCGCAGGTAAGGGAAAGGAGAAGGCTGCCGAGTGAGAGACTTAGAAGCAGCATTTTGGTATTGATTGTGGGTATTTACGTTAAGTATGCCCTTGTGATTCCTTTGGATATATTTTGTACCTATATGTGTGGATGTATGGACATTGAGCAGTTTGTATTAAAAAGTACTGCATTACTAAAGTATTTTGAGTTTGTAACTATTTGTATTTTATTTTGAGACTTATAAAAATGTAACTTTTGCAATATTTAGTCTATCATTATTTCCAATTAATGTTTACATGGAATTTTAACTATTCTCATGCAGTTTTCTACAAAAGAATTGATAAGATAAAAAGCTATGATTTGTTTTAAAATCCTTTGTAGCATAACTAATGGGTTATCGGTAGGTGAAGTTCGGTAATTCATTATGGATGCTACGGGAACATGTCATGCCTTGCTAGGGATAAGGTGTGACATGTTTTAGTGGAATCAGAGCTTTGGTTTTTATGCATGTTTTGAAATTGCATGCTTGAAAATATTTTTATAAGTGCAACTATTCAACTATCATTAATTGATACATATAGTGCATTACATCATGAATATAGACTAATGGAGGGAAATCTCCTTGTGTTGGTTGTCCATGGAGTAGAATTCTTTGTGATTCAGTATGGAAGAGGGGGATCACACAGTAGAGCAATCAGTAGCAATTGAGGCACAGGGGGAAGCCCCAGATTCTCAGAATGCTAGTGGATCGGCTGCACTCGTCCGAACCATGTAGTTTCCTGCTCAGTTCGCTCAGTAGATGGCTACACTATTTCAACAAATGGTTAGCAATATACCAGTCCAAGCTCCTGTGCAAGCACCTCCAGTGCAACCACCATCCCCAGCCAGACAATATGACAAGTTAATGAAGTATGGGGCAACAGAGTTTAAGGGTACAGTGGACCCATTGGAAGCTGAGCAATGGTTCGAACGGATGGAGAGAGTATTCAAGAAACTGCACTGCACCGATGATTTGAAGTTCGAATACTCGGTCTCTCTACTGCATGGAGATGCATATGAGTGGTGGAAGACCATCCCTCATAGTTTGGTTGAGCCCCCTGTGTTGACATGGGATGACTTTCTCAGAGAATTTAGACAGAAGTATGTTCCTGACACATATATAGATATGAAGCTACAGGAGTTTCTTAGTTTGAAGCAAGGGAACAGGACTATAGCCGAGTATGAGAGAGACTTTTCCCACCTCAGCCACTATGCTGGAAGCCTACTCAATACCAGTAGAGACAGATGCAAACGGTTTGAGGCTGGTTTGAGGCCTAGTTTGAGAATGCAAGTGGTTGGGTTTTGACATGACAACTTCTCTGGGTCAATATCACAGGCCCTTGAATTGGAAAGGATAGAACTAGAAGGGGCATCTGAGAAGGTAACCACTGAAAAAGAGAAGAGCAGTAAGCCTACAAGTCAGAGTCCAAGTAACAATTCGTGTAAGAGAAAGTGCTTTGGGGGACCAAGTAACAGAGGATCTAGTAGGGGAAGAATGTCAAGGCAGAGGCCACCTAGATCCGGACAGCAGACATCTAGGGGTTCCTTTCCTGCTTATACCTATGAAACCTATGGCAGGAATCATGGAGGAGTATGTTATAAGGCCATAAGAGCTTGTTACAACTGTGGTGGAAGTGGGCATTTTGCTAGAGATTGCACTAGTGCTCGCAGGTCTAGGTCGCCTACCACCACTGAGGGATCTGTTCAAGGTTTTGCTTCCAGAGGACAGCAGACAGCTAGTAGAGGCCGAGGCAGGGGTAAAGGTAACACTTCTGGTAGCCAAGGCACAGCGAGCCAATCAGAGCAGAGTGGTGCACCAGTCAGGGTGTACACCATGCGCCAGAGGGATGAAGCTGAGACATCAGATGTTGTGGCTGGTACTTTCTCCATCTTTGATAGAGATGTATATGTGTTGTTTGACTCTAGTTCTACACATTCTTATGCTAGTACCAGTATTGCATGTTCTATTGCCATTCCTTGCTTGAAAATGGATTATGATGTGCTAGTGACTAGTCCCTTAGGACAAGAGGTTAGGGTGAATAAATTGTATGAAGATTGTCCTTTGGTGATCCAAGGACATACATTCTGGTCAGACTTAATTCAAATGCCCTTTTGAGATAATGATATCATCTTAGACATGGATTGGTTAGCCAGGCATCATGCCATGATCGACTATAGACTGAATACAGTCACTTTTGGTCTTCTCAAGTATGCAGACGTAGTGATACACGGGGAGAGGCAGTTATTGCCATCCAACATCATTTCAGCTGCACTTGTTAGAAAGCTGATTAGAAAGGGATGTGAAGCTTATCTAGCTCATGTGATAGACACCCAGGTGGGGAGTCTAGATCTTAAAGATATTCCTATGGAATGGGATTTTTTGGATGTCTTTTCAGAAGAATTACCGGGATTGCCTCCAGAAAGAGAGGTGCAGTTTGAAATTGAGACTATGCCTGGTGTGGAACCAATCTCCATCTGGCACCTGCTAAGTTGAAAGAGTTAAAGGTGAAATTGTAGGAATTGTTACATAAGGGTTTCTTCTACCCTAGCGTGTCACCTTGGGGAGCACCAGTATTATTTGTGAAGAAGAAGGATGGTACTTTCTGCCTATGCATAGACTACAAACAGAGAATAGATATCCTCTGCCACGGATCGATAATTTGTTTGATCAGTTGAAGGATGCAACTGTATTCTCTAAAATTGACTTGAGATCAGGCTACTACCAGTTGAGGGTGTAGGAGCAAAGTATTCCTAAAACTGCCTTTAGGACTTGGTATGGCCACTATGAGTTCTTAGTAATGCCATTCGGGTTGACTAATGCTCCAGCTGCTTTTATGGGCCTGATGAACACTATCATCAGGCCATATTTGGACCAGTTTGTTGTGGTGTTCATTGATGATATTTTGGTGTACTCAAAGAATGCAGAGGAACATGACAAACACTTGAGGATAGTATTGCAGACTTTGAGGGAGAAGCAGTTGTATGCCAAACTGTCGAAATGTGAGTTTTGGCTACTGTATCTGTAGAGGGTATCTAGGTGGATCCTAGCAAAGTAGAAGCTATTTTTAATTAGAAGCCACCTAGAAATGTCATGGAAGTTCGGAGTTTCCTTGGTTTAGGCGGGTATTACCGAAGGTTTGTGAAGGGATTCTCCGTGCTAGCATCTCAACTGACCAAGCAACTTAGGAAGGATGTAAAATTTTAGTGGATTGATCGGTGTCAGGGAAGTTTTGACGAGTTAAAGAGGCGTTTAACTGAAGCTCCAGTCTTAACCTTGCCCACTTTGGGTAAGGAGTATACCATATATAGTGATGCTTCTCATAACGGATTGGGCTGTGTGTTGATGCAAGATAGGAATGTCATTGCCTATGCTACACGCTAGCTTAAACAGCATGACAGGAATTATCCTACGCATGACTTGGAGCTGGCAGCCATTGTCTTTGCCTTGAAGATCTAGAGACATTACTTGTATGGGGAGAGATGTTATATATACACAGATCATAAAAGTTTGAAGTACTTGGGCACACAAACAGAGTTAAATTTGAGGCAGAGGAGATGGTTAGAGCTGATAAAAGATTATGATTGCTTGAAAGACTATTAGCCTAGAAAGGCAAATGTTGTAGCTGATGCTTTAAGTTGTAAGACTATGGCTGGTTTGAGGGTTTCTCCATTGTCCATGGTGCATGAGTTAAGGGCATTGCATGCTAATTTGGAGATTAATGAAGATGGGCAGATGGTAACTACTTGGCAAGTGAAGCTAATGTTGGCAGAACAAATTAAAGCAGTTGCACAGAAGGATGGTAATTATGTGAAGTTGATAGAAGAGGCTCAAGATGGCAAGAAACCAGAATTATCAGTAAATGATGAGGGTTTGTTGTTATATAAGGGCAGAATGTGCATTCCTAAGAATGTTGAACTGAGACAGACCATTTTAAAGGAAGCACATGATTCACCTTTTGCAATGCACCCTGGTGGAACCAAATTGTACAGAAATGTGAAAGAGCACTATTGAAATAGAGGAATGAAGAAAGACATTACAGAATATATTGCCAAATGCCTAACTTATTAGCAAGTAAAGGCAGAACACCAAGTGCCTGCAGGGTTGCTACAGCCATTGCCAATTCTGTAGTGAAAATGGGAAAGAATCACTACGGATTTCATGATAGGACTTCCACGTACACAAAAGAATCATGATGCAGTTTGGGTTATTGTTGATAGATTGACCAAGTCTGCATACTTTTTGCAAGTGAGGATGGATTACAGCCTGGAAAGATTGACCAAACTGTACATTGATGATGTGGTGAGGTTACATGGAGTGCCAGTGTCTATTGTGTCAGACAAAGACCCAAGGTTCACTTATAGATTCTGGGGTAGTTTCCAAAAAGCCCTAGGAACTAGATTGAACTTCAGTACAATATTCCATCCACAAATAGACGGCCAATCTGAAAGGATCATTCAGATTTTGGAGGATATGCTTCGGGCTTGTGTGATTGAGTTTGAAGGGAGTTGGGACACACACCTGCCTTTAATTGAATTTTCCTATAACAATAGTTATTAGTCAAGTATTGAGATGCCTCCACACGAAGCACTTTATGGTAGAAAGTGTAGAACTCCCTTGTGTTGGGATGAGTGGGCAAGAGGAAGTTGATTGGCCCAGAATTAGTGCAACAAATGGAAAAAAAGGTTAAACTCATTAGAGACAGACTCAAAATTGCAACGGATAGACAGAAGTCCTACATTGACCTAAGAAGAAGAGATATTCGGTACAGTGTGGGTGACAAGTTGTTCCTAAAAGTTTCTCCATGAAAGAGGATCATGAGATTTGGTAGAAAGGAGAAACTAAGTCCTCACTTCATTGGGCCATATGAGGTTCTAGAAAGAGTGGGTCCATTGGCATATAGACTTACATTGCCTCCGGAGTTGGAAAAGATTCATAATGTCTTCCATGACTCCATGTTGAGGAGGTACAGATCAGACCCCTCTCACATTTTGCCAGTAGAGGAGATTGAGGTGAATATAGACCTGACATATGATGAAGAGCCCATAAAGATCTTGGCATATGAGGTGAAGCACCTGAGGAACGAGCAAATACCTCTGGTGAAAGTGCTGTGGAACCATCATTCAGGTAAGGAGGCTACATGGGAGCGTGAGGAGGACATAAGAAGGCAGCACCAACAGCTATTCAGAGAATGAGACCAGGTAAATTTTGAGGACGAAATTCTATTGTTAAGGAGGGGAGAATTGTAACACCCCGAACCTCCGAGTTATGAATAGTACCATTTTTTGTCCGTGACTAGTACTATTCAAAGACACCTTGAGGACCAAAAATAAATGGAAAATTAAATGAGATAGACACAATAAAAATTTAAGTGAATAAAAAAAATCTAAGGACTCATCAGGTATTATAAAAAGAAGGATTATGACCCGATGAGGGGCATTTTGATCAATTCACCTCAAGAGTTGACTTTTGACCAAATTGTCAATTAAATTAAATGAAATTAATGAATTGAATTATGAGGTAAAAATTGAAGAAAAATTCAAGTAAAAATATGTAAGGGAAAATTTAAGAAATGAAAACTTAAACTTTCATTTCCATTATGACAAAATTAAAATGAAGGACTTATGGGCTTTTGATAATTAAATTTAATTATTTAATTGAAAGGAAAAATTAAGTGTAAATGTAAAAAAAACAAAAAGAAGGGAATAAAAATTTAAGTTTAATTATCCTTATGACACAATTAAAATTTATAATTTTAATAAACTAATTTTGGGGATATATATATATATATATATAAGAAGACAAATGTCTTCTTCTTTTTTTTTTTCATAAGGTGCCACCACCCTCTCCTCTCTCTTCCTCTATCTCTCTTTTTCTCTTCTTCTACCACTTCTTTCCCTCATTGATTTCTCCTTCCAAGTTTTAATTCCCTTAAATTCCCTTTATAAATTCCATAGCCCACTAAAAGAAACCATCAAAGAGATCTTTGATTGAGAGATTTAAACAAGAAGAACAAGATTTGGAAGAGATTGGAAGTAGGAAAAATCATCAAGTGAGGTAAGCTCTCTCTTTCATGCTTGATTAACCAAATATGCTTTGAATCAAGTTTGGGTATGATGAATTTACATGAGAAAGCATGAAATTTCATAAGAAAAATGAAAGAAAATATGTATGGAATCTAAACTAGGGTTTTGGCTAAATTGGAGAAAAGTTAGGGTTTGATGCCTTTGAATGAAATTAATGATGAGATTAAGCTTAGTTGAAGTAGTATGCATGATTATGGAAAAGAAATTGCATGAAATGTGTATAAATTTAATTATGGGAGATTAGGTTTCATGGAAAAATTGGAGCTTTGGTGCTAGAGAGTGAAATTGGAGTGTGTAGTGTTAGATTATGATCATTTGATGTTTATTTAGTTTGAATTGACATTGGATTGATGAATGGAGGTAATGAAATGGTAGAATTAGAGAAAATTGCAAACTTTGGTATTTGAAAATTGTGGGATTTGTGCTAGGAAGTGCCATTAAATTTTGGGTGAATTAAATGTGAATTGAGGTTGGTTAGTAGAAATAACTGAAGAAAAGAAAAATTAAACCTAGAGCAGAATTTGGACACTAAGTTTAGTGTGTTTAACAGCCCATAAATTGAGCTACACAACTCCAATTGGTGTGAAACCAATTGGAGATGAAACTTAAGACATAGACTAGAATTTTCGTGAAGAGACCCAACCCAGAAACTGCCCAGAAATTGCCTAAAACTTGGCTTGAACTTAGAGACAAAATTCTGAAACCTGTAGAATTTGACCATACAAATAGTAAACTTTACATGGCCATAACTCTCTAGAAAACTCCGATATAGGTGATTCTTGAACCCATAGAAACTTAAAACATAGTAGAACATTTCATATGAAGAACTTGAGGCCAAATTATGGACTTGACCCAATCAAATTGCTAAGCAAAGTTGAATCACCGAATCTGCAGAAATCTAGAAACTGTAGATTTACCATATGAACAGTAAACTTTGCATGACAATAACTCTCTCTAGAAAACACTGATTTAGACGATTCTTGAACCGATGGAAACCTAATACATAGTAGAACATTTCATATGAAGAACATTAGACCAAATTATGGACTCAACTTAATCAAATTGCTGAATAAAATTAGATCGATAAATCTGCCAGAACTGAAACTGCAGTGATGTAAACAGTAACCGTGCTTTGGTCAGAACTTGAGCTACACAGCTCTGAAGTAGTGATTCGAAAAGAAAAATAAATTTAAGACCCAGATGAACAATTTTCATGAAGAACACCTCATCAAATTTTGATCAAAACTAGGTAAAAATTGAGTTCAAAGATTGGGGGCACCAAGCTGCCTAAAACCAAAATTTTCTAAAATTTGTAAAGCTAACTTGAGATGCATTAGACATGCATGTAATGATTTTTTGGCAGCAATTGAGATTTGTATTGAGGTATTCTATTTGTGTATTTTCAGTAGAAAAATAAGTTGGAATGGACAAGGAATAGTGAGTAAAGAGAAAGGAGAGTATTGAAAGTTTGTGCACAACTAACCTTTTCTTTGTTTTTAAACTTGTAAATTGCTTGGAATGTGTCTATTTGAATGAGTTTGCTTTGAACAAGTTTACTTTGACTGAAATATAGTTTTTCTCTTGCATTTGAGAAATTTGGGTGTTGCCACCTTTATATGGATATTATGATGAATTTAAATGTGTTTATTGGTTTATAAATGTGATTGTTGAGTGGGAAATTTTTGGAAACTGTTTAAAACCATAGCTAGCATGACAGTCTCTTAGGAACTCCGCAGTAGTAATGGCTACTTGGGGTTTGATATTTGATATGATTATGTCTCCCATTAATAATGGTTAGTGGGGTAAGACTACTTGAGTACTCATTAGCTAGCTAGCCCTTCCCTCATTAATAACAGTTAGTGAGGTTGAGATTGCTTTGTCATCGTGTATAACACAGCACTGATCGTGAAATTTTGTGTCATGGCCTAAATTGTGTGTTTATGTTGGCAACACTAATGCTTTGTGAATTGTGATTTATGAAGTGTGATTTCTTTTTTGAAATGTTATTCCAATAAATGGCTCTTATGGACTTAGAACTATTGTAAAGTTTTCATGCTTAAGAAAATTGTGATTTATTATGCTATAACAAATTGTGTTTTACCTTAAGTTTTAAAGTTATTAGTTGTGCACCACTGAGTGATATACTCAGCAATAACTTCTTTATGCTGTCGCAGGTAAAGAAAAGGAGAAGGCTGCCGAGTGAGAGACTTGGAAGTAGCATTTTGGTATTGATTGTGGGTATTTACGTTAGGTATACCCTTGTGATTCCTTTGGATGTATTTTGTACCTATATGTATGGATGTACGGACATTGAGCAGTTTGTATTAAAAAGTACTGCATTACTAAAGTATTTTGAGTTTATAACTATTTGTATTTTATTTTGAGACTTATGAAAATGTAACTTTTGCAATATTTAGTCTATCATTATTTCCAATGAATGTTTACATGGAATTTTAACTATTCTCATGCAGTTTTCCGCAGAAGAATTGATAAGATAAAAAGCTATGATTTGTTTTAAAATTCTTTGTAGCATAACTAATAGGTTATCAGTAGGTGTAATTCAGTAATTCATTATGTATGCTATGGGAACATGTCATGCCTTACTATGGATAAGGTGTGACAATGTGCTTGTCATAAATGTCATTGGTTCAACCTACTTATCATGTATAAGTGCCTATCATGGTTGTTATATGGCACGAGACTCACCATTCTATCTTATTTACATCTCATATAAATAACTTGGGAACAAACATGATTACAATCTTTCTCGATTGTGAACTTATTTATGATACTTTGTGCTAGAAATACTATCACTCATTTTCTTAACAACTTAAGAATAGAATTTCTAACAAAATATCAATAGACCTTTTCTATTACACATAAATATATTATGTAAACAAAAAAGTGAAAATGATTTTTATTAATAAAATATGTACAAGATACATACTAAATGATATGCTCTAGGGCATACTACTAACAATCTCCCACTAGCACTAGAGCCATTCATTACAATACCTTAAACCCATCTTCTCAAGATGTCAGTCTAACTGTGCCTGTAACAAAGGCTTAGTGAATGAATCAGCTGGATTTTTAGTTAATGCTATTTTTTGCATGGCTACATCGCCATGCCCAACTATCTCTCTGATAATGTGGTAACGCCTTTTTATGTGTTTGGATTTTTGGTGAGACCGGGGTTCCTTAGCCTGTATGACTGCTCCATTGTTGTCACAGTGAAGTGGAACTGCTGACTCAATGGATGGAACTACTGCAAGTTCTATCACGAACTTCTTTATCCAAATAGCTTTCTTTGCAACATCTGATGTAGCAATATACTCAGCCTTGGTAGTGGAATCTGTAGTCGTACTCTATTTGGAACTCTTCCAACTGACTGCACCTCCATTACAAATGAACACATACCTAGTGGTAGACTTTCTATCATCGATATCTAATTGGAAATCAGAATCAGTATAACCATCCAATTGCAAGTCACCACCTCCATATATCAAGAATAAATCATTAGTTCTTCTCAAGTACTTAAGGATATTCTTGACAGCTATCCAGTGTTCCAAACCTGGATTGGACTGATACCTGCAAGTCAAACTAACAGCATATGCGATATCCGGCCTAGTACACAATATTGCATACATCAAACTTCCAATAGCCAAAGCATATGGAATCCTAGCCATTTTATCTCTTTCTTCAGGTGTCTTTGGAGACATCTCTTTAGAAAGGTGGATACCATGTCTCACTGGTAACAGTCCTCTCTTGGAATAAAGCATGTTAAACCTCTTTAACACCTTTTCCAAGTATGGACTTTGGGATAAACCAATAATTCTTTTCTCTCTATCTCTAAAGATGCGAATCCCAAGAATATAGGTTACCTCCCCTAAGTCTTTCATGGAGAATGTATTTGACAACCATACCTTTACAGTTATCAACATACCTGTGTCATTACCCATCAACAAAATATCATCCACATATAAGACAAGGAAAGTGATAGCACTATCACTAACCTTCTAATATACACACGGCTCATCCTCATTTTTGATAAAACCAAATGACTTAATGGCTTCATCAAAATGGATGTTCCAACTCCTTAAAGCTTGTTTCAACCCATAAATGGATCGCTTTAGCTTGCATACTTTGGAACCATCTTGGGATTCAAAATGTCACACCTTACCCCTCCGTAAGGCATAACATGATCCTGTAGTATACCTAATGAATTACCAAACTTCGCCTATTGATAGCTCATTAAATACACTACAAGGGATTTTAAACCTTTTCTTATTTCTTTTTACAGTGGTGAACACTTTTGACAGGTGTTAAAAATTTTTTTACTGAAGTGAACCAATTAACAAATCTGAAGTAGCAATAATTTTTGTAAAAATTTTTGTAGAGTGCCATCTGTATTGTGAATAAAACAGTTCTTCAAAAACCTGTAAAAAAAGCACTTCTAATAAATTTGTTCAATCCCAAACTCCAATAATAGTTCAACACAATAGATTTCTCAACTCAATTCAACAACAATTTTCCAGTGTTTCCAAAAGCCGAAAAATATATTACAATATTTTTACAGGCCAAAATAATTTACAATTTTAGTTTACAACTGCTCAAGACCAAGTACAATATATACATACAGAGCACATAAATTACAACAAAAACTACAAAAATATGGTATACTTAATATACCCGGCGAAATATCAAAATGTAGCACAAGTAGCCTACTCTGCTGCTCTGTCCGTCTGTCTACCTGTGACAGTAATGAAAAAGCTATCGCTAAGCCAATGTATCAGTGGTGCATAACATTAAGAAAATGCAATTTTAAAACTATAAACCATAAATCATATAAACTGTGGATACTTAAAATCATAGGTAAATTCAAAAGACAATGAATGTCATAAAGAATTAAACTCCATTTCACAATATCACAATAAATATCAATAAATCACACACACAGCTTAATCATATTTCCAAAGTCCAATTCGTCCCAAAAGCCGATGGCAAGTGAGGAATAACATAGCTAGCTAGCAATTATATGAGTACTCATCCTATTCATCCTCAACAGGCACACACCTCAACACTTCAGCCAGAGAGGGAATTCAAAGTCAATTCATCTCACTAGTCAAGCTAGTGACGAATTCAATTAAATATACATGATAGTTGTGGTTTCAAACCATTTGCAGTATTTTTCAAGCAATAAGTATCCATCAAATTTCATTCAAACAATTTTCCACAATTTAAACAATAACATACAAATAGTCATAATTTATTTCAATTGAAAACTCAAAAGAAATAACTGTTGTGTGCAAACCTCTGAAGAGTAACCTCTTGGCCCTGACTCAATGTTTCCTTCCCCTTCCCTGAGTCTTTGCTAACTGAAACACACAATTTGAAGTGTTTCAGAACTCTTTTAAATTATTTATAATAATAAAGTTCAATAATTAATTTTATTTAATACTATTGCTTTCCTTAGTCAACCTATAATGTTGACCCTTAATGCACTCTAGGGGAATAATTCTTAATGTTACCAATATGTCACATTTTATAGTCCTTTAGTGTTGGTATATGTTACCAATTCCATTTTTAAGTGTATTGCATTTTATTGCAATTTATCGAATTTCGAAATGCTATTTTGATCTAGCCGGACGACCTAGCTCTAGCAGTTTTCGCTTTTTGGTCCAACTTACAAACTTGTAGGTCTATGTCATAGTGAACTTTTGCCACAAATTTTAGGTCATTTGGAGTTTACCAGACCAAGTTATGGTCATTTTACTATTGTGGTCAGGTTGCACTAAAATGGCAAAGTTAGGTCATTTTTAGTCATTTTCAGTTCTTGCAGTTTTTATACCCGAACTTATGCAAGCATTTTGACTTTCTTATGGTCATTTCTGGGTTTTGGTGTCTTCATAAGAGTTGTAGCTCTATGTCTATTCTATCCATGGTAAACATTTTAGGTCATTTGGACCTGTTTTGAGTGAGTTATGGCCAAAACACTAACTGCTGTCCAAATGGTCAATTTTCAGGTTTTCAAAGTCATAATCCGGATTTGGTCAATTCTCACATCACTTTCTGGATAGAATTTAGGTAGGCTTTCTTCATGAAAGTTGGCACATTTTGTGCCTAGTTTCACCTCCAATTGGCCTCATACCCATTGGAGCTACACACTTAGGGTTATAGGCTTATTTGCACACTGCCCTCTACATGCCTTTCAAACACTAAACCAAACACATAATTACCAACTACATCTTCACTTCCCCACACCATTCTGCATTTGGCACTAACCATAACCATTCATTACCTTACATTATAGGTCAACTTGGACAGAATATAATAATTTCACAATGCACCAAATGTAGCCATAATTCACAAAGTCCAAACCTAACAATATATACACATAAACTTTCTAATTATTACACATACTTCCATAATCAATTTACATACCTTATCACTACTATTCCACACACATATACTGCCATTTTTTATACAATACTTCAATAACATTTCATGAACTTAAACACTTCAATCTTCATCATGAGGCTGCTAATAAATTAAACATATACATCAACTTCCATTTTCACTTTTCAAGCTTACCACTCAAACTTTATACATGGAATTCAACTTCAATACAATTAAACATTTAAATCAACACCCCATATCACCAAATACATGAAGAAAACAAGTTAACATATTAAACTTCCATGGTTGCCAAAATGGAGCTCAACCTAACTCATCAAAACTTTAAAATTCTTCCATAAATCAACTCACCACAACATCAACTCAAAGTTTAACAAAGAAAGGATGAAGAAATGAACATGTACCTCAAGTGGAGCTTGTTAAAACTCCTTCAAATCTCTCCCTTCTTGCTTCCAAACTGCTTCCCAAGGTGTATACTATAACTTTAATAAAGAACTCTTAAGGAAATGGTGGCTAAATGAGGAGTGCATGGTGGGTTGAAAGGTGAGCAACCATGGGAGCTTCCTTCGAGAGGGTTTCGGCTGGTTTGCAAGGTAAGGTTGAAGATGAAGTTTCTACCCATATTTGTGATATTTTAATTTCCACTAACTTAACTTAGTGGAGCACTAAGTTTGGTTAAGGATTTAATAATCCAAAATTTTCAAATTTGCAAATTTTACCTCATTTCTTTTACTATTCAATTTATGTACCACCACTTTAATTTTCATGATATTTTCAAGGTTTAATATCATTTATTTTTAATGGACATTTAGGTCAAAAGGCAACTCGGGGTGTCAAATGACCACAATGCCCCTATTCGGGTTGTATTCCCGATTTTTCAGTAACATCAATTTTTGTCGGTTTCTCAATTTCTTATTTTTCTTTGTACTAATTAATTAATTTTTCTTTGACATTTCTAATGACATTTATACTTTAATAGATGTTTATTTAAGTCTTGAAAATATTTTCCAGGGTTCCTCGCGGTCCAGGGCTAGTTAACGGTCCACGCTACAACTTCCTGATGCTGTCACCCATTGCTATGGTTTTCGGCTCGTTTAACTTGGTTATATTTCATTGCTATTATTTTTTTTTTGTTTTTCTTGTATTTCATTATTTTATGTCTCCTCACTAACATTTAAATGTAGTTCTAAGCATCCTAGCTGTCCGGACAAACATTGGTCACCGGAATAGTAGAATGCACTACCGAACATAGGGGTGTTACACAAAACCCCTAGGTTGTTCCATGAAAATATTTTCTTCAATGTATCCATTGAGAAAAGCTGTTTTGACATCTATCTACCAAATCTCATAATCATAGTATGCAGCTATTGCTAATAGAATCCTAATTTATTTTAGCATGGCAACAGGAGAGAAAGTCTCCTCATAGTCAATTTCTCTACCTGTCCATCAGAACCAATTTTCTTCTTGAAAACCCATTTGTTCCCTATACCTTCAGGTGGGTCAACAAGATCCCAAACTTGATTCTTATACATGAAATCAATGTCAAATTTTATAGCATCAATCCATTTTGAAGAGTCTATATTTGATATAGCTTCTTCATAGGCAAGTGGATCATTTCCATGATCTACTTCTTCATGAGTAGGAAACTCTTGTTCTTCTTTATGAAGGAAACCATATCTCACTGGTGGGTGAGATACCCTGGTTGTTTTTTGAGGAATAGCTGTAGATGTTTCATCAATAGGTGTAGGTTGACTAGATGGATCTATATCCATCTGATCTGTTGGTTGGTCAGAATTCTCTAATTCTAACTCTATTTGCCTTCCTTTGCCTCCTTTTGGAACAAACTATTATTCAAGAAATGTGGCATCTCTTCTTACCACAACCTTTTGTGATGTAGGCAACAAAAATAATATCCAAAACTATCTTTTGGATATCCAACGAATCGACCCTTTTCTGATCTGATTTCTAATTTATCAGTGTTCAGTTTTTTTACATAAGCTGGACAACCCCAAATATTAACATGTTTAAGACTTGGTTTTCTTCCATGCCATATCTCATAAGGTGTGGAAGATATTGATTTTGATAGAATCCTATTCAGAATATACAAAGTTGATTCTAATGCGAATACCCAAAAGGAGATTAGCATATCAGTATAGCTCATCATACTACATATCATATCTAATAGGGTACGATTTCTTCTTTCAGATACACCATTCAGCTGTGGTGTTCCTAGAGGAGTCACCTGGAAAACAATGCCATGCTCTTTCAAGTATTCATCAAATTCAGTACTTAAGTATTCACCTCCACGATCTGATCGAAGAGCTTTAATACTTTTCCTGTTTGATTTTCTACTTCAGATTTAAATTCTTTGAACTTTTCAAAGGATTCATGTTTGTATTTCATCAAATACAAATACCCAAACCTTAATTTATCATCAGTAAAGGTAATAAAGTAATGAAAACCTCCTCTAACCATTTCCTGAAATGGACCACATACATCACTATGTATTTGTTCCAAAATATTTTCAGCTCTTAGTCCTTGTCCAACAAAGGGTGATTTGGTCATTTTGCCCTGAAGGCAGGATTCACAAGTTGGAGTAGGCTCAGAGCCCAATGAGGATAAAATCCCCATTTTCTCCAGTTTTGCAATCCTATCTTCTGCAACATGACCTAATCTTAAGTGCCAAATATATTTTGAACTTGAGTTGATTTTCATCATGGCATTGCATTCTTTTAGATTGCTATACTCTAGGCATTTCCCTTTTCAGTGCCCATCCTGCTGGCAGTGGAAACACTTTCCTTTGCCTCCATCAGCTTTAGTCTTCCCTTTCTGTTTAGCTATTTTCTTAGAATGACCAGGAATCTGAGGTTTTTTTTTTTTTTTTCTCTTATTGCCTTTCTTCTTGTTGGACTTTCCAGCAGAAAAAGATGCAATCAAATCTACCTCTTTTTCTTTATTGCCCGGTATATTCTTTTCAGCAATAACCAGCATGTTGAGTAAACCAGCCAAGGTGCATTCCTGTTTAATCATATGGAAATTTGTCACAAAATTCCCAAATGACTCAAGAAGGGACTGAAGGATCAAATTCGTCTGTAGTTAGAAATCCATGTTGAAGTCAAGATGTTCCAGCTGCTCAATCAGCTGAATCATCTTGTGGACATGATCCCCAACATTATATCCCTCAAACATCCTCATGCAGAATACCTGTCTAGATATCTCATAACTAGCATTCTTGCTGTGCTCACCATACAACTCTTGTAGGTGAAGGAGGATCTCACTCGCACTCTGCATGTTCTCATGCTGCTTCTGTAACTCATTACTCATAGAAGCAAGTATGTAACACTTAGCTCTCATATCATGCTCCTTCCACTTGTCCAAAGTTTTATGTTCCTCTTGTGTGGCCTCTGGAGGTAAGGGACCAGGAACCTGTGAGTCTAGAACATATCCTATATGTTCAAGGTTCAGGACAAATTTAAAATTTCTTAGCCAATTAGATAGATTAGGTTATATCAACCTATTGCGATCAAGTATGCTTATAAGGATATTGGATGGTGGTGGTTATGGTCTGCTCATTATTATCAGAAAATTAAATGCAGAAAATAACCAGATTAATTAGTAAATATATCATGTATTTAACCAAAATGATTATGGTCTTTTAATCAAATTGGTCCTCCCACTAACTTAGCGAATCCTACACTTCCAAAGTAGAAAATGGAAATCCTAGTTGGATGGATTTCTAGTGGGTGATTGAATTCTTATAATCCTATTGATCATCCTCAGGTACATCCATTATTGGAATTACAATAAACTATAAGTGAGCAACTTCTTGCCCATCACATCTCATGTGAGGTTCAATCCTCTACCTAGCCCACAATGCTCAAAATCTCAGGTATATCCATTATTGACTTATCTTGCATTAGTTAAGTTGATCCTATTGAGCCAGTAATTATGTAAATAATTTTAATATCCTCAGGTATATCCAATATTGGCCACGAAACCATTTACATATTTACAACATCTCATACTTAATAATTATTCTTAAGAAAATCTCTTAAATTAATTACATCATATGCAAGTATTTAAAATTTCTTAAAATAATTGCCTCAATGGAGGGCTCATGTTATAATTACTTTAATTATACCATTTCCAACTTAATTATTTATTTGGAAGATTTTGTAATCGCCCTAATTACTATTAAGGTCTCACTTTACACATTATCCAATTAGCATGCATATATCATAACCTTGCATACATTCCCATACATCTCATGCATTCATGGATAATAAATATGATATGATCATGGACTTTTTAAGGGATTCAATTCTAAGCCATCAAGAATTGAATCAAGGCATTCCTAGGTGCGTTTCATTCATTCATATTATAAGAGTTGCTGAAAGAGTACATAATCAACACTTGATCTTGAATTCCTCCCACTGGTCCCACCAATGCTCTTGACCTCTTTGATCTTCTTGCAATCCAATTACATAGTAATCCTTGGCATACCAAGGCGAATTTACAAGAACTAAATAAATGAAATTACAACCCAAAAATATTACAACCTTTATAATACATGCCCAAAATAAATTAAAATAAATTAATTAATTTACAACCCAAAGAAACATAAAAGAAATAAATCCAATCACATTGGTCTTTTATAGTCCATGATCATCCATCATGCATATCACTATTTAATAATTAAATAAAATATACATACTTAAATTAAATTGAATATCTCATATCCATCTTAAAAATCCAGATTTGAATATGATTCAAACAAATTTAACAATTCATATTTGAATCACATTCAAACAAATTTAAAAATTCAGATTTGAATCACATTCAAACAAACTTAAAAATTCAGATTTGAATCTCATTCAACCAAATTTAAAAATTCAGATTTGAATCTCATTCAACAAAATTTAAAAAATTCAGATTTGAATATCATTCAAACAAATTTTAAAAATTCAGATTTGAATCTCATTCAACCAAATTTTAAAATCCAGATTTGAATCTCATTCAAACAATTTTAAAATTTAGATTTGAATGTAATTCAAAAATATGAATTAAAATTTAATTGTGTAATTAAAAATCCTAATTAAACACTTTAATTAGTGATGGGCCTAATTATGGGCCTTGAAACCAAGCCCACAAACAAGCCCAAATAACCATGCGCATGGTTGAATGAATCAAACCATCAACCATGCGCACCATGGTGTTATTCATTAAGCCGCCACCTTTATCATTGCAACCAGCAATGTTTTAATCATCTCATGATCAGATCACACAATTAAATCATATAATCAATAATCTAAATGGTAAATATAGTGGCTCCAATAATAATTGAAGGAGCAGAAGCATGAAAAACATAAGTTTAGATCATTGAATTCAAAATTTTTTTTCATCTAGGGTCACATGCATAACGCAAGATTCTTTTTTATCTATTTAATTTCAATGATAAACAGCATATTAAAACTCTTTTAATATGTTTTTGGATCTATATTTGCCATTTAAGATTTTAAAATTAATAGATTAATTCATTAGAACCCTAGATTAGATCAAGAATAAGTGCACTAACCTTTTTGATGCACTGCAGTGTGTTTGGCACCTTTGGGATGTGCCTAGGACACCAGATGTTGTCTTTCTAGCTTGTCCACACTAATATCACCATTGGCAGCCCCTTGAACAGCTTCTAAAGCCTTTCCAATCAATTAGAAAATCAAGTTTTGACTTTTGAGAGATTACAGATGTAAACAGGACACTATAAACAATTTCTAGTATTTTTAAATTAAGAGATTGTTGGCAAATCTCTTTGAATTGATGAGAGATGAAGAAGAAGAGAAGACGAACACTCCAAGGGTGGCAGCACCAAGAGAATACAGCAGCTTGTATTTTTTGTTCTTTCATCCTTACACTTATATAGCTAGGTCACTACTTAAAACCCTTGCCACATGTCACCTTCTGATTGGCTCTAGGTTTAATTGACCCAATCACATTGTGCCAAGTGTCAAACCTATATTTAGTCTTGACTTTGATCATCTTACATGATTAAAAGACATATGGCAAGCTTATGTATAGTGCCATGTGTCACCATCTCATGGTGCTACATGTCACCCTGTGAAATGATCAAAATACCCCTGTGTCTTAATTTTGAGTTCTCAACCCAAAATAATTATTTCTCTTCTTCTAATCAATTTATATCAAATATAAATTAATTAATTAATCTCTATTAATTAATTTCTCATTAATTAAATTCATATTTAAACACTTTAAATATAAATTTAACTTATACTATACATCAAATAACCTAGATTTGGTTTCAAGCCATACTAGGGACTTTGCAATCTAATTGCAAATCAAACCTATTTAATTTGTCAATTAAACTCTTTAATTAATTAATTAAATCATATTTAATTTGGTAATTACTTGTGTATGTGTGTGACTTACTAGGCTCATCACTAATTGGCAATGAGACCTGATATCAACTCTTAATATCATCCGAACTCTTTCTTAGCATAAATGATTTCTCGAAATCATTTTATGCAGCTCATAGACTATGGTTAACACCTAGCATAGCATGGCATAGCCACCCAATCAGTAATAAGGTTTAAATTAAATGAACCTATAATCATATGTTACCATGCAGTAGAATCTCTCTATTACAAAATCCCAATCCGAGCTGGAGTCATAGTTTATGTCAAACCCCATTTGCTATGAATATTATGTTCTCTTTTAATTCCAATTCTTAATTAAAAAGATTTTCTTATCATAAACTCTTTTCTGATTAAATCTATCTGTCCTGGTCAGGAATTTGAAACATTAAGAATAATTAAATGAATATAGGATTTTATCCCTATTTACTTAAGGTAACAGATTCCATCTTGATCAACACCTACCTCCATATATAACTAGTAGGAGCCAACACATGTCCATATACCCATACACAGTACAAGTATAAAAGCAGTATCAAACTCAAACCACTTATATACAAGATAACTGTGCTATCTCAGGTCTAAAGATTATATGCACTGATATGATTTATGACAATACATTGACAAGAGTAAACTCCATGTGCATGTCATAAATGTTACTGGTTCGACCTACTTATCATGTATAAGTGCCTATCATGTTTGTTATATGGCATGAGACTCACAATCCTATCTTATTTACATCTCATATAAATAACTTGGGAACAAACATGATTACAATCTTTCTGGATAAGTCATGTCCTTATTTTTGAAGTATCCTCAATTGTGAACCTATTTATGATACTTTGTGCTGGAAATACTGTCACTCATACTATTAACAACTTAATAATAGAATTTATAACAAAATATCAATGGACCTTTTTTATTACACATAAATATATTATGTAAACGGAAAAGTGAAAATGCCTTCTATTAATAAAATATGTACAAGATACATACTAAATGATATGCTTTAGGGCATATTACTAACACCATGTGTCACCTGTTAGTAGTATGCCCTAGAGCATATCATTTAGTGTGTATCTTGTACATATTTTTATTAATAAAAAGCATTTCCACTTTTTCGTTTACATAATATATTTATGTGTAATAGAAAAGGTCCATTGATATTTTATTAGAAATATTATTCTTAAGTTGTTAAGAATATGAGTGACAATATTTCTAGCACAAAGTATCATAAATAGGTTCACAATCGAGGATACTTCATAATAAGGACATGACTTATCCAGAAAGATTGTATTCATGTTCATATAAATAAGATGGAATGGTGAGTCTCATGCCATATGACAAACATGATAGGCACTTATAAATGATAAGTAGGCCAAACCAGTGACACTTATGACAAGCACATGGAGTTTACTCTTGTCAATATTTTGTCATAAATCATATCAGTGCATATAATCTTTAGACCTGAGATAGCACAGTTATCTTGTATATAGGTAGTTTGAGTTTGATACTGCTTTCATACTTGTACTATGTATGGGTATATGGGCATCTGTTGGCTCCTACTAGTTATATACGGAGGTAGGTGTTGATCAAGATGGAATATGTTCCTCTAAATAAATAGAGATAGAATCCTATGTTCATTTAATTGTTCTTGATGTTTTAAGTTCCTAGCCAGGACAGATAGATTTATTCAGAAAAGAGTTTTTGATGAGAAAATCTTTTTAATCAAGAACTGGAATTAAAAGAGAACATAATATTCATAGCAAATGGAGTTTGACATAAACCATGACTCCAGCTTGAGTTGAGATTTTGTAACAGAGAGATTCTAGTGCATGGTAACATATGATTATAGGTTCATTTATGGTAAACCTTATTACTAATTGGGTGGCCATGGCATGCTATGCTAGGTGTTAACCATGGTCTATGAGGTTCATAAAATGATTTAGAGAAATCATTTATGGTAAGAAAGAGTTCTGATGATATTAAGAGTTGATATCATGTCTCATTGCCAATTAGTGATGAGCCTAGTAAGTCACACACATACACAAGTTATCACCTATTTAAATATGATTTAATTAATTAATTAAAGAGTTTAATTGATTAATTAAATAGGTTTGGTTTGCAATTAAATTGCAAAGTCCCTAGCATGACTTGAAACCAAATCTAGATTATTGGATGTATAGTATAAGTTAAATTTATATTTAAAGTGTTTAAATATGAATTTAATTAATGAGAAATTAATTTATAGAGATTAATTAATTTATTTATATTTGATATAAATTAGAAGAAGAAAAATAATTATTTTGGGTTAAGAAATCAAAATTAAGACACAGGGGCATTTTGGTCATTTCACAGTGTGACACGTGACACCATGAGATGGTGACACATGGGATTACACATAAGCTTGCCAAATGTTTTTTTTTTAATCATGTAAGATGATTAAAATCAAGATTAAATATAGGTTTGACACTTGGCACAATGTGATTGGGTCACTTAAACCTAGAGCTAATCAAAGGGTGACATGTGACAAGGGTTTAATGTGTTAACCTAGCTATATAAGTGTTGTTATGAAAAAGAAAAACAACCAGCAGCCACTCCTCTCCTTTGTCACGCCTTTTTGAGGCTCTCCATCTATTTTTCTTCATCTCTCATCAATTCAAAGAGATTAGCCATCAATCTCTTGAATTAAGAACACTAGAAATTGTTTCTAGTGTCTTATTTACATCTCTAATCTCTTAAAAGGCAGAACTTGAATTTCTAATTAATAGAAAAAGCTTTAGAAGCTGTTCAAGGGCTGCCATAGGTGTTCTTGTTGTGGACAAGCTAGAGGGACACCATTTGGTGTCTTGAAGACAAATCTCAAAGGCGCAGACACGCTGCAGTGCATCAAGAGGTTAGTGTAATCGTTCTTGATTTAATCTAGGGTTCTAAAATTAATCTGATTAATTTTAAAATCTTAAATGGCAAATACAGATCCAAAAACATATTAAAAGAGTTTTAATATGTTTTTTATCGTTGAAATCAAATAGATAAAAATAAATCTTGCATGATGCATGTGACCCTAGGTGAAAATTTTTGAATTCAATAGTATAAACTTGTGTTTTTCACGCTTCCATTCCTTCAATTGGTATCAGAGCCACTATATTTGCCATTTAGATTGATGTTTATATGATTTAATTGTGTGTTTGATCATGAGATCAAAAGTTCATTGCTGGTTGCAAAGCCAAGGTGGCGGCACAAATGATGAACACCATGGTGCGCATGGTTGATGCACCACAATGGTGTGCAAAGGTAAATGGATGATGAATGTGCAATTGTTGTATGATCTAAGATCCATTTTATGTCTAATTAAATTGTTTAATTAGAATTTTTATCGCACAATTAAATTATGATTCAAATCAGAATTTTAAAAATTATTTTCAAATTTGAATTTTAAAAGTCGTTTGAATGTGATTCAAATTTGAATTTTTAAAGTTGTTTGAATCATATTTAAATCTGATTTTTTAAAATTGATTGAATAAAATTTAGATCTGATTTTTTAAAAAATGTTTGAATGTGATTCAAATCTGATTTTTTAAAAAAATGTTTGAATGTGATTCAAATCTAAATTTTTAAATTTATTTGAATGAGATTCAAATCTGAATTTTTAAATTTATTTGAATCATATTCAAATATGGATTTTTAAGTTGAATATGAGATATTCAATTTAATTTAAGTATGTATGTTTTATTTAATTATTAAATAGTGATATGCATGATGGATGATCATGGACTATAAAAGACCAATGTGATTGGATTTATTTCTTTTATGTTTCTTTGGGATTGTAAATTAATTAATTTATTTTAATTTATTTTGGGTATGTATTATTAAGTTTGTAATAATTTTTGGGTTGTAATTCATTTATTTAAGTTCTTGTAAATTCGCCTTGGTATGCCAAGGATTACTATGTAATATTAGATTGCAAGAAGTTCAAGGAGGTCAAGAGCATTGGTGGGACCAGTGGGAGAAATTCAAGATCAAGTGTTGATTATGCACTCCTTCAGCAACTCTTGTAAAATGAATGAATGAAATGCACCTAGGAATGCCCGGATTCAATTCTTGGATTCAATTCTTGGTGGCTCAGAATTGAATCCCTTAGAAAGTCCATGATCATACCATATTTACTGCTTATCCATGAATGCATGAGATGTATGGGAATATATGCAATTATATGGTATATGCATGCTAAATGGATAATGTGCAAAGTGAGACCTTAATAGTAATTAGGATGACAATAAAATCTTCCAAACAAATGATTAAGTTGGAAATGCTATAATTATAGTAATTATAACATGGGCCCTCTATTGGGGCAATTATTTTAAGAAAATTTAAATAGTTGCATAAGATGCAATTAATCTAAGAGATTTTCTTAAGAATAATTGTTAAGCATGAGATGTTGTAAATATGTAAATGGATTGGTGGCCAATATTGGATGTACCTGAGGACATTAAAATTATTTGCATAATTACTGGCTCAATGGGATCAACTTAACTAATGCAAGATAAGTCAATAATGGATGTACCTGAGATTTTGAGCATTAGGGGCTAGGTAAAGGATTGAACCTCACATGAGATGTGATGGGAAAGGAGTTGCTCACTTATAGTTTATTGTAATTCCAATAGTGGATGTACCTGAGGATGATCAATAGAATTATAAGAATTCAATCACCCACTAGAAAATCATCCAACTAGGATTTCCGTTTTCTACTTTGGAAGTGTAGGATTCGCTAAGTTAGTGGGAGGACCAATTTGATTAAAAGACCATAATCATTTTGGTTAATTACATGATACATTTACTAATTAATCTGATTATTTTCTGCAGTTAATTTTCCGATAAAAATGAGCACAGAACAACCACCACCATCCAATATCCTTACAAGCATACTTGATCGCAATAGGTTGACAGGACCTAATCTGTCTGATTGGCTAAGAAATTTGAAACTTTTCCTGAACCTTGAACATATAGGATATGTTCTAGATTCAAATGTTCCTAGTCCCTTACCTCCAGAGGCCACACAAGAGGAACATGAAACTTTGGATAAGTGGAAGGAGCATGATTTGAGAGCTAAATGTTACATGCTTGCTTCCATGAGTAATGGGTTACAAAAGTAGCATGAGAATATATTGAGTGCGAGTGAGATCCTCCTTCACCTACAAGAGTTGTATGGTGAGCACAGCAGGAATGCTAGGTATGAGATATCTAGACAGCTATTCCGTATGAGGATGTCTGAGGGACAGAATATTGGGGATCATGTCCACAAGATGATTCGGCTGATTGAGCAGTTGGAACATCTTGACTTCAACATGGATTTGCAACTACAGACGGATTTGATCCTTTAGTCCCTTCCTGAGTCTTTTGGGAATTTTGTGACAAATTTCCATATGACTCACCAAGAATGCACCTTAGCTGGTTTACTCAACAAGCTGGTTATTGCCCAAAAGAATATGTCGGGCAATAAAGGAAAAGAGGTAGCTTTGATTTCATCTTCTTCTGCTGGAAAGTCCAACAAGAAGAAGGGCAATAAGAAAAAGAAACCTCAGATTCCTGGTCCTTCCAAGAAAATAGCTAAACAAAAAAGGAAGACTAAAGCTGATGGAGGCAAAGGAAAGTGTTTCCATTGCCAAAAGGATGGGCACTGGAAAAGGAACTGTCTAGAGTATCTTGCTTCTCTGAAGGACAAGAAGGATACACCTTCGGAAGGTATGTCCATATCCTATTATTTAGATTCTAATGATACTCATAGTTCATCTACAGCTTGGGTTTTAGATACTAGTGCCAGTTCTCACATTTCTAATGATATGCAGGAACTAGCAAATAGTAGCAGCTTGCGTTCTCAAGATATTAGAGTTCAGATCGGTAATGGCTCAACTGTTGAAGCTTTAGCCATAGGATCTAAATCTTTTTACATGTTTGGACATGTTTTGTGTTTGGATAAAATTTTATATGTACCTGATGCTTTTAAGAACATCATATCTATATCTAGTTTGACTAGAAATGGCTATGAATTTCAGTTCACAAATGATGTTTGCAATATTTATTTTAGAAATAAATATGTTGGTTCGGGTTATATGAATGATGGTGTGACACCCCATACCCGTGTACAGTATATCCGAGTAAGCAATGTCACACGGTTTACCAGCACACTCTATTTTACCTTAATTAATTTTTATCATGGTTTTGAATATAACTTGTGAAATATTACTTATTTAAGTCATTTATTGAAATTATAATTTATTTGAGGTTCCGAAAATTTTATAGAAAATCCGGCAGAGTACCGGCTAAAAATGGAGAAAACAGTTCTTCGGAACCTGTGAAAAATACTTCCAATATTCATATCTCATCACTCTCAAACTCAAATATCAAAATCTCAACATTTTTCAATTTCATTTCTCAATCATTCATCTAATGTGATAATCAAGTACAATTCACAGATAAATATTCACATTTTCCATTCACCAACACAGTTTTCATTATTTACATGAACATCAAAATACATTACATAAGTTTCATTTACACAAAGGAAAATAAAAATCAATTACAAAATACCAAAATGAAGCCTAGTGTCCTACCAATGCACTGTAGGTGGTGAGGTGACACGGATACTATGCAGAGCTGCAAGATGGACTCACCCAGTCTGCGGTCTACTGGGCTCACGATCAGTATCTCCAGGACCTACGCGTGGCAAAAGCAACACGCTAAGCAATAATGCTTAGTGGTGCAATAATAAAATAACAGGAAATGGCAGAAAATAAATATGTATTGAATGTATATGTCTTATTTGTTTGTGTTCGTTATATTCATTTATTTCTTTAACTTTGTCCATTTTCATTCATTTGGTTGCCCAAGTAACCTATACTGGACGACTGGACTGGATAAACGGGTAAACTGGCACTGGGTATCAAGTACCTTGGGCCGTCACACCATCGGTCACATATGTATCTCCCGGCAGTAAATGTAATGCAACAAGTCAAATAATATTAGGCACGAGCCCAAGTCTCAACACAATATCAAAATGGCTAAAAGCCATAAAATCACAGAATGGCATAATGCCATGTGCAGTACTACTAACTGAACCCTATTGGCATGCCAAACTATCCAAACCAGTCTTGTTAGGTATACTAGGGCATTTGATACTTTTAAATTCTTCAATTTTTGAATTTCAAGTTTTGGTGTCACTATTCACCTCATTGGTCAACAAAAATGTTGACTTTTGGATAGAAAATAGGTACATTGGTTTTGACACTCCAAACATACCACATTTTGCATTTAAAACTTATTGGAAGTAATCACCATTACCATTTCTAAACTTAAAATCATGAAAGCAGAA
Source organism: Hevea brasiliensis (assembly GCF_030052815.1). Classification (NCBI taxonomy): domain Eukaryota; kingdom Viridiplantae; phylum Streptophyta; class Magnoliopsida; order Malpighiales; family Euphorbiaceae; genus Hevea; species Hevea brasiliensis. The sequence goes on from NC_079494.1 coordinate 51,061,618, forward strand.
TTTTCAGTTTTTGAAGCCTAACTTTACTATTCCATTAAGCACTGTTTCAGTGGGAATTTGAGGAAATGATAAACATGAAAGTTGTTCGTTATTTTGTCTAGTTGAATTTCCTTTTTTGAATCACTCCATTTGGAGTTTTTTAGCTCCAGTTATGGTCCAAAAACCATAGCTGGCCGGATTGGAAAAACTACAGAATTACCAAATCTACAGTACCATGAACAGTGACTGTGACTGCCATTTGGGTTAGGTTCTGGTCATAATTTGGGGTAGGTTTCTCATGAAAGTTGTTTTTCTATGTCTTAACTTGTTGCTCTAAAAATTTCAGGTCAATTGACCATTTCTACAGTGAGTTATACTGTTCATTTGGTCATTTTGCAGAATTGGCTTGCAGGGTACCCGGATTGGTGCCAACTTTTGATCTTCTTGCTTTGGTCTTTTGGGCATGGTTTCTTCAGCAAAAATGTGCCATTATAAGTCTAGTTTCATTTCCAATTGGCCAAACACCAATTGGACCAACACAGCCAAAGATATGGCAGTCCAAGTGGTCTGGAATCACAACCATCCTGCTGCACTCACTAGGCAGCATACTCACTCACTTTGCCATGCTATATTTCAGTCCAAATTATGGTCAAATTTCCTCAAATGGTCACTAATTGACCATTAGAATGTTCTTTAACAATTTCATAAGCCAAGTCCACATTTTACTCTCAAAACCCTAGTTTCCATTATAAATTTTCACAACATACCTTAATTACTAACTCATTCACTAACCACATGCATACATGCTTTAAACATGATTTCAAATCCATTTTAAGTCCATCAAAACACTCCATCATTGTTCCTTCCTTAGGGCTACCGAAATTCATGATAGGCATACACACAAATTTGGTTCATTTAATTCACAAATTCATATTGATTTCAAGTCCCTAACATGGAAAATAAGAGTTTTAAGTAGATAGGTGCACTAACCTTAATTTAGCCAAGTCCCTTTCTTGCCAATTTCAAGATTCTTGCTTCCTTTTACTTCCAAGCACTCTAGCTAGGGTAGATATTCAGTTTTTATGAAGATGATTATGGGAAATATGGTGAGATTTTAAGGAAATTTAAGCTTAAAGGGAGTAACAATGGTGGAAAGCTTTGGAAAAGGAAGGGCTACGGCTGAAATGAGGAAGAAGCTGCTGGAATTGGTTTTATTTTTGTCCCATTTTATGTCATTTTTGTCCCTTTAATTTATTTGTCAAATGATGATTGGGTGGAGCTTTTTAAATGACATCACATTTGTAACACCCCTAAGTTCGGTAGTGCGTTTTGCTGCTCCAGTGACCAGTGTTGTCCGGACAGCTAGGATGCCTAGAACCACACTTCAATGAGAGTGAGGAGACATAAAATAATGAAATAAAAGAAAAGAAAGTACAAGAAAAACAAATGAAACATCATTGCAAATAAATGTTATCAAGTTAAACGAGCCGAAACCTAACGATGGTGATCAGACTTTGGAAGTCACGGCGTGGACCGTTGATCTGCCCTGGATCATGGAACCCCGAAAACATTTTTGGGACATAAATAGACCCTTGTTGAAGAATAAATATCATTAGAAATATCAAAGAAAAATTAAATAATTAGTACAAAGAAAAGTGAGAAATCGAAAAATGACAAAACCCAGAATACCGAAAATCGGGAATGCCACCCGAGCAGGGCATTATGGTCATTTGACATCCCGAAGTGTCTTTTGACCTAAATTTCCATTAAAAATAAATAATATTACACTTAGAAAATGAAATGAAAAATTAAATTGGTGGTACCTAAAGTAAATAGTGAGAATTAAGGGTTTAATGTGGGATTAAGTGAAAGTAACTTATAATATGAATTAATTAGAGTAAGTGGACCACTAAGAGAATAAAATAAACACATTATGGGGCTGATGTAAGTCCACTATGTCCAGCAGCCACTTCATCTTCTTCATTTACCATCCAAGCCGTGAATGAAGGGAGAGAAAACTCCATGGACATTTTCATGCAAGCTTGATCCCTCCTTCCATTTCAACTCCAAACACTTGAGTTCCTTCATTAAACTTTGTCTACACATCAGAAGGAAGATATTGACACCCAATTTTGAGAAGTTTGGTGAAGGTTTAGCAAGTTACAAATAAAGGTAAGTTTGCATTTTTGAGAAATCCTTTGTTAAAGTTTTTGTGCATGTTATGGGTATTAGTTTGGTGAAGGAAAATTTTAAGTTTGAAAGGTTATTGTTATTTTCATTTTGGACAGCCATGGGTCACGTTTATGATGAGGTATTATGCATATAATTGATGAGAAATAATGTTGATCATGGTAAATTAATAACCTAGTGAATTATTTCATGTTTATATGGTGATTTATGCACTTGGATGGGAATTGGTAACTTGGATAGCACTTTGATGTTGAAGGACAAATTTGGGCAGCCTTGGGGACACTTGAATAAATGTGTATATTCATGGGAGTGTTGGCAGAATTGTGGCATTAAAGAATGAAGGATATGTGTATGAAATTATTGTGTAAAGTGTATGTGAGAATTAGTGGTGTTTAGGTGTGTATGTAATGGTATTGAGATATTGTAAATGTGAATTATATTTGGTGTGTTGAGGGTAATGTTAATCTGCCCAAAATAATGTTAATGTAAAGTAGATTATACTGTGGTTAATGTACCAAAACAGATTGGTAGGGAAGTGAACCAAATTGCAAGGTATATGTGTGTTTGAAGTGGGGTGTGAAATGCATATTGAGGGCAGTGTACATTTTAGCCCATAACCTGAAATGTGTAACCTCAATTGGTATGAGACCAATTTGAGGTGAAACTAGGCACAAAATGTGCCAACTTTCATTGAGAAACCATACCAAAATTATGCTTGCAAGTTGATGTGAAAAATGACCAATTCGGATTAGGTACACTTGAGACCTAAAAACTGACCATTTGGGCAGCAGTGAGTATTTAGGCCATAACTCACTCAAAACAGGTCCAATTGACCTGAAATTTTAACCATGAATAGTTAAGACCCATACCTACAAGTCTTATGAAGACACCAAAACCCAGAAATGACCAGAAGCAAGTCAAAAAGCTTGCACAAGTTCGGGTCCAAAAACTGGCCGAACCAAAGTTGACCAAATTGACCAAAAAAATGACCTAATTGATGCCATTTGACCAGCAATAGTATAATGACCATAACTTGGTCTACTTAACTCGGATTGACCTAAAATTTTGCACCGCGTGCAATAAGACCTAGATCTACAAGTTTGTAGTTTCGACCGAGACCCGAAAACCGAGGGAACTAGATCGTCCGGTTAGGTCAAACCAGTATCCCGAAATCCAGCAAGTCGCATTAAAATGCACTAAACAAGGAAATGACTTTGGTAAAACATACCAAACCTAAAACCCTATCGAGTGTGACATATTAATGACACTAAAACCTAATTTACCTAAAACGCATCGAGGGTCGGTATATTAGGTGATTAAGTGAATAATTGAGTTCAGTGCATTATTTACCAAACACCATCGATAGAGACAGTTTAATTTAGCACTGAAACACTTCAAATTGTGTTTCTCGCTAACAAGGACTCAAAGAAAAGGGAAAGAAATACTGAGTCAAGACCAGGAGACAAATATCAGAGGTTTGTGCACAACAACTGTTTCTTTTGAATTATTTTCAATGGAAATAAATATTGACTATTTGCATATCATTGTTTTAAATTGTGGAAATGTGTTTGGTGGACACTTATTGATTGAAAAACATTGTGAATGGTTTGAAACTGTGAAAAATTGTTTGAATGGTATTTGATGGATACTTATTGATTGAAAAGCATCAGAAATGGTTTTTGTGGAAATTGAAGTGAATTACGAATTGTGTTGCCATTTTGTGAATGAAATTATAACTTTGGAAATTTATTGGATTCTTACGGATCATTTGAATAAAATGTTTGGAATTGTTTTGACTCACAATTGGCATGACACTGATAATATGTTCCTCCTCCATTAATGGGGTGAGTGTGATAATACCTCACTCTTTGACTTAAAATTATTGGGTGATTATGATTATGTTCCTCCCTCTTTGACTTCCCAGTCTGAGGTGAGTATGGATGAGTTCTCATTATATAGCTAGCTTCCTCCCTCATTGATTTCGATTATTGGGGTGAGCATGTCTTGTCGTGGTGTACAACACGGCATATATGGAAAAATTGTGTCATGGCCTAAATTGTGTTATAGATTGGCAACACTGTATTCTTCAGTTATTTGATCGAATTGTGTTATTATGTATTGTGAGATTGTGAAATTGATTTAAACTCTTATTGACATATACTGTCTATTGAATTCAACCATGATCTGACTTATTGAAAATTATTGTGATATTAACAAATGGAGTTTAAATTCTTGTTGACATTTATTGTCTTGAATTTAACTATGGTTTTAAGTATCCACTATTGATATGATTTATGAATTGTGATTTAAAATTTGTATTTGGTTAATGTTGTGCACCACTGAGACATTGTCTCAGCGATAGCTTTTATTGCTGTCGCAGGTAGAGAGACAGACAGGCAAAGCAGTTAGGTCGCTAGTATCGCCAGCGAGAGATTTTTGGGTATAGTGAGTATAGCACATGTGGCATTTTGTCAGTAATGTATATTCACCGTATGTATATTTTGTTCTTGGTTTTGAGCAATTGTAAATTTAAGTTGTACAAAGAAAGTTGTAAAATAAATATGAGTTATTTGGCTTGTAAAATTGTGTTATATCTTTGTATCTTAGTCTTTGAAAATCACCGTGGATTTGACTTGAGAAATGTGTTGTGTTGATAAAAATGTTGGAGTTGAGATTTGAAAATATATTGAAGTGCTTTTTACAGTTTTTTCAAGAACTGCTTTGTCCAAAATACAAATGGCACCTTGCCAAAATTTTTACAGATATTCCAAATAAATCAAATGAGTTAGTTGTTTCACTTGATTCACCAAAGTCTTTCACACTGTAAATAGTGCTCACCATCGTAAAAGAAGTAAGAAAAGTTTTTAAAATCCCTTGTAGTGTATTTAATGGATTATCGAGAGACGGAGTTGGTAATTCATTAGGTATACTACGGGATCATGTTATGCCTACAGAGGGTAGGGTGTGACATGTTTTAGTGGTATCGAGCAATGGTTTTAAAGTGAATTTGAATCGTGAATTTGAAATCTTTATGTCGGTAACTATAATCACTCAAATGTTTGATACATACAAGACATTACATTATAAATATGCACTAACGGGAGGAAATCTCCTTGTATTATTGTACAGAGGTCGTGGAAATAAATTTTGATGCATTAGTGACTAGTCCTTTAGTATAAGGATTGTTATAACAAGTTAAATTATTTTTGGAATAGTTTATCTGAGAAAAGTATTTGCTGACACACCATAAAATTATAAGCTAATTGGCGAGCCTACTTAATGTAAGGCAAGAGGACGTAAATGTAAGATGCAGTAATGGAATTGCTCTAGATGAGGGCAAGGAGGTTACTGTTAGAAATTGCTAATGGATATTGTAATCAGAATAAGATTCGAATATCAGTGAATTCAAAAAGAATAAAAGATAACAAAGTTTGATCTATTGGGATGTATCGTAGTAACTATGCAATGTTCTTGATGTTTATACCGTAGTCGCAGACATTACTGATCGACTTGAGATTATTGTGTAGAGCTACGTATCACCCGATAGTACACCTAGATAAGAATAGTTGCCAACGGCATCTGTTTTGGTATAGTTATGCCATGACAGAATTTAATTGTTAGAAATAAGTTTGAAAATCCTACTTAGGGATCTAAAACTCAAAAGTTAAAATATCGAAAGGTTATAGTTCAGTACAAAAGGAAGTAAGTTATAGAACATTGACAGATAAAAAGAGTTATGGAAGTAGAGACTTGAACAGTTGATTCATATGTAACAAAGAAATATTCCGAATGTGAGGAAGACTATGGACTAGAATGGTCAGAGGACCAATGCCTGATGAATGATTCTAATATGACCTCAAGGGTCATTCAAGAAGGAACGTGAGCTGAAATATTAGACAACATAATAGTAAGAGGAGATTGGTGTTATCCAAACAAAGTAAACATTGTATTAGATTGTTAAAAGTCTTACGATCATATAGAAAGGAGAAAATAAACGTATGACTATTGTAAGATGATTACTGGGTAAAATTTCATGGACGAAATTTATTTAAGGGGGGGAGAATTGTAACACCTCTAAGTTCGGTAGTGCGTTCTGCTGCTCCAGTGACCAGTGTTGTCCGGACAGCTAGGATGCCTAGAACCACACTTCAATGAGAGTGAGGAGACATAAAATAATGAAATAAAAGAAAAGAAAGTACAAGAAAAACAAAGGAAAAATGATTGCAAAGAAATGTGATCAAGTTAAACGAGCCGGGAAACCTAACGATGGGTGACCGGACTGGAAGTCACTACGTGGACCGTTGATCGCCTCGGATCATGGGAACCTGGAAAACATTTTTGGGACATAACTAGAACCTTGTTTAAGAATAAATATCATTAGAAATATCAAAGAATAATTAAATAATTATTAAAAAGAAAATTGAGAAATCGATAAACAGACAAAACCCAGAATACTGAAAATCAGAATGCCACCGAACAGGCATTATGGTCATTTGACATCCCGAAGTGTCTTTTGACCTAAATTTCCATTAAAAATAAATAATATTACACGTAGGAAATGAAATGAAAAATTAAATTGGTGGTACCTAAAGTAAATAGTGAGAATTAAGGGTTTAATGTGGGATTAAGTGAAAGTAACTTATAATATAAATTAATTAGAGTAAGTGGACCACTAAGAGAATAAAATAAACACATTATGGGGCTGATGTAAGTCCACTATGTCCAGCAGCCACTTCATCTTCTTCATTTACCATCCAAGCCGTGAATGAAGGGAGAGAAAACTCCATGGACATTTTCATGCAAGCTTGATCCCTCCTTCCATTTCAACTCCAAACACTTGAGTTCCTTCATTAAACTTTGTCTACACATCACAAGGAAGATATTGACACCCAATTTGAGAAGTTTGGTGAAGGTTTAGCAAGTTACAAATAAAGGTAAGTTTGCATTTTTGAGAAATCCTTTGTTAAAGTTTTTGTGCATGTTATGGGTATTAGTTTGGTGAAGGAAAATTTTAAGTTTGAAAGGTTATTGTTATTTTCATTTTGGACAGCCATGGGTCACGTTTATGATGAGGTATTATGCATATAATTGATGAGAAATAATGTTGATCATGGTAAATTAATAACCTAGTGAATTATTTCATGTTTATATGGTGATTTATGCACTTGGATGGGAATTGGTAACTTGGACAGCACTTTGATGTTGAAGGACAAATTTGGGCAGCCTTGGGGACACTTGAATAAATGTGTATATTCATGGGAGTGTTGGCAGAATTGTGGCATTAAAGAATGAAGGATATGTGTATGAAATTATTGTGTAAAGTGTATGTGAGAATTAGTGGTGTTTAGGTGTGTATGTAATGGTATTGAGATATTGTAAATGTGAATTATATTTGGTGTGTTGAGGGTAATGTTAATCTGCCCAAAATAATGTTAATGTAAAGTAGATTATACTGTGGTTAATGTACCAAAACAGATTGGTAGGGAAGTGAACCAAATTGCAAGGTATATGTGTGTTTGAAGTGGGGTGAAATGCATATTGAGGGCAGTGTACATTTTAGCCCATAACCTGAAATGTGTAACCTCAATTGGTATGAGACCAATTTGAGGTGAAACTAGGCACAAAATGTGCCAACTTTCATTGAGAAACCATACCAAAATTATGCTTGCAAGTTGATGTGAAAAATGACCAATTCGGATTAGGTACACTTGAGACCTAAAACTGACCATTTGGGCAGCAGTGAGTATTTAGGCCATAACTCACTCAAAACAGGTCCAATTGACCTGAAATTTTAACCATGAATAGTTAAGACCCATACCTACAAGTCTTATGAAGACACCAAAACCCAGAAATGACCAGAAGCAAGTCAAAAAGCTTGCACAAGTTCGGGTCCAAAAACTGGCCGAACCAAAGTTGACCAAATTGACCAAAAAAATGACCTAATTGATGCCATTTGACCAGCAATAGTATAATGACCATAACTTGGTCTACTTAACTCGGATTGACCTGAAATTTTGCACCGCGTGCAATAAGACCTAGATCTACAAGTTTGTAGTTTGGAACGAGACCCGATATCCGAGTGAATTAGATCGTCCGGTTAGGTCAAACCAGTATCCCGAAATCCAACAAGTTGCATTAAAATGCACTAAACAAGGAAATGACTTTGGTAAAACGTACCAAACCTAAAACCCTATCGAGTGTGACATATTAATGACACTAAAACCTAATTTACCTAAAACGCATCGAGGGTCGGTATATTAGGTGATTAAGTGAATAATTGAGTTCGCATTATTTACCAAACACCATCGATAGAGACAGTTTAATTTAGCATCAAACACTTCAAATTGTGTTTCTCGCTTAACAAGGACTCAAAGAAAAGGGAAAGAAAATCGAGTCAAGACCAGAGACAAATATCGAGGTTTGTGCACAACAAGCTTCTTTTGAATTATTTTCAATGGAAATAAATATTGACTATTTGCATATCATTGTTTTAATTTGTGGATATGTGTTTGGTGGTCACTTATTTTTTGTATAACATTGTGAATGTTTTGAAATCGTGAAAAATTGTTTGAATGGTAGTTGATGGATACTTATTGATTGAAAAGCATGTAAATGGTTTTTGTGGAAATTGAAGTGAATTACGAATTGTGTTGCCATTTTGTGAATGAAATTATAACTTTGGAAATTTATTTGATTCTTACGGATCATTTGAATAAAATGTTTGGAATTGTTTTGACTCACAATTGGCATGACATCGATAATATGTTCCTCCTCCATTAATGGGGTGAGTGTGATTATTCCTCCCTCTTTGACTTATTAGTCCGGGTGAGTATGATTATGTTCCTCCCTCTTTGACTTCCCACCGAGGTGAGTATGGATGAGTTCTCATTATATAGCTAGCGTCCTCCTCATTGATTTCGATTATTGGGGTGAGCATGTCTTGTCGTGGTGTACAACACGGCATATATGGAAAAATTGTGTCATGGCCTAAATTGTGTTATAGATTGGCAACACTGTATTCTTCAGTTATTTGATCGAATTGTGTTATTATGTATTGTGAGATTGTGAAATTGATTTAAACTCTTATTGACATATACCGCTATTGAATTCAACCATGATCTGACTTATTGAAAATTATTGTGATATTAACAAATGGAGTTTAAATTCTTGTTGACATTTATTGTCTTGAATTTAACTATGGTTTTAAGTATCCACTATTGATATGATTTATGAATTGTGATTTAAAATTTGTATTTGGTTAATGTTGTGCACCACTGAGACATTGTCTCAGCGATAGCTTTTATTGCTGTCGCAGGTAGAGAGACAGACAGTGGCAAAGCAGTTAGGTCGCTAGTATCGCCAATGAGAGATTTTGGGTATAGTGAGTATACCACATGTGGCATTTTGTAATCAGAATGTATATTCACTGTATGTATATTTTGTTCTTGGTTTTGAGCAGTTGTAAATTTAAGTTGTACAGTAAAGTTGTAAAATAAATATGAGTTATTTGGCTTGTAAAAATTGTGTTATATCTTTGTATCTTAGTCTTTGAAAATCACTGTGGATTTGACTTGAGAAATGTGTTGTGTTGATAAAAATGTTGGAGTTGAGATTTGAAAATATATTGAAGTGCTTTTTACAGGTTTTCTGAAGAACTGTTTTGTCCAAAATACAAATGGCACCTTGCCAAAATTTTTACAGATATTCCAAATAAATCAAATGAGTTAGTTGTTTCACTTCAGTTCACCAAAGTCTTTCACACCTGTAAATAGTGCTCACCACTGTAAAAGAAGTAAGAAAAGTTTTTAAAATCCCTTGTAGTGTATTTAATGGATTATCAGTAGACGGAGTTGGTAATTCATTAGGTATACTACGGGATCATGTTATGCCTTACAGAGGGGTAGGGTGTAACAACATTATGTCATAAATGAGCCCTTTTTTGATTTTTCTTTTCTTTTCATCACTACTCAATTTCAATTTAATTTTTAGTAATGTTTATTCATATTTTATGTTATAATAATTATTTACTCAACTGGACAAGTAGGCCAAAAATCACCTCTGAAGGCGAAATGACCAAAATGCCCTCCGTTTGGCTTAACGGGTCAAAATTGTCTGTACCAATTGAAAAATTTTTCTAAATATTTTCTTGCCATTCTAATGCCATAGAAACCTCAATGACCCTTCTCTGGAGTCCCAAAAATTATTTTATGAATTTTTCCCTGGGTCTAGGGCTTTTAGTTGCGAGAACCGCAACTTCCCTCTGGGTTACCCATCGCTTGGGCACCGGCTCATTTAACTTGGTTGTATTTTATTTCTAAAATTTTTTACTAAATTTTTCTTATTAATATTTGAGTTAATTATGGTTCCTGACTTTAGTTTAAATATTTTTCCGACGTTTCTAGCCGTCGACCGACACCACACCGAATAAAGAGAATGTACGAGTTGCTACCGGAGGGTGTTACAACTCTTCCTCTAATTTAAATTTCGTCCTCGAATTTACTCGATGCAAACAGTTGAGGGAACTGTTGCCTCATCGTCTCTTCACTTTCCCAAGTTGCCTCCTCGGTGTTGTGGTGCCTCCAAAGCACTTTCACCAGTGGAATCTGCTTGTTCCTCAATTCTTTTACTTCCCGAGCCAGGATCCGTAGAGGTTCCTCTTCATATGTCAAATCTGGCTATATTTCAATTTCTTCCCTGGAGATGACATGTGAAGGATCTGAGCGGTATCTTCTGAGCATGGACACGTGGAACACATTGTGGATCTTGTCCAGCTCTGGTGGTAAAGCTAGCCTGTAGGCTACTGGTCCCACACATTTAATGACTTCATATGGGCCAATGAACCTAGGGCTCAACTTACCTTTTCTTCCAAATCTCAATACCTTCTTCCACGGTGACACCTTGACGAACACTTTGTCGCCAACCACATATTCTATTTCTTTTCTCTTCAGGTCGGCATAAGATTTCTGTCTGTCTGAGGCAACCTTCAGATTGGCTTTGATTAGTTTTACTTTCTCCTCAGTCTGTTTCACCAAGTCTGGCCCTACCAGTTTGTCTTCGCCCAATTCACCAAAGACACCTGGAGTTCTACATTTCCTCCCATACAGTGCTTCATACGGGGCCATTTGGATACTAGCTTGGTAGCTATTATTGTATGCAAATTCTGCCAGTGGGAGGTATCTATCCCAACTTCCCTCAAACTCAATGACACAACTCCTCAGCATATCCTCAAGGACCTGACATATATTTCATGTTATTGTTATCATTTTAGTTCAATAGTTGTATTAATTCAATTGATTCAATTGTTTACCTGGATTACTCTTTTTGATTGCCCATCCGTCTGAGGATGGAAAGCTGTGCTGAAGTGGAGTTGTGTACCCAAGGACTCATGCAACTTCTTCCAAAATCTCGATGTAAACCTTGGGTCTCGATCAGATATGATGGAAAGTGGAATTCCATGCAGTATAACTATCTCACTGATATACAATTCTGCTAACTTCTCCAGTGAGTAGTCAGTCCTAACTGGCAGAAAGTGTAATGACTTTGTCAATCTATCCACTATCACCCATACTGCATCATGTTTCTTCTGGGTGAGAGGTAGACCACTTACAAAATCCGTGGTGACCCGATCCCATTTCCATTCAGGTATGCGTATAGGCTGTAGTAAACCTGATGGAACTTGATGTTCTCCCTTGACTTGCTGACATGTCAAGCATTTAGTCACGTAGTCAGCTATGTCTTTCTTCATACCAGGCCACCAATACTGAAGCTTCAGATCATGATACATCTTTGTACTTCCTGGGTGCATAGCATATACACTGGTGTGTGCCTCTTTTAGAATACTGGCCTTCAATTCCCCATCATCTGGTACACACAATCTTCCTTTGTAATACAGACACCCATCTGCTTTCACCTTATAGTCAGTTGCTTTTCCCTCTGAGATTTTGCTCATAATAGCCATTAGTTTCTCATCTACTTTCTGCCCATCTAAAATCTATCAGAAAGGTTTGGCCTCACTTGCAACTCACCAAAATAGCTCCATCTCGAATCAAAGTTAGACGGCATTCAATAATCTCAAAGTCGTGATGGACTTTCTCGCCAAAGCATCAGCAACTACATTTGCCTTCCCAGGATGGTAGTCAATTACACAATCATAGTCCTTCAGGAACTCAATCCATCGCCTCTGTCTAAGGTTGAGCTCCTTCTGGGTTGGCAAATATTTTAGACTTTTGTGGTCTGTGTAAATGTAGCATTTTTCACCATATAAGTAATGCCTCCATATCTTCAGTGCGAAGATAATTGCTGCAAGCTCTAGATCATGGGTAGGATAGTTCTGTTCATGTGGCCTTAGCTGCCTGGAAGCATAAGCGACCACCTTCCCTTATTGCATCAATACACACCCTAACCCATTATGAGAGGCATCACTGTAGACCACAAAGTCCTTTCTTGATACTGGCTGTGTTAACACTGGTGCCTCTGTCAACATAGCCTTCAACTTCTCAAAACTGGTCTGACACTTATTATTCCAGTCAAATCTGACATTCTTGTGTAACAACTTGGTCATTGGAGCAGCTATTAAGGAAAATCCCTTCACAAATCTCCTGTAATACCCAGCTAGCCCCAAGAAACTTCTGACCTCAGTTGTATTCCTGGGAGGCTTCCATTCCATCACTGCTTCTATTTTCTTGGGATCCACCCTAATCCCACCAGCTGACACTATGTGTCCAAGGAATGCAATCTCATTCAACCAAAAGTCACACTTGGACAACTTAGCATACAGCTTCTTTTCTCTCAGGGTTTGCAGAACAATTCTCAAATGCTCATCATGTTCTTCACTGGTCTTGGAATACACCAAAATATCATCAATAAAGACCACTACGAACCGATCTAAGTATGGATGGAAAATACGGTTCATAAGGTCCATGAATACTGCTGGTGCATTTGTTAGGCCAAAGGGCATCACTAGGAACTCATAATGCCCATATCGGGTCCTGAATGCAGTCTTTGGCACATCTACATCCCTCACCCTCAACTGATGGTACCCTGATCTGAGATCAATTTTAGAAAATACTCTTGCTCCCTTCAACTGATCAAACAGATCATCAATTCTAGGCAACGAATATTTATTCTTCACAGTCACTTTATTCAACTGCCGGTAATCAATGCAAAGCCTCAAAGTCCCATCCTTCTTTTTCACAAACAGCACTGGAGCTCCCCATGGTGACACACTGGGCGTATGAACCCCTTATCAAGCAACTCTTGCAACTGAGTTTTCAACTCCCTCAATTCAGTGGGTGCCATCCTATAAGGAGCAATAGAAATGGGTGCTATACCCGACAGTGTCTCAATAGCAAATTCAACTTCCCTTTCTGGTGGCAAACCAGACAACTCTTCAGGAAATACCTCTGGGAAGTCTCTTACTGTGGGTATATCACTCAGGTTTGGCTTAGCCTGCCTAGTATCCACCACATGTGCTAGGTAGGCTTCACAGCCTTTTCTCATCATTCTTCTTGCAACTGTGGCTGAGATAACATTGGACAGGAAATCTATCCTTTCACCCACAACAGTGATCTCAGTACCTTCAGAAGTTTTCAAAGAAATTCTCTTCAATTTGCAATCAACTATTGCCTGATGACGTGACAACCAATCCATTCCCAAAATCACGTCAAACTCATGGAAGGGCAACTCAATCAGGTCTGCCAAAAATTCATACCCCTAAATCCTTAATGGGCAACGCTTGTATACTTTGTTCACCACTACACTGTGGCCCAATGGATTAGTGACCAGAATGTCTTGGTCACTCTCCCCTACTAGTATCCCCCTTTCTACGGGTAAGTTGATGCAGATGTATGAATGAGTGGATCCTGGATCCACCAATGCATGCACAGGTGTATTGTAGAGGGAGAACGTACCCCTGATGACGTCCGGGGCATCTTGCTCCTCCTGAGCTCTAATGGCATAGGCTCTGGCAGGTGGTTTGTTATCTGGCCTCTCTGCTGGTTTAGATGCAGACCTTTGTGATGGTCCCACTACGTCAGATTTGCCAGATTTCCTACCCCTTTGTGGTGCAGGAGCAGGTCTGTCTGCTTGTGTTGGAGCAGCTGTAGTAGTTCTGTGTGGACAGTTCTTCAACTGATGCTCTATTGACCCACACCTTAAGCAGGCACCAGTCACTCTCCAACACTCCCCCTTATGCCATTTCAAATAGTGTGGACATGCAGAAGATACTGGGGCTGGTCCCCTGAACCCCATCCCTGGAGAGCTGCCCACTGATGGTGTGGACTGATCTCTCCTAGGAGTAAACTGTGGCCTGGGCCCCTGAGACTGACCCTGACCTTGTGGCTGACCTGAACTCTGTGCAGGTGAACCCTTGAACTTCTTCCCAAATGTAGGAGATGAACTAGACAGACCTGGGCCCCTCTTCTGCTGCCTCTCTCTTCTGGTCTGCTCACTTATTCTAACCTTTTCAACCTTTATTGCAGCTTCCACTAACTTGGTGAAGTCTATGATTCCTAAGGCAGTGATCATGATCTTTATATTATCATTTAATCCCTCTTTAAATCTCTTACACCTTTCAGCTTCATTAGGGACTATCTCCCTTCCATAGCGGCTTAATCTAACGAATTCCTTCTCATATTCGGCCACTGACAGTTGTCTCTGCCTCAGGTTAATGAATTCCCTTCTTCTCTCTTCTAGGTATACAGTACCCACATATTTCTTCTTGAATTCAGAGAGAAAGAAGTCCCAAGTGACTATTTTCTGGCTGTACTTCACTGGACACAGTATCCCACCATTCATATGCATCGTCTTGCAACAGAGATACAGCAGCTTCTAGATTTTGCTCTGGAGTGCAGTGAAGTTGTTTTAAAACTCTGCCTGTTCTGTTCAACCAATTTTCGGCTGCAACAGAATCATCTTCTCTCTTGCCAAAGAAGTCCACTGCTCCAAATTTTCTTAGTCTTTCCAGGTGTGATTTTTGCTGTGGAGCTGGTGGTGGTGGTGGTGCTACTGCTGGCATTACCCCAGCCATTTGTCTGAAAAATTCGGCCATTTGCTGGAACATGGCCTGTGGAGGCTGAGCAGGCTCTACTTGAGCTGGCGGAGCAGGTTCTCCCATACCCCCGCAGGTGGAGCATGACTCTCCACCTCCTCCTCAACTGCCCTCTGAAATGTAGGGTCCATATCCTATTCAAAATAAGAAAGACAAACAGATCTGCATTAGTGTCACCTCGACTCTTACAAATGCAATGCATGGTATGGACTCAATCTATGCTCAGAAACGCCTAAACCGTGCTCTGATACCACTAAATGTGACACCCCATACCCGTGTACAGTATATCCGAGTAAGCAATGTCACACGGTGTACCGGCACACTCTATTTTACCTTAATTAATTTTTATCATGGTTTTGAATATAACTTGTGAAATATTACTTATTTAAGTCATTTATTGAAATTATAATTTATTTGAGGTTCCGAAAATTTTATAGAAAATCCGACAGAGTACCGGCTAAAAATGAAGAAAACAGTTCTTCGGAACCTGTGAAAAACACTTCCAATATTCATATCTCATCACTCACAAACTCAAATATCAAAATCTCAACATTTTTCAATTTCATTTCTCAATCATTCATCTAATGTGATAATTGTGACACCCCTTACCCGTGTACAGTATACCCGAGTAAGTAATGCCACACGGTGTACCGGCACACTCTAATATTCCTTAATTAATTTATATCATGCTTTTGCATATAATTTATGAAATACAATTTATTTGAGCCATTTATCAAAAGTATTATTCATTTAAGGTTCCGAAAATTTTAAAGAAAATCCGGCGGAGTACCGGCTAAAAATGGAGAAAACCGTTCTTCGGAACCTGTGAAAACACTTCCAAATAATTTTCAAACAAACCCAACTTCAATTCATCAACAGAGTCTCAATATCAAAAACTCAACAATATTTCTCAATTTCAGTTCTCAATAGCCTTTTCATTTCTCAACATCCATTTCTCAGGGTTCTCATATAGATAAATAACAATTAAAAGCTCAAATTACTTCCATACATAACCATAAATCTTTATTATTTACATGAACCTCAAAATACACTACATAATCCCAAATACATATGAGAAAATAAAAATTTAATTACAAAATGACAAAATGACACCTAGTGCCCTACCAATGCACTGCAGGTAGTAAGGTGACACGAACACTATGCAGATCTGCAGGATGAACTCACCCAGTCTGCGGTCTACTGGGCTCACGATCGGGATCTCCAGTACCTACGCGTGGCAAAAGCAACGCGCTAAGCAATAATGCTTAGTGGTGCAATAATATAATAAAAGAAAATAGCAAGAAAACGAATATATAGTGAATGTGTATGATTCATTTGTTTAGTATGGTTATATATACATTAATTCAGTAACTTTGTTCACTTTCATTCATTTGGTTGCCCAAGTAACCTACACTAGACGACTGGACTGGATAACGGGTAAACTGGCACTGGGTATCAAGTACCTCGGCCGTCACACCATCGGTCACATATGCATCTCCTGTGCAAACAATGTAAATAACAAGTCAGAATATATCGAGCACAAGGCCAAAGCTCAATACAAAGTCGAATGGCTAAAAGCCATAAAATCACAGAATGGCATATTGCCATGTGCAAGATCTTGCTAATCGAACCCTATTGGCATGCCAAACTATCCAAACCAATCATGTTAGGTATACTAGGGCATTTGAAACTTTTAAATTCTTCAATTTGTGAATTTCAAATTTTTAGTGTCACTATTCATCTTTTGGTCAACAAAAATGTTGACTTTTAGAATAAAAATATGTACATCGACTTTGGCACTCCCTACATACCACATTTGGCATTCCAAACTTGTTGGCATTAAGCATTTATACCATTTCAAAGTTTAAACCAACACAAGCAGAATTTTCAGTTTTGGTGAGTCAATTTCACTGTTCCATTGGACACTGTTACTGTGGAAATTTGAAGAAATGTAAAACATGAAAGTTGTTCCTTATTTTTTCTAGTTGAATTTCTTTTTTTGAATCACTCCATTTGGAGTTTTTTAGCTCCAGATATGGTCCAAAAACCACAGCTGGCCGGATGTGCATTCTGCAGAAATTACCATATCTACAGTAACATGAACAGTGACTGCCACTGCCATTTGGGTTAGGTTCTGGCCATAATTTGGGGTAGGTTCCTTCATGAAAGTTGTTTGTCTATGTCTTAACTTGTTTCTGTAAAAATTTCAGGTCAATTGACCAAATCTACAGTGAGTTATGGCCAAATGAACAGTTACTATTCATTTGGTCAATTCTGCAGAGGCAGTTGCAGGGTGTCCGGATTGGGGCCAAGTTTTGGTCCTCTTGCTTTGGTCTTTTGGGCATGGTTTCTTCAGCAAAAATGTGCCATTATAAGCCTAGTTTCATGTCCAATTGGCCAAACACCAATTGGACTAACACAGCCAAAGTTATGGCTGTGTAAGTGGACTAAAGTTTTAGTCCCTCTGCTGCTGTCCTAGGGCAGCTTACTCCTTCTCTTTGCAATCCTATTTTTCAGTCCATTTTATGGTCAACATACCTAAAATGGTCACTAATTGACCATTAAAATGTGCTCTAACAATTTCCTAAGCCAAGTCAATTTTTCACTCTTCAAAACCCTAGTTCCATTATAGGTTTTCACAACACCTTAAATACTAGCTCCTTCAACAATCACATGCACACATGGTTTAAACTTGGTCTATAGCCCACCTTAAGTCCATCAAAACAATCAAAATAATTCCTTCACAAGGGTTGCCAAAAATTCATAGTATATATACACATAATTCTTGTTCATTTTAGTTGCAATTCTCACTCAATACAAGTTACAATTCATGAAAATAAGAAGTTTTAAGTGTCTAATGCACTAACCTTGATTAGGGCAGATTTTTCCCAAGCAATTCCTTCACTTTCTTGGCTTTTCTTGGCTGCCAAACACTCCAACAAGGTGTGGGGGTAATTTTTATTGAAGGGATCTAGGGTTTTTGGTGCAAGATAAGCAAGGTTTCAAAGCTTGGAAGCTTGAACTATGGTGGAAACCCTCTCTTTTCTCTCTCTACGTTTTTGGCTGGTTTTGGGGAAGGAGATGGCTGCTGGATCTTTGATGAATTTAGTCTTCAATTTGTCTCTTTATTAGTTAGTCAAATAAGGGCTTAATTGTGATTGGTTGGTAATTATAAATGACATCACCATGATGTCATAAATAGCCCTTTTTCTTCAATTTCTTTTCTTTCCTCCACTACTCAATTTCAATTTAATTTCTAGTAATGTTTATTCATATTTTATGTCATATTAATTATTTACTCAACTGGACAAGTCGGCCAAAAATCACCTCTGAAGGCGAAATGACCAAAATGCCCTCCGTTTGGCTTAACGGGTCAAAATTGTCTGTACCGATTGAAAAAATTTTCTAAGTATTTTCTTGGCATTCTAATGCCATGGGAACCTCAATAACCCTTCTCTGGAGTTCCAAAAATTATTTTATAATTTTTCCCCCAGGTCTAGGGCTCCTCGTTGCGAGAACCGCAACTTCCCTCTGGTTACCCATCGATTGGGCACCGGTTCGTTTAACTCGGTTGTATTTTATTCCTAAAATTTTTACTAAAATTTTCTTATTAATATTTGAGTTAATTATGGTTCCTGACTTTAGTTTAAATATTTTTCCGGACATTCTAGCTGTCCGGGCCGACACCGGTCACCGGAACAGTAGGATGTACGGAGTGGTTATCAGGAGGGTGTTACAATAATCAAGTACAATTCACAGATAAATATTCACATTTTCCATTCACCAACACAGTTTTCATTATTTACATGAACATCAAAATACATTACATAAGTTTCATTTACACAAAGGAAAATAAAAATCAATTACAAAATACCAAAATGAAGCCTAGTGTCCTACCAATGCACTGTAGGTGGTGAGGTGACACGAATACTATGCAGAGCTGTAGGATGGACTCACCCAGTCTGCGGTCTACTGGGCTCACGATCAGTATCTCCAGGACATATGCGTGGCAAAAGCAACGCGCTAAGCAATAATGCTTAGTGGTGCAATAATAAAATAACAGGAAATGGCAGAAAATAAATATGTATTGAATGTATATGTCTTATTTGTTTGTGTTCGTTATATTCATTTATTTCTTTAACTTTGTCCATTTTCATTCATTTGGTTGCCCAAGTAACCTATACTGGACGACTGGACTGGATAAACGGGTAAACTGGCACTGGGTATCAAGTACCTCGGGCCGTCACACCATCGGTCACATATGTATCTCCCGGTGTGCAACAGAACAGCTAACAAGCTGTAAATAATATTAGGCACGAGGCCAAGTCTCAACACAATATCAAAATGGCTAAAAGCCATAAAATCACAGAATGACATAATGCCATGTGCAGTACTACTAACTGAACCCTATTGGCATGCCAAACTATCCAAACCAATCTTGTTAGGTATACTAGGGCATTTGATACTTTTAAATTCTTCAATTTTTGAATTTCAAGTTTTGGTGTCACTATTCACCTCATTGGTCAATAAAAATGTTGACTTTTGGATAGAAAATAGGTACATTGGTTTTGACACTCCAAACATACCACATTTTGCATTTAAAACTTGTTGGAAGTAATCACCATTACCATTTCTAAACTTAAAATCAAGAGAGCAGAATTTTCAGTTTTTGAAGCCTAACTTTACTGTTCCATTAAGCACTGTTGCAGTGGGAATTTGAGGAAATGATAAACATGAAAGTTGTTCCTTATTTTGTCTAGTTGAATTTCCTTTTTTGAATCACTCCATTTGGATTTTTTTAGCTCTAGATATGGTCCAAAAACCACAGCTGGCCGGATTGGAAAAACTGCAGAATTACCAAATCTACAGTACCTTGAACAGTGACTGTGACTGCCATTTGGGTTAGGTTCTGGTCATAATTTGGGGTAGGTTTCTTCATGAAAGTTGTTTTTCTATGTCTTAACTTGTTGTTGTAAAAATTTCAGGTCAATTGACCATTTCTACAGTGAGTTATGGCCAAATGAACAGTTACTGTTCATTTGGTCATTCTGCAGAATTGGCTTGCAGGGTACCCGGATTGGTGCCAACTTTTGGTCCTCTTGCTTTGGTCTTTTGGGCATGGTTTCTTCAGCAAAAATGTGCGATTATAAGTCTAGTTTCATTTCCAATTGTCCAAACACCAATTGGACCAAAACAGCCAAAGATATGGCAGTCCAAGTGGGCTGGAATCACAGCCATCCTGCTGCACTCACTAGGCAGCATACTCACTCACTTTGCCATGCTATATTTCAGTCCAAATTATGGTCAAATTTCCTCAACTGGTCACTAATTGACCATTAGAATGTTCTTTAACAATTTCATAAGCCAAGTCCACATTTTACTCTCAAAACCCTAGTTTCCATTATAAATTTTCACAACATACCTTAATTACTAACTCATTCACTAACCACATGTATACATGCTTTAAACAGGATTTCTAATCCATTTTAAGTCCATCAAAACACTCCATCATTGTTCCTTCCTTAGGGCTGCCGAAATTCATGGTAGGCATACACACAAATTTGGTTCATTTAATTCACAAATTCATGTTGATTTCAAGTCCCTAACATGGAAAATAAGAGTTTTAAGTAGATAGGTGCACTAACCTTAATTTAGCCAAGTCCCTTTCTTGCCAATTTCAAGATTCTTGCTTCCTTTTACTTCCAAGCACTCTAGCTAGGGTAGATATTCAGTTTTTATGAAGATGATTATGGGAAATATGGTGAGATTTTAAGGAAATTTAAGCTTAAAGGGAGTAACAATGGTGGAAAGCTTTGGGAAAGGAAGGGCTACGGCTGAAATGAGGAAGAAGCTGCTGGAATTGGTTTTATTTTTGTCCCATTTTATGTCATTTTTTCCCTTTAATTTATTTGTCAAATGATGATTGGGTGGAGCTTTTTAAATGACATCACATTATGTCATAAATGAGCCCTTTTTTTATTTTTCTTTTCTTTTCATCACTACTCAATTTCAATTTAATTTTTAGTAATGTTTATTCATATTTTATGTTATAATAATTATTTACTCAACTGGACAAGTCGGCCAAAAATCACCTCTGAAGGCGAAATGACCAAAATGCCCTCCGTTTGGCTTAACGGGTCAAAATTGTCTATACTGATTGAAATTTTTTTCTAAATATTTTCTTGGCATTCTAATGCCATAGGAACCTCAATGACCCTTCTCTGGAGTCCCAAAAATTATTTTATGAATTTTTCCCTGGGTCTAGGGCTCCTAGTTGTAAGAACTGCAACTTCCCTCTGGGTTACCCATCGCTTGGGCACCGGCTCATTTAACTTGGTTGTATTTTATTTCTAAAATTTTTTACTAAATTTTTCTTATTAATATTTGAGTTAATTATGGTTCCTGACTTTAGTTTAAATTTTTTTCCGGACGTTCTAGCTGTCCGGACCGACACCGGTCACCGGAACAGTAGAATGTACGGAGTTGCTACCGGGAGGGTGTTACAGATGGTCTTTATTATTTGGATAATAATGACAAACACAAATTGAATGCAAGTGATCTAAAAGAATGCAATGCCATGGTGAAAACTAACTCAAGTTCAAAATATATTTGGCACTTAAGGTTATGTCATGTTGCAGAAGATAGGATTGCAAAACTGGAGAAAATGGGGATTCTATCCTTATTGGGCTCTGAGCCTAATCCAACTTGTGAATCTTGCCTTCAGCGCAAAAATGACTAGATCACCCTTTGTTGGACAAGGGCTAAGAGCTGAAAATATTTTGGAACTAATACATAGTGATGTATGTGGTCCATTTAAAGAAATGGCTAGAGGGGGCTTTCATTATTTTATTACCTTTACTGATGATAAATCAAGATTTGGGTATTTGTATTTGATGAAATACAAACATGAATCCTTTGAAAAGTTTAAAGAATTTAAATCTGAAGTAGAAAATCAAATAGGAAAGAGTATTAAAGCTCTTCGATCAGATCGTGGAGGTGAATATTTGAGTACTGAATTTGATGAATACTCGAGAGAGCATGGCATTGTTTCTCAGCTGACTCCTCCAAGAACGCCACAGCTGAATGGTGTATCTGAAAGGAGAAATCGTACCCTATTGGATATGGTACATAGTATGATGAGCTATACTGATATGCCAATCTTCTTTTGTGGCTTTGCATTAGAATCAGCTTTGTATATTCTGAATAGGATTCCATCAAAATTAGTTTCTTCCACACCTTATGAGATATGGCATGGAAGAAAACCAAGTCTTAAGCATGTTAAGATTTGTGGTTGTCCAGCTTATATCAAAACGTTGCACACTGATAAATTGGAGACCAAATCAGAAAAATGTCGATTTATTGAATATCCAAAAGATAGTTTTGGATATTATTTTTATTTGCCTACTTCACAAAAGGTTATGATAAGTAAAGATGCCACATTTCTTGAACAACAGTTTGTTCAAGAAGGAGGCAAAGGAAGGCAAATAGAGTTAGAATTGGAGAATTCTGACCAACCAAAAAATCAGATGGAAATAGATCCATATAGTCAACCTATACCTGTTGATGAAACATCTACAGCTGTTCCTCGTAGAACAACCAGGGTATCTCACCCACCAGTGAGATATGGTTTTCTTCATGAAGAAGAATAAGAGTTGTCTACTCATGAAGAAGTAGATCATGGAGATGATCCACTTACCTATGGAGAAGCTATATCAGATATAGACTCTTCAAAATGGATTGATGCTATGAAATCCGAGATTGATTCCATGTATAAGAATCAAGTTTGGGATCTTGTTGACCCACCTGAAGGTATTGTACCTATAGGGAATAAATGGGTTTTCAAGAAGAAAATTGGTTCTGATGGAAAGGTAGAGACCTATAAGGCAAGGCTAGTAGTGAAAGGGTTTCGCCAAAGGCAAGGAGTTGACTATGAGGAGATTTTCTCGCCTGTTGCCATGCTTAAATCAATTAGGATTTTATTAGCAATAGCTGCATACTATGATTATGAGATTTGACAGATGGATGTCAAAACAGCTTTTCTCAATGGATACATTGAAGAAAACATTTTCATAGAACAACCTAGGGGTTTTGAATCCCAAGATGGTTCCAAGGTATGCAAGCTAAAGCGATCCATTTATGGGTTGAAACAAGCTTCGAGGAGTTGGAACATCCGTTTTGATGAAGCCATTAAATCCTTTGGTTTTATCAAAAATGGGGATGAGCCATGTGTATATAAGAAGGTTAGTGACAGTGCTATCACTTTCCTTGTCTTATATGTGGATGACATACCATTGATGGGTAATGACACAGGTATGTTGACAACTATAAAGGTATGGTTGTCAAATACATTCTCTATGAAAGACTTAGGGGAGGCAACTTATATTCTTGGGATTCGCATCTATAGAGATAGAACGAAAAGAATAATTGGTTTATCCCAAAGACTATACTTGGAAAAGGTGTTAAAGAGGTTTAACATGTTTGATTCCAAGAGAGGATTGTTACCAGTGAGACATGGTATCCACCTTTCTAAAGAGATGTCTCCAAAGACACCTGAAGAAAGAGATAAGATGGCCAGGATTCCATATGCTTCGACTATTGGAATTTTAATGTATGCAATGTTGTGTATTAGGTCGGATATCGCATATGCTGTTAGTTTGACTAGCAGGTATCAATCCAATCCAGGTTTGGAATACTAGATAGCTATCAAGAATATCCTTAAGTACTTGAGAAGAACTAAGGATTTATTCTTGATTTATGGAGGTGGAGACTTGCAATTGGATTGTTCTACTGATTCTTATTTCCAATCAGATATCGATGATAGAAAGTCTACCTCTGGATATGTGTTCATTTGTAATGGAGGTGCAGTCAGTTGGAAGAGTTCCAAACAGAGCATGACTGCAGATTCCACTACAGAGGCTGAGTATATTCTTTGCATCGATCTTTGCAAAGGAAGTCGCTTGGATAAAGAAGTTCGTGATGTAACTTACGGTAGTTCCTTCCATTGAATCAGCGGTTCCACTGCCTTTGTGACAACAATGGAGCGATCATACTGCTAAGGAACCAAGGTCTCACCAGAAATCCAAACACATAGAAAGGCGCTACCACATTATCAGAGAAATAGTTGGGAGAGGCGATGTAGCCATGCAGAAAATAGCATCAGCTGAAAATCCAGCTGATCCATTCACTAAGCCTATGTCACAGACTCAGTTAGACCGACATCTTGAGAAAATAGGTCTAAGATATTGTAATGAATGGATCTAGTGCTAGTGGGAGATTGTTAGTAGTATGCCCTAGAGCATACCATTTAGTATGTATCTTGTACATATTTTTATTAATAAAAGGCATTTCCACTTTTCCGTTTACATAATATATTTATGTGTAATAGAAAAGGTCAATTGATATTTTGTTAGAAATATTATTCTTAAGTTGTTAAGAATATGAGTGACAATATTTCTAGCACAAAGTATCATAAATAGGTTCACAATCGAGGTAATTCATAATAAGCACATGACTTATCCAGAAAGATTGTATTCATATTTGTTACCAAGTTATTTATATGAGATATAAATAAGATGGAATGGTGAGTCTCATGCCATATGACAAACATGATAGGCACTTATAAATGATAAGTATGCCGAACCAGTGACACTTATGACAAGCACATGGAGTTTACTCTTGTCAATGTTTTGTCATAAATCATATCAATGCATATAATCTTTAGACCTGAGATAGCACAGTTATCTTATATATAGGTAGTTTGAGTTTGAAACTGCTTTCATACTTGTACTGTGCATGGGTATATGGGCATCTGTTGGCTCCTACTAGTTATATATGGAGGTAGGTGTTGATCAAGATGGAATCTGTTCCTCTAAGTGAATAGAGATAAAATCCTATGTTCATTTAATTGTTCGTGATGTTTTAAGTTCCTGGCCAGGATAGATAGATTTATTCAGAAAAGAGTTTCTGATGAGAAAATCTTTTTAATCAAGAATTGGAATTAAAAGAGAACATAATATTCATAGCAAATGGAGTTTGACATAAACCATGACTCCAGCTTGAGTTTGGATTTTGTAACAGAGAGATTCTAGTGCATGGTAACATATGATTATAAGTTCATTTAAGGTAAACCTTATTACTAATTGGGTGGCCATGGCATGCTATGCTAGGTGTTAACCATGGTCTATGAGGTTCATAAAACGATTTAGAGAAATCATTTATGGTAAGAAAGAGTTCTGATGATATTAAGAGTTGATATCATGTCTCATTGCCAATTAGTGATGAGCCTTGTAAGTCACACACATACACAAGTTATCACCTATTTAAATATGATTTAATTAATTAATTAAAGAGTTTAATTGATTAATTAAATAGGTTTGGTTTGCAATTAAATTGCAAATTCCCTAGCATGACTTGAAGCCAAATCCAGATTATTGTATGTATAGTATAAGTTAAATTTATATTTAAAGTGTTTAAATATGAATTTAATTAATGAGAAATTAATTTATAGAGATTAATTAATTAATTTATATTTGATATAAAATTAGAAGAAGAAAAATAATTATTTTGGGTTAAGAACTCAAAATTAAGACACAGGGGCATTTTGGTCATTTCACAGTGTAACACGTGGCACCATGAGATTACACATAAGCTTGCCAAATATTTTTTTTTATAATCATGTAAAATGATTAAAATCAAGATTAAATATAGGTTTGACACTTGGCACAATGTGATTGGGTCACTTAAACCTACAGCTAATCAAAGGGTAACATGTGGCAAGGGTTTAATGTGTTAACCTAGCTATATAAGTGTTGTTATGAAAAAGAAAAACAACCAGCAGCCACTCCTCTCCTTTGTCACGCCATTTTGAGGCTCTCCATCTATTCTTCTTCATCTCTCATCAATTCAAAGAGATTAGCCATTAATCTCTTGAATTAAGAATACTAGAAATTGTTTCTGGTGTCCTATTTACATCTCTAATCTCTTAAAAGGCAAAACTTGAATTTCTAATTAATAGAAAAAGCTTTAGAAGCTGTTCAAGGGCTGCCATAGATATTCTTGGTGTGGACAAGCTAGAGGGACAACATTTGGTGTCCTGAAGACAAATCTCAAAGGCGCAGACACACTGCAGTGCATCGAGAGGTTAGTGTAATCGTTCTTGATTTAATCTAGGGTTCTAAAATTAATCTGATTAATTTTAAAATCTTAAATGGCAAATACAGATCCAAAAACATATTAAAAGAGTTTTAACATGTTGGTTATCATTAAAATCAAATAGATAAAAATAAATCTTGCATGATGCATGTGACCCTAGGTGAAAATTTTTGAATTCAATGGTATAAACTTGTGTTTTTCACGCTTCCGTTCCTTCATCACCATCTCATGGTGCCACCCTATGAAATGACCAAATTACCCTTGTGTCTTAATTTTGAGTTCTCAACCTAAAATAATTATTTCTCTTCTTCTAATCATTTTATATCAAATATTAATTAATTAATTAATTAATCTCTATTAATTAATTTCTCATAATTAAATTCTTATTTAAACACTTCAAATATAAATTTAACCTATACTATACATCCAATAACCTTGATTTGGTTTCAAGTCATGCTAGGGACTTTGCATTCTAATTGCAAACCAAACCTATTTAATTAATCAATTAAACTCTTTAATTAATTAATTAAATCACATTTAACCTGGAAATTACCTGTGTATGTGTGTGACTCACTAGGCTTATCACTAATTGGCAATGAGATATGATATCAACTCTTAATATTATCAGAACTCTTTCTTACCATAAATCATTTCTCTAAATCATTTTAGGCACCTCATAGACTATGGTTAACACCTAGCATAGCATGCCATAGCCACCCAATTAGTAATAAGGTTTACCTTAAATGAACCTATAATTATATGTTACCATGCACTAGAATCTCTCTGTTACAAAATCCCAATTCAAGTTGGAGTCATGGTTTATGTCAAACCACATTTGCTATGAATATTATGTTCTCTTTTAATTCCAGTTCTTGATTAAAAAGATTTTCTCATCAGAAATATCTATCCTGGCTAGGAACTTGAAACATCAAGAACAATTAAATGAACATAGGATTTTATCCCTATTTACTTAGGGTAACAGATTCCATCTTTATCAACACCTATTTCCATATATAACTAGTAGGAGCTAACACATGCCCATATACCCATACACAGTACAAGTATGAAAGCAGTATGAAACTCAAACCACCTACATACAAGATAACTGTGCTATCTCAGGTCTAAAGATTATATGCACTGATATGATCTATGACAATGCATTGATAAGAGTAAACTCCATGTGCTTGTCATAAATGTCACTGGTTCGGCCTACTTATCATGCATAGGTTACTATCATGTTTGTTATATAGCATGAGACTCACCATTCCATCTTATTTACATCTCATATAAATCACTTGGGAACAAACATGATTATAATCTTTCTGGATAAGTTATGTCCTTATTGTGAAGTACCCTCGATTGTGAACCTGTCACACCCTACTCCCCGTAAGATGTAACATGATCCCGTAGTACACCTAATGAATTACCGTACTTCGCCTACTGGTAACCCATTAGATATACTACAACGTATTTTAAAACAATTTTCGTGAAATTTAAATCATCGATTAAAATCTGGTGTTATAAAATTTTTTTAAAATTTCGATAAAGTGCCGATTGTATTTTGAGAAAACAGTTCTTCAAACTTGAAAAGGAAAACACTTCCAATATGTTTTCTCAAATACAACTCCAATAAACTTCATTTCATCTCATAATTCAATCTCAAAAATCAAATCATTTCATTTTCAAACCAACCTCATCATAAAAGAAACATTTCATTGATTACAGGACTCAAAAATTAATATTACAAAACTATACAGGTAAATGAAATCTCAAATTTACATTTACAATAATTTTCATTTAATTACATGCCAAAATATTTTATAAGAGTTTTTATACAACTGCTCAAATAATTTACATACATATTATTACATGCATACATCAAAACCTGTGTACATGGGTCTACCTGGAGCTGATCTGAATGTCTCTTCAAAGAAGCTTACTCAATTGCTCTATGCTTTTTTTTTTTCACCTGCGGCAGCATACAAAGCTATCGCTGAGTGGTGAACTCAGTGGTGCACAACTATAATTTAAAACATAGTACAATATACATTGACAAAATTTACAGCAAATAATTTGGAAATCTGAATACTCATCAAATTCCAAAACTCAAAATATTCATTGCCAATAATATAAATCATTTGTATAAAATGACTTTGATCACGAAATTCAATTTATCAAATCATAACTAACCATTTAAGGTAATTCCAATAATTTATTGGAAATAAAGATTAATTTCAACTAAATTAATTATACATAAATCATAATTGAAATCACAATTCTTTACTATTCAAAAACCATTCTTTATCTCGAAAACCATTCTTTATCTCACTAGCTATGCAAGACTAATCCAAAAGGGCCATCTTCGGGGTGATTCTAACTCCTTATGCTCGGGGAGGTCGAATTTGATTCTAACTTCCTATGGTCAGGAAGGTCGAATCATCGTGCACAGTACACATCACAATAATGAATCTTCCGAAAGGGCCATAACATAAAAAAAAAAACTTAGATCTACCCTCTAATAAGAGGAGAATCTAAGCCTGTGCACGTACCATGGTAATCAAAACACAACTAACTCCATTGTGTTCTCAATAAATGAGAGAGATGGGTAATAACCTAGTCAAGCATCTATAGTGAGATATAAAATAATATCACAGTCCTTTTTGTGAGCATAAATCACAATACAATTCGATTCAAAGTCAATTCCAATATCCAATAATTTTTATGCTCATCACAATTCAAATCATAAATTTGCATTTTTCCATGCAAATTGCCCATCACAATTCAAAATATGTTCAATCACAATTTTCTAAAATATAATTTATTCAATCCACAATAATGCTTAATACTTGTGGAAATACCATTTCACAAAGCTAAATTCATACATACTATAACAATTTCAATAATCATTGAATTAAATCCAATGCTTGTTAAACATAATACATAAGAAAAATATGTCATTTAATCATATGAAATATTCAAAATAAAATCAGTTAAAAACTAGTTGTGCACAAACCTGATTTGAGTTGCCCCTAGGCCTTGACTCAATGTTCCTTATGCTTCCCAATATCCTTTTCAACTGAAGTACACAATTTAAAGTGTTTCAGTACTCAGTTAAATTGTTTCTAACAATAAAATCTAATATCTAAATTATCTTGATATTATTCCCTTCAATTCATTTCATTAGTCAACTTATAATGTTGACCCTTAATGCACTCTAAGTGAGTCAATTCTAATGTTACCAATATGTCACATTTTATAGCCCTTTTGTGTTGGTATATGTTACCAATTTCGTTTTCAAGTGTATTGCATTTTATTGCAATTTACTGAATTTCGGTGTACTATTTTGACCTAGCCGGAAGACCTAGTTCCCTCTGTTTTCGGGTTTCGGTCCAAACTACAAACTTGTAGGTATGTGTCTTATTGCACGCGGTGCAAAATTTTAGGTCATTCAAAGTTGTGTAAACCAAGATATGGTCAATTTTCTAAAGCTAGACAGAATGCACTAAAATGGTAGGCTTAGGTCATTTTTAGGTCATTTTCATTTTGGCAAGTTTTGGTACCCGAACTTGTGCAAGCTATTTGGCTTAGTTATGGCCATTTCTGGGCTTTGGTGTCTTCATAAGAATTGTAGATCTATGTCTAAACTATTCATGGTAAAAATTTTAGGTCAATTGAACCTATTTTGAGTGAGTTATGGTTATAACACTAACTGCTGCCCAAATGGTCAATTTTCAGGCTTTCAAGTCACTAATCCGGATTTGGTCATTTTTAAGGTCAGTTTCTAGGCAGAATTTTTGCAACATTTCTACATGAAAGTTGGCCTATTTGGTGTCTAGTTTCACCCCCTATTGGCCTTATACCAATTGGGTTCATAGTTTTGCACTTATGACCTAATTTAGGTGCTGCCAACATACACAACTTGCACAAGACAATTACACTTCCAATTTGACATTCCTCCTCCTCCTCATGACTTCATTATTTATTCATAGCACTTCTACAAATACTAAACACAATTCCAGCAAGCATATTGGGCAGAACGCTCAAGTGCTCAATGCACACAATTCACCATTAAAGTCCAACATTCACATCCACCCAAATTCAATGTACATCAACACTTATTTTACACATACACTTCCATGGCAATTATACAAACTGCCCACAATTCAACACCATCATATTTCATTAATAAACTTCATATTCACACACACAAATTCATGATATTATAGGCTGCCAAACATGGCAGTTTGTCAAAGCATCAAGGTCCCATTTCAAACCCTTAATTCAGGCACTAACATGCACATACTTGGACATTAACCTACTACCACTTCTATTTGAGTTAATCAACCTTAATTCCCATCAAATACATATAAGAATAAGTCACTAACCATGCATTTTCATGGCTGCCAAAACTAAGGTTCACCAATACTCATCATTTTCTCAATTTTTCTTAGCAATTCAACTTACCCAAAGCTCAACACAAGGATTAGTGAAGATAAATGAAAAGATTAAGCACTAACCTCAACTTGAGCTTCACAAATCCATGGAATTTCCTCTCTTTTTCGCTGCCCACATACTGCCCATGGTGTGAAAAACACTTTTAATGAAGGGAGTTTGAAGAAATATGGCTTGAATCATGGTAGATTTGAGCTTATGCATGAATGGCCATGGAGGAAGCTTGGAAGAACATTTGGCCATGGAAGAACTTGAGAAAGCAATTTGGAAAAGTGAAAAAAATGAGGAAGAAAGTGAATTTGCATGTTTTCCACTTGGTTTTATATGTCCACTAATCCCACTTAGTGGAGCACTAACCATAAATTAATGATTTAATTAGTTAAAGTTCCATAATTTGCACATTTGCCTCATTTCTTTCACTATTTAAATAATGTACCACATTTTTATTTTTCATGACATTTTCAAAGTGTAATACCACTTATTTTTAATGGACATTGAGGTCAAAAGTCAACTCGGGGTGTCAATTGACCACAATGCCCCTATTCAAGTTACATTCCTGATTTTTTGGTAACACCGAGTTTTATCGTTTTCTCGATTTTTCATTTTTCTTTGTACTAATTAATTAATTTTTCTTTGATATTTCTAATGAAATTTATACTTTAATAAGTCTTTAATTATTTCTCGAAACTAAATTCCGAAGGTTCCCTGCAGTCCTGAGGTTGGCTATTGCCTGCGCCGTAACTTCCCCATGCGGTCACCCATCGTTGTGGTGTTGGCTCGTTTAACTTAGTTTCATTTCATTGTTATTATTTTTCCTTTGTTTTTCTTGTATTTTCTTTTCTTGTATTTCATTATTTTATGTCTCCTCACTAATAATTAAATATAATTCCAAGCATCCTAACTGTCCGGACAGACATTATCATCGGAATAGTAGAACGCACTACCGAACATAGGGGTATTACAGAACCAATTTATGATACTTTGTGCTAGAAATACTATCATTCATATTCTTAACAACTTAAGAATAAAATTTCTAACAAAATATCAATGGACCTTTTCTATTATACATAAATATATTATGTAAATGAAAAAGTGAAAATGCCTTTTATTAATAAAATATGTACAAGATACATACTAAATGATATGCTCTAGGGCATACTACTAACAGGCGGGACTGGTGATGCCGAAGGATTTAGATTTGCTGGAGTTGTAAATGTTGGTGTTTGGTGCGATGGAGCTCCTGAAGTCCACACTATTATAGATCATTTGATTTTGCGGAATCTCTTAGAATCCTGCGCTGTCAAAGCCAAACACTGCGCTGAACTCGTTCATGTTCATAACGTGATCAACGCCAAGTAGCCTGAATTCTATCCTTCCCCTGTCTTCCCGATCTGTGGGCCTTAGGGTAGCTTTAAAACTCCCTATGAACTCCAGGATGGTGTCGTGGTAGGCTGGGAATTGTAGTTGGGCAAATCTAGTCCACTCAATGCTATTTACCAGCCCGTTAATCTCCTCTCGTTGGCCGATTTGGTCCAATAGCCTGAAGTCCATGTACTTGGTGGAGATAATCCTCCAGTTGTTCATTCGGGCACACAAGTATTGATGGGTGTTGTCTCGGAATGGCCAGGCGATGGAAAACTCGGGTTATGGTAGTTGTGGTGTAGCTTGTGGCTAGGGTTGGGGTTATGGTTGTTGTGGTTGGGGTAGCGGCTGAAGGAGCAGAAGCATGAAAAACATAAGTTTAGATCATTGAAATTTAAAATTTTTCATCTAGGGTCACATGCATCATGCAAGATTTATTTTTATCTATTTGATTTCAATGATAAACAGCATATTAAAACTCTTTTAACATGTTTGTGGATCTACATTTGCCATTTAAGATTTTAGAATTAACAGATTAATTCATTAGAACCTTAGATTAGATCAAGAACAAGTGCACTAACCTTTTTGATGCACTGCAGTGTGTTTGGCACCTTTGGGATGCGTTTAGAACACTAGATGTTGTCCACACCAAGATCACTAATGGTAGCCCTTGAACAGCTTCTAAAGCTTTTTCTATGAATTAGAAAATCAAGTTTTGTCTTTTGAGAGATTATAGATGTAAACAAGATACTAGAAATGATTTCTAGTATTTAATTAAAGAGATTGTTTGCTTATCTCTTTGAATTGATGAGAGATGAAGAAGAAGAGAGGGAGAGGCAGCAAAGGGGTGGCGGCACAAAATAGATGAATGGCAGCTTGTATTTTTTCTTTTCATCCTATTCCTTATATAGCTAGGTCACCACTTTAAACCCTTGCCACATGTCATCTTCTTATTGGCTCTTAGTTTAATTGGCCCAAACACATTGTGCCAAGTGTCAAACTTAGATTTAATCTTGACTTTGATCATCTTACATGATTAAAAAATAATTGGCAAGCTTATGTGTAGTGCTATCTTTTACCATCTTATGGTGCCACATGTCACCCTGTGAAATGACCAAAATACTCCTGTGTCTTAATTTTGAGTCTCAACCCAAAAATAATTATTTCTCTTCTTCTAATCAATTTATATCAAATATAAATTAATTAATTATTCTCTATTAATTAATTTCTCATAATTAAATTCATATTTAAGCACTTTAAATATAAATTTAACTTATACTATATATCCAATAACCTAGATTTGGTTTCAAGCCATGGTAGGGACTTTACAATTTAATTGCAAACTAAACCTATTTAATTAATCAATTAAACTCTTTAATTAATTAATTAATTAAATCATATCTAATTTGGTGATTACTTGTGTATGTGTGTGACTTACTATGTTCATCACTATTTGGCAATGAGACATGATATCAACTCTTAATATCATCCGAACTCTTTCTTGCCATAAATAATTTCTCTAAATCATTTTATGCACCTAATAGACCATGGTTAACTCCTAGCATAGCATGCCATGGCCAACCAATTAGTAATAAGGTTTACCTTAAGTGAACCTATAATCATATGTTACCATGCACTAGAATCTCTCTGTTACAAAATCCCATTTCAAGCTGGAGTCATGGTTTATGTCAAACCCTATTTGCTATGAATATTATGTTCTCTTTTAATTCTAGCTCTTGATTAAAAAGATTTTCTCACCAGAAACTCTTTTCTGATTAAATCTATCTGTCCTGGCCAGGAACTTGAAACATCAAGAGCAATTAAATGAACATAGAATTTTATCCCTATTTACTTAGGGGAACAGATTCCATCTTGATCAACACTTGCCTCCTTATATAACTAGTAGGAGCCAACACATGCCCATATACCCGTACACTGTACAAGTATGAAAGCAATATCAAATGCAAATCACCTATATACAAGATAAGTGTGCTATCTCTGGTTTAAAGATTATATACACTGAAATGATTTATGACAATACATTGACAAGAGTAAACTTCATGTGCTTGTCATAAATGTCACTGGTTCGGCCTACTTATCATGTATAAGTGCCTATCATGTTTGTTATATGTCATGAGACTCACCATTTCATCTTATTTATATCTCATATAAATAACTTGGGAACAAACATGAATACAATCTTACTAGATAAGTCATGTCCTTATTATGAAGTATCCTCGATTGTGAACCTATTTATGATACTTTGTGCTAGAAATACTGTCACTCATATTCTTAATAACTTAAGAATAGAATTTCTAACAAAATATCAATGGACCTTTTTTATTACACATAAATATATTATATAAATGGAAAAGTGAAAATGCCTTTTACTAATAAAAACATGTACAAGATACATACTAAATGATATGCTCTAGGGCATACTACTAACAGCGGCTGGGTTTGCCTGGTTCTTAGGCATTGGGGTGATGGCTGAGGAGGGGAGGGTGTGGAGTCACCTCCTTGCCTTGAGGAAGAGCCCATTCGTTGGGCTGGTCTCTTTACAGGTGCCATTATTGGTTTTGGAGAAGGAGAGGCTAGGGTTTGTGAGAGAAGAAGGATGTTTGAGGGGTTTTTGAAGGAAAGGAGGCTTGGAGAGGAAGAGTTTTTTATTGGGAGGGAGTTTAAGTGTGTGAGACTAATTTAAAGGGTCATTGTGACCCTTCGTTTCACACGTTTCGCACCACAAGAGTCGCATCTGCGACATGATACACGAGGCGTGTATCACTACACGGGTCCCAACATGGAGACCCGTGTAATCTTATGTCCAGGATTTTCCCTTTTTTGTCAAGTTATATGGCCATGTAAATTTATTCGGGGGCCCGTGTAACTTCTTACCCAAAAACGACAATGCCAGATGAATTACCTAGCCCGTGTAACTTTGATTTGGGACCCGTGTAACCCTCTATATCCTTCAAATTTAAAGTTTCTCTCTCTATTATCAAAGCATGCACCATATAATGTTACACAGGGTCAACCCATGTAAGTTTCTGGGGCTTGTGCAGGGGTTTTTCCTAAATCCCAGAAAGTTACACAGGGCGTGTAAAACCAATACACGACCCGTGTAATTTTCTAACTCTCCAATTCTCCCCGTATGAAAAATTTATGCTTACCACTATGCATAAAATGAATGCAAAAGTTAGCAACAGAACTACTTCCCCAGTTTTGTACACTCTCCTCTTGTGTGGTTTAGACTTGACGTCTCCTCTCCTTTATTGCCCTCAGTTTCTAATTTTTACAGAATTGAGACTTGGGGTGCCTACGAAATAAAGCATGAACAAAAATAAAACAAAAATAAGAGTTAAAATAAAGGAAATTATATAAAATAAAGTAAAAATAGAAATAAAAATACAAATTTTAGGTTGCTTCCCAAAGAGCGCTTATTTATAGTCATTAGCTCGACTTTGCCTTCATTCTATCACGATCTGTCTGGAGGGTTATTAAAAGTATAGTTGGTTCCCTCCTCTATAGTTTCTCCCTAAAAATATGATTCAACCTTCGCACATTCACTTTGAATGCTCATGAGGTTTCACTCTACATTTGCACAACTCCATGCGGGATGATTTGCATAACCTTAAATGGACCTGACCATCTTGATCTCAGCTTCCCTGGAAAAAGTTTTAGTCTAGAGTTGAAGAGTAGGACAAGGTCTCCTTCTCTTCTTTCTTTTCTTGCTATGCATCTATCATGCCATCTTTTGGTCTTGTCTTTGAAGATTTTGGCATTCTCATATGCATCCTATCGAATTTCTTCTAACTCATTGAGCTGTAGCAGTTTTTTTTTACCAGCAGCCTTGAAGTCAAAATTCAGGGTCTGAATTGCCCAGTAGACTGTGTTCAAGTTCAACAGGGAGGTGGCATGATTTCCTATAAATTAGTCGAAAGGGTATTGTTCCAATTAGAGTTTTATATGCAGTGCGGTATTCCCACAATGCATCATCTAACTTCACAGACCAATCCTTCCTTGAGCGGTTTACTATTTTCTCTAGGATTCATTTTAGCTCCCTGTTTGAAATTTCTACTTGACCACTAGTTTGAGGATGATAAGGTGCGGCCACCATGTGAGTCACTCCATACTTTTTCAATAGTGTTTCGAATTGTTGGTTGCAGAAGTGACTTCCTCCATCGCTGATTATCGCTCATGGTGTACCAAATCTTGTAAAGATGTTCTTCTTAAGGAACTTTGTGACCACTCTGGCATCGTTGGTTATCGTGGCTATTGCTTCTACCCATTTTGACACATAATCAACACCAACCAAAATATACTTGTTTCCAAAAAAAGAAGGGAATGGGCCCTTAAAGTCTATCCACCACACATAAAATAGATCTACCTCAAGTATACCTTGCAGTGGCATTTTATTCCTTCTGGAAATGTTACCTGTTCTTTGGCATTGATCATAAGCTAGCATGAAGGATCTCACATCCTTAAACAGATTAGGCCAGTAATGTTAGTAGTATGCCCTAGAGCATATCATTTAGTATGTATCTTGTACATATTTTATTAATAAAAGGCAATTTTACTTTTTCGTTTACATAATATATTTATATGTAATAGAAAAGGTCCATTGATATTTTGTTAGAAATTCTATTCTTAAGTTGTTAAGAATATGAGTGACAGTAATTCTAGCACAAAGTATCACAAATTGGTTCACAATCGAGGATACTTCACACAGGACATGACTTATCCAGAAAGATTGTATTCATATTTATTCCTAAGGTATTTATATGAGATATAAATAAGATGGAATGATGAGTCTCATGCCATATAACAAACATGATAGGCACTTATACATTATAAGTAAGCCGAATCAGTGACGCATATGATAAGCACATGGAGTTTACTCTTGTCAATGCATTGTCATATATCATATTAGTGCATATAATCTTTAGACTTGAGATAATATAGTTATCTTATATATAGGTGGTTTGAGTTTGATATAGCTTTCATACTTGTACTGTGTATGGGTATATGGGCATGTGTTAGCTCCTACTAGTTGTTAGTAGTATGCCCTAGAGCATATCATTTAGTATGTATCTTGTACATGTTTTATTAATAAAAAAGGCATTTTCACTTTTTCGTTTACATAATATATTTATGTGTAATAGAAAAGGTCCATTGATATTTTGTTAGAAATTCTATTCTTAAGTTGTTGAGAATATGAGTTACCGTATTTCTAGCACAAAGTATCATAAATTGGTTCACAATCGAGGATACTTCACAATAAGGATATGACTTATCCAGAAAGATTGTAATCATATTTGTTCCCAAGTTAATTATATGGGATATAAATAAGATAGAATGGTGAGTCTCATACCATATAATAAACATGATAGGCACTTATACATGATAAGTAGGTCGAACCAGTGATATTTATGACAAGCACATAGAGTTTACTCTTGTTAATGAATTATCATAAATCATATCAGTGCATATAATCTTTAGACTTGTGATAGCACAGTTATCTTGTATGTAGGTGGTTTGAGTTTTGATACTGCTTTCATACTTGTACTGTGCATGGGTATATGGGCATGTGTTGGCTTCTATTAGTTATATATAGAGGTAGGTGTTGATCAAGATGGAATTTGTTACCCTAAGTAAATAGGGATAAAATCCTATGTTCATTTAATTGTTCTTGATGTTTCAAGTTCCTAGCCAAGACAGATAGATTTAATCAGAAAAGAGTTTCTGATGAGAAAAACTTTTTAGTCAAGAACTAGAATTAAAAGAGAACATAATATAGCAAATGGGGTTTGACATAAACCATGAATCCTGCTCGAATTGAGATTTTGTAATAGAGAGATTTTAGTACATGGTAACATATGATTATAGGTTCATTTAAGGTAAACCTTATTACTAATTGGGTGGCTATAGCATGCTATGCTAGGTGTTAACCATAGTCTATGAGCTGCCTAAAATGATTTAGAGAAATCAATTATGGTAAGAAAGAGTTTTGATGATATTAAGAGTTGATATCATATCTCATTACTAATTAGCGATGAGCCTAGTAAGTTACACACATACACAAGTAATCATCAAGTTAAATGTAATTTAATTAATTAGTTAAAGTATTTAATTGATTAATTAAATAGGTTTGGTTTGTAATTAGATTGCAAAGTCCCTAGCATGGCTTGAAACCAAATCTAGGTTATTTGATGTATAGTATAAGTTAAATTTATATTTAAAGTGTTTAAATATGAATTTAATTATGAGAAATTAATTAATAGAGATTAATTAATTAATTTATATTTGATATAAATTGATTTGAAGAAGAGAAATAATTATTTTGGGTTGAGAACTCAAAATTAAGACACAAGGGTATTTTGGTCATTTCACAAGGTGATATGTAGCACCATGAGATGGTGACACATGGCACTACTTGCCATATGTTTTTTAATCATGTAAGATTATCAAAGTCAAGGTTAAATCTAGGTTTGATACTTAGCACAATGTGATTGGGTCAATTAAACTAAGAGCCAATCAGAAGGTGACATGTGGTAAGGGTTTTAAGTGATGACCTAGCTATATAAGGGAAAGGATGAAAGAACAAAATACAAGCTGCTATTCTTTGATATGTGCCGCCACCCTTGGAGTGCTCTTCCTCTCTTCTTCTTCATCTCTCATCAATTCAAAGAGAATTGCCAATATTCTCTTGAATTAAAAATACTAGAAATCGTTTCTAGTGTCCTATATGCATCTATAACATCTCTAAAGGCAAAACCTGATTTTCTAATTAATTGGAAAGGCTTGAGAAGCTGTTCAAGGGGCTGCCATTGGTGATCTTAGTGTGGACAAGCTGGAAGGACAACATTTGGTGTCCTAGGTGCATCCCAAAGGTGCCAAACACAACTACAGTGCATAAAAAGGTTAGTGCACTTATTCTTGATTTAATCTAGGGTTCTAATGAATTAATCTATTAATTCTAAAATCTTAAATGGAAAATGTAGATCCAAAAATATATTAAAAGTGTTTTAATATGTTGTTTATCATTGAAATCAAATAGATAAATAATGAATCTTGCATGAGGCATGAGACCCTAGAAGAAAAATTTTGAATTCAATGATCTAAACTTATGTTTTTCATGCATCCACTCCTTCAATTAGTATCAGAGCCACTATATTTTCCATTTAGATTATTGATTATATGATTTAATTGTGTGATTTGATCATGAGATAATTAGTTCATTACTGGTTGCAAAGCAAAATGGCGGCATGTTTGATGAACACCATGGTGCGCATGGTTGTGGCACCACTATGGTGCACAAGATATGATGGATATTGAATGTGCAATTGTTGTATGTTTTAAGGTCCATTTTATGTCTAATTAAATTGTTTAATTAGAATTATAATCACACAATCAAATTTGTTTGAATGTGATTCAAATCTGAATTTTTAAATTTATTTGAATATGATTCAAATCTAAATTTTTAAATTTGTTTGAATGTGATTCAAATCTGAATTTGTAAATTTGTTTGAATGTGATTCAAATCTGAATTTTTAAATTTGTTTGAATCATATTCAAATCTGGATTTTTAAGTTGAGTATGAGACATTCATGCATGTTATATTTAATTGTTAAATAGTGTTATGCATGATGGATGATCATGGATAATAAAAGGCCAATGTGATTGGATTTATTTCTTTTATGTTTCTTTGGGTTGTAAATTAATTAATTTATTTTAATTTATTTTGGTGGCATGTATTATAAAGGTTGTAATATTTTTTTTTTTGTTGCAATTTCATTTATTTAGTTCTTGTAATTTCACCTTGGTGTGCCAAAGATTACTATGTAATTGGATTGCAAGAAGATCAAGGAGGTCAAGAGCATTGGTGGGACCAGTGGGAGGAATTCAAGATCAAGTGTTGATTATGTACTCCTTCAGCAACTCTTGTAAACTGAATGAATGAAATGCACCTAGGAATGCCCTGATTCAATTCTTGGTAGCTCAGAATTGAATCCCTTAGAAAGTCCATGATCATACCTGTAACGATCGGGCTCCAATCACTAGAGGAATTATCCGCTTTAGCCATAAGCCTCACGGTTTTGCCCCATATATGGAATGGAGAACTTCCCAGGAGGTCACCCATCCCAGGATTTCTCTTAAGCGAGCACGCTTAACCCTAGAGTTCTTCCAACTCTCCAGGCCATTCTACCAAAAGGCGCCTCTAGTGATTAGTTCTCTCATTTTATATATCATTACTTTTTGAACCCAACACCATCTCTGTGCTTTGTCGATGTGGGATTTGCCTAAGGGACCTTTCTCCCCCCTTTTCGGGATTCAGCATCCTCGCTGAGGTTTGCCCCACCATCGCCCAAGAGGACACTCGAGCGGCTCTCATATCAATTATAATGATCAGGCTCCAATCACTAGAGGAATTGTTCGCTTTAGCCATAAGCCTCACGGTTTTGTCCCATAGGTGGAATGGAGAACTTCCCAGGAGGTCACCTATCCAAAGATTTCTCTTAAGCAAGCACGCTTAACCCTGGAGTTCTTCCAACTCTCCAGGCCATTCCACCAAAAGGCGCCTCTAGTGATTAGTTCCCGCATTTTATGTATCATTACTTTTTGAACCCAAGACCATCTCCATGCTTTGCCGATGTGGGATTTGCCTAAGGGACCTTTGCAACATTTTCTGCAATGTCTTTTTTCAATAGTGCATTTTTCACACTTCTATATATTTTGGTTCCACCAGGGTGCATTGCAAATGGTGAATCATGTGCTTCCTTTAAAATGGTCTACCTCAGTTCAACATTCTCAGGAATGCACATTCTTCCCTTATATTAAACTTTGCATGGCCATAACTCTCTCTAGAAAACTTCGATTTAAGCGATTCTTAAGCCGATGGAAACCTAAGACATAGCGGAACATTTTGTATGAAGAACCAAATTATGGACTTAACTTGGCCAAATAGGCCAACTTTCATGTAGAAATGTTGCCAAAATTCTACCTAGAAACTGACCTTAAAAATGACCAAATCCGGAATGGCAACCTTGCAAACCCAGATTTTTGACCATATGAATAGTAGTCATTAGGATGACTATAACTCACTCAAAACAGGTCCAATTGATCTAAAATTTTTACCATGGATAGCTTAGACATAGAGCTACAATTCTTATGAAGACACCAAAGCCCAAAAATGGTTAGAACCAAATCAAATAGCTTACACAAATTCGGGTACCAAAACTGCCAGAACTAAATGTGACTTAAAATTGACCAAATTTTGCACTAAAGGTGTAATCTGTCCAGCTTTAGTAAATTCATCATATCTTGGTCTATACAACTCAGAATGACCTTAAATTTTGCCCTGAGTGCAATAAGACATAGAGCTACAATTTTGCTTCTTTGACCAGAAGCTAAAAACCAAGAGAAATAGGACTTTAAGCTAGACCAATTTAGCACACAAAAATTGAGAACTTGACATTTATATACAATGATGCTTGAAATAATTTGGCAATGAATGCCAACTTGTAAAAATGGTAAATTGCACTATATAGGTAGCATATTGAAATGCAAAATGTGACATATTGGTAACATTAAACCTAATTCACCTAGAGTGCATCAAGGGTCAAAATTATAGGTTGACTAAGAAAAACAATAGAATTAAATAAATTAATTATTGAACCTTATTATTAGAAATAATTTAAATGAGTACTGAAACACTTTAAATTGTGTGTTTCAGTTAGAAAAAACACTAGAAAGGGAAAAGACCCACTGAGTCAAGGCCAAGAGGCGACTCACCAGAGTTTTGTGCATAACTAGTTTTTAATTGATTTTGTTCTAAATATTTTATATAATTAAATGAAGTTATTTTCCTTATGTATTATGTTTATCAAGTATTGAATTTAATTCAATGATTATTGAAATTATTATAGTATGTATGAATTTAGCTTTATGAA
Organism: Hevea brasiliensis; assembly: GCF_030052815.1. NCBI lineage: Eukaryota > Viridiplantae > Streptophyta > Magnoliopsida > Malpighiales > Euphorbiaceae > Hevea > Hevea brasiliensis. The sequence goes on from NC_079494.1 coordinate 51,103,750, forward strand.
ATGGTATTTTAATGATTATTGAGCATTGTTGTGGATTGAATAAATTAGTTTTGGAAAATTGTGATAGAATATGTTTTGAATTGTGATGGGCAATTTACATGGAAAAATGCAAACTTATGTTTTGAATTGTGATAGCATAAAAATTATTGGATATTGGAATTGACTTTGAATCAAATTATGTTGTGATTTATGCTGATAAAAAGGACAAAGAGATTCATGATATTGTTTTGTATCTCACTATAGATGCTTGACTAGGTTGTTACCCGTCTCTCTCATTTGTTGAGGAGACAATGGAGTTAGTTTTGTTTTGATTACCATGGTACATGCATAGGCTTAGATTCTCCTCTTATTAGAGGTTAGATCTAAGTTTTTATTTGTTATGGCCCTTTCGAAAGTTTCATTATTGTGGTGTGTACTGTGCACGATGATTCGACCTTCCCGACCATAGGGAGTTAGAATCCAATTTGACCTCCCCGACCATAGGGAGTTAGAATCACTTTGAAGATGGCCCTTGCAGATTAGTCTTGCATAGTTAGTGAGATAAAGAATGGTTTTTGAATAGTAAAGAATTGTGATTTCAATTATGATTTATCTATAATTGATTTTGTTAGAATTAATCTTTATTTCCATGATTGCTGGAATTACTTTAAATGTCCAGTTCTGATTTGATAAATTGAATTTCTTGCTCAAATTCATTTTAACTAATGATTTATATTATTGGCAACAAAGATTTTGACTTTTGGAATTTTGTTGAATTTTGAGACTTTCAAATTAATTATTATAATTTTGTCAATATCTATTATACTATGTTTTAAATTATAGTTGTGCACCACTGAGTTCACCACTCAACGATAGCTTTGTATGCTGTCGTAGGTGACAAGAGCATAGAGCAGTTGAGTAAGCTTTTTTGAAGACACATTCAGATCAGCTTCAGGTATATCATAGGTATACCCATGTACATAGGTTTTAATGTATGCATGTAAATATATGTATGTAAATTATTTGAGCAGTTGTATGAAAACTCTTGTAAAATATTTTGGTATGTAATTAAATGCAAATTATTGTAATGTAAATTTGAGATTTCATTTACCTGTATAGTTTTGTAATATTAATTTTTGAGTCTTATAATCAATGAAATGTTTCTTTTATGATGAGGTTGGTTTGAAAATGAAATGATTTGATTATTAAGATTGAATTATGAGATGAAATAAAGTTTATTAGAGTTGTATTTGAGAAAACATATTGGGAGTGTTTTCCTTTTTAGGTTTGAAGAACTATTTTCTCAAAATACAGCCAGCACTCTGCCGAAATTTTGAAAAATTTTGGTAACACCGGATTTTAATCGATGATTTAAATTTCATGAAAATTGATTTAAAATCTCTTGTAGTATATTTAATGGGTTACCGGTAGGTGAAGTACGATAATGCATTAGGTGTACTACGGGATCATGTTACATCTTACAGAGGAGTAGAGTGTGACAATACCATATTAATTATCCATGAATGCATGAGATATATGGGAATGTAGACAAATATATGATATATGCATGCTAATTAGATAATGTGCAAAGTGAGACCCTAATAGTAATTAGGACGACCACAGAATCTTCCAAATAAATGATTAAGTTGAATATGGTATAATTAAAATAATTATAACATGGGCCCTCCATTGAGGCAATTATTTTAAGAAATTTTAAATACTTGCATATGATGCAATTAATTTAAGAGGTTTCTTTAAGAATAATTATTAAGCATGAGATGTTGTAAATATGTAAATGGTTTGGTGGCCAATATTGGATATACCTGAGGACATTAAAATTATTTGCTTGTTTACTGGCTCAATGGGATCAACTTAACTAATGCAAGATAAGTCAATAATGGATGTACCTGAGATTTTGAGCATTAGGGGTTAGGTAAAGGATTGAACCTCACATGAGATGTGATGGGCAAGGAGTTGCTCACTTATAGTTTATTGTAATTCAAATAATGGATGTACCTGAGGATGATCAATAAGATTATAAGAATTCAATCACCCAGTAGAAATCCATCCAACTAGGATTTTTGTTTTCTGCTTTGGAAGTGTAGGATTCGCTAAGTTAGTGGGAGGACCAATTTGATTAAAAGACCATAATTATTTTGGTTAATTACATGATACATTTACTAATTAATCTGGTTATTTTTTGCAGTTAATTTTCTGATAATAATGAGCACACCACAACCACCACCATCCAATATCCTTACAAGCATACTTGATTGCAATAGGTTGACAGGACCTAATTTATCTGATTGGCTAAGAAATTTTAAACTTGTCCTGAACCTTGAACATATAGGATATGTTCTAGATACAAATGTTCTTGGTCCACCTCCAGAGGCCACTCAAGAGGAACATGAAACTTTGGACAAGTGAAAAGAGCATGATATGAGAGCCAAGTGTTACATTCTTGCTTCTATGAGTAATGAGTTACAGAAGCAGCATGAGAACATGCAGAGTGCGAGTGAGATCCTCCTTCACCTATAAGAGTTATATGGTAAGCACAGCAGGAATGCTAGGTATGAGATATCTAAATAGTTGCTCCGCATGAGGATGTCTGAGGGACAGAATGCTGGGGATCATGTCCACAAGATGATTCGGCTGATTGAGCAGCTGGAACATCTTGACTTTAACATCGATTTCCAACTACAAACGGATTTGATCCTTCAGTCCCTTCCTGAGTCATTTGGGAATTTTGTGACAAATTTCCATATAACCAAGCAGGAATGCACTTTGGCTTATTTACTTAACAAGCTGGTTACTGCCCAAAAGAATATGCCAGGCAATACAGGAAAAGAGGTAGCTTTGATTGCATATTCTTCTGTTGTAAATGTTAGTAGTATGCCCTAGAGCATATCATTTAGTGTGTATCTTGTACATGTTTTTATTAATAAAAGGCATTTCCACTTTTCCGTTTACATGATATATGTATGTGTAATAGAAAAGGTCCATTGATATTTTGTTAGAAATTCTATTCTTAAGTTGTTAAGAATATGAGTGATAGTATTTCTAGTATAAAGTATCATAAATAGGTTCACAATCGAGGATACTTCATAATAAGGACATGACTTATCGAGAAAGATTGTATTCATGTTTGTTTCCAAGTTATTTATATGAGATATAAATAAGATGGAATGGTGAGTCTCATGCCATATAACAAACATGATAGGCACTTATACATGATAAGTAGGCCGAACCAGTGACACTTATGAAAAGCACATGGAGTTTACTCTTATCAATGCATTGTCATAAATCATATCAGTGCATATAATCTTTAGACCTAAGATAGCACAGTTATCTTGTATATAGGTGATTTGAGTTTGATACTGCTTTCATACTTGTACTGTGTATGGGTGTATGGGCATGTGTTGGCTCCTACTAGTTATATATGGAGGTAGGTGTTGATCAAGATGGAATATGTTCCTCTAAGTAAAGAGAGATAAAATCGTATGTTCATTTAATTGTTCTGATGTTTCAAGTTTCTGGCCAGGACAGATAGATTTATTCAGAAAGAGTTTCTGATGAGAAAATCTTTTTAATCAAGAACTGGAATTAAAAGAGAACATAATATTCATAGCAAATGGAGTTTGACATAAACCATGACTCCAGCTTGAGTTGGGATTTTGTAACAGAGAGATTCTAGTGCATGGTAACATATGATTATAGGTTCATTTAAGGTAAACCTTATTACTAATTGGGTGGCCATGGCATGCTATGCTAGGTGTTAACCATGGTCTATGAGGTGCATAAAATGATTTAGATAAATCATTTATGGTAAGAAAGAGTTCTGATGATATTAAGAGTTGATATCATGTCTCATTGCTAATTAGTGATGAGCCTAGTAAGTCACACACATACATAAGTTATCACCTAATTAAATATGATTTAATTAATTAATTAATTAAAGAGTTTAATTGATTAATTAAATAGGTTTGGTTTGCAATTAGATTGCAAAGTCCCTAGCATGACTTAAAACCAAATCTAGGTTATTGGATGTACAGTATAAGTTAAATTTATATTTAAAGTGTTTAAATATGAATTTAATTAATGAGAAATTAATTAATAAAGATTAATTAATTAATTTATATTTGATATAAATTGATTAGAAGAAGAGAAATAATTATTTTGGGTTGAGAACTCAAAATTAAGACACAGGGCCATTTTGGTCATTTCACAGGGTGGCAGCATAAGATGGTGACACATGGCACTACACATAAGCTTGATAAATGTTTTTAATCATGTAAGATGATTAAAATTAAGATTAAATATAGGTTTGACACTTGGCATAATGTGATTGGGTCAATTAAGCCTAAAACCAATCAGAGGGTGACATGTGGCAAGGGTTTTATGTGTTGACCTACCTATATAAGTGTTGTTATGAAAAGAAAACATAACAACCAGTAGCTATTTTCTTTGGTGCCACCACCCAAGAGGTTCTCCCTTCTCTTTATCTTCTTCTCTCATCTATTCCAAGAGATTAGCAAACAATCTCTTGAATTAAAAATACTAGAAATCGTTTCTAGTGTCCTGTTTACATCTTTAATCTCTTAATAGGCAAAACTTGATTTTCTAATTAATAGAAAAAGCTTTAGAAGCTGTTCAAGGGCTGCCATAGGTGAACTTGGTGTGGACAAGCTAGAGGGACAACATCTGGTGTCCTGAAGACGCATCCGAAAGGCACAAATACACTGCAGTGCATCAAGAGGTTATTGTATTTGTTCTTGATCTAATCTAGGGTTCTAAAATTAATCTTATTAATTTTTAAAATCTTAAAAGGCAAATACAGATCCAAAAACATTTTAAAAGTGTTTTAATATGTTGTTTATCATTGAAATCAAATAGATAAAAATAAATCTTGCATGATGCATGTGACCCCAGGTGAAAATTTTTGAATTCAATGGTATAAACTTGTGTTTTACATGCTTCCGCTTCTTCAGTAAAATCCAACAAGAAGAAGGGCAATAAAAAAAGGAAACCTCATATTCCAGGTCCTTCCAAGAAAATAGCTAAACAAAAAGGGAAGACTAAAAATGATGGAGGCAAAGGAAAGTGTTTCCACTGCCAGCAGGATGGGCACTGGAAAAGGAACTGCCCGGAGTATCTTGCTTCTCTGAAGGACAAGAAGGATATACCTTCGGAAGATATGTCCATATCTTGTTATTTAGATTCTGATGATACTCATAGTGCATCTACAGCTAGGGTTTTAGATACTAGTGCTAGTTCTCACATTTCTTATAATATGCAGGAACTAGCAAATAGTAGTAGCTTGCGTTCTCGAGATGGTAGACTCCGGATTGACGATGGCTTAACTGTTGAAGCTTTAGCCATAGGATCTAAATATTTTTACATATCTAGACATGTTTTGTGTTTGGATAATATTTTATATGTACCTGATACTTTTAAGAACATCATTTCTATATCTAGTTTGACTAGAAATGGCTATGAATTTTAGTTCATAGATGATGTTTGCAATATTTATTTTGGAAATAAATATTTTGGTTCGAGTTATATAAATGATGGTCTTTATTATTTGGATAATAATGACAAACACAAATTGAATGTAAGTGATCTAAATGAATACAATGCCATGGTGAAAATCAACTCAAGTTCAAAATATATTTGGCACTTAAGGTTAGGTCATGCTGCAGAAGATAGGATTGCAAAACTGGAGAAAATGGGGAATCTATCCTCATTGTGTTCTGAACCTACTCCAACCTGTGAATCCTACTTTCAGGGCAAAATGACTAGATCACCCTTTGTAGGACAAGGGTTAAGAGCTGAAAATATGTTGGAGCTAATATATAGTGATGTATGTGGTCCATTTAAAGAAATGGCTAGAGGCGGTTTTCATTATTTTATTACCTTTATTGATGATAAATCAAGGTTAGGGTATTTGTGTTTGATGAAATACAAACATGAATCCTTTGAAAAGTTTAAAGAATTTAAATCTGAAGTAGAAAATCAAACAGGAAAAAGTATTAAAACTCTTATATCAGATCATGGAGGTGAATACTCGAGTACTGAATTTGATGAATACTTGAAAGAACAAGGCATTGTTTCCTAGCTGGCTCCTTCAAGAACACCACAGCTGAATGGTGTATCTAAAAGGAGAAATCGTACCCTATTGGATATGGTACGTAGTATGATGAGTTGTACTGATATGCCAATCTCCTTTTGGGGATTTGCATTAGAATCAGCTTTGCATATTCTGAATAGGATTTCATCAAAATCAGTATCTTCCACACCTTATGAGATATGGCATGGAAGAAAACCAAGTCTTAAGCATGTTAAGATTTGGGGTTGTCTAGCTTATATCAAAAAGCTGAACGCCAATAAATTGGAAACCAGATCAGAAAAGGGTCGATTTGTTGGATATCCAAAAGCTATTTTAGATATTATTTGCCTACATCACAAAAGGTTGTGGTAAGTATAGATGCCACATTTTTTAAACAATAGTTTGTTCAAGAAGGAGGCAAAGGAAGGCAAATAAAGTTAGAATTAGAGAATTTTGATCAACCAACAGATCAGATGGATATAGATCCATCTAGTCAACCTACACCTATTGATGAAACATCTACAGTTATTCCTCATAGATCAACTAGGGCATCTCACCCACCAGTGAGATATGGTTTCCTTCATGAAGAAGAACAAGAGTTGTCAACTCATGAAGAAGTAGATCATGGAGATGATCCACTTACCTATGAAGAAGTTATATCAGATATAGACTCTTCAAAATGGATTGATGCTATGAAATCTAAGATTGATTCTATGTATAAGAATCAAGTTTGGGATCTCGTTGACCCACCTAAAGGTATTGTACCTATAGGGAACAAATGGGTTTTCAAGAAGAAAATTGGTTCTGATGGAAAGGTAGAGACCTATAAAGCAAGGCTGGTATTAAAAGGGTTTCACCAAAGTCAAGGAATTGACTATGAGGAAACTTTCTTACCTATTGCCATGCTTAAATCAATTAGGATTCTATTAGCAATAACTGCATACTATGATTATGAGATTTGGCAGATGGATGTCAAAACAGCTTTTCTCAATGGATACATTGAAGAGAACATTTTCATTGAACAACCTAGGGGTTTTTGAATCCCAGGATGATTCCAAAGTACGCAAGCTAAAGCAATCTATTTATGGGTTAAAAGAAGCTTCGAGGAGTTGGAACATTCATTTTGATGAAGCCATTAAGTCATTTGGTTTTATCAAAAATGAGGATAAGCCATATGTATATAAGAAGGTTAGTGATAATGCTATCACTTTCCTTGTCTTATATGTGGATGATATTCTGTTGATGGGTAATGACACAGGTATGTTGACAACTGTAAAGGTATGATTGTCAAATACATTCTCCATGAAAGACTTAGGGGAGGCAACCTGTATTCTTGGGATTCGCTTCTATAGAGATAGAGCGAAAAGAATAATTAGTTTATCCCAAAGTCTATACTTTTAAAAGGTGTTAAAGAGGTTTAACATGCTTAATTCCAAAAGAGGATTGTTACCAGTGAGACATGGTATCCACCTTTCTAAAGAGATGTTTCCAAAGACACCTGAAAAAAGAGATAAAATGGCCAGGATTCCATATGCTTCGGCTATTGGAAGTTTAATGTATGCAATGTTGTGTTCTAGGCCAGATATTGCATATGTTGTTAGTTTGACTAGCAGGTATCAATCCAATCCAAGTTTGGAACACTAGATAGCTGTCAAGAATATCCTTAAGTACTTGAGAAAAACTAAGGATTTATTTTAGATATATGGAGGTGGTGACTTGCAATTGGATGGTTATATTGATTCTGATTTCCAATCAGATATTGATGATAGAAAGTCTACCTCTGGGTTTGTGTTCATTTGTAATGGAGGTCCAGTCAGTTGGAAGAGTTCCAAATAGAGTACGATTGTAGATTCCACTACAGAGGCCGAGTATATTACTGCATCAGATACTGCAAAAGAAGCTATTTGGATATAAGGAACCCCAGTCTCACTAGAAATCCAAACACATAGAAAGGCGCGACCAAATTATCAGAGAGATAGTTGGGCAAGGCGATGTAGCCATGCAGAAAATAGCATCAGCTGAAAATCCAGCTAATCCATTCACTAAGCCTATGTCACAAACTCAACTAAACAGACATCTTGAGAAGATGGGTCTAAGATATTATAATGAATGGCTCTAGTGCTAGAGGGAGATTGTTAGTAGTATGCCATAGAGCATATCATTTAGTAAGCATCTTGTACATGTTTTATTAATAAAAAAGGCATTTTCACTTTTCCATTTACATAACATATTTATGTGTAATAGAAAAGGTCCATTGATATTTTGTTAGAAATTCTATTCTTAAGTTGTTAAGAATATGAGTGATAGTATTTCTAGCACAAAGTATCATAAATTGGTTCACAATCGAGGATACTTCACAATAAGGACATGACTTATCCAGAAAGATTGTAATTATGTTTGTTCTCAAGTTATTTATATGAGATATAAATAAGATGGAATATTGAGTCTCATACCATATAACAAACATGATAGGCACTTATACATGATAAGTAGGCCGAACTAGTGACATTTATGACAAGCACATGGAGTTTACTCTTGTCAATGTATTGTCAGAAATCATATCAGTGCATATAATCTTTAGACCTGAGATAGTACAGTTATCTTGTATATAGATGGTTTGAGTTTGATACTGCTTTCATACATGTACTGTGTATGGGTATATGAGCATGTGTTGGCTCCTACTAGTTATATATGGAGGTAGGTGTTGATCAAGATGGAATCTGTTATCCTAAGTAAATAGGGATAAAATCCTATATTCATTTAATTGTTCTTGATGTTTCAAGTTCCTGGCCAGGACAGATAGATTTAATCAAAAAAGAGTTTTTGATGAGAAAATCTTTTTAATCAAGAACTGGAATTAAAAGAGAATATAATATTCATAGCAAATGGGGTTTGACATAAACCATGACTCCAGCTCGAATTGGGATTTTGTAACAGAGAGATTTTAGCACATGGTAACATATAATTATATGTTCATTTAAGGTAAACCTTATTACTAATTGGGTGGCTATGACATGCTATGCTAGGTGTTAACAATAGTCTATGAGCTGCCTAAAATGATTTAGAGAAATCATTTATATTAAGAAAGAGTTATAATGATATTAAGAGTTGATATCATATCTCATTGCCAATTAGTGATGAGCCTAGTGAGTCACACATATACACAAGTAATCACCAAGTTAAATGTGATTTAATTAATTAGTTAAAGTGTTTAATTGATTAATTAAATAGGTTTGGTTTGCAATTAGATTGCAAAGTCCTTAGCATGGCTTGAAACCAAATCTAGGTTATTGGATGTATAATATAAGTTAAATTTATATTTAAAGTATTTAAATATGAAATTAATTATGAGAAATTAATTAATAGAGATTAATTAATTAATTAATATTTGATATAAATTGATTAGAAGAAGAGAAATAATTATTTTGGGTTGAGAACTCGAAATTAAGCCATAAGGGTATTTTGGTCATTTCACAAGGTGACATGTGGCACCATGAGATGGTGACACATGGCACTACTTGCCATATGTCTTTTAATCATGTAAGATGATCAAAGTCAAGATTAAATCTAGGTTTGACACTTGGCACAATGTGATTGGGTCAATTAAACTAAGAGCCAATCAGAAGGTGACATGTGGCAAGGGTTTTAAGTGATGACCTAGCTATATAAGGGAAAGGATGAAAGAACAAAATACAAGCTACTGTTCTTTCATATGTGCCACCACCCTTAGAGTGCTCTTCGTCTCTTCTTCTTCATCTCTCATCAATTCAAAGAGAATTGCCAACATTCTCTTGAATTAAAAATACTAGAAATCATTTCTAGTGTCCTGTATGCTTCTATAACATCTCTAAAGGGAAAACCTGATTTTCTAATTAATTGGAAAGGCTTGAGAAGTTATTCAAGGGGCTGCCATTGGTGATCTTAGTGTGGACAAGCCAGAGGGACAACATCTAGTGTCCTAGGTGCATCCGAACGGTGCCAAACACAACTACAGTGCTTAAAAAGGTTAGTATACTTGTTCTTGATTTAATCTAGGGTTCTAATGAATTAATCTGTTAATTCTAAAATCTTAAATGGCAAATGTAGATCCAAAAATATATTAAAAGTTTTTCAATATGCTGTTTATCATTGAAATCAAATAGATAAATAATGAATCTTGCATGATACATGAGACACTAGAAGAAAAATTTTGAATTCAATGATCTAAACTTATATGTTTCATGCTTCCGCTCCTTCACTAGTAACATATGGAGGTAGATATTGATCAAGAAGGAATCTGTTACTCTAAGTAAATAGAGATAAAGTCCTATATTCATTTAATTGTTCTTGATGTTTCAAGTTCCTGGCCAGGATAGACAGATTTAGTCAGAAAAGAGTTTCTAACAAGAAAATCTAATTAATCAAGGACTAGAATTAAAAGAGAACATAATATTCATAGCAAATGGAGTTTGATATAAACCATGACTCCAACTCAAATTGGGATTTTGTAACAGTGAGATTCTAGTACATGGCAACATATGATTAAAGGTTGGGTGGCCATGGCATGCTATGCTAGGTGTCAACCATGGTCTATGAGATGCCTAAAATCATTTAGAGAAATCATTTATGGTAAGAAAGAGTTATGATAATATTAAGAGTTAATATCATATCTCATTGCCAATTAGTGATGAGCCTAGTAAGTCACACACATTCATAAGATAATCACCAAGAAAAATGTGATTTAATTGATTAATTAAAGAGTTTAATTGATTAATTAAATAGGTTTGGTTTGCAATAAGATTGCGAAGTCCCTAGGATGACTTGAAATCAAATCTGGGTTATTGGATGTAAAGCATAAGTTAAATTTACATTTAAAGTATTTAAATATGAATTTAATTATGAGAAATTAATTAATAGAGATTAATTAATTAATTTATATTTAATATAAATTGATTTGAAGAGGAGAAATAATGATTTTGGGTTGAGAACTCAAAATTTCAACATAAGGGTAATTTGATCATTTCACGTGGTGACATGTGGCCCCATGATATGTTGACACATGGCTCTATGTTAGCTTGCCATTTGTCTTTATCTCATGTAAGATGATCAAAGTCAAGATAAAGTCTAGCTTTGGCACTTGGCTTAATGTGATTAAGTCAATTAAAAATAAGATGCAACGTGGAGATGACATTGTTAGTAGTATGCCATAAAGCATATCATTTAGTATGTATCTTGTACATGTTTTTATTAATAAAAGGCATTTCCACTTTTCCATTTAAATAATATATTTATATGTAATAGAAAAGGTCCATTCATATTTTGTTAGAAATTCTATTCTTAAGTTGTTAAGAATATGAGTAACAGTATCTCTAGCACAAAGTATCATAAATAGGTTCATAATCGAGGATACTTCACAATAAGGACATGACTTATCCAGAAAGATTGTATTCATATTTGTTCCCAAGTTATTTATATGAGATATAAATAAGATGGAATGGTGAGTCTTATGCCATATGACAAACATGATAGGCACTTATACATGATAAGTAGGCCGAACCAGTGACACTTATGACAAGCACATGGAGTTTACTCTTATCAATGTATTGTCATAAATCATATCAGTGCATTTAATCTTTAGACCTGAGATAGCACAGTTATCTTGTATATAGGTAGTTTGAGTTTGATACTGCTTTCATACTTATACTGTGTATGGGTATATGGGCATGTGTTACCTCCTACTAGTTGTATATGGAGGTAGGTGTTGATCAAGATGGCATCTGTTCATCTAAGTAAATAGGGATAAAATCCTATGTTCATTTAATTATTCTTGATGTTTCAAGTTCCTGGCCAGGACAGATAGATTTAATCAGAAAAGAGTTTCTGATGAGAAAATCTTTTTACTCAAGAACTGGATTTAAAAGAGAACATAATGTTCATAGCGAATGGGGTTAACATAAACCATGACTCCAGCTTGAATTGGGATTTTGTAACAGAGAGATTCTAGTGTATGGTAACATATGATTATAGGTTCATTTAAGGTAAACCTTATTACTGATTGGGTGGCCATGGCATGCTATGCTAGGTGTTAACCATGGTCTATGAGGTGCATAAAATGATTTAGAGAAATCATTTATGGTAAGAAAGAGTTCTGATGATATTAAGAGTTAATATCATATCTCATTGCCAATTAGGGATGAGCCTAGTAAGTCACACACATACACAAGTAATCAGCAAATTAAATATGATTTAGTTAATTAATTAAAGAGTTTAATTGATTAATTAAATAGGTTTGGTTTACAATTAGATTGCAAAGTCCCTAGCATAGCTTGAAACCAAATCTAGATTATTAGATGTATAGTATAAGTTAAATTTATATTTAAAGTATTTAAATATGAATTTAATTAATGAGAAATTAATTAATAAAGAAATTAATTGATTTATATTTGATATAAATTGATGAGAAGAAGATAAATAATTATTTTGGGTTGAGAACTCAAAATTAAGACACAGGGGCATTTTGGTCATTTCATAGAATAACATGTGGCACCATGAGATGGTGACGCATGGTATTGCACATAAGCTTGCCAAATGTCTTTAATCATGTAAGATGATTAAAATTAAGATTAAATATAGGTTTGACACTTGGCACAATGTGATTGGGTCAATTAAACCTTGAACCAATCAAAAGGTGACATGTGGCAAGGGTTTTAAGTGGTGACCTAGCTATATAAGTGTTGTTATGAAAAGAAAATTATAAAACCAGCAGCTGATATCTTTGGTGCCGCCACCCAAGAAGCTCTCCCTTCTCTTTATCTTCTTCTCTCATGTTTTCCAAGAGATTAGCAAACAATCTCTTGAATTAAAAATACTAGAAATTGCTTTTAGTGTCCTGTTTACATCTTTAATCTCTTAAAAGGCAAAACTTGATTTTCTTATTAATAGGAAAACTTTAGAAGCTATTCAAGGGCTGCCATAGGTGAACTTGGTGTGGACAAGCTAGAGGGACAAGATCTGGCGTCTTGAAGACGCATCCCAAAGGCACAAATACGCTGCAGTGCATCAAGAGGTTAGTGTATTTGTTCTTGATCTAATCTAGAGTTCTAAAATTAATCTGATTAATTTTAAAATCTTTATTGGCAAATACAGATCCAAAAACATATTAAAAGAGATTTAATATGTTGTTTATCATTGAAATCAAATAGATAAAAATAAATCTTGCATGATGCATGTGACCCTAGGTGAAAATTTTTGAACTTAATGATATAAACTTGTGTTTTTCATGCTTTCGCTCCTTCAGTCATGTGGCATAGGGTTTAAGTGACTTAATGACCTAATGATAAAAGGCAAAAAAAAGAAGAACAAAACACATCATTCTCTCTTGTCTATGTGTGGTGGCACCTCTTTCTCCCTCTCTTCTCTCCATCTTTTCTCATCAATTCAAAGAGAATCACTCCATTCCCTTTGAATTAAAATTGCTAGAAATTATTTCTAGTATTCTATACACACATACAACCTCTCTAAAGGTAAGAACCCAATTTATAATTGGTTGGCAAAGGCTTAAGAAGCTAATTGGGGGCTGCCCATTGGTGATCTTGGTATGGACAAGCTAGAGGGATAACACTTGGGGTCCTAGGTGCTTCCTAAGGGTGCCAATCACATCCATAGTGCATTAAAGAGGTTAATGTTCTAACTCCTTTTTTAAACTAGGGTTTAAATGAATTAATTTGTTAATTCACAATGTTGAATGGCAAACATAGATCCTAATACATATTAAAAGTGTTTAATATAAATGAGCATTGAAATTAATTAGGCACATAAGAGATGTGATATGATGCATGTAACCCTATAAGAATTTATTTTTTTTGAAATTCAATGCTCTAATGAACAATTTTCATGCTTTTGCTCCTTCAATTAGTATCAAAGCCACTATATTTGCCATTTAGATTGATTATTGAGATTTAATTGTGTGAATTGAATTGATCTAAAGCTGTTTGGATTCACCATGTGTGGCGACAAGAGGTGTTTATGCCCAAAGGTGGCGGCATGTTTTGAGTAATCAAGGGTGCGCATGGTTATGGCCTAATTATACGATTGTTGTATATTTTAAAGATCCATAATAGTCCTATACCTAATTAAATTGTTTAATTAGGAATTTTAATCATACAATTAAATTTTGATTCAATTATTTGAATGAGATTCAAATTTGAATTTTTAAATTTAATTGAATGTGATTCAAATCTAAATTTTTTAGTTGAATATGAGATATTCAATTTAATTTTAGTATGTATGTTTTATTTAATTGTTAAATGGTAATATGCATGATGGATAATTATGGACAATAAAAGACCAATGTGATTGGATTTATTTCTTTTATTTTTCTTTGGGTTGTAAAATAATTAATTTTATTTTTGGTGGCATGTGTTATAAGTGTTGTAATAATTTGGGTTGTAATTTCATTTATTTAAGGACTTTTGTAACACCCTCATTGTAGCAATTTTGTACATTCTACTATTTTGGTGATCAGTGTCGGTCTGGACAGCTAGAACGTCTGAAAAAATATTTAAACTAAAGTGAGAAGCCATAATTAACTCAAATATTAATAAAAAAAAATAAGGAAAAATTTTAGAAATAGCCGGTGCCCTAGCGATGGGTAACCCAGTGGGAAGTTGCGCTTTTCGTAGCTAGAAGCCCTAAACTCGGGAGAAAATTCATGAAATAATTTTTGAGACTCTAGAGAAGAGTCATTGAGGTTTCGATGGCATTAGATGAAGGAACGGAAGCGTGAAAAACACAAGATTATACCATTGAATTCAAAAATTTTCACCTAGGGTCACATGCACCATGCAAGATTTATTTTTATCTATTTGATTTCAATGATAAACAACATATTAAAACTCTTTTAATATGTTTTTGGATCTGTATTTGCCATTTAAGATTTTAAAATTAATCAGATTAATTTTAGAACCCTAGATTAAATCAAGAACGATTACACTAACCTCTTGATGTGCTGCAGCATGTCTGCGCCTTTGAGATTCGTCTTCAGGACACCAGATGTTGTCCCTCTAGCTTGTCCACACCAAGAACACCTATGGCAGCCCTTGAACAGCTTCTAAAGCCTTTTCTATTAATTAGAAATTCAAGTTCTGCCTTTTAAGAGATTAGAGATGTAAACAGGACACTAGAAACAATTTCTAGTGTTCTTAATTCAAGAGATTGATGGCTAATCTCTTTGAATTGATGAGAGATGAAGAGAAAAAGCTGGAGAGGCTCAAAGTTGCGTGACATATGAGAGGAGAGGCTGCTGGTTATGTTTTCTTTTCATAACCACACTTAAATAGCTAGGTTAACACATTAAACCCTAGCCACATGTCACCTTTTGATTAGCTCTAGGTTTAAGTGACCCAATCACATTGTGCCAAGTGTCAAACCTATATTTAATCTTGATTTTAATCATCTTACATGATTAAAAAATATTTGGCAAGCTTATGTGTTATGCCATGTGTCACCATCTCATGGTGCCACGTGTCACACTGTGAAATGACCAAAATGCCCCTGTGTCTTAATTTTGAGTTCTTAACCCAAAATAATTATTTTCTTCTTCTAATTAATTTATATCAAATATAAATTAATTAATTAATCTCTATTAATTAATTTCTCATCAATTAAATTCATATTTAAACACTTTAAATATAAATTTAATTTATACTACACATCCAATAATCTAGATTTGGTTTCAAGTCATGCTAGGGACTTTGCAATTTAATTGCAAACCAAATCTATTTAATTAATCAATTAAACTCTTTAATTAATTAATTAAATCATATTTAAATAGGTGATAACTTGTGTATGTGTGTGACTTACTAGGCTCATCACTAATTGGCAATGAGACATGATATCAACTCTTAATATCATCGGAACTCTTTCTTACCATAAATGATTTCTCTAAATCATTTTATGAACCTCATAGACCATGGTTAACACCTAGCATAGCATGCCATGGCCACCCAATTAGTAATAAGGTTTACCTTAAATGAACCTATAATCATATGTTACCATGCACTAGAATCTCTCTGTTACAAAATCCCAACTCAAGCCGAGTCATGGTTTATGTCAAACTCCATTTGCTATGAATATTATGTTCTCTTTTAATTCCAGTTCTTGATTAAAAGATTTTTCTCATCAGAAACTCTTTTCTGAATAAATCTATCTGTCCTGGCCAGGAACTTGAAAACATCAAGAACAATTAAATGAACATAGGATTTTATCTCTATTTACTTAGAGGAACAGATTCCATCTTGATCAACACCTACCTCCATATATAACTAGCAGGAGCCAACACATGCCCATATACCCATACATAGTACAAGTATGAAAGCAGTATCAAACTCAAACTACCTATATACAAGATAATCATGCTATCTCAGTCTAAAGATTATATGCATCGATATGATTTATGACAAAACATTGACAAGAGTAAACTCCATGTGCTTGTCATAAGTGTCACTGGTTCGGCCTACTTATCATTTATAAGTGCCTATCATGTTTGTTATATGGCATGAGACTCACCATTCCATCTTATTTACATCTCATATAAATAACTTGGGAACAAACATGAATACAATCTTTCTGGATAAGTCATGTCCTTATTATGAAGTATCCTCGATTGTGAACCTATTTATGATACTTTGTGCTAGAAATATTGTCACTCATATTCTTAACAACTTAAGAATAATATTTCTAACAAAATATCAATGGACCTTTTCTATTACACATAAATATATTATGTAAACGGAAAAGTGGAAATGCCTTTTATTAATAAAATATATACAAGATACATACTAAATGATATGCTTTAGGGCATACTACTAACAATCTCCCACTAGCACTAGAGCCATTCATTACAATATCTTAGACCTATCTTCTCAAGATGTCGGTCTAACTGAGTCTGTGACATAGGCTTAGTGAATGGATCACCGGATTTTCACCGATGCTATTTTTTGCATGGCTAAATCGCCTTGACCAACTATAGCTCTGATAATGTGGTAGTGCCTTTCTATGTGTTTGGATGTTGGGTGACACCTTAGTTCCTTAGCTCAGATGACTACTCCATTGTTGTCACAATGTAATGGAACCGCGACTCAATGGAAGGAACTACTGTAAGTTCATCACGAACTTTTAATCCAAATAGACTTCCTTTGCGGATCTAATGCAGAATATACTCACCTCTGTAGTGGAATCTGCAATCGTGCTCGCTTGGAACTCTTCCAACCGATCGCACCTCCATTACAAATGAACACATATCCAGAGGTAGACTTTCTATCATCGATATCCGATTGGAAATCGAATCGAGATAACCATCCAATTGCAAGTCTCCACCTCCATAAATCAAGAATAAATCCTTAGTTCTTCTTAAGTACTTAAGAATATTCTTGACGGCTATCCAGTGTTCCAAACCTGGATTGGATTGATACCTGCTAGTCAAACTAATAAAGATATGCGATATCCGCCTAGTACACAACATTGCATACATTAAACTTCCAATAGCCAAGCATATGGAATCCTGCCATCTTATCTCTTTCTTCAGGTGTCTTTGGAGACATCTCTTTAGAAAGGTGGATACCATGTCTCACTGGTAACAATCCTCTCTTGGAATCAAGCATGTTAAACCTCTTTAACACCTTTTCCAAGTATAGACTTTGGGATAAACCAATTATTCTTTCGCTCTATCTCTATAGATGCGAATCCCAAGAATATAGGTTGCCTCCCTAAGTCTTTCATGGAGAATGTATTTGACAACCATACCTTTATAGTCGTCAACTTACCCATCAACAGTATGTCATCCACATATAAGACAAGGAAAGTTATAGCACTGTCACTAACCTTCTTATATACACATGGCTCATCCTCATTTTTGATAAAACCAAAGGATTTAATGGCTTCATCAAAACGGATGTTCCAACTCCTCAAGCTTGTTTCAACCCATAAATGGATCGCTTTAGCTTGCATACCTTGGAACCATCTTGGGATTCAAATCCCTTAGGTTGTTCCATGAAAATGTTTTCTTCAATGTATCCATTAAGAAAAGTCGCTTTGACATCCATCCGCCAAATCTCATAATCATAGTATGCAGCTATTGCTAATAAAATCCTAATTGATTTAAGCATGGCAACAAAGCAGAAAGTCTCCTCATAGTCTATTCCTTGCCTTTGGCGAAACCCTTCGCTACTAGCCTTGCCTTATAGGTCTCTACCTTTCCATCGTAACCAATTTTCTTCTTGAAAACCCATTTGTTCCCTATAGGTACAATACCTTCAGGTGGGTCAACAAGATCCCAAACTTGATTCTTATACATGGAATCAATCTCAGATTTCATAGCATCAATCCATTTTGAAGAGTCTATATCTGATATAGCTTCTTCATAGGTAAGTGGATCATCTCCATGATCTACTTCTTCATGAGTAGACAACTCTTGTTCTTCTTCATGAAGAAAACCATATCTCACCGGGTGGGTGAGATACCTGGTTGTTCTACGAGGAACAAATTGTAGATGTTTCATCAATGGGTATAGGTTGACTAGATGGATCTATATCCATCTGATCTATTGGTTGGTCAGAATTCTCCAATTCTAACTCTATTTGCCTTCCTTTGCCTCCTTCTTGAACAAACTGTTGTTCAAGAAATGTGGCATCTCTACTTATCACAACCTTTTGTGAAGTAGGCAAATAAAAATAATATCCAAAACTATCTTTTGGATATCCAACAAATCGACCTCTTTCTGATCTGGTCTCCAATTTATCAGTGTTCAGCTTTTTGATATAAGCTGGACAACCCCAAATCTTAACATGCTTAAGACTTGGTTTTCTTCCATGCCATATCTCATAAGGTGTGGAAGAAACTGATTTTGATGGAATCCTATTCAGAATATATAAAGCTGATTCTAATGCAAATCCCCAAAAGGAGATTGGCATATCAGTATAGCTCATCATACTACGTACCATATCCAATAGGGTACGATTTCTCCTTTCAGATACACCATTCAGCTGTGGCGTTCCTGGAGGAGTCAGCTGAGAAACAATGCCATGCTCTCTCAAGTATTCATCAAATTCAGTACTCAAATATTCACCTCCACGATCTGATCGAAGAGCTTTAATACTTTTTCCTGTTTGATTTTCTACTTCAGATTTAAATTCCTTAAAATTTTCAAAGGATTCATGTTTGTATTTCATCAAATACAAATACCCAAACGTTGATTTATCATCAGTAAAGGTAATAAAATAATGAAAGCCCCCTCTAGCCATTTCTTTAAATGGACCACATACATCACTATGTATTAGCTCCAAAATATTTTCAGCTCTTAGCCCTTGTCCAACAAAGGGTGATCTAGTCATTTTGCCCTGAAGGCAAGATTCACAAATTGGAGTAGGCTCAAAGCCCAATGAGGATAAAATCCCCATTTTCTCCAGTTTTGCAATCCTATCTTCTGCAACATGACATAACCTTAAGTGCCAAATATATTTTGAACTTGAGTTGGTTTTCACCATGGCATTGCATTCATTTAGATTGCTATACTCTTGCCAGTGGAAACACTTTCTTACTGGCAATGGAAACACTTTCCTGCTGGCAGTGGAAATACTTTCCTTTGCCTTTGTCAGCTTTGGTCTTTCTTTCTTATTTAGCTATTTTCTTAGAAGGACTAGGAATCTGAGGTTTCTTTTTCTTATTGCCCTTCTTCTTGTTGGACTTTTCAGCAGAAGAAGATGCAACCAAAGCCACCTCTTTTCCTTTATTGCCTGGCATATTCTTTTGGGCAATAACCAGCATGTTGAGTAATTCAGCTAAGGTGCATTCCTGTTTAGTCATATGGAAATTTGTCACAAAATTCCCAAAAGACTCAAGAAGGGACTGAAGGATCAAATCCGTTTGTAGTTGGAAATCCATGTTGAAGTCAAGATGTTCCAACTGCTCAATCAGCCGAATCATCCTGTGGACATGATCCCCAACATTCTGTCCCTCAGACATCCTCATACGGAATAGCTGTCTAGATATCTCATACCTAGCATTCCTGCTGTACTCACCATACAACTCTTGTAGGTGAAGGAGGATCTCACTCGCACTCTGCATGTTCTCATGTTGCTTCTGTAACTCATTACTCATAGAAGCAAGCATGTAACACTTAGCTCTCATATCATGCTCCTTCCACTTGTCCAAAGTTTCATGTTCCTCTTGTGTGGCCTTTGGAGGTAAGGGACCAGGAACATTTGAATCTAGAACATATCCTATATGTTCAAGGTTCAAGACAAGTTACAAATTTCTTAGCCAATCAGACAGATTAGGTCCTGTCAACCTGTTGTGATCAAGTATGCTTGCAAGGATATTGGATGGTGGTGGTTGTTTTGTGCTCATTATTATCAGAAAATTAATTGCAGAAAATAACCAGATTAATTAGTAAATGTATCATGTAATTAACCAAAATGAATATGGTCTTTTAATCAAATTGGTCCTCCCACTAACTTAGCGAATCCTACACTTCCAAAGTAGAAAACGAAATCCTAGTTGGATGGATTTCTAGTGGGTGATTGAATTCTTATAATTCTATTGATCATCCTCAGGTACATCCATTATTGGAATTACAATAAACTATAAGTGAGCAACTCCTTGCCCATCACATCTCATGTGAGGTTCAATCCTTTACCTAGCCCCTAATGCTCAAAATCTCAGGTACATCCATTATTGACTTATCTTGCATTAGTTAAGTTGATCCCATTGAGTCAGTAATTATGCAAATAATTTCAATGTCCTCAGGTACATCCAATATTGGCCACTAAACCATTTACATATTTACAACATCTCATGCTTAACAATTATTCTTAAGAAAATCTCTTAAATAAATTGCATCTTATGCAACTATTTAAAATTTCTTAAAATAATTGCCCCAATGGAGGGCTTATGTTATAATTACTTTAATTATACCATTTCCAACTTAATCATTTGTTTGGAAGATTTTATAGCCATCCTAATTACTATTAAGGTCTCACTTTGCACATTATCCATTTAGCATGCATATATCATATAATTGCATACATTCCATACATCTCATGCATTCATGGATAAGCAGTAAATATGGTATGATCATGGACTTTCTAAGGGATTCAATTCTGAGCCACCAAGAATTGAATCAGGGCATTCCTAGGTGCATTTCATTCATTCATTTTACAAGAGTTGCTGAAGGAGTACATAATCAACACTTGATATTGAATTCCTCCCACTGGTCCCACCAATGCTCTTGACCTCCTTGAACTTCTTGCAATCCAATATTACATAGTAATCCTTGGCATACCAAGGCGAATTTACAAGAACTTAAATAAATGAAATTACAACCCAAAAATTATTACAAACTTAATAATACATGCCCAAAATAAATTAAAATAAATTAATTAATTTACAATCCCAAAGAAACATAAAAGAAATAAATCCAATCACATTGGTCTTTTATAGTCCATGATCATCCATCATGCATATCACTATTTAACAATTAAATAAAACATACATACTTAAATTAAATTGAATATCTCATATTCAACTTAAAAATCAGATTTGAATATGATTCAAATAAATTTAAAAATTCATATTTGAATCTCATTCAAACAAATTTAAAAATTCAGATTTGAATCACATTCAAACAACTTCAAAAATTCAGATTTGAATCACATTCAAACATTTTTTAAAAAATCAGATTTGAATCACATTCAAATATTTTTTAAAAATCAGATCTGAATTTTATTGAATCAATTTTAAAACATCAGATTTAAATATGATTCAAACAACTTTAAAAATTCAGATTTGAATCACATTCAAACAACTTTTAAAATTCAGATTTGAATCACATTCAAACAATTTTTAAAATTCTGATTTGAATCATAATTTAATTGTGTGATTAAAACAACTAATTAAACACTTTAATTAGTCAAAGAATAGGCCTTAGATCATACAACAATTGCAGAATTAAAAGCCAAACCTTGAACCACCCATGGAACCATTGTTGCGCCACCAATGGTGGCTTCACCATGTGTGACGCCACATCTCATGATCCAACCAGCAATGAATCTCTTGATCTCATGATCAAACACACAATTAAATTATATAATCAACAATCTAAATGGAAAATATAGTGGCTCGATACCAATCGAAGGAACGGAAGCGTGAAAAACACAAGATTATACCATTGAATTCAAAAATTTTCACCTAGGGTCACATGCACCATGCAAGATTTATTTTTATCTATTTGATTTCAATGATAAACAACATATTAAAACTCTTTTAATATGTTTTTGGATCTGTATTTGCCATTTAAGATTTTAAAATTAATCAGATTAATTTTAGAACCCTAGATTAAATCAAGAACGATTACACTAACCTCTTGATGTCTTTGGCGTGTCTGAGCCTTTGAGATTCGTCTTGAGACACGGATGTTGTCCCTCTAGCTTGTCCACACCAAGAACACCTATGGCAGCCCTTGAACAGCTTCTAAAGCCTTTTCTATTAATTAGAAATTCAAGTTCTGCCTTTTAAGAGATTAGAGATGTAAACAGGACACTAGAAACAATTTCTAGCGTTCTTAATTCAAGAGATTGATGGCTAATCTCTTTGAATTGATGAGAGATGAAGAGAAATAGCTGGAGAGGCTCAAAATGGCGTGACAATTGAGAGGAGAGGCTGCTGGTTGTGTTTTATTTTCTCATAATAACACTTAAATAGCTAGGTTAACACATTAAACCCTTGCCACATGTCACCCTTTGATTAGCTCTAGGTTTAAGTGACCCAATCACATTGTGCCAAGTGTCAAATCTATATTTAATCTTGATTTTAATCATCTTACATGATTAAAAAAAAACATTTGGCAAGCTTATGTGTTATGCCATGTGTCACCATCTCATGGTGCCACGTGTCACACTGTGAAATGACCAAAATGCCCCTGTGTCTTAATTTTGAGTTCTTAACCCAAAATAATTATTTTCTTCTTCTAATTAATTTATATCAAATATAAATTAATTAATTAATCTCTATTAATTAATTTCTCATCAATTAAATTCATATTTAAACACTTTAAATATAAATTTAATTTATACTACACATCCAATAATCTAGATTTGGTTTCAAGTCATGCTAGGGACTTTGCAATTTAATTGCAAATCAAATCTATTTAATTAATCAATTAAACTCTTTAATTAATTAATTAAATCATATTTAAATAGGTGATAACTTGTGTATGTGTGTGACTTACTAGGCTCATCACTAATTGGCAATGAGACATGATATCAACTCTTAATATCATCAGAACTCTTTCTTACCATAAATGATTTCTCTAAATCATTTTATGAACCTCATAGACCATGGTTAACACCTAGCATAGCATGCCATGGCCACCCAATTAGTAATAAGGTTTACCTTAAATGAACCTATAATCATATGTTACCATGCACTAGAATCTCTCTGTTACAAAATCCCAACTCAAGCTGGAGTCATGGTTTATGTCAAACTCCATTTGCTATGAATATTATGTTCTCTTTTAATTCCAGTTCTTGATTAAAAGATTTTTCTCATCAGAAACTCTTTTCTGAATAAATCTATCTGTCCTGGCTAGGAACTTGAAAACATCAAGAACAATTAAATGAACATAGGATTTTATCTCTATTTACTTAGAGGAACAGATTCCATCTTGATCAACACCTACCTCCATATATAACTAGCAGGAGCCAACACATGCCCATATACCCATACATAGTACAAGTATGAAAGCAGTATCAAACTCAAACTACCTATATAGAAGATAACTGTGCTATCTCAGGTCGAAAGATTATATGCACTGATATGATTTATGACAAAACATCGATAAGAGTAAACTCCATGTGCTTGTCATAAGTGTCACTGGTTCGGCCTACTTATCATTTATAAGTGCCTATCATGTTTGTTATATGGTATGAGACTCACCATTCCATCTTATTTACATCTCATATAAATAACTTGGGAACAAACATGAATACAATCTTTCTGGATAAGTTATGTCCTTATTATGAAGTATCCTCGATTGTGAACCTATTTATGATACTTTGTGCTAGAAATATTGTCACTCATATTCTTAACAACTTAAGAATAATATTTCTAACAAAATATCAATGGACCTTTTCTATTACACATAAATATATTATGTAAACGGAAAAGTGGAAATGCCTTTTATTAATAAAATATATACAAGATACATACTAAATGATATGCTCTAGGGCATACTACTAACATTAGAATGCCAAGAAAATGCTTAGAAAATTTTTTTGATTGGTACAGACGATTTTGGCTCAATAAGCCAAACGGAGGGCATTTTGGTCATTTCGTCTTCAGAGATGATTTTTTACCAACTTGTCCAATTAAGCAAATAATTATTATGGCATAAAATATGAATAAATATTACTAAAAATTAAATTGAAATTGAGTAGAAAAGAAATAAAAAGAAAATGAATTAAAATTGCAATTTTTACCTCATGCTTATGTCACTAAAGCACTCCCACCTAATCACATTGAGACACATATCCATAAACCACTTAAAATGAGTAAAATGGGCAGAAAAATTGAAGAAACAATCTGCTTCTTCTTCCTTCCATAGCCTAGCCGAGACTTCCTTTCTCCCATCCACCATTTTTCTTTTCTTTAGCTCAATTTCCCATAGGTTTTCACCATAAAAACCCTAAGTCTCAACACTAAAAATTGTCCTAGAGTCTTGCTAAGGTGATCAGTTGCTAAGTAAGTGAAGGAAAAATTAAAGTTAGCTAAGGGAAAATTCTACCACAAGGTTAGTGTCATTATCTCTTTCTTTTCTCTTTAAAATTGATGTTAGGAGTATGAAATGAGTTAGAAATTTAAAGAATTGAAAGAATATGTTGAGGAATTGAAAGCCATAAATTTCTGCAGCCATGTGGAACCTTAAGGAAATTATGATTTTGAGGGAATTAAATTTGATTACTAATGTTCTTGATGAGTTGTATATGATAGAAGTTGAATTATAAGGTCTTATGCATGAATTGAGGTATTGGAAATTAGGGTTTTAAGCTATATTAGGGTTTGGCCATATTGATGGTAAATGGAAGTTCTAATGGTCAATTAGTGACCATTTGGCTGAGCATAATGAGGAATTGAAGTGAATGGTAGCTTGGGATTTGAGGTTGGGTGTGCTGCCTTGAGTGCCCTACAAGTCTGGATGTGAGTCCAGCATGTTTGGGCTGCTATAACTTGGGTTGTGTAGGTTCAATTGGTGCAAGGCCAATTGGACATGAAATTAGACACATAATGGCACAACTTTGATGAAGGAATCCTGTCCAGAAACTAAACTTAGGATGCCTTAAAAATTGACCAAATCCGAGTAGCACCAATTCTGCCTGGGCAAAATGACCAAATGAATAGTATTCATTCATTTGGTCATAACTTAGTGTAGGAAGGTCTAATTGACCTGAAATTTATATCAATGGAAAGCTGAGGCAATTTAGAACAACTTTTATATTTAACCAAACTCTAATTCTGGACTTAACCAAATGAAACTATTGGCCAGAGTTGAACTACCAAATCTGGCAGAATGGTATTCTGCCCAGAATTTATGGGTAGATAACAATCCGGCCAGCCTTGCTCAAAGTGGCATATCTTGAGTTAGAAAACTCCAAATGGGGTGATTCAAAAAGCGAAATGTAACTAGACACAATAAAGAACAACTTTGATTGAGAATACTTGGCCAAATTCTCAATGTAGAATGGCCTAATAATTGAACTCTAGCACCCAAAAATTGAAATTTGGATTTATTCTCCATTGGTTAGAAGTATGGATTGGCAACTAATGCCAACACTTTTGGGAACCAAAATGTGGTAAATCTATGTGATTAAAACTCATGTAATTATTATATATGAAAAAGTCAATATTTTGACTTAAATGACCAAATGAATAGTAACCTTACATGTTAAGTATAAATATTCAAGAAATAACTTTGTAATATGCCCTAGTAGGCGTAGTGTGAGTGGCTTAGATAGGTTGGCATGCCAATAGGGTTCTGATAGCAGTACTGCATATGGCTTCATGCCATTCTGTGATATGATAGCCTATGGCTATACTGATTATGATGTTATACTTAGCTTTATGCCTTATTGCCTTTATGGCTTTTTAGCCATTCTGTCTGCACATCGGGAGACACAATGTGACCAATGGTGTAACGGCCTGAGGTACCTGGTACCCACTACTAGTTTACCTGTTTATCCAGTCCGGTCAATTTGTATAGGTTACTTGGGCATGAAAAAGTATAAATGTAATTGAATTGATTATTAAAGGAAGTAGGTAGATTAAATATCAAGATAAAAAACGAGAATGATTATAATAAAAAGAGGCTCAAAGTCATCAAGAAAATGATTAATAGAATGCTAGAAAGAAATAAAATGAACTGGAATGATGATAAAAAAAAAAGAAAAAAAAAGTAATCTATTATTGAATGCACTGGAACTTTAATTATTATGAAATAATTTAAGATAACTTAGAAGGTATTGAATTAAATGATACAAAAAAGATTAATAATGGAAATATAATTTAAATAAAAGTTATAAATGTACTTTGCATAATAATATTAAGTTAAGAATAATGCTAATAGAATATTAGCATATTGTATATTCTTATTGTAACCTTATGAACTAAGCACCTCCAAAGAGGACTCAATTAAGAAATAAAAAAGGGGGATATTAAATTTTAGAAACCTTATTAAAGCATTATTAGATCTAAATTTTTCTAAACCATGTTTTATTTCCATCTATATTTTGTATTTATTTCTTTTTTATATTATTACACCACTAAGCAGCAATGCTTAGCGCAATGGATTTGTTTCCTTTGCGCAGGTACTGAAGGCAAAACCCAGTCGATATTAGACTGGGATTTTGAAGTCCAGATCTGCAAAAGTATCAGAAGGGTTCAAGGTTGTCACCTCCTCAGCAATGCATGTAAATAAAGCCCATATAAGTTATTTTATGTATTTTGTATATTATGTAAATTATGAACTTGTGTAATTAGTTTATAAATCATGTAAATTTATGTAATTTGAAAATTTTTACATATGAATTCAGTATGAATGGAAATGTATGGAAATGATTATTAAATTGAAATATATGGTTGAGATTTGAAATATGAGATAATTATGAGAATGATTGATGAGATAATCATGATTTGCATGGATAAGATTTTATTGGGAAATATTTTTGAAAATTTCAAATAGGTGAATAGTGAATCACGTCAATATTTAATAAAATAGGGGAAACTTCATTGGTTTCTCTGCAGAAAAATAATTGATATTAAAAGATAAAAACTTGAAAATTATTAAAGGTATAAAGTAAGATAAGATAGGGTACTCCGGCACTGAGTGTGACATACTTTGCTCGGTTACACTGTAGTCGAGTAAAGGGTGTTACAACTTTAAAGTCTATATTCTTGTAAATTCACCTTGGTATGCCAAGGATTTCAATGTAATTAGATTGCAAGAAGATCAAGGAGGTCAAGAGCATTGGTGGGACCAGTGGGAGGAATTCAAGATCAAGTGTTGATTATGTACTCCTTCAGCAATTCTTGTAAAATGAATGAATGAAATACACCTAGGAATGCCCTGATTCAATTCTTGGTGGCTCAGAATTGAATCCCTTAGAAAGTCTATGATCATACTATATTTATTGTTTATCCATGCATGTATAAGATGCATGGGAATGTATGCAAGTATATGATATATGCATGCCAAATGGATAATGTGCAAAGTGAGACCATAATAGTAATTAAGCCGACCACTAAATCTTCCAAACAAATGATTAAGTTGGAAATTGTATAATTAAAGTAATTATATCATAGGCCCTCCATTAAGGCAATTATTTTAAGAAATTTTAAATACCTGCATTTGATGCATTCAATTTAAGAGATTTTCTTAAGAATAATGGTTAGGCATGAGATGTTGTAAATATGCTGTAGATACCATATTTTGGCCGACCTCCAAAGTCAAAGAACTTTTAAAATTGAAAATTTATCGATGTCCCGATCACAGGTAGCTTTTTTGAACTTACCGGTTGCTCGTCCCTGGAACAAATCGATCTCACGCTCAAGTTTGATTGTTTTCCGATCTCTTGATCTTTGTCGGATGGGTTCAAGTCAATATCGGGTCTCTGGACCATCCAATATTGCTTACTGATATTCTCCGCTCTCTTGGTATAAATGTCGCAGAACTTCATTTGGCTAATGATGTGATCGGGCATCTCGCTTGAATGCCCCAGATATTCCTTAAAATGAAGTTTCTATCCGGTCTAATAATGGTTTCGATCTTAAAAGTTCGAAGTCAATGTCAAATCTCTGCAATTTTAATATTTTAAAGTTTCATCCGGTATCGATCATGACTTAGTCCGATCTCATGTTCACGTATAATGTTTTTCCGCTCTCTTATCTTCTGATTAATAGTCGCTTTCAAGTTTAATGTTCAACTACATTCAATAGATTAAATACTCAGACAATTTGGTTTGGACTCTTTCTGAGCTCATTAAGAAATTGAACACAAAAAGACTTCAATTCATTTTAAAATAATATGTACAAGTCATTCAGCAGGAGTGTCTCCCCCAGCCTGCTCCCTGGGTACATTATCATTTCTCTCATCCTCTCCCTCTCTCTCAGGCTCCTCCTCGCTCTCCTCCTCACCCCTTGGGACAAGATCCACCATCCAGGAGAAGTCTTCCTCAGGATAGTGCCTTACAAGCTCGGCCAGAAAATTGCCATGTGCATTCACATAAGCGCCAGCTTCCCTTGTCATGGCCTCCTCTTCTTTCACTCTGATCTCCTCAGTAAGGCGAGTGACATTAGTAGTTCGACAGGCCCGAGCTTCTTCTAGTTCACGCTCCAATTCAGTTATCTTGTCCTCATAAGATTTCATCCGAACCTCAATCTTAACAATGTAGTCCTAAGCAGATGAAAGTTTCGATCGGGCAGAAGCAGTGTCCTTGATCACCTTCAGAATTTCCTGTCTCAAGAGATGAGCCTTTTATATGTTGATTCACAAGGCTCTCAACGCTCAAGCTCATCGTCTGAGCCAGGAGATCCTCAATGCTATCCAAGGTCAGCCTATTCCGGTCGTCCTAGAAGCATATGGTGGCACCCAAAACTTTAGCCAGGCCCAGATTCCCCCGAACTGAGCGATTTTTTTCTAGAGAGTGAATGAGTACTTGGGCACCACGAGAAAAGGTCCTCACAGTAAGTTGGGAAGACCCTCCCTCTACACTTGAAGAAACAGGTGGAGGTGGCGGTTCATCTTGTTCAGGGAGGGAAGGAGCGATCTCTACCTCCGGGATCTGCTGTCCTGAAGGTCAGGATAAAGAGCCCGGCACTTCTGTCGAGTCCCGCCCTGGTGTTTGGGATACTGCAGTGATCTTCATTTCTCACACCTTTCAGGAGAACTCCCTCTTTCGCTTAAGGCTCTCTTTAGAAGCGTCGCCACCAACCATACCTGCACAGAGAAGAAGTTAGTGAATTCGCTAAGATTCAGAGGCTAGAGATATGGATTGTACCAGGACCGAGGTTAGGGAGCTGAAGCTCGTAGTCTTCATCGATGATCAGCCGCATCATCCACCACTTTAGTTTGGCCATAACCGCATCTAAGCATGAGAATTTGTGGGTGGACGCCTGAGTCTTTAACTCTTTAACCATGGCGTCTTCATCCTTATTTAAGGTATGCTTCTTAGGGAGTTAAGGAACCAAATAGTTCCAATTACGTGGGATCCCCTCAAAGCCGTTCTGATCCTTAGTCCTAAGGATGAAAAATCGATCCTTCCAGTTCTTCAGTGAAGAAGGGAGATCGGTAAAAAGCGTGCAGTTTGGCTTTTCCTGAAAGAACCAGAATTCGTCATCCTTCCTTCGAGCAAGCTTATGCAGCTCGACAAAGACTTTAGCCGTGGGCTCCAGTCTCTTGGCTCTGCAGAGGCCCCTAAAGGCTACTAAAGTCCTCCAAGAGTTTGGATGCACTTGAGCTATCGAGACATGGTGAAACTTTAGGACAGCCTTATAAAATTCATCCAAGGGAAAAAGGAGCCCGGCCTCCAGCTGCTCTTCGTATACTATGATGAGATCGCCTTCATCAAAGAAGTAATCGGCCCGAAGGTCGCCATAGCATTTGATCAGTTCGAAGGAGCCGATCCGCAGATTGTACTCCTGACTTATGGATTAGAGATCGGTTTCTCTTAGGATGGACAACAGCTCATCAACTGGCAAGTTTTCCCTTCTCGAAGAAGTTCCTTGCTTCAGTCTGGTAGCCGAACTAGTAACCGGAACGATGGTCGTGCTGGATCGTCCGCCTGATCTAATCACATCGCCTTCTTCTGAGGTCCACAAAATATGGACGGAAGGCAGACTAGCAGCTCTCTGACTATCAGTACAGCGCATTTTCAGAAAATAAAAGAAATTAACTGAGAAAAGATCGAAACCCTTACCGAGGTATAAATCGGTGCCTGAAAACTTTAGAAAATGAGAGAAAATACTGAGATTGCTAGGGGAAGGTCTGAAAATGACATCAGGAAACAAATGACTCACCCTTCCCCTATTTATACTCATCTGAGCATTAAGTGTTCACGAAGTCCCAAGCGATGCATCGTTTAGCAGAACCGGGCTACCTCTTTGACACGTCACAAGAAGGTTCTAGAAACATAATAAAAAAATCAAATAAATGAGATTGGTTAACTAAGGCTATCAAATTGAAAAATTTTCTGAACCCACGGATCGCCGAAAGACGATTCTTCTAGGGATTAGATCGGACACACTTATCTAAGATCAGAAAGATAACTAATGCGATAACAAAACAAAAACATTTAAATAAAAATTTCATTTTATTTCCAAAAGATCAAATTACATCATTTGGGCAATCTCAAAAGATTGGATTACATCATTTGGTCGATCTCTCAAAATCAACACCACATTCTACTTAGTTTAAGACTACTCTGAAGCTCGGAATGCAGGCTTATGTCAAAGCCTAATCTTGTGGCTGAATCAAAAGATGTGTTTGTTCAGAAAGCCAGCCACAAATGTTGGATAGATGTGCAGCTCAAATAGGGTGACTATGACTCTTATGATATTGAACGGAGTCATCGCCGATGTCATTGACCAGAACCGAGCTGCAGTCGAGACGCTCGATATGATTGGGAGCCAAATGAACTTCAAGAGGCAGTCACCGATATCAAGATTGATATTAGCAGTCCTTTTATTCGAGATCGGTCTACGAATTGTACCGATAGACCAATTCGAGATCGGCACGGCCGTCACTTTCGATCTTGATCGGTAAATTAGTCCAATTCCCTCACTATCGTTAGATGACGTTCTCATAGCTCTCCAATCGCCGGGGTCATAAATTTTCAGGCAAGGGATGAAAGAAACAGTAAAAAAAAAGATCAAAATGGCCATCATAATTAAAATTATCACCGAAAAAGTTAGAATTAAGGAAGGGGAACATTGAAAATAAACTGAAAAAGGAAAAGTGAGGTGTGAAGATGATTTCCTATCACTGCATATATATAGGGCCTTGGCATTTATTACATACAGAAACTAAAGTGGATGCATCGGTAACTGGAGAATTTATTGCTTTGACCAATGCAAGTTAGCATGAGAGATCGGGAAATAAGAAGGGACCCTGTAACACCCCTCACCAGACTACAGTGTAGCCGAGCAAGTCGTGCTACATTCGGTGCCAGAGCACCCTATATTATCTTACTTTATTCCTTTAATAATTTGATCTCATCATATTTTAATATCAATTAATTTTCTACGGAGAAACTAGCGGAATTTTCCCTATTTTATTATCAGTTGATGTATTTCACTATTCACCTGCTTGAAATTTTCAATAATATTTTATAATAAAAATATCATTCATGCTCATCATATTCATCTCACATTCAATTCTTGTAATTCACATACTCATTTATACAAATATATTCATACTCAATTCATATGTAAACATTCTTAAATTACATAAGCAAAATTTTCAAATTTCCTTAATTTACGTAATTTATAAAATAATTACATAATTTCATAATTTACATGATCTACAAATTAATTACAGTTCCATAATCTATATTTCAACATACAATTCATAGTTTACATTACAAATAATAACTAATTATAATGTACAAAATACATAATATGATGTAACACCCCGAACCTCCGAGTTATGAATAGTACCATTTTTTATTCGTGACTAGTACTATTCAAAGACACCTTGAGGACCAAAAATAAATAGAAAATTATTTGAGATAGACACAATAAAAATTCAAGTGACCCAAAAATATAATGACTCACCAGGTATATTGTAAAAGAGGGATTATGACACGATAAGGGGCATTTGGTCAATTCACTTTAAGAGTTGATTTTTGACCAAAATGTCAATTTAATTAAATGAAAATAAAATATTGAATTATGAAGAAATATTGAGGGAAAAATTAGAGTAAAAGTAGAAAGAAAATAAAAGAGACAAAAATTTAGAATTTAAATTCCATTTTTGACCTAATTAAAATTAATGACTTATAGGCTTTTGACAATTAAACTTAATTATTTAATTAAAAAGAAATAAATAAGTATAAAAGAAGACAAGTCTCCTTCTTTCCTTTCTTCCATGCCACCACCCATCTTCCCTCTCCCTCTCTTTTCTTTTCTCTTCTTCTCCAATCTTCTTCCACCATTGTTTTTCCTTCCAAGTCTTGATTCACTTCAATTCCCTTCATAAATTCCATAGCCACTAAAAGAAAACATCAAAGAGATCTTTGATTAAGAGATTAAAAATAAGAAGAGCAAGATTTGGAAGAGATTGGAAGTGGGAAAAATTATCAAGTTAGGTAAGCTCTCTCTTTCATGCTTGATTAACCAAATATGCTTCGAATCAAGTTTGGGTGCGATGAATTTACATGAGAAAGCATGAAATTTCATAAGAAAATGAAAGAAAACATGTATGGAATATAAACTAGGGTTTTGGCCAAATTGGAGAAAAGTTAGGGTTTGATGTCTTTAAATGAAATTTATGATGAGATTAAGCTTAGTTGAAGTAGTATACATGATTGGGGCAAAGAAATTGCATGAAATGTGTATAAATTTAATTATGGGAGATTAGGGTTCATGGGAAAATTGGAGTTTTGGTGTTAGAGAGTGAAATTGGTGTGTGTAGTATTAAATTATGGTCATTTGAGGTTTATTTAGTTTAAATTGACATTGGGTTGATGAATGGAGGTAATGAAATGGTAGGATTAGTAAAAATTGCAAACTTTGGTATTTGAAAATTGTGGGGTTTGTGCTAAGAAGTGCCATTGATGTGTCAATGCTAAATTATAGTCATTTTGGGTGAATTAAATGTGAATTGAGGTTGGTTACTGGGAATAATTGAAGAAATGAAAAATTTAAACCTAGGGCAGAATTTGCACACTGAGTTCAGTGTGTTTGATAGCCCATAAATTGAGCTACACAACTTAAATTAGTTTGAAACCAATTGGAAATGAAACTTAAGACATAGGGATAGAATTTTTGTGAAGATACCCTGCACCAAAAATGACTTTAAGCTATCCAAAATGAGCCTTGAACTTAGAGACAGAATTCTGGAACTTGCAGAATTTGATCATATGAATAGTAAAATTTGCATGGCCATAACTCTCTCTAGAAAACTCCGATTTAGGCGATTCTTGAACCGATGGAAACCTAAAACATAGTAGAACATTTCATATGGAGAACTTGAGGCCAAATTATGGACATAACCCAATCAAATTGCTGAGAAAATTTGAATCACTGAATCTGTAGAATTGCAGATTTACCATATGAACAGTAAACTTTCCATGGCCATAACTCTCTCTAAAAAACTCCGATTTAGGCGATTCTTGAACCAATGGAAACCTAAGACATAGTAGAACATTTTGTATGAAGAACATTAGGCCAAATTATGGACTTAACTTGATTAAATTGCTGAACGAAATTGGATTGATAAATCTGCCAGAACTGAATCTGCAGCATGAACAGTGACATAAACAGTAACCGTATTATGGTCATAACTTGAGCTACACAGCTCCGAATTAGGTGATTCAAAAAGGAAAATAAAGTTAAGTCGTAAGTGAACAATTTTCATGAAGAACACCTCACCAAATTATGATCGAAACTAGGTATAAATTGGGTTTAAAATTAGGGCACCAAGCTGTCCCAAAACCAAAATATTCTAAAATTTTCAAAGCTAACTTGGGATGCATTAGACATGCATATAATGAGTTCTTGGCAGAAATTGAGATTGGTATTGAGGTATTCTATTTGTGTATTTTTAGCAGAAAAAGAGGTTGGAATGGACAAGGAATAGTGAGTAAAGAGAAAGAAGAGCATTGAAGGTTTGTGCACAACTAACCTTTTCTTCGTTTTTAAACTTGTAAATTGCTTGGAATGTGTTAAATTGAATGAGTTTGCTTTGAATAAGTTTACTTTGACTGAAATATGGTTTTTCTCTTGCATTTAAGAAAATTGGGTGTTGCCACCTTTATATGGATATTATGATGAATTTAAATGTGTTTATTGGTTTATAAATGTGATTGTTGAGTGAGAAATTTTTGGAAACTGTTTTGAAATCACAGTTAGCATGACAGTCCCTTTTGGAACTCCCCAGAAGTAATGGCTACTTGGGGTTGATAATTGATATTGATTATGTCTTCCATTAATAACAGTTAGTGGGGTAAGACTACATGAGTACTCATTAGCTAGCTAGCCTTCCCCTCATTAATAACAGTTAGTGAGGTTGAAATTGCTTTGTTGTGGTGTACAATAAGGCACTGATCGTGAAATTTTGTGTCATGGCCTGAACTGTGTGTTGATGTTGGCAACACTAATGCTTTGTTAATTGTAATTTATGAAGTGTGATTTCTCATTTGAAATGTTATTCTAATAAATGGCTCTTATGAACTTAGAACTATTGTGAAGTTTTCATGCTTAAGAAAAATGTGATTTATTATGCTTTGACAGATTGTGTTTTACCTTAAGCTTAAAAGTTATTAGTTACACACCACTGAGTGATATACTCAGCGATAGCTTCTTTATCTTTGTCATTTGTAACACCCTCACGTAGTAACTCAGTACATTCTCTTGTTCGGTGAGCGAGGTCGATCCGGACTAGAACGTCCGGAAAAATATTTAAACTAAAGTGACGAACTATAATTAACTCAAATATTAATAAGAAAAATTTAGGAAAAATTTTAGAAATAAAATACAACCAAGTTAAATGAGCCGGTGCCCTAACGATGGGTAACCTAGTGAGAAGTTGCGGTTCTCATAACTAGGAGCCTTAGGCCCAGGGGAAAAATTATAAAATAATTTTTGGGACTCCAAAGAAGGGTCATTGAGGTTCTTATAGCATTAGAATGCCAAGGAAATACTTAGAAAAATTTTTCAATCGATACAGACAATTTTAGCCCGTTAAGCCAAATGGAGGGCATTTTGGTCATTTCGCCTTCAGAGGTGATTTTTGGCTGACCTGTCCAGTTAAGTAAATAATTATTATGACACAAAATGTGAATAAATATTTCTAAAAATTAAATTAAAATTGAGTAGAAAAGAAAAGAAAAAGAAAATGGAATTAAATTAGATTTATGACATAGGATGACATCATTAAAAAACTGCCCACCAATTAGAAATTGAAAAGCCAATTAAAATGAGATAAATACAACTAAATGAAGAAAAAAAACAAACACAATTTCTACAATTCTCTTCCCATTTCAGCCGTAACCCATTTTCCCTTCCACCCAAACCACCATTAAAGCTCCTTTAAGCTTCATTTCCCACTTCAATTCACCTCAAAACCTTATCCTCCCTTCACTAAAAATTATACCCACACCAAGGAGAAGTGTTTGGTAGCCAAGAAAGAGTAAGAAAGTAAAGAAAAATTAAAGTCTTGGTTTGCTTGGATTTGAGCTACAAGAGGTTAGTGCTTATTTATGCATATTTCTCTCTTTATTCCATGTTAGGGACTTAAAATGAGTATGAAATTGTAAGTCAAATGAAATAAAACTTATGTGTATGTATACCATAGAATTTGGCAGCCCTAAGGAAGGGATAATGTTGATGGTTTTGATGGATTTAAAATGGCTTAGAAATTGTGTTGATGTGTAGACATAAATTTGAAATGGATTAGTATGCCTAATTGACATATGTTGTGTGAACCTTGAATTTGAGCTAGGGTTTTGGACACAAAAACTTAGATCTTGTTCATGTGTTGGTGAATGAAAGTTTAAATTGTCAATTAGTGACTATTTGGCTGTGTATGATGAAGAATTGAAGTGAGTTGTAGCTTGGGATTTGAGTTTGGCTAGGCTGCCCTTGGTGACCTACAGGGCTGGGCATGAGTCCAGCATGTTTGGGCAGCAATAACTTGAATTGTAGAGGTTCAATTGGTGCAAGGCCAATTGGATAGGAAACTAGACACATAATGGCACAACTTTGGTGAAGAAACCCTACCCAGAAAACCAAATCAAGTTGACCTAAAAATTGCCCTAATCCGGGTGACTTGCATTCGGCCTGGGCAAAATGACCAAATGAATGGTATTTATTCATTTGGTCATAACTCAGTGTAGAAGGGTTCAATTGACCTGAAATTTTACCAGTAGATAGTTGAGACATATCTCTAAAACTTTCATGAAGAACACAAATCCAAATTCTGATCAATACCTAGTTAAATTTCCAACCAAACTTGGGTCACCAAATCTGGCAGAACCAAATTGCCCAGAAATTCTGGGTACAGGTCACTCCGGCTAATTATGGTAAAATGATTATAACTTGAGCTACAAAACTCCAAATGGAGTGATTAAAAAAGGTAATTAAAGAAGACACAATAAGGAACAACTTTGATGAAGAAAAGTTAGCCCAGTTTCCACTGTAAAATTATCCAATGGAACAGTAAACTTAGGTAATCAAAACTGAAAATTTAGAAATGCATCTAGAGGACTTTAAATTGCAATTGACAATTAATACTAGCAAATGTAAAACTCAAAATGTGGGATCTTGGTGTAATTAGAATTAATATATCCATTAAGTATGAAAAAGTCAACATTTTGGTTGACTAGTAAGGTGAATAGTAATCAAAATGATTAGTAAATTAAGATGAAGACCTAGAACCAATTCTAAGCTTAAATGCTTAGAATTGTATGACAAATGTGGACTATGCATCCTAGTCAAAATTGTTAAAGGGAAATTAAGGTCATAAATTTGAAATCCATGAAATGTTCATGGATTACTTGAAACATGAAAAAGAAGTCACCTAATTGATGTGAATAGATAGTTAGGGCTTATATGCCCATCACAAATAGAATTCATAAAATATTAGTAACTCCACTTAAAATACAAAATTTGTAATTACATAAGTAGATTTTTGAATGTATAAATGAGAAAGAAAAAAATGTTTTAAATACAATGGTACATGTGAACCATTGTTTTGAATTGTGATCAATATGAATGACATAATGAATGAATAAATGAATCATATTAATGTATGAATGAGACATTAGTTCTCATTATTGTAGAAAGGAAAAGTACTTTGAGTACAATGATATAAAAGGATAATTGATGTGAATTGTAATCACATAAATGATCAAATGAATGTATGAATTATAATTGAAATTTATCATGAAATAATGAAGTCATAAAACACAATGTATTAATATTTAATGATATTATGTGCCCTTGTATTGCCTAGACACGTGTGTCAGATTGGATAGATTGGCATGCCAATAGGGTATTGTTTTAGCAGTAATGCGAAAGGCTTTATGCCTGTATTCGTGGCTTTATGCCCGTATTCATGGCTTTTATGCCCGTATTCATAGCTTTTATGCCCGATTATGTGATATCATGGCTTTTTAGCCATACTGACTGCATACGTGATTGATGTTCTGTGTCCCATGGTATGATGGCCCGAGGCACCGCGGTGTCCAGTGCCAACGACCCGTTATCCAGTTTAGTCAGCCTGTCCTAGGTTACTTGGGCAGTGTAATTTATTGAAATAAATTAAGACTATTAGTAATTAAAAATATTAGAAATCAAATAAATGAGTTTATAAGACTTCAAAAGAATTAGTTAGAATTATAAAATGATCCAAACCACATAAAAATTGTTAAGTAAAATGATAAAAGAGTTGCAAAAATAGGTATAACTTAACTAAATATTTTAAATGTACCTTCTATTGCCATATGAATATAAACTGAGTATTTTTATTAATTCTGTATATTGTACATTATCACTGTGAATTTAGGAATTAAATGCTTCCAAAGCGGAACAAATTAGAACAAAAGATAATTAATATTAGACACATTGTATTAAATTAAATTGATTCTAAAATATTCAAATTATGCTTCGTTCTTTCTTTATTTGTATATTTTATTTTCTTGTTATATTATTGCACCACTAAGCAGCAATGCTTAGCGTGATGGATTTGTTTCTGTTAAACCCTTACCCGTCTAAAGAATAGCCTAGCAAGGCGTGCTACACGGCGTGCCGGAGCACCTAGTCTGTGAATATCACATTTTCTAAACTCAATTTGATTTTAAGAAGTGTTTATGTGCCATTTATAACATACTGGTTCTATTTTCACACTTTAATAAAGTCAGTGTTTTAAAATAGTAATAAAAATTTGGCAAGGTGCCATCTGTATTTTGGACAAACTGTCCTTCCAAACCTGTTGAAAACATTTCAATATGATAATATCAAAATTTCAAATATTTCACAGTCTCTATTTCTCAGTAAAGTCAATAGACTTTTACAGTCATTAAATAGTTCCATAATACAGTCCATAATAATTTAAATATATACAGAAAATTTCCATGTTATTTAATATGTGCAAAATATTACAAACTTTGGAGCTTTCATAACATTACAAAATACAAGACCGAATTTCAAATATACAACAAAAGTACAAAATACAAGATATCCTAAGTCCTACCATGTATGCAATGTAGTGTAGATGACTCTGGACTCCTGTGCAGATCTGATGTCTCACCCGGTCGTAGGCCTGCTGGGCTCCCCAGCTGTATCTCCAATACCTACGCGTTGCAAAAGCAACGCGCTAAGCAATTTTGCTTAGTGGTGCCAAATATGAAGAAATATACACTAAAATAAAGTAAAAAAGTATTTACGAATTTTTGGTGGTGCTGTATGTCAGTAGACTGGATTTATGTATTTGAATTTTTAATAGTACTTGAATTACTGCCCGTGTAGCCTATATACTGACCAGACTGGATAAACGAATACACTGGCACTGGGTACCTAGTACCTTGGGCCGTCACACCATCGGTCACAAAGTGTCTCCCGGTGTGCAAACAGTGTGGCTAAGAAGCCATATAGTCAATCTGGCGATAAGCCAAGAATAAATACACAATATGTATAGCCGTAGGCTATTAAAGTCACGGTGCAGCATAATAGGCTGTAAAAACACAGTATGGCATGAAGCCATTTATAGAACAGCTGTCAAAATAAAAAATTTCCTTGGTTTTTAGCTTGATTGGCTAGATTGGTCTATCTTATAGTCCTATTTTCCTTGGTTTCTAGCTTCTGGTCAAAGAAGCAAAATTGTAGCTATATATCTTATTGCACGCGGGGCAAAATTTCAGGTCATTCCGAGTTGTGTAGACCAAGATCTGGTCAATTTGCTAAAGCTGGATAGATTGCACTTTTAGTGCACAATTTGGTCAATTTTTAGGTCACTTTTTGTTCGGCAGTTTTTGTGCCCGAACTTGTGCAAGCCATTTGACTTGGTTCTGGTCATTTATGGGCTTTGGTGTCTTCATAAGACTTGTAGATATAGGTCTTAAATATTCATGGTCAAAATTTCAGGTCAATTGGACCTATTTTGAGTGAGTTATATCATAAACACTAACTACTGCCCAAATGGCCAGTTTTCAGGCCTTAAATGCACTAATCCGGATTTGGTCACTTTTTAAGGTCAGTTTCTAGGCAGAATTTTGGCAACCTTTCTACATGAAAGTTGGCCTATTTGGTGTCTAGTTTCACCCATATTGGCCTCATACCAATTGGGTTCATAGTTTGGCACTTATGGCCTCATTTAGGTGATGCCTTCAATACACAACCTGCACAAAGCTCATACACTCCCAATTTAATGTTCCTTCTCCTCCTCATTACTACAATATTCAATCAACAACACTTCCATACATATATTGTACACAATTCCAGCAAAAATTCTGGGTAGAATACTCAAGTGCACAAGGCACACAATACACCATTAAACTTCAATATTTACATCCACCCAAATTCAACATACTTCAATGTTAATATTTCACATATACTTCAACATATTCATACTTCAACATCACATACACTTGCTGCCCACAAATTGACATTAACATA
Organism: Hevea brasiliensis; assembly: GCF_030052815.1. Classification (NCBI taxonomy): domain Eukaryota; kingdom Viridiplantae; phylum Streptophyta; class Magnoliopsida; order Malpighiales; family Euphorbiaceae; genus Hevea; species Hevea brasiliensis. Next base: position 51,144,248 of record NC_079494.1, read on the forward strand.
TATCATTAATAACCATATATTCACACACAAATTCATACTATTAGGGGCTGCCAAACATGGCAGTTTGCTCAACGCTTCAAGGTTCCATTTCACACCTTTAATCTAAACACTACAGGTACATACTTGTGCACAAACTTACTCTAACTTTCATTTGAATCAATCAACCTTCATTTTCATTCATTAGAAGTAAAAATAACTCAAGCTCAACAAGGGTTCATGGCTGCTGAAAATGGACAAGTCCATTTCTCACTATTTCTTTTATTTCTCTTCACCAAAACACTCACCTCAACCTAAATACAAGTTTTACTAAAGCAAGGGAGGGATTTTGGACACTTACCACTTTTGATGCTTATCAAAACTTCACCAAATCTGGTTTTTCTTGTTGCCAATATCTTCCCCAAGGTGAATGGGCAACCTTTAATGAAGGAAGGAAGTGGAAATGAGGGCTTGATGGTGGAGAGAGAAAGCTCCATGCATGGTGGCCATGGAGGACTTTGAGAGGATTTACGGCAAGCTTCTCCCAAGGTTGAAGATGACCCAATTCTGCCCACTTAGGTTTATTTTATGTAGTTTATAATATAGTTAGTGGAGCACTTATGAGTTGTTTAATGTTTAATTAGGTTAAGGTTCCTTTATTTACACATTTACCTCTTTTCTTTCACAATTTACATAATGCATCACAATTTAATTTTTCATGACATTTATAAAGTGTAATATCATTTATTTTTAATGGAAATTGAGGTCAAAAGGCAACACTAGGTGTCAAATGACCAAAATACCCCACTTCGGGTTACATTCCCGATTTTTCGGTAACACCGATTTTTGTCTGTTTCTCGATTTTTTATTTTTCTTTGTACTAATTTATTAATTTTTCTTTGATATTTCTAGTGTCAATTACATTTCAATAAACCTTTATCTGTGTCTCAAAATTAAATTCAGAGGGTTCCCATGGTCTGAGGGTCAACGGCCTTCCCAAGTCTGATCACCCATTCTTTGTAGTGTGCCTCGTTGAACTTAGCTTCATTTTCTCTCTTTCATTTTTGTTTGATTTTTCTTGTATTTTCTTTTTATTTATTTCATCATTATATGTCTGTTCACTATCACCGAAGTGTAGTTCCAGACATACTGACTTGCCTAGACTGTTATTTGGCTACTGGAGCAAAAGAACGTACAAAATATGTATAGTGGGGATGTTACAACTCTTCCCCTCTAAATAAAAATTTCGTCCTCAAAATTTACCTGATATGAAGAGCTGAGGGAACTGTTGTCTCATTGTCTCCTCACTCTCCCATGTTGCCTCTTCCGTGTTATGGTGTCTCCATAGGATTTTCACTAGTGGAATTGTCTTATTTCTGAGCTCTTTTACCTCTCGTGCCAAGATTTTAATTGGTTCTTCTTCATATGTCAGGTCAGGTTGTACTACAATTTCTTCTACTGAGATGACATGTGAAGGATCTGATCTGTATCTTCTGAGCATCGAGACATGGAACACATTATGTATCTTGTCTAGCTCAGGTGGTAAGGCTAATCTGTAGGCTACTGGCACCACACGTTCAATAACTTCATATGGGTCAATGAACCTAGGGCTTAATTTTCCCTTTTTCTCGAATCTCAACACTTTCTTCCACGGTGATACTTTGAGAAATACCTTCTCGCCAACTTTATACTCAATGTCTTTTCTCCTCAAGTCAGCATAAGATTTCTGTCGGTCTGAGGCAATTTTCAAATTGGCCTTTATCAGTTTCACCTTTTTCTCTGTCTATTTTATCAGGTCTGGCCCCACTAGCTTATCTTCACCCAATTCAGTCCAACATACAGGTGTTCTGCATTTTCTCCCATATAGTGCTTCATAGGGTGCCATTTGTATGCTAGCTTGATAGCTATTATTATATGCAAATTCTGCCAGTGGAAGGTATCTGTCCCAACTTCCTTCAAACTCAATAACACAACTTCTCAGCATATCCTCAAGGACCTATCATATATATTCGGTTATTATTATCATTATCAGTTCAATTATTGTTTACAATAACTCAATGAGTTTCAAAATTTACCTGGATTATTCTTTCCAACTGTCCATCCGTCTGAGGATGAAAAGCCGTACTAAAATAGAGTTGTGTGACCAAGGATTCTTGTAATTTCTTCCAAAATCTTGATGTAAACCTCGGGTCTCTATCAGATATAATGGAAAGTGGAATTCCATGTAGTCTAACTATCTCACTGATATACAATTCTGCTAGCTTTTCCAGTGAGTAGTCAGTTCTGACTGGCAGAAAATGTGCTGATTTGGTCAACCTATCCACAATCACCCATACTGCATCATGCTTCTTCTGAGTGAGAGGTAGACCACTGACAAAGTCCATAGTGACTCGGTCCCATTTCCATTCAGGTATGTTTATGGGCTGCAACAAACTTGATGGAACTTGATGTTCTGCTTTGACTTGTTGACAGGTCAAGCATCTAGTTACATGGTCAACTATGTCCTTCTTCATACCTAGCCACCAGTATCGGAGTTTCAGGTCATGGTACATTTTTGTGCTTCCTGGGTGCATAGCATACACACTGTTATGTGCTTCTTTCAGAATACTGGTTTTCAACTCTTTATCATCTGGTACACATACTCTATCTTTATAGTACAGGCACCCATTTTCTTTCACTTCATATTCAGTTTCCTTCCCTTCAGTGATTTTGCCCATAACAGCCATTAATTTTTCATCTGTCTTCTACCCATCCTGTATCTGTTGTAACAGATTCGGCTTCACTTGCAACTCAGCCAAAATAACTCCATCATGAGTTAAGGATAGTTGGGCATTCAGAGATCTTAATGCTACAATAGATTTTCTGCTTAAAGCATCAGCGACTACATTTGCCTTCCCAGGGTGATAGTCAATCACACAATCATAATCTTTCAGGAATTCAATCCATCGCCTCTGTCTCAAATTAAGTTCCTTCTGGGTTGGCAGATACTTCAGACTCTTATGGTCTGTGTATATGTAGCATTTTTCTCCATACAGGTAATGCCTCCATATCTTCAATGCAAAGATAATTGCTGCTAATTCTAAATCATGAGTAGGGTAATTCTTTTCATGTGGCCTTAACTGCCTGGAAGCATATGCGACCACTTTTCCTTCTTGCATCAGTACGCACCCTAACCCATTATGTGAGGCATCACTGTAGACTACAAAGTTTTTTCCAGACATTGGCTGTGTTAACACTGGTGCCCCTGTCAACATAGCCTTCAGCCTCTCAAAACTGGCTTGACACTTGTCATTCCAGTCAAATTTCATATTTTTGTGCAATAATTTGGTCATTGGAGCAGCTATCAGGCAAAATCCCTTTACAAATCTTCTATAATATCTAGCTAACCCCAAGAAACTTCTGATATCAGTTGTATTTCTGGGAGGCTTCCATTCCATCACTGCTTCAATCTTCTTGGGATCCACTCTAATACCTTCAGCTGATACTACATGTCCATGAAATGCAATCTCATTCAACCAGAACTCACACTTGGACAATTTAGCATACAATTTCTTCTCCTTTAGAGTCTGCAGAACAATTCTCAAATGCTCATCATGTTCTGCTTTATCCTTGGAATACACCAAGATGTCATCAATGAAGACCACTACGAACCGATCTAAGTATGGATGGAAGGTACGGTTCATAAGGTCCATGAATGCTGCTGGAGCATTTGTTAACCCAAATGGCATCACCAGGAATTCATAATGCCCATACCGGGTTCTAAATGCAGTCTTAGGCACATCTGCATCCTTGACCCTTAGCTGATGATGCCCTGATCTGAGATCAATCTTAGAAAACACACCGGCTCCCTTCAACTGATCAAACAGATAATCAATTCTAGGCAACAGATACTTGTTCTTCACTGTCACTCTATTTAACTGCCTGTAGTCAACACATAACCTCAGTGTCCCATCTTTCTTCTTTACAAACAGTACCGGAGCTCCCCACGGTGACACACTGGGGCATATGAATCCCTTGTCTAGCAATTCTTGCAGCTGGATTTTTAACTCTTTCAATTCAGCAGGTGCCATTCTATACGGAGCAATTGAAATCGGAGCTGTACCCGGCATAATCTCAATGGCAAATTCAACTTCCCTTTCTGGTGGCAAACTAGGCAATTCCTCAGGAAATACCTCAGAGAAATCCCTTACTGTGGGTATGTCAGACAAGTCAAGTTTACCCTGCCTAGTGTTAACCACGTGTGCCAGATAGGCTTCACACCCTTTTCTCGACCATCTCCTTACAACTGTAGCTGAGATGACATTGGACAAGAAATCTGTCCTTTCACCCACTACTATTATTTCTTCATTCTCAGCAGTTTTTAGAGAGATTCTCTTCAATTTACAATATACTATTGCTTGATGATGGGACAACCAGTCCATTCCCAAAATCACATCAAACTCATGGAAAGGCAGTTCGATTAAGTCTGTTAAGAACTCTTTCCCTTGAATCTTCAATGGACAGCCCTTATACACCTTGTTTACTACCACACTGTGGCCTAGCGGATTTGTGACCAGGATGTCTTGGTCACTTTCCTCCACTGGTATTCCCTTTTCTCTTGCGACTTGATACAAATATATGAATGAGTAGATCCAGATCCACTAATACATGCACGAAGTATTATAAAGGAGGAACGCACTTGATAACATCCGAGCATCCTGTTCCTCCCGTGCCCTTATAGCATAGGCTTTGGCTGGTTTTCTACCTTCGCTCTCTCCACGCACTCCGACACGTGTTTCGTGGAAGTACCTCAGCCTTACCTGGCCTTTTACCCCTTAGAGCTGGAGGGGTAGGCCTATCAGTTCATACCAGAGTGGATGTAGCAGTTCTACGTGGACAATATCGGACTAGGTGGTCTGTAGATCCACACCGTAAACAAGCACCTGTCATCCTCCAACATTCACCCTTATGCCATTTTTGGCAATGTGGGCAAGCAACAGATACCGTTGGGGCTGGTCCCCTGCACTGCCTCGGAGAGCTAGCCATTGAAGGGGTGGACCGGCCTCTCCTTGGTGCAACCGAGATTTGGGCCTCTGTGGATCGACCATGACTTGGTACTCTACTGAAACTTTGAGTAGGCGAACCTCTGAATTTCTTACTAGGGGCAGAAGATGTACCGGTCTGACCCTGACCTCTTTTCTACTGTCTGTCCCTTCTGTTCTGCTCATTCATTCTAACTTTTTCAACCTTCAGTGCAGCTTCCACTAACTTGGCAAACTCTGTAATCCCCAAGGCTATAATCATTACTTTAATGTTATCATTGAGTCCTTCCTCAAATCTCTTGCATCTCTCTGCCTCATTAGGGACTATTTCCCACCCATAGCGGCTCATTCTGACAAATTCTCTTTCATATTCAGCCACTGTCAGCTGTCTTTGGCGTAGGGTAATAAACTCCCTTCTCTTCTCTTCCAAGTATACACTACCCACATACTTCTTTCTGAACTCAGTGAGAAAGAAATCCCAAGTTATCTGTTCTGGTGGCACCTCACTAGTTACTGTATCCCACCACTGGTATGCATCATCTTGCAGTAGTGATACAGCACCTTCCAAATTCTGCTATGGAGTACAATGAAGTTGTTTCAAGACTCTTCCAGTTCTGTCCAACCAGTTTTCGGCTGTGACAGAATCATCTTCTCTTTTGCCCAGAAAGTCCATTGCTCCAAACTTCCTGAGTCTCTCCATATGAGATTTTTGATGTGGAGGTGGTGGTGGTGGCATAACTCCTGCCATCTGTCTAAAGAACTCAGCCATTTGCTGAAATGTGGCTGATGCAATTGGTACTGGTGGAACAGGTTCCCTCCTGTCTCCTGGTTCAGTCATAGATGGAGCATGACTTTCCACTTCCTCATCGACCGCTCTCTGCGATGTGGAGTCCATATTCTGATCAAAATAACAAAACAAATCAAAAGATCTGCATTAGAGTCATCTTAACACTTACAATGCAATGCATGATGTGCAATTTATCTAGGTCCAGAAACGCCTAAACCATGCTCTGATACCACTAAATGTAACACCCCTTACCCGTCTAAAGAATAGCAGAGCAAGGCATGCAACACGGCGTGCCGGAGCACCTAGTCTGTGAATATCACATTTTCTAAACTCAGTTTGATTTTAAGAAGTGTTTATGTGCCATTTATAACATACTGGTTCTATTTTCACACTTTAATAAAGTCAGTGTTTTAAAATAGTAATAAAAATTTGGCAAGGTGCCGTCTGTATTTTAGACAAACTGTCCCTCCAAACCTGTTGAAAACATTTCAATATGATAATATCAAAATCTCAAATATTTCACAGTCTCTATTTCTCAGTAAAGTCAATAGACTTTTACAGTCATTAAACAATTCCATAATACAGTCCATAATAATTTAAATATATACAGAAAATTTCCATGTTATTTAATATGTGCAAAATATTAAAAACTTTAGAGCTTTCATAACATTACAAAATACAAGACCGAATTTCAAATATACAACAAAAGTATAAAATACAAGATATCCTAAGTCCTACCATGTATGCAATGCAGTGCAGATGACTCTGGACTCCTGTGCAGATTTGATGTCTCACCTGTCAGAGGCTGCTGGCTCCCCAGCTGTATCTTCAATACCTACGCGTTACAAAAGCAACGCGCTAAGCAATTTTGCTTAGTGGTGCCAAATATAAAGAAATATACACTAAAATAAAGTAAATAAAGTATTTACGAATTTTTGGTGGTGCTGTATGTCAGTAGACTGGATTTATGTATTTGAATTTTTAATAGTAATTGAATTCTCGCCCGTAGCCTATATCGACTGCATCGATAAACGGATACACTGGCACTGGGTACCTAGTACCTCGGGCCGTCACACCATCGGTCACAAAGTGTCTCCCGGTGTGCAAACAGTGTGGCTAAGAAGCCATATAGTCAATCTGGCGATAAGCCAAGAATAAATACACAATAAGTATAGTCGTAGGCTATTAAAGTCACAGTGCGGCATAATAGGCCGTAAAAACACAGTATGGCTTGAAGCCATTTACAAAACAGCTGTCAGAATCCTATTGGCATGCCAACCTATCCATACTAGTCAACTAGGCAAACTAGGGCACATTATAAATTAATTGTTTAATTCTTCAATATTTGGAGTTCAGTAACTATTGCATAATTCACAAGTCAATGCATATGTTGACCTTTTTTTAGGTAATATGGACAAGTTGTTTCTAGCATCAATATGTCACAATTTATATCTCAATATGCTGCCAATATCGTGCAATTTACCATTTTTACAAGTTGGCATTCATTTCCAAAATGCTTCAAGCATCATTGTATGCAAAATGTCAAATTCTCAATTTTTGTGTGCTAAATTGGTCTATCTTATAGTCCTATTTTCCTTGGTTTTTAGCTTCTAGTCAAAGAAGAAAAATTGTAGCTCTATATCTTATTGCACGCGGGGCAAAATTTCAGGTCATTCCGAGTTGTGTAGACCAAGATATGGTCAATTTGCTAAAGCTGGACAGATTGCACTTTTAGTGCATAATTTGGTCAATTTTTAGGTCACTTTTGGTTCGGCAGTTTTTGTGCCCGAACTTGTGTAAGCCATTTGACTTGGTTCTGGTCATTTCTGGGCTTTGGTATCTTCATAAGACTTGTAGATATAGGTCTTAAATATTCATGGTCAAAATTTCAGGTCAATTGGACCTGTTTTGAGTGAGTTATATCCTAAACACTAACTGCTGCCCAAATGGCTAGTTTTCAGGCCTTAAATGCACTAATCCGGATTTGGTCACTTTTTAAGGTCAGTTTCTAGGCAGAATTTTGGCAACCTTTCTACATGAAAGTTGGCCTATTTGGTGTCTACTTTCACCCCATATTGGCCTCATACCAATTGGGTTCATAGTTTGGCACTTATGGCCTCATTTAGGTACTGCCTTCAATACACAACCTGCACAAAGCTCATACACTCCCAATTTAATGTTCCTTCTCCTCCTCATTACTACAATATTCAATCAACAACACTTCTATACATATATTGTACACAATTCCAGCAAAAATTCTGGGTAGAATACTCAAGTGCACAAGGCACACAATACACCATTAAACTTCAATATTTACATCCACCCAAATTCAACATACTTCAATGTTAATATTTCACATATACTTCAACATATTCATACTTCAACATCACATACACTTGCTGCCCACAAATTGACATTAACATATATCATTAATAACCATATATTCACACACAAATTCATGCTATTAGGGGCTGCCAAACATGGCAGTTTGCTCAATGCTTCAAGGTTCCTTTTCACACCTTTAATCTAAACACTACATGTACATACTTGTGCACAAACTTACTCTAACTTTCATTTGAATCAATCAACCTTTCTTTTCATTCATTAGAAGTAAAAATAACTCAAGCTCAACAAGGGTTCATGGCTGCCGAAAATGGACAAGTCCATTTCTCACTATTTCTTTTATTTCTCTTCACCAAAACACTCACCTCAACCTAAACACAAGCTTTACTAAAGCAAGGGAGGGATTTTGGACACTTACCACTTTTGATGCTTATCAAAACTTCACCAAATCTGGTTTTTCTTGTTGCCAATATCTTCCCCAAGGTGAATGGGCAAGCTTTAATGAAGGAAGGAAGTGGAAATGAGGGCTTGATGGTGGAGAGAGAAAGCTCCATGCATGGTGGCCATGGAGGACTTTGAGAGGATTTACGGCAAGCTTCTCCCAAGGTTGAAGATGACCCAATTCTGCCCACTTAGGTTTATTTTATGTAGTTTATAATATAGTTAGTGGAGCACTTATGAGTTGTTTAATGTTTAATTAGGTTAAGGTTCCTTTATTTACACATTTACCTCTTTTCTTTTACAATTTACATAATGCATCACAATTTAATTTTTCATGACATTTATAAAGTGTAATATCATTTATTTTTAATGGAAATTGAGGTCAAAAGGCAACACTAGGTGTCAAATGACCAAAATACCCCACTTCGGGTTACATTCCCGATTTTTCGGTAACACCGATTTTTGTCTGTTTCTCGATTTTTCATTTTTCTTTGTGCTAATTTATTAATTTTTCTTTGATATTTCTAGTGTCAATTACATTTCAATAAACCTTTATCTGTGTCTCAAAATTAAATTCAGAGGGTTCCCCGCGGTCCTGGGGTTAGCAACGGCCTTCCCAGTGCGGTCACCCATCGCTGTGGTGCCGGCTCGTTTAACTTAGCTTCATTTTCTCTCTTTCATTTTTGTTTGATTTTTCTTGTATTTTCTTTTTATTTATTTCATCATTATATGTCTGTTCACTATCACCGAAGTGTAGTTCCAAACATACTGACTTCCCTAGACTGTTATTTGGCCACTAGAGCAAAAGAACGTACAAAATATGTACAGTGGGGATGTTACAGTTTCCTCGCGCAGGTACTTTGACTAAGATTTTTGGAGTCCAGATCTGTAAAAGTGTCTGAAGTATTTAAGGTTGTTACCTCCTCAGTAATGCATGTAGATAGGAGCCATATAGATCATATTTTGTATTTTGTATAAAATACTAGATATTGTATTATAATGTAGATTATGAAAAGGTAATTAATAGAAATGTGATGTAAATTAATAAATTTGCTTTTTCATATGTAATTATTTAATATATCATGTAAATTATGAAATTATGTAAATTAATGAAATTTGAAAATTTTACTTATGTGATTTGAGCATGAATGAGATTGTATGGATTTGAAGACAGATTTGAGATATATAGATAATGCATGGAAATGAATATGAAATTGAGATATATGAATGAGATGTGAATTATGAGATGGTTATAAAAATAATTGATGAGATTTTTATTGTAAAATATTATTGAAATTTTCAAACAGGTGAATAGTAAAACACGTCAAACGATTATAAAATAGGTGAAACTCCGCTGGTTTCTCCGTTAAAAAATAATTGATATTAAATTAAATGAATTCAAAATTATTTAAAAAAATAAAGTAAGATAAGTTAGGGTGCTCTGGCACCGATTGTAGCATGCCTTGCTCGGCTGCACTGTAGTCGGGTGAGGGGTGTTACAGTCGCAGGTAAGGGAAAGGAGAGGGTTGTCGAGTGAGAGACTTGAAAGCAACATTTTAGTATTGTTTGTGGGTATTTACGTTAGGTATACCCTTGTGATTCCTTTGGATGTATTTTGTACCTATATGTATGGATGTACATATATTGAGCAGTTTGTATTAAAAAGTATTGCATTACTAAAGTATTTTGAGTTTGTAACTATTTGTATTTTTTTTGAGACTTATGAAAATATAACTTTTGCAATATTTAGTCTATCATTATTTCCAATGAATGTTTACATGGAATTTTAACTATTCTCATGCAGTTTTCTACAAAAGAATTGATAAGATAAAAAGCTATGATTTGTTTTAAAATCCTTTGTAACATAACTAATAGGTTATTGGTAGGTGGAGTTCGGTAATTCATTAGGTATACTATGGGAACATATCATGCCTTACTAGGGATAAGGTGTAACATATGATCTATATAGGCCATATCTACATGCATTGTTGAGGAGATGACAACCTTAAACACTCTGCAGATCAGACTCCAAAATCTTTATTTAGTATTCGCTGGGCTTTAACTTCAGTACCTGCGCGAAGAAAATAATTCCATCGCTCTAAGCATTACTGCTTAGTGGTGCAATAATATAATAAGAAATAATATAATAAGAAATAATGTATACAAATAAAAATAATTGGAGCATATTTTTTATACTCAAGAATTTTACTGGGTTCATATAAAATTTGCCATACAATATATCTTTTGTCATTTATGTTGCTCTCTAGAATCACTTCTTTCATAAGTTTACAATAATCAAACATATAATGTATAAATAAATCTAAATATTTATTTTATGTTTATATTATTATGAAGGATGCATTTCTAATAATTACTTATGTTATACTTATTTTGCTAGTCTTTCATTTACTCTCTTAGTATTTTCTATGTATTATGGATTATTTCATAATAATTAAATTCTGAATACTAGTTTAATACCTTCCGAATTTTTCTCACTTATTTACTTTCTAGCATTTTTAATTGCTAATATTCATAACTTATTTTAATAAACTAGACTGCCCAAGTAACCTACGACAGGCTGACTAAATTGGATTACGGGTCGTTGGCACTGGACGCCGCGATGCCTCGGGCCGTCATACCATGAGACGCAAAATGTTAGCCACGTATGCAGTCAGTATGGCTAAAAAGCCATGATAACACATAATCAGGCATTAAGCCATGAGTGCGGGCATAAAGCCATGAGTGCAGGCATAAAGCTATGAATACAGGCATAAAGCCTTTCGCAGTACTACTAAAACAATACCCTATTGGCATGCCAAACTATCTAATCTGACACACATATCTAGGCAATACAAGGGCATATAATATCATTAAATATTAATATATTGTGTTTTATGACTTCAGTATTTCATAATAATTTTCAATTATAATGTTTACGTTCATTTGATCATATATATGATCACAATTCTTATCAATTATCCTTTTATATCATTGTACTCAAAGTACTTTTCCTTTCTACAATAATGAGAACTAATGTCTCATTCATACATTAATATGGTTCATTTATTCATTCATTATGTTATTCATATTGATCACAATTCAAAACAATGGTTCACATGTACCATTATATTCAAAACATTTTTCCTTTCTCATTTATACATTTTATGAATTCTATTTGTGATGACATATAAGCCCTAACTACCTATTCACATCAATTAGGTGAATTACTTTTCATGTTTCAAGCAATTCATGAACATTTCATGGATTTCAAATTTATGGCCTTAATTTCCCTTTAACAATATAGTTCTTACACTTTGTGTCTTTATATTACTATTTACATTACTATTTACTCAAATTGTTGACTTTTTAATACATAATAAATTTATTGAACCTAAGTTCTCCAAGATACCACATTTTGCATTTTATTTTTGTTGGTATTGATTTCCAATACCATTTCAAAGTTTGTCTTATATTATTCAAAATTTTCAGATTTCATACCCTAGGATTTCTGTTCCATTGGTTATTTGTACAGTAGGAATTTGATAAAATTGTCTTCAAGAAAGTTGTTCCTTATTGTGTCTAGTTATATTTATTCTTTTGAATCACTCCATTTGGAGTTTTGTAGCTCAAGTTATGGTCATTTTACCATAACTAGCCGGATTGACCTGCACCCAGAATTTCTGGGCAATTTGGTTCTGCTAGATTTGGTGACCTAAGTTTGGTTGGCAATTTGACTAGGTTATGATCAGAATTCGAATTTGTGTTATTCATGAAAGTTGTAGGGCTATGTCTTAGATTTCTAATGGTAAAATTTTAGATCAATTGAACTTTTCTACACTGAGTTATGACCATTTAAGGAAATACTATTTATTTGGTCATTTTCCAGGGATAGCATGTTGGTCACCCGGATTAGGGTAATTTTTAGGTCAACTTGGTTTGGTTTTCTAGGCAGGGTTTCTTCACCAAAATTGTGCCATTATGTGTCTAGTTTCATGTCCAATTGGCTTTGCACTAATTGAACCTATACAACTCTAGTTATAGCTGCCCAAACCTGCTAGACTCACACCTAGTCCTGTAAGTCACCAAGGGCAGCATGCCTAAGCTCAACTCCATTATCCTTACTCACGTCAATTCCTTCTCATACACATTCAAATGGTCACTAAATGACCATTAAAATGTTAATATATCATTACATAAGAAAAACTCTAATTTTTCACAAACCCTAATTCCCAAAGTGTTCATTTCATGCTATCCATGCCATCTAACACATCCAATCACAAATACCTACAAGCAACTCCAATAAACACATTTTATTTTATTTAAATTCATCAATTCCCATAGGTACACATGCTGACCAAAATTCTTCTTCCATCAAACATGAATAATTTCTCAATTTTTTCTTGTAATTCTTTCCATTTTCATGCTCAAATTTAAGTTTACTAAAAGAATATGGAAGAAAGTAGCACTAACCTCTTTTAACCACTTTCTTGGCATGTTAAAACTTCAATCTCTCTTCAATTTTCTGCTACTTAAAGCTTCCTCAAGGTTTAGGGATAATTTTTTGTGAAGAAAGTTTAGGGTTTTGGGGTGGAAAGCTTAGGGAAAATTAAGCTTGAGTAAGAGCTTTCATGGAGGTCTTTTCTCTCTCTCTCTCTCTCTCTCTCTCTCTCTCTCTCTCTCTCTCTCTCTCTCTCTCTCTTGGTTCAGCTCGTATGAAGAAGAAGCTGCTGGTTTTTTTTGTTTTTTTTTTATCTCATTTTAAGTTTATTTTTATCTCTTTTTATTAGTTTGTCAAATAGTGATTGGGTGGGGGCATGTTAATGACATCATGTGATATCATAATTCCTAATTTCTTTCATTTTTCTTTCCTTTTTTTTTCTACTCATTTCCAATTCAATTTTTAGCAATATTTATTCATATTTTAGATCATAATAATGATTTACTTAATTAGACAAGTCGGCCAAAAATCATCTCTGAGGACGAAATGACCCAAATGCCCTCCGTTTGGCTTATTAAGCCGAAATCGTCTGTACCGATCGAAAAATTTTTCTAAACCTTTTCTTGGCATTCTAATGCCATAGAAAGCTCAATGACTCTTCTCTGGAGTGCCAAAAATTATTTCATGAATTTTTCCTCGGGTTTAGGGCTCTAGTTGTGAAGACCACAACTTTCTATTGGATTACCCATCGCTAGGGCACCGGCTCATTTAATTTGGTTGTATTTTATTTCTAAAATTTTTCCTAAATTTTTCTTATTAATATTTGAGTTATTTATGATTCCTTACTCTAGTCTAAATATTTTTCCAGATGTTCTAGCTGTCCAAACTGACACCATTCACCGGAATAGTAGAATGTACAAAATTGCTACAGTGAGGGTGTTATAGACCCAATGTAAGAGAGAGATCGAAAAAGGGGATGGTTATAATGGAAAGATAGGAAGAAACAGGAGATGACCTATAGAGATCGGAGAATGTAGAGGGGTTAAATAACTTCCAATTGACTCTCTTCAGCGTTAGATCCAAGTTAGTTAAAGCATTTGCAGATATTATGAGATCCTTACCACACATCTCATCTGTAAGGATGCCCTCTTAGCTGCCAGACGCCAAAATAGTTAAAGCAGCCCCGTACATCCCAATCTACACCATTGGTCATAATTGTAAGGATGGATCTAGAGCCCTCGGATCAGAAATAGACGACAATTTTAGCATTTTTTATTCCCAGCCATTGGATCCATTTTGTAAGGCAGGACCCTGGACCGTTGGATTGAGAAGAGAAAGGATGGATATTCTGAACAAAATACCAATCCTCCATTTTGATTCTCTTTAATTCCCAGACATCAGATTATGTCCTTTTGAATTTTGACCTTTCGTCTCCCCCTGGTGAGATCCTGACCCAAGGGTCATGGGGCACCCATTCCTTATAAATACTTGCATGCAATACTGTAGAGGGGACGACGAAAAAAGTGGTATTATCATGGAAAGACTCTGGATTTTTATTCAGTCTTGCTACTTGCCATTTTGAGCTTTCGAAGTATTGAGAAACTTTAGAAACCAGTTTTCTGAAGTATTTCACTAAAAGGAGCTCTAAATCTTGACGTTTTCATTATTAGTTTCTCTACACCATCCTCTGAAACCATCTTCATTACACCTCGTTCCAACCGATCCAGAGCATTACCTCTCGGGTTCAATTTCGTTCTGACCTATTCCCATTACTCCGGGAAAGTTTGAGTCCGGCGGCCTTCAGCTTTCACTTTTGCAAGATTTGTGGATACCGGAGTCAACTCATCTATCTCCTCAACTTCCTGCAGGTACGCGTCTAAACTATCATTTTGCTGAATACCCTTGTTTCATTTTCTCCAGTTTTCTTTTAAAATTTCTTTTACATCCAGTCGCAATAAATCTCAAAATAAATTATCTAGGCTAATAGTTATTTCCTCCTCCTTTTCTTTATTCACTAGTAAATTTCATTTTCGTCACTTAGTTTTCATTCCTTTCGAGAGTATACATTCAAGTCATAAGCAACTTGTAAATACTCTAAAGAATATAGACAATGGTGTTTTAACAAGAGAGTTTTAGGTTGAGACAAATAAAAAATGACTAAGAAAGATAGGTGTAACAAAGGTTGAATAGATTGGAAACAAGAATAGGTCAAATAAACAAATTATGAGATCGGGCCTCCGAACGAACCTAGTTAACAATAGATCAAGAATTGAAATAAGTTTGAATTCCGAGAAAGCAATTAAAAAGAGATCGGATCAAAGAGTTCTGATAAGGCAATCACGTAGAAGATCGGTAAGAGGTTCGGTTTTGTATCCACCCTCTAGTTATAAGGTTCAGTAAGCAAGGAAAAGCTTTGCACAGGTTTCTTGCGCCTTCGGTCACTAGAATCCTTAGTTCAAAGTTCTAATAAAACACAATTCTAATAAATATACTAAGAGTTTAGGGGAGAGTTCTCACCTGAACTCAGTCCAATTTTTAAATGCAACACATTAAGAGTTCGGGGAAGAGTTCTTACCCAAACTCAATCTAATTTTTAACATAACACATTAAGAGTTCGGGGGAGAGTCCTTACCCGAGCTTGGCTTAATTTTTAAACATAATATATTAAGAGATCAGGGGAGAGTTCTTACCTAAGCTCAGTGTAAATGCAATAAAGAGACTGGGGGAGAGTTTTTACCCGAGTTCCCAATTTAAATTCTTAACACT
This sequence comes from Hevea brasiliensis, assembly GCF_030052815.1. Taxonomy (NCBI): domain Eukaryota; kingdom Viridiplantae; phylum Streptophyta; class Magnoliopsida; order Malpighiales; family Euphorbiaceae; genus Hevea; species Hevea brasiliensis. Next base: position 51,160,020 of record NC_079494.1, read on the forward strand.
AAGAGATTGAGAGAGAGTTCTTACTTGAGTTCTCAACTTAAACCCGTAACACTAAGAGATCGGGAGAGAGTTCTTACTCGAATTCTCGACTAAAAGTCTTAATAAAATATGTGGAGATCGGAGGAGAGTTCTTATCCAAAATCTGCCACTTAAATTTTGAATAGAATGCACTAAGAGATCAGGGGAGAGTTTTTACCCAAATTCTCGACCAACAATCTTAATAAAATATGTGGAGATCGGAGGAGAGTTCTTATCCGAAATCTCCCACTCAAATTTAAAACAAAACACATTAAGAGATCGGGAGAGAGTTCTTACCCGAATTCTCTTAGCTTAAATCCAAACTAAAATATCACAACTTCAATATTTGAATCAACCCCCAACAAAAATCCATTACACAACACCTATTCAATGAAGGGTCATCTCACGCACTCGTGTTCTTGGGCAACCCAAAATAGTGAAATATCAAATATTCCTTTTATCCATGCAAAGGATTAACATCGTCATTCCAACCCCCTAATTACCAATTTTAATTTATGAAGAGCATAACATTAAATCTACTTACCCTCGTTGAGGGACGAGGTGGGGTGCCTAACACCTTTCCCACCCGTATACGAACCCCGAACCTAGAATCTCTGATTTCAAAGTGGATTTTAATATTTACAAATGGTTTTCTTTAATTTCCCTCAAAATTAAAGTGGCAACTCCTCACTTTTCCCACTTTGGTGAGAACTCGTCAAGGCGACTGCAAAACCCTTGCGACAGCTTGGCGACTCCACTGGGGACTTCCTTAACCCTGGTTTAGAGGTCCAAAAGTAGATTTAATTTTATGCTCTTGTAAATTAAAATCGTAATTAGGAGGCTTAACTTACAAAATTCGAAAGTCTTAATATGTAAATTATTGTTATCTCTTTCTAACCATTTTGCTTATTTTGATTGTCTTATTTATTACAGCAATCTTCGTCTAAAAAAACAACTTCCCCACGCACTACAAAACCCTTGCGACAACTTGGCGACTCCACTGGGGACTTCCCTAACCCTAGTTTAGAGGTCCAAAAGTAGATTTAATTTTATGCTCTTGTAAATTAAAATCGTAATTAGGAGGCTTAACTTACAAAATTTGAAAGTCTTAATATGTTAATTATTGTTATCTCTTTCTAACCATTTTGCTTATTTTGATTGTCTTATTTATTACATCAATCTTCGTCTAAAAAAACAACTTCCCCACGCAGAGAAGAGGTAAATATGTCCCTTCACGCACTGATCACTTACACGATGTCCTCACACACTTCAACTCTATACCCGGGCTTTCTTACCCTTTTAAGAAATAAGAGGGAGTCATGTAGTGGTACCCATTGGTTTTACCCGTTAGAATCCGTTAAGGCTTTTTCTCAGATTAGAACTTGTTCCATCTACTGTGATACTCATGGAATTCTCCTGTTAGTATCATGGTAGTGGAATGGGGCTCTACTGTTTACATTAGGGACAATTTGGGAACCTCTGGCTTTAGAAAATTAGACCTTGAGCTAAACTATCACAGTAGCTGAAAACCATAGCAAACTACCTCGTAAGATAGAACTATCCAATTAGATAGTACTTACCCAGTATTAGGACTCTCCCTATTTTAGGACAAAAGGGACATACTTGCTTTCACCTTACTCTGTTTGTATTTTTAATTTTTTTTTAATAACATGAGGATAATTTTAAATCATACTATTAGGATAATCTAAACACCTTCCTACTTTGATAGGCATGTAGATATTGCCATGCCAACAGTATAATTCAAAATTACCTAAATTTATTCTGCTAACGTGTTTTCTCCATAGGCATTATAAATGGGAGTCTGTAAAGGTTAAACAGAAACTTTAATATAGCATCCTCGAGTCAATCAACTGAAGGAGTTCCAAGGTAGGAACAGAATGCTAAACAATGATCCACACCACTTCATAGTTCAAAGTCCTCACAGATTAATGACATAGGGGCAGATATTGGCCCATTACCCCCATTGGAGCCAAGCATGGTTGAGGTTAGAATGACCGATCTTGAGGATTTATCCAGCAGTTGGAAATCACTTCCCAATCATGTCAAGGCAAAGTTTGAGGAAAAGTACAGGCAGATTGCAACTTTGATACGAGTCAGAATACAAGTTTATACGTTAAAGGCCATGCTATCAACATGGAATCCCAAATATGGGGTGTTCTCCTTCAATGATATTGATACAACTCCCACCATAGAAGAATATCAGACACTGCTAAAAATTCCTTATGTAAAGCAAAATCGAATTTATCTACATCTCGAGCATAGGCAGACCTGGAAACGGTTCGCGCATATACTTGGAATCTCTGCAGAGGAAGCAAAAGCAAAAGAAACCGTCAAGGGAAGCACACATGGGTGGTATTGGACTTACATCAAGAAGCATTTGGATCTGCATATTCAGAGTAAGCAATGGGAACGGCTTCATTGGCATTAGCTTTGGGAATTTACGGCCTGATCTTGTTTCCTAAGCCTTTGGGAGTTATAACTTACAGCATTATAGAAATATTTTTGGCAGTAGAGAAGCAAAATGTCAACCCAATACCCGCAATCCTCACAGAAACCCTTTGGACTCTGACATATTGTCGACGACAGGGTAAGGGGATCATCAAGTGTTGTTCCCAATTGTTACATCTTTGGATCCTCAGCCACATCTATCCTTTGGAAACTAAGGGAATAACTTGGTATCCCAACCAGCCTCTCATCGAAAAAATGGTTACATTTGCAATAAGTCCCAAGAATGAGCTATAATGGCAAGAGCAGATTCTAAGCTTCAACAATCACAACTATTGCTGGAGAAAGTTATGGACTATGGGCTAGCCTATTTTGTTCAGTACAGGAGATAATCACTTGGTACCTTTGATCAGATTGACCGAATACACAAGTTACATCCCTGCTTTGGTAATGAGACAATTTAGTTCGACCCAGTTCACACCCAATGTTGAAGGACTTCATCAAGCTTATTTCTATCATGAACCAGGCAGAGAGGAAGAGCAGAAAGCATTTCGTAAATCTTGGCAAAAGGTCACCAAGATTGAATGATCGCCTAAAGGGCCAAGCACCATAAAAGATTATCTCAGATGGAGAATAAGCAAAGATCAAAGATATCAAGTTTCTGAACCAGCAGAACATAATGGGAGCACGCCTCATTGGGAAGTTCTTTCAGAAGAAGTTAGCGCTAAGTTGGTCAGCTCTCTATAAAGTTCGAATGCCGAGAACTAGCAACTACAAAAACGAATAAGGTAGTTGGAAGACCGACAACAAATCCTGAAAAAGGAGGTAAAAAGGCTCAGGGAAGGAGCGATGCTAGAAATAGGAAAGCAAAAAGAAAAGCAAGGTGCACTAAGAGAGGCAGAAGTCCAGAATGGCAAATTACAAGAGAAGCTGGAATACCAGGAGATACTCATGGAAGAGTATAAATAGGAAAGCAAAAAGAAGAAGCTTGAATTGAAGGAGCAGGCACAACTTATCAATGACATTTTGAAAGAGTGTGGTAAAGAAAGGAAAGAAAAAGAGAGGCAAGCAACCCTTCATCAAGAGCTGAAAGAAATGTTGACCAGCTAGAAAGAATGATAGCACAAGGGAAGCAAGAGCTCCTACTAGAATCTGAGTACACCTTGAAGACATTCAATCCGGCCAGACAAGAAGAAAAACACTATGAGCACCTCAAAAGATGTTTTTGTATTCTAAAGAGTCTTCCTAAACCTAGGCAATAAAGGATGTTATGTATGAACATATTGATTAATGAATTGTTTTGAACCATGTTTAGCAAAATATGAATGAATAGTATAACTCCCGTGGAAACTATCCTCATTAGGGTTATACGAAAAGATGAATGCGTCATATGGACAAGTATCATAGACACACATATGATCCCATCATTCACTGTTGGACTATTGAGTGATGCCATGATAAAGTTGACACAATTCGCCTTTTGCATACTCCATTTCGATAGTCATTTGCCACCGCATCCTTTGTCCAGTTAGGACCTTTAACTCTAACAAAATTTAAAACTAATTTAAAATTTTCTTGCAGGAAATCAACATTGCTCCAAGCAAAGCAAGTCTGACCGAGCAAGCAGTTCAACCAAAAAGAGTGTACTTAACAAGGTCTTGAGCAAAGAAAATAATGGAAGACCAGGAACAAGTGTAGAACCTATAGGGAAAAGTTTCATAATTGAGGGACCAAGCCTCAAAACTGATGAAACTAATGAAAGAGATGTCCCAAAATAAAGAAACCATTCGACCTACACCAGAATCAAATTTGTCACTACCTCCTCCATTCCCAACAATGGTTGATTCCCATCAAGCTTCAACCTCTTTCACCTTTCAGCCTCCTATTCCGGATCTGACAATCACTATCAATCCAACACTCCCGAATAATGACTTACCTTTTTCTTATTATCCAGCTGTCTCAAACGCCGAACTGCACCCTTCCATACCAATCCCTCTTGTTCACCTTGCCACTTATTTCCCAACTGGGAAAATAGCTCATGCAGTAGGAGGAGAAAGTAGAGCAAGAGAAAATGAGAAGTTATCTATTCTGGAGGAAAGATTAAGAGCTATTGAGGGTCTGAACATGTATGGCTCAGTCGATGTATCTTCACTGAGATTGGTACTGGATGTAGTGATACCACCTGAGTTCCAAGTTCTGGACTTTGACAAGTATACTGGGAATTCAGACCCCCGTATCCACCTGGCTACTTGCATAGCCAAGATGTCTACCCTTAGAGAAGATGACAGGCTTCTGGTCTATTTCTTTCATGAAAGCCTCTCTGGGGCAGCGTTGCGATGGTGCATACAACTAGATAAGAGCAAACTACGCTCCTATAAAGATTTAGCTGATGCTTTCCTAAAGCAATACAAGTTCAATTGTGATATTGCCCCCATAAGGAGAGACCTCCAAAACCTGGTACAGAGGGAAAGGGAAAGCTTTAAGGAGTATGCCCAGAGATGGAGGGAGAAGGCAGCTGAGGTATATCCTTCGGTTACTGACAATGAGCTTTGCTCTCTCTTCATTTAAACCTTGAAGGCTCCGTACTTTAATTTAATGATCGGAAACACATCCAATAGCTTTTCTGACATTATCCAAGCTGGCAAAAGAATCGAAGCTAACCTCAGGTTAGGAAGGTTGCAGGAGTTGACTGAGAACTCTGCAAAGAAAACTGCCGGTTTTGGAAAGAAAAAGGAAGGTAATGTACACTCTATCACCAGACAGGCTCAGCCGCCATTCCTCAAAACAGCTTTTGGCCATACCCTCCAACTCAAGGCCCAACAATAACAAACATTTCGCCCGCTTTTCCAAATTATTCTCACCCTCGCCCACCATATCCACCTCAAGCCGCTTACCACCTCAGACCGCCTGCTCAACCTAATCAATTGAGACCGTCTGCTCCCCAAACCAACCCCAGACCTCAAAGGAACCCTAATCCACCTCTCCCCCCTTCCACTCAGTGACATCTACCGATACCTCCTCGGTATAAATTAGATAGTGCCTATCCCCCTTGTCCCAATTCAGCCACCATATCCTAGGTGGTATGACGGTAATGCTTGATGTGAATATCATGGTGGGGCCCTAGGCATTCAACTAATAACTGTGGAGCTTTCCCAAGAAGAGTACAGGCCCTGATTAGAAACGAGTGGTTAAAAATTGATGGAAATGGCTCTCTTCCCAACGTCACTTCAAACCCATTACCTAATCATGGTACAGGCAATGGCATGAACATAGTAGAACCTGAGGATGAAAAGTTAATTTTGGAGATAGTTCAGTTGATTCCTCATTTTGAGGAGATTTTTACAATGGTAGTAAGGGAGGGATACCTTTGTCCCCAGGTATCAGGGTCGGAAAATGATACAGGATGCCCCCACCATGGAGGAGCAGTTGACCATGACCTGCACAACTGTGATGAATTCCGGCAGAAAGTTCGGAGAATGTTGTTGCTCAAAACTTTGAAATGTCAGTGTAAGTCAAGAATGAAAGGCGAAGTAAACACAGCCAGATTTGGCTGAGATGCCTCTAACCCCAACTCAAGATTAGTCTTTTCTGCCCCCAACACACCAACGCCACCAACGCCACCAATAACAATCATCCGAACCCCACCTCAACTCCCAATCACCAACACGCATGTGGGACATTGGAACTATAACCTCCAAGTGTTTACCCAAGGCGCATCTATCAGCACTCCAATTCCTTCCCTCAACCACACCCACACTCAACCCATTACCCTCTTAAGCCCTGCTTCACTCCTCACGAGCATTTCAAAATGACCTACACAGGACCTTCCAACAATGCTACTCCCCAACCAAACACAAAACCTGTAAGTAGAATTTATAACCAGAAGTGGGAGATGCTACAGAAGTGATGAGGCTGAAAAGAAGAAAGGGAAAGTAAAAATGGGAGAGCCACAAGAAAACGTGGAGGAAAGGGGTGTGAGGGTTGAGAGAGGAGAGCCCACTGAAAAGAAAAAAGAGGAGGAGCTACTGCTGCATATCATGAAACAGAGCGAATATAACGTCATCGAGCAACTGAGAAAGAAGCTTACTCAAATTTCTTTGCTGTTATTAATTCTAAGCTCGAAAGTGCATCGCTAAGCGTTGCAAAAAGTTGTAGACCAGGCCTTTGTGAACCCCGATATCACACTGGGGCAATTTGAGAAAACAGTAGGGCAAATTCAAGCGTCCAGTTTTGTCACTTTCTCGAAAGATGAGGTAGACTCGGATGGCTTGAAGCACATTAAAGCTCTGCAAGTGATAGTCAAAAGTAAAGGGTGCATAGTGGCCAAAGTCTTGATTAACAATGGATCTGCCCTCAATGTCTTACCTAATGCCACCTTGGCAAGACTACCTATTGACCCGTCAAACATATGCCAAAGTGCCATGGTGGTAAGAGCCTTTAATGGTACAAAGTGGGAGGTACTTGGGGACATCGATTTGCCGCTTCAGATCGGGGCATGCACTTTTAATGTCACATTCCAAGTGATGGATACCGAACTTGCATACACTATATTGTTGGGGAGACCCCGAATCCATTCTGCAAATGTCGTACCTTCGACTTTGCATAAGAGGATCAAGTACATCATGGGCAGCAAAATCATCACAGTAAGGGGGAGGAAGCCATGCTAGTCACTAAGCCTCAGTCGGTTCCTTATGTGGAAATAACTGACAGATCCTTAGAAAGTTCTTTCCAAGCATTGGAGTTACAAGGAACTACCGCGAGGGATGAAGGGGCTGTGGCTATGGTTGCAAAGGTGATGTCTAAAAGCGGCTATGAGAAGAGCAAGGGATTAGGCGCCGCATTACAGGGAATTGTTGAACCTATACCGACTATTCAGAAGATCGATCACTTCGGCTTGGGGTATGGGGAGGATGCTTTGGTGGATGGGAGATTCTGGATGACGAATATGCTCCAGGATTAAAGGTTTCATCGAAAAATCGTGAAAATGAGAGTTGTCCCGAAAATCACAGATGTTTTCACCAAATCGATCATCAAAAATCCAGAAGAAAGTGAAGAGTCTCATGAAGAACCATCCATCGATGTGTCACTCCCTACCCCTCTGTAAGGCATAACATGATCCCGTAGTATACCTAATGAATTACCAACTTCGTCTACTGATAACCTATTAAATACACTACAAGGGATTTTAAAACTTTTCTTACTTCTTTTTACAGTGGTGAGCACTATTTACAGGTGTTAAAAACCTTTTTGAAGTGAAGTGAAATAGCTAACACATTTGGACTATTAGGGATTTCTGTAAAAATTTTGGCAGAGTGCCATCTGTATTTTGAACAAAATAGTTCTTCAGAAAACCTATAAAAAGCACTTCAATATTTTTCTCAATCTCAAACTCCAGCATAATTCAACACAATAAGTTTTTCAACTCGAATCCACAATAATTTTTTTAAGACTGAGACAAAAGAAATACAGTACAATTTTTTTTTTTTTTACAAGCCAAAATAACTCATAATTTGTTTTACAACTTCAATGTACAATTTTAATTTACAACTGCTCAAAATCAAGAACAATATATACATATAATGAATATACATTACAGTACAAAATGCAAATGTGGTATACTTAATATACCCGATGATCTCTCGCTGAATGCACTAGCAGCCTAGTCTGCTGCCCTATCCGTCTGTCTACCTGCCACAGCAATAAAAAGCTATCGCTGAGATAATGTCTCAGTGGTGCACAACATTAATCAAATACAACTTTAAATCACAATTCATAAATCATATAAATGATGGATACGTAAAACCATAATTAATTTCAAGACAATGAATGTTATAAGGAATTTAAACTCTATTTCACAATATCACAATAAATCTCAATAGTCAAAACATGATTAAATTCAAAAGACAGTGAATGTCAATAAGAATTTAAACTCCATTTCACAAATTACCAAAGCTTATAATAATACAATTTAGTCAAATAATTTAAGAATACAGTGTTGCCAATTCATACACAACTTAAGCCATGACACAATTTTTCGATCAATGCCGCGTTGTACACCACGACAAAGCAATCACAACCCCACTAATCGAAATCAATGAGGAAGGAAGCTAGCTATATAATGAGTACTCATCCGATCACCTCAACTGGTAAACTAGAGAGGGAGAAAAATAAATGATCACAACCCCATAAATGGAGAAGGAAAATAAACGATCACAACCCCATAAATGGAGAAGGAATGATGTGATACTGTCATGCTAAGTGTGAATACAAAAACAATTCCAAACATTTTATTCAAATGATTCGTAAGAATCCAATAAATTTCCAAAGTCATAATTTTATTCACAAAATGGCAACACAATTCATAATTAACTTCAATTTTCACAAATCACACTAAATCAAATTTTCCACAGTTTCAAACTATTTACAATGCTTTTCAAGTAATAAGTATCCATTCAAACACATTTCCATAATTGAAAACAATAATATACAAATAGTCATAATTTATTTCAATTGAAAAATTCAAAAGAAATAACTGTTGTGCACAAACCTTTGATAACCATCTCTTGGCCTTGACTCAGTATTTGCTTCCCTTTCCCTGAGTCTTTGCTAACTGAGAAACACAATTTGAGGTGTTTCAGCACTCATTTAAACTGTCTCTAACGATAATGCTTGATAATTAATTCATTGAATTCTATTATTTGCTTAGTCAACCTAATATGTCGGCCCTCGATGCATTCTAGGTAAATTAGGTTTTAATGTTACTAATATGTCACATTCAATCGTCTTTTAGGGTTGGTACATGTTACCAAACTCATTTCCATGTATCTTGCATTTTCTTGCAATTTGCTGGATTCCGGGATACTAGTTTGATCTAGCAGGATGACCTAGCTCCCTCGGTTTTCGGGTTTCAGTCAAAACTAAAAACTTGTAAATCTATGTCTTATTGCACGTGGGGCAAAATTTTAGATCATTCTGAGTTATGTAGACCAAGTTATGGTCATTTTACTATTGCTGGTCAAAGTGCATCAAAATTGGTCACTTTAGGTCATTTTAGGTCAATTTTGGTTCGGCCAGTTTTTGGACCACAATTTGTGCAAGCTGTTTGACTTGCTTATGGTCATTTCTGGACTTTGGTATCTTCATAAGACTTGTAGATATAGGTCTTAACTATCCATGGTCAAAATTTCAGGTCAATTGGACCTATTTTGAGTGAGTTATGGCCTAAACACTAATTGCTGCCCAAATGGTCAATTTTCAGGCCTTAATTGCACTAACCCGGATTGGTCATTTTTCAAGTTATCTTACAAGTAGAATTTCATGAAAGTTGGCACATTTTGTGCCTATTTTCACCTCCAATTGGTCTCATATCAATTGGAGCCACACACTTAAGGTTCTAAGCCTAAAACACAAACTGCCCTATTGTATTTTGTTCATACTCATCAATGGTCACCTTTAACACTTACCAAACTTCATATTCATGCCCATTCTGGTTTGTACCATAACCTAAACATATTTTACCACATATTGTTGATCATTTTGGCAGCTTATAATCACATTCAACATACACCATAAAGTGCAGATTTGTCAAACTCAATTACAACAATTTAATCACCTATTCATGCTCATTTACATGCCCAACCTCACACCATCACACATATACCCAAGCTGCCCTAACAACTATCACAATTCAACATTAATATTCCATAATCCAAATATGAAATAACATCCTTATGGTTCACCAAACCAGGTTGCCGATTCATGCACTTACATTCCATTAATTTCCAAGCTTCAAATTTCAAATACACATTCACATATACTAAGTATACATCACCCAACAATTTCCTACACACCTAAACATTTAATCAATCCTTTAATCCACCCTTTACAAGCAAAAATAAACTGTCTTCAAGGAGTTTCCATGGCTGCCAAAATTACAGCTCTCCTTTAAACATCAAACCTCAAAATTCTTTCCACAATTCAAGTACCCATAACCTCCTAACAAACTTTAATGAAACAATAATCAAAAACACAAACTTACCACTTTGGAAATTCTTCAAAACCTCACCAAAACTTCTTAAAATTTCTGTCAAACTCTTCCTTGCAAGGTGAGGATAAATTTTAATGAAGACAAGTGTGGGAAAAGATGGCTTGATCATAGAGTTGTAATGGCTTGAAGGTGGGCGGCCATGGGAGAGGTTTGAGAGCTTTCATGCATTTTCAATTGAAGATGATGAATTGCAGATTTTTTAGTGGATCTTTCTGTCCACTTAATGTTTATTTAACCCCATAGTGCTCCACTCACCATAAGTTAATTAATTAAATAATCAAGTTTTCATTTTCCCATATTAAGCTTCTCATTTTTGTTATTTACATTAGGTACCACTAATTTAATTTTTCATGATATTTTCCAAGTGTAATATCATGTATTTTTAATGGACATTTAGGTCAAAAGACAACTCGGGTCGTCAAATGACCTCACTGCCCCTGTTCGGGTTGCATTCCCAATTTTTCGGTAACACGGGGTTTCGTCCGTTTTTCGATTTCTCACTTTTCTTTGCACTAATTAATTAATTTTTCTTTGATATTAATAGCATTTATACTTCAATAGACATTTATCTAAGTCCCAAAAATATTTTCTAGGATTCCCCATGGCCCAGGGCTAGTCAACGGTCCACGCCGCGACTTCCCAGTGCGGTCACCCATCGCTAGGGTTCTCGGCTCGCTTAACTTGATTACATTTCTTTGCTATTATTTTTCCATTGTTTTTCTTGTATTTTCTTTTCTTGTATTTCATTATTTTATGTCTCCTCACTCATATCGAAGTGTAGTTCTAGGCATCTTAGCTGTCCGGATAACACTGGCCACCGGAACAGTAGAATGCACTACCGAACATAGGGGTGTTACAATTCTCCCCCCTTAAAATAAATTTTGTCTAGAAATTTTACCTGGCATTAGTCTCTGAATAGCTGTGGATGTTGTCTCCTCATATCCTCTTCATGTTCCCAAGTAGCTTCCTAGCCTAAATGATGGTTCCCAACCAGGTGTATCTGTTTGTTCCTCAGCTGCTTCACATCATAAGCCAAAATTTCTATGGGTTCTTCCTCATATGAGAGGTCTGGATTTACCTCAATCTCTTCAACTGATAGTACATGAGATGGGTCTAATCTGTACCTCTTTAACATGGACACATGGAAGACACTATGTATCCTTGCTAACTCTGGAGGTAATGCCAACTGATATGCCAAAGGACCCATTCTTTCCAGAACCTCATATGGTCTAATGAAATGAGGACTCAGTTTCCCCTTTCTGCCAAATCTCATAATCCTCTTCCAAAGAGAAACTTTGAGGAATACTTTATCAACCACTGCATATTCAATATCTCTTCTCTTTATATCAACATAGGACTTCTGACGGTTTGATACAGCCTTGAGTCTATCTCTGATCAATCTGATATTTTCCTCTGTCAGCTGAATAATTTCTGGCACAATCATCTTCCTTTCACCTACTTCATCCCAACATAAGGGAGTTCTGCACTTTCTGCCATACAAAGCTTCATATGGAGGCATCCCAATGCTTTATTGATAGCTATTGTTATAAGCAAACTCAATCAAAGGCAAGTGTGTATCCCAACTACCTTCAAACTCAATCACACAAGCCCGTAGCATATCCTCCAATATCTGAATTACCCTTTCAGACTGGCCATCTGTCTATGGGTGGAATGCTGTGCTGAAGTTCAATCTAGTTCCTAGGGCTCTCTGAAGACTACCCCAGAATATAAAAGTGAACCTAGGAACTCTGTCAGACACAATTGATACTGGCACTCCATGCAGTTTTACAATCTCATATGTGTACAATCTGGCCAATCTTTCCAGGCTATAGTCCATCCGAACTGGCAAAAAGTCAGCAGACTTAGTCAGTCTGTCAACTATAACCCATACTGCATCATGATTATTCTGTGTCCTTGGAAGTCCTGTAACAAAATCCATAGTTATTCGTTCCCATTTCCACTCTGGTACTGGCAAAGGATGTAACAAACCAATTGGAACTTGATGTTCTGCCTTTACTTGCTGACAAGTTAGGCATTTGGAAACAAATTCAGCTATATCTCTCTTCATACCCATCCACCAGTAATGCTCTTTCAGCCCTCTATACATTTTAGTTCCACCAGGGTGCATAGCAAAAGGAGACTCATGTGCTTCCTTCATAATGATCTGTCTCAATTTAGAATTATTAGGAACGCACATTCTGCCCTGATGTAGCAATAAACCATCATCTTTCACAGAAAATTCAGGTTTTTTGCCCTACTGGACTTCTTTCAGTAGCTTCTGATATTTATCATCATTCTGAATAGCCATTCTGATCTGATCAATCAATACTGGCTGTACATGCCATGCAACTACTGTCTGTCCCTCATCATCAATCTCTAAACTGGCATGTTGTGCTTTCAATTCATATACCATGGACAAAGGAGAAACTCTGAGACTTGCCATAGTCTTCCTCACATTCGTAACATTTCTTTGTTATATCTAAACCAACTGTTTGAATTTTTACGTCCATAACTCTTTTTATCTGTCAATATTTTATAACTTACTTCCTTTTGTATTGACTATAACCTTTCGATATTCTAACTTTTGAGTTTTAGATCCCTAAGTAGGATTTTCAAACTTATTTCTAACAATTAAATTCTGTCCTGGCATAACTATACCAAAACAGATGCCGTTGGCAACTATTCTCATCTAGGTGTACTATCGGGTAGTATGTAGCTCCACACAATAATCTCAAGTCAGTACTGTAATCTGTAACTTACAGTATAAATATCAAGAACATTGCATAGTTACTACGATACATCCCAATAGATCAAACTTTCCTATCTTTTATCCTTTTCGAATTCACTGATATCCGAAATTTATTCTGATTACAATATCCATTAACAATTACTAACAGCAACATTTCTGCCTTCATTTAGAACAATTCTATTACCGCATCTTACTTTTACATCCTCTTGCCTTACATTAAGTAGGCTTGCCGTTTAGCTTTATAATTTATGGTGTGTTAGAAAATACTTTTCGCCAATAAACTCTTTTAAAACTAATTTCACTTATTATCACAATCCTTATCTTAAAGGACTAATCACTAATGCATCAAAATTTATTCCCCTATAAAAGAATAATAACAGAACATATAGTTTTAACACTAACATAAAAGTATGTAGGTTCTAGGTCCAACAATACATAAATGAAGAGTGCCATCCTTCTTCTTAACAACGATACTGGTGCTCCCCAAGGTGACACACTAGGGCGGATGAAGCCCTTTTCAAGTAGTTCTTGCAACTATACCTTCAACTCCTTCAACTCTACTAGTGCCATTCTGTATGGTGTTATGGAGATTGGATCCACACCAGGCATAACATTAATTTCAAATTGCACTTCTCTTTCCGGAGGTAATCCTAGCAATTCATCAGGAAACACATCTGGAAATTCATGTACTGTAGGGATGTCTTTCAATGCTGGACTCCCCACTTGGGTGTCTACCACATGTGCCAAGTATGCTTCACACCCCTTTCTGATCATTTTTCTGGCTAGTGCAGCTGAAATGATGTTTGATGGCAATAGCTGCCTCTCTCCATGTATTACCACATCACTGTACTGAGGGAGACCAAAAGTGACTGTCTTCAGCCTACAGTCAATCATGGCATGATGCCTGGCTAGCCAATCCATGCCCAAGATGATATCATAATCTCTGAAGGGCATTTCAATGAAATCAGATAGAAAAGTGTGTCCTTGGATCACCAAATGACAATCCCTATACATTTTATTAACCTTAACCTCCTGTCTTAACGGACTTGTTACTAGCACCTCAAAGTCCATTTTTGTACATGGAACAGCAATGCAATCAATGATGCTAGCACTCACATAAGAATGGGTAGAACCCGGATCAAATAACACAAACACATCTTGATTAAAAGTTGAGAAGGTACTGAAGGAACGGAAGCGTGAAAAACACAAGATTATACCATTGAATTCAAAAATTTTCACCTAGGGTCACATGCACCATGCAAGATTTATTTTTATCTATTTGATTTCAATGATAAACAACATATTAAAACTCTTTCAATATGTTTTTGGATCTGTATTTGCCATTTAATATTTTAAAATTAATCAGATTAATTTTAGAACCCTAGATTAAATCAAGAACGATTACACTAACCTCTTGATGTGCTGCAGCGTGTCTGCGCCTTTGAGATTTGTCTTCAGGACACCAGATGTTGTCCCTCTAGCTTGTCCACACCAAGAACACCTATGGCAGCCCTTGAATGGCTTCTAAAGCTTTTTCTATTAATTAGAAAATCAAATTCTGCCTTTTAAGAGATTAGAGATGTAAACAGGACACTAGAAACAATTTCTAGTGTTCTTAATTCAAGAGATTGATGGCTAATCTCTTTGAATTGATGAGAGATGAAGAGAAATAGCTGGAGAGGCTCAAAGTGGCGTGACAATTGAGAGGAGAGACTGCTGGTTATGTTTTCTTTTCATAACCACACTTAAATAGCTAGGTTAACACATTAAACCCTAGCCACATGTCACCTTTTGATTAGCTCTAGGTTTAAGTGACCCAATCACATTGTGCCAAGTGTCAAACCTATATTTAATCTTGATTTTAATCATCTTACATGATTAAAAAACATTTGGCAAGCTTATGTGTTATGTCATGTGTCACCATCTCATGGTGCCACGTGTCACACTGTGAAATGACCAAAATGCCCCTGTGTCTTAATTTTGAGTTCTTAACCCAAAATAATTATTTTCTTCTTCTAATTAATTTATATCAAATATAAATTAATTAATTAATCTCTATTAATTAATTTCTCATCAATTAAATTCATATTTAAACACTTCAAATATAAATTTAATTTATACTACACATCCAATAATCTAGATTTGGTTTCAAGTCATGCTAGGCACTTTGCAATTTAATTGCAAACCAAACCTATTTAATTAATCAATTAAACTCTTTAATTAATTAATTAAATCATATTTAAATAGGTGATAACTTGTGTATGTGTGTGACTTACTAGGCTCATCACTAATTGGCAATGAGACATGATATCAACTCTTAATATCATCAGAACTCTTTCTTACCATAAATGATTTCTCTAAATCATTTTATGAACCTCATAGACCATGGTTAACACCTAGCATAGCATGCCATGGCCACCCAATTAGTAATAAGATTTACCTTAAATGAACCTATAATCATATGTTACCATGCACTAGAATCTCTCTGTTACAAAATCCCAACTCAAGCTGGAGTCATGGTTTATGTCAAACTCCATTTGCTATGAATATTATGTTCTCTTTTAATTCCAGTTCTTGATTAAAAGATTTTTCTCATCAGAAACTCTTTCTCGAATAAATCTATCTGTCCTGGCCAGGAACTTGAAACATCAAGAACAATTAAATGAACATAGGATTTTATCTCTATTTACTTAGAGGAACAGATTCCATCTTGATCAACACTTGCCTCCATATATAACTAGCAGGAGCCAACACATGCCCATATACCCATATATAGTACAAGTATGAAAGCAGTATCAAACTCAAACTACCTATATACAAGATAACTGTGCTATCTCAGGTCTAAAGATTATATGCACTGATATGATTTATGACAAAACATTGACAAGAGTAAACTCCATGTGCTTGTCATAAGTGTCACTGGTTCGGCCTACTTATCATTTATAAGTGCCTATCATGTTTGTTATATGGCATGAGACTCACCATTCCATCTTATTTATATCTCATATAAATAACTTGGGAACAAACATGAATACAATCTTTCTGGATAAGTCATGTCCTTATTATGAAGTATCCTCGATTGTGAACCTATTTATGATACTTTGTGCTAGAAATATTGTCACTCATATTCTTAACAACTTAAGAATAATATTTCTAACAAAATATCAATGGACCTTTTCTATTACACATAAATATATTATGTAAACGGAAAAGTGGAAATGCCTTTTATTATTAAAAATATGTACAAGATACATACTAAATGATATGCTCTAGGGCATACTACTAACAATCTTCCACTAGCACTAGAGCCATTCATTACAATATCTTAGACCTATCTTCTCAAGATGTCGGTCTAACTGAGTCTATGACATAGGCTTAGTGAATGGATCACCGGATTTTCAGTGATGTTATTTTCGCATGGCTACATCGCCGCCCAACTATTTCTCCGATAATGTGGTAGCGCCTTTCTATGTGTTTGGATTTACGGTGAGACCTTGGTTCCTTAGCTCAGATGATCGCTCCATTGTTGTCACAAAGGTAATGGAACTACGACTCAATGGAAGGAACTACTGTAAGTTCTGTCATGAACTTCTTTATCCAAATGACTTCTTTTGCGAGATTCGATGCAAGAATATACTCACCTCGTGAGTGGAATCTGCAATCGTGCTCTGTTTGGAACTCTTCCAACTGACTGCACCTCCATTACAAATGAACACATATCCAGATGTAGACTTTCTATCATCGATATCTGATTGGAAATCAGAATCAGGATAACCATCCAATTGCAAGTCTCCACCTCCATAAATCAAGAATAAATCCTTAGTTCTTCTTAAGTACTTAAGAATATTCTTGACAGCTATCCAGTGTTCCAAACCTGGATTGGATTGATACCTGCTAGTCAAACTAACAACATATGCGATATCCGGCCTAGTACACAACATTGCATACATTAAACTTCCAATAGCCGAAGCATATGGAATCCTGGCCATCTTATCTCTTTCTTCAGGTGTCTTTGGAGACATCTCTTTAGAAAGGTGGATACCATGTCTCACTGGTAACAATCCTCTCTTGGAATCAAGCATGTTAAACCTCTTTAACACATTTTCCAAGTATAGACTTTGGGATAAACCAATTATTCTTTTCGCTCTATCTCTATAGATGCGAATCCCAAGAATATAGGTTGCCTCCCCTAAGTCTTTCATGGAGAATGTATTTGACAACTATATCTTTATAGTCGTCAACATACCTGTATCATTACCCATCAACAGTATGTCATCCACATATAAGACAAGGAAAGTGATAGCACTGTCACTAACCTTCTTATATACACATGGTTCATCCTCATTTTTGATAAAACCAAAAGATTTAATGGCTTCATCAAAACGGATGTTCCAACTCCTCGAAGCTTGTTTCAACCCATAAATGGATCGCTTTAGCTTGCATACCTTGGAACCATCTTGGGATTCAAATCCCCTAGGTTGTTCCATGAAAATGTTTTCTTCAATGTATCCATTGAGAAAAGCTGTTTTGACATCCATCTGCCAAATCTCATAATCATAGTATGCAGCTATTGCTAATAAAATCCTAATTGATTTAAGCATGGCAACAGGCGAGAAAGTCTCCTCATAGTCTATTCCTTGCCTTTGGCGAAACCCTTTCACTACTAGCCTTGCCTTATAGGTCTCTACCTTTCCATCAGAACCAATTTTCTTCTTGAAAACCCATTTGTTCCCTATAGGTACAATACCTTTAGGTGGGTCAACAAGATCTCAAACTTGATTCTTATACATGGAATCAATCTCAGATTTCATAGCATCAATCCATTTTGAAGAGTCTATATCTGATATAGCTTCTTCATAGGTAAGTGGATCATCTCTATGATCTACTTCTTCATGAGTAGACAACTCTTGTTCTTCTTCATGAAGAAAATCATATCTCACTGGTGGGTGAGATACCCTGGTTGTTCTACGAGGAACAGCTGTAGATGTTTCATTAATGGGTATAGGTTGACTAGATGGATCTATATCCATCTCGATCGCTGGTTGGTCAGAATTCTCCAATTCTAACTCTATTTGCCTTCCTTTGCCTCCTTATTGAACAAACTGTTGTTCAAGAAATGTGGCATCTCTACTTATCACAACCTTTTGTGAAGTAGGCAAATAAAAATAATATCCAAAACTATCTTTTGGATATCCAACAAATCGACCTTTTCTCGATCCGTCTCCAATTTATCAGTGTTCAGCTTTTTGATATAAGCTAGACAACCCCAAATCTTAACATGCTTAAGACTTGGTTTTCTTCCATGCCATATCTCATAAGGTGTGGAAGAAACTAATTTTGATGGAATCCTATTCAGAATATATAAAGCTGATTCTAATGCAAATCCCCAAAAGGAGATTGGCATATCAGTATAGCTCATCATACTACGTACCATATCCAATAGGGTACGATTTCTCCTTTCAGATACACCATTCACCGTATGCGTTCTGGAGGAGTCAGCTGAGAAACAATGCCATGCTCTCTCAAGTATTCATCAAATTCAGTACTCAAATATTCACCTCCACGATCTGATCGAAGAGCTTTAATACTTTTTCCTGTTTGATTTTCTACTTCAGATTTAAATTCTTTGAACTTTTCAAAAGATTCATGTTTGTATTTCATCAAATACAAATACCCAAACCTTGATTTATCATCAGTAAAGGTAATAAAATAATGAAAGCCCCCTCTAGCCATTTCTTTAAATGGACCACATACATCACTATGTATTAGTTCCAAAATATTTTCAGCTCTTAGCCCTTGTCCAACAAAGGGTGATTTAGTCATTTTGCCTTGAAGGCAAGATTCACAAGTTTGAGTAGGCTCAGAGCCCAATGAGGATAGAATCCCCATTTTCTCCAATTTTGCAATCCTATCTTCTGCAACATGACAAATATATTTTGAACTTGAGTTGGTTTTCACCATGGCATTGTATTCTTTTAGATCACTTGCATTCACTTTGTGTTTGTCATTATTATCCAAATAATAAAGACCATCATTCATATAACCCGAACCAACATATTTATTTCCAAAATAAATATTGCAAACATCATCTGTGAACTGAAATTCATAGCCATTTCTAGTCAAACTAGATATAGAAATGATGTTCTTAAAAGCATCAGGTACATATAAAATATTATCCAAACACAAAACATGTCCAAACATGTAAAAAGATTTAGATCCTATGGCTAAAGCTTCAATAGTTGAGCCATTGCCAATCCGGACTCTAATATCTTGAGAACGCAAGCTGCTACTGTTTGCTAGTTCCTGCATATCATTAGAAATGTGAGAACCGCACCAGATTCTAAAACCCAAGTAGATGAACTATGAGTATCATCGAATCTAAATAACAAGATATGGACATACCTTCCAAAGGTGTATCCTTCTTGTCCTTCAGAGAAGCAAGATACTCAGGCGCCTTTTCCAAAGGCCCATCCTTTGGCAAGTGGAAACACTTTCCTTGCCTCCATCGACTTTAGTCTTCCTTCTGTTTAGCTATTTTCTTGGAAGGACCAGGAATCGAGGTTTCTTTTTCTTATTGCCCTTCTTCTTGTTGGACTTTCCAGAGAAGAAGATGCAACCAAAGCTACCTCTTTTCCTTTATTGCACAGCATATTCTTTTGGGCAATAACCAGCATGTTGAGTAATTCAGCTAAGGTGCATTCTGTTTAGTCATATGGAAATTTGTCACAAAATTCCCAAAAGACTCGTGAAGGGATGAAGGATCAAATCCGTTTGTAGTTGGAAATCCATGTTGAAGTCAAGATGTTCCAACTGCTCAATCAGCCGAATCATCTTGTGGACATGATCCCCAACATCATCATGCGGAATAGCTGTCTAGATATCATATACCCAGCATTCCTGCTGTGCTCACCATACAACTCTTATAGGTGAAAGAGGATCTCACTCGCACTCTGCATGTTCTCATGCTGCTTCTGTAACTGATTACTCATAGAAGCAAGCATGTAACACTTGGCTCTCATATCATGCTCCTTCCACTTGTCCAAAGTTTCATGTTCCTCTTGAGTGGCCTCTGGAGGTAAGGGACCAGGAACATTCGAGTCTAGAACATATCCTATATGTTCAAGGTTCAGGACAAGTTTCAAATTTCTTAGCCAATCGATGATTAGGTCCTGTCAACCTGTTGTGATCAAGTATGCTTGCAAGGATATTGGATGGTGGTGGTTGTATTGTGCTCATTTTTATCAGAAAATTAACTGCAGAAAATAACCAGATTAATTAGTAAATGTATCATGTAATTAACCAAAATGATTATGGTCTTTTAATCAAATTGGTCCTCCCACTAACTTAGCGAATCCTGCACTTCCAAAGTAGAAAACGGAAATCCTAGTTGGATGGATTTCTAGTGGGTGATTGAATTCTTATAATTCTATTGATCATCCTCAGGTACATCCATTATTGGAATTACAATAAACTATAAGTGAGCAACTCATTGCCCATCACATCTCATGTGAGGTTCAATCCTTTTGCTAGCCCCTAATGCTCAAAATCTCAGGTACATCCAATATTGACTTATCTTGCATTAGTTAAGTTGATCCCATTGAGCCAGTAATTATGCAAATAATTTTAATGTCCTCTGGTACATCCAATATTGGCCACCAAACCATTTACATATTTACAACATCTCATGCTTAACAATTATTCTTAAGAAAATCTCTTAAATTAATTGCATCTCATGCAACTATTTAAAATTTCTTAAAATAATTGCCCCAATGGAGGGCTTATGTTATAATTACTTTAATTATAGCATTTCCAACTTAATCATTTGTTTGGAAGATTTTATAGCCATCCTAATTACTATTAAGGTCTCACTTTGCACATAATCCATTTAGCATGCATATATCATATAATTGCATACATTCCCATACATCTCATGCATTCATGGATAAGCAGTAAATATGGTATGATCATGGACTTTCTAAGGGATTCAATTCTGAGCCACCAAGAATTGAATCAGGGCATTCCTAGGTGCATTTCATTCATTCATTTTACAAGAGTTGCTGAAGGAGTACATAATCAACACTTGATATTGAATTCTCCCACCGGTCCCACCAATGCTCTTGACCTCCTTGAACTTCTTGCAATCCAATATTACATAGTAATCCTTGGCATACCAAGGCGAATTTACAAGAACTTAAATAAATGAAATTACAACCCAAAAATATTACAAACTTAATAATACATGCCCAAAATAAATTAAAATAAATTAATTAATTTACAATCCCAAAGAAACATAAAAGAAATAAATCCAATCACATTGGTCTTTTATAGTCCATGATCATCCATCATGCATATCACTATTTTACAATTAAATAAAACATACATATTTAAATTAAATTGAATATCTCATATTCAACTTAAAAATCCAGATTTGAATATGATTCAAATAAATTTAAAAATTCAGATTTGAATCTCATTCAAACAAATTTAAAAATTCAGATTTGAATCACATTCAAACAACTTCAAAAATTCAGATTTGAATCACATTCAAACATTTTTTAAAAAATCAGATTTGAATCACATTCAAATATTTTTTAAAAAATTAGATCTGAATTTTATTGAATCAATTTTAAAAAATCAGATTTAAATATGATTCAAACAACTTTAAAAATTCAGATTTGAATCACATTCAAACAACTTTTAAAATTCAGATTTGAATCACATTCAAATAATTTTTAAAATTCTGATTTGAATCATAATTTAATTGTGTGATTAAAATAACTAATTAAACACTTTAATTAGTCAAAGAATAGGCCTTAGATCATACAACAATTGCAGAATTAAAAGCCAAACCTTGAACCACCCAAGGAACCATTGTTGCCGCCACCAATGGTGGCTTCACCATGTGTGCCGCCACACCTCATGATCCAACCAGCAACGAATCTCTTGATCTCATGATCAAACACACAATTAAATTATATAATCAACAATCTAAATGGCAAATATAGAAGCTCTGATACCAATTGAAGGAACGGAAGCGTGAAAAACACAAGATTATACCATTGAATTCAAAAATTTTCACCTAGGGTCACATGCACCATGCAAGATTTATTTTTATCTATTTGATTTCAATGATAAACAACATATTAAAACTCTTTTAATATGTTTTTGGATCTGTATTTGCCATTTAATATTTTAAAATTAATCAGATTAATTTTAGAACCCTAGATTAAATCAAGAACGATTACACTAACCTCTTGATGTGCTGCAATGTCTCGCCTTTGAGATTCGTCTTCAGGACACCAGATGTTGTCCCTCTAGCTTGTCCACACCAAGAACACCTATGGCAGCCCTTGAATGGCTTCTAAAGCTTTTTCTATTAATTAGAAAATCAAGTTCTGCCTTTTAAGAGATTAGAGATGTAAACAGGACACTAGAAACAATTTCTAGTGTTCTTAATTCAAGAGATTGATGGCTAATCTCTTTGAATTGATGAGAGATGAAGAGAAATAGCTGGAGAGGCTCAAAGTGGCGTGACAATTGAGAGGAGAGGCTGCTGGTTATGTTTTCTTTTCATAACCACACTTAAATAGCTAGGTTAACACATTAAACCCTAGCCACATGTCACCTTTTGATTAGCTCTAGGTTTAAGTGACCCAATCACATTGTGCCAAGTGTCAAACCTATATTTAATCTTGATTTTAATCATCTTACATGATTAAAAAAACATTTGGCAAGCTTATGTGTTATGTCATGTGTCACCATCTCATGGTGCCACGTGTCACACTGTGAAATGACCAAAATGCCCCTGTGTCTTAATTTTGAGTTCTTAACCCAAAATAATTATTTTCTTCTTCTAATTAATTTATATCAAATATAAATTAATTAATTAATCTCTATTAATTAATTTCTCATCAATTAAATTCATATTTAAACACTTTAAATATAAATTTAATTTATACTACACATCCAATAATCTAGATTTGGTTTCAAGTCATGCTAGGCACTTTGCAATTTAATTGCAAACCAAACCTATTTAATTAATCAATTAAACTCTTTAATTAATTAATTAAATCATATTTAAATAGGTGATAACTTGTGTATGTGTGTGACTTACTAGGCTCATCACTAATTGGCAATGAGACATGATATCAACTCTTAATATCATCAGAACTCTTTCTTACCATAAATGATTTCTCTAAATCATTTTATGAACCTCATAGACCATGGTTAACACCTAGCATAGCATGCCATGGCCACCCAATTAGTAATAAGATTTACCTTAAATGAACCTATAATCATATGTTACCATGCACTAGAATCTCTCTTACAAAATCCCAACTCAAGCCGAGTCATGGTTTATGTCAAACTCCATTTGCTCTGAATATTAGGGTCACTTTAAATTCCAGATCTTGATTAAAAAGATATTTCTCAACAGCAACTCTTTTCTGAATAAATCTATCTGTCCTGGCCAGGAACTTGAAACATCAAGAACAATTAAATGAACATAGGATTTTATCTCTATTTACTTAGAGGAACAGATTCCATCTTGATCAATACCTACCTCCATATATAACTAGCAGGAGCCAACACATGCCCATATACCCATACATAGTACAAGTATGAAAGCAGTATCAAACTCAAACTACCTATATACAAGATAACTGTGCTATCTCGTGTCTAAAGATTATATGCATCGATATGATTTATGACAAAACATTGACAAGAGTAAACTCCATGTGCTTGTCATAAGTGTCACTGGTTCGGCCTACTTATCATTTATAAGTGCCTATCATGTTTGTTATATGGCATGAGACTCACCATTCCATCTTATTTATATCTCATATAAATAACTTGGGAACAAACATGAATACAATCTTTCTGGATAAGTCATGTCCTTATTATGAAGTATCCTCGATTGTGAACCTATTTATGATACTTTGTGCTAGAAATATTGTCACTCATATTCTTAACAACTTAAGAATAATATTTCTAACAAAATATCAATGGACCTTTTCTATTACACATAAATATATTATGTAAACGGAAAAGTGGAAATGCCTTTTATTATTAAAAATATGTACAAGATACATACTAAATGATATGCTCTAGGGCATACTACTAACAGGTACCAGCCACAACATCAGTTGTCTCGGCCTCTTCTCTCTGTCTCATTGCATAGATTCTGACTGGAGCAGTATCTTGCTCTGAATGTTTCACTGTGCCTTGGCTGCCTGCTGGGCTACCTCTACCCCTGCCTCTACCTCTGCTAGGTGGTTATGAACTTCTGGTGACAGGGCTCTGAACTGACCCTTCTGCAGTAGTAGGAGGTGGTCCAACTCTGCGACTACTGGTGCAATCCTTGGCAAAGTGTCCTATGCCTCCGCAGTTATAACAGGCTCCTATGGCCTTGTAGCATACCCCACCCTGATTTCTACCAAAAGTTTCGCATTGGCAGGGAAGGTAGGAACTTCTAGTTGTTCGACGACTGGACTTTGGTGGTCTCTGTCTTGATGATCCACCTTTGTTATATCCCTGAGCTCAGGGCTCCTCATATTCTTTTCTCTTTCTCAAATTAATGCTTAAGCTCTGACCCATAGGTTTCTCCCTCTTCTCTATTTCATGTTGCCCTTGTGGGGGTTGGGTCTGTACTTGGGCTTGGGCTGACAGATTATCAGCCATTTGTTCGAAGAAGGTGGCCATTTGCTGGGCCATTTGTGCAGTAATTTGTACCGGTAAAACTGGTACAGTCGGGCCTTTGACACTTTGTGGAGTTGGGGCCTTAACTTGTACCTCAGCCTCTATCGGTTGATCGACTGAACGATCACTCTCTTCTATAGTCAATTCGAGGATCTTAGACCTCCGGAACAATTAACACAAGGAGATTTCCTCCCGTTAGTGCATATTTATAATGCAATGTACTGTATGTATCAAACAATGATATTGAGCAGTTGTACTATGAAGAAAGAATATTCGAATTACAGGTGACAACATAATTTAAAAACTTACTCTGATACCACTAAAACATGTCACACCCTACCCCTCTGTAAGGCATAACATGATCCCGTAGTATACCTAATGAATTATCAACTTCGTCTACTGATAACCCATTAAATACACTACAAGGGATTTTAAAACCTTTCTTACTTCTTTTTACAGTGGTGAGCACTATTTACAAGTGTTAAAAACCTTTTTGAAGTGAAGTGAAACAGCTAACACATTTGGACTATTAGGGATTTCTGTAAAAATTTTGGCAGAGTTCCATCTGTATTTTGAACAAAACAGTTCTTCAGAAAACCTGTAAAAAGCACTTCAATATTTTTCTCAATCTCAAACTCTAACATAATTCAACACAATAAGTTTTTCAACTTGAATACACAATAATTTTTTTAAGACTGAGACAAAAGAAATACAGTACAATTTTTTTTTTTTTTACAAGCCAAAATAACTCATAATTTATTTTACAACTTCAATGTACAATTTTAATTTACAACTGCTCAAAATCAAGAACAATATATACATATAATGAACATACATTACAGTACAAAATGCAAATGTGGTATACTCAATATACCCGATGATCTCTCGCTGAATGCACTAGCAGCCTACTCTGCTGCCATATCCGTCTGTCTACCTGCGATAGCAATAAAAAGCTACCACTGAGACAATGTCTCAGTGGTGCACAACATTAACCAAATACAACTTTAAATCACAATTCATAAATCATATAAATGATGGATACGTAAAACCATAATTAATTTCAAGACAATGAATGTCATAAGGAATTTAAACTCTATTTCACAATATCACAATAAATCTCAATAGCCAAAAAATGGTTAAATTCAAAAGACAGTGAATGTCAACAAGAATTTAAACTCCATTTTACAAATTATCAAAGCTTATAATAACACAATTTAGTCAAATAATTTAAGAATACAGTGTTGCCAATTCATACACAACTTAAGCCATCACAAAATTTTCCGATCAATGCCGCGTTGTACACCACGACAAAGCAATCACAACCCCACTAATCGAAATCAATGAGGAAGGAAGCTAGCTATATAATGAGCACTCATCCGTTCACCTCAACTGGTAAACCAGAGAGGAAGAAAAATAAACGATCACAACCCCATAAATGGAGAAGGAAAATAAACGATCACAACCCCATAAATGGAGAATGAATGATGTGATACTGTCATGCTAAGTGTGAATACAAAAACAATTCCAAACATTTTATTCAAATGATTCGTAAGAATCCAATAAATTTCCAAAGTCATAATTTCATTCACAAAATGGCAACACAATTCATAATTAACTTCAATTTTCACAAATCACACTAAATTAATTTTTCCACAGTTTCAAACCATTTACAATGCTTTTCAAGTAATAAGTATCCATTCAAACACATTTCCATAATTGAAAACAATAATATACAAATAGTCATAATTTATTTCAATTGAAAAATTCAAAAGAAATAATTGTTGTGCACAAACCTTTGATAACCGTCTCCTGGCCTTGACTCAGTATTTCCTTCCCTTTCCCTGAGTCTTTGCTAACTGAGAAACTTAATTTGAGGTGTTTCAGTACTCATTTAAACTGTCTCTAACGATAATGCTTGATAATTAATTCACTGAATTCTATTATTTGCTTAGTCAACCTAATATGTCGACCCTCGATGCATTCTAGGTAAATTAGGTTTTAATGTTACTAATATGTCACATTCAATAGTCTTTTAGGGTTGGTACATGTTACCAAACTCATTTCCATGTATCTTGCATTTTCTTGCAATTTGCTGGATTCTGGGATACTAGTTTGACCTAGCCGAACGACCTAGCTCCCTCGATTTTCGGTCAAAACTAAAAACTTGTAAATCTATGTCTTATTGCATGCGGGGTAAAATTTCAGATCATTTTGAGTTATGTAGACCAAGTTATGGTCATTTTACTATTGCTGGTCAAAGTGCATCAAAATTGGTCACTTTTGGTCATTTTAGGTTAATTTTGGTTCGGCCAGTTTTTGGACCCGAATTTGTGCAAGCTGTTTGACTTGCTTATGGTCATTTCTGTGCTTGGTGTCTTCATAAGACTTGTAGATATAGGTCTTAACTATTCATGGTGTCGACAGCTTATTTTGGCCAATCCCCAAAATCAACAAGACTTTGAAACCGATCCCCAGCACTAGGTCTCCCTGGGCCAGCCAATGACATTTCCGACTTCTCTTCATTTTTCTTGACCAGATGACCATATTTCCGAACTCTCCTTAAAAGGAATTGAATCAATGCTAAGTCCTAACATTCGTTAAAGCCCTGCCGATCTCTCAAATCATTTACCGATCTCTCAAACCCGCTGTCGAATTTCCGGACCCGTCGGGTATATCCCTGATCTCTGTTGATAAATGAAGTGAACTAGCATTAGATTTTTTACCAGTTTTACTGCCGATCTCTCGGAAGATTAAGAGCTAAGGTTTTGGTTCGGTTTAACGAGGGTTCCGATCTTAAGTTTTCAAGTTAAATTTTCAATTTTAATCAAGTCCCGTTCAGCATTTCTTCCCCACCGATCTCATGCTTATTGTGCTTTCCGATCTCTTATACTTAGATTAATAATTGCATTTTTGTCTTGCTGTGCTCATACAATCAAATACTCAGACAAACAATGGTTTAAAATTTTCCGATCACAACCATTCATTGAACAAAGAGGCATTCCATTTCATTTCATAATTTGTACAAGTTATTCGGCTGGGGGATCACCCCCAGCTTGATTTACATTCTGCTCATTCTCTTTCTCACCCTCGGCTTCCTCCTCACTGTCCTCATTGTCGCCCTCAGGAGCCAGGTCGGCCATCCAGGAGAAGTCCTCTTCAGGGTAGCGCTTCTGGAGTTCAGCCAAGAGGTCCTTGTGAGCATTCACATAGGCTCCGGCTATTCCCGCCACCATCTCTTCGTCTCTCTCCTTGACTCCTCGTCTTTCTCCTTAAGCTCCTCATCCTTCGCCTTGAGTTCCTCTATAAGTTGAGCGACTGGCGGCCGTTGGCGTGAAGCGCTGGACTTCCCAAGAGCACGGTCCTCTCGGCCAAAATATGATTACATTCGGCCACTGTCTTCATGGAACTTTGCCCATCCCTCGACTTGAGATATATAATCCGGCGGATGAGAGTTGGGATCGGAGGAAGCCACTTCCTCATTCTTCTTCCCGATCTCCTTACCCGACGTTGAATCTTTTCGAACCATGGTGCGGTTCACGGACACTCCACGTTTAGGTTCATGGATCGAGTCAAGATATCATCGAGACCATTCGGGATAACTTTGTCCGATCCTCCTGAAAGAAGATGGTAGACCCGGGACTTTGGCAAAATCGGGGTTCTCTCTATGATCGGTTATTCTTCAAGGAGTCGATCGATGTCGAGCGCCACGAGAAGAGGTCCTCCCGAAGCTTGAGTAGGCCCCCTTTACGTGCTTGGAACAATTGGGAGAGGTGGAGGCTGCTCTTCCGTTCTAGGAGGAGATCGGGACGGCTTACGAGGCGGCGGACCGAAGGTTGAGTCGGGTCTCTTTGTATCTCCCAGTGCTCATGGCCGGGTGTTTGAAGTCGTTCGAACGCTTCATCTTCTTTATCTTCAGGAGATCTCTCTTTCCTTCTTACCTTCCTAGAACCCTCACCACCCGCCATACCTGCACAAAGAAAAGGTCAGTGAGACCGCTAAGGTCCTGAGATCTGAGATATAGAAAATACCAATGCCAAGGTCAGAGAGCGGAAGTTCGCGGTCTTGGCCGGTGAGCAATTGAATAGTCCAATGGTGCAGCTCGGCAGTCACCGCATCCAAACAAGAATACTTTTGAGTGGCGGCCTGACTCTTCAGATCCATCACTATTAAACTTTCCTCCTGACTCAGGGTAATGTGCTTCGGAAGCAAGGGCCCCTGGTACCACCAGCTACGGGGGAAGTCCTCAAAGCAGCTCGGATCTTTGCTCCTCAAAATGAAGAAACGGTTCTTCCAATTCTTAAGGGATGAGGGCAGATCGGAAAAGAGCCCGCAATGAGGCTTCGCCTGAAAGAACCAGTGTTCGTCATCCTTTCGGCTAGTTAGTCTGTGCAGCTCGGCAAACACCTTAGCCGTAG
This sequence comes from Hevea brasiliensis, assembly GCF_030052815.1. Lineage (NCBI taxonomy): Eukaryota > Viridiplantae > Streptophyta > Magnoliopsida > Malpighiales > Euphorbiaceae > Hevea > Hevea brasiliensis. Next base: position 51,189,412 of record NC_079494.1, read on the forward strand.
GTCTGATTCCCTTAGCTTGGCATAGACCTCGGAAGGCTACCAAGATCCGCCACGAGTTGGGGTGAATTTGAAAAATGCATGCTCGGTGAAGTTTTAGGACCTCCTTATAGAAATCGTCTAGAGGGAACCTCAGACCGGCCTTTAACTGTTCCTCGTACACCATAACCATGTCATTCTCTTCAAAGGAGTGATCGACACGAAGATCGCCGTGGCACTTGATTAGCTCGTACGAATCAGGCTGAATGTTATATTCTTGGCTAAACGATTGCAGATCAGATTCTCGAAGAACCGACGGTAGCTCGTCTATAGGGAGAGTCTGTCTCCCTGAAGAAGGTGCGAGCCTTGATGGTATGACCCGCCCCCGAGTTGGAGCGGAGGCCCTAGGAGGTTCTTGTTGAACGCTTGGCCCGACTGCCTCTTCTTCATCAGACGATGACCACGAGAACTAAATGGAAGGAGGGCTCGCTGCTCTCTGACCTTCGGCACCGCTCATTTTCAAAAGAAACAAAGAATTTAAACTAAAAAGAGGATCAAAGCCCTTACCGGAGTCTGATCGGCGTCGGAAGAACTTGAGAAAATGAGAGAACTTCGAGGTTGTGAGCAGGGGATTGAAAATGGAATGAGAGAACAACTGGCTAACCCTCCCACCCCTATTTATACTAGTCCGAGCATTTAATGCTCGCGAGGTTCTAGGCAGCGCATCGATTGGTGGGACTCGGCAAATGTTCGACACTTCTCTCAAATATCCGAATGTTCAGAGATCGGTTAATTGGAGATCGGCATAATAAGTTAAATATTTTGAATAAAGGATCAGTTAAGTGTCATTCAGGTAAAGAACCAGATCGGATAACCACATTAGAGATCATAAAATAATCAATGCAAAAATAATAAGATGATAACCGACAAAATAAAGTCTTTATTTTCAAAAGATCGGATTACATCATTTGGGCGATCTCTAGGGATCGGATTACACTAAAATTGGATCACATCATTTCTGTGATCTCTAGAGATCGGATTGCATTGAAAATAAAATACATCATTTGGGCGATCTCGGACTACAATAAAGGTCTAACTACATCATTTGGGCGATCTCTAGAGATCTGATTACATTTTAGGATTACATCATTTGGGCGATCTCTAGAGACCGGTGGAACATCCTATCTAAAAGGCCAATGTCAAAGCCTAGTCTCGTGGCTGAATCAAAAGACGTGTTTGACCAGAGACCACTGTTGACATCGGATAGATGTGCAGATGGGATGACTATGACTCCCATGAAGATGAGAGACATCACACCGATGTTACCACCAAACCGACCCATCCGGAACACCCAATGTGGAGGAAAACCGCTGTCGGAACACTCAATGTGATGAGAAACCGAATGAACTCAGTTGAGCGACTCGAGATCGGTACAACCAAGGTCCGCAAATACAGATCGGTCAAATCCAGTCCTCTCACCATCGTCAGTTAAGGTCATTCGATCACCGGGATCGTAAATTTTCAGTCGGTGAGTAAAGAAGTCCATCGGAAAAAGATCAAAGCCACAGTTATAGCCAGAACTTCCACCGAGCAATAGAACAGTGGAAAGTAAGAAAGGAAGAGAGGAAAATCGGATGAAAGAAATGTCTCTGTCGACGGAGTATATATAGGGAAAATGAGCATTTATTGCTAAGCGTAAAACGGTTAACGCCGGAATCGAGGACAATTAATACTTTGACCGGACCTGAAGAAGGGAAAAGATCAGAATAGTAGATCGGAAGGTGGGAGACCAGCATGAAAGGTCGGAAAGAACATGTGAAAGAGATCAGAAAGAGGAGGGATAGGTAGGCAAAAAGAATAAGACAAATTCCAATAACCGTCGTCAGAATCAGAGCCGAGGTAGTTAAGGCGTTGCAGACGAGATCTCACCGCACGCCTAAGAATCGCCCGCAATGCTGACAGGTGCCAGGGTATGTCATGACAGTCCTGTACATCCCAATCTCCACCGTTGATCCCACTTGTAAGGACAAACCCGGAACCCTTAGATCAAGAGAGAAGACGACAATACCAGCGTCTTTCGCTCTTAGCCCTTGGATCGTTCCGGACAAGGAAATTTGGGACCGTCAGATGGAAAGAAGAAAAGGACAAATATTATGAAGAGTGATCTCAACCATTCATTTTGATTCTCTTTAATTCCTGAACCTCCGATCATGTCCTTCGAAATCTCGACCCTCCATCTCCCTCAAATAAATCCTGACCCTTCACGAAGAGCACCCGATTCCTATAAATACCTGCATAAAAACTGTTCAAGGGACGGGGGCAAAAAAAAAATAGACAAGAGGCTGTTATTATAGCAGAGGAACTCTGAAATTTCATTTAGTTTGCTACTCTGCTACTTAGAAGTGTCGATCAAAAAGACTTTTGAAACTAGTTTTCTGAAGTGTTTTTCTTGAAAAGATTCTGAATACTGGAACTCTACATTTCCAGTTTGTTCATTATCTGGTCACACTCTCACTTTCTGCCTTTTATCATCTCTGTTTTCATTGTCCAAGCTCAACTTCATTCCACTCGGTTCTTTTCATCTTGATCTGGTCGCATTTTAGCTAAGCACCCTCCAGTTCACGAGGAACACCACCCCTCAGGCCAATCAATCCTTGCCTTATCACTATTTGACACCCCATAGTTATTTTAGTAGATTTGGCTCCTTACAGGTAAGAGCTCATACTACTGTTTTATTAAGTGCTTACATTTACTTTCTGCATTTTCTTTGTTCTTCGCACATCTGTGACTTTCTACTTTTGCACAAACGATCCCCAAAGAATGTTACTGTAAGAGCTCATACCACTGTTTTATCGAGTGTCTGCATTTACTTTCCGCATTTTCCTGTGTTCTTCTTACATCTGCAACTTTCTTCAAGATTATTTTTGCACAAACGATCCCCAAAGAATGACACTCCCAAATCATCTATTTAGTGATCAGTTCATTTTTATTAATCTTCATCTTTTTTTGAAAGCAAGTTTTCTAACTCCTAGTAGTATGTAAGCGGCTGGGTAAACGTAGGTAACTGCAACTTAGGGGTCTCTTTTAAAAGAGAGAACATGAATAACACGTCAGGAAGATAACCAAACTATTAGGCCGACGTAAACAGCAATTCGACAAAGATGTCGTAAAGTGGAATAAGACCAAAGTAAACAAAACAGAGTAGATCGGTCATTAATAGATATTGGTAAAATGAACGCATGGAAGGTCGGTAAATCAAGTTTAGTTTTCCATATCTAGTCAAAAGGTATCGAGAAGCCTTATCCCCAGCATCTTAGAACGCCAGAATCCTTAGCTTTAGGCTCTTATGCCATGTAGTTGAAATTAAAAATCTGGGAGATCGGAGAAATCCCTTCCAGGCTCCTGTTAATCTGAAAGAGATCGGAAGAGAGTTCTTATCCGGTCTCAATCCAAAATTTTAATAAACGTTAAAAGAGATCGGAAGAGAGTTCTTATCCGGTCTCAATCCAAAATTTTAATAAACGTTAAAAGAGATCGGAAGAGAGTTCTTATCCGGTCTCAATCCAAAATTTTAATAAACGTTAAAAGAGATCGGAGGAGGGTTCTTATCCGGTCTCCCTTCAAAATTTTAATAAACATTAAATAGGGATCGGAGGAGAGTTCTTATCCGGTCTCAACTCAAAACATTAATAAATAACTCTAAAAGAGATCGGAGGAGGGTTCTTATCCGGTCTCCCCTCAAAATTTTAATAAACAACTTAAAAGAGATCGGAGGAGAGTTCTTATTCGATTCTCACACCCGTTCACTGAGGTTGTCTCATTTACTTATGTATCTGGGTGATCCAAATTTAGTGAAAAATCAAATATTCCTTTTACTAAAACGATTAACATTGCCGTCCAAGCCCTCCTAACTAATTTATAAAGAATGCAGAATTAAATCTACTTACCCTTATTAAGGGACGAGGTGGGGTGCCTAACACCTTCCCCACCCGTTTACGGACCCCGAACTTAGAATCTCTGTTTTGAAGTGGTTTCATTTTTAATTTAACTTCTCAAATGGTTTTCTTTAGTTTCCCTCAAAACTAAGGTGGCGACTCCTCACTCTTTCCCACTTCGGTGAGTGATCGTCCAGGCGATCGTAAAATCTATTGCGACACATGGTCAAAATTTCAGGTCAATTGGACCTGTTTTGAGTGAGTTATTGCCTAAATACTAACTGCTGCCCAAATGATCAATTTTCAGGCCTTAATTGCACTAACACGGATTTGGTCATTTTTCAAGTTACCTTACAAGAAGAATTTTGGCAAGCTTCCTTCATGAAAGTTGGCACATTTTGTGCCTAGTTTCACCTCCAATTGGTGTCATACCAATTGGAGCCACACACTTAAGGTTCTAAGCCCAAAACACAAACTGCCCTATTGTATTTTGTTCATACTCATTAAAGGTCACCTTTAACACTTACCAAATTTCATATTCATGCCCATTCTGGTTTGTACCATAACCTAAATATATTTTACAACATATTGTTGATCATTTTGGCAGCTTATAATCACATTCAACATACACCATAAAGTGCAGAATTTGTCAAACTCAATTATAACAATTTAATCACCTATTCATGCTCATTTACATGCCCAACCTCACACCATCACACATATACCCAAGCTGCCCTAACAACTATCACAATTCAACATTAATATTCCATAATCCAAATATGAAATAACATCCTTATGGTTCACCAAACCAGGCTGCCGATTCATGCATTTACATTCCATTAATTTCCAAGCCTCAAATTTCAAATACACATTCACATATACTAAGTATACATCACCCAATAATTTCCTACACACCTAAACATTTAATCAATCCTTTAATCCACCCTTTACAAGCAAAAATAAACTGTCTTCAAGGAGTTTCCATGGCTGCCAAAAGTACAGCTCTCCCTTTAAACATCAAACCTCAAAATTCTTTCCACAATTCAAGTACCCATAACCTCCTAACAAACTTTAATGAAACAATAATAAAAAACACAAACTTACCACTTTGGAAATTCTTCAAAACCTCACCAAAACTTCTTAAAATTGCTATCAAACTCTTCCTTGCAAGGTGAGGATAAATTTTAATAAAGACAAGTGTGGGAAAAGATGGCTTGGTCATGGAGTTGTAATGGCTTGAAGGTGGGCGGCCATGGGAGAGGTTTGAGAGCTTTCATGCATTTTCAATTGAAGAAGATGAATTGCAGATTTGTTAGTGGATCTTTCTGTCCACTTAATGTTTATTTAACCCCATAGTGCTCCGCTCACCATAAGTTAATTAATTAAATAATCAAGTTTTCATTTTCCCACATTAAGCTTCTCATTTTTGTTATTTACATTAGGTACCACTAATTTAAATTTTCATGATATTTTCCAAGTGTAATATCATGTATTTTTAATGGAAATTTAGGTGAAAAGACAACTCGGGGCGTCAAATGACCCCACTGCCCCTGTTTGGGTTGCATTCCCGATTTTTCGGTAACACGGGGTTTTGTCCGTTTTTTGATTTCTCACTTTTCTTTGTACTAATTAATTAATTTTTTTTTTTATATTTCTAATAGCATTTATACTTCAATAGACATTTATCTAAGTCCCAAAAATATTTTCCAGGATTCCCCATGGCCTAGGGCTAGTCAACGGTCCACGCCGCGACTTCCCAGTGCGGTCACCCATCGCTAGGGTTCTTGGCTCACTTAACTTGATTATATTTCTTTGCTATTATTTTTCCTTTATTTTTCTTGTATTTTCTTTTCTTGTATTTCATTATTTTATGTCTCCTCACTCATATTTAAGTGTAGTTCTAGGCATCCTAGCTGTCCGAACAACGCTGGTCACTGGAACAGTAGAACGCACTACCGAGCTTAGGGGTGTTACACGATGTCATACATCTAGACTCCCTGTCAGAGGCACTGATTTTGCCAATCACTGATGGGCAAGAGCTTGATAATTGGGAAGCAGAAGACATCCCCGTGTTTAATCTCAAGTAAAGTACACTTTGTTATCAACATTTGATCATTTTGTCCATGGTGATAAGTGTAATGCTGTAAATGGACCCTTTTCTTATGATTGAACGTATTAATGAATTAATAGCGTATTTTGTATCTAATTCTCTTTTCCTTTCGCCATTAAAATCCATTTTTTTAATATATACTCCACTTTCATTTCTTCAGGACCATTGACCAATTCACACCTAATAATTCAATTGACTTATAAGTTCCTTATGTTAACTTTGAAACTCCCATAACTGCCATCGGTTCTAGTGATTTCGAAGAAGAAACTGTAGAAGAACAGGGTGAAAGAGATGAATCTTCCATAGTGCTTTGTGGGGATGAAACGCACACCATAAATCTAGGGACTGAGGAATTGAAGAGGGAACTTAAGGTCTTGAATAATGGAGAATTAGAGGGTATGGTCAGTTTGCTCAAGGAGTTCATTGATGTGTTCTCATGGAGCTATGATGACATGCCGGGACTGGAACCTCAAATAGTAACGCACAAGATCCCTCTGATTCCTGGGACGATTCCTATGAAACAGAAGTTCAGAAGAATGAACCCTGACATGCTGCTCAAAAGTTAGGGACGAAGTCAAAAAGTAGTATGATGCTGGGTTCTTATAAGTGGTCAAATACCCTCAGTGGATAACCAATGTTGTCCCAGTAATGAAGAAAGATGGAAGAGTCAGGGTATGTGTTGATTACAGGGATCTCAATAAGGCAAGCTTGAAGGATGATTTCCCACTCCCACACATAGATGTACTGGTGGACAATGTTGTAGAGCTAGGAAGATGTTCATGTATCGACGGGGCATCGGGGTATAACCAAATCCCCATGGATGAGGGGGACAAAGACAAAACGGCTTTTATCACCCAGTGGAGGGTATTTTGCTATCGGGTCATACCCTTTGGGTTAAAGAATGCCGAAGCTACCTACCAACGCGCCATGGTCACATTATTCCATGACATAATGAACAAGGAAGTGGAAGTTTATGTGGATGACATGATTATCAACTTTAGGGAGGCAGAAAGTCATGTACAGGTGTTGAGAAAGGTATTTGAAAAGGCTCAGAAAGTATCAACTGAAACTAAACCCAGCTAAGTGTGTGTTTGGGGCCAGGTCTGGTAATCTATTGGGATTCATAGTAAGCAAGAAGGGAATAGAGGTGGATCCAGATAAAGTTCGAGCCATTCAAGAAATGCCATCCTCAAAGATGGAAAGTGAGGTGCACAGTTTCCTGGAAAAGCTGAACTATATTTCAAGATTCATCTCCAATGTCATGCTAAAGCTGAGCCCATTTTTAAGCTACTTAGGAAGAATAACAACACTCAGTGGGATCAAGTTTGTCAAGAGGCTTTTGAAAAGATTAAACAATACCTGTCAAATTTGCTAATATTAGTTCCTCCAGTGGCGGGAAGGTTGTGTTCTAGGACAACACGATGACACAAGAAGAAAGGAAAGAGCCATTTACTATTTAAGTAAGAAATTCAACGAATGCGAGTCGAGATACTCATTCCTAGAAAAAACTTGCTGCGCATTGGCATGGATGACAAATCGACTCAAGCACTAAACGTTAAATCATAAAACATGGCTCATCTCTAGAATGGACCCAATCAAGTATGTATTTGAAAGCCCGTTCTTGCCAGGGAGGATAGCAAAATGGCAGGTCATACTATCTCAACATGACATTGTCTACATGACCAGGAAGGCAGTGAAAGGAAGCATGATTGCTGATCTCCTAGCAGAAAACCTGATCCAAGATTATGAAACTCTAGATTTCAAATTCCCCAATGGGTATGTTAATGAAGTCAGCGGCAATGATAAAGAATTGAATGACATATGGGAAATGTATTTCGATGGAGCAGTCAATTTGTCCGGTAATGGGGTTGGAGCAGTTTTGATATCCCCTAATGGAAAACACTTCCCAATAGCTATCAAGCTGAGGTTCGACTACACTAACAATGTTGCAAAGTATGAAGCCTGTGTGATGGGTTTACAGGCTGCCATCGAAATGAAGATCAAGATGTTAGAGGTGTATGGATATTCAGCCTTAATCATTTACCAAGTCAAAGGGGAATGGCAAACTAAAGACCCGAAACTGATCCCATATCAAAAGTATCTCCTAGAATTGATCAAGAAATTCGAAGAGATTTCCTTCACTCACCTCAACTGTGACAAAAACCAATTCATTGATGCCTTAGCCACTTTGGCTATCATGGCTCAGATGGAAGAGGGACAGACAACACAGGTGTTACAAATCAAAGCGAGGAATGAGCCGGTGTACTGCTTCGTGATCGAAGAAGAAGCAGATGGTAAACCCTGGTATCATGACATCCGGGTTTGCATCAAAACCAGGGAATACCCTCCTAGAGCAAGCAGAAATGAAAGGAGAATGATCAGAAGATTGGCACTAGGATACTTCCCCAGTGGCGAAATTTTGTATAAAAGGAGCTCCAATAGCGAATTGTTGAGGTCTGTGGATGCAAAAGAGGCAAGGAGGATCCTTTTTGAGACTCATGAGGGGAATTGTGCTACTCATGCCAATGGCATATGATGGCCAAGCAAATCAAGAGATGGGGATACTTCTGGACTACTTTGAAAAAAGAATGCATTGAGTACTTTCGAAGGTGTTATAAATGTCAAATCCATGCTGATCTGATAAATGTCTCGCCTCATCAGCTTTTTAATCTTGTCTCACCTTGGCCTTTTACAATGTGGGGCATCGATATGACCAGTCCTATTAATACCAAGGCATCCAATGGGCACAGGTTCATCTTGGTGGCTATTGATTACTTTTCTAAATGGGTTGAGGCAACGTCATATGCTCATATCATGCAAAATACATTCCTCAAATTTTTCAAGAATAATATTATCTGCCGACACGGTCTTCCTATCAAAATTGTCACCGACAACGCCAAGAACTTGAATGACCCAAAGATCTGAAATTTGTGTGACCAGTACAAAATCTGGCATCTTAATTCTTCACCATACTGCCCCTGTAACAACCCCATATTTGGTAGTGCATTCTACTATTCCAGTGACCAGTGTCTGTCCGGACAGCTAGAATGCCTGGAACTACACTTAAATATTAGTGAGAAGACATAAAATTATGAAATAGAATAGAGGAAAATATAAGAAAAATAAAGGAAAAATAATAACAATGAAATGTAACTAAGTTAAACGAGCCAAAAACCGTAGCGATGGGTAACTGCATTAGAAAGTTACAGCGAGGACCGTTGACTATCCCTGGACCAGGGGAAATCCTGGGAAATATTTTTAAGACTTAAATAAATATCTATTGAGATATAAATGATATTAGAAATGTCAAAGAAATTTAATTAATTAGTACAAAGAAAAACGAAAAATTGAAAAACCGATAAAAGTCAGTGTTACTGAAAAATCGAGAATACAAACTGAGTATGGGCATTTTAGTCAATTTACACCCCAAGTTGGCTTTTGACCTAAATGTCCATGAAAAATAAATGAAATTAAAGTTTGAAAATACCATGAAAAAATGAAATTTCATGTGTTGTAAAAATAAGGAAAATTATGGGGTATAATGTTGAATAAATAAAAGTTTAACATTAACTTAATTTTTTAATGACTTAGTGGACCACAATGGAGTATATAAAGCATTAGAAATCAGAAACCTTCCACTAATATTTTGCACTTCATCTTCTCCACTTAACCTTCACAATTGCCAAACCCAATTTCTCTCCTAAAACCTCCATTGCCGTACCTCAACCAAGCTCCATGCACATCACTTTAAGCCACTTTCCACACAATTTTTTTAATTAATTCTTCTCTACACACCATGGGCAGTATATGGGCAACAAAAAGGAGAGGAAATTCTAAGGATTTGTTGTCACATCCTACCCCTCTGTAAGGCATAACATGATCCCGTAGTATACCTAATGAATTACCAACTTCGTCTACTGATAACCCATTAAATACACTACAAGGGATTTTAAAACTTTTCTTACTTCTTTTTATAGTGGTGAGCACTATTTATAGGTGTTAAAAAAATTTTTGAACTTAAATGAAAGAGAAAACACATTTGAATTATTAGAAATTTTTGTAAAAATTTTGGCGGAGTGCCTTATGTATTTTGAATAAAACAGTTCTTCAGAAAACCTGTAAAAGCACTTCAATATAATTCTCAATCTCCACTTCAATAGTTAAACAACACAATATCTTTTTCAACTCAAATCCACAATAATTTTTCAAAGACTGAGATAAAAAAAATATAATACAATTTTTACAAGTCAAAATACTCATAATTTACTTTACAACTTCAATATACAATTTTAATTTACAACTGCTCAAAACCAAGAACAATATATACATACAGTGAACATACATTACAGTACAAAATGCAAAATGTGGTATACTCAATATACTCGATGATCTCTCGCTGAATGTACTAGCAGCCTAGTCTACTGCCCTGTCCGTTTGTCTACCTGCGACAGCAATGAAAGGCTATCACTGAGACAATGTCTCAGTGGTGCACAACATTAACTAAATACAACTTTAAATCACAGTTCATAAAATCATATAAATGATGGATACGTAAAACCATAGTTAAATTCAAGACAATGAATGTCATAAGGAATTTAACACAATATCACAATAAATCTCAGTAATCAAAACGTAGTTAAATTCAAAAGACAGTGAATGTCAATAAGAATTTAAACTTCTTTTCACAAATTATCAAAGCTCATAATAACACAATTTAGTCAAATAATTTACGAACACAGTGCTGCCAATTCATACACAACTTAAGCCATGACACAAAATTTCCGATCAATGCCGTGTTGTACACCACGACAAAGCAATCACAACCCCACTAATCGAAATCAATGACGAAGGGAGCTAGCTATATAATGAGTACTCATCCGATCACCTCAACTGGTAAACCAGAGAGGGAGAAAAATAAACGATCACGACTCCATAAATGGAGAAGGAAAATAAACGATCACAACCCCATAAATGGAGAAGGAATGATATGATACTGTCATGCTAAGTGTGAACACAAAATCAATTTCAAACATTTTATTCAAATGATTCGTGAGAATCCAATAAATTTCTAAAGTCATAAATTCATTCACAAAATGGCAACACAATTCATAATTAACTTCAAATTTTCAAAAATCACACTAAATCAATTTTTCCACAGTTTCAAACCATTTACAATGCTTTTCAAGCAATAAGTATCCATTCAAACACATTTCCATAATTGAAAACAATAATATACAAATAGTTATAATTTATTTCAATTGAAAAATTCAAAAGAAATAACTATTGTGCACAAACCTCTGATAACTGTCTCCTGGCCTTGACTCAGTGTTTCCTTCCCTTTCCCTGAGTCTTTGCTAACTGAGAAACATAATTCGAAGTGTTTCAGTACTTAATTAAACTGTCTCTAACGATAATGCTTGATAAGTAATTCACTGAATGCTATTATTTGCTTAATCAATATAATATATCGACCCTCGATGCGTTCTAGGTAAATTAGGTTTTAAGGTTACCAATATGTCACATTCTATAGTCTTTTAGGGTTGGTACATATTACCAAATTCATTTCCATGTATCTTGCATTTTCTTGCAATTTTCTGGATTCCGGGATACTAGTTTGACCTTGCCGGACGACCTAGTTCCCTCGATTTTTGGGTTTCGGTCAAAACTACAAACTTGTAGATCTATGTCTTATTGCACGTGGGGCAAAATTTCAGGTCATTCCGAGTTATGTAGACCAAGTTATGGTCATTTTACTATTGGTGGTCAAAATGCATCAAAATTGGTCACTTTAGGTCATTTTAGGTTAATTTTGGTTCGGCCAGTTTTTGGACTCGAACTTGTGCAAGCTGTTTGACTTGCTTATGGTCATTTCTGAGCTTTGTTGTCTTCGTAGGACTTGTAGATATGGTCTTAACTATTCATGGTTAAAATTTTAGGTCAAGTGAACCTGCTTTGAGTGAGTTATGGCCTAAATACTAACTGCTGCCCAAATGGTAAATTTTTAGGCCTTATTTGCACTTAATCTGGATTTGATCATTTTTCAAGCTACCTTACAAGCAGAATTTTGGTATGCTTCCTTCATGAAAGTTGGCACATTTTGTGTCTAGTCTCACATCCAATTGGTCTCATACCAATTGGAGCCACACACTTAAAGTTCTAGGCCTAAAACTCAAACTGCCTTATTGCATTTCTTTCATACACATCAAAGATCACTTTTAACACTCACGAAACTCAACATTCAAGCCAATTCTGGTTGTACCATAACCTAAACATAATTCACAACATATTATAGGTCATTTTGGCAGCTTACAATCACATTCAACATACACCATAAAATGCAGAATTTGTCAAACTCAATTTACAACAATTCAAGCACCTAACCATAACACTTTTACATGTCCAACCTCACATCATCATATATACACTCAAACTGCCATAACATCCAACACAAGTTAACATTAATATACCATAAACCAAGCATGAATTCCAGCAGTCTTCAAGAGTCAACAAACTACCGCAATGATACATTTACATTCCATTAATTTCCAAGCTTCAAATTTCAATACACATTTACATATACTAAGTATAATCACCCAAATAATTTCCTACACAATATACATTTAATCAATCCATTAATTCACCATTTACAAGCAAAAATAAACTTTCTTCAAGGTGTTTCCATGGCTGCCAAAAGTACACTTCCCCATTCAACATCAAATCTCAAAAATCTCTCCATAAATCAAACACCCATAACATCCTTACAAACTTTAATTAAACAATAATAAAAAACACAAACTTACCACTTTGGAAATTTTTCAAAACTCCACAAAAACTTTCATTTCTTACTGCCTATCTACTGCCCATGATGTGTAGAACACTTTTAATGAAGAACAATTGGAGAAATTGTGGCTTGATCATTAGGAGTGGAGCTTGCATGCAAGGTATGGCCATGGTGGTTTTTAGGGAAGGAAATGGATTCGGCAAGGTAAAATGGGGTGATAAAGAAGATGATGCTGAGTGCTATCTGCTGTCCCAAGGCTGTGATAAGGGTCCCAATATCCAAGTTAGTGGAGCACTAACTTGGATTTTAATGTTAATTATTCAAAGTTTCATAAATTGGATTTTATCCCCCATTTCTTTCACTATTCTTATAATGTATCACAATTTAATTTTTCATTATATTTTCCAAGTGTAATATCATGTATTTTTAATGGACATTTAGGTCAAAAGACAACTCGGGATGTCAAATGACCACAATGCCCCTGTTCGGGTTGCATTCCTGACTTTTTAGTAACACCGGGTTTTGTCCGTTTTTCGATTTCTCACTTTTCTTTATACTAATTATTTAATTTTTCTTTGATATTTCTAATGACATTTATATTTCAATAAACATTTATCTAAGTCCTAAAAATATTTTCTAGGGTTCCCCACAGTCCAGGGCTAGTCAACGGTCCACGCCGCGACTTCCCGATGCGATCACCCATCGCTAAGGTTCTCGGCTCGCTTAACTTGGTTACATTTCTTTGCTATTATTTTTCCTTTGTTTTTCTTGTTTTTTTTTTTCTTGTATTTCGTTATTTTATGTCTCCTCACTCATATCCAAGTGTAGTTCTAGGCATCCTAGCTGTCCGGACAACATTGGTCATCGGAACAGTTGAACGCACTACCGAACATAGGGGTGTTACAATTCTCCCCCCCTTAAATAAATTTCGTCCGTGAAATTTTACCCAATAGCCATCTTACAATAGTCATACATTTATTTTCTCCTTTCTATATGATCGTATAATCTTCTTTTCCTCAAATTTGTATAAGACTTTTAACAATCTAATACAACGTTTAATTTTTTTTTTATATATAACACCAATCTTCTCTTACTATTGTGCTATCTAATATTTCGGTTCATGTTCCTTCTTGAATGACCCTTAAGGTCATGTTAGAATCATTTATCTAGTCGTTGGTCCTCTGACCATTCTAGTCAATAGTCTTACTCATATTTGTAACATTTTTTTTTTTTTATATCTGAACCAACTGTTCGAATTTTTACTTCCATAACTCCTTTTATCTGTCAATATTCTATAACTTACTTCCCTTTTATACTAAACTATAACCTTTCGATATTCTAACTTTTGAGTTTTAAATCCCTAAGTAGGATTTTCAAACTTATTTCCAACAATAAAATTATGTCCTGGCATAACTATACCAAAACAGATGCCGTTAGCAACTATTCTCATCTTGTTGTATTATCGAGTAGTACGTAGCTCTATACAATAATCTCAAGTCAGTACTGTAATTTGCAGCTTACAGTATAAACATCAAGAACATTGCATAGTTACTGCGATACATCCCAATAGATCAAATTTTTCCTATCTTTTATCCTTTTCGAATTCACTAATATCTCGAACTTATTATGATTACAATATCCATTAACAATTACTAACAGTAACATCCTTGCCCTCATCTAGAGCAATTATATTACTGTAATTTACTTTTACGTCCTCTTGCCTTACATTAAGTAGGCTTGCCGTTTAGCTTTATAATTTATGGTGTGTTAGAACATACTTTTCGCCGATAAACTCTTTCAAAACTAATTTCACTTATTATCACAATCCTTATCTTAAAGGACTAATCACTAATGCATCAAAATTTATTCCCTCATAAAGGAATAACAACAGAACATATAGTTCTAACACTAACATAAAAGTATTCAGACTCCAGGTCAAACAATACATAAACAAAGAGTGCCATTCTATATGGTGTTATGGAGATTGGATCCATACCAGGCATAACATTAATTTCAAACTACACCTCTCTTTCCGGAGGTAATCATGGCAATTCATCAGGAAACACGTCTGGAAAGTCATATACTGCAGGGATGTCCCTCAATGCTGAACTCCCCACTTGGGTGTCTACCACATGTGCCAAGTATGCTTCACACCCCTTTCTAATCATTTTTCTGGCTAGTGCAACCGAAATGACGTTTGATGGCAATAACTGCCTCTTCCCATGTATTACCACATCACTGTACTGAGGGAGACCAAAAGTGACTGTCTTCAGCCTACAGTCAATCATGGCATGGCTAACCAATCCATGCCCAAGATGATATCATAATCTCTAAAGGGCATTTCAATGAGATCAGATAGAAAAGTGTGTCCTTTGGATCACCAAAGGACAATCCCTGTACATTCTATTAACCCTGACCTCTTGTCCTAACGTGCTCGTTACTAGCACCTCAAAGTCTATTTTTGTACATGGAACAACAATGCAATCAATGATGCTAGCACTCACATAAGAATGGGTAGAACCCAGATCAAATAACACAAACACATCCTGATTAAAAGTTGAGAAGGTACCAGCCACAACATCAGATGTCTCGTCCTCTTCTCTCTGTCTTATTGCATAGATTCTGACTGGAGCACTATCTTGCTCTGAATGTTTCACTGTGCTTTGGCTGCCTGCTGGGCTATCTCTACCCCTGCCTCTACCTCTACTAGGTGGTTTTGAACTTCTGGTGACAGGGCCATGAACTGACCCTTCTGCAGTAGTAGGAGGTGGTCCAACTCTGCAAGCACTAGTGCAGTCCTTAGCAAAGTGTCCTGTGCCTCCACAGTTATAACAGGCTCCAATAGCCTTATAGCATATCCCACCATGATATCTTCCACAATTTTCACATTGGCAGGAATGGTAGGAACCTCTGGTACTCTGCTGACCAGATAGAGGAGGTTTCTATCCTGAATGTCTTCCCTTACCAGACTTCTTGCCACCTCCGCTGTGTCCCCCATAGTTCTTCCTCTTTCTAGTAGGACCACTGGAACTCTGTTCTACTGATTTTCCCTCTTTCTTTGTCTTCTCTGATTTCTTTTTCTCAGGAGCAGCTTCGACACAATTCTTTCCAACTCTAGGGCTTGAGAAACAAGTTCAGAGAAGTTAGTGTGTTTGAATCCGACCACTTGTAATCTGATACTGGGCTTCAAGCCGGTTTCAAACCTCTTACATCTCTCCCTACTAGTAGAAAGTAGACTTACTGCATAATGGCTTAGGCGAGAAAATTCTCTTTCATACTCAACCACTGATCTGCTCTCCTGTTTCAGACTTAGGAACTCTTGTAGCTTCTGGTCTACATAAGCATCAGGGACATATTTTTGTCTGAATTCTGTGAGAAAGTCATTCCATGTTAGCACTGTAGGTTCTGCCAGACTGTGGGGAATTGTTTTCCACCAATCATAAGCATCCCCCTGTAGCAGAGATACTAAGTATTCAAATCTGAGCTCCTCTGTGCAATGTAGTTTCTTGAATACCCTATCTATCCTTTCTAACCACTATTCAGCCTCTAGAGGATCTATTGTCCCCTTGAACTCTGTAGCCCCATATTTCATCAATTTGTCATACTGCCTTGCAGAAGACTGTGGTTGTACCACTGGTGTCTGTATTGGGACTTGAGTAGGCACATTACCAGCCATTTGTTGGAACATTGCAGCCATCTGCTAAGCGAACTGAGCAGGGAACTGCGGTACTATGGGGGCTGATGTTGCTGAACCACTGACATTATGTAGGGCTGGGGCATCCCCTTGCACCTCAGCCTCTATAGATTGATCGACTGAACGATCACCCTCTTCCATGGTCAATGCGAGGATCTTAGACCTCCTGAACAATTAACACAAGGAGATTTCCTCCCGTTAGTGCATATTTATAATGTAATGTACTGTATGTATCAACAATGATATTGAGCAGTTATACTATGAAAAAAAAAATTCAAATAACAGGCGAAAACAGAATTTTAAAACTAGCTCTGATACCACTAAAACATGTCACACCCTACCCCTCTGTAAGACATAACATGATCATGTAGTATACCTAATGAATTACCAACTTCGTCTACTGATAACCCATTAAATACACTACAAGGGATTTTAAAACTTTTCTTACTTCTTTTTATAGTGGTGAGCACTATTTACAGGTGTTAAAAATTTTTTTGAACTTAAATGAAAGAGAAAACACATTTCAATTATTAGGAATTTCTGTAAAAATTTTGGCGGAGTGCCTTCTGTATTTTGAATAAAACAGTTCTTCAAAAAACCTGTAAAAGCACTTCAATATAATTCTCAATCTCCACTTCAATAGTTAAACAACACAATATATTTTTCAACTCAAATCCACAATAATTTTTCAAATACTGAGATAAAAGAAATATAATACAATTTTTACAAGTCAAAATACTCATAATTTACTTTACAACTTCAATGTACAATTTTAATTTACAACTGCTCAAAATCAAGAATAATATATACATACAGTGAACATACATTACAATACAAAATGTAAAATGTGGTATACTCAATATACCCGATGATCTCTCGCTGAATATACTAGCAGCCTAGTCTGCTGCCCTGTCCGTCTGTCTATCTGCGACAACAATGAAAAGCTATCGCTGAGAAAATGTCTCAGTGGTGCTCAACAATAACCAAATACAACTTTAAATGTAACACCCTCCCGGTAACAACTCCGTACATTCTACTGTTCCGGTGACCAGTGTCGGTCTGGACAGCTAGAACGTCCGGAAAAATATTTAAACTAAAGTGAGGAACCATAATTAACTCAAATATTAATAAGAAAAATTTAGGAAAAATTTTAGAAATAAAATACAACCAAGTTAAATGAGCCGGTGCCCAAGCAATGGGTAACCCAGAGGGAAGTTGCGGTTCCCGCAACTAGGAGCCTTAGACCCGAGAGAAAATTCATAAAATAATTTTTGGGACTCCAGAGAAGGGTCATTGAGGTCCCTATGGCATTAGAATGCCAAGAAAATATTTAAAAAAATTTTTCAATCGGTACAGACAATTTTGACTCGTTGAGCCAAACGGAGGGCATTTTGGTCATTTCGCCTTCAGAGGTGATTTTTGGCCGACTTGTCCAGTTGAGTAAATAATTATTATAACATAAAATATGAATTAAGGGTGATGAAAAATTAATGTAAAGCTATTAGAAAAGAAAAGAAAAGAAAAATCCATAAAAAAGGCTCATTTATGACATCATTATGATGTCATTTGAAGTTCCCACCAATGACATTTAAACAACTATTTAATTAACTAATAAAAGAGATAATAAAGACCAAAGAAATTAAAAACCTATCAGCCATTTCTCTCCTTCATTCCAGCCGAACCACCATGGCCATGGAAGCCTTCATCTCTTCCTTCATTCAAGCTTGAAATTCTCTCCAACCTTAACCCAAAACCCTAAGTCACCTTCACTAAAACTTATCTACACACCCTAAGGAAGCTCTAGGCAGCCAAGAAAAAGGAAAAGAAGTGAAGTTTAAGCTTGGAAAATTCTGCCCTACAAGAGGTTAGTGCACATATATATATATAAAGCTCTTTATTTCTATGTTTGAAACTTGAAATAAGTAAGAATTTGTAACTTAAATAAATAAAAATCATGTGTATGTCCACCATGGATTTCGGCAGCCCCTAAGGAAGGAATGAGTTTGATTGTTTTAATGGACTTAGAATGAATTAGAGATTATGTTTAAAGTGTATATATATACATGTAATGAATGAAAGTGTTTAATTAAGGTGGGCGGTGTGAACTTTGAATTTGGGCTAGGGTTTGGGAGTGAAAATTTGACTTGGCTTATGAAATTGTTAAAGAACATTCTAATGGTCAATTAGTGACCATTTGAGGTAAGTTGACCATAATTTGGACTGAAATATAGCATGGCAAAGTGAAATGGTAGGCTGCCTAGGGACAGCAGCAAGGAGGCTGTGAATCCAGCCTGTTTGGACTGCCATATCTTTGTCTGTGTAGATTCAATTGGTGTTCGGCCAATTGGACATGAAACTAGACTTATAATGGCACAATTTTGCTGAAGAAACCATGCCTAAAAGACCAAAGCAAGTGGACCAAAAGTTGGCCCCAATCCGGATACCCTGCAAGCAAATTCTGCAGAATGACCAAATGAACAGTGTTCATTTGGCCATAACTCACTGTAGAATGGTCCATTTGACCTGAAAGTTTTACAGAAACAAGATGAGATATAGACAAACAACTTTCATGAAGAAACCTACCCCAAATTATGAGTAGAACCTATTCAACAAGGCAGTGGCAGTCACTGTTCATGGTACTGTAGATTTGGTAAATTCTGCAGATTGGAAATCCGGCCAGCTTTGATTTTTGGACCATATCTGGAGCTACAAAACTCCAAATAGAGTGATTCAAAAAAAGAAATTCAACTAGATAAAATAAGGAACAACTTTAATGTTTACCATTTCCTCAAATTTCCAATGTAACAGTCCCTAATGAAATAGTAAACTTATGGTACAAAAACTGAAAATTCTGCCCCTTAGTGCTAAGCTTGGAAATGGATTTGGTGATTTATTCCAACAAGTTTTAAATGCAAAATGTGGTATGTTGGGAGTGTTAAAACCAATGTACCTATTTTCTATGCAAAAGTCAACATTTTTGTTGACTAATGAAGTGAATAGTAACACCAAAGCTTGAAATTCAAAAATTACAAAATTCAAAAGTATCAAATGCCCTAGTATACCTAACAAGATTGGTTTGGATAGTTTGGCATGCTAATAGGGTTCAGTTAGCAGTACTGCACATGGCATTATGCCATTCTGTGATTTTATGGCTTTTAGCCATTTTGATATTTTGTTGAGACTTGGCCTCGTGCCTAATATTATTCTGACTTGTTAGCATTACATTGCCTGTGGGAGATACATATGTGACCGATGGTGTGGCGTCGAGTTACTTGATACCCGGTGCGGTTTACGTTTATCGAGTCGATCGTCGGATAGGTTACTTGGGCAACCAAACGAATGAAAATGGACAAAGTTAAAGAAATAAATGAATATAACAAATACAAAACAAATAAGACATATACATTCAATACATATTTATTTTCTGCTATTTTCTTTTATTTTATTATTGCACCACTAAGCATCATTGCTTAGCGCGTTGCTTTGCCAGCGTGAGTTCGAGAATCACGATCATGAGCCCAGTAGACCGCAGACTGGGTGATTCCATCCTGCAGCTCTGCATAGTGTCTGTGTCACCTCACCATCTAAAGTGCATTGGTAGGACACCAGGCTTCATTTTGGTATTTTGTAATTGATTCTTATTTTCCCTTGTGTAAATGAAACTTATGTAATGTATTTTGATCTTCATGTAAATAATGAGAACTGTGTTTGTGAATGGAAAAGTAAATGTTTATCTGTGTTTTATACATGATTACCACTTGAGATGAATGATTGAGAAATGAAATTGAAAAAGGTTGAGATTTTGATATTGGAGTTTGAGAATGATTGAACATGGCTATTGTAAGTGTTTTTCACAAGTTCCGAAGAACTGTTTTCTCCATTTTTAGCCGGTACTCTGCTGGATTTTCTATAAAATTTTCGGAACCTCAAATAAATTGTAATTTCAATAAATGGCTTAAATGAACTATATTTCACAAGTTATATTCAAAACTATGATAAAAATTAATTAAGGTAAAATAGAGTGTGCCGGTACACCGTGTGACATTACTTACTCGGAGATACTGTACACGGGTAAGGGGTGTCACATTTAGTGGTATCAGAGCACGGTTTAGGCCTTTCTGGGCCTAGATTGAGTCCATACCATGTATTGCATTTGTAAGAGTCGAGGTGACACTAATGCATATCTGTTTGTCTTTCTTATTTTGAATAGGATATGGACCCTACATCTCAGAGGGCAGTCGAGGAGGAAGTGGAGAGTCATGCTCCACCTGCAGCAGCTGAGACTGGGTGCATGGGAGAACTTGCTCCGCCAGCTCAAGCAAAGCCTGCTCAGCCTCCACAGGCCATGTTTCAACAAATGGCTGAATTCTTCAGACAAATGGCTGGGGTAATGGCAGCAGCAGCACCACCACCACCACCACCTCCCCAACCAAAATCACACCTGGAAAAATTGAGAAAGTTTGGAGCAGTGGACTTCTTTGGCAAGAGAGAAGATGATTCTGTTGCAGCCGAAAACTGGTTGAATAGAATAGGCAGAGTTTTAAAACAACTCCACTGCACCCCAGAACAAAACCTAGAAGCTGCCATATCTCTGTTGCAAGATGATGCTTATGAATGGTGGGATACGGTGTCCAGTGAAGTACAGCCAGAAATGGTAACTTGGGACTTTTTCCTCTCAGAATTCAAGAAGAAATATGTGGGTACTATATATCTAAAAGAAAGAAGAAGGGAATTCATTAACCTGAGGCAGAGATAGTTGTTAGTGGCCGAGTATGAGAAGGAATTCGTAAGATTGAGCCGCTATGGAAGGGAGATAGTCCCTAATGAGGCTGAAAGGTGTAAGAGATTTGAAGAGGGATTAAATGACAACATAAAGATCCAGATCACTGCCTTGGGAATCATTGACTTCACCAAGTTAGTGAAAGCTGCATTAAAAGTGGAGAAAGTAAGAATCAGTGAGTAGACTAGAAGGGAAAGACAGCAGAAGAGGGGCCCAGGTCAGTCTAGTTCAGCTCCTGCATCTGGGAAGAGGTTCAAGGGTCCACCTGCACAGAGTTCAGTCGACCACACTGGTCGTGGTCGGGGCCTGTGCCATAGTTTACCCCTAGGAGAGGTCAGTCCACACCATCAGTGTGTAGCTCTCCAGGGATGGGGTTTAGGGGACTAGCCCCAGCATCTTCTGCATGTCCACACTGTCTGAAGTGGCACAAGGGGGAGTGTTGGAGAGTGACTGGTGCCTGCTTAAGGTGTGGGTCAATAGAGCATCAGTTGAAGAACTGTCCACGCAGAACTACTACAGCTGCTCCAACACAAGCAGACAGACCTGCTCCTGCACCACAAAGGGGTAGGAAATCTGGCAAATCTGACGCAGTGGGACCATCACAGAGGCCGGCATCTGAGCCAGCAGAGAGGCCAGATAACAGACCACCTGCCAGAGCCTATGCCATTAGAGCTCAGGAGGAGCAAGATGCCCCGGACGTCATCAGGGGTACGTTCTCCCTCTACAATACATCTGTGCATGCATTGGTGGATCCAGGATCCACTCATTCATACATCTGCATCAACTTACCCGTAGAAAGGGGGATACTAGTAGGGGAGAGTGACCAAGACATTCTGGTCAGTAATCCATTAGGCCACAGTGTAGTGGTGAACAAAGTATACAAGGGTTATCTGTTAAGGATTCAGGGGTATGAATTTTTGGCAGACCTGATTGAGTTACCTTTCCACGAGTTTGAGGTGATTTTGGGAATGGACTGGTTGTCACGTCATCAGGCAATAGTTGATTGTAAACTGAAGAGGATTTCTTTGAAAACTTCTGAGGGTAATGAGATCACAGTTGTGGGGGAAAGGACAGATTTCTTATCCAATGTCATCTCAGCCACAGTTGCAAGACGAATGATGAGAAAAGGCTGCGAAGCCTACCTAGCACATGTGGCGGATACTAAGCAGGCTAAGCCAAACCTGAGTGATATACCCACAGTAAGAGACTTCCCAGAGGTATTTCCTGAAGAGTTACCTGGTTTGCCACCATAAAGGGAAGTTGAATTTGCTATTGAGACACTGCCGGGTACAGCACCCATTTCCATTGCTCCTTATAGGATGGCACCCACTGAATTAAAGGAGTTGAAAAGTCAGTTACAAGAGTTACTTGATAAGGGGTTTATACGCCCCAGTGTGTCACCATGGGGAGCTCCAGTGCTGTGTGTGAAAAAGAAGGATGGGACTTTGAGGTTATGCATCGATTATCGGCAGTTGAATAAAGTGACTGTGAAGAACAAATATCCGTTGCCTAGAATTGATGATCTGTTTGATCAGTGAAAGGGAGCAGGAGTATTTTCTAAGATTGATCTCAGATCAAGGTATCATCAGTTGAGGGTGAAGGATGTAGATGTGCCCAAGACTGCATTCAGAACCCGATATGGGCATTATGAGTTTCTGGTGATGCCCTTTGGCCTAACAAATGCACCAGCGGCATTTATGGACCTTATGAACCGTATCTTCCATCCACACTTAGATTGGTTCATAGTGGTATTTATTAATGATATTTTGGTGTATTCCAAGACCAGGGAAGAACATGATAAACATTTGAGGATTGTTCTGCAAACCCTGAGAGAAAAGAAGCTGTATGCTAAGTTGTCCAAGTGTGACTTTTGGTTGAATGAGATTGCATTCCTTGGACACATAGTGTCAGCTGATGGGATTAGGGTGGATCCCAAGAAAATAGAAGCAGTGATGGAATGGAAGCCTCCCAAAAATACAACTGAGGTCAGAAGCTTCTTGGGGCTAGCTGGGTATTACAGAAGGTTTGTGAAGGGATTTTCCTTAATAGCTGCTCCAATGACCAAGTTGTTACACAAGAATGTCATATTTGACTGGAATGACAAGTGTCAGACCAGTTTTGAGAAGTTGAAGGCTATGTTGACAGAGGCACCAGCAGCACACACAAAGGTCGAGAAAGGACTTTGTGGTCTACAGTGATGCCTCTCATAATGGGTTAGGGTGTGTATTGATGCAAGAGGGAAAGGTGGTCGCTTATGCTTCCAGGCAGCTAAGGCCATATGAATAGAATTACCCTACCCATGATCCAGAGCTTGCAGCAATTATCTTCGCACTGAAGATATGGAGGCACTACTTATATGGTGAAAAGTGCTACATTTATACAGACCACAAAAGTCTAAAATACTTGCCAACTCAGAAGGAGCTCAACCTTAGACAAAGGCGATGGATTGAGTTCCTGAAGGACTATGATTGTATAATTGACTACCATCCTGGGAAGGCAAACGTTGTTGCTGATGCTTTGAGCAGAAAATCCATCACAGCTTTGAGATCATTGAATGCCCGTCTAACTTTGATTCGAGATGGAGCTATTTTGGTTGAGTTGCAAGTGAGGCCAAACCTGCTACAGCAGATTTTAGATGGGAAGAAAGTAGATGAGAAGCTAATGGCTATTATGAGCAAAATCCCAGAGGGAAAAGCAACTGACTATGAGGTGAAAGCCGATGGGTGTCTATATTACAAAGGAAGACTGTGTGTACCAGATGATGGGGAATTGAAGGCCAGTATTCTGAAAGAGGCACACACCAGTGTATATGCTATGCACCCAGGAAGTACAAAGATGTATCATGATTTGAAGCTTTAGTATTGGTGGCCTGGTATGAAGAAAGACATAGCTGACTACGTGACTAAATGCTTGACATGTCAGCAAGTCAAGGCAGAACATCAAGTTCCATCGGGTTTGCTACAGCCTATACGCATACCTGAATGGAAATGGGATCGGGTCACCATGGATTTTGTAAGTGGTCTACCTCTCTCCCAGAAGAAACATGATGCAGCATGGGTGATAGTGGATAGATTGACAAAGTCAGCACACTTTCTGCCAGTTATGACTGACTACTCACTGGAGAAGTTAGCAGAATTGTATATCAGTGAGATAGTTAGACTGCATGGAATTCCACTTTCCATCATATCTGATCGAGACCCAAGGTTTACATCGAGATTCTGGAAGAAGTTGCATGAATCCTTGGGTACACAACTCCACTTCAGCACAGCTTTCCATCCTCAAATGGATGGGCAATCAGAAAGAGTAATCCAGGTAAACAATTGAAACCAATGGAATTGATATAAATATTGAATTAAAATGATAACAATAACATGAAATATATGTCAGGTCCTTGAGGATATGCTGAGGAGTTGTGTCATTGAGTTTGAGGGAAGTTGGGATAGATACCTCCCACTGGCAGAATTTGCGTACAACAATAGCTACCAAGCTAGCATCCAAATGGCCCCATATGAAGCACTGTATGGGAGAAAATGTAGAACTCCAGTGTGCTGGACTGAATTGGGCGAAGACAACCTGGTGGGGCGGACACTGTGAAACAGATCGAGGAGAAAGTGAAACTAATCAAAACCAATCAAGGTTGCCTCGCATGCATGTAAATCTTATGCCGACCTAAAGAGAAAAGAAATAGAATATGCGGTTGGCGACAAAGTGTTCCTCAGGGTATCACCGTGGAAGAAGGTATTGAGGTTTGGAAGGAAAGGTAAGTTAAGCCCTAGG
The DNA here is from genome assembly GCF_030052815.1 of Hevea brasiliensis. Classification (NCBI taxonomy): domain Eukaryota; kingdom Viridiplantae; phylum Streptophyta; class Magnoliopsida; order Malpighiales; family Euphorbiaceae; genus Hevea; species Hevea brasiliensis. Next base: position 51,214,465 of record NC_079494.1, read on the forward strand.
TTCATTGGCCCATATGAAGTTATTGAACGTGTGGGTCCAGTGGCCTATAGGCTAGCTTTACCACCAGAGCTGGACAAGATCCACAATGTGTTCCATGTGTCCATGCTCAGAAGATACCGCTCAGATCCTTCACATGTCATCTCCAGGGAAGAAATTGAAATACAGCCGGATTTGATATATGAAGAAGAGCCTCTACGGATCCTGGCTCGAGAAGTGAAAGAATTGAGGAATAAGCGGATTCCACTGGTGAAAGTGCTTTGGAGGCACCACAACACCGAGGAGGCAACTTGGTAAAGTGAAGAGACGATGAGGCAACAGTTCCCTCAACTGTTTGCATCAGGTAAATTTCGAGGATGAAATTTAAATTAGAGGGAAAGAGTTGTAACACCCTCCCAATAATAACTCCGTACATTCTACTGTTCCGGTGACCAGTGTCGGTCCGGACAGCTAGAACGTCCGGAAAAATATTTAAACTAAAGTGAGGAACCATAATTAACTCAAATATTAATAAGAAAAATTTAGGAAAAATTTTAGAAATAAAATACAACCAAGTTAAATGAGCCGGTGCCCAAGCGATGGGTAACCTAGAGGGAAGTTGCGGTTCTCACAACTAGGAGCCCTAGACCCGAGAGAAAATTCATAAAAGAATTTTTGGGACTCCAGAGAAGGGTCATTGAGGTCCCTATGGCATTAGAATGCCAAGAAAATATTTAGAAAAAATTTTCAATCGGTACAGACAATTTTGACTCGTTGAGCCAAACGGAGGGCATTTTGGTCATTTTGCCTTCAGAGGTGATTTTTGGCCGACTTGTCCAGTTGAGTAAATAATTATTATAACATAAAATATGAATTAAGGGTGATGAAAAATTAATGTAAAGCTATTAGAAAAGAAAAGAAAAGAAAAATCCATAAAAAAGGCTCATTTATGACATCATTATGATGTCATTTGAAGTTCCCACCAATGACATTTAAACAACTATTTAATTAACTAATAAAAGAGATAATAAAGACCAAAGAAATTAAAAACCTATTAGCCATTTCTCTCCTTCATTCCAGCCGAACCACCATGGCCATGGAAGCCTTCATCTCTTCCTTCATTCAAGCTTGAAATTCTCTCCAACCTTAACCCAAAACCCTAAGTCACCTTCACTAAAACTTATCTACACACCCTAAGGAAGCTCTAGGCAGCCAAGAAAAAGGAAAAGAAGTGAAGTTTAAGCTTAGAAAATTCTGCCCTACAAGAGGTTAGTGCAGATATATATATAAAGCTCTTTATTTCTATGTTAGAGACTTGAAATAAGTAAGAATTTGTAACTTAAATGAATAAAACTCATGTGTATGTCCACCATGGATTTCGGCAGCCCCTAAGGAAGGAATGAGTTTGATTGTTTTAATGGACTTAGAATGAATTAGAGATTATGTTTAAAGTGTATATATATACATGTAATGAATGAAAGTGTTTAATTAAGGTGGGTGGTGTGAACTTTGAATTTGGGCTAGGGTTTGGGAGTGAAAATTTGACTTGGCTTATGAAATTGTTAAAGAACATTTTAATGGTCAATTAGTGACCATTTGAGGTAAGTTGACCATAATTTGGATTGAAATATAGCATGGCAAAGTGAAATGGTAGGCTACCTAGGGACAGCAGCAAGGAGGCTGTGAATCCAGCCTGTTTGGACTGCCATATCTTTGGCTATGTAGATTCAATTGGTGTTTGGCCAATTGGAATGAAACTAGACTTATAATGGCACAATTTTGCTGAAGAAACCATGCCCAAAAGACCAAAGCAAGTGGACCAAAAGTTGGCCCCAATCCGGATACCCTACAAGCAAATTCTGCAGAATGAACAGTAACTGTTCATTTGGCCATAACTCACTGTAGAATGGTCCATTTGACCTGAAAGTTTTACAGAAACAATATGAGATATAGACAAACAACTTTCATGAAGAAACCTATCACAAATTATGACCAGAACCTATTCAACAAGGCAGTGGCAGTCACTGTTCAAGGTACTGTAGATTTGGTAAATTCTGCAGATTGGAAATCCGGCCAGCTGTGGTTTTTGGACCATATCTGGAGCTACAAAACTCCAAATAGAGTGATTCAAAAAATGAAATTCAACTAGACAAAATAAGGAACAACTTTCATGTTTACCATTTCCTCAAATTTCTAATGTAACAGTCCCTAATGGAACAGTAAACTTATGGTACAAAAACTGAAAATTCTGCCCCTTAGTGCTAAGCTTGGAAATGGATTTGGTGATTAATTCCAACAAGTTTTAAATGCAAAATGTGGTATGTTGGGAGTGTTAAAACTAATGTACCTATTTTCTATGCAAAAGTCAACATTTTTGTTGACTAATGAAGTGAATAGTAACACCAAAGCTTGAAATTCAAAAATTACAAAATTCAAAAGTATCAAATGCCCTAGTATACCTAACAAGATTGGTTTGGATAGTTTGGCATGCCAATAGGGTTCAATTAGTAGTACTGCACATGGCATTATGCCATTCTGTGATTTTATGGCTTTTAGCCATTTTGATGTTGTGTTGAGACTTGGCCTCGTGCCTAATATTATTTACAGCTTGTTAGCTGTTCTGTTGCACACCGGGAGATACATATGTGACCGATGGTGTGACGGCCCGAGGTACTTGATACCCAGTGCCAGTTTACCCGTTTATCGAGTCCAGTCGTCCAGTATAGGTTACTTGGGCAACCAAACGAATGAAAATGGACAAAGTTAAAGAAATAAATGAATATAACAAATACAAAACAAATAAGACATATACATTCAATACATATTTATTTTCTGCTATTTTCTTTTATTTTATTATTGCACCACTAAGCATCATTGCTTAGCGCGTTGCTTTTGCCACGCGTAGGTTCCGGAGATACTGATCATGAGCCCAGTAGACCGCAGACTGGGTAAGTCCATCCTGCAGCTCTGCATAGTGTCTGTGTCACCTCACCATCTACAGTGCATTGGTAGGACACCAGGCTTCATTTTGGTATTTTGTAATTGATTCTTATTTTCCCTTGTGTAAATGAAACTTATGTAATGTATTTTGATCTTCATGTAAATAATGAGAACTGTGTTTGTGAATGGAAAAGTGAATGTTTATCTGTGTTTTATACATGATTACCACTTGAGATGAATGATTGAGAAATGAAATTGAAAAAGGTTGAGATTTTGATATTAGAGTTTGAGAATGATTGAACATGGCTATTGGAAGTGTTTTTCACAGGTTCCGAAGAACTGTTTTCTCCATTTTTAGCCGGTACTCTGCCGGATTTTTTATAAAATTTTTGGAACCTCAAATAAATTGTAATTTCAATAAATGGCTTAAATGAACTATATTTCACAAGTTATATTCAAAACTATGATAAAAATTAATTAAGGTAAAATAGAGTGTGCCGGTACACCGTGTGACATTGCTTACTCGGAGATACTGTACACGGGTAAGGGGTGTCACATTAAATCACAGTTCATAAATCATATAAATGATGGATACGTAAAACCATAGTTAAATTCAAGACAATGAATGTCATAAGGAATTTAACACAATATCACAATAAATCTCAGTAATCAAAACGTAGTTAAATTCAAAAGACATTGAATGTCAATAAGAATTTAAACTCCTTTTCACAAATTATCAAAGCTCATAATAACACAATTTAGTCAAATAAACACAGTGCTGCCAATTCATACACAATTTAAGCCATGACACAAAATTTCCGATCAATGCCGTGTTGTACACCAAAACAAAGCAATCACAACCCTACTAATCAAAATCAATGATGAAGGGAGCTAGCTATATAATGAGTACTCATCGGATCACCTCAACTGGTAAACCAGAGAGGAAGAAAAATAAACGATCACGACTCCATAAATGGAGAAGGAAAATAAATAATCACAACCCCATAAATGGAGAAGGAAAGATATGATACTGTCATGCTAAGTGTGAACACAAAATCAATTTCAAACATTTTATTCAAATGATTCATGAGAATCCAATAAATTTCTAAAGTCATAAATTCATTCACAAAATGGCAACATAATTCATAATTAACTTCAAATTTTCACAAATCACACTAAATCAATTTTTCCATAGTTTCAAACCATTTACAATGCTTTTCAAGCAATAAGTATCCATTCAAACACATTTCCATAATTGAAAACAATAATATACAAATAGTCATAATTTATTTCAATTGAAAAATTCAAAAGAAATAACTGTTGTGCACAAACCTCTGATAACTATCTCCTGGCCTTGACTCAGTATTTCCTTCCCTTTACTTGAGTCTTTGCAAATTGAGAAACACAATTTGAAGTGTTTCAGTACTTAATTAAACTGTCTCTAACGATAATGCTTGATAAGTAATTCACTGAATGCTATTATTTGCTTAATCAACCTAATATATCGACCCTCGATGCATTCTAGGTAAATTAGGTTTTAAGATTACCAATATGTCACATTCGATAGTCTTTTAGGGTTGGTACATGTTACTAAATTCATTTCCATGTATCTTGCATTTTCTTGTAATTTGCTGGATTCCGGAATACTAGTTTGACCTAGCCGGATGATTTAGTTTCCTCGGTTTTCAGGTTTTGGTCAAAACTACAAACTTGTAGATCTATGTCTTATTGCACGCAGGACAAAATTTCAGGTCATTCCGAGTTATGTAGACTAAGTTATGGTCATTTTACTATTTCTGGTCAAAATGCATCAAAATTGGTCACTTTAGGTCATTTTAGGTCAATTTTGGTTCGGCCAGTTTTTGGACCCGAATTTGTGCAAGCTGTTTGACTTGCTTATGGTCATTTCTGGGCTTTGGTGTCTTCATAAGACTTGTAGATATGGGTCTTATCATGGTTAAAATTTCAGGTCAATTGGACCTGTTTTGAGTAAGTTATGGCCTAAACACTAACTGCTGCCCAAATGGTAAATTTTCAGGCCTTATTTGCACTTAATCCGGATTCGGTCATTTTTCAAGCTACCTTGCAAGCAGAATTTTGGTATGTTTCCTTCATGAAAGTTGGCACATTTTGTGTCTAGTCTCACCTACAATTGGTTTCATACCAATTGGAGCCACACACTTAAAGTTCTAGGCCTAAAACTCAAACTGCCTTATTGCATTTCTTTCATACACATCAAGGATCACTTTTAACACTCACCAAACTCAACATTCAAGCCAATTCTGGTTGTACCATAACCTAAACATAATTCACAACATATTATAGGTCATTTTGGCAGCTTACAATCACATTCAACATACACCATAAAGTGCATAATTTGTCAAACTCAATTTACAACAATTCAAGCAACTAACCATAACACTTTTACATGTCCAACCTCACACCATCATATATACACTTAAACTGCCATAACATCCAACACAAGTCAACATTAATATACCATAAACCAAGCATGAATTCCAGCAGTCTTCAAGAGTCAACAAACTACCGCAATGATACATTGACAATCCATTAATTTCAAGCTTCAAATTTCAATACACATTTACATATACTAAGTATAATCTCCCAAATAATTTCCTACACAATATACATTTAATCAATCCTTTAATTCACCATTTACAAGCAAAAATAAACTGTCTTCAAGGTGTTTCCATGGCTGCCAAAAGTACACTTCCCCATTCAACATCAAACCTCTAAAATCTCTCCATAAATCAAACACCCATAACATCCTTATAAACTTTAATTAAACAATAATAAAAAACACAAACTTACCACTTTGGAAATTCTTCAAAACTCAACAAAAACTTTCATTTCTTGCTGCCTATCTACTGCCCATGATGTGTAGAACACTTTTAATGGAGAACAATTGGAGAAATTGTGGCTTGATCATTAGGAGTGGAGCTTGCATGCAAGGTATGGCCATGGTGGTTTTTAGGGAAGGAAATGGATTCGGCAAGGTAAAATGGGGTGATGAAGAAGATGATGCTAAGTGCTATCTGCTGTCTCAAGGCTGTGATAAGGGTCCCAATATCCAAGTTAGTGGAGCACTAACTTGGATTTTAATGTTAATTATTCAAAGTTTCATAAATTGGATTTTATTCCCCATTTCTTTCACTATTCTTATAATGTATCACAATTTAATTTTTCATTATATTTTCCAAGTGTAATATCATGTATTTTTAATGGACATTTAGGTCAAAAGACAACTCGGGATGTCAAATGACCACAATGCCCCTGTTCGGGTTGCATTCCTGACTTTTCGGTAACACCGGGTTTTGTCCGTTTTTCGATTTCTCACTTTTCTTTGTACTAATTATTTAATTTTTCTTTGATATTTCTAATGAAATTTATATTTCAATAAACATTTATCTAAGTCCTAAAAATATTTTCCAGGGTTCTCCGCGGTCCAGGGCTAGTCAACGGTCCACGCCGCGACTTCCCGGTGCGGTCACCCATCGCTAAGGTTCTCGGCTCGCTTAACTTGGTTACATTTTTTTCTATTATTTTTCCTTTGTTTTTCTTGTATTTTATTTTCTTGTATTTCATTATTTTATGTCTCCTCACTCATATCCAAGTGTAGTTCTAGGCATCCTAGCTGTCCGGACAACACTGGTCACTGGAACAGTAGAACGCACTACCGAACATAGGGGTGTTACATTTGTCAAGCTCAAGTTAAGGTAAGTGCTTATTTTCTTAACTTGCTTCATTAAAGTTTGTGTTGAGGTTATGGTGAGTATTTTGGGTGAAGAAATTTGAAGAAATGGTTGAGTTATGGGATGTTTCATTTTGACAGCCATGATTGTTGAAGAAACTTGATGTATTTTCACTTGTATTTGATGGGTAATGAGGTTAATTAAAGTTGTCAAACCCTACTCCCCCGTAAGATGTAACAAGATCCCGTAGTACACCTAATGAATTACCATACTTCACCTACCGATAACCCATTAGATATACTACAAGGGATTTTAAAATAATTTTCGTGAAATTTAAATCATCGATTAAAATCTGGTGTTATAAAATTTTTTTTTCAAAATTTCGACAGAGTGCCGGCTGTATTTTGAGAAAACAGTTCTTCAAAACCTGCAAAGAAACATACTTCCAATATGATTTCTCAAATACAACTCCAATAAACTTCATTTCATCTCCCAATTCAATCTCAATATTCAAATCAATTTATTTTAAAACCAACCTCATCATAAAAGAAATATTTCATTGATTACAAGACTCAAAATTAATATTACAAAACTATTCAGGTAAATGAAATCTCAAATTTTCATTTACAATAATTTACATTTAATTACATACCAAAATATTTTACAAGAGTTTTTATACAACTGCTCAAATAATTTACATACATATTATTACATGCATACATCAAAACCTGTGTACATGGGTATACCTGGAGCTGATCTGAATGTCTCATCAAAGAAGCTTACTCAATTGATCTATGCTCTTTTCACCTGCGACAGCATACAAAGCTATCGTTGAGTGGTGAACTCAGTGTTGCACAACTATAACTTAAAACATAGTTCAATATACCTTGATAAAATTATAGCAAATAATTTGGAAATCAGGATACTTATCAAATTCTAAAAATCAAATTATTCATTGCCAATAATATAAATCATTTGTATGAAATGACTTTGATCGTGAAATTCAATTTATCAAATCACAACCGAACATTTAGGTAATTCTAACAAAATCAATTATACATAAATCATAATTAAAATCACAATTCTTTACTATTTAAAACCATTCTTTATCTCGAAAACCATTCTTTATATAGAAAACCATTCTTTATCTTACTAACTATGCAAGACTAATCTGAAAGGGCCATCTTTCGGGGTGATTCTAACTCCCTATGGTTGGGGAGGTCGAATCATCGTGCACAGTACACACCACAATAATGAAACTTCTGAAAGGGCCATAACATAAAAAAACTTAGATCTAACCTCTAATAAGAGGAGAATCTAAGCCTGTGCACGTACCATGGTAATCAAAACACAACTAACTCCATTGTCTTCTCAACAAATGAGAGAGATGGGTAAGAACCTAGTCAAGCATCTATAGTGAGATATAAAATAATATCACAATCCTTTTAGTGAGCATAAATCACAATACAATTTGATTCAAAGTCAATTCCAATATCCAATAATTTTTATTCTCATCACAATTCAAATAAATTTGCATTTTTCCATGCAAATTACCCATCACAATTCAAAACATGTTCTATCACAATTTTCCAAAATATAATTTATTCAATTCACAACAATGCTTAATACTTGTGAAAATACCATTTCATAAAGCTAAATTCATACATACTATAAGAATTTCAATAATCATTGAATTAAATCCAATGCTTGTTAACATAATACATAAGAAAAATATGTCATTTAATCATATGAAATATTCAGAACAAAATCAGTTAAAAACTAGTTATGCACAAACCTGATTTTAGTAGCTCCTAGGCCTTGACTCAATGTTCTTTATACTTCTCAATATCCTTATCAACTGAAACACACAATTTAAAGTGTTTCAGTACTCAATGAATTTGTTTCCAACCATAAAATCTAATATCTAAATTTTCTTGGTACTATTCCCTTCAATTTATTTCATTAGTTAACTTATAATGTTGACCCTTGATGCACTCTAAGTGAGTCAATTCCAATGTTACCAATATGTCACATTTTAGAGCCCTTTAGTGTTGGTATATGTTACCAATTTCATTTTTAAGTGTATTGCATTTTATTGCAATTTATCTGATTTCGGTGTACTATTTTGACCTAGCCGGATGACCTAGTTCCGTTGGTTTTCGGGTTTCGGTCCAAACTACAAACTTGTAGGTCTATGTCTTATTGCATGTGGGGCAAAATTTCAGGTCATTCTGAGTTGTGTAGACCAAGTTATGGTCAATTTACCAATACTGGACAGAATGTACCAAAATGGTAACTTAAGGTCATTTTTAGGTCACTTTTGGTTCGATTAGTTTTTGGACCTGAAATTGTGCAAGCTATTTGGCTTAGTTCTGGCCATTTTTGGGCTTTGGTGTCTTCATAAGAATTGTAGATATATGTCTCAACTATTCATGGTAAAAAGTTTAGGTTAATTGGACCTGTCTTGAGTAAGTTATGGTCCAAACACTAACTACTGCCCAAATGGTCAATTTTCAGGCTTTCAAGTCACTAATCCAGATTTGGTCATTTTTCAAGTCACCTTCTAGGCAGAATTTCTATCACACCTTACCCCTATGTAAGGCATAACATGATCCGTAGAATACCTAATGAACTACCGAACTTCACCTACTGATAACTCATTAAGTACCCTACAAGGGATTTTAAAAATAATTTTTTTACTTTTAATAAGTGGTGAGTATTTTCTAATAAGAACTTAAAACATTTAGTTAAAATTAAAACTAGTTAATATATTTGGCCCATTTTATTTTTACGCAAATTTTATAAAAATTTTGACAGAGTTCCCTCTGTATTTTGATAAAACAATTCTTCAAATACCTGTAAAAAGCACTTCTAAAAATTTTTCTCAACAACTGCTTCAATTTCATTCTCAATCTCAATCAATTTCTCAACACATTTATCAACTTTCAAATTTCAAATCCACTGTCCAATGATCATCAAAATACTAGCAATCCATTTCATTCAAATTAAATAAAACAGTTCTATTTATATTTCATTAGAAAGAAAACAATTTAGATACATCATTATAAAATTTATGTTAAGAGAATTTCAAACTACAATATATATTACAACTTTATACAAATTTTATACAAATTGCTCAAGACCCATTTTTACATGTCCATACATTTATGTGCAATATATACATCAAAAGAAATATTTACAGTTAGGGTATAAATTATACCCAAAGACTTCAAGCAGAATGATCCTCAATCTTTAGCAGCTCAGTCTACTGCTCCTCTAGTCTCTAAATCTGCGACAGCAATAAAAGCTATCGCTGAGTACTAGGACTCAGTATTGCACAACATACTAAAATAATCTTTATGCAGAACATAAATCACATTTATTCAAAAATTTTACTAAACATGAGCATTAAACACAAAACATGAATTATGAAATTTTAATGCAAACCAAGTTCATTTCGAAGTATCAAAACACGTTTCATAAAACCCACAGTTAGATCATGCCATTCGAAACAAATAGAATCTCAATAGCCAGAGGCTAAAGAGAAATCACATCACAAGGCTAGCTAGCCCAAATATATGGATATCCATTCACATCCTCTTCTACTGGCACACCTCAACACTTCTCCGGAGAAGGAATCAAAATTCGAAACTAATTACCCCCACTAGTCTTGTTAGTGAGGTGTTCAAATATATTGTCATGACACTGTGGTTTCAAAACTTATCTTAACAATTTGCTAAACATTGTCATTTCAATATACATAATAACTTTCAACAATTTAAATCAAACATCATAAGAATTCCATAATCCAATATTTCACATTATTCAAAACAGTATGCAAAAGATGATTATAAAAAGTATGCATTGTGCACAAACCTCAAACGAGTCACCTCTTGGCCTTGACTCGGTTCCTCGGGTTCTTTCCTGGTATTCTTTTCAACTGAAACACACTATTTTACAATGTTTCAGTACTAGAACTTAACATAAAGCCAAAATAAATTTAGCTTCACTTTTACCTAGCTCTAACGTGCTAAACTCGACGTTCTTGAAATTTTGTATTTCGGGTTACTATTCACTATACTATTTAAGTCAAATTGTTGACTTTATAAGGCTTAAAAGGTATGGGAATTCCAACTTCACCCACATACCACATTTTGATCACTAAACTTGTTGGTTTTGGTCATTTTCTCAAAACTTAGGTCTTTTAGGCAAAATTGCCAAATTTTTAGTTTTGGAATCCTAAGTTGCACTTTTTCATTGGTCCTTTTACTGTTGGAATTTGGCAAAACTTTCTTCATAGAAAATGTTCCCTATTGTCTTACGTTCATTCTCCTTTTTGAATCACTCCAATTGGAGTTTTGTAGCTCAAGTTATACCCAAATTACAGTTACTGTTCATGCTACAGAATTTAGTCTGGCAGATTTATTGATCCAATTTCATTCAGCAATTTGATCAAGTTAAGTCCATAATTTTGTCTAATTTTCTTCATATGAAATGTTCTACTATGTCTTAGGTTTCCATCGGTTCAAGAATCACCTAAATTGGAGTTTTCTAGAGAGAGTTATAGCCATTGAAACATTACTGTTCATATGGTAAATCTGCAGTTCTGCAGGTTCAGGTCGCCAAATTTGCTCAGTAATTTAAGTGGGTTAATGGCATAATTTGAGTTTTTGTTCTTGATGAAAGTTTTAGGTCTATATCTCATCTAACCACTGGTAAAATTTTAGGTCATTTTGACCTGCCTAGCTTGAGTTATGACAAAATGAATAAACACTATTCATTTGGTTAGTTTGTATAGAGGCAGACTGTGATTTTTCAACTTTGGTCATTTTGTTCACTAGGTTTTGGTCACTTTTTGGGCATGCTTCCTCAATGAAAATTGTGTCATTTAGTGTCTATTTTCATCCCCAATTAGTCCCATACCAATTGGACTTGTAAAATTTCATTCTTGGTCCCTCAAAAGAAATTTGGTCATGCTGCCAGCAGCATGACCATACTCCATCCGAATTTGGCTTTGATTCAAACACTTCTAACACACTTAATTAGGTCACAAATGACCATTTTTCACTTCACATTAGGTCAAAGACATCATTTACCACTTCCTCACATTTTTGTCTCTAACCCTAAGTGTCCCAAAACCCTAACTTACTAACTTGTTGCATTTAACCACATTTAAGCATATAAACACAATCTTTCAACTCATTCAAGCATCCTAACATGTTTAACTCGATCAAACTCATGCAAAACATACCCCTACATAGGCAGGCTGAAATTCACATATAATCCTCCAAAAATTGTTTTCTTTTCCATTTTTCATAATTTCTAAGTTCACTTAAACTAAGAACACATGTATTAACTAAAATTTTAATCAAAAGAACTAACCTCACTTTGATGTTCAATCTTCAATTTTCTTCTTCTTTTCTTCTTTTTTTTTCTTGATCAATCTTCTTCTCAAGTGAGGTTAACAAGATTTAACTAAGAGGATTACACTTCTATGGCTGAATTTGTGGTTCCTTCAAGCTCAAAAATGAGCTTTCATGGAGGACTATTGAGGGAGAGAGGGAAGAGAGAGGTGGACGACTAACTTGAAGAAGATAGACTTTTGTTTTATTTTTTTTTTCTTTTCTTTTGTTGTGTTTTTATCCTTATCAAAGACCCAAAAAATCTAATTAATTAAATATATTAATTATTATTTTTATGGCATCATGCATGATGTCATGCATGATGTCATCACCTTTTTAACTTTTTCATTTTTTTTTCTATTAGTTCTTTAATTTAATTCTCGATTTTGAAATTTTCTTTTCTTCAATTTAATTTGACAGTTAGGTCAGGAGTCAGCTCTCAGGGTCAATTGACCAAATTGCCTCTCGCCGGTTCATCCCGGTTTGTAAATAATTCAATATTTCTTCTGGCTCCCTAGCCTAATTATTTGACTGGCTTAACAATTTTTTTTCATGATTTTCTCTTTTCCATTGTGTTCATAATGGTCCTAAGGACCGCGGCGTCACATTTTACGGTTCGAAATTTGAGTTTAAAATGACTTCGCAGTCCTTCCCGAGAAGGTCACCCATCACTGTGACTCTCGGCTCGTTTAACTTCTTATGTTCTATTTTTCTTATTTATACTTAACTAATTGGCAATTACTAATTATTTGAGTTTAAGGCTTATCTAGTTGTCTTAAGTATGGTTCTAATCCCCTTAATTGTCTGGACCGACTCCGGTCACCGGGACAGTGAAATATACCAGGCTATGCAAATAGGGGTGTTACAATTCTCCTCCCCCTTAAATAAATTTCGTCTCGAAATTTTACCTGGTATCAATCTCTGAACAATTGTGGGTGCTGTCTCCTCATGTCCTCCTCTCATTCCCAAGTACCCTCCTGGCCCGAATGATGGTTCCACAGCACTTTTACCAATGGTATCTGTTTGTTCCGTAGCTGCTTCACCTCATAAGCCAGAATCTGTATGGGTTTTTCTTCATATGTGAGGTCTGGATTTACTTCAATTTCCTCTACTGGTAGTACATGAGATGGGTCTGATCGATACCTCCTTAACATCGATACATGGAAGACATTATGTATCTTCTCCAACTCTGGAGGTAGTGCCAAACGATATGCCAAAGGATCCACTCTTTCCATAACCTCATATGGCCTACTGAAACGAGGACTTAGTTTCCCCTTTCTGCCGAATCTCATAATTCTCTTCCAAGGAGAAACTTTGAGAAAAACTTTCTCACCCACTGCATGCTCAATATCCCTTCTCTTCAGATCAATGTAGGACTTCTGACGATCTGATGCAGTCTTAAGTCGATATCTGATCACCCTGATCTTCTCCTCAGTCTACTAAACAATTTCGGGTCCAATCATCTTTCTTTCACCCACGTCATCCCAACACAACGGGGTTCTACATTTTCTGCCATACAAAGCTTCATATGGAGGCATTCCAATGCTTGATTAGTAGCTGTTGTTGTAAGCAAACTCAATCAAAGGCAAGTGTGTATCCCAACTGCCCTCAAATTCAACCACACAAGCCCGTAGCATGTCCTCCAAGATCTGAATTACTCTATTAGATTGGCTATCTGTCTGTGGATGGAATGCAATACTGAAGTTCAATCTAGTTCCTAGGGCTCTCTGAAGACTACCCCAGAATCTAGAAGTGAACCTAGGATCTCTGTCTGACACAATGGATACTGGCACTCCATGTAGTCTCACAATCTCATCAATGTATAACTTGGCCAATCTTTCAAAACTGTAGTCCATCTGGACTGGCAAAAAATGAGCAGACTTGGTTAGTCTGTCAACAATGACCCATACTGCATCATGACTCTTTTGTGTCCTCGGAAGTCCCATCACAAAATCCATCGTTATTCTTTCCCATTTCCATTCTAGTACTGGTAGTGGATGTAATAACCCAGTGGGTACTTGATGCTCTGCCTTCACTTACTGATAAGTTAGGCATTTGGATACAAACTTTGCCACATTTCTTTTCAGACCCATCCACCAGTAATGCTCCTTTAGCCCCCTATACATTTTTGTGCCACTAGGGTGCATGGCAAAAGGAGACTAATGTGCTTCCTTCAAAATGATTTGCCTCAAATCAACATCATTAGGAACACACATTCTACTCTGGTGTAGCAGTAGACCATCATCTCTGATTGAGAATTCTGGTTTCTTGCCCTGTCGGACTTCTTTCATCAGCTTCTGATACTTCTGATCACTCTGAACAGCCATTCTAATCTGATCAATCAAGCAACTGCTGTTTGCCAATCATCATTAATCTCTAAGCTGATATGCAATGATCTTAACTCATGTACCAAAGATAAAGGAGTAACCCGTAGACTCGCCATAGTCTTGCGACTTAAGGCGTCAGCCACAACATTAGCTTTCCCTGGCTGATAGTCTATCAGACAATCATAGTCTTTTATCAACTCTAACCATCTCCTCTGTCTCAAATTCAACTCCTTCTAAGTGCCCAAATACTTCAAACTCTAATGATCTGTATAGATGTAGCACTTCTCCCCATATAAATAATGTCTACAGATCTTAAGAGCAAACACAATAGTTGCAAGCTCCAAGTCATGTGTCGGATAGTTCCTCTCATACGGCTTTAGCTAGCGTGATGCATAGGCAATGACATTCTGATCTTGCATTAATACGCAGCCTAATCCATTGTGAGAAGCATCACTCTAAACTGTGTATTCTTTACCCGGAGTTGGTAAAGTAAGAACTGGAGCTTCAGTCAAACATTTCTTCAATTCATCAAAACTCTGTTGGCATTTATATGTCCACAGAAATTTTACATCTTTCCGGAGTAGCTTAGTCAATGGAGATGCCAATATGGAAAATCCCTTTACAAATCTACCGTAGTATCCAGCTAAATCCAGAAAACTGTGAATCTCTGTGACATTTCTGGGTGGCCTCCAATTAAGGACAGCTTCAATCTTACTTGGATCTACCTTGATGCCCTCTTCTGATACTACATGCCCTAAGAAAGATATTTCTTTCAGCCAAAATTCATATTTCGACAATTTGGCGTATAGTTGTTTCTCCCTCAAAGTCTGCAGTACAATCCGCAGTACAATCCGCAGATGTTTATCATGCTCTTCTGCATTCCTCAAATAGACCAATATATCATCAATGAATACCACAACAAACTGGTCGAGGTATGGTCTGAAGATAGTGTTCATCAGATCCATAAAAGCAGTCGGAGCATTAGTTAACCCGAATGGCATAACCAAAAACTCATAATGGCCATAACGAGTTCTGAAGGTAGTTTTAGGAATACTCTGCTTTTGTACTTTCAACTGATAATAACCTGATCTCAGGTCAATTTTGGAAAACACAGCTGCACCCCTCAACTGATCAAATAAGTCATCAATGCGGGGCAATAGATATCTATTCTTTATTGTCACCTTATTCAACTGTCGATAATCAATACACAAATGGAGAGTGCCATTTTTCTTCTTTACAAACAACACTAGCGCTCCCCAAGGTGACACACTAGGGCGGATAAAGCCCTTGTCAAGCAATTCTTGCAATTGCACTTTCAACTCTTTCAATTCTGCAGGTGCCATTCTATATGGTGTTATGGAGATTGGGTCCATACCAGGCATAACATCAATCTCAAACTGCACCTCTCTTTCTAGAGGTAATCCTTGCAATTCATCAGGAAATACATCCGGGAAATCACATACAGTAGGGATGTCCCTTAGTGTTGGACTCCCCACTTGGGTGTCTATCACATGTGCCAAGTATGCTTCACACCCCTTTCTAATCATCCTTCTGGCTAGTGTAGCCGAAATGATATTTGATGGCAGTAATTGCCTCTCCCCATATATTACCACATCACCGTACAAAGGGAGACCAAAAGTGACTGTCTTCAGTCTACAATCAATCATGGCGTGATGCCTGGCTAACCAATCCATGCACAAGATGATATCATACTCTTTGAAGGGCATTTCAATCAAGTCTGATAGGAAAACATGTCCTTGGATCACCAAAGGACAGTCTCTATAAATTCTGTTGACTAGGACCTCTTGTCCTAACGGACTAGTAACTAGCACTTCAAAACCCATTTGCACACATGGAACAGCAAGTGAACAGACTATGCTAGCACTAACATATGAATGGGTTGAACCCGGATCAAACAATACAAATACTTCTTGATCAGACATAGAGAATGTACCAGCTACCACATTGAAAGTCTTAGCCTCTTCTCGTTGTCTCATCGTGTAAACTCTGGCTGAAGCACTTCCTTGTCTTTGATTGACCAATCAGGCTCGATCACCTCAAGCAAAGGCTCTACCTCTACCTCTTCCTCTGCCAACTGACTGTGAACCTCTTGGAGCAGGACTTTGAATAGATCTCTTGGCAGTAGTAGGATCTGGACCATATCTCAGAGACAGAGCACTAGTGCAGTCTTTAGCAATATGACCCTTGCCTCCACAGTTAAAAGAGGCTCCAATGGCCCAATAGCATTCCCCCCCATGAATCTTGCCACAAGTCTCACAGGGGCGGGTAGAATGTGAACCCCTGCTCTACTGCTGACAAGACCTAGGGGGTCTCTGTCCAAAAAATCTGCCCCTACCAAATCTTCCACCTCGACCCCTGCTGGATCCACTAAACTTCTTCTTCTTCCCAGAAGTCCCACCAGAACTCTGTTCTACTGACTTTTCCCCCTTGTTTTTTTCTGATTTCTCATCTTTCTCTGATTTTTCTTTCACTGGGGTTGCTTCTGATTCTATTCTTTCCAACTCAAGCGCTTGAGACATGAGCTCTGAGAAATTGCTGTGTCGAAATCCCATAACTTGCATTCTCAAACTGGGCTTCAAACCAGTCTCAAATCTCTTGCATCTTGCCTTGCTGGTAGTAAGGAGACTCCCAGCATAATGACTTAAGCGGGAGAACTCCCTCTCATACTCTGCCACTGATCTATTCCCTTGTTTCAAACTCAAAAATTCTTGCAATTTCTGATCAACATATGCATCTGGGATGTATTTCTGTCTGAATTCTCTGATGAAGTCATCCTAGGTCAGCACTGGTGGTTCAGCCAAGCTGTGGGGGATGGTCTTCCACCAATTATACGCATCCCCTTGCAGTAGCGACACAGAATACTCAAACTTTAGTTCATCTTGGCAGTGCAGCTTCTTAAATACTCTATCCATTCTTTCAAGCCATTGCTCTGCCTCTAAAGGGTCCACTGTACCCTTAAATTCTGCAACTCCATACTTCAATAATTTATCATACTATCTAGCTGGAGGCAGTGGTTGTGCCATAGGTGTCTAAGGTGGAGCTTGAGCAGGCATACCCCTAGCCATTTGTTGAAACAACGCAGCCATATGCTGTGCGAATTATGCAGGAAACTGCGGTATTTGCGTGTCACACCTTACCAATCCGTAAGGCATAACATGATCCTGTAGAATACTCAATGAACTACCGAACTTCACCTACCGATAACTCATTAAGTACCCTACGAGGGATTTTAAAACAATTTTCTTACATTTTGGAAGTGGTGAGCATTTTGGTAGGAATTAAAAACCATTTATTCAAGTTTAAATACTAGTAAAATTTTTTGTCCATTTTAATTTTCCGTAAATTCTATAAAAATTTTGACAGAGTTTCCTCTGTATTTTGAGAAAATCATTCTTCAAATACCTGTAAAAAGCACTTCTAAAAATTTTTCTCAACCACTACTTCAATTTCATACTCAATCCCAATCAATTTCTACAATTCCACAATCATTTCATTTGACACAAAACAATTTATATACATCCTTACAAAATTCACATCAAAAGAAATACAAATTAAATTTTATTACAAACTTCATGCAAATTTTGTACAAGCTGCTCAAGACCCATTTACATGTCCATACCTTTATATGCAACACATACATGAAAATAAATATTTACAGGCAGGATATAAATTATACCCGAAGACTTCAAGATGATAGCTCCTCACACCTTAGGAGCTCAGTCTGCTGCTCTTCTAGTCTCTGTATCTGCGACAGCAATAGAAGCTATCGCTGAGTACTAGGACTCAGTGGTACACAATATACTAAAATAATCTTTATACAAAAATAAAATCACATTTATTCAAAAATTTGACTAAACATGAGCATTAAACGCAAAACATGAATTATGAGATTTTAATGCAAACCAAGTTCATTTCAAAGTATCAAAACACATTTCATAAAACCCACAGTTAGATCATGCCATTCGAAACAAATAGAATCTCAATAGCCAGAGGCTAAAGAGAAATCATATCACAAGGCTAGCTAGCTCAAATATATGGATATCCATTCACATCCTCTTCTACTGGCACACCTCAACACTTCTCCAGAGAAGGAATCAAAATTCGAAACTAATTACCCCCACTAGTCATGCTAGTGAGGTGTTCAAATATATGGTCATGACACTGTGGTTTCAAAACTTATCTTAACAATTTGCTAAACATTGCTATTTCAAATATACACAATAACTTTCACAGTTTAATGAAAACATCATAAATAATGTCACAAATAAACTTTCAACAATTCCAAATCACAAGTAAAATACATATTTCGTTCACTTTATCAATGAATTTTAAAGCATGAAGATGTTGTGCACAAACCTCAAATGAGTCGCCTTTTGACCTTAACTCGACTCCTCGGGTTCTGTCCCGGTATTCTTTTCTACTGAAACACACAATTTAATAGTGTTTCAGTACAATAATTTAACATAAATCCAAAAATAAATTTAACTTCACTTATACCTAGCTCTAACGTGCTAATTTCGATGTTCTTGAAATTTTGTGTTTCGGGTTACTATTCACTGCACTATTCAAGTCAAATAGTTGACTTGAATAGACTTAATAGGTATGGGAACTCCAACTTCACCCACATACCACATTTTGGTCATTAAACTGGTTGGTTTTGGTCGTTTTCTCAAAGCTTAGGTCATTTTGGCAAAATTGCCAATTTTCGGTTTTGGAGTTCTAAGTTGCATTATTCCATTGGTCAATCTACCTTTGGAATTTGACAAAACTTCCTTCATAGAAAATGTTCCTTATTGTCTTAAGTGTATTCTCATTTTTGGATCACCTCAATCGCAGTTTTGTAGCTCAAGTTATGGCCAAAATAAAATTACTGTTCACGTGCACTGTTCATGCTGAGATTTTGGGTTCTGGCAGATTTTGATCCAACTTTGGTCAGTAATTTGATTAAGTTAAGTTCATAATTTGGTCTAAATTTCTTTATATGAAATGTTCTACTATGTCTTAGGTTTCCATCGGTTCAAGAATTGCCTAAATCGGAGTTTTGTAGAGAGAGTTATAACCCTTCAAAAATTACTGCTCAATAGAAATTCTGCAGAGTTGCAGGTTTGGTAACTCAACTTTGCTCAATAATTTGAATGGGTTAATGGCATAATTTGGGGTGGTGTTCTTCAGAACAGTTTTAGATCTATACCTTATCTAATTGCTGGTAAACTTTCAGGTCAATTTGACCTTCCTAGCTCGAGTTATGACCAAATGAACAGTTACTATTCATTTGGTCAGTTTGGTGCAGTGGCAGCCTGCTCTCATTTCACTTTGGTCAATTTGTTCACCCAGTTTTGGTCAGTTTTTGGGCATTGTTCCTTAATGAAAATTGTGCTCTTTTATGTCTATTTTCATCCCCAATTTGTGGCATATCAATTGGACTTGTAAAATTTGAGTTTTGGTCCTTCAAAGTGGGTTTGGTCATGCTGCCAGCAGCATGACCATTGGATCTACGAATTTGGTTTTCATTCCAACAATTCCCACACATCTCTTTTGGTCATTATTGACCATTTTTTTTCTCACAATAGACCAAAGTCATCATTTATGCATTTCTCCAAAATTTGGTTCACAAACCCTATGTCCCAAAACCCTAACTCACTAAGTTGTTTCATTTAACCAATTCAATGCCTATATACATGCTTCTTTAACTCTATCAAGCTCATATACACCTTTAAGTCCATCAAATTCATGCACACACATCAAAACCCTAGCTAGATGAGTTTTGCTTTAATCCTCCAACAATTAATTTCTTTTCATTTTAAGCATAATTCTAATTAATTGAACTATAAACACCATTAATTCAACTAGAAATTTCAAGTTTAGCTTACTAACCTTTCCTTGAATTTTCAATCTTCAAATCTTTCACTTTCTTCACTTTTCTTTCCTTATTTCTTCTTTCTTGCTTCTTCAATCTCCTCTTCTAGTAGCCCAAACAAAGCTTAATCATAATTTGGTGGAATTTTTGGGGAATTTATGGGGTTGATTCAAGCTTTGAAAGCTTGAATTTCATGGCTATAGAGGAAACTAAGGAAAAAAAAGGAGAGAGATGAGAGATGCACGTTTTTTTTATTTGAAGAAGAATGATTTTTTTTTCTTTTCTTTTATTTTGTCTTTTATGGCTTATGGAAGACCCCAAAAAATCAAATTAATTAATTTATTAATTATACACTTATGGCATCATGCATGATGTCATCACCTTTTTACTTTTTCAATTTCCCTTCTTTTTTTTTATTTTTCTATTAGTTCTTTAATTTAATTCTTGATCTCGAAATTTTCTTTTCTCCGATTTTATTTGACTGTTAGGTCAGGAGTCAGCTCTCGGGATCAATTGACCAAATTGCCCCTCGCCGGTTTATCCCGGTTTGCAAATAATTCCATATTTCTTCCGGCTCCCTGACCTAATTATTTAACTGGCTTAACAGTTCTTTTTCGTGATTTTATCTTTTCCACTGTGTCCATAAGGGTCTTAAGGACTGCAGCGTCACTTTTTACGGTTCGAAATTTGAGTTTAAAACGACTTCGCAGTCGTTCCCGAGGAGGTCACCCATCGTTGTGACTCTCGGCTCGTTTAACTTCTTATGTTCTGTTTTTCTTATTTATAGTTAACTAATTAAAAATTACTAATTATTTGTGTTTATGGCTTCTCAAGTTGTCTTAAGGGTGGCTCTAATCTCCTTAATTGTCCGGACCGACACCGGTCACCGGAACAGTGAAATCTACCAGGCTATGCAAACGGGGATGTTACAATTCTCCCCCCCTTAAATAAATTTCGTCCCTAAATTTTACCTGGTACTAATCTTTGAATAGCTGTGGGTGCTGTCTCCTCATGTCCTCCTCTCGTTCCCAAGTAGCTTCTTGGCCCGAATGATGGTTCCACAGCACTTTTACCAACGGTATCTGCTTGTTCCGTAGCTGCTTCACCTCATAAGCCAGAATCTTTATGGGTTCTTCATCATATGTGAGGTTTGGATTCACTTCAATTTCCTCTACTGGTAATACATGAGATGGGTCTGATCGGTATCTCCTCAACATAGACACATGGAAGACATTATGTATCTTTTCCAACTCTGGAGGTAGTGCCAACCGATATGCCAAAGGACCCACTCTTTCCAGAACCTCATATGGCCCAATGAAATGAGGACTCAGTTTCCCCTTTCTGCCGAATCTCATAATTCTCTTCAATCTCATAATTCTCTTCCAAGGAGAAACCTTGAGGAAAACTTTCTCACCCACTGCATACTGAATATCCCTTCTTTTCAAATCAATGTAGGACTTCTGATGGTCTGATGCAGTCTTAAGTCGACCTCTAATCATCCTAATTTTCTCTTCAGTTTGCTGAACGATTTCAGGTCCAATCATCTTTCATTCACCCACGTCATCCCAACACAACGGGGTTCTACATTTCCTGCTATACAAAGCTTCATATGGAAGCATCCCAATGCTTGATTGGTAGCTGTTGTTGTAAGCAAACTCAATCAAAGGTAAGTGTATATCCTAACTACCTTCAAACTCAATCACACAAGCCCGTAGCATGTCCTCCAAGATCTGAATTACCCTCTCAGACTGGCCATCTGTCTTTGGGTGGAATGCAGTACTGAAGTTAAATCTACTTCCTAGGGCTCTTTGAAGACTACCCCAGAATCTAGAAGTGAACCTAGGATCTCTGTCTGACACGATGGATACTAGCACTCCATGCAGTCTCACAATCTCATCAATGTATAATTTGGCCAATCTTTCTAAACTGTAGTCCATTCGAACTGGCAGAAAATGAGCAGATTTAGTCAGTCTGTCAACAATGACCCAAACTGCATCATGACTCTTCTGTGTCCTCGGAAGTCCCATCACAAAATCCATCGTTATTCTCTCCCATTTCCATTCTGGTACTGGTAGTGGATGTAACAACCCAGTAGGTACTTGATGCTCTGCCTTCACTTGCTGACAAGTTAGGCATTTAGATACAAACGCTGCCACATCTCTTTTCATACCCATCCACCAGTAATGCTCCTTTAGCCCCCTATACATTTTTATGCCACCAGGGTGCATGGCAAAAGGAGAGTCATGTGCTTCCTTCAAAATGATCTTCCTCAATTCAACATCATTGGGAACACATATTCTGCCCTGGTGTAGCAGTAGACTGTCATCTCTGATTGAGAATTCTGGTTTCTTGCCCTGTCGGACTTCTTCCATCAACTTCTGATACTTCTGATCATTCTGAGCAGCCATTCTAATCTGATCAATCAACACTGGCTGTACATGCCATGCAACTGCTGTCTGCCCATCATCATTAATCTCTAAGCTGGAATGTAATGATCTTAACTCATGTACCAAATACAAAGGAGTAACTCGTAGACTTGCCATAGTCTTGCGACTTAGGGCGTCAGCCACAACATTAGCTTTCCCTGGCTGATAGTCTATCAGACAATCATAGTCTTTTATCAACTCTAACCATCTCCTCTGTCTCAAATTTAACTCTTTCTGGGTGCCCAAATACTTCAAACTCTTATGATCTGTATAGATGTAACATTTTTCCCCATACAAATAGTGTCTCCAGATCTTAAGAGCAAACACAATAGCTGCAAGCTCTAAATCATGTGTTGGATAATTCCTCTCATGCGGTTTTAGCTAGCGTGATGCATAGGCAATGACATTTCGATCTTGCATCAATACACAGCCTAACCCATTGTGAGAAGTATCACTGTAAACTGTATATTCTTTACCCGGTGTGGGTAAAGTCAGGACTGGAGCCTCTGTTAAACATCTCTTCAATTCATCAAAACTCTGTTGGCATTTATCCGTCCACTGAAATTTTATATCTTTTCTAAGCAGCTTGGTCAATGGAGATGCCAACATGGAGAATCCCTTCACAAATCTACGGTAGTATCCAGCTAAACCCAGAAAACTGCGAATCTCTGTGACATTTCTGGGTGGCCTCCAATTAAGGACAGCTTCAATCTTACTTGGATCTACCTTAATGCCCTCTTCTGATGCTACATGCCCCAAAAAGGATATCTCCTTCAGCCAAAATTCACACTTCAACAATTTAGCATATAGCTGTTTCTCTCTCAAAGTCTGTAGTACAATTCGCAGATGCCTATCATGCTCTTCTGCATTCCTCGAATAGACCAATATATCATCTATGAATACCACAACAAACTGGTCGAGGTATGGTCTGAAGATAGTGTTCATCAGATCCATAAAAGCAGCCGGAGCATTAGTTAACCCGAATGGCATGACTAGGAATTCATAATGGCCATAGCGGGTTCTGAAGGCAGTTTTAGGAATACTCTGCTCTTGTACTTTCAGCTGATAATAACCTGATCTCAGGTCAATTTTGGAGAACATAGCTGCACCCCTCAACTGATCAAACAAGTCATCAATACGGGGCAATGGATATCTGTTCTTTATTATCACCTTATTCAACTGCCGATAGTCAATGCATAACCGGAGAGTGCCATCTTTCTTCTTTACAAACAACACTGGCGCTCCCCAAGGTGACACACTAGGGCGGATAAAGCCCTTGTCAAGCAATTCTTGCAACTGCACTTTCAACTCTTTCAATTCTGCAGGTGCCATTCTATATGGCGTTATGGAGATTGGGTCCACACCAGGCATAACATCAATTTCAAACTGCACCTCTCTTTCTGGAGGTAATCCTGGCAATTCATCAGGAAATACATCCGAAAAGTCACATCTGATGAGGGATGTCCTTGATCTTTGGACTCCCCACTTGGGTGTCAATTGCATGTGCCAAGTATGCTTCACACCCCTTTCTGATCATTCTTCTGGCTAGTGCAGCCAAAATAATGTTTGATGGCAGTAACTGCCTCTCCCCGTGTATTACCACATCACCGTATAAAGGGAGACCAAAAGTGACTGTCTTCAGTCTACAGTCAATCATGGCGTGATGCCTGGCTGACCAATCCATGCCCAAGATAATATCATACTCTCTGAAGGGCATTTCAATCAAGTCTGACAGGAAAACATGTCCTTGGATCACCAAAGGACAGTTTCTATAGATTCTGTTGACTCGGACCTCTTGTCCTAACGGACTAGTTACTAGCACTACAAAACCCATTTGCACACATGGAACAGCAAGTGAACTGACTATGCTAGCACTAACATATGAATGAGTTGAACCCGGATCAAACAATACAAATACTTTTTGATCAGAGATAGAGAATGTACCAGCTACCACATCAGAAGTCTCAGCCTCTTCTCGCTGTCTCATTATGTAGATTCTGGTTGAAGCACTTCCTTGTCTGATCGACCAAGCGTGCCTCGATCAAGTAGTGCCTCTACCTCTACCTCTTCCTCTGCCAACTGACTGTGAACCTCTGAGAGCAGGTCTCTGAATAGATCCCTCGGTAGTAGTAGGAGCTGGACTATATCTCGGAGCACTAGTACAATCTTTAGCTATATGGCCCTTGCCTCCGCAGTTAAAGCAGGCTCCAGTGGCCCAGTAGCACTCCCTCCCATGAATCTTGCCACAAGTCTCACAGGGGCGAGCAGAATGTGAACCCCTGCTCGACTGCTGACCAGACCTAGGGGGTCTCTGTCCGGAGAATCGGCCCCTACCAAATCTTCCACCTTGACCCTTGCTGGGTCCACTAAACTTCTTCTTTTTCCCAGAAGTCCCACCAGAACTCGGCTCTACAGACTTTTCCCCCTTGTCTTTGTCTGATTTCTCAGCTTTTTCTGATTTTTCTTTCACTGGGGTTACTTCTGATTCTATTCTTTCCAACTCAAGTGCTTGAGACATGAGCTTTGAAAAGTTGCTGTGTCGGAATCCCACAACTTGCATCCTTATGCTGGGCTTCAAACTCGTCTCAAATCTCTTACATCTTGCCTTACTGGTAGTAAGGAGACTCCCCGCATAGTGACTCAGGTAGGAGAACTCCCTCTCATACTCTGCCACCGATCGGTTCCCTTGTTTCAGACTCAAAAATTCTTACAATTTCTGGTCAATATATGCATCTGGGATGTATTTCTATCTGAATTCTCTGATGAAGTCATCCCAGGTCAATACTGGTAGTTCAGCCAAGCTATGGGGGATGGTCTTCCACCAATCATACGCATCCCCTTGCAGTAGCGACACAGAGTACTCAAACTTCAGTTCATCTTGGCAATGTAGCTTCTTAAATACTCTGTCCATTCTTTCAAGCCATTGCTCTGCCTCTAAAGGGTCCACTGTACCCTTAAATTCTCTGATCCCATACTTGATAATTTATCATATTGTGCGAGGGAGCGATGGTTGTGCCACGGTGGTTGGGGTGGAGCTTGAGCAGGCATACCCTGACCATTTATTGAAACATCGCAGACCATCTGGCATGCGGTATCAGTGGAATCTGCGGCATTTGTGGGGCTGGTGCTGCTGACCCACTAACATTCGGTAAAACTGGGGCTTCCCCTTGTGCCTCAACTTCAACAGATTGCTCAACTGAGCGATCCCCTTCTTCCTTAACAGTCTGGAATAGGGTATCTCCTGAACAAGTAACACATGGAGATTTCCCTCCGTTAGTTTATATTCATGATGTAATGCACTGTATGTAACAATTATGGACATTGAGCAGTTATACTTAACAAAGAAAAGACACAAATTCACAATTTAAAACATACTTCAAAAATTTGCTCTGATACCACTAAAACATGTCACACCTTACCCCTCCGTAAGGCATAACATGATCCCGTAGAATACTTAATGAACTACCGAACTTCACCAATCGATAACTCATTAAGTACCCTACAAGGGATTTTAAAACAATTTTCTTACATTTTGGAAGTGGTAAGCATTTTGGTAGGAATTAAAAACCATTTATTCAAGTTTAAATACTAGTAAAAATTTTTGTCCATTTTAATTTTCCGCAAATTCTATAAAAATTTTGACAGAGTTTCCTCTGTATTTTGAGAAAATCATTCTTCAAATACCTGTAAAAAGCACTTCTAAAATTTTTTCTCAACCACTACTTCAATTTCATACTCAATCCCAATCAATTTCTACAATTCCACAATCATTTCATTTGAGACAAAAAAATTTATATACATCCTTACAAAATTCACATCAAAAGAAATACAAACTAAATTTTATTACAAACTTCATACAAATTTTGTACAAGCTGCTCAAGACCCATTTACATGTCCATACCTTTATATGCAATACATACATCAAAATAAATATTTACAGGCAGGGTATAAATTATACCTGAAGACTTCAAGATGATAACTCCTCACACCTCAGCAGCTCAGTCTGCTGCTCTT
This sequence comes from Hevea brasiliensis, assembly GCF_030052815.1. NCBI lineage: Eukaryota > Viridiplantae > Streptophyta > Magnoliopsida > Malpighiales > Euphorbiaceae > Hevea > Hevea brasiliensis. The sequence goes on from NC_079494.1 coordinate 51,241,141, forward strand.
CTAGTCTCTCAGATTCTGACAAAGAATAAGCTATCACGAGTACTAGGACTCAGTGGTACACAACATACTAAAATAATCTTTATGCAAAAATAAAATCACATTTATTCAAAAATTTGACTAAACATGAGCATTAAACACAAAACATGAATTATGAGATTTTAATGCAAACCAAGTTCATTTCAAAGTATCAAAACACATTTCATAAAACCCACAGTTAGATCATGCCATTCGAAACAAATAGAATCTCAATAGCCAGAGGCTAAAGAGAAATCATATCACAAGGCTAGCTAGCTCAAATATATGGATATCCATTCACATCCTCTTCTACTGGCACACCTCAACACTTCTCCAGAGAAGGAATCAAAATTCGAAACTAATTACCCCCACTAGTCGTGCTAGTGAGGTGTTCAAATATATGGTCATGACACTGTGGTTTCAAAACTTATCTTAACAATTTGCTAAACATTGCTATTTCAAATATACACAATAACTTTCACAGTTTAATCAAAACATCATAAATAATGTCATAAATAAACTTTCAGCAATTCCAAATCACAAGTAAAATACATATTTCGTTCACTTTATCAATGAATTTTAAAGCATGAAGATGTTGTGCACAAACCTCAAATGAGTCGCCTTTTGGCCTTAACTCGACTCCTCGGGTTCTGTCCCGGTATTCTTTTCCACTGAAACACACAATTTTATAGTGTTTCAGTACCATAATTTAACATAAATCCAAAAATAAATTTAACTTCACTTATACCTAGCTCTAATGTGCTAATTTCGATGTTCTTGAAATTTTGTGTTTCGGGTTACTATTCACTGCACTATTCAAGTCAAATAGTTGACTTTCTAAGGCTTAATAGGTATGGGAACTCCAACTTCACCCACATACCACATTTTGGTCATTAAACTTGTTGGTTTTGGTCATTTTCTCAAAGCTTAGGTCATTTTGGCAAAATTGCCAATTTTCGGTTTTGGAGTTCTAAGTTGCACTATTCCATTGGTTAATCTACTGTTGGAATTTGACAAAAATTCCTTCATAGAAAATGTTCCTTATTGTCTTAAGTGTATTCTCATTTTTAGATCACCTCAATCGGAGTTTTGAAGCTCAAGTTATGGCCAAAATAAAATTATTGTTCACGTGCACTGTTTATGTTGAGATTTTGGGTTCTGGCAGATTTTGATCCAACTTTGGTCAGTAATTTGATTAAGTTAAGTTCATAATTTGGTCTAAATTTCTTTATATGAAATGTTCTACTACGTCTTAGGTTTCCATCGGTTCAAGAATCGCCTAAATCGGAGTTTTGTAGAGAGAGTTATAACCCTTCAAACATTACTGCTCAATAGAAATTCTGCAGAGTTGCAGGTTTGGTAACTCAACTTTGCTCAATAATTTGAATGGGTTAATGGCATAATTTGGGGTGGTGTTCTTCATAACAGTTTTAGATCTATACCTTATCTAATTTCTGGCAAAATTTCAGGTCAATTTGACCTTCCTAGCTCGAGTTATGACCAAATGAACAGTTACTATTCATTTGGTTAGTTTGGTACAATGGCAGCCTGCTCTCATTTCACTTTGGTCAATTTGTTCACACAGTTTTGGTCAGTTTTTGGGCATGGTTCCTTAATGCAAATTGTGCTCTTTTATGTCTATTTTCATCCCCAATTTGTGGCATATCAATTGGACTTGTAAAATTTGAGTTTTGGTCCTTTAAAGTGGGTTTGGTCATGCTGCCAGCAGCATGACCATTGGACCTACGAATTTGGTTTTCATTCCAACAATTCCCACACATCTCTTTTGGTCATTATTGACCATTTTTTTTATCTCACAATAGACCAAAGTCATCATTTATGCATTTCTCCAAAATTTGGTTCACAAACCCTATGTCCCAAAACCCTAACTCACTAAGTTGTTTCATTTAACCAATTCAATGCCTATATACATGCTTCTTTAACTCTATCAAGCTCATATACACCTTTAAGTCCATCAAATTCATGCACACACATCAAAACCCTAGCTAGATGAGTTTTGCTTTAATCCTCCAATAATTAATTTCTTTTCATTTTAAGCATAATTCTAATTAATTGAACTATAAACACCATTAATTCAACTAGAAATTTCAAGTTTAGCTTACTAACATTTCCTTGAATTTTCAATCTTTAAATCTTTCACTTTCTTCACTTTTCTTTCCTTATTTCTTCTTTCTTGCTTCTTCAATCTCCTCTTCTAGTAGCCCAAACAAAGCTTAATCATAATTTAGTGGAATTTTTGGGGAATTTATGGGGTTGATTCAAGCTTTGAAAGCTTGAATTTCATGGCTATGGAGGAAACTAAGGAAAAAAAAGGAGAGAGATGAGAGATGCACGTTTTTTTTATTTGAAGAAGAATGATTTTTTTTTCTTTTCTTTTATTTTGTCTTTTATGGCTTATGGAAGACCCCAAAAAATCAAATTAATTAATTTATTAAGTATACACTTATGGCATCATGCATGATGTCATCACCTTTTTACTTTTTCATTTTCCCTTCTTTTTTTTATTTTTCTATTAGTTCTTTAATTTAATTCTTGATCCTGAAATTTTCTTTTCTCCGATTTTATTTGACAGTTAGGTCAGGAGTCAGCTCTCGGGGTCAATTGACCAAATTGCCCCTCGCCGGTTCATCCCGGTTTGCAAATAATTCCATATTTCTTCCGGCTCCCTGACCTAATTATTTGACTGGCTTAACAGTTCTTTTTCGTGATTTTCTCTTTTCCACTGTATCCATAAGGGTCTTAAGGACCACAGCGTCACTTTTTACGGTTTGAAATTTGAGTTTAAAATGACTTCGCAGTCGTTTCCGAGGAGGTCACTCATCGTTGTGACTCTCGGCTCGTTTAACTTCTTATGTTCTGTTTTTCTTATTTATAGTTAACTAATTAAACATTACTAATTATTTGTGTTTATGGCTTCTCAAGTTGTCTTAAGGGTGGCTCTAATCTCCTTAATTGTCCGGACCGACACCGGTCACCGGAACAGTGAAATCTACCAGGCTATGCAAACGGGGGTGTTACATTGCAGGGCTGGTGCTACTGACCCACTGACATTCTGCAAAGCTGGGGCTTCCCCTTGTGCCTCAGCTTCAACAAACTGCTCAATTGAGCGATCCCTTTCTTCCATCTCAGTTTGAAATTAGGGTATCTCCTGAACAAGTAACACAAGGAGATTTCCCTTCATTAGTTCATATTCATGATGTAATGCACTGTATGTAACAATTATGGACATTGAGCAGTTGTACTTAACAAGAAAGACACAAATTCTCAAGTTAAAACATACTTCAAAAATTTTGCTCTGATACCACTAAAACATGTCACACCTTACCCCTCTGTAAGGCATAACATGATCCCGTAGAATACCTAATGAACTACCAAACTTCACCTACCGATAACTCATTAAGTACCCTACAAGGGATTTTAAAACAATTTTCTTACTTTTGATAAGTGGTGAGCATTTTCTAATCAGTACATAAAACATTTAGTTAAAATTAAAACGAGTTAATATTTTTGGCCCATTTTATTTTTACACAAATTTTATAAAAATTTTGACAGAGTTTCCTCTGTATTTTGATAAAACAGTTCTTCAAATACCTGTAAAAAGCACTTCTAAAAATTTTTCTTAACAACTGCTTCAATTTCATTCTCAATCCCAATCAATTTCTCAACACATTTATCAACTTTCAAATTTCAAATCCACTATCCAATGATCATCAAAATACTAGCAATCCATTTCATTCAAATTAAATAATATAGTTCCACTCATATTTCATTAGAGACAAAACAATTTAGATACATCATTACAAAATTTACATTAAGAGAATTTCAAACTACAATATATATTACAACTTTATACAAATTTTATACAAACTGCTAAAGACCCATTTTTACATGTCCATACATTTATGTGCAATATATACATCAAAAGAAATATTTATAGTTAGGGTATAAATTATACCCGAAGACTTCAAGCTGAATGATCCTCAATCTTTAGCAGCTCATTCTGCTGCTCCTTTAGTCTCTAAATCTGCGACAGCAATAAAAGCTATCGCTGAGTACTAGGACTCAATGGTGCACAACATATTAAAATAATCTTTATGCAGAATATAAATCACATTTATTCAAAAATTTGACTAAACATGAGCATTAAACACAAAACATGAATCATGAAATTTTAATGCAAACCAAGTTCATTTCGAAGTATCAAAACACATTTCATAAAACCCACAGTTAGATCATGCCATTCGAAACAAATAGAATCTCAATAGCCAGAGGCTAAAGAGAAATCACATCACAAGGCTAGCTAGCTCAAATATATGGATATCCATTCACATCCTCTTCTACTGGCACACCTCAACAATTCTTTAGAGAAGGAATCAAAATTCGAAACTAATTACCCCCACTAGTCGTGCTAGTGAGGTGTTCAAATATATGGTCGTGACACTATTGTTTCAAAACTTATCTTAACAATTTGCTAAACATTGTCATTTCAATATACATAATAACTTTCAACAATTTAAATCAAACATCATAAGAATGTCATAATCCAATATTTCACATTATTCAAAACAGTATGCAAAAGATGATTATAAAAAGTATACATTGTGCACAAACCTCAAGCGAGTCGCCTCTTGGCCTTGACTCGGTTCCTCGGGTTCTTTCCCGGTATTCTTTTCAACTGAAACACACAATTTTACAATGTGTCAGTGCTAGAACTTAACATAAACCCAAAATAAATTTAGCTTCACTTTTATCTAGCTCTAACGTGCTAAACTCGACGTTCTTAAAATTTTGTGTTTCGGGTTACTATTCACTACACTATTAAGTCAAATTATTGACTTTCTAAGGCTTAATAGGTATGGGAATTCCAACTTCACTCACATACCACATTTTGATCACTAAACTTGTTGGTTTTGGTCATTTTCTCAAAACTTAGGTCTTTTCGGCAAAATTGCCAAATTTTCAGTTTTGGAGTCCTAAGTTGCACTGTTTCATTGGTCCTTTTACTGTTGGAATTTGGCAAAACTTTCTTCATAGAAAATGTTTCCTATTGTCTTAAGTTTATTCTCCTTTTTGAACCACTCCAATTTGAGTTTTTTAGCTCAAGTTATACCCAAATTATGGTTACTATTCATGCTGCAAAATTTAGTCTGGCAGATTTATTGATCCAATTTTGTTCAGCAATTTGATCAAGTTAAGTCCATAATTTGGTCTAATTTTATTCATATGAAATGTTCTACTATGTCTTAGGTATCCATCAGTTCAAGAATCACCTAAATCGGAGTTTTCTAGAGAGAGTTATAGCCATTGAAACAATACTATTCATATGATAAATCTGCAGTTTTGCAAGTTTAGGTCACCAACTTTGCTCAGTAATTTGAGTGGGTTAATGGCATAATTTGAGTTTGTGTTCTTCATTAAAGTTTTAGGTCTATATCTCATCTAACCACCGTAAAATTTCAGGTCATTTTGACCTGCCTAGCTTGAGTTATGACCAAATGAACAAACACTATTCATTGGTCAGTTTGTACAGAGGCAGACTATGATTTTTCAACTTTGGTCAATTTGTTCACTAGGTTTTGGTCACTTTTTGGGCATGCTTCCTAAATTAAAATTATGTCATTTAGTGTCTATTTTCATCCCCAATTGGTCCCATACCAATTGGACTTGTAAAATTGCATTTTTGGTCCCTCAAAAGAAATTTGGTCATGCTGCCAGCAGCATGACCATACTCCATCCGAATTTGGCTTTGATTCAAACACTTCTAACACACTTAATTAGGTCACAAATGACCATTTTTCACTTCACATTAGGTCAAAGACATCATTTATCACTTCCTCACATTTTTGTCTCTAACCCTAAGTGTCCCAAAACCCTAACTTACTAACTTGTTGTATTGAACCACATTTAAGCATATAAACATAATCTTTCAACTCATTCAAGCATCCTAACATGTTTAACTCAATCAAACTCATGCAAAACTTACCCCTACATAGGCAGGCCGAAATTCACATATAATCCTCTAAAAATTGTTTTCTTTTCCATTTTTCATAATTTCTAAGTTCACTTAAACTAAGAACACATGTATTAACTAAAATTTTAATTAAAAGAACTAACCTCACTTTGATGTTCAATCTTCAATTTTCTTCTTCTTTTCTTCTTTTTTTTTCTTCTTCAGTCTTCTTCTTAAGTGAGGTTAACAAGATTTAACTAAGAGGATTACACTTCTATGGCTGAATTTGTGGTTCCTTCAAGCTCAAAAATGAACTTTCATGGAGGACTAGTGAGGGAGAGATGGAAGAGAGAGGTGGACGGCTAACTTGAAGAAGATAGACTTTTGTTTTATTTTTTTTTTCTTTTCTTTTGTTTTCTTTTTATCCTTATGGAAGACCCAAAAAATCTATTTAATTAAATATATTAATTATTATTTTTATGGCATCATGTATGATGTCATCACCTTTTTAACTTTTTCATTTTTTTCTTATTAGTTCTTTAATTTAATTCTCGATTCCGAAATTTTCTTTTCTTCAATTTTATTTTACAGTTAGGTCAGGAGTCAGCTATCGGGGTCAATTGACCAAATTGCCCCTCGTCGGTTCATCCCGGTTTGCAAATAATTCAATATTTCTTTCGGCTCCCTTACCTAATTATTTGACTGGCTTAACAAATCTTTTTCATGATTTTCTCTTTTCCACTGTGTTCATAGTGGTCCTAAGGACCACGGCGTCACATTTTACGATTCGAAATTTGAGTTTAAAATGACTTCGCAGTCCTTCCCGAGAAGGTCACCCATCGCTGTGACTATCGGCTCGTTTAACTTCTTATGTTTTGTTTTTCTTATTTATACTTAACTAATTGGAAATTACTAATTATTTGAGTTTAAGGCTTATCTAATGGTCTTAAGTGTGGTTCTAATCACCTTAATTGTTCGGATCGACTCCGATCACCGGAACAGTGAAATATACCAGGCTATGCAAATAGGGGTGTTACAATTTTGGTACGCTTCCTTCATGAAAGTTGGCACATTTTGTGCCTAGTTTCACCTCCAATTGGTCTCATACCAATTGGAGCCACACACGTAAGGTTTTAAGCCAAAACACACACTGCCCTACTTCACACTTCTTCATCACATACCCATTACACATTTTATACTTACCAAACTACTTCCTTCATGCCAATTGTCGCAAGGTGTTTTGCGGTCGCCTGGACGAACACTCACCGAAGTGGGAAAGTGAGGAGTCACCACTTTAATTTTGAGGGAAATTAAAGAAAACCATTTGGGAAGCAAGTTAAAATGAAACCACTTCAAAAACAGAGATTCTAGGTTCGGGGTCCATGAACGGGTGGGGAAGGTGTTAGGCACCCCACCTCGTTGCTCAACGAGGGTAAGCAGATTTAACTTCACGTTCTTCATAGTTAAGAGGGCTTGAATGGGAATGTTAATCCTTTTGACTGAAAGGAATGTTTGATTTTTCACTAATCCAGATTACCCAGATACATAAGTAAATGAGACAACCTTAGTGAGTTACTATTATATATTAATTTTGTTTGAAGGGGCTATTTGATTAAAATTCAATTTGAGAATCGGATAAGAACTCTCCTCCGATCTCTTTTAGATTAAAATTATAATTTTGGATCGAATAAGAACTCTTCTCCGATCACCCTTTTTTAATTTTGGATTGAGAATCGGATAAGAACTCTCCTCCGATCTCCTTTTTTAAATTTTGGATTGAGAATCGGATAAGAACTCTCCTCCGATCTCTTTTAAAATATTTGTTAAAATTTTAGCTTGGGGATCGGATAAGAACTCTCCTCCGACCTCTTTTAATATTTATTAAAATTTTAGCTTACGGATCGGATAAGAACTCTCCTCCGACCTCTTTTAAATTATTTGTTAAAGTTTTAGGTGAGAATCGGATAAGAATCCTCCTCCGATCTCTTTTTAAATTATTTGCTGAAATTCTGGTTGAGGATCGGATAAGGACTCCCTTCCGTTCTCTTTTATTTAAATGATAGTCGGATAAGGACTTTTCCGATCTTTCTAAATTTTACCTATCGAGAGGACCTAAGGCTAAGGGTTTTGACATTCAAAGGTGTCAGGGGGTCTGAGTAAGACTTCTTTAACTTATTGGTACCTTAGGACTGGGCAGGGGATACCAAACCGAATTCTCCGACCTTCCTATACGGTCACCTCACCAGCACTTTTTGATACCCGATCTATTCCATCTAGTTATCGAAAGTTTAGTTTTACTCTGTCTTATGACGTCTTGCTCAATAATCTATTGAGTTATTCTAGTGATTCGGCTTCACCATTTTCCTAGCTTATTATTTAGACCTTTCATTATTTCGAAGGGACTATTAAATTGCCGTTACCTACATTTTATCCAACCACTTATACATTACTCGGGATGAGATGACTTGCATTCAGAAATAATAGAGAAAAAGTATGGATTGGCCGACACCTAAATAAACTAGAACATAACCTTTCTTTGTATTTTTTTTAGCGTGCTCTGAACTTAAAGAAAATAACATGCATAAAAGGACAAAAGAAGTATGTAAAACAGGAACTAAATAAGATGGCAATATGAACACTGACCTGTAGGGAGTCGAATCTATTGAACTAATTACAGAATCACAAAACGTAATAAGATCGCAGGTTGATATCCAGAAGACTAAGGTTCGCCTTGAAACAAAGAGTGCTTCGCTAGAATGCAATCAAGTCAGAATTGTACCCGAGTTTAAATGAGATTGAGCATGGACGATGGAAGTAGAAATAAAGATAACAAGGAACTGAAAAGGTGAGCGTTACGGGATAATGAACGAGCTGAAAATGGAGAGTTTCAGTGTTCAAATTCTTTTGAGAAAACACTTTAGAAAACTGGTTTCAAAAGTTCTTCTTATGAAAGCAGAGTAACGATCTGAATTAAATTTCAGAGTTCTTCCGCTATAGTAACTACCTCCTTTCCTTTTTTTTTGTCCGTCCCTTGAACAGTTTTCATGCAGGTATTTATAGGAACCGGGTGCTCTCCATGAAAGGTCAGGATCTATTTTGAGGGAGATGGAGGGTCAGGATTTCGAAGGACATGATCTGAGGCTCAAGAATTAAAGAGGATCAGAACGGACGGCTGAGATCCCCTTCAGAATATTTGTCAGTTTCTTCTTCTAATCTGACGGTCCCAAATCCTCTTGTCCAGGGCGATCCGAGGGCTGGGAGTGAAAGGCGCTTATCTTGTCATTTTCCTCTTCGATCCGAGGGCTCCGAGCTCGTCCTTACAAGTAAGATCAACGGTGGAGATTAGGATGTACAGTGCTGTCCTGACGTACTCTGGCGCATGTCAGAAATGCGGGCTACTCTGGGGCGTGCGGTTGAGATTTCTCCTGCACCGCTTTAACTACCTCGGCTCTGATTATAACGACAGCGATAGGCGCCTTATTCTCTTTGTTTTCTGCTCTCTCTTCCTTTCCTATTTTCTTAACATGATCCTTCTCCGATCTTTTATACCGACCTCCCTTCTTCCGATCTGTATCGTTCCGGTCCTCCCCTTAATCAGGTCCAGTCTGGTCAAAGCATTAATTTCCCTCGATTCCCAAAACGTCCGCTTTGTTTTCTGCTTAGCAATAAATGCTTGATCTCCCCCTATATATACCCCTAACCAAAAAACTTTCTCCATTCGATTTTCCTCTTTTCCTCCTTACTTTCCTGCTCTAGTTGTTCCGGCAGTTGTTCCGGCCATGATTGTGGTTTTTGATCTTTTTCCGATGGACCTTTTTATTCCCCAACTGAAAATTTATGATCCCAGTGTTCGAAGAATCGTAATGACCTCATCTGATGATGGTGAGAGAACTGGACTAATTAACCGATCTGGATCGCGGACCTCGATCGTGCCGATCTCGAATCATTCGACCGATTCAAATGGCGAACTGATTTCAAGCGAGAAGACTGCTAATATTCCCCTTAACACCAGCGACTGCCCCTTGGCATTCATCTGGCTCCTCCCGCACTTGGTGTTCCGACAGCGGCTCGGTTTCGAGCGGTAACATCGATGACGACGTCTATTATCTTCATGGGAGTCATAGTCACCCCATCTGAGCTGTACATCTATCCGATGTCAACAGCTGGTCTCCACATCTTTTGACTTAGCCACGAGACTAGGCTTTGACATAGGCCTTTAGATGGGATGTTCCACCGGTCTCTAGAGATCGCCCAAATGATGTATTTTATTTTCAATGTAATCTAATCTCTAGAGATCACCGAAATGATGTAGTCCGATCTTTTGGAAATAAAGATTTTATTTTGTCAATTATCATCTTATTATTATTGCATTAATTATTTTCCGATCTCTAAAGTATTTACCTGATCTGACCTTTAATTTAAATGACCCTAAACAGATCCGCAATTCAAAATATTTTTCTTAATCTGCCGATCTCTAGTTAACCGATCTCATTATGGAATCTCCAGAATATTCGTGAGACGTGTCAGAACAGCTGGCTAGTCCCGCTATCCGATGCACTACCTGGAACATCGTGAGCATTAAATGCTCGGACGAGTATAAATAGGGGTGGGGTTAGCCAGCTACTCCCTTATGTCATTTTTAGTCTCTTGCGAACAACTTTAAAATTCTCTCGTTTTCTCAAATTCTTCCGACACCGATCAGACTCCGGTAAGGGCTTTGATCTTTCTTTTAGTTTAAATTCTTTTTTTCCTTTGAAAATGAGCGGTGTCGAAGGTCAGAGAGCGACGAGCCCCCCTTCTATTCAGTTCTCGTGGTCGTCTGATGAAGTAGAGGTGGTAGGACCGATCGGGCAACCTGAACCTCCTCCATCGTCTGTTCCCGCCTGTGGCCAAGCAGGATCTTCAAGGCGAACACATTCTTCAGGGAGAGAGAATCTTCCCATGGACGAGCTGCCATCGGTCTTGCAAGAAATCGACCTGCAGTCGTTCAGCCAGGAGTACAACATCGAGCCTGATTCGTACGAGCTCATCCGGTGTCACGGTGATCTTCGTGCCGATCACTTCTTCGAAGAGAATAACATGATCATGGTATACGAGGAACAGTTAAAGGCCGGTCTACGGTTTCCTCTGGACGACTTTTTTAAGGAAGTTTTGAAATATCACCAAGTGTGCATCGCCCAAGTTCACCCGAACTCGTGGCGGATCTTAGTAGCCTTCCGAGGCCTATGTCGAGCTAAGGGGCTCCGACCTATAGCTAAAGTGTTCGTTGAACTGCACCGGCTAACTCGTCGAAAGGACGACGAGTATTGGTTCTTCCAAGTGAAACCACACTGTGGGCTTTTCACCGATCTACCCTCCTCCCTGAAGAATTGGAAGAATCGATTCTTCATTCTAAGGAGCAAAATTCTGAATGGCTTCGAGGGTTTTCCTCGTAGCTGGCTGCACCAGGGCCCCGTACTTCCGAAGTGCATTGCCCTAAATAGGGAAGAGGGCGCAATGGTGATGGAGTTGAAGGAGCAGGCGTCCAGAGAGAAGTTTTCTTGTTTGGATGCAGTGACTGCCGAACTGCATCACTGGACAATGGAGTTGATCACCGGCAAAGATCGCGAACTTCGGTTCTCTAACCTCGGCATCGATATTTTCTACATCTCAGATCTTAGGACCTTAGCGATCTCACTGACCTCTTCTTTGTGCACGTATGGCAAGTGGCGAAGCCTCCAAGGAGAGCCGAAAGCGAAAGAGGGAGATCTCCTGGAAGGTATGGGAGATGAAGCGAGTTGAGGAAATGCAGACACCCAGGCAGGAGCCCGGGAAAATACAAGAAGGCTCGTCTCAACCTTCGGGACCAGTGGTCGTAGAAGTGGTCCGATCCCCTCCTCGCCGGGAAGAGCCGCCTCCACCTCCTCCAGTTGCTTCGAGCGCAGAAGAGTGTCCTTCTCAACCTTCTGTGAGGCCCCTTTCTCGAGCCGCTCAAGTTCTGATCCACTCGCTGGAGAAGAACCGGACTGTTCGGGAAAACCCAAGTTTTGCTAAGGTATTGGGATCCACCATTTGCCTTCGGGAGGACCAGGATAGGCTATCCCCGGACAACCTTGATGACATCCTGACCCGATCCATGAGCCTGAACGTGGAGTGCCTGGTGAACCAGCACATCATACGGGAGAAGGCGCATCGCCTGGGTAAAGAGGTCGAGAGGATGGGTAATGAAGCAGCTTCCCTCTGATCTCAACTTTCATCCGCTCAGGGCTACATATCTCAAATTGAGGGGCGAATGAAGTTCTATGAGGACAAGCTGGCCGAGCAAGCTCATGTCCTGGCTGAGCGAGATCATGCTCTTGAAGAAGTGCAAGCGCTCCGGGCCGATGAAGCTGCTCAACTTGCTCACCTTGCTGAGGAGCTCAAGGCGAAAGAAGAAGAGATGGTGACCGGAGTGGCCGGCGCTTATGTGAATGCTCACAGAGATCTCCTGGCCGAGCTCAAAAAGCGTTATCCTGAGGAGGACTTCTCTTGGATGGCCAACCTGGCTCCCGAGGATGAAGGTGAGGATAGCGAGGAGGAGGCTGAGGGTGAGAGAGGAGATGGACAAAATGTAGATCAGGCTGGGGGTGATCCCCCAGCCGAATGACTTGTACAAATTCTAAAATAAAATGAAATGAAATGCCTCTTTTGTTCGGTGAATGGTTGTGATGGAAAAATTTCTAAATTATTTAAACACTTGATTGTCTGAGTATATCGAAGCAACTGGAAGTGATTATTAACCTAAGTGTGAGAGATTGGAAAACACAATGAGCATGAGATCGGTAGGGAACCAATGCTAAACGAGACTCGATTAAAATTGGAAATTTGACGAACCCACTTAAGATCGAGATCATCATTACACTGGATTGGAATCTTAACTTGATTATTCCTAAACTTAAAATGAGAGATCAGCAATAAGACCGGTGACATAAAGATATAGTGTCGGTTCAATTTTGTTTGACAAGAGAGATCAGGAATGTACTTGACTGGTCAGGAAATTTGACAATTGGCTTGAGAGATTGATGAGCGACTTGAAAGACCGGTAAGGCTTTAACTGATACGAGGACTTAGCATTGATTCAATTCTCTTTGAAGAGGGATCGGAAATGTAGTTAAATGGCAAGGAGAGGTCGAAAATGTAATTGGCTGGCAAAGGGAGACTTAATGCTGGGGATCGGTTTCGAAGTTTATTGATTCTAGGGGTCGGCCAAAATATGGTGTCGACACCAATTATGGTTTGTGCGTTAACATTAGCACACTTTACTTCACATTGTTGAAATTGAACTTTAAAATTCTGAGTTGTAATTGATGTATTGTGAATTGTTATATTCTGCCCAAGTCGACCTAAATGTGATGTGTTGAGTGGTTATGGTTTAGTACCAATTCAGAATTTGGTAGAAAAGTGGACTTATAACAAGGTTAATGTGTATGTGGATTGGCGTTTGAGAGAAATGTAAAAGGGCAGTATGTGTTTTAGGCTATAAATGGACTTGTGTGACTCCAATTGGTATGAGGCCAATTGGAGGTAAAACTAGGCACAAAATTTGCCAACTTTCATGTTGGAAGCCAACCTAAATTCTATCCGGAAAGTGACATGAAGATTGACCAAATCCGGATTGGTGACTTTGCAAATCTGAAAATTGACCATTTGAGCAGCAGTCAGTATTTTAGCCATAACTCACTCAAAACAAGTCCAAATGACCTGAAATTTATACCATGGAAAGCTTAGACATAGAGCTACAACTCTTATGAAGACACCAAACCCAGAAATGACCATGAGTAAGTCAAAATGCTTGCAAAATTTCGGGTATAAAAACTACCAGAATCAGAAATGACCTAAAAATGACCTAAGTTTGCCATTTTAGTGCAATCTGTCCAGCAATAGTAAAATGACCATAACTTGGTCTAGTAAACTCCAAATGACCTAAAATTTGTGGCAAAAGTTCATTAAGACATAGACCTACAAGTTTGTAATTCTAACCAGAACCCAAAAACTGAGGGAACTAGGTTATCCGGTTAGCTCAAAACAGCATACCAAAATCCGATAAATTGCAATAAAATGCAATATACTTAAAAATGAAATTGGCAACATACACCAACACTTGAGGACTATAAAATGTGATATATTGATAACATTAAAATTAATTCACCTAGTATGCATTAAAGGTCAACATTATAGGTTGACTAATGAAAGGAATAGTATCAATAAAATTTAATTATGGAACTTTATGATTAGAAACAATTTAAATGAGTACTGAAACACTTTAAATTATGTGTTTCAGTTGAAAAGGATATTGAAAAGAATAAGGAACATTGAGTCATACCCTAAAGGCGACTCAAATCAGGTTTGTGCACAATACTTTTTATATTCACTACTTTTACTAAAAAATTTATTTGGTGAAATGATTTATGAATAATTTTTTATTGTTTTGGCTTTAGGAATATTATTTGGAAATTATTGTGTTGCCTACTTTGCAAATGAAAATTTTGAGATAAAATGTGATTTGTGGTTTGTATAAAATATTTAAATATTGTGATTTGGAATTGTTTTTTATTCACACTTGGCATGGTAATATCACTATGTTCCTCCTCCATTTATGGGGTGAGTATGACTATATTCCTCCCTCTTTGTCTTGTCAGCCTGAGGTGAGTATGGATGTTCATTATCTAGCTAGCTACTTCCCTCATTGATTTCAATTTGTGGGGTGAGTATGTCATGTCGTGGTGTACAACACGGTATGTTTGGAAAAATTTGTGTCATGACCTAAGTTGTGTTATTGATTGGCAACACTATGTTATTAAATTATTTGATCAATTTTGTGTTATATGAGCATTGAAAATTGTGAATTATTTGAATTGTAAATTGTCAATAAAAGTTTTATATACCGTATTTTAAATTGTTATTGTGCACCACTGAGTAAATTTTACTCAGCAATAGCTTTTTCATTGATATCGCAGGTAGACAGACAGACAGAGTAGCAGAGTAGACTGCTTGTGCTACACTTTTGGGATTTTGCCAGGTATATTGAGTATATCATCCTTTTTATAATTTTTGTTGTAATGTATGTGCACTTTATGTATATATTGTACTTGATCTTGAGCAATTGTAAACTAAAGTTGTAATATAGTTATTTCTTATATCAGCTTTTGAACTACTCAATCATTTTGTAGTCTATCTTTGGAAATACTGAAAATTGATGTTGAATTGAGTTTGACAAATGTTGAGAAATTTATTTGTGTTGAACTATTATTGGAGTTTGGGATTGAACAAATATATTGGAAGTGTTTTTTTTACAGGTTTTTGAAGAACAGTTTTATTCAAAATATAGATGGCACTCTGCCGAAATTTTTATAAAATTTGTGGCTATTTCAGACCTAATATGTGATTTAACTTCAATAAAAAATTTTAACACCTATCAAAAGTGCTCACCACTATAAAAAAAAAAAAAGGTTTAAAATCCCTTGTAGTATATCTAATGGGTTATCAGTAGACGAAGTTTGGTAATTCATTAGGTATACTACGGGATCATGTTATGCCTTACGAAGGGGTAAGGTGTGATATGTTTTAGTTGTATCAGAGCTAGTTTTTAAATTTTGTTTTGACCTGTAATTTGAATATTTTTCCTTCACAGTACAACTGCTCAATGTCATGGTTTGATACATACAGTACATTACATTATAAATATGCATTAACGGGAGGAAATCTCCTTATGTTATTTTTTCAGGAGGTATTATATCCTCTAATTGACTATGAAAAATGGGGACCATTCAGTTGATCAATCAGTAGAGGCTGAGGTGCAAGGGGAAGGCCCAGCCCTTCAAAATGTGAGTGGATCAGCTGCACCAACTTCCTCCATATCGTAGTTTCCTGCTCAATTTGCTTAGTAGATGGGTAAGATGTTCCAACAGATGGCTGGCAACATGCTCACTCAAGCCCAACTGTAGACACCAGTAGTACAACCACAGCCTTCAACTAGGCAGTACGACAAGCTGATTAAATATGGGGCTACTGAATTCAAGGGGACAGTGGATCTGCTAGAGGTAGAACAATGGTTAGAAAGGATGGAAAGAGTTTTTAGGAAGCTGCACTGCACCGATGAGCTGAAGTTTGAATACTCAGTCTCACTTTTACAGGGGGATGCATATGACTTGTGGAAAATCATTTCCCACAGTTTGGTGGAACCCCTAGTGCTGACATGGGATGACTTTCTCAGAGAGCTCAGATAAAAATATGTCCCAGATGCCTATGTGGACCAGAAGATACAGGAGTTGTTAAGCCTAAAGCAAAGGAACAAAACAGTGGCAGAATATGAGAGAAACTTCTCTTGATTGAGTTATTATGCAGGAAGCCTGCTTACCACTCCTAAAGACAGATGTAAACGTTTTGAGGCCGGGTTAAGGCCTAGTATAAGAATGCAAGTTGTGGGGTTCTGACATCAGAATTTCTCAGAGCTAATATCACAAGCCCTAGAACTGGAAAGAATTGAGA
The DNA here is from genome assembly GCF_030052815.1 of Hevea brasiliensis. Lineage (NCBI taxonomy): Eukaryota > Viridiplantae > Streptophyta > Magnoliopsida > Malpighiales > Euphorbiaceae > Hevea > Hevea brasiliensis. The sequence goes on from NC_079494.1 coordinate 51,257,633, forward strand.
ATGAAGAAACATTTGAAAAGGGTACAAAAGAAAAAGAGAAAATTAGAAAGACTACTGATCAAGTTCCTTATAGTGGGTCAGGAAAGAGAAAGCACTTTGGAGGATCTAGCTTACGCGAATCTGGTAGAGATAGATCTTCTGGATAGAAACTACTCCAATCCGATCAGCAAACTCAGTAAAGACCCAGAAATGCGCTGTCGAATCGACTTTGTGAAACTTGTGGTAAACCACATAGTGGGGTATGTTATAGAGCCATAGGAGCATGTTTTAATTGTGGAGAGACTGGTCATTTTGCTAAGGATTGTATAAATCCACAGCATTCTGGATCATTTACTACACCAGAGGGATCAGCCCAAGTTTCTAGCCCAAGGAGTTCACCATCAACTAGTAGAGGCAGAGGTAGAGGTAGGGGTAGTACACCTGGAAGTCAGAGTACTGTGAATCAGCTAGAACAAGGTGATGCTTTGGCTAGAGTATACACTATATGGTAGAGGGACGAGGCTGAAACTTCTAACATTATTGTTGGTACTTTCTCAATTTTTAACTAAGATATATATATGTATTCTTTGACTCGAGGTTTACATACTTTTATGTTAGTGCCAGCATTATTTGCCTTCTTGCTGTCCTTCGTATAAAAATAAATTTTGATATGTTAGTGAATAATCTTTTTAGAATTAGTTTTGGAAGAGTTTGTTAGCGAAAGACATTTCCTAGAATACGATAAATTATTAAAAATCGATAGATAAAGGAGTTGTGAAAGTAAAAATTTGAACAGTTGTTTCAGATATAACAAAGAAATATTACGAATATGAGCAAGATTGTTGACAAGAATGGTTAGAGGACCAATGATTAGATAAATAATTTTAACATAACCTCATTGGTCATTCAGTAAGGAAACATGAATCTAAATATTAGACAGAATGATAGTAAGAAAAGATTAGTGTTATACAAACAAATTAAATGTTATATTAGATTATTAAAAGTCTTACACAAACTTAAAGGAAAGAAGATTATACGATTCTATAGAAAAGAGACAAAACTAAGTTCTCACTCCATAGAATCACACAAGGTCCTAGAAAGAGTGGATTCATTAGCAAACAAAATTGCTTACCTCTAAAAAGGTGAAATGAATTTAAATTCAACGTATGATGGAAAAACTCATAAAGATCATAGCACATGAGGTGAAGCAGCTGAGAAATAAATGTATACGTTTAGTTAAGGTGTTATGGACCATTATTTAGATTATGAAGATTATGAGGCTACATGAAAATATATGAAAGACATAAGAAAACAAACGTATGACTATGTTAGGATGGCTATTGGGTAAAATTTTGAGGACGAAATTTATTTTAAAGGGCGGGAGGGGCGGGCCGGGGGGGGGGGGGGGGCGAGAGAGGGGGGGGAAATTGTAACACCCCTATATTTGATAGTGCATTCTACTGTTCCGGTGACCAGTGTCTATCCGGACAGCTAGAATGCCTGGAACTACACTTAAATATTAGTGAGGAGACATAAAATAATGAAATACAATAGAGGAAAATACAAGAAAATAAAGAAAAAATAATAGCAATGAAATGTAACTAAGTTAAACAAGCTAAAAACTGTAGCGATGGGTGACAGCAACGGGAAGTTGTGGCGAGGACCATTGACTAGCCCTAGATTGGGGGGAATCCTGGGAAATATTTTTAAGACTTAAAAAAATATCTATTGAGGTATCAATGACATTAGAAATGTCAAAGAAAATTTAATTAAATAGTACAAAAAAAAATGAAAAATTGAGAAATCGATAAAAATCGGTGTTACTGAAAAATCGAGAATACAAACCGAATATGGGCATTTTAGTCAATTGACACCCCGAGTTGGCTTTTGACCTAAATGTCCATAAAAAATAAATGAAATTAAAGTTTGAAAATGCCATGAAAAAATGAAAATTCATGTGTTGTATAAATAAGGAAAATTATGGGGTATAATATTGAATAAATAAAAGTTTAATATTAACTTAATTTTTAATGACTTAGTGGACCACTATGGAGTATATAAAGCATTAGAAATTAGAAACCTTCCACTAATATTTTGCACTTCATCTTCTCCACTTAACCTTCACAATTGCCAAACCCAATTTCTCTCCTAAAACCTCCATGTCGTACCTTAACCAAGCTCCATGCACATAACTTTAAGCCACTTTCCACATAGTTTTCTTCATCAATTCTTCTCTACAAACCATGGGCAGTATATAGGCAGCAAAAAGGAGAGGAAATTCTAAGGATTTGTCAAGCTCAAGTTAAGGTAAGTGCTTATTTTCTTAACTTGCTTCATTAAAGTTTGTGTTGAGGTTATGGGGAGTATTTTGGGTGAAGAAATTTGAAGAAATGGTTGAGTTATGGGATGTTTCATTCTGGCAGCCATGATTTTTGAAGAAACTTGATGTATTTTCACTTGTATTTGATGGGTAATGAGGTTAATTAAAGTGCTTAAATGTATAAGAGCTTGATTACTATGTGTATGTGTGAATTGTGCATTAAAAGTGAGGTTAGAAAGTCAATATGGGAGTTTGAAGTACATGTGTAAATTGGGCAGCCTTGTGATGAATGGTAGAATGTTTAAATTCATGAAATAGTTTAGTGAATGATGGTACCAAGGATGGCAGAATGTATATGTAAATATTGGTGAGAAATTAGATGTGTTAATAGAGGTATTCATGTGTAGGTATTGTTGAAATTGAACTTTAAAATTTTGAGTTGTAATTAATGTATTGTGAATTGTTATATTCTTCCCAAGTTGACCTAAATGTGATGTGTCAAGTGGTTATGGTTTAGTACCAATTTAGAATTTAGTAGAGAAGTGGACTTATAACAAGGTTAATGTGTATGTGGATTGGTGTTTGAGAGACATGTAAAAGGGCAGTATGTGTTTTAGGCTATAAATGGACTTGTGTGACTCCAACTGGTATGAGGCCAATTGCAGGTGAAATTAGGCCCAAAATGTGCCAACTTTCATGTTGGAAGCCTGCCTAAATTCTATCCGTAAAGTGACATGAAAATTGATCAAATTCGGATTGGAAACTTTGAAAACCTGAAAATTGACCATTTGAACAGTAGTCAGTATTTTGGCCATAACTCACTCAAAATAGGTCCAAATGACCTGAAATTTATATCATGGAAAGCGTAGACATAGAGCTACAACTCTTATGAAGACACCAAAACCCAGAAATGACCATAAGCAAGTCAAAATACTTGCACAAGTTCGGGTATAAAAACTGCCAGAATCGGAAATGACCTAAAAATGACCTAAGTTTGCCATTTTAGTGCAATCTGTCCAGCAATAGTAAAGTGACCATAACTTGGTCTTGTAAACTCCAAATGACCTAAAATTTGTGGCAAAAGTTCACTAAGACATAGAACTACAAGTTTGTGATTCTGACCAGAACCCAAAAACTAAGGAAACTAGGTCATCCGGCTAGGACAAAATAGCATACCAAAATCTGATAAATTGCAATAAATGCAATACACTTAGAAATGAAATTGACAACATATACCAACACTTGAGGACTATAAAATGTGACATATTGGTAACATTAAAATTAATTCACCTAGTGTGCATTAAGGGTCAACATTATAGGTTGACTAATGAAAGGAATAGTGTCAATAAAATTTAATTATGGAACTTTATGATTAGAAACAATTTAAATGAATACTGAAACACTTTAAATTATGTGTTTCAATTGAAAAGGATATTGAAAAGTATAAGGAACATTGAGTCAAGGCCTAGAGGCGAATCAAATCAGGCCTGTACACAATACTTTTTATATTCATTGCTTTTACTAGAAAATTTATTTGGAGAAATGAGTTATGAATAATTTTTTATTGTTTTGGCTTTGGGAATATTATTTGGAAATTATTGTGTTGCCTACTTTGCAAATGAAAATTTTGAGATAAAATGTGATTTGTGGTTTGTATCAAATATTTAAATATTGTGATTTAGAATTATTTTTTATTCACACTTGGCATGGCAATATTACTATGTTCCTCCTCCATTTATGGGGTGAGTATGACTATATTCCTCCCTCTTTGACTTGTCCGTCTGAGGTGAGTATGGATGTTCATTATCTAGCTAGCTACCTCCCTCATTGATTTCGATTAGTGGGGTGAGTATGTCTTGTCGTGGTATACAACACGGCATGTTCGAAAAATTTTGTGTCATGACCTAAGTTGTGTTATTGATTGGCAACACTGTGTTATTAAATTATTTGATCAAATTTGTGTTATATGAGCTTTGAAAATTGTGAATTATTTGAATTGTAAATTGTTAATAAAAGTTTTATATACCGTATTTTAAATTTTTATTGTGCACCACTGAGTAAATTTTACTCAACGATAGCTTTTTCATTACTATCGCAAGTAGACAGACAGACAGAGCAGCAGAGTAGGTTGCTTGTGCTACAGTTTTGGGATTCTGCCGGGTATATTGAGTATACCATCTTTTTTGTAATTTTTATTGTAATGTATGTGCACTGTATGTATATATTGTACTTGATCTTGAGCAGTTGTAAACTAATGTTATAATGTATTTATTTCTTATCTCAGTTTTTGAACTACTCAAACCCGAAAGGGCGTTCCTAGCAAAAGGTGTGAAAGAGGGCGAAATCCTGCAAGGGCACTTTCTGCAAAATGAGTAAGGGGTGAAAACCTGAAAGGGCATCCTAAAAAAAAAAAAAAAAAAAAAAAAAAAAAAAAAAATCCTCTAGGGGTGAAAATCTGAAAGGGTGCCCCTAGGACCAGAAAACTGAGAAATAAGAAAAGGGAGCCCAAGACCAGAAGAGGCAATAAGTCACCACAGCACGAACGTTCGTCGGAAGATTACTCGAAATAGTGGCAGTTAAGAGGATTCAAAGTTAGCTACAAGGAATTTGTGAGATCCAGTCTTGTACCATTTTTCCTTTGAAATTGTACCTTTATTTTTAAGCCGTAATAAAATCATTCCTTCACTCCAATTTATTTTTCTTATATACCTGTTAGTAATATGCCCTAGAGCATATCATTTAGTATGTATCTTGTACATATTTTTATTAATAAAAGGCATTTTCACTTTTCCGTTTACATAATATATTTATGTGTAATAGAAAAGGTCCATTGATATTTTGTTAGAAATATTATTCTTAAGTTGTTAAGAATATGAGTGACAATATTTCTAGCACAAAGTATCATAAATAGGTTCACAATCGAGGATACTTCATAATAAGGACATGACTTATCCAGAAAGATTGTATTCATGTTTGTTCTCAAGTTATTTATATGAGATATAAATAAGATGGAATGGTGAGTCTCATGCCATATAACAAACATGATAGGCACTTATAAATGATAAGTAGGCCGAACCAGTGACGCTTATGACAAGCACATGGAGTTTACTCTTGTCAATGTTTTGTCATAAATCATATCAGTGCATATAATCTTTAGACATGAGATAGCACAGTTATCTTGTATATAGGTAGTTTGAGTTTGATAATGCTTTCATACTTGTACTATGTATGGGTATATGGGCATGTGTTGGCTCCTACTAGTTATATATGGAGGTAGGTGTTGATCAAGATGGAATCTGTTCCTCTAAGTAAATAGAGATAAAATCCTATGTTCATTTAATTGTTCTTGATGTTTCAAGTTCTGGCCAGACAGATAGATTTATTCGAAAAGAGTTTCGATGAGAAAATCTTTTAATCAAGAACTGGAATTAAAAGAGAACATAATATTCATAGCAAATGGAGTTTGACATAAACCATGACTCGGCTTGAGTTGGGATTTTGTGCAGAGAGATTCTAGTGCATGGTAACATATGATTATAGGTTCATTTAAGGTAAATCTTATTACTAATTGGGTGGCCATGGCATGCTATGCTAGGTGTTAACCATGGTCTATGAGGTTCATAAAATGATTTAGAGAAATCATTTATGGTAAGAAAGAGTTCTGATGATATTAAGAGTTGATATCATGTCTCATTGCCAATTAGTGATGAGCCTAGTAAGTCACACACATACACAAGTTATCACCTAATTAAATATGATTTAATTAATTAATTAAAGAGTTTAATTGATTAATTAAATAGGTTTGGTTTGCAATTAAATTGCAAAGTCCCTAGCATGACTTGAAACCAAATCTAGATTATTGGATGTATAATATAAGTTAAATTTATATTTAAAGTGTTTAAATATGAATTTAATTGATGAGAAATTAATTAATAGAGATTAATTAATTAATTTATATTTGATATAAATTAATTAGAAGAAGAAAATTATTATTTTGGGTTAAGAACTCAAAATTAAGACACATGGGCATTTTGGTCATTTTGCAGTGTGACACGTGGCATCATGAGATGGTGACACATGGCATAACACATAAGCTTGCCAAATGTTTTTTAATCATGTAAGATGATTAAAATCAAGATTAAATATAGGTTTGACACTTGGCACAATGTGATTGGATCACTTAAACCTAGAGCTAATCAAAAGGTGACATGTGGCTAGGGTTTAATGTGTTAACCTAGCTATTTAAGTGTGGTTATGAAAAGAAAACATAACCAGCAGCCTCTCCTCTCAATTGTCACGCCACTTTGAGCCTCTCCAGCTATTTCTCTTCATCTCTCATCAATTCAAAGAGATTAGCCATCAATCTCTTGAATTAAGAACACTAGAAATTGTTTCTAGTGTCCTGTTTACATCTCTAATCTCTTAAAAGGCAGAACTTGAATTTCTAATTAATAGAAAAGGCTTTAGAAGCTGTTCAAGGGCTGCCATAGGTGTTCTTGGTGTGGACAAGCTAGAGGGACAACATCTGGTGTCCTGAAGACGAATCTCAAAGGCGCAGACACGCTGCAGCACATCAAGAGGTTAGTGTAATCGTTCTTGATTTAATCTAGGGTTCTAAAATTAATCTGATTAATTTTAAAATCTTAAATGGCAAATACAGATCCAAAAACATATTAAAAAAGTTTTAATATGTTGTTTATCATTGAAATCAAATAGATAAAAATAAATCTTGCATGGTGCATGTGACCCTAGGTGAAAATTTTTGAATTCAATGGTATAATCTTGTGTTTTTCACGCTTCCGTTCCTTCAATACCTTCATTTATGCACTATTAGTTCGTTAAAAGTTTATTTTTAGATTAGGATTTGGTTATTGATAATCTCATGTACTTTGCTATGAGATTTGCAGGGGATGAATGATGGCCAGGAAGTTAGCAAAAAAAAAAAAAAAAGGAGAGGGGTAGGAGTGAAAACCCGAAAGGGCGCTCCTAGCAAAATGTGTAGAAGAAAGCGAAAACCTGCAAGGGCGCTTTTTGCAAAATGAGTAAGGAGCCAAAACTCGGAAGGGAATTCTGAAAAAGTAAGTAAAAGGAGGAGATTGTGAGCCAAGCTTTGGGACCCGTTCTAACCCTCACCATTAATCATCTATCTTCGAAACCTTGTTAAGTACATTCGGATTGGAGGAACATCTTGTGTCAGGTTTGCTTTGTGATCATTAAAGGTAGAAACTAACGTTTCATACCATCAACCTTTTAGTTGATTTTCCTGTCATCAACCTCTAGTTCCTAGATCCAAGTTGATTTTAATTTTTAGCATTTTAAATTCCTGTCATCAACTTCTGGTTCCTAGATCCAAGTTGATTTTAATTTTCAGCATTTTAATTTCCTGTTATCAACCTCTGGTTCCTTGACCCAAGTTGATTTTAATTTTCAGTATTTTAATTTCCTGCCATCAGCCTCTGGTTTCTAGATCCAAGTTGATTTTAATTTTCAATATTTATTTTCCTGTCAGCAACCTCTGATTCCTTAATCCAAGTTGATTTTAATTTTCAGCATTTTAATTTCCTGTTATCAACCTCTGGTTCCTTGATCCAAGTTGATTTTAATTTTCAGCATTTTAATTTCCTGCCATCAACCTCTGGTTCCTTGATCCAAGTTGGTTTTAATTTTCAGCATTTTAATTTCCTGTCATCAACCTCTGGTTCCTAGATCCAAGTTGATTTTAATTTTTAGCATTTTAATTTCCTGTCATCAACCTCTGGTTCCTAGATCCAAGTTGATTTTAATTTTCAGCATTTTAAATTCCTGTCATCAACCTCTGGTTCCTAGATCCAAGTTGATTTTAATTTTTAGCATTTATTTTCCTGCCATCAACCTCTGGTTCTTTGATCTAAATTGATTTTAATTTTCAACATTTATTTTCCTGCCATCAACCTCTGGTTCCTTGATCCACGTTGATTTTAATTTTCATCATTTTAATTTCCTATCATCAATCTCTGATTCCTTAATCCCAGTTGATTTCAATTTTTAACATTTTAATTTCCTATCATCAACCTCTGGTTCCTTGATCCAAGTTGATTTTAATTTTTAGCATTTTAATTTCCTATTATCAACCTCTGGGTTCAAGATCCAAGTTGATTTTAATTTTCAGTATGTAATTTCCTATTTGATCATTGGTTCTAATATCCCAGTCGCCCAAAATATGGTTCTAAATCTTTACATAATTCCTATACAAGAGAATTTCATTCTCTTTTATAGAAATTATGTAAAGAGGGGCAGCTGTAAACACCATATTTTGGCCGACCTCCGAAGTTAAGGAACTTTTAAAATTGAAACTTTATCGATGTCCCGATCACTGGTAGCTTTTCTGAACTTACTGATTGTTTGTCCCTAGAACAAATCGATCTCACACTCAAGTTAGATTATTTTATGATCTCTTGATCTTTTTCAGATGGGTTCAAGTCAATTTCGGGTCTCTGGACCATCTAATATTGCCTACTGATATTCTCCAATCTCTCGGTACAAATATCGCAGAACTTCATTTGGCTAATGATGTGATCGGGCTTCTCGCTTGAATGCCTTAGATATTCCTTAAAATGAATTTAAGGTTTCTATACGGTCTAATAATGGTTCTGATATTAAAAGTTTGAAGTCAATGTTAAATCTCTGCAATTCTAATATTTTAAAGTTTCATCCAGTATTCGATCATGACTTAGTCCGATCTCATGTTCACGTATAATGTTTTTCCAATCTCTTAACTTCTGATTAATAGTCACTTTCAAGTTTAATGTTCAACTACATTCATTCGATTAAATACTCAGACAATTTGGTTTGGACGCTTTCTGAGCTCATCAAGAAATTAAACACAAAAAGACTTCAATTCATTTCAAAATAATATGCACAAGTCATTCGACAGGAGGGTCTCCCCCAGCCTGCTCCCCGAGTACATTATCATTTCTCTATCCTCTCTCTCTCTCTCAGGCTCTTCCTCACTCTCCTCCTCACCCCTCGGGACAAGAACTACCATCTAGGAGAAGTCTTCCTCAGGATAGCGCTTTACAAGCTTGGCCAGAAGATCACTATGTGCATTCACATAAGTGCCAGCTTCCCTTGTCACGACCTCCTCTTCTTTCACTCTGATCACCTCAGTAAAGCTTATGACATCGACAGTTCGGTAGGCCCGAGCTTCTTCTAGTTCACGCTCCAGTTCGGCTATCCTTTCCTCATAAGATTTTATCCAACCCTCAATCTCGGCAATGTAGTCCTGACCAGACGAAAGTTGGGATCAGGCGAAAGCAGCGTCCTGGATTACTTTCAGAATTTCCTGTCTCAAGGGATGAGCCTTTTCTCTGATTATGTGTTGATTCACAAGGCTCTCAATGCTCAAGCTCATCGTCTGAGCCAGGAGATTATCAATGCTATCCGGGGTCAGCCTATTCCAGTCGTCCTGGAAGCAGATGGTGGCACCCAAAACTTTGGCCCGGCCCAGATTCCCCGGAACTGAGCAATTCTTCTCTAAATAGTGAATGAGGACCTATGCACCATGTGAAAGGGTCCTCACAGCAGGTTGGAAAGACCCTCCCTCTGCACTTGAAAAAATAGGTGGAGATGGCGGTTCATCTTGTCGAGAGGGGGAAGGAGCGATCTCTACCTCTGGGATCGACAGTCTCGAAGGTCGGGAGGAAGAGCCTGGCACTTCTGCTGAGTCTCACCCTAGTGTTTAGATATCGCAGCGATCTTCATTTGTTACACTTTTCGGGAGACCTCCTTCTTTCGCTTGCGGCTCTCTTTAGAAGCGTCGCCACCCGCCATACCTGTATAGAGAAGAAGTCAGTGAGTTTGCTAAGATTCAAAGGCTAGAGATATGGATTGTACTAGAACCAAGGTCAGAGAGCTGAAGCTCGTAGTCTTCATCAGTGATCAGCCGCATCATCCACCACTTCAGTTCGGCCATAACCGTATCTAGGCACGAGAATTTATGGGTGGACGCTTGAGTATTTAAATCTTTCACCATGGCATCTACGTCCTTGTTTAAGGTAAGCTTCTTAGGGAGCTGAGGGACCAAATAGTTCTAATTATGTGGGATCCCCTCAAAGCCGTTCGATCCTTAGTCCTAAGGATGAAAAATCGATCCTTCCAGTTCTTTAGTGAAGAAGGGAGATCGGTAAAAAGCGCGAAGTTTGACTTTGCCTGAAAGAACCAGAATTTGTCATCCTTCCTTCAGGCAAGCCTATGTAGCTCGGCAATGACTTTAGCCGTGGGCTCCAGTCTATTGGCTCAGCAGAGGCCCCTGAAGGCTACTAAAGTCCGCCAGGAGTTCGGATGCACTTGAGCTACTGAAACATGGTGGAACTTTAGGACAGCCTTGTAAAATTCATCCGAGGGAAAATGGAGCCCGGCCTTCAGTTGCTCAATGTATACTATGATGAGATCACCTTCATCAAAGAAGTGATCGGCCCAAAGGTTGCCATGGCATTTGATCAGTTTAAAGGAGTTGATCCGCAGATTGTACTCCTGACTTATGGAATGGAGATCGATTTCTCTCAGGACAGATGACAGCTCATCAACTTGTAGGTTTTCCCTTTTCGAAGAAATTCCTCGCTTCGGTCTGGTAGCCAGACCAGTAACCGGAACGATGGCCGTGCTGGATCATTTGCCTGATCTAATCACATCGCCCTCTTCCAAGGTCCACAAAATATGGACAAAAGGCAGACTAACAGCTCTCTGACCATCGGTACTGCTCATTTTCAGAAAAAATCGAAACCCTTACCGGAGTATAAATCGGTGCCTGAAAACTTTAAAAAATGAGAGGAAATGCTGAGATTGCTAGGGGAAGGTCTAAAAATGACATAAGGAAACAAATGACTCACCCTTCCCCTATTTATATCCATATGAGCATTAAGTGCTCACGAAGTCCAAGCGACGCATCGGTTAGCGAAACTGGGCTACCTCTTTGACACGTCGTAAGAAGGTGTCATAAACATAATAAAAAATGGGATAAATGAGATCAGTTAACTAAGGCCATCAAATTGAATAAATTTCTAAACCCACGGATCTCCGAAAGACGATTCGTCTAAGGATCAGATCGGACACACTTATCTGAGATCGAAAGGATAACTAATGCGATAACAAAACAAAAACATTTAAATAAAAATTTCATTTTATTTCCAAAAGATTAGATTACATCACTTGGGCGATCTTTCAAAATAAGCACCACATTCTACCTAGCTTAAGACTACTCCAAGGCTCGGAATGCAGGCCTATGTCAAAGCCTAGTCTTGTGACTGAATCAAAAGATGTGTTTGATTAGAAAGCCAGCCACAAATGTTGGATAGATGTGCAGCTCAGATAGGGTGACTATGACTCTCAAGATATTGAACGGAGTCATCGCAAATGTCATTGACTAGAACCGAGTTGCAGTCGAGGCGCCCGATATGATTGGGAGCCAAATGAACTTCAAGAGGCGGTCACTAACATCAAGATTGAAATTAGCAGTCCTCTTGTCCGAGATCGGTCTACCGATTGTACTGATAGACCAATTCGAGATCAGCATGGCCGTCACTTTCGAACTTGATCGGTAAATTAGTCCAGTTCCCTCACTGTCGTTAGATGACATTCTCATAGCTTTCCGGTCACTGGGGTCATAAATTTTCAAGCAAGGGATGAAAGAAACAGTCAGAAAAAGATCAAAATGCCCATCATAATTAAAATTATCATCAAAAAAGCTAGAATTGAGGAAGGGGTAAATTGAAAATAAACTGAAAAAGGAAAAGTGAGGTGTGAAGATGATTTCCTATTGCTGCATATATATAGGGCCTTGGCATTTATTGCATACAGAACCCGAAACGGATGCATCGGTAAGTGGAGAATTTATTGCATTGACCAACGCAAGTTAGAATGAGAGATCTGGAAATAAGAAGGGACCCGATGCAAGAGAGAGATCGGAAAAGGGGATGGTCATAATGGGAAGATCGGAAGAAACAGGAGATGACCTATAGAGATTGGAGAACGTAGAGGGGTTAAATAACTTCCAATTGACTCTCTTCATCGTCAGATCTGAGTTAATTAAAGCATTTACAGACATGATCAGATCCTTAGCACGCATCTCATCTACAACGATGCCCTCTTAGCTGCCAGACCCCAAAACAGTTAAAGCAGCCCCATACATCCCAATCTATACCGTTGGTCATAATTGTAAGGATGGATCTAGAGCCCTCGGGTCAGAAGCAGATGACAAATTCAGCACTTTTTATTCCCATCCTTTGGATGCATTTCGTAAGGCAGGACCCTGGACTGTTGGATTAAGAAGAGAAAGGACGGATATTCTGAACGAAATCCCGACCCTCCATTTTGATTCTCTTTAATTCCCAGACATCAGATTAGGTCCTTTTCAATTTTAACCTTTTGTCTCCCTCTGGTGAGATCCTGACCCTTCGTCTTTGTCACACCCTACCCCTCTGTAAGGCATAACATGATCCCATAGTATACTTAATGAATTACCAACTTCGTCTACTAATAACCCATTAAATATACTACAAGGGATTTTAAAACTTTTCTTACTTCTTTTTCCAGTGGTGAGCGCTATTTACAGGTGTTAAAATTTTTTTTTTTTTTGAACTGAAGTGAAACAGCTAACACATTTAAAGAAATAATAATTTTTGTAAAAATTTTGGCAGAGTGCCATTTATATTTTGAATAAAGTAGTTCTTCAAAAACCTATAAAAAAGCACTTCAATTATATTTCTCAATCTCAAACTCCAACATTTAATTAACACAATGTGTTTCTCAACTCAAATCCATAAAAAATTTTCAGTATTTTCAAAGGCTGAGATAAAAGAAATATATCACAATATTTACAAACCAAAATAATTTACAATTTATTTTATAACTTCAATGTATAATTTTAATTTACAACTGCTCAAAACCAAGAACATTATATACATACAGTGAACATACATTAAAATACAAAATGCAAAATATGGTATACTCAATATACCTGATGATCTCTCTCTGAAGCACTAGCAGTCTAGTCTACTGCCTTGTCAGTCTGTCTACCTGCGATAGCAATGAAAAGCTATCGCTGAGTAAAATTTACTTAGTGGTGCACAATAACAATTTGAAATGTGATACATAAATCTTTTATTGACAATTCGCAAATCAAATAGTTCACAATTTCATTTCATAATTTACAAAGTTCATATAACACAAATTTGATCAAATTACTGAATAATACAGTTTTGCCAATCAATAATACCATTTGATCAAATATCTGAATAATACAGTTTTGCCAATCAATAACACAATTTGATCAAATAACTGAATAATACCGTTTGGCAAATCAATAATACAATTTAAATGCTGCACAATTACATTTCACAAATTATCAAAGCTCGTTATAGAAAAATTTTGGGTTAAATAATTTAATAAACACAGTGTTGCCAATTCATACACAACTTAAGCCATGACACAAAATTTCCGATCAATGCCATGTTGTACACCACGACAAAGCAATCTACAACCCCACTAATCGAAATCAATGAGGGAGGTGGCTAGCTAGCTAATGAGTACTCATCCGATCTACAAACTCAACTGGTAAACCAGAGAGGGAGGAAAATAATCACACTCACCCCAGACTGATAAGTCAAAGAGGGAGGAATATAATCACACTCACCCCATAAATGGAGGAGGAACATAGTAACAGTGTCATGCCAAGTGTGAATCAAAACAATTCCAAATCACAATATTTAAATATTTCATACAAACCACAAATCATATTTATCTTAAAATTTCCATTTGCAAAGTAGGCAACACATTAATTTCCAAATAAGATTCCCAAAGCCAAAACAATCAAATATTATTCATAACTCATTTCTCCAAATAAATTTTCTGGTAAAAGCAGTGAATATAAAAAGTATTGTGCACAGACACAATTTAAAACTATAATGTTCAAATAAATTTTTAAGTAGAAAATAAAAAATCAAAATTATTGTGCACAAACACAATTTAAAACAATAACATACAAATAATCATAATTTATTTTAATTGAAAAATTCAAAAGAAATAACTATTGTGCACAAACAAAATTTAAAATAATAACATAGAAATAATCATAATTTATTTCAATTGAAAAATTCAAAAGAAATAACTATTGTGCACAAACCTCTGATAACCGTCTCTTGGCTCTAACTCAGTGTTTCCTTCCCTTCCCTGAGTCTTTGCTAACTGAGAAACACAATTTGAAGTGTTTCAGTACTCATTTAAACTATCTCTAACGATAATGCTTAATAATTAATTCATTGAGTTCTATTAGTTCCTTAGTCAACCTAAGATGTTGACCCTCGATGCATTCTAGGTGAATTAGGCTTTAATGTTACCAATATGTCATATTTGTAGCCTTTTAGGGTTGGTACATGTTACCTAATTCATTTCCATATATATTGCGTTTTATTGAAATTTGCCAGATTTTGGTATACTAATTTGACCTAGCCGGATGGCCAAGTTTCCTCGGTTTTCGAGTTTCGGTCAAAACTACAAACTTGTAGATCTATGTCTTATTGCACGCGGGGCAAAATTTCAGGTCATTCTAAGTTTACTAAAATAAGTTATGGTCATTTTACTATTGCTGGTCAGAATGTACCAAAATTGGTCACTTTAAGTCATTTTAGGTCAATTTTGGTTCGACCAGTTTTTGGACCCGAACTTGTGTAAGCTGTTTGTGACACCCCTTACCCGACTACAGTGTAGCCGAGCAAGTTATGCCACTCAGTGTGCCGGAGCACTCTATTTTATCTGATTTCATTACAGTCCTTGATTTATTTATTAAAAAACTTTATTGAAGATTTAGGCTATTTTTACTTTTATCAAAATCTAACTAAGTTGGAAATTTCAAAAATTTTAACGATAATCCGACAAAGTGTCGGCTGTAATTTGGACTATGATTCTTACGAACTGCCAAAGTCAATTTCCATATATACTCAATTTCTCAAACTTTATAGTCTCAAAAATTTTCAAACATAATGTATCTCAATGCAGTATCCATATTTCTCAGAAATCTCATTAGATTTTCAATATCTCAATATTCACAAGTATAATCTCATTATAACTCAAATTCAATTCACATACTAAAATACTTACTTTGAATAGCTTCCATAATTCATAGGTTAATTACATGAGTTTATTTTGTACAAGATATACAAATAATTTACAATGTGCTAGGAATGAACAATATACATAACATGTATAAAATGAGCCCTATCTACATGCATTCTTTGAGGAGGTGACAATCTTGAACTCTTCTCGACACTTTTGCAGATCCGACTCCAAAAATCTCAATGATCGACCACTGGTTTTACCTTGATACTGCGAGGAAGCAATTCCATCGCGCTAAGCATTTCTCGCTTAGTGGTGCAATAATATAACGAAATAATATATACAAGTAAATAAAGAAATAAATTATAATTCAAATACTCAAGAAAAAATTTAATTTGGTATGGTTTTTGTAGTATCAACGTTCTTATATACTAGTTTGTTCCTCTTTGGAAATGCTTATTTTATAAATTTTAAGTAATACTAGCGGTATATAATTTATTCTATCTGTATTGTATTTTAAGTCATGCATTTCTGCAATTTATATTTTTGTTATGTTTCTTTTGCTAATCTCTTTTGCTTATTCATTCAATACTTAATTTAATTGTACTGGATTTTCATTATACTTAACTTAACTTAGCTGCCTGAATTGAATAATACTTTAATTGACTGCCCAAGTAACCTATACTAGACGATCGATCGATAACGGTCGTTGGCACCGACACCGCGTGTCTCGGGCCGTCATACCATGGGACGCAGCGCCAACCACGTATGCGATCGATGGCTAAAAAGCCATGATATCACATAATCGACATAAAAGCCATGAATACGGGCATAAAAGCCATGAATACGGGCATAAAGCCATGAATACAGGCATAAAGCCTTTCGCAGTACTGCTAAAACAATACCCTATTGGCATGCCAAACTATCCAAACCAATCTTATTAGGTATACTAGGCATTTGATACTTTAAAATATTAATATATTGTGCTTTATGACTTCATTATTTCATGATAAATTTCAATCATAATTCATACATTCATTTGATCATTTATATGATCACAATTCACATCAATTATCCTTTTATACCATTGTACTCAAAATACTTCTCCTCTTTACAATAATGAGAACTAATATCTCATTCATACATTAATATGGTTTATTTATCCATTCATTATGTTATTCATATTGATCCTAATTCTAAACAATGGTTCACATGTACCATTGTATTCAAAACATTTTTCCTTTCTCATTTATACATTCAAGAGTCTACTTATGTAATTACAAATTTTATATTTCAAGTTGAGTTACTAATATTTTATGAATTCCATTTGTGATGGGCATATATGCCCTAACTATCTATTCACATCAATTAGGTGACTTATTTTTCATGTTTCAAGTAATCCATGAATATTTCATGGATTTCAAATTTATGGCCTAAATTTCTTTTCAACAATTTTGACTAGGATGCATAGTCCATATTTGTCATACAATTCTAAGCATTTAAGCTTAGAATTGGTTCTAGGTCTTCATCTTAATTCACTAATCATTTTGATTACTATTCACCATACTAGTCAACCAAAATGTTGACCTTTTTATACTTAATGGATATATTAATTCTAATTACACCAAGATCCCACATTTTGAGTTTTACATTTACTAGTATTAATTGCCAATTGGAATTTAAAGTCCCCTAGATGCATTTCTAATTTCAAATTTTGAATTTCAAGTTTTGGTGTCACTATTCACCTCATTGGTCAACAAAAATGTTGACTTTTGCATAGACAATAGGTACATTGGTTTTAACACTCCCGATGTACCACATTTTGCATTTAAAACTTGTTGGAATCAATTACCAAATCCATTTCCAAGCTTATTTCAAGTTTTCATGTCACTATTCACTTCATTAGTCAACTAAAAAGTTTACTTTTGCATATAAAATATGTACATTGACTTTGGCACTTCAAACATACTACATTTTTCATTTAAAACTTGTTAGTTTTGGTCACTTTCTCAAAGCTTAGGTCATTTTGGCAAAATTGCCAATTTTCGGTTTTGGTGCTCCGAAGTTGCACTGTTTCATTGGTCAATTTACTGTTGGAATTTGACAAAACTTCCTTCATATAAAATGTTCCTTATTTTGTCTAGTTGAATTTCTTTTTTTGAATCACTCCATTTGGAGTTTTGTAGCTCAAGTTATGGCCAAAATAAGTTTACTGTTCATGCTGCAATTTTGGGTTTTGGCAGATTTTGGTCCAACTTTGGTCAGTAGTTTGATCAAGTTAAGTTCATAATTTGGTCTAACTTTCTTCATATGAAATGTTCTACCATACCTTAGGTTTCCATCAGTTCAAGAATTGCCTAAATCCAAGTTTTCTAGAGAGAGTTATAGCCATCCAAACATTACTGCTCAAGTGAAAATCTGCAGAGTTGCAGGTTTGATAACTTAACTTTGCCCAATAATTTGAATGGGTTAATGGCATAATTTGGGGTAATGTTCTTCATAAAAGTTGTTTGTCTATATCATATCTTGTTGCTGTAAAAATTTCAGGTCAATTGACCATATCTACAGTGAGTTATGGCCAAATGAACAGTTACTGTTCATTTGGTCATTTCTGCAGGTGCTGTTGCAGGGTATCCGGATTGGGGCCAACTTTTGGTCCTCTTGCTTTGGTCTTTTGGGCATCGTTTCTTCAGTAAAAATGTGCCATTATAAGCCTAGTTTCATGTCTAATTGGCCAAACACCAATTGGACCTACACAGCCAAAGTTATGGCTGTCTAAGTGGACTGAAATTTCAGTCACCCTGCTGCACTTACAAGGCAGCCTACTCATTCCCTTTGCCATGCTACATTTCAGTCCAAATTATGGTCAACTTACCTAAAATGGTCACTAATTGACCCTTATAATGTTCGTTCACAATTTCATAAGCTAAATCCAAGTTTCACACCTCAAAACCCTAATTTCCATTATAAATTTTCACAACTACCTTAATTAATCACTTTCATTCCTTACATATATATATATATATATATATATATATATATATTTTTTAAACATACTCTCTAGTTCACTCTAAGTCCATCAAGACACTCAATAATGTTCCTTCTTTAGGGCTGCCAAAAATCATGGTGGACATACACATAACTTTTATTCATTTAAGTTACAAATTCATACTTGTTTCAAGTCTCTAGCATGGGATTAAAGAGTTTTAAGTATATATGTGCACTAACCTCTTGTAGGGCAGAATTTTCCCAAGTTAATCTTCACTTTCTTTCCCTTTCTAGGCTGCCAAACACTTCCCAAGAGGTAGAGACAAGTTTTTAGTGAAGGGACTTAGGGTTTTATAGTGCAAATTCATGGGAAAATGGAAGTAATTAAAGAAAACTTCCATGGAGGGTCATGGGGGAGAGGATCACGTTTTGAAGAAGAAGATGGCTGCTTGTTTTTGGTCTTCCTTGGTCTTTATTTATCTCTTTTATTAATTAGTCAAATGGTTACTTAATTGTGATTGGTTATGGCTTTTAAATGACATCATCAAGATGTCATAAATTGCTTTTTATTTCATTTTCCTTTTCTTTTATCCACTACTCATTTCCAATTTCATTTTTAGTAATGTTTATTCATATTTTATGTCATATTAATTATTTACTCAACTGGGAAAGTCGGCCAAAAATCACCTCTGAAGGCGAAATGACCAAAATGCCCTCCGTTTGGCTTAACGGGTCAAAATTGTCTGTACCGATTGAAAAATTTTTCTAAATATTTTCTTGGCATTCTAATGCCATAGGAACCTCAATGACCCTTCTCTGGAGTCCCAAAAATTATTTTATGAATTTTTCCCCGGGTCTAGGGCTCCTCGTTGCGAGAACCGCAACTTACCTCTGGTTACCCATCGCTTGGGCACCGGCTCATTTGACTTAGTTGCATTTTATTTCTAAAATTTTTACTAAATTTTTCTTGTCAATATTTGAGTTATTTATGGTTTCTCACTTAAGTTTAAATATTTTTCCGAACGTTCTAGCTGTCCGGACCGACACCGGAACAGTAGAATGTACGGAGTTGCTGCGAGGAGGGTGTTACACTATTTGACTTGCTTATGGTCATTTCTGGGCTTTGGTGTCTTCACGAGACTTGTAGATATATGTCTCAACTATTCATGATAAAAAGTTTAGGTCAATTGGACCCGTTTCGAGTGAGTTATGGCCAAAACACTAACTGCTGCCTAAATGGTCAATTTTCAGGCCTTAAATGCACTAATCCGGATTTGGTCATTTTTCAAGTTACCTTACAAGAAGAATTTTGGTAAGCTTCCTTCATGAAAGTTGGCACATTTTGTGCCTAGTTTCACCTCCAATTAGTCTCATACCAATTAGAGCCACACACTTAAGGTTCTAGGCCAAATTACACACTGCCCTATTGCACATTGTCCATCACTCAATCAAAGGACACATTTAACATTACCAATTTACACATTCATGCCATTTCTATTTTGTACCATAACCTAAGCACATTTTACTTCATATTTTTGGTCACTTTGACAGCTTATAACCACACTCAATATGCACCTTATAGTCCAGAATTTACCAAGTTCAATTTACACACAATTTAACTACACAACCAAGCTCATTTACATATCCAAACTCAAACCCTCATACACATACACAAGCTGCCATAACAAGTACCACAATTCAACAATAATATTCCATAAACCAAACCATGAAACAACATTTTTATTGTTCACAATTCAAGCTACCGATTTGTACCTCACTTTGAATAAAGTTCCAAGCTTCCAAATTCAAGTATACATTCACATATACTTAGTATACATCACCCAATTTATTCCTACACATATAAACACATAATCAACCCTTTAATCTACCATTTACAAGCAAGGATAAACTGCCCTTAAGGAGTTTCCATGGCTGCCAAAAATAAACATCTCCCTTAGAACATCAAACTCCAAAATTCTTTCCACAATTCAAGTACCCATAACATCCTCACAAACTTTAATGAAGCAATAATAAAAAACACATACTTATCTCTTTGGAAACTCTTCAAAACTTCACCAAAACTTGGTCTTCTTGCTGCCTATCTACTGCCCATTGTGTGAGGATTAACTTTAACGAAGACAACTTGTGAAGATCATGGCTTGAAGGTGGTGAAATGGGAGCTTGCATGCAATTTGGCTATGGTGTTTTTGGAAGCTTCATTTCGGCCATCAATGTCACACCCTACCCCTCTGTAAGGCATAACATGATCCTGTAGTATACCTAATGAATTATCAACTTCGTCTACTGATAACCCATTAAATACACTACAAGGGATTTTAAAACTTTTCTTACTTCTTTTTATAGTGGTGAGCACTATTTATAGGTATTAAAAATCTTTTTGAACTGAAGTGATAGAACTAACACATTTGAATTATTTGGAATTTCTGTAAAAATTTTTGCAGAGTGCCATATGTATTTTGGATAAAACAGTTCTTCAAAAAACCTGTAAAAAGCACTTCAATATATTTCCAAATCTCAACTCCAACATATTTCTCAACACAACATATTTCTCAACTCAAATCCACAGTGATTTTTCAAAGACTGAGTTACAAGGAATATAATACAATTTTTACAAGTCAAAATAACTCATAATTTACTTTACAACTTCAATGTACAATTTTAATTTACAACTGCTCAAAACCAAAATCAATATATACATACAGTGTATATACATTATAGTACAAAATGCAAAATGTGTTATACTCATTATACCCGATAATCTCTCGCTGGATGTACTAGCAGCCTAGTCTGTTGCCCTGTCTGTTTGTCTACCTGCGACAGCAATGAAAAGCTATCGCTGAGAAAATGTCTCAGTGGTGCACAACATTAACAAAATACAACTTTAAATCACAGTTCATAAATCATATAAATGATAGATACGTAAAACCATAGTTAAATTTAAGACAATGAATGTCATAAGGAATTTAACACAATATCACAATAAATCTCAGTAATAAAAACATAGTTAAATTCAAAAGACAGTGAATGTCAATAAGAATTTAAACTCCATTTCACAAATTATCAAAGCTCATAATAACACAATTTAGTCAAATAATTTACGAACACAGTGTTGCCAATTCATACACAACTTAAGCCACGACATAAAATTTCCAATCAATGCCGCGTTGTACACCACGACAAAGCAATCACAACCCCACTAATCGAAATCAATGAGGAAGGGAGCTAGCTATATAATGAGTACTCATCCGATCACCTCAACTGGTAAACCAGAGAGGGAGAAAAATAAATGATCACAACTCCATAAATGGAGAAGGAAAATAAACGATCACAACCCCATAAATGGAGAAGGAATGATATGATACTGTCATGCTAAGTGTGAACACAAAATCAATTCCAAACATTTTATTCAAATGATTCGTGAGAATCCAATAAATTTCCAAAGTCATAATTTCATTCACAAAATGGCAACACAATTCATAATTAACTTCAATTTTCACAAATCACACTAAATCAATTTTTCTACAGTTTCAAACCGTTTACAATGCTTTTCAAGCAATAAGTATCCATTCAAACACATTTCCATAATTGAAACAATAATATACAATTAGTCATAATTTATTTCAATTGAAAAATTCAAAAGAAATAATCACAGTGCACAAACCTCGATAATCGTCTCTGGTCTTGACTCAGTGTTTCCTTCCCTTTCCCTGAGTCTTTGCTAATTGAGAAACACAATTTGAAGTGTTTCAGTACTTAATTAAACTGTCTCTAACGATAATGCTTGATAAGTAATTCACTGAATGCTATTATTTTCTTAATCAACATAATAAATCGACCCTCGATGCGTTCTAGGTAAATTAGGTTTTAAGGTTACCAATATGTCACATTCGATAGTCTTTTAGGGTTGGTACATGTTACCAAATTCATTTTCGTGTATACTGCATTTTCTTGCAATTTGCTGGATTCCGGGATACTAGTTTGACCTAGCCGGACGACCTAGTTCCCTCAGTTTTCGGGTTTCAGTCAAAACTACAAACTTGTAGATCTATTCTTATGGATTGCAGGGCAAAATTTCAGGTCATTCTGAGTTATGTAGACCAAGTTATGGTCATTTTACCATTGCTGGTCAACTTGCACCAAAATTAGTCACTTTAGGTCATTTTAGGTTCGGCCAGTTTTTGGACCCGAACTTGTGCAAGCTGTTTGACTTGCTTATGGCCATTTCTGGGCTTTGGTATCTTCATAAGACTTTTAGATATGGGTATTAGCTATTCATGGTTAAAATTTCAGGTCAATTGGACCTGTTTTGAGTGAGTTATGGCCTAAACACTAACTGCTGCATAAATGGTCAATTTTCAGGCCTCAATTGCACTTAATCCGGATTTGGTCATTTTTCAAGCTACCTTGCAAGCAGAATTTTGGCAAGCTTCCTTCATGAAAGTTGGCACATTTTGTGCCTAGTTTCACCTCCAATTGGTCTTATACCAATTGGAGCCACACACTCAAAGTTATAGGCCTAAAACTCAAACTGCCTTATTGCATTTCTTTCATACACATTAAGCATCACTTTTAACACTTACCAAACTTAACATTCAAGCCAATTCTGGTTGTACCATGACCTAAACATAATTCACAACACATTATAGGTCATTTTTGCAGTTTACAATTATATTCAATGTGCACCATAAAGTGCAGAATTTATCAACTTATTTACAACAATTTAAGCATCTAACCCTAACACTTTTACATGTCCAACTTCACACCATCATACATACACTCAAACTGCCATAACCACTATTACAATTCCACATTATTATTCCATAAACCAAGCATGAATTCCAGCATTCTTCAAGAATTAACAAACTACCGCAACGGTACCTTTACATTCTATTAATTTCCAAGCTTCAAATTTCAATTTACATTTACATATACTAAGTATACATCACCTAAACAATTTCCTATACAATATACATTTAATCAATCATTTAATTCACCATTTACAAGCAAAAATAAACTGTCTTTAAAGTGTTTCCATGGCTGCCAAAAGTACACTTCCCCATTCAACATCAAACTTCAAAAATCTCTTCATAAATCAAACAACCATAACATTCTTACTAACTTTAATGAAGCAATAACCCAAAAACACAAACTTACCACTTTGGAAATTCTTCAAAACCTCTCCAAAACTTGGTTTTCTTGTTGCCTATCTACTGCCCATGGTGTGAAGATTAACTTTAATGAAGGAAAGTGCATGGAAAGTGGCTTAGATCAAGATTGCATGAAGCTTCCACCCATGCATCCATGGAGGAATTCCATTCTTGTTTTCGGCTGCCCTTTGGAAAGGTTGAAGATGAAGTTTAAATCTGTCCAAATGCATTATAAAGGTGTCCCACAATGTGAGTTAGTGGACCACTAACTTTAGGAAATGACTTATTTAATTAAAGTTACCAAATTTACAATTTTGCCTCATTATTTCCACTTTTATATTATGTACCATATTTTTATTTTTCATTGCATTTTCAAAGTTTAATATCATTTATTTTTATTGGACATTTAGATCAAAAGACAACTCGGGGTGTCAAATGACCACAATGCCCCTGTTCGGGTTGCATTCCCGATTTTTCGGTAACACCCAGTTTTGTCCGTTTTTCGATTTCTCACTTTTCTTTGTACTAATTATTTAATTTTTCTTTGATATTTCTAATGATATTTATACTTCAATAAATATTTATTTGAGTCCTAAAATATTTTTCAGGGTTCCCGCAAATCCGTATTAGTTAACGGTCCACGCAGTTGATTTCCTGCACGGTCACCCATCACTAGGGTTCTCGGCTCGCTTAACTTGGTTACATTTCTTTGCTATTATTTTTCCTTTATTTTTCTTGTATTTTCTTTTCTTGTATTTCATTATTTTATGTCTCCTCAATCATAATGAAGTGTAGTTCTAGGCATCCTAGCTGTCCGGACAACACTAGCCACCGGAACAGTATAATGCACTACCGAACTTAGGGGTGTTACAATTCTCCCCCCCCTAAAATAAATTTCGTCCGCGAAATTTTACCCAATAGGCATCTTACAATAGTCATACGTTTATTTTCTCCTTTCTATACGATCGTATAATCTTCTTTTCCTCAAATTTGTATAAGATTTTTAACAATCTAGTACAACATTTTTTTTTTGTATAACACCAATCTTCTCTTCACAGTCTTTAATATTTCGGTTCATGTTCCTTCTTGAATGACCCTTGAGGTCATGTTAGAATCATTTATCTAGTCATTGGTCTTCTGACCATTCTAGTCATAGTCTTCCTCACATTCGTAACATTTCTTTGTTATATCTGAACCAACTGTTCGAATTTTTACATCCATAACTCTTTTTATCTGTCAATATTCTATAACTTACTTCCTTTTGTACTGAACTATAACCTTTTGATAATCTAACTTTTGAGTTTTAGATCCCTAAGTAGGATGTTCAAACTTATTTCTAACAATTAAATTATGTCCTGGCATAACTATACCAAAAGAGATGCCGTTGGCAACTATTCTCATCTAGGTGTACTATCGGGTAGTATATAGCTCTACACAATAATCTCAAGTTAGTACTGTAGTTTCGACTACAAAGATAAACATCAAGAACATTGCATAGTTACTACGATACATCCCAATAGATCAAACTTTCCTATCTTTTATCCTTTTCGAATTCACAGATATCCGAAACTTATTCTGATCACAATATCCATTAGTAATTACTAACAGTAACATCCTTGCCCTCATCTAGAGCAATTCCATTACTGCATCTCACTTTTACGTCCTCTTGCCTTACATTAAGTAAGCTCGCCAATTAGCTTTATAATTTATGGTGTGTCAGAAAATACTTTTCGCCGATAAACTCTTCCAAAACTAATTTCACTTATTATCACAATCCTTATCTTAAAGGACTAATCACTAATGCATCGAAATTTATTCCCCTGTAAAGGAATAACAACAGAACATATAATTCTAACACTAACATAAAAGTATTCAGACTCCAGGTCAAACAATACATAAACGAAGAGTGCCATTCTTCTTCTTAACAAATAATACTGGCGCTCCCCATGGTGACACACTAGGGCGGATGAAGCCCTTTTCAAGCAGTTCTTGCAATTGCTCTTTCAACTCCTTCAACTCTCCTGGTGCCATTCTATATGGTGTTATTGAGATTGGATCCACAACAGGCATAACATTAATTTCAAACTACACCTCTCTTTTTGGAGGTAATCCTGGCGATTCATCAGGAATCACGTCTGGAAAGTCATATACTGTAGGGATGTCCCTCAATGCTGGACTCCCCACTTGGGTGTCTACCACATGTGCCAAGTATGCTTCACACCCCTTTCTAATCATTTTTCTGGCTAGTGCAGCCGAAATGACGTTTGATGGCAATAGCTGCCTCTTCCCATGTATTACCACATCACTGTACTGAGGGAAACCAAAAGTGACTGTCTTCAGCCTACAGTCAATCATGGCATGATGCCTAGCTAACCAATCCATGCCCAAAATAATATCATAATCTCTAAAGGGCATTTCAATGAAATTAGATAGAAAAGTGTGTCCTTGGATCACTAAAGAACAATCTCTATACATTTTATTAACCCTGACCTCCTATCCTAGCGGACTTGTTATTAGCACCTCAAGGTCCATTTTTGTACATGGAACAACAATGCAATCAATGATGCTAGCACACACATAAGAATGGGTAAAACCCAGATCAAATAACACAAACAAATCTTGATTAAAAGTTGAAAAGGTACCAGCCACAACATCAGATGTCTCGACCTCTTTTCTTTGTCTCATTGCATATATTCTGACTGGAGCACTATCTTGCTCTGAATGTTTCACTGTGCTTTGGCTGCCTACTGGGCTACCTCTACCCCTGCCTCTACCTCTGCTGGGTGGTTATGAACTTCTGGTGACAAGGCTCTGAACTGACCCTTCTGCAGTAGTAAGAGGTGGTCCAACTCTGCGAGCACTGGTGCAGTCCTTGGCAAAGTGTCCTGTGCCTCCATAGTTATAACAGGCTCCAATAGCCTTATAGCATATCCCACCATGATATCTTCCACAAGTTTCACATTGGCGGGAATGGTAGGAACCTCTGGTACTCTGCTGACCAGATAGAGGAGGTTTCTGTCCTGAATGTCTTCCCCTACCAGACTTCTTACCACCTCTGCTGTGTTCCCCATGATTCTTCCTCTTTCCAGTAGGACCACTGGAACTCTGTTCTACTGATTTTCCCTCTTTCTCTGTCTTCTCTGATTTTTTTTTCTCAAGAATAGCTTCAGACTCAATTCTTTCCAACTCTAGGGCTTGAGAAACAAGTTCAGAGAAGTTAGTGTGTTTGAATCCAACTACTTGTAAACTGATACTGGGATTCAAGCCGGTTTCAAACCTCTTGCATCTCTCCCTACTGGTAGAAAGTAAACTTACCGCATAATGGCTCAGGCAGGAAAATTCTCTTTCATACTCAGCCACTGATCTGCTCCCCTGTTTCAGACTTAGGAACTCTTGTAGCTTCTGGTCTACATAAGCATCAGGGACATATTTTTATCTGAATTCCCTGAGAAAGTCATTCCATGTTAACACTGCAGTTCTACTGCATCGTGGGAATGGTTTTCCACCAGTCATAAGCATCCCCCTGTAACAAAGATACTGAGTATTCAAATCTGAGCTCCTCTGTGCAATGCAGTTTCTTGAATACCCTATCCATCCACTCTAACCATTTTTTTGCCTCTAGAGGATCTACTGTCCCCTTGAATTATGTAGCCCCATATTTCATCAATTTGTCATACTGCCTTGCAGAAGACTGTGGTTGTACCACCGTGTCTCAGATAGGACTTGAGCGGGCACATTACCACCATTTGTTGGAACATTGCGACCATCTCACGAGCGAACCGAGCAGAAACTACAGATCGCTGGGCTGGTGCTACTGAACCACTAACATTATGTAGGGCTGGGGCATCCCCTTGCACCTCAGCCTCTATAGATTGATCGACTGAACGATCACCCTCTTCCATGGTCAATGCGAGGATCTTAGACCTCCTGAATAATTAACACAAGGAGATTTCCTCCCGTTACTGCATATTTATAATGTAATGTACTGTATGTATCAACAATGATATTGAGCAGTTGTACTATGGAGGAAAAATATTCAAATAATAGGCGAAAACAGAACTTAAAAACTTTGCTCTGATACCACTAAAACATGTCATACCCTACCCCTCTGTAAGGCATAACATGATCCCGTAGTATACCTAATAAATTACAAACTTCGTCTACTGATAAACCATTAAATACACTACAAAGGATTTTAAAACTTTTCTTACTTCTTTTTACAGTGGTGAGCACAATTTACAGGTGTTAAAAAAAAACTTTTTGAACTGAAGTGAAACAGCTAACACATTTGGACTATTAGTAATTTCTGTAAAAATTTTGGCAAAGTGCCATTTGTATTTTGCATAAAACAGTTCTTCAAAAACCTGTAAAAAGCACTTCAATATATTTTCAAATCTCAACTCCAACATATTTCTCAACACAACATATTTCTCAACTCAAATCCACAGTAATTTTTCAAAGACTGAGATACAAGAAATATAAAACAATTTTTACAATTCAAAATAACTCATAATTTACTTTACAACTTCAATGTACAATTTTAATTTACAACAGCTCAAAACCAAAAGACAATATATACATACAGTGTATATACATTATAGTACAAAATGCAAAATGTGGTATACTCATTATACCCGATAATCTCTCGCTGGATGTACTAGCAGCCTAGTCTGCTGCCCTGTCCGTCTGTCTACCTGCGACAGCAATGAAAAGCTATCGCTGAGACAATGTCTCAGTGGTGCACAACATTAACCAAATACAACTTTAAATCACAGTTCATAAATCATATAAATGATAGATACATAAAACCATAGTTAAATTCAAGACAATGAATGTCATAAGGAATTTAACACAATATCACAATAAATCTCAGTAATCAAAACATTGTTAAATTCAAAAGACAGTGAATGTCAATAAGAATTTAAACTCCATTTCACAAATTATCAAAGCTCATAATAACACAATTTAGTTAAATAATTTACGAACACAGTGTTTCCAATTCATACACAACTTAAGCCATGACACAAAATTTCCAATCAATGCAGCATTGTACAACACGACAAAGCAATCACAACCCCACTAATCGAAATCAATGAGGAAGGGAGCTACTATATAATGAGTACTCATCCGATCACCTCAACTGGTAAACCAGAGAGGGAGAAAAATAAACGATCAAAACTCCATAAATGGAGAAGGAAAATAAACAATCACAACCCCATAAATGGAGAAGGAATGATATGATACTGTTATGCTAAGTGTGTGTTAGTAATATGCCCTAGAGCATATCATTTAGTATGTATCTTGTACATATTTTTATTAATAAAGGCATTTCCACTTTTCCGTTTACATAATATATTTATGTGTAATAGAAAAGGTCCATTGATATTTTGTTAGAAATATTATTCTTAAGTTGTTAAGAATATGAGTGACAATATTTCTAGCACAAAGTATCATAAATAGGTTCACAATCGAGGATACTTCATAATAAGGACATGACTTATCCAGAAAGATTGTATTCATGTTTGTTCCCAAGTTATTTATATGAGATATAAATAAGATGGAATGGTGAGTCTCATGCCATATAACAAACTTGATAGGCACTTATAAATGATAAGTAGGCCGAACCAGTGACACTTATGACAAGCACATGGAGTTTACTCTTGTCAATGTTTTGTCATAAATCATATCGAGGCATATAATCTTTAGACTCGAGATAGCACAGTTATCTTGTATATAGGTAGTTTGAGTTTGATACTGCTTTCATACTTGTACTATGTATGGGTATATGGGCATGTGTTGGCTCCTGCTAGTTATATATGGAGGTAGGTGTTGATCAAGATGGAATCTGTTCCTCTAAGTAAATAGAGTTAAAATCCTATGTTCATTTAATTGTTCTTGATGTTTCAAGTTCCTGACCAGGACAGATAGATTTATTCAGAAAAGAGTTTCGATGAGAAAATCTTTTAATCAAGAACTGGAATTAAAAGAGAACATAATATTCATAGCAAATGGAGTTTGACATAAACCATGACTCCGGCTTGAGTTGGGATTTTGTAATGAGAGATTCTAGTGCATGGTAACATATGATTATAGGTTCATTTAAGGTAAACCTTATTACTAATTGGGTGGCCATGGCATGCTATGCTAGGTGTTAACCATGGTCTATGAGGTTCATAAAATGATTTAGAGAAATCATTTATGGTAAGAAAGAGTTCTGATGATATTAAGAGTTGATATCATGTCTCATTGCCAATTAGTGATGAGCCTAGTAAGTCACACACATACACAAGTTATCACCTATTTAAATATGATTTAATTAATTAATTAAAGAGTTTAATTGATTAATTAAATAGATTTGGTTTGCAATTAAATTGCAAAGTCTCTAGCATGACTTGAAACCAAATCTAGATTATTGGATGTGTAGTATAAGTTAAATTTATATTTAAAGTGTTTAAATATGAATTTAATTGATGAGAAATTAATTAATAGAGATTAATTAATTAATTTATATTTGATATAAATTAATTAGAAGAAGAAAATAATTATTTTGGGTTAAGAACTCAAAATTAAGACACAAGGGCATTTTGGTCATTTCACAGTGTGACACGTGGCACCATGAGATGGTGACACATGGCATAACACATAAGCTTGCCAAATGTTTTTTAATCATGTAAGATGATTAAAATCAAGATTAAATATAGGTTTGACACTTGGCACAATGTGATTGGGTCACTTAAACCTAGAGCTAATCAAAAGGTGACATGTGGCTAGGGTTTAATGTGTTAACCTAGCTATTTAAGTGTGGTTATGAAAAGAAAACATAACCAGCAGCCTCTCCTCTCATATGTCACGCCACTTTGAGCCTCTCCAGCTATTTCTCTTCATCTCTCATCAATTCAAAGAGATTAGCCATCAATCTCTTGAATTAAGAACGCTAGAAATTGTTTCTAGTGTCCTGTTTACATCTCTAATCTCTTAAAAGGCAGAACTTGAATTTCTAATTAATAGAAAAGGCTTTAGAAGCTGTTCAAGGGCTGCCATAGGTGTTCTTGGTGTGGACAAGCTAGAGGGACAACATCCGTGTCCTCAAGACGAATCTCAAAGCGCAGACACGCAAAGACATCAAGAGGTTAGTGTAATCGTTCTTGATTTAATCTAGGGTTCTAAAATTAATCTGATTAATTTTAAAATCTTAAATGGCAAATACAGATCCAAAAACATATTAAAAGAGTTTTAATATGTTGTTTATCATTGAAATCAAATCGATAAAAATAAATCTTGCAGGATGCATGTGACCCTAGGTGAAAATTTTTGAATTCAATGGTATAAACTTGTGTTTTTCACGCTTCCGTTCCTTCAGTGTGAACACAAAATCAATTCCAAACATTTTATTCAAATGATTCGTGAGAATCCAATAAATTTCCAAAGTCATAATTTCATTCACAAAATGGCAACATAATTCATAATTAACTTCAATTTTCACAAATCACACTAAATCAATTTTTCCACAGTTTCAAACCGTTTACAATGCTTTTCAAGCAATAAGTATCCATTCAAACACATTTCCATAATTGAAACAATAATATACAATTAGTCATAATTTATTTCAATTGAAAAATTCAAAAGAAATAACTGTTGTGCACAAACCTCTGATAACTATCTCCTGGTCTTGACTCAGTGTTTCCTTCCCTTTCCCTGAGTCTTTGCTAATTGAGAAACACAATTTGAAGTGTTTCAGTACTTAATTAAACTGTCTCTAACGATAATGCTTGATAAGTAATTCACTGAATGCCATTATTTTCTTAATCAACATAATAAATAGACCCTCGATGCGTTCTAGGTAAATTAGGTTTTAAGGTTACCAATATGTCACATTCAATAGTCTTTTAGGGTTGGTACATGTTACCAAATTCATTTTCGTGTATACTGCATTTTCTTGCAATTTGCTGGATTCCGGGATACTAGTTTGACCTAGCCGGACGACCTAGTTCCCTCGACTTTCGGGTTTCAGTCAAAACTACAAACTTGTTGACCTATGTCTTATGGAATGCAGGGCAAAATTTCAGGTCATTTTGAGTTATGTAGACCAAGTTATGGTCATTTTACTATTGCTGGTAAACTTGCACCAAAATTAGTCACTTTAGGTCATTTTAGATTCGGCCAGTTTTTTGACCCGAACTTGTACAAGCTGTTTGACTTTCTTATGGCCATTTCTGGGCTTTGGTGTCTTCATAAGACTTGTAGATATGGGTCATAGATATTCATGGTTAAAATTTCAGGTCAATTGGACCTGTTTTGAGTGAGTTATGGCCTAAACACTAACTGCTGCCCAAATGGTCAATTTTCAGGCCTCAATTGCACTTAATCCGGATTTGGTCATTTTTCAAGCTCCCTTGCAAGCAGAATTTTGGCAAGCTTCCTTCATGAAAGTTGGCACATTTTGTGCCTAGTTTCACCTCCAATTTGTCTCATACCAATTGGAGCCACACACTCAAAGTTATAGGCCTAAAACTCAAACTGCCTTATTGCATTTCTTTCATACACATCAAGCATCACTTTTAACACTTACCAAACTTAACATTCAAGCCAATTCTGGTCGTACCATGACCTAAACATAATTCACAACACATTATAGGTCATTTTGGCAGTTTACAATTACATTCAATGTGCACCATAAAGTGCAGAATTTATCAACTCATTCACAACAATTTAAGCATCTAACCCTAACACTTTTACATGTCCAACTTCACACCATCATACATACACTCAAACTGCCATAACCACTATTACAATTCCACATTATTATTCCATAAACCAAGCATGAATTCCAGCATTCTTCAAGAATTAACAAACTGCCGCAATGGTACCTTTACATTCCATTAATTTCCAAGCTTCAAATTTCAATTTACATTTACATATACTAAGTATACATCACCCAAACAATTTCCTACACAATATACTTTTAATCAATCATTTAATTCACCATTTACAAGCAAAAATAAACTGTCTTTAAAGTGTTTCCATGGCTGCCAAAAGTACACTTCCCCATTCAACATCAAACTTCAAAAATCTCTCCATAAATTAAACAACCATAACATTCTTACTAACTTTAATGAAGCAATAACCCCAAAACACAAACTTACCACTTTGGAAATTCTTCAAAACCTCTCCAAAACTTGGTTTTCTTGTTGCCTATCTACTGCCCATGGTGTGAGGATTAACTTTAATGAAGGAAAGTGCATGGAAAGTGGCTTAGATCAAGCTTGCATGAAGCTTCCACCCATGCATCCATGGAGGAATTCCATTCTTGTTTTCGGCTACCCTTTGGATAGGTTAAAGATGAAGTTTAAATCTGTCCAAATGCATTATAAAGGTGTCCCACAATGTGAGTTAGTGGACCACTAACTTTAGGAAATGACTTATTTAATTAAAGTTACCAAATTTATAATTTTGCCTCATTATTTCCACTTTTATATTATGTACCATATTTTTATTTTTCATTGCATTTTCAAAGTTTAATATCATTTATTTTTAATGGACATTTAGATCAAAAGACAACTCGGGGTGTCAAATGACCACAATGCCCCTGTTCGGGTTGCATTCCCGATTTTTCAGTAACACCGGGTTTTGTCCGTTTTTCGATTTCTCACTTTTCTTTGTACTAATTATTTAATTTTTCTTTGATATTTCTAATGATATTTATACTTCAATAAATATTTATTTGAGTCCTAAAATATTTTTCAGGGTTCCCCGCAGTCCATGGCTAGTCAACGGTCCACGCCGTGACTTCCCGGTGCGGTCACCCATCACTAGGGTTCTCGGCTCGCTTAACTTGGTTACATTTCTTTGCTATTATTTTTCCTTTATTTTTCTTGTATTTTCTTTTCTTGTATTTTATTATTTTATGTCTCCTCAATCATAACGAAGTGTAGTTCTAGGCATCCTAGCTGTCCGGACAACACTGGCCACCGGAACAGTAGAACGCACTACCGAACTTAGGGGTGTTACAATCAATGGAGGAGTGAAGGAGATAAAGTGGTTAGTGGAAAATTCAGTCCACTTATATCTATTTATATGTCCCACTAATCTCCACTAACTCAAAGTTAATTATTTAATTAATCAACTTTTAATTATTCTAACTCATACCCCTTAATTTCTCTTATTTTCATTATATATTTAATTTCCTTTTTCATGGGGTTCCCAAAATTTAATACTACTTATTTTTAATGGATATTTAGGTCAAAAGACAACTTGGGGTGTCAAATGACCACAATGCCCCTGTTCGGGTTGCATTCCCGATTTTTCAGTAAGACTGGGTTTTGTCCTTTTTTCGATTTCTCGTTTTTCTTTGTACTAATTAATTAATTTTTCTTTGATATTTCTAATGGTATTTACACTTCAATAGACATTTATTTAAGTTCTAAAAATATTTTCTAGGGTTCCCCGTGATCCAGGGCTAGTCAACGGTCCATGCTACAACTTCCCGATGCGGTCACCCATCGCTAGGGTTTTCGGCTCGTTTAACTTGGTTGCACTTCATTGCTATTATTTTTCCTTTATTTTTCTTGTCTTTCCTTTTCTTGTATTTCATTATTCTATGTCTCCTCACTAATATTTAAATATAGTTCTAGGCATTCTAACTGTTCGGACAAACACTGGTCACTAGAACAGTAGAACGCACTACCGAACATAGGGGTGTTACAGTCTTGGGGCACCCGTTCCCTATAAATGCCTACATGCAATACTATAGAGGGCACAATGAAAAAAGTGGTATAATCGTGGAAAGACTTTGGATTTTTATTCAGTCTTGCTACTTGCCTTTTTGAGCTTTTGAAGTACAGAGAAACTTTAGAAACTAGTTTTCTCAAGTATTTCACTAAAAGGAGCTCTAAATCCTGACGTTTTCATTATTAGTTTCTCTGCACCACCCTCTGAAACTATCTTCATTACACCTCGTTCCAACCGCTCTAGTATCTGGCATTACCTCCCGGGTTCAATTTCGTTCCAACCTATTCCCATTACTCTAGGAAAGTTCGAGTCTGGCAGCCTTCAGCTTTCACTTTTGCATGATTTGTGGATACCGGAGTCAGCTCATCTGTCTCCTCAACTTCCCGTAGGTAAGCGTCTAAACTGTCATTTTGCCAAATACCCTCGTTTCATTTTCTCCAGTTTTCTTTTAAAATTTCTTTTACATCCAGTCGCAATAAATCTCAAAATAGATTATCTAGGCCAATAGTTATTTCCTGCTCCTTTTCTTTATTCACTCGTAAATTTCATTTATCGTCACTTAGTTTTCATTCCTTTCGAGAGTATACATTCAAGTCGTAAGCAACTCATAAATACTCTAAAGAATATAGAAAATGGTGTTTTAACATCAGAGTTTTGGGTCGGGATAAATAAAAAATGACTAAGAAAGATAGGTGTAACAAAGGTCGAATAGATTGGAAACAAGAATAGGTAAAATAAACAAATTATGAGATCGGGCCTCTGAATGAACCTAATCAACAATAGATCGGGAATTAAAATAAGTTCGCATTCTGGGCGAGCAATTAAAAAGAGATCGGATCAAAGAGTTCTGATAAGGCAATCACATAGAAGATCGGCAGGAAGTTTGGTCTTGTATCCACCCTCTAGTTATAAGGTTCAGTAGGCTAGGAAAAGCTTTGCACGGGTTTCTTGCACCCTCGGTCACCAGAATCCTTAGTTCAAAATTCTTATAAAATGCAATTCTAATAAATATACTAAGAGTTCAGGGGAGAGTTCTTACCCGAACTCAGTCCAATTTTTAAATGCAACACATTAAGAGTTCAGGGGAGAGTTCTTACCCGAACTCAATCTAATTTTTAATGTAACACATTAAGAGTTTAGGGGAGAGTCCTTACCTGAGCTCGGCTTAATTTTTAAACATAATATATTAAGAGATTGGGGGAGAGTTCTTTCCCAAGCTCAATTTAAACACAATAAAGAGATCGGAGGAGAGTTCTTACCCGAGTTCTCAATTTAAATTCTTAACACTAAGAGACCGGGGGAGAGTTCTCAATTTAAATTCTTAACACTAAGAGATCGGGGGAGAGTTCTTAACTGAGTTCTCAATTTAAACCCTTAACACTAAGAGATCGGAGGAGAGTTCTTACCCAAATTCTCGGCTAAAAGTCTTAATAAAATATGTGGCGATCGGAGGAGAGTTCTTATCCCAAATCTCCCGCTTAAATTTTGAATAGAATACACTAAGAGATCAGAGGAGAGTTCTTGCCCGAATCCTCAGCCAACAATCTTAATAAAATACGTGGAGATCGGAGGAGAGTTCTTATCCGAAATCTCCCACTCAAATTTAAAACAAAACATATTAAGAGATCGGGAGAGAGTTTTTACCCGAATTCTCTTAGCTTAAATCCAAACTAAAATATCACAACCTTAATATTCGAATCAACCCCCAACAAAAATCCATTACACAACACCTATTCACTGGAGGGTCATCTCACGCACTCATGTTCTTAGGCAGCCTAAAATAGTGAAATATCAAATATTCTTTTTATCCATACAAAGAATTAACATCGTCATTCCAACGCCCTAATTATCAATTTTAATTTTTGAAAAGCACAACATTAAATCTGCTTACCCTCGTTGAGGGACGAGGTGGGGTGCCTAACACCTTCCCCACTCATATACGGACCCCAAACCTAGAATCTCTGATTTCAAAGTGGATTTTAATCTTTATAAATGGCTTTCTTTAATTTCCCTCAAAATTAAAGTGGCGACTCCTAACTTTTGCCACTACGGTGAGAACTCATCCAGCCGACCGCAAAACCCTTGCGACATATGTAAATAAGTTGATGCCCAATAATGGATGTGCCTGAGGACATTAAAGTTATTTGCATGTTTACTAGCTTAATGGGATCAAATTAACTAATGCAAGATGAATCAATAATGGATGTGCTTGAGATTTTGAGCATTAGGGGCTGGATAAAGGATTGAACCTCAAATGAGATGTGATTGGCAAGGAGTTGCTATCTTATAGTTTACTGCAATTCCAATAATGGATTTGCCTGAGGATGATCAATAAGACTATAAGAATTCAATCACCCACTAGAAATCCATCCAACTAGGATTTTTTTTTTCTACTTTGGAAGTGTAGGATTCGCCAAGTTAGTGGGAGGACCAATTTGATTAAAAGACCATAATCATTTTGGTTAATTACTTGATACATTTACTAATTAATCTAGTTATTTTTTGCAGTTATTCTTCTGATAATAATGAGCACACAATAACCACCACCATCCAATATCCTTACGAGCATACTTGATCACAATAGGTTGACGGGACCAAATCTTTCTGATTGGCTAAGAAATTAAAAACTTGTCCTGAACCTAGAACGTATTGGATATGTTCTAAACTCGAATGTTCCTGGTCCCTTACCTCTAGAGGCCACTTAAAAGGAATATGACACTTTGGACAAGTGGAAGGAGCAAGATATGAGAGCCAAGTGTTACATGTTTGCTTCTATGAGTAATGAGTTACAAAAGTAGCATGAAAACATGCAGAGTGTAAGTGAGATCCTGCTTCACCTATAAGAGTTATATGGTGAGCATAGCAGGAAGGCTAGGTATGAGATATCTAGGCAGCTATTTCAAATGAGGATGTCTGAGGGACAGAATGTTGGGGATCATGTCCACAAGATGATTCAGCTTATATAGCAGCTGGAACATTTGGACTTTAACATGGATTTCCAACTGCAGACGAATTTGATCCTTCAGTCTCTACCTGAGTCATTTGGGAATTTTGTTACAAATTTTAATATGACTAAGCAGGAATACACCTTGTGTAACACCCCTCACCCGACTATAGTGTAGTAAAGCGAGGCGTGCTACATTCGATGTCAGAGCACCCTATCTTATCTTACTTTATTATTTTAATAATTTGTTCTCGTTATATTTCAATATTAATTATTTTTTCAGAGAGAAACCAGCGGAGTTTCCCCTATTTTATAATCAGTTGACGTATTTCACTATTCACCTACTTGAAATTTTTAATAATATTTTACAATAAAAATATCATTCATCTCACATTCAATTCTTGTAATTCACATACTCATTTGTACAAACCTATTCATACTCAATTCATATGTCAACATTCTTAAATTACATGAGCAAAATTTTCAAGTTTCCTTAATTTACATAATTTACAAAATAATTACATAATTTCATAATTTACGTGATCTACAAATTAATTATAGTTCCATAATCTATATTTCAACATACAATTCATAGTTTACATTACAAATAATAACTAATTATAATGTACAAAATACATAATATGATCTATATGGACCCTATCTACATGCATTGCTGAGAATGTGACAACTTTGAACACTCTACAGATAAGACTCCAAAATCTCTGTTTAGTATTCGTTGGGCTTTAACTTTAGTACCTGCGCAAGGAAACAAATCCATCGCGCTAAGCATTGCTGCTTAGTGGTGCAATAATATAACAAGAAATAATGTATACAAATAAAAATAATTGAAGCATATTTTCTATATTCAAGAATTTTACTGGGTTCATATGAAATTTGCCATACAGTATATTTTTCATCATTTATGTTGCTTTCTAGAATCTCTTCTGTCATAAGTTTACAATAATCATTTATATAATGTACAAATAAATCTAAATATTTAGTTTATGTTTATATTATTATGGAGGATGCATTTCTAATAATTACTTACGTTATGCCTATTTTGCTAGTCTTTCATTTACTCTCTTAATATTTTCTATGTGTTGTGGATCATTTCATAATAATTAAATTCTTAATACTAGTTTAACACCTTTCGAATTTTTCTCATTGATTTATTTAGTTTCTAATATTTTTAACTTATTTCAATAAATTTTTTTTTCTCTGCCCAGGTAACCTATGACAGGCTGACTAAACTGGATAACAGGTCATTGGCACTGGACACCGCGGTGCCTCGAGCTGTCATACCATGGGATGTAGAACGTCAACCACGTATGCAGTCAGTATGGCTAAAAAGCCATGATAACACATAATTGGGCATAAAAAGCCATGAATGTTGGCATAATGCCATGAATGCGGGCATAAAGCCATGAGTGTGGGCATAAAGCCATGAATACAAGCATAAAGCCTTTTATAGTACTGCTAAAATAATACCCTATTGGCATGCCAATCTATCCAATCTGACACACATGTCCAGGTAATACAATGGTACATAATATCATTAAATATTAATATATTACGTTTTATGACTTAATTATTTCACAATAAATTTCATAATTTATACATTCATCATAATATTCATACATTCCTTACATCATTCATATTGATCACAATTCTTAACAATGGTGTTCATGTACCATTGTACTCAAGACCTTCCTCCTTTACTCATAAAGAAAACTAATGTTCCATTCATATTTTCATGTGATTCATTTATTCATTGCAACATTTGTATGAATTCATAACTCATACAAGGTGTTATTATCTTATTTGTAATGGAAAAATAAGTCCTAATGTAAACCTCATCCCATTTATACTCAACAATCCATCTAAGTTAATTTCATTTCATATTCAAGTGGTATCACTTATGTTTTATTAGACCTACTAGTAATGGAAATACAAATCTTAACTATATACTCACATAACTTAAATGTTCATTAAGTCATTTAGGTGAATTATTATTTCTATTCCAAAACTCATGAGCCATACCATGAAGTTGTGGGAGAGAGTTGTGGAGCATCGACTACGTCATGATACTTCTATCTCTCTCAATCAATTTGGTTTCATGCCCAGCCGTTCAACTATAGAAGCGATCTTTCTCATTAGAAGCTTGATGGAGAAATATAGAGATGGGAAGAAAGATCTACACATGGTTTTTATTGATTTGGAGAAGGCTTATGATAGTGTTCCAAGAGAGGTCTTATGGAATGTGTTAGAACAAAAGAGGGTATCTATTAGGTACATACAAGTATTGAAATATATGTATGAAGGAGCAACTACTATTGTGCGCACAGTGGGAGGGGACACAAGAGATTTTCCGATCTCAATTGGATTACACCAAGGATCAGCCATAAGCCCTTACCTTTTCACATTAGTTTTAGATGAACTGACGAAACATATACAAGAGAGTATTCCTTGGTGCATGATGTTTGCGGATGATATTGTTCTGATAGATGAGACACAAGAAGGAGTCAATAGGAAGCTAGAACTTTGGAGAAGTACTCTAGAGTCAAAGGTTTTTAAGTTAAGTAGAACGAAGACAGAATACATGCATTGCAAGTTCAGTGAAGGCCAAACTGGTGATAGGGAAGGAGTTAGTTTGAATGGAGTGGTATTGTCCCAAAGTAATCACTTTAAATATCTAGGCTCAGTCCTTCAAGTAGATGGGGGATGTGAGGAGGATGTTAGTCATAGGATTAAAGCCAGATGGTTGAAGTGGAGACGTGCCACGGGAGTTTTATGTGATCGTAAGATTCCCAATAAATTAAAAGGAAAATTTTGCCGTACAGCCATACGACCGGCTATGTTATATGCTAGTGAGTGTTGGGCACTGAAAAAGTCGTATGCATTTAAGATAAGAGTTGCAGAGATGAGAATGTTAAGGTGGATGAGTGGCCATACTAGACTAGATAAAGTCCGTAATGAAAGTATTAGAGAAAAGGTAGGAGTGGTGCCAATTGAAGATAAGTTGAGAGAAGGGAGATTGAGGTGGTTTGGTCATATGAAGCGTAGACATACGGAGGCTCCAGTTAGACAAGTAGAGCACATTAGGTTAGAGGATAGAAAGAAAAAAAGGGGTAGACCTAAATTGACTTGGAGGAGAGTAGTACAACATGACTTAGAAGCATTACACATTTCTGAGGATTTAACCCAAAATCGTTCAGAGTGGAAAAAGCGAATCCATATAGCCGACCCCAAATTTTTGGGATAAAGGCTTAGTTGAGTTGAGTTGAGTTGTACTATTTCTATTCCAAGTAATCCATGAACATTTCATGGATTTCAAATTTCATACCTTAATTTTCTCTACCTATTTAGTTCTTACACTTTATGTCTTTGTATTACTATTCACTCAAATTGTTGACTTTTTAATACATAATAAATTTATTGAACCTAAGTTCACCAAAATACCACATTTTGCATTCTAAAGTTGTTAGTATTGGTCGCCAATACCATTTCAAAGCTTAGTGTTGGTTACTTTACAATTTTCAGATTTCAAGCACTAAGTTTATTGTTCTATTGGTCATTTGTACAGTAGGAATTTGATAAAATTGCCTTCATGAAAGTTATTCCTTATTGTGTCTAGTTACATTTCTTTTTTTGAATCACTCCATTTGGAGTTTTGTAGCTCAATTTATGGTCATTTTACTATAACTAGCCAGATTGACCTATAGCCAGAATTTCTGGGCAATTTGGTTCTGCTAGATTTGGTGACCTAAGTTTGGTTGGCAATTTGGTTAGGTTATGGTCAGAATTTGGATTTTTGTTCTGCATGAAAGGTGTAGGGCTATGTCTCATCTTTCTTCTGGTAAAATTTCAAATTCATTGAACTTTTCTACACTGAGTTATGACCATTTGAATAAACACTGTTCATTTAGTCATTTTCCAGGGACAGCATGTTGGTTACCCGGATTAGGATAATTTTTAGGTTAACTTAGTTTGGTTTTCTGGGCAGGGTTTCTCCACCAAAGTTATACCATTATGTGTCTAGTTTTATGTTCAATTGTCCTTTCACTAATTGAACCTATACAACTCCAGTTATAGCTACCCAAACCTACTAGACTCACACCCAGTCCTGCAGGTCACGAAGGGCAGCATGCCTAAGCTTAACTTTATTATCTTTACTCACTTCAATTCCTCCTCACACACATTCAAATGGTCACTAATTAACCATTACAATGTTAATATACCACTACATAAGTAAAACTTTAATTTTTCATAAATCCTAATTTCCAAAGTGTCCATTTTATGCTATCAATGCCATCTAGCACATCCAACACACATGATTCAACATCTAACTCAAGTTTTCTCATCACAAACCACTTTTAAACAATTCAATTCATACAAATCAACAAATCTCATCCTTCTCCCATGGCTGCCAATTCTCATACATACTTCAATATAATTGTTTTGTTCAATTCTACAACAAATTCTCATTTAATTTGTCTTCCTAACAAAGATTAAAAAGATAGGGAAGTAAGTATAGGCACTAACCTTGATTTAGCTAATTTTCACAGCATGAAAACTCTTCTTTTTGTGACACCCCTTACCCGTTCACAGTGTAGCCAAGCAAGTTATGCCACTCAGAGTGTCGGAGCACCAATTTATGTTTCTATTTACAATTTATCCCTTTTTAATTCATTTATTTACAATTTTTTATAAATCTGAATTTATCTGCAAATTTTATAGAAAATCCGGCAGAGTGCCGGCTGTAAATTGGAAAAACAGTTCATCTGAACCTGTTTAAAAACACTTCCAAAATAATTACCAAATCCAAACTCCATTATACACATTCAAGTCGATCTCAAAATCTCAATCTCAAAACACAATACTATTTTCAAAACTTTTCTGTTCACTTCATCACTTGAAGTATATTCACAATTAATTCTCAACATTTCATTTATCAACATACATTATGCAAAAGATCTCAATAATATGAAATTTCATATATTTACAATAATACATAATTACAGGAGTTTAGAGTTACAATCCAAACTAATACAAAATGCAAAATACAAAAGGGCCACTATAGTCCTAATGTCCTACCATATGCAGTGCAGATGTGAGGTGACTCTGGACTCCGGATGCAGCTCTGAAGACTCAACCCGTCTGATGTCTGCTGGGCTCCCCAGCTAGGTCTCCAGCACCTGCGCGTGGCAAAAGCGACGCACTAAGCAATTCTGCTTAGTGGTGATAATATAAATAAAATAAAATAGAATAAAATAATTATGCGGAATGTATGATTTCATTTTTGGGTAGACTTAATTTCTGGTATTATTTGTAGTATTATTCACTTAAAATTTGATGAGGCTTATTATCATTGCTCGAGTAACCCATACTAGTTGATTGGACTGGATAAACGAGTAAACTAGCACTGGGTACTAAGTACCTCGGACCATCACACCATCG
Organism: Hevea brasiliensis; assembly: GCF_030052815.1. Lineage (NCBI taxonomy): Eukaryota > Viridiplantae > Streptophyta > Magnoliopsida > Malpighiales > Euphorbiaceae > Hevea > Hevea brasiliensis. The sequence continues at coordinate 51,300,303 of NC_079494.1, forward strand.
GTCACACTGTGTCTCCTGGTGTGCAAATGTAATGACTAATAAGTCAGAATAATTATCAGGGTTAAAACCCAAGTTTATTAACTCAAATAACATAGCCAAAGGCTATTATGTCACAGAATGGCATGGGAAAGCCATGAAACACAGAATAGCATGAAGCCATATGTAGTACTGCTAACAGAACCCTATTGGCAGGCCAAGCTATCCAAACCAATCTTGTTAAGGTATACTAGGGTATTTTACACTTTTGAGTTTTACAATTATTGAATTTCAAGTTTTGGTGTTACTATTCACTTGATTAGTCAACCAAAATGTTGACTTTTGCATAGATAATAGGTACGTTGGTTTTAATACTCCCAGTATACCACATTTTGCATTCAAAATTTATTGGTGTTGGTAGCCCATACCATTTCTAAGCTTAATGCTAATTGTGCAGAATTTTCAGTTTTCATGCTTCATATTTACTGTTCCATTAGTCATTTTTGAAGTGGGAATTTGGCAAAATGATCAACACGAAAGTTGTTCCTTATTTTGTCTAGTTGAATTTCCTTTTTTGATTAACTCCATTTGGAGTTTTGTAACTCAAGTTATGGTCCAAAAACAACAACTGGCTGGATTGAAATTTTTCTGGACTGACCATATCTACAGTGCAATGAACAGTGACTACAACTCACTTGTTGGATAGGTTCTGGTCATAATTTGGGCTAGGTTTCTTCATGAAAGTTGTTGGTCTATATCTCAGCTTATTTCTGGTAAAATTTTAGGTTTAATTGAACCTTTCTACATTGAGTTATGGCCAAATGAACTAATACTGTTCATTTGGTCATTCTGCAAAAACAGACTGCAGGTCACCCAGATTAGGGCAAGCTTTTGGTCCACTTGGTTTGGTTTTATGGGCATGGTTTCTTCACCAAAGTTGTGCCATTATTGTCTAATTTCATATCCAATTGGCCTTGCACCAATTGAACCTCTACAATTCAAGTTATGGCTGCCCAAACCTGCTAGACTCATGTCCAATTCTGCAGGTCACCTAGGGCAGCCACACTAAACCCGAATCCCATCACTAAACACACTTCATTTTTTATTCAAACCAAACCAAATGGTCACTAATTGACCATTAAAACTCACTTTCATCATTACATGATCAAAGTCTCCATTTTTTACCCTAACCCTAACCCTAACATCTCAAATCATGCATTTAACTTGCATTTCATCAATCCACTTAGTGGGTACATATTGTGGGCTGCCATGATGGTCTTTTAACTTCATTAAGCTCAACACAATCAAACCCTAACCATGGCTGCCGAAAAATATGGGATAGCATACAAGTGGTTTTTAACAAATTTCCTTTGAAATTTACACTCATTCAACGTCCTTAACATGAATTTAAAATAAAATCCATGGTTAGGTCACTAACGTCAAAGGAGTGAGATTTTTCCACTTGTTAAAGCTCTTGTTTTCCTCTTCTTTTTACTCCCAAAAGAATCACCAAGGTGTAAGAGCAAGTTTTTGTGTTGCTAGGTTAGGGTTTAGTTGGGTAAAAGTGGGGAAAATCAAGCTTTCAAAAGCTTGCTAATGGGTGACCATGGTGGGGAGGGTGGCGGCATGAAGAAGAAGGAGAAAGGAGGTCTGATTTTTGTTTCCTTTTCTAGCCCATTCTAACTCTTTTAAATAGAGTTATGCCATGTGTCAATATTAGATTGGGTAGGAGGGTTTTAATGACATCATGATGATGTCATAAATCCATTTTCTTTCATTTTCTCTCCATTTTTTGTCTATTTAATTGCAATTAAATTTTTAACAATATTTATTTATATTTTATGTTATATAAATTATTTATTTAACTAGACAAGTTGGCCCAAAAATCATCTCTAAAGACAAAATGACCAAAATGCCCTTCGTTTGGCTTAACGGGCCAAAATTGTCTGTACCAATTGAAAAAAATTTTTAAGTATTTTCTTGGCATTCTAATGCCATAAGAACCTCAATGACCCTTCTCTGGAGTCGCAAAAATCATTTTATAATTTTTCTTAAATTTTTTTATTATTAATATTTGAGTTAATTTTTGGTTCTTTACTTTAATTTAAATATTTTTCCGAACGTTCTAGCTGTTCGGACCAACACTGGTCACTGGAACAGTAGACTGTATGGACTAGCTAAAATGAGGATGTTACAACTCTTTCCCTCTAAGAAAAATTTCATCCTCGAAATTTACCTGATGCAAACAGTTGAGGGAACTGTTGCCTCATTATCTCTTCACTTTCCTAAGTTGCCTCTTTAGTGTTTTGGTGCCTCCAAAGCACTTTCACCAGTGGAATTTGTTTATTTCTCAGTTCCTTCACTTCCCGAGCTAGGATCTGTATAGGTTCCTCTGTATATGTCAAGTCCGGTTGGATTTCAATCTCCTCCATGGAAATGACATGTGAAGGGTCTGAGCGATATCTTCTCAGCATGGAAACATGGAATACATTATGAATTTTATCCAGTTCTGATGGTAAAGCTAGCCGATAGGCCACTGGTCCCACACGTTCAATGACTTCATATGGGCCAATGAACCTAGTGCTTAACTTACCCTTTCTCCCAAACCTCAGTACTTTCTTCTACGGTGAGACTTTGAGAAACACTTTATCGCCAACTGCATACTTTATCTCTTTTCTCTTCAAGTCGGCATATGATTTCTGTCTATTTGAGGCAACCGTCAGGTTAGCTTTGATTATCTTCACTTTCTCCTCAGTCTGTTTCACCAGGTCTAGTCCTACCAGCTTATCTTTGCCCAATTCAGTCCAACACACTGGAGTTCTACATTTCCTCCCATACAGTGCTTCATACGGAGCCATTTGAATGCTAGCTTAGTAGTTATTGTTATATGTGAATTCTGCTAGTGGGAGGTATCTATCTCAACTCCCCTCAAACTCAATGACACAACTCTTTAGCATATCTTCTAGGATCTATCACATAATTCACATTGTTACTATCATTTCAATTTATTAATTGCGAAAATTCAATTAGTTCTTGGGTTTACTTGGATTACTAGTTCTGACTGTCCATCCATCTGGGGATGAAAAGCCGTGCTAAAGCGGAGTTGTGTGCCCAAGGCTTCTTGCAACTTTTTCCAAAATCTTGATATAAACCTTGGGTCTCGGTCAGATATGATGGAAAGTGAGATTCCATGCAGTCTAACTATCTCATTGATATATAATTCTGCTAGCTTCTCCAATGAGTAGTCAGTCCTAACTGGCAGAAAATGTGCTGACTTTGTCAATCTATCTACTATCACCCCACACTACATCATGTTTCCTTTGGGTGAGAGGTAGACCACTAACAAAATCCATAGTGACCCAGTCCCATTTCCATTCAGGTATGCTTATAGGCTGTAACAATCCTGATGGAATTTGATATTCTGCTTTGACTTGTTGACATGTCAAACACTTAGTCACATAGTCAGCTATATCCCTCTTCATACCAGGCCACCAATAATGAGGCTTCAAATCATTATACATTTTTGAGCTCCTCGGATGCATAGCATAAACACTAGTGTGTGCTTCTTTCAGAATACTAGTCTTTAGTTCTCCATCATCTGGTATACACACTCTTCCTCTGTAGTACAGACACCCATCTGTTTTCACCTCATATTCAATTTCTTTCCCCTCAGGAATTTTTCCCATAGTGGCCATTAGTTTTTCATCTGCCCTCTGCCCATCTTGTATCTGCTGTAGCAGGGTTGGCCTCACTTGTAACTCAGCCAAAATAGTTCCATCTTGAGCTAAGGACAGACAAGCATTTAGTGATCTTAAAGCTATGATGGACTTCCTGCTTAAAGCATCAGTAACTACATTTGCCTTCCCAGGATGATAATCAATCACATAATCATAGTCCTTCAGGAACTCAATCCATTGCCTCTGTCTGATGTTGAGCTCCTTCTGGGTTGGCAAGTATTTTAGACTTTTGTGGTATGTGTAAATGTAGCACTTTTCACCATACAAGTAATGCCTCCATATCTTCAGTGCAAAGATAATTACTGCTAATTCCAGGTCATGAATAGGGTAGTTCTGTTTATGTGGCCTTAATTGCCTGGAAGCATAAGCAACTACTTTCCCCTCTTGCATCAATACACACCCTAGCCCATTATGTGAGGCATCACTGTAGACCACAAAGTCTTTTCTCGACACTGGCTGTGTTAACACTGGTGCTTTTGTTAACCTAGCCTTCAGCCTCTCAAAACTGGCTTGGCACTTGTCCTTCCAGCCAAATTGCACATTTTTATGCAACAACTTGGTCATTGGAGCAGCTATAAGAGAAAACCCCTTCACAATTCTTCTGTAGTATCTAGCTAGCCCCAAGAAACTTCAAACCTCAGTTGTATTTCTGGGAGGCTTCCATTCCATCACTGCTTCTATCTTTTTGGGATCTACTCTAATCCCTTCAGCTGATACTATGTGTCCAAGAAAAGAGATTTCACTCATCCAGAAGTCACACTTGGACAGCTTAGCAAACAACTTCTTTTCTCTTAGGGTTTGCAGAACAATTCTCAAATGTTCATCATGTTCTTCCCTGGCCTTGGAATACACCAGAATATCATCAATAAAGACCACTACAAATCGATCTAAGTATGGATGGAAGATACGGTTGATAAGGTCCATAAATGTTGCTGGTGCATTTGTTAACCCAAACAGCATCACTAGAAATTCATAGTGCCCATACCGAGTTTTGAATGCAGTTTTTGACACATCTGCATCCTTTACCCTCAACTGATGATACCCTGATCTGAGATCAATTTTTGAAAATACACTGGCTCCTTTCAACTGATCAAACAGATCATCAATTCTGGAAAACGGATATTTATTCTTCATAGTTACTTTGTTCCACTGCCGGTAATCGATACACAATCTCAAAGTTCCATCCTTCTTTTTCACAAACAGCACCAGAGCTCCCCATGGTGACACACTGGGGCATATGAACCCCTTATCAAGAAACTTTTGCAACTGAGTTTTCAACTCTCTCAATTCAGTGGGTGCCATCCTATAAGGAGCAATGGAAATGGGTGCTATACCCGGCATTACCTCAATAGCAAACTCAACTTCCCTTTCTAGTGGTGAACCAGGCAACTCTTCAGGAAACACATATGGGAAGTCTCTTACTGTGGGTATACCACACAGGTTTGGCTTAGCTTGCCTAGTATCAACCACGTGTGCTAGGTAAGCTTCACAGCCTTTTCTCATCAATCTTATTTCAACTGTGGCTTAGATAACATTGGACAAAAAATCTGTCCTTTCACCCACAACAGTGATCTCATTACCTCATAAGTTTTCAGAGAAATCCTCTTCAATTTACAATCAACTATTGCCTGATAACGTGACAACCAATCCATTCCCAAAATCACGTCAAACTCGTGGAAGGGCAATTCAATTAGGTCTGCTGAGAATTCATACCCCTGAATCCCCAATGGGCAACCTTTATACACCTTACTCACTACCACACTGTGGCCTAGTGGATTTGTGACCAGAATATCTTGATCACTCTCCTCTACTGGAACTCCCCTCTCTATGGGTAGTTTGATGCAAATGTAGGAATGAGTGGATTCTGGATCCACCAATGCATGCACAGAAGTGTTGTAGAGGGAAAACGTACCCCTGATGACATCCGAGGCATCTTGCTCCTCCTGAGCTTTGATGGCATAGGCCCAGGCAGCTATTCTAGTGTCTGGCCTCTCAGCTAACTCGGATGCAGGCCTCAGTGATGGACCAGCTACCTCAGGTTTACCAGGCTTCCTACCCCTTTATGGTGCAGGAGCAGGTCTGTTAGTTTGTGTTGGAGCAATAGTAATAGTCCTCTTCGGACAATTCTTAATTTGGTGTTCTGTCGATCCACACCGTAAGCATGCACCGGTCACTCGCCAACATTCCCCCTTATGCCACTTCTGATAGTACTGACAAGCAGAAGATGTAGGGCATCCCCTAAACACCGTCCTTGGAGAGCTGCCCATTGTTTGGTGTGGACTGACCTCTCCTAGGTGTGAACTGTGGTCTGGGCCCCTAAGACTAGCCCTGACCCTGTGGTCGTCCTGAACTTTGAGAAAGAGGACCCTTACTCTTCTTGCTGGGAGCAGAAAATGTACTGAACTGACCCGGACCCCTCTTCTACTGTCTTTCACTTCTATTTTGTTCATTGATTCTGACCCTTTCCACTTTTGATGTAGCATTTACTAGCTTAGCAAAATCAGTGATCTCCAATGCTGTGACCATGACTTTGATGTTGTCAGTGAGCCCTTCTTCAAACCTTCTGCACCTCTCTGCCTCTGTAGGGACTATCTCCCTCCCATATCTGCTCAGTCTGACAAACTCACGCTCATATTCCACCACTGACAATTGCCTCTATCTCAGACTGATAAACCCTCTTCTTCGCTCTTCCAAATACACTTTGCTCACATATTTCTTCCTGAACTCTGTGAGGAAGAATGCCCAAGTGATCCGTTCAGGTTTCACTTCACTGGTTACTGTGTCCCACCACTGATATGCATCATCCTGAAGTAGGGACACAGCACCCTCCAGGTTCTGCTCGAGGGTGCAGTTAAGATGTTTCAAAACTCTGTTGGTTCTATCTAACCAGTTTTCTGTGGCCATGGGATCATCCTACCTCTTCCCAAAGAAGTCCACAGCCCCATGCTTTCGCAGTTTCTCCAAATGAGATTTTTGTGGTACTGGTGGAGGTTGTGGCTATGGTTGTGATGGTGGAATTGCCCCCATCATTTATTAGTAAAACTCGGTCATTTATTGAAATAGTACAAACTGAGATTGGGCAGGTGCCTCAGCTACTGGTGGAGCAGGTTCTTCCCGGCCCCCAGACTCAGCCCTTGGTGGAGAGTCATTCTCCACCTCTTCATCAACTGCTCTTTGCAAAGCAGGATCCATATCCTATTCAAAATAAGAAAACAAACAAATCTGCATCAGCATCACCTCAACACTTACAATTGCAATGCAATGGTATGTACTCTATCTAGGCCCAGAAATGCCTAAACCGATGCTCTGATACCACTAAATGTGACACCCCTTACCCGTCTACAGTGTAGCCAAGCAAGTTATATCGGAGCACCAATTTATGTTTCTATTTACAATTTATCCCTTTTTAATTCATTTATTTACAATTTTTTATAAATCTGAATTTATCCGCAAATTTTATAGAAAATCCGGTAGAGTGCCGGTTGTAAATTGGAAAAACAGTTCTTCTGAACCTGTTTAAAAACACTTCCAAAATAATTTCCAAATCCAAACTCCATTATACACATTCAAGTCGATCTCAAAATATCAATCTGAAATCACCATACTATTTTCAAAACTTTTCTGTTCACTTCATCACTTGAAGCATATTCACAATTAATTCTGAACATTTCATTTATCAACATACATTATGCAAAAGATCTCAATAATATGAAATTTCATATATTTACATTAATACATAATTACAGGAGTTTAGAGTTACAATCCAAACTAATACAAAATGCAAAATATAAAAGGGCCACCTATAGTCCTAATGTCCTACCATATGCAGTGCAGATGTGTGGTGACTCCGGACTCCGGATGTAGCTCTGAAGACTCACCCTATCTGATGTCTGCTAGGCTCCCCAGCTAGGTCTCCAGTACCTGCGCGTGGCAAAAGCGACGCGCTAAGCAATTCTACTTAGTGGTGATAATATAAAATAAAATAAAATAGAATAAAATAATTATGCAGAATGTATGATTTCATTTTTGGGTAGACTTAATTTCTGGTATTATTTGTAGTATTATTCACTTAAAATTGGATAAGGTTTATTATCATTGCCCAAGTAACCCATACTAGTTAACTGGATTAGATAAACGGGTAAATTGGCACTAGGTACTAAGTACCTCGGACCATCACACCATCGATCACACTGTGTCTCATGGTGTGCAACAGTACAGCTAATAAGCTGTAATAATTATCAGGGTTAAAACCCAAGTTTATTAACTCAAATAACATAGCCAAAGGCTATTATGTCACAGAATGGCATGGGAAAGCCATGAAACACAGAATGGCATGAAGCCATATGCAGTACTGCTAACAGAACCTTATTGGCATGCCAAGCTATCCAAACTAATCTTGTTAAGGTATACTAGGGCATTTTACACTTTTGAGTTTAACAATTTTTGAATTTCAAGTTTTGGTGTTACTATTCACTTCATTAGTCAACCAAAATATTGACTTTTGCATAGACACTAGGTACATTGGTTTTAATACTCCCAATATACCACATTTTGCATTCAAAATTTGTTGGTATTGGTTGCCCATACCATTTCTAAGCTTAATGCTAATCGAGCAGAATTTTCAGTTTTCATGCTTCATTTTTACTATTCTATTAGTCATTTTTGCAGTGGGAATTTGGCAAAATGATCAACATGAAACTTGTTCCTTATTTTGTCTAGTTGAATTTCCTTTTTTGATTCACTCCATTTGGAGTTTTTTTATCTCAAGTTATGGTCCAAAAACCACAACTAGCCGGATTGAAATTTTTCTAGATTGACCATATCTACAGTGCAATGAATAGTGATTGTAACTTACTTGTTGGATAGGTTCTGGTCATAATTTGGGCTAGGTTTCTTCATGAAAGTTGTTGGTATATATCTCAGGTTGTTGCTGGTAAAATTTCAAACCTTTCTACATTGAGTTATGGCCAAATGAACAAACACTGTTCATTTGGTCATTCTGCAGAAATAGACTGCAGGTCACCCAGATTACGGCAAGCTTTTGGTCCACTTGGTTTTGTTTTATGGGCATAGTTTCTTCACCAAAGTTGTGCCATTATGTGTCTAATTTCATGTCCAATTGGCCTTGCACCAATTGAACATCTACATTTCAAGTTATGGCTGCCCAAACTTGCTGGACTCATATCTAATTCTGCAGGTCACCTAGGGCAGCCACACTAAACCCAAATCCCATCACTAAACACACTTCATTTTTTATTCAAACCAAACCAAATGGTCACTAATTGACCATTAAAACTGACTTTCATCATTACATGATCAAAGTCTCCATTTTATACCAAAACCCTAACCCTAACATCTCAAATCATGCATTTAACTTGCATTTCATCAATCCACTTAGTGGGTACATATTTGTGGGCTGTCATGATGGTCTTTTAACTTCATTAAGCTCAACACAATCAAACCTTAACCATGGCTATAGAAAAATATGGGATAGCATACAAGTGGTTTTTAACAAATTTCCTTTGAAATTTACACTCATTCAAAGTCCTTAACATGAATTTAAAATAAAATCCATGGTTAGGTCACTAACGTCAAAGGAGTGAGATTTTCCCACTTGCTAAAGCTCTTGTTTTCCTCTTCTTTTTGCTCCTAAAAGAATCACCAAGGTGTAAGAGCAAGTTTTTTGTGTTGCTAGGTTAGGGTTTAGTTGGGTAAAAGTGGGGGAAATCAAGCTTTCAAAAGCTTGCTAATGGGTGACCATGGTAGGGAGGGTGGTGGCATGAAGAAAAAGGAGAGAGGAGGTGTCACACCCTACCCCTCTGTAAGGCATAACATGATCCCGTAGTATACCTAATGAATTACCAACTTCGTCTACTGATAACCCATTAAATACACTATAAGGGATTTTAAAACTTTTCTTACTTCTTTTTACAGTGGTGAGAACTATTTATAGGTGTTAAAAAATTTTTTTGAACTTAAGTGAAAGAGCTAACACATTTGAATTATTAATAATTTCTGTAAAAATTTTGGCAGAGTGCCATCTATATTTTGGACAAAACAGTTCTTCAAAAACCTGTAAAAAGCACTTCAATATTTTTCTCAATCTCAAACTCCAACATAATTCAACACAATATGTTTTTCAACTCAAATCCACAATAATTTTTCAAAGACTGAGATTAAAGAAATACAGTACAAATTTTACAAGCCAAAATAACTCATCATTTACTTTACAACTTCAATGTACAATTTTAATTCACAACTGCTCAAAACCAATAACAATATATACATACAAAGGAACATACATTACAAGATAAATGCAAAATGTGGTATACTCAAGATACCCGATGATCTCTCTCGAGTAGTACTAGCACTCTAGTCTGCTTCTTGTCGATCTGTCTACTGCAAGAAGAATGAAAAGCTATTGCTGAGTAAAATTTACTCAGTGGTGCATAATAACAATTTGAAATGCGATACATAAATTTTTTATTGACAATTCACAAATCAAATAGTTCACAATTCCATTTCACAATTTACAAAGTTCATATAACATAAATTTGATCAAATAACTGAGTAATACAGTTTTGCCAATCAATAACACCATTTGATCAAATAACTGAAGAATACAGTGTTGCCAATCAATATCACAATTTAGTCCATGACACAATTTTTTTCGCACATGCCGTGTTGTACACCATGACAAGACACACTCACCCCAATAATCGAAATCAATGAGGGAGGAAGCTAGCAGAATAATGAGTACTCATCCACACTCACCTCAGACTGGGAAGTTAAAGAGGAAGGAACATAATCACTCACCCCAGACTGATAAGTCAAAGAGGGAGGAATATATTAACAGTGTCATGCCAAGTGTGAATCAAAACAATTTCAAATCACAATATTTCCTACAAACCATAAATGATATTTTATCTCAAAATTTCCATTTGCAAGGTTGGCAACACAATAAGTTCCAAATAATATTCCCAAAACCAAAGCAATAAAAAATTATTCATAACTCATTTCTCCAAATAAATTTGCTAGTAAAAGCAGTAAATATCAAAATTATTGTGCACAAACACAATTTAAAACAATAACATATAAATAATCATAATTTATTTCAATTGAAAAATTCAAAAGAAATACTTATTGTGCACAAACACAATTTAAAACAATAACATATAAATAATTGTAATTTATTTCAATTGAAAAATTCAAAGGAAATACTTATTGTGCACAAACCTCTGATAACTGTCTCCTGGCCTTGACTCAGTGTTTCCTTCCCTTTCCCTGAGTCTTTGCTAACTGAGAAACACAATTTGAAGTGTTTCAGTACTTATTTAAACTGTCTCTAACGATAATGCTTGATAATTAATTCACTGAATTCTATTATTTGCTTAGTCAACCTAATATGTCGACCCTCGATGCATTCTAGGTAAATTAGGTTTTAATGTTACTAATATATCACATTCAATAGTCTTTTAGGGTTGGTACATGTTACCAAATTCATTTCCATGTATCTTGCATTTTCTTGCAATTTGCTGGATTCCTGGATACTAGTTTGACCTAGCCGGACGACCTAGTTCCCTCGGTTTTCGGGTTTCGGTCAAAACTACAAACTTCTAGATCTATGTCTTATTGCACGCGGGGAAAAATTTCAGGTCATTCTGAGTCATGCAGACCAAGTTATGGTCATTTTACTATTGCTGGTCAAATTGCATCAAAATTGGTCACTTTAGGTCATTTTAGGTCAATTTTGGTTCGGCCAATTTTTGGACCCGATTTTATGCAAGCTGTTTGACTTACTTATGGTCATTTCTGGGCTTTTGTGTCTTCATAAGACTTGTAGATATGGGTCTTAACTATTCATGGTCAAAATTTCAGGTCAATTGGAGCTGTTTTGAGTGAGTTATGGCCAAAATACTAACTGCTGCCCAAATAGTCAATTTTCAGGCCTTATTTGCACTTAATCTGGATTTGGTCATTTTTGAAGCTACCTTTCAAGCAGAATTTTAGCAAGCTTCCTTCATGAAAGTTGGCACATTTTGTGCCTAGTTTCACCTCCAATTGGTCTCATACCAATTGGAGCTACACACTTAAGGTTCTAGGCCCAAAACACAAACTGCCCTATTGCATTTTATTCATACTCATCAAAGATCACCTTTAACCCTTACCAAACTTCACCTTTATGCCATTTCTGGTTTGTACCCTAATGTAAACATATTTCACAACATTTTATTGATCATTTTGGCAGCTTACAATCACATTCAAGATACACCATTAAGTGCAGAATTTGTCAAATTCAATTACAACAATTTAACTACCTATTCATGCTCATTTACATGTCCAACTTCACACCATCACACATATGCCCAAATTGCCATCACAACTAACACAATTCAACATTAATATTCCATCATCCAAACATGAAATAACATCCTTATGATTCACCCAACCAGGCTACCAATTCATGCATTACATTCCATTAATTCCCAAGCTTCAAATTTCAAATACACATCCACATATACTAAGTATACATCACCCAAATAATTTCCTACACAAATATACATTTAATCGATCCTTTAATCTACCATTTAGAAGCAAGAATAAGCTATCCTCAAAGTGTTTCCATGGCTGCCAAAAGTACACATCCCCTTTAAACATCAAACCTCAAAAATTTCTCCATAAATCAAGTACCCATAACATCCTTACAAACTTTAATAAAACAATAATAAAAAACTCAAACTTACCACTTTGGAAATTCTTCAAAACTCCACAAAAACTTTCATTTCTTGCTGCCTATCTACTGCCCATGGTGTGAGGATCATTTTTCATGAAGACACTTGCAAGAAATCGAGGCTTGATCATGGAGAACTTGAGCTCCATGCATGGTGTGGCCATGGAGTTTCTTTGGGAGAAATCTTCACTTCGGCAATGGAAGGGAATGAAGGTTGAAGATGAGTTTACAGACTTGTTAGTGGATTTACACCTGCCCATTTAATGGTTGTTCAATCCCATAGTGCTCCACTCATGCTAGGATAATAATTTAATAAGTTTTAATTGATAATTACTCCATTTACACTCCATTTTTGCTATTTACATTAGGTACCACTAAATTAATTTTTCAATATATTTTCCAAGTGTAACATTATTTATTTTTAATGGAAATTTAGGTCAAAAGACAACTCGGAGTGTCAAATGACCACAATGCCCCTGTTCGGGTTGTATTCCCGATTTTTCGGTAACACCAGGTTTTGTCCGTTTTTCGATTTCTCACTTTTCTTTGTACTAATTAATTAATTTTTCTTTGATATTTCTAATGGTATTTATACTTCAATAGGTGTTTATTTAAGTCCTAAAAATATTTTTCAGGGTTCCTCGCGGTCCAGGGCTAGTCAACGGTCCACGCCGTGACTTCCCGGTGCGGTCACCCATCGCTAGGGTTCTCGGCTCGCTTAACTTGGTTACATTTCTTTGCTATTATGTTTCCTTTGTTTTTCTTGTATTTTCTTTTCTTGTATTTCATTATTTTATGTCTTCTCACTCATATCGAAGTGTAGTTCTAGGCATCCTAGCTGTCCGAACAACACTGGTCACCAGAACAGTAGAACGCACTACCGAACTTAGGTGTGTTACAATTCTTCCCCCCTTAAATAAATTTCGTCCGCGAAATTTTACCCAATAGCCATCTTACAATAGTCATACGTTTATTTTCTCCTTTCTATATGATCGTATAATCTTCTTTCTCTCGAATTTGTATAAGACTTTTAACAATCTAATACAATATTTAATTTGTTTGTATAATACCAATCTTCTCTTACTATTGTGCTGTCTAATATTTCAGTTCATGTTCCTTCTTGAATGACCCTTTGAGGTCATGTTAGAATGATTTATCTAGTCATTGGTCCTCTGACCATTCTAGTCAATAGTCTTCCTCACATTCGTAACATTTCTTTGTTATATCTGAACCAACTGTTCAAATTTTTACTTCCCCGATTCTTTTTATCTATCAATATTCTATAACTTACTTCCTTTTGTATTAAACTATAACCTTTCAATATTCTAACTTTTGAGTTTTAACTCCCTAAGTAGGATTTTCAAACTTATTTCCAACAATTAAATTCTGTTCTGGCATAACTACACCAAAACATATGCCGTTGGCAACTATTCTTATCTTGGTGTACTATCGAGTAGTACGTAGCTCTACACAATAATCTCAACTCAGTACTGTAATCTGTAGCTTATAGTATAAACATCAAGAATATTGCATAGTTACTATGATACATCCCAATAGATCAAACTTTCCTATCTTTTATCCTTTTCGAATTCACTAATATCCCGAACTTATTATGATTACAATATCCATTAACAATTACTAACAGTAACATCCTTGCCCTCATCTAGAGCAATTCTATTACTGTAACTTACTTTTACGTCCTCTTGCCTTACATTAAGTAGGCTTGTCGTTTAGCTTTATAATTTATGGTGTGTTAGAAAATACTTTTCGCCGATAAACTCTTTCAAAACTAATTTCACTTATTATCACAATCCTTATCTTAAAGGACTAATCACTAATGCATCAAAATTTATTCCTCAGAAGGAATAACAATAGAACATATAGTTCTAACACTAACATAAAAGTATGCAAACTCCAGGTCAAACAATACATATATATATCTTAGTTACTAATTGAGAAAGTACCAGCAACAATGTCAAAAGTCTCAGCGTCTTCTCTTTGCCGTATAGCGTATACTCTAGCTGAAGCATCACCTTGTTCTGGCTGATTCACAGTACTCTGACTTCTAGGTGTACTACCCCTACCTCTACCTCTGCCTCTACTAACTGATGGTGAACTCTTTGGGGTAGAAACTTGGGTTGATCCCTTTGGTGTAGTAAATGATCCAGAACGAAATGGATTTACACAATTCCTAGCAAAATGACCAGTCTCTCCACAATTAAAACATGCTCGTACGGCTCTATAACATACCCCACTATGTGGTTTACCACAAGTTTCACAAAGTCGATCTGACAGCGCATTCCTGGGTTTCTGTTGAGTTTGCTAATCGGATCGAGGTGGTTTCTGTCCAGAAGATCTATTTCTACCAGACTTCTAACTTCCTCTGTTGTATCCCCCAAAGTTTTTCCTCTTTCTAGTAGGACCACTAGAACTCTGTTCTACAGACTTTCCCTCTTTTTCTGTCTTCTCTGATTTCTTTTTCTCAGGAGCCGCTTTAGATTCAATTCTTTCTAATTCTAGTGCTTGAGAAATAAGTTCAGAGAAGTTGTTATGTTTGAATCCGACCACTTGTAATCTGATACTAGGCTTTAAGCCGGTTTCAAACCTCTTACATCTCTCCCTACTGGTAGAAAGTAGACTTACTGCATAATGGCTTAGGCGGGAAAATTCCCTTTCATATTCAGCCACCGATCTACTCCCCTGTTTCAGACTTAGGAACTCTTGCAGCTTCTGGTCTACATAAGCATCGGGGATATATTTTTGTCTAAATTCCCTGAGAAAGTCATTCCATGTTAGCACTGCAGGTTCTACCAGACTATGGGGAATAGTTTTCCACCAGTCATAAGCATCCCCCTGTAGCAAAGATACTGAGTATTCAAATCTGAGCTCCTCCATGCAATGCAGTTTCTTGAATACCCTATCCATCCTCTCTAACCACTGTTCTGCCTCTAGAGGATCTACTGTCCCCTTGAACTCTGTAGCCCCATATTTCATCAATTTGTCATACTGTCTCGCAGAAGACTGTGGTTGTACCACTGGTGTCTGTATTGGGACTTTAGTAGGCACATTACCAGCCATTTGTTGGAACATTATAGCCATTTGCTGAGCGAACTGAGCAGAAATCGCAGATCTGCGGGGCTAGTGTCTTTGAACCACCGACATTGTGTTGAACCACTCAGGGCCTGTGCCACGCTTTACCCTAGGAGAGGTCACCCACACTATCGCAAGGCGACCCTCCGAGGATGGGGTTCAGGGGACCAGCCCCAGCATCTTCTGCATGTCCACATTATCTGAAATGGCATAAGGGGGAGTGTTGGAGAGTGACTGGTTCCTACTTAAGGTGTGGGTCGACAGAGCATTAGCTGAGGAACTGTCCACGCAGAAATACTACAGCTGCTCCAACACAAGCAGACAGACCTGCTCCTGCACCACAAAGAGGTAGGAAATCTAGCAAATCTGAGGTAGTGGGACCATCACAGAGGCTCAGATCCGAGCCACAGAGAGGCCCGAGGCGTACCACCTGCTAGAGCCTATGCCATGAGAGCTCAGGAGGAGCAAGATGCCCCGGACGTCATCAGAGGTACATTCTCCCTCTACAATACATCTGTGCATGCATTGGTGGATCCAGGATCCACTCATTCATACATCTGCATCAACCTACCCATAGAGAGGGGGATATTAGTAGGAGAGAGTGACCAAGACATTTTAGTCACTAATCCATTGGGCCACAGTGTAGTGGTGAACAAAGTTTACAAAGGTTGCCCGTTAAGGATTCAGGGGTATGAATTCTTGGCAGACCTGATTGAGTTGCCTTTTCATGAGTTTGACGTGATTTTGGGAATAGACTGGTTATCACGTCATCAAGGAATAGTTGATTGTAAATTGAAGAGAATTTCTTTGAAAACTCCTGAGGGTAATGAGATTACAGTTGTGGGGGAAAGGACAGATTTCTTGTGTAACACCCCTAAGTTCGATAGTGCATTCTACTGTTTCGGTGACCAGTGTTGTCCGGACAGCTAGGATGCCTAGAACTACACTTCGTTATGAGTGAGGAGACATAAAATAATGAAATACAAGAAAAGAAAATATAAGAAAAACAAAGGAAAAATAATAGTAAAGAAATGTAGCCAAGTTAAGCGAGCCGAGAACCCTAGCGATGGGTGACCGCATCGGGAAGTCATGGCGTGGACCGTTGACTAGCCCTGGACCACGGAGAACCCTGGAAAATATTTTTAGGACATAAAGAGACATCAATTGAAGTATAAATATCATTAGAAATATCAAAGAAAAATGAAATAATTAGTACAAAGAAAAGTGAGAAATCGAAAAACAGACAAAACCCGGTGTTACCGAAAAATCGGGAATGCAACCTGAACAGGGGCATTATGGTCATTTGACACCTCGAATTGTCTTTTGACAAAATTTCCATTAAAATTAAATAATATTACACTTAGAAAATAAAATGATAAATTAGTTTGGTGGTACCTAATGCAAATAGCCAAAAGTGGAGTGAAAATTGTGTAATTAGCACTTTAAGCTTATTATATGATTTATTTGAGTGAGTGGACCACTAAGAATTATAAAATGGATTAAATATACTCATAAGTGGGCAGATTACTCCCACTCAAACATCATCTTCCTCACTTGGCTCAACCTTGCCGAAATGAAGAATGGGAATCCTCCATTGCCGTTTGCATGAAGCTTCATCCTCTCCCTCATTTCACTTCTAATCACCTAAGTGGCTTCATTAAGTTTTATCTCCACATCATAAGGAAGAATTTGATACCAAAATCAAGAAGTTTAGTGAAGGTTTAGCAAGTCCCAACAATAGGTAAGTTTGATATTTTGAATATTGCTTTGTTAAACTTTGTATACATGTTATGGATGTGTGCTTTGTGAAGGAATTTTTAAGTTTTGAGAAGTTCTTGATATATCCAGTTTGGACAGCCATGGAGTTGTATATTTGATGATTTATTCTTACATTTATTTGATGGGAAATTATGTTGAGTAGGGTGATTAATGTCCTAGTAAGTTAATTCCATGTATATATGTGGTGATTGTGCAATTGGGATGGAAGTTGATGAATTGTGGGACACTTTGGCATTGTCGAGCATTTCGGCAGCTTTGGGACTCCTTAATGAATGTTTGAATTCATGGAGATATTGAATAAATTGTGATATTGAGGATTGAAGAATATGTATGTAAATTGGTTGTGTAAAGTGTATGTAAGAATTAGAAATGTTTATGTGTATATGTGGTTGTAATTGGACTTTATGAATTAGAGTTTTAATTGGTGTATTAAGGATATTTGTATTCTGCCCAAAATGATTTTAATGTGAAGTGATAAATTGTTTTGGTAATGTATCAAAACAGAATTGGTAAGAGAAGTGGATTTGTAGCAAGGCAAATGTGTAATTGATACATGTTTATGCAATGTATTTAAGGGCAGTATGCATTTTAACCTATAAAACTAAGTGTGTAACTCCAATTGGTATGAGACCAATTGGAGGTGAAACTAGGCACAAAATGTGCCAACTTTCATTGAGAAAGCATACCAAAATTCTGCTTGCAAGGTAGCATGAAAAATGACCAATTCGGATTAAGTACAATTGAGACATGAAAATTGACCATTTGGGCAGCAGTTAGTGTTTAGGCCATAACTCACTCAAAACAGGTCCAATTGACCTGAAATTTTAACCATGAATAGCTAAGACCCATACCGACAAGTCTTATGAAGACACCAAAGCCCAGAAATGACCATAAGCAAGTCAAATAGCTTGCACAAGTTCGGGTCAAAAAACTGGCCGAACCAAAGTTGACCAAAATTGACCTAAAATGACCAAATTTGATGCCATTTGACCAGCAATACTAAAATGACCATAACTTGGTCTACATAACTCAGAATGACCTAAAATTTTGCTCCGCTTTCCGTAAGACATAGATCTACAAGTTTGTAGTTTTGACCGAAACCCAAAAATCGAGGGAACTAGGTCATCCGGCTAGGTCAAACTAGTATACCGGAATCCAGCAAATTGCAATAAAATGCACTAAACAAGGAAATGAAATTGGTAACGTGTACCAACCCTAAAACACTATCGAATGTGACATATTAGTGACAGTAAAACCTAATTTACCTAGAACGCATCGAGGGTCGGTATATTAGGTGATTAAGCAAATAATAGCTTTCAGTAAATTACTTATCAAGCATTATCGATAGAGACAGTTTAATTTAGTACTGAAACACTTCAAATTGTGTTTCTCAGTTAGTAAAGAGTCAGGGAAAGGGAAGGAAATACTAAGTCCAGACGAGGAGACAGTTATCAGAGGTTTGTGCACAACAACTATTTCTTTTGAATTTTTCAATTGAAATGAATTATGACTATTTGTACATTATTGTTTTAAATTGTGGAAATGTGTTTGAATGGATATTTATTGCTTGAAAAGCATTGTAAACGATTTGAAACTGTGAGAAGTTGTTTGAATGATATTGATGGATACTTATTGATTGAAAAGCATTGGAAATGGTTTGAAACCACAGCTATCATGTATATTGATTGTATTCCTCGCTAGCTTGTCTAGTGGGACGAATTGAATTCCCTCTCTGGCTGAAGTGTTGAGGTGTGTGCCTGTTGAGGACGAATTGGATGAGTACTCATATTTTTCCTAGCTAGCTATGTTATTCCTCATTAGTCATCGACTTTTGGGACGAATTGAATACCTCATTAGCCATCGGCTTTTGGGACGAATTGAACTTTGGAACATGATTAAGCTGTGTGTGATTTATTGATTTGTATTATGAGATTGTGAAATGAATTTGAACTCTTATTGACATATACTGTCTTTTGAATTCAACCATGATCTGACTTATTGAAATTTATTGTGATATTGAGAAATGGAGTTTAAATTCTTGTTGACAATTACTGTCTTGAAATTAACTATGGTTTTAAGTATCCACTATTTATATGATTTATGAATTGTGATTTAAAGTTGTATTTGGTTAATGTTGTGCACCACTGAGACATTGTCTCAGCGATAGCTTTTTATTGCTGTCGCAGGTAGACAGACAGACAGGCAGCAGACTAGGCTGCTAGTACCTCCAGCGAAAGATTTTCGGGTATAATGAGTATACCAACATTTTACATTTTGTACTGTAATGTATGACCACTGTATGTACATATTTTTTTTGGTTTTGAGCAATTGTAAATTCAAATTGTACATTGAAGTTGTAAAATAATTACGAGTTATTTTGGCTTGTAAAAATTGTATTATATTTCTTTTATCTCAGTCTTTGAAAAATTACTGTGGATTTGAGTTGAGAAATGTGTTGTGTTGAGAAATATGTTGGAGTTGAGATTTGGAAATCTATTGAAGTGCTTTTTTACAGGTTTTCTGAAGAACTGTTTTATCTAAAACACAGATGGCACTTTGCCAAAATTTTTACAGAAATTCCAAATAATTCAAATGTGTTAGTTCTATCACTACAATTTAAAAAGGTTTTTAATACCTGTAAATAGTGCTCACCACTGTAAAAGAAGTAAGAAAAGTTTTTAAAATCCCTTGTAGTGTATTTAATGGGTTATCAGTAAGCGGAGTTGGTAATTCATTAGATATACTACGGGATCATGTTATGCCTTACAGAGGGGTAGGGTGTGACATGTTTTAGTGGTATCAGAGCACAATTTTTAAATTCTATTTTCACATGTTATTTGAATATTCTTTCTTCATAGTACAATTGTTCAATATCATTGTTTGATACATACAGTACATTACATTATAAATATGCACTAACGGGAGGAAATCTCCTTGTGTTAATTGTTCAGGAGGTCTAAGATCCTCGATTTGACTATGGAAGAGGGTGATCGTTCAGTCGATCAATATATTGAGGCTGAGGTGCAAGGGGATGCCCCAGGCCTACACAATGTCATTGGTTCAGCAGCACCAGCCCCTGTAGTACCACAGTTTCCTACTTAGTTCGCTCAGCAGATGGCTGCAATGTTCCAATAAATGGCTGGTAATGTGCCTACTCAAGTCCCAATACAGACACCAGTGGTACAACCACAGTCTCCGACTAGGTAGTATGACAAATTGATGAAGTATGGGGCTACAGAGTTTAAGGGGACAGTAGATCCTCTAGAAGCTGAACAGTGGTTAGAAAGGATGGATAGGGTATTCAAGAAACTGCATTGCACAGAGGAGCTCAGATTCGAATACTCTGTATCTTTGTTACAAGGGGATGCTTATGACTGGTGGAAAACCATTCCCCACAGTCTGGTAGAACCTGCAGTGCTAACATGGAATGACTTTCTCAGGGAATTCAGACAGAAATATGTCCCTGATGCTTATGTAAATCAGAAGTTACAAGAATTCCTAAGTCTGAAACAAGGGAACAGATCAGTGGCTGAGTATGAAAGAGAATTTTCCCGCCTGAGCCATTATGTAGTGAGTCTAATTTCTACCAGCAGGGATAGATGCAAGCGGTTTGAAACTGGCTTGAAGCCCAGTATCAGATTATAAGTAGTCGGCTTCAAACACACTAACTTCTCTGAACTTATTTCTCAAGCTCTAGAGTTAGAAAGAATTGAGTCTGAAGTTGCTCCTGAGAAAAAGAAATCAGAGAAGGCAGAGAAAGAGGGAAAATCTGTAGAACAGAGTTCCAGTGGTCCTACTAGAAAGAGGAAGAACTATGGGGGACATGGCAGAGGTGGCAAGAAGTCTGGTAGGGGAAGATATTTAGGACAGAAGCCTCCTCTATCTGGTCAGCAGAGTACCAGAGGTTCCTACCCTCCCCGCCAATGTGAAACTTGTGGAAGAAATCATGGTGGGATCTGCTACAAGGCTATTGGAGCCTGTTATAACTGTGGAGGCACAAGACACTTTACCAAGGACTGCACCAGTAGTCGCAGAGTTGGACCACCTCCTACTACTGCAGAAGGGTCAATTCAGAGCCCTGTCACTAGAAGTTCACAACCACCCAGCCGAGGTAGAGGCAGGGGTAGAGGAGCCCAGCAGGCAGCCAAGGCACAGTGAAACAATCAGAGCAAGACAGTGCTCCAGTCAGAATGTATGCAATGAGACAGAGGGAAGAGGCCGAGACATCTGATGTTGTGGCTGGTACCTTCTCAACTTTTAATCAAGATGTGTTTGTGTTATTTGATCCGGGTTCTACCCATTCTTATGTGAGTGCTAGCATCATTGATTGCATTGCTGTTCCATGTACAAAAATGGACTTTGAGGTGCTAGTAACAAGTCCGCTAGGACAGGAGGTCAGGGTTAATAGAATGTATAGAGATTGTCCTTTGGTGATCCAAGGACACACTTTTCTATCTGATTTGATTGAAATGCCCTTCAGAGATTATGATATCATCTTGGGCATGGATTGGTTAGCTAGGCATCATGCCATGATTGATCAGAGGTCAAGATACCACTTTTGGTCTCCTCGATGCTGATGTGGTAATACAAGGGGAGAGGCAGTTATTGCCATCAAACATCATTTCGGCTGCACTAGCCAGAAAAATGATCAGAAAGGGGTGTGAAGCCTGCTTGGCACATGTGGTAGACACCCAAGTGGGGAGTCCAGCATTGAAGGACATCCCTACAGTACATGACTTTCCAAATGTGTTTCCTGATGAATTACCAGGATTACCTCCGGAAAGAGAAGTGTAGTTTGAAATTAATGTTATGCCTGGTGTGGAACCAATCTCCATAACGCCATACAGAATGGCACCAGCAGAATTGAAGGAGTTGAAGATACAATTGCAAGAATTACTTGAAAAGGGCTTCATCCGCCCTAGTGTGTCACCTTGGGGAGCACCACTGTTGTTTGTTAAGAAGAAGGATGGTACTCTCCGCTTATGCATTGACTACCGGCAGTTGAATAAGGTGACAATAAAGAACAGATATCCATTTCCTCGCATTGACGATCTGTTTGATAAGTTGAAGGGTGTAGCTGTATTCTCCAAAATTGATTTGCGATCTGGTTATTATCAGTTAAAGATGCAAGAGCAGAGTATTCCAAAAACTACTTTCAGAACTCGATATGGCCACTATGAGTTTCTAGTAATGCCATTCGGGTTAACAAATGCTCCAGCTGCTTTTATGGATCTGATGAACACTATCTTCAGACCATATCTCGATCAATTTATGGTGGTGTTTATTGATGACATTTTGATATATTCAAGGAATGCAGAGGAGCATGACAAACATCTGCGGATTGTACTGCAGACATTAAGGGAGAAACAACTATATGCCAAGTTGTCGAAATGTGAATTTTTGCTGAAAGAAATCTCCTTTTTGGGACATGTTGTGTCAGCTGAAGGGATCAAGGTAGATTCCAGCAAGGTAGAAGCTATCCTTAATTGGAAGCCGCCCAGGAAAATCACGTAATCGCAGCTTCGGGTTTAGTTGGATATTACCGCCGGTTTGTGAAGGGGTTTTCTATGTTATCTTCTCCATCGACCAAACCGCTCGAAAGATGTAAAATTTCAAAGGATCGATAAATGCCAGAAAGCTTTGATGAGTTGAAGAGGTGTTTAATCAAGCTCCAGTCCTCACTTTACCTACTCCGTAAAGAATACACGCTTATGTGATGCTTCTCACAATGGGTTAGGCTGTATCGATGCAAGATCAGAATGTCATTGCTTATGCATCACGCCAGCTGAAACCGCATGAGAGGAACTACCCAACACATGATCTGGAGCTAGCAGCTATTGTTTTTGCTCTAAAGATCTGGAGACACTATTTGTATGGGGAAAAATGCTAGATTTACACAGATCACAAAAGCTTGAAGTAATTAGGCAGCCAGAAGGAATTAAATTTGAGGCAGAGGAGATGGTTAGAACTCATCAAAGATTATGATTGCTTAATAGACTATCAACCAGGGAAAGCAAATGTGGTGGCTGACGCCTTAAGTCACAAGACTATGGCAAGTCTCAGAGTTTCTCCTTTGTCCATGGTATATGAATTGAAAGCACAGCATGCCAGTTTAGAGATTGATGATGAGGACAGATAAGAGTTGCATGGCATGTACAAAGTGTTGATTGATCATATCGTAATGGTCGCTCAGAGTGATGAAAATATCGGTTACCGAAAGAAGTCTAGCAGGGCAAGAAACCTGAATTCTCTGTGAGAGATGATGGTTTATTGCTACCTCAGGGCAGAATGTGCATTCCTAGTGATGTGGAATTAAGACAGATCATTATGAAGGAAGCACATGAGTCTCCATTTGCTATGCACCCTGGTGGAACTAAAATGTATAGAGGGCTAAAAGAGCATTACTGGTGGATGGGTATGAAGAGAGATATAGCTGAATTTGTTTCAAAATGCCTAACTTGTCAACAAGTAAAGGCAGAACATCAAGTTCCAGCTGGTTTGTTACATCCTTTGTCAGTACCAGAGTGGAAATGGGAACGAATAACTATGGATTTTGTTACAGGACTTCCAAGGACACAGAGTAGTCATGATGCAGTATGGGTTATAGTTGACAGATTGACTAAGTCTACTCACTTTTTGCCAGTTCGGATGGATTATAGCCTGGAAAGATTGGCCAGATTGTACATATATGAGATTGTAAAATTGCATGGAGTGCCAATATCAATTGTGTCTGACAGAGATCCTAGGTTCACTTCTAGATTCTGGGGTAGTCTTCAGAGAGCCCTAGGAACTACATTGAACTTCAGCACAGCATTCCACCCATAGACAGATGGCCAGTCTGAGAGGGTTATTCAGATATTGGAGGATATGCTACGGGCTTGTGTGATTGAATTTGAAGGTAGTTGGGATACACACTTGCCTTTGATTGAGTTTGGTTATAACAACAGCTACCAATCAAGCATTGGGATGCCTCCATATGAAGCTTTATATGGTAGAAAGTGCAGAACTCCCTTATGTTGGGATGAAGTAGGTGAAAGGAAGATGATTGGGCCAGAAATTGTTCAGCAGACAGAGGAAAAGATCAGATTGATTAGAGATAGACTCAAGGCTGCATCAGACCGTCAGAAGTCCTATTTTGATTTGAAAAGAAGAGATATTGAATATGCAGTGGGTGATAAGGTATTCCTCAAAGTTTCTCCTTGGAAGAGGATTATGAGATTTGGCAGAAAGGGGAAACTGAGTCCTCGTTTCATCGGACCATATGAGGTTCTTGAAAGAGTGGGTCCTTTGGCATATCGGTTGGCATTACCTCCAAAGCTAGGAAGGATACACAGTGTCTTCCATGTATCCATGTTAAGGAGGTACAGATCAGACCCATCTCATGTACTATCAGTTGAAGAGATTGAGGTAAATCCAGACCTCTCATATGAGGAAGAACCCATAAAAATTCTGGCTTATGAGGTGAAGCAGCTGAGGAACAAACAGATACACCTGGTTAAAGTGCTGTGGAACCATCATTCAGGTCAGGAAGCTACTTGGGAACGTGAAGAGGATATGAGGAGATAGCACCTACAGCTGTTCAGAGACTAATGCCAGGTAAAATTTTGAGATGAAATTTACTTAAGGGGGGGAGAATTCTAACACCCCTAAGTTTGGTAGTGCGTTCTACTGTTCCAGTGACCAGTATTGTCCGGACAGCTAGGATGCCTAGAACTACACTTCGTTATGAGTGAGGAGACATAAAATAATGAAATACAAGAAAAGAAAATACAAGAAAAACAAAGGAAAAATAATAGCAAAGAA
Source organism: Hevea brasiliensis (assembly GCF_030052815.1). Classification (NCBI taxonomy): domain Eukaryota; kingdom Viridiplantae; phylum Streptophyta; class Magnoliopsida; order Malpighiales; family Euphorbiaceae; genus Hevea; species Hevea brasiliensis. Next base: position 51,325,419 of record NC_079494.1, read on the forward strand.
ATGTAGCCAAGTTAAGCGAGCCAAGAACCCTAGCGATGGGTGACAGCACCGGGAAGTCACGGCGTGGACCGTTGACAAGCCCTGGACCGCGGAGAACCCTGAAAAATATTTTTAGGACTTAAAGAGACATCAATTGAAGTATAAATATCATTAGAAATATCAAAGAAAAATGAAATAATTAGTACAAAGAAAAGTGAGAAAGCGAAAAACAGACAAAACCCGGTCTTACCGAAAAATCGGGAATGCAACCTGAACAGGGGCATTATGGTCATTTGACAACCCGAATTGTCTTTTGACCTAAATGTCCATTAAAAATAAATAATATTACACTTAGAAAATAAAATGAAAAATTAGTTTGGTGGTACCTAATGCAAATAGCCAAAAGTGGAGTGAAAATTGTGTAATTAGCACTTTAAGCTTATTATATGATTTATTTGAGTGAGTGGACCACTAAGAATTATAAAATGGATTAAATATACTCATAAGTGGGCAGATTACTGCCACTCAAACATCATCTTCCTCACTTGGCTCAACCTTGCCGAAATGAAGAATGGGAATCCTCCATTGCCGTTTGCATGAAGCTTTATCCTCTCCCTCATTTCACGTCTAATCACCTAAGTGGCTTCATTAAGTTTTATCTCCACATCATAAGGAAGAAATTGATACCAAAATCAAGAAGTTTAGTGAAGGTTTAGCAAGTCCCAACAATAGGTAAGTTTGAGATTTTGAATATTGCTTTGTTAAACTTTGTATACATGTTATGGGTGTGTGCTTTATGAAGGAATTTTTAAGTTTTGAGAAGTTCTTGATATATCCAGTTTGGACAGCCATGGAGTTGTATATTTGATGATTTATTCTTACATTTATTTGATGGGAAATTATGTTGAGTAGGGTGATTAATGTCCTAGTAAGTTAATTCCATGTATATATGTGGTGATTGTGCAATTGGGATGGATGTTGACGAATTGTGGGACACTTTGGCATTGTCGAGCATTTCAGCAGCTTTGGGACTCCTTAATGAATGTTTGAATTCATGGAGATATTGAATAAATTGTGATATTGAGGATTGAAGAATATGTATGTAAATTGGTTGTGTAAAGTGTATGTAAGAATTAGAAATGTTTATGTGTATATGTGGTTGTAATTGGACTTTATGAATTAGAGTTTTAATTGGTGTATTAAGGATGTTTGTATTCTACCCAAAATGATTTTAATGTGAAGTGGTAAATTGTTTTGGTAATGTATCAAAATAGAATTGGTAAGAGAAGTGGATTTGTAGCAAGGCAAATGTGTAATTGATACATATTTATGCAATGTATTTAACGGCAGTATGCATTTTAACCTATAAAACTAAGTGTGTAACTCCAATTGGTATGAGACCAATTGGAGGTGAAACTAGGCACAAAATTTGCCAACTTTCATTGAGAAAGCATACCAAAATTCTGCTTGCAAGGTAGCATGAAAAATGACCAATTCGGATTAAGTACAATTGAGACCTGAAAATTGACCATTTGGGCAACAGTTAGTGTTTAGGCCAGAACTCACTCAAAACAGGTCCAATTGACCTGAAATTTTAAACATGAATAGTTAAGACCCATACCTACAAGTCTTATGAAGACACCAAAGCCCAGAAATGATCATAAGCAAGTCAAACAGCTTGCACAAGTTCGGGTCAAAAAACTGGCCGAACCAAAGTTGACCAAAATTGACCTAAAATGACCAAATTTGATGTCATTTGACCAGCAATAGTAAAATGACCATAACTTGGTCTACCTAACTCAGAATGACCTAAAATTTTGCCCCGAGTTCCGTAAGACATAGATCTACAAGTTTGTAGTTTTGACCGAAACCTAAAAACCGAGGGAACTAGGTCGTCCGGCTAGGTCAAACTAGTATACCGGAATCTAGCAAGTTGCAATAAAATGCACTAAACAAGGAAATGAAATTGGTAACGTGTATCAACCCTAAAACACTATCGAATGTGACATATTAGTGACACTAAAACCTAATTTACCTAGAACGCATTTAGGGTCGGTATATTAGGTGATTAAGCAAATAATAGCTTTCAGTAAATTACTTATCAAGCATTATCGATAGAGACAGTTTAATTTAGTACTGAAACACTTTAAATTGTGTTTCTCAGTTAGTAAAGAGTCAGGGAAAGGGAAGGAAACACTGAGTCCAGACGAGGAGATAGTTATCAGAGGTTTGTGCACAACAACTATTTCTTTTGAATTTTTCAATTGAAATGAATTATGACTATTTGTACATTATTGTTTTAAATTGTGGAAATGTGTTTGAATGGATATTTATTGCTTGAAAAGCATTGTAAACGATTTGAAACTGTGAGAAGTTGTTTGAATGATATTGATGGATACTTATTGATTGAAAAGCATTGGAAATGGTTTGAAACCACAGCTATCATGTATATTGATTGTATTCCTCGCTAGCTTGTCTAGTGGGACGAATTGAATTCCCTCTCTGGCTGAAGTGTTGAGGTGTGTGCCTGTTGAGGACGAATTGGATGAGTACTCATATTTTTCCTAGCTAGCTATGTTATTCCTCATTAGTCATCGACTTTTGGGACGAATTGAATACCTCATTAGCCATCGGCTTTTGGGACGAATTGAACTTTGGAACATGATTAAGCTGTGTGTGATTTATTGATTTGTATTATGAGATTGTGAAATGAATTTAAACTCTTATTGACATATACTCTCTTTTGAATTCAAATCTGACTTATTGAAATTTATTGTGATATTGAGAAATGGAGTGTAAATTCTTGTTGACAATTACTGTCTTGAAATTAACTATGGTTTTAAGTATCCACTATTTATATGATTTATGAATTGTGATTTAAAGTTGTATTTGGTTAATGTTGTGCACCACTGAAACATTGTCTCAGCGATAGCTTTTTATTATCCGCAGTAGACAGACAGTATGTGGCAAAGCAGACTAGGCTGCTAGTACCTCCAGCGAAAGATTTTCGGGTATAATGAGTATACCAACATTTTGCATTTTGTACTGTAATGTATGACCATTGTATGTACATATTGTTTTTGGTTTTGAGCAGTTGTAAATTCAAATTGTACATTGAAGTTGTAAAATAATTACGAGTTATTTTGGCTTGTAAAAATTGTATTATATTTCTTTTATCTCAGTCTTTGAAAAATTACTGTGGATTTGAGTTGAGAAATGTGTTGTGTTGAGAAATATGTTGGAGTTGAGATTTGGAAATCTATTGAAGTGCTTTTTTACAGGTTTTCTAAAGAACTGTTTTATCCAAAATACAGATGGCACTCTGCCAAAATTTTTACAGAAATTCCAAATAATTCAAATGTGTTAGTTCTATCACTACAATTTAAAAAGGTTTTTAATAACTGTAAATAGTGCTCACCACTGTAAAAGAAGTAAGAAAAGTTTTTAAAATCCCTTGTAGTGTATTTAATGGGTTATCAATAGACGGAGTTGGTAATTCATTAGATATACTACGGGATCATGTTATGACTTACAGAGGGGTAGGGTGTGACATCTTGTCCAATGTCATCTCAGCCACAGTTGCAAGAAAACTGATGAGAAAAGGCTGTAAAGCCTACCTGGCACATATGGTGGATACTAGGCAGGCAAAGCCAGATCTGTGTGACATACCCATAGTAAAAGACTTCCCAGATGTGTTCCCTGAAGAATTTCCTAGTTTGCCACCAGAAAGGGAAGTTGAATTTGCTATTGAGGTAGTGCCGAGTACAGCACCAATCTCTATTGCTCCTTATAAGATGGCGCCCACATAATTGAAGGAACTGAAAATCCAGTTACAAGAATTGCTAGATAAGGGGTTCATGCGCCTCAGTGTGTATGATGAACATTTGAGGATTGTTCTGCAAACCCTGAGAGAAAAGAAGCTGTATGCTAAGCTGTCAAAGTGTGATTTCTGGTTAAATGAAATTGCATTCCTTGGACACATAGTGTCAGCTGATGGGATTAGAGTGGATCCCAAGAAAATAGAAGCAGTGATGGAATGGAAGCCTCCCAGAAATACAACTGAAGTTAGATGCTTCTTGGGGCTAGCTGGGTATTATAGGAGATTTGTGAAGGGATTTTCCTTAATAGCTGCTCCAATGACCAAGTTGTTACATAAGAATGTCAGATTTAACTGGAATGACAAGTGTCAGACTAGTTTTGAGAAGTTGAAGGCTATGTTGACAGAGGCACCAGTGTTAACACAGCCAGTGTCAGGAAAGGACTTTGTGGTCTACAGTGATGCCTCTCATAATGGGTTAGGGGTTGTATTGATGCAAGAGGGGAAGGTGGTCTCTTATGCATCCAGGCAGCTAAGGCCAAATGAACAGAATTACCCTTCCCATGATCTAGAGCTTGCAGCAATTATCTTCGCACTGAAGATATGGAGGCACTACTTATATGGTGAAAAGTGCTACATTTACACAGACCACAAAAGTCTAAAATATTTGCCAACTCAGAAGGAGCTCAACCTTAGACAGAGGCGATGGATTGAGTTCCTGAAGGACTATGATTGTGTAATTGACTACCATCCTGGGAAGGCAAATGTAGTTACTGATGCTTTAAGCAGAAAATCCATCACAGCCTTGAGATAATTGAATGCCCGTCTATCTTTGGTTCGAGATGGAGCTATTTTGGCTGAGTTGCAAGTGAGGCCAAACCTGCTACAGCAGATTTTAGATGGGCAAAAGGCAGATGAAAAGTTAATGGCTATTATGAGCAAAATCTCAGAGGGAAAAGCAACTGCCTATGAGGTGAAAGCAGATGGGTCTCTGTACTACAAAGGAAGAGTATGTGTACCAGATAATGGGGAATTGAAAGCCAGTATTCTGAAAGAGGCACATGCCAGTGTTTATGCTATGCAGCCAGGAAGTACAAAAATGTATCATGATCTGAAGTTTCAATATTGGTGGCCTGGTATGAAGAAGGACATAGCTGACTATGTGACTAAATACTTGACATGTCAGCAAGTCAAGGCAGAACATCAAGTTCCATCGGGATTGCTACAGCCTATACGCATACCTGAATGGAAATGGGATCGGGTCACCATGGATTTTGTAAGTAGTCTACCTCTCACCCAAAAGAAGCATAATGTAGTATGGGTGATAGTAGATAGATTGACGAAGTCAGCACATTTTCTACCAGTTAGGACTAACTACTCATTGGAGAAGTTAGCAGAATTGTATATCAGTGAGATAGTTAGACTGCATGGAATTCCACTTTCCATCATATCTGATCGAGACCCAAGTTTTACATTGAGATTCTGGAAGAAGTTGCATGAGTCCTTGGGTACACAACTCTACTTCAGCACAGCTTTTCATCCTCAGACGAATGGGCAATCAGAAAGAGTAATCCAGGTAAACAATTGAAACCAATTAAACTAATACACATATTGAACTAAAATGATAATAATAACATGAAATATATGTCAGGTCCTTGAGGATATGCTGAGGAGTTGTGTCATTGAGTTTGAGGGAAGTTGGGATAGATATCTTCCACTGGCAGAATTTGCATACAACAATAGCTGCCAAGCTAGCATCCAAATGGCCCCGTATGAAGCACTGTATGGGAGGAAATGTAGAACTCCAGTGTGCTGGACCGAATTGGGCGAAGATAAACTAGTAGGGTCAGACCTGGTGAAACAGACTGAGGAGAAGGTAAAACTAATCAAAGCCAATCTGAAGGTTGCCTCAGACAGACAAAAATCCTATGCCAACTTGAAGAGAAAAGAAATAGAACATGCAGTTGGCGACAAAGTGTTCCTCAAGGTGTCACCGTGGAAAAAGGTACTATGGTTTGGAAGAAAAGGTAAGTTAAGCCCTAGGTTCATTGGTCCATATGAAGTCATTGAACGTGTGGGTCCAGTGGCCTACAGGCTAGCTTTACCACCAGAGCTGGACAAGATCCACAATGTGTTCCACGTGTCTATGCTAAGAAGATACCGCTCAGATCCTTCACATGTCATCTCCATGGAAGAAATTGAAGTACAACCGGATTTGACATATGAAGAAGAACCCATACGGATCCTTGCTCGGGAAGTGAAAGAGTTGAGGAATAAGCAGATTCCACTGGTGAAAGTGCTTTGGAGGCACCACAATACCGAGGAGGCAACTTGGGAAAGTGAAGAGACGATGAGGCAATAGTTCCCTCAACTTTTTGCATCAGGTAAATTTCGAGGACGAAATTTAAATTAGAGGGGAAGAGTTGTAGCACCCTCCCTGTAGCAACTCCGTACATTCTACTGTTCCAGTGACCAGTGTCGGTCTGGACAACTAGAACGTCCGGAAAAATATTTAAACTAAAGTGAGGAACTATAATTAACTCAAATATTAATAAAAAAAATTTAGAAAAAATTTTAGAAATAAAATACAACCAAGTTAAATGAGCCGGTGCCCTAGCGATGGGTAACCGAGTGGGAAGTTGCGGTTCTCGCAACTAGGAGCCCTAGACTAGGGGAAAAATTCATAAAATAATTTTTGGGACTCCAGAGAAGGGTCATTGAGGTTCCTATGGCATTAGAATGCCAAGAAAATATTTAGAAAAATTTTTTAATCGGTACAGACAATTTTGGCTCAATAAGCCAAATGGAGGGCATTTTGGTCATTTCATCTTCAGAGATGATTTTTGGCCAACTTGTCCAGTTAAGTAAATAATTATTATGACACAAAATGTGAATAAATATTGCTAAAATTTAAATTAAAATTGAGTAGAAAAGAAAAGAAAAAGAAAATGGAATTAAATTAGATTTATGACATAGGATGACATCATTAAAAAGCTTCCCACCAATTAGAAATTGACAAGCCAATTAAAATGAGATAAATACAACTAAAATGAAGTAAAAAACAAAAAATTTCTGCAATTCTCTTCCCATTTCAGCCGTAACCCATTTTCCCTTCCACCCAAACCACCATTAAAGCTCCCTTAAGCTTCATTTCCCACTTCAATTCACCTCGAAACCTTATCCTCCCTTCACTAAAAATTATACCCACACCAAGGAGAAGTGTTTGGCAGCAAAGAAAGAGTAAGAAAGTAAAGAAAAATTAAAGTTTTGGTTGGCTTGGATTTGAGCTAAAAGAGGTTAGTGCCAATTCCTTCTAGAAATTTTATGTATATCATATGTGGAGTAGGAATTAAGTGTGAAAATTAAGTGAAATTAAACAAAAGTTGCATGATGAATTTTTACCATTTTTGGCAGCCATGGACTTATGAGAGTTTTGATGATTTTTTTTTTGAGATTAAAAGAGTATATAAGCTGTCCTTTGATATGAAATTAACACTTAGCACCTTATATTGTAAGTTAAATGAAGAATAGAGGAATTGAGAATTTAGGGTTTTGACCAAATTGAGGTTTTAATCCTATAATGGTGTAGGAATATTTTAATGATCAATTAGTGACCATTTGGGTATTGGTAAACAAGAAATGAAGTGTGTTTAGTGATGGGATTTAGGTTTAGTGTGGCTGCCCTAGGTGACCTGCAGAATTGGACATGGGTCAAGCAGGTTTGGGCAGTCATAACTTGAATTGTAGAGGTTCAATTGGTGTTTGGCCAATTGGACATAAAACTAGACACATAATGGCACAACTTTGGTGAAGAAACCATTCCCATAAGACCAAACCAAGTGGACTAAAAGCTTGCCCCAATCCGGGTGACCTGCAGTCTGTTTCTGCAGAATGACTAAATGAACAGTATTTGGTCATTTGGCCATAACTCAGTGTATAGTGGTCCAATTAACCTGAAATTTTACCAGCAACAAGATGAGATATAGACCAACAACTTTCATGAAGAAACCTAACCCAAATTATGACCAGAACCTATCCAACAAGTGAGTTGAAGTTACTGTTCACTGCACTGTAGATATGGTCAGTCCAAAAAATTTCAATCCGGCCAGTTGTGGTTTTTAGACCATAACTTGAGCTACAAACTCCAAATGGAGTGATTCAAAAAATTAAATTCAACTAGAAAAAATAAGGAACAACTTTCATGTTGATCATTTTGCCAAATTTCCACTGCAAAATTGACTAATGGAACAATAAAGACAAGGCATAAAAACTGAAAATTCTGCCCAACTAACATTAAGATTAAAAATGGTATTGACAACCAATACCAACAAATTTTGAATGCAAAATGTGGTATGTTGATGATATTAAAACCAATGTACCTATTGCTTATGCAAAAGTCAACATTTTTGTTGACCAATGAATGGAATAGTAACACTAAAACTTAAATTCCAAAAATTGTGAAACTTAAAAGTGTGAAATGCCCTAGTATACCTAACAAGATTGGTTTGGATAGCTTGGCATACCAATAGGGTTCAGTTAGCAGTCCTACACATGGCATTATGCCATTCTGTGATTTCATGGCTTTTAGTGATTCTGACATTATGTTGATACTTGGCCTTGTGCCTAATTTTTATTACAGCTTATTAGCTGTTCTATTGCACACCGAGAGATGCTTATGTGACCGATGGTGTGATGGCCCAAGGTACTAGATACCCAGTGCCAATTTACCCATTTATCCAGTCCAGTCATCTAGTATAGGTTACTTGGGCACCCAAAAATGAAAGTGAACAAATTTTATGAAATAATGAATAGAACGAGTACATAATAAATAAGATTACCAATAATGATAAAAAAAAAAATTGTCTGCATAAGACATCAAAACATGCACTACATATTTACTTCCTGTTATTTCTTTTTATTTTATTATTGGCACCACTGAGCATTATTGCTTATCGCGTTGCTTTTACCACACGTAGGTTCTGGAGATACTGACCGAGAGCCCAATAGACCACAGACTGGGTGAGACCTCCTGCAGCTCTGCATTGTGTCTGTGTCACCTCACCATCTTCAGTGCATTGGTAGGATACTAGGTTTCATTTTGGTATTTTGTAACTAACTTTTATTTTCTCTTGTGTAATTGAGACTTATGTAATGTATTTTGATATTAATGTAAATAATGGAAATTATGTTCATGAATGGAAAATTGAGTATTTATTTATTTCTTATATATGAATACCATGAAAAATGAATGATTGAGAAATGGAAATGTTGTTGAAAAATATTGAGATTTTGATGATTATTGGAGTTGAGAATGTAACACCCTTATGTTTGGTAGTGCGTACTACTATTCCGGTGACTAGTGCTGTCCGGACAGCTAGGATGCCTAGAACTACACTTCGATATGAGTGAGGAGACATAAAATAATGAAATACAAGAAAAGAAAATACAAGAAAAACAAAGGAAAAATAATAGCAAAGAAATGCAATCAAGTTAAGCGAGCCGAGAACCCTAGCGATGGGTGACCGCACCGGGAAGTCACGGCGTGGACCGTTGACTAGCCCTGGATCGCGGGGAACCCTGGAAAATATTTTTAGGACTCAAATAAATATTTATTGAAGTATAAATATCATTAGAAATATCAAAGAAAAATTAAATAATTAGTACAAAGAAAAGTGAGAAATCGAAAAACAGACAAAACCCGGTGTTACCGAAAAATCGGGAATGCAACCCGAACTGGGGCATTGTGGTCATTTGACACTCCAAGTTGTCTTTTGACCTAAATTTCCATTAAAAATAAATAATATTACATTTGGAAAATGTCATGAAAAATTAATTTAGTGGTACCTAATGTAAATAGCAAAAATGGAGTGTAAATGGAGAAATTACCACATTTAAAACATATAATATACTTTAATTGGTGAGTGGGCCACTATGGAGTAAATTAAACACAAAAAGGGCTGGTGTAAATCCACTACACAATCTGTAAACTTCATCTTCTTCATTTCTTTCATCCATGCCGAAATAAACTCCCTAAAAACCTCCATGGCCGAAACTTGAAGGGCCCTCATCATCTCCTCCATTTTCACCTCCAAACACCAAAGCTTCTTCATTAATTTTGATCCCCACCTCACAAGGAAGAAGTATACACCAAAATCAAGAAGTTTAGTGAAGATTTAGCAAGTCCCAACAATAGGTAAGTTTGAGTTTTTAATTGTTGCTTTGTTAAAGTTTGTAAGGATGTTATTGGTGTTTGATTTATGGAGAAATTTTTGAGGTTTGATGTTGAATGGGAATGTGTACTTTTGGCAGCCATGGAAACACCTTGAAGGCAGTTTATTTGTGCTTCTAAATGGTGAATTAAATGATTGATTAAATGTATATTGTGTAAGAAATTGTTTGGGTGATGTATACTTAGTATATGTAAATGTAAAATGAAATTTAAAGCTTGGAAAGTAATGGAATGTAAGTGTACCATTGTGGTAGTTTGCTAACTCTTGAGGAATGCTGGAATTCATGCTTGGTTAATGGAATAATGATGTTAAAATGTGTTGGTTGTTATGGCAGTTTGAGTGCATGTATGATGGTGTGAAGTTGGATATGTAAATGAGCATGAATTGGTGATTGAATTGTTGTAAATTGAGTTGGACAAATTCTGCACTTATTGGTGCACATTGAATGTAATTGTAAGCTGCCAAAATGACCTATAAAATGTTGTAAATTATGTTTAGGTTGTGGTACAATCAGAATTGGTTTGAATGTTAAGTTTGGTGAATATTAAAAGTGATGCTTGATGTGTATGCAAGAATTGTGATAAGGCATTTTGAGTTTTAGGCCTAGAACTTTAATTGTGTGGCTCCAATTGGTATGAGACCAATTGGAGGTGAAACTAGGCACAGAATGTGCCAACTTTCATGAAGAAAGCTTGCCAAAATTCTGCTTGCAAGGAAGCTTGAAAAATGACCAAATCCGGATTAAGTGCAAATAAGGCCTGAAAATTGACCATTTGGGCAGCAGTTAGTATTTAGGCCATAACTCACTCAAAACAGGTCCAATTGACATAAAATTTTAACCATGAATAGCTAAGACCCATATCTACAAGTCTTATGAAGGCACCAAAGCCCAGAAATGATCATAAGCAAGTCAAACAGCTTGCACAATTTCGGGTCCAAAAACTGGCCGAACCTAAAATGACCTAAAGTGACCAATTTTGGTGCAATTTGACCAGCAATAGTAAAATGACCATAAATTGGCATACATAACTCAGAATGACCTGAAATTTTGCCCCGTATTCCATAAGACATAGATCTACAAGTTTGTAGTTTTGACTAAAATCCGAAAACCAAGGAAACTAGGTCGTCCGGCTAGGTCAAACTAGTATCCCGGAATCTAGTAAATTGCAAGAAAATGCAGTATACACGGAAATGAACTTGGTAACATGTACCAACCCTAAAAGACTATCGAATGTGACATATTAGTAACACTAAAACCTAATTTACCTAGAATGCACCGAGGGTCAACATATTAGGGTGACTAAGCAAATAATAAAATTCAGTAAATTATTTATCAAGCATTATCGTTAGAGACAGTTTAATTTAGTACTGAAACACTTCAAATTGTGTTTCTCAGTTAGCAAAGACTCAGAAAAAGGGAAGGAAACACTGAGTCAAGACCAGGAGACAGTTATCAGAGGTTTGTGCACAACAACTATTTCTTTTGAATTTTTCAATTGAAATGAATTATGACTATTTGTACATTATTGTTTTAAATTGTGGAAATATGTTTGAATGGATATTTATCGCTTGAAAAGCACTGTAAATGGTTTGAAATTTTGAGAAATTGTTTGAATGATATTGATGGATACTTATTGATTGAAAAGCATTGAAAATGGTTTGAAACCACATCTATCATGTATATTGATTGTATTCCTCGCTAGCTTGTCTAGTGGGACGAATTGAATTCCCTCTCTGGCTGAAGTGTTGAGGTGTGTGCCTGTTGAGGACGAATTGGATGAGTACTCATATTTTTGCTAGCTAGCTATGTTATTCCTCATTAGTCATTGACTTTTGGGACGAATTGAATACTTCATTAGCCATCAGCTTTTGGGACGAATTGAACTTTGGAACATGATTAAGCTGTGTGTGATTTATTGATATGTATTGTGAGATTGTGAAATGAATTTAAACTCTTATTGACATACACTGTCTTTTGAATTTAACCATGATCTGATTTATTGAAATTTATTGTGATATTGAGAAATGGAGTTTAAATTCTTGTTGACAATTACTGTCTTGAAATTAACTATGGTTTTAAGTATCCACTATTTATATGATTTAGGAATTATGATTTGAAGTTGTATTTGGTTAATGTTGTGCACCACTGAGACATTGTCTCAAATGATAGCTTTATTCTTTATCGCAGTAGACAGACGACAGACGGACAGGGCAGCAGACTAGGCTGCTAGTACATCCAGCAAGAGATTCTTGGATATAACGAGTATACCACATTTTGCATTTTGTATTATAATGTATGACCACTGTATGTATATATTGTTTTTGGTTTTGAGCAGTTGTAAATTAAAATTGTACATTGAAATTGTAAAGTAAATTATGAGTTATTTTGACTTGTAAAAATTGTATTATATTTCTTGTATCTCAGTCTTTGAAAAATCACTGTGGATTTGAGTTGAGAAATATGTTGTGTTGAGAAATATGTTGGAGTTGAGATTTGGAAATATATTGAAGTGTTTTTTACAGGTTTTCTGAAGAACTGTTTTATCCAAAATACGGATGGTACTCTGCCAAAATTTTTACAGAAATTCAAAATAATTTAAATGTGTTAGTTCTATCACTTCAGTTCAAAAAGGTTTTTAACACCTATAAATAGTGCTCACCACTGTAAAAGAAGTAAGAAAAGTTTTAAAATCCCTTGTAGTGTATTTAATGGGTTATCAGTAGACGAAGTTGGTAATTCATTAGGTATACTACGGGATCATGTTATGCCTTACAGAGGGGTAGGGTGTGACATGTTTTAGTGGTATCAGAGCTAGTTTTTAAATTCTGTTTTCACTTGTTATTTGAATATTCTTTCTTCATAGTACAACTGCTCAATATCATTATTTGATACATACAGTACATTACATTATCAATATGCACTAACGGGAGGAAATCTCCTTGTGTTGTTTGTTCAGGAGATCTAAAATCCTCGCATTGACTATGGAAGAGGGTGATCGTTCAGTCGATCAATCTATTGAGGCTGAGGTGCAAGGGGATGCCCCAGGCCTACACAATGTCAGTGGTTCAGCAGCACCAGCCCCTACAAGACTGATTCCTGCTCGGTTGCTCGTGAGATGGCTGCAATGTTCCAATAAATGGCTGGTAATGTGCCTACTCAAGTCCCAATATAGACACCAGTGGTACAACCACAGTCTCCTACTAGACAGTATGACAAATTGATGAAATATGGGGCTACAGAGTTCAAGGGGATAGTAGATCCTCTAGAGGCAAAACAATGGTTAGAGAGGATGGATAGGGTATTCAAGAAGCTACATTGTACAGAGGAGCTCGGATTTGAATACTCACTATCTTTATTACAGGGAGATGCTTATGACTGGTGGAAAACCATTCCCCACAGTCTGGTAGAACCTGCAGTGTTAACATGGAATGACTTTCTCAGGGAATTCAGACAAAAATATGTCCCTGATGCTTATGTAGACCAGAAGCTACAAGAGTTCCTAAGTCTGAAACAGGGGGGCAGATCAGTGGCTGAGTATGAAAGAGAATTTTCCCGCCTGAGCCATTATGCATTAAGTTTACTTGCTATCAGCAGGGAGAGATGCAAGAGGTTTGAAACCAGCTTGAAGCCCAGTATCAGATTACAAGTTGTTGGATTCAAACACACTAACTTCTCTGAACTTGTTTCTCAAGCCCTAGAGTTGGAAACAATCGAGTCTGAAGCAGCTCCTGAGAAAAATAAACCAGAGAAGACAGAGAATGAGGGAAAATTAGTAGAACAGAGTTCCAGTGGTCCTACTGGAAAGAGGAAGAATCATGGGGGACATGGCAGAGGTGGCAAGAAGTCTGGTAGGGGAAGATATTCAGGACATAAGCCTCCCCTATCTGGTCAGCAGAGTACTAGAGGTTCTTACCCTCCCCGCCAATGTGAAACTTGTGGAAGAAATCATAGTGGCATATGCTACAAGGCTATTGGAGCCTGTTATAACTGTGCAGGCACAGGACACTTTGCCAAGGACTGCACCAGTAGTCGTAGAGTTGGACCACCTCCTACTACTGCAAAGGGGTCAGTTCAGAGCCCTGTCACCAGAAGTTCACAACCACCCAGTAGAGGTAGAGGCAGGGGTAGAGGTAGCCCAACAAGCAGCCAAGGCACAGTGAAACATTTAGAGCAAGACAGTGCTCCAGTCAGAATCTATGCAATGAGACAGAGAGAAGAGGCCGAGACATCTGATGTTGTGGCTGGTACCTTCTCAACTTTTAATCAAGATGTGTTTGTGTTATTTGATCCAGGTTCTACCCATTCTTATGTGAGTGCTAGCATCATTGATTGCATTGCTGTTCCATGTACAAAAATGGACTTTGAGGTGCTAGTAACAAGTCCGCTAGGATAGGAGGTCAGGGTTAATAGAATGTATAGAGATTGTCCTTTGGTGATCCAAGGACGCACTTTTCTGTCTGATTTCATTGAAATTCCCTTCAGAGATTATGATATCATCTTGGGCATGGATTGGTTAGCTAGGCATCATGCCATGATTGATTGTAGGCTGAAGACAGTCACTTTTGGTCTCCCTCAGTACAGTGATGTGGTAATACATGGGGAGAGGCAGTTATTGCCATCAAACATCATTTCGGCTGCCCTAGCTAGAAAAATGATCAGAAAGGGGTGTGAAGCATACTTGGCACATGTGGTAGACACCCAAGTGGGGTGTCCAGCATTGAAGGACATCCCTACAGTATATGACTTTCCAGATGTGTTTCCTGATGAATTGCCAGGACTACCTTCGAAAAGAGAAGTGCAGTTTGAAATTAATGTTATGCCTGGTGTGGATCCAATCTCCATAACGCCATACAGAATGGCACCAGTAGAGTTGAAGGAGTTAAAGATACAGTTGCAAGAACTACTTAAAAAGGGCTTTATCCACCCTAGTGTGTCACCTTGGGGAGCGCCAGTATTGTTTATTAAGAAGAAAGATGGCACTCTTCGCTTGTGTATTGACTACCGGCAGTTGAATAAGGTGACAATAAAGAACAGACATCCATTGCCTCACATTGATGATCTGTTTGATCAGTTGAAGGGTGCAGCTGTATTCTCCAAAATTGATCTGCGATCTGGTTATTATCAGTTGAAGGTGCAAGAGCAAAGTATTCCAAAAACTGCTTTCAGAACTCGGTATGGCCACTATGAGTTTCTAGTTATGCCATTCGGGTTAACAAATGCTCCAGCTGCTTTTATGGATCTGATGAACACTATCTTCAGACCATATCTCGATCAATTTGTGGTGGTGTTTATTGATGACATTTTGATATACTCGAGGAATGCAGAAGAGCATGATAGACATCTACAGATTGTACTGCATACCTTAAGGGAGAAACAGCTATACGCCAAATTGTCGAAGTGTGAATTTTGGCTGAAAGAAATCTCCTTTTTGGGACATGTTGTGTCAGCTGAAGGGATCAAGGTAGATTCCAGCAAGATAGAAGCTATCCTTAATTGGAAGCCGCCCAGGAATATTACAGAAATTCACAGTTTTCTGGGTTTTAGCTGGATATTATCGTCGGTTTGTGAAGGGGTTTTCTATGTTATCTTCTCCACTGACCAAACTGCTTCGGAAAGATGTAAAATTTCAGTGGATAGATAAATGCCAGCAGAGTTTTGACGAGTTAAAGAGGTGTTTGACTGAAGCTCCAGTCCTCACTTTACCTACTCCGGGTAAAGAATACACA
Source organism: Hevea brasiliensis (assembly GCF_030052815.1). NCBI lineage: Eukaryota > Viridiplantae > Streptophyta > Magnoliopsida > Malpighiales > Euphorbiaceae > Hevea > Hevea brasiliensis. Next base: position 51,341,172 of record NC_079494.1, read on the forward strand.
GTTTATAGTGATGCTTCTCACAATGGGTTTGATAGAACGGAAGCGTGAAAAACACAAGTTTATACCATTGAATTCAAAAATTTTCACCTAGGGTCACATGCATCATGCAAGATTTATTTTTATCTATTTGATTTCAATGATAAACAACATATTAAAACTCTTTTAATATGTTTTTGGATCTGTATTTTCCATTTAAGATTTTAAAATTAATCAGATTAATTTTAGAACCCTAGATTAAATCAAGAACGATTACACTAACCTCTTGATGCACTGCAGCGTGTCTGCGCCTTTGAGATTCGTCTTCAAGACACCAGATGTTGTCCCTCTAGCTTGTCCACACCAAGAACACCTATGGCAGCCCTTGAACAGCTTCTAAAGCTTTTTCTATTAATTAGAAATTCAAGTTCTGCCTTTTAAGAGATTAGAGATGTAAACAGGACACTAGAAACAATTCCTAGTGTTCTTAATTCAAGAGATTGATGGCTAATCTCTTTGAATTGATAATTGATAAGAGATGAAGAAGAAGAGATAAAAACCCTCAAAGTGGCGTGACAAAGGAGTGTGGCTGCTGGTTGTGTTTTATTTTCTCATAACAACACTTAAATAGCTAGGTTAACACATTAAACCCTTGCCACATGTCACCCTTTGATTAGCTCTAGGTTTAAGTGACCCAATCACATTGTGCCAAGTGTCAAACCTATATTTAATCTTGATTTTAATCATCTTACATGATTAAAAAAATATTTGGCAAGCTTATGTGTTATGCCATGTGTCACCATCTCATGGTGCCACGTGTCACACTGTAAAATGACCAAAATGCTCCTGTGTCTTTATTTTGAGTTCTTAACCCAAAATAATTATTTTCTTCTTCTAATTAATTTATATCAAATATAAATTAATTAATTAATCTCTATTAATTAATTTCTCATTAATTAAATTCATATTTAAACACTTTAAATATAAATTTAACTTATATTATACATCTAATAATCTAGATTTGGTTTCAAGTCATGCTAGGGACTTTGCAATCTAATTGCAAACCAAACCTATTTAATTAATCAATTAAACTCTTTAATTAATTAATTAAATCATATTTAAATAGGTGATAACTTGTGTATGTGTGTGACTTACTAGGCTCATCACTAATTGGCAATGAGACATGATATCAACTCTTAATATCATCAGAACTCTTTCTTACCATAAATGATTTCTCTAAATCATTTTATGAACCTCATAGACCATGGTTAACACCTAGCATAGCATGCCATGGCCACCCAATTAGTAATAAGGTTTACCTTAAATGAACCTATAATCATATGTTACCATGCATTAGAATCTCTCTGTTATAAAATCCCAACTCAATCTGGAGTCATGGTTTATGTCAAACTCCATTTGCTATGAATATTATGTTCTTTTTAATTCCAGTTCTTGATTAAAAGATTTTCTCATCGAAACTCTTTTACGAATAAATCTATCTGTCTGGCCAGAACTTGAAACATCAAGAACAATAAAATGAACATAGGATTTTATCTCTATTTACTTAGAGGAACATTCCATCTTGATCAACACCTACCTCCATATATAACTAGTAGGAGCCAACAGATGCCCATATACCCATACACGGTACAAGTATAAAAGCGATCAAACTCAAACTACCTATATACAAGATAACTGTGCTATCTCAGTCTAAAGATTATATGCATCGATATGATTTATGACAAAACATTGACAAGAGTAAACTCCATGTGCTTGTCATAAGTGTCACCGGTTCGCCTACTTATCATGTATAAGTGCCTATCATGTTTGTTATATGGCATGAGACTCACCATTCCATCTTATTTATATCTCATATAAATAACTTGGGAACAAACATGGATACAATCTTTCTGGATAAGTCATGTCCTTATTATGAAGTATCCTTGATTGTGAACCTATTTATGATACTTTGTGCTAGAAATATTCACTCATATTCTTAACAACTTAAGAATAATATTTCTAACAAAATATCAATGGACCTTTTCTATTACACATAAATATATTATGTAAACGGAAAAGCGGAAATGCCTTTTATTAATAAAATATATACAAGATACATACTAAATGATATGCTCTAGGGCATACTACTAACAATCTCCCACTAGCACTAGAGCCATTCATTACAATACCTTAGACCCATCTTCTCAAGATGTCAGTCTAACTGAGCTTGTGGCAAAGGCTTAGTGAATGGATCAGCTGAATTTTTCAGCTGATGTTATTTTTCTGCATGGCTATATCGCCTTTGCCCAACTATATGTCTGATAATGTGGTAGTGCCTTTCTATGTGTTTGGATTTTGGTGAGACCTTAGTTCCTTAGCTCAGATGATCGCTCCATTGTTGTCACGATGTAGTGGAACTGCGACTCAATTGAAGAAACTCCTGTAAGTTCTGTCATTAACTTTTTATCCAAACGACTTCCTTTGCAAAGATCCGATGCAAGAATATACTCGACCTCTGTAGTGGAATCTGCGATGCGTGCTCTGCTTGGAACTCTTCCAACCGATCGCACCTCCATTACAAATGAACACATATCCAGAGATAGACTTTCTATCATCGATATCGATTGGAAATCGTAATCGGTATAACCATCCAATTGCAAGTCTCCACCTCCATAAATCAAGAATAAATCCTTAGTTCTTCTCAAGTACTTAAGGATATTCTTGTGACTATCCAGATGTTCCAACCTGGATTGGATTGATACCTGCTAGTCAAACTAACAGCATATGCGATATCCGGCCTAGTACACAACATTGCATACATTAAACTTCCAATAACCGAAGCATATGGAATCCTGGCCATCTTATCTCTTTCTTCAGGTGTTTTTGGAGACATCTCTTTAGAAAGATGGATACCATGTCTCACTGGTAACAATCCTCTCTTGGAATCAAGCATGTTAAACCTCTTTAACACCTTTTCCAAGTATAGACTTTGGGATAAACCAATTATTCGTTTCGCTCTATCTCTATAGATGCGAATCCCAAGAATATAGGTTGCCTCCCCTAAGTCTTTCATGGAGAATGTATTTGACAACCATACCTTTATAGTCGTCAACATACCTGTGTCATTACCCATCACTAGTATGTCATCCACATATAAGACAAGGAAAGTGATAACATTGTCACTAACCTTCTTATATACACATGGCTCATCCTCATTTTTGATAAAACCAAAGGATTTAATGGCTTCATCAAAACGGATGTTCCAACTCCTCGAAGCTTGTTTCAACCCATAAATGGATCGCTTTAGCTTGCATACCTTGGAACCATTTTGGGATTCAAAACCCTTAGGTTGTTCCATGAAAATGTTTTCTTCAATGTATCCATTGAGAAAAGCTGTTTTGACATCCATCTGCCAAATCTCATAATCATAGTATGCAGCTATTGCTAATAAAATCCTAATTGATTTGAGCATGGCAACAGGCGAGAAAGTCTCCTCATAGTCGATTCCTTGCCTTTGGCAAAACCCTTTTGCTACTAGCCTTGCTTTATAGGTCTCTACCTTTCCATCAGAACCAATTTTCTTCTTGAAAACCCATTTGTTCCCTATAGGTACAATACCTTCAGGTGGGTCAACAAGATCCCAAACTTGATTCTTATACATGGAATCAATCTCGGATTTCATAGCATCAATCCATTTTGAAGAGTCTATATCTGATATAGCTTCTTCATAGGTAAGTGGATCATCTCCATGATCTACTTCTTCATGAGTAGACAACTCTTGTTCTTCTTCATGAAGAAAACCATATCTCATTGGTGGGTGAGATACCCTGGTTGTTCTACGAGGAACAACTGTAGATGTTTCATCAACGGGTATAGGTTGACTAGATGGATCTATATCCATCTGATCTGTTGGTTGGTCAGAATTCTCCAATTCTAACTCTATTTGCCTTCCTTTGCCTCCTTCTTGGACAAATTGTTGTTCAAGAAATGTGGCATCTCTACTTATCACAACTTTTGTGAAGTAGGCAAATAAAATAATATCCAAAACTATCTTTTGGATATCCAACAAATCGACCTTTTACGATCTGGTCTCCAATTTATCGGTGTTCACTTTTGATATAAATTTGGACAACCCCAAATCTTAACATGCTTAAGACTTGGTTTTCTTCCATGCCATATCTCATAAGGTGTGGAAGAAACTGATTTTGATGGAATCCTATTCAGAATATACAAAGCTGATTCTAATGCAAATCCCCAAAAGGAGATTGGCATATCAGTAGAGCTCATCATACTACGTACCATATCCAATAGGGTACGATTTCTCCTTTCAGATACACCATTCAGTTGTGGTGTTCCTGGAGGAGTCAGCTGAGAAACAATGCCATTCTCTCTCAAGTATTCATCAAATTCAGTACTCAAATATTCACCTCCACGATCTGATCGAAGAGCTTTAATACTCTTTCCTGTTTGATTTTCTACTTCAGATTTAAATTCTTTGAACTTTTCAAAAGATTCATGTTTGTATTTCATCAAATACAAATACCCAAACCTTGATTTATCATTAGTAAAGGTAATAAAATAATGAAAGCCCCCTCTAGCCATTTCTTTAAATGGACCACATACATCACTATGTATTAGCTCCAAAATATTTTCAGCTCTTAGCTCCTGTCCAACAAAGGGTGATCTAGTCATTTTACCCTGAAGGCAAGATTCACAAGTTGGAGTCAGGCTCAGAGTCCAATAAGGATAGAATTCCCATTTTCTCCAATTTTGTAATCCTATCTTCTGCAACATGACATAACCTTAAGTGCCAAATATATTTTGAGCTTGAGTTGGTTTTCACCACGGCATTGCATTCATTTAGATTGCTATACTCTGGCCAGTGGAAACACTTTCTTACTGGCAATGGAAACACTTTCCTATTGGCAATGGAAACACTTTCCTGTTGGCAGTGGAAACACTTTCCTTTGCCTTCATCAGCTTTAGTCTTCCTTTTCTGTTTAGCTATTTTCTTAGAAGGACCAGGAATCTGAGGTTTCTTTTTCTTATTGCCCTTCTTCTTGTTGGACTTTCCAGTAGAAGAAGATGCAACCAAAGCTACCTCTTTTCCTTTATTACCTGGCATATTCTTTTGGGCAATAACCAGCATGTTGAGTAAACCAGCTAAGGTGCATTCCTGTCTAGTCATATGGAAATTTGTCACAAAATTCCCAAAAGACTCAGGAAGGGACTGAAGGATCAAATCCGTCTGTAGTTGGAAATCCATGTTAAAGTCAAGATGTTCCAACTACTCAATCATCCGAATCATCTTATGGACATGATCCCCAACATTCTGTCCCTCAGACTTCCTCATACGGAATAGCTGTCTAGATATCTCATACCTAGCATTCCTGTTGTGCTCACCATACAACTCTTGTAGGTGAAGGAGGATCTCACTCACACTCTGCATGTTCTCATGTTGCTTCTGTAACTCATTACTCATGGAAGCAAGCATGTAGCACTTAGCTCTCATATCATGCTCCTTCCACTTGTCCAAAGTTTCATGTTCCTCTTGTGTGGCCTCTGGAGGTAAGGGACCAGGAACATTTGAATCTAGAACATATCCTATATGTTCAAGGTTCAGGACAAGTTTCAAATTTCTTAGCCAATCAGACTGATTAGGTCCTGTCAACCTATTGTGATCAAGTATGCTTGCAAGGATATTGGATGGTGGTGGTTGTTTTGTGCTCATTTTATCGTAAAATTAAGCTGCAGAAAATAACCAGATTAATTAGTAAATGTATCATGTAATTAACCAAAATGATTATGGTCTTTTAATCAAATTGGTCCTCCCACTAACTTAGCGAATCCTACACTTCCAAAGTAGAAAACGGAAATCCTAGTTGGATGGATTTCTAGTGGGTGATTGAATTCTTATAATTCTATTGATCATCCTCAGGTACATCCATTATTGGAATTACAATAAACTATAAGTGAGCAACTCTTTGCCCATCACATCTCATGTGAGGTTCAATCCTTTACCTAGCCCCTAATGCTCAAAATCTCAGGTACATCCATTATTGACTTATCTTGCATTAGTTAAGTTGATCCCATTAAGCCAGTAATTATGCAAATAATTTTAATGTCCTCAGGTACATCCAATATTGGCCACTAAACCATTTACATATTTACAACATCTCATGCTTAACAATTATTCTTAAGAAAATCTCTTAAATAAATTGCATCTTATGCAACTATTTAAAATTTCTTAAAATAATTGCCCCAATGGAGGGCCTATGTTATAATTACTTTAATTATAGCATTTCCAACTTAATCATTTGTTTGGAAGATTTTATGGTCATTCTATTTACTATTAAGGTCTCACTTTGCACATTATCCATTTAGCATGCATATATCATATAATTGCATACATTCCCATACATCTCATGCATTCATGGATAAGCAGTAAATATGGTATGATCATGGACTTTCTAAGGGATTCAATTCTGAGCTACCAAGAATTGAATCAGGGCATTCCTAAGTGCATTTCATTCATTCATTCATTTTACAAGAGTTGCTGAAGGAGTACATAATCAACACTTGATCTTGAATTCCTCCCACTAGTCCCACCAATGCTCTTAACCTCCTTGAACTTCTTGCAATCCAATATTACATGGTAATCCTTGGCATACCAAGGCGAATTTACAAGAACTTAAATAAATGAAATTACAACCCAAAAATTATTACAAACTTAATAATATATGCCCAAAAAAAAAATTTAAAAAATTTAATTAATTTACAATCCCAAAGAAACATAAAAGAAATAAATCCAATCACATTGGTCTTTTATAGTCCATGATCATCCATCATGCATATCACTATTTAACAATTAAATAAAACATACATACTTAAATTAAATTGAATATCTCATATTCAACTTAAAAATCCAGATTTGAATATGATTCAAATAAATTTAAAAATTCATATTTGAATCTCATTCAAACAAATTTAAAAATTCAGATTTGAATCACATTCAAACAACTTCAAAAATTCATATTTGAATCACATTCAAACATTTTTTAAAAAATCATATTTGAATCACATTCAAACATTTTTTAAAAAAATCAGATCTGAATTTTATTCAATCAATTTTAAAAAATCAGATTTAAATATGATTCAAACAACTTTAAAAATTCAGATTTGAATCACATTCAAACAACTTTTAAAATTCAGATTTGAATCACATTCAAACAAATTTTTAAAATTCTGATTTGAATCATAATTTAATTGTGTGATAAAAACTACTAATTAAACACTTTAATTAGTCAAAGAATAGGCCTTAGATCATACAACAATTGCAGAATTAAAAGCCAAACCTTAAACCACCCATGGAAGCCAAACCATGCGCACCATTGATGGAATTTTTTCAAGTATGCCGCCAACTTGCTTTGCAACCAGCAATGAACTCTTGATCTCATGATCAAACACACAATTAAATCATATAATCAACAATCTAAATGGCAAATATAGTGGCTCTGATACCAATTGAAGGAACGGAAGCGTGAAAAACACAAGTTTATACCATTGAATTCAAAAATTTTCACCTAGGGTCACATGCATCATGCAAGATTTATTTTTATCTATTTGATTTCAATGATAAACAACATATTAAAACTCTTTTAATATGTTTTTGGATCTGTATTTTCCATTTAAGATTTTAAAATTAATCAGATTAATTTTAGAACCCTAGATTAAATCAAGAACGATTACACTAACCTCTTGATGCACTGCAGCGTGTCTGCGCCTTTGAGATTCGTCTTCAGGACACCAGATGTTGTCCCTCTAGCTTGTCCACACCAAGAACACCTATGGCAACCCTTGAACAGCTTCTAAAGCTTTTTCTATTAATTAGAAATTCAAGTTTTGCCTTTTAAGAGATTAGAGATGTAAACAGGACACTAGAAACAATTCCTAGTGTTCTTAATTCAAGAGATTGATGGCTAATCTCTTTGAATTGATAAGAGATGAAGAAGAAGAGATAAAAAACCTCAAAGTGGCGTGACAAAGGAGTGTGGCTGCTGGTTGTGTTTTATTTTCTCATAACAACACTTAAATAGCTAGGTTAACACATTAAACCCTTGCCACATGTCACTCTTTGATTAGCTCTAGGTTTAAGTGACCCAATCACATTGTGCCAAGTGTCAAACCTATATTTAATCTTGATTTTAATCATCTTACATGATTAAAAAAACATTTGGCAAGCTTATGTGTTATGCCATGTGTCACCATCTCATGGTGCCACGTGTCACACTGTAAAATGACCAAAATGCCCCTGTGTCTTTATTTTGAGTTCTTAACCCAAAATAATTATTTTCTTCTTCTAATTAATTTATATCAAATATAAATTAATTAATTAATCTCTATTAATTAATTTCTCATTAATTAAATTCATATTTAAACTGTAACACCCTCCCGATAACCACTCCGTACATCCTACTGTTTCGGTGACCGGTGTCGGTCCGGACAGCTAGAATGTCCGAAAAAATATTTAAACTAAAGTCAGGAACCATAATTAACTCAAATATTAATAAGAAAAATTTAGTAAAAATTTTAGAAATAAAATACAACCAAGTCAAACGAGCCGGTGTCCAAGAGATGGGTAACCGGAGGGAAGTTGCGGTTCTCGCAACGAGGAGCCCTAGACTCGAGGGAAAAATTATAAAATAATTTTTGGGACTCCAGAGAAGGGTTACTGAGGTTCCCATGGCATTAGAATGCCAAGAAAATACCTAGAAAAATTTTTCAATCGGTACAGACAATTTTGACCCGTTAAGCCAAACGGAGGGCATTTTGGTCATTTCGCCTTCAGAGGTGATTTTTGGCCGACTTGTCAAGTTGAGTAAATAATTAATATGACATAAAAATATGAATTAATGTTGATGAAAAATTTATTAAAAATGAGAAATGAAAATAAGAAAACAAAAGTAAGAAGAAAAGTAAGTAAATGGGAATTATGATGTCATTAAGAAAAACTATGACCAATCAAAATTTAGCCATTATTTGACTAACTAATAAAGAGATAAAAGAAGACCTAAACAATTAAAAAACCAGCTGCTTTCTTCTTCTTCTTCTTCCTTAAAAACGTGATCCTCTCTTCTTCCTCCCTCCATGAAAATTTTCTTTCATTACCTCCATTTCCCATGAGTTTCCACCACTAAACCCTAACCCCTTTCATTAAACCTTGATCATATCACTTGGAGAAGCTTTTGGCAGCCAAGGAAAGGAAGAAAAGTGAGGTTTAGGGCTTTGGAAATTCTGCCTAAACAAGGTTAGTGCATTTATACCCATTAAACTCTTTATTTCCATGATCTTGGACTTGAACTTAGTAAGATTTGTAGTTTAAATGAACAAAAAACCTATGGGTATGAACACTTCAATTTCGGCAGCCCTAAGAAGAAACAATAAGGGAGTGTTTTGAATGTTTTTTTAATGGACTTAGCATGAGTTGGAGATTATATTTAAGTTATATATTTACATAGATGTTGAACTAGGGTGCTAATGGAGGGTTATGGGTAAATTGCCTTGGATACTAGGGTTTTGAAGCATGAAAAAGTGACTTGGCTGACCAACCTATTAAAGAACACTCTAATGGTCAATAAGTGACCATTTTGGATATGTTGACCATAAATGGGACTGAAAAATGGTGGGGCAAAGTCAAGGTATAAACTGCCCTATGACAGCAGCATAGGGACTGAAAATTCAGTCCCTTTGCACTGCCATAACTTGGGCTGTGTTAGTCCAATTGATGTTTGGCCAATTGGACATGAAACTAGGCTTATAATGGCACATTTTTGCTGAAGAAACCATGCCCAAAAGACCAAAGCAAAAGAGTCAAAACTCAGCCACAATCCGGATACCCTGTACTGAATTCTGCAGAATTTGCCAAATGAACAGTAACTGTTCATTTGGCCATAACTCACTGTAGATTTGGTCAATTGGCCTGAACTTTTTGCAGCAACAAGTTAAGACATAGACAAACAACTTTCATGAAGGAACCTACCCCAAATTATGGCCAGAACCCATTCAACCAAGTGACTCAATTTACTATTCATGCACTGTAGATATGGTAAATTTCTGCAGAATGCATATCCGGACAGCTTGGGTTTTTGAGTCATATCTGGAGCTACAAAACTCCAAATGGAGTGATTCAAAAAAGGAAATTCAACTAGACAAAATAAGGAACAACTTTCATGTTTTACATTTCTTCAAATTCCAACAGTAATAGTATCCAATGGAACAGTGAAGTTGACTCACCAAAACTGAAAATTCTGCTTGTGTGGGTTTACACTTTGAAATGGTATTAACACTTAATGCCAACAAGTTTTAAACACCAAATGTGGTATGTTGGGAGTGCCAAAGTCAATGTACACATTTTTATTCTAAAAGTAAACATTTTTGTTGACCAATGATGAATAGTGACACCAAAAAAGTTGAAATTCACAAATTGAAGAATTTAAAAGTTTCAAATGCCCTAGTATACCTAACAAGATTGGTTTGGATAGTTTGGCATGCCAATAGGGTTCAGTTAGCAGTACTGCACATGGCAAAAATGCCATTCTGTGATTTCATGGCTTTTAGCCATTCTGACTTTGTATTGAGACTTGGCCTTGTGCCTGATATTATTTATAGCTTGTTAGCCGCTCATTGCACACGGAGATACATATGTGACCGATGGTGTGACGCCCGAGGTACTAGGTACCCAAGTGCGGTTACCCGTTATCCATCCAGTCATCTAGTGTAGGTTACTTGGGGCAACCAAATGAATAAAAGTGAACAACGTTAATGAAACAATGAATATATCAATACCAAACAAAGAAAGCATACACATTCTATACACATTTATTTTCTTGCTATTTTCTTTTATTATATTATTGCACCACTAAGCATTATTGCTTAGCGCGTTGCTTTTGCCACGCGTAGGTACTGGAGATCCCGATCGCGAGCCCAGTAGACCACAGACTGGGTGAGTCCATCCGGCAGTTCTGCTCAGTGTCCGTGTCACCTCGTCACCTGCAGTGCATTGGTAGGACACTAGATGTCATTTTGTCATTTTGTAATTAACTTTTTATTTTCTCATATGTATTTGAGATTTATGTAATGTATTTTGAGGTTCATGTAAATAATAAAGATTTATGGTCATGTATGGTATTAATTTGAGTATATAATGGTTGTTTATATATATGAGAACCCTGAGAAAGGGATGTTTTGAGAAATGAAAAGGTTGTTGAGACCTGAAATTGACAAATTATTGAGTTTTGTTGATGATATTGGAGTTGAGAATGAATGAAATTGTACATTGGAAGTGTTTTTAACAGGTTCCGAAGAACTGTTTTCTCCATTTTTAGCCGGTACTCCGCCGGATTTTCCTTAAAGTCTTCAGAACCTCAAATGAATAATACTTTTGATAAATGGTTAAAATAAATCATATTTCATAAATTAACTTCAAAAGCATGACACAAATTAAGTAAGGTATATTAGAGTGTGCCAGTACACCGTGTGGCATTACTTACTCGGGTATACTATACACGGGTAAGGGGTGTCACATAAACACTTTAAATATAAATTTAACTTATATTATACATCCAATAATCTAGATTTGGTTTCAAGTCATGCTAGGGACTTTGCAATCTAATTGCAAACCAAACCTATTTAATTAATCAATTAAACTCTTTAATTAATTAATTAAATCATATTTAAATAGGTGATAACTTGTGTATGTGTGTGACTTACTAGGCTCATCACTAATTGGCAATGAGACATGATATCAACTCTTAATATCATCAGAACTCTTTCTTACCATAAATGATTTCTCTAAATCATTTTATGAACCTCATAGACCATGGTTAACACCTAGCATAGCATGCCATGGCCACCCAATTAGTAATAAGGTTTACCTTAAATGAACCTATAATCATATGTTACCATGCATTAGAATCTCTCTGTTATAAAATCCCAACTCAAGCTGGAGTCATGGTTTATGTCAAACTCCATTTGCTATGAATATTATGTTCTTTTTTAATTCCAGTTCTTGATTAAAAAGATTTTCTCATCAGAAACTCTTTTCTGAATAAATCTATCTGTCCTGGCCAGGAACTTGAAACATCAAGAACAATAAAATGAACATAGGATTTTATCTCTATTTACTTAGAGGAACAGATTCCATCTTGATCAACACCTACCTCCATATATAACTAGTAGGAGCCAACAGATGCCCATATACCCATACACAGTACAAGTATAAAAGCAGTATCAAACTCAAACTACCTATATACAAGATAACTGTGCTATCTCAGGTCTAAAGATTATATGCACTGATATGATTTATGACAAAACATTGACAAGAGTAAACTCCATGTGCTTGTCATAAGTGTCACTGGTTCGGCCTACTTATCATGTATAAGTGCCTATCATGTTTGTTATATGGCATGAGACTCACCATTCCATCTTATTTATATCTCATATAAATAACTTGGGAACAAACATGGATACAATCTTTCTGGATAAGTCATGTCCTTATTATGAAGTATCCTTGATTGTGAACCTATTTATGATACTTTGTGCTAGAAATATTCACTCATATTCTTAACAACTTAAGAATAATATTTCTAACAAAATATCAATGGACCTTTTCTATTACACATAAATATATTATGTAAATAGAAAAGCGGAAATGCCTTTTATTAATAAAATATATACAAGATACATACTAAATGATATGCTCTAGGGCATACTACTAACAGGGTTAGGCTGTGTACTGATGCAAGATTGGAATGTCATTGCTTATGCATCACGCCAGCTGAAACCGCATGAGAGTAACTACCCAACACATGATCTAGAACTAGCAGTTATTGTTTTTGCTCAGAAGATCTGAAGACACTATTTGTATGGGGAGAAATGCTACATTTACACAGATCACAAGAGCTTAAAGTATTTGGGCACCCAGAAGGAATTGAATTTGAGGCAGAGGAGATGGTTAGAACTCATTAAAGATTGTGATTGCTTAATAGACTATCAGCCAGGGAAAGCAAATGTGGTGGCTGACGCCTTAAGTCGCAAGACTATGGCAAGTCTCAGAGTTTCTCCTTTGTTCATGGTATATGAATTAAAAGCACAGCATGCCAGTTTAGAGATTGATGATGAGGGATGATGAGTTGCATGGCATGTACAGCCGGTGTTGATTGATCGATCAGTGGTCGCGTAATGATGAAAAATATCAGAAGCTACTGAAAGAAGTCCAGCAGGGCAAGAAACCTGAATTTTCTGTGAGAGATGATGGTTTATTACTACATCAGGGTAGAGTGTGCATTCCTAGTGATGTGGAATTGAAACAAATCATTATGAAGGAAGCACATGAGTCTCCTTTTGCTTTGCACCCTAGTGAAACTAAAATGTATAGAGGGCTGAAAGAGCATTACTGGTGGATGGGTATGAAGAGAGATATAGCTGAATTTGTTTCCAAATGCCTAACTTATCAGCAAGTAAAGGCATAACATCAAGTTCCAGCTGGTTTGTTACATCCTTTGTCAGTACCAGATTGGAAATGGGAACGAATAACTATGGATTTTGTTACAGGACTTCCAAGAACACAAAATAGTCATGATGCAGTATGGGTTATAGTTGACAGATTGACCAAGTCTGCTCACTTTTTGCCAGTTCGGATGGATTATATCCTGGAAAGATTGGCCAAATTGTACATATATGAGATTGTAAAATTGCATGGAGTGCCAGTATCAATCGATTCGATGCAGATCCTAGGTTCACTTTTAGATTCAGGGTAGTCTTCAGAGAGCCCTAGGAACTAGATTGAACTTCAAAGACAAAGATTCCACCCATGCATGATGGCGACCCGAGAGGGTTATTCAGATATTGGAGAATATGCTACGGGCTTGTGTGATTGAGTTTGAAGGTAGTTGGGATACACACTTGCCTTTGATTGAGTTTTCTTATAACAACAGCTACCAATCAAGCATTGGGATGCCTCCATATGAAGCTTTGTATGGCAGAAAGTGCAGAACTCCCATATGTTGGGATGAAGTAGTTGAAAGGAAGATGATTGGACCAGAAATTGTTCAGCAGACAGAAGAAAAGATTATATTGATCAGAGATAAACTCAAGGCTGCATCAGACCGTCAGAAGTCCTATGTTGATCTGCAGAGAAGAGATATTGAGTATGCAGTGGGTGATAAAGTATTCCTCAAAGTTTCTCCTTGGAAGAGGATTATGAGATTTGGCAGAAAGGGGAAACTGAGTCCTCGTTTTATCGGACCATATGAGGTTCTGGAAAGAGTGGGTCCTTTGGCATATCGGTTGGCATTACCTCCAGAGCTAGCAAGGATACACAGTGTCTTCCATGTGTCCATGTTAAGGAGGTACAGATCTGGCCCATCTCATGTACTATCGATTGAGGAGATTGGGTTAAATCCAGACCTCTCATATGAGGAAGAACCCATAAAAATTCTGGCACATGAGGTGAAGCAGCTGAGGAATAAACAAATACACCTGGTTAAAGTGCTGTGGAACCATCATTCAGGCCAGGAAGCTACTTGGGAACGTGAAGAGGATATGAGAAGACAGCACCCACAGCTGTTCAGAGACTAATGCCAGGTAAAAATTTCGAGACGAAATTTATTTAAGGGGGGAAGAATTGTAACACCCCTATGTTCGGTAGTGCGTACTACTGTTCCGGTGATCAGTGTTGTCTGGACAGCTAGGATGCCTAGAACTACACTTCGATATGAGTGAGGAGACATAAAATAATGAAATAAAAGAAACGAAAATGCAAGAAAAACAAAGGAAAAGTAATAGCAAAGAAATGCAATCAAGTTAAGCGAGCCGAGAACCCTAGCGATGGGTGACCGCACCGGGAAGTCACGACGTGGACCGTTGACTAGCCATGGACCGCGGGGAACCCTGGAAAATATTTTTAGGACTCAAATAAATATTTATTGAAGTATAAATATCATTAGAAATATCAAAGAAAAATTAAATAATTAGTACAAAGAAAAGTGAGAAATCGAAAAACGGACAAAACTCGGTGTTATCAAAAAATTGGGAATGCAACCTGAACAGGGGCATTGTGGTCATTTGACACCCCGAGTTGTCTTTTGACCTAAATGTCCATTAAAAATAAATAATATTATATTTGGAAAATTTCATGAGAAATTAATTTAGTGGTACCTAATGTAAATAGCAAAAATGGAGTGTAAATGGAGAAATTAACACATTTAAAACATAAAATATACTTTAATTGGTGAGTGGACCACTATGGAGTAAATTAAACACAAAAAGGGCAGGTGTAAATCCACTACACAATCTGTAAACTTCATGTTCTTCATTTCTTTCATCCATGCCGAAATAAACTCCCTAAAAATCTCCATGGCCGAAACTTGAAGGGCCCTCATCTTCTCCTCCATTTTCACCTCCAAACACCAAAGCTTCTTCATTAATTTTGATCCCCACCTCACAAGGAAGAAGTAGATACCAAAATCAAGAAGTTTAGTGAAGATTTAGCAAGTCCCAACAATAGGTAAGTTTGAGTTTTTAATTGTTGCTTTGTTAAAGTTTGTAAGGACGTTATGGGTGTTTGATTTATGGAGAAATTTTTGAGGTTTGATGTTGAATGGGAATGTGTACTTTTGGCAGCCATGGAAACACCTTGAAGGCAGTTTATTTGTGCTTCTAAATGGTGAATTAAATGATTGATTAAATGTATATTGTGCAGGAAATTGTTTGGGTGATGTATACTTAGTGTATATAAATGTAAAATGAAATTTAAAGCTTGGAAAGTAATGGAATGTAAGTGTACCATTGTGGCAATTTCCTAACTCTTGAGGAATGCTGGAATTCATGCTTGGTTTATGGAATAATGATGTTAAAATATGTTGGTTGTTATGGCAGTTTGAGTGCATGTATGATGGTGTGAAGTTGGATATGTAAATGAGCATGAATTGGTGATTGAATTATTGTAAATTGAGTTGGACAAATTCTGCACTTATTGGTGCACATTGAATGTAATTGTAAGCTGCCAAAATGACCTATAAAATGTTCTAAATTATGTTTAGGTTGTGGTACAACCAGAATTGGTTTGAATGTTAAGTTTGGTGAGTATTAAAAGTGATGCTTGATGTATATGCAAGAATTGCAATAAGGCAGTTTGAGTTTTAGGCCTAGAACTTTAATTGTGTGGCTCCAATTGGTATGAGACCAATTGGAGGTGAAACTAGGCACAAAATATGCCAACTTTCATGAAGAAAGCTTGCAAAAATTCTGCTTGCAAGGTAGCTTGAAAAATGACCAAATCCGGATTAAGTGCAAATAAGGCCTGAAAATTGACCATTTGGGCAGTAGTTAGTGTTTAGGCCATAACTCACTCAAAACATGTCCAATTGACAAGAAATTTTAACCATGAATAATTAAGACCCATATCTACAAGTCTTATGAAGGCACCAAAGCCCAGAAATGACCATAAGCAAGTCAAACAGCATGCACAAGTTCGGGTCCAAAAACTGGCCGAACCTAAAATGACCTAAAATGACCTAAAGTGACCAATTTTGGTGCAATTTGACCAGCAATAGTAAAATGACCATAACTTGGTCTACATAACTCAGAATGACCTGAAATTTTGCCCCGCGTTCCATAAGACATAGATCTACAAGTTTGTAGTTTTGATCGAAATCCGAAATGTAACACCCCTATGTTCAGTAGTGCATTCTACTGTTCCGGTGGCCAGTGCTGTCCGGACAGCTAGGATGCCTAGAACTACACTTCGTTATGAGTGAGGAGACATAAAATAATGAAATACAAGAAAAGATAATACAAGAAAAACAAAAAAAAAAAATTAAAGTATTAGTACAAGGAAAAGTGAGAAATCGAAAAACGGACAAAACCCGGTGTTACCGAAAAATCGGGAATGTAACCCGAACAGGGGCATTATGGTCATTTGACATACCGAATTGTCTTTTGACCTAAATGTCCATTAAAAATAAATAATATTACACTTAGAAAATAAAATGAAAAATTAGTTTGGTGGTACCTAATGCAAATAGCCAAAAGTGGAGTGAAAATTTTCTAATTAGCACATTAAACTCATAAAATTATTTAAATTATGTGAGTGGACCACTAAGAATTATAATATGGATTAAATATACTCATAAGTCTCAGAGTTTCTCCTTTGTCCATGGTATGTGAATTGAAAGCACAGCATGCCAGTTTAGAGATTGATGATGAGGGACAGACAGTAATTGCATGGCATGTACAGCCAGTGTTGATTGATCAGATTAGAATGGCTGCTCAGAGTGATGAAAAATATCAGAAGCTACTGAAAGAAGTCCAGCAGGGTAAGAAACATGAATTCTCTGTGAGAGATGATGGCTTATTGCTACATCAGGGCAGAATGTGCATTCCTAATGATGCTGAATTGAGACAGATCATTATGAAGGAAGCACAAGAGTCTCCATTTGCTATGCACCCTGGTGGAACTAAAATGTACAAAGGGCTGAAATAGCATTACTGGCGGATGGGCATGAAGAGAGATATAGCTGAATTTGTTTCCAAATGCCTAACTTGTCAGCAAGTAAAGGCAGAACATCAAGTTCCAGCTGGTTTGTTACATCCTTTGTCGATGCAGTGGAAATGGGAACGAATAACTATGGATTTTGTTACAGGACTTCCAAGGACACAGAGTAGTCATGATGCAGTATGGGTTATAGTTGATAGATTGACCAAGTCTGCTCACTTTTTACCAGTTCGGATGGGCTATAGCCTGGAAAGATTGGCCAGATTGTACATATGTGAGATTGTAAAATTGCATGCAATGCCAGTATCAATTGTATCTGATAGAGATCCTAGGTTCACTTCTAGATTCTGGGGTAGTCTTCAGAGAGTCGTTGGAACTAGATTGAACTTCAAGACAAAGATTCCACCCACGCATGCATGGCGATGAGAGGGTTATCCAGATATTGGAGGATATGCTACGGGCTTGTGTGATTGAATTTGAAGGTAGTTGGGATACACACTTGCCTTTGATTGAGTTTGCTTACAACAATAGCTACCAATCAAGCATTGGGATGCCTCCTTATGAAGCATTGTATGGCAGGAAGTGTAGAACTCCCTTATGTTGGGATGAAGTAGGTGAAAGGAAGGTGATTGGACCAGAAATTGTTCAGCAGACAGAGGAAAAGATCAGATTGATTAGAGATAGACTCAAGGCTGCATCAGACCGTCAGAAGTCCTATGTTGATCTGAAGAGAAGAGATATTGAATATGCAGTGGGTGATAAGGTATTCCTCAAAGTTTCTCCTTGGAAGAGGATTATGAGATTTGGCAGAAAGGGGAAATTGAGTCCTCATTTCATCGGACCATATGAGTTTCTGGAAAGAGTGGGTCCTTTGGCATATCGGTTGGCATTACCTCTAGAGCTAGCAAGGATACACAGTGTCTTCCATGTGTCCATGTTAAGGAGGTACAGATCTGACCCATCTCATGTACTATCAGTTGAAGAGATTGAGGTAAATCCAGACCTCTCATATGAGGAAGAACCCATAAAAATTCTGGCTTATGAGGTGAAGCAGCTGAGGAACAAACATATACACCTGGTTAAAGTGCTGTGGAACCATCATTTAGGCCAGGAAGCTACTTGGGAACGTGAAGAGGATATGAGGAGACAGCACCCACAGCTGTTCAGAGACTAATGCCAAGTAAAATTTCGAGATGAAATTTATTTTAAGGGGGGGAGAATTGTAGCACCCCTATGTTCGGTAGTGCGTTCTATTGTTCCGGTGGCCAGTGCTGTCCGGACAGCTAGGATGCCTAGAACTACACTTCGTTATGAGTGAGGAGACATAAAATAATGAAATACAAGTAAGAAAATACAAGAAAAACAAAAGAAAAATTAAAGTATTAGTATAAGGAAAAGTGAGAATTCGAAAAACGGACAAAACCCGGTGTTACCGAAAAATCGGGAATGTAACCCGAACAGGGGCATTATGGTCATTTGACATCCCGAATTGTCTTTTGACCTAAATGTCCATTAAAAATAAATAATATTACACTTAGAAAATAAAATGAAAAATTAGTTTGGTGGTACCTAATGCAAATAGCCAAAAGTGGAGTGAAAATTTTGTAATTAGCACATTAAACTCATAAAATGATTTAAATTATGTGAGTGGACCACTAAGAATTATAATATGGATTAAATATACTCATAAGTGGGCAGATTACTCCCACTCAAACATCATCTTCTTCAATTGTTTCAACCATGCCGAAACAAACTCCCTAAAAAAAAAAACTCCATAGCCGTTTTGCTTCAAACCTTCATCTTCTCCTTCATTTTACCTCTAAACATCGAGGTAGCTTCATTAAGTTTTATCTCCACATCATAAGGAAGAGTTTGATACCAAAATCAAGAAGTTTAGTGAAGGTTTAGCAAGTCCCAACCATATGTAAGTTTGTATTTTTGAATATTACTTTGTTAAACTTTGTATACATGTTATGGGTGTTTGATTTGTGAAGAAAATTTTCAAGTTTGAGGAGTTATTGATATATCCAGTTTGGACAGCCATGGGGTTGTATGTTGATGAAGTATTCTTACATATATTTGATGTGGATTCATGTTGAGTAGGGTGATTTAATGTCCTAGTAAGTTAATTCCATATGTATATGGTGATTGTGCACTTGAAATGGAAGTTGACGAAATTATGGACAATTTGGCATTGTGGAGCATTTCGGCAGCTTTGGGACTCTTTAATGAGTGTTTTAATTCATGAAGATATTGGGTGAATTGTGACATTGAGGATTGATGAAAATGTATGTAAATTTGGTTGTGGAAATTGTATGTAATAATGAGTAGTGTTTATGTGAGTATATTGTTGTATTTGGACTTTATGAATTAGAGTTTTATTTGGTGTATTGAGGATGTTTGTATTCTGCCCAAAATGATTTTAATGTGAAGTGGTAAATGGTTTTGGTAATGTACCAAAACAGAATTGGTAAGAGAAGTGGACTTGTAGCAAGGTAAATGTGTAATGGATAGATGTATAAGCAATGTAATTAAGGACAGTATGCATTTCAGCCTATAACTCCAAAAATGTAACTCCAATTGGTATGAGACCAATTGGAGGTAGGCACAAAATGTGCCAACTTTCATGAAGGAAACATACCAAAATTCTGCTTGCAAGGTAGCTTGAAAAATGACCAAATCCGGATTAAGTGCAAGTGAGGCCTGAAAACTGACCATTTGGGCAACAGTTAGTGTTTAGGCCATAACTCACTCAAAACAGGTCCAATTGAACTAAAATTTTAACCATGAATAGTTAAGACCCATACCTACAAGTCTTATGAAGATAGAAAAGCCCAGAAATGACCATAAGCAAGTCAAACAGCTTGCACAAGTTCGGGTCCAAAAACTGGCCGAACCAAAGTTGACCAAATTTGACCTAAAATGACCTAATTTGATGCCATTTGACCAGCAAGAGTAAAAAGACCATAACTTGGTCTACATAACTCAGAATGACCTAAAATTTTGCCCCGAGTTCCATAAGACATAGATCTACAAGTTTGTAGTTTTGACCAAAGCCCGAAAACCGAGGGAACTGGGTCGTCCGGCTAGGTCAAACTAGTATCCCGGAATCCAGCAAGTTGCAATAAAATGCACTAAACAAGGAAATGAAATTGGTAACATGTACCAACCCTAAAAGACTATCGAATGTGACATATTAGTGACACTAAAACCTAATTTACCTAGAACGCATTGAGGGTCGGTATATTAGGTGATTAAGCAAATAATAGCTTTCAGTGAATTACTTATCGAACATTATCGTTAGAGAAAATTTAATTTAGTACTGAAACACTTCAAATTGTGTTTCTCAGTTACCAAAGACTCAGGAAAAGGGAAGGAAACACTGAGTCCAGACCAAGAGACAGTTATCAGAGGTTTGTGCACAACAACTATTTCTTTTGAATTTTTCAATTGAAATGAATTATGACCATTTGTACATTATTGTTTTAAATTATGGAAATGTGTTGAATGGATATTTATTGCTTGGAAAGCATTGTAAATGGTTTGAAACTGTGTAAAATTGTTTGAGTGATATTGATGGATACTTATTGATTGAAAAGCATTGGAAATGGTTTGAAACCACAGCTATCATGTATATTGATTGTATTCCTCGCTAGCTTGTCTAGTGGGACGAATTGAATTCCCTCTCTGGCTGAAGTGTTGAGGTGTGTGCCTGTTGAGGACGAATTGGATGAGTACTCATATTTTTGCTAGCTAGCTATGTTATTCCTCATTAGTCATCGACTTTTGGGACGAATTGAATACCTCATTAGCCATTGGCTTTTGGGACGAATTGAACTTTGGAACATGATTAAGCTGTGTGTGATTTATTGATTTGTATTATGAGATTGTGAAATGGAGTTAAATCCTTATTGACATTTACTGTCTTTTGAAGTTAAATATGTTTTGATCTCTGAGATTTATTGTGATATTGTGTTAAATTCCTTCTGACACTCATTGTCTTGAATTTAACTGTGATTTTACATATCCATCATTTAAATGATTTATGAACTGTGATTTAAGTTGTATTTGGTAAATGTTGTGCACCACTAAGACATTGTCTCAGCGATAGCTTTTTATTGCTGTCGCAGGTAGACAGACAGACAGGGCAACAGACTAGGCTGCTAGTACCTCCAGCAAGAGATTTTCGGGTATAATGAGTATACCAACATTTTGCATTTTGTACTGTAATGTATGACCATTGTATGTACATATTATTTTTGGTTTTGAGCAGTTGTAAATTCAAATTGTACCTTGAAGTTGTAAAATAATTATGAGTTATTTTGGCTTGTAAAAATTGTATTATATTTCTTTTATCTCAGTCTTTGAAAAATTACTGTGGATTTGAGTTGAGAAATGTGTGGTGTTGAGAAATATGTTGGAGTTGAGATTTGGAAATCTATTGAAGTGCTTTTTACAAGTTTTCTGAAGAACTGTTTTATCCAAAATACAGATGGCACTCTGCCAAAATTTTTACAGAAATTCCAAATAATTCAAATGTGTTAGTTCTATCACTTCAGTTCAAAAAGGTTTTTAACACCTGTAAATAGTGCTCACCACTGTAAAAGAAGTAAGAAAAGGTTTTAAAATCCCTTGTAGTGTATTTAATGGGTTATCAGTAGACGGAGTTGGTGATTCATTAGGTATACTACGGGATCATGTTATGCCTTACAGAGGGGTAGGGTGTGACATGTTTTAGTGGTATCAGAGCAAAGTTTTTAAATTTCGTTTGCACCTGTTATTTGAATATTCTTTCTTCATAGTACAACTGCTAAATATCATTGTTTGATACATACAGCACATTACATTATAAATATGCACTAACGGGAGGAAATCTCCTTGTGTTATTGGTTTAGCAGATATAAAATCCTCGTATTGACTATGGAAGAGGGTGATCGTTCAGTCGATCAATCTATTGAGGCTGAGGTGCAAGGGGATGCCCCAGGCCTACAAAATGTCAGTCGTTCAAAGACACCGGCCCTGCATCTGCGATTTCTGCTCACTTCGCTCAGCAGATGGCTGCAATGTTCCAACAAATGGCTGGTAATGTGCCTACTCAAGTCCCAATACAGACACCAGTGGTACAACCACAAATCTCCTACTAGGCAGTATGACAAATTGATGAAGTATGGGCTACAGAGTTCAAGGGGACAGTAGATCCTCTAGAGGCTGAACAGTGGTTAGAAAGGATGGATAGGGTATTCAAGAAACTGCATTGCACAGAGGAGCTCAGATTCGGAGTTCAGTTTAGAATACTCTGTATCTTTGTTACAGGGGGATGCTTATGACTGGTGGAAAACCATTCCCCACAGTCTGGTAGAACCTGCAGTGCTAACATGGAATGACTTTATCGAGAATTCGAGTAAATATGTCCCTGATGCTTATGTAGACCAGAAGTTACAAGAATTCCTAAGTCTGAAACAGGGGAACAGATCAGTGGATGAGTATGAAAGAGAATTTTCTCGCCTGAGCCATTATGCAGTAAGTTTACTTGCTACCAGCAGGGAGAGATGCAAGAGGTTTGAAACTGGCTTGAAGCCCAGTATTAGATTACAAATAGTCGGCTTAAAACACACTAACTTCTCTGAACTTAATTCTCAAGCTCTAGAGTTAGAAAGAATTGAGTTTGAAGCTGCTCCTGAGAAAAAGAAATCAGAGAAGACAGAGAAAGAGGGAAAATCTATAGAACAGAGTTCCAGTGGTCATACTGGAAAGAGGAAGAACTATGGGAGACATGGCAGAGGTGGCAAAAAATCTGGTAGGGGAAGATATTCAGGACAGAAGCCTCCCCTATCTGGTCAGCAGAGTACCAGAGGTTCCTACCCTCCCTGCCAATGTGAGACATGTGGAAGAAATCATGGTGGGATCTGCTACAAGGCTATTGGAGCCTGTTATAACTGTGGAGGCACAAGACACTTTGCAAAGGACTGCACCAGTAGTCACAGAGTTGGACCACCTCCTACTACTGAAGAAGGGTCAGTTCAGAGCCCTGTCACTAGAAGTTCACAACCACCCAGCAGAGGTAGAGGCAGGGGTAGAGGTAGCTCAGTGACGGCCAAGGCACGATGAAACAATCGAGCAAGACAAGGTGCTCGGTCGGAATGTATGCAATGAGACAGAGGGAAGAGGCTGAGACATCTGATGTTGTGGCTGGTACCTTCTCAACTTTTAATCAGAATGTGTTTGTGTTATTTGACTCGAGTTCTACCCATTCTTATGTGAGTGCTAGCATTATTGATTGCATTGCTGTTCCATGTACAAAAATGGACTTTGAGGTGCTAGTAACAAGTCCGTTAGGATAGGAGGTCAGGGTTAATAGAATGTATAGAGATTGCCCTTTGGTGATCCAATGACACACTTTTTTATCTGATTTCATTGAAATGCCCTTCAGAGATTATGATATCATCTTGGGCATGGATTGGTTAGCTAGGCATCATGCCATGATTGACTGTAGGCTGAAGACAGTCACTTTTGGCCTTCCTCGATGATGATGTGGTAATACATGGGGAAAGCGATTATTGCCATCAAACATCATTTCGGCTGCACTAGCCAGAAAAATGATCAGAAAGGGGTGTGAAGCATACTTGGCACATGTGGTAGACACCCAAGTGGGGAGTCCAGCATTGAAGGACATCCCTATAGTACATGACTTTCCAGATGTGTTTCCTGATGAATTGCCAGGATTACCTCCGGAAAGAGAAGTGCAGTTTGAAATTAATGTTATGCCTGGTGTGGATCCAATCTCCATAACGCCATACAGAATGGCACCAGCAGAGTTGAAGGAGTTGAAGATACAATTGCAAAAATTACTTGAAAAGGGCTTCATCCGCCCTAGTGTGTCACCTTGGGAGCACGGTGTTGTTTGTTAAGAAGAAGGATGGTACTCTCGCTTATGCATTGACTACAAACGGTTGAATAAGGTGACAATAAAACAGATATCCATTGCCTCGCATTGATGATCCGCTTGATCGATTGAAGAATGCGGTGTATTCTCCAAAATTGATTTGCGATCTGGTTATTATCAGTTGAAGGTGCAAGAGCAGAGTATTCCAAAAACTACTTTCAGAACTCAATATGGCCACTATGAGTTTCTAGTAATGCCATTCGGGTTAACAAATGCTCCAGCTGCTTTTATGGATCTGATGAACACTATCTTCAAACCATATCTTGATCAATTTGTGGTGGTGTTTATTGATGACATTTTGATATATTCAAGGAATGCAAAGGAGCATGACAGACATCTGCGGATTGTACTGCAGACTTTAAGGGAGAAACAGCTATACGCCAAATTGTCGAAATGTGAATTTTGGCTGAAAGAAATCTCCTTTTTAGGACATGTTGTGTCAACTGAAGGGATCAAGGTAGATTCCAGCAAGGTAGAAGCTATCCTTAATTGGAAGCCGCCCAGGAACATCACAGAAATTCGCAGTTTTTTGGGTTTAGCTGGATATTACCGTCGGTTTGTGAAGGGGTTTTCTATGTTATCTTCTCCACTGACTAAGCTGCTTCAGAAAGATGTAAAATTTCAGTGGATAGATAAATGTCAGCAGAGTTTTGATAAGTTGAAGAGGTGTTTAACTGAAGCTCCAGTCCTCACTTTACCTACTCCGGGTAAAGAATACACAGTTTATAGTGATGCTTCTCACAATGGGTTAGGTTGTGTACTGATGCAAGATCGGAATGTCATTGCTTATGCATCACGCCAGCTGAAACCGCATGAGAGGAACTACCCAACACATGATCTGGAGCTAGCAGCTATCGTTTTTGCTCTGAAGATCTGGAGACACTATTTGTATGGGGAGAAATGCTACATTTACACGGATCACAAGAGCTTGAAGTACTTAGGCACCCAGAAGGAATTAAATTTTAGGCAGAGGAGATGGTTAGAACTCATCAAAGATTATGATTGCTTAATAGACTATCAGCCAGGGAAAGCAAATGTGGTGGCTGACGCCTTAAGTCGCAAGACTATGGCAAGTCTCAGAGTTTCTCCTTTGTCCATGGTATGTGAATTGAAAGCCAAAGATGCGGTTTAGAGATTGATGATGAGGGACAGACAGTAATTGCATGGCATGTACAGCCAGTGTTGATTGATCAGATTAGAATGGCTGCTCAAAGTGATGAAAAATATCAGAAGCTACTGAAAGAAGTCCAGCAGGGTAAGAAACCTGAATTCTCTGTGAGAGATGATGGCTTATTGCTACATCAGGGTAGAATGTGCGTTCCTAATGATGCTGAATTGGGACAGATCATTATGAAGGAAGCACATGAGTCTCCATTTGCTATGCACCCTGGTGGAACTAAAATGTACCGAGGGCTGAAATAGCATTACTGGCGGATGGGCATGAAGAGAGATATAGCTGAATTTGTTTCCAAATGCCTAACTTGTCAGCAAGTAAAGGCAGAACATCAAGTTCCAGCTGGTTTGTTACATCCTTTGTCAGTACTAGAGTGGAAATGGGAACGAATAACTATGGATTTTGTTACAGGACTTCCAAGGACACAGAGTAGTCATGATGCAGTATGGGTTATAGTTGATAGATTGACCAAGTCTGCTCACTTTTTACCAGTTCGGATGGACTATAGCCTGGAAAGATTGGCCAGATTGTACATATGTGAGATTGTAAAATTGCATGGAGTGCCAGTATCAATTGTATCTGATAGAGATCCTAGGTTCACTTCTAGATTCTGGGGTAATCTTCAGAGAGCCGTAGGAACTAGATTGAACTTCAGCACAACATTCCACCCACAGACAGATGGCCAGTCTGAGAGGGTTATCCAGATATTGGAGGATATGCTACGGGCTTGTGTGATTGAATTTGAAGGTAGTTGGGATACACACTTGCCTTTGATTGAGTTTGCTTACAACAACAGCTACCAATCAAGCATTGGGATGCCTCCTTATGAAGCATTGTATGGCAGGAAGTGCAGAACTCCCTTATGTTGGGATGAAGTAGGTGAAAGGAAGATGATTGGACCAGAAATTGTTCAACAGACAGAGGAAAAGATTAGATTGATTAGAGATAGACTCAAGGCTGCATCAGACCGTCAGAAGTCCTATGTTGATCTGAAGAGAAGAGATATTGAATATGCAGTGGGTGATAAGGTATTCCTCAAAGTTTCTCCTTGGAAGAGGATTATGAGATTTGGCAGAAAGGGGAAATTGAGTCCTCATTTCATCGGACCATATGAGGTTCTGGAAAGAGTGGGTCCTTTGGCATATCGGTTGACATTACCTCTAGAGCTAGCAAGGATACACAGTGTCTTCCATGTGTCCATGTTAAGGAGGTACAGATCTGACCCATCTCATGTACTATCAGTTGAAGAGATTGAGGTAAATCCAGACCTCTCATATGAGGAAGAACCCATAAAAATTCTGGCTTATGAGGTGAAGCAGCTGAGGAACAAACAGATACACCTGGTTAAAGTGCTGTGGAACCATCATTTAGGCCAGGAAGCTACTTGGGAACGTGAAGAGGATATGAGGAGACAGCACCCACAGCTGTTCAGAGACTAATGCCAAGTAAAATTTCGAGACGAAATTTATTTTAAGGGGGGGAGAATTGTAACACCCCTATGTTCGGTAGTGCGTTCTATTGTTCCGGTGGCAGTCTTTGTCGGACAACTAGGATGCCTAGAACTACACTTCATATGAGTGAGGAGACATAAAATAATGAAATACAAGTAAGAAAATACAAGAAAAACAAAGAAAAATTAAAGTATTAGTATAAGGAAAAGTGAGAATTAAAAGCGGACAAAACCGGTGTTCTGAAAAATCGGAATGTAACTGAGCAGGCATTATGGTCATTTGACATCCCGAATTGTCTTTTGACCTAAATGTCCATTAAAAATAAATAATATTACACTTAGAAAATAAAATGAAAAATTAGTTTGGTGGTACCTAATGCAAATAGCCAAAAGTGGAGTGAAAATTTTGTAATTAGCACATTAAACTCATAAAATGATTTAAATTATGTGAGTGGACCACTAAGAATTATAATATGGATTAAATATACTCATAAGTGGGCAGATTACTCCCACTCAAACATCATCTTCTTCAATTGTTTCAACCATGCCGAAACAAACTCCCTAAAAAAAAAACTCCATAGCTGTTTTGCTTCAAACCTTCATCTTCTCCTTCATTTTACCTCTAAACACCGAGGTAGCTTCATTAAGTTTTATCTCCACATCATAAGGAAGAGTTTGATACCGAAATCAAGAAGTTTAGTGAAGGTTTAGCTAGTCCCAACCATAGGTAAGTTTGTATTTTTGAATATTACTTTGTTAAACTTTGTATACATGTTATGGGTGTTTGATTTGTGAAGAAAATTTTCAAGTTTGAGGAGTTATTGATATATCCAGTTTGGACAGCCATGGGGTTATATGTTGATGAAGTATTCTTACATATATTTGATGTGGATTCATGTTGAGTAGGGTGATTTAATGTCCTAGTAAGTTAATTCCATATGTATATGGTGATTGTGCACTTGAAATGGAAGTTGACGAAATTATGGACAATTTGGCATTGTGGAGCATTTCGGCAGCTTTGGGACTCTTTAATGAGTGTTTTAATTCATGAAGATATTGGGTGAATTGTGACATTGAGGATTGATGAAAATGTATGTAAATTTGGTTGTGGAAATTGTATGTAATAATGAGTAGTGTTTATGTGAGTTTATTATTGTATTTGGACTTTATGAATTAGAGTTTTATTTGGTGTATTGAGGATGTTTGTATTCTGCCCAAAATGATTTTAATGTGAAGTGGTAAATGGTTTTGGTAATGTACCAAAACAGAATTGGTAAGAGAAGTGGACTTGTAGCAAGGTAAATGTGTAATGGATAGATGTATAAGCAATGTAATTAAGGACAATATGCATTTCAGCCTATAACTCCAAAAATGTAACTCCAATTGGCATGAGACCAATTGGAGGTGAAAATAGGCACAAAATGTGCCAACTTTCATGAAGGAAACATACCAAAATTCTGCTTGCAAGGTAGCTTGAAAAATGACCAAATCCGGATTAAGTGCAAGTGAGGCCTGAAAACTGACCATTTGGGCAGCAGTTAGTGTTTAGGCCATAACTCACTCAAAACAGGTCCAATTGACCTGACATTTTAACCATGAATAGTTAAGACCCATACCTACAAGTCTTATGAAGACACCAAAGCCCAGAAATGACCATAAGCAAGTCAAACAGCTTGCAAATTTTCGGGTCCAAAAACTGGCCGAACAAAGTTGACCAAATTTGACCTAAAATGACCTAATTTGATGCGATTTGACCAGCAATAGTAAAAAGACCATAACTTGGCCTACATAACTCAGAATGACCTAAAATTTTGCCCCGCGTTCCATAAGACATAGATCTACAAGTTTGTAGTTTTGACCAAAACCCGAAAACCGAGGGAACTAGGTCGTCCGGCTAGGTCAAACTAGTATCCCGGAATCCAGCAAGTTGCAATGAAATGCACTAAACAAGGAAATGAAATTGGTAACATGTACCAACCCTAAAAGACTATCGAATGTGGCATATTAGTGACACTAAAACCTAATTTACCTAGAACGCATCGAGGGTCGATATATTAGGTGATTAAGCAAATAATAGCTTTCAGTGAATTACTTATCGAACATTATCTTTAGAGACAATTTAATTTAGTACTGAAACACTTCAAATTGTGTTTCTCAGTTACCAAAGACTCAGGAAAAGGGAAGGAAACACTGAGTCCAGACCAAGAGACAGTTATTAGAGGTTTGTGCACAACAACTATTTCTTTTGAATTTTTCAATTGAAATGAATTATGACCATTTGTACATCATTGTTTTAAATTGTGAAAATGTGTTGAATGGATATTTATTGCTTGGAAAGCATTGTAAATGGTTTGAAACTGTGTAAAATTGTTTGAATGATATTGATGGATACTTATTGATTGAAAAGCATTGGAAATGGTTTGAAACCACAGCTATCATGTATATTGATTGTATTCCTCGCTAGCTTGTCTAGTGGGACGAATTGAATTCCCTCTCTGGCTGAAGTGTTGACATGTGTGCCTGTTGAGGACGAATTGGATGAGTACTCATATTTTTGCTAGCTAGCTATGTTATTCCTCATTAGTCATCGACTTTTGGGACGAATTGAATACCTCATTAGCCATCGGCTTTTGGGACGAATTGAACTTTGGAACATGATTAAGCTGTGTGTGATTTATTGATTTGTATTATGATATTGTGAAATGGAGTTAAATCCTTATTGACATTTACTGTCTTTTGAAGTTAAATATGTTTTGATCTCTGAGATTTATTGTGATATTGTTTTAAATTCCTTCTGACACTCATTGTCTTGAATTTAACTATGATTTTACATATCCATCATTTAAATGATTTATGAACTGTGATTTAAGTTGTATTTGGTTAATGTTGTGCACCACTGAGACATTGTCTCAGCGATAGCTTTTTATTGCTGTCGCAGGTAGACAGACAGGCAGGCAGCAGACTAGCCTGCTAGTACCTCCAGCGAGAGATTTTTGGGTATAATGAGTATACCAACATTTTGCATTTTGTACTGTAATGTATGACCATTGTATGTACATATTATTTTTGGTTTTGAGCAGTTGTAAATTCAAATTGTACCTTGAAGTTGTAAAATAATTATGAGTTATTTTGGCTTGTAAAAATTGTATTATATTTCTTTTATCTCAGTCTTTGAAAAATTACTGTGGATTTGAGTTGAGAAATGTGTGGTGTTGAGAAATATGTTGGAGTTGAGATTTGGAAATCTATTGAAGTACTTTTTACAAGTTTTTTGAAGAACTGTTTTATCCAAAATACAGATGGCACTCTGCCAAAATTTTTACAGAAATTCCAAATAATTCAAATGTGTTAGTTCTATCACTTCAGTTCAAAAAGGTTTTTAACACTTGTAAATAGTGCTCACCACTGTAAAAGAAGTAAGAAAAGTTTTTAAAATCCCTTATAGTGTAATTAATGGGTTATTTGTAGACGGAGTTGGTGATTCATTAGGTATACTACGGGATCATGTTATGCATTACTGAGGGGTAGGGTGTGACACGAAAACCGAGGGAACTAGGTCGTCCAGCTAGGTCAAACTAGTATCCCGAAATCCAGTAAATTGCAAGAAAATGCAGTATACATGGAAATGAACTTGGTAACATGTACCAACCCTAAAAGACTATCGAATGTGACATATTAGTAACACTAAAACCTAATTTACCTAGAATGCACCGAGGGTCAACATATTAGGGTGACTAAGCAAATAATAGAATTCAGTGAATTATTTATCAAACATTATCGTTAGAGACAGTTTAATTTAGTACTGAAATACTTCAAATTGTGTTTCTCAGTTAGCAAAGACTCAGAAAAAGGGAAGGAAACACTGAGTCAAGACCAGGAGACAGTTATCAGAGGTTTGTGCACAACAACTATTTCTTTTGAATTTTTCAATTGAAATGAATTATGACTATTTGTACATTATTGTTTTAAATTGTAGAAATATGTTTGAATGGATATTTATCGCTTGAAAAGCACTGTAAATGGTTTGAAATTGTGAGAAATTGTTTGAATGATATTGATGGATACTTATTGATTGAAAAGCATTGGAAATGGTTTGAAACCACAGCTATCATATATATTAATTGTATTCCTCGCTAGCTTGTCTAGTGGGACGAATTGAATTCCCTCTCTGGCTGAAGTGTTGACGTGTGTGCCTGTTGAGGACGAATTGGATGAGTACTCATATTTTTGCTAGCTAGCTATGTTATTCCACATTAGTCATTGACTTTTGGGACGAATTGAATACCTCATTAGCCATCGGCTTTTGGGACGAATTGAACTTTGGAACATGATTAAGCTGTGTGCGATTTATTGATATGTATTGTGAGATTGTGAAATGAATTTAAACTCTTATTGACATACACTGTCTTTTGAATTTAACCATGATCTGATTTTTTGAAATTTATTGTGATATTGAGAAATGGAGTTTAAATTCTTGTTGACAATTACTGTCTTGAAATTAACTATGGTTTTAAGTATCCACTATTTATTATGATTTAGGAATTGTGATTTAGGCTGCTAGTACATCCAGCGAGAGATTCTCGGGTATAACGAGTATACCACATTTTTCATTTTGTACTATAATGTATGACCACTGTATGTATATATTGTTTTTGGTTTTGAGCAGTTGTAAATTAAAATTGTACATTGAAATTATAAAGTAAATTATGAGTTATTTTGACTTGTAAAAATTGTATTATATTTCTTGTATCTCAGTCTTTGAAAAATCACTGTGGATTGAGTTGAGAAATATGTTGGAGTTGAGATTTGGAAATATATTGAAGTGTTTTTTACAGGTTTTCTGAAGAACTGTTTTATCCAAAATACAAATGGCACTCTGCCAAAATTTTTACAGAAATTCCAAATAATTTAAATGTTTTAGTTCTATCACTTCAGTTCAAAAAGGTTTTTAACACCTATAAATAGTGCTCACCACTGTAAAAGAAGTAAGAAAAGTTTTAAAATCCATTGTAGTGTATTTAATGGGTTATCAGTAGATGAAGTTGGTAATTCATTAGGTATACTACGGGACCATGTTATGCCTTACAGAGGGGTAGGGTGTGACAGAGAAAGATTGGAAATGATTAGTGGAAGTATTTTTCACAGGTTCCGAAGAACTGTTTTCTCCATTTTTAGCCGGTACTCTGCCAGATTTTTTATAAAATTTTTGGAACCTCAAATAAATTATAATTTCAATAAATGACTTAAATGAATTATATTTCACAAATTATATTCAAAACTATGATAAAAAAAATTAAGGATGAATAAAAATGATTGAGATAAAATAGAGTGTTCCGGTACACTGTGTGACATATCTTACTCGGATATACTGTAAACGGGTAAGGGGTGTCACAGGCAACTATTCTCATCTTGGTGTACTATCGAGTAGTATGTAGCTCTGCAAAATAATCTCAAGTCAATACTGTAATCTGCAGCTTACAGTATAAACATCAAGAATATTGCATAGTTACTACGATACATCCCAATAGATCAAACTTTCCTATCTTTTATCCTTTTCGAATTCACTAATATCCCGAACTTATTATGATTACAATATCCATTAACAATTACTAACAGTAACATCCTTGCCCTCATCTAGAACAATTCTATTACTGTAACTTACTTTTACGTCCTCTTGCCTTACATTAAGTAGGCTTGCCGTTTAGCTTTATAATTTATGGTGTGTTATAAAATACTTTTCACCGATAAACTCTTTCAAAACTAATTTCACTTATTATCACAATCCTTATCTTAAAGGACTAATCACTAATGCATCAAAATTTATTCCCCTGTAAAGGAATAACAATAGAACATATAGTTCTAACACTAACATAAAAGTATGCAAACTCCAGGTCAAACAATACATGTATATATCTTAGTTACTGATTGAGAAAGTACCAGCAACAATGTTAAAAGTCTCAGCCTCTTCTCTCTGCCGTATAGCGTATACTCTAGCTGAAGCATCACCTTGTTATGGCTGATTCACAGTACTCTGACTTCTAGGTGTACTACCCCTACCTCTACCTCTGCCTCTACTAACTGATGGTGAACTCTTTGGGGTAGAAACTTGGGTTGATCCCTTTGGTATAGTAAATGATCCAGAACGACATGGATTTACACAATTCCTAGCAAAATGACCAGTCTCTCCACAATTAAAACATGCTCGTACGGCTCTATAACATACCCCACTATGTGGTTTACCACAAGTTTCACAAAGTCGATCTGACAGCGCATTCCTGGGTTTCTGTTGAGTTTGCTGATCGGATCGAGGTGGTTTCTGTCCAGAAGATCTATTTCTACCAGACTCCTTACTACCTCTGTTGTATCCCCCAAAGTTTTTCCTCTTTCCAGTAGGACCACTAGAACTCTGTTCTACTGACTTTCCTTCTTTTTCTGTCTTCTCTGATTTCTTTTTCTCAGGAGCCGCTTCAGATTCAATTCTTTCTAATTCTAGTGCTTGAGAAATAAGTTCAGAGAAGTTGTTATATTTGAATCCGACCACTTGTAATCTGATACTAGGCTTTAAGCCGGTTTCAAACCTCTTACATCTCTCCCTACTGGTAGAAAGTAGACTTACTGCATAATGGCTTAGGCGGGAAAATTCCCTTTCATATTCAGCCACCGATCTACTCCCCTATTTCAGACTTAGGAACTCTTGTAGCTTCTGGTCTACGTAAGCACCGGGGACATATTTTTGTCTGAATTCCCTGAGAAAGTCATTCCATGTTAGCACTGCAGGTTCTACCAGACTATGGGGAATAGTTTTCCACCAGTCATAAGCATCCCCTTGTAGCAAAGATACTGAGTATTCAAATCTGAGCTCCTCCGTGCAATGCAGTTTCTTGAATACCCTATCCATCCTCTCTAACCATTGTTCTGCCTCTAGAGGATCTACTGTCCCCTTGAACTCTGTAGCCCCATATTTCATCAATTTGTCATACTGTCTAGTAGAAGACTGTGGTTGTACCACTGGTGTCTGTATTGGGACTTGATGTAACACCCCTAAGTTCGGTAGTGCGTTCTGCTGTTCCGGTGACCAGCGCTGTCCGGACAGCTAGGATGCCTAGAACCACACTTCAATATGAGTGAGGAGACATAAAATAATGAAATACAAGAAAAGGAAATACAAGAAAAATAAAGGAAAAATAATAGCAAAGAAATGTAACCAAGTTAAGTGAGCCGGGAAACCTAGCGATGGGTGACCGCACCGGGAAGCCACGGCGTGGACCGTTGACTAGCCCTGGACTGCGGGGAACCCTGGAAAACATTTTTGGGACTTAAATAGACCCTTATTGAAGAATAAATATCATTAGAAAGATCAAAGAAAAATTAAATAATTAGTACAAAGAAAAGTGAGAAATCGAAAAACGGACAAAACCCGGTGTTACCGAAAAATCGGGAATGCAACCCGAACAGGGGCATTATGGTCATTTGACATCCCGAAGTGTCTTTTGACTTAAATATCCATTAAAAATAAATAATATTACACTTAGAAAATAAAATGAAAAATTAATTTAGTGGTACCTAAAGTAAATAGTGAGAATTAAGGGTTTAATGTGGGATTAAGTGAAAGTAACTTATAATATGAATTAATTAGAGTAAGTGGACCACTAAGGGAATAAAATAAACACATTATGGGGCAGGTGTACATCCATTATCCAAGGCAGAAAATTTCATCTTCCTCATTTCATCAACATTGCCGTGAATGAAGAAAATGGGAACCACCATGGCCATTTTTCATGCAAGCTCTCTTAACTCTCCATTTTCAACTCCAACCTCTTAAGTTCCTTCATGAAACTTTGTCTACTCATCACAAGGAAGAGTTTGATACTAAATTTGAGAAGTTTAAGCAAGGTTTAACAAACTCCAAGCATAAGGTAAGTTCATAATTTTGAAGATAGCTTTGTTAAGTTTTGTGTGCATGTTATGGGTGTTGGTTTTGTGAAGGAAATTTTGAAGTTTAAATAGTTATTGAGATAGCCATTTTTGGACAGCCATGGGGTCACACATTTGATGATTTATTATGCATATAATTGATGAGAAATAATGTTGATCATGGTAAATTAATAACCTAGTGAATTATTTCATGTTTATATGGTGATTTATGCACTTGGATGGGAATTGGTAACTTGGGCAGCACTTTGATGTTGAAGGACAAATTTGGGCAGCCTTGGGGACACTTGAATAAATGTTTATATTCATGGGAGTGTTGGCAGAATTGTGGCATTAAGGAATGAAGGATATGTGTATGAAATTATTGTGTAAAGTGTATGTGAGAATTAGTGGTGTTTAGGTGTGTATGTAATGGTATTGAGATATTGTAAATGTGAATTATATTTGGTGTGTTGAGGGTAATGGTAATCTGCCCAAAATAATGTTAATGTAAAGTAGATTATACTGTGGTTAATGTACCAAAACAGATTGGTAGGGAAGTGAACCAAATTGCAAGGTATATGTGTGTTTGAAGTGGGGTGTGAAATGCATATTGAGGGCAGTGTACATTTTAGCCCATAACCTGAAATGTGTAACCTCAATTGGTAAGAGACCAATTTGAGGTGAAACTAGGCACAAAATGTGCCAACTTTCATTGAGAAACCATACCAAAATTCTGCTTGCAAGTTGATGTGAAAAATGACCAATTCGGATTAGGTACACTTGAGACCTAAAAACTGACCATTTGGGCAGCAGTGAGTATTTAGGCCATAACTCACTCAAAACAGGTCCAATTGACCTGAAATTTTAACCATGAATAGTTAAGACCCATACCTACAAGTCTTATGAAGACACCAAAGCCCAGAAATGACCAGAAGCAAGTCAAAAGCTTGCACAAGTTCGGGTCCAAAACTGGCCGAACCAAAGTTGACCAAATTGACCAAAAATGACCTAATTGATGCCATTTGACCAGCAATAGTATAATGACCATAACTTGGTCTACTTAACTCGGATTGACCTGAAATTTTGCCCGCGTGCAATAAGACCTAGATCTACAAGTTTGTAGTTTCGACCGAGACCGAAAACCGAGGAACTAGATCGTCGGTTAGGTCAAACCAGTATCCCGGAATCGAGAAGTTGCATTAAAATGCACTAAACAAGGAAACGAGTTTGGCAAAACGTACCAAACCTAAAACCCTATCGAATGTGACATATTAACGACACTAAAACCTAATTTACCTAAAGCATAGCGAGGGTCGGTATATTAGGTGATTAAGTGAATAATTGAGTCGATGCATTATTTACCAAACACCATCGATAGAGCAGTTTAAATTAAATCAAACACTTCAAATTGTGTTTCTCGATTACCAAAGACTCGAGGAAAAGGAAGGAAACATCGAGTCAGATCGGAGGGCAGTCATCGAGGTTTGTGCACAACAACTGTTTCTTTTGAATTATTTTCAATGGAAATAAATATTGACTATTTGCATATCATTGTTTTAAATTGTGGAAATGTGTTTGGTGGACACTTATTGATTGAAAAACATTGTGAATGGTTTGAAACTGTGAAAAATTGTTTGAATGGTATTTGATGGATACTTATTGATTGAAAAGCACTGTAAATGGTTTTTGTGGAAATTGAAGTGAATTACGAATTGTGTTGCCATTTTGTGAATAAAATTATAACTTTGGAATTGTTTTGACTCACAATTGGCATGACACTGATAATATGTTCCTCCTCCATTAATGGGGTGAGTGTGATTATTCCTCCCTCTTTGACTTATTAGTCTGGGGTGAGTATGATTATGTTCCTCCCTCATTGACTTCCCAGTCTGAGGTGAGTATGGATGAGTTCTCATTATATAGCTAGCTTCCTCCCTCATTGATTTCGATTATTGGGGTGAGCATGTCTTGTCGTGGTGTACAACACGGCATATATGGAAAAATTGTGTCATGGCCTAAATTGTGTTATAGATTGGCAACCTTTGTATTCTTGATTATTTGATCAAATTGTGTTATTATGTATTGTGAGATTGTGAAATTGATTTAAACTCTTATTGACATATACTGTCTATTGAATTCAACCATGATCTGACTTATTGAAAATTATTGTGATATTAACAAATGGAGTTTAAATTCTTGTTGACATTTATTGTCCTGAATTTAACTATGGTTTTAAGTATCCACTATTGATATGATTTATGAATTGTGATTTAAAATTTGTATTTGGTAAATGTTGTGCACCACTGAGACATTGTCTCAGCGATAGCTTTATTCTTTGTCGCAGTAGAGAGAGCAGAGCAGGCGTGAGGCTAAGTGCTAGTATCATGTGAGAGATTTTTGGGTATAGTGAGTATACCACATGTGGCATTTTGTCTTGTAATGTATATTCACTGTATGTATATTTTGTTCTTGGTTTTGAGCGATTGTAAATTTAAGTTATCTGATAAAGTTGTAAAATAATTATGAGTTATTTGGCTTGTAAAAATTGTGTTATATCTTTGTATCTTAGTCTTTGAAAATCACTGTGGATTTGACTTGAGAAATGTGTTGTGTTGATAAAAATGTTGGAGTTGAGATTTGAAAATATATTGAAGTGCTTTTCTGAGTTTTCAAGAAGCTGTTTTGTCCAAAATACAAATCGCACCTTGCCAAAATTTTCTGAGATACTCCAAATAATTCAAATGTGTTAGTTCTATCACTTGGATCAAAAGGTTTTTAACACTGTAAATAGTACTCACCTTGTAAAAGAAGTAAGAAAAGTTTTAAAATCCCTTGTAGTATATTTAATGGGTTATCGATGAAGCGGAGTTGGTAATTCATTAGGTATACTACGGGATGATGTTATGCCTTACAGAGTGGTAGGGTGTGACATGTTTTAGTGGTATCAGAGCAAAGTTTTTAAATTCTGTTTTCACTTGTTACTTGAATATTCTTTCTTCACAGTACAACTGCTCAATATCATTGTTTGATACATACAGTACATTACATTATAAAAATACACTAACGGGAGAAATCTCCTTGTATCATTGTACAGAGGTCTAAAATCCTCGAATTGATTATGGAAGAGGGTGATCGTTGATCGATCAATCGATAGAGGCTGCAAGGATGCCCCATGCCTACATAATGTCGGTGGTTCAAGAGCACCGGCCCTGCGATCTGCGATTCTACTGCTCGATTCGCTCGTGACGGCTGCAATGTTCCAACAAATGGATGGTAATGTGCCTACTCAAGCCCCAATACAGACTCCAGTGGTACAACCACAGTCTTCTGCTAGACAATATGACAAATTGATGAAGTATGGGGCTCTGAGTTTAACAGGACAATAGATCCTCTAGAAGTGAGCAGTGGTTAGAAAGGATGGATAGGGTATTCAAGAAAGCGCCTTTGCAGAGGAGCTTAGATTTGAATACTCGGTATCTTTGCTACAGGGGATGCTTATGGTGGTGGAAAACCATTCCCCACGATGCAGTAGAACTGCGGTGCTAACATGGAATGACTTCCTCGAGAATTCGGGCAAAAATATGTCCACGATGCTTATGTAGACCGGAAGTGCAAGAATTCCTAAGTGCAAAGCAGGGGCGGTCAGTGGCTGAGTATGAAAGGGAATTCTCCCGCCTAAGCCATTATGCAGTAAGTCTACTTTCTACCAGCAGGGAGAGATGTAAGAGGTTTGAAACCAGCTTGAAGCCTAGTATCAGATTACAAGTGGTTGGATTCAAACATAATAACTTCTCTGAACTTATTTCTCAAGCACTAGAATTAGAAAGAATTGAATCTGAAGTGGCTCCTGAAAAAAGAAATCAGAGAAGACAAAAAAAGAGGGAAAGTCGGTGAAACGAGTTCTAGTGGTTTTACTGGAAAGAGGAAAAACTTTGGGGGATACAACAGAGATAGTAAGAAGTCCGGTAGAGATAGATCTTTTGGACAGAAACCACCTCGATCCGATCAGCAAACTCAACAGAAACCCAGAAATGCGCTGTCAGATCGACTTTGTAAAACTTGTGGTAAACCACATAGTGGGGTATGTTATAGAGCCGTAGGAGCATGTTTTAACTGTGGAGAGACTGGTCATTTTGCTAGGGATTGTGTAAATCCAGTCGTTACGATCATTTACTACACCAAAGGGATCAACCCAAGTTTCTACCCCAAATAGTTCACCATCAGTTAGTAGAGGCAAAGGTAGAGGTAGGGGTAGTACACCTAGAAGTCAGACTACTGTGAATCAGCCAAAACAGGGTGATGCTTCAACTAGAGTATACGCTATACGACAGAAAAGAGACTTAGACTTTTGACATTATTGCTGGTACCTTCTCAATTAGCAACTAAGATATATATATGTATTGTTTGACACAGGTTTGCATACTTTTATATTAGTGTTAGAACTACATGTTCTTTGTTATTCCTTTCTGAGGAATAAATTTTGATGCATTAGTGATTAGTCCTTAAGATAAGGATTGTGATAATAAGTGAAATTAGTTTTGAAAGAGTTTATTGGCGAAAAGTATTTTCTAACACACCATAAATTATAAAGCTAATTAGTGAGCCTACTTAATGTAAGGCAAGAGGACGTAAAAGTAAGATGCAGTAATGGAATTACTCTTGATAAGGGCATGGAGGTTACTGTTAGAAATTGCTAATGGATATTGTAATCAGAATAAGATTCGAATATCAATGAATTCAAAAAGGATAAAAGATAGGAAAGTCTGATCTATTGGAATTTATCGTAGTAACTATGCAATATTCTTTATGTTTATACTGTAAGCTGCAGATTACAGTACTGACTTGAGATTATTGTATAGAGCTACGTACTACCCGATAGTATACCTAGATAAGAATAGTTGCCAACGGCATACATTTTTGGTATAGTTATGCGGAATGAATTTAATTGTTAGGAATAAGTTTGAAAATCCTACTTAGGATCTAAAACTCAAAAGTTAGAATATCGAAAGGTTATAGTTCAGTACCAAAGGAAGTAAGTTATAGAATATTGTGGATAAAAAGAGTTATGAAAGTAGAAATTTGAGCAGTTGATTCATATATAACAAAGAAATATTACGAATGTGAGGAAGACTATGGACTAGAATGGTCGGAGGACCAATGACTAGATGAATGATTCTAACATGACCTCAAGGGTCATTCAAGAAGGAACGTGAACGAAATATTAGACAACACAATAGTAAGAGGAGATTAGTATTATACAAACAAATTAAACGTTGTATTAGATTGTTAAAAGTCTTATACAAATTTGAGGAAAAGAAGATTATACGATCATATAGAAAGGAGAAAATAAACGTATGACTATTGTAAGATAGCTATTGGGTAAAATTTCGTGAATGAAATTTATTTAAGGGGAGAATTGTAACACCCCTAAGTTCGGTAGTGCGTTCTGCTGTTCCGGTGACCAGCGCTGTCCGGACAGCTAGGATGCCTAGAACCACACTTCAATATGAGTGAGGAGACATAAAATAATGAAATACAAGAAAAGGAAATACAAGAAAAATAAAGGAAAAATAATAGCAAAGAAATGTAACCAAGTTAAGTGGTAGGAAACCTAGCGATGGGTGACACTTAGGAAACCACGGCGTGGACCGTTGACTAATACTGGACTGCGGGAACCACGGAAAACATTTTGGGACTTAAATAGACCCTTATTGAAGAATAAATATCATTAGAAAGATCAAAGAAAAATTAAATAATTAGTACAAAGAAAAGTGAGAAATCGAAAAGCGGACAAAACCGGTTATTCTGAAAAATCGGAATGCAACCCGAGCAGGGCATTATGGTCATTTGACATCCCGAAGTGTCTTTTGACTTAAATATCCATTAAAAATAAATAATATTACACTTAGAAAATAAAATGAAAAATTAATTTAGTGGTACCTAAAGTAAATAGTGAGAATTAAGGGTTTAATGTGGGATTAAGTGAAAGTAACTTATAATATGAATTAATTAGAGTAAGTGGACCACTAAGGGAATAAAATAAACACATTATGGGGCAGGTGTACATCCATTATCCAAGGCAGAAAATTTCATCTTCCTCATTTCATCAACATTGCCGTGAATGAAGAAAATGGGAACCACCATGGCCATTTTTCATGCAAGCTCTCTTAACTCTCCATTTTCAACTCCAACCTCTTAAGTTCCTTCATGAAACTTTGTCTACTCATCACAAGGAAGAGTTTGATACTAAATTTGAGAAGTTTAAGCAAGGTTTAACAAACTCCAAGCATAAGGTAAGTTCATAATTTTGAAGATAGCTTTGTTAAGTTTTGTGTGCATGTTATGGGTGTTGGTTTTGTGAAGGAAATTTTGAAGTTTAAATAGTTATTGAGATAGCCATTTTTGGACAGCCATGGGGTCACACATTTGATGATTTATTATGCATATAATTGATGAGAAATAATGTTGATCATGGTAAATTAATAACCTAGTGAATTATTTCATGTTTATATGGTGATTTATGCACTTGGATGGGAATTGGTAACTTGGGCAGCACTTTGATGTTGAAGGACAAATTTGGGCAGCCTTGGGACACTTGAATAAATGTGTATATTCATGGGAGTGTTGGCAGAATTGTGGCATTAAGGAATGAAGGATATGTGTATGAAATTATTGTGTAAAGTGTATGTGA
This sequence comes from Hevea brasiliensis, assembly GCF_030052815.1. NCBI lineage: Eukaryota > Viridiplantae > Streptophyta > Magnoliopsida > Malpighiales > Euphorbiaceae > Hevea > Hevea brasiliensis. The sequence goes on from NC_079494.1 coordinate 51,382,874, forward strand.
GAATTAGTGGTGTTTAGGTGTGTATGTAATGGTATTGAGATATTGTAAATGTGAATTATATTTGGTGTGTTGAGGGTAATGGTAATCTGCCCAAAATAATGTTAATGTAAAGTAGATTATACTGTGGTTAATGTACCAAAACAGATTGGTAGGGAAGTGAACCAAATTGCAAGGTATATGTGTGTTTGAAGTGGGGTGTGAAATGCATATTGAGGGCAGTGTACATTTTAGCCCATAACCTGAAATGTGTAACCTCAATTGGTAAGAGACCAATTTGAGGTGAAACTAGGCACAAAATGTGCCAACTTTCATTGAGAAACCATACCAAAATTCTGCTTGCAAGTTGATGTGAAAAATGACCAATTCGGATTAGGTACACTTGAGACCTAAAAACTGACCATTTGGGCAGCAGTGAGTATTTAGGCCATAACTCACTCAAAACAGGTCCAATTGACCTGAAATTTTAACCATGAATAGTTAAGACCCATACCTACAAGTCTTATGAAGACACCAAAGCCCAGAAATGACCAGAAGCAAGTCAAAAAGCTTGCACAAGTTCGGGTCCAAAAACTGGCCGAACCAAAGTTGACCAAATTGACCAAAAAAATGACCTAATTGATGCCATTTGACCAGCAATAGTATAATGACCATAACTTGGTCTACTTAACTCGGATTGACCTGAAATTTTGCCCCGCGTGCAATAAGACCTAGATCTACAAGTTTGTAGTTTCGACCGAGACCCGAAAACCGAGGGAACTAGATCGTCCGGTTAGGTCAAACCAGTATCCCGGAATCCAGCAAGTTGCATTAAAATGCACTAAACAAGGAAACGAGTTTGGCAAAACGTACCAAACCTAAAACCCTATCGAATGTGACATATTAACGACACTAAAACCTAATTTACCTAAAACGCAACGAGGGTCGGTATATTAGGTGATTAAGTGAATAATTGAGTCCAGTGCATTATTTACCAAACACCATCGATAGAGACAGTTTAAATTAGTACTGAAACACTTCAAATTGTGTTTCTCAGTTACCAAAGACTCAGGAAAAGGGAAGGAAACACTGAGTCCAGATCAGGGGGACAGTCATCAGAGGTTTGTGCACAACAACTGTTTCTTTTGAATTATTTTCAATGGAAATAAATATTGACTATTTGCATATCATTGTTTTAAATTGTGGAAATGTGTTTGGTGGACACTTATTGATTGAAAAACATTGTGAATGGTTTGAAATCTGAAAAATTGTTTGAATGGTATTTGATGGATACTTATTGATTGAAAAGCAATGTAAATGGTTTTGTGGAAATTGAAGTGAATTACGAATTGTGTTGCCATTTTGTGATAAAATTTATACTTTGGAATTGTTTTGACTCACATTTTGGCATGACAATATAATATGTTCCTCCTCCATTAATGGGGTGAGTGTGATTATTCCTCCCTCTTTGACTTATTAGTGCAGGGTGAGTATGATTATGTTCCTCCCTCTTTGACTTCCCAAAGAGGTGAGTATGGATGAGTTCTCATTATATAGCTAGCTTCCTCCTCATTGATTTTGATTATTGGGGTGAGCATGTCTTGTCGTGGTGTACAACCACGGCATATATGGAAATATTGTGAAATGGCCTAAATTGTGTTATAGATTGGCAACATCTGTATTCTTCTGATTATTTGATCGAATTGTGTTATTATGTATTGTGAGATTGTGAAATTGATTTAAACTCTTATTGACATATACTCTATTGAATTCAACCATGATCTGACTTATTGAAAATTATTGTGATATTAACAAATGGAGTTTAAATTCTTGTTGACATTTATTGTCCTGAATTTAACTATGGTTTTAAGTATCCACTATTGATATGATTTATGAATTGTGATTTAAAATTTGTATTTGGTAAATGTTGTGCACCACTGAGACATTGTCTCAAATATAGCTTTATTATCGCCGCAGTAGAGAGACAGAGCAGGCTAGGCTTGCTAGTAACGCAAGCGAGAGATTTTGGGTATAGTGATTATACCACATGTGGCATTTTGTCTCAGAATGTATATTCACTGTATGTATATTTTGTTCTTGGTTTTGAGCATTGTAAATTTAAGTTGTACAAAGAAGTTGTAAAATAATTATGAGTTATTTGGCTTGTAAAAATTGTGTTATATCTTTGTATCTTAGTCTTTGAAAATCACTGTGGATTTGACTTGAGAAATGTGTTGTGTTGATAAAAATGTTGGAGTTGAGATTTGAAAATATATTGAAGTGCTTTTTACAGGTTTTCTGAAGAACTGTTTTGTCCAAAATACAAATCGCACCTTGCCAAAATTTTTACAGATACTCCAAATAATTCAAATGTGTTAGTTCTATCACTTCAGATCAAAAAGGTTTTTAACACCTGTAAATAGTACTCACCACTGTAAAAGAAGTAAGAAAAGTTTTTAAAATCCCTTGTAGTATATTTAATGGGTTATCAGTAGACGGAGTTGGTAATTCATTAGGTATACTACGGGATCATGTTATGCCTTACAGAGGGGTAGGGTGTGACACTTGAGTAGGCACATTACCAGCCATTTGTTGGAACATTGCAGCCATCTGCTGAGCGAACTGTGTAACACCCTCCCGGTAACCACTCCGTACATTCTACTGTTCCGGAGACCGGTGTCGGTCCGGACAGCTAGAACGTCCGGAAAAATATTTAAACTAAAGTCAGGAACCCTAATTAACTTAAATATTAATAAGAAAAATTTAGTAAAAATTTTAGAAATAAAATACAACTGAGTCAAGCAAGTAGGTGCCCAAGCGATGGGTCACGGAGGAAGTTGCGGTTCTCGCAACGAGGAGCCCTAGACCCGGGGGAAAAATTATAAAATAATTTTTGGGACTCCAGAGAAGGGTTATTGAGGTTCCTATGGCATTAGAATGCCAAGAAAATACCTAGAAAAATTTTTCAATCGGTACAGACGATTTTGACCCGTTAAGCCGAACGGAGGGCATTTTGGTCATTTCGCCTTCTGAGGTGATTTTTGGCCGACTTGTCCAGTTGAGTAAATAATTAATATGACATAAAATATGAAGAAATATTGCTAGAAATTAAATTGAAAATGAGTAGTGGAGGAAAGGAAAGAAAAATGCAACAAATGCCAATTTATGACATCAAAGTGATGTCATTCAAGATTACCCACCAATCACATTTAGTCAACACTTAAATTAACTAATAAAATATGTATAAAACACAACAAAAGCTCCTAAAATTCCAGCAGCCATCACCTTTACAAAGTTCACCCGTAACTCTCAATTCCCATAGCCAAACCTCCATTGATTTTCAACCAAAACTTCCTTTCTCCTTTGTTTCCACCACTAAACCCTAACCACTTTCATTAAACCTTGACCATATCACTTGGGGAAGTTTTTGGCAGCCAACAAGAGGGAAGAAAGTGAAGTTTAGGGCTTTGGAAATTCTGCCCAATCAAGGTTAGTGCTACAAATTTCATTCTTCTTCTTTTAATCTTAATTAGAACATCATTTGAGCTAAGAAATTTTAAGGAATTGAAGTAAATTACATGTGTTATGGTACTTTAAATTTTCAGCAGCCCTATGAGAGTATGAGATTGATTGTTTAATAAACTTAGAATGGTTGGAAATCATGGTTAAGGTATTAATATGCATGAAGATTAAACTAAGTATGTTAATCAAGGTTTATGGATAAATTGATTTGAACCTTATTGTTTGGAAAGGTGAAAGTGTGAATGGGCTTAGGAAATTGTTAGGGCACATTGTAATGGTCAATTAGTGACCATTTTAGATGTGTTGACCATAAATGGGACTGAAAAACACTATGGCAAGGTGAGGTTGCAGGCTGCCCTATGGACAGCAGCATAGGGACTGAAATTTCAGTCCCTTTGCACTGTCATAACTTGGGCTGTGCTAGTCCAATTGATGTTTGGCCAATTGTACATGAAACTAGGCTTATAATGGCACATTTTTGCTGAAGAAACCATGCCCAAAAGACCAAAGCAAAAGGGTCAAAACTCAGCCACAATCCGGAACCCTGAAGCTGAATTCTGCAGAATTTGACCAAATGAACAGTAACTGTTCATTTGGCCATAACTCACTGTAGATTTGGTCAATTGGCCTGAAATTTTTACAGCAACAAGTTAAGACATAGACAAACAACTTTCATGAAGGAACCTACCTCAAATTATGGCCAGAACCCATCCAACCAAGTGACTCAAGTTACTGTTCATGCACTGTAGATATGGTAAATCTGCAGAATTGGCAATCCGGACAGCTTGGGTTTTTGAGCCATATCTGGAGCTACAAAACTCCAAATGGAGTGATTCAAAAAAGGAAATTCAACTAGAAAAAATAAGGAACAACTTTCATGTTTTACATTTCTTCAAATTCCAACAGTAACAGTGTCCAATGGAACAGTGAAGTTATGGTACAAAATCTGAAAAATCTGCTCCTTTGGTTTAATGCTTAGAAATGGTAAAAACACTTAATGCCAACAAGTTTTAAACACCAAATGTGGTATGTTGGGAGTGCCAAAGTCAATGTACACCTTTTTATTCTAAAAGTCAACATTTTTGTTGACCAATGATGAATAGTGACACCAAAAAAAGTTGAAATTCACAAATTGACAAATTTAAGAGTTTCAAATGCCCTAGTATACCTAACAAGATTGGTTTGGATAGTTTGGCATGCCAATAGGGTTCAGTTAGCAGTACTGCACATGGAAAAAATGCCATTCTGTGATTTCATGGCTTTTAGCCATTCTGACTTTGCATTGAGACTTGGCCTTGTGCCTGAGATTATTTACAGCCTTGGTAGCTCATTGCACACCGGGAGATGCATATGTGACCGATGGTGTGACGGCCCGAGGTACTAGGTACCCAGTGCCAGTTTACCCGTTATCCAGTCCAGTCGTCTAGTGTAGGTTACTTGGGGCAACCAAATGAATAAAAGTGATCAACGTTAATGAAACAATGAATATATCAATACCAAACAAAGAAAGCATACACATTCTATACACATTTATTTTCTTGCTATTTTCTTCTATTATATTATTGCACCACTAAGCATTATTGCTTAGCGCGTTGCTTTTGCCACGCGTAGGTACTGGAGATCCCGATCGTGAGCCCAGTAGACCACAGACTGGGTGAGTCCATCCTGCAGATCCGCACAGTGTCCGTGTCACCTCGTCACCTGCAGTGCATTGGTAGGACACTAGATGTCATTTTGTCATTTTGTAATTAACTTTTTATTTTCTCATATGTATTTGGGATTTATATAATGTATTTTGAGGTTCATGTAAATAATAAAGATTTATGGTCATGTATGGTATTAATTTGAGTATTTAATGGTTGTTTATATATGAGAACCCTGAGAAAGGGATGTTTTGAGAAATGAAAAGGTTGTTGAGACCTGAAATTGACAAATTATTGAGATATTGATATTGAGTTTTGTTGATAATGTTGGAGTTGAGTATGAATGAAATTGTATATTGGAAGTGTTTTTAACAGGTTCCGAAGAACTGTTTTCTCCATTTTTAGCCGGTACTCCGCCGGATTTTCCTTAAAATCTTCGGAACCTCAAATGAATAAAACTTTTGATAAATGGTTAAAAACAAATCATATTTCATAAATTAACTTCAAAAGCATGACACAAATTAAGTAAGGTATATTAGAGAGTGCCAGTACACCGTGCGGCACTACTTACTCGGGTATATTGTACACGGGTAAGGGGTGTCACATTTAGTGGTATCAGAGCACGGTTTAGGCGTTTCTGGGCCTAGATTGAGTCCATACCATGCATTGCATTTGTAAGAGTCGAGGTGACACTAACGCAGATCTGTTTATCTTTCTTATTCTGAATAGGATATGGACCCGTCATCTCAGAGAGCCGTCGAGGAGGAAGTGGAGAGTCATGCTCCACCTGCAGCAGCTGAGACTGGGGGCATGAGAGAATCTGCTCCGCCAGCTCAAGCAGAACCTGCTCAGCCTCCACAGGCCATGTTTCAACAAATGGCCGATTTCTTTAGACAAATGGTCGGAGTAATGCCCGCACCACCACCACCACCACCAGCTCCACAGCAGAAATCACACTTGGAGAGGTTAAGAAAATTTGGGGCAGTGGATTTTTATGGCAAGAGAGAAGATGACTCTGTTGCAGCCGAGAATTGGTTGAACAGAACGGGCAGAGTCTTAAAACAACTCCACTGCACCCTGCAGCGTAACTTAGAAGTCGCTATATCCTTGTTATAAGACGATGCCTACGGATGGTGGGACACCGTGTCCATGAAGTGCAGCCAAGTCAGAATTTGGGACTTCTTCCTCTCTGAGTTAAAGTAGATATATGTGTGTACTGTATACCTAGAAGAGAGAAGAAGGGAATTCATTAACTGAGGCAAAGGCGGTTGTCGATGGGCCGAGTATGAGAAGGAGTTTGTTCGATTAAGCCGTTATGGAAGGGAGATAGTCCCTAATGAAGTCGAAAGATGTAAGAGATTTGAAGAGGGACTAAATGACAACATCAAGATCCAGCTCACCGCCTTGGGAATCACTGAATTTACCAAGTTAGTGGAAGCTGCCATAAAGGTTGAAAAAGTGAGAATTAGTGAGTGGACTAGAAGAGAGAGACAGAAGAGGGGACCAGTCGTCTAGTTCAGCCTCTGCATCGTGGAAGAAGTTCAAGGGTCCTCCCGCACAAAGTTCAGCTCACCACAGGCCGTGGTCACCTCGGGGCCCAGCCACGCTCACCCCTAGGAGAGGTCAGTCCACACCATCAGTGGGCAGCTCTCCAGGGATGGGGTTCAGGGGACCAGCCCCGGCATCTTCTGCCTGTCCACACTATCAAAGATGGCATAAGGGGGAGTGTTGGAGAGTGACTGGTGCCTGCTTGAGGTGTGGGTCAACAGAGCATCAGCTGAGGAACTGCCCACGCAGAACTACTACAGCTGCTCCGACACAAGCAGACAGACCTACTCCTGCACCACCAAGGGGTAGAAGGTCCGTAAACTGGCGGTGGGACCATCTCGCAGGCTGCATCCGAGCCACAGAGAGGCGGATAATGCACCACCTACCAGAAATTATGCCTTGAGAGCTCAGGAGGAGCAAGATGCCCCGGACGTCATCAGGGGTACGTTCTCCCTCTACAATACTCCTGTGCATGCATTGGTGGATCCAAGATCCACTCATTCTTACATTTGCATCAACCTACCCGTAGAAAGGGGGATATTGGTAGGGGAGAGTGACCAAGACATTCTGGTCACTAATCCATTGGGCCACAGTGTGGTAGTGAACAAAGTATACAAGGGTTGAGCGTTGAGTATTCAGTTGTATGAATTCTTGGCAGACCTAATTGAGTTGCCCTTCCATGAGTTTGACGTGATATTGGGAATGGACTGGTTGTCACGTCATCAGGCAATAGTTGATTGCAAATTGAAGAGAATTTCTCTAAAAACTTCAGAGGGTAATGAGATCACAGTTGTGGGGGAAAGGACAGATTTCTTGTCCAATGTCATCTCAGCCACAGTTGCAAGAAGAATGATGAGAAAAGGCTGTGAAGCCTACCTAGCACATGTGGTGGATACTAGGCAGGCTAAGCTAAACCTGAGTGACATACCCACAGTAAGAGACTTCCCAGAGGTATTTCCTGAAGAATTGCCTGGTTTGCCACCAGAAAGGGAAGTTGAATTTGCTATTGAGACACTGCCGGGTACAGCACCCATTTCCATTGCTCCTTATAGGATGGCACCCACTGAATTGAAGGAGTTGAAAACTCAGTTGCAAGAGTTGCTTGATAAGGGGTTCATACGCCCCAGTGTGTCACCATGGGGAGCTCCAGTGCTGTTCGTGAAAAAGAAGGATGGGACTTTGAGACTTTGTATTGATTACCGGCAGTTGAATAAAGTGACTGTGAAGAACAAATATCCGTTGCCTAGAATTGATGATCTGTTTGATCAGTTGAAGGGAGCAGGAGTATTTTCTAAGATTGATCTCAGATCAGGGTATCATCAGTTGAGGGTGAAGGATGCAGATGTGCCAAAGACTGCATTCAGGACCCGATATGGGCATTATGAGTTTCTGGTGATGCCCTTTGGCTTAACAAATGCACCAGCGGCATTCATGGACCTTATGAACCGTATCTTCCATCCACACTTAGATCGGTTCATAGTGGTCTTTATTGATGATATTTTGGTGTATTCCAAGACCAGGGAAGAACATGATGAGCATTTGAGGATTGTTCTACAAACCCTGAGAGAAAAGGAGCTGTATGCTAAGTTGTCCAAGTGTGACTTTTGGCTGAATGAAATTGCATTCCTTGGACACATAGTGTCAGCTGATGGGATTAGGGTGGATCCCAAGAAAATAGAAGCGATGATGGAATGGAAGCTCCCAGAATACAACTGAGGACAGAAGCTTCTTGGGGCTAGCTGGGTATTACAGACGATTTGTTAAGGGATTTTCCCTAATAGCTCCTCCAATCACTAAGTAGATACACAAGAATGTCAGATTTGACTGGAATGACAAGTGTCAAACCAGTTTTGAGAAGTTGAAGGCTATGTTAACAGAGGCACCAGTGTTAACACAGCCAGTGTCAGGGAAGGACTTTGTGGTCTACAGTGATGCCTCACAAAATGGGCTGGGGTGTGTATTGATGCAAGAGGGGAAGGTGGTCGCCTATGCTTCCAGGCAGTTAAGGCCACATGAACAGAACTACCCTACCCATGATCTAGAGCTTGCAGCAATTATCTTTGCACTGAAGATATGGAGGCACTACTTGTATGGGGAAAAGTGCTACATTTACACAGACCACAAAAGCCTGAAATATTTGCCAACCCAGAAGGAGCTCAACCTTAGACAGAGGCGATGGATTGAGTTCCTGAAGGATTATGACTGTGTAATTGATTACCATCCTGGGAAGGCAAATGTAGTTGCTGATGCTTTGAGCAGAAAATCCATGACAGCTATGAGATCTTTGAATGCCCGTCTATCCTTGGTTCGAGATGGAGCTATTTTGGCTGAGTTGCAAGTGAGGCCAAATCTGCTACAGCAGATACTAGATGGGCAAAAGACAGATGAAAAGTTAATGGCTATTATGAGCAAGATCTCAGAGGGAAAAGCAACTGACTATGGGGTGAAAGCAGATGGGTGTCTCAGATACAAAGGAAGACTGTGTACCAGATGATGGGGAATTGAAGGCCAAGATTCTAAAAGAGGCACACACCGGTGTATATGCTATGCACCTGTGAAGTACAAAGATGTATCATGACCTCAAGCTTGATATTGGTGGCTGGTATGAAGAAAGACATAGTGACTATGTGACTAAATGCTTGACATGTCGCAAGTCAAGGCGAACATCAAGTTCCATCGGGTTTGCTATAGCCTATACGCATACCGAATGGAAATGGGATCGGTCACCATGGATTTTGTAAGTGGTCTACCTCTCACCCTAAGAAACATGATGCAAGATGGGTGATAGTTGATAGATTGACGAAGTCAAGACACTTTCTCGCCGATTAGGACCGACTACTCACCGGAGAAGTTAGCGATTGTATATCGCTGAGATAGTTAGATCGCATGGAATCCCACTTTCCATCATATCCGATCGAGACCCAAGGTTTACATCGAGATTTTGGAAGAAGTTGCATGAATCCTTGGGTACACAACTCCATTTCAAAGATGACTTTCCATCCTCGCACGGATGGGCAATCAGAAAGAGTAATCCAGGTAAACAATTGAAACCCATGAAATTGATACAAATATTGAATTGAAATGATAACAATAACGTGAAATACTTGCCAGGTCCTTGAGGATATGCTGAGGAGTTGTGTCATTGAGTTTGAGGGAAGTTGGGATAGATACCTCCCACTGGCAGAATTTGCATACAACAATAGCTACCAAGCTAGCATTCAAATGGCCCCATATGAAGTCAGTATGGGAGAAAATGTAGAACTCAGCAGTCGGACTGAATTGGGAGAAGACAAATGGTAGGACTGCACTGTGAAACAGCCGAGGAAAAAGTGAAATTAATCAAAGCCAACTTGAAGGTTGCCTCGCATGCATAAAAATCTTATGTCGACCTGAAGAGAAAAGAAATAGAATATGTGGTTGGCGACAAAGTGTTCCTCAAGGTGTCACCATGGAAGAAAGTGTTGAGGTTTGGAAGAAAAGGTAAGTTGAGCCCTAGGTTCATTGGCCCATATGAAGTCATTGAACGTGTGGGTCCAGTGGCCTATAGGCTAGCTTTACCACCAGAGCTGGACAAGATCCACAATGTGTTCCATGTGTCTATGCTCAGAAGATATCGCTCAGATCCTTCACATGTCATCTCCAGAGAAGAAATTGAAATACGGCCGGATTTGACATATGAAGAAGAACCTCTACGGATCTTGGCTCGGGAAGTGAAAGAGTTGAGAAACAAGCAAATTCCATTGGTGAAAGTGCTTTGGAGGCACCACAACACCGAGGAGGCAACTTGGGAAAGTGAAGAGACGATGAGGCAACAGTTCCTCAACTGTTTGCATCGTGTAAATTTCGAGGATGAAATTTAAATTAGAGGGGAAGAGTTGTAACACCCTCCAGTAACCACTCAGTACATTCTACTGCTAGGAGATCAGGTGTCGGTCCGGACTAGAACGTCCGGAAAAATATTTAAACTAAAGTCAGAACCCTAATTAACTTAAATATTAATAAGAAAAATTTAGTAAAAATTTTAGAAATAAAATACAACCGAGTCAAGCAAGCCTGCCCAAGCGATGGGTCATCGGAGGAAGTTGCTTCGCAACGAGGAGCCCTAGACCCGGGGGAAAAATTATAAAATAATTTTTGGGACTCCAGAGAAGGGTTATTGAGGTTCCTATGGCATTAGAATGCCAAGAAAATACCTAGAAAAATTTTTCAATCGGTACAGACGATTTTGACCCGTTTTAACGGAGGGCATTTTGGTCATTTCATCTGAGGTGATTTTTGGCCGACTTGTCCAGTTGAGTAAATAATTAATATGACATAAAATATGAAGAAATATTGCTAGAAATTAAATTGAAAATGAGTAGTGGAGGAAAGGAAAGAAAAATGCAACAAATGCCAATTTATGACATCAAAGTGATGTCATTCAAGATTACCCACCAATCACATTTAGTCAACACTTAAATTAACTAATAAAATATGTATAAAACACAACAAAGGCTCCTAAAATTCCAGCAGCCATCACCTTTACAAAGTTCACCCGTAACTCTCAATTCCCATAGCCAAACCTCCATTGATTTTCAACCAAAACTTCCTTTCTCCTTTGTTTCCACCACTAAACCCTAACCCCTTTCATTAAACCTTGACCATATCACTTGGGGAAGTTTTTGGCAGCCAACAAGAGGGAAGAAAGTGAAGTTTAGGGCTTTGGAAATTCTACCCAATCAAGGTTAGTGCTACAAATTTCATTCTTCTTCTTTTAATCTTAATTAGAACATCATTTGAGCTAAGAAATTTTAAGGAATTGAAGTAAATTACATGTGTTATGGTACTTTAAATTTTCAGCAGCCCTATGAGAGTATGAGATTGATTGTTTAATAAACTTAGAATGGTTGGAAATCATGGTTAAGGTATTAATATGCATGAAGATTAAACTAAGTATGTTAATCAAGGTTTATGGATAAATTGATTTGAACCTTAGGGTTTGGAAAGGTGAAAGTGTGAATGGGCTTAGGAAATTGTTAGGGCACATTGTAATGGTCAATTAGTGACCATTTTAGATGTGTTGACCATAAATGGGACTGAAAAACACTATGGCAAGGTGAGGTTGCAGGCTGCCCTATGGATAGCAGCATAGGGACTAAAATTTCAGTCCCTTTGTACTGCCATAACTTGGGCTGTGCTAGTCCAATTGTTGTTTGGCCAATTGTACACGAAACTAGGCTTATAATGGCACATTTTTGCTGAAGAAACCATGCCCAAAAGACCAAAGCAAAAGGGTCAAAACTCAGCCACAATCCGGAACCCTGAAGCTGAATTCTGCAGAATTTGACCAAATGAACAGTAACTGTTCATTTGGCCATAACTCACTGTAGATTTGGTCAATTGGCCTGAAATTTTTACAGCAACAAGTTAAGACATAGAAAAACAACTTTCATGAAGGAACCTACCTCCAATTATGGCCAGAACCCATCCAACCAAGTGACTCAAGTTACTGTTCATGCACTGTAGATATGGTAAATCTGCAGAATTGGCAATCCGGACAGCTTGGGTTTTTGAGCCATATCTGGAGCTACAAAACTCCAAATGGAGTGATTCAAAAAAGGAAATTCAACTAGACAAAATAAGGAACAACTTTCATGTTTTACATTTCTTCAAATTCCAACAGTAACAGTGTCCAATGGAACAGTGAAGTTATGGTACAAAATCTGAAAAATCTGCTCCTTTGGTTTAATGCTTAGAAATGGTAAAAACACTTAATGCCAACAAGTTTTAAACACCAAATGTGGTATGTTGGGAGTGCCAAAGTCAATGTACACCTTTTTATTCTAAAAGTCAACATTTTTGTTGACCAATGATGAATAGTGACACCAAAAAAGTTGAAATTCACAAATTGACAAATTTAAGAGTTTCAAATGCCCTAGTATACCTAACAAGATTGGTTTGGATAGTTTGGCATGCCAATAGGGTTCAGATTAGCGATCGCACATGGCAAAAATGCCATTTTGTGATTTCATGGCTTTTAGCCATTCGACTTTGCATTGAGACTTGGCCTTGTGCTCGAGATTATTTACTGACTTGGTAGCTCGTTGCACACCGGAGATGCATATGTGACCGATGGTGTGACGGCCCGAGGTACTAGGTACCCGATGCGGTTACCCGTTATCCAGTCCAGTCGTCTAGTGTAGGTTACTTGGGGCAACCAAATGAATAAAAGTGATCAACGTTAATGAAACAATGAATATATCAATACCAAACAAAGAAAGCATACACATTCTATACACATTTATTTTTTTGCTATTTTCTTCTATTATATTATTGCACCACTAAGCATTATTGCTTAGCGCGTTGCTTTTGCCACGCGTAGGTACTGGAGATCCCGATCGTGAGCCCAGTAGACCACAGACTGGGTGAGTCCATCCTGCAGATCCGCACAGTATCCGTGTCACCTCGTCACCTGCAGTGCATTGGTAGGACACTAGATGTCAATTTGTCATTTTGTAATTAACTTTTTATTTTCTCATATGTATTTGGGATTTATATAATGTATTTTGAGGTTCATGTAAATAATAAAGATTTATGGTCATGTATGGTATTAATTTGAGTATTTAATGGTTGTTTATATATGAGAACCCTGAGAAAGGGATGTTTTGAGAAATGAAAAGGTTGTTGAGACCTGAAATTGACAAATTATTGAGATATTGATATTGAGTTTTGTTGATAATGTTGGAGTTGAGTATGAATGAAATTGTATATTGGAAGTGTTTTTAACAGGTTCCGAAGAACTGTTTTCTCCATTTTTAGCCGGTACTCCGCCGGATTTTCCTTAAAATCTTCGGAACCTCAAATGAATAATACTTTTGATAAATGGTTAAAAATAAATCATATTTCATAAATTAACTTCAAAAGCATGACACAAATTAAGTAAGGTATATTAGAGAGTGCCAGTACACCGTGTGGCACTACTTACTCGGAGTATCTTGTACGGGTAAGGGTGTCACAAGCGAGCAGAAAGCTGCGATCTGCGAGTGGTGTCTTCTTGAACCACTGACATTGTCTAGGGCTGGGGCATCCCCTTGCACCTCAGCCTCTATAGATTGATCGACTGAACGATCACCCTTTTCCATAGTCAATTTGAGGATCTTAGACCTCCTGAACAAATAACACAAGGAGATTTCCTCCCGTTAGTGCATATTTATAATGTAATATACTGTATGTATCAAACAATGATATTGAGCAGTTGTACTATGAAGAAAGAATATTCAAATAACATGTGAAAACAGAATTTAAAAACTTTGCTCTGATACCACTAAAACATGTCACACCCTACCCCTCTGTAAGGCATAACATGATCCCGTAGTATACCTAATGAATTACCAACTTCGTCTACTGATAACCCATTAAATACACTACAAGGGATTTTAAAACTTTTCTTACTTCTTTTTACAGTGGTGAGCACTATTTACAGGTGTTAAAAAAATTTTTTGAACTTAAGTGAAAAAGCTAACACATTTGAATTATTAATAATTTCTGTAAAAATTTTGACAGAGTGCCATCTGTATTTTGGACAAAACAGTTCTTCAAAAACCTGTAAAAAGCACTTCAATATTTTTCTCAATCTCAAACTCCAACATAATTCAACACAATACGTTTTTCAACTCAAATCCACAATAATTTTTCAAAGACTGAGATTAAAGAAATACAGTACAAATTTTACAAGCCAAAAAACTCATCATTTACTTTACAACTTCAATGTACAATTTTAATTTACAACTGCTCAAAACCAATAACAATATATACATACAGTGAACATACATTACAGTACAAAATGCAAAATGTGGTATACTCAATATACCCGATGATCTCTCAGTGTAGTACTAGCAGCCTAGTCTGCTGCCTTGTCAGTCTGTCTACCTGCGAAAGCAATGAAAAGCTATTGCTGAGTAAAATTTACTCAGTGGTGCACAATAACAATTTGAAATGCTATACATAAATCTTTTATTGACAATTCACAAATCAAATAGTTCATAATTCCATTTCACAATTGATAAAGTTCATATAACATAAATTTGATCAAATAACTGAGTAATACAGTTTTGCCAATCAATAACACCATTTGATCAAATAACTGAAGAATACAGTGTTGCCAATCAATATCACAATTTAGTCCATGACACAATTTTTTTTGCACATGCCGTGTTGTACACCACGACAAGACACACTCACCCCAATAATCGAAATCAATGAGGGAGGAAGCTAGCAGAATAATGAGTACTCATCCACACTCACCTCAGACTGGGAAGTCAAAGAGGGAGGAACATAATCACACTCAACCCAGACTGATAAGTCAAAGAGGGAGGAATATATTAACAGTGTCATACCAAGTGTGAATCAAAACAATTTCAAATCACAATATTTCCTACAAACCATAAATCACATTTTATCTCAAAATTTCCATTTGCAAGGTTGGCAACACAATAAGTTCCAAATACTATTCCCAAAACCAAAGCAATAAAAAATTATTCATAACTCATTTCTCCAAATAAATTTGCTAGTAAAAGCAGTAAATATCAAAATTATTGTGCACAAACACAATTTAAAATAATAATATATAAATAATCGTAACTTATTTCAATTGAAAAATTCAAAAGAAATACTTATTGTGCACAAACACAATTTAAAACAATAACATATAAATAATCATAGTTTATTTCAATTGAAAAAATCAAAAGAAATACTTATTGTGCACAAACACAATTTAAAACAATAACATATAAATAATCGTAATTTATTTCAATTGAAAAATTCAAAAGAAATACTTATTGTGCACAAACCTCCGATAACTGTCCCCTGGCCTTGACTCAGTGTTTCCTTCCCTTTCCCTGAGTCTTTGCTAACTGAGAAACACAATTTGAAGTGTTTCAGTACTTATTTAAACTGTCTCTGACGATAATGCTTGATAATTAATTCACTGAATTCTATTATTTGCTTAGTCAACCTAATATGTCGACCCTCGATGCATTCTAGGTAAATTAGGTTTTAATGTTTCTAATATGTCACATTCGATAGTCTTTTAGGGTTGGTACATGTTACTAAATTCATTTCCATGTATCTTGCATTTTCTTGCAATTTGCTGGATTCCGGGATACTAGTTTGACCTAGCCGGAAGACCTAGTTCCCTCTGTTTTCGAGTTTTGGTCAAAACTACAAACTTGTAGATCTATGTCTTATTGCACGCGAGGCAAAATTTCAGGTCATTCTGAGATATGCAGACCAAGTTATGGTCATTTTACTATTGCTGGTCAAATTGCATCAAAATTGGTCACTTTAGGTCATTTTAGGTCAATTTTGGTTCGGCCAGTTTTTGGACCCGAACTTGTGCAAGCCGTTTGACTTACTTATGGTCATTTCTGAGCTTTGGTGTCTTCATAAGACTTGTAGATATAGGTCTTAACTATTCATGGTCAAAATTTCAGGTCAATTGGAGCTGTTTTGAGTGAGTTATGGTCTAAAAACTAACTGCTGCCTAAATGGTCAATTTTCAAGCCTTATTTTGCACTTAATCCGGATTTGGTCATTTTTCAAGCTACCTTGCAGGCAGAATTTTGGTAAGCTTCCTTCATGAAAGTTGGCACATTTTGTGCCTAGTTTCACCTCCAATTGGTCTCATACCAATTAGAGCTACACACTTAAGGTTCTAGGTCCAAAACACAAACTGCCCTATTGCATTTTATTCATACTCATCAAAGATCACCTTTAACCCTTACCAAACTTCGCCTTTATGTCATTTCTGGTTTGTACCCTAACCTAAACATATTTCACAACATTTTGTTGATCATTTTGGCAGCTTACAATCACATTCAATATATACCATTAAGTGCAGAATTTGTCAAATTCAATTACAACAATTTAACTACCTATTCATGCTCATTTACATGTCTAACTTCACACCATCACACATATACCCAAACTGCCATCACAACTAACACAATTCAACATTAATATTCCATCATCCAAACATGAAATAACATCCTTATGGTTCACCCAACTAGGCTACCAATTCATGCATTACATTCCATTAATTCCCAAGCTTCAAATTTCAAATCACATCCACATATACTAAGTATACATCACCCAAATAATTTCCTACACACATATACATTTAATCAATCCTTTAATTTACCATTTAGAAGCAAGAATAAGCTGTCCTCAAAGTGTTTTCATGGCTGCCAAAAGTACACATCCCCTTTAAACATCAAACCTCAAAAATTTCTCCATAAATCAAGTACCCATAACATCCTTACAAACTTTAATAAAACAATAATAAAAAACTCAAACTTACCACTTTGGAAGTTCTTCAAAACTCCACAAAAACTTTCATTTCTTGCTGCCTATCTACTGCCCATGGTGTGAGGATCATTTTTCATGAAGACACTTGTAACACCCTCCCTGTAGCAATTTCGTACATTCTATTGTTCCGGTGATCGGTGTCGGTTCGGACAGCTAGAATGTCTGAAAAAATATTTAAACTAAAGTGAGGTAATTAACTCAAATATTAATAAGACAAATTTAGGAAAAATTTTAGAAATAAAATACAACCAAGTTAAATGAGCCGGTGCCCTAGCGATGGGTAACCTAGTGAGAAGTTGCGGTTCTCGCAACTAGGAGCCCTAGACCTGGGGGAAAAATTATAAAATAATTTTTGGGACTCCAGAGAAGGGTTATTGAGGTTCTTATGGCATTAGAATGCCAAGAAAATACTTAGAAAAATTTTTCAATCGGTACAGACAATTTTGGCCCGTTAAGCCAAACGGAGGGCATTTTGGTCATTTCACCTTCAGAGGTGATTTTTGGCCGACTTTTCCAGTTAAGTAAATAATTATTATGACATATAATGTGAATAAATATTACTAAAAATTGAATTGAAAATGAGTAGAAAAGAAAAGAAAAAAAAATGAATTAAATGGGAATTTATGACATCACATGATGTCATTAGTGTGCCTTCACCCACTCAAGTGTTGACACATGGCATAAATGTGTTTAAAAAGACAAAATGGGCTGAAAATTAAAAAAAAAAACAGATCCCTCTCTCCCTTCTTCTTCCTTGCCTTAAACCCTCTCCCATTCTCACCATTATCAAGCTTTTAAAGCTTGCTTTCTCTCACTTTTACTCAACAAAACCCTAATCTAGCAACACAAAAAAAATCTTCTTACACCTTGGAGATTCTTGTGGGAGCAAAATGAAAAGGAAACCAAGACTTTGAGCAAGTGGGAAATTCACTCCATTAGAGGTTAGTGACCTAAAGCTTGAATTTCACTTAAATTTTATGTTTAAGAACTATATATGGTTGCTCTGATACCACTAAATGTGACACCCCTTACCCGTCTACAGTGTAGCCGAGCAAGTTATGCCACTCAGTGTTCCGACTTGGTAGCTATTGTTGTATGCGAATTCTGCCAGAGGGGAGTATCTATCCCAACTTCCCTCAAACTCAATGACACAACTCCTCAGCATATCCTCAAGGACCTGACATATATTTCATGTTATTATTATCATTTCAGTTCAATATTTGCATCAGGTAAATTTTGAGGACAAAATTTAAATTAGAGGGGAAGAGTTGTAACACCCTCCCTGTAGCAATTTCGTACATTCTACTGTTCCAGTGATCGGTGTCGGTCCGGACAGCTAGAATGTCTGCAAAAATATTTAAACTAAAATGAGAAACTATATTTAACTCAAATATTAATAAGACAAATTTAGGAAAATTTTTTGAAATAAAATACAACCAAGTTAAATGAGCCGGTACCCTAGCGATGGGTAACCTAGTGAGAAGTTGCGGTTCTCGCAACTAAGAGCCCTAGACCCAGGGGAAAAATTATAAAATAATTTTTGGGACTCCAGAGAAGAGTTATTGAGGTTCTTATGGCATTAGAATGCCAAGAAAATACTTAGAAAAAATTTTCAATCGGTACAAACAATTTTGGCCCATTAAGCCAAACGGAGGGCATTTTGGTCATTTCGCCTTCAGAGGTGATTTTTGGCCGACTTGTCCAGTTAAGTAAATAATTATTATGACATAAAATGTGAATAAATATTACTAAAAATTGAATTGAAAATGAGTAGAAAAGAAAAGAAAAAAATGAATTAAATGGGAATTTATGACATCACATGATGTCATTAGTGTGCCTTCACCCACTCAAATGTTGACACATGGCATAAATGTGTTTAAAAAGATAAAATGGGCTGAAAATTAAAAAAAAAAAAAAAAAAGCAGATCCCTCTCTCCCTTCTTCTTCCTTGCCGTGAACCCTGTCCCATTCTCACCATTATCAAGCTTTTAAAGCTTGCTTTCTCTCACTTTTACTCAACAAAACCCTAATCTAGCAGCACAAAAAAATCTTCTTACACCTTGGAGATTCTTATGAGAGTAAAAAGAAAAGGAAACCAAGACTTTGAGCAAGTGGGAAATTCACTCCATTAGAGGTTAGTAACCTAAAGCTTGAATTTCACATAAATTTTATGTTTAAGAACTATAAATGGGTGTTCCGACAGACTGAGTGGCATAACTTGCTCGGCTACACTGTAGACGGGTAAGGGGTGTCACAACACTTGCAAGAAATCAAGGCTTGATCATGGAGAACTTGAGCTCCATGCATGGTGCGGCCATAGAGTTTCTTTGGGAGAAATCTTCACTTCGGCAATGGAAGGGAATGAAGGTTGAAGATGAGTTTACAGATTTGTTAGTGGATTTACACCTGCCCATTTAATGGTTGTTCAATCCCATAGTGCTCCACTCATGCTAGGATAATAATTTAATAAGTTTTAAGTGATAATTACTCCATTTACACTCCATTTTTGCTATTTACATTAGGTACCACTAAATTAATTTTTCATTATATTTTCCAAGTGTAACATTATTTATTTTTAATGGACATTTAGGTCAAAAGACAACTCGGGGTGTCAAATGACCACAATGCCCCTGTTCGGGTTGCATTCCCGATTTTTCGGTGACACTAGGTTTTGTCCGTTTTTCGATTTCTCACTTTTCTTTTTACTAATTAATTAATTTTTCTTTGATATTTCTAATGACATTTATACTTCAATAGGTGTTTATTTAAGTCCTAAAAATATTTTTCAGGGCTAGTCAACGGTCCACGCCGTGACTTCCCGGTGCGGCTACCCATTGCTAGGGTTCTCGGCTCGCTTAACTTGGTTACATTTCTTTACTATTATTTTTCCTTTGTTTTTCTTATATTTTCTTTTCTTGTATTTCATTATTTTATGTCTTCTCACTCATATCGAAGTGTAGTTCTAGGCATCCTAGCAGTCCAGACAACACTGGTCACCGAAACAGTAGAACGCACTACCGAATTAGGGGTTTTACAGGAGGTCTGATTTTTGTTTCCTTTTTCAGCCCATTCTAACTCTTTTAAATAGAGTTATGCCATGTGTCAATGTTAGATTGGGTATGAGGGTTTTAATGACATCATGATGATGTCATAAATCCATTTTCTTTCATTTTCTCTCCATTTTTTGTCTATTTAATTGCAATTAAAGTTTTGAAAATATTTATTTATATTTTATGTTATATAAATTATTTATTTAACTAGACAAGTTGGCCCAAAAATCATCTCTGAAGACGAAATGACTAAAATGCCCTCCGTTTGGCTTAAAAGGCCAAAATTATCAGTATCGATTGAAAAATTTTTCTAAGTATTTTCTTGGCATTCTAATGCCATAAGAACCTCAATGACCCTTCTCTGGAGTCCCAAAAATCATTTTATAATTTTTCCTAAATTTTTTTCTTATTAATATTTGAGTTAATTTTTGGTTCCTTATTTTAGTTTAAATATTTTTTCGAACGTTCTAGCTGTCCGGACCGACACTGGTCACTGGAATAGTAGACTGTACGGACTAGCTAAAATGAGGATGTTACACTTTTTCTCTTTCTTTTTGCTACCTAAGACTTGCTCTAGGTGTAAGGGTAAATATTTGTGAAGGGAAGCTAGGGTTTTGGGGTGATTTGGGTGGGTTAGCTCAAGCTTGATCAAGCTTCCATGTAGTTTTCTTTCCTCTCTCTCTCTCTCTCTCTCTCTCTCTCTCTCTCTCTCTCTCTCTCTCTCTCTATGTTTTTGGCTTCCCAAAGGTTGAAGATGCAAATTGTTTGTCAATTTTTATCTATTTATCTCCTTTTAATTGGCTTGTTGAGTTGTGATTGGTGGAGACCTAACTAATGACATCATGTGATGTCATATTTCCTATTTTGTTTAATTTTCTTTTCTTTTCTTTACTACTCATTTTCAATTCAATTTTCAGCAATATTTATTCATATTTTAGATCATAATAATTATTTACTTAACTGGACAAGTTGGTAAAAAATCATCTCCGAAGACGAAATGACCAAAATGCCCTCCGTTTGGCTTATTGAGCCAAAATCGTCTGTACCGATCAAAAAAATTTTTTAAAACTTTTCTTGGCATTCTAATGCCATAGAAACCTCAATGACTCTTCTCTGGAGTCTCAATAATTATTTTATGAATTTTCTCCAGAGTTCAGGGCTCCTAGTTGTGAAGACCGCAACTTCCCACTAGGTTACCCATCACTAGGGCATCGGCTCATTTAACTTGATTATATTTTATTTCTAAAATTTTTCCCAAATTTTTCTTATTAATATTTGAGTTAATTAAGGTTCCTCACTCTAGTCTAAATATTTTTCCTAACGTTCTAGCTGTCCGGACCGACACTGGTCTCCAGAACAGTAGAATGTCCAGAATTTCTACAGTGATGGTGTTACAATTCTTCCCCTTTAACAAAAATTCATCCTCAAAATTTACCCAGTGTAAATAGTCAAGGAGCTACTACCTCCTTATTTCTTCACCTTTCCGTATTATCCTATTTCACTTTCTTCTTAGTCTCAATCCTATCCTCAAACAGTTCTGTACTCATCCTTTTTCATCTTAAATACAGTCTCCTTTTCATCTCCATTCACTATCTCATTGTCTCTTCACTCTCTCATTCCATACCTTAACCTAAAATAAACAGGAAATACAAATCTGCAATAGTATCACCTCGACTCTTATGAATGCAATGCATGATATACAGTCTATCTAGGTCCAGAAACGCCTAAACCGCGCTCTGACACCAATAAATGTAACACCTCTCACCCGACTATAGTGTAGCCGAGCGAGGCGTGCTACATTTAGTGCTGGAGCACCCTATTTTGTCTTACTTTATTATTTTAATAATTTGATCTCGTTATATTTTAATATCAATTATTTTTCCAGAGAGAAACCAGCGGAGTTTTCCCTATTTTATAATCAGTTGACGTACTTTACTATTCTCCTGCTTGAAATTTTTAATAATATTTTACAATAAAAATATCATTCATGCTCATCATATTCATCTCACATTCAATTCTTGTAATTCACATACTCATTTGTACAAATCTATTCATACTCAATTCATATGTAAACATTCTCAAATTACATGAGCAAAATTTTCACATTTCCTTAATTTACATAATTTACAAAAGAATTACATAATTTCATAATTTACATGATTTACAAATTAATTACAATTCCATAATCTATATTTCAACATACAATTCATAGTTTACATTACAAATAATAACTAATTATAATGTATAAAATACATAATATGATTTATATGGACCCTATCTACATGCATTGTTGAGGAGGTGACAACCTTGAACACTCTACAGATCAGACTCCAAAATCTCTGTTTAGTATTCGCTGGGCTTTAACTTCAGTACCTGCGCGAGGAAACAAATCCATCGTGCTAAGCATTGCTGCTTAGTGGCGTAATAATATAACAAGAAATAATGTATACAAATAAAAATAATTGGAGCATATTTTTTATATTCAAGAATTTTACAGGGTTTCTATGAAATTTGCCATACAGTATATTTTTCGTCATTTATGTTGCTCTCTAGAATCTCTTCTGTCATAAGTTTACAATAATCATTTATATAATGAACAAATAAATTTAAATATTTATTTTATGTTTATATTATTATGGAGGATGCATTTCTAATAATTACTTACGTTATGCTTATTTTGCTAGTCTTTCATTTACTCTCCTAATATTTTCTATGTGTTGTGGATCATTTCGTAATAATTAAATTCTTAATACTAGTTTAATACCTTTTGGATTTTTCTCACTGATTTATTTAGTTTCTAATATTTTTAACTTATTTTAATAAATTTTTTTTTCTCTGCCCAGGTAACTTATGACAGGCTGACTAAATTGGATAACAGGTCATTGGCACTGGACACCGAGGTGCCTCGGGCCGTCATACCATGGGACGCAGAACGTCAACCACGTATGCAGTTAGTATGGCTAAAAAGCCATAATAACACATAATCGGGCATAAAAGCCATGAATGTTGGCATAAAGCCATGAATGCGGGCATAAAGCCATAAATACAGGCATAAAGCCTTTCGCAGTACTACTAAAACAATACCTTATTGGCATGCCAATCTATCTAATCTGACACACATGTCTAAGCAATACAAGGGCACATAATATCATTATATATTAATATATTATGTTTTATGACTTCATTATTTCATGACAAATTTCATAATTTATACATTCATCATAATATTCATACATTCCTTGCATCATTCATATTGATCACAATTCTCAAAAATGGTGTTCATGTACCATTGTACTCAAGACATTCCTCCTTTACTCATAAAGAAAACTAATGTTTCATTCATATTTTCATGTGATTTATTTATTCATTACAATATTTATATGAATTCATAACTCAGACAAGGTGTTATTATCTTATTTATAATGGAAACATAAGTCCTAATGTAAACCTCATCCCATTTATACTCAACAATCCATCTAGTTAATTTCATTTCATATTCAAGTGGTATCACTTATGTTTTATTAGACCTACTAGTAATGGGAATACAAATCTTAACTATATACTCACATAACTTAAATGTTCATTAAGTCATTTAGGTGAATTACTATTTCTACTCCAAGTAATCCATGAACATTTCATGAATTCCAAATTTTATACCTTAATTTCCTTTACCTATTTAGTTCTTACACTTTGTGTCTTTGTATTACTATTCACATTACTATTCACTCAAATTGTTGAATTTTTAATACATAATAAATTTATTGAACCTAAGTTTACCAAGATACCACATTTTGCATTCTAAAGTTATTGGTATTGGCTGCCAATACCATTTTAAAGCTTAGTGTTGGTTACTTTACAATTTTCAGATTTCAAGCACTAAGTTTACTGTTCTATTGGTCATTTGTACAGTAGGAATTTGATAAAATTGTCTTCATGAAAGTTATTTCTTGTTGTGTCTAGTTATATTTCTTTTTTTAAATCACTCCATTTAGAGTTTTGTAACTCAAGTTATGGTCATTTTACCATAACTGGCGGGATTGACCTGTACCCAGAATTTCTGGGCAATTTGGTTCTGCCAGATTTGATGATCTAAGTTTGGATGGAAGTTTGACTAGGTTATGTTCAGAATTTGGATTTCTGTTCTTCATGAAAGTTGTAGGGCTATGTCTCAGCTTTCTGATGGTAAAATTTCAGATCAATTGAATTTTTCTACACTGAGTTATGACTATTTGAACAAATACTGTTCATTTGATCATTTTCCAGGGACAACATGTTGGTCACCTGGATTAGGGTAATTTTTAGGTCAACTTGGTAGAGTTTCTTCACCAAAGTTGTACTATTATGTATCTAGTTTCATTTCCAATTGTTCTTGCACCAGTTGAATCTATACAACTCTAGTTATAGCTGCCCAAACCTGCCGGACTCACACCCAATCCTGCAGGTCACCAAGGGCAGCATACCTAAGCTCAACTCTATTATCTTTACTCACTTCAATTCCTCCTCACACACATTCAAATGGTCACTAATTGACCATTACAATGTTAATATACCATTACATAAGCAAAACTCTAATTTTTCACAAACCCTAATTTCCAAAGTGTCCATTTTATGCTATCCATGCCATCTAACACATCCAACACACATGATTCAACATCTAACTCAAGTTTTCTCATCACAAACCACTTCTAAACAATTCAATTCATAGAAATCAACAAATCTCATCCTTCTCCCATAGCTGCCAATTCTCATACATACTTCAATGTAATTGTTTTGTTCAATTCTACAACAAATACTCATTTAATTTGTCTTCCTAACAAAGATTAAACAGATAGAAAAGTAAGTATAGGCACTAACCTTGATTTAGCTAATTTTGAAAGCTTGAGAACTCATCTTTTTCTCTTTCTTTTGCTGCCCAAAACTTGCTCTAGGTGTAAGGGTAAATATTTGTGAAGGAAAGCTAGGGTTTTGGGGTGATTTGGGTGGGTTAGTTCAAGCTTTATAAAGCTTCCATGGAGTTTTCTTTCCTCTCTCTCTCTCTCTATGTTTTTGGCTGCCCAAAGGTTCAAGATGTAGATTGTTTGTCAAATTTTATCTAATTTATCTCCTTTTAATTGGCTTGTTGAGTTGTGATTGGTGGAGACCTAACTAATGACATCATGTGATGTCATATTTTCCTATTTTCTTTCATTTTCTTTTCTTTTCTTTACTACCCATTTTCAATTCAATTTATAGCAATATTTATTCATATTTTAGATCATAATAATTATTTACTTAACTGGACAAGTCAGTCAAAAATCATCTCCATAGACAAAATGACCGAAATGCTCTCTGTTTGGCTTATTGAGCCAAAATCATCTATACCGATCAAAAAATTTTTCTAAACCTTTTTCTTGGCATTGTAATGCCATAGAAACCTCAATGAATCTTCTCTGGAGTCCCAATAATTATTTCATGAATTTTCTCCTAAGTTCAGGGCTCCTAGTTGCGAAGACCGCAACTTTCCACTAGGTTACCCATCGCTAGGGCACCGGCTCATTTAACTTGGTTGTATTTTATTTCTAAAATTTTTCCTAAATTTTTATTATTAATATTTGAGTTAATTATGGTTCCTCACTCTAGTCTAAATATTTTTACTAACGTTCTAGCTGTTTCGATAGACACCGGTCACCGGAATAGTAGAATGTACGGAATTACTATAGTGAGGGTGTTACACCTTGGCTGGTTTACTTAACATGCTTGTTATTGCCCAAAAGAATATGTTGGGCAATAAAGGAAAAGAGGTAGCTTTGATTGCATCTTCTTCTGTTGGAAAGTCCAACAAGTAAAAGGACAATAAGAAGAAGAAACCTCAAGTTCCAAGACCTTCCAAGAAGACAAACAAACAGAAAGGGAAGACCAAAGCTGATGGAGGCAAAGGAAAGTGTTTCCACTGCCAGAAGGATGGGCATTGGAAAAGAAACTGCCCAGAGTATCTTGCTTCTCTGAAGGACAAGAAGGATATACCTTAAGGTATGTCTATATCTTGTTATTTAGATACTGATGATGCTCATGCTTCATATATAGCTTAGGTTTTAGATACTGGTGGTAGTTCTCACATTTCTTATGATATGCAGGAACTAGCAAACAGTAGCAGCTTGCATGCTCTAGATGTTAGAATTCGGATTGGCGATGACTCAACTATTGAAGCTTTAGCCATAGGATCTAAATCTTTTTACATGTGTGGACATGTTTTGTGTTTGAATAATATTTTAAATGTGCCTGATGCTTTTAAGAACATCATTTCTATATCTAGTTTGACTAGAAATGGTTATGAATTTCAGTTCACAAATGATGTTTACAATATTTATTTTGAAAATAAATATATTGGCTCGAGTTATATGCATGATGGTCTTTATTATTTGGATAATAATGATAAACACAAAATAAATGCAAGCAATCTAAAAAAATGCAATGCCATGATGAAAATCAACTCAAGTTCAAATTATATTTGGCACTTAAGATTAGGTCATGTTGCAGAAGATAGGATTGCAAAACTGGAGAAAATGGGGATTTTATCCTCATTGGGTTTTGAATGTACTCCAACTTATGAATCTTGCCTTTAAGGCAAAATGACTAGATCATCCTTTGTTGGACAATGACTATGAGATGAAAATATTTTAAAGCTAATACATAGTGATGTATGTGGTCCATTTAAGGAAATGGCTAGAGGTGGTTTTTATTACTTTATTACCTTTACTGATGATAAATCAAGGTTTGGGTATTTGTATTTGATGAAATACAAACATGAATCCTTTGAAAAGTTCAAAGAATTTAAATCTAAAGTAGAAAATCAAATAGAAAAAAGTATTAAAACTCTTTGATTAGATCATGTGGAAGTGAATACTTAAGTACTAAATTTGATGAATACTTGAAAGAGCATGGCATTGTTTCCCAATTGACTCCTCCAGGAATGCCACAACTGAATGGTGTATCTAAAAGGAGAAATCATACCCTATTAGATATGGTACGTAGGATGATGAACTATATTGATATGCCAATCTTCTTTTGGGGATTTGCATTAGAATCAACTTTGCATATTCTGAATAGGATTCCATCAAAATCAGTTTCTTCCACACCTTATGAGATATGGCATGGAGGAAAACCAAGTCTTAAGCATGTTAAAATTTGGGGTTGTCCAGCTTATATAAAAAAGCTAAACACTGATAAATTGGAAAAGCAGGTCAGAAAAGGGTCGATTTGTTAGATATCCAAAAGAGAGTTTTAGATATTATTTTTATTTTCCTACATCACAAAAGGTTGTGGTAAGCAGAGATGCCATTTTTCTTAAATAACAGTTTATTCAAGAAGGAGGCAAAGGAAGGTAAATAGAGTTAGGATTGGAGAATTCTGACCAACCAACAGATTAAATGGATATAGATCCATCTAGTGAACCTACACCTATTGATGAAACATTTACAGTAATTCCTCAAAGATCAACAAAGATATCTCTGTCACACTCTACCCCTCTATAAGATGTAACATGATCCCGTAGTACACCTAATGAATTACCGTACTTCGCCTACCGGTAACCCATTAAATATACGACAAGGGATTTTAAAATAATTTTTGTGAAATTAAATAGTGGTGGGAACGTTGAATATTTCTTAAAAAGCCTTTAAGTGAAATTTTGGCCATGGATAAAATCATCGATTGAAATCCGTTATTACAAAAAAAATTTTCAAAATTTTGGCAGAGTGCCGACTGTATTTTGAGAAAATAGTTCTTCAAACCTAAAAAGGAAAACACTCCCAATATGTTTTCTCAAATACAACTCCAATAAACTTTATTTCATCTCACAATTCAATCTTAATAATCAAATCAATTCATTTTCAAACCAACCTCATCACAAAAGAAACATTTTATTGATTACAAGACTCAAAAATTAATATTACAAAACTATACAGGTAAATAAAATCTCAAATTTACATTACAATAATTTGCATTTAATTACATACCAAAATATTTTACAAAAGTTTTTATACAATTGCTCAAATAATTTATATACATATTATTACGTGCATACATCAAACCTATGTACATGGGTATACCTATAATATACCGGGAGCTTATCTGAATGTGTCTTCAAGGAAGCTTACTCAAGTGCTCTATGCTCTTTTCACCTGCGATAGCATACAAAGCTATCACTGAGTAGTGAACTCAGTGGTGCACAACTATAACTTAAAACATATTACAATATACCTTAGCAAAATTACAGCAAATAATTTGAAAATCTGGACACTCATCAAATTTCAAAAATCAAAATATTCGTTGCCAATAATATAAATCATTTGTATAAAATGACTTTGAGCAAGAAATTTAATTTATCAAATCACAACTGGACATTTAAAGTAA
Source organism: Hevea brasiliensis (assembly GCF_030052815.1). NCBI lineage: Eukaryota > Viridiplantae > Streptophyta > Magnoliopsida > Malpighiales > Euphorbiaceae > Hevea > Hevea brasiliensis. The sequence goes on from NC_079494.1 coordinate 51,411,348, forward strand.
TTCCAGTAATTATGAAAATAAAGATTAATTCCAATAAAATCAATTATGCATAAATCCCATTTGAAATCGAATTTCTTTACTATTCAAAAACCATTCTTTATCTCACTAACTATGCAAGACTAATCTGAAAGGGCTATCTCCGGAGTGATTCTAACTCCCTATGGTCGGGGAGGTCGAATCAGATTTTAACTCCCTATGGTCGGGGAGGTCGAATCATCGTGCACAGTACACACCACAGTAATGAAACTTCCAAAAGGGCCATGAGAAACTTAGATCTAACCTCTAATAAGAGGAGAATCTAAGCCTGTGCACATACCATGGTAATCAAAATAAAGCTAACTCCATTGTCTCTTCAAGAAATAAGAGAGACGGGTAATAACCTAGTCAAGCATCTATAGGGAGATATAAAACAATATCATGAATCTCTTTGTCCTTTTTGTGAGCATAAATCACAACACAATTCAATTCAATGTCAATTCCAATATCTAATAATTTTATGCTCATCACAATTCAAAACATATTTTATCATAATTTTTCCAAAATTAATTTATTCAATCCACAACAATGCTCAATACTTTTTGAAATACCATTTCACAAAGCTAAATTCATATATACTATAACAATTTCAATAATCATTGAATTAAATCCAATACTTGATAAACATAATACATAAGGAAAATAATGTTATTTAATCATATGAAATATTCAGAATAAAATTAATTAAAAACTAGTTATGCACAAACCTCTTATTTACTTCAATTCTTGTTTTTCCTTCGAAGATCCCTTTCCAGTCTCTTTTTCAACTAAAACACACAATTTATAGTGTTTCAGTACCATATCTCATAATTAATCCAATAATTTTTTTCATGCCCAATTTTTACTGTTCTATTGGATTAAGTTACAGTGGGAATTTGGCAAAATTCTCTTCATCAAATTGTTTTTTATTGTGTCTTCTTTAATTCCCTTTTTGAATCACTCTATTTGGAGTTATATAACTTAAGTTATCGTCAATTAACCATAACTAGGTCAAATCTGAACTTTGGTTTCCTTAATAGGTAGATTCGATACTGAATTTGACTAATTTATTTGGATAGTTTGTAGCAACATTTAGGCTTAGCATTCTTCATAGGATTTGTTGCCCTATGTCTTATAGTCATTTAGAATTTTATTGCAATTTTTCAAACTTTATAGAATTATTTATGGTTACACAATTAGCTTGAATTCAAATGTCCTATTTTAACATACTTCTATTTAGGTCAGTAGATTTGACCTTAAATTCTGATCTTATACATTTATAATTTGAGGAAGTTGCCTAAAACAAAGCTTTAGTCTCTTTCTTAGCTTTCCAAATTAGTATGGCACATTTAAATTGGACAATTCTTGTGAAAGATATGCTTATTTGAATTTTCTGGATTTTATGGTCAAATGTGCCAATTCCATATTTAGTGTGCCAACTTAATCAAGTTAATTGACCTAGTTTCCTTGATTTCTGGGTTTTGTTCAAATTACTAATATTGTAGATCTATGTCTTATTGAAATTTTGGCACTGATTTTATGTCATTTGGAGTTCTATGGACCAAGTTATGGTCATTTTACTAGTGCTGGTCAAGTTGCACTTATATTGCAAAGTTTCGGTCATTTTTAGGTCAAAGTCAATTCGGCTAGTTTTTGTAATCCAACTTGGGTAATGAATTTAACTTGCTTAATGGCATTTTCTGGGCTTGGTGTCTTAACCAAAGTTGTAGTCCTATGTCTAAGCTTTCCAACGGTATAAATTTCAGGTCATTTGGACATGTTTTGAGTGAGTTATGGCCAAAATACTGACTACTGTTCATATGGTCAAAATCTAGGTTCATATGTTAGGCAATTCCGGATTTGGTCATTTTTTTAGGTCACTTCTAGGCAGAATTTTGGCATGACCTCCACATGAAAATTGGTCTATTATAGGTTCTATTTCACCTCCAATTGGCCTCATACCAATTGGGGTCACACATTTCCATTTAGAACCTAAAATGCATACTGTTTTCAATAAGCATAACAAACATTGTAACTTTACACTTCTAATGGACATCATGTAGTTTGCAATTTGGTCAATTGTCCATCAACAACCCAATTTTGATCAATATCCAGCAACAACTTAATTGATCAAGTAAATAGCAATTTAATCAAATGTCCAAATATAATTCAACTCAAGTAAATATCCATCACACTCAATTCAATTAAATCAATATCTAACCACAATTAAATTCTCCAATCCCTAATTTAATTTATCCAAACCAATAATATACATTCCATTGCTCATTAATCAACATCAATATACATGAAATAAGGCCTTCCTAAGCACATCAAGGCTACCTAAATTGGCATATATGCTTCAACTTCCATATTGACTTCATAACCTTACCTCAAATACACAATTCAAACATACACATGCTAATTGAACTCTTATACATTTAAGCACTTTAATCAACACCTCAAACCACCATTTACATGAATAAATAATTCATACTCCCATGGACATGAGGGCACAGAATTGGAGACTTGTCAACACTCAACAATTTCTTCAAATTCTTTCATATTCCTACTCACCATAACCTCAATTACAAGTTTAATGAAGCAAGTAAGGAAAATAAGCACTTATCTCTTTTGAAGCTTGTACAAATCTTCACCAAAACCTTTCTTTCTTGCTTTCTACATGCTTCACATGGTGTGGAGAACAACTTTAGTGAACGGAGTATTGAAGGTACATGGCTTGATCATGGGAAATGGAAGCTCAAATGTGGGACGACAATGGAGTTTGGGAGAGAATTTAGAATTCGGCAATGAAGGATGAAGGAGATGAAGGTGATGAATGGCTGTCCACATTTGTCCACATATGCTTATATAGTCTCACTTAGTGCCCCACTAACTTATATTAAGTATTTAATATTCCAAAGTTTTCATAATTCAAATTACTCCCCCCCATTTTTTCCTAAATTTCATTACACATTTAATTTCCTTTTTCATGGGGTTCCCAAAATTTAATACTACTTATTATTCATGGACATTTAGGTTATAAGTCAACTCTAGGTGTCAAATGACCAAAATGGCCCTATTCGGTTAGTATTCCTAATTTTTCAATAACACTGATTTTTTTGTCGGTTTCTCGATTTTTCATTTTTATTTGTACTAAATCATTAATTTTTCTTTGATATTTCTAATGTCAATTATACCTCTATAGGCCTTTAATTATGTCCCAAAATTTAATTCCGAGGGTTCCCCATGGTCCTGAGGTCGGCAATTGCCTTCGCCGTAACTTCCTGGTGCAGTCACCCATCGCTACGGTGCCGGCTCGTTTAACCTAGTTTCATTTCCTCTATTTTATTTTTCCATAATTTTTCTTGTATTTTCTTATTATTTATTTCATCATTTTATGCCTTCTTACTATCACTAAAGTATAGTCCCAGACATCCTGACTTGTCCCAGCAGACATTAGGTCACCAGAGCAGTAGAATATAAGTGAGGGCGTTACAATCTCACCCACCAGTGAGATATGGTTTCCTTCATGAAGATGAACAAGAGTTATTTACTCATTAAGAAGTAGATCATGGAGATGATCCACTTACCTATGAAGAAGCTATCAGAAATAGACTCTTAAAAATGGATTGAAGCTATAAAATCCGAAATTCATTCCATGTATAAGAATCAAGTTTGGGATCTTGTTGACCCACCTAAAGGTATTGTACCATAGGGAATAAATGGGTTTTCAAGAAGAAAATTGGTTCTGATGGAAGGGTAGAGACCTATAAAGCAAGGCTAGTAGTGAAAGAGTTTTGCCAAAGGCAAGGAATCGACTATGAGGAGACTTTCTCACCTATTGCCATGCTTTAATTAATTAGGATTCTGTTAGCAATAACTGTATATTCTGATTATGAGATTTGGCAGATGGATGTCAAAACAACTTTTCTCAATGGATAGATTGAAGAAAACATTTTCATGGAACAACCTAGGAGTTTTGAATTCCAAGATGGTTCCAAGGTATGCAAGCTAAAGTGATCTATTTATGGGTTGAAACAAGCTTCGAGGAGTTGGAACATCCGTTTTGATGAAGCCATTAAGTCATTTGGTTTTATCAAAAATGTGGATAAATCATGTATATATAAGAAGGTTAGTGATAGTGCTATCACTTTCCTTGTCTTATATGTGGATGATATTCTATTGATAGGTAATGACATAGGCATGTTGACAACTATCAAGGTATGGTTGTCAAATACATTCTCCATGAATAACTTAGGGGAGGCAACCTATATTCTTGGAATTCGCATCTATAGAGATAGAGCAAAAAGAATAATTGGTTTATCCAAAAGTCTATACTTGGAAAAGGTGTTAAAGAGGTTTAACATGCTTAATTCCAAGAGAAGATTGTTAGCAGTAAGACATGGTATCCACCTTTCTAAAGAGATATCTTCAAAGACACCTAAAGAAAGAGATAAAATGGCCAGGATTCCATATGCTTCGGCTATTGGAAGTTTAATGCATGCAATGATGTGTACTAGGCCAAATATTGCACATGTTGTTAGTTTGACTAGTAGGTTTCAATCCAATCCAGGTTTGGAACACTGGATAGCTGTCAAGAATATCCTTAAGTACTTGATAAGAACTAAGGATTTATTCTTGATTTATGGAGGTGGTGACTTGCAATTGGATGGTTATACTGATTCTGATTTCTAATCAGATATCGATGATAAAAAGTTTACCTCTGGGTTTTTGTTCATTTATAATAGAGATGCAGTCAGTTGGAAGAGCTCCAAACAGAGTACGACTACTAATTCCACTACAGAGGTCGAGTACATTGCTACATCAGATGCTGCAAAAGAGACTGTTTGGATAAAGAAGTTCGTGACAGAACTTGCAGTAGTTCCTTCCATTGAGTCAGCAATTCCACTCTACTGTGATAACAATGCAGGGGTCATACAGGCTAAGGAACCCCGGTCTCACTAGAAATCCAAACACATAGAAAGCTGCTACCACATTATCAGAAAAATAGTTGGGCGAGGTGATGCAGCCAGGCAGAAAATAGCATCAGCTAAAAATCTAGCTGATTCATTCACGAAGCCTATGTCACAACCTTAGTTAGACCGACATCATGAGAAGATGGGTCTAAGATATTGTAATGAATGGCTCTAGTGCTAGTGGGAGATTGTTAGTAGTATGCCCTAGATCATATCATTTAGTATGTATCTTGCACATATTTTATTAATAAAAGGTAATTTCACTTTTCTATTTACATAATATATTTATGTGTAATAGAAAAGGTCCATTGATATTTTGTTATAAATTCTATTCTTAAGTTGTTAAGAATATGAGTGATAATATTTCTAGCACAAAATATCATAAATTGGTTCACAATTGAGGATACTTCACACAGGACATGACTTATCCAGAAAGATTGTATTCATGTTTATTCTCAAGGTATTTATATGAGATATAAATAAGATGGAATGGTGAGTCTCATGCCACATAACAAATATGATAGGCACTTATACATGATAAGTAGGCCGAAACAGTGATGCATATGACAAGCACATGGAGTTTACTCTTGTCAATGCATTGTCATATATCATATCAGTGCATATAATCTTTAGACCTGAGATAACACAGTTATCTTGTACATAGGTGGTTTGAGTTTGATACTGCTTTCATACTTATATTGTGTATGGGTATATGGGCATGTGTTGGCTCCTACTAGTTATATATGGAGGTAGGTATTGATCAAGATGGAATCTGTTACTCTAAATAAATAGGGATAAAGTCCTATGTTCATTTAATTGTTCTTGATGTTTCAAGTTCCTAGTCAGGACAGACAGATTTAGTTAGAAAAGAGTTTCTAACAAGAAAATCTAATTAATCAAGAACTGGAATTAAAAGAGAACATAATATTCATAGCAAATGGAGTTTGACATAAACCATGACTCTAGCTCGAATTGAGATTTTGTAATAGAGAGAATCTAATGCATGGTAACATATGATTAAAGGTTCATCTAAGGTATTCATTGTTACTAATTAGGTGGCCATCGCAGGCTATGCTAGGTGTCAACCATGGTCTATGAGATGCCTAGAATGATTTAGAGAAATCATTTATGGTAGGAAAGAGTTCTGATGATATTAAGAGTTAATATCATATCTCATTGCCAATTAGTGATGAGCCTAGTAAGTCACAAACATACACAAGATAATCACGAAGTAAAATGTGATTTAATTGATTAATTAAAGAGTTTAATTGATTAATTAAATAGGTTTGGTTTGGTTTGCAGTAAGATTGCAAAGTCTCTAGCATGACTTGAAACCAAAGCTAGGTTATTGGATGTATAGCATAAGTTAAATTTATATTTAAAGTGTTTAAATATGAATATAATTATGAGAAATTAATTAATACAGATTAATTAATTAATTTATATTTGGTATAAATTGATTTGAAGATGAGAAATAATGATTTTGGGTTGAGAACTCAAAATTACAATATAAGGGTTATTTGGTCATTTCACATAGTGACATGTGGCACCATGAGATGGTGACACATGGCACCATATTAGCTTGCCATTTGTCTTTCTATCATGTAAGATGATCAAGGCTAAGATAAAGTCTAGCTTTGACACTTGGCTTAATGTGATTGAGTCAATTAAAAATAAGATGCAATGTGGAGATGACATGTGGTATAGGGTTTAAGTGATTTAATTGCCTAATTACAAAAGGGAAAAGAAAGAAGAACAAAACACATCATTCTCTCTTGTCTATGTGTGGTGGCACTTCTTTCTCCCTCTCCTCTCTTCATCTTTTCTCATCAATTCAAAGAGCATCACTCCATTCCCTTTTAATTAAAATTGCTAGAAATTGTTTCTAGTGTCCTATGCACACATATAACCTCTCTAAAGGCAAGAACCCAATTTATAATTGGTTAGCAAAGGCTTGAAAAGCTAATTGGGGGCTGCCCATTGGTGATCTTGGTGTGGACAAGCTAGAGGGACAACACTTAGGGTTCTAGGTGCTTCCTAAGGGTGCCAATCACATCCATAGTGGATCAAAGAGGTTAGTGTTCTAACTCTTCTTTTAAACTAGGGTTTAAATGAGTTAATTTATTAATTCACAATCTTGAATGGCAAACATAGATCCTAATACATATTAAAAGTGTTTAATATGCAATTGAGCATTGAAATTAATTAGGCACATAAGAGATGTGGTATGATGCATGTAACCCAAGAAGAAATTTTTTTTTCGAAATTCAATACTCTAATGAACAATTTTAATTCTTCCTCTCCTTCAAGTAAAATCCTGCTTGCAAAATTTTAGCTATTATTTTTGTGGTGTCAAAGTGTCCCCCATATGGTGATGAATGGCAGTGCTGGAGAATACTCTCTATATCCTCTTCTAGTATGTATCGTCTTATCAGCCCGTCATTTCATCTCTTGTACAGTAAAGGTTCCTCCCATGTGTAGAACCTCATCATGCAAAAATTTCTTCTTTTGCTGATAAGTCATGTTTGGAGGCAATACCTTGTATACAAGAAAATTAACAAAGTCAGTATACCATGGAGCTTGGGAGAATGCTAGTAATTGTTCATCAAAAAATGAATCATCAATTGGCAAATCCTCAATGTCCCCTGTGTATTCCAGTTTTAGCATGGAAAGAGGGTCAGCCACTACATTTTTAGATCCCTTTTTTTCCTTGATTTCAAGATCAAATTCTTGCAGGAGTAAAATCCATCGAATCAGCCTTGGTTTCGCCTCCTTCTTGTTTAAAAGGTACTGGATGGTAGCATGAATTGTAAATATAATGAATTTTGACCCAATTAAGTAGGATCTACATTTGTTAATTGCAAACACTACTGCTAGGAATTTCTCACAAACCTTAGCCTCTCCTTTTTCGAAACCACCAATGGCACCTATAAAGAGACCAGCCCAACGAATGGGCTCTTCCTCAAGGCAAGGAGGCGACTTCACACCCTCTCCTCCTCAGCCATCGCCCCAGCGCCCAAGAACTAGGCAAACCCAGCCACAAGTCGCACCATAACCACCACAACCTGTGTTTTCCATTGCTTGGCCATTCTAGCATAACACCCACCGAGACTTGTGTGCCCAGCTGAACAACAGGAGGATTATCTCCACCAAGTACATTGATTTTGAGCTATTGGTGCAAATCAACCTACGAGAGGAGATTGATGGGCTGCTAGATAGCATTGGGTGGACTACATTCGCCCAGCTATAATTCCCAGCCTACCATGATACCACCCTGGAGTTCTTAGGGAGTTTCAAGGCTACCCTATGGCCCACAGATCAGGAAGATAGGGGAAGGATCGAGTTTAGTCTTCTAGGCATTGATCGCATTATGAACATGGATGAGTTCAATGCGGTGTTTAGCTTTGACAGCGCCGGATTCTAAGAGATTCTACAATACCGAATGATCTACAACAGTGTGAACTTTTAGCGCTCCATCACACCAAACATTAATGTTTACAACTCCAGCAAATCTAAATCCTCCAGCATCACTAGTCTCACCTTGAGGTACATGCACCGACTCTCCACACACACTATAATGGGCCACGGGGATAGCCTGGGAGTAGTAAACGCCGACAAACTCTTTTTCCTACGGTGTATGGTTATTAGGCAGCGCTGCAGCATCGACTTCTTCTTCTGCAAACCCCTTTGCAGCCTATGTCACCAGCCTACAGGGAAAATCTTGCTTGGTGACCTCATCACAGCCCTTGCATCCACTTCGGCTTTGTCCTGGGGCATCACAGGCTGCGCTCCATTGCTGGTATAACCAGAATCAACCAAAACATCTGCATATCAATGGGGATATGCAAGAAGGTTAGGAACAACTAATTCTTGATCGATGCCGAAGGAAATGTCATTCCCAGAAGAGACAAAGCACAACCAGAGCCTGATGAACCATCAGAGCCACAGGAGGAAGCCCAAGAGCCACTCCACCATAAGTCCCCAGCCCGAGTGCCTACCTACACTCCACCCCCAACAGACCCCATCCTTGTATACCTTCAGCAAATGGAGACCACCGTAAACAATAGGATGCAAGCACTCAAGGATAGTCTCCAGGAGGCTCACAACAAGCTCAACATGGTCATGAAGAGACTCGGTAGAGAGGGACCATTGTCCCCATCAGAGACATTTTAGAGCTAGGACTTTAGGACAAGATTTTTCATGTAAAAATTTATATGCCCTAATCCTACCCAGTGCTCATAGGTCTCTATTGCTTACTCTTTGTCCAAACTGTTAGTAGTATGCCCTAGAGCATATCATTTATTATGTATCTTGTATATGTTTTATTAATAAAAGGCATTTTCACTTTTCTGTTTACATATTATATTTATGTGTAATAGAAAAAGGTCCATTGATATTTTGTAAGAAATTCTATTCTTAAGTTGTTGAGAATATAAGTGATAGTATTTCTAGTACAAAGTATCATAAATTGGTTCACAATCGAGGATACTTCACAATAAGGACATGACTAATCAAGAAAGATTGTAATCATGTTTATTCACAAGTTATTTATATGAGATGTAACTAAGATGGAAAGGTGAGTCTCATGCCATATAACAAATATGATAGGCACTTGTACATGATAAGTAGGCCGAACCAGTAACCTTTATGACAAGCACATGGAGTTTACTCTTATCGATGTATTATCATAAATCATATCAGTGAATATAATCTTTAGACCTGAGATAGCACAGTTATCTTGTATATAGGTGGTTTGAGTTTGATACTGCTTTCATACTTGTACTGTGCATAGGTATATGGGCATGTGTTGGCTCCTACTAGTTATATATGGAGGTAGGTGTTGATCAAGCTGGAATCTGTTACCCTAAGTAAATAGGGATAAAATCCTATGTTCATTTAATTGTTCTTGATGTTTCAAGTTCCTGGCCAGGACAAATAGATTTAATTAGAAAAGAGTTTCTAATAAGAAAATCTTTTTAATCAAGAACTGGAATTAAAAAAGAACATAATAATCATAGCAAATGGGGTTTGACATAAACCATGACTCCAGCTCGAATTGGGATTTTGTAACAGAGAGATTCTAGTGCATGGTAACATATGATTGTAGGTTCATTTAAGGTAAACCTTATTACTGATTGGGTGGCTATGGCATGCTATGCTAGGTGTTAACCATAGTCTATGAGGTGCATAAAATGATTTAGAGAAATCATTTATGGTAAGAAAGAGTTCTGATGATATTAAGAGTTGATATCATATCTCATTACCAATTAGTGATGAGCCTAGTGAGTCACACACATACACAAGTAATCACCAAGTTAAATATGATTTAATTAATTAATTAAAGAGTTTAATTGATTAATTAAATAGGTTTGATTTGCAATTAGATTGCAAAGTCCATAGGAAAGGAGCAGAAGCATGAAAAACACAAGTTTAGATCATTAAAATTCAAAATTTTTCATCTAGTGTCACATGCATCATGCAAGATTTATTTTTATCTATTTGATTTCAATGATAAACAGCATATTAAAACTCTTTTAATATATTTTTGGATCTACATTTTCCATTTAAAATTTTAGAATTAATAGATTAATCCATTAGAACCGTAAATTAGATCAAGAATAAGTGCACTAACCTTTTGATGCACTGCAGTGTGTTTGGCACATTTGGGATGCATCTTAAGGACACTAAATGTTGTCTCTCTAGTTTGTCCACACCAAGATCACCTATGGCAGCCCTTGAACAGCTTCTAAAGCTTTTTCTATGAATTAGAAAATCAAGTTTTACCTTTTGAGAGATTACAGATGTAAACAGGACACTAGAAACAATTTCTAGTATTTTTAATTCAAGAGATTGTTTGCTAATATCTTTGAATTGATGAGAGATGAAGAAGAAGAGGGGAGAGGGCAGACGAGGGTGGTAGCACAAAGAGAGAATAGCAGCCCACACATTTTACTCTTTCATAACAACACTAATATAGCTAGGTCATCACTTAAAACCCTTGCCACATGTCACCTTCTGATTGGCTCTAGGTTTAATTGACCCAATAACATTATGCCAAGTGTCAAACCTATATTTAATCTTGATTTTAATTATCTTACATGATTAAAAGACATATGGCAACCTTATGTGTAGTGCCATGTGTCACCACCTCATGGTGCCACATGTCACCCTGTCAAATGACCAAAATACCCCTGTGTCTTAATTTTGAGTTCTCAACCCAAAATAATTATTTTTTTTCTTCTAATCAATTTATACCAAATATAAATTAATTAATTAATTTCTTAATTAATTTCTCATTAATTAAATTCATATTTAAACACTTTAAATATAAATTTAACTTATACCATACATCCAATAACCAAGATTTGGTTTCAAGCCATGCTAGAGACTTTGCAATCTAATTACAAACCAAACTTATTTAATTAATCAATTAAACTCTTTAATTAATTAATTAAATCATATTTAATTTGGTGATTACTTGTGTATGTGTGTGACTTACTAGGCTTATTAAGACATGATATCAACTCTTAATATCATCAGAACTCTTTCTTACCATAAATGATTTCTCTAAATCATTTTTTGCACCTCATAGACCATGGTTAACACTTAGCATAACATGCTATGGCCACCCAATTAGTAATAAGGTTTACCTTAAATGAACCTATAATCATATGTTACCATGCACTAGAATCTCTCTGTTACAAAATCCCAATTCAAGCTGGAGTCATGGTTTATGTCAAACCCTATTTGCTATGAATATTATGTTCTCTTTTAATTTTAGTTCTTGATTAAAAGATTTTTCTCATCAGAAACTCTTTTCTGATTAAATCTATCTGTCTTGGCTAGGAACTTGAAACATCAAGAACAATTAAATGAACATAGGATTTTATCCCTATTTACTTAGAGGAACAGATTCCATCTTGATCAGCACCTACCTCCATATATAACTAGGAAGAGCCAACACATGCCCATATACCCATACACAGTACAAGTATGAAAGTAGTATCAAACTCAAACCACTTATATACAAGATGACTGTACTATCTCAGGTCTAAATATTATATGCACTGATATGATTTATGACAATACATTGATAAGAGTAAACTCCATGTGCTTGTCATAAATGTCACTGGTTCGACCTACTTATCATGTATAAGTGCCTATCATGTTTGTTATATGGCATGAGACTCACCATTCCATCTTATTTACATCTCATATAAATAACTTAGGAACAAGCTTGATTACAATCTTTCTGGATAAGTCATGTCCTTATTGTGAAGTATCCTCGATTGTGAACCTATTTATGATACTTTGTGCTAAAAATACTATCACTCATATTCTTAACAACTTAAGAATAGAATTTTTAACAAAATATCAATGGACCTTTTCTATTACACATAAATATATTATGTAAATGAAAAAGTGAAAATGCCTTTTATTAATAAAACATGTACAAGATACATACTAAATGATATGCTCTAGGGCATACTACTAACAATCTCCCACTAGCACTAGAGCCATTCATTACAATACCTTAGACCCATCTTCTCAAGATATTGGTCTAATTGAGCTTGTGACAAAGGCTTAGTGAATGAATCAGCTGGATATTTCAGCTGATGCTATTTTCTGCATGGCTATATTGCCTTGCCTAATTATCTCTCTGATGATATGGTAGGGCCTTTCTATGTGTTTGGGTTTCTAGTGAGACCGGGGTTCCTTATATCCAAACAACTTCTTTTGCAGCATCTGATGTAGCAATATACTCAGCATTGGTAGTGGAATCTGCAGCCGTATTCTGTTTGGAACTCTTCCAACTGATTGCACCTCTATTACAAATGAACACAAACCTAAAGATAGACTTTCTATCATTGATATCTGATTGGAAATCAAAATCAATATAACCATCTAATTGCAAGTCTCCACCTCCATATATCAAGAATAAATCCTTAGTTCTTCTCAAGTATTTAAGGATATTCTTGATAGCTATAAAGTGTTCCAAACCTAGATTGGATTGATACCTGCTAGTCAAACTAACAGTATATGCGATATCCGGCCTAATACGCAACATTGCATACATCAAACTTCTACTAGCCGAAGCATATGGAATCCGGGCCATTTTATCTCTTTCTTCAGGTATCTTTGGAGACATCTCTTTGGAAAGGTGGATACCATGTCTCACTGGTAACAATCCTCTCTTGGAATTAAGCATGTTAAACCTCTTTAACGCCTTTTCCAAGTATAGACTTTGGGATAAACCAATTAATCTTTTCGCTCTATCTCTATAGATACGAATCCCAAGAATATAGGTTGCCTCCCCTAAGTCTTTCATGGAGAATGTATTTGACAACCATAACTTTACAGTTGTCAACATTCCTGTGTCATTACCCATCAACAAAATGTCAACCACATATAAGACAAGGAAAGTGACAGCACTATCACTAACCTTCTTATATATACATGGCTCATCCTCATTTTTTATAAAACTAAATGACTTAATGGCTTCATCAAAATGGATGTTCCAACTCCTCGAAGCTTATTTCAACTCATAAATGGATCGCTTTAGCTTGCATACCTTAGAACCATCTTGGGATTCATAGTATGCAGCTATTGCTAATAGAATCGTAATTGATTTAAGCATGGCAATAGGCGAGAAAGTCTCCTCATAGTCGATTCCTTGCCTTTGGTGAAACCCTTTTGCTAAAAGCCTTGCCTTATAGGTCTCTACCTTTCCATCAGAACTAATTTTCTTCTTTAAAAACCCATTTGTTCCCTATAGGTATAATACCTTCAGGTGGGTCAATAAGATCCCAAACTTGATTCTTATACATGGAATCAATTTTGGATTTCATAGCATCAATCTATTTTGAAGAATCTATATCTGATATAGCTTCTTCATAGGTAAGTGGATCATCTCCATGATCTACTTCTTCATGAGTAGACAACTCTTGTTCTTCTTCATAAAGGAAACCATATCTCACTTGTGGGTGAGATACCCTGGTTGTTCTACGAGGAACAGCTGTAGATGTTTCATCAATAGGTGTAGGTTGACTACATGGATCTTTATCCATTTGATCTGTTGATTAGTTAGAATTCTCCAATTCCACCTCTATTTTCCTTCATTTGCCTCCTTCTTGAACAAAATGTTGTTCAAGAAATATGGCATCTCTACTTATCACAACCTTTTGTGACGCAGGCAAATAAAAATAATATCCAAAACTATTTGGATATCCAACAAATCGACCTTTTTCTGATATGGTTTCCAATTTATCAGTGTTCAACTTTTTGATTTAAGCTGGACAACCCCAAATCTTAACATGCTAAAGACTTGGTTTTCTTCCATGCCATATCTCATAAGGTGTGGAAGATACTTATTTTAATGGAATCCTATTCAAAATATACAAAGCTGATTCTAATGCAAATCCCCAAAAGGAGATTGGCATATCAGTATAGCTCATCATACTACATACCATATCCAATAAGGTACGATTTCTCCTTTTAGATACACCATTCAGCTATGGTGTTCCTGGAGGAGTCAGTTGGGAAACAATGCTATGCTCTCTCAAGTATTCATCAAATTCAATACTCAAGTATTCACCTCCACGATCTAATCGAAGAGCTTTAATACTTTTTCCTATTTGATTTTCTACTTCAGATTTAAATTCTTTGAACTTTTCAACGGATTCATGTTTGTATTTCATCAAATACAAATACCCAAACTTTGATTTATCATCAGTAAAGGTATTAAAATAATGAAAACTGCCTCTATCAATTTCTTTAAATGGACCACATACATCACTATGTATTAGCTCCAAAATATTTTCAACTCTTAATCCTTGTCCAATAAAGGGTGATCTAGTCATTTTTCCTTGAAGGTAAGATTCCAAGTTAGAGTAGGTCCAAAACCCAATGAGGATAAAATCCTCATTTCCCCCAGCTTTGCAATCCTATCTTCTGCAACATGATCTAACCTTAAGTGCCAAATATATTTTGAACTTGAGTTAATTTTTATCATGGCATTGCATTCTTTTTGATTGCTTACATTAGATTTGTATTTAACATTATTATCTAGATAATAAAGTCCATCATGCATATAACCCAAACTAACATATTTATTTCCAAAATTAATATTGCAAACATCATTTATGAACTGAAGTTCATAACTATCTCTAGTCAAACTAGACATAAAAATGATATTCTTAAAAGGCTTTAGGTACATGAATACCCTTATTTAAATACAAAACATGTCTACACATGTATAAAGATTTATATCCGATGGCTAAGGCTTCAACAGTTGAGCCATTACCAATCCGGAATCTAACATCTTGTTACTGCAAGCTTCTATTATTGGCTATACTCTAGGCAGTTCCTATTCCTATGCCCATCATTATGCCAGTGAAAAAACTTTCCTTTTGCCTTTGTCAGCTTTGGTCTTCCCTATCTGTTTAGCTATCTACTTGGAAGGACCAGGAATCTAAGGTTTCTTTTTCTTATTGCCCTTCTTTTTTTTTTGGATTTTCCAGCAAAAGAAGATGCAGTCAAAGCTACTTCTTTTCCTTTATTGCCCTGCTAATTCTTTTGAACAATAACTAGCATGTTGAGTAAACAAGCCAAGGTGCATTCCTGTTTAGTCATATGGAAATTTGTTACAAAATTCCCAAATGACTCAGGAAGGGACTGAAGGATCAAATCCGTCTGCAGTTGAAAATCCATGTTAAAGTTAAGATGTTCTAACTGCTCAATCAGCTGAATCATCTTGTGAACATGATCCCCAACATTCTGTCCCTCAGACATCCTCATGCAGAACAGCTGTCTAGATATCTCATACCTAGCATTCTTATTGTGCTCACCATACAACTCTTGTAGGTGAAGGAGGATCTCACTCGCACTCTACATGTTCTCATGCTGCTTCTGTAACTCATCACTCATAGAAGCAAGCATGTAACACTTGGCTCTCATATCATGCTCCTTCCACTTGTCCAAAGTTTCATGTTCCTCTTGTGTGGCCTCTGTAGGTAAGGGACCAAAAACCTGTGAGTCTAGAAAATATCCAATAAGTTCAAGGTTTAGGACAAGTTTCAAATTTCTTAGCCAATCAGATAGATTAGGTCCTGTCAACCTATTGTGATCAAGTATGCTTGCAAAGATATTAGATGGTGGTGGTTGTTCTATGCTCATTATTATTAGAAAATTTAACTACAGAAAATAATCAGATTAATTAATAAATTTATTATGTAATTAACCAAAATAATTGTGGTCTTTTAATCAAATTGATCCTTCCACTAACTTAGCGAATCCTACACTTCCAAAGTAGAAAACGGAAATCCTAGTTGAATGGATTTCTAGTGGGTGATTGAATTCTTATAATTCTATTGATCATCCTCAGGTACATCCATTATTGGAATTACAATAAACTATAAGTGAGCAACTCCTTGCCCATCACATCTCATGTGAGGTTCAATCCTTTACCTAGCCCCTAATGCTCAAAATCTCAGGTACATCCATTATTGACTTATCTTGCATTAGTTAAGTTGATCCCATTGAGCTAATAATTATGCAAATAATTTTAATGTCCTCAGGTACATCCAATATTGGCCACCAAACCATTTACATATTTACAACATCTCATGCTTAACAATTATTCTTAAGAAAATCTCTTAAATTAATTGCATCTTACGCAAGTATTTAAAATTTCTTAACATAATTGCCTCAATGGAGGGCCCATGTTATAATTACTTTAATTATAGCATTTCCAACTTAATCATTTGTTTGGAATATTTTATGCTCATCCTAATTACTATTAAGGTCTCACTTTGCATATTATCCAATTGCCATGCATATATCATATACTTGCATACATTCCCATACATCTCATGCATTCATGGACAATAAATAAATATGGTATGATTATGAACTTTTCTAAGGGATTCAATTCTGAGCCACCAAGAATTGAATCAGGGCATTCCTAGGTGCATTTCATTTATTCATATTACAAGAGTTGCTGAAGGAGTACATAATCAATACTTGATATTGAATTCCTCCCACTAGTCCCACCAATGCTCTTGACCTCCTTGTTCTTCTTGCAATCCAATTACATAGTAATCTTTGGCACACCAAGGCGAATTTACAAGAACTAAATAAATGAAATTATAACCCAAAAATTATTACAACCTTAATAATACATGCCAAAAATAAATTAAAATAAATTAATTAATTTACAACCCAAAGAAACATAAAAGAAATAAATCCAATCATATTGGTCTTTTATAGTCCATGATCATCCATCATGCATATCACTATTTAACAATTAAATAAAACATATATACTTAAATTAAATTGAATATCTCATATTCAACTTAAAAATCTAGATTTGAATATGATTCAAACAAATTTAAAAATTTAGATTTGAATCATATTCAAACAAATTTAAAAATTTATATTTGAATCACATTCAAACAAATTCAAAAATTCAGATTTAAATCACATTCAAACAACTTTAAAAATTTAGATTTGAATCACATTCAAACAACTTTTAAAATTTAGATTTGAATCACATTAAAACAACTTTTAAAATTCGGATTTGAATCACTTTCAAACAACTTTAAAAATTCAGATTTTAATCACATTCAAACAATTTTTAAAATTCAGATTTGAATCAAAATTTAATTGTTTGAATAAAACTCTAATTAAACAATTTAATTAGACATAAAATAGACATAATTATGAGCATTAGATCATACAACAATTGCTTAAATATTGCTCAAAACCATGCGCACCATAAGGGATGAACAAACCTTGCGCACATATGGTGTCCCATCCAAGCCACCACCTTTTTCATTACAACCAGTAATGGATCTTTCATCTCATGATCATACCACACAATTAAATCATATAATCAACAATCTAAATGGCAAATATGGTGGCTCTGATACCAATTGAAGGAGCGGAAGCATGAAAAATACAAGTTTAGATCATTAACATTCAAAATTTTTCATTTAGTGTCACATGCATCATGCAAGATTTATTTTTATCTATTTGATTTCAATGATAAACAGCATATTAAAACTCTTTTAATATATTTTTGGATTTACATTTGCCATTTAAGATTTTAGAATTAACAGATTAATTCATTAGAACCCTAGATTAGATCAAAAATAAGTTCACTAACCTTTTGATGCACTGCAGTGTGTTTGGCACCTTTGGGATGCATCTTTAGGACACCAGATGTTGTCCTTCTAGCTTGTCCACACCAAGATCACCTATGGCAGCCCTTGAACAGCTTCTAAAGCTTTTTCTATGAATTAGAAAATCAAGTTTTGCCTTTTGAGATAATACAAATGTACATAGGACACTAGAAACAATTTCTAGTATTTTTAATTCAAGAGATTATTTGCTAATCTCTTTGAATTGATGATAGATGAAGAAGAAGAGGGGAGAGGGCAGCCAAGGGTGGCGGCACAAAGAGAGAATAGCAGCCCACACATTTTACTCTTTCATAATAACACTTATATAGCTAGGTCATCACTTAAAACCCTTGCCACATGTCACCTTCTGATTGGCTCTAGGTTTAATTGACCCAATCACATTGTGCCAAGTGTCAAACCTATATTTAATCTTGATTTTAATCATCTTACATGATTAAAAGATATATGGCAAGCTTATGTGTAGTACCATGTGTCACCATCTCATGGTGCCACATGTCACCCTGTAAAATGACCAAAATACATGTGTGTCTTAAGTTTGAGTTCTCAACCCAAAATAATTATTTCTCTTCTTCTAATCAATTTATATCAAATATAAATTAATTAACTCTATTAATTAATTTCTCATTAATTGAATTCATATTTAAACACTTTAAATATAAATTTAACTTATACTATACATCCAATAACCTAGATTTGGTTTCAAGCCATGCTAGGGAATTGCAAACCAAACTTATTTAATTAATCAATTAAACTCTTTAAATAATTAATTAAATCATATTTAATTTGGTGATTACTTGTGTATGTGTGTGACTTACTAGGCTCATCACTAATTGGCAATGAGACATGATATCAACTCTTAATATCATCAGAACTCTTTCTTACTATAAATGATTTCTCTAAATAATTTTATGCACCTCATAGACCATGGTTAACACCTAGCATAGCATGCCATGGCCACCCAATTAGTAATAAGGTTTACCTTAAATGAACCTATAATCATATGTTACCATGCACTAGAATCTCTTTGTTGCAAAATCCCAACTCAAGCTGGAGTCATGGTTTATGTCAAACCCCATTTGCTATGAATATTATGTTCTCTTTTAATTCTAGTTCTTGATTAAAAGATTTTTCTCATCATAAACTCTTTTCTGATTAAATCTATCTGTCCTGGCCAGGAACTTAAAACATCAAGAACATTAAATGAACATAGGATTTTATCCCTATTTACTTAGAGGAACAGATTCCATCTTGATTAACACCTACCTCCATATATAACTAGTAGGAGCCAACACATGCCCATATACCCATACACAGTACAAGTATGAAAGCAGTATCAAACTCAAACCACTTATATACAAGATAACTGTGCTATCTCAAGTCTAAAGATTATATGCACTGATATGATTTATGACAATACATTAACAAGAGTAAACTCCATGTGCTTGTCATAAATGTCACTGGTTCGACCTACTTATCATGTATAAGTGTATATCATATTTGTTATGTGGCATGAGACTCACCATTCCATCTTATTTACATCTCATATAAATAACTTGGGAACAAACATGATTACAATCTTTCTGGATAAGTCATGTCCTTATTGTGAAGTATCCTTGATTGTGAACCTATTTATGATACTTTATGCTAGAAATATTGTCACTCATATTCTTAACAACTTAAGAATAGAATTTCTAACAAAATATCAATGGACCTTTTCTATTACACATAAATATATTATATAAATGGAAAAGTGAAAATGCCTTTTATTAATATAACATATACAAGATACATACTAAATGATATGCTCTAGTACATACTACTAACACCTAGCATGACTTGAAACCAAATCTAGGTTATTGGATGTATAGTATAAGTTAAATTTATATTTAAAGTGTTTAAATATGAATTTAATTATGAGAAATTAATTAATAAAGATTAATTAATTAATTTATATTTGATATAAATTGATTAGAAAAAGAGAAATTATTATTTTGGGTTGAGAACTCACAATTAATACACAGGGATATTTTGGTCATTTCACAGGGTGACATGTGGCACTATGAGATGGTGATATATGGCACTACACATAAGCTTGTCATTTGTCTTTTAATCATGTAAGATATCAAAGTCAAGATTAAATCTAAGTTTGACACTTGGCACAATCTGATTGGGTCAATTAAACTAAGAGCCAATCAGAAGGTGACATGTGGTAAGAGTTTTAAGTGGTGACCTAGCTATATAAGGGAAAGGATGAAAAGAAAAAATACAAGCTGCTATTTGTTTCATTGGTGCCGCCACCCAAAGCATCTCTCCATTCTCTTCTTCTTCATCTCTAATCAATTCAAAGAGGATTGCCAATATTCTCTTGAATTAAAAATACTAGAAATCATTTCTAGTGTCCTGTATACATTTGTAATCTATCAAAAGGAAAAACCTAATTTTCTAATTGATTAAAAGGCTTTAGAAGCTGTTCAAGGGGCTGCCATAGGTCATCTTGGTGTGGACAAGGTAGAGGGACAACATCTGGTGTCCTAAGCGCATCCCAAATGTGCCAAACACAACTGCAGTGCATCAAAATGTTAGTGCACTTGTTCTTGATCTAATCTAGGGTTCTAATAAATTAATCTGTTAATTCTAAAATATTAAATGGCAAATGTAGATCCAAAAATATATTAAAAGTTTTTTAATATGCTGTTTATCATTGAAATCAAATAGATAAAAATGAATCTTGCATGATGCATGTGACCCTAGAAGAAAAATTTTTGAATTAAATGATCTAAACTTATGTTTTTCATGCTTCTGCTCCTTCAATTGGTATCAGAATCACTATATTTGCCATTTAGATTGTTTAATATATGATTTAATTGTGTGATTTGATCATGAGATGATTATTCATTGCTGGTTGCAAAAGCAAAGGTGGTGGCATGAGGAAGAACACCATGGTGCGCATGGTTTTTGGCACCATTGTGGTGCGCAAGGTTTGATGGATTTTAAATTTGCAATTATTGTATGATCTAAGGTCCATTTTATGTCTAATTAAACTATTTAATTAGAAATATAATCACACAATTAAATTTGTTTGAATGTGATTCAAATCTGAATTTTTAAATTTATATCAATATGATTCAAATATGAATTTTTAAATTTTTTTGAATGTGATTCAAATCTGAATTTTTAAATTTGTTTGAACCATATTCAAATCTGGATTTTTAAGTAAATATGAGATATTCAATTTAATTGAAGTATGTATATTTTATTTAATTGTTAAATAGTGATATGCATGATGGATGATCATGGACAATAAAAGACCAATGTGATTATATTTAATTTTTTTCTGTTTCTTTGGGTTGTAAATTAATTAATTTATTTTAATTTATTTTGGGCAAGTAGTATAAAGGTTGTAATAATTTTTGGGTTGTAATTTCATTTATTTAGTTCTTGTAAATTTGCCTTGGTATGCTAAGGATTACTATGTAATTGGATTGCAAGAAGATCAAGGAGGTCAAGAGCACTGGTGGGACCAGTGGGAGGAATTCAAGATCAAGTGTTGATTATGTACTCCTTTAGCAACTCTTGTAATATGAATGAATGAAATGCACCTAGGAATGCCCTGATTCAATTCTTGGTGGCTTAGAATTGAATCCCTTAGAAAGTCCATTATCATACCATATTTATTATCCATGAATGCATGAGATGTATGGGAATGTATGCAAGTATATGATATATGCATGCTAATTGGATAATGAGAAAAGTGAGACCATAATAGTAATTAGGAAGACCACAAAATCTTCCAAACAAATGATTAAGTTGGAAATGGTATAATTAAAGTAATTATAACATAGGCCCTCCATTGAGGCAATTATTTTAAAAAATTTTAAATACTTACATATAATGCAATTAAATTTAAGAGATTTTTTTAAGAATAATTGTTAAGTATGAGATGTTGTAAATATGTAAATGGTTTGGTGGCCAATATTGGATGTACCTGAGGACATTAAAATTATTTGCATGTTTACTGGCTCAATGGAATCAACTTAACTAATGCAAGATTAGTCAATAATGTATGTACCTGAGATTTTGAGCATTAGGGGCTAGGTAAAGGATTGAACCTCACATGAGATGTGATGGGCAAGGAGTTGCTCACTTATAGTTTATTGTAATTCCAATAATGGATGTACTTGAGGATGATCAATAGGATTATAAGAATTCAATCACCCACTAGAAATCCATTCAACTAAGATTTACATTTTCTACTTTGGATGTGTAGGATTCGCTAAGTTAGTGGGAGGACCAATTTGATTAAAAGACCATAATCATTTTGGTTAATTACATGATATATTTACTAATTAATCTGGTTATTTTCTGTAGTTAATTTTATGATAATAATGAGCACACCACAACCACCACCATCCAATATCCTTGCAAGCATACTTGATCGCAATAGGTTGACAGGACCTAATCTATCTGATTGGCTAAGAAATTTGAAACTTGTCCAGAACCTTGAACATATAGGATATGTTCTAGGCTTAAATATTCCTGGTCCCTTACCTCCAGAGGCCACTCACGAGGAACATGAAACTTTGGACAAGTGGAAGGAGCATGATATGAGAGCCAAGTGTTACATGCTTGCTTCTATGAGTAATGAGTTACAGAAGCAGCATGAGAATATGCAGAGTGCGAGTGAGATCCTCCTTCACCTACAAGAGTTGTATGGTGAGCACAACGAGAATACTAAGTATGAGATATCTAGACAACTATTCTGCATGAGGATGTCTATGTTAGTAGTATGCCCTAGAGCATATCATTTTGTATGTATCTTGTACATGTTTTATTAATAAAATGCATTTTCACTTTTCCGTTTACATAATATATTTATGTGTAATAGAAAAGGTCCATTGATATTTTGTTAGAAATTCTATTCTTAAGTTGTTAAGAATATGAGTGACAGTATTTCTAGCACAAAGTATCATAAATTGGTTCACAATCGAGGATACTTCACAATAAGGACATGACTTATCCAGAAAGATTGTAATCATATTTGTGGCCAAGTTATTTATATGAGATGTAAATAAGATGGAATGGTGAGTCTCATGCCATATAACAAACATGATAGGCACTTATATATGATAAGTAGGTCGAACCAGTGACATTTATGACAAGCACATAGAGTTTACTCTTGTTAATGTATTGTCATAAATCATATCAGTGCATATAATCTTTAGACCTGAGATAGCACAGTTATCTTGTATATATGTGGTTTAAGTTTGATACTACTTTCATACATGTACTGTGTATGGGTATATGGGCATGTATTGGCTCCTACTAGTTATATATGGAGGTAGGTGTTGATCAAGATGGAATCTATTCCTCTAAGTAAATAGGGATAAAATCCTATGTTCGTTTAATTATTCTTGATGTTTCAAGTTCCTAGCCAGGACAGATAGATTTAATCAGAAAAGAGTTTTTGATGAGAAAATCTTTTTAATCAAGAACTGGAATTAAAAGAGAACATAGTTTTCATAGCAAATGGGATTTGACATAAACCATGACTCCAGCTCGAATTGGGATTTTATAACAGAGAGATTTTAGTGTAAGGTAACATATGATTATGGGTTCATTTAAGGCAAACCTTATTACTAATTAGGTGGCTATGGCATGCTATGCTAGGTGTTAACCATAGTCTATGAGCTGCATAAAATGATTTAGAGAAATCATTTATGCTAAGAAAAAGTTCTGATGATATTAAGAGTTGATATCATGTCTCATTGCCAATTAGTGATGAGCCTAGTAAGTCACACACATACACAAGTAATCACCAAATTAAATATAATTTAATTAATTACTTAAAGAGTTTAATTGATTAATCAAATAGGTTTGATTTGCAATTAGATTGCAAAGTCCCTAGCATGGCTTGAAACCAAATCTAGGTTATTGGATGTATAATATAAGTTAAATTTATATTTAAAGTGTTTAAATATGAATTTAATTAAAGAGAAATTAATTAATAGAGATTAATTAATTAATTAATTTATATTTGATATAAATTAATTAAAAGAAGAGAAATAATTATTTTGGGTTGAGAACTCAAAATTAAGACACAGGGGTATTTTGGTCAATTCACAGGGTGACATGTGGCACCATGAGATGGTGACACATGGCACTACACATAAGCTTGCCATATGTTTTTTAATCATGTAAGATGATCAAAGTCAAGATTAAATATAGGTTTGATACTTGGCGCAATGTGATTGGGTCAATTAAACCTAGAGCCAATCAGAGGGTGACATGCGGCAAGGGTTTTAAGTGGTAACCTAGCTATATAAGTGTTGTTATGAAAGAGTAAAACGTGTGGCTGCTATTCTTCTTTGGTGCCGCCACCCAAAGAACATCTCCCCTCTTTTCTTCTTCATCTCTCATCAATTCAAAGAGATTAGCCAACAATCTCTTGAATTAAAAATACTAGAAATTGTTTCTAGTGTCTTGTTTATATTTGTAACAAAACTTGATTTTCTAATTGATTAGAAAGGCTTTAGAAGCTATTCAAGGAGCTGCTATTGGTGATCTTGGTGTGGACAAGCTAGAGGGATAACATCTAGTGTCCTAGGCACATCCCAAATGTGCCAAACACACTTCATTGCATCAAAAAGGTTAGTGCACTTGTTCTTGATCAAATTTAGGGTTCTAAAGAATTAATCTGTTAATACTAAAATCTTAAATGGCAAATGTAGATCCAAAAATATATTAAAAGTGTTTTAATATGCTGTTTATCATTGAAATCAAATAGATAAAAATGAATCTTGCATGATGCATGTGACCCTAGATGAAAAATTTTGAATTTCAATGATCTAAACTTGTGTTTTTAATGCTTCTGCTCCTTCAGTCTGAGGGACAGAATGTTAGGGATCATGTGCACAAGATGATTCGGTTGATTGATCAGCTGGAACATCTTGACTTTAACATGGATTTCCAACTACAGATGGATTTGATCCTTCAGTCCCTTCCTGAGTCTTTTGGGAATTTTGTGGCAAATTTCCATATGACTAAACAGGAATGCACCTTAGCTGGTTTACTCAACATGCTGGTTATTGCCCAAAAGAATATGTAAGGCAATAAAGGAAAAGTGATAGCTTTGATTGCGTCTTCTTCTGCTAGAAAGTCCAACAAGAAGAAGGGAAATAAGAAAAAGAAACCTCAGATTCCTAGTCCTTCCAAGAAAATAGCTAAATAGAAAGGGAAGACTAAAGCTGATGGAGGTAAAGGAAAGTATTTCCATTGCCAGCAGGATGGGCACTGGAAAGAGAACTACCCAGAGTATCGCAATCTAAAAGGATGCAATGCCGTGATGAAAATCAACTCAAGTTCAAAATATATTTAGCACTTAAGATTAGCTCATGTTACAGAAGATAGGATTGAAAAGCTAGAGAAATGGGGATTTTATCCTCATTGGGCTCTAAGCCTACTTCAACTTGTGAATCCTGCCTTCAAAGCAAAATGACTAGATCACCCTTTGTTGGACAAGGGCTAAGAGTTGAAAATATTTTAGGGCTAATACATAGTGATGTATGTGATCCATTAAAGAAATGGCTAGAGGTGGTTTTCATTATTTTATTACCTTTACTAATGATAAATCAAGGTTTGGGTATTTGTATTTGATGAAATACAAACATGAATCCTTTAAAAAGTTCAAAGAATTTAAATCTGAAGTAGAAAATCAAACAGAAAAAAGTATTAAAGCTCTTCAATCAAATCGTAGAGGTGAATACTTGAGTACTGAATTTGATGAATACTTGAGAGCGCATGGCATTGTTTCCCAGCTGACTCTTCCAGGAACACCACAGCTGAATGGTGTATCTGAAAGGAGAAATCGTATCCTATTAGATATGGTACGTAATATGACGAGCTATACTGATATGCCAATCTCCTTTTGGGGATTTGCATTAGAATTAGCTTTGTATATTCTAAATAGGATTCCATCAAAATCAGTATCTTCCACACCTTATGAGATATAGCATGGAAGAAAACCAAGTCTTAAGCATGTTAAGATTTGGGATTGTCTAGCTTATATCAAAAAACTAAACACTGATAAATTGGAAACCAGATTAGAAAAGGGTCGATTTGTTGGATATCCAAAAGAGAGTTTTCGATATTATTTTTATTTGCCTACATCACAAAAGTTTGTGGTAAGTAGAGATGCCACATTTCTTGAACAACAGTTTGTTCAAGAAGGGGGCAAAGAAAGGCAAATAGAGTTAGAATTGGAGAATTCTGACCAACCAAAAGATCATGGATATAGATCCATCTAGTCAACCTATACCCATTGATGAAACATCTACAACTGTTCCTCGTAGAACAACCAGGGTATCTCACCCACCAGTGAGATATGGTTTCCTTCATGAAGAAGAACAAGAGTTGTCTACTCATGAAGAAGTAGAACATGGAGATGATCTACTTACCTATAAAGAATCTATATCAGATATAGACTCTTCAAAATGGATTGATGCTATGAAATCCGAGATTGATTCCATGTATAAGAATCAAGTTTGGGATCTTGTTGACCACCTGAAGGTATTGTACCTATAGGGAACAAATGGGTTTTCAAAAAGAAAATTGGTTCTAGTGGAAAGGTAGAGACCTATAAAGCAAAGCTAGTAGCAAAAGGGTTTCGCCAAAGGCAAACAATCGACTATGAGGAGATTTTCTCGTCTGTTGCAATGTTTAAATCAATTAGGATTCTATTAATAATAGCTACATACTATGATTATGAGATTTGGCAGATGGATGTCAAAACAGCTTTTCGCAATGGATACATTGAAGAAAACATTTTCATAGAACAACCTAGGGGTTTTGAA
Organism: Hevea brasiliensis; assembly: GCF_030052815.1. Lineage (NCBI taxonomy): Eukaryota > Viridiplantae > Streptophyta > Magnoliopsida > Malpighiales > Euphorbiaceae > Hevea > Hevea brasiliensis. Next base: position 51,438,390 of record NC_079494.1, read on the forward strand.
TCCCAATATGGTTCCAAAGTGCGCAAGCTAAAATGATCCATTTATGGGTTGAAACAAGCTTCGAGGAGTTGGAACATCTGTTTTGATGAAGCCATTAAGTCATTTGGTTTTATCAAAATGAGGATGACCATATGTATATAAGAAGGTTAGTGATAGTGCTATCACTTTCCTTATCTTATATGTGGATGACATTCTGTTGATGGTAATGACATAGGTATGTTGACAACTGTAAATGTATGGTTGTCAGAGACATTCTCCACGAAAGACTTAAGGGAGGCAACCTATATTCTTGGGATTCGCATCTATAGAGCTAGAGCGAAAAGAATAATAGGTTTATCCCAAAGTCTATACTTGGAAAAGGTGTTAAAGAGGTTTAACATGCTTGATTCCAAGAGAGGATTGTTACTAGTAAGACATGGTATCCACCTTTCTAAAGAGATGACTCCAAAGACACCTGAAGAAAGGGATAAAATAGCCAGGATTCCATATGCTTCGACTATTGGAAGTTTGATGTATGCAATGTTGTGTACTAGGCCGGATATCACATATGCTGTTAGTTTGACTAGCAGGTATCAATCCAATCTAGATTTAGAACACTGGATAGCTGTCAAGAATATCCTTCAGTACTTGAGAAGAACTAAGGATTTATTCTTGATATATGGAGGTGGTGACTTGCAATTGGATCGTTATACTAATTATGATTTCCAATCAGATATCGATGATAGAAAGTCTACCTCTAGGTTTGTGTTCATTTGTAATAGAAGTGCAGTTAGTTGGAGGAGTTCCAAACAGAGTATGACTGCTAATTCCACTACAGAGGCTGAGTATATTGCTGCATCAGATGCTGAAAAAAAAAAGTTATTTGGATATAAGGAATCCCGGTCTCACCAGAAATCCAAACACATAGAAAGGCGCTACCACATTATCAGAGAAATAGTTGGGCGAGGCGATGTAGCCATGCAGAAAATAGCATCAGTTGAAAATCCAGCTGATCCATTCACTAAGCGTATGTCACAAACTCAGCTAGACCGATATCTTGAGAAGATGGGTCTAAGATATTGTAATGAATGGCTCTAGTGCTAGTGGGAGATTGTTAGTAGTATGCTCTATACCATATCATTTAGTATGTATCTTGTATATATTTTATTAATAAAAGGAATTTTCACTTTTTGTAATGATCGGGCTCCAACCACTAGAAGAATTGTCCGCTTTGGCCATAAGCCTTACGGTTTTATCCCATAGGTGGAATAGAGAACTTTCCAAGAGGTCACCCATCCTAGAATTTATCTCAAGCGAGCACGCTTAACCATGGAGTTCTTCCAAAACTCCAGGCCATTCCACCAAAAGGCGCCTCTTGTGATTAGTTCCCCTATTTTATATATCATTATTTTTTAAACCCAAGACCATCTTTGTGCTTTGCCGATGTGGGATTTGCCTAAGGGACCTTTAAAACTTCCCAGGAGGTCACCCATCCTAGGATTTCTCTTAAGCAAGCACGCTTAACCCTGGAGTTCTTCTAACTCTCCAGGCCATTCCACCAAAAGGCGCCTCTAGTGATTAGTTCCCTCATTTTATATAGTATTACTTTTTGAACCCAAGACCATCTCTGTGCTTTACCGATGTAGGATTTGCCTAAGGGACCTTTAAGTAGTGATACACGGGGAGAGGCAATTATTGCCATCCAACATCATTTCAGCTACACTTGCCAGAAAGATGATTAGAAAGGGATGTGAAGCTTATCTAGCTCATGTGATCGACACCTAGGTGGGGAGTCCAGATCTTAAGGATATTCCTACAGTATGGGATTTTTCGGATGTCTTTCCGGAAGAGTTGTCGGGATTGCCTCTAAAAAGAGAAGTGCAGTTTGTAATTGAGACTATGCCTGGTGTGGAGCCAATCTCCATCACTCCTTATAGGATGGAACCTGCTGAGTTCAAAGAGTTGAAGCAGCTGAAGAACAAGTAAATACCTCTGGTGAAAGTACTGTGGAACCATCATTCAAGCTAGGAGGCTACATGGGAGCGTGAGGAGGACATGAGGAGATAGCACCCACAGCTATTTAGAGATTGTGTCACACCCTACCCCTCTGTAAGGCATAACATGATCCCGTAGTATACCTAATGAATTACCAACTCCGTCTACTGATAACCCATTAAATACACTACAAGGGATTTTCAAAACTTTTCTTACTTCTTTTACAGTGGTGAGCACTATTTACAGGTGTTAAAACCTTTTTGAACTGAAGTGATAGAATTGACACATTTGAATTATTTGGAATTTCTATAAAAATTTTGGCAGAGTGCCCTCTGTATTTTGGATAAAACAGTTCTTCAGAAAACCTGTAAAAAGCACTTCAATATGTATTTGCAAATCTCAACTCCAACATATTTCTCAACACAATATTTTTCTCAACTCAAATCCGCAGTGATTTTTCAAAGACTGAGATACAAGAAATATAATACAAAACTATTCAAGTAAATGAAATCTCAAATTTACATTTACAATAATTTACATTTAATTACATACCAAAATATTTTACAAGAGTTTCTATACAACTGCTCAAATAATTTACATACATATTATTACATGCATACATCAAAACCTATGTACATGGGTATACCTATGATATACCTGGAGCTGATCTGAATATATCTTCAAGGAAATTTACTTACTGCTCTATGCTCTTCTTACCTGCGACAGCATACAAAGCTATCGCTGAGTGGTGTGGTGCACAACTATAATTTAAAACATAGTACAATATACATTGACAAAATTCTGATAAATAAATTGGGAATCTGAATACTCATCAAATTTCAAAACTCAAAATATTCGTTGCCAATAATGTAAATCATTTGTATAAATGACTTTGATCACAAAATTCAATTTATCAAACCATGAATAACCATTTAAGTAACTCAACAAAATCAATTATACATAAACCATAATTGAAATCACAATTTCTTACCATTCAAAAGCCATTATGTATCTCAAAAATCAATCTTTATCTCACTAATATGCAAGACTAATCCGAAAGGGCCATATTTGATGTGATTCTAACTCCCTATGGTCGGGGAGGTCGAATCAGATTCTAACTCCCTATGGTCGGGGAGGTCGAATCATCGTGCACAGTACCATCACAATAATGAGTCTTCCGCAAGGGCCATAACGATAAAATAAACTTAGATCTAACCTCAAATCGGAGGAAAATATAAGCCTGTGCACGTACCATGGTAATCAAACCACAACTAACTCCATTGTCTTCTCAACAAATGAGAGAGACGGGTAATAACCTAGTCAAGCATCTATAGTGAGATATAAAACAATATTACAATCCATTTAGTGAGCATAAATCACAATATAATTCGATTCAAAGTCAATTCTAATATCCAATAATTTTTATGCTCATCACAATTCAAATCATAAATTTGCATTTTTCCATGAAAATTACCTTCACAATTCAAAACATGTTCTATCACAATTTTCAAAAACATAATTTGTTCAATCCATAACAATGCTTAATACTTGTGGAAATACCATTTCACAAAGCTGAATTCATACATACTATAACAATTTTCAATAATCATTGAATTAAATCCAATGCTTGTTAAATATAATACATAAGAAAAATATGTCATTTAATCATATGAAATATTCAAAGTAAAATCAGTTAAAAACTAGTTGTGCACAAACCTCTGATGACTGTCTCCTGGTCTGGACTCAGTGTTTCCTTCCCTTTTCCTGAGTCTTTGGTAACTGAGAAACACAATTTGAAGTGTTTCAGTACTAAATTAAACTGTCTCTATCTATAATGTTCGATAAGTAATTCACTGAATTCAATTATTCACTGAATACCTTTATTTGCTTAGTTAGCCTAATATGTCGACCCTCGATGTTTTCTAGGTACTTTAGGTTTTAATGTTATTAATATGTCATATTCGATAGTATTTTAGGGTTGGTACGTTTTACCAACTCATTTCTTGTTTAGTGCATTTTAATGCAACTTGCTGGATTCCGGGATACTAGTTTGACCTAGCCGGACGACCTAGTTCCCTCGGTTTTCGGGTTTCGGTCAAAACTACAAACTTGTAGATCTATGTCTTATTGCACGCGGGGCAAAATTTCAGGTCATTCCGAGTTATGTAGACCAAGTTATGGTCATTATACTATTGTTGGTCAAATGGCATCAAATTAGGTCATTTTAGGTCAATTTGGTCAACTTTGGTTCGGCCAGTTTTTGGACCCGAACTTGTGCAAGCTGTTTGACTTGCTTCTGGTCATTTCTGGGCTTTGGTGTCTTCATAAGACTTGTAGGTATGGGTCTTAACTATTCATGGTTAAAATTTCAGGTCAATTGGACCTGTTTTCAGTGAGTTATGGCCTAAACACTCACTGCTGCCCAATTGGTCATTTTTCAGGTCCTAATTGTACCTAATCCGAATTGGTCATTTTCTTAGGTCACCTTGCAAGCAGAATTTTGGTATGCTTTCTCAATGAAAGTTGGCACATTTTGTGCCTAGTTCCACCTCCAATTGGTCTCATACCAATTGAGGTTACACATTTAAACTTATTGGCTAAAATGTACACTGCCCTTGGTTACTTTGCTTAACACACATCAATTACACACATTTACCTTGCAATATGTTTACTTCCCTACCAAATCTGTTTTGGTACATTACCAAAACTATATATTACTTTACATTAACATCACTTTGGGCAGATTACAATTATCCTCAACATACCAAATATAACTCTAATTCCCAAAGTTCAAATACCATTACACATACACATAAACATCACTAGTTTTTACATACACTTTACACAACAATTTCATACACATATCCTTCAATCCTTAATGCCACAATTCTGCCCATATCTTCATGAACACATACACTTATCCAAGAGTTTCAAGGCTGCCGAAATTGTCCTTCAACACCAAAGTGTCCTACAATTCATTAAATCCCATTCCAAGTGCAAAATTCACCATATACATGTGAAGTAATTCACTAGGTTATTAAATCGTCACAACCAACATAATTCTCATCAATTATATGTACAAATACTCCATCAATACATGATTATATGGCTTCCCAAAAATGGATATCTCAATACTCTTCAAACTTAAAAATTTCCTTCACAAAACCAACACCCATAACATGTATACAAAGTTTATCAAAGAAATCTTCAAAAATGCTAACTTACCTTATGGTTGAAACTTGCCAAACCTTGATTAAACTTCTTAAAATTTGTATCAAACTCTTCCTTGTGATGTGAGGATAAAACTTAATGAAGAAACCTAAGTGATTAGAGGTGAAATAAAGGAGTTAATGGAGCTTTCTCAAATTTTGGCTATGGAGTCTTTAATGGAGTTCACTTCGGCATGGGAGAAGAAATGAAGATGATGAAGTATTTGGTGGGTTTAAATCTGCCCATTAGTGAATATTATAATCCCTTAGTGGTCCACTCACATAAGAAATTGATTTTATATGTTTAATTTTCATTTATTCCACATTAAACCCATAGTTTTTGCTATTTTCTTTAAGTACCACCAAATTAATTTTTCATTTTTTTTTCTAAGTGTAATATTATTTATTTTTAATGGACATTTAGGTCAAAAGACAATTTGGGAAGTCAAATGACCATAATGCCCCTGTTCGGGTTGCATTCCCGATTTTTCGGTATCAACGGGTTTTGTCCGTTTTTCGATTTCTCACTTTTCTTTGTACTAATTATTTAATTTTTCTTTGATCTTTATAATGATATTTATTCTTCAATAAGGGTCTATTTAAGTCCTAAAAATGTTTTCCAGGGTTCCCCGCAGTCCAGGGCTAGTCAACGGTCCACGCCGTGACTTCCCGGTCCGGTCACCCATCGCTAGGTTTCCCGGCTCGCTTAACTTGATCACATTTCTTTGCTATTATTTTTCCTTTGTTTTTCTTGTATTTTCTTTTCTTGTATTTCATTATTTTATGTCTCCTCACTCATATTGAAGTGTAGTTCTAGGCATCCTAGCTGTCCGGACAACACTGTTCACCGGAACAGCAGAACGCACTACCGAACTTATGGGTGTTACAATTCTCCCCCCCTTAAATAAATTTCATCTCAAAATTTTAATTGGCATTAGTCTCTAAACAGCTGTGGGTGCTGTCTCCTCATATCCTCTTCACGTTCCCAAGTAGCTTCCTGGCCCGAATGATGGTTCCACAGCACTTTAACCAGGTGTATCTGTTTGTTCCTCAGCTGCTTCACCTCATAAGCCAGAATTTTTATGGGTTCTTCCTCTTATGTGAGGTCTGGGTTTACTTCAATCTCTTCAACTGATAGTACATGAGATGGGTCAGATCTGTACCTCCTTAACATGGACACATGGAAAACACTGTGTATCTTTGCTAGCTCTGGAGGTAATGCCAACCGATATACCAAAGGACCCACTCTTTCCAGAACCTCATATGGTCCAATGAAACGAGGACTCAATTTCCCCTTTCTGCCAAATCTCATAATTCTCTTCCAAGGAGAAACTTTGAGGAATACCTTATCACCCACTGCATACTCAATATCTCTTCTTTTCAAACCAACATAAGACTTCTGACGGTCTGATGCAGCCTTGAGTCTATCTCTGATCAATCTAATCTTTTCCTCTGTCTGCTGAACAATTTCTAGTCCAATCATTTTCCTTTCACCTACTTCATCTCAACATAAGGGAGTTCTGCACTTTCTGCCATACAAAGCTTCATATGGAGGCATCCCAATGCTTGATTGGTAGTTGTTGTTATAAGCAAACTCAATCAAAGGCAAGTGTGTATCCCAACTACCTTCAAATTCAATCACACAAGCCCGTAGCATATCCTCCAATATTTGAATAACCCTCTCAGATTGGCCATCTGTCTGTGGGTGGAATGCTGTGCTGAAGTTCAATCTAGTTCCTAGGGCTCTCTGAAGACTACCCAAGAATCTAGAAGTGAACCTAGGATCTCTGTCATACACAATTGATACTGGCACTCCATGCAATTTTACAATCTCATATATGTACAATCTGGCCAATCTTTCCAGGCTATAGTCCATCCGGACTGGCAAAGAGTGATTAGACTTGGTTAGTCTATCAACTATAACCTATACTGCATCATGACTATTCTGTGTCCTCAAAAATCTCATCACAAAATCCATAATTATCCGTTCTCCTACTATGTTTCATAGGGTGCTATTTGTATGCTAGCTCGACACTTATTAATGTATACAAATTCTGTTAGTGGGATGTATCTGTCCCATCTCCTCTCGGATTCAATGACACAAGTTCTCGATATATTCTTGAGGGCTTATCACATTTCTGAGTTATTTTTATCATTTCATTTCATTATTTATAGGAACTTAATGAGTTTCGAATTTACAATTACTTGTTTCAATTGTCTATCATGCGAGGATGATACGTTGTCTTGATATCTCTAAGCTTATAGCAATTATTGTGGTACTTGGTAGTTCACATTATTGTAACCGATTCTTGACTCGGCTACCTTACAAGTGTAGTCTTTCGAGCTAGTTACGAAGTTTTAAATTTCTGACTAAAATTTTCACATTTATTTCCAGTAATAGTACCCTATTCGGGTGCAACTGTATCAATTTATAGATTACTTACAAATATTCTTACTTATTGTACCACGAGGAAACACGTAGCTCTACACAATAATCCGATGTTGATGCTTATGTCTGCGACACAATACAAACATCGAGAACATTATATAGTCACTACGTTATAACCTCATGGACTAGGTTTTCTAACATCTTATCTTTCTCGAATCCACTAATATCCTAAATCGATTCTGATTACAATATACATTAATAATTACTAACAGTAACATCTTTGCCCTCATCTAGAGCAATTCTATTATTGTAACTTACTTTTAGGTCCTCTTGCCTTACATTAAGTAGGCTTGCCAATTTGCTTTATAATTTATGGTATGTTAGAAAATACTTTTAGCTAACAATTCTTCCAAAATTAATGTCAATCATACTTGTTATTACAGTTATTATCCTAAAGGACTAGTCACTAATACATCAAAATTCATTCCCATGTAAAGGAATAACAACAGAACATATAGTTCTGACACTAACACACAACTAAGTAGTGCTGGGATCAAATAATAACTAATTGTTTCTTTCAAAAATTAAAAACTTACTAGCAGCTATATCTGAAGTTTCTGCTCCTTCTACTTGGCGCATAGTGGACTCTCCGACTGGTGCGCTACTATATTCGGGTTGATTCACTGTGTTATAGTGGTGAGGAATACCAACTCTATTTCTATCTTGACTCTGGCTGATGGTCTGTGAACTCCGGAGAGCAGATCGAGGTGGTTTAGCACAATCTTTAGCAAAATGTCCAAGTTTTCCACAATTGTAGCAGGCTCCAGAGGCCTTATAGCATATCCCACCATGATATTTTCCACAAGTTTCACATTGGCGGGAAGGGTAGGAACTTCTAGTTGTTCGACGACTGGACCTTGGTGGTCTCTGTCCTAATGATCCACCTCTATCGTATCATTGAGCTTGGGGTTCCTCAAATTCTTTTCTCTTTCTCAAATTACTGTTCGAGCTCTGACCCATAGGTTTCTCCCTCTTTTCTATTTCACACTGCCCTTGTGGGGGTTGGGTCTGTACTTAGGCTTGGGCTGACAAATTATCAGCCATTTGTTGGAAGAAAGTGGCCATTTGTGCAGTAATTTGTACTGGTAAAACTGGTACAATCGGGCCTTCGACACTTTGTGGAGTTGGGGCCTCAACTTGTACTTCTGCCATCACAGACTGTTCTATTGTCTCATTCTTCTCTTCCATATCTTTTCACAGGATTTTCTATTTCTGTACAACCAGCATAAGGAGATTCCTCTCCATTAGTTCATATTTATGATGTAAATGTACTATATGTATCAAACATTTGAGCAGTTGTAATTCTTGACAAAAGATTTCAAATTCACGATTCGAAATTTACTTTAAAGCCATTGCTCGATACCACTAAAACATGTCACACCCTACCCCTCTGTAAGGCATAACATGATCCGTAGTATACCTAATGAATTACCAACTCCGTCATCGATAACCCATTAAATACACTACAAGGGATTTTCAAAACTTTTCTTACTTCTTTTACGATGGTGAGCACTATTTACAGTGTTAAAACCTTTTTGAATCAAGTGATAGAATTGACACATTTGAATTATTTGGAATTTCTATAAAAATTTTGGCAGAGTGCCCTCTGTATTTTGGATAAAGCAGTTCTTGAAAAACCAGTAAAAGCACTTCAATATGTATTTGCAAATCTCAACTCCAACATATTTCTCAACACAATATTTTTCTCAACTCAAATCCATGATGATTTTTCAAAGACTGAGATACAAGAAATATAATACAAAACTATTCAAGTAAATGAAATCTCAAATTTACATTTACAATAATTTACATTTAATTACATACCAAAATATTTTACAAGAGTTTCTATACAACTGCTCAAATAATTTACATACATATTATTACATGCATACATCAAAACCTATGTACATGGGTATACCTATGATATACATGTATATGATCTGAATATATCTTCAAGGAAATTTACTTACTGCTCTATGCTCTTCTTACCTGCGACAGCATACAAAGCTATCGCTGAGTGGTGTGGTGCACAACTATAATTTAAAACATAGTACAATATACATTGACAAAATTTATAGTAAATAAATTGGGAATCTGAATACTCATCAAATTTCAAAACTCAAAATATTCGTTGCCAATAATGTAAATCATTTGTATAAATGACTTTGATCACAAAATTCAATTTATCAAACCATGAATAACCATTTAAGTAACTCAACAAAATCAATTATACATAAACCATAATTGAAATCACAATTTCTTACCATTCAAAAGCCATTATGTATCTCAAAAATCAATCTTTATCTCACTAATATGCAAGACTAATCCGAAAGGGCCATATTTGATGTGATTCTAACTCCCTATGGTCGGGGAGGTCGAATCAGATTCTAACTCCCTATGGTCGGGGAGGTCGAATCATCGTGCACAGTACCATCACAATAATGAGTCTTCCGCAAGGGCCATAACGATAAAATAAACTTAGATCTAACCTCAAATCAGAGGAAAATCTAAGCCTGTGCACGTACCATGGTAATCAAAACACAACTAACTCCATTGTCTTCTCAACAAATGAGAGAGACGGGTAATAACCTAGTCAAGCATCTATAGTGAGATATAAAACAATATTACAATCCATTTAGTGAGCATAAATCACAATATAATTCGATTCAAAGTCAATTCTAATATCCAATAATTTTTATGCTCATCACAATTCAAATCATAAATTTGCATTTTTCCATGAAAATTACCTTCACAATTCAAACCATGTTCTATCACAATTTTCCAAAACATAATTTGTTCAATCCATAACAATGCTTAATACTTGTGGAAATACCATTTCACAAAGCTGAATTCATACATACTATAACAATTTTCAATAATCATTGAATTAAATCCAATGCTTGTTAAACATAATACATAAGAAAAATATGTCATTTAATCATATGAAATATTCAAAGTAAAATCAGTTAAAAACTAGTTGTGCACAAACCTCTGATGACTGTCTCCTGGTCTGGACTCAGTGTTTCCTTCCCTTTCCCTGAGTCTTTGGTAACTGAGAAACACAATTTGAAGTGTTTCAGTACTAAATTAAACTGTCTCTATCTATAATGTTCGATAAGTAATTCACTGAATTCAATTATTCACTGAATACCTTTATTTGCTTAGTCAGCCTAATATGTCGACCCTCGATGTTTTCTAGGTACTTTAGGTTTTAATGTTATTAATATGTCATATTCGATAGTATTTTAGGGTTGGTACGTTTTACCAACTCATTTCTTGTTTAGTGCATTTTAATGCAACTTGCTGGATTCCGGGATACTAGTTTGACCTAGCCGGACGATCTAGTTCCCTCGGTTTTCGGGTTTCGGTCAAAACTACAAACTTGTAGATCTATGTCTTATTGCACGCGGGGCAAAATTTCAGGTCATTCCGAGTTATGTAGACCAAGTTATGGTCATTATACTATTGTTGGTCAAATGGCATCAAATTAGGTCATTTTAGGTCAATTTGGTCAACTTTGGTTCGGCCAGTTTTTGGACCCGAACTTGTGCAAGCTGTTTAACTTGCTTCTGGTCATTTCTGGGCTTTGGTGTCTTCATAAGACTTGTAGGTATGGGTCTTAACTATTCATGGTTAAAATTTCAGGTCAATTGGACCTGTTTTCAGTGAGTTATGGCCTAAACACTCACTGCTGCCCAATTGGTCATTTTTCAGGTCCTAATTGTACCTAATCCGAATTGGTCATTTTCTTAGGTCACCTTGCAAGCAGAATTTTGGTATGCTTTCTAAATGAAAGTTGGCACATTTTGTGCCTAGTTCCACCTCCAATTGGTCTCATACCAATTGAGGTTACACATTTAAACTTATTGGCTAAAATGTACACTGCCCTTGGTTACTTTGCTTAACACACATCAATTACACACATTTACCTTGCAATATGTATACTTCCCTACCAAATCTGTTTTGGTACATTACCAAAACTATATATTACTTTACATTAACATCACTTTGGGCAGATTACAATTATCCTCAACATACCAAATATAACTCTAATTCCCAAAGTTCAAATACCATTACACATACACATAAACATCACTAGTTTTTACATACACTTTACACAACAATTTCATACACATATCCTTCAATCCTTAATGCCACAATTCTGCCCATATCTTCATGAACACATACACTTATCCAAGAGTTTCAAGGCTGCCGAAATTGTCCTTCAACACCAAAGTGTCCTACAATTCATTAAATCCCATTCCAAGTGCAAAATTCACCATATACATGTGAAGTAATTCACTAGGTTATTAAATCGTCACAACCAACATAATTCTCATCAATTATATGTACAAATACTCCATCAATCCATGATTATATGGCTGCCCAAAAATGGATATCTCAATACTCTTCAAACTTAAAAATTTCCTTCACAAAACCAACACCCATAACATGTATACAAAGTTTATCAAAGAAATCTTCAAAAATGCTAACTTACCTTATGGTTGAAACTTGCCAAACCTTGATTAAACTTCTTAAAATTTGTATCAAACTCTTCCTTGTGATGTGAGGATAAAACTTAATGAAGAAACCTAAGTGATTAGAGGTGAAATAAAGGAGTTAATGGAGCTTTCTCAAATTTTGGCTATGGAGTCTTTAATGGAGTTCACTTCGGCATGGGAGAAGAAATGAAGATGATGAAGTATTTGGTGGGTTTAAATCTGCCCATTAGTGAATATTATAATCCCTTAGTGGTCCACTCACATAAGAAATTGATTTTATATGTTTAATTTTCATTTATTCCACATTAAACCCATAGTTTTTGCTATTTTCTTTAAGTACCACCAAATTAATTTTTCATTTTTTTTTCTAAGTGTAATATTATTTATTTTTAATGGACATTTAGGTCAAAAGACAATTCGGGAAGTCAAATGACCATAATGCCCCTGTTCGGGTTGCATTCCCGATTTTTCGGTATCAACGGGTTTTGTCCGTTTTTCGATTTCTCACTTTTCTTTGTACTAATTATTTAATTTTTCTTTGATCTTTATAATGATATTTATTCTTCAATAAGGGTCTATTTAAGTCCTAAAAATGTTTTCCAGGGTTCCATGATCCGAGGAGCTAGTCAACGGTCCACGCCGTGACTTCCGTCTGATCACCCATCGCTAGGTTTCCCGGCTCGCTTAACTTGATCACATTTCTTTGCTATTTTTTTTCCTTTGTTTTTCTTGTATTTTCTTTTCTTGTATTTCATTATTTTATGTCTCCTCACTCATATTGAAGTGTAGTTCTAGGCATCCTAGCTGTCCGGACAACACTGTTCACCGGAACAGCAGAACGCACTACCGAACTTAGGGGTGTTACAGATTGAGACCAGGTAAATTTCGAGGAGGAAATTTTACTTTTAAAGAGGGGAGAATCATAATACCCCGAAACTCCAAGTTATGAATAGTACCATTTTTACCTGGTCTCATGATGGTTTACCACACCAAGGTTGTCACCATGGCCCATAATGGTGTGGCCGGCGAACTGATGCATGTAGCGTAGGGCTGGACTTGTGATGCCCATGGATTTGGACTTGCTGGAGTTATACGGCTCCTTGTTTGGGGCAATGGAACTCCAGAAGTTAATATTGTTGTAGAGTATGCAGTTGCCAGGGATCTCTTGGTGGCCGGCATTATCGAAGCCAAAGATGGCATTGAACTCATCTATGTTCATCACTCGTTCGACACCAAGGAGGCAAAATTCAATTCTGCCTCTGTCTTCCCTGTCGGTAGGCCATAAGGTGGCCTTAAAACTGCCTAAAAACTCTAATGTGGTGTCCCAGTATGCTGGGAACTAGAGTTAGGTGAACCTTGTCCACCCGATGCTATCCCAGTATGCTGTGATCTAGAGTTGGGCGAACCTTATCCACTCGATGCTATCGAGTAGCCCGTTGATCTCATCCTGCAGCCCAATTTACTCTAGCAGCTCGAAATCCATGTATTTTGTGAAGCTTATTTTCTGGGTGTGAAGTCGGATGCACATTGCCTTATGGGCATCATCACGGAATCCCCAAGGAATGGAGATTTCTAGTTGAGGAGCGGCTTGTGGTTGGGGTTGCGGTGGAGGATGGGCTGGTTGAGATGGTTGAGGAGAGGCTACCCTTGTTCTTGGACGTTGGGGTGTCAGCTGAGGGGCAGAAGGTGAATATAGCCCTCCGTGCCTTGAGGAAGAGCCCATTCTTCGCATATCTCTTTGCAGGAGCCATTGATAAGTTTTTGGGAAGGAGAAGAGTAGGGTTCGGAGAAGGGAAAAGAGATTTGAGGGGTTTTTATAGACTAGGAGGGGTGGAGATGAAAGGTTTTGCCTTTATGAACAGGTTTAATGTGAGGGGTGCATTTAAAGAGCCGTTAGGACTCTTTGTTTTGCACGTTTTGCGCCCCAAGAGTCACGTCTGCGACATGATACAAAGGTCGTGTATCACTACAGCGGTCTTGACATGTATGGCCATGTAAATTTCTGCCCGAAAATTTCAAATTCTATCATAGTACACAGCTCGTGTAAATGAAGCTCTGGGACCCATGTAACGTACTGCCTCTCAAGTTGCTTTACTGGACATGTTACACGGCCCGTGTCAAGTACAAAAAGGACCCGTGTAACTTTCTATCTTCAAGCTATTCTGCTAACAACATTACACGGTCCGTGTAAATTGGGTTATGGACCCGTGTAACTTTCTATCTCCCTAAGAGCTAAAATTGCAAGAATTTTATGGACTTCTAGAAAGTTACACGGGGCGTGTGAAACTAGTACACGACCCGTGTACTTTTCTGATTTTCCAAATTTTTCCCAAATGAAAATTTTTATTATCATAACACTTGAAATGGATGCTAAGGTTAGCAATAGAGCTACTTCCCCATTTTTGTCTAATTTTCTCTTTTGTGGTTTTGACTCGATGATTCCTCTCCTCTCTTATTCTCTACTCCTTTTTTTTCTTTTCTAGAAGGTCCTACAAAATGAAATACTAATGAGTATGAAACAAAAATCAATATGAAAAGGGAAAAGAAGAAAAGTTCAGAAAAAATTTGGGTTGCCTCCCAAAAAGTGCTTATTTATAGTCTTTAGCTGGACTTTGCTTGTTAATGGTCTGTAAGTAGGATGGTCGAGGGTGTAATTGACTCCCATTTCTATAGGTTCTCCCTAAAAGTAAGGCTTCAGCCTCTGCCCATTGACCTTAAATGCTCATGAGGTTTCGCTCCACACTTCTACTGCGCCATGTGGAAAGACTTGAGTGACCTTAAAAGGTCCAAACCATCTTGATTTCAACTTCCCTAGAAAGAGTTTCAATCTAGAGTTGAATAACAGGACAAGATCTCCTTCTTTTATTTCTTTCCTTGCTATGCGCCTGTCATGCCATCTTTTGGTTTTATCCTTGAAAATTTTGGCATTTTCGTATGCATCCTGTCAGATTTCTTCCAACTCATTCAGTTGTAAGAGCCTTTTTTCACCAGCAGCTTTGAGGTCAAAGTTTAGGATCTAAATTGCCCAATAAGCTTTGTCACACCTTACCCCTCTATAAGGCATAACATGATCCCATAGAATACCTAATGAACTACCGAACTTCACCTACCGATAACTTATCAAGTACCCTACAAGAGATTTTAAAACAATTTTCTTACTTTTATAAGTGGTGAGCATTTTCTAATAAGTATTAAAACATTTAATTAGAGTTTGAAAACTAGTTAAAAATTTTGTCCCATTTTATTTTTCCTCAAATTTTATAAAAATTTCGGCAGAGTGTCGTCTGTATTTTGAAAAAAAAGTTCTTCAAATACCTATAAAAAGAACTTCCAAAGAGTTGTCTCAACAACTTCATCAATTCCACAACCATCCCAACAAGTTTCAACATCATTTCTCAATTTTCAAAATTCATCATCATCAAAATACTATAATTTAATTTCATTCATATTAAAACAAAATACTTCCATTCATATGTAATTAAAGATAAAGAAATTTATATACATCATTATAAAAATTTACATTAAGAAAAATCCAAACTAAAATTTATTACAAGTTTTATACAACTCTATACAACTTTATACAACTGCTCATAACCAATTTTACATGTCCATACAGTTACATACATTTACATACATCAAAGTAATTTTTACAATCAGGGTATAAAATATACCCAATAGACTTCAAGGCAGGTAGCTCCTCAATCCTCAGCAGCTTGCTCTGCTACTCCTCTAATCTCTATATCTGTGACAGCAATAACAGCCATCGCTGAGTACTAGGACTCAGTGGTGCATAACATACTAAAATAATCTTTATGCAGAATTAAAACATAATTATTCAAAAATTTAACTGAATGTGAGACATAAAATTCAAAACATGATTTTAACCCAAACAATTTCATTTCAAAAGTCTCAAAAGAAATTTAATAAAAACACACAGTTATATCATGTCATTCGAAACAAATATCATCTCAATTACCAGAGGCTAAAGAGAAGTCACAACACAAGGCTAGCTAGCTCAAATACATGGGAACCCATTCTTTTTCTTCTTCTACTGGCACACACCTCAAAACTTCAGCCAAAGAAGGAATCAAAATTCGAAACTGATTTCCCCCACTAGTCATGCTAGTGAGGTATTCAAATATATGGTCATGACACTGTGGTTTCAAAACTATCTTAATAATTTATTAAACATTTATTGCCAAATCAAACACATACAATTAAACTTTACAACAATTTAGGTCAACACAATTTGTTCATTTCAATCATAAAGTTGCAATCAAAATAAATCACAATTCATTTTATACAATTGCAAAAGAAATTTAAAGACAAATTTTATGTTGTGCACAAACCTCATACGAGTCACCTATTGGCCTTGACTAGATCCCTTGGGTTCTTTCCCGGTATTCTTTTCAACTGAAACACATAGTTTCACAGTGTTTTAGTATCATGACTTATCATAAATCTAAAAATAAATTCAAATTTACTTTTACCTAGCTTTAATATGCTAAAATTGGCGTTCTTTAAAATTTGTGTTTCGGGGTTACTATTCACTATACTATTCAAGTCAATTTGTTGACTTTCTAATGCTTAATAGGTATGAAATTCCAATTTCACCCACATACCACATTTTGGTTACTAAATTTGTTGGTTTTGGTTGTTTACTCAAATTCTAAGTCTTTTAGGCAAATTTGCAAATTTTGAGTTTTGGTGTCTTATGTTGCACTATTCCATTGGTCATTTTGCTGTTAGAATTTGACTAAGTTTTCTTCATAGAAATCGTTCCTTATTGTCTTAAGTTTATTCTCCTTTTTGAATCACTCCATTTGGAGTTTTGTAGCTCAAGTTATAGCCATTTGAATCATGGCTGCCAGATTGGACTTGCTCAGATTTCTGGGCAAATTTCTGGGTTCTAGTAGTTTTAGGTCACCAAATTTGGGTGGCTAAATGACTTGGTTAAGGGAATAATTTGGGTTTGTGTTCTTCATGAAAGTTTTAGTTCTATATCTCAACTTTCCACTGGTGAAATTTCAGGTCATTTGGACCTGCTTAACCCAAGTTATGGCCAAATGAACAAACACTGTTCACTTAGTCATTTTTGTACAGGGCAGCATACCTAATTCCGGATTTGGTCAATTTGTTCACTAGGTTTTAGTCACTTTTTGCGCATGATTCCTAAATGAAAAATGTGTCATTTTGTGTCTAGTTTCATTCCAAATTGGCCTTACACAAATTGGGTTTGTAAATTTTCAGGTTTGGTCCCTAAAATTGACCTTGGTCCTGCTGCCTACATAATGGCCCTAAGCAATCCGAATTTCCATTCAATTCCAATACTTCCAACATACCTCAATTGGTCACAAATGACCATTATTCAGCTCAAACAAGGTCAAACACACCATTTGACTATTTCTCCAATTTTTGGCTTCCAAAACCCTAGGTCCAAAACCCTAACTTACTAATTTTGTTACATTTTACTAAATCAAAACATGTAAACATAATCACTCAACTCATTAAAGCTCATGTTCACCTTTAATTCAATCAAACTCAAGAAAACCCTAGTTCTCTACTTGATGGCCGAAAATTACACTTTTTAAATTCACCCATAATTTTCTTCAATTTCTTACTTATTTGATCATTTTTAAACTAGTTTACAAGGAATACATGAAAATAATAGATCAATGGGCACTAACTTCTCTTAGGGAAAATTTTCAAGCTTGTTACTTCTAATTC
Organism: Hevea brasiliensis; assembly: GCF_030052815.1. NCBI lineage: Eukaryota > Viridiplantae > Streptophyta > Magnoliopsida > Malpighiales > Euphorbiaceae > Hevea > Hevea brasiliensis. The sequence continues at coordinate 51,456,251 of NC_079494.1, forward strand.
CTTTCTTCTTTATGCTTCCAAGTAGTTCCTCAAGAGGTTAGGAGAATTTGTTATGAAAACTACTAGGTGTTTTAAGGTGAGGACTTGGGGGAAATGTAGTGAGAAGATGAAGAAAATGTGTAGAGAGAAAGATGAGAGGTGAGCCGGCTATGGTGAGGAAGAAGAGTTTTTTTGTTTTTTTTTTTCTTTTCTTTTATGACTTTTTATCCTTTAGGAAGACCCCAAAAATTATCCAAAAATTAATATTTTAATTATAATGTTTATTACATCGTGCATGATGTCATCACTTTTCACTTTTCCTTTTCCTTTTTTTTTCTATTTATTTTTCCATTAGTTTTTTAATTTAATTCCTGATTCTGAAATTTTTTTTCTCTAATTTTATTTGACAGTTAAGTCAGGAGTCAGCTCTCGGGGTCAATTGACCAAATTGCCCCTCGCCGGTTCGACTCAATCTGCAAATAATTCAATATTTCTTCCGGATCCTTGACCTAATTATTTGACTGGCTTAATAATTCTTTTTCGTGATTTTCTCTTTTCCACTGTGTTCACAATAGTTCTAAGGACCGCGGCGTCACATTTTACGGTTCGAAATTGGAGTTTAAATCGACCTCGCAGTCCTTCCCGAGAAGGTCACCCATCGCTGTGACTCTCAGCTCGTTTAACTTCTTATGTTCTGTTTTTCTTATTTATACTTAACTAATTGACAATTACTAATTATTTGTGTTCAGGGCTTATCTAGTTGTCTTAAGTGTGGTTCTAATCCTCTTAATTGTCCAGACTGACAACCTGGTAATCAGTCTCTAAATAGCTGTGGGTGTTGTCTCCTCATGTCCTCCTCTCGTTCCCAAGTAGCTTCTTGGCCCGAATGATGGTTCCACAACACTTTCACTAATGGTATCTGCTTGTTCCGTAGCTGCTTCACCTCATAAGCCAGAATCTCTATGGGTTCTTCTTCATATGTGAAGTCTGGATTAACTTCAATTTCTTCAACTGGTAGTACATGAGATGGGTCTGATCGATACCTTCTCAACATGGACACATGGAAGACATTATGTATCTTCTCTAACTCTGGAGGTAGTGCCAAACGATATGCCAAAGGACTCAATCTTTCCAGAACCTCATATGGCCCAATGAAACGAGGACTCAGTTTTCCCTTTCTGCTGAATCTCATAATTCTCTTCTAAGGGGAAACCTTAAGGAATACTTTTTCACCTACAGCATGCTCAATATCCCTTCTCCTTAAATCAATGTAGGACTTCTGACGGTCTGATGCAGTCTTAAGTCGATCTCTGATCAACCTGATCTTCTCCTCGGTTTGCTAAATAATTTTGGGCCCAATCATCTTCCTTTCACCTACTTCATCCCAATACAGGGGAGTTCTGCACTTTCTGCCATACAAAGCTTCATATGGAGGCATTCCAATGCTTGATTAGTAGCTATTGTTGTAAGCAAACTCAATCAAAGGCAAATGTTTGTCCCAATTGCCCTCAAACTCAATCACACAAGCCCATAGCATGTCCTCCAAGATCTGTATTACCCTCTCAGACTGGCCATCAGTCTGTGGGTGGAATGCCGTATTGAAGTTCAATCTAGTTCCTAGGGCTCTTTGAAGACTACCCCAGAATCTAGATGTGAACCTAGGATCTCTGTCAGAAACGATGGAGATGTAGCACTTTTCCCCATACAAATAGTGTCTCTAGATCTTAAGAGCAAACACTATAACTGTAAGCTCCAAGTCATGTGTCAGATAGTTGCTCTCATGTGGTTTTAGCTAGCGTGATGCATAGGTAATGACATTTCGATCTTGCATCAATACACAACCTAACCCATTGTGAGAAGCATCACTATAAACTGTGTATTCTTTACCCAGAGTAGGTAAAGTCAAGACTGGAGTTTAGTCAAACACCTCTTCAATTCATCAAAACTCTGTTAGCATTTGTCCGTCCACTGAAATTTCACATCTTTTCGAAGTAATTTGGTCAATGGAGATGCCAACATGGAGAATCCCTTAACAAATCGATGGTAGTATCCAGCTAAACCCAGAAAACTGCGAATCTCTGTGATATTTCTAGGTGGCCTCCAATTAAGAACAACTTTTATCTTACTTGGATCTACCTTGATGCCCTCTACTGATACTACATGCCCCAAGAAAGATATTTCTTTCAGCCAAAATTCACACTTCGACAATTTGGCATATAGTTGTTTCTCCCTCAAGGTCTGCAATATAATTCGTAGATGTCTATCATGCTCTTCTGCACTCCTCGAATAGACCAATATATCAGCTATAAATACCACAAAAAACTGGTTGAGGTATGGTCTAAAGATAGTGTTCAATGCGGGGCAATGGACACAGCTGCACCCCTCAACTGATCAAACAAGTCATCAATGCGGGGCAATGGATATCTATTCTTTATTGTCACCTTATTCAACTGCCGATAATCAATACATAAGCGGAGAGTGTGTCACACCCTACTCCTCCGTAAGATGTAACATGATCCTTAGTACACCTAATGAATTACCGTACTTCTCCTACCGGTAACCCATTAAATATGCTACAAGGGATTTTAAAACAATTCTCGATAAATTTAAATCTTCGATTAAAATCTGGTGTTATAAAAATTTTTCAAAATTTCGGCAGAGTGCTGACTGCATTTTGATAAAATAGTTCTTCAAACCTAAAAAGGAAAACACTCCCAATATGATTTCTCCAATACAACCCCAATAAAATTCATTTCATCTCACAATTCAAATATCAATAATCAAATCAATTCATTTTCAAACCAACCTCTTCATAAAAGAAATATTTCATTGATTACAAGACTCAAAATTTAATATTACAAAACTATACAGGTAAATGAAATCTCAAATTTACATTACAATAATTTACATTTAATTACATACCAAAATATTTTACAAGAGTTTTTATACAACTGCTCAAATAATTTACATACATATTATTACATGCATACATCAAAACCTATGTACATGGGTATACCTATGATATTGTAACACCCCAAAATTTTAAATTTTATTATTTTATGAGCATTTTTGGTATTTTAATTTTATTTAAATTTTAGAAATTTTTTTGAGATTTTTCGGATTTTAAAAATCGGGTTCGATTTTTCGAAAATATAAACTTTGATGATTTTTAAAAATTAATTTAAAGACCACGTGGCAAAACTAAAAATATATTTGGAGTCTACGAATTTTTCTGAGTTTTCTGGAATTTTTTTCGGAATTTTTGGACCTCGTTTTCGGTCCCGAGGCAGAGTAAAAATTCAAAATTTTGTATTTCGAATCGAACCTACAGAATCGAACTGGACCGGATCGGACCGGTCGAATCGGACCGGCTCCCTCCCCTTTTTCTTCCTCCCACGCGCGTCTCCTCCCCCTTCTCTCTTTCTCCCGTTTTCTCTCTCCTCCGGCCCCAGTCCGCCGGCCAGCCGCCTCCCCCGCCACCCCAGCCCACTGGCGCGCCGTCCCACCTCCTTCCCCCGGCCGGCCGCCACCCCAAACGGTCGGAAAACGCGAGAGAACTCCCCTCCCTCGCGTGCGCGACGTTTCGACTTCCCGGCCAAAATCCGGTCGATTCGGCGACCAATTGGACCGGGTCTTATGTCTAAAATCATCTACTCGTCAAGAGCTTTCCATAGACACCAAGAACGCCGAAATCCATAGAGCGGTTTGTCCAATTTTTGCCCGGAAAGTTTTAGCTCATTTTGACTTTCGGGCTAGATTTCTCGCAAATCGTGAATCCCACGAGAAAACCGAGAGTACCAGAGCGCTCCACTCGTCGAGAGCTTCGCGGTGACATAAATTTCGAATTTTTCCGACACCATTTTTCAATGGGTCCCACGGAACTTTGCAGTGTTTTTCTGAGCATTAAATGAGCTTAGAAAATTCTGAAAAATTTATGTACTAACCCCCGTGTTGTGGGCTTCGTGTAGGTATCCTCAATTCACGAAAATTCGACAGTTGACCGGGTCTGCAAATTTCGGGCCAGACAGACCCATTACCGGAAAAGTCTCCGAATTAGACCGAGGTTTTGGCTACCCCCCCATTGTCAGACATCCCGAGAGCGTTCCCGAAGTCGAAATCAGCAAAGGTAAACCCGAACCTTGCTTTTTTGTAATTTTCTAGTGCTTAAATAGGATTAAAAATCCATAAAATATTCGTGGTAGCTCAGAAAATTATGATTCTTTTTGCAATAGCCTAGTAATATTGCTAAGGACCGCGGGGAAAAGTTTTAGAATTTTTAGAGCTTGTTTGGGTAGTTTTTGCAAAAATGATCAAATATAAGGACTAAATTGAAATTTTACATATTGTGATGGATGACTGATTTGATGGGCCCAGGAGGGGCTGTGTGATGTGATTGAGTTGTGGATATATGGATTGTGAATATAGAAGTGTGTTTTGAGCCATTTTGCAGGTTGGGTAGGTCCTAGGTATAGGGGAGACTCTGCCGGATTTTCGGCACGACTTAGGACGTATTTGGTCTTTTCTTGATTGTATTGAGTCATTTGTATTAAATAATTGTAATGTAATTGTCAGGTGAGCCGGGACAGCCTTCTTCCTCCGCCCAGCCGCCACAGTGACCGTTGTCAAGTCTGTGAGTAAAATATTAATTTTAATTGTAATTTCACTATTATTATATGTTCAAGCATGCCCATGCATCACTTATATGCATATATCTATGTAGATAAACTTCAGGCACGATTTATGTTGCATTCATAACTGTGAAAGTGCCATGTATGTTGCTGTGGTAATTTGGAGCAGTGTGCGTGCCTTGGCGTGCGTGTGATGTGGTGTGGACTATGGATAGGACGGGTAGTCACGGCTTGAGATCTTCGCTGGGGCTCGATCCTTCGGGGGGTAGTCACGGCTTGAGTTCTTTGCTGGGACCCCCGATTTGGTTTATTAAGCGAAAGTCCGGCTTGAGTTGTTCGCTGGCACCAGGTTGGATTTAAGAGCTCTGTATAGGGGATCAGCTCCCATATATTATGATTGATATCACTGGGTGTGTGAGTGCTCCAAATTACCTTTTGATGTTATGATGTGAAAATGTTGTTGAGGTTGCATTTCACTCTACAGGGTGCATTAGTTTTAGATAGTTATAGAGATTATGGTTAAAATTGATATTTTACTCTCTTAGTCGAACGCTCACCCCTGTTCAATATTTTTTCAGGCTACAGGAGGATTTTATTGTGGTTAACCTACTTTTCTCCTTCGCAGGTTGTTTGTCAATATTTGTGTAATTTTATTTACTCCTAGAATTTTCGCATGTGTTAGAAGTATTTATTTGATTTTGATCTGTAATATTATTACCATGTTGGACCTGTAAACGTATGACTGGATGAGGGAGCCGAGCTCCCATATGTTTTTATGATGATATGAGTATGTGGAGGGTGAGCTGAGCTCCCCAATTGAGTATTTATTGTGTTTACAGGTCGAGTGAGTCAAAAACTCCCCGTTGGTAGGTCCATTTTATGGCCGGACTCCGTCCGGTTGATTTCTTGAGATTGGGCCCAAATGGGCCTTAGAGTTGGGTTAAGTGAATAGTTAGGCTTACTACAGGCCTCAGGGGCTTTAGGCTGGCCCAGGCCCTAGTGTCGGTCCGGCCCATAGGTTGGGTCGTGACAAATGTGGTATCAGAGCTTAGGCTCCAGATTCTTAGGGAAAAATTGTCTAAGTGTTGGGAAGAGTCCACTAGGAGTCACATGCGGAAAAATAGGGTCCACATTCGTCTTGCATTGTCATCTTTGCTTCTAGTTTCTGCTTCATATATTGTGTGTAAATATGAGTCTATAGAGCTATGTAATGTGCAGTTTTGAATTTTGTGGGCTAATGCTGCTGAATTTCAGGAAAATGCGTAGAAGCAGGAGAGCTGCCATCGCACTGTAACGGATGTGCTGACGAGGTGTCGGCACAAGATGAGGCGCCGCCAGGAGGCGGGTAGGAGGCCTAGAGCCGCTCAAGTAGAAGAGCCGCCAACGAGCTCAGATCAGTCTTTCATGGCACAGGGTCCCATGGACCCCATGGCAGCTACTCTAGCTGGATTGCAGAGAACCATCGATATGATGGCGCAGTATATGGTCCACCCTCCACAGCAGCAGCAGTCCACCGCACTAAGAGGAGAACCTTACAAACAGATCATAAATTTCAAGAAATTGGTGCCTGGTACTTATGATGTGTCAGACGATGCATATCGGTTTTTGGATTCCTACAGACAGGCAGGAATAGAATTGCAGTTGACTGATAGAAGACTAATAGAGTGTATACAGCATGTCATGGGGCCTATGCCTAGACAATGGATGAATGACTACGTGTTACCTCGGATGGAGGGTTTGTCGTGGACTCAGTTTGTGGAACTGTTCATCAATCGGTTTGTGCCAGAAAGCTTCAGAGATCAGAAGCAGTGGGCCTTTGAGGCCTTAAGATAGAATGGCAGGTCTGTAGATGAATATGCTACAGAATTTCTGGAATTGAGCAGATATGCCCCTACAGCAGTAGCTACAGAAACTATGAAGGTGAAAAGATTCCTAAAGGGGCTTGATAGAAGGTATGCGAACCTGGCCATGATGTCTGATCAGTCTTTTGATGTGGTGGTTGATCGAGCTAGACAGATTGAGATTAGCTATGCTGTGGATGACAGCGGAAGAGCAAAGAAAAATAGAGCAGAGGGTTCTACCGGTGTTCCCCAAATGGGTACTCCAGACAGTGGTGGCCAGAGTAATTACAGAGGAAAAAGTAGGAACAAGAAGAGTGGTTTTAGACACAAACCTCGAGGGTTCAGACACTGATACGGATCCAAGCGGTGGTCACGATTGGTACAGCAGCCTGGTCCAGTTCAGATCTTCCTTAGCACCTTGTCCACAGTGTGGAAGAGGACATTCAGGACCTTGTTTGATGGGTTCAGGACTATGCTTCAGGTGTGGCCAACCAGGTCACTTTGCTAGGGAATGCCCCGTGTTCAGCAAGCCACAGATGGGGTCACAGGGTTCTATTGCGAATGTTCCTCGTCAGTTGTATCCGGTGCTTCGGCAAAGATGGCGATCGATTCGATGGCCAACAGGGCCAAGGACAAGGGGGACGTGGATTTGGAGGCAGATCAAAAGGTAGAAGTCAGTATCAGGGTTCTGCCACTCAGGGTAGGGGTCAGGCTCGGGTTTTCACCCTGACCCACCAGGATGCTCAAGCTTCAAATGTAACACCCCTAAGTTCGGTAGTGCGTTCTGCTGTTCCAGTGACCAGTGCTGTCCGGACAGCTAGGATGCTTAGAACCACACTTCAATGAGAGTGAGGAGACATAAAATAATGAAATACAAGAAAAGAAAGTACAAGAAAAACAAAGGAAAAATGATAGCAAAGAAATGTGATCAAGTTAAACGAGCCGGGAAACCTAGCGATGGGTGATCAGACTGGAAGTCACTGGCGTGGACCGTTGACTAGCTACTGGATCATGGGAACCACGGAAAATATTTTAGGACTTAAATAGACCCTTGTTTAAGAATAAATATCATTAGAAATATCAAAGAAAAATTATATAAATATTACAAAGAAAAGTGAGAAATCGATAAACAGACAAAACTCTAGTATACCTAAAAATCGAACATAACTTGAGCAGGGCATTATGGTCATTTGACATCCCGAATTGTCTTTTGACCTAAATGTCCATTAAAAATAAATAATATTACACTTAGAAAATGAAATGAAAAATTAATTTGGTGGTACCTAAAATAAATAGCTAAAATCAAGGGTTTAATGTGGGATTAAGTGAAAGTTTAGCTTAAAATATGATTTAATTTTTTAGTGGACCACTAAGGGAATTAATTAAACACATAGTGGGACATGTGTACACTTAATATGCAGCTGAAACTCCATCTTCTCCACATGAATTCAACATTGCCGTGAATGAAGGTGAGAGGAAACTCCATAGCTATTTTTCATGCAAGCTTTCTTAACTCTCCATTTTCAACTCCAACCTCTTAGGTTTCTTCATTAAACTTTGTCTACACATCACAAGGAAGATATTGATACCAATTTTGAGAAGTTTGGTGAAGGTTTAGCAAGTTACAATCAAAGGTAAGTTTACATTTTTTGAGAATTCCTTTGTTAAGTTTTGTGTGCATGTTATGGGTGTTGGTTTGGTGAAGGAAAAATTTTGAGTTTGAAGAGTTATTGTTGTTTTCATTTTGGACAGCCATGAGTCACGTTTTTGATGAGATATTTGTGCATATAATTGATGAGAAATAATGTTGATCATGGTGATTTAGTAACCTAGTGAATTATTTCATGTTTATATGGTGATTTATGCACTTGGATGGGAATTAGTAACTTGGACGGCACTTTGATGTGGAAGAAGATTTGCGGCAGCTTGGGAACACTTGAGTAATTGTATGTATTGAAGGAAGTGTGGGCAGAATATTGACCTAGAAGGATTGATGATATGTATGTAGATTGATATTGAAAAGTGTATGTAAGATTTGTAATGGTTAGGTGTGTATGTAATGGTACTTAGAAATTGTAAATGTGAATTATACTTGGTGTGTTGAGGGTAATGGTAATCTGCCCAAAATAATGTTAATGTAAAGTAGAAAATGCTTTTGGTAATGTACCAAAACAGATTGGTAGGGTATGGAAGTAAACTTTGCAAGGTAAATATGTGTTTGAAGTGGGGTGTGAAAGGCATAGTGAGGGCAGTGTACATTTTAGCCTATAACCTTAAATGTGTAACCTCAACTGGTATGAGACCAATTGGAGGTGAAACTAGGCACAAAATGTGCCAACTTTCATTCAGAAAACATACCAAAATTCTGTTTGCAAGGTGACCTAAAAAAATGACCAATTCGGATTAGGTGCAATTAGGACCTGAAAAATGACCAATTGGGCAGCAGTGAGTGTTTAGGCCATAACTCACTCAAACCAGGTCCAATTGACCTGAAATTTTGACCAAGAATAGTTAAGATCCATACCTACAAGTCTTATGAAGACACCAAAGCCCAGAAATGACCATAAGCAAGTCAAACAACTTGCACAAGTTCGGGTCCAAAAACTGGCCGAACCAGAGTTGACCAAATTGACCAAAAATTGACCTAATTGGTACCATTTGACCAGCAATAGTATAATGACCATAACTTGGTCTACTTAACTCGGATTGACCTGAAATTTTGCCCTACGTGCAATAAGACCTAGATCTACAAGTTTGCAGTTTTGACCGAAACCCGAAAACCGAGGGAACTAGGCCGTCCGGCTAGGTCAAACCAGTATCCCGGAATCCAGCAATTTGCATTAAAGTGCACTAAGCAAGGAAATGACTTTGGTAAAACATACCAAACCTAAAACCCTATCGAATGTGACATATTAACGACACTAAAACCTAATTTACCTAAAACGCAACGAGGGTCGGTATATTAGGTGATTAAGTGAATAATTGAGTTCAGTGCATTATTTACCAAACACCATCGATAGAGACAGTTTAATTTAGTACTGAAACACTTCAAATTGTGTTTCTCAGTTAACAAGGACTCAGCAAAAGGGAAGGAAACACTAAGTCCAGACCAGGGGGACAGTCATCAGAGGTTTGTGCACAACGGCTATTTCTTTTGAAATTTTCAATTGAAATAAATATTGACTATTTGTATATTATTGTTTTAAATTGTGTTTGTGCACAACAACTGTTTCTTTTGAATTATTTTCAATTGAAATAAATATTGACTATTTGTATATTATTGTTTTAAATTGTGGAAATGTGTTTGATGGACACTTATTGATTGAAAAACATTGTGAATGGTTTGAAACTGTGAAAAATTGTTTGAATGATATTGATGGATACTTATTGATTGAAAAGCACTGTAAATGGTTTTTGTGGAAATTGAAGTGAATTACGAATTGTGTTGCCAATTTGTGAATGAAATTATAACTTTGGAAATTTATTGGATTCTTACGGATCATTTGAATAAAATGTTTGGAATTGTTTTGACTCACAATTGGCATGACACTGATACTATGTTCCTCCTCCATTAATGGGGTGAGTGTGATTATTCCTCCCTTTTTGACTTATCAGTCTGGGGTGAGTATGATTATGTTCCTCCCTCTTTGACTTCCCAGTCTGAGGTGAGTGTGGATGAGTACTCATTATATAGCTAGCTTCCTCCCTCATTGATTTCGATTATTGGGGTGAGTATGTCTTGTCGTGGTGTACAACACGGCATATATGGAAAAAAAATTGTGTCATGGCCTAAATTGTGTTACTAATTGGCAACATTGTATTATTCAGTTATTTGATTGAATTGTGTTATTGATTTGCAAAAAGATATTATTCAGTTATTTGATCGAATTGTGTTATTGATTTGCAAAACGATATTATTCAGTTATTTGATCGAATTGTGTTATTGATTTGCAAAATGATATTATTCAGTTATTTGATTGAATTGTGTTATTGATTTGCAAAACGATATTATTCAGTTATTTGATCGAATTGTGTTATTGATTTGCAAAACGATATTATTCAGTTATTTGATCAAATTGTGTCATTGATTGGAAAAACTGTGTTATTCAGTTATTTGATCAAATTGTGCATGAATTGGCAATACGGTATTCTTAAACTATTTGACTAAATTGTGTTATTATGAATTTTGATAATTTGTGAATTGGAGTTTAAATTCCTTATGACATTCATTGTCTTGAATTTAACTATGGTTTTAAGTATCCACTATTGATATGATTTATGAATTGTGAATTAAAATTGTATTTGGTTAATGTTGTGCACCACTGAGACATTGTCTCAGCGATAGCTTTTATTCTTTATCGCGGTAGAGAGAGACAGGGCGACAAACTAGGCCGCTAATACATCCGATGAGGATTACACAGTATAATGAGTATACCAATATTTTGCATTTTGTCTTGTAATGTATGACACTTTGTATGTACATTTTGTTTTTGGTTTTGAGCGATTGTAAATTCAAATTGTACCTTGAAGTTGTAAATTTATTATGAGTTATTTGACTTGTAAAAATTGTATTATATTTCCTTATCTCAGACTTTGAAAAATTTCTATGGAATTGAGTTGAGGAATGTGTTGTATTGAGAAAAATGTTGGAGTTGAGATTTGGAAAATAATTGAAGTGCTTTTTACAGGTTTTCTGAAGAACTGTTTTATCCAAAATACAAATGGCACCTTGCCAAAATTTTTACAGATATTCCAAATAAATCAAATGAGTTAGTTGTTTCACTTCAGTTTACCAAAGTCTTTAACACCTGTAAATAGTGCTCACCACTGTAAAAGAAGTAAGAAAAGTTTTTAAAATCCCTTGTAGTGTATTTAATGGGTTATCAGTAGACGGAGTAGGTAATTCATTAGGTATACTACGGGATCATGTTATGCCTTACAGAGGGGTAGGGTGTGACATCAAATGCAGTTGTGGCAGGTATTCTTTTGGTCTGTTCCTATGAGGCTCGTGTTTTGATAGATCCGGGTGCTACGCACTCATTTGTCTCCCCTGTGTTTGCCATGAGGTTGGGTAGAAACCCTACAACCTTAGAATGTCCTTTATCGGTAGCTACCCCACTTAGCGACAACATAGATGTAGATATGGTTTTTTCGGGTAGCCCAGTAGTGGTGGATGGAAAGATCCTCCCAGCAGACTTGGTTCCTCTACCAGTGATTGATTTTGATGTAATTTTGGGAATGGACTAGTTGGAAACTCATTATGCCACCTTAGACTGCAGGAACAAAAAGGTATATTTCCACATACCTGTTGTGGAAGAGTTTAGCTTTGATGGTGACAGGAGCGTGGCTCCATATAACTCGGTGTCAGCAATTAGTGCTAGAAAAATGTTGAGGCGTGGATGCCAAGGGTATTTGGCATTGGTGAGAGATACATCTGTAGAAGGTGTCAACATGGAAAATGTTCCTGTTGTCAGAGAATTCATGGATGTCTTCCCTGAAGAGCTTCCAGAGTTGCCACCAGAAAGGGGAATAGAGTTCTGCATTGATGTTGTTCCGGGTACAAACCCCATATCAATGCCACCTTACAGGATGGCCCCAGCAGAATTGAAAGAGTTAAAAGAGCAACTACAGGAGCTGTTGGACAAAGGTTTCATACGTCCGAGCACTTCACCCTGGGGTGCTCCTGTTCTATTTGTGAGAAAGAAAGATGGGTCATTGAGGTTGTGCATTGACTATAGACAGTTGAACAAGGTGATTGTGAAGAACAAGTATCCACTTCCTCGGATCGACGATTTGTTTGATCAGCTCCAAGGGGCTAGATTCTTTTCCAAGATAGACCTGCGATCAGGCTACCATCAGTTGAGAATTAGGAATGAGGATGTGTCCAAAACGGCATTCAGGACAAGATATGGTCATTATGAGTTCTTGGTGATGTCTTTTGGACTCACTAATGCACTAGCAGCCTTCATGGACTTGATGAACCGGGTGTTCAAGCCATTTTTGGACTGTTTTGTCATCGTATTCATAGATGACATTTTGGTATACTCTCGGACCGAGGAAGAACACGTGTGGCACTTGAGAATGGTGTTGCAGACTTTAAGGGAGCACCAGCTATATGCCAAATTTTCAAAATGTGATTTTTGGCTAGAAAGCATCTCATTCTTGGGACACGTGGTTTCTAGTGACGGCATTCAAGTGGATCCCAAGAAAATTGAAGTCATGGCGATTGCCTTAGCCTATGTGATCCAACGAGGTGCGAAGTTTTCTGGGTCTAGCTGGCTACTATAGGCGTTTTGTACAGGATTTTTCCAGGATAGCAGCTCCCCTAACTAAGTTAACCCGGAAGAATGTTCCATTCATTTGGATAGATGACTGTGAGGAGAGTTTCCAGAAGCTTAAGGAGTGTCTAAGCACTGCCCCTGTGTTGACACTACCTATGAGTGGTGAAGGATACACCGTGTACTGTGACGCCTCCAGAGTTGGCCTAGGGTGTGTTTTGATGCAGAATGGAAAAGTAGTGGCTTATGCTTTAGGACAGCTGAAGAGGCATGAGCAAAACTACCCCACCCATGATTTGGAAATGGCGGCTGTAGTCTTTGCACTAAAAATCTGGAGACACTACCTGTATGGTGAAGTGTGCAAGATATACACCGACCACAAGAGTTTGAAGTACATCTTCCAACAGAGGGATTTAAACCTGAGACAGAGGAGATGGATGGAGCTTCTGAAAGACTATGATTGCACCATCCAGTACCACCCTGGGAAGGCCAATGTAGTAGCAGATGCCTTGAGCAGAAAATCTTCTGGCAGTTTGGCGCACATTTAAGCAGAGAAAAGACCGTTGATTCAGGAAATATATGAGTTAATGGATCAAGGTTTAATCCTAGATCTTTCAGATGAGGGGGTATTGTTGGCTCATTTTTCAGTGAGACCAGACTTGCGGGATAGAGTTAGAGTTTCCCAGCACAGAGACCAACAATTGATGGTGACTTTGGATTTGCCAATGATGGTGCCCTAGTGCAAGGTTCAAGGATATGTGTGCCCGATGTAGACAATCTCAGAAATGAAATCATGCAAGAGGCACACTATACACTGTACAGTGTCCACCCAGGTTCCACCAAGATGTACCATGATGTGAAAGATAGCTACTGGTGGAATGGCATGAAGAGAGACATAGCAGACTTTGTGTCCAAGTGCTTGACTTGTCAGAAGGTGAAGTTTGAACACCAGAGACCGTCAGGGAAGCTGCAAGAGCTCCCTATCCCAGAATGGAAGTGGGAAATGATCACTATGGATTTTGTGACTGGGTTGCCTCGTACCACGTGAGGATCTGATTCGATATGGGTAATTATAGACCGCTTAACCAAATCAGCTCACTTCTTGCCTGTGAAGACTACATATTACGTAGCACAAGATGCGCGACTCTACATTCGAGAAATAGTCGATTGCATGGAGTTCCGGCTTCCATAATATCGGCGAGGGCTGATTCACTTCTCGATTTTGGAGAAAGTTGCAGGAGGCACTTGGCACCTGATTGAACTTGATGCGGCCTTCCACCCTCGACGGAAGGGCGATGCGAAGGACAATCCAAACACTAGAAGACATGCTTCGCATGAGTGTTTTAGATTTTGGAGGTCAATGGGATGATCAGCCAGCTTTGGTGGAGTTTGCCTACAACAACAGTTACCATTCCAGCAAAGGGATGGCACCCTATGAGGCACTATATGGAAGAAAGTGTAGGTCTCCTCTGTGTTGGATGGAAATGGAAGAAGCGAAGGTGCATGATGTAGACCTAGTGCAGTACACTTCACAGATGGTTCCCTTAATCAGGGAACGATTGAAAACAGCTTTCAGTAGGCAGAAGAGTTATGCAGACCCCAGACGGAGGGATGTGGAGTTTGCAGTAGGCGACTATGTATTCCTGAAGGTATCTCCAATGAAGGGAGTCATGAGATTTGGAAAGAAGGGCAAGTTGGCACCTCGGTATATCGGACCTTTTGAGGTTACGGATAGAGTTGGAGCAGTTGCCTACCGGTTGGAGCTACCACCCAACCTTTCTCACGTTCATCCCGTATTTCACATCTCCATGCTCAGGAAATACATTCCAGATCCTTCTCATGTACTACAACCAGATGTAATAGAGCTAAAAGAGAACTTAACATTTGAGGAGCAACCTATAACCATAGTGGACTACCAAGTGAGGCAGCTAAGATCCAAATAGATCCCTATGGTTAAGGTCTTGTGGAGGAGCCAGTCAGTGGAAGAGTGCACCTGGGAGTCAGAACGGGACATGCGTAGCAAGTACCCTTATCTGTTCAATGTATAATCATGTGCTTTATTCTGCATTGTGTAAAATTCAAGGACGAATTTTCTGAAAGGGGGGAAGAATGTAACACCCCAAAATTTTAAATTTTATTATTTTATGAGCATTTTTGGTATTTTAATTTTATTTAAATTTTAGTAATTTTTTTGAGATTTTTCGGATTTTAAAAATCGGGTTCGATTTTTCGAAAATATAAACTTTGATGATTTTTAAAAATTAATTTAAAGACCACGTGGCAAAGCTAAAAATATATTTGGAGTCTACGAATTTTTCTGAGTTTTCTAGAATTTTTTCGGAATTTTTGGACCTCGTTTTGGGTCCCGAGGCAGAGTAAAAATTCAAAATTTTGTATTTCGAATCGAACCGATCGAATCGGCAAAGGTAAACCCGAACTCGGAATCGGCAAAGGTAAACCCGAACCTTGCTTTTTCGTAATTTTCTATATTCGTGGTAGCTCAGAAAATTATGATTCTTTTTGCAATAGCCTAGTAATATTGCTAAGGACCGCGGGGCAAAGTTTTAGAATTTTTAGAGCTTGTTTGGGTAGTTTTTGCAAAAATGATCAAATATAAGGACTAAATTGAAATTTTACATATTATGATGAATGACTGATTTGATAGGCCCAGGAGGGGTTGTGTGATGTGATTGAGTTGTGAATATATGGATTGTGAATATAGAAGTGTGTTTTGAGCCATTTTGTAGGTTGGGTAGGTCCTAGGTATAGGGGAGACTGTGCCGGATTTTCGGCACGACTTAGGACGTATTTGGTCTTTTCTTGATTGTATTGAGTCATTTGTATTAAATAATTGTAATGTAATTGTCAGGTGAGCCGATGACCTTCTTCCTCCGCCCAGCCGCCACAGTGACCGTTGTCAAGTCTGTGAGTAAAATATTAATTTTAATTGTAATTTCACTATTATTATATGTTCAAGCATGCCCATGCATCACTTATATGCATATATCTATGTAGATAAACTTCAGGCACGATTTATGTTGCATTCATAACTGTGAAAGTGCCATGTATGTTGCTGTGGTAATTTGGAGCAGTGTGCGTGCGTTGGCGTGCGTGTGATGTGGTGTGGACTATGGATAGGACGGGTAGTCACGGCTTGAGATCTTCGCTGGGGCCCGATCCTTCGAGGGGTAGTCACGGCTTGAGTTCTTCGCTGGGACCCCCGATTTGGTTTATTAAGCGAAAGTCCGGCTTGAGTTCTTCGCTGGAACCAGGTTGGATTTAAGTGAGCTGTATAAGGGATCAACTCCCATATATTATGATTGATATCACTGGGTGTGTGAGTGCTCCAAATTACCTTTTGATGTTATGATGTGAAAATGTTGTTGATGTTGCATTTCACTCTACATAGTGCATTAGTTTTAGATAGTTATAGAGATTATGGTTAAAATTGATATTTTACTCTCTGAGTCGAACGCTCACCCCTATTCAATATTTTTTCAGGCTACAGGAGGATTTTATTGTGGTTAACCTGCTTTTCTCCTTCACAGGTTGTTTGTCAATATTTATGTAATTTTATTTACTCCTAGAATTTTCGCATGTGTTAGAAGTATTTATTTGATTTTGGTCTGTAATATTATTACCATGTAGGACCTATAAATGTATGATGATATGCATGTTTGATGGACTGGATGAGGGAGCCGAGCTCCCATATGTTTTTATGATGATATGAGTATATGGAGGGTGAGCTGAGCTCCCCAATTGAGTATTTACTGTGTTTACAGGTCGGGTGAGTCAAAAACTCCCCATTGGTAGGTCTATTTTATGGCCGGACTTTGTCCGGTTGATTTCTTGAGATTGGGCCCAAATGGGCCTTAGAGTTGGGTTAAATGAATAGTTAGGCTTACTATGGGCCTCGGGGGCTTTAGGCTGGCCCAGGCTCTATTGCCGGTCCAGCCCATAGGTTGGGTCGTGACAGATATACCTAGAGCTGATCTGAAAGTATCTTCAAAGAAGCTTACTCAACTGCTCTATGCTCTTTTCACCTGCGACAGCATATAAAGCTATCACTGAGTGGTGAACTCAGTGGTGCACAACTATAACTTAAAACATAGTACAATATACCTTAGCAAAATTACAGCAAATAATTTGGAAACCAGGATACTCATCAAATTTCAAAAATCAAATTATTCATTACCAATAACATAAATCATTTGTATGAAATGACTTTTGTAACACCCTTGATTTTTATATATTATTATTGGGCTTCGTGTAGGTATCCTCAATTTGAGGAAATTCGACAGTTGTCCGGATCTGTGAATTTCCGGCCAGACAGACCAGCTACCGGAAAAGTCTCCGAATTGGATCGAGATTTTGGCTACCCCACCATTGTTAGGCATCCCGAGCACGTTCCCGAAGTCGGAATCGGCAAAGGTAAACCCGAACCTTGCTTTTTCGTAATTTTCTAGTGCTTAAATAGGATTAAAAATCCATAAAATATTCGTGGTAGCTTAGAAAATTACGATTCTTTTTGCAATAGCTTAGTAATATTTCTAAGGACCGCGGGGCAAAGTTTTATAATTTTTAGAGCTTATTTGAGCAGTTTTTGCAAAAATGATCAATTATAAGGACTAAATTGAAATTTTACATATTGTGATGGATGATTGATTTGATGGGCCCAGGAGGGGCTGTGTGATGTGATTGAGTTGTGGATATATGGATTGTGGATATAGAAGTGTGTTTTGAGCCCTTTTACAGTTGGGTAGGTCCTAGGTATAGGGAGACTCACGGATTTTCGGCATGACTTAGGACGTATTGGGTCTTTTCTTGATTTGTATTGAGTCATTTGTATTAAATGATTGTAATAAAATTGTCAGTGAGCCGATGACCTTCTTCCTCCGCCCAGCCGCCTCAGTGACCACCGTCAAGTCTGTGAGTAAAATATTAATTTTAATTGTAATTTCGATATTATTATATATTCAGCATGCCCATGCATCACTTATATGCATATATTTATGTAGTTAAACTCTAGGCACGATTTATGATGCATTGATAACTCATAAAGTGCCATGATGTTGTTGTGGTAATTTGGAGCAGTGTGCGTGCGTTGGCGTGCGTGTGATGTGGTGTGGACTATGGATAGGACGGGTAGTCACGGCTTGAGTTCTTCGCTGGGACCCGATCCTTCGAGGGGTAGTCACGGCTTGAGTTCTTCGCTGGGACCCTCGATTTGGTTTATTAAGCGAAAGTCCGGCTTGAGTTCTTCGCTGGCACCAGGTTGGATTTAAGAGAGCTGTATAGGGGATCAGCTCCCATATGTTATGATTGATGCTACAGGGTGCGTGAGTGCTCCAAATTACCTTTTTGATGTTATGATGTGAAAATGATGTTGATGTTGCATTTCACTCTACAGGGTGCATTAGTTTTAGATAGTTATAGAGATTATGGTTAAAATTGATATTTTACTCTCTGAGTCGAACGCTCACTCCTGTTCAATATTTTTTTTCAGGCTACAGGAGGATTTTATTTTTGGTTAACCTGCTTTTCTCCTTCGCAGGTTGTTTATCAATATTTGTGTAATTTTATTTACTCCTAGAATTTCCGCATGTGTTAGAAGTATTTATTTGATTATGGTCTGTAATATTATTATCATGTTGGACCTTTAAACGTATAATGATATGTATGTTTGATGGATTGGATGAGGGAGCTGAGCTCCCATTTATTTTTATGAGGATATGAGTATGTGGAGGGTGAGCTGAGCTCCCCAATTGAGTATTTATTATGTTTACAGGTCGGGTGAGTCGAAAACTCCCCGTTGGAAAGTCCATTTTATGGCCGGATTCTGTCCGTTTGGTTTCTTGAAATTGGGCCCAAATGGGCCTTAGAGTTGGGTTAATGAACAGTTAGGCTTACTACGGGCCTCGGGGGCTTTAGGCTGGCCCAGGTCCTAGTGCCGGTCCGGCCCATAGGTTGGGTCGTGACAAATGTGGTATCAGAGCTTAGGCTCCAGATTCTTAGGGAATGTTCATCTAAAGTGTTGGGAAGAGTCTACTAGGAGTCACATGCGGAGTATAGGATTCTGTTTTCGTCTTTTCCTGTAATTCTTTGTTTCTAGATTCTACGTTATACCTCGGGAAATATAAGATTACCTCAGTTAGTGTCTTGATTTTCGTGGAGTACATAGAAACATGAAATAGATTTAGCAAACTTATTGAGATCTACCTTGGAAACACGTACTCCAATAAATACTATATTTTCGTCAGTATGGGTTAAATGGTGTGCCCATTTCGTGCAAGGCACGAGTACATAAAAGTGAGTCTTGAAAGTACAGTTGCCCTAGATAAGGATGAGGATACCATTGCTGGCAGTCATCAGTGGATGACCCAGACAGAATAAGTTTATGATAATAGAAGATTCAAGAGAGATAAGAGATTAAGAGACCTAGTCTGCCAGGACGTATCGTAGTAACTATACAATATTCTCGATGTCTGTTCTGTAAGCTGCAGATTACAGTACCGACATGAGATTATTGTGTAGAGCTGCGTACTTCCCTGTAGTGCTTATGATGAGGATGTTGCGCATACTGTTTTGGTACAGTAATGCCAGAACAGAGTTCTATATCTGCAAAGGAGTTGGGAACTCTTGGTTAGGGATCTAGAGCTAGAATATCGAAGGTCACAGTTGGGTGGTAACTAGAGTCAGTGACCCAGTTACCCTAGCATGAGCTAGAGTTACAGTAAGAGTTGCTATCAGACCAGAGGTTTCGGACTAGTTGCAAAGTAAAGGTGACACCTATAGAGTGAGACCATCTAGTCTTCGGTATGGAATTTTGGATGGTTTTTGCAGTATGACAAACATTTTGCTTAGAGCTTAGTGAGAATAGTATACCTTGTGTGTATCAGTATGGAATAAAAGTACAACCCTACTACCTAGAGAAGGTCAAAACTATGAATATATGATTTACAGAGCTATGATATGATAAGAGAGACATTAGTTTGACATGGTTTTGGGCAAGGTGGTAAATGTTGTACCTTTGTTACAGCAAGTTAGGGTATAGTCTTATCTTTTCAGAAGGGATCGAAAGTTATTACTAATAATGGTGACCCACAAAATAGTACTGATGGGACTGTAGAGTGTGGTAGAGAGTAGTTGGCTCGGGTATCCTGGAGAGGATACAAGTTCCATTATAGGAATCATATATAATCAGATCACGATGGATGTAAATCCTTTGAATTGGATGACGGGTTTGGGTGCCCGGAACCTTAAGTTTTGGCTAATTGAGTAAACATGGATAATAATAATAATAACAAATAAATAAAATTACTACATAATCAGTTCTCGAGGTGGTAAGGGTATTATGTAAGCTAAAGGATAAGAATAGAGATCATACAATAAAAGTATGATCAGTAATTTCTTTGAGTTCCTTTCTGATTTCAAATTATTCAAAACAATAGTATAATCTAATTATAATAGTGTTAAGAGTAATAAATTAGCGAAGATAAATCACAGAAGGCCAATGGATAAAGAAAGTGCAGAATGAAAGCAATATAATCTAAATGCTAGTGGAAGTACTAGCTAGAGTGGTCAAATGACCAAATCTGAGTAGCACAAACATATGATAACGCGATAGAGACTCTGAAAGATATAGTTAGCAAGTACAGCTATTATGTTAGGAAAAAGAATGGAACCAGGGATAGAATAGTCAAGTTCTATTTTGGGTAAGACAAAGGAAATAAATGAAAGGACAACCTAAAGAGCGCATAATAAAAGGAACAAAGTTAAGATATAGGATAGGCTAAGTGTTATTCTTGGCAAGGAGAATAACAAGGATGGAAAACCCAAAATGGGACCACATTAGTGAGAAAAGTGATGGAGGTATGGAATACAATAATAATAAGTAAATGTTAGAAGGTGTGCGATGGTATTGCGGACTACCTAAATAGGTAGAGAAAGAGAAGTTAGTAAGCAGTAAGTTGAATAAAAGTCAGTCTAAGGGATCAAATAGGTATGATGAGAGGAAAAGAATGATAGATAATGACACATAGGTTTTAGGTTAGACTTTTGAGATAGTGAGAAGGTAGTTAGAGGTTCGTTATGAATATCAGGCAAACATTTTTAGTGTGATCAACAGAATCACTTTGCAGTGAAGCAATAACAACAGAGCAACAGTAGGGGTAGAATAAAAAGTAACAAGTATGGATGGTAATAAATCACTAGAAAGTTTAAGGATCAAATTAATGACCATAGATAAGGGTGGAATTAGTGTTGAAAGAATCTATTAGCGAGAGAAATCTTTCAGGATTCAACAAGGGTTAAGGGCACAATATAAACGATGATAGATATGAATCATAGGTCGAGTATAAGTAAAGTTAATAAATTATAAAATATTATGTCAGGAAGGACGATGGTACAGTAAAGGGTTCATGCAGATGATACCTTATAGGTAGAGCACAATTGTGCTAGGAGATGATGAAATTTGAAGAGAGACTAAGAAACATAGGTTAAACGTTATTATATGGACAATCGGGCGTAGTTGAATATAGAGGATATTTTTCTTTCTTTTCAAGTTTAGCTCGTGTTTTTGATTCCAGAGCGTTATATAAGGAGCAGAGACTGAGGCAAGGAGACCTAGTTATTTGAGATTTTGATAGGCACCAATTCATATACAATTTCCTGATATGAGAATGACAGTAAGTACATACCTAGTGTTAAGTATGAAAGGACGATCAGAGTAATGACAGGAGTTAAATTGAGTTAGCTACTAAGGCTTGCGACTGTTTTAAACTATGAGCTAGATGAAGTACTATTTATGGATGAGTTTCAATAGATGAAATTGTTGCTGATGGGTAATTTGAGGTTGAAGTTTAGAAAGCTATGGGCAGTATATATGATTATATTAAGGAGAATGAACACGTGAAGTATCTTGTTTGGAATTAAGGCATGACACATATTTCCTACAGCCGTGTTAGTTCAGATGGAACTTATAGTTTATGGGGCTCATATTCATCCAGGATAAGCAATTTCCTACTAAGGCTGGTAGGGAATGATAATGTTCTGATAGTTAAGTTGGAAAAAAGGGGATACAAGAAAAATTTTCTATGGGTAATTATAAGTGTTACATAAGGTGAAGAATGTGCTGGTAGGAGTAAATCATAGGGTTAGAATTCTCTCAGTAATGAAACTAGTAATCAAGATAAGACTAAGAAATAAAAAGAAAGTTAAAGTTGATGATGGGATAGACATCTTTGAAGGAAAAGGTGTAAGGATGAGATAGGACTAAAATTAAGGAATAAGTACAGCAGGTTGAAAAGATACCAACAATACCAAAAATAGGAAAAGGGAAGTGGATAAGATGCAAAGGACAGGAAGAGAGCTCGATAGAGTCAGTTATAATGACGAGGATAAGGAGTGTCTAACCACTGCCCCTGTGTTAACACTACCTATGTGCGGTGAAGGATACACCGTGTACTGTGACGCCTCCAGAGTTGGCCTAGGGTGTGTTTTGATGCGGAATGGAAAAGTAGTGGCTTATGCTTCAAGGCAATCAAGAGGCATGAGCGTAACTATCCCACCCATGATTTGGAAATGGCGGTTGTAGTCTTTGCACTAAAAATCTGGAGACACTACCTGTATGGTGAAGTGTGCGAGATATACACCGACCATAAGAGTTTGAAGTACATCTTCCAACAGAGGGATTTAAACTTGAGACAGAGGAGATGGATGGAGCTTCTGGAAAACTATGATTGCACCATCCAGTACCACCATGGGAAGGCCAATGTAGTAGCAGATGCTTTAAGCAGAAAATCTTCTGGCAGTTTGGCGCACATTTCAGCAGAGAAGAGACCGTTGATTCAGAAAGTACATGAGTTGATGGATCAAGGTTTAATCCTAGATCTTTCAGATGAGGGGGTCTTGTTGGCTCATTTTTCAGTGAGGCCAGACTTGCGAGATAGAGTTAGAGTTTCCCAACACAGAGACCAACAATTAATGAAGATCATAGAAAGAGTACAGCAGGGTGAAGGTGGTGAGTTTGGATTTGCCAATGATGGCGCCCTAGTGCAAGGTTCTAGGATATGTGTGCCCAATGTGGACAACCTCAGGAATGAAATCATGCGAGAGGCACACTATACATCAGATAGTGTCCACCCAGGTTCCACCAAGATGTACCATGATGTGAGAGATAGCTATTGGTGGAATGGCATGAAGAGAGGCATAGCAGACTTTGTGTCCAAGTGCTTGACTTGTCAGAAGGTGAAGTTTGAACACCAGAGACCGTCAGGGAAGTTGTAAGAGCTCCCTATCCCAGAATGGAAGTGGGAAATGATTTCTATGGATTTTGTGACTGGGTTGCCTCGTACCACGCGAGGATATGATTCGATATGGGTAATTGTAGACCGCCTAACCAAATCAGCTCACTTCTTGCCCGTGAAGACTACATATTCTCAGGCACAAGACGCGGCTCTACATTCGAGAAATAGTCAGATTGCATGGAGTTTCGGCTTCCATAATATCTGATAGAGGGCCCCAGTTCACTCCTCGGTTTTGGAGAAAGTTGCAGGAGGCACTTGGCACATAGTTGAACTTCAGTACGGCCTTCCACCTCGCATGACGGATGATAGTTCTGAAGGACAATCCAGACACTGGAAGACATGCTTCGCATGAGTGTCTTGGATTTTGGAGGTCAATGGGATGAGCAGCTAGCTTTGGTGGAGTTTGCCTACAACAATAGTTACCATTCCAGCATAGGGATGGTACCCTATGAGGCACTATATGGAAGAAAGTGTAGGTCTCCTCTGTGTTGGACAGAAATGGGAGAAGCGAAGGTGCATGATGTAGACCTAGTGCAGTACACTTCAGAGATAGTTCCTTTAATCAGGGAACGATTAAAAACAAATTTTCAAGAGGCGTAAGAGTTATGCACTCGACGGAGGGATATGGAGTTTGCAGTAGGCGACTATGTATTCCTGAAGGTTTCTCCGATGAAGGGAGTCATGAGATTTGGAAAGAAGGGCAAGTTGGCACCTCCGTATATTGGACCTTTTGAGGTTACTGATAGAGTTGGAGCAGTTGCCTACCGGTTGGAGCTACCACCCAACCTTTCTCACGTTCATCCCGTGTTTCACATCTCCATGCTCAGGAAATACATTCCATATCCTTCTCATGTACTACAACCAGATGTAATAGAGCTAAAAGAGAACTTGACATTTGAGGAGCAACCTGTAGCCATAGTGGACTACCAAGTGAGACAGCTAAGATCAAAACAGATCCCTATGGTTAAGGTTTTGTAGAGGAGCCAGTTAGTGGAAGAGTGCACCTGGGAGTCAGAACGGGACATGCGTAGCAAGTACCCTTATCTGTTCAATGTGCAATCATGTACTTTATTCTGCCTTGTGTAAAATTCGAGGACGAATTTTCTGTAAGGGGGGAAGAATGTAGCACCCCTGATTTTTATATATTATTATTGGGCTTCGTGTAGGTATCCTCAATTTGCGGAAATTCGACAGTTGTCCGGATCTGTGAATTTCCGGCCAGACAGACCAGCTACCGGAAAAGTCTCCGAATTGGATCGAGATTTTGGCTACCCCACCATTGTTAGGCATCCCGAGCACGTTCCCGAAGTCGGAATCGGCAAAGGTAAACCCGAACCTTGCTTTTTCGTAATTTTCTAGTGCTTAAATAGGATTAAAAATCCATAAAATATTCGTGGTAGCTTAGAAAATTACGATTCTTTTTGCAATAGCTTAGTAATATTTCTAAGGACCGCGGGGCAAAGTTTTATAATTTTTAGAGCTTATTTGAGCAGTTTTTGCAAAAATGATCAATTATAAGGACTAAATTGAAATTTTACATATTGTGATGGATGATTGATTTGATGGGCCCAGGAGGGGCTGTGTGATGTGATTGAGTTGTGGATATATAGATTATGGATATAGAAGTTTGTTTTGAGCCCTTTTACAGGTTGGGTAGGTCCTAAGTATAGGGGAGACTCTGCCGGATTTTCGGCATGACTTAGGACGTATTGGGTCTTTTCTTGATTTGTATTGAGTCATTTGTATTAAATGATTGTAATAAAATTGTCAGGTGAGCCAGATGCCTTCTTCCTCCGCCCAACTCAGTGACCACCGTCAAGTCTGTGAGTAAAATATTAATTTTAATTGTAATTTCGATATTATTATATATTCAGCATGCCCATGCATCACTTATATGCATATATTTATGTAGTTAAACTCTAGGCACGATTTATGATGCATTGATAACTGTTAAAGTGCCATGATGTTGTTGTGGTAATTTGGAGCAGTGTGCGTGCGTTGGCGTGCGTGTGATGTGGTGTGGACTATGGATAGGACGGGTAGTCACGGCTTGAGTTCTTCGCTGGGACTCGATCCTTCGAGGGGTAGTCACGGCTTGAGTTCTTCGCTGGGACCCTCGATTTGGTTTATTAAGCGAAAGTCCGGCTTGAGTTCTTCACGCACTGTTGGATTTAAGAGAGTCAGATAGGGATCAGCTCCCATATGTTATGATTGATGCTACAGGGTGCGTGAGTGCTCCAAATTACCTTTTTGATGTTATGATGTGAAAATGATGTTGATGTTGCATTTCACTCTACAGGGTGCATTAGTTTTAGATAGTTATAGAGATTATGGTTAAAATTGATATTTTACTCTCTGAGTCGAACGCTCACTCTTGTTTAATATTTTTTTTTCAGGCTACAGGAGGATTTTATTTTTGGTTAACCTGCTTTTCTCCTTCGCAGGTTGTTTATCAATATTTGTGTAATTTTATTTACTCCTAGAATTTACGCATGTGTTAGAAGTATTTATTTGATTATGGTCTGTAATATTATTATCATGTTGGACCTGTAAACGTATAATGATATGTATGTTTGATGGATTGGATGAGGGAGCTGAGCTCCTATTTATTTTTATGAGGATATGAGTATGTGGAGGGTGAGCTGAGCTCCCCAATTGAGTATTTATTATGTTTACAGGTCGGGTGAGTCGAAAACTCCCCGTTGGAAAGTCCATTTTATGGCCGGATTCTGTCCGTTTGGTTTCTTGAAATTGGGCCCAAATGGGCCTTAGAGTTGGGTTAATGAACAGTTAGGCTTACTACGGGCCTCGGGGGCTTTAGGCTGGCCCAGGTCCTAGTGCCGGTCCGGCCCATAGGTTGGGTCGTGACAACTTTGATCATGAAATTTAATTTATCAAATCACAACCAAACATTTAAGGTAATTTAAAATCAATTATACATAAATCATAATTGAAATCACAATTCTTTACTATTCAAAAACCATTCTTTATCTCACTAACTATGCAAGACTAATCCGCAAGGGCCATCTTCGGGGTGATTCTAACTCCCTATGGTCGGAGAGGTCGAATCGAATTCTAACTCCCTATGGTCAGGGAGGTCGAATCGAATTCTAACACCCTATGGTCGGGGAGGTCGAATCATCGTGCACAGTACACACCACAATAATGAAACTTCCGAAAGGGCCATAACATATAAACTTAGATCTAACCTCTAATAAGAGGAGAATCTAAGCCTGTGCACGTACCATGGTAATCAAAACAAAGCTAACTCCATTATCTCCTCAACAAATGAGAGAGATGGGTAAAAACCTAGTCAAGCAATTATAGTGAGATATAAAACAATATCATAATTCTCTTTGTCCTTTTTGTGAGCATAAATCACAACACAATTTGATTCAAAGTCAATTCCAATATCCAATAATTTTTATGCTCATCACAATTCAAAACATAAATTTGTATTTTTCCAAAACATAATTTATTCAATCCACAACAATGCTTAATACTTGTTAAAATACCATTTCACAAAGCTAAATTCATACATACTATAACAATTTCAATAATCATTGAATTAAATCCAATACTTGATAAACATAATACAGAAGGAAAATACGTCATTTAGTCATAAGAAATTTTCAGAATAAAATCAATTAAAAACTAGTTATGCACAAACATCTGAAGAGTAACCTCTT
Source organism: Hevea brasiliensis (assembly GCF_030052815.1). Classification (NCBI taxonomy): domain Eukaryota; kingdom Viridiplantae; phylum Streptophyta; class Magnoliopsida; order Malpighiales; family Euphorbiaceae; genus Hevea; species Hevea brasiliensis. The sequence goes on from NC_079494.1 coordinate 51,482,973, forward strand.
GGCCCTGACTCAGTGTTTTCTTCCCCTTCCCTGAGTCTTTGCTCACTGAAACACACAATTTAAAGTGTTTCAGTACTCGTTTAAACTGTCTCTGATAATAAGGTTCAATAATTAATTTGTTTAATACTATTGCTTTCCTTAGTCAACCTATAATGTTGACCCTTAATGCACTCTAGGGAAATAAATTTTAATGTTACCAATCTGTCACATTTTGCATTTCAATATACTACCAATAAAGTGCAATTTACCATTTTTACAAGTTGGCATTCATTGCCAAATTACTTCAAGCATCATTGTATGTAAATGTCAAGTTCTCAATTTTTGTGTGCTAGATTAGTCTAGCTTAAAGTCCTATTTCTCTTGGTTTTTAGCTTTTGGTCAAAGAAGAAAAATTATAGCTCTATGTCTTATTGCACTCTGGGCAAAATTTCAGGTCATTCTGAGTTTTATAGACCAAGATATGGTCAATTTACTAAAGCTGGACAGATTGCACCTTTAGTACAAAATTTGGTCAATTTTAGGTCACATTTAGTTCTGGCAGTTTTGGTACCCGAAATTTTGCAAGCTATTTGACTTGGTTCTGGCCATTTCTGGGCTTGGTGTCTTCATAAGAATTGTAGCTCTATGTCTAAGCTATCCATGGTAAAAATTTCAGGTCAATTGGACCTGTTTTGAGTGAGTTATGGTCATCCTAATGACTACTGTTCATATAGTCAAAAATCTGGGTTTGCAAGGTTGCCATTTCGGATTTGGTCATTTTTAAGGTTAGTTTCTAGGCAGAATTTTGGCAATATTTCTGCATGAAAGTTGGCCTATTTGATGTCTATTTTCACCCCCCATTGGCCTCATATCAATTGGGTTCACAATTTTGCATTTATGACCTAATTTATGTGCTGCCAACATACATAACCTGTATTTGAATATCACACTTCCAATTTTGATAATACTCCTCCTCCCAATACTTCAACATTTAATCATGGCACTTCTATATATATTGTACACAATTCCAGCAAACATTTTGGGTAGAACACTCAAGTGCTCAATGCACACAATAAACCATTAAAATTCAATATTTACATCCACCCAAATTCAATGTACATCCATACTTATTTTACACATACACTTCCATAGAAATTATACAAACTATCCACAATTCAACACCATCATATTTCATTAATAAACTTCATATTTATACACATAAATTCATGATATTATAGGCTTCCAAATATGGCAGTTTGCCAAAGCATCAAGGTCCCATTTCAAACCCTTAATTCAAGCCTGAACATGCACATACTTGGATATTAACTTACCACAACTTCCATTTGAGATAATCAACCTTAATTCCCATCCATTAAATATAAGAATAAGTTACTAAACATGCATTTTCATGGCTGCCAAAACTAAGGTTCACCAATACTCAATCCTTTCCTGAATTTTTCTTAGCAATTCAACTTACCCAAAGCTCAACACAAGGATTAGTGAAGGAAAATGGGAAGATTAAGCACTAACCTCAACTTGAGCTTCACAAATCCATGGAATTTCCTCTCTTTTTTGCTTTCTATATGTTGCCCATGGTGTGAAGACCAACTTTAGTAAAGAGAGTTTGAAGAAACACGGCTTGAATTAAGGTGCATAGAGGTTTGTTCAAGCTTTGGCTATGGAGTTTCAATGGTGAAATGGTTCAGCTAGTTTGAGAGGAGGTTGAAGATGAGTTTATTTTCTGTCCTAATGGTTTTATATAGGTCGCTCAATACTTAGTTAGTGGAGCACTAAGATAATTTAATGAATTAATTAATTGAAGTTCCTAATTTGCACTTATGCCACAATTCTTCCACTATTTATATTATGTACTCATTTCTTATTTTTCATGACATTTCCAAAGTATAATACTACTTATTTTTAATGGACATTGAGGTCAAAAGTCAACTCTAAGTGTCAATTGACCAAAATGCCCCTCTTCGGGTCAAATTCAGACTTTTTCAATAACACCGATTTACTCCTTGTACCGCCGATTTGTTTTTCATTTATACTAACTTATTAATTTTTTTTTGACATTTCCAATGTCAATTACACCTCAGTAGACCTTTAATTAGGTCTCGAAAATATTTCCCTGAGTTTCCCACGGTCTAAGGCTAATCAACGGTCCTCGTCGTAACTTCCCGGTGTGATCACCCATCGCTACGGGTTTGGCTCGTTTAACTTAGTCACATTTTTTCACTTTTGTTTTTCCTTAATTTTTCTCATCACATATTTCATTATTTTATGCTTGTTTACTATCACTGGAGTGTAGTTCCAAACATTCCAACTTTCCGGGGCAGACATTAACCGTTGGAACAGTAGGACGTATGGACTACGAAAATGAGGGTGTTACAGAGTGCCATCTTTTTTCTTGACAAACAACACTGGCGCTCCCAAGGTGACACACTAGGGTGGATAAAGCCATTGTTAAGCAGCTCTTGTAACTACACTTTCAACTCTTTCAATTCTGTAGGTGCCATTCAATATGGTGTTATAGAGATTGGGTCCACACCAGGCATAACATCAATCTCAAACTGCACTTCTCTTTCTGGAGGTAATCTTGGCAATTCATCTGGAAACACATCTGGAAAGTCACATACAGTGGGAATGTCCCTTAGTGTTAGACTCCCCACCTGGGTGTCTATCACATGTGCCAAGTATGCTTCACACCCTTTTCTGATCATTCTTCTAGCTAGTACAGCCGAAATGATGTTGATGGCAATAAATGCCTCTCCCCATGTATTACCACATCACTGTACAGAGGGAGACCAAAAGTGACTGTCTTCAGCCTACAGTCAATCATGGCGTGATGCCTGGCGAACCAATCCATGCTCAAGATGATATCGTAATCTCTGAAGGGCATTTCAATCAAGTTTGATAGAAAAAAAAATGTCCTTGGATCACCAGAGGACAGTCTCCATAAATTTTGTTGAGCCAAACCTCTTGTCCTAACGGACTAGTTACTAGCACTTCAAAACCCATTTGGACACACGGAACAGCAAGTGAACTGACTATGCTAGCACTAACATACGAGTGGGTTGAACCCAGATCAAACAACACAAATACTTCTTGATCAGAGATAGAGAATGTACCAGCTACCACATCGGAAGTCTCAGCCTCTTCTCACTGTCTCATCATATAAACTCTGGCTGAAGCACTTCCTTGTGCTGACTGACCAACAGTACCCTGACTGCCAAAAGCAGTGCCTCTATCTCTTCCTCTTCCTCTGCCAACTGGTTGTGAACCTCTGGGGGTAGGACTCTGAATAGATCCTTCTGTAGTAGTAGGAGCTGGACCGAATCTAGGAGCACTAGTGCAATCTTTTGCAATATGACCCTTGCCTCCACAGTTAAAACAAGCTCCTGTTACCCAATAGCATTCTCCCCCATGAATCTTGCCACAAGTCTCACAGGGGCGAGGAGGTTGTGAACCCCTGCTCGACTGTTGACCAGGCTTAGGGGGTCTCTGTCCAGATAATCTGCCCCATCCAAACCTGTAACACCCTCATTGTAGCAATTCCGTACATTCTATTGTTCCGATGACCAGTGTCGGTCTGTATAGCTAGAACGTTTGGAAAAATATTTAGAATAGAGTGAGGAGTTATAATTAACTCAAATAATAATAAGAAAAATTTAGAAATAAAATACAACCAAGTTAAATGAGCCGGTGCCCTAGCGATGGGTAACCTAGTGGGAAGTTGTGGTCTTCGCAACTAGAAGCCCTACACCCGTGAGAAAATTCATGAAATAATTTTTGGGACCCCAGAGAAGAGTCATTGAGGTTTTATAGCATTAGAATGCCAAGTAAATGCTTAGAAAAATTTTTCAATCGGTACAGACAATTTTAGTCTGTTAAGTCAAACGGAGGGCATTTTGGTCATTTCGTCTTCAGAGATGATTTTTTGCCAACTTGTCCAGTTAAGCAAATAATTATTATGACATGAAATATGAATAAATATTGCTAAAAATTAAATTGAAATTGAGTAGAAAAGAAGAGGAAAGAAAAATGAAAGAAAATTGGAATTATAACGTCACGTGATGTCATTAGTGAGCTCTCCACCAATCACAACTTAATAAAATTACTTAAGGGATAAAAAATGAAAAAAGATGAGATAAAAACAAAACAAATCTGCATCTTCTTCACTATGGGCAGCCGAACCAAAGGAAAAAAGAGAGAAAGAGAAGAAAAAAAAGAACCATTAAAGCTCCACCAAGCTTGAGTTCACCCACCATTTCACCTTAAAACCCCATCATCCCTTCACAAAAATTGATCCTCACCACTAGCACAATACTTGGACAACAAAAAGAAAGAGAAAAAAAAAAAAGGAGTTCTCAAGCTTTGGGAATTGGCTAAATCAAGGTTAGTGCCATATTCCTTGCTTTTATATCTTTCTAAACATGAATTTAAGCTAAGTTAAGTTGAAAATTTGATAAAAACTGAATTAATGAGGCATGATTATGTTCCATGAAATTTTGGCAGCCTTGACATGAGTTAGGGTTAGGAAAATTCTTTGATTTGAAGTGCCATATTAGCTACCCCTAGAATAGATTATATGATTAGTATAGCAAATTAGGAGTAAGATGCATGAATTAGAGGCTTGGTCAATTAGGATTAGGGTTTTGAAACTCAATTTTTGAGGTTGATGTAACTGAACTTAAATTAATGTTGTAATGGTCAATTAGTTACCATTTGGCTGTGTTTGATTAGGAAATGAAGTGATTTGTGCCATGGGAATTGAGGTTAGGTATGCTGTCTAGTGTGCACTGCAGGTCTGGATGTGAGTCCAGCACGTTTAGGCAGCCATAACTTGAGTTGTATAGGTTCAATTGGTGCAAGGCCAATTAGACATGAAACTAGACACATAATGGCACAACTTTTGTGAAGAAACCCTGCCCAGAAAACCAAACCAAGTTGACCTAAAAATTACCCTAATCCGGGTGACATACATTATGCCTGGGCAAAATGACCAAATGAATAGTGTTCATTCATTTGGTCATAACTCAGTGTAGAAAGGTCCAATTGACCTGAAATTTTACCAGCAGAAAGCTAAGACATAGCCTTACAACTTTCATGAGAACACAAATCTAAATTCTGACCATAACCTAGTCAAATTGCCAACCAAACTTAGGTCACAAAATCTGGCAGAACCAAATTGCCTAGAAATTCTGGGTACAGGTCAATCCGGCCAGTTATGGTAAAATGACCATAACTTGAGCTACAAAACTCCAAATGGAGTGATTCAAAAAAATAAATGTAACTAGATACAATAAGGAACAACTTTCATGAAGACAATCTTGTCAAATTCCTACTGTACAAATGACCAATGGAATAGTAAACCTAGGGTATGAAATCTGAAAATTTTGAATAACATAAGATAAGCATTGAAATGGTATTGGAAATCAATAACAACAAAAATAAAATGCAAAATGTGGTATCTTGGTGAGCTTAGGTTCAATAAATTTATTATGTATTAAAAAGTCAACTATTTGATTGAATAGTAATGTGAATAGTAATACAAAGACACAAAGTGTAAGAACTAAATTGGTAGAGGAAATTAAGGTATGAAATTTAGAATCCATGAAATGTTCATGGATTACTTGGAATAGAAATAGTAATTTACCTAAATGACTTAATGAACATTTAAGTTATGTGAATATATAATTATGATTTGTATTCCCATTACTAGTAGGTCTAATAAAACATGAGTGATACCACTTGAATATGAAATGAAATTAACCTAGATGGATTGTTGAGACTTATACTCCCAACACCAATGGAGTTCATAATATATTACCAATCCAACTTGAAGTATGAAATGTACTTTACATAAATAGATTGTTGAATGAATAAATGTGATAAAAGTGTCATTTGGGATTTAGGTTCCCATCAAGAGAGAAAGGAAATATGTTTTGAATGTGAATGGTACATGAGATTAAATGAATATGAATTGTAATTAGTATGAATATTACGATGAATGCATAAATTATCTAGAAATATGAATTTGGAAATTACGTTTCCATTATAAACAAAATTAGAATGCTATAAAAATAAAAAAGAAAAATATAATGAAATGATGAAACATATAAACTCTTAATGATACTATGTGTCCATGTATTGCCTAGACACGTGTGTTAGATTGGATAGTTGGCATGCCAATAGGGTATTATTATAACAGTACTGCGAAAGGCTTTATGCCCGTATTCATGGCTTTATGTTCGTATTCATGGCTTTCTGCCCACATTCATGGCTTTTATGCCCACACTCATGGCTTTTATGCCTGATTATGTGTTATAATGGCTTTTTAGCCATACTGATTGCATACGTGGTTGACGTTCTGCGTCCCATGGTATAACGGCACGAGGCACTGTGGTGTCCAGTGCCAACGACCCATTATACAGTTTAGTCAGCCTGTCATAGGTTACTTGGGCAGTCTAATTTATTAAAATTAGTTATGAATATTAGCAATTAAAAATGATAAAAAGTAAATAAATGAGTATGAAGTTCTGAAATAAATTAGATTAGCACCAAAAATTTATTTCTTAGAATGGTCTGAAGTAAATGAAATTAGTTCTAAAAAAAAAAAAATTTAAATATTACGAAATGATTGTAAACAACTTAGAAAGTATCAAGGAAGTGATAAAAAGACTAGTAGGAGAATTATAACTTAATAACATTACAAATGTGACATACATAAGAATTTAAATATAAGCTTAAAATTTAGATTAATCGTACTTGGTACATCATTAATGCAAATTTCTGAACTGAGTACCTCCAAAAAAGAATATGGCAGGATAGAGGACAGTTAATATTAGAAACTAAATTAATTATAAATCTAAATTATTCGAACTATGGTTTATTTCTACCTTCATTTGTATATTATTTCCTTGCTATATTATTGCACCATTAAGGAGCAATGCTTAGCGCGATAGATTTGTTTCCTCGCGCAAGTACTAAAGTTAAAGCCCAGCGAATACCAAACAGAGATTTTGGAGTTCTGATCTGTAGAGTGTCAAAGGTTGTCACCTCTTCAGTAATGCATGTAGATAGGGCTCACATTAAGCATATCATGTATTTTGTGTATGTTATTTATTTCTTATATTGCAATGTAAATTAGCAAATTGTAATTAATTTGTATATCGTGTAAATTTAGGATTTATGTAATTATTGCAAATCATGTAAATTAATGCAAATTTGAGAATTTTGCTATAAGAATGGAGCATAAATGAATTTGTACAAATGAGTATAGATTTGAATTACATAATGATTTTTGAAATGATGATATGAGTATGGATGAGATTATACTTGGAAAATATTAGTGTATTTTCAAATAGGTGAATAGTAAAACACGTCAAACGATAATAAAATAAGGGAAACTCCTTTAGTTTCTCCGTCGAAAAATATTAAATATAACGACGATAAAATTTTTAAAGAAATAAAGTAAGATAAGTTAGGGTGCTCCAGCACCGAATGTAGCACGCCTTTTATAAAAAAAATTTTCATAAATTTTATAAAAATTTCGGCAAAGTGTCATCTGTATTTTGAAAAAAAAGTTCATCAAATACCTGTAAAAAGCACTTCCAAAGATTTGTCTCAACAACTTTATCAATTCCACAACCATCCCAACAAGTTTCAACATCATTTCTCAATTTCCAAAATTCAACATCATCAAAATACTATAATTCAATTTCATTCATATTAAAACAAAATACTTCCATTCATATGTAATTAAAGATAAAGAAATTTATATACATCATTATAAAAATTTACATTAAGAAAAATCCAAACTAAAATTTATTACAAGTTTTATACAACTCTATATAACTTTATACAACTTTATACAACTACTCATAACCAATTTTACATGTCCATACAGTTACATAGATTTACATACATCAAAATAATTTTTACAATCAAGATATAAAATATACCCGATAGACTTCAAGGCAGGTAGCTCCTCAATCCTCAACAGCTTACTCTGCTGCTCCTCTAGTCTCTATATCTGTGACAGCAACAACAGTCATCGCTGAGTACTAGGACTCAGTGATGCACAATATACTAAAATAATCTTTATGCAGAATTAAAACATAATTATTCAAAAATTTAACTGAACATAAGACATAAAATTCAAAACATGATTCTAACCCAAACAATTTCATTTCAAAAGTCTCAAAACAAATTTCATAAAAACACACAGTTATATCATGCCATTCGAAACAAATATCATCTCAATAGCCAGAGGCTAAGGAGAAGTCACAACACAAGGCTAGCTAGCTCAAATATATGGGAACCCATTCTTTTTCTTCTTTGATTGGCACACACCTCAACACTTCAGCCAGAGAAGGAATCAAAATTTGAAACTGATTTCCTCCACTAATCATGCTAGTGAGGTATTCAAATATATGGTCATCACACTGTAGTTTCAAAACTATCTTAACAATTTATCAAACATTTATTGCCAAATCAAACACATACAATTAAACTTTACAACAATTTAGGTCAACACAATTTGTTCATTTCAATCACAAAGTTGCAATCAAAATAAATCACAATTCATTTTATACAATTGCAAAAGAAATTTAAAGACAAATTTTATGTTGTGCAAAAACCTCATACGAGTCGCCTTTTGGCCTTGACTCGATCCCTCGGGTTCTTTTTCAGTATTCTTTTCCACTGAAACACACAGTTTCACAGTGTTCAGTATCATGACTTATCATAAATCCAAAAATAAATTCAAATTTACTTTTACCTAGCTTTAATATGCTAAAATTGGCGTTCTTTAAAATTTGTGTTTCAGGGTTACTATTCACTACACTATTCAAGTTAATTTGTTGACTTTCCAATGCTTAATAGGTATGGGAATTTCAATTTCACCCACATACCACATTTTGATCACTAAATTTGTTGGTTTTTGGTTGTTTACTCAAATTCTACGTCTTTTAGGGAAATTTGCAAATTTTTAGTTTTGGTATCTTATATTACACTATTCCATTGATCATTTTTCTGTTAGAATTTGGCTAAGTTTTCTTCATAGAAATTGTTCCTTATTGTCTTAACTTTATTCTCCTTTTTGAATCACTCAATTTGGAGTTTTGTAGCTCAAGTTATAGCCATTTGAATCATGGTTGTCGGATTGGACTTACCCAGATTTCTGGGCAAATTTTTGGGTTCTGGTAGTTTTAGGTCACCAAATTTGGGTGGCTAAATGACTTGGTTAAGGGCATAATTTGGATTTGTGTTCTTCATGAAAGTTTTAGGTATATATCTCATCTTTCCACTGGTAAAATTTCAGGTCATTTAAACCTGCTTAGCCTAAGTTATGGCCAAATGAAAAAATACTGTTCATTTGGTCATTTTTGTACAGGGTAGCATACCTAATTCCATATTTGGTCAAGTTGTTCACTAGGTTTTAGTCACTTTTTGGGCATGATTCCTGAATGAAAAATGTGTCATTTTGTGTCTAGTTTCATTCCCAATTAGCCTCACACCAATTGGGTTGGTAAATTTTCAGTTTTGGTCCCTGAAAGGGACCTTGGGCCTGCTGCCTGTTTAATGGCCCTAAGCAATCCGAATTTCCATTCAATTCCAACACTTCCAACATACCTCAATTGGTCACAAATGACCATTATTCAGCTCAAACAAGGTCAAACACACCATTTGACCATTTCTCAAATTTTTGGCTTTCAAAACCCTAGGTCCAAAACCCTAACTTACTAATTTTGTTACATTTTACTAAATCAAAACATGTAAACATAATCAGTCAACTCATTAAAGCTCATGTTCACCTTTAATTCAATCAAACTCAAGCAAAACCTAGTTCACTACTTGATGGCCGAAAATTACACTTTTCAAATTCACTTATAATTTTTTTCAATTTCTTACTTATTTTATCATTTTTAAACTAGTTTACAAGGAATACATGAAAATAATATATCAAAGGGCACTAATCTCTCTTAGGGACAATTTTCAAGCTTGTAACTTCCAATTCCTTTCTTCTTTATGCTTCGAAGCAGTTCCTCAAGAGGTTAGGAGAATTTTTTATGAAGACTACTAGGTGTTTTAAGGTGAGGACTTGGGGGAAATCTAGTGTGAAGATGAAGAAAATGTGTAAAGAGAGAGAGGAGAGGTGAGCCGGCTATAGTGAGGAAGAAGAGTGTTTTTGTTTTTTTTTTTTTTTTTCATTTCTTTTCTTTTATGACTTTTTATCCTTTAGGGAGACCCCAACAATTATCCAAAAATTAGTTTTTTTAATTATAATGTTTATTGCATCATCATGATGTTATGCATGATGTCATCACTTTTCACTTTTCCTTTTCCTTTTTGTTTACTTTATTTATTTTTTCATTAATTCTTTAATTTAATTCCCAATTTCAAAATTTTCTTTTCTCTGATTTTATTTGACAATTAAGGTAGGAGTCAGCAATTGGGATCAATTGACCAAATTGCCCCTCGCCGGTTCGACCCGGTTTGCAAATAATTCAATATTTCTTCCAAATCTCTGACCTAATTATTTGACCTGCTTAACAATTCTTTTTCATGACTTTCTCTTTTCCACTGTGTTTACAATAGTCCTAAGGACCGCGGCATCATATTTTACGACTCGAAATTTGAGTTTAAATCAACCTCGTAGTCCTTCCCGAGAAGGTCACCCGTCGCTGTGACTCTCGGCTCGTTTAACTTCTTATGTTATGTTTTTCTTATTTATACTTAACTAATTGAAAATTACTAATTATTTGTGTTCAAGGCTTATCTAATTGTCTCAAGTGTGGTTCTAATCCTCTTAATTGTCCGGACTGACACCGGTCACCTGAATAGTGAAAGATACCAGGCTATACAAATAGGGGTGTTACAAGCTTTATGCTCAAGTTCAACAGGGAGATGGCATGATTTTCCATAAACCAGTCGGAAGGGTGTTGTGCCAATTGGGGTTTTATATACTGTGCGGTATGCCCACATTACATCATCTAACTTCATACACTAGTCTTTCCTGGATCTGTTTACAGTATTTTCTAGAATATGCTTCAGTTCCCTATTTTAGATTTCTACTTGGCCACTGGTTTGAGGATAATAAGGTGTGGCCACCTTGCGAGTCACTCCATACTTTTTCAGTAGTGTTTCAAATTGTTGGTTGTAGAAGTGACTTCCTCCATCACTGATTATTGCTCGTGGTGTGCCAAATCTTATGAAGATATTCTTCTTAAGGAACCTTGTGATCACTCTAGCATCGTTGGTTAGTGTGGCTATTGCTTCTACCCATTTTGGCAAATAATCAACACTAACCAGAATATACTTGATTCCATGGGAAGAGGAGAATGGGCCTATGAAGTCTATCCCCCATACATTAAACAATTCTACCTCAAGTATACTATGTAGTGGCATTTCATTCCTACTTGAAGTGTTACCTGTTCTTTAGCATTGATCACAAGCTAGGACAAAGGATCTCACATCTTTAAACAAATGTGGCCAGTAAAATCCTGCTTGCAAGATCTTGGCTACTATTTTTGAGGTGCCAAAATGTCCTCCATATAGTGATGAATGCCAATGATGAAGGATACTTTCCATATCTTCCTCTGGTATGCATCTTCTTATTAGCCCATCATTACATCTCTTGTACAGTAGAGGTTCCTCCCATGTGTAATATCTCATATCATGTAGGAATTTCTTCCTTTGCTGATAAGTCATGTTTGGAGGCAATACCCTGCATACAAGAAAATTAACAAAGTCAGCATATCATGGAGCCTTGGAGAATGCAAGCAATTGCTCATCAGGAAATCAGTCATCAATTGGCAAATCCTCGAAGTCTCTTGTGTACTCCAATTTCAGCCTGGAAAGATGGTCAGCCACTACATTTTTAGATCCCTTTTTATCCTTGATTTCAAGGTCAAATTCTTGCAGGAGTAAAATCCATCGAATCAGCCTTGGTTTTGCTTCCTTCTTGTTCAAAAGGTACCAGATTATAGCATAATCTATGAATACAATGACTTTTGACCCAGTTAGGTAAGATCTAAATTTTTCTATTGCAAACAACACTGCTAGGAATTCCTTCTCTGTGGTAGCATAATTGATTTGTGCGTCATCGAGTGTCTTGCTAGCATAATAAATGTCATGGAGCTTTTTATCTTTTCTTTGCCCGAGCACCGCTCCAACTGCAAAGTCACTCACATCGCACATCACCTCGAATGGTAGCTCCCAATTTGGTGGTTGCATTATTGGTGCTGAGATCAGGGCTTCTTTAATCCTGTTAAAAGAAACAAGGCAATTTTCATCAAAATGGAAGGGAACATCTTTACTTAACAGGTTGGTAAGTGGCTTAGCTATTTTGGAAAAATCTTTAATGAATCTTTTGTAGAACCCTGCATGTCCCAAAAAGCTTCGCACTCCCTTGATAGATGTTGGTGGTCGCATGTTTTCAATTATCTCAATTTTTGCCTTATCAACCTCAATTCCTCTTTTTGATATCAAATGTTCTAGAACTATACGTTCCCTTATCATGAAGTGGCATTTTTCCCAATTTAGGACCAGGTTTGATTCTTCACATCTTTGCAACACCTTAGATAAATTAGCTAGGAAATCATCAAAAGTAGTTCTATAGACAGAAAAATCATCCATAAAAACTTCCATGATATTTTCAATATAATAAAAAAAAATAGCTATCATGCATCTTTGAAAGGTAGTAAGGGCATTACAAAGACCAAAAGGCATTTTCCTATATGCAAATGTTCCATAAGGGCAAGTGAATGTGGTCTTTTCTTAGTCTTTCTGGGTGAATGGGTATTTGGAAGAATCCTGAATATCCATCTAGATAACAGAAATGAGAGTGCTTTGCTAACCTTTCTAACATTTGGTCGATGAAAGGGAGAGGAAAATGGTCTTTTCTGGTAGCACTGTTCAATTTCCTATAATCTATGCACATTCGCCAACCAGTGGCTACCCTAGTAGGGTATTAGTTCATTGTTTGCATTTTGGATAATAGTTATCCCCCCCCCCCCCCCTTCTTAGGAACTACATGTACTAGACTAACCCATTTACTATCAGAAATTGGGTATATGATACCTGCATCTAATAGTTTTAAAATTTTTTTCTTGACTACTTCTTTCATGTTTGGGTTAAGTCTTCTTTGGTGCTCGATAGTGGGATTACTATTTTCTTCCATGGGTATCCTATGCATGCAAATCCAGGGGTTAATTCCTTTCACATCTTCTATTTTATATCCTATGGCCTTGTTATGGATTCTAAGTTCTCTTAACAATTTTTCCTCTTTTAACTTAGATAGGCTAGCATTAATTATAACAGGATATTTAGAGTTTGAGTCCAGAAATGCGTACCTTAGTGAGGATGGGAGAGGTTTAAGCTCTACCTGTTTGGCATTTTCCTGGAGCTTGATCTTGGGTTGTTCCTCCTTTAACTCCTCCATCTTGGAGGCTTGAGCTAGGGGTGGTAGGGGTGGATGAGCTACTAACTACTGTATACAAACTGCTATTTCTGTGTTTTCATCATTCACTGTGTGGCTGTGCACAATACATGCTTCAAGAGGATCTTTAGGATGTGTCTTATGAAATTCCTCTTCAACTTGTTTGTCAATTATGTCAATCATGAAGCATTCATCAGGTTTGAATTTGTGTTTCATTGTGTCAAACAAGTTGAGTTCCACTTCTTCTTCTCCTACCTTGAGGGTTAGTCGCCCATTTTTTACGTCTATAATGGCTCCGGCGGTTACTAAGAATGGTCTTCCCCAGATGATAGGGATCTGAACATTTTCTTCCATTTCAAGGACAACAAAGTCTACTGGAATGAAGAATTTGCCCACTTTGATAGGGATGTTCTCAAGTATGCCCACTGGATATTTAACAGATCGATCAGCCAATTGCAATGAGATTGTCGTGGGCCTCAGTTCTCCGATATCTAGCTTTTTTCATATTGATAGAGGCATCAAACTCACGATTGCCCCAAGATCGCAGAGGGCCTTGTCTATTTTCTTGTTGCCAATGAGGCAGGGTATAGAGAAGCTTCCTAGATCTTTCAACTTTGGAGGCAGTTTGTTTTGAAGTATGGCACTGCATTCCTATGTTAGAGCTACTGTCCCATAGTCTTCCAGCTTTCTTTTCTTTGACAGAATTTCCTTAAGAAATTTGGCATAGGATGGCATCTGAGAGAGTGCTTCAGTGAAGGGGATGTTAATATAAAGTTTCTGTAAAACTTCTAAAAACTTCCCAAACTACTTGTCCAATTTGGCTTTCTAAAATCTCTGAGGAAAAGGTAGGGGAGGCTGGTATGGCTCTGGTAATTTCTTTTTCTTCCCTGCTTCCTCTTTCTAATCTTTCTTGGCTTCTCCCTCCTTTTTCTCTGCTTGGCTTTCAAATTTTTCTAAGGTCTCATCTATTGTTCCTTTCTCTGATTGTACTAGAGTTCTCCCACTCCTCAATGTAACTGCCTTAAAATGTTCCCTTGGGTTCATCTCTGGTTGACTAGGCAGTTTACCAGCAGCCTTACTTGAAGAACTTGCTTACTGAGCAATTTGATTCTCCAGTATCTTGTTATGGGTAGCAAGTTGGTCCATTCTGGAAGTGAACTGTTTAATCAATTCATTCTATTATTGTTGAGCTGCTAGTAACCCTTCCATCATGGATTCCATGGTCATCTTCTATTCAGGTTGCTGAGGTTGAGGAGGCGTTGGTGGCTGTGCAAAGTTTTGGCCTCTATTCTGAAATCTAGGGGATGCTGGCAGTTTATACCCCTGTTGCTTGTTTATTGGCTAGTTCTGCTGATTGGACCATGAGAAATTTGGGTGGTTCCTCCATCCAGGGTTATAAGTGTTTGAATATGGATTGTTGGGCTGCCTCTGGTTGAAATTTCCTCCATTATTCACATAGTTCGTCTATTCTGTAGAGGGTTCATTAAAGCTGTTATATTCTGAATTCATGTACCCTCCTCCATAGCTGTCCTCATGTTGACTGTTTGTACCAACTGCATTGGCTTGCATTTTATCAAGTCACTTTGTGAGCTGATCAAATTGAGCATTTATCATGCTTAGGGCGTGCACTTCTAGGACCCATACTGTTCTCCTTGCATTTTCTCTTTCATTTGACCACTGATAATTATGGTATGCAACGCTCTCTAGAAGTTCAAGTGCTTATGTCACTGTTTTCTCCATTAAGTCACCTTCTGCAACAAAATCAACTGTGCTCATTGTAGAGGGTAGTAACCCATTATAGAAATTTTGCACTAATAGCCAATCCTCTATGCCATGGTGTGGACATTCCCTCTGTAGGTCTTTATATCTTTCCCATGCGTCATAGAGTCATTCACCTTACTTTTGTCTAAAGGAGTTGAGCTCAAGTCTCAGTTTTGCAGTCTTTGCAGGTGGAAAATACCTTGCTAGAAAAGCTTATGAGAGGTTTTCCCAAATGGTGAACGTTCTAGTTGGTTGAGAAAGTAACCACTTCCTTGCTCTGTCTCGAAGGGAGAATGGAAATGCTCTGAGTCTTATGGCTTGATCAGACACTCCATTCATCTTAAATGTGTCACAAAGGGCAAAAAAGCACTGGAGGTGATAATGTGGATCTTCTGTTGGTGAACCTGCAAACTGGGTTTGTTGAATCATTTGAAGCCATGCTAGTTTTAATTCAAAGTTGTTAGCTTTCACTGTGGGTCTAATGTCACTGGGCTGAAATCCTTGGATAGATGGAGCTCCGTAGTCTCTCAAGAGTCTTGGTCTGTCATTATTATCGGCCATGGTTAGAATTTCAGGATCTTCTTGATCGTGCTCTTGATGTTTGCTTTCCCTTTTGATGGCTCTCAGAGTTCTGTCTATCTCCGGATCATAGTCCAAAATTTCTTCTTCTGGCCTTGTTCTGGCATATACCAGATCGGGCACCTGAGAGAAAAGAAAAGAAAAGAAACAAAACAAATCAAATAAAATTAGATAATAAATATAATTGCCTAAATCAGCTAAATTGCCTATCGTTCGATATTACTAAAGCCAAATCCCCGGCAATGGTGCCAAAAACTTGTTTTCTAGTTTTACAACCCTGCAAGTGCACGGATCGCTAATAAGTAATAAAGTGATGACTAAAGTATCGTTCCCATGAGGAATTTGATTAGTAAGTACCAATCTACACAGTAATGTTGACTGTTTAGGCTATCGAATAATGAAGGAATGAAAGCTGTCTATTTTAAACACTAAAATGATAAACATAAAATGAAGTAATCTATTTTGCAACAATTCCAGAATTAAGATTTCACACTTGAATCTTACTACTGATGTTATCTTGTTTATTTACTGGATTGAGAATCCTTTGCCTTGATGGAAATCAGTCCTAAGGTATCCTATGTCTGAAGGAACGGAAGCGTGAAAAACACAAGATTATACCATTGAATTCAAAAATTTTCACCTAGGGTCACAAGCACCATGCAAGATTTATTTTTATCTATTTGATTTCAATGATAAACAACATATTAAAACTCTTTTAATATGTTTTTGGATCTGTATTTGCCATTTAAGATTTTAAAATTAATCAGATTAATTTTAGAACCCTAGATTAAATCAAGAACGATTACACTAACCTCTTGATGTGCTGCAGCTGCGCCTTTGAGATTCGCTCTTGAGGACACGGATGTTGTCCTCTAGCTTGTCCACACCAAGAACACCTATGGCAGCCCTTGAACAGCTTCTAAAGCCTTTTCTATTAATTAGAAATTCAAGTTCTGCCTTTTAAGAGATTAGAGATGCAAACAGGACACTAGAAACAATTTCTAGTGTTCTTAATTCAAGAGATTGATGGCTAATCTCTTTGAATTGATGAGAGATGAAGAGAAATAGCTGGAGAGGCTCAAAGTGGCGTGACATATGAGAGGAGAGGCTGCTGGTTATGTTTTCTTTTCATAACCACACTTAAATAGCTAGGTTAACACATTAAACCCTAGCCACATGTCACCTTTTGATTAGCTCTAGGTTTAAGTGACCCAATCACATTGTGCCAAGTGTCAAACCTATATTTAATCTTGATTTTAATCATCTTACATGATTAAAAATATTTGGCAAGCTTATGTGTTATGCCATGTGTCACCATCTCATGGTGCCACGTGTCACCGTGAAATGACCAAAATGCCCTGTGTCTTAATTTTGAGTTCTTAACCCAAAATAATTATTTTCTTCTTCTAATTAATTTATATCAAATATAAATTAATTAATTAATCTCTATTAATTAATTTCTCATCAATTAAATTCATATTTAAACACTTTAAATATAAATTTAATTTATACTACACATCCAATAATCTAGATTTGGTTTCAAGTCATGCTAGGGACTTTGCAATTTAATTGCAAACCAAATCTATTTAATTAATCAATTAAACTCTTTAATTAATTAATTAAATCATATTTAAATAGGTGATAACTTGTGTATGTGTGTGACTTACTAGGCTCATCACTAATTGGCAATGAGACATGATATCAACTCTTAATATCATCAGAACTCTTTCTTACCACAAATGATTTCTCTAAATCATTTTATGAACCTCATAGACCATGGTTAACACCTAGCATAGCATGCCATGGCCACCCAATTAGTAATAAGATTTACCTTAAATGAACCTATAATCATATGTTACCATGCACTAGAATCTCTCTGTTACAAAATCCCAACTCAAGCCGAGTCATGGTTTATGTCAAACTCCATTTGCTATGAATATTATGTTCTCTTTTAATTCCAGTTCTTGATTAAAAGATTTTTCTCATCGAAACTCTTTTACGAATAAATCTATCTGTCTGGCCAGAACTTGAAACATCAAGAACAATTAAATGAACATAGGATTTTATCTCTATTTACTTAGAGGAACAGATTCCATCTTGATCAACACCTACCTCCATATATAACTAGCAGAGCCAACACATGCCCATATACCCATACATAGTACAAGTATGAAAGCGATCAAACTCAAACTACCTATATACAAGATAACTGTGCTATCTCGTGTCTAAAGATTATATGCATCGATATGATTTATGACAAAACATTGACAAGAGTAAACTCCATGTGCTTGTCATAAGTGTCACTGTTCGCCTACTTATCATTTATAAGTGCCTATCATGTTTGTTATATGGCATGAGACTCACCATTCCATCTTATTTATATCTCATATAAATAACTTGGGAACAAACATGAATACAATCTTTACGGATAAGTCATGTCCTTATTATGAAGTATCCTCGATTGTGAACCTATTTATGATACTTTGTGCTAGAAATATTGTCACTCATATTCTTAACAACTTAAGAATAATATTTCTAACAAAATATCAATGGACCTTTTCTATTACACATAAATATATTATGTAAACGGAAAAGTGGAAATGCCTTTTATTAATAAAAATATATACAAGATACATACTAAATGATATGCTCTAGGGCATACTACTAACAATCTCCCACTAGCACTAGAGCCATTCATTACAATACCTTAGACCCATCTTCTCAAGATGTCAGTCTAACTGAGCTTGTGACAAAGGCTTAGTGCATGGATCAGCTGAATTTTTTCAGCTGATGTTATTTTTCTGCATGGCTATATCGCCTTTGCCCAACTATATGTCTGATAATGTGGTAGTGCCTTTCTATGTGTTTGGATTTTGGGTGAGACCTTAGTTCCTTAGCTCAGATGATCGCTCCATTGTTGTCACAAAGTAGTGGAACTGACTCAATGGAAGGAACTCATGTAAGTTCACGAACTTCTTTATCCAAATTTCTTTTGCGAGATCGATGCGAGAATATACTCACCTCGATGAGTGGAATCTGCAATCGTGCTCTGCTTGGAACTCTTCCAAGATCGCACCTCCATTACAAATGAACACATATCCAGAGGTAGACTTTCTATCATCGATATCTGATTGGAAATCAGAATCAGTATAACCATCCAATTGCAAGTCTCCACCTCCATAAATCAAGAATAAATCCTTAGTTCTTCTTAAGTACTTAAGAATATTCTTGTGACTATCCGATGTTCCAAACTGGATTGGATTGATACTGCTAGTCAAACTAACGAGATATGCGATATCAGGCCTAGTACTCAACAGTCCATACATGAAACTTACAATAGCAGAATCATATGGAATCCTGGCCATCTTATCTCTTTCTTCAGGTGTCTTTGGAGACATCTCTTTAGAAAGGTGGATACCATGTCTCACTGGTAACAATCCTCTCTTGGAATCAAGCATGTTAAACCTCTTTAACACCTTTTCCAAGTATAGACTTTGGGATAAATCAATTATTCTTTTCGCTCTATCTCTATAGATGCGAATCCCAAGAATATAGGTTGCCTCCCCTAAGTCTTTCATGGAGAATGTATTTGACAACCATACCTTTATAGTCGTCAACATACTGTATCATTACCCATCAACAAAATGTCATCTACATATAAGACAAGGAAAGTGACAGCACTGTCACTAACCTTCTTATATACACATGGCTCATCCTCATTTTTTATAAAACCAAAGGATTTAATGGCTTCATCAAAATAGATGTTCCAACTCCTCGAAGCTTGTTTCAACCCATAAATGGATCGCTTTAGCTTGCATACCTTGGAACCATCTTGGGATTGAAATCCCTTAGGTTGTTCCATGAAAATGTTTTCTTCAATGTATCCATTGAGAAAAGCTGTTTTGACATCCATCTGCCAAATTTCATAATCATAGTATGCAGCTATTGCTAATAAAATCCTAATTGATTTAAGCATGGCAACAAAGTAGAAAGTCTCCTCATAGTCTATTCCTTGCCTTTGGCGAAACCCTTTCGCTACTAGCCTTGCATTATAGGTCTCTACCTTTCCATCAGAACCAATTTTCTTCTTGAAAACCCATTTGTTCCCTATAGGTACAATACCTTCAGGTGGGTCAACAAGATCCCAAACTTGATTCTTATACATGGAATCAATCTCGGATTTCATAGCATCAATCCATTTTGAAGTGTCTATATCTGATATAGCTTCTTCATAGGTAAGTGGATCATCTCCATGATCTACTTCTTCATGAGTAGACAACTCTTGTTCTTCTTCATGAAGAAAACCATATCTCAGTTGGTGAGATACCCCGTTGTTCTACGAGGCATTTGTAGATGTTTCATCAATGGGTATAGGTTGACTAGATGGATCTATATCCATCGATGCTGGTTGGTCGAATTCTCCAATTCTAACTCTATTTGCCTTCCTTTGCCTACATCTTGAACAAACTGTTGTTCAAGAAATGTGGCATCTCTACTTATCACAACCTTTTGTGAAGTAGGCAAATAAAAATAATATGCAAAACTATCTTTTGGATATCCAACAAATCGACCTCTTTCTGATCTGGTCTCCAATTTATCAGTGTTCACTTTTGATATAAGACAACCCCAAATCTTAACATGCTTAAGACTTGGTTTTCTTCCATGCCATATCTCATAAGGTGTGGAAGAAATTGATTTTGATGGAATCCTATTCGAATATATAAAGTCGATTCTAATGCAAATCCCCAAAAGGAGATTGGCATATCAAGATAGCTCATCATACTACGTACCATATCCAATAAGGTACGATTTCTCCTTCAGATACACCATTCACCGTGGCGTTCTGGAGGAGTCAGCTGAGAAACAATGCCATGCTCTCTCAAGTATTCATCAAATTCAGTACTCAAATATTCACCTCCACGATCTGATCGAAGAGCTTTAATATTTTTTCCTTTTTGATTTTCTACTTCAGATTTAAATTCTTTAAACTTTTCAAAGGATTCATGTTTGTATTTGATCAAATACAAATACCCAAACCTTGATTTATCATCAGTAAAGGTAATAAAATAATGAAAACCCCTTCTAGCCATTTCTTTAAACGGACCACATACATCACTATGTATTAGTTCCAAAATATTTTTAGCTCTTAGCCCTTGTCCAACAAAGGGTAATCTAGTCATTTTTGCCTTGAAGGCAAGATTCACAAGTTGGAGTAGGCTCAGAGCCCAATGAGGATAAAATCCCCATTTTCTCCAATTTTGTAATCCTATCTTCTGCAACATGACATAACCTTAAGTGCCAAATATATTTTGAACTTGAGTTGGTTTTCACCATGGCATTGCATTCATTTAGATTGCTATACTCTGGCCAGTGGAAACACTTTCTTACTGGCAATGGAAAACATTTTCCTATTGGCAATGGAAACACTTTCCTGTTGGCAGTGGAAACACTTTCCTTTGCCTTCATCAGCTTTGGTCTTCCCTTTCTGTTTAGCTATTTTCTTGGAAGGACCAGGAATCTGAGGTTTCTTTTTCTTATTGCCCTTCTTCTTGTTGGACTTTCCAGCGGAAGAAGATGCAACCAAAGCTACCTCATTTCCTTTATTGCCTGGCATATTCTTTTGGGCAATAACCAGCATGTTGAGTAATTCAGCTAAGGTGCATTCCTGTTTAGTCATATGGAAATTTGTCACAAAATTCCCAAAAGACTCAGGAAGGGACTGAAGGATCAAATCCGTTTGTAGTTGGAAATCCATGTTGAAGTCAAGATGTTCCAACTGCTCAATCAGCCGAATCATCTTGTGGACATGATCCCCAACATTCTGTCCCTCAGACATCCTCATACGGAATAACTGTTTAGATATCTCATACCTAGCATTCCTGCTGTGCTCACCATACAACTCTTGTAGGTGAAGGAGGATCTCACTTGCACTCTGCAAGTTTTCATGCTGCTTCTGTAACTCATTACTCATGGAAGCAAACATGTAACACTTAGCTCTCATATCATGCTCCTTCCACTTGTCCAAAGTTTCATGTTCCTGTTAAGTAGCCTCTGGAGGTAAGGGACCAGGAACATTTGAATCTAGAACATATCCTATATGTTCAAGGTTCAAGACAAGTTTCAAATTTCTTAGCCAATCAGATTAGGTACAGTCAACCTATTGCGATCAAGTATGCTTGCAAGGATATTGGATGGTGGTGGTTGTTCTGTGCTCATTATTATCAGAAAATTAATTGCAGAAATAACCAGATTAATTAGTAAATGTATCATGTAATTAACCAAATATGATTATGGTCTTTTAATCAAATTGGTCCTCCCACTAACTTAGCGAATCCTACACTTCCAAAGTAGAAAACGGAAATCCTAGTTGGATGGATTTCTAGTGGGTGATTGAATTCTTATAATTCTATTGATCATCCTCAGGTACATCCATTATTGGAATTACAATAAACTATAAGTGAGCAACTCCTTGCCCATCACATCTCATGTGAGGTTCAATCCTTTTACTAGCCCCTAATGCTCAAAATCTCAGGTACATCCAATATTGACTTATCTTGCATTAGTTAAGTTGATCCCATTGAGCCGAGAATTATGCAAATAATTTTAATGTCCTCAGGTACATCCAATATTGGCCACCAAACCATTTACATATTTACAACATCTCATGCTTAACAATTATTCTTAAGAAAATCTCTTAAATTAATTGCATCTCATGCAACTATTTAAAATTTCTTAAAATAATTGCCCAATGGAGGGCTTATGTTATAATTACTTTAATTATAGCATTTCCAACTTAATCATTTGTTTGGAAGATTTTATAGCCATCCTAATTACTATTAAGGTCTCACTTTGCACATTATCCATTTAGCATGCATATATCATATAATTGCATACATTCCCATACATCTCATGCATTCATGGATAAGCGATAAATATGGTATGATCATGGACTTTCTAAGGGATTCAATTCGAGCCACCAAGAATTGAATCAAGGCATTCCTAGGTGCATTTCATTCATTCATTTTACTAGAGTTGCTGAAGGAGTACATAATCAACACTTGATATTGAATTCCTCCCACTGGTCCCAACCATGCTCTATAACTCCTTGAACTTCTTGCAATCCAATATTACATAGTAATCCTTGGCATACCAAGGCGAATTTACAAGAACTTAAATAAATGAAATTACAACCCAAAAATATTACAAACTTAATAATACATGCCCAAAATAAATTAAAATAAATTAATTAATTTACAAGCCCAAAGAAACATAAAAGAAATAAATCCAATCACATTGGTCTTTTATAGTCCATGATCATCCATCATGCATATCACTATTTAACAATTAAATAAAACATACATACTTAAATTAAATTGAATATCTCATATTCAACTTAAAATTCCAGATTTGAATATGATTCAAATAAATTTAAAAATTCAGATTTGAATCTCATTCAAACAAATTTAAAAATTCAGATTTAAATCACATTCAAACAACTTCAAAAATTCAGATTTGAATCACATTCAAACATTTTTTAAAAAATCAGATTTGAATCACATTCAAATATTTTTTAAAAAATCAGATCTGAATTTTATTGAATCAATTTTAAAAAATCAGATTTAAATATGATTCAAACAACTTTAAAAATTCAGATTTGAATCTCATTCAAACAACTTTTAAAATTCAGATTTGAATCACATTCAAACATTTTTTAAAATTCTGATTTGAATCATAATTTAATTGTGTGATTAAAACAACTAATTAAACACTTCAATTAGTCAAAGAATAGGCCTTAGATCATACAACAATTGCAGAATTAAAAGCCAAACCTTGAACCACCCATGGAACCATTGTTGCCGCCACCAACGGTGGCTTCACCATGTGTGCCGCCACATTTCATGATCCAACCAGCAATGAATCTCTTGATCTCATGATCAAACACACAATTAAATTATATAATCAACAATCTAAATGGCAAATATAGTGGCTCTGATACCAATTGAAGGAACGGAAGCGTGAAAAACACAAGATTATACCATTGAATTCAAAAATTTTCACCTAGGTCACAAGCACCATGCAAGATTTATTTTTATCTATTTGATTTCAATGATAAACAACATATTAAAACTCTTTTAATATGTTTTTGGATCTGTATTTGCCATTTAAGATTTTAAAATTAATCAGATTAATTTTAGAACCCTAGATTAAATCAAGAACGATTACACTA
Source organism: Hevea brasiliensis (assembly GCF_030052815.1). Taxonomy (NCBI): domain Eukaryota; kingdom Viridiplantae; phylum Streptophyta; class Magnoliopsida; order Malpighiales; family Euphorbiaceae; genus Hevea; species Hevea brasiliensis. The sequence goes on from NC_079494.1 coordinate 51,506,966, forward strand.
ACCTCTTGATGTGCTGCAGCATGTCTGCGCCTTTGAGATTCGTCTTCAGGACACCAGATGTTGTCCCTCTAGCTTGTCCACACCAAGAACACCTATGGCAGCCCTTGAACAGCTTCTAAAGCCTTTTCTATTAATTAGAAATTCAAGTTCTGCCTTTTAAGAGATTAGAGATGCAAACAGGACACTAGAAACAATTTCTAGTGTTCTTAATTCAAGAGATTGATGGCTAATCTCTTTGAATTGATGAGAGATGAAGAGAAATAGCTGGAGAGGCTCAAAGTGGCGTGACATATGAGAGGAGAGGCTGCTGGTTATGTTTTCTTTTCATAACCACACTTAAATAGCTAGGTTAACACATTAAACCCTAGCCACATGTCACCTTTTGATTAGCTCTAGGTTTAAGTGACCCAATCACATTGTGCCAAGTGTCAAACCTATATTTAATCTTGATTTTAATCATCTTACATGATTAAAAATATTTGGCAAGCTTATGTGTTATGCCATGTGTCACCATCTCATGGTGCCACGTGTCACACTGTGAAATGACCAAAATGCCCCTGTGTCTTAATTTTGAGTTCTTAACCCAAAATAATTATTTTCTTCTTCTAATTAATTTATATCAAATATAAATTAATTAATTAATCTCTATTAATTAATTTCATCAATTAAATTCATATTTAAACACTTTAAATATAAATTTAATTTATACTACACATCCAATAATCTAGATTTGGTTTCAAGTCATGCTAGGACTTTGCAATTTAATTGCAAACCAAATCTATTTAATTAATCAATTAAACTCTTTAATTAATTAATTAAATCATATTTAAATAGGTGATAACTTGTGTATGTGTGTGACTTACTAGGCTCATCACTAATTGGCAATGAGACATGATATCAACTCTTAATATCATCAGAACTCTTTCTTACCACAAATGATTTCTCTAAATCATTTTATGAACCTCATAGACCATGGTTAACACCTAGCATAGCATGCCATGGCCACCCAATTAGTAATAAGATTTACCTTAAATGAACCTATAATCATATGTTACCATGCACTAGAATCTCTCTGTTACAAAATCCCAACTCAAGAGTCATGGTTTATGTCAAACTCCATTTGCTATGAATATTATGTTCTCTTTTAATTCCAGTTCTTGATTAAAAGATTTTTCTCATCGTAAACTCTTTTCTCAATAAATCTATCTGTCTGCCAGAACTTGAAACATCAAGAACAATTAAATGAACATAGGATTTTATCTCTATTTACTTAGAGGAACAGATTCCATCTTGATCAACACCTACCTCCATATATAACTAGCAGAAGCCAACACATGCCCATATACCCATACATAGTACAAGTATGAAAGCAGTATCAAACTCAAACTACCTATATACAAGATAACTGTGCTATCTCAGGTCTAAAGATTATATGCACTGATATGATTTATGACAAAACATTGACAAGAGTAAACTCCATGTGCTTGTCATAAGTGTCACTGGTTCTGCCTACTTATCATTTATAAGTGCCTATCATGTTTGTTATATGGCATGAGACTCACCATTCCATCTTATTTATATCTCATATAAATAACTTGGGAACAAACATGAATACAATCTTTCTGGATAAGTCATGTCCTTATTATGAAGTATCCTCGATTGTGAACCTATTTATGATACTTTGTGCTAGAAATATTGTCACTCATATTCTTAACAACTTAAGAATAATATTTCTAACAAAATATCAATGGACCTTTTCTATTACACATAAATATATTATGTAAACGGAAAAGTGGAAATGCCTTTTATTAATAAAAATATATACAAGATACATACTAAATGATATGCTCTAGGGCATACTACTAACAATGTCCTCTCTCAAGGCACCTAGGGTGTATCCTAATTAACTTAAACCCGACTTTCGTAGCGATCAAATTAATTAAAATCCTTTAAGGTCTTTGACTAATTTTGAAATTCCATAAAGGGTATTAGCCTATGTCTAGGTCAGAATTCCTAGGTTCAAGATCTTGATTTTCTAATATTAATCTTCACCTTTCAGTCCTTCAATTAATATCTGTAATGAATATTAAGTGGGTAGCGGCACATAGCATGCATTAAGATCATAAGAAATTAAATCAAGGAACAAATCTCAATTCCAATAAATAAAACTTAATGTTTATCCATAATAATGATTACAAACATTACTCTCCCAATTTCAGAATATGAAAACTACTTACTCATGAGTTCAACAAACATCATGATAAAAAGGTAAAGACAATAAAAATAAATGATATAGATGAAATAAAATAATAAAAATCCGTTTAAGGAGATGGAATGAAGGAACCGAAGAGATTTTGCAGCTTTGATCTTGTGAAACTTCAACTGGAAAACTCCTCTTAATACTAATATTCTTCTCCTCACGATGGCTGGAAAGAGTGCAGAATGCGAGTATCTTTAAAACTTTTTAGAAAAAGGTGCTGTCACAAAGATCATATCCCTTTTTTGGATGTTTTCTCTTTTTATTTATAATAGTTGTTCTAGGATTAGGTCATTTTGAGTCCCAAAAGCGTTAGGAGTCTGATTTGAATGTGTAAACAAGAGCAGGAATTTGGGTTTGAAAACTGGCTGCCGCATGGTACACGGCCCATGTGTCACTACATGGCCTAGGCCCGTGTAACTTACTAGAGTGGAATTATGGAGTCTTGCATAGGCACAGAGACTTACACGAGTCTGCGCTGGCTACATGGGCCTAGCTACAAGGGTCGTGTACTTTTGTTCTCAGAAAGTTATTCAAACTTATGCCCGGTAAAAACTTACACGGGTCCCTATAGATTACATGAGTCCAATTACATGACCCGTGTACTTTTGTTTCTCCATTGGCTCTCTGGCTTTCGTCTGACAGAAGGTTACACGGGTCTGTGGCTTTGCTTACACGGCCCGTGTACTTTGTATCAGCAGAAATTCTGAGTCTTTTGAATTCTCCAAGCTTTCCTTTTGCACTCCTATACTCTAGGGCTTCACCCAAATACCTGAAATGATATAGAATACATGGAATTAAGGGCTTGATAATAGAAATTACAAAAACTAATGAAATCAACTATTATGCATGAGATTACTTACCTAAATGCTATGAGATAGTATACAATTGTGCTGAAAAACATCTATATAATTTAAGTGTATCAACTACCTATATGGTGAAGTGTGTGAGATATACACTGACCACAAGAGTTTGAAGTACATTTTCCAACAGAGGCAGAGGAGATGGATGGAACTTTTGAAGGACTATGATTGTACCATCCATTATCATCCTGGGAAGGCCAATGTAGTAGTAGATGCTCTTAGCAGAAAATCTTCTGGCAGCTTGGCGCACATATCAGTGGTGAGGAGACCGTTAATTCAGGAAGTACACGAATTGATGGATCAAGGTCTGATCTTGGATATTTTAGATGAAGGGGTATTATTGGTCCATGTTTTAGTAAAACCAGACCTGAGAGATAGAATTAGAGTTTCTCAGCATTATAGAAAGAGTACAGCAGGGTGAAGGTTGTGAATTTGGATTTGCTAGTGATGATGCTCTTATGCAAGGTTCCAGGATATGTGTGCCCGACGTGGACAACCTTAGGAATGAGATCATGCAAGAGGCAAACTATACACCCTACAGTATCCACCTAGGCTCCACCAAGATGTACTATGATATGAAAGATAGCTACTGGTGGAATGGCATAAAGAGAGACATAGCAGACTTTGTGTCCAAGTGCTTGAGTTGTCAAAAGTGAAGTTTGAACACTAGAGGCTGTCAGGGAAATTGCAAGAGCTCCCTATCCTGGAATGGAAGTGGGAAATGATCACTATGGATTTTATAACAGGGTTGCCTCATACCATACGGGCATATGATTCGATATGGGTAATTATAGATCTTCTGACTAAATCAGCTCATTTCTTGCCTGTGAGAACCACCTATTCTGTTGCACAATACGCCAAGCTCTATTGCATGGAGTTTCTGCTTCCATAATATCTGACAGAGGGCCTCAATTATTAGTAGTATACCTAGAGCATATTATTTAGTATGTATCTTATACATATTTTATTAATAAAAGACAATTTCACTTTTCGGTTTACATAATGTATTTATGTGTAATAGAAAAGTTTCATTGATATTTTGTTAGAAATTTTATTCTTAAGTTGTTAAGAATATGAGTGACAGTATTTCTAGTACAAAGTATCATAAATTGGTTCACAATCGAGGATACTTCACACAGGACATGACTTATCCAGAAAAGATTGTAATCATGTTTGTTCCCAAGTTATTTATATGAGATGTAAATAAGATGGAATGGTGAGTCTCATGCCATATAACAAACATGATAGGCACTTATAAATGATAAGTAGGTCAAACCAGTGACATTTATGACAAGCACATAGAATTTACTCTTGTCAATGTATTATCATAAATCATATCAGTGCATATAATCTTTAGACCTGAGATAGCACAGTTATCTTGTACATAGGTAGTTTGAGTTTGATATTGCTTTCATACTTGTACTGTGTATGGGTAAATGGGCATGTGTTGGCTCCTACTAGCTATATATGGAGGTAGGTGTTAATCAAGATGGAATCTGTTACCCTAAGTAAATAAGGATAAAATCCTATATTCATTTAATTTTTCTTGATGTTTTAAGTTCCTGGCCAGGACAGATAGATTTAATTAGAAAAGAGTTTCTAATGAGAAAATCTTTTTAATCAAGAACTGGAATTAAAACAGAATATAATATTCGTAGCAAATGGGGTTTGACATAATCCATGACTCAACTCGAATTGGGATTTTGTAACAGAGAGATTCTAGTGCATGGTAACATATGAATATAGGTTCATTTAAGGTAAACCTTATTACTGATTGGGTGGCTATGGCATGCTATGCTAGGTTTTAACCATAGTCTATGAGTTGCCTAAAATGATTTAGAGAAATCATTTATGGTAAGAAAGAGTTCTAATGATATTAAGAGTTAATATCATATTTCATTGCCAATTAGTGATGAGCCTAGTAAGTCACACACATACACAAGTAATCACCAAGTTAAATGTGATTTAATTAATTAGTTAAAGAGTTTAATTGATTAATTAAATAGGTTTGGTTTGCAATTAGATTGCAAAGTCCCTAGCATGGCTTGAAACCAAATCTAAGTTATTAGATGTATAATATAAGTTAAATTTATATTTAAAGTGTTTAAATATGAATTTAATTATGAGAAATTAATTAATAGACATTAATTAATTAATTTATATTTGATATAAATTGATTAGAAGAAGAGAAATAATTATTTTTTGGGTTGAGAAATCAAAATTAAAACACAAGGGTAATTTGGTCATTTCACAGGGTGACATGCAGCACCATGAGATGGTGACACATGGCACTACACATAAGCTTGCCATTTATCTTTTAATCATGTAAGATGATCAAAGTCAAGATTAAATCTAAGTTTGACACTTGGCACAATGTGATTGGGTCAATTAAACTAAGAGTTAATCAGAAGATGACATGTGGCAAGGGTTTTAAGTGATGACCTAGCTAATGAATTAATTTGTTAATTCTAAAATCTTAAATGGAAAATGTAGATCCAAAAACATATTAAAAGTGTTTTAATATGCTGTTTAATATTGAAATCAAATAGATAAATAATGAATCTTACATGATGCATGAGACCCTAGAAGAAAAATTTTGAATTCAATGATCTAAACTTATGTTTTTCATGCTTCTGCTCCTTTAATTGGTATCAAAGCCACTATATTTGCTATTTAGATTGTTGATTATATGATTTAATTGTGTGATTTGATCATGAGATGATTGATTTATTGCTGGTTGCAAAAAAGAGGTGGCGGTATGTTGATGAACACCATTGGTGCGCATGGTTTGATGCATTCAACCATGTGCATAGCTTTTGGGCTTGAATGTGGGCTTTGTTTCAAGGCCCATAATTAGGCCTATGACTAATTAAAGTGTTTAATTAGGAGTTTTAATCACACATTTAAATTTTGATTCAAATCTGAATTTTTAAATTTGTTTGAATGTGATTTAAATCTGAATTTTTAAATTTGTTTGAATGTGATTCAAATCTGAATTTTTAAATTTATTTGTTTGAATCATATTCAAATCTAGATTTTTAAGTTGAATACGAGATATTCAATTTAATTTAAGTATGTATTTTTTATTTAATTGTTAAATAGTGATATGCATGATGGATGATCATGGACAATAAAAGACCAATGTGATTGGATTTATTTCTTTTATGTTTCTTTGGGTTGTAAATTAATTAATTTATATTAATTTATTTTAGTGGCATGTATTATAAAGGTTGTAATATTTTTTGGGTTGCAATTTCATTTATTTGGTTCTTGTAAATTCACCTTGGTATGCCAAGGATTACTATGTAATTGGATTGCAAGAAGATCAAGGAGGTCAAGAGCATTGGTGGGACCAGTGGGATGAATACAAGATCAAGTGTTGATTATGTACTCCTTCAACAACTCTTGTAATATGAATGAATGAAATGCACCTAGGAATGCCCTGATTCAATTCTTGGTGGCTCAGAATTGAATATCTTAGAAAGTCTATGATCATACCATATTTAATATCCATGAATGCATGAGATGTATGGGATTGTATGCAAGTATATGATATATGCATGCTAAATGGATAATGTGCAAAGTGAGACCATAATAGTAATTAAGACGACCACAATCTTCCAAACAAATGATTAAGTTGGAAATGGTATAATTAAAGTAATTATAACATGGGCCCTCTATTGAGGCAATTATTTTAAGAAATTTTAAATACTTACATATGATGCAATTAATTTAAGAGATTTTCTTAAGAATAATTATTAAGCATGAGATGTTGTAAATATGTAAATGGTTTGGTGGCCAATAATGGATGTGCCTGAGGACATTAAAATTATTTGCATGTTTACTGGCTCAATGGGATCAACTTAACTAATACAAGATAATTCAATAATGGATGTGCCTGAGATTTTGAGCATTAGGGGCTAGGTAAAGGATTGAACCTCACATGAGATGTGATGGGCAAGGAGTTGCTCACTTATAGCTTATTGTAATTCCAACAATGGATGTGCCTGAAGATGATCAATAAGATTATAAGAATTCAATCACCACTAGAAATCCATCCAACTAAGATTTTCGTTCTCTACTTTGGAAGTGTAGGATTCCCTAAGTTAGTGGGAGGACCAATTTGATTAAAAGACCATAGTCATTTTGGTTAAATACATGATACATTTACTAATTAATTTGGTTATTTTCTACAGTTAATTTTCTGATAATAATTAGCACACCACAACCACCAACATCCAATATCCTTGCAAGCATACTTAATCGTAATAGGTTGATAGGACCTAATCTCTCTGATTGGCTAAGAAATTTGAAACTTGTCCTGAACCTTGAACATATAGGATATGTTCTAGACTCAAATGTTCCTAGTCCCTTACCTCCAGAGGCCACTCAAGAGGAACATGAAACTTTGGATAAATGGAAGGAGCATGATATGAGAGCCAAGTGTTACATGCTTGCTTTTATGAGTAATGAGTTATAGAAGCAGCATGAGAACATGCAGAGTGCGAGTGAGATCCTCCTTCACCTACAAGAGTTGTATGGTGAGCATAGCAGGAATGTTAGGTATGAGATATCTAAACAGTTATTCCGCATGAGAATGTCTGAGGGACAAAATGTTAGGGATCATGTCCACAAGATGATTCGGCTGATTGAGCAGCTGGAAATCTTGACTTTAATATGGATTTCCAACTGCAAACGGATTTGATCCTTCAGTCCCTTTCTAAGTCATTTGGTAATTTTGTGCCAAATTTCCATATGACTAAGCAGGAATGCACCTTGGCTGGTTTACTCAACATGTTGGTTATTACCCAAACGAATATGCTAGGCAATAAAGGAAAAGAGGTAGCTTTGATTGCATCTTCTTCTACTAGAAAGTCCAATAAGAAGAAGGGCAATAAGAAAAAGAAACCTCAAATTCCTGGTCCTTCCAAGAAAATAACTAAACAAAAAGGGAAGACTAAAGCTGATGGAGACAAAGGAAAGTGTTTCCACTATCAGCAGGATGGAAACTGGACAAGGCACTACCCAGAGTATCTTGCTTCTCTGAAAGACAAGAATGATACACCTAAAGGAGTAAAAGCATGAAAAACACAAGTTTATATCATTGAATTCAAAAATTTTCACCTAGGGTCACATACATCATGCAATATTTTTTTTATCTATTTGATTTCAATGATAAACAATATATTAAAACTCTTTTAATATGTTTTTGGATCTATATTTGCCATTCAAGATTTTAGAATTAATCAGATTAATTTTAGAACCCTAGATTAGATCAAGAACCAGTGCATTAACCTCTTGATGCACTCCAGTGTGTTTGACACCTTTGGGATGCGTTTTTAGGACACCAGATGTTGTCCCTCTAGCTTGTCCACACCAAGATCACCTATGGCAGCCCTTAAACAGCTTCTAAAGCTTTTTCTATAAATTAGAAAATCAAGTTTTTCCTTTTAAGAGATTAAAGATGTAAACAGAACACTAGAAACAATTTCTAGTATTTTTAATTCAAGAGATTGTTTGCTAATCTCTTGGAATTAATGAGAGATGAAGAAGAAAAGAGAATGGGAGCCTCAAGGGTGGCTGCACAAAGGGAGGCAGCAGCTGGTTATAATTTTTCCTTTCATAATAATACTTATATAGCTAGGTCACCACTTAAAACCCTTGCCACATGTCACCTTCTGATTGGCTCTAGGTTTAATTGACCCAATCACATTGTGCCAAGTGTCAAACCTATATTTAATCTTAATTTTAATCATCTTACATGATTAAAAGACGTTTGGCAAGCTTATGTGTAATGCCATGTGTTACCATCTCATGGTGCCACATGGCACCTTATCAAATGACCAAAATGTCCCTGTGTTTTAATTTTGAGTTCTCAACCTAAAATAATTATTTCTCTTTTTCTAATCAATTTATATCAAATATAAATTAATTAATTAATTAATCTCTATTAATTAATTTCTCATTAATTAAATTCATATTTAAACACTTTAAATATAAATTTAACTTATACTATACATCCAATTACCTAGATTTGGTTTCAAGCCATGCTAGGGACTTTGAAATCTAATTGCAAACCAAACCTATTTAATTAATCAATTAAACTCTTTAATTAATTAATTAAATCATATTTAATTTGGTGATTACTTGTGTACTTGTGTGACTTACTAGGCTCATCACTAATTGGCAATGAGACATAATATCAACTCTTAATATCATCAGAACTCTTTCTTACCATAAATTATTTCTCTAAATCAATTTATGCACCTCATAGACCATGGCTAACACCTAGCATAGCATTCCATGGCCACCCGATCAGTAATAAGGTTTACCTTAAATGAACCTATAATCATATGTTACCATGCACTAGAATCTTTCTGTTACAAAATCGTAATTCAAGCTAGAGTCATGGTTTATGTCAAACCCCATTTGTTATGAATATTATGTTCTCTTTTAATTCCAGTCTTGATTAAAAAGATTTTCTCATCAGAAACTCTTTTCTGATTAAATCTATCTATCCTGGCTAGGAACCTGAAACATCAAGAACAATTAAATGAACATAGGATTTTATCCTTATTTACTTAGAGGAATAGATTCCATCTTGATCAACACCTACCTCCATATATAACTAGTAGGAGCCAACACATGACCATATACCCATACACAATACAAGTTGAAAGCAGTATCAAACTCAAACCACCTATATACAAGATAACTGTGCTATCTCAGGTTTAAAGATTATATGCACTGATATGATTTATGACAATACATTGATAAGAGTAAACTCCATGTGCTTGTCATAAGTGTCACTGGTTCGACCTACTTATCATGTATAAGTGCCTATCATGTTTGTCATATGGCATGAGACTCACCATTCCATCTTATTTATATCTCATATAAATAACTTGGAAATAAACATGAATACAATCTTTCTAGATAAGTCATGTCCTTATTGTAAAGTATCATCGATTGTGAACCTATTTATGATACTTTGTACTAGAAATACTATCACTCATATTCTTAACAACTTAAGAATAGAATTTCTAACAAAATATCAATGGACCTTTTCTATTACACATAAATATATTATGTAAACGGAAAAGTGGAAATGCCTTTTATTAATAAAAATATGTATAAAATGCATACTAAATGATATGCTCTAAGGCATACTACTAACATTGACAACCATATGATTTATTCAGATAGATTTAATCAAATAGGGAAAAAATCCTATGTTCATTTAATTGTTCTTGATGTTTCAAGTTCCTGGCCAGGACAAATAGATTTAATTAGAAAAGAGTTTCTGATGAGAAAATCTTTTTAATCAAGAACTGGAATTAAAGGAGAATATAATATTCATAGCAAATGGGGTTTGACATAAACCATTACTCCAGCTCAAATTGGGATTTTGTAACAGAGAGATTCTAGTGCATGGTAACAAATGATTATAGGTTCATTTAAGGTAAACTTTATTACTGATTGGGTGGCTATGGCATGCTATGCTAGGTGTTAACCATAGTCTATGAGTTGCCTAAAATGATTTAGAGAAATCATTTATGGTAAGATAGAGTTCTAATGATATTAAGAGTTAATATCATATCTCATTGCCAATTAGTGATGAGCCTAGTAAGTCATACACATGCACAAGTAATCACTAAGTTCAATGTGATTTAATTAATTAGTTAAAGAGTTTAATTGATTAATTAAATAGGTTTAGTTTGCAATTAGATTACAAAGTCCCTAGCATGGCTGGAAACTAAATCTAAGTTATTGGATGTATAGTATAAGTTTAATTTATATTTAAATTGTTTAAATATGAATTTAATTATGGAAAATTAATTAATTAATAGAGATTAAATAATTAATTTATATTTGATGTAAATTGATTAGAAAAAGAGAAATAATTATTTTTTGGGTTGAGAACTCAAAATTAAGACACAAGGGTAATTTGGTCATTTAACAGGGTGACATGTGGCACCATGAGATGGTGACACACGTCACTACATATAAGCTTGCTATTTGTCTTTTAATCATGTAAGATGATCAAAGTCAAGATTAAATCTAAGTTTGACACTTGGCACAATGTGATTGGGTCAATTAAACTAAGAGCCAATCAGAAGATGACATGTGGCAAGGGTTTTAAGTGATGACCTAGCTATATAATGGAAAGGATGAAAGAACAAAATAATAAGCTGCTGTTCTTTCATATGTGCCGCCACCCAAAGAGAACTCTTCCTCTCTTCTTCTTCATCTTTCATCAATTCAAAGATAATTGCCAACATTCTCTTGAATTAAAATTGTTAGAAATCGTTTCTAGTGTCCTATATACATCTATAGCATCTCTAAAGGAAAAACCTTAATTTCTAATTGATTAGAAAGTCTTGAGAAGCTATTCAAGGGGCTGCCATTGGTGATCTTGGTGTGGACAAGCTAGAGGGATAACATCTGGTGTCCTAGGTGCATCCCAAAGGTACCAAACATAACTAAAGTGCATCAAAACGTTAGTGCACTTGTTCTTAATTTAATCTAGGGTTCTAATGAATTAATCTGTTAATTCTAAAATCTTAAATGGCAAATGTAGATCCAAAAACATATTAAAAGTGTTTTAATATGCTGTTTAACATTGAAATAAAATAGATAAATAATGAATCTTGCATGATACATGAGACCCTAGAAGAAAAATTTTGAATTTAATGATCTAAACTTATGTTTTTCATGCTTCCGCTCCTTCAGTTCACTTCTTGGTTTTGGAGAAAGCTATAGGAAACACTTGGCACATAGTTAAACTTCAATATCGCCTTCCACCTTCACACAGATGGGCAGTCCAAAAGGACAATTCAAACACTAAAAGACATGCTTTGTATGTGTGTTCTAGATTTTGGAGGTCAATGATGATCAGGTACCCTTGGTGGAGTTTGCCTACAATAATAGTTATCATTCCAATATTGAGATGGCACCCTATGAGGCACTATATGGCAGAACATGTAGGTTTCCTCTATGTTGGATGGAAATGGGAGAAGCGAAGGTGCATGATGTAGACCAAGTGCAGTACACTTCAGAGATGGTTCTTTTAATCAGGGAACGATTGAAAACGGCTTTCAGCAAGCATAAGAGTTATAAAGATCCCTAACAGAGGCATGTAGAGTTTGCAATAGGCAATTACATATTCCTGAAGGTTTTTTCGATGAAGGGAGTTATGAGATTTGAAAAGAAGGGCAAGTTGGCACCTCGGTATATTGGACCTTTTGAGGTTACTGACAGAGTCAGAGCAGTTGCCTATCAGTTGGAGTTACCACCTAGCCTTTCTCATGTTCACCCTGTGTTTCACATCTCCATGCTCAGGAAATACATACCTGATCCTTCTCATGTGCTACATTTGGATACTGTAGAGATGAAAGAAGACTTGACGTTTGAGGAGCAGCCAGTAGCCATAGTGGACTACCAAGTGAGGCAACTAAGATCAAAACAGATTGCTATGGTTAAGGTTTTGTGGAGGAGCTAATCAGTAGAAGAATGCACCTGCGAGTCAGAACGGGACATGCGTAGTAAGTACCCTTATTTATTTAATGTGTAATTCTATTTTTTTATACTGCCTTGTGTCAAAATTCAAGGACGAATTTTCTGTAAGGAGGGAAGAATGTAACACCCCTAATTTTTAAATTAATTATTTTATGGGTAGCTATTAATATTTTATTTTATTTAAATTTTGGAAAATTATTTGAAATTTTTCAAATTTTTGAAATCAGGTTCGATTTTTCGAAAATATAAAACTTTGATGATTTTTAAAAATTTATTTAAAGACTACATGGCAAAACTAAAAATATATTTAGACCCTACAAATTTTTCTGAGTTTTCTAGAAATTTTTTAAAAGTTTTGGGCCTCGTTTTCGATCCCAAGGCATAGTAAAAATATAATTTTGGGTATCCTGAATCGAACTATATTAGGCCAGACTGGTCAAATTGGAATGGCCCTTTCCTTTTTCTCTTCTCCTTCCCCATGCGCCTGACTCTTCCTCTCCCCTCTCCATTTTCTCTCTCCTCTCTCCTCCCCTTGCCGCCCCACCACCACCCCAGCCTTCCCTAGTCTCCGGCATGCCTCCAGGACACCTCCCCGCTGCCGGCCAATGCTCCAAGCTATTGGAAAACGGCCCCAAAAACTCCCCTTCACGCGCGCACCATTTTGGCTCCCGGGCCAATTTCGGCCGATTCGGCCACTGATTAGACCGGGTCTTGTCCCAAAACACATCTACACCTCGAGAGCTTTTCATAGACACCAAGAACACAAAAATCCATCGAGCAGTTTGTCCCATTTTTTCTCAGGAAGTTTTAGCCCATTTTGACTTTTGGGCCAGATTTCTCGAAAATCATAAACCCCAACAAAAATCCGAGAGTACCGGAGTTCTCTACTCGAAGAGAGCTTTGCAGCAATACCCATTTCGAATTTTTCCGACACAGTTATCTGGTGGGTCCTGTGAAACTTCATAGTATTTTTAAGAGCATTAAATGAGTTTAGAAAATTTCGTAAAAATTATATACTAACCCCCGTGTTGTGGGCTTTGCGTAGGTACCTTCAATTCGTGAAAATTCAATAGTTGCTCGGGTCTGTAATTTCGGGCCGGACAGGGAACTATCAAAAAAGTTTCAAAATTGGGTCAAAATTATAGGCAGTATGTGTCTCCAAGGTCAGAATTGGCATAGGTAAACCCGAACCCTACTTTTGTTAATCATCTAGTGCCTGATTTCGATTAAAAATCTATAAAATATTTGTGGTAGGTTAGAAAATTATAATTCCTTTTTCATTAGCTTAATAATATTGCTAAGGACCACGGGGCATAGTTTTAGAACTTTTAGAGCTCATTTGGGCAGTTTGTATAAAAGGGCTAATTGTAGGGACTAAATTGTAATTTTTCAAATTATAGTTGTTGACTGTTTCGATGGGTCTAGGTGGGGCCATGTGATGTGATTGAGTTGTGGATGTGTGACTTGTGGATATAGAAGTGCATTTTGAGCCCTTTTGCAGGTTGTGTAGGTTCTAGGTATAGGGGAGACTCTGCCGGATTTTTAGCACTACTTAGGACGTCTTTGGCGCTTTCCAAACATGTATTGAGTTAAATATATTAAATAATTGCAATGAAATTTGTCAGGTGAGCTGGGATAGCCTTCCTCCTCTGCCCAGTCGCCGCAGTAATCTCAGTTTAAGTCTGTGAGTAAAATATTAATTTTAATTATAATTTCAATTTTATTATATATTCAGGCATATCCATGCATCACTTATAAATATGTATCTATGTAGTTAAACACTAGGCACTTTTTATATTGCATTCTTAATTGATGAAGTGCCATGGATGTTGTTTATGGCAATTTGGAGCAGTGTACGTGCGTTGGTGTGCGTGTGGTGTGGTATTAGATATGGATAGGACGGGTAGATGCGGCTTGAGAGACACTCGCTAGGTCCCAGTCCTTTATGGATAAGTCGAGGTAGGCATGGCTCGAGATGATCTCATTGACCCCCGCATTTGGTTTATCAAGCAAAAGTCCGGCTTGAGAGACACTCGCTGGCAGAGGTTGGATTAAGAGAGTTGTATGGGGATCAACTCCCATATATGTACTGTTTGAACATTATTGGGTGTGTGAGTGTTCCAAATTGCCTATTTACTGTTATGATGTGATGTATATAAAATTTTGATGGTGTTGCATTCCACTCCTTAAGATGCATTAGCTTTAGGCAGCTATAGAAATTGTAGTTAAAATTGGTATTTTACTCTCTGAGTCGAACACTCACTCCTGTTCACCTTATTTCCAGGCTATAGGAGGATTACTTGTTGTGACTAACCTGCTCCTCTTCTTCACAGGTCAATTAGTAATATCTAATGCATTTTGTACAATTTAGCTAAATTTTAGACTCTACATGTATTAGGAGTATTTTAATTAATTTGGAGAGCATAATATAATATTATGTTGAATTTGTAAGAACATTAAATGCATGTATGACTGGATTGGATGAGGGAGTTTAGCTCCTATTGGATTTTATGATATTATGAGTACGTGGAGGGTGAGCTGAGCTCCCCAAATGATTATATATTGTGCTTACAGGTCGAACGAGTCAAAAGCTCCCCGTTATATGGTCCATGTTATGGTCGGACTCTGTCTGGTTGAATTCTTGAAATTGGGCTTAAAATGGGCCTTAGGATTGGGTTAAGGAATAGTTAGGCTTATTACGGGCCTCAAGGGCTTTAGGCTGGCCCAGGTCCTAGTGCCGATCCATCCCATTGGTTGGGTCATGGCATTTTAATCATCGGGTTTCTTATAGCTGCAATGCACATGTCACACCAATGCACATGTCACACCTTACCCCTCTGTAATGCATAACATGATCCCATAGTATACTTAATGAATTACCGAACTTCGCCTACCAATAACCTATTAAATATACTATAGGGGATTTTAAAATAATTTCATCTCCTTTTGAAGGTGGCAAGCGCTTTTAACAGGTATTCAAAACTTTTAATTGGAGTTTAAATGTTAGGTAAAAATTTTGACCATTTTTATTTTTTCGTAAATTTTGTAGAAATTTCGGTAGAGTGCCATCTGTAATTGAGAAAAATAAAAAATTTTAACCTATAAAAAACACTTCCAAATTGAATTTCAATCACCATCCTCAACCTCCAATATACCAACACAACTCAAGTTTTCATAATTCACAATATTTCAAAACAATTAAATCAACTCATCACATTGCATCTAAAATATTTACTTTACATCCACAAGTTTAATTTACAACATAACTCCAAAAATAATACTATTACAATTTACTGTACAACTGTTCAAAACCAATTACAAAATATATATACAGTCATATACATTAAAATAAATATGTACAAAAGGTTATAATTCAATACCTGACAAAAATCCAATAGTGAAGTACTTTCAGTGCTTAGCAGCTTACTCTGCTGCTTTATAATTCTCTCTACCTGCGACAGCAACGAAAAGCCATCGCTGAGTACAATTACTCAGTGGTGCATAATATAACAAAATACCAAGTTATGCATAAATTAAATCATGTTTAGTCCAAATATAGTACTAGAATTGATAAACAGATACACAACATAATTTAAAATTTTAATCAAAGAAATTTTCACTTCAGAAGCCATAAAATAATTTTTATAAAATCACACAGTCATATCATGCCATCAATATATTTTTCATCTCAATAGCCAAAGGCTTATGAGGAATACAAAGGCTAGGTAGCTCAATCTATGGGTACCCATTCAAATTCCTTCCTCTACTGGCACACACCTCAACACTTCAGCTAGAGAGGGAATACAAAATTAATTCGTCCCACTAGTCAGGCTAGTGAAGCATTCAGACATTTGGTCATGACACTGTAGTTTCAAACCATTTAAACAGTTTTCTAAACATTCAAATGTTAATAATTCACATATAGTTTATTTTCTCAACATTTTGGGTCAATAACACATTTTTCTTTTCAATCCAATTTTTCAGTACAAATAAAGTCACAATTTAATATTCACAATTCATTTCAAACAATTTGCAAAAGAATATTCACAGAAAAGTTTCTATGTTGTGCACAAACCTCTCACGAGTTGCCTCTTGGACTTGACTCGGTGTTTTCTTTTCTTTCCCAGTATCCTTTTCAACTGAAACACACAATTCACATTGTCTAAGTATCATAACTTATAATAATTCCCATACTAAATTTTATGTCTACTTAATTGCACCCCTAAATTTGCTTAAAATATCACTCCTTAAACTTTGTATTTTAGGGTTACTATTTATTATACTATTCAAGTCAAAATATTGACTTTCTCATGCTTAATAGGTATGTGAATTTCAATTACACTCACATACCACATTTTGAGTGTCAAATTTGTTGGTCTTAGTTACCATTTCAATTTCTCGATTCAATTTTCTAATTTTGGTGTCCTATTTTGCACTGTATTATTGGTCTAGTTACTGTAGGAATTTGGCTAAGTGTTCTTCATAAACATTGTTCCTTATTGTCTTATCTTTAATTCTCTTTTCAAATCACTCCATTTGGAGTTTTGTAGCCCATGATATGGTCATTTTTCTAAGACTAGCAGGATTAGTTCAAACCCAGAATTCTGGGCACTTTCTTAGTTCTGGCAGTTTTGGAGTGCTGACTGCAGCTCACTTTTTGGATGGGTTGTGGTCAGAATTTGGGTTTGTGTTCTTCACCAAAGTTGTAGTGCTATGTCTCAGATTTCCATCGGTATAAAACTCAGGTCATTCAGACCTTCCTACACCAAGTTATGGCCAAATGAACAAACACTATTTATTTGGTCATTTTGTTACAGTGGCAGTGCACATTACCCAGATTTGACCTAATTGTTCACTACCTTAATGTCATTTTTTGAGCATGGTTTCTACATGAAAATTGTGTCATCATGTGTCTACTTTCATATCCAATTGGCCTCACACCAATTGGTCCTTGAAAGGGACCTAGGTCATACTGCCCAAAGGTGAACACTCTCCAATCCGAATTGATTTGTATTTCTACTCATTCCAACACATCTCAATTGATCACAATTAACCATTTCTAACCTCAATTAGGGCCAATTGCATTAATTGACCATTTCCTTCAATTTTTCCTCCAACTTCAAGAACTCAAGAACCCTAATTCACACAATTTGTTTCAAACCATAAAATTAAAGTATATAAACATTGTTTACACATTAAATCCATCTTATCTAAATCTTTAATTGCATCAAAACCACCAATTCGTAATTGGTTCTACCATGACCGAATTTCACACAAGAATAGAAGGGTATGATTAATTTCATTTCTTTCATCAATTCTAAGTCTATTTCAACTACATAAATCTAAATTTAAAGAAAAATTGAAGAGTTATAACACTAACCTTTACCTTGGATTGTAATTGCTAAAATCCTTCACTTTTCTCCTTTCTTTTCTTGATCAAGCTTCTTTTCAAGTTGAAATAGCAAGTTTAATCACAATTAAATGGGAAATTTAGGGTTCACTCAAGCTAAAAATGGAATTTTAATAAAGGTTTTAGAGAGAGAGGGAGGAGAGGGAGTGGGGACGGCAAATGAGGGAAGGAAGATGACATTTTTTTCTTTTAATTTTATGTATTTAACTTGCATTTTGACTTAGTCAAAATTAAATTAATTTAATTATATTTTTGACATCATGTATGGTGTCACCAAGGATGAGGTAATAATTCAATTTCTTTTTCTTTTTCTTTTCCATTTGTTTTTCCATGGTTCTTTAATTTAATTCCTTATTTCAAAATTTTCATTTCTCCAATTTTATTGGACAGTTAGGTCAGGAGTCACCTCTAGGTGTGAAGTGACCAAATTGCCCCTCGCTGATTTGACCCGATTTGCAAATAATTCGGTATTCTTTTGGAGTCCTGATCTAATTATTTGACCTACTTATCAGCTCTTTTATGTAATTTTCTTGTTTCCACTAGGTTTGCAATAGTCCTTAGGACCGCAGTGTCAAATTTTCCCATTTAAAATTAGGATTACAATTAACCTTGCAGTCACTTCCTGGTAAGGTCACCCATTGCTGTGACCCCCCGGCTCATTTAACTTTTTATACTTTATTTTTCTTATTTATACTTCACTATCTAGGTGACTTAAATATGATTCTATTCCTCTTAATTATCTAGACCAACATCGGTCACCAGAACAATAAAATGTACTAGGCTATGCATATAGGGGTGTTACGATTCTCTCCCCCTTAAAATAAATTTCATCTCGAAATTTTACCTGGTATCAGTCTCTGAACAGCTGTGGGTGCTATCTCCTCTTGTCCTCCTCTCATTCCCAAGTAGCTTCCTAGCCTGAATGATGGTTCCACAGCACTTTAACCAATGGTATCTGCTTGTTTCGTAGCTGTTTCACCTCATATGCTAGAATTTCAATAGATTCTTTCTCATATGTAAGGTCTGGATTCACCTCAATCTCTTCTACTGGTAGTATATAAGATGGGTCTGATCTATACCTCCTCAACATGGACACATGGAAGACATTATGTATCTTCTCTAACTTTGGAGGTAGTGCTAGTCAGTATGCCAAGGGACCCACTCTGTCCAGAACCTCATATGGTTCTATGAAACGTGGACTCAGTTTCCCCTTTCTGCCAAATCTCATAATTTTCTTCCAAGGGGAAACCTTGAGGAATACTTTCTCACCCACTGCATATTCAATATCTCTCCTCATTAGATCGATGTAGGACTTCTGACAATCTGAAACAGCCTTGAGTCGATCCTTGATTAGTTTGATTTTCTCCTCTATTTGCTGAATAATCTCTGGCCCAATCATCTTTCTTTCACCTACTTTATCCCAGTACAGGGGAGTTCTGCACTTTCTGCCATACAAAGCTTCATATGGAGGCATCCCAATGCTTGATTGGTAGTTATTGTTGTAAGCAAACTCAATCAGAGGCAAATGTGTGTCCCAACTACCCTCAAACTCAATCACACAAGCCCTTAGCATATCCTCCAATATCTTTATTACCCTCTCAGACTGGCCGTCTGTCTGTGACTGGAATGTCATGCTAAAGTTTAATCTAGTTCCTAGGGCTCTTTGAAGACTACCCCAAAATCTAGAAGTGAACCTAGGGTTTCTGTTAGACACAATTGATACTAGCACTCCATGCAGTCTCACTATTTCATCAAGGTACAGTTTAGCCAATCTCTCTATACTGTGGTCCATCCGAACTAGCAGAAAATGAGCAGACTTGGTCAATCTGTCAACAATGACCCATACTGCATCATGACTCTTCTGTGTCCTCGGAAGTCCCATCATAAAATCCATAGTTATTCGTTCCCATTTCCATTCAGGTACTGGTAATGGATGTAATAAACCAGTTGGTACTTGATGTTCTGCCTTCACTTGCTGACAAGTTAGGCATTTGGAGACAAAATCAGCTACATCCCTTTTCATACCCATCCACTAGTAATGCTCTTTTAATCCTTTGTACATCTTACTACCACCAGGGTGCATAGCAAAAGGAGACTCATGTGCTTCCCTCATAATGATCTGTCTCAAGTTAACATCATTAGGAATGCACATTCTGCCCTAGTGTAGTAGTAGACCATCATCTCTCACTGAGAACTCAAGTTTCTTGCCCTGCTAGACTTCTCCCAATAGTTTATGATATTTTTCATCCTTCTGAGCAGCCATTCTAATCTGATCAATCAACACTGGCTGTACATGCCATGCAACTACTGTCTGTCCCTCATCATTAACCTCTAAACTGGCATGCGGTGCTTTCAACTCATGTACCATGGACAAAGGAGAAATTCTTAGACTTGCCATAGTCTTATGACTTAAGGCATCAGCCACCATATTTGCTTTCCCTGGTTAACAGTTTATCAGATAATCATGGTTTTTAATTAATTCTAACCATCTCCTCTGTCTCAAATTCAACTCTTTCTGGGTGCCCATATACTTCAAACTCTTATGATCTTAAGAGCAAATACAATGGCAGTAAGCTCTAAGTCATGTGTCGAATAGTTCCTCTCATGTGGTTTTAGCTGGCGTGATGCATATGTAATGACATTTCTATCTTGCATCAGTACACAGCCTAACCCAATGTGAGAAGCATCGCTGTAAATAGTATACTCTTTACCCGGGGTAGATAAAGTAAGGACTGGAGCTTCAGTCAAATACCTGTTCAACTCATCAAAACTCTGCTGGCATTTATCCATCCACTGAAATTTCACATCTTTTCGAAGTAGCTTGGTCAGTGGAGAAGCCAACATAGAGAATCCTTTCATAAACCAGCTGTAATATCCAGCTAAACCTAGAAAACTGTAAATTTCTATGACATTCCTGGGTGGATTCCAATTAAGGATAGCTTTAATCTTGCTGGGATCTACCTTAATACCCTCTGCCGATACTATGTGCCCCAAGAAAGAAATGTCTTTCAGCCAAAATTCACATTTTGACAATTTAGCATATAGTTGTTTCTCCCTCAAAGTCTGTAGTACAATCCGCAGATGTCTTGTTAGTAGTATGCCCTAGTGAAGGAGTGGAAGCATGAAAATTGTTAGATTAGAACATTGAATTCAAAAATTTTCTTCTAGGGTTTCATGCATCATGCCACATCCATTATGTGCCTAATTGATTTCAATGTTCAATTGCATATTAAAACACTTTTAATATGTATTAGGATCTATATTTGCCATTTAAGATTTTTGAATTAACAAATAAATTCATTTGAACCCTAGATTGATACAAGAATATGTGCACCAACCTTTTGATGTACTGTAGATGTAATCGGTACATTTGTGAAGCACCTAGGACCCCAAGAGTTGTCCTTCTAGCTTGTCTACACCAAGATCACCAATGGCAGCCCCTAAACCAGCTTCTCAAGCCTTGCCAACCAATTGAAAATTAGGGATTTGCCTTTAGAGAGGTTGTAGATGTGTATAGGACACTAGAAACAATTTCTAGCAGTTTAATTCAAAAAGATTTGGGCAATTCTCTTTTAATTGATGAGAGAAGAAGAAGAAGGGAGGAGTGTAGTATAGGTGGCGGCACATTTTTGAGAAAATCAGAATGTATTTTTATTTTTCTTTCTTTTTCCGTTTATAATTAGGTTATCACTTAAAACCTTTACCACATGTCATCACCTGATTGCATCTTAATTTTAATTGACCTAATCACATTAAGCCAAGTGTCAAAGCTAGATTTAATCTTAACTTTGATCACCTTGCATGATAGGAAG
This sequence comes from Hevea brasiliensis, assembly GCF_030052815.1. NCBI lineage: Eukaryota > Viridiplantae > Streptophyta > Magnoliopsida > Malpighiales > Euphorbiaceae > Hevea > Hevea brasiliensis. The sequence goes on from NC_079494.1 coordinate 51,528,827, forward strand.
ACAAATGGCAAACTTATATGGTGCCATGTGTCACCATCTCATGGTGTCACATGTCACCTTGTGAAATGACCAAATTACCCTTGTGTTTTAATTTTGAGTTCTTAATCCAAAATAATTATTTCTCCTCTTATTAATTTATATCAAATATAAATTAATTACGTAATCTCTATTAATTAATTTCTCATAATTAAATTCATATTTAAACACTTTAAATATAAATTTAACTTATATTATACATCCAATAACATAGATTTGGTTTCAAGACATACTAGGGACTTTGCAATCTTATTGCAAACCAAACCTATTTAATTAATCAATTAAACTCTTTAATTAATCAATTAAATCACATTTAACTTGGTGATTATCTTTTGTATATGTGTGACTTACTCGGCTCATCACTAATTGGCAATGAGATATGATATTAACTCTTAATATCATCAGAACTCTTTCTTACCATAAATGATTTCTCTAAATCATTTTAGGCATCTCATTGACCATGGTTGACACCTAGCATAGCATGCCATAGCCACCTAATCAGTAATAAGGAATACCTTTAAATGAACCTATAATCATATGTTACCATGCACTAGAATCTCTTTGTTACAAAATTCCAATTCGAGTTGGAGTCATGGTTTATGTCAAACCCCATTTGCTATGAATATTATGTTCTCTTTTAATTCCAGTTCTTGATTAATTAGATTTTCTTGTCAGAAACTCTTTTCTGACTAAATCTGTCTATCCTGGCAAGGATCTTGAAACATCAAGAATAATTAAATGAACATAGGATTTTATCCCTGTTTAATTAGGGTAACAGATTCCATCTTGATCAATACCTACCTCCATATATAACTAGTAGCAGCCAACACATGCCCATATAACCATACACAGTACAAGTATGAAAGCAGTATCAAACTCAAACCGCCTATATATAAGATAAGTGTGTTATCTCATGTCTAAAGATTATATGCATTGATACGATATATGACAATGCATTGACAAGAGTAAACTCCATGTGCTTCTCATATGCGTCACTGGTTCGGCCTACTTATCATGTATAAATGCCTATCATGTTTGTTATATGGCACGAGACTCACCGTTCCATCTTATTTGTATCTCATATTAATACCTTAGGAACAAATTTGATTACAATCTTTCTGGATAAGTCATGTTCTTATTGTAAAGTATCCTCGATTGTGAACCAATTTATGATACTTTGTGCTAGAAATACTGTCACTCATATTCTTAACAACCTAAGAATAGAATTTCTAACAAAATATCAATGGACCTTTTCTATTACACATAAATACATTATATTAACGGAAAAGTGAAATTGCCTTTTATTAATAAAATATGTACAAGATACATACTAAATGATATGCTCTAGGGCATACTACTAACAATCTCCTACTAGCACTAGAGCCATTCATTACAATATCTTGACCCATCTTCTCAAGATGTCGGTCTAACTGAGCTTGTGACATAGGCTTAGTGAATGAATCAGCTGGATTTTTCAGCTGATGCTATTTTCTGCATGGCTACATCACTTGGCCCAGCTATCTCTCTGATAATGTGGTAGCGCCTTTTTATGTGTTTGAATTTCTGGTGAGACCGGGGTTCCTTATCCAAACAGTCTCTTTTGTAGCATCTGATATAGCAATGTACACAGCTTCTGTAGTGGAATCAATAATCGTACTCTATTTGGAACTATTTCAACTGACTACACCTCCATTACAAATGAACACAAACCCAGAGGTAGACTTTCTATCATCGATATCTGATTGGAAATCAGAATCAATATAACCATCCAATTGCAAGTCACCACCTCCATAAATCAGGAATAAATCCTTAGTTCTTCTGAAGTGCCTAAGGATATTCTTGACAACTATCCAGGGTTCTAAACCTAGATTGGATTGAAACCTGCTAGTCAAACTAACAGCATCTGTGATATCCGGCTTAGTGCACATCATTGCACACATTAAACTTCCAATAGCTGAAGCATATGGAATCCTAGCCATTTTTGAAGGAGCGGAAGCATGAAAAACACAACTTTAGATCATTGGAATTCAAAATTTTTCATCTAGGGTCACATGCATCATGCAATATTCATTTTTATCTATTTGATTTCAATGATATATAGCATATTAAAACTCTTTTAATATATTTTTGGATTTATATTTGTCATTTAAGATTTTAGAATTAATTAGATTAATTATTAGAACCCTAGATTAGATCAAGAACAAGTGCACTAACCTCTTGAAGTACTGCAGTGTGTTTGGCACCTTTGAGATGCGTCTTTAGGACACCAGATGTTGTCCCTCTAGCTTGTCCACACCAAGATCACCTATGGCAGCCCTTGAATAGCTTCTAAAGCTTTTTCTATGAATTAGAAAATTAAGTTTTGCCTTTTAAGAGATTATAGATGTAAACAGAACACTAGAAACAATTTTTAGTATTTTTAATTCAAGAGATTGTTTGCTAATCTCTTTGAATTGATGAGAGAAGAAGAAGAAGAGAAGGGAATGGCAACCAAGGGTGGTGGCACAAAAAGAATTATCAGCTTGTGTAATTTGTTCTTACATCCTTACACTTATATAGCTAGCTCACCACTTAAAACCCTTGCCACATGTCACCTTCTGATTGACTCTAGGTTTGATTGACCCAATCACATTGTGCCAAGTGTCAAACCTATATTTAATCTTAATTTAATCATTTTACATGATTAAAAGACATTTGGCAAGCTTATGTGTAGTGCCATGCGTCACCATCTCATAGTGCCACATGTCACCCTATGAAATGACCAAAATACCCCTATGTCTTAATTTTGAGTTCTCAACCCAAAATAATTATTTCTCTTCTTCTAATCAATTTATATCAAATATAAATTAATTAATTAATCTCTATTAATTAATTTCTCATTAATTAAATTCATATTTAAACACTTTAAATATAAATTTAACTTATACTATACATCTAATAACCTAGATTTGATTTCAAGCCATGCTAGAGACTTTGCAATCTAATTGCAAACCAAACCTATTTAATTAATCAATTAAACTCTTTAATTAATTAATTAATTAATTAAATCATATTTAAGTTAGTGAGTACTTGTGTATGTGTGTGACTTACTAGCCTCATCACTAATTGGCAACGGGACATGATATCAACTCTTAATATCATCAGAACTCTTTCTTACCATAAATGATTTCTCTAAATCATTTTATGCACCTCATGGACCATGGTTAACACCTAGCATAGCATGCCATGGCCACCCAATTAGTAATAAGGTTTACCTTAAATGAACCTATAATCCTATGTTACCATGCACTAGAATCTCTCTGTTATAAAATCCTAATTCGAGCTGGAGTCATGGTTTATGTCAAACCCCATTTGCTATGAATATTATGTTCTCTTTTAATTCCAGTTCTTGATTAATTAGATTTTCTTGTCAGAAACTCTTTTCTGATTAAATCTATCTGTCCTAGCCAGGAACTTGAAACATCAAGAATAATTAAATGAACATAGGATTTTATCTCTATTTGCTTAGAGGAATATATTCCATCTTGATCAACACCTACCTCCATATATAACTAGTAGGAGCCAACACATGCCCATATACCCATACACAGTACAAGTATGAAAGCAGTATCAAACTCAAATCACCTATATACAAGATAACTATGCTATCTCAGGTCTAAAGATTATATGCACTAAAATGATTTATGACAATGCATTGACAAGAGTAAACTCCATATGCTTGTCATAAGTGTCACAGGTTCGGCCTACTTACCATGTATAAGTGCCTATCATGTTTGTTATATGGCATGAGACTCATCATTCCATCTTATTTATATCTCATATAAATAACTTGGGAACAAATATGATTACAATCTTTCTGGATAAGTCATGTCCTTGTTGTGAAGTATCCTCGATTGTGAACTAATTTATGATACTTTGTGCTAGAAATGTTATCACTCATATTCTTAACAACTTAAGAACAGAATTTCTAACAAAATATCAATGGATCTTTTCTATTACATATAAATATATTATGTAAACGGAAAAGTGAAAATGCCTTATATTAATAAAATATGTACAAGATACATACTAAATGATATGCTCTAGGGCATACTACTAATAATTTTATCTCTTTATTCAGGCGTCTTTGGAGACATCTCTTTAGAAAGGTGGATACCATGTCTCTCTGGTAACAATCCTCTCTTAGAATCAAGCATGTTAAACCTCTTTAAGACCTTTTCCAAGTATAGACTTTGGGATAAACCAATTATTCTTTTCGCTCTATCTCTATAAATGCGAATCCCAAGAATATAGGTTGCCTCCCCTAAGTCGTCCATGGAGAATGTATTTGATAACCATACCTTTACAGCTGTCAACATACCTATGTCATTGCCCATTAATAAAATGTCATCCACATATAAGACAAGAAAAGTGACAGCACTATCACTAACCTTCTTATATACACATGGCTCATTCTCATTTTTGATAAAACCAAATGACTTAATGGCTTCATCAAAACGGATGTTCCAACTCCTCGAAGCTTGTTTCAACCCATAAATGGATCGCTTCAGCTTACATACTTTGCAACCATCTTGGGATTCAAAACCTCTAGGTTGTTCCATGAAAATATTTTCTTCAATGTATCCATTGAGAAAAGCTATTTTGACATTCATCTGCCAAATGTCATAATCATAATATGCAGTTATAGCTAATAGAATCCTAATTAATTTAAGCATGGCAACAGGCGAGAAAGTCTCCTCATAGTCAATTCCATGCCTTTGGCAAAACCCTTTCGCTACTAGCCTTACTTTATAGGTCTCTACCTTTCCATTAGAACCAATTTTCTTCTTGAAAACCCATTTATTCCCTATAAGTATAATACCTTCAGGTGGGTCAACAAGATCCCAAACTTGATCTTATACATGGAATCAATTTCAGATTTTATAGCTTCAATCCATTTTGAAGAGTCTATATCTGATATAGCTTCTTCATAGGTAAGTGGATCATCTCCACGATCTACTTCTTCATGAGTAAACAACTCTTATTCATCTTCATGAAGGATACCATATCTCACTGGTGGGTGAGATATCCTGGTCGATCTGCGAGGAATTACTGTAGATGTTTCATCAATAGGTGTAGGTTGACTAGATGGATCTATATCCATTTCTGTTGGTTGGTCAGAATTCTCAAATTATAACTCTATTTGCCTTCCTTTGCCTCCTTGAATAAACTGTTGTTCAAGAAAAATGGCATCTCTACTTACCATAACCTTTTGTGATGTAGGCAAAATAAATAATATCCAAAACTCTCTTTTGGATATCCAACAAATCAACCCTTTTCTGATCTGATTTCCAATTTATAAGTGTTCATCTTTTTTATATAAGCTGGACAACCCCAAATCTTAATATGCTTAAGACTTGGTTTTCTTCCACGCCATATCTTATAAGGTGTGAAAGAAACTGATTTTGATGGAATCCTATTCAGAATATGCAAAGCTGATTCTAATGCAAATCCCCAAAAGGAGATTGGTATATCAGTATAGCTCATCATACTATGTACCATATCTAATAGAGTATGATTTCTTCTTTCATATACACCATTCAACTGTGGCATTCTTGGAGGAGTTAGCTGGGAAACAATGTCATACTCTTTCAAGTATTCATCAAATTCAGTACTCAAGTATTCACCTCCACAATCTGATCGGAGAGCTTTAATACTTTTTCCTGTTTGATTTTCTACTTCAGATTTAAATTATTTGAAATTTTCAAAGGATTCATGTTTGTATTTCATCAAATACAAATACCCAAACCTTGATTTATCATCAATAAAGGTAATAAAGTAATGAAAACCACCTCTAGCCATTTCCTTAAATGGACCACATACATCACTATGTATTAGTTCCAAAATATTTTCAACTCTTAGTCCTTGTCCAATAAAGGGTGATCTAGTCATTTTCCCTTGAAGGCAGGATTCACAAGTTGGAGTAGGTTCAGAATCCAATGAGGATAAAATCCCTATTTTCTCCAGTTTTGCAATCCTATCTTCTGCAACATGACCTAACCTTAAGTGCCAAATATATTTTGAAATTGAGTTGATTTTCATCATAGCATTGCATTTATTTAGATCGCTTGCATTCAATTTGTGTTTATCATTATTATCCAAATAATAAAGACTATCATGCATATAACCCGAGCCAACATATTTTTTTCCAAAATAAATATTACAAACATCATCTGTGAACTGAAATTCTTAGCCATTTCTAGTTAAACTAGATATAGAAATGATGTTCTTAAAAGCATCAGGTACATATAATATATTATTCAAACACAAAACATGTCCAGACATGTAAAAAGATTTAGATCCTATGGCTAAAGCATCAACAATTGAGCTATCGCCGATCCAGAGTCTAACATCTCAAGAACGCAAGCTGCGACTGTTTGCTAGTTCCTGCATATCATAAGAAATGTGAGAACTCGCACCAGTATCTAAAACCCAAGCTGTAGATGAACTATAAGCATCATCAGCATCAAAATAACAAGATATAGACATACTTTCTGAAGATGTATCCTTCTTGTCCTTCGGAGAAGCAAGATACTCTGGGCAGTTCCTTTTCCAGTGCCCTTCCTTCTGGCAATGGAAACACTTTCCTTTGCCTCCATCAGCTTTGGTTTTCCCTTTCTGTTTAGCTATCTTCTTGGAAGGACTAGGAATTTGAGGTTTCTTTTTCTTATTGCCCTTCTTCTTGTTGGACTTTCCAGTAGAAAAAGATGCAATCAAAGCTACCTCTTTTCCTTTATTGATCGACATATTCTTTTGGGTAATAACAAGCATGTTAAGTGAACCAGCCAAGGTGTATTCCTGCTTAGTCATATGGAAATTTGTCACAAAATTCCCAAATGACTTAGGTAGGGACTGAAGGATCAAATCCATTTGCAGTTGGAAATCCATGTGAAAGTCAAGATGTTCTAGCTGCTCAATAAGCCGAATCATCTTGTGGACATGATCCCCAATATTCTATCCCTCAGACATCCTCATGCGGAATAGCTATCTAGATATCTCATACCTAGCATTCCTACTGTGCTCACCATACAACTCTTGCAGGTGAAGGAGGATCTCACTTGCATATTGCATATTTTCATATTGCTTCTGTAACTCATTATTTATAGAAGCAAGCATGTAACACTTGGCTCTCATATCATGCTCCTTCCACTTGTCAAAAGTATCATGTTCCTCTTGAGTGGCCTCTGGAGGTAAGAGACCAAGAACCTTTAAGTCTAGAACATATCCAATATGTTCTAAGTTCAGAACAAGTTTTAAATTTCTTAGCCAATCAGAAAGATTATGTCCTGTCAACCTATTATGATCAAGTATGCTCACAAGGATATTGGATGGTGGTGGTTATTGTGTGCTCATTATTATCAGAAGAATAACTGCAAAAAATAATCAGATTAATTAGTAAATGTATCATGTAATTAATCAAAATGATTATGATCTTTTAATCAAATTGGTCCTCCCACTAACTTAGCGAATCCTACACTTTCAAAGTAGAAAATGAAAATCCTAGTTGGATCGATTTCTAGTGGGTGAATGAATTCTTATAGTCTTATTGATCATCCTTAGGCACATCCATTACTGGAATTAAAATAAACTGTAAGTAAGCAACTCCTTGCCCATCACATCTCATGTGAGGTTCAATCATTTACCTAGCCCCTAATGCTCAAAATCTCAGGCACATCCATTATTGACTTATCTTACATTAGTTAAGTTGATCCTATTGAACTAGTAAATATGCAAATAATTTTAATATCCTCAGGCACATCCATTATTAGCCACCAAACCATTTACATCATCTCTTGCTTAACAATTATTCTTAAGAAAATCTTTAAATTATTTGCATCATATGCAAGTATTAAAATTTCTTAAAATAATTACCTCAATGGAGGGCCCATGATATAATTACATTAATTATACCATTTCCAACTTAATCATTTGTTTGGAAGATTTAGTGGTTGGCTTAATTACTATTATGGTCTCACTTTGCACGTTATCCAATTAGCATGCATATATCATATACTTGCATACATTCCCATACATCTCATGCATACATGGATAAATAAATAATATGATATGATCATGGACTTTCTAAGGGATTCAATTTTGAGCCACCAAGAGTTGAATCAGGGCATTCCTAGGTGCATTTATTCATTCATATTACAAGAGTTGCTGAAGGAGTACATAATCAACACTTGATCTTGAATTCCTCTCACTTGTCCCACCAATGCTCTTAACCTCCTTGATCTTCTTACAATCCAATTACATTGTAATCCTTGGCATACCAAGGCGAATTTACAAGAACATGGACTTTAAAGTCCTCAAATAAATGAAATTACAACCCAAAATATTACAACAATTATAATAAAATGCCACCAAAATAAAATTAATTATTTTACAACCCAAAGAAAAATAAAAGAAATAAATCCAATCACATTGGTCTTTTGTTGTCCATGATCATCCATCATGCATATTACCATTTAACAATTAAATAAAACATACATATTAAAATTAAATTGAATATCTCATATTCAACTAAAAAATTCATATTTGAATCTCATTCAACCAAATTTTAAAATTCATATTTGAATCTTATTCAAAACAAATTTAAAAATTAAGATTTGAATCTCATTAAAGCAAATTTAAAAATTCAGATTTGAATCTTATTTAAAACAAATTTAAAAATTCAAATTTGAATCTCATTCAACCAAATTTAAAAATTCAGATTTGCATCACCTTCAAACAAATTTAAAAATTTAGATTTGAATCTCATTCAAACAATTGAATCAAAATTTAATTATATGATTAAAACTCCTAATTAAACATTTTAATTAGTCATGGACCTAATTATGTGTTAGTAGTATGCCCTAGAGCATATCATTTAGTATGTATCTTGTACATGTTTTATTAATAAAAGACATTTTCATTTTTCTGTTTACATAATATATTTATGTGTAATAGAAAAAGTCAATTGATATTTTGTTAGAATTTCTATTCTTTAGTTGTTAAGAATATGAGTGACAGTATTTCTAGCATAAAGTATCATAAATTGGTTCACAATCGAGGATACTTCACACAGGACATAACTTATCCAGAAAGAATGTATTCATGTTTGTTCCAATGTATTATGAGATATAAATAAGATGGAATGGTGAATCTTATGCCATAAAACAAACATGATAGGCACTTATGCATGATAAATAGGCTGAACCAGTGACATTTATGACAAACATATGGAGTTTACTCTTTTCAATGCATTATCATAAATCATATCAGTGCATACAATCTTTAGACCTGAGATAGCACAGTTATCTTATATATAGGTGGTTTGAGTTTGATACTGCTTTCATACTTGTACTGTGTGTAACACCCTAGGCAAATCCCACATCGGCAAAACACGGGAGAGATGCTGGGTTTATAAGTTGGTGGTTCGTAACCCCTAGTGATGCATTTTAAAACCGTGAGGGCTTCGGCCCAGAGTGGACAATTTCACTAGTGGGCCGGGCCGTTACATTTATAGTATCATAGCCGCTCCGCGTGCAACCTTGAGCGATGGTGGGGCAAACCTCAGCGAGGACGCTAAGTCCCATAAGGGGGGTGGATTGTAACACCCTAGGCAAATCCCACATTGGCAAAACCCGGGAGAGATGCTGGGTTTATAAGTTGGTGCTTCGTAAACCCTAGTGACGCGTTTTAAAACCGTGAGGGCTTCGGCCCAGAGCGGACAATTTCACTAGTGGGCCAGGCCATTACATTGTGTATGGGTATATGGACATGTGTTGGCTCCTACTAGTTATATATGGAGGTGGGTGTTGATCAAGATGGAATCTATTACCCTAAGTAAATAGGGATAAAATCCTATGTTCATTTAATTATTCTTGATGTTTCAAGTTCCTAGCCAGAACAGATAGATTTATTCAGAAAAGAGTTTCTGATGAAAAAATCTTTTTAATCAAGAACTGGAATTAAAAGAGAACATAATATTCATAACAAATGGGGTTTGACATAAACCATGACTCCAGCTCAAATTAAGATTTTGTAACAGAGAGATTCTAGTGCATGGTAACATATGTGTAACACCCCTATGTTCGGTAGTGCATTCTACTATTCCGGTAACCAGTGCCTGTCCAGACAGCTAGGATGCCTAGAACTACATCTAAATGTTACTGAGGAGACATACAATAATGAAATACAAGAAAGAAAAATACAAGAAAAATAAAGGAAAAATAATAGCAATGAAATGTAACCAAGTTAAACGAGCCAAAAACCGTAGCGATGGGTGACCGCACCGGGAAGTTGCGACAAGGATCGTTGACTAGCCCTGGATTTTGGGGAACCCTGAAAAATATTTTTTAGACTTAAATAAACATCTATTGAAGTATAAATGTCATTAGAAATATCAAAGAAAAATTAATTAATTAGTACAAAGAAAAATGAGAAATCGAGAAAACGAGAAAACGATAAAACTCGGTGTTACCGAAAAATTGGGAATGCAACCCAAATAGGGGCATTGTGGTCAATTGACACCCCGAGTTGCCTTTTGACCTAAATTTCCATTAAAAATAAATGATATTGCACTTAGGAAATGCCATAAAAATTAGAAGTCAATTACAAAGAATAAATGAAGCAAATCTAAGGGATGTAATTGAAATTAACCAAAGTTGATTATTATAATGCTTAGGATGATTAGTGGAGCACTATGGGATTAAATAAACCTTTAAGTGGATAGATGTAAAAGCCATTTGGGACAGAAGATGAATCTTCAACCTCTCAAAACAATGGCCGAATGGAACTCTATGGAAACTTTATGGCCAAAACATGAACAACCACCATGCACCTCCATTCAAGCCCTCATTTCACCTCAACTTCTTCATTAAAGCTTGCCTACACAACTTAGTAAAGAGATTGGCAGTAAGAAGGAAGGGTTTTGATGAGTTTTTAATAAGCTTCAAATTAAGTAAGTTCTCATTTCCTCTCCCTTTCTTCATTAAACTTTGAGTGGATGTTGTGGGTAGTTGATTTGTGGAAGAATTTTTGAAGTTTGATGAATTAGTGGAAATGTACATTTTGGCAGCCATGGAACCTCAATAAGAACAGCTTATTCTTGCATGTAAATAGTGTTTTGAATGATGATTTAAATGTTTAATTGTATTGAAGTTGAATTCCATGTGTAAGGTTTGAATTGTAAGCTTGAAAAGTGAAAGTGGAAATTGATGGGTATGTGTAAACTTGTGGCAGCTTTATGAAGAAGATCAAAATGTGTTGTTTCATGGTTTGGTTTATGGAATTATATTGTTGAATTATGTTGTTATGGATGGCAGCATGTATGTGTATATAAAGGTTTGAATTTGGACATGTAAATGAGGTGCATTCATGTGTTTAATTATTGTAATTGGACTTGGAAAATTCTGGGTTATAGTGTGCATATTGAGAATGGTTATAAGCTACCAAAATGACCAAAAATGTGTTGTTAAATGTGTTAATGGTAAGGTACATAGAAGAGTTAACTTGGTAAGCATAGGATGTGTAATTGATGAGTGATGAACAATGTGTAATAGGGCAGTGTATGTTTTGGCTTAGAACCTTAAGTGTGTGGCTCCAACTGGTATCAGACCAATTGGAGGTGAAACTAGGCACAAAATGTGCCAACTTTTATGAAGGAAGCTTACCAAAATTCTACCTAGAAGATGACTTAAAAAATGACCAAATCCGGATTAGTGCTTTGAAAGCCTGAAAATTGACCATTTGGGCAGCAGTTGGTGTTTTGGCCATAACTCACTCAAAATAGGTCCAATTGACCTGAAATTTTTACCATTAATAGCTTAGACATATATCTACAATTCTCATGAAGACACCAACACCCAGAAATGATCATAAGCAAGTCAAATAGCTTGCACAATGTTGGGTACCAAAACTGGCCAAACCAAAAGTGACCTAAAAATGACCTAAAGTTACCATTTTGGTACATTCTGTCCGGCATTGGTAAATTGACTATAACTTGGTCTACACAACTCAGAATGACCTGAAATTTTGCCTCACATGCAATAAGACATAGACCTACAAGTTTGTAGTTTGGACTGAAACCCGAAAACTGAGAGAACTAGGTCATCTGGCTAGGTGAAATTAGTATACTAAAATCTAGAAAATTGCAATAAAATGCAGTATACTTGAAAATGAATTTAGTAACATGTATCAGCATTAAAAGGCTATTAAATGTAACATATTGGTAACATTAGAATTGACTCACTTAGAGTAAATCAAGGGTCAATATTATAGGTTGACTAATGAAATGAATTGAAGGGAATAGTACTAAAAAAATTTAAATATTGGATTTTATTATTAGAAACAAATTCATTGAGTACTGAAACACTTTAAATTATGTGTTTCAGTTGAAAAGGATATTGAGAAGCATAAGGAACACTGAGTCAGGGCCAAGAGGCATATATCAAAGGTTTGTGTACAATATTTATTTCTTTTGAATTTTTCAATTGAAATAAATTATGATTATTTGTATGTTATTGTTTTAAATTGTGTTTGTGCACAATAATTTTGATTTCTTATTTTCTACTTAAAAATTTATTTGAACATTATAGTTTTAAATTGTGTTTGTGCACAATACTTTTTATATTCACTGCTTTAACTAGAAAATTTATTTGGAGAAATGAGTTATGAATAAATTTTGATTGTTTTGGCTTTGGGAATATTATTTGGAAATTATTGTGTTTCCTACTTTGCAAATGGAAATTTTGAGATAAAATGTGATTTGTGGTTTGTATGAAATATTGTGATTTGGAATTGTTTTGATTCACACTTGGCATGATAATATTACTATGTTCCTCCTCCATTTATGGGGTGAGTGTGATTATTTTCCTCCCTCTTTGACTTGTCAGTCTGAGGTGAGTGTGGATGAGTACTCATTATTTAGCTAGCTTCCTCCCTCATTGATTTTGATTATTGGGGTGAGTGTGTCTTGTCGTTGTGTACAACACGGCTTGTGCGGAAAAAATTGTGTCATGGCCTAAATTGTGTTATCAATTGGCAACACTGTGTTATCAATTGGCAACACTGTGTTGTTCAGTTATTTGATCAAATTGTGTTATTGATGGGCAAAACTTTGTTATTCAGTTATTGATTGACAAAACTGTGTTATTGATTGACAAAACTGTGTTATTCAGTTATTTGATCAAATTTGTGTTATATGAACTTTGTAAATTGTGAAATGGAATTATGAATTATTTGTTTTGTGAATTGTCAATAAAAGATTTATATATCGCATTTCAAATTGTTATTGTGCACCACTGAGTAAATTTTACTCAGTGATAGCTTTTCATTGCTGTTGCAGGTAGACAGACTAACAGGGCAGCAGACTAGGCTGCTAATGCTATATTGAGAGTTCATTTGGTATATTGAGTATACCATATTTTTGCATTTTGTATTGTAATGTATGTTCACTGTATGTATATATTGTTCTTAGTTTTGAGCAGTTATAAATTAAAATTGTACATTAAAATTGTAAACCAAATTTGTAAATTATTGTGATATATTTCCTTTATCTCGGTTTTTAGAAACACTGGGAAATTGGATGTTGAACTGTGTTCATAATGTTTGAGAAATTTATTGTGTTGAATAAATTATTGGAGTTTGGGATTGAGGAATTATATATTTGAAGTGCTTTTTATAGGTTTTTGAAGAACTGTTTTATTCAAAATATAGATGGCACTCTACCAAAATTTTTACAGAAATTATTAATACTTCAAATGTGTTATTTGGTTTCAATTCAGTTAAAAATTTTTTTAACACCTATCAATAGTGCTCACCACTGTAAAAAGAAGTAAGAAAAGTTTTAAAATCCCTTGTAGTATATTTAATGGGTTATCAGTAGACGAAGTTGGTAATTTATTAGGTATACTACGGGATCATGTTATGACTTATGGAGGGGTAGGGTGTGACAATATGATTATAGTTTCATTTAAGGTAAACCTTATTACTAATTGGGTGGCCATGGCATGCTATGCTAGGTGTTACCATGGTTTATGAGGTGCATAAAATGATTTAGAGAGATCATTTATGGTAAGAATGAGTTCTAATGATATTAAGAGTTGATATCATGTCTCATTGCCAATTAGTGATGAGCCTAGTAAGTCACACACATACACAAGTAATCTCTAAATTAAATATAATTTAATTAATTAATTAAAGAGTTTAATTGATTAATTAAATAGGTTTGGTTTGCAATTAGATTATAAAGTCCCTAGCATGGCTTGAAACTAAATCTAGGTTATTGGATGTATAGTATACGTTAAATTTATATTTAAAGTATTTAAATATGAATTTAATTAATGAGAAATTAATTAATAGAGGTTAATTAATTAATTTATATTTGATATAAATTGATTAGAAGAAGAGAAATAATTGTTTTGGGTTGAGAACTCAAAATTAAGACACGGGTATTTTGGTCATTTCACAGGGTGACATGTGGCACCATGAGATGCTCACACATAGCACTACACATAAGCTTGCCAATTATCTTTTAATCATGTAAGATGATCAAAGTCAAGATTAAGTATAGGTTTGACACTTGGCACAATGTGATTGGGTCAATTAAACCTAGAGCCAATCAGAATGTAACATGTGGCAAGGTTTTTAAGTGGTGACCTAGCTATATAAGGAAAAGGATGAAAAGAAAAAATACAATCTGCTCATTCTCTCTTTGGTGCCGCCACCTTTGAGCCTCTCCCCTCTCTTCTTCTTCATCTCTCATCAATTCAAAGAGATTTTCCAACAATCTCTTGAATTAAAAATACTAGAAATCATTTCTAGTGTCCTGTATGCATCTGTAATCTCTCAAAAGGCAAAACCTAAATTTCTAATTGATTGGAAAGGCTTGAGAAGCTGTTCAAGGGGCTTCCAATGGTGATATTGGTGTGGACAAGCTAGAGAGACAACATTTGGTGTCCTAGGCGCATCCCAAAGGTGCCAAATACACTGCAGTGCATTAAAAGGTTAGTGCACTTATTCATGATCTAATCTAGGGTTCTAATGAATTAATCTGCTAATTTTAAAATCTTAAATGGCAAATGTAGATCCAAAAACATATTAAAAGATTTTTAATATTCTGTTTATTATTAAAATCAAATAGATAAAAATGAATCTTGCATGATGCATGTGACCCTAGATGAAAATTTTTTGAATTTAATGATTTAAACTTATTTTTTCATGCCTTTGCTCCTTCAATTGATATCAGAGCCACTATATTTGCCATTTAGATTGTTTAATATATGATTTAATTATGTGATTTGATCATGAGATGATTAGTTCATTGCTGGTTGCAAAAGAAAAGGTGGCGGCATACTTGGTTGCACCATGGTGCGCATGGTTTGTGCACCACCATGGTTGTATGATCTAAAGCCCATTTTATGTCTAATTAAAATTTTTAATTCGAAATATAATCACACAATTAAATTTGTTTGAATGTGATTCAAATCTGAATTTTTAAATTTGTTTAAATGTGATTCAAATCTGAATTTTTAAATTTGTTTGAATTTGATTCAAATCTGAATTTTTAAATTTGTTTGAATCATATTCAAATCTGGATTTTTAAGTTGAATATGAGATATTCAAATTAATTTAAGTTTTTAAATTTGTTTGAATATGATTCAAATCTGAATTTTTAAATTTGTTTGAATGTGATTCAAATCTGAACTTTTAAATTTATTTAAATCATATTCAAATCAACATTTTTAAGTTGAATATGAGATATTCAATTTAATTTAAGTATGTATGTTTTATTTAATTGTTAAATAGTGATATGCATGATGGATGATCATGGATAATAAATGACCAATGTGATTGGATTTATTTCTTTTTTGTTTCTTTGGGTTGTAAATTAATTAATTTATTTTAATTTAATTTGGTGGCATGTATTATAAAGGTTGTAATATTTTGGTTGTAATTTCATTTATTTGGTTCTTGTAAATTCACCTTGGTATGCTAAGGATTACTATGTAAATGGATTGCAAAAAGATCAAGGAGGTCAAGAGCATTGGTGGGACCAGTGGGAGGAATTCAAGATCAAGTGTTGATTATGTACTCCTTCAGCAACTCTTATAAAATGAATGAATGAAATGCACCTAGGAATGACCTGATTCAATTCTTGGTGGCTCAGAATTGAATCCCTTAGAAAGTCCATGATCATACCATATTTATATATTATCCATGAATGCATGAGATGTATGGGAATGTATGCAAGTATATGATATATGCATGCTAATTGGATAATGTGCAAAGTGAGACCTTAATAGTAATTAGGACGACCACAAAATCTTCCAAACAAATGATTAAGTTGGATATGGTATAATTAAAATAATTATAACATGGGCCCTCCATTGAGGCAATTATTTTAAGAAATTTTAAATACTTGCCTATGATGCAATTAATTTAAGAGATTTTCTTAAGAATAATTGTTAAACATGAGATGTTGTAAATATGTAAATGGTTTGGTGGCCAATATTGGATGTACCTGAGGACACTAAAATTATTTGCATGTTTACTGGCTCAATGGGATCAACTTAACTAATGCAAGATAAGTCAATAATGGATGTACCTGAGATTTTAAGCATTAGGGGCTAGGTAAAGGATTAAACCTCACATGAGATGTGATGGGCAAGGAGTTGCTTACTTATAGTTTATTGTGATTCCAATAATGGATGTACCTGAGGATTATCAATAAGACTATAAGAATTCAATCACCCACTAGAAATCCATCCAACTAGGATTTCCGTTTTCTACTTTGGAAGTGTAGGATTCGCTAAGTTAGTGGGAGGACCAATTTGATTAAAAGATCATAATCATTTTGGTTAATTACATGATACATTTACTAATTAATCTGGTTATTTTCTGCAGTTATTCTTCTCATAATAATGAGCACACCACAACCACTACCATCCAATATCCTTGCAAGCATACTTGATTGCAATAGGTTGATAGGACCTAATCTATCTGATTGGCTAAGAAATTTGAAAATGGTCCTGAACCTTGAACATATAGGATATGCTCTAGACTCAAATGTTCCTGGTCCTTTACCTCCAGAGGCCACTCAAGAGGAACATGAAACTTTGGACAAGTGGAAGGAGCGTGATATGAGAGCCAAGTGTTACATGCTTGCTTCTATGAGTAATGAGTTACAGAAGCAACATGAGAACATGCAGAGTGCAAGTGAGATCCTCCTTTACCTACAGGAGTTGTATGGTGAGCATAGTAGGAATGCTAGGTATGAGATATCTAGACAGCTGTTCCGCATGAGGATGTCTGAGGGACAAATTATTAGGGATCATGTCCACAAAATGATTCGGCTGATTGAGCAGGTGGAACATCTTGACTTTAACATGGATATCCAACTGCGAACGAATTTGATCCTTCAATCCCTTCCTGAGTCATTTGGGAATTTTGTAACAAATTTCCATATGACTAAGCAGGAGTGCACCTTGGCCAATTTACTCAACATGCTGGTTATTGCCTAAAAGAATATGTTCGGCAATAAAAGAAAAGAGGTAGCTTTGATTACATCTTTTTCTGCTGGAAAGTCCAACAAGAAGAAGGGCAATAAAAAAAAGAAACCTCAAATTCCTGGTCCTTCCAAGAAAATAGCTAAATAGAAAGGGATGACTAAAGCTGATGGAGGCAAAGGAAAGTATTTCCACTACTAGAAGGATGGGCACCTGAAAAAGGAACTACCCATAGTATAGCAATCTAAAAGAATGCAATGCCATGGTGAAAATCAACTCAAGTTCAAAATATATTTGGCACTTAAGGTTAGGTTATGTTGCAGAAGATAGGATTGCAAAGCTGGAGAAAATGAGGATTTTATCCTCATTGGGTTTTGGACCTACTCCAACTTGTGAATCCTGTCTTCAAGGAAAAATGACTAGATCACCCTTGTTAGACAAGGACTAAGAGCTGAAAAAATATTTTGGATCTAATACATAGTGATGCATGTGGTCCATTTAAGGAAATGGCTAGAGATAGTTTTCATTACTTTATTACCTTTGCTGATGATAAATCAAGGTTTGCGTATTTGTATTTGATGAAATACAAACATAAATCCTTTAAAAAGTTCAAAGAATTTAAATCTGAAGTAGAAAATCAAATAGGAAAAAGTATTAAAGCTCTTCAATCTGATCGAGGAGGTGAATACTCGAGTACTGAATTTGATGAATACTTGAAAGAACTGTTAGTAGTATGCCCTAGAGCATATCATTTAGTATGTATCTTGTAAATCTTTTATTAATAAAAGGCATTTCCACTTTTCCGTTTACATAATATATTTATGTGTAATAGAAAAGGTCCATTGATATTTTGTTAGAAATTCTATTCTTAAATTGTTAAGAATATGAGTGACAGTATCTCCAGCACAAAGTATCATAAATACGTTCACAATCGAGGATACTTCATAATAAGGACATGACTTATCCAGAAAGATTGCATTCATGTTTCTTCCCAAGTTATTTACATGAGATATAAATAAGATGGAATGGTGAGTCTCATGCCATATAACAAACATGATAGGCACTTATACATGATAAGTAGGCCGAACCAGTGATGCTTATGACAAGCACATGGAGTTTACTCTTATCAATGTATTGTCATAAATCATATCAATGCATATAATCTTAGATATGAGATAGCACAGTTATCTTATATATAGGTGGTTTGAGTTTGATACTACTTTCATACTTGTACTGTGCATGGGCATATGGGCATGTGTTGTCTCCTACTAGTTATATATGGAGATAGGTGTTGATCAAGATGGAATATGTTCCTCTAAGTAAATAGGGATAAAATCCTATGTTCAATTAATTGTTCTTGATGTTTCAAGTTCCTGGCCAGGACAGATAGATTTTATCAGAAAAGAGTTTTTGATGAGAAAATCTTTTTAATCAAGAACTGGAATTAAAAGAGAACATAATATCCATAGCAAATGGGGTTTGACGTAAACCATGTTTCCAGCTTGAATTGGGATTTTGTAACAGAGAGATTCTAGTGCATGGTAACATATGATTATAGGTTCATTTAAGGTAAATCTTGTTACTGATTTGGTGGCCATGGCATGCTATGCTAGGTGTTAACCATGGTCTATGAGGTGCATAAAATGATTTAGAGAAATCATTTATGGTAAGAAAGAGTTCTGCTGGTATTAAGAGTTGATATCATGTCTCATTGCCAATTAGTGATAAGCCTAGTAAGTCACACACATACACAACTAATCACCAAATTAAATATGATTTAATTAATTAATTAAAGAGTTTAATTGATTAATTAAATAGGTATGGTTTGCAATTATATTGCAAAGTCCCTAGCATGGCTTGAAACCAAATCTAGGTTAGTGGATGTATAGTATAAGTTAAATTTATATTTAAAGTGTTTAAATATGAATTTAATTTATGAGAAATTAATTAATAGAGATTAATTAATTAATTTATATTTGATATAAATTGATTAGAAGAAGAGAAATAATTATTTTGGGTTGAGAACTCAAAATTAAGACACAGGGGCATTTTGGTCATTTCACAGGATAACATGCGGCACCATGTGATGGTGACACATGGCACTACACATAAGCTTGCCAAATGTCTTTTAATCATATAAGATGATTAAAATTAAGATTAAATATCAGTTTGACAATTGGCACAATGTGATTGGGTCAATTATACCTAGAACCAATAAGAAGGTGACATGTGGCAAGGGTTTTAAGTCCTAATCTAGCCATATAAGTGTTGTTATGAAAAGAGAAAATATCAATCAGCTGCTGCCTCCTTTGTGCCGCCACCGTTGAGGCTCCTATTCTCTGTTCTTTTTCTTTTCTCATCAATTCCAAGAGATTAGCAAACAATCTCTTGAATTAAAAATATTAGAAATTATTTCTAGTGTCCTGTTTACATCTTTAATTTCTTAAAAGGCAAAACTTGATTTTCTAATTAATAAAAAAAGCTTTAGAAGTTGTTCAAGGGCTGCCATAGGTGATCTTGGTGTGGACAAGCTAGAGGGACAACATCTGATCTCCTAAGGCGCATGCCAAAGGCACAAATACGCTGCAGCGTATCAAGAGGTTAGTGTATTTGTTTTTTATTTAATCTACGGTTCTAAAATTAATCTGATTAATTCTAAAATCTTAAATGACAAATACAGATCCAAAAACATATTAAAAGAGTTTTAATATGTTGTTTATCATTGAAATCAAATAGATAAAAATAAATCTTGCATGATGCATGTGACCCTAGGTGAAAATTTTTGAATTCAATGGATTAAACTTGTGTTTTTCATGCTTTTGCTCCTTCAAGAACATGGCATTATTTCCCTGCTGACTCCTCCAGGAATACCATAGCTGAATGGTGTATCTGAAAGGAGAAATCGTACCCTATTGGATATGGTACGTAGTATGATGAGCTATACTGATATGCCAATCTCCTTTTAGGGATTTGCATTAGAATCAGCTTTGTATATTCTGAATAGGATTCCATCATAATCAATTTCTTCCACACCTTATGAGATATGGCATGGAAGAAAACGAAGTTTTAAGCATGTTAAGATTTGGGGTTATCGAGTATATATCAAAAAGCTGAACACTGATAAATTGGAAACCATATCAGAAAAGGGTTGATTTGTTGGATATCCAAAAGATAGTTTTGGATATTATTTTTATTTGCCTACTTCACAAAAGGTTCTGGTAAGTAGAGATGCCACATTTCTTGAACAACAGTTTGTTCAAGAAGGAGGTAAAGGAAGGCAAATAGAGTTAGAATTGGAGAATTCTGACCAACCAACAGATTAGATGGATATAGATCCATCTAGTCATCCTACACCCATTGATGAAACATCTATAGCTATTCCTCGTAGAACAACTAGGGTATCTCACCCACCAGTGAGATATGGTTTCCTTCATGAAGAAGAACAAGAGTTGTCTACTCATGAAGAAGTAGATCATGGAGAT
This sequence comes from Hevea brasiliensis, assembly GCF_030052815.1. NCBI lineage: Eukaryota > Viridiplantae > Streptophyta > Magnoliopsida > Malpighiales > Euphorbiaceae > Hevea > Hevea brasiliensis. The sequence goes on from NC_079494.1 coordinate 51,549,879, forward strand.
GATCCACTTACCTATGAAGAAGCTATATCAGATATAGACTCTTCAAAATGGATTGATGCTATGAAATCTGAGATTGATTCCATGTATAAGAATCAAGTTTGGGATCTTGTTGACCCACCTGAAGGTATTGTACCTATAGGGAACAAATGGATTTTCAAGAAGAAAATTAGTTTTGATGGAAAGGTAGAGACCTTTAAGGCAAGGATAGTAGCGAAAGGGTTTCACCAAAGGTAAAGAATCGACTATGAGGAGACTTTCTCGCCTATTGCCATGCTTAAATCAATTAAGATTCTATTAGCAATAGCTACATACTATGATTATGAGATTTGGCAGATGGATGTCAAAATAGCTTTTCTCAATGAATACATTGAAGAAAACATTTTCATGGAACAACCTAGAGGTTTTGAATACCAAGATGGTTCCAAGGTATGCAAGCTAAACCGATCCATTTATGGGTTGAAACAAGCTTCGAGGAGTTAGAATATCCATTTTGATGAAGCCATTAAATCATTTAGTTTTATAAAAAATGAGGATGAGCCATGTGTATATAAGAAGGTTAGTGACAATGCTATCACTTTCCTTGTCTAATATGTGAATGACATACAGTTGATGGAAAATGACATAGGTATGTTGACAACTGTAAAGGTATGGTTGTCAAATATATTCTCCATGAAAGACTTAGGGGAGGCAACCTATATTCTTGGGATTCGCATCTATAGAGATAGAATGAAAAGAATAATTAGTTTACACTAAAGTCTATACTTGGAAAAGGTGTTAAAGAGGTTTAACATACTTGATTCCAAGAGAGGATTGTTACCAGTGAGACATGGTATCCACTTTTCTAAAGAGATGTCTCCAAAGACACCTGAAGAAAGAGATAAAATGGTCAGGATTCCATATGCTTTGGGTATTGGAAGTTTAATGTATGCAATGTTGTGTACTAGGCCGGATATCGCATATGTTGTTAGTTTGACTAACAGGTATCAATCCAATCCAGGTTTGGAACACTGGATAGCTGTCTAGAATATCCTTAAGTACTTGAGAAGAACTAAGGATTTATTCTTGATTTATGGAGGTGGAGACTTCCAATTGGATGGTTATACTGATTCTGATTTCCAATCAGATATCCATGATAGAAAGTCTACCTCTAGGTATGTGTTCATTTGTAATGGAGGTGCAGTCAGTTGGAAGAGTTCCAAACAGAGCACGACTTCAGATTCCACTACCGAGGCTGAGTATATTACTCGATCAGATGCTGCAAAGGAAGCTATTTGGATAAAGAAGTTTATGACAGAACTTGCAGTAGTTCCTTCCATTGAGTCAGCAGTTCCACTGCACTGTGACAACAATGGAGCAGTCATACAAGCTAAGGAATCCAGGTCTCACCAGAAATCCAAACACATAGAAAGGTGCTACCACATTATCAGAGAAATAGTTGGACGAGGTGATGTAGCCATGCAGAAAATAGCATCAGCTGAAAATCCAGTTGATCCATTCACTAAGACTATGTCACAGACTCAGCTAGACCGACATATTAAGAATATGGGTCTAAGATATTGTAATGAATGGCTCTAGTGCTAGTGGGAGATTATTAGTAGTATGCCCTAGAGCATATCATTTAGTATGTATCTTGTACATATTTTATTAATAAAAGGCATTTTCACTTTTCCATTTACATAATATATTTATGTGTAATAGAAAAGGTCCATTGATATTTTGTTAGAAATTCTATTCTTAAGTTATTAAAAATATGAGTGACAGTATCTCTAGCACAAAGTATTATAAATAGGTTCACAATCGAGGATACTTCATAATAAGGACTTGACTTATCCAGAAAGATTGTATTCATGTTTGTTCCCAAGTTATTTATAAGAGATATAAATAAGATGGAATGGTGAGTCTCATGCCATATAACAAACATGATAGGCACTTATACATGATAAGTACGCCGAACCAGTGACTCTTACGACAAGCACATGGAGTTTACTCTTGTCAATGTATTGGCATAAATCATATTAGTGCATATAATCTTTAGACATGAGATAGCACAGTTATCTTATATATAGGTGGTTTGAGTTTGATACTGCTTTCATACTTGTACTCTGTATGGGTATATGGGTGTGACATCCTTTACCCGTCTACAGTGTAGCCGAGCAAGCTATGTCACACGGTGTACCGGCACACTCTATTATACCTTAATAAATTTTCATCAATAATTTTGATTATAGCTTGTGAAATATGTTTTATTTAAGTCATTAGTGAAATTATAATTTATTTGAGGTTCCGAAAATTTTATAGAAAATCCGTGATCTGGCTAAAAATGGAGAAACCAGTTCTTCGGAACCTGTGAAAAACACTTCCTATATTCATATTCCATCATCTCAACTCCATTTATCAAATTCTCAACATTTTTCAATCATTCATTCCTCATATACAAACAATAAATAAATGCTCAAGTTTTGCATTTATAACCATAACTTTCATTATTTACATAAACATCAAAATACATTACATAAATCCCAAATACATATGAGAAAATAAAAATTTAATTACAAAATGACAAAATGACATCTAGTGTCCTACCAATGCACTGCAGGTGACGAGGTGACACGGACACTGTGCAGAACTGCCGGATGGACTCACCCAGTCTGCGGTCTACTGGGCTCACGATCTGTATCTCCAGAACCTACGCGTGGCAAAAGCAACGCGCTAAGCAATAATGATTAGTGGTGCAATAATAAAATAACAAGAAATAACAGAAAATAAATGTGTATTGCATGTGCATGTTTTCTTTGTTTTGTATATGTATATCCATTCATTTCATTAACTTTGTCCACTTTCATTCATGTAGTTGCCCCAAGTAACCTACACTAGGCAGTCGGATCGATAACGGGTAACCGCACTGGGTACCTAGCACCTCGGGCGTCACACCATCGGTCACATATGCATCTCCGGCAGTAATGCAGCTAACAAGCTGTAAATAATATCAGGCACAAGGCCAAGTCTCAATACAAAGTCAGAATGGCTAAAAGCCATGAAATCACGGAATGGCATATTGCCATGTGCAGTACTGCTAATTGAACCCTATTGGCATGCCAAACTATCCAAACCAATCTTGTTAGGTATACTAGGGCATTTGAAACTTTTAAATTCTTCAATTTGTGAATTTCATGTTTTGGTGTTACTATTCACCTCATTGGTCAACAAAAATGTTGACTTTTGGATAGAAAATATGTATATTGACTTTGGCACTCCCAACATACCACATTTTGTGTTTAAAACTTGTTGGCATTAAGTGTTAATACCATTTCAAGTTTAAACCAACACAAGCAGAATTTTCAGTTTTGGTAAGTCAACTTCACTGTTCCATTGGACACTGTTGCTGTGGGAATTTGAAGAAATGTAAAACATGAAAGTTGTTCCTTATTTTGTCTAGTTAAATTTCTTTTTTTGAATCACTCCATTTGGAGTTTTGTAGCTCCAATTATGGTCCAAAAACCACAGCTGGCCGGATTTGCATTCTGCAGAAATTACCATATCTATAGTAACATGAACAGTGACTTCCACTGCCATTTGGGTTAGGTTCTGGCCATAATTTGGGGTAGGTTCCTTCATAAAAGTTGTTTGTCTATGTCTTAACTTGCTGCTGTAAAAATTTCAGGTCAATTGACCAAATCTACAGTGAGTTATGGCCAAATGAACAGTTACTATTTATTTGGTCAATTCTGCAGAATCAGTTGCAGGGTGTCCGGATTGGGGGCAAGTTTTGGTCCTCTTGCTTTGGTCTTTTGGGCATGGTTTCTTCAGCAAAAATGTGCCATTATAAGCCTAGTTTCATTTCCAATTGGCCAAACACCAATTGGACCAACACAGCCAAAGTTATGGCTGTGTAATTGGACTGAAATCTCAGTCCATTGCTGCTGTCCTAGGGCAGATTTCACCTTCACTTTACCGTACTATTTTTCAGTTCTAATTATGGTCAACTTACCTAAAATGGTCACTAATTGACCATTAAAATGTGCTCTAACAATTTCCCAAGCCAAGCCAATTTTTCACTCTTCAAAACCCTAGTTCCATTATAGGTTTTCACAACACCTTAATCATTAGCTCCTTCAATAATCACATACACACATGGTTTAAACTTGATCTATAGCCCACTTTAAGTCCATCAAAACAATCAAAATAATTCCTTCACAAGGGCTGCCAAAAATTCATAGTATGTGTACACAAAATTCTTGTTCATTTTAGTTACAATTCTTACTCAATTCAAGTTGCAAATCATGAAAAAAAGGAGTTTTAAGTATCTAATGCACTAACCTTGATTAGGGCAGATTTTTCCTCACTCAAAACTTCACTTTCCTTCACTTTCTAGGCTGCCAAAAGCTTGTTTAAGGTGTAGGGTAAAATTTTATTGAAGAGAGGTTAGAGAAATATGGTGGAAGTGATGGAAATCTAAAGCTTGAAAAAGCTTCAATGGAGGGTGGCCATGGAGTTAGGTTTCGGCTGGCTTTTTAGTGAGGGAGAGGGCTGCTGCAATTTTGTTATTTTGGTCTTGTTTAGTCTCTTTTATTTGTTAGTCAAAGGATAGCTTAATTGTGATTGGTCATACTTTATAAATGACATCATCAAGATGTCATAAATGAGCTTTTCTTTGATTTTTCTTTTCTTTTCATCACTACTCAATTTCAATTTAATTTCTAGTAATGTTTATTCATATTTTATGTCATATTAATTATTTACTCAACTGGACAAGTCGGCCAAAAATCACCTCTGAAGGCAAAATGACCAAAATGCCCTCCGTTTGGCTTAACGGGTCAAAATTGTCTGTACCGATTGAAAAAATTTTCTAGGTATTTTCTTGGCATTCTAATGCCATAGGAACCTCAATGACCCTTCTCTGGAGTCCCAAAAATTATTTTATAATTTTTCCCCCAGGTCTAGGGCTCCTCATTGCGAGAACCGCAACTTCCCTCTGGTTACCCATCGCTTGGGCACCGGCTCGTTTGACTTGGTTGTATTTTATTTCTAAAATTTTTACTAAGTGTTTCTTATTAATATTTGAGTTAATTATGGTCCCTCTCTTAAGTTTAATTATTTTTCCGGACGTTCTAGCTGTCCGGACCGACACCGGTCACCGGAACAGTAGGATGTACGGAGTAGTTACCGGGAGGGTGTTACAACTCTTCCCCTTTAATTTAAATTTTGTCCTCGAAATTTACCTGATGCAAACAGTTGAGGGAACTGTTGCCTCATCGTCTCTTCACTTTCCCAAGTTGCCTCCTCGGTGTTGTGGTGCCTCCAAAGCACTTTCACCAGTGGAATCTGTTTATTCCTCAACTCTTTCACTTCCCAAGCCAAGATCCGTAGAGGTTCTTCTTCATATGTCAAATCCGGTTGTATTTCAATTTCTTCTCTGGAGATGACATGTGAAGGATCTGAGCGGTATCTTCTGAGCATAGACACATGGAACACATTGTGGATCTTGTCCAGCTCTGGTGGTAAAGCTAGCCTATAGGCTACTGGACCCACACGTTCAATGACTTCATATGGGCCAATGAACCTAGGGCTTAACTTACATTTCCTTCCAAACCTCAATACTTTCTTCCATGGTGACACCTTGAGGAACACTTTGTCGACAACCCCATATTCTATTTCTTTCCTCTTCAGGTCGGCATAAGACTTCTGTCTGTCTGAGGCAACCTTTAAGTTGGCTTTGATTGATTTTACCTTCTCCTCAGCCTGTTTCACAGTGTCAGCCCTACCATTTGTCTTCGCCTAATTCAGCCCGGACTGCTGGAGTTCTACATTTTCTCCCATACAGCGCTTCATACGGGGCCATTTGGATACTAGCTTGGTAGCTATTGTTGTATGCAAATTCTGCCAGTGGGAGGTATCTATCCCAACTTCCCTCAAACTCAATGACACAACTCCTCAGCATATCCTCAAGGACCTAACATATATTTCATGTTATTATTATCATTTTAGTTCAATATTTGTACTAATTCAATTGGTTCAATTGTTTACCTGGATTACTCTTTCTAATTGCCCATCCGTCTGAGGATGGAAAGCTGTGCTGAAATGGAGTTGTGTACCTAAGGACTCATGCAACTTCTTCCAAAATCTTGATGTAAACCTTGGGTCTCGATCAAATATGATGGAAAGTGGAATTCCATGCAGTCTAACTATCTCACTGATATACAATTCTGCTAACTTCTCCAGTGAGTAGTCGGTCTAATCGCGAGAAAGTGTGCTGACTTTGTCAATCTATCAACTATCACCCATGCTGCATCATGTTTCTTCCGGGTGAGGGGTAGACCACTTACAAAATCCATGGTGACCCGATCCCATTTTCATTCAGGTATGCGTATAGGCTGTAGCAAACCCGATAGAACTTGATGTTCTGCCTTGACTTGCTGACATGTCAAGCATTTAGTCACATAGTCAGCTATGTCCCTCTTCATACCAGGCCACCAATACTGAAGCTTCAGATCATGATACATCTTTGTACTTCCTGGGTGCATAGCATATACACTGGTGTGTGCCTCTTTTAGAATGCTAGCCTTTAATTCCCCATCATCTGGTACACAGTCTTCCTTTGTAATACAGACACCCATTTGCTTTCACCTCAAAGTCAGTTGCTTTTCCTTCTGGGATTTTGCTCATAATGGCCATTAACTTTTCATCTGCCTTTTGCCCATCTAAAATCTGCTGTAGCAGGTTTGGCCTCACTTGCAACTCAGCCAAAATAGCTCCATCTCGAATCAAAGATAGACGGGCATTCAATGATCTCAAGGCTATCATGGATTTTCTGCTCAAGGCATCAGCAACTACATTTGCCTTCCCAGGGTGGTAGTCAATTACACAATCATAATCCTTCAGGAACTCAATCCATCGCCTCTGTCTAAGGTTGAGCTCCTTCTGAGTTGGCAAATATTTTAGACTCTTGTGGTCTGTGTAAATGTAGCACTTTTCACCATACAAGTAATGCCTCCATATCTTCAGTGCGAAGATAATTGCTGCAAGCTCTAGATCATGGGTAGGGTAGTTCTGTTCATGTGGCCTTAGCTGTCTGGAAGCATAGGTGATAACTTTCCCCTCTTGCATCAATACACACCCTAACCCATTATGAGAGGCATCACTGTAGACCACAAAGTCCTTTCCTGACACTGGCTGTGTTAACACTGGTGCCTCTGTCAACATAGCCTTCAACTTCTCAAAACTGGTCTGACACTTGTCATTCCAGTCAAATCTGACATTCTTGTGTAACAACTTGGTCATTGGAGCAGCTATTAGGGAAAATCCCTTCACAAATCTTCTGTAATACCCAGCTAGCCCCAAGAAGCTTCTGACCTCAGTTGTGTTTCTGGGAGGCTTCCATTCCATCACTGCTTCTATCTTCTTGGGATCTACCCTAATCCCATCAGCTGACACTATGTGTCCAAGGAATGCAATCTCATTCAGCCAAAAGTCACACTTGGACAACTTAGCATACTGACTTCTTTTCTCTCGTGGTTTGCGAACAATCCTCAAATGCTCATCATGTTCTTCACGGTCTTGGAATACACCAAAATATCATCAATAAAGACCACTACGAACCGATCTAAGTGTGGATGGAAGATAAGGTTCATAATGTCCATAAATGCTTTTGGTGCATTTGTTAGGCCAAAGGGCATCACTAGGAACTCATAATGCCCATATCGGGTCCTGAATGCAGTCTTGGGCACATCTACATCCTTCACCCTCAACTGATGATACCCTAATCTGAGATCAATCTTGGAAAACACTCTGCTCCTTCAATGATCAAACAGATCATCAATTCTAGGCAACGGATATTTATTCTTCACAGTCACTTTATTCAACTGCCGGTAATCGATGCATAGCCTCAAAGTCCCATCCTTCTTTTTCACAAACAGCACTGGAGCTCCCCATGGTGACACACTGGGGTGTATGAACCCCTTATCTAACAACTCTTGCAACTGAGTTTTCAACTCTCTCAATTCAGTGGGTGCCATCCTATAAGGAGCAATGGAAATGGGTGCTGTACCTGGCAGTGTCTCAATAGCAAATTCGACTTCCCTTTCTGGTGGCAAACCAGGCAACTCTTCAGGAAATACCTCTGAGAAGTCTCTTACTGTGGGTATGTCACTCAAGTTTGGCTTAGCCTGCCTAGTATCCACCACATGTGCTAGGTAGGCTTCACAGCCTTTTCTCATCATTCTTCTTGCAACTGTGGCTGAGATGACATTGGACAAGAAATCTGTCCTTTCCCCCACAACTGTGATCTCATTACCCTCTGAAGTTTTTAGAGAAATTCTCTTCAATTTGCAATCAACTATTGCCTGATGACGTGACAACCAGTCCATTCCCAATATCACGTCAAACTCATGGAAAGGCAACTCAATCAGGTCTGCCAAGAATTCATACCCCTGAATCCTCAACGGGCAACCCTTGTATACCTTGTTCACCACTACACTGTGACCCAATGGATTAGTGACCAGAATGTCTTGGTCACTCTCCCCTACTAGTATCCCCCTTTCTACGGGTAAGTTGATGCAGATGTATGAATGAGTGGATCCTGGATCCACCAATGCATGCACAGGTGTAGTGTAGAGGGAGAACGTACCCCTGATGACGTCCGGGGCATCTTGCTCCTCCTGAGCTCTCAAGGCATAATTTCTGGCAGGTGGTCTGTTATCTGGCCTCTCTGCTGGCTCAGATGCAGGCCTCTGAGATGGTCCCACAGCTTCGGATTTACCAGACCTTCTACCCCTTGGTGGTGCAGGAGCGGTGCATGCGCTTGTGTTGGAGCATTGTAGTAGTTCTGCGTGGACAGTTCTTCAACTGATGCTCTGTTGACCCACACCTCAAGCAGGCACCAGTTACTCTCCAACATTCCCCCTTGTGCCATTTCAGGCAATGCGGACATGCAGAAGATGTTGGGGCTCGTCCCCTGAACCCCATCCCTGGAGAGCTGCCCACTGATGGTGTGGACTGATATCTCCTAGGGGTGAACTGTGGCCTGGGCCCCTGAGACTGACCCTGACCCTGTGGCTGAGCTGAACTCTGTGCAGGAGGACCCTTGAACTTCTTTCCAAATGCAGGGGCTGAACTAGACTGACCAGGTCCCCTCTTCTGCTGTCTCTCCCTTCTGGTCTGCTCACTGATTCTCACTTTTTCAACTCTTATTGCAGCTTCCACTAGCTTGCTAAATTCTGTGATTCCCAAGGCAGTGAGCTGGATCTTGATGTTGTCATTTAGTCCCTATTCAAATCTCTTACATCTTTCTGCTTCATTAGGGACTATCTCCCTTCCATAACGGCTCAATCGGACAAATTCCTTCTCATATTCAGCCACTGACAGCTGTCTCTGCCTCAGGTTAATAAACTCTCTTCTTCTCTCTTCCAGGTATACAGTACCCACATATTTCTTCTTGAATTCGGAGAGGAAGAAGTCCCAAGTTACAGCTTCTAGCTGCACTTCACTGGACACAGTGTCCCACCATTCATAGGCATCATCTTGTAACAAGGATACAACAGCTTCTAAGTTCTGCTCTGGGGTGCAGTGGAGTTGTTTTAAGACTCTGCCCGTTCTGTTCAACCAATTTTTGGCTGCAACAGAGTCATCTTCCCTCTTGCCGAAGAAATCCACTGCCCCAAACTTTCTTAGCCTTTCCAGGTGTGATTTCTGCTGTGGAGCTAGTGGTGGTGGTGGTGGTGCTGGCATTACTCCGGCCATTTGTCTAAAGAGGTCGGCCATTTGTTGGAACATGGCCTGTGGGGGCTGAGCAGGCTCTGCCTGAGCTAGCGGAGTAGGTTCTCCCCTACCCCCAATCTCAGCTGCTACCGGTGGAGCATGACTCTCCACTTCCTCCTCAACTGCCCTCTGAGATGAAGGGTCCATATCCTATTCAAAATAAGAAAAACAAACAGATCTGCATTAGTGTCACCTCGACTCTTACAAATGCAATGCATGGTATGGACTCAATCTAGGCCCAGAAACGCCTAAACCGTGCTCTGATACCACTAAATGTGACACCCCTTACCCATCTACAGTGTAGCCGAGCAAGCTATGTCACACGGTGTACCGGCACACTCTATTATACCTTAATAAATTTTCATCAATAATTTTGATTATAGCTTGTGAAATATGTTTTATTTAAGTCATTAGTGAAATTATAATTTATTTGAGGTTCCGAAAATTTTATAGAAAATCCGGCAGAGTACCGGCTAAAAATGGAGAAACCAGTTCTTCGGAACCTGTGAAAAACACTTCCTATATTCATATTCCATCATCTCAACTCCATTTATCAAATTCTCAACATTTTTCAATCATTCATTCCTCATATACAAACAATAAATAAATGCTCAAGTTTTGCATTTATAACCATAACTTTCATTATTTACATAAACATCAAAATACATTACATAAATCCCAAATACATATGAGAAAATAAAAATTTAATTACAAAATGACAAAATGACATCTAGTGTCCTACCAATGCACTGCAGGTGACGAGGTGACACGGACAACATCTTGCAGAATCGGATGGACTCACCCAGTCTGCGGTCTACTGGGCTCACGATCTGTATCTCCAGAACCTACGCGTGGCAAAAGCAACGCGCTAAGCAATAATGATTAGTGGTGCAATAATAAAATAACAAGAAATAACAGAAAATAAATGTGTATTGCATGTGCATGTTTTCTTTGTTTTGTATATGTATATCCATTCATTTCATTAACTTTGTCCACTTTCATTCATGTAGTTGCCCCAAGTAACCTACACTAGACGACTGGACTGGATAACGGGTAAACTGGCACTGGGTACCTAGCACCTCGGGCCGTCACACCATCGGTCACATATGCATCTCCCGGTGTGCAATAGAACAGCTAACAAGCTGTAAATAATATCAGGCACAAGGCCAAGTCTCAATACAAAGTCAGAATGGCTAAAAGCCATGAAATCACGGAATGGCATATTGCCATGTGCAGTACTGCTAACTGAACCCTATTGGCATGCCAAACTATCCAAACCAATCTTGTTAGGTATACTAGGGCATTTAAAACTTTTAAATTCTTCAATTTGTGAATTTCATGTTTTGGTGTTACTATTCACCTCATTGGTCAACAAAAATATTGACTTTTGGATAGAAAATATGTACATTGACTTTGGCACTCCCAACATACCACATTTTGTGTTTAAAACTTGTTGGCATTAAGTGTTAATACCATTTCAAGTTTAAACCAACACAAGCAGAATTTTCAGTTTTGTGAGTCAACTTCACTGTTCCATTGGATACTGTTGCTGTGGGAATTTGAAGAAATGTAAAACATGAAAGTTGTTCCTTATTTTGTCTAGTTGAATTTCTTTTTTTGAATCACTCCATTTGGAGTTTTGTAGCTCCAAATATGGTCCAAAAACCACAGCTGACCGGATTTGCATTCTGCAGAAATTACCATATCTACAGTAACATGAACAGTGACTTCCACTGCCATTTGGGTTAGGTTCTGGCCATAATTTGGGGTAGGTTCCTTCATGAAAGTTGTTTTTCTATGTCTTAAATTGTTGCTGTAAAAATTTTAGGTCAATTGACCAAATCTACAGTGACTTATGGCAAAATGAACAGTTACTGTTCATTTGGTCAATTCTGCAGAATCAGTTGCAGGGTGTACGGATTGGGGCAAGTTTTGGTCCTCTTGCTTTGGTCTTTTGGGCATGGTTTCTTCAGAAAAAATGTGCCATTATAAGCCTAGTTTCATGTCCAATTGGCCAAACACCAATTGGACCAACACAGCCAAAGTTATGGCTGTGTAATTGGACTGAAATCTCACCATTCTTTGCTGTCCTAGGGCAGATTTCACCTTCACTTTACCATGCTATTTTTCAGTTCTAATTATGGTCAACTTACCTAAAATGGTCACTAATTGACCATTAAAATGTGCTCTAACAATTTCCCAAGCCAAGCCAATTTTTCACTCTTCAAAACCCTAGTTCCATTATAGGTTTTCACAACACCTTAATCATTAGCTCCTTCAATAATCACATACACACATGGTTTAAACTTGATCTATAGCCCACTTTAAGTCCATCAAAACAATCAAAATAATTCCTTCACAAGGGCTGCCAAAAATTCATAGTATGTGTACACAAAATTCTTGTTCATTTTAGTTACAATTCTTACTCAATTCAAGTTGCAAATCATGAAAAAAAGGAGTTTTAAGTATCTAATGCACTAACCTTGATTAGGGCAGATTTTTCCTCACTCAAAACTTCACTTTCCTTCACTTTCTAGGCTGCCAAAAGCTTGTTTAAGGTGTAGGGTAAAATTTTAATGAAGAGAGGTTAGAGAAATATGGTGGAAGTGATGGAAATCTAAAGCTTGAAAAAGCTTCAATGGAGGGTGGCCATGGAGTTAGGTTTCGGCTAGCTTTTTGGGGAGGGAGAGGGCTGCTGCAATTTTGTTATTTTGGTCTTGTTTAGTCTCTTTTATTTGTTAGTCAAAGGATAGCTTAATTGTGATTGGTCATACTTTATAAATGACATCATCAAGATATCATAAATGAGCTTTTCTTTGATTTTTCTTTTCTTTTCATCACTACTCAATTTCAATTTAATTTCTAGTAATGTTTATTCATATTTTATGTCATATTAATTATTTACTCAACTGGACAAGTCGGCCAAAAATCACCTCTGAAGGCGAAATGACCAAAATGCCCTCCGTTTGGCTTAACGGGTCAAAATTGTCTGTACTGATTGAAAAATTTTTCTAGGTATTTTCTTGGCATTCTAATGCCATAGGAACCTCAATGACCCTTCTCTGGAGTCCCAAAAATTATTTTATAATTTTTCCCCCGGGTCTAGGGCTCCTCGTTGCGAGAACCGCAACTTTCCTCCGGTTACCCATCGCTTGGGCACCGGCTCGTTTGACTTGGTTGTATTTTATTTCTAAAATTTTTACTAAGTGTTTCTTATTAATATTTGAGTTAATTATGGTCCCTCTCTTAAGTTTAATTATTTTTCCGGACGTTCTAGCTGTCCGGACCGACACTGGTCCCCGGAACAGTAGGATGTACGAAGTAGTTACCGGGAGGGTGTTACAATGGGCATGTGTTGTCTCCTACTAGTTATATATGGAGGTAGGTGTTGATCAAGATGGAATGTGTTCCTCTAAGTAAATAGGGATAAAATCCTTTGTTCATTTAACTGTTCTTGATGTTTCAAGTTCCTACCCAGGATAGATAGATTTAATCAGAAAAGAGTTTTTGACGAGAAAATCTTTTTAATCAAGAACTGGAATTAAAAGAGAACATAATATTCATAGCAAATGGGGTTTGACATAAACCATGACTCCAGCTTGAATTGGGATTTTGTAACAAAGAGATTCTAGTACATGGTAACATATGATTATAGATTCATTTAAGGTAAACCTTATTACTGATTAGGTGGCCATGGCATGCTATGCTAGGTGTTAACCATGGTATATGAGGTACATAAAATGATTTAGAGAAATCATTTATGGTAAGAAAGAGTTCTGCTGATATTAAGAGTTGATATCATGTCTCATTGCCAATTAGTGATGAGCCTAGTAAGTCACACACATACACAACTAATCACCAAATTAAATATGATTTAATTAATTAATTAATTAAAGAGTTTAATTAATTAATTAAATAGGTTTGGTTTGCAATTAGATTGCAAAGTCTCTAGCATGGCTTGAAACCAAATCTAGGTTATTGGATGAATAGTATAAGTTAAATTTATATTTAGAGTGTTTAAATATGAATTTAATTAATGCGAAATTAATTAATAGAGATTAATTAATTAATTTATATTTGATATAAACTAATTAGAAGAAGAGAAATAATTATTTTGGGTTGAGAACTCAAAATTAAGACACAGGGGCATTTTAGTCATTTCACAGGGTGACATATGGAACCATGTGATGGTGACACATGGCGCTACACATAAGCTTGCCAAATGTCTTTTAATCATGTAAGATTATTAAAATTAAGATTAAATATTGGTTTGACAATTGGCACAATGAGATTGGGTCAATTAAACCTAGAACCAATAAGAAGGTGACATGTAGCAAGGGTTTTAAGTGGTGACTTAGCTATATAAGTGTTGTTATGAAAAGAAAAAATATCAATCAGCTGCTTCCTCCTTTGTGCCGCCACCCTTGAGGCTCCCATTCTCTCTTCTTCTTCTTCTCTCATCAATTCCAAGAGATTAGCAAACAATCTCTTGAATTAAAAATACTAGAAATTATTTCTAGTGTCCTATTTATATCTTTAATGTCTTAAAAGGCAAAACTTGATTTTTTAATTAATAAAAAAAGCTTTAGAAGCTGTTCAAGGGCTGCCATAGGTGATCTTGGTGTGGACAAGGTAGAGGGACAACATCTGGTGTCCTAAAGACGCATCCTAAAGGCACAAATGCTCTACAGCGCATCAAGAGGTTAGTGTATTTGTTCTTGATTTAATCTAGGGTTCTAAAATTAATCTGATTAATTCTAAAATCTTAAATGGTAAATACAGATCCAAAAACATATTAAAAGAGTTTTAATATGTTGTTTATCATTGAAATCAAATAGATAAAAATAAATCTTGCATGATGCATGTGACCCTAGGTCAAAATTTTTGAATTCAATGGTATAAACTTATGTTTTTCATGCTTTCGCTCCTTGAAGAACATGGCATTATTTCCCTGCTGACTCCCCCAGGAATACCATAGCTGAATGGTGTATCTGAAAGGAGAAATCATACCCTATTTGATATGGTACGTAGTATGATGAGCTATACTGATATGCTAATCTCCTTTTAGGGATTTGCATTAGAGATTGGCATTAGAATTAGCTTTGCGTGTTCTAATTAGGATTCCATCAAAAATATATCTTCCACACCTTATGAGATATGGCATGGAAGAAAACCAAGTCTTAAGCATGTTAAGATTTGGGGTTATCCAGCTTATATCAAAAAGCTGAACACTGATAAATTGGAAACTAAATCAGAAAAGGGTCAATTTGTTTGATATCCAAAAGATAGTTTTGGATATTATTTTATTTGCCTACATCACAAAAGGTTATGGTAAGTAGAGATGCCATATTTCTTGAACAACAGTTTGTTCAAAAAGGAGGCAAAGGAAGGCAAATAGAGTTAGAATTGGAGAATTCTAACCAACCAACAGATCAGATGGATATAGATCCATTTAGTCAACCTACACCTATTGATGAAACATCTACAGTTGTTCCTCATTGATCAACCAGGGTATCTCACCCACCAATGAGATATGGTTTTCTTCATGAAGAAGAATAAAAGTTTTCTACTCATGAAGAAGTAGATCATGGAGATGATCCACTCACCTATGAAGAAGCTATATCAGATATAGACTCTTCAAAATGGATTGATGCTATGAAATCTAAGATTGATTCCATGTATAAGAATCAAGTTTGGGATCTTATTGACCCACCTGAAGGTATTGTACCTATAGGAAACAAATGGGCTTTCAAGAAGAAAATTGGTTCTAATGGAAAGGTAGAGACCTATAAAGCAAGGCTAGTAGCGAAAGGGTTTCGCTAAAGGCAAGGAATCGACTATGAGTGTAACACCCCTACGTTCGATAGTGCATTCTACTATTTCGATGATAGTGTCTGTCCGAACAGCTAGGATGCTTGGAATTTTATTTAAATATTATTGTGGAGATATAAGGTAGTGAAATACAATAGAGGAAAATACAAGAAAAAAATAAAGAAAAAATAAAAGAGAGAAAATGGAACTAAGCTAAACGGACAAAACCGTACCGATGGGTAACCACACCGGGAAATTGCTATATGGGCCGTTGACTAACCTTGGACTGCAGGAAACCCTACAAAATATTTTTGAGACTTAAATCAACATCTATTGAAAAATAAATGGTATTAGAAATGTCAAAGAAAAATTAAATAATTAGTACAAAGAAAAACGAAAAATCGAGAAATCGATAAAAATCTGTGTTACCGAAAAAGTCGAAAAGCAACCCGAATAGGGGCATTGTGGTCAATTGACACCCCAAGTTGCTATTTGACCTAAATGTATATTAAAAATAAATGATATTAAACTTTGAAAATACCATGAAAATTGAAATGGTGGTCCATAATTTAAATAGTGAAAGAAAAGAGGTTAAATGTGGGAATTATGGAAAATTTGATTAAACAAACATTATAATTGATTTTAGTGCTCCACTAACATCTTCAAAGTGGACCATTTAGCAGATTTGTGGCAGAATATTCCTTCATCTTCTTCATTTAGCAAACTAGCCAGAAAACACTTGGGAAAGAAAACTCCATTGCCGTTTGGTTGAGCTCCATGCAACCCATTTTGAGCCATCCTTTCCACTAAGTCCCATCCTCACCTTGCAAGGAAGATTTTGGTAGCAATTTTAAGGAGGTTTGGTGAGGTTTTGGTCAAGCTTCAAAGGTGGTAAGTGTGTATTTTTCATTCTTGTTTCATTAAACTTTGAGTGAATATTGTGTGAGTTGTTTTGTGGAAGAAGTTTTGAAGTGTGATGATTTAATGGTGGTACACCATTTTGGCAGCCATGGGAACTTTGCATATTTAGTTTGTTTTTACTTGTTAATGGTAGTTTAAGATGTTGATGTAAGTGTTTATGAGTATAAAAATGATTTAGACAATGTATATTAAGAGTATGTGTAATGGTGCACTTGGTTTTGGAAGCTTGAAAGCAATTTGAAGGAGATATTTTCCATGAGGTGAATCGGCAATTTTAAAGTGTGGTTAGAAATTTGTTGTTTCATGATTTGGTTTATTTAATTATGTTGTTTATGGTGGCAGCATGTATATGTATATAATAGATTGGAATTGGATATATGAATGGGATATGTTCATGTGGTTAAATTGTGTAAATGGACTTTGGAAAATTTTGAGTTATAATGTGTATGTTGAGAATGGTTACAAGTTGTCCAAAATGACAAAAATGTGTTAAGTGTGTTAATGGTATGGTACAAACCAGAATTGGCATGAAAGAGCTAGCTTGGTAAGTATAGAATGTGTAATTGGTAAGTGATGAAGAATGTGTAGTAGGGCAGTGTATGTTTTAGCTTAGAACCTTAAGTGTGTGACTCCAATTGGTATGAGACCAATTGGAGGTGAAACTAGGCACAAAATGTGCCAACTTTCATGAAGGAAGCTTACCTAAATTCTGCCTAGAAGGTGACTTGAAAAATGACCAAATCCGGATTAGTGACTTGAAAACCTGAAAATTGACCATTTGGGCAGCAGTTATTGTTTTGACCATAACTTACTCAAAACAGGTCCAAATGACCTGAAAGTTTTACCATGAATAGTTTAGACATAGATCTACAATTCTTATGGAGACACCAAAGCCCAAAAATGGCCAAAACCAAGCTAAATAGCTTGTACAAGTTCAGGTACCAAAACTGGCCGAACAAAAAGTGACCTAAAAATGACCTAAGCCTACCATTTTAGTGCATTCTATTCAGCATTGGTAAATTGACCATATCTTGGTCTATACAACTCAGAATGACCTGAAATTTTGACCCACGTGGAATAAAACATAGACCTACAAGTTTGTAGTTTGGACCGAAACTCGAAAACTGAGGGAACTAGGTCGTCCGACTAGGTCAAAATAGTACATCAAAATCCAATAAATTGCAATAAAATGCAATACACTTGGAAATGAAATTTGTAACATATACCAACACTAAAGGGCTATAAAATATGACATATTGGGAACATTAGAATTGACTCACTTAGAGTGTATCAAGGGTCAACATTATAGGTTGACCAATGAAATGAATTGAAGGGAATAGTACCAAGAAAATTTAAATATTGAATTTTATTGTTAGAAACAAATTCATTGAGTACTGAAACACTTTAAATTATGTGTTTCAGTTGAAAAGGATATTGAGAAGCATAAGGAACACTGAGTCAGGGCCAAGAGGCATATATCAGAGGTCTGTGCACAATACTTTTTATATTCACTACTTTTACTAGAAAATTTATTTGGAGAATTGAGTTATGAATAATTTTATTTAGAAATTATTGTGTTGCCTACTTTGAAAATGGAAATTTTGAGTTAAAATGTGATTTGTGGTTTGTATGAAATATTTAAATATTGTGATTTGGAATTGTTTTGATTCATACTTGGCATGGCAATATTACTATATTCCTCCTCCATTTCTGGGGTGAGTATGACTATATTCCTCCCTCTTTGACTTGTCAGTCTGAGGTGAGTATGGATGAGTTCTCATTATCTAGCTAGCTACCTCCCTCATTGATTTTGATTAGTGGGGTGAGTATACCTTATCGTGGTTTACAACATGGTATGTTCAGAAAATTTGTGTCATGACCTAAGTTATGTTATTGATTGGCAACACTGTGTTATTCAATTGTTTGATCAAATTTTTGTTATATGAGCTTTGAAAAATTGTGAATTGTTTGGATTGTAAATTGCAAATAAAAGTTTTACATACCGCATTTTAAATTGTTATTGTGCACCACTGAGTAAATTTTACTTAGCGATAGCTTTTTAATTGCTGTCGCAGGTAGACAGACAGACAGAGCAACAGAGTAGGCTGCTTGTACTACATTTTGAGATTTCACTGGGTATATCGAGTATACCATATTGTGTAGTTTTTGTTGTAATATATGTGCACTGTATGTATATATTGTACTTGGTGTTGAGTAGTTGTAAACTAAAATTGTAAATTATATTGGCCTATAAAAATATTGTGACATATTTCTTTTATCTCATCTTTTGAGAACACTGAAAAATTGATTGTTGAACTGAGTTGATAATGTTGAGAAAATTATTGTGTTGAATTGTTATTGGAGTTTGGGATTGAGAAATATATTGGAAGTGCTTTTTTACAGGTTTTTGAAGAACTGTTTTATTCAAAATACAGATGGCACTCTGCTAAAATTTTTACAGAAATTATTGATACTCAAATTTGTTATTTTGTTTCACTTTAGTTAAAAATTTTTAATACCTGTTAAAAGCGCTCACCATTGTAAAAAGAAGTAAGAAAAGTTTTAAAATCCCTTGTAGTGTATTTAATGGGTTATCAGTAGACGAAGCTTGATAATTCATTAGGTATAGTACGGGATCATGTTATGCCTTACAGAGGGATAGGGTGTGACATGTTTTAGTGGTATCAAAGCAAGTTTTTAAATTCTGTTTTGACCTGTAATTTGAATATTCTTTCTTCATAGTGCAACTGCTCAATTTCATTGTTTGATACATACAGTACATTACATTATAAATATGCACTAACGGGAGGAAATCTCCTTATGTTATTTGTTCAGGAGGTGTAATATCCTTTAATTGACTATGGAAGAAGGGGGTCGTTCAGTCGATCAATCAATAGAGGCTGAGGTACAAGGGGATGCCCTAGCCCCTCAAAGAGTCGGAAGCTTGACTTTACCAGCCCCACCTGTACAAATTACTGCACAAATGGCCTAGCAAATGGCCACTTTCTTTCAACAAATGGCTAATAATCTGTCAGCCCAAGCCTAAGTACAAACCCAACCCCCACAAGGGCAGTGTGAAATAGAGAAGAGGGAGAAACCTATGGGTAAGAGCTCGAGCAGTAATTTGGGGAAGAGAAAAGAATTTGAAGAGCCCCGAGCTCAGGAATATGACAGAGGCAGATCATCAGGGCAGAGACCACCAAGGTCCAGTCGTCGAACAACTAGAATTTCCTACCCTCCCCGCCAATGTGAAACTTGTGGTAGAAATCATGGTGGGGTATGTTACAAGGCCATAGGAGCCTGTTATAACTGTGGAGGCACAGGACACTTTGCCAAGGACTGCACCAGTGCCCGTAGAGTTCGGCCACCTCCTACTACTGCTGAAGGGTCAGTTCAGAATCCTGTCACCAGAGGTTCACAACCACCTAGTAGAGGTAGAGGCAGGGGTAGAGGTAGTCCATCAAGCAACCAAGGCACAGTAAATTAGTCAGAACAAGGCAGTGCTCCAGTCAGAGTCTATGCAATGAGACATAGAGAAGAGGCTGAGACTTTTGACATTGTTGCTGGTACTTTCTCGATTAGTAACTAAGATATATATATATATATATATATATATATATATATATATATATATATATATATATATATATATATATGTATTGTTTGACCTGGGGTCTGCATACTTTTATGTTAGTGTCAGTATTGTTTTCCTTCCTACTGTCCCTCGTGTAAAAAAAAATTCAGTTATCTAAAAGTAAGTTACAGTAATGGAATTGCTCTAAATGAGGACAAAGATGTTACAATTAGTAATTGTCAATGGATATTGTAATCAGAATAAGATTCAAATATCAGTAAATTCGAAAAGGATAAAATATAGGAAAATTCGATCTATTGGAATGTATAATAGTAACTATGCAATGTTCTTGATGTTTACACTGTAAGCTGCAGATTGCAGTACTGACTTGAGATTATTGTATAGAGCTACATACTACTGATAGTGCACTAAGATGAGAATAGTTGCCAACGGCATCTGTATTGGTATAGTTATGTCAGGACAAAATTTTATGGTTGGAAATGAGTTTGGAAATCCTACTTAGGGATTTAAAACTCAAAAGTTAAAATATCGAAAGGTTATAGTTTAGTACAAAAAGAAGTAGATTTTAGAATATTAATAGACAAAAAGAGTTATGGAAGTAAAAATTTGAACAGTTGGTTTAGATATAACAAAGAAATGTTACGAATATGAGTAAGATTATTGACTAGAATGGTCAAATGACCTATGATTAGATAAGTAATTCTAACACAACCTCAATGGTCTTTCAAAAAGGGAACATGAATTGAAATATTAGATGGAAGGATAGTAAGAAAAGATTAGTGTTATATAGACAAAGTAAAGGTTATATTAGATTGTTAAAAGTCTTATAGAAGATTAGAATGGAGAAAATAAACATGTGAATATGTATGAGTTCTCATTATCTAGCTAGCTACCTCCCTCATTGATTTCGATTAGTGGGGTGAGTATGCCTTGTCGTGGTGTACAACAAGGCAAGTTCAGAAAATTTGTGTCATGACCTAAGTTGTGTTATTGATTGGCAACACTGTGTTATTCAATTGTTTGATCAAATTTGTGTTATATGAGCTTTGAAAAATTGTGAATTGTTTAGATTGTAAATTGTCAATAAAAGTTTTACATACCACATTTTAAATTATTATTGTGCACCACTGAGTAAATTTTACTCAGCAATAGCTTTTTCATTGCTGTCGCAGGTAAACAGACGGATAGAGCAGCAGAGTAGGCTGCTTGTACCACATTTTGAGATTTCGCCGGGCATATCGAGTACACCATATTTTGTAGTTTTTGTTGTAATGTATGTGCACTATATGTATATATTGTACTTGGTCTTGAGCAGTTGTAAACTAAAATTGTAAATTATTTTGGCTTGTAAAAATATTGTGACATATTTCTTTTATCTCATCTTTTGGGAACATTGGAAAATTGATTATTGAGATGAGTTGATAATGTTGAGAAAATTATTGTGTTGAATTGTTATTGGAGTTTGGGATTGAGAAATATATTAGAAGTGCTTTTTTATAGGTTTTTGAAGAACTGTTTTATTCAAAATACAGATGGCACTCTGGCAAAATTTTTACAGAAATTATTGATACTCAAATTTGTTATTTTGTTTCACTTCAGTTAAAAATTTTTAATACCTGTCAGAAGTGCTCACCACTGTAAAAAGAAGTAAGAAAAGTTTTAAAATCCCTTATAGTGTATTTAATGGGTTATAAGTAGACGAAGTTTGATAATTCATTAGGTATACTACGGGATCATGTTATGCCTTCCAAAGGAGTAGGGTGTGACAATGAGGAGATTTTCTTGCCAGTTGCCATGCTTAAATCAATTAGGATTCTATTAGCAATAGTTGCATACTATGATTATGAGATTTGGCATATGGATATCAAAACAGCTTTTCTCAATGGATACATTGAAAAAAACATTTTCATGGAACAACCTAGGGGTTTTAAAATCCCAAGTTGGTTCCAAAGTGCGCAAGCTAAAGCGATCCATTTATGGGTTAAAACAACCTTCGCGGAGTTGGAACATCCGTTTTGATGAAGCCATTTGGTTTTATCAAAAAAGAGGATGAGCCGTTTGTATATAAGAAGGTTAGTGATAGTGCTATCACTTTTCTTGTCTTATATGTGGATAATATTCTGTTGATAGATAATGACACAGGTATGTTGACAACTATAAAGGTATAATTGTCAAATACATTCTCCATGAAAGACTTAGGGGAGGCAACCTATATTCTTGGGATTCGCATATATAGAGATAGAGCGATAAGAATAATTGGTTTATCTCAAAGTCTATACTTGGAAAAGGTGTTAAAGAGGTTTAACATGCTTGATTCCAATAGAGGATTATTACCAGCAAGACATGGTATCCACCTTTCTAAAGAGATGTCTCCAAAGACACTTGAAGAAAGAGATTAAATGGCCAGAATTCCATATGCTTCAGCTATTAGAAGTTTGATGTATGCAATGTTGTGTACTAGTCCGGAAATCGCATATATAGTTTAACTAGCAGGTATAAATCCTATACTCATTTATTTATTCTTGATGTTTCAAGTTCCTGGCTAGGATAGATAGATTTATTCAGAAAAGAGTTTCTGATGAGAAAATCTTTTTAATCAAGAACTGGAATTAAAAGAGAATATAATATTCATAGCAAATGGGGTTTGACATAAACCATGATTCTAGCTCGAATTGGGATTTTATAATAGAGAGATTCTACTGCATGGTAACATATGATTATAGGTTGATTTAAGGTAAACCTTATTACTAATTGGTTGGCTATGGCATGCTATGCTAGGTGTTAACCATGATCTATGAGGTGCATAAAATGATTTAGAGAAATCATTTATGGTAAGAAAGAGTTCTGATGATATTAAGAGTTGATATCATGTCTCATTGTCAATTAGTGATGAGCCTAGTAAGTCACACACATACAAAAGTAATCACCAAATTAAATATGATTTAATTAATTAATTAAAGAGTTTAAATGATTAATTAAATAGGTTTGGTTTGCAATTAGATTGCAAAGTCCTAGCATAGCTTGAAACCAAATCTAGGTTATTGGATGTATAGTATAAGTTAAATTTATATTTAAAGTGTTTAAATATGAATTTAATTAATGAGAAATTAATTAATAGAGATTAATTAATTAATTTATATTTGATATAAATTGATTAGAAGAAGAAAAATATTTATTTTGGGTTGAGAACTCAAAATTAAGACATAGGGGAATTTTGTTCATTTCACAGGGTGACATGTGGCACCATGAGATGGCGACACATGACACTGCACATAAGCTTGCCAATTGTCTTTTAATCATGTAAGATGATCAAAGTCAAGATTAAATATAGGTTTGACACTTGGCATAATGTGATTGGGTCAATTAAACCTAGAGCCAATCAAAAGGTGACATGTGGCAAGGGTTTTAAGTGGTGACCTAGCTATATAAGGAAAAGGATGAAAAGAAAAAATACAATATCCTCATTCTTTCTTTGGTGCTGCCACCTTTGAGCCTCTCCCCTCTCTTCTTCTTCATCTCTCATCAATTCAAAGAGATTTTCCAATAATCTCTTGAATTAAAAATACTAGAAATCATTTCTAGTGTCCTGTATACATCTGTAATCTCTCAAAAGGCAAAACCTAAATTTCTAATTGATTAGAAAGGCTTGAGAAGCTGTTCAAGGGGCTGCCAATGGTGATCTTGGTGTGGACAAGCTAGAGCGACAACATCTGATATCCTAAGCGCATCCTAAAGGTGCCAAATATACTGCAGTGCATCAAAATGTTAGTACACTTGTTCTTGATCTAATCTAGGGTTCTAATGAATTAATCTGTTAATTCTAAAATCTTAAATGGCAAATGTAGATCCAAAAACATATTAAAAGAGTTTTAATATGCTATTTATCATTGAAATCAAATAAATAAAAATGAATTTTGCATAATGCATGTGACCCTAGATGAAAAATTTTTGAATTCAATGATCAAAACTTATGATTTTCATGCTTCCGCTCCTTCATTATGGGCCTTGAAACCAAGCCCACACTCATGCCCAAAAACCATGCGCATGGTTGAATGAACCAAACCATTCACACCTATGGTGCTCTACACTTGCCGCCTCATTATTGGTCCAACTACCAATGAATCAACCAACTTTTGATCAAATCACACAATTAAATCAAATATTAATCAATCTAAATGGCAAATATAGTGGCTCTGATACCAATTGAAGGAGCGGAAGCATGAAAATTGTTAGATTAGAACATTGAATTCAAAAATTTTCTTCTAGGGTTTCATGCATCATGCCACATCTATTATGTGCCTAATTGATTTCAATATTCAATTGCATATTAAAACACTTTTAATATGTATTAGGATCTACATTTGCCATTTATAATTTTTAAATTAACAAATCAATTCATTTGAACCCTAGATTAATACAAGAATATGTGCACTAACCTTTTGATGCACTGTAGATGTAATTGGTACATTTGTGAAGCACCTAGGACTCCAAGAGTTATCCCTCTAGATTGTCCACACCAAGATCACCAATGGCAGCCTCTAAACCAACTTCTCAAGCCTTCCCAACTAATTAGAAATTAGGGATTTTCCTTTAGAGAGGTTGTAGATGTGTATAGAATACTAGAAATAATTTCTAGCAGTTTTAATTCAAAAGGATTTGGGCAATTCTCTTTGAATTGATGAGAGAAGAAGAATAACGAAGGAGTTCACTATAGGTGGCGGCACCTTTTTGAGAAAATCAGAATGTGTTTTATTTTTCTTTCTTTTTCCTTTTATAATTAGGTGATCACTTAAAACCCTTGCCACATGTTATCACTTGATTGCATCTTAATTTTAATTGACCTAATCATATTAAGTCTTTAATCTTGACTTTGATCACCTTGCATGATAGGAAGACAAATGGCAAACTTATATGGTGCCATGTGTCACCAACTAATGGTGCCACATATCACCCTATGAAATGACCAAATTACCCTTGTGTTTTAATTTTGAGTTCTCAACCCAAAAAATTATTTCTCCTCTTCTAATCAATTTATATCAAATATAAATTAATTAATTAGTCTCTATTAATTAATTTCTCATAATTAAATTCATATTTAAACACTTTAAATATAAATTTAATTTATACTATACATCCAATAACCTAGATTTAGTTTCAAGCCATGCTAGAGATTTTGAAATCTTATTGCAAACCAAACCTATTTAATTAATAAATAAACTTTATAATTAATCAATTAAATCACATTTAACTTGGTGATTATCTTTTGTATGTATGTGACTTACTAGACTCATCACTAATTAGCAATGAGATATGATATTAACTCTTAATATCATCAGAACTCTTTCTTACCATAAATGATTTCTCTAAATCATTTTAGGCATCTCATAGATCATGGTTGACACCTAGCACAGCATGCCATGACCACCTAATTAGTAACAAGGAATACCTTTAAATGAATCTATAATCATATGTTACCATGTACTAGAATATCTTTGTTACAAAATCCCAATTCGAGCTGGAGTCATGGTTTATGTCAAACCCCATTTGCTATGAATATTATGTTCTCTTTTAATTCCAATTCTTGATTAATTAGGTTTTCTTGTCAGAAACTCTTTTCTGACTAAATCTATCTGTCCTGGCCAGGATCTTAAAACATTAAGAACAATTAGATAAACATAGGATTTTATCCCTATTTACTTAGGGTAATAGATTCCATCTTGATCAACACTTACCTCCATATATAACTAGTAGGAGCCAACACATACCCATATACCCATACATAGTATAAGTATGAAAGCAGTATCAAACTCAAACCACCTATATATAAGATAACTGAGTTATCTTAGGTTTAAAGATTATATGCACTAATATGATATATGACAATGCATTGACAAGACTAAACTCCATGTGCTTGTCTTATGCGTCACTGGTTCGACCTACTTATCATGTATAAGTGCCTATCATGTTTGTTATGTGGCATGAGACTCACCATTCCATCTTATTTATATCTCATATAAATACCTTGGGAACAAAGATGATTACAATCTTTCTAAATAAATGATGTCCTTATTGTGAATTATCCTCAATTGTGAACCAATTTATGATACTTTGTGCTAGAAATACTGTCACTCATATTCTTAACAACTTAAGAATAGATTTTCTAACAAAATATCAATGGACCTTTTCTATTACACATAAATACATTATGTAAACGGAAAAGTGAAATTGCCTTTTATTAATAAAATATGTACAATATACATACTGAATCATAAGTAGGCTGAACCAGTGACACATATGACAAGCACATGGAGTTTACTCTTATCAATGCATTGTCATATATCATATTAGTGCATATAATCTTTAGACCTAAGATAACACAGTTATCTTATATATAGGTGGTTTGAGTTTGATACTGCTTTCATACTGGTACTGTGTATGGGTACATGGGCATGTATTGGCTCCTACTAGTTATATATGGAGGTAGGTGTCACACCCTATTAAAAACCTTTATTTAAAGTCCAAACATAAAACAAATTTTTGGATATTTAAAATCTCCGTAATTTTTACAAAAATTTCGACTGAGTGCCGTTTGTATTTTGAGAAAACAGTTCTTCAAAACCTGAAAATAAAGACACTCCCAATATATTTCTCAATCACAACTTCATTAATCAATTTCATTTTACAAATCAACACAAGCAACTCAATACACAGTTTAATTTAAATCAAATATTGAAACATCTCATGATGGTAACAAAATTAATATTTACATTCATGGGATCATTAAAAATTTAGTAGTGCAAAACTTTATAAATACATAAAATTTCAAGATAACCTTATAATAATTTGTATTTCATTACAATCCAAAAATATATTACAAAAGAGTTGGTACAACTACTCAAAGTAAATTATATATATATAATTATAGAATTACATCAAAATCTAAAGTACAAGGGTATACCTATGATATACCCGAAGATAGTCTCACTATGCCTTTCAGTAATCTTGCTCAGTTGCTTTATATTTTCTTTCACCTGCGACAGCATACAAAGCAATCGCTGAGTGGTGAACTCAGTGGTACACAAACTAATAATTTAAAACTTAATACAAGTTATGCTTGACAATTCATAGCAAATAAAAATTTAAAATTTCTAAATTCTTCAAAATTTATAACATTCAGAAATCAATATTTTCATTCATGCAAATTAGTCATTTGAATAACATTTTGATCAAATAGTAACTATTTATCTACATTTCTTTTAAATCCCGAAATAATACAAAAATATTTTGAATCAATGACAAATTATTTATTTCAACTACAATTTATCAAACTATGCATAATTTAAAGGGCGTTGCTAACAATTCACATAGTTGAACCCATGACCCAAAATTCAAATAGATGCCGTGTTGTACACCACGACATTTCACACTCTCCTAATAACCGAGACTAAAAGGGAGGAACAAAGACTAGCTAGTATATATGAGTACTCATTCAAACTCTTCCCCAACTGGCAAGCCAGAGAGGAAGGAACTCGCCCCATCTAGTGGGGGAGATATCTCACTAGACAAGCTAATGAGAATTCACAACATATTTTTTTCCATGTCAACTATGGTTTCAAATCATATTCAAAACAATTTCTATTTACAAAGTGTTTACAAATCATCAATATATTTAATCATCATAAATTCATGCTCAAGGTTGGCAACACATCAAACTTAAAATTTGCAATCCTCAAAACCATGCAATAAATC
Organism: Hevea brasiliensis; assembly: GCF_030052815.1. Classification (NCBI taxonomy): domain Eukaryota; kingdom Viridiplantae; phylum Streptophyta; class Magnoliopsida; order Malpighiales; family Euphorbiaceae; genus Hevea; species Hevea brasiliensis. Next base: position 51,577,708 of record NC_079494.1, read on the forward strand.
CTTAAATGCATAAAAAAAATTTACATTTAATTTATACAATTTCATTCAACAAATTAAAATCCTCAACACAACAAAATTATAAATCATAAAATAAACTTGTTCAAATCAATTTAGAAGTGAAAAGTAACAAAATAGTTAGTTGTGCATAAACCTTATACGAGTCGCCTCTTGGCCTTGACTCTATGTTTCGGTTTCTTTCCCGGTGTTCTTTTCAACTGAAACACACAGTTTCACAGTGTTTCAGTATCATAACTCATCGTAAATCCAAAAATAAATTCAAATTCACTTATACCTAGCTTTAATATGCTAAACTTAGCATTCTTTAAATTTTGTATTTCGAGGTTACTATTCATGACACTATTCAAGTCAATTTGTTGACTTTCTAAGGTTTAATAGGTATGAGAATTCTAACTTCACCCACATACCACATTTTGGTAACTAAATTTGTTGGTTTTGGCCCATTTTATTTTTTCGTAAATTTTATAAAAATTTCGTCAGAGTGTTGTCTGTATTTTGAGAAAACAGTTCTTCAAATACTTGTAAAAAGCACTTCTAATAATTTATCTCAATAATTTCAACAACTCCACAACAATCCCAACCAATTTCTCAAGTTTCAAAATTCAACAATCCTCATTTCTCAATTTTCAAAAATTCAATAATCATCAAAATACTATCAATCAATTTCATTCATTCATATTTCATTAAAGATAAACAATTTATATATACATCATACTAAAAATTTACATTAGGAAAATCCAAACTAAAATTTATTATAAACTTTATACAAACTTTATACAAACTTTATACAAACTTTGTACAAGCTGCTCAAGATCAATTTTACATGTCCATACATTTACGTAGATTACATACATCAAAATAAATATTTACAGTCATGGTATAACTTATACCCGATATAACTTCAAGGTAAGTCGCTCCACAATCCTCAGCAGCTCACTCTGCTGCTCCTCTAGTCTCTAAATCTGCGATAACAATAATAGCCATCGCTGAGTACTAGGACTCAGTGGTGCACAACATACTAAAATAATCTTTATGTAGAATTTAAATCACATTTATTCAAAAATTGGATCGAACATGAGAATTAAATACAAAACATGAATTATGAGATTTTAATCCAAACAATTTCATTTTGAAATGTAAAAACCAATTTCATAAAACCCACAGTTATATCATGCCATTCGAAACAAATATAAACTTAATAGCCAGAGGCTAAGAAGAAGTCATATCACAAGGCTAGCTAGCTCAAATATATGGATATCCATTCAATTTCTTCTTCTACTGGCACACACCTCAACACTTCAGCCAGAGAAGGAATCAAAATTCGAAACTGATTACTCCCACTAGTCATGCTAGTGAGGTGTTCTAATATATGGTCATGACACTGTGGTTTCAAAACTTATCTTAACAATTTACTAAACATTGCCATTTCAAATATACACAAATAACTTTCAATAATTTAAATCAAAAACATCATAAATACTTCATCATAGTAATGTCACAATTCAATATTTGAAATTATTCAAAACAATATGCAGAAGATAATTTACAAAAATTATACGTTGTGCACAAACCTTAAACGAGTCGCCTCTTGGCCTTAACTCGATTCCTCGGGTTCTTTCCCGGTGTTCTTTTTCACTGAAACACACAGTTTCACAGTGTTTCAGTCTCATAACTTAGCATAAATCCAAAAATAAATTTAAATTCACTTTTACCCAGCTCTAATGTGCTAATCTTGACGTTTTTTAAATTTTGTGTTTCGGGGTTACTATTCACTGCACTATTCAAGTCAATTTGTTGACTTTCTAAGGCTTAATAGGTATGGGAATTCCAACTTCACCCACATACCACATTTTGGTCACTAAATTTGTTGGTTTTGGTTGTTTATTCAAATTCTAAGTCTTTTAAGCAAATTTGCAAATTTTCAGTTTTGGTGTCTTAAGTTGCACTGTTCCATTGGTTATTTTTCTGTTAGAATTTGATAAAACTGCCTTCATAGAAAATGTTCCCTATTGTCTTAACTTTATTCTCCTTTTTGGATCACTCTAATTGGAGTTTTTTAGCTCAAGTTATAGCCATTTGAACCATAACTACCAGATTGGACTTAACCCAGATTTCTGGGCAAATTCTGGTTCTTGCAGTTTTAGGTTACCAAATTTGGGTGGCCAAATGACTTGGTTAATGGCATAATTTGGGTTTGTATTCTTCATGAAAGTTTTAGGTTTATACCTCAACTATTCACTGGTAAAATTTCAGGTCATTTAGACCTGCCTAGCTCAAGTTATGCCAAATAAACAAACGCTGTTCATTTGGTCATTTTTGTACAGGTCAGACTGAGAAAATCAGGATTTGGTCAATTTGTTCACTAGGTTTTGGTCACTTTTCGGGCATAATTCCGAAATGGAAATTGTGTCATTTTGTGTCTATTTTCATTCCCAATTGGTCTCATACCAATTGGACTTGTAAATTGTCAGTTTTGGTCCCTCAAAGGGACCTTGGTCCTACTGCCAGCAGCATGACCACAATCAATCCGAATTTAAACTCAATTCCAACACTTCCAACACACTTCATTTGGTCACAAACGACCATTTCTCACCTCAAACTAGGTCAAACACATCATTTCACAATTTCTTACATTTTTGACTCCTAAACCTTAAGTGTCCAAACCCTAGCTACACTAGTAGTTACATTTAACCAAATCTAAGCATATCAATCTCACTTCCACATTCATACAAGCTTACCTACACTTTTAATCCAATCAAATTTATGCATTATCATAGCAAACCCTAGCTGACCAAAATCAATGATTAGTCCTCCAACAATTAATTTCATTTCATTTTAAGTTTATTTCTAAGTTAGTTAAGCTATAAACACAACTAATAAACTAATTTTGCAACTTAAATCACTAACCTCAACTTGGATGCTAAATCTTCAATTTCCTTCTTCTTTTCCTCTTTCTTTTATGATCAATATTCTTCTCAAGTGAGGTTAACAAGTTTTTATGGAAGAATTTGGGGCAAGATAGGGTTAAATGGGTGTTTACAAGCTTGAACTCAAGCTTTCATGAAGGACAACAATGGTGAAGCTTAGGGGAGATGGCTGCCGAACTGGTTGGGAGCAGAAATGAAACTTTTTTTTTTATTTTATGTATTTTAGGTCTTACTTTATGTATTTGAATGGGTCAAAATTTGTGGGAATTTAAAAATTAATTTTGACATCATTTTGATGTCATATAAGTGATGTAATTAACTTTTTTTTTTCTTTTCCTTTTCTTTTTTTTTTCTTCTATTCTTCCTTAGTTCTTTAATTTAATTTTTGATCCCGAAATTTTCTTTTCTCTGATTTTATTTGACAGTTAGGTCAGGAGTCAGCTCTCGGGGTCAATTGACCAAATTGCCCCTGGTCGGTTTAACCCAGTTTGCAAATAATTCAATATTTCTTTTGGTTCTCTGACCTAATTATTTGACTGGCTTAACAATTCTTTTTCATGATTTTCTCTTTTCCACTGTGTTTGTAATAGTCTTAAAAACCGCGGCATCACATTTTACGGTTCGAAATTTGAGTTTAAATCGACTTCGCAGTCCTTCCCGAGAAGGTCACCCATCGTTGTGACTCTCAGCTCGTTTAACTTCTTATGTTCTATTTTTCTTATTTATACTTAACTAATTGACAATTACTAATTATTTGTATTTATGGCTTATCTAGTTGTCTTAAGTGTGGTTCTAATCCCCTTAATTGTCCGGACTGACTCCGGTCACCGGAACAGTGAAATATACCAGGCTATACAAATAGGGGTGTTACATAAGCTTTCTTCATAGAAAATGTTCCTTATTATCTTAACTTTATTCTCCTTTTTTAATCACTCTAATTGGAGCTTTGTAGCTCAAGTTATAGCCATTTGAATCATGGCTGCCGGATTGGACTTAACCCAGATTTCTGGGCACCAAACTGGTTCTGGCAGTTTTAAGTCACCAACTTTGGGTAGCCAAATGACTTGGTTAATGGCATAATTTGGGTTTGTTTCTTCATGAAAGTTTTAGTCTATATCTCAGCTGTCCACTGGTAAAATTTCAGGTCATTTAGACCTGCCTAGCCTAAGTTACGGCCAAATGAACAAACACAGTTCATTTGGTCATTTTTGTACAGGTCAGACTACATAAATCCGGATTTGATTAATTTGTTCACTAGGTTTTGGTCACTTTTTAGGCATAATTCCTGAATGAAAAATGTTCCATTTTGTGTCTATTTTCATTCCCAATTGGCCTCACACCAATTAGACTTGTAAATTTTCAGTTTTGATTCCTCAAAGGGACCTTGGTCCTGCTGCCTATAGAATGACCATTTTCAATCCGAATTTAAACTCACTTCTAACACTTCCAACACATCTCAATTGGTCACAAATGACCATTTTTCATCTCAAACAAGGTCAAACACACCATTTGACCAATTTTTACATTTTTGTCTTCCAAAACCCTAGGTGCCAAACCCTAATTTTCATGCTTAGCTCAATTCATGCAATTAAGGTATCTAAACATTCTTTACACACTTAATTAGGCTTTTATACATAATTCATTGAACTAAAACACTTCAACCTCTCCTAACATCATGGCTGCTGAATTTTCTACTCATCATGCATGCAAGATTATTTTCATTTTCTTTATAATATCCACGCATCTCAACTAAATTTTCAGGTAGTATTTAAAGATTTAAAACCAATTTATACATACCATGATTTATGGATTCTCTAATTCTCCAAGTCTCCTTCTTTTCTTCTTCTTTTTGTTGATAATCACTCCACCAATGTCTAAAATCAAACTTTAATGTTGGTGGTTAGGGGTTTTATGGTGAGGAAGGGAGGAGAAATCAAGCTTTTAAGGGTTAAAAATGGTGGAATTGTGAGAGAATTAGAGAGAAAGAGAGAGTGACGGAAACAAGAAGAAGAAGACCACTTTTTCTTTTTATTTTTTTGTCTTTTTTTTGTAATATTTATCCACACTTTTTCATATTTTAAAATTATAATATTAATAAGGTCATGCTTGCATCACTATGATGATGTCATAAGTCTTTTTAATTTAATTTTCTTTTCCTTTTGTTTTTCCCATACTTCTTTAATTTAATTACATATTTCAAAATTTTCATTTCTCAAATTTTATTGGACAGTTAGGTCAGGAGTCAGCTTTATGGGTGAATTGACCAAATCAGCCCTCACTGGTTCAATCCGGTTTACAAGTTATTTGATATTTCTTCCGGATCCCTGACCTAATTATTTGACCTGCTTAAAAATTCTTTTCTGTGATTTTCTCTTTTTCACTGTGTTCACAATAGTCCTAATTTAGAATATTTTAGTCTTTTCTTGCTGTTATTTTAGCAATTATTTTCCTTTGTAGTTTTTTTTTTAAATGACCTTGTTAATCATATATGAACTGCTTATCTCTTTCTTGGCCATAGGTCCATAACCATTATCTTACCATCTCCATTTATGACCAAGGCCTTTGTGCCATTTTGCACTATCTTGTTTGCTTTTGTTTAACTTATTTCCTTCTTGATAAAATAGTTCGGGATATCGTTACGCATCTTAAGTAGGTTGTTTGCCCTAGTGGCAATTCCTCATCTAGTGTTTTTCTCATTTCTTACTATTCTATTTGTTTTTTTTTTCCACAGCTTAACTTTAATTATTTTATTCCTCAATCTTATCTTCTTCCTTAACTTGACTATCGAGTCATGATTTAACACCTCTTATCATCCCTAATAAATCCACTATACTTCAATATTACTTTGATTTGGTCCTCTTACCATTCTAGTCAACACTTTAACTAATATTCATAACGTTTCTTTATTACATTCGCACCATCTATTCTAATTTTTACTTCCACAACTCTTTTATCTATCAATATTCTATAGCTTATTTTCCGCTTGTTTGCTATCATTACCCCTTTTTTTTAAACCATAAACAATTCTTTAATCTTAAGAAGGGAGTCTACCGGACTCTCCTGTTTCCCATGCTATTCAAAAGTTTCGCTTGAATTCTAATCTAATCCTTATGATCCGCACAATAAAATTGTGCTCTTCCTAAAGAATACCTGGTCAACTAGTTCCTATCGAATTACTATTATCAGTAGAATATCATTTCTTAACTGTTTTATAAGTTATAATTGTCATCCATAGCATCCTATTTCTTCTAGGGGAACAAAATTATATTTTGTGTCTTACTGCTACACAAATAGAATGTTGTTCCTTACTAAACTTTGAGCAAAACATCCATTGTAATACCAGAACAACTATAAACCCCATATCGGAGACTGGATGACTTAGCCCTATAAGTGTTATTTTTAATTTTTGACCATACTAAAATCTCTAGTCTCATAACAATTCTTGATGTACTGTAATTCATGCTAGGGTAACGGAGTCTTTAGCTCTCACTACCTTGCAACCATGATCTTTTGATATTTTAATTATAGAGTTTTAAATCCCGAATTAGGATTTTCAAACTCAGTTCTAGTAATAAAACTCTATTTTGGTATATTTGTACCAAAGCGAAAGTCATTTATAACTATTCTTATCCTTATGTACTATTGGGTAGTAGGTAGCTCTACATAATAAATCTCAAGTGAGTACTGTAATCTATAGCTTACAGCACAAACATTAAGAATATTGTATAGTTACTACGATACATCCCAATAGATCAAACTTACCTATATCTTATTTCTTTCAAATCCACTAATGTTTTGAACTTATTTTGATTATGGTACTTACTGACATCTATCAACAGTAATACGTTTACTTCCATCTAGGGTAGATATATTGCTATAACTTACTTTTTAGTCCTCTTGCCTTACCTAATTAGGCTTACTAATTAATTTTATAATTTATCATAGTCTAGGAGATGTCTCTTACTAGAAACTTTTCCAAAATTAATTCCAATCACACTTATTATCGCAATTCTTATCCTAAAAGACTAATTACTAACACATTAAAATTTATCTCCATGAAAGGGAATAGCAGTAGAACATATAATTTTGCATTAGCATATAAATAAGTAGAGCCAGAATCAAATAGTACATAATTATTCCTTTCACAAGTTAAGAACATACCGATAACTACATCTGAAGTCTCTGCTTCTTCCCCTCGATGCATGGCGTTCCCTCTTTCTAATTTATTCCTCTGCTGGGGTTGGTCCATTGTGTGAGGATTACCCGAAGTGTTGTCTCTACTTCTACCTCTGCCCCTACTAATTATTAATGAGCCTCTAAAATCAGAATCTTGAACTGATTCCTCTGGTGTAGTATGTGGCATAAATCGACGTGCGCTAGTACAATCTCAGCCAAAATGTCCAATTCCACCACAATTGAAGTAGGCTCCAGTGACCGTATGGCAAATACCCCCATGAAATTTTCCACAAACGTCACAGATACGAATAGGGTAGGAACTTCTTGTTCTTTGATGAATGGTTCTTGATTGCTTCTACCCTAAAGATCCGCCTCTGTCATACTTAGGAGCTCGGGGTCCCTCAAAATCTTTTCTCTTCCCAAATTACTACTCGAACTTTGACCGATGGGTTTCCCACTTTTCTCTTTTTCATGCTGCTCTTGAGGGGGTTGGGTTTGTATTTGGGCCTGGGCTGACAGATTATCAGCCATCTACTTAAAGAACATGGCCATCTGCTGGGCCGTTTGTGAAGTAATTTGTATAGGAGGGACTAGTGCAGTTGGACCTCCAATGCTCTGCGAAACTGGGGCGTCTCCTTGTACGTTAGCTGTATCAGACTGCTCTACTGTTTTATCCCCCTTGTCCATATCTATTCACAGGATTTTTTTTTTCTATTTCATGTACAACCAACACAAGGAGATTTCTCCCCGTTAGTTCATATTTATGATGTAAATGTACTATATGTGTCAAACATTCGAGCAGTTGTACTTATCGAAAAATATTTCAAATTCATAGTTTAAAATTTACTTTAAAACCTTTACTCTGATACCACTAAAACATGTCACACCCTACTCCTCATAAGATGTAACATGCTCCCATAGTACACCTAATGAATTACCGTACTTCGCCTACCGGTAACCAATTAAATATAATACAAGGGATTTTAAAACAATTTCCGTTCATTTTTAAATTGGTGGGTAAAATTTTTTTTCAGATATTAAAAACCTTTATTTAAAGTCCAAACATAAATCAAATTTTTAGATACTTAAAATCTCCGTAATTTTTACAAAAATTTCAATAGAGTGCCGTCTGTATTTTGAGAAAACAGTTCTTCAAAACCTGAAAATAAAGACACTCCTAATATATTTCTCAATCACAACTTCATTAATCAATTTCATTTTACAAATCAATACAAGCAACTCAATACACAGTTTAAATCAAATCAAATATTGAAACATCTCATTATGGTAACAAAATTAATATTTACATTCATGGGATCATTAAAAATTTAGTGGTGTAAAACTTTATAAATACATAAAATTTTAAGATAACCTTATAATAATTTGCATTTCATTACATCCAAAAATATATTACAAAATAGTTGGTACAACTGCTCAAAGTAAATTTCATATATATAATTATAGAATTACATCAAAATCTAAAGTACAAGGGTATACCTATGATATACCCGAAGATAGTCTCACTATGCCTTTCAGTAATCTTGCTCAATTGCTTTATATTTTCTTTCACCTGCGACAGCATATAACGCTATCGCTGAGTGGTGAACTCAGTGGTGCACAAACTAATAATTTAAAACTTAATACAAGTTATGCTTGACAATTCATAACAAATAAAAATTTAAAATTTCTAAATTCTTCAAAATTTATAACATTCAGAAATCAATATTTTCATTCATGCAAATTATTCATTTGAATAACATTTTGATCAAATAGTAACTATTTTCTACATTTCATTTAAATCCCGAAACAATACAAAAATATTTTGAATCACTGACAAATTATTTATTTCAACCACAATTTATCAAACTATGCATAATTTAAAGGGCGTTGCCAACAATTCACACAATTAAACCCATGAACCAAAATTCAAATAGATGCCGTGTTGTACACCACGACATTTCACACTCTCCTAATAACCGAGACTAAAAGGGAGGAACAAAGACTAGCTAGTATATATGAGTACTCATTCAAACTCTTCCCCAACTGGTAAGCCAAAGAGGAAGGAACTCGCCCCATCTAGTGGAGGAGATATCTCACTAGACAAGCTAATGAGAATTCACAGCATATTTTGCCATGTTAATTATAGTTTCAAATCATATTCAAAACAATTTCTATTTACAAAGTGTTTACAAATCATCAACATATTTAATCATTATAAATTCATGCTCAAGGTTGGCTACACATTAAACTTAAAATTTACAATCCTCAAAACCATGCAATAAATCCTTAAATGCATAAAAAAAAATTTACATTTAATTTATACAATTTCATTCAACAAACTAAAATCCTCAACACAACAAAATTATAAATCATAAAATAAACTTGTTCAAATCAATTTAGAAGTGAAAAGTAACAAAATAGTTAGTTGTGCACAAACCTTATACGAGCCGCCTCTTGGCCTTGACTCGATGTTTCGGTTTCTTTCCCGGTGTTCTTTTCAACTGAAACACACAGTTTCACAGTGTTTCAATATCATAACTCATCATAAATCCAAAAATAAATTCAAATCACTTATACCTAGCTTTAATATGATAAACTTGGCATTTTTTAAATTTTATATTTCGAGGTTACTATTCACGACACTATTCAAGTCAATTTGTTGACTTTCTAAGGCTTAATAGGTATGGGAATTCCAACTTCACCCACATACCACATTTTGGTAAGTAAATTTGTTGATTTTGGTTGTTTATTCAAATTCTAAGTCTTTTAGGAAAAATTGCAAATTTTTAGTTTTGGCTGTCTTATGTTGCACTATTCCATTGGTTATTTTATTATTAAAATTTGGCTAAGCTTTCTTCATAGAAAATGTTCCCTATTGTTTTAAATTTATTCTCCTTTTTGAATCACTTCAATTGGAGTTTTGTAGCTCAAGTTATAGCCATTTGAATCATGGCTATCGAATTGGACTTAACCCAGATTTTTGGGCACCAAACTGGTTCTGGCAGTTTTAAGTCACCAACTTTGGGTAGCCAAATGAATTGGTTAAGTGCATAATTTGGATTTGTGTTCTTCATGAAAGTTTTAGTCTATATCTCAGCTGTCCACTGGTAAAATTTCAGGTCATTTAGACCTGCCTAGCCCAAGTTATGGCCAAATGAACAAATACTGTTCATTTGGTCATTTTTGCTGTGTCGATCGCATAAATCCGGATTTGATCAATTTGTTCACTAGGTTTTGGTCATTTTTTGGGCATGATTCCTAAATGAAAAATGTTCCATTTTGTGTCTATTTTCATTCCCAATTGGCCTCACACCAATTGGACTTGTAAATTTTCAGTTTTGGTTCCTCAAAGGGACCTTGGTCCTGCTACCTACAAAATGACCATTTTCAATCCGAATTTAAACTCACTTCTAACACTTCCAACACATCTCAATTGGTCACAAATGACCATTTTTCATTTCAAACAAGGTCAAACACACCATTTGACCAATTCTCACATTTTTGTCTTCCAAAACCCTAGGTGCCAAACCCTAATTTTTATGCTTAGCTCAATTCATGAAATTAAGGTATCTAAACATTCTCTTCACACTTAATTAGGCTTATATACATAATTCATTGAACAAAAACACTTCAACCTCTCCTAACATCATGGCTGCTGAATTTTCTACTCATCATGCATGCAAGATTATTTTCATTTTCTTTACAATTTCCATGCATCTCTACTAAATTTTCAAGTAGTATTTAAAGATTTAAAACCAATTTATACATACATTGATTTATGGATTCTCTAATTCTCCAAGACTCCTTCTTTTGTAACACCCCTATTTGTATAGCCTGGTATATTTCACTATTCCGGTGACCGGTGTCGGTCCGGATAGTTAAGGGGATTAGAACCATACTTAAGACAATTGGATAAGCCATAAACACAAATAATTAGTAATTGTCAATTAGTTAGGTATAAATAAGAAAAACAGAACATAAGAACTTAAACGAGCCGAGAGTCACAGCGATGGGTGACCTTCTCGGGAACGACTGCGAAGTCAATTTAAACTCAAATTTTGAACCGTAAAATGTGACGTTGTAGTCCTTAGGACCCTTACGAACACAATGGAAAAGAGAAAATCATGAAAAAGAATTGTTAAGTCAGTCAAATAATTAGGTCAGGGAGCTGGAAGAAATATTGAATTATTTACAAACCGGGTTGAACCGGCGAGGGGCAATTTGGTCAATTGACCCCGAGAGCTGACTCCTGTCCTAACTGTCAAATAAAATTGGAGAAAAGAAAATTTCAGAGTTAGAAATTAAATTAAAGAACTAATAGAAAAATAAATAAAAAAAAAAAAGAAAAAGCTAATTACATCACTTTATGACATCAAAATGATGTCAAAATTAATTATTTTAATTCCCACAATTTTTGACCCATTCAAATACATAAAGTAAGACTTAAAATACATTAAAATAATAAAAAAAAAAAACTATATAACCCTTCTCCTACCTCAAGGTTTCGGCAGCCATAGTTCTCCATAAGCCCACTATTGATTCCTCCATGAAAGCTTGAATACAAGCTTTTAAACACCCATTTGACCCTACCTTACCCCAAATTCTCCCATAAAAACTTGTTTTAGTCACTTGAGAAGAAGATTGGTCATCAAAGAAAGAGGAAAAGAAGAAGGAAATTAGAGAAATCAAATCCAAGTGGAGGTAAGCACCCTAATTTGAAAATTTGAGATTTATTAGTTATTTTTATAGCTTGATTAACTTAGCAATAAACTTAAAATGAAATAAAATAAATTGTTGAGGGACCAAGTTGAATTTCAGCCAGCATGTGTATGGGGGTGTATTTGCATGGTTTGATAGATTTAAAAGTATATGTGATCTTGTTTGAGATGAAGAAACATGTATATAGGCATTGAATCAATCAAATGCAAAGAATTAGTAAACTAGGGTTCGGACACTTAGGGTTTAGAGATAAAAATATGAGAAATTGGTAAATGATATATTTCACCTAGTATAAAGTGGGAAATGGTCAATGGTGACCAAATGAAGTATGTTGAAAGTGTTGGAGTTGAGATCAAATTCAGATTGAGTGTGGTCATGCTGCTGGTAGCATGACCAAGGTCCCTTTGAGGGACCAAAAATGAAAATTTACAAGTCCAATTGGCATGAGACCAATTGAGAATGAAAATAGACACTAAATGACACAATTTTCATCTAGGAAGCATGCCCAAAAAGTGACCAAAACCTAGTGAACAAATTGACCAAACTTGAAAATCTCAGTCTGCCCTGTACAAACTGACCAAATGAATAGTGTTTGTTTATTTAGCAATAACTTGAGCTATGCAGGTCCAAATGATCTGAAATTTTACCAGCGTACAATTGAGATATAGACCTAAAACTTTCATGAAGAACAAAAACCCAAATTATGCCATTAGCCAAGTCATTTGACCACCCCAAGTTGGTGACCTAAAACTGCCAGAACCAAAATTGCCCAGAAAATCTGGGTTAAGCCCAATCCGATAGCCATGGTTTAAATAGCTATAACTTGAGCTACAAAACTCCAATTGGAGTGATTCAAAAAGAAGAATAAACCTAAGACAATAGGGAACATTTTTTATGAAGAAAGTTTTGTTAGTAGTATGCCCTAGAGCATATCATTTAGTATGTATCTTATACATATTTTTATTAATAAAAGGCATTTCTACTTTTCCGTTTACATAATATATTTATGTGTAATAGAAAAGGTCCATTGATATTTTGTTAGAAATATTATTCTTAAGTTGTTAAGAATATGAGTGACAATATTTATAGCACAAAGTGTCATAAATAGGTTCACAATCGAGGATACTTCATAATAAGGACATGACTTATCCAGAAAGATTGTATTCATGTTTGTTACCAAGTTATTTATATGAGATATAAATAAGATGGAATGGTGAGTCTCATGCCATATAACAAACACGATAGGCACTTATAAATGATAAGTAGGCCGAACCAGTGACACTTATGACAAGCACATAGAGTTTACTCTTGTTAATGTTTTGTCATAAATCATATCAGTGCATATAATCTTTAGACTTGAGATAGCACAGTTATCTTGTATATAGGTAGTTTGAGTTTGATACTACTTTCATACTTGTACTGTGTATGAGTATATGGGCATCTGTTGGCTCCTACTAGCTATATATGGAGGTAGGTGTTGATCAAGATGGAATCTGTTCCTTTAAGTAAATAGAGATAAAATCCTATGTTCATTTAATTGTTCTTGATGTTTTAAGTTCCTGGCCAGGACAGATAGATTTATTTAGAAAAGAGTTTCTGATGAGAAAATCTTTTTAATCAAGAACTGGAATTAAAAGAGAACATGATATTCATAGCAAATGGAGTTTGACATAAACCATGACTCCAGCTTGAGTTGGGATTTTGTAACAGAGAGATTCTAGTGCATGGTAACATATGATTATAGGTTTATTTAAAGTAAACCTTATTACTAATTGGGTGGCCATGGCATGCTATGCTAGGTGTTAACCATGGTCTATGAGGTTCATAAAATGATTTAGAGAAATCATTTATGGTAAGAAAGAGTTCTGATAATATTAAGAGTTGATATCATGTCTCATTGCCAATTAGTAATGAGCCTAGTAAGTCACACACATATACAAGTTATCACCTATTTACATATGATTTAATTAATTAATTAAAGAGTTTAATTGATTAATTAAATAGGTTTAGTTTGCAATTAAATTGCAAAGTCCCTAGCATGACTTGAAACCAAATCTAGATTATTGGATGTATCGTATAAGTTAAATTTATATTTAAAGTGTTTAAATATGAATTTAATTAATGAGAAATTAATTAATAGAGATTAATTAATTAATTTATATTTAATATAAATTAGAAGAAGAAAAATAATTATTTTGGGTTAAGAACTCAAAATTAAGACAGGGGCATTTTGGTCATTTCATAGTGTGACACATGGCACCATGAGATGGTGACACATGGGAATACACATAAGCTTGCCAAATGTTTTTTAATCATGTAAGATAATGAAAATCAAGATTAAAATAGGTTTGACACTTGGCACAATGTGATTGGTCACTTAAACCTAGAGCTAATCAAAGGGTGACATGTGGCAATGGTTTAATGTGTTGACCTAGCTATATAAGTGTTGTTATAAAAAAGAAAAACAACCAGCAGCCACTCCTCTCCTTTGTTATGCCATTTTAAGGTTCTCCATCTATTCTTCTTCATCTCTCATCAATTCAAAGAGATTAGCCATCAATGTCTTGAATTAAGAACACTAGAAATTGTTTCTAGTGTCCTGTTTACATCTCTAATCTCTTAAAAGGCAGAACTTGAATTTCTAATTAATAGAAAAAGCTTTAGAAGCTGTTCAAGGGCAGCCATAGGTGTTCTTAGTGTGGACAAACTAGAGGGAAAACATTTGGTGTCCTAAAGACAAATCTCAAAGGCGCAGACACGCTGCAGTGCATCAAGAGGTTAGTGTAATCGTTCTTGATTTAATCTAGGGTTCTAAAATTATTCTGATTAATTTTAAAATCTTAAATGGCAAATACGGATCCAAAAACATATTAAAAGAGTTTTAATATGTTGTTTATCATTGAAATCAAATAGATAAAAATAAATCTTGCATGATGCATGTGACCCTAGATGAAAATTTTTGAATTCAATGGTATAAACTTGTGTTTTTCACGCTTCCATTCCTTCAATTAGTATCAGAGCCAAGTTATATTTTCCATTTAGATTGATGTTTATATGATTTAATTGTGTGTTTGATCATGAGATCAAAAGTTCATTGCTGGTTGCAAAGCCAAGGTGGCGGCACAAATGATGAACACCATGGTGCGCATGGTTGATGCACCACAATGGTGTGCAAAGGTAAATGGATGGTGAATGTGCAATTGTTCTTTGATCTAAGATCCATTTTATCTCTAATTAAATTGTTTAATTAGAATTTTTATCACACAATTAAATTATGATTCAAATCAGAATTTTAAAAATTGTTGGAATGTGATTCAAATCTGAATTTTAAAAGTTGTTTGAATGTGATTCAAATCTGAATTTTTAAAGTTGTTTGAATCATATTTAAATCTATTTTTTTAAAATTGATTGAATAAAATTCAGATCTGATTTTTTAAAAAATGTTTGAATGTGATTCAAATCTGATTTTTTAAAAGAATGTTTGAATGTGATTCAAATCTAAATTTTTAAATTTGTTTGAATGTGATTCAAATCTGAATTTTTTAATTTGTTTGAATGAGATTCAAATCTAAATTTTTAAATTTATTTGAATCATATTCAAATCTGGATTTTAAGTTAAATATGAGATATTCAATTTAATTTAAGTATGTATGTTTTATTTAATTGTTAAATAGTGATATGCATGATGGATGATCATGGACTATAAAAGACCAATGTGATTGGATTTATTTCTTTTATGTTTCTTTGGGATTGTAAATTAATTAATTTATTTTAATTTATTTTGGGCATGTATTATTAAGTTTGTAATTTTTTTGGGTTGTAATTTCATTTATTTAAGTTCTTATAAATTCGCCTTGGTATGCCAAGGATTACTATGTAATATTGGATTGCAAGAAGTTCGAGGAGGTCAAGAGCATCGGTGGGACCAGTGGGAGGAATTCAAGATCAAGTGTTGATTATGTACTCCTTCAGCAACTCTTGTAAAATGAATGAATGAAATGCACCTAGGAATGCCCTGATTCGATTCTTGGTGGCTCAGAATTGAATCCCTTAGAAAGTCCATGATCATACCATATTTACTGCTTATCCATGAATGCATGAGATGTATGGGAATGTATGCAATTATATGATATATGCATGCTAAATGGATAATGTGCAAAGTGAGACCTTAATAGTAATTAGAATGACCATAAAATCTTCCAAACAAATGATTAAGTTGGAAATGCTACAATTAAAGTAATTATAACATAGGCCCTCCATTGGGGCAATTATTTTAAGAAATTTTAAATAGTTGCATAAGATGCAATTAATTTAAGAGATTTTCTTAAGAATAATTGTTAAGCATGAGATGTTATAAATATGTAAATAGTTTGGTGGCCAATATTGGATGTACCTGAGGACATTAAAATTATTTGCATAATTACTGGCTCAATAGGATCAACTTAACTAATGCAAGATAAGTCAATAATGAATGTACCTGAGATTTTGAGCATTAGAGGCTAGGTAAAGGATTGAACCTCACATGAGATGTGATGGGCAAGGAGTTGCTCACTTATAGTTTATTGTAATTCCAATAATGGATGTACCTGAGGATGATCAATAGAATTATAAGAATTCAATCACCCACTAGAAATCCATCCAACTAGGATTTCCGTTTTCTACTTTGGAAGTGTAGGATTCGCTAAGTTAGTGGGAGGACCAATTTGATTAAAAGACCATAATCATTTTGGTTAATTACATGATACATTTACTAATTAATCTGGTTATTTTTTGCAATTGATTTTCTGATAAAAATGAGCACAGAACAACCACCACCATCCAATATCCTTGCAAGCATACTTGATCGCAATAGGTTGATAGGACCTAATCTGTCTGATTGGCTAAGAAATTTGAAACTTGTCCTGAACCTTGAACATATAGGATATATTCTAGATTCAAATGTTCCTGGTCCCTTACCTCCAGAGACCACACAAGAGGAACATGAAACTTTGGATAAGTGGAAGGAGCATGATATGAGAGCTAAGTGTTACATGCTTGCTTCCATGAGTAATGATTTACAAAAGCTGCATGAGAACATGTTGAGTTCGAGTGAGATCCTCCTTCACCTAAAAGAGTTGTATTGTGAGCACAGCAGGAATGCTAGGTATGAGATATCTAGACAGCTATTCCGTATGAGGATGTCTGAGGGACAGAATGTTGGGGATCATGTCCACAAGATGATTCGACTGATTGAGCAATTGGAACATCTTGACTTCAACATGGATTTCCAACTACAGATGGATTTGATCCTTCAGTCCCTTCCTGAGTTTTTGAGGAATTTTGTGACAAATTTCCATATGACTAAACAGGAATGCACCATAGCTGGTTTACTCAACATGCTGGTTATTGCCCAAAAGAATATGCCGGGCAATAAAGGAAAAGAGGTAGCTTTGATTGCATCTTCTTCTGCTGGAAAGTCCAACAAGAAAAAGGGCAATAAGAAAAAGGGCAATAAGAAAAAGAAATCTCATATTCCTGATCCTTCTAAGAAAATAGCTAAACAGAAAAGGAAGACCAAAGCTGACAAAGGCAAAGCAAAGTGTTTCCACTGCCAACAAGAAAGTGTTTCCATTGCTAACAGGAAAGTGTTTCCATGGCCAGTAAGAAAGTGTTTCCACTGACCAGAGCATAGCAATCTAAATGAATGCAATGCCATGGTGAAAACCAACTCAAGTTCAAAATATATTTGGCACTTAAGGTTATGCCATGTTGCTGAAGATAGGATTGCAAAACTGGAGAAAATGGGGATTCTATCCTCATTGGGCTCTGAGCCTACTCTAACTTGTGAATCTTGCCTTCAGGGCAAAATGACTAGATCACCCTTTGTTGGATAAGGGCAAAGAGCTGAAAATATTTTGGAGCTAATACATAGTAATGTATGTGGTCCATTTAAAGAAATGGCTAGAGGGGGCTTTCATTACTTTATTATCTTTACTGATGATAAATCAAGATTTGAGTATTTGTATTTGATGAAATACAAACATGAATCCTTTGAAAAGTTTAAAGAATTTAAATCTGAAGTAGAAAATCAAACAGGAAAAAGTATTAAAGCTCTTCGATCAGATCGTGGAGATGAATATTTGAGTACTGAATTTGATGAATACTTGAGAGAGCATGGCATTGTTTCTCAGCTGACTCCTCTAGGAACGCCACAGTTGAATGGTGTATATGAAAGGAGAAATCGTACCCTATTGGATATGGTACGTAGTATGATGAGCTATACTGATATGCCAATCTTCTTTTGGGGATTTGCATTAGAATCAGCTTTGTATATTCTGAATAGGATTCCATCAAAATCAGTTTCTTCCACACCTTATGAGATATGGCATGGAAGAAAACCAAGTCTTAAGCATGTTAAGAATTGGGGTTGTCCAGCTTATATCAAAAAGCTGAACACTGATAAATTGGAGACCAGATCAGAAAAAGGTCGATTTGTTGGATATCCAAAAGATAGTTTTGGATATTATTTTTATTTGCCTACTTCACAAAAGGTTGTGATAAGTAGAGATGCCACATTTCTTGAACAACAGTTTGTTCAAGAAGGAGGCAAAGGAAGGCAAATAGAGTTAGAATTGGAGTATTCTGACCAGCCAACAGATCAGATGAATATAGATCCATCTAGTCAACCTATACCCATTGATGAAACATCTACAGCTGTTCCTCGTAGAACAACCAGGGTATCTCACCCACTAGTGAGATATGGTTTTCTTCTTGAAGAAGAACAAAAGTTGTCTACTCATGAAGAAGTAGATCATGGAGATAATCCACTTACCTATGAAGAAGCTATATCAGATATAGACTCTTCAAAATGGATTGATGTTATGAAATCCGAGATTGATTCCATGTATAAGAATCAAGTTTGGGATCTTGTTGACCCACCTGAAGGTATTGTACCTATAGAGAACAAATGGGTTTTCAAGAAGAAAATTGGTTCTGATGGAAAGGTAGAGACCTATAAGGCAAGGCTAGTAGCGAAAGGGTTTCGCCAAAGGCAAGGAGTCGACTATGAGGAGACTTTCTCGCCTGTTGCCATGCTTAAATCAATTAGGATTTTATTAGCAATAGCTGCATACTATGATTATGAGATTTGGCAGATGGATGTCAAAATAGCTTTTCTCAATGGATACATTGAAGAAAACATTTTCATGGAACAACCTAGGGGTTTTGAATCCTAAGATGGTTCCAAGGTATGCAAGCTAAAGCGATCCATTTATGGGTTGAAACAAGCTTCGAGGAGTTGAAACATCCGTTTTAATGAAGCTATTAAATCCTTTGGTTTTATGAAAAATAAGGATGAGCCATGTGTATATAAGAAGGTTAGTGACAGTGCTATTACTTTCTTTGTCTTATATGTGGATGACATACTGTTGATGGGTAATGACACAGGTATGTTGACAACTATAAAGGTATGGTTGTCAAATACATTCTCCATGAAAGACTTAGGGGAGGCAACCTATATTCTTGGGATTCGCATCTATGGAGATAGAGTGAAAAGAATAATTGGTTTATCCAAAAGTCTATACTTGGAAAAGGTGTTAAAGAGGTTTAACATGCTTGATTCTAAGAGAGGATTGTTACTAGTGAGACATGGTATCCACCTTTCTAAAGAGATGTCTCCAAAGACACCTGAAGAAAGAGATAAGATGGCATGATTCCATATGCTTCAGCTATTGGAAGTTTAATGTATGTAATGTTGTGTACTAGGCCGGATATCGCATATACTGTTAGTTTGACTAGCAGGTATCAATCCAATCCAGGTTTGGAACACTGGATAGCTGTCAAGAATATCCTTAAGTACTTGAGAAGAACTAAAGATTTATTCTTGATTTATGGAGGTGGAGACTTACAATTGGATGGTTATACTGATTCTGATTTCCAATCAGATATCGATGATAGAAAGTCTACCTCTAAATATGTGTTCATTTGTAATGGAGGTGCAGTCAATTGGAAGAGTTCCAAACAGAGCACGACCGTAGATTCCACTACGTAGGTCGAGTATATTCTTTGCATCGAGATCTTTGCAAAGGAAGTCGCTGGATAAAAAAGTTCGTGATAGAACTTACAGTAGTTCCTTCCATTGAGTCAGCAGTTCCACTACACTGTGACAACAATGGAGCAGTCATACAGGCTAAGGAACCAAGGTCTCACCAGAAATCCAAACACATAGAAAGGCGCTACCACATTATCAGAGAAATAGTTGGGCGAGGCGATGTAGCCATGTAGAAAATAGCATCAGCTGAAAATCCAGCTGATCCATTCACTAAGCCTATGTCACAAACTCAGTTAGACTGACATCTTGAGAAGATAGGTCTAAGATATTGTAATGAATGGCTCTAGTGCTAGTGGGAGATTGTTAGTAGTATGCCCTAGAGCATATCATTTAGTATGTATCTTATACATATTTTTATTAATAAAAGGCATTCCACTTTTCCGTTTACATAATATATTTATGTGTAATAGAAAAGGTCCATTGATATTTTGTTAGAAATATTATTCTTAAGTTGTTAAGAATATGAGTGACAATATTTATAGCACAAAGCATCATAAATAGGTTCACAATCGAGGATACTTCATAATAAGGACATGACTTATCCAGAAAGATTGTATTCATGTTTGTTACCAAGTTATTTATATGAGATATAAATAAGATGGAATGGTGAGTCTCATGCCATATAACAAAACATAATAGGCACTTATAAATGATAAGTAGGCCGAACCAGTGACACTTATGACAAGCACATGGAGTTTACTCTTCTCAATGTTTTGTCATAAATCATATCAGTGCATATAATCTTTAGACTTGAGATAGCACAGTTATCTTGTATATAGGTAGTTTGAGTTTGATACTGCTTTCATACTTGTACTGTGTATGGGTATATGGGCATTTGTTGGCTCCTACTAGTTATATATGGAGGTAGGTGTTGATCAAGATGGAATCTGTTCCTCTAAGTAAATAGAGATAAAATCCTATGTTCATTTAATTATTCTTGATGTTTTAAGTTCCTGGCCAGGACAGATAGATTTATTTAGAAAAGAGTTTCTGATGAGAAAATCTTTTTAATCAAGAACTGGAATTAAAAGAGAACATGATATTCATAGCAAATGGAGTTTGACATAAACCATGACTCCAGCTTGAGTTGGGATTTTGTAATAGAGAGATTCTAGTGCATGGTAACATATGATTATAGGTTCATTTAAGGTAAACCTTATTACTAATTGGGTGGCCATGGCATGCTATGCTAGGTGTTAACCATGGTCTATGAGGTTCATAAAATGATTTAGAGAAATAATTTATGGTAAGAAAGAGTTCTGATGATATTAAAAGTTGATATCATGTCTCATTGCCAATTGGTGATGAACCTAGTAAGTCACACACATACACAAGTTATCACCTATTTACATATGATTTAATTAATTAATTAAAGAGTTTAATTGATTAATTAAATAGGTTTGGTTTGTAATTAAATTGCAAAGTCCCTAGCATGACTTGAAACCAAATCTAGATTATTGGATGTATAGTACAAGTTAAATTTATATTTAAAGTGTTTAAATATGAATTTAATTAATGAGAAATTAATTAATAGAGATTAATTAATTAATTTATATTTGATATAAATTAGAAGAAGAAAAATAATTATTTTGGGTTAAGAACTCAAAATTAAGACACAGGGGCATTTTGGTCATTTCACAGTGTGACACGTGCCACCATGAGATGGTGACACATGGGAATACACATAAGCTTACCAAATATTTTTTAATCATGTAATATAATTAAAATCAAGATTAAATATAGGTTTGACACTTGGCACAATGTGATTGGGTCACGTAAACCTAGAGCTAATGAAAGGGTGACATGTGGCAAGGGTTTAATGTGTTAACCTAGCTATATAAGTGTTGTTATGAAAAAGAGAAACAACCAGCAGCCACTCCTCTCCTTTGTCACGCCATTTTGAGGTTCTTCATCTATTCTTCTTCATCTCTCATCAATTCGAAGAGATTAGCCATCAATGTCTTGAATTAAGAACACTAGAAATTGTTTCTAGTGTCCTGTTTACATTTCTAATCTCTTAAAAGGCAGAACTTGAATTTCTAATTAATAGAAAAAGCTTTAAAAGCTGTTCAAGGGCTGCCATAGGTGCTCTTAGTGTGGACAAACTAAAGGGACAACATTTGGTGTCCTGAAGACAAATCTCAAAGGCGCAGACACGCTGCAGTGCATCAAGACGTTAGTGTAATCGTTCTTGATTTAATCTAGGGTTCTAAAATTAATCTGATTAATTTTAAAATCTTAAATGGCAAATACAAATCCAAAAACATATTAAAAGAGTTTTAATATGTTGTTTATCATTGAAATAAAATAGATAAAAATAAATCTTGCATGATGTATGTGACCCTAGGTGAAAATTTTTGAATTCAATGGTATAAACTTGTGTTTTTTACGCTTCCGTTCCTTCAAGTTTTGCCAAATTCTAACAGTAAAATGACCAATGGAACAGTGCAACCTTAGACACCAAAACTGAAAATTATCAAATTTGCCTAAAAGACTTAAAATTTGAATAAACAACCAAAACTAACAAATTTAGTGACCAAAATGTGGTATGTGGGTGAAGTTTAAATTCCCATACCTGTTAAGCCTTAGAAAGTCAACAATTTGACTTGAATAGTGTAGTGAATAATAACTCAAAACACAAAAATTTAAGGAACGTCGAGTTTAGCACATTAGAGCTTGGTAAAAGTGAAGTTAAATTTATTTTTGGATTTATGTTAAGTTATGATACTGAAACACTGTAAAATTGTGTGTTTCAGTTGAAAAGAACACCGGGAAAGAACCTAAGGAATCGAGTCAAGGCCAAGAGGCGACTCGCTTAAGGTTTGTGCACAACGTATTATTTCTGTAAATTATTTTCTGCATATTGTTTTGAATAATTTGAAATAGTGAATTGTGACATTATTTATGATGCTTTGATTTGAATTGTTGAAAGTTAATTATGTATATTTGAAATGGCAATGTTTAGCAAATTGTTAAGATAAGTTTTGAAACCACAGTGTCATGATCATATATTTGAACACCTCACTAGCATGACTAGTGAGGGTAATCAGTTTCGAATTTTGATTCCTTATCTGGATGAAGTATTGAGGTGTGCCAGTAGAAGAGGAATTTGAATGGATATCCATATATTTGACCTAGCTAGCCTTGTGATGTGACTTCTCCTTAGCCTCTGGTTATTGAGATTATATTTGTTTCGAATGGCATGATATGACTGTAGGTTTTATGAAATGTGCTTGATACTTCAAAATGAAATCGTTTGGAATAAAATCTCATAATTCATGTTTTGTGTTTAACTCTCATGCTCAGTTCAATTTTTAAATAAATGTGATTTAAATTCTGCTTAAGATTATTTTAGTATGTTGTGCACCACTGAGTCCTAGTACTCAGCGATGGCTGTCATTGCTGTCGCAGATTTAGAGACTAGAGGAGCAGCAGACTGAGCTGCTGAGGATTGAGGATCTATCAGCTTGAAGTTATCGGGTATAATTTATACCCTGACTGTAAATATCCATTTTGATGAATGTATTGCATGTAATTATATGGACATGTAAATTCGGTCTTGAGCAGCTTGTACAAAGCTTATATTAAGTTTGTAATAAATTTTAGTTTGAGTTTCCCTCAATGTAAATTTTTGCAATGATGTATATAAATTACTTTGTCATTAATGAAACATGAATTGTAGTATTTTATTTTGAATTGAATGAAATTCATTAATGGAATTTGATGATTGTTGGAAATGGTGGAATTGATTTTTTTTGTAAGTTGATAAATGTGTTGAAATTGATTGAAATAATTGTGAATTTGAAGTAGTTGTTGAGGAAAATTATTAGAAGTGCTTTTTTTTTTTCAGGTATTTGAAGGACTGTTTTCTCAAAATACAGACGAAACTCTGTCAAAATTTTTATAAAATTTGCGGAAAAATAAAATAGGCCAAAAATTTTAACTAGCTTTCTACTTTAATTAAATGTTTTCATACCAATTAGAAAATGCTCACCACTTATAAAAAGTAAGAAATTGTTTTAAAATCCCTTTATAACACCCCTACGTTCGGTAGTGCGTTCTACTGTTCTAGTGACCAGTGTTGTCCGGACAGCTAGGATGCCTAGAACTACACTTCGATATGAGTGAGGAGACATAAAATAATGAAATACAAGAAAAGAAAATACAAGAAAAACAAAGGAAAAATAATAGCAAAGAAATGTAACCAAGTTAAGCGAGCCAAGAACCCTGGCGATGGGCGATCGCACCGGGAAGTCACGGCGTGGACCGTTGACTAGCCCTAGACCGCGGGGAACCCTAAAAAATATTTTTAGGACTTAGATAGACACCTATTGAAGTATAAATACCATTATAAATATCAAAGAAAAATTAATTAATTAGTACAAAGAAAAGTGAGAAATTGAAAAACGGACAAAATTCGGTGTTACCGAAAAATTGGGAATGCAATCCAAACAGGGGTATTGTGGTCATTTGACACCCTGAGTTGTCTTTTGACCTAAATTTCCATTAAAAATAAATGATATTACACTTGGAAAATGTCATGAAAAATTAAATTAGTGGTACTTAATGTAAATAGCAAAAATGGGAAGCTTAATGTGAGAAAATGAAATCTTATATTAAACTAATATTTAATTTAAGCTTAGTGCTCCACTCACCCATCAAAGTGGACTACTAACTCATCATCTTGGGCAGAATACACATCTTCATCTTCAACCTTAGAACCAATAGAAATTTGCTCCCAAAAAACTCCATTGACGCATGGTTTGAAGATCCATGCATGTGAGATTCAAGCTTCTTTCCTTCCACTTTCCTTCATTAAAAGTTGTCCATACACCTTGGGCAGTAGATAGGCAATAAGAAGACCAAGTTTTGGAGAGATTTTGAAGAGTTTCCAAAGTGGTAAGTTTGTGTTTTTTATTATTGTTTCATTAAAGTTTGTAAGAATGTTATGGGTACTTGAATTATGGAGAGATTTTTGAGGTTTGATGTTTAAAGGGAGATGTGTACTTTTGGCAGCCATGGAAACTCCTTGAGGACAGTTTATTCTTGCTTGTAAATGGTAGATTAAAGGGTTGATTAAATGATTATGTTTGTAAGAATTAATTTGGGTGATGTATACTTAGTATATGTGAATGTGTACTTGAATTTGGAAGCTTGGAAATTAATGGACTGTAATGTATGAATCAGTAGCCTGGTTTGGTGAACCATAAAGATGTTATTTAATGTTTGGTTTATGGAATATTAATATTGAATTGTGATAGTTGTTATGGCAGCTTGGGTATATGTATGATGGTGTGAGGTTGGACATGTAAATGAGCTAGGTTAAGTGATTGAATTGTTGTAATTTAAGCTTGAAAAATTCTGTACTAAATGGTGCATATTGAGGGTGATTGTAAGCTGCCAAAATGACCAAAAATATGTTGTGAATTGTGTTTAGGTTATGGTACAAACCAGAATTGGCATGAATACTTAGTTTGGTAAATGTTAAAAGTGTCCTTTGATGAGTAATGAATAAAATGCAATAGGGCAGTTTATGTTTTGGACCTAGAACCTTAAGTGTGTGGCTCCAATTGGTATGAGACCAATTGGAGGTGAAACTAGGCACAAAATGTGCCAACTTTCATGAAGGAAGCTTGCCAAAATTCTGCTTGTAAGATAACTTGAAAAATGACCAAATCCGGATTAGTGCATTTAAGGCCTGAAAATTGACCATTTGGGCAGTAATTAGTATTTTGGCCATAACTAACTCAAAACAGGTCCAATTGACCTGAAATTTTGACCATGAATATTTAAGACCTATATCTACAAGTCTTATGAAGACACCAAAACCCAGAAATGACCATAAGCAAGTCAAAGAGCTTGCACAAGTTCGGGTCCAAAAACTGGCCGAACCTAAAATGACCTAAAGTGACCAATTTTGGTACATTCTGACTAGCAATAGTAAAATGACCATAACTTGGTCTAGTAAACTCAGAATGACCTAAAATTTTGCCCCTTGTGCAATAAGACATAGATCTACAAGTTTGTAGTTTTGACCGAAACCTGAAAACCAAGCAAACTAGGTCATCCAGCTAGGTAAAATTGGTATACCGAAATTCGACAAATTGCAATAAAACGCAATATACATAGAAATGAATTTGGTAACATGTACCAATACTAAAAGGCTACAAATGTGACATATTGGTAACATTAAAACCTAATTCACCTAGACTGCATCGAGAGTTGACATCTTAGGTTGACCAAGGAAATAATAGAATTCGATAAATTAATTATTGAACCTTATTCCTAGAGACAGTTTAAATGAGTACTGAAATACTTTAAATTGTGTGTTTCAGTTAGCAAAGACTCAGGGAAGGGGAAGGAAACACTGAGTTAGAGCCAACAGACAGTTATCAGAGGTTTGTGCACAACTAGTTTTTCTTATGTATTATGTTTAACAAGCATTGGATTTAATTCAATGATTATTGAAATTGTTATAATATGTATGAATTTAGCTTTGTGAAATGGTATTTCCACAAGTATTAAGCATTGTTATGGATTGAATAAATTATGTTTTGGAAAATTGTGATAGAATATGTTTTGAATTGTGATGGTAATTTTCATGGAAAAATGCAAATTTATGATTGAGCATAAAAAATTATTGGATATTGGAATTGAATTTGAATCGAATTATATTGTGATTTATGCTCACTAAAGGATTGTGATATTATTTTATATCTCACTATAGATGCTTGACTAGGTTATTACCCATCTCTCTCATTTGTTGAGAAGACAATGGAGTTAGTTGTGTTTTGATTACCATGGTACGTGCACAGGCTTAGATTTTCCTCTGATTTGAGGTTAGATCTAAGTTTTTTTTTTTATCATTATTGCCCTTGTGGAAGATTCATTATTGTGATGTGTACTATGCACGATGATTCGACCTCCCCGACCATAGGGAGTTAGAATCTGATTCGACCTCCCTAACCATAGGGAGTTAGAATCACTTCGAATATGGCCCTTTCGGATTAGTCTTGCGTAGTTAGTGAGATAAAGAATGATTTTTGAGATCTGACATGATTTTGAGATCTGACATGGTTTTGAGATACATAATGGTTTTGAGATCTGAGAATGGTTTTGAGATCTGTAATATTTTTTAAATAGTAAAGAATTGTGATTTCAATTATGATTTATGTATAATTGATTTTGTTGGAATTACCTTAAATGGTTAGTGATGATTTGATAAATTGAATTTCGTGATCAAAGTCATTTTATACAAATGATTTACATTATTGGCAATGAATATTTTGAGTTTTGGAATTTGATGAGTATTCAGATTTCCAAATTATTTGCTGTAAATTTTGTCAATGTATATTATACTATATTTTAAATTATAGTTGTGCACCACTGAGTTCACCACTCAGCGATAGCTTTGTATGCTGTCATAGGTAAGAAGAGCATAGAGCAGTGAGTAAGTTTCTTTGAAGACACATTCAGATCAGCTCCAGGTATATCATAGGTATACCCATGTACATAGGTTTTGATGTATGCATGTAATAATATGTATGTAAATTATTTGAGCAGTTGTATAAAAACTCTTGTAAAATATTTTGGTATGTAATTAAATGTAAATTATTAAATGTAAATTTGGGATTTCATTTATCTGAATAGTTTTGTAATATTAATTTTGAGTCTTGTAATCAATGAAATGTTTCTTTTATGAGGAGACTGATTTGATTATTGAGATTTGAATTATGGGTTCAAATGAAGTTATTGAAGTTGTATTTGAGAAAACATATTGGGAGTGTGTTCTTTGCAGGTTTTGAAGAACTGTTTTCTCAAAATACAACCGGCACTTTACCGAAATTTTGAAAAAAATTTTATAACACCAGATTTTAATCGATGATTTAAATTTCATGAAAATTATTTTAAAATCCCTTGTAGTATATTTAATGGATTATCGGTAGGCGAAGTACGGTAATTCATTAGGTGTACTACGAGATCATGTTATATCTTACAGGGGAGTAGGGTGTGACACCCTTGTAGGGTACTTAATGAGTTATCGGTAGGTGAAGTTCGGTAGTTCATTAGGTATTCTACGGGATCATGTTATGCCTTACAGAGGGGTAAGGTGTTGACATCTTTTTTCTTCCTTTTGTTACTAATCACTCCACCAATGTCTAAAATCAAACTTTAATGTTGGTGGTTAGGGGTTTTATGGTGAGGAAGGGAGGAGAAATCAAGCTTTTAAGGGTTAAAAATGGTGGAATTGTGAGAGAATTAGAGAGAAAGAGAGAGTGACGGAAACAAGAAGAAGAAGGACACTTTTTCTTTTTTTTTTTTTTATCTTATTTTTGTAATATTTATCCACACTTTTTCATATTTTAAAATTATAATATTAATAAGGTCATGCTTGTATCACCATGATGATGTCATAAGTCTTTTTAATTTAATTTTCTTTTCCTTTTGTTTTTCCCATACTTCTTTAATTTAATTCCATATTTCAAAATTTTCATTTCTCAGATTTTATTGGACAGTTAGGTTAGGAGTCAGCTCTAGGGGTGAATTGACCAAATCGGCCCTCACCGGTTCAATCCGATTTATAAGTTATTCGATATTTCTTCCAAATCCCTAACCTAATTATTTGACCTGCTTAAAAATTCTTTTCTGTGATTTTCTCTTTTCCACTGTGTTCGTAATAGTCCTAAGGACTGCAGCGTCACATTTTCTTGTTCGAAATTTGAGTTTAGACTGACCTCGCAGTCACTTCCTGGGAAGGTCACCCATCGCTGTGACTCCCGGCTCATTTAACCTTTTATATTTTTTTTTCCTATTTTTACTTTTCTATCTGGTAATCACTATTTATTTTCAATCAGGGCTTTTCTAGGTGTCTTAAGCATAGTTCTAATCCTCTTAATTGTCCGAACCGATACCGGTCACCGAAACAGTAACATATACCAGGTTATGCAAATAGGGGTGTTACAGTAGGTGTTGATCAAGATGGAATATGATACCCTAAGTAGATAGGGATAAAGTCCTATATTCATTTAATTGTTCTTGATGTTTCAAGTTCCTGGCCAAGATAGACAGTGTAACACCCTCATTTTCATAGTCCGTACGTCCTACTGTTCCGACGGCTAACGTCTGCCCCGGAAAGTTGGAATGTCTAGAACTGCACTCCAGTGATAGTAAACAAGCATAAAATAATGAAATATGTGATGAGAAAAATTAAGGAAAAATAAAAGAGAGAAAATGAAACTAAGTTAAATGAGCCGGCACCAAAGCGATGGATGACCGCACCGGGAAGTTACGGCGATGATCGTTGACTAGCCCTGAAGAGCGAGGAACCCAGGAAAATAATTTCGGGACATAATTAAAGGTCTAATGAGGTGTAATTGACATTGAAAATGTCAAAGAAAAAAATTAATGAGTTAGTATAAACGAAAAACAAAAATTAAAGAAATCGGCGGTACAAGGGGTAAATCGGTGTTACCAAAAAAATCTGAATTTAACCCGAATGAGAGCATTTTGGTCATTTGACACCTAGAGTGGACTTTTAATTTAAATGTCCATGAAAAATAAGTGATATTACTGTTAGTAGTATGCCTTAGAGCATATCATTTAGTATGTATCTTGTACATATTTTTATTAATAAAAAGGCATTTTCACTTGATATTTTGTTAGAAATTCTATTCTTAAGTTGTTAAGAATATGATTGACAGTATTTCTAGTACAAAGTATCATAAATAGGTTTACAATCGAGGATACTTCATAATAAGGACATGACTTATCTAGAAAGATTGCATTCATGTTTGTTCCTAAGTTATTTATATGAGATATAAATAAGATGGAATGGTGAGTCTCATGCCATATAACAAACATGATAGGCACTTATACATGATAAGTAGGCCGAACCAGTGACACTTATGACAAGCACATGGAGTTTACTCTTGTCAATGCATTGTCATAAATCATATCAGTGCATATAATCTTTAGACCTGAGATAGCATAGTTATCTTGTATATAGGTGGTATGAGTTTGATACTGCTTTCATACTTGTACTATGTATAGGTATATGGGCATGTGTTGGCTCCTACTAGTTATATATGGAGGTAGGTGTTGATCAAGATGGAATCTGTTCCTCTAAGCAAAAAGAGATAAAATCCTATGTTCATTTAATTGTTCTTGATGTTTCAAGTTTCTGGCCAAGACAGATAGATTCATTTAGAAAGAGTTTCTAATGAGAAAATCTTTTTAATCAAGAACTGGAATTAAAAGAGAACATAATATTCATAGTAAATGGAGTTTGACATAAACCATGACTCTAGCTTGAGTTGGGATTTTGTAACAGAGAGATTCTAGTGCATGGTAACATATGATTGTAGGTTCATTTAAGGTAAACCTTATTACTACTTGGGTGGCCATGGCATGCTATGCTAGGTGTTAACCATGGTCTATGAGGTGCATAAAATGATTTAGAGAAATCATTTATGGTAAGAAAGAGTTCTGATGATATTAAGAGTTGATATCATATCTCATTGCCAATTAGTGATGAGCCTAGTAAGTCACACACATACACAAGTTATCACCTAATTAAATATGATTTAATTAATTAATTAAAGAGTTTAATTGATTAATTAAATAGGTTTGGTTTGCAATTAGATTGCAAAGTCCCTAGCATGACTTGAAACCAAATCTAGGTTATTGGATGTACAGTATAAGTTAAATTTATATTTAAAGTGTTTAAATATGAATTTAATTAATGAGAAATTAATTAATAAAGATTAATTAATTAATTTATATTTGATATAAATTGATTAGAAGAGGAGAAATAATTATTTTGGGTTGAGAACTCAAAATTAAGACACAGCGGCATTTTGGTCATTTCACAGGGTGACATGTGGCACCATGAGATGGTGACACGTGGCATTACACATAAGCTTGCCAATTGTCTTTTAATCATGTAAGATGATTAAAATTAAGATTAAATATAGGTTTGACACTTGGCACAATGTGATTGGCTCAATTAAACCTAGAACCAATCAGAGGGTGACATGTGGTAAGGGTTTAATGTGTTGACCTAGCTATATAAGTGTTGTTATGAAAAGAAAATAACACAACCAGCAGCAAATAACCTTGGTGCCACCACCCAAGAGACTTCCCCTTCTCTTCATCTTCATCTCTCATCTATTCCAAGAGATTAGCAAACAATCTCTTGAATTAAAAATACTAAAATCATTTCTAGTGTCCTGTTTACATCTTTAATCTCTTAAAAGGCAAAACTTGATTTTCTAATTAATAGAAAAAGCTTTAGAAGCTGTTCAAGGGCTGCCATAGGTGTTCTTGGTGTGGACAAGCTAGAGGGACAACATCTGGTGTCCTGAAGATACATCCGAAAGGCACAAATACACTGTAGTGCATCAAGAGGTTAGTGTATTTGTTCTTAATCTAATCTAGGGTTCTAAAAATTAATCTGATTAATTTTAAAATCTTAAATAGCAAATACAGATCCAAAAACTTATTAAAAGTGTTTCAATATATTGTTTATCATTGAAATCAAATAGATAAAAATAAATCTTGCATGATGCATGTGACCCTAGGTGAAAATTTTTGAATTCAATGGTATAAACTTGTGTTTTTCATGCTTTTTCTTTTTTAATTGGTATCAGAGCCACTATATTTGCCATTTAGATTGTTTATTACATGATTTAATTGTGTGTTTTGATCATGAGATGATTTATCCATTGCTGGTTGTAATGGATGTGTGGCGGCATGCTTGAAGAACACCAACATGGTGCGCAAGGTTTGTGGCTTCATGGGTGGTGCAAGATTTGGCTTTTTAATTCTACAATTGTTGTATGATCTAAGGCCTATCCTATGACTAATTAAACTGTTTAATTAGTAGTTTTAATCACACAATTAAATTATGATTCAAATCAGAATTTTAAAAATTGTTTGAATGTGATTCAAATCTGAATTTTAAAAGTTGTTTGAATGTGATTCAAATATGAATTTTTAAAGTTGCTTGAATCATATTTAAATCTGATATTTTTAAAGTTGTTTGAATAATATTCAGATCTGAATTTTTAAAAATTGTTTGAATGTGTCAAATCTGATTTTTTAAAAATTATTTGAATGTGATTCAAATCTGAAATTTTAAGGTTGTTTGAATGTGATTCAAATCTGAATTTTTAAATTTGTTTAAATGAGATTCAAATCTCAATTTTTAAATTTATTTAAATCATATTCAAATCTGGATTTTTAAGTTGAATATGAGATATTCATTTTAATTTAAGTATGTATTTTTTATTTAATTGTTAAATAGTGATATGCATGATGGATGATCATGGACTATAAAAGACCAATGTGATTGGATTTATTTCTTTTATGTTTCTTTGGGATTGTAAATTAATTAATTTATTTTAATTTATTTTGGGCATGTATTATTAAGTTTGTAATAATTTTTGGGTTGTAATTTCATTTATTTAAGTTCTTGTAAATTCGCCTTGGTATGCCAAGAATTACTATGTAATTGGATTGCAAGAAGTTCAAAGAGGTCAAGAGCATTGGTGGGACTAGTGAGAGAAATTTAAGATCAAGTGTTGATTATGTACTCCTCCAGTAACTCTTGTAAAATGAATGAATGAAATGCACCTATGAATGCCCTGATTCAATTCTTGGTGGCTCAGAATTGAATCCCTTAGAAAGTCCATGATCATACCATATTTATTTATTGTCCATGAATGCATGAGATGTATATGAATGTATGCAGTATATGATATATGCATGCTAAATGGATAATATGCAAAGTGAGACCTTAATAGTAATTAGGATGACATTAAAATCTCCCAAACAAATGATTAAGTTGAAAATGCTATAATTAAAGTAATTATAACATGGGCCCTCTATTGGGGCAATTATTTTAAGAAATTTTAAATAGTTGCAAAAGATGCAATTAATTTAAGAGATTTTCTTAAGAATAATTGTTAAGCATGAGATGTTGTATATATGTAAATGGTTTGGTGGCCAATATTGGATGTACCTGAGGAGATTAAAATTATTTGTATAATTACTGGCTCAATGGGATCAACTTAACTAATGCAAGATAAGTCAATAATGGATGTACCTGAGATTTTGAGCATTAGGGCCTAGGTGAAGGATTGAACCTCACATGAGATGTGATGGGCAAGGAGTTACTCACTTATAGTTTATTGTAATTCCAATAATGGATGTACCTGAGGATGATCAATAGAATTATAAGAATTCAATCACCCACTAGAAATCCATCCAATTAGGATTTCCGTTTTCTACTATGGAAGTGTAGGATTCGCTAATTTAGTGGGAGGACCGATTTGATTAAAAGACCATAATCATTTTGGTTAATTACTTTATACATTTACTAATTATTCTGGTTATTTTCTGCAGTTAATTTTCTGATAATAATGAGCATAGAACAACCACCACCATCCAATATCCTTGCAAGCATACTTGATCGCAATAGGTTGACAGGACCTAATCTGTCTGATTGGCTAAGAAATTTGAAACTTATCCTGAACCTTGAACATATAGAATATGTTCTAGATTCAAATGTTCCCGGTCCCTTACCTCCAGAGGCCACTCAAGAGGAACATAAAACTTTGGACAAGTAGAAGGAGCATGATATGAGAGCTAAGTGTTACAAGCTTGCTTCCATGAGTAATGAGTTACAGAAGCAGCCTGAGAACATGCAGAGTGCGAGTGAGATCCTCCTTCACCTGTAAGAGTTGTATGGTGAGCACAACAGGAATGCTAGGTATGAGATATCTAGGCAGCTGTTCCGCATGAGGATGTCTGAGGGATAGAATGTTGGGGATCATGTGCACAAGATGATTCGGCAGATTGGTAACATTAAAATTTATTCCCCTAGAGTGCATTAAGGGTCAACATTATAGGTTGACTAAGGAAAGCAATAGTATTAAATAAATTAATTATTAAACCTTATTGTCAGAGACAGTTTAAACGAGTGCTGAAACACTTTAAATTGTGTGTTTCAGTCAGCAAAGACTGAGGGAAGGGGAAGGAAACACTGAGTCAGGGCCAAGAGGTTACACTTCAGAGGTTTGTGCATAACTAATTTTTAATTGATTTTGTTCTGAATATTTCATATGATTAAATGAAGTTATTTTCCTTATGTATTATATTTATCAAGTATTGGATTTAATTCAATGATTATTGAAAATATTATAGTATGTATGAATTTAGCTTTGTGAAATGGTATTTCAACAAGTATTAAGCATTGTTGTGGATTGAATAAATTATGTTTTGAAAAATTGTGATAGAATATGTTTTGAATTGTGATGAGTATAAAAATTATTGGATATTGGAATTGACATTGAATTAAATTGTGTTGTGATTTATGCTCACAAAAAGGACAAAGAGATTAATAATATTATTTTGTATCTCACTATAGATGTTTGACTAGGTTATTACCCGTCTCTCTCATTTGTTGAGGAGACAATAAAGTTAGCTTTGTTTTTATTACCATGGTACGTGCACAGGCTTAGATTCTCCTCTTATTAGAGGTTAGATCTAAGTTTTTTTGTTATGGCCCTTACGGAAGTTTCATTATTGTGATGTGTACTGTGCACGATGATTCGACCTCCCCGACCATAAGGAGTTAGAATCCGATTCGACCTCCTCGACCATATGGAGTTAGAATCACCCCGAAGATGGCCCTTTCGGATTAGTCTAGCATAGTTAGTGAGATAAAGAATAGTTTTTGAATAGTAAAGAATTGTGATCTCAATTACGATTTATGTATAATTGATTTTGTTAGAATTACCTTAAATGTTTGGTTGTGATTTGATAAATTGAATTTCATGATCAAAGTCATTTTATACAAATGATTTATGGATTGAATATAATCAGGATACATATAGTACATTTACATCATAAATATAAACTAATGGAGAGAAATCTCCTTGTGTTGGTTGTATAGGAAATAGAAAATCCTGTGAAAAGATATGGAAGAGAAGAATGAGACAATAGAACAGTTTGTGATGGCAGAAGTACAAGGTGAGGCCCCAGCCCCTCAGAGAGTCGGAAGCTTGACTTTACCAGCCCCACCTGTATAAATGACTACACAAATGGCCACTTTCTTTTAACAAATGGCTGATACTCTGTCAGCTCAAGCTCAAGCACAAACCCAACCCCCACAAGGGTAGTGCGAAATAGAGAAGAGGGAGAAACCTATGGGTCAGAGCTCGAGCAGTAATTTGGGGAAGAGAAAAGAATTTGAGGAACCCCAAGCTCAGGGATATGACAGAGGCGGATCATCAGGGCAGAGACCACTAAGGTCCAGTTGTCGAACAACTAGAAGTTCCTATTCTGCCAGTATCTGCCATGTTTGTGGCAAACTACATGGGAGTATTTGTCGTAAGGCCACTGGAGCCTACTACAATTGTGGAAAGCTTGGACACTTTGTTAGAGGTTGTACTAGAGCACCTCGATCTGCTCTCCGGAGTTCACAGACAGTCGGTCAAAGTTGAGATAGAAATAGAGTTGGTACTCCTCACTACCATAACACAGTGAATCAACCCAAATATAGTAGCGCACCAGTCAGAGCGTCTACTATGTGCCAAGGAGAAAGAACAGAAACTTCGGATGTAGCTGCTGGTAAGTTCTTAATTTTTGAAAGAAATAATTAGTTATTATTTGATCCCAGCACTACTTAGTTGTGTGCTAGTGTTAAAAATATATGTTCTGTTGCTATTCCTTTACATGGGAATAAATTTTGATGTATTAGTGACTAGTCCTTTAGGATAAAAACTATAATAACACGTATGATTGACATTAATTTTGGAAGAATTGTTAGTTAAAAGTATTTTCTAACACTCCATAAATTATAAAGCCAATTGGCAAGCCTACTTAATGTAAGGCAAGAGGACCTAAAAGTAAGTTATAGTAATAGAATTGCTCTAGATGATGGCAAAGATGTTACTGTTAATAATTGTCAAGGGATATTATAATCAGAATAGATTTAGGATATTAGTGGATTTGAGAAAGATAAGATGTTAGAAAACCTAGTCCATGAAGTTATAATGTAGTGACTATGCAATGTTCTCGATGTTTGTATTATAAGCTGCAGATTACAGTACCGACATGGGATTACTATGTAGAGCTATGTGCTTCCTCGTGGTATAATAAACTATGAATATTTGTAAGTAATCTATAATTTGATACAATTACGCCCAAATAGAGTATTATTACGGGAAATAAATATGAAAATTCTAGTCAAAAATCTAAAACTTCAGAACTAGCCTATCGAAAGACTACAATGTAAGGTAGCTAGAGTCAGTGACTCAGTTCCATTAATGTGAACTACCTGTATCACAGTAATTGCTATAAGCTTAGAGATATCAGTACAACTTATCATCCTCAGACGGATGGACAATTGAAATGAGTAATTCAGGTAAATTCTGAAACTCCTTGAGTTCCTGTAAATAATGAAATGAAATGATAATAATAACCTGTAATATGTGATAAGCCCTCGAGAATATACTGAGAACTAATGAATAATAGACTTTCATTAGTAGAAATAATAAAGGCAAAAGAAAATAATGATGGGAGAGTAAATAAAATTATGAGATAATGATATTCTTAGCTCTTTGAATCCGATGAATTTCAAGGACGAAATTCCTTTTTAGAGGGAAAGAGTTGTAACACCCTCATTCTCATAGTCCGTATGTCCTACTGTTCTGATAGCTATTGTTTGCCCCAAAAAGTCGAAATTTTTGAAACTACACTCTAGTGATAGTAAACAAGCATAAAATAATGAAATATATGATGAGAAAAATTAAGGAAAAATAAAAGAGAGAAAATGAAACTAAGTTAAACGAGCAGACACCGAAGCGATGGGTGACCACACCGGAAAGTTACAACGATGACCGTTAACTAGCCCTGGACCACGGGGAACCTAGGAAAATATTTTTGGGACATAGTTAAAGGTCTAATGAGGTGTAATTGACATTGAAAATTTCAAAGAAAAAAATAATAAGTTAGTATAAATGAAAAACAAAAATTAAAGAAATCGGCGGTACAAGGGGTAAATCGGTGTTACCGAAAAAGTCCGAATTTAACCCGAATAAGGGCATTTTGGTCATTTGACACCTAGAGTGGACTTTTGACTTAAATGTCCATGAAAAATAATTGGTATTACACTTTGAAAATGCCATGAAAACAAGAAATATTACATACAATGCAATTAAAAGAATTATGAGGACATTAGTACAATTATGAAAACCTTAACTTATTATAATGTTTAAAGAGTTAGTGGAGGATTTAGTGGGATATATAAGCACTAAGGACAATGAACCAGTCACTTCATCCATCATCTTCATCATCTTCATTCTATTTTGCCAAAGTTATTTCTCTCCTAAAATCACCATGGCCGCCCACCATGCATGAGCTCCAATCCACCATTTCAAGCCATAATTTCTTCACTTGTTCTTCATTAAAGTTTCTCTACATAGCTTGGGCAGTATTTAGGCAGCAAAAGGAAGCAAGATTGGTGAGGTTTGATCAAGGTTCACAAAAGGTTAGTGCTAGTTTTCCTTACCTCACTTAATTAAACTTTGTACTAAGGTTGAGATAAGTTGAATTATTGAAAAATTGGAAGAATTGGATGAATATTTAATGGTGATTGAATT
This sequence comes from Hevea brasiliensis, assembly GCF_030052815.1. Classification (NCBI taxonomy): domain Eukaryota; kingdom Viridiplantae; phylum Streptophyta; class Magnoliopsida; order Malpighiales; family Euphorbiaceae; genus Hevea; species Hevea brasiliensis. Next base: position 51,615,303 of record NC_079494.1, read on the forward strand.
TGGCAGCCATGGAACCTAAAGAGTTTTGAATTATCTTTACATATATTTGATGGGAAATGATATTGATTAAGGTAATTAGAGGTCCTAGAAAATTAACTTTATGTATATGTTGAGATTGAGTAATTGAATTAGGAGTTTGAAAGAATTGTTGAAGACCTTGGATAATTGTTGAATTGGGGCAACCTTGAGAAGCATGAAAATGGTTAATTTATGCATATAATTGTTGATTAATGATGCTCAATTTATGTGATTATATGTAGTAGAATTTAATTGGAAGAGTACATGTGAGGTTGGCAATGTGAAAGTGGGTTTTGAACAATTTTTGAAGACCTAGACAATTGAGCTTGAAATTGGCAGCCTATAATGTTATGAAATTGTATGTGATTTTATGTAATATATTGATTAGATGTGATGGTGTTAAATTGTGGGCAGCATGTATAGTTGATGTTGAGGTATGAGTATATGGAAATGTATGTGTAATATTGATATTGAGGTATGTTAAATTTTGGTGGAAGTGAATGTTGAACTTGAATGGTGTATTGTGTGCATTGAGCACTTGAGTGTTCTGCCTAAAATGCTTGCTGGAATTGTTCACAATATATATAAAAGTGTCATGTCACACCCTACCCCTCTGTAAGGCATAATATGATCCCGTAGTATACCTAATGAATTATCAACTTCGTCTACTGATAACCCATTAAATAACTACAAGGGATTTTAAAACTTTTCTTACTTTTTTTTACAGTGGTGAGCACTATTTAGAGGTGTTAAAAAATTTTTTGAACTAAAGCGAAACAGCTAACACATTTGAATAATTAACAATTTCTGTAAAAATTTTAGCAGAGTGCATCTATATTTTGAATAAAGCATTTCTTCAAAAACCTGTAAATAGCACTTCAAATATATTTCTCAATCTCAAACTCCAACATTTAATGAACACAATATGTTTCTCAACATTTGTCAACTCAAATCCACAATAATTTTTCAGTAGTTTCAAAGGCTGAGATAAAAGAAATATATCACAATATTTACAAACCAAAATAATTTACAATTTATTTTACAACTTCAATGTACAATTTTAATTTACAACTGCTCAAAACCAAGAACACTATATACATACAGTGAACATACATTACAATACAAAATGCAAAATATGGTATACTCAATATACCCGATGATGTCTCAGTATAGTACTAGCAGCCTAGTCTGTTGTCGTGTCAGTCTGTCTACCTGCGACAGCAATGAAAAGTTATCGCTGAGCCATTATCTCAGTGGTGCACAATATTAACAAAATGCAGCTTTAAATCACAAATCACAAGTCATATAAATAATAGACACTTAAAACCATAGTTAAATTCAAAGACAGTGAATGTCAATAAGAATTTAAACTCCATTTCACAATATCAAAATAAATATTAATAAATCATACACACAGCTTAATCATGTTCCAAAAGCCGATGGCTAATGAGGAATTCAATTCGTCCCAAAAGCCGATGGCTAATGAGGAATAACATAGCTAGCTAGCAATAATATGAGTACTCATTCTATTCGTCCTCAACAGGCACACACCTCAACACTTCAGTCAGAGAGAGAATTCAATTCATCACACTAGACAAGCTAGCGAGGAATTCAATCAATATACATGATAGCTATGGATTCAAACCATTTACAATGCTTTTCAATCAATAAGTATCCATCAAATATCATTCAAATAATTTTTCACAATTTAAAATAATAATATACAAATAGTAATAATTTATTTCAATTGAAAAATTCAAAGGAAATAACTGTCATGCACAAACATCTGATAACTGTCTTTTGGCCCTTGACTCAGTGTTTCTTTCCCCTTCCCTGAGTCTTTGCTAACTGAAACACACAATTTGAAGTGTTTCAGTACTCATTTAAACCATCTCTAACAATAAGGCTTAATACTTAATTTATTGAATTCTATTATTTTCCTTAGTCAACCTAAAATATTGACCCTCGATTCAGTCTAGGTGAATTAGGTTTTAATGTTACCAATGTGTCATATTTAATAGCCTTTTAGTGTTGGTGCATGTTACCCAATTCATTTTCATGTATATTGCATTTTATTGCAATTTGTCGGATTCCGGTATACTAATTTCACCTAGCCAGATGACCTAGTTTCCTCTATTTTTGGGTTTCAGTCAAAACTACAAACTTGTAGGTCTATGTCTTATTGCACACGGGGCAAAATTTCAGGTCATTCTGAGTTGTGTAGACCAAGTTATGGTCAATCTACCATTGCTGGACAGAATGCACCAAAATGGTAGGATTAGGTCATTTTTAGGTCACTTTTGGTTCGGCCAGTTTTTGGACCTGAATTTGTGCAAGCTATTTGACTTGCTTATGGTCATTGTTGGGCTTTGGTGTCTTCATAAGAATTGTATATATATGTCTAAACTATTCATGGTAAAACTTTCAGGTCAATTGGACTTGTTTTGAGTGAGTTATGGCTAAAATACCAACTGCTGCCCAAATGGTAAATTTTCAGGTTTTCAAAGCACTAATCCAAATTTGGTCATTTTTCAAGTCACCTTCTAACCAGAATTTTGGTAAGCTTCCTTCATGAAAGTTGGCACATTTTGTGCCTAGTTTCACCTCCAATTGGTCTCATACCAATTGGAGTCACACACTTAAGGTTCTAAGCTCAAAACATACACTGCCCTATTGTACATCATTCACCTTTTACCAATTACATATCCTATGCTTACCAAGTCACTCTTCCATGTCATTTCTGGTTTGTACCATAATATAAACACATTTAGAAACTCATTTTTGTTCATTTTGGCAGCTTAAACATTCTCAATATGCACATTATAGTATAGAATTTTCCAAGTTCAATTACAAATAATTTAACCACATGATATAGCTCATTTACATGTCCACATTCAAACCTTTATACACATATACATGCTGCCATAACAAGCACCATAATTCAACAATATAATTCCATAAACTAAACCATGAAACAACACATTTTGGTCTACACTTCAAAGTTTCCGATTGTACATCTTCTTCAATTAGTTTCCAAGCTTCCAAAATCAAGTGTACTATCACACATACATTTAGTATACATTATCCAATTTATTCCTACACACATAAACACTTACATCAACTCTTTAATCTACCATTTACATGCAAGGATAAACTACTCTTATTGAAGTTCCATGGCTGCCAAAAATGTACCTCTCCCTTAACTCATCAAACTTCAAAAATCCTTCCACAATTCAACTACCCACAACACCTTCAAAGTTTAATGAAACAATAATTAAAAATACATATTTACCACTTTTGAAACTCTTCAAAACCTTCACTAAACTTCTTAAAATTGCTATCTAAGTCTTCTTTGTGATGTGGGGAGCAAAGTTAATGAAGCAGGCTTTGGGGTTTCAGTTGAAAATGGTGAAGAATGTGGAGCTTTTGAAGGTTTTGGCTATGGAGGAATTTGGGACCTCAATTCGGCATGAAGAAGATGACGCAGAAAATGAATCACTTAGTGGACATACACATGTCCCTTAATGAGTTTAAACACCCCTTAGTGCTCCACTTTAGTTTAATTAACAATATTATATGTTAAAGTTTTAGTTATTCAAATTATACCCCATTTTTTGCACTATTATTATAATATACCACAATTTAATTTTTCATGATATTTTCTAAGTGTAACATCATTTATTTTTAATGGAAATTTAGGTCAAAAGATAACTCGGGGTGTCAAATGACCACAATGCCCCTGTTCGAGTTGCATTCCCGATTTTTCAGTAACACCGAATTTTCTCGATTTCCCGTTTTTCTTTGTACTAATTAATTAATTTTTCTTTAATATTTCTAATGATATTTATACTTAAATAGGTCTTTAATTATGTCTTAAAATATTTTCCAGGGTCCTCCGCAGTCCAGGGCTAGTCAACGGTCCACGCCGCAACTTCCCGGTGCGATCACCCATCGCTAGGGTTCTCGGCTCGTTTAACTTGGTTACATTTCATTGCTATTATTTTTCCTTTGTTTTTCTTGTATTTTCTTTTCTTGTATTTCATTATTTTATGTCTCCTCACTCATATCTAAGTGTAGTTCTAGGTATCCTAGCTGTTCGGACAACACTGGTTACAGGAACAGTAGAACGCACTACCGAACATAGGGGTGTTACAATTCTCCCCCCCCCCCCTTAAAATAAATTTTGTCTCAAAATTTTACCTGGCATCAGTTTCTGAATAGCTGTGGGTGCTGTCTCCTCATATCCTCTTCACGTTCCCAAGTAGCTTCCTGGCCTGAATGATGGTTCCACAGCACTTTAACCAAGTGTATTTATTTATTCCTCAGTTGCTTCATCTCATATGTCAGAATTTCTATGGGTTCTTCATCATATGAGAGGTTTGGATTTACCTCAATCTCTTCAACTGATAGTACATGAGATGGGTCAAATCTGTACCTCCTTAACATGGACACATGAAAGACACTGTGTATCCTTTCTAGCTCTGGAGGTAATGCCAACCGATATGCCAAAGGACCCACTCTTTCCAGAACCTCATATGGTCCGATGAAGCGAGGACTCAGTTTCCCATTTCTGCCAAATCTCATAATCCTCTTCCAAGGAGAAACTTTGAGGAATACCTTATCACCCACTGCATATTCAATATCTCTTCTCTTCATATCAACATAGGACTTCTGACGGTCTGATGCAGCCTTGAGTCTATCTCTAATCAATCTGATCTTTACCTGTGTCTGCTGAACAATTTCTGGCCCAATCATCTTTCTTTCACCTACTTCATCCCAACATAGGGGAGTTCTGCACTTTCTGCCATACAAAGCTTCATATGGAGGCATCCCAATGCTTGATTGGTAGCTGTTGTTATAAGCAAACTCAATCAAAGGTAAGTGTGTATCCCAACTACCTTCAAACTCAATCACACAAGCCCATAGCATATCCTCCAATATCTAAATTATCCTTTCAGACTGGCCATCTGTCTGTGGGTGGAATGCTGTGCTGAAGTTCAATCTAGTTCCTAGGGCTCTCTGAAGACTACCCCAGAATCTAGAAGTGAACCTAGGATCTCTGTCAGATACAATTGATACTGGCACTCCATGCAATTTTACAATTTTATTTATGTACAATCTGGCCAATCTTTCTAGGCTATAGTCCATCCGAACTGGTAAAAAGTGAGCAGACTTGGTCAGTCTGTCAACTATAACCCTTACTGCATCATGACTATTCTGTGTCCTCAGAAGTCCCATCACAAAATCCATAGTTATCCGTCCCCATTTCCACTCTGGTACTGGTAATGGATGTAACAAACCAGCTGGAACTTGATGTTCTGCCTTTACTTGCTAACAAGTTAGGCATTTGGAAACAAATTCAGCTATATCCCTCTTCATACCCATCCACCAGTAATGCTCTTTCAGTCCTCTGTACATTTTAGTTCCACCAGGGTGCATAGCAAAAGGAGACTCGTGTGCTTCCTTCATAATGATCCGTCTCAATTCCACATCACTAGGAACGCACATTTTGCCCTGATGTAATAGTAAAGCATCATCTCTCACAGAGAATTCAGGTTTCTTGCCCTGCTGGACTTCTTTCAGTAGCTTCTGATATTTATCATTACTCTGAGCAGCCATTCTGATCTGATTAATCAACACTGGCTGTACATGCCATGCAACCACTGTCTGTCCCTCATCATCAATCTCCAAACTGGCATGCTGCGCTTTCAACTCATGTACCATGGACAAAGGAGAAACTCTAATACTTGCCATAGTCTTGCGACTTAAAGCGTCAGCCACCACATTTGCTTTCCCTGGCTGATAGTCTATTAAACAATCATAGTCTTTAATCAGTTCTAACCATCTCCTCTGCCTCAAGTTCAATTGCTTCTGGGTGCCTAAGTACTTCAAGCTCTTGTGATATGTGTAAATATAGCATTTCTCCCCATACAAATAGTGTCTCCAGATCTTCAGAGCAAAAACAATAGATGCTAGCTCCAAATCATGTGTTGGGTAGTTCCTCTCATGCGGTTTCAGCTGGCGTGATGCATAAGCAATGACATTTTGATCTTGCATCAGTACACAGCCTAACCCATTGTGAGAAGCATCACTATAAACTGTGTATTCTTTACCTGGAGTAGGTAAAGTAAGGACTGGAGCTTCAGTCAAACACCTCTTTAACTCATCAAAACTCTGCTGGCATTTATCTGTCCACTGAAATTTTACATCTTTCCGAAGCAGCTTGGTCAGTGGAGAAGATAACATAGAAAACCCTTTCACAAATCAATGGTAATATCCAGCTAAACTCAGAAAACTGCGAATTTATGTGATATTCTTGAGCGGCTTCCAATTAAGGATAGCTTCTACCTTGCTGGAATCTACCTTGATCCCTTCAGCTGACACATGTCCCAAGAAGGAGATTTCTTTCAGCCAAAATTCACATTTCGACAATTTGGCGTATAGTTATTTCTCCTTTAAAGTCTACAGTACAATCCGCAAATATCTGTCATGCTCCTCTGTATTCCTTGAATATATCAAAATATCATCAATAAACACCACCACAAACTGGTCGAGATATGGTCTGAAGATATTGTTCATCAGATCCATAAAAGCAGCTGGAGCATTTGTTAACCCGAATGGCATTACTAGAAACTCATAGTGGCCATATCGAGCTCTGAAAGGAGTTTTTGGAATACTCTGCTCTTGCACTTTCAACTGATAATAACCAGATCGCAAATCAATTTTGGAGAATACAGTTGCACCCTTCAACTGATCAAACAGATCATCAATGTGAGGCAATGGATATTTGTTCTTTATTGTCACCTTATTCAATTACCGGTAGTCAATACATATGCGGAGAGTGCCATCCTTCTTTTTAACAAACAACACTGGTGCTCCCCAAGGTGACACACTAGGGCGGATGAAGCCCTTTTCAAGTAGTTCTTGCAACTGTATCTTCAACTCCTTCAACTCTACTGGTGCCATTCTGTATGGTGTTATGGAGATTGGATACACACCAGGTATAACATTAATTTCAAACTGCACCTCTCCTTCTGGAGATAATCCTGGCAATTCATCAGGAAACACATCTGGAAAGTCATATACTGCAGGGATGTCCCTCAATGCTGGACTCCCCACTTGGGTGTCTACCACATGTGCCAAGTATGCTTCACACCCCTTTCTGATCATTTTTCTGGCTAGTGTAGCCAAAATGATGTTTGATGGCAATAGTTGCCTCTCCCCATGTTTTATCACATCACTGTACTGAGGGAGACCAAAAGTGACTGTCTTTAGCCTACAGTCAATCATGGCGTGATGCCTGGCTAACCAATCCATGCTCAAGATGATATTATAATCTCTGAAGGGCATTTCAATGAGATCAGATAGAAAAGTATGTCCTTGGATCACCAAAGGACAATCCCTATACATTTTATTAACCCTGACCTCTTGTCCTAATGGACTTATTACTAGCACCTCAAAGTCCATTTTTGTACATGGAACAGCAATGCAATCAATGATGCTAGCACTCACATAAGAATGAGTAGAACCTGGATCAAATAACACAAACACATCTTGATTAAAAATTGAGAAGGTACCATCCACAACATCAGATGTCTCAGCCTCTTCTCTCTGTCTCATTGTATAGACTCTGACTAAAGCACTGCCTTGCTCTGATTGATTCACTGTGCCTTGGCTGCCTGCTGGGTTACCTCTACCCCTGCCTCTACCTCTGCTAGGTGGTTGTGAACCTCTGGTAACGGGGCTCTGAACTGACCCTTCTGCAGTAGTAGGAGGTGGTCCAACTCTGCGAGTACTAGTGCAGTCCTTAGCAAAGTGCCCTGTGCCTCCACAGTTATAACAGGCTCCTATGGCCTTGTAGCATACCCCACCATGATTTCTTCCACAAGTTTCACATTGGTGGGGAGGGTAGGAACTTCTGGTACTCTGTTGACCAGATAGAGGAGGTTTTTGTCCTGAATATCTTCACCTACCAGACTTCTTACCACCTCTGCTGTGTCCCCCATGGTTCTTCCTCTTTCCAGTAGGACCACTGGAACTCTGTTCTACTGACTTTCTCTCTTTTTCTGTCTTTTCTGATTTCTTTTTCTCTGGGGCCGCTTCAGATTCAATTCCTTCTAATTCCAGTGCTTGGGAAATAAGTTCAAAGAAGTTGTTATGTTTGAATCCAACCACTTGTAATATGATACTGGGCTTCAATTCAGTTTTAAACCTCTTACATCTCTCCCTGCTGGTAGCAAGTAGACTTGCTGCATAATGGCTTAGGCGGGAAAATTTCCTTTCATATTCAGCCACCGATCTATTCCCCTGTTTCAGACTTAGGAACTCTTGTAGCTTCTGGTCCACATAAGCATCAGGGACATATTTTTGTCTGAACTCCCGTAGAAAATCATTCCATGTTAACACTGAAGGTTCTACCAGACTATGGGGAATGGTTTTCCACCAGTAATATGCATCCCCCTGTAGCAAAGATACTGAATATTCAAATCTGAGCTCCTCTGTACAATGTAGCTTCTTAAACACCCTATCCATTCTCTCTAACCATTGTTCTGCCTCTAGAGGATCTATTGTCCCCTTGAACTCAGTAGCCCCATATTTCATTAATTTGTCATACTGCCTAGCAGAAGACTGTGGTTGTACCACTGGTGTCTGTAGTGGGACTTGAGTAGGCATATTATCAGCCATTTATTGGAACATTGCAGCTATCTGCTGAGCGAACTGAGCAGGGAACTGCGATACTGAGGGGGCTGGTGCGGCTAATCCACTGACATTATGTAGGGCTGGGGCATCCCCTTGCACCTCAGCCTCTATCGATTGATCGACTGAATGATCACCTTCTTCCATAGTCAATGCAAGGATCTTAAACCTCCTGAATAATAACACAAGGAGATTTCCTCCCGTTAGTGCATATTTAAAATGTAATGTACTGTATGTATCAAACAATGACATTGAGCAATTGTACTATGAAGAAAGAATATTCAAATTACAGGTGAAAACAGAATTTAAAAACTAGCTCTGATATCACTTAAACATGTCACACCCTACCCCTCTGTAAGGCATAACATGATCCCATAGTATACCTAATGAATTACCAACTTCTTCTACTGATAACCCATTAAATACACTACAAGGGATTTTAAAACTTTTCTTACTATTTTTTTTTACAGTGGTGAGCACTATTTATAGGTGTTAAAATTTTTTTTGAACTGAAGTGAAACAGCTAATACATTTGAATAATTAACAATTTCTGTAAAAATTTTGACAGAGTGCTATCTGTATTTTGAACAAAGCAGTTCTTCAAAAACTTGTAAAAAGCACTTCAAATATATTTCTTAATCTCAAACTCTAACATTTAATCAACACAATATGTTTCTCAACACTTGTCAACACAAATCCACAATAATTTTTCAGTATTTTCAAAGGCTGAGATAAAAGAAATATATCACAATATTTACAAACCAAAATAATTTACAATTTATTTTACAACTTCAATGTACAATTTTAATTTACAACTGCTCAAAACCAAGAACACTATATACATACAGTGAACATACATTGCAATACAAAATGCAAAATATGGTATACTCAATATACCAGATGATCTCTCAGTGTAGTACTAGCACTTAGCCCATCGATCACTGTCTACTGTGATGAATGAAAAGCTATCACTGAGCCATTGTCTCAGTGGTGCACAACATTAACAAAATGCAGCTTTAAATCACAAATCATAAGTCATATAAATAATGGACACTTAAAACCATAGTTAAATTCAAAGACAATGAATGTCAATAAGAATATAAACTCCATTTCACAATATCACAATAAATATCAATAAATCATACACACAGCTTAATCATGTTCCAAAGTTCAATTCATCCCAAAAACCGAAGGGTAATGAGGAATTCAATTCATCCCAAAAGCTGATGGCTAATGAGGAATAACATAGCTAGCTAGCAATAATATGATTACTCATTCTATTCATCCTCAACAAGCACACACCTCAACACTTCAGCCAATGAGGGAATTCAATTCATCCCACTAGACAAGCTAGCAAGGAATTCAATCAATATACATGATAGTTGTGGTTTCAAACCATTTACAATGCTTTTCAATCAATAAGTATCCATCAAATATCATTCAAACAATTTTTCACAATTTAAAACAATAATATACAAATAGTCAAAATTTATTTCAATTAAAAAATTCAAAAGAAATAACTGTTGTGCACAAACCTCTGATAGATGTCTCTTGGCCCTGACTCAGTGTTTCCTTCCCCTTCCCTGAGTCTTTGCTAACTGAAACACACAATTTGAAGTGTTTCAGTACTTATTTAAACCGTCTCTAACAATAAGGTTTAATACTTATTAAATTCTATTATTTTCCTTAGTCAACCTAAAATGTTGACCCTCAATGCAGTCTAGGTGAATTAGGTTTTAATGTTACCAATGTGTCATATTTAATAGCCCTTTAGTGTTGGTGCATGTTACCCAATTCATTTTCATGTATATCGCATTTTATTGCAATTTGTCAGATTCTAGTATACTGATTTGACCTAGCCGGATGACCTAGTTTCCTCGGTTTTCGAGTTTTTGTCAAAACTACAAACTTGTAGGTCTATGTCTTATTGCACGCGGGGCAAAATTTCAGGTCATTCTGAGCTGTGTAGTCCAAGTTATGGTCAATCTACCAATACTAGACAGAATGCACCAAAATGGTAGGTTTAGGTCATTTTTAGGTCACTTTTGGTTCAGCCAGTTTTTGGACTTGAACTTTTGAACCTATTTGACTTGCTTATGGTCATTGCTGGGCTTTGGTGTCTTCATAAGAATTGTATATATATGTCTAAACTATTCATGGTAAAAATTTCAGGTCAATTGGACCTATTTTAAGTGAGTTTTGGCCAAAATACCAACTGCTGCCCAAATGGTAAATTTTCAGGCTTTCAAAGCACTAATCCGGATTTGGTCATTTTTCAAGTCACCTTCTAAGCAGAATTTTGGTAAGCGTCCTTCATGAAAGTTGGCACATTTTGTGCCTAGTTTCACCTCCAATTAGTCTCATACCAATTGGAGTCACACGCTTAAGGTTCTAAGCCCAAAACGTACACAGCCCTATTGTACATTATTCACCTTTTACCAATTACATATCCTATGCTTACCAAGTCACTCTTCCATGTCATTTCTGGTTTGTACCATAACATAAACACATTTAGCAACTCATTTTTGGCTATTTTGGCAGCTTATAACCATTCTCAATATGCACATTATAGTACAGAATTTTCCAAGTCCAATTACAAATAATTTAACCACATGACATAGCTCATTTACATGTCCACATTCAAACCTTTATACACATTTACATGCTGCCATAACAAGCACCATAATTCAACAATATAATTCCATAAACCAAACTATGAAACAACACATTTTGGTCTGCACTTCAAAGTTGCCGATTGTACATCTTCTTCAATTAGTTTCTAAGCTTCCAAAATTAAGTGTACTATCACATATACATTTAGTATACATTATCCAATTTATTCCTACACACATAAACACTTACATCAATACTTTAATCTACCATTTACATGCAAGGATAAACTGCTCTTATTGAAGTTCCATGGCTGCCAAAAATGTACCTCTCCCTTAACTCATCAAACTTTAAAAATCCTTCCACAATTCAACTACCCACAACACCCATTCAAAGTTTAATGAAACAATAATTAAAAATACATACTTACCACTTTTGAAACTCTTCAAAACCTTCACTAAACTTCTTAAAATTGCTATCTAAGTCTTCCTTGTGATGTGGGGAGCAAAGTTAATGAAGCAAGCTTTGGGGTTTAAGTTGAAAATGGTGAAGAATGTGGAGCTTTTGAAGGTTTTGGCTATGGAGGAATTTGGGACCTCAATTTGGCATGAAGAAGATGAAGTAGAAACTGAATCACCTAGTGGACATACACATGTCCCTTAATGAGTTTGAACACCCCTTAGTGCTCCACTTTAGTTTAATTAACAATATTATATGTTAAAGTTTTAGTTATTCAAATTATACCCTATTTCTTGCACTATTATTATAATATATCACAATTTAATTTTTCATGATATTTTCTAAGTGTAACATCATTTATTTTTAATGGAAATTTAGGTCAAAAGACAACTCGGAGTGTCAAATAACCACAATGCCCCTGTTCGGGTTGCATTCCCGATTTTTCGGTAATACCGAATTTTGTCATTTTCTCGATTTCTCGTTTTTCTTTGTACTAATTAATTAATTTTTCTTTGATATTTCTAATGATATTTATACTTCAATAGGTCTTTAATTATGTCTTAAAATATTTTTCAGGGTTTCCCGTGGTCCAGGGCTAGTCAACGGTTCACGCTGCAACTTCCCAGTGCGGTCACCCATTGCTAGGGTTCTCAGCTCATTTAACTTGGTTACATTTCATTGCTATTATTTTTCCTTTGTTTTTCTTGTATTTTCTTTTCTTGTATTTCATTATTTTATATCTCCTCACTCATATCTAAGTGTAGTTCTAGGCATCCTAGCTGTTCGGACAACACTGGTCACAGGAACAGTAAAATGCACTACCGAATGTAGGGGTGTTACATGCCATGATTAAATGTTAAAGTATTGGGAGGAGGAGGATTGTCAAAATTGGAAGTGTAATGTTAAAATGCAGGTTGTGTATGTTGGCAGCACCTAAATTAGGTCATAAGTACAAAACTGTGAACCCAATTGGTATGAGGCCAATGGGGGGTGAAACTAGACACCAAATAGGCCAACTTTCATGTAGAAATGTTGCTAAAATTTTGTCTAAAAACTGACATTAAAAATGACCAATTCCGGAATGGTAACCTTACAACCCAGATTTTTGACTATATGAACAGTAGTCATTATGATGACCATAACTCACTCAAAACATGTCCAATTAACGTAAAATTTTTACCATGGATAGCTTAGACCTAGAGCTACAATTCGTATGAAGACAACAAAGCCCAAAAATGACAAGAACTAAGTCAAATAGCTTGCACAAATTCGGGTATAAAAACTTCCAGAACCAGAAATGACCTAAAAATGACCTAAAGTTACCATTTTAGTGCAATCTATCCAGCTTTAGTAAATTGACCATATCTTGGTCTATACAACTCAGAATGACCTGAAATTTTGCCTCGAGTGCAATAAGCCATTGAGCTACAATTTTGCTTCCTTGACTAGAAGCTAAAAACCAAGAGAAAATAGGACTTTAAGCTAGACCAATCTAGCACACAAAAATTGAGAACTTGACATTTACATACAATGATGCTTGAAGTAATTTGGCAATGAATGCCAACTTGTAAAAATAGTAAATTGCACTATATTGGTAGCATATTGAAATGCAAAATGTGACAGATTGGTAACATTAAAATTTATTCCCCTAGAGTGCATTAAGGGGTCAACATTATAGGTTGACTAAGAAAAGCAATAGTATTAAATAAATTAATTATAGAACCTTATTGTCAGAGATAGTTTAAACGAGTACTGAAACACTTTAAATTGTGTGTTTCAGTTAGCAAAGACTCAGGGAAGGGGAAGGAAACACTAAGTCAGGGCCAAGAGGTTACTCTTCAGAGGGTTGTGCACAACTAGTTTTTAATTGATTTTGTTCTGAATTTTTCATATGATTAAATGAAGTTATTTTCCTTATGTATTATGTTTATCAAGTATTGGATTTAATTCAATGATTATTGAAATTATTATAGTATGTATGAATTTAGCTTTGTGAAATGGTATTTCAACAAGTATTAAGCATTGTTGTGGATTAAATAAATTATGTTTTTGAAAATTGTGATAGAATATGTTTTGAATTGTGATGAGCATAAAAATTATTGATTTGGAATTGACATTGAATTGAATTGTGTTGTGATTTATGCTCACAAAAAGGACAAAGAGATTAATGATATTATTTTATATCTCACTATAGATGCTTGACTAGGTTATTACCCATCTCTCTCATTTGTTGAGGAGACAATAGAGTTAGCTTTGTTTTGATTACCTTGGTACGTGCACAAGCTTAGATTTTCCTCTTATTAGAGGTTAGATCTAAGTTTTTTTGTTATGGCTCTTATGAAAGTTTCATTATTGTGATGTGTACTGTGCATGATGATTCGACCTCCCCGACCATAGGGAGTTAGAATCTGATTCGACCTCCCCGACCATAGAGAGTTAGAATCACCCCGAAGATAGCCCTTTCGGATTAGTCTGGCATAGTTAGTGAGATAAAGAATGGTTTTTAAATAGTAAAGAATTGTGATTTCAATTATTATTTATGTATAATTGATTTTGTTGAAATTACCTTAAATGTTTGGTTGTGATTTGATAAATTGAATTTCGTGATCAAAGTCATTTTATACAAATGATTTATGTTATTGGCAATGAATAATTTGATTTTTGGAATTTGATGAGTATCTTGATTTCTAAATGATTTGCTGTAATTTTGCTAAGTTATATTGTACTATGTTTTAAGTTATAGTTGTGCACCACTTAGTTCACCACTCAGTGATAGCTTTGTATGTTGTTGCAGGTGAAAAAAGCATAGAGCAGTTGAGTAAGCTTCTTTGAAGACACATTCAGATCAGCTCCAGGTATATCATAGGTATACGTATGTGCATAGGTTTTGATGTATGCATGTAAATATATGTATGTAAATTATTTGAGCAGTTGTATAAAAACTCTTGTCAAATATTTTGGTATGTAATGTCAATTATTGTAAATGTAAATTTGAGACTTTATTTACCTGAATAATTTTGTAATATTAATTTTTGAGTCTAGTAATCAATGAAATATTTCTTTTATGATGAGGTTGGTTTGAAAATGAAATGATTTGATTTTTGAGATTGAATTGTGAGATGAAATGAAGTTTATTGGAGTTGTATTTGAGAAAATATATTGGGAGTGTTTTCTTTTTCAGGTTTAAAGAACTGTTTTCTCAAAATACAGCCGGCACTCTGCTAAAATTTTGAAAAAATTTTTATAACACCAGATTTTAATCGATGATTTAAATTTATCGAAAATTATTTTAAAATCCCTTGTAGCATATTTAATGGGTTACCAGTAGGAGAAGTACGGTAATTCATTAGGTTTACTATAGGATCATGTTACATCTTGCGGAGGAGTAGGGTGTGACAGACAGATTTAGTCAGAAAAGAGTTTCTGACAAGAAAATCTAATTAATCAAGAACTAGAATTAAAAGAGAACATAATATTCATAGCAAATGGGGTTTGGCATAAACCATGACTCCAGCTCGAATTGGGATTTTGTAACAGAGAGATTCTAGTGCATGGTAACATATGATTATAGGTTCATTTAAGGTATTCCTTGTTACTGATTGGGTGGCCATGGCACGCTATGTTAGGTGTCAACCATGGTCTATGAGATGCCTAAAATGATTTAGAGAAATCATTTATGGTAAGAAAGAGTTCTGATGATATTAAGAGTTAATATCATATCTCATTGCCAATTAGTGATGAGCCTAGTAAGTCACACATATACACAAGATAATCATTAAGTAAAATGTTATTTAATTAATTAATTAAAGAGTTTAATTAATTAATTAAATAGCTTTGGTTTGTAATAAGATTGCAAAGTCCCTAGCGTGGCTTAAAACTAAATCTAGGTTATTGGATGTATAGTATAAGTTAAATTTATATTAAAAGTGTTTTAAATATGAATTTAATTGTGGGAAATTAATTAATGGAGATTAATTAATTAATTTACATTTGATATAAATTGATTAGAAGAGGAGAAATAATAATTTTGGGTTGAGAACTCAAAATTACAACATAAGGGTAATTTGATCATTTCACAGGGTGACATGTGGCACCATGAGATGGTGACACATGGCATCATATAAGTTTGTCATTTGTCTTCCTATCATGCAAGGTGATTAAAGTCAAGATTAAATCTAGCTTTGACACTTGGCTTAACATGATTAAGTCAATTAAAATTAAGATGCATTGTGGTGATAACATGTGGCAAAGGGTTTAAGTGATGACTTAATTATAAAAGGGAAAGGACGTATTTTTGTCTAAACTCTCTGAGGAAGTTGTCCCATGACAGCACTGGTGGTTCCACCAAGCTATGGGGGATGATTTTCTACCAATCATACACATCCCCCTGCAGCAGTGACACTGAATATTCAAATCTTAGCTCGTCTGTGCAGAGCAGTTTCTTGAACACTCTACCCATTCTCTCTAACCACTTCTCTACCTCTAAAGGGTCCACTGTACCCTTAAATTCTGTAGCCCCATACTTAATTAGCTTGTCATACTGCCTGGCTGGGGGCTGAGGTTGCACCACAGGTGTCTAAAGTGGAGCTTGAGTAGGCATGCTTCCAGCCATTTGTTGAAACATCGCAGCCATCTGCTAGGCAAATTGTGAAGGAGCAGAAGCATGAAAAACATAAGTTTAGATCATTGAATTCAAAAAATTTTCATCTAGGGTCACATGCATCATGCAAGATTCATTTTTATCTATTTGATTTCAATGATAAGCAGCATATTAAAACTCTTTTAATATGTTTTTGGATCTATATTTGCCATTTAAGATTTTAGAATTAACAGATTAATTCATTAGAACCCTAGATTAGATCAAGAACAAGTGCACTAACCTTTTTGATGCACTGCAGTGTGTTTGGCACCTTTGGGTTGCGCTTAGGACACCAGATGTTGTCCCTCTAGCTTGTCCACACCAAGATCACTAATGGCAACCCTTGAACAGCTTCTAAAGCTTTTTTAATCAATTAGAAAATCAAGTTTTGCCCTTTAAGAGATTACAGATGTAAACAAGACACTAGAAACAATTTCTAGTATTTTTAATTCAAGAGATTACTGGCAAATCTCTTTGAATTGATGAGAGATGAAGAGGATGAGAGGTAGAGTGTTCTTTTGGTAGCAGCACCAAAGAGTGAATGGCAGCTTGTTATTTTTCTTTTCCATTCTTTCCCTTATATAGCTAGGTTACCACTTAAAACCCTTGCCACATGTCACCTTTTGATTGGCTCTAGGTTTAATTGACCCAATCACATTGTGCCAAGTGTCAAACCTATATTTAATCTTGACTTTAATCATCTTACATGATTAAAAGACATATGGCAAGCTTATGTGTAGTGCCATGTGTCACCATCTCATGGTGCCACATGTCACCTTGTGAAATGACCAAAATACCCCTGTGTCCTAATTTTGAGTTCTCAACTCAAAATAATTATTTCTCTTCTTCTAATCAATTTATATCAAATATAAATTAATTAATTAATCTCTATTAATTAATTTCTCATTAATTAAATTCATATTTAAACACTTTAAATATAAATTTAACTTATAATGTATATCCAATAACCTAGATTTGGTTTCAAGCCATACTAGGGACTTTGTAATCTAATTACAAACCAAACCTATTTAATTAATCATTTTAACTCTTTAATTAATTTATTAAATCGTATTTAATTTGGTGATTACTTGTGTATGTGTGTGACTTACTAGGCTCATCACTAATTGGCAATGAGACATGATATCAACTCTTAATATCATCAGAACTCTTTCTTACCATAAATGATTTCTCTAAATCATTTTATGTAGCTCATAGACTATGGTTAACACCTAGCATAGCATGCCATAGCCACCTAATCAGTAATAAGGTTTAACTTAAATGAACTTATAATCATATGTTACCATGCACTAGAATCTCTCTATTACAAAATCCCAAATCGAGCTGGAGTCATGGTTTATGTCAAACCCCATTTGCTATGAATATTATGTTCTCTTTTAATTCTAGTTCTTGATTAAAAAGATTTTCTCATCAGAAATTCTTTTCTGATTAAATCTATCTGTCCTGGCTAAGAACTTAAAACATCAAGAATAATTAAATGAACATAGGATTTTATCTCTATTTACTTAGGGTAACAGATTCCATCTTGATTAACACCTACCTCCATATATAACTAGTAGGAGCCAACACATGCCCATATACCCATACACAGTACAAGTATGAAAGCAGTATCAAACTCAAACCACCTATATACAAGATAACAGTGCTATCTCAGGTCTAAAGATTATATGCACTAATATGATTTATGACAATGCATTGACAAGAGTAAATTCTATGTGCTTATCATAAATGTCACTGGTTCGACCTACTTATCATATATAAGTGCCTATCATATTTGTTATATGGCATGAGACTCCATCTTATTTACATCTCATATGAATAACTTGGGAACAAACATGATTACAATCTTTTTGGATAAGTCATGTCCTTATTATGAAGTATCCTCGATTGTGAACCAATTTATGATACTTTGTGCTAGAGATACTGTCACTCATATTCTTAATAAGGGCGTACTACTAACAATCTCCCACTAGCACTAGAGCCATTCATTACAATATCTTAGACTCATCTTCTCAAGATGTCGGTCTAGCTGAGTTTGTCACATAGGCTTAGTGAATGGATCAGCTGGATTTTCAGCTGATGCTATTTTCTGCATGGCTACATCGCCTCGCCCAACTATTTCTCTGATAATGTGGTAGCGCCTTTCTATGTGTTTGGATTTCTGGTGAGACCGGGGTTCCTTACCCTATATGATTGCTCCATTATTGTCACAGTGAAATGAAACTGCTGACTCAATGGAAGGAACTACTGCAAGTTCTATCACGAACTTCTTTATCCAAACAGCTTCCTTTGCAGCATCTGATGCAGCAATATACTCAGCCTCGGTAGTGGAATCTGCAGTCGCACTCTATTTGGAACTCTTCCAACTGACCGCATCTCCATTATAAATGAACACATACCCAGAGGTAGACTTTTTATCATCGATATCTGATTGGAAATTAGAATCAGTATAACCATCCAATTGCAAGTCACCACCTCCATATATCAAGAATAAATCCTTAGTTCTTCTCAAGTACTTAAGGATATTCTTGACAGCTATCCAGTGTTCCAAACCTGGATTAGATTGATACCTACTAGTCAAACTAACAGTATGTGCGATATCTGGCCTAGTACACAACATTGCATACATCAAACTTCCTGTAACACTCTTATTTGTATAGCCTAGTATATTTCACTGTTCCGGTGACCAGTGTCAGTCCGGATAATTAAGGGGATTAGAACCACATCTAAGATAACTAGATAAGCCCTGAACACAAATAATTAGTAGTTGTCAATTAGTTAAGTATAAATAAGAAAAATAGAACATAAGAAGTTAAATGAGCTAAGAGTCACAGCGATGGGCGACCTTATTGGGAAGGACTGCGAGGTCGATTTAATCTCAAATTTCGAACCATAAAATGTGACGCCGTGGTCCTTAGGACTATTGCAAACACAGTGGAAAAGAGAAAATCACAAAAAAAAATTGTTAAGCTGGTCAAATAATTAGGTCAGGGATCCAAAAGAAATATCAAATAACTTACAAACCGGATTGAACCTGCGAGGGGCGATTTGGTCAATTCACCCCTAGAGCTGACTCCTGACCTAACTGTCAAATAAAATTGGAGAAAAGAAAATTTCAGAATCGAGAATTAAATTAAAGAACTAATGGAAAAATAAATGCAAAAAAAAAAAGAGAAAAAGTTTATGACATCACCTTCCATGACATCATGGATGACCTCATAAATAATTTTTAAATTCATGAATTAATTTGACCAAGTCAATTTATGATAAATACACATAAAATAACAAAATAAAAGAAAATTATTTTGGTCTTCTTCTTCCTAGGTTGCCGCCCAACTTCTCTCTTCCAAAGCTCCCTCACTTCATCCTCCATTAAAGCTCATTTTGAGCTTGAAGAAACCCTAAATCCCACCATAAAAACCTTACTTTCCATCATTAAATCTTGTAGTTAAACCTTGATAAGGAGTTTAACAACAAAAAGAAGAAGAAAGGAAGAAGTTTTGAGAGGTGAAAAATTCGATTCACTTAAGGTTAGTGTTTTAACTTTCAATTTTCTATTTAAATACATGCTTAGCTACTTAAATTAACTTAGAAATTAAAGAAAAGAAACAAAAACAATAGTTGAGGGACCAAATATGAATTTTGACCAACTAGGGTTTAGGTTTGAAATGAATGAATTTGGTAGATTTGAATGATTATTTGAGGTGAATGAGGTATATACACATTAGAGGTACACTTTGATTGTTTTCAATTATGCAAATGTGTAACTAGGGCTGAGCATGAGAAAATTTGAGAAAATGGTTGAGAATTGGTCAAATGATGTGTTTGACTTGCTTGAGTTGAGGAATGGTCATGTATGACCAATTGTGGTGTGTAGGAAGTGTTAGAATTAGGTTTAAATTAGGATTGCTTATGGTCATTCTGCAGGCAGCATGACCAAGGTCCCTTTCAGGGACCAAAACTGAAAACTTACAAACCCAATTGGTGTGAGGCCAATTGGGAATGAAACTAGACACAAAATGGCACATTTTCCATCTAGGAATCATGCCCAAAAAGTGACTATAACATAGTGAACAAATTGGCCAAATCTGGAATTGGGCACACTGCCCTGTGCAAAAATGATCAAATGAACAGTGTTTGTTCATATAGCTATAACTTGGGCTAGGCAGGTCCAAATGACCTGAAATTTCACCAATAGAAAGCTGAGACATAGCCCTACAACTTTCATGAAGGACACAAGTCCAAATTCTATCCATAACTAAGTCATTTTGCCACCCAAATTTAATGGTCCAAAACTGTCAGAACCACTTAGGTGCCCAGAAAATCTGGGTTAAACCAATCCGGCCAGCCATGTTCAAATGGCTATAACTTGAGCTACAAAACTCCACATGGAGTGATTCAAAAAGGGAAATAAATTTAAGACAATAAAGAATAATTTCTATGAAGAAAACTTAACCAAATTCTAACAGCAACATGACCAATGAAATAGTGCAAAACAGGACAGCAAAACTGAAAATTTGTAATTTTGCCTAAAAGGCTTAAAATTTGAGAAAACAACCAAAACCAATAAATTAGGTAACCAAAATGTGGTATGTGAATGAAATTAGAATTCCCATATCTATTAAGCCTTAGAAAGTCAACAAATTGATATGAATAGTGTCATAAATAGCAACCCCGAAATATAAATTTTAAAAAACATCAAGTTTAGCATATTAAAGCTAGGTATAAGTAGATTTGAATTTATTTTTGGAGTTATGATAAATTATGATACTGAAACACTATGAAACTATGTGTTTCAGTGGAAAAGAATACTGGAAAAGAACCCGAGGCATCGAGTCAAGGCCAAGAGGCGACTCATATAAGGTTTGTGCACAACTAACTATTTTGTTACTTTTCACTTCTAAATTGATTTGAACAAGTTTATTTTATGACTTATGATTTTGTTGTGTTGATAATTTTAACTTATTGAATGAAATTGTATAATTTAAATATAAATTTTCTTATGCATTTAAGGATTTATTGCATGGTTTTGAGGATTGTAAATTTTAAGTTTGATGTGTTGCCAACCTTGAGCATGAAATTATGATGATTAAATATGTTAATGGTTTGTAAACACTTTGTAAATAGAAATTGTTTTGAATATGATATGAAACATAGTTGACATGGCAATATATGTTGTGAATTCTCATTAGCTTGTCTAGTAAGATATCTCCTCCACTAGATGGGCTGAGTTCCTTCCTCTCTAGCTTGCCAGTTGGGAAAGAGTTTGAATGAGTACACATATATACTAGCTAGTCTTTGTTCCTCCCTTTTAGCCTCGATTATTGGGAGAGTTTGAAATGTCGTGGTGTACAACACGGCATCTATTTGAATTTTGGGTCATGGGTTCAACTGTGTGAATTGTTGGCAACGCCCTTTAAATTATGCATAGTTTGATAAATTATGGTTGAAATAAATAATTTGTCAGTGATTCAAAATATTTTTGTATTGTTTCGAGATTTAAAAGAAATGTAGATAAATAATTACTATTTGATCAAAATGTTATTAAAATGAATAATTTGCATGAATGAAAATATTGATTTCTGAATGTTATGAATTTTGAAGAATTTAGAAATTTTAAATTTTTACTTGTTATAAATTGTCAAGCATAACTTGTATTAAGTTTTAAATTATTAGTTTGTGCACCACTGAGTTCACCACTCAGCGATAGCTTTGTATGCTGTCGTAGGTGAAAGAAAATATAAAGCAGCTGAGCAAGATTACTGAAAGGCATAGTGAGACTATCTTCGGGTATATCATAGGTATACCCTTGTACTTTAGATTTTGATGTAATTCTGTAATTATATATATGAAATTTCTTTTAAGTAGTTGTACTAACTCTTTTGTAATATATTTTTGGATTGTAATCAAATACAAATTATTGTAAGGTTATCTTGAGATTTTATGTATTTATAAAGTTTTGCACTACTAAATTTTTAATGATCCCATGAATGTAAATATTAATCTTGTTACCTTAATGAGGTGCTTCAATGTTTGATTTAATTTAAATGGTGTACTAAGTTGCTTGTGCTAATTGGTGAAATGAGATTGAATAATGGAGTTGTGATTGAGAAATATATTGGGAGTGTCTTTGTTTTCAGGCTTTGAAGAAATGTTTTCTCAAAATACAGACTACACTCTGCTAAAATTTTTATAAAAATTACAGAGATTTTAAATATCTAAAAATTAGATTTATGTTTGGACTTTAAATAAAGGTTTTTAATATCTGAAGAAAAAAAAATTTACCCACCAATTTAAAAATAAATGAAAATTGTTTTAAAATCCCTTGTAGTATATTTAATGGGTTATAGGTAGGCGAAGTATGGTAATTCATTAGGTGTACTACGGGAGTATGTTACATCTTACGAGGAGTAGGGTGTGACACTTCCAATAGCCGAAGCATATGGAATCCTGGCCATTTTATCTCTTTCTTTAGGTATCTTTAGAGACATCTCTTTTGAAAGGTGGATACCATGTCTTACTGGTAACAATCCTCTCTTGGAATTAAGCATGTTAAACCTCTCTTGGAATCAAGCATGTTAAATCTCTTTAACACCTTTCCCAAGTATAGACTTTGGGATAAACCAATTATTCTTTTCGATCTATCTCTATAGATGTGAATCCCAAGAATATAGGTTGCCTCCCCTAAGTCTTTCATGGAGAATGTATTTGATGATCATATCTTTACAGTTGTCAACATACCTGTGTCATTACCTATCAATAAAATGTCATCCACATATAAGATAAGGAAAGTGACAGCACTATTACTAACCTTCTTATATACACATGGCTCGTCCTCATTTTTTATAAAACCAAATGACTTAATGGCTTCATCAAAACGGATGTTCCAACTCCTCAAAGCTTGTTTTAACCCATAAATGGATCGCTTTAGCTTGCATACCTTGGAACCATCTTGGGATTCAAAACCCCTAGGTTGTTCCATGAAAGTGTTTTCTTCAATGTATCTATTGAGAAAAGCTTTTTTGACATCCCTCTGCCAAATTTCATAATCATTGTATGCAATTATTGCTAATAGAATCCTAATTGATTTAAGCATGGCAACAGGCGAGAAAGTCTCCTCATAGTCGATTCCTTGCCTTTGGCGAAACCCTTTCGCTAGTAGCCTTGCCTTATAGGTCTCTACCTTTCCATCAGAACCAATTTTCTTCTTGAAAACCCATTTGTTTCCTATAGATACAATACCTTTAGGTGGGTCAACAAGATCCCAAACTTGATTCTTATACATGGAATCAATCTCGGATTTCATAGCATCTGATATAGCTTCTTCATAGGTAAGTGGATCATCTCCATGATCTACTTCTTCATGAGTAGACAACTCTTGTTCTTCTTCATGAAGGAAACCATATCTCATTGGTGGGTGAGATACCCTGGTTGTTCTACGAGGAACAGCTATGGATGTATCATCAATAGGTGTATTTTGACTAGATGGATCTATATCCATCTGATCTATTGGTTGGCTAGAATTCTCCAATTCTAACTCTATTTGCCTTCCTTTGTCTCCTTCTTGAACAAACTGTTGTTCAAAAAATGTGGCATATCTACTCACCACAACCCTTTGTGATGTAGGCAAACAAAAATAATATCCAAAACTATCTTTTGGATATCCAATAAATCGACCCTTTTATGATCTGGTCTCCAATTTATCAGTGTTCAGCTTTTTGACATAAGCTGGACAACCCCAAATCTTAACATGCTTAAGACTTGGTTTTCTTCCATGCCATATCTCATAAAGTGTGGAAGATACTGATTTTGATGGAATCCTATTCAGAATATATAAAGCTGATTCTAATGCAAATCCCCAAAAGGAGATTGGGATATCAGTATAGCTCATCATACTACGTACCATATCCAATAGGGTATGATTTCTCCTTTCAGATACATCATTCAGCTGTGGTGTTCCTAGAGGAGTTAGCTAGGAAACAATGTCATGCTCTCTTAAGTATTCATCAAATTCAGTACTCAAGTATTCACCTCCATGATCTGATCAAAGAGCTTTAATTGTAACACCCCTATTTGTATAGCCTGGTATATTTCACTATTCTGGTGATCGGTGTCAGTCCGGATAATTAAAGGGATTAGAACCACATCTAAGACACCTAGTTAAGCCCTGAATGCAAATAATTAGTAATTGCCAAATAGTTAAGTATAAATAAGAAAAACATAACATAAGAAGTTAAATGAGTTGACAGTCACAGCGATGGATGACCTTTTCAGGAAGGACTGCGAAGTCAATTTAAACTCAAATTTCAAACCGTAAAATGTGACGCTGCGGTCCTTAGGACTATTGTGAACGCAGTGGAAAAGAGAAAATCACAAAAAAAAAATGTTAAGCGGGTCAAATAATTAGGTCAGGGATCCAGAAGAAATATTGAATTATTTGTAAACCGGATCGAACTGGAGAGGGGCAATTTAGTCAATTGACCCCTAAAGCTAACTCCTCACCTAACTGTCAAATAAAATAGGAGAAAAGAAAATTTCAGAATTGGAAATTAAATTGAAGAACTAAAGAAAAATAAATGAAAAAAAAAAGAGAAAAAGAAAAAAATGAAAAAGTGATTACATTATGCATGACATCATGCATGATGTAATAAACATTATAATTAAAATTTTAAATTTTTGGATAATTTTTTGTCTTACTAAAGGTTAAATATTTAGAAAAAGAAAATAAAAAAAAAAAACAAAAAGTCCTTCATCTTCTTCAAATTGTCGTGACCCATCTCTCTCATCCCTTCCTCACCAAATCCTCCATGGAAGCTCACTTTTAAGCTTGAAGACAACAAAATCCCACCATAGAAACTTCATTTACATAACTAAACTTTGTTTGGGCAACTAGAAAAGAAGGTTCAAGGAGAAAAAAAGAAGAAAGGAAGAAGTTTGAAGAGGAAAAAAATTATGCATAAAGGTTAGTAATCTAAACTTGAAGTTCTAGTTGAATTAATTGTGTTTATAGTTGAATAAACCTAGAAATATACTTAAAATGAAATGAAAACAACTTTGGAGGACTATATGTGAATTTTGGCCAGTCATAGATATATGAGAATATGATGTGTTTTGAATGAATTAAAAGTGTATGTAAGCTTGAATGAGTTGAGAAATGGTGTTGGTATGCTTGGTATCAATTAAATGTAACAAATCAAATGAATTAGGGTTTGAACCTAGGGTTTTGGAAGAAAAAAATTAGAGAATTGATCAAATGGTGTATTTGACCTTCTTTGTGCTGAAAAATGGTCATATGTGACCAATTGTGGTGTGTTGAAAGTGTTAGAACCAAATGGAAATTCGGATTGGTTATGGACATCCTGCAGGCAGCATGATCAAGGTCCCTTTCAGGGACCAAAACTGAAAATTTACTAACCCAATTGGTGTGAGGCCAATTGGGAATAAAATTAGACACAAAATGGCACATTTTTCATTTAGGAATCATGCCCAAAAAGTGACCATAGCACAGTGAACAAATTGGCCAAATCCGAAAATGAGTGTTCTGCTCTGTACAAAAAAGACCAAATGAATAGTATTTGTTCATTTAGCTATAACTGGGGCTAGGCAAGTTTAAATGACCTGAAATTTTACCAGTAGAAAGCTGAGATATAGACCTAAAACTTTCATGAAGAACACAAACCCAAATTATGCCCTTAACCAAGTCATTTATCCACCCAAAATTGGTGACCTAAAACTGCCAGAACCAGTTTTGGTGCCCATAAATTCTGGGTTAGGCCAATCCAGCAGCCATGTTCTGAAGGAACGGAAGCGTGAAAAACAAAAGTTTATACCATTGAATTCAAAAATTTTCACCAGGGTCACATGCATCATGCAAGATTTATTTTTATCCATTTGATTTCAATGATAAACAACGTATTAAAACTCTTTTAATATGTTTTTTGATCTGTATTTGCCATTTAAGATTTTAAAATTAATCAGATTAATTTTAGAACCCTAGATTAAATGAAGAACGATTGCACTAACCTCTTGATGCACTGCAGCGTGTCTGCGCCTTTCAGATTCGTCTTCAGGACGCCAGATGTTGTCCCTCTAGCTTGTCCACACCAAGAACACCTATGGCAGCCCTTGAATAGCTTCTAAAGTTTTTTCTATTAATTAGAAACTCAAGTTCTGCCTTTTAAGAGATTAGAGATGTAAACAGGACACTAGAAACAATTTCTAGTGTTCTTAATTCAAGAGATTGATGGCTAATCTCTTTGAATTGATGAGAGATGAAGAAGAATAGATGAAAAGCCTCAAAGTGGCATGAAAAAGGAGAGGAGTGGCTGCTGGTTGCTTTTTCTTTTCATAACAACACTTAAATAGCTAGGTTAACACATTAAACCCTTGCCACATGTCACCCTTTGATTAGCTCTAGGTTTAAGTGACCCAATCACATTGTGCCAAGTGTCAAACCTATATTTAATCTTGATTTTAATCATCTTACATGATTCAAAAACATTTGGCAAGCTTATGTGTAATCCCATGTGTCACCATCTCATGGTGCCACGTGTCACACTGTGAAATGATCAAAATGCCCCTGTGTCTTATTTTTGAGTTCTTAATCCAAAATAATTATTTTTCTTCTTCTAATCAATTTATATCAAATATAAATTAATTAATTAATCTCTATTAATTAATTTCTCATTAATTAAATTCATATTTAAACACTTTAAATATAAATTTAACTTATATTATACATCCAATAATCTAGATTTGGTTTCAAGTCATGCTAGGGACTTTGCAATTTAATTGCAAACCAAACCTATTTAATTAATCAATTAAACTCTTTAATTAATTAATTAAATCATATTTAAATAGGTGATAACTTGTGTACGTGTGTGACTTACTAGGCTCATCACTAATTGGCAATGAGACATGATATCAACTCTTAATATCATCAGAACTCTTTCTTACCATAAATGATTTCTCTAAATCATTTTATGAACCTCATAGACCATGGTTAACACCTAGCATAGCATGCCATGGCCACCCAATTAGTAATAAGATTTACCTTAAATGAACCTATAATCATATGTTACCATGCACTAGAATCTCTCTGTTACAAAATCCCAACTCAAGCTGGAGTCATGGTTTATGTCAAACTCCATTTGCTATGAATATTATGTTCTCTTTTAATTCCAATTCTTGATTAAAAAGATTTTCTCATCAGAAACTCTTTTCTGAATAAATCTATCTGTCCTGGTGTAACACCCTCCCTATAGCAACTCCGTGCATTCTACTGTTCCGGTGACCAGTGTCGGTCCGAACAGCTAGAACGTCCGGAAAAATATTTAAACTAAAGTGAGGAACCAAAATTAACTCAAATATTAATAAGAAAAATTTAGGAAAAAATTTTAAAAATAAAATACAACCGAGTTAAATGAGCCGGTGCCCTAGCGATGGGTAACCTAGTGAGAAGATGCGGTTCTCGCAACTAGGAGCCCTAGACCAGGGGGAAAAATTATAAAATAATTTCTGGGACTCCAGAGAAGGGTTATTGAGGTTCTTATGGCATTAGAATGCCAAGAAAATACTTAGAGAAAATTTTCAATCGGTACATACAATTTTGGCCCGTTAAGCCAAACAGAGGGCATTTTGGTCATTTTGCCTTCAGAGGTGATTTTTAACCGACTTGTCTAGTTAAGTAAATAATTATTATGACATAAAATGTGAATAAATATTACTAAAAATTGAATTAAAAATGAGTAGAAAAGAAAAGAAAAAAATGAATTAAATGAGAATTTATGACATCACATGATGTCATTAGTGTGCCTTCACCCAACCCAATGTTGACACATGGCATAACTATATTTAAAAGAGACAAATGGGCTGAAAAATGAGAGAAAAAAATCAGATTTCCATTTCTTCTTCTTCCTTGCCATAAACCATTCTTCCCTAACCTCCATGGACAAGCTTTTTCAAGCTTGATTTTCCCTAGCTTCCACACCATAAAAGCCCTAGTTATCTTCACAAAAAATTCACCCCACACCTTGAGGAAGCTTTGGGCAGCAAAATTTTGAAGAAAAATTAAAGTTTTGGTTGGCTTGGATTTGAGCTAAAAGAGGTTAGTGACTTAAACTTAAATTTCACTTTAAATTCATGTTTAACAATTATGAATGAGTGCAAATGATAAGGAAATTGATGGAGTTCCATTTGCATGTAAACCCTAAGTTTTGGCAGCCTTGGTTGGGCAATATTGTGATGATTTTAATGAAGTTAAAAAGGGTAGTATGGCTGCCCACAATATGTCTCTTTTATGTGGATTGATGAAATGCAATCCTAGTGCATGGCTTGAAATGTTGAGTTAGGGTTTGGAGTGGAGAAATGGGACTTTGACCATGTGATGATGAAAATGAGTATTAATGGTCAATTAGTGACCATTTAGTTCTGTTTAAACCAAAAATGAAGTGTGTTGAGGGATGGGATTTAGGTTTATTGTGGCTGCCCTAGGTGACCTGCAGAATTGGACATGAGTCCAGCAGGTTTGGGCAGCCATAACTTAAATTGTAGAGGTTCAATTGGTGTTTGGCCAATTGTACATGAAACTAGACACAAAATGGCACAACTTTGGTGAAGAAACCATGCCCATAAGACCAAACTAAGTGGACCAAAACCTTGTTCCAATCCGGGTGACCTGCAATCAGCCCGGGCAAAATGACCAAATGAACAGTATTTGGTCATTTGGCCATAACACAATGTAGCAAGGTCTAATTCTCCTGAAATTTTACCAGAAACAAGTTGAGATATAGAACAAAAACTTTCATGAAGAAACCTGACCCAAATTATGACCATAACCTAGTCAATTTTTCAACCAAACTTGAGCTACAAAATCTGGCAGAAATAATTTTACCCAGAATTTTGGGTTCTGCCCAATCCGGCCAGTTATGGTTTTGAGGCTATAACTTAAGCTACAAAACTCCAAATGGAGTGATTCAAAAAAGGAAATTCAACTAGACAAAATGAGGAACAACTTTCATGTTGAGCATTTTTCCAAATTCCCACTGCAACAGTAACTAATGGAACAGTAAACCCAAAGCTTGAAAACTGAAAATTCTGTCCAATTCACATTAAGCTTAGAGATGGTATTGGCAACCAATACCAACAAGTTTAAAATGCAAAATGTGGTATGTTGATGATATTTAAACTAATTTACCTATTGCCAATGCAAAAGTCAACATTTTGGTTGACCAATGAAATGAATAATAATCATAAAAAAATTCAATTTCAAAGAATTACATAAATAAAAAGTGTTAAATGCCCTAGTAGGCCTAATGTGATTGGTTTGGATAGGTTGGCATGCCAATAGGGTTCTGTTAGCAGTACTGCATATGGCTTCACGCCATTCTGTATTTCATGGCTTCCCATGCCATTCTGTGACATAATAGCCTTTGGCTATGATATTGAGTTGTTATACTCGAGTTTAATCCCCGATAATTATCACAGCTTATTAGCTGTTCTGTTGCACACCGGGAGACACAATGTGACTGATGGTGTGATGGTCCGAGGTACTTAGTACCCAGTACCAGTATACCCGTTTATCCAGTCCAGTCAACTAGTATAGGTTACTCGGGCAGTGTTAATAAATCTTACCAAACTTTGATTGAATAATATTGCAATAAATATTTGAAATTTAGTCCACCCAAAAATGTAAATATACATTTTGCACACATGTTTTATTTTATTTTATTTTATTTTATTTTATTTTACACCACTAAGCAGAATTGCTTAGCGCGCCGCTTTTGCCACGCGCAAGTACTGGAGACATAGCTGGGGAGTCCAGCAGGCCTCATACAGGGTGAGCCTTCATATCTGCACTCAGAGTTCAGAGTCACCTCACATTGTAGTGCATTTGGTAGGACATTAGGCCACTTTGATATTCTGATATTTTGATATTTTGTATTTTGCAACTTTCTGTAATGTATATTATAAATTCATGTAATTAAGCTTTTGATGTAAGTATCTATGAAATATGTTCAGTAATAAATTGAGTATTTTTCATTGAGTTGACTGTGGTTTGAATTGAATTGAATTTTTGAGATACTAAAGTGAATTGAGAAATTGTTGAGAATATATTGGAGGTTGATTGAGAATAATGTGATGACATTATTGGAAGTGTTTTTAACAGGTTCAGAAGAACTGTTTTTCCAATTTATAGCCGGCACTCTGCCGGATTTTCTATAAAATTTGCAGAAAAATTTAGATTTATCAAAAATTATAAATAAATGAATTAAAAAGGATTAATTAAAATTGAAACATGAATTGGTGTTCCGACACACTGAGTGGCATAACTTGCTCGGCTACACTGTAGACGGGTAAGGGGTGTCACACCTGGCCAAGAACTTGAAACATCAAGAATAATTAAATGAACATAGGATTTTATCTCTATTTACTTGGAGGAACAGATTCCATCTTGATCAACACCTACCTCCATATATAACTAGTAGGAGCCAACACATGCCCATATACCCATACATAGTACAAGTATGAAAGCAGTATCAAACTCAAACTACCTATATACAAGATAACTGTGCTATCTCAGGTTTAAAGATTATATGCACTGATATGATTTATGACAAAACATTGACAAGAGTAAACTCCATGTGCTTGTCATAAGTGTCACTGGTTCGGCCTACTTATCATGTATAAGTGCCTATCATGTTTGTTATATGGCATGAGACTCACCATTCTATCTTATTTATATCTCATATAAATAACTTGGGAACAAACATGAATACAATCTTTCTGGATAAGTCATGTCCTTATTATGAAGTATCCTCGATTGTGAACCTATTTATGATACTTTGTGCTAGAAATATTGTCACCCATATTCTAAACAACTTAAGAATAATATTTTTAACAAAATATCAATGGACCTTTTCTATTGCACATAAATATATTTTGTAAACGGAAAAGTGGAAATGCCTTTTATTAATAAAATATGTACAAGATACATACTAAATGATATGCTCTAGGGCATACTGCTAACAATCTCCCACTAGCACTAGAGCCATTCATTACAATATCTTAGACCTATCTTCTCAAGATGTCAGTCTAACTGAGTCTGTGACATAGGCTTAGTGAATGGATCAGCTAGATTTTCAGCTGATGCTATTTTCTGCATGGCTACATCACCTCGCCCAACTATTTCTCTGATAATGTGATAGCACCTTTCTATGTGTTTGGATTTCTGGTGAGACCTTGGTTCCTTCGCCTGTATGACTGCTCCATTATTGTCACAATGTAGTGGAACTGCTGACTCAATGGAAGGAACTACTATAAGTTCTGTCACGAACTTCTTTATCCAAACAACTTCCTTTGCTACATCTGATGCAGCAATATACTCAGCCTCTGTAGTGGAATCTGCAGTTGTGCTCTATTTGGAACTCTTCCAACTGACTGCACCCCCATTACAAATGAACACATATCCAGAGGTAGACTTTCTATCATCGATATCTGATTGGAAATCAGAATCAGTATAACCATCCAATTGCAAGTCTCCACCTCCATAAATCAAGAATAAATCCTTAGTTCTTCTCAAGTACTTAAGGATATTCTTGACAGCTATCCAGTGTTCCAAACCTGGATTGGATTGATACCTGCTAGTTAAACTAACAGCATATGCGATATCTGGCCTAATACACAACATTGCATACATTAAACTTCCAATAGCCGAAGCATATGGAATCCTGGCCATCTTATCTCTTTCTTCAGGTGTCTTTGGAGACATCTCTTTAGAAAGGTGGATACCATGTCTCACTGGTAACAATACTCTCTTGGAATCAAGCATGTTAAACCTCTTTAACACCTTTTCCAAGTATAGACTTTGGGATAAACCAATTATTCTTTTCGCTCTATCTCTATAGATGCGAATCCCAAGAATATAGGTTGCCTCCCCTAAGTCTTTCATGGAGAATGTATTTGACAACCATACCTTTATAGTCGTCAACATACCTATGTCATTATCCATCAACAGTATGTCATCCACATATAAGACAAGGAAAGTGATAGCATTGTCACTAACCTTCTTATATACACATGGCTCATCCTCATTTTTGATAAAACCAAAGGATTTAATGGCTTTATCAAAATGAATGTTCCAACTCCTCGAAGTTTGTTTCAACCCATAAATGGATCGCTTTAACTTGCATACCTTGGAACCATCTTGGGATTCAAAACCCCTAGGCTGTTCCATGAAAATGTTTTCTTCAATGTATCCATTGAGAAATGTTGTTTTGACATCCATCTGCCAAATCTCATAATCATAGTATGCAACTATTGCTAATAAAATCCTAATTGATTTAAGCATGGCAATAGGCGAGAAAGTCTCCTCATAGTCGATTCCTTGCCTTTGGCGAAACCCTTTCGCTACTAGCCTTGCCTTATAGGTCTTTACCTTTCCATCAGAACCAATTTGCTTCTTGAAAACCCATTTGTTCCCTATAGGTACAATACCTTCAGGTGGGTCAACAAGATCCCAAACTTGATTCTTATACATGGAATCAATCTCAGATTTCATAGCATCAATCCATTTTGAAGAGTCTATATCTGATATAGCTTCTTCATAGGTAAGTGGATCATCTCCATGATCTACTTCTTCATAAGTAGACAACTCTTGTTCTTCTTCATGAAGAAAACCATATCTCACTGGTGGGTGAGATACCATGGTTGTTCTATGAGGAACAGCTGTAGATGTTTCATCAACGGGTATAGGTTGACTAGATGGATCTATATCCATCTGATTTATTGGTTGGTCAGAATTCTCCAATTCTAACTCTATTTGCCTTCCTTTGCCTCCTTCTTGAACAAACTGTTGTCCAAGAAATGTGGCATCTCTACTTATCACAACCTTTTGTGAAGTAGGCAAATAAAAATAATATCCAAAACTATCTTTTGGATATCCAACAAATCGACCTTTTCTCATCTGGTCTCCAATTTATCAGTGTTCAGCTTTTTGATATAAGCTGGACAACTCCAAATCTTAACATGCTTAAGACTTGGTTTTCTTCCATGCCATATCTCATAAGGTGTGGAAGAAACTGATTTTGATGGAATCCTATTCAGAATATACAAAGTTGATTCTAATGCAAATCCCCAAAAGAAGATTGGCATATCAGTATAGCTCATCATACTACGTACCATATCCAATAGGGTACGATTTCTCCTTTCAGATACACCATTCAGTTGTGGCGTTCCTAGAGGAGTCAGCTGAGAAACAATGCCATGCTGTCTCAAGTATTCATCAAATTCAGTACTTAAATATTCACCTCCACGATCTGATCGAAGAGCTTTAATACTCTTTCCTGTTTGATTTTCTACTTCAGATTTAAATTCTTTGAACTTTTCAAAAGATTCATGTTTGAATTTCATCAAATACAAATACCCAAACCTTGATTTATTATCAGTAAAGGTAATAAAATAATGAAAGCCCCCTCTAGCCATTTCTTTAAATGGACCACATACATCACTATTTATTAGCTCCAAAATATTTTCAGCTCTTAGCCCTTGTCCAACAAAGGGTGATCTAGTCATTTTGCCCTGAAGGCAAGATTCACAAGTTGGAGTAGGCTTAGAGCCCAATGAGGATAGAATCCCCATTTTCTCCAGTTTTGCAATCCTATCTTCTGCAACATGACATAACCTTAAGTGCCAAATATATTTTTAACCTGAGTTGGTTTTCACCATGGCATTGCATTCTTTTAGATCACTTACATTCAATTTGTGTTTGTCATTATTATCCAAATAATAAAGACCATCATTCATATAACCCGAACCAACATATTTATTTCCAAAATAAATATTGCAAACATCATCTGTGAACTGAAATTCATAGCCATTTCTAGTCAAACTAGATATAGAAATGATGTTCTTAAAAGCATCAGGTACATATAAAATATTATCCAAACACAAAACATGTCCAAACATGTAAAAAGATTTAGATCCTATGGCTAAAGCTTCAACAGTTGAGCCATTGCCAATCCGGACTCTAATATCTTGAGAACGCAAGCTGCTACTATTTGCTAGTTCCTGCATATCATTAGAAATGTGCGAACTGGCACCAGTATCTAAAACCCAAACTGTAGATGTACTATGAGTATCATTAGAATCTAAATAACAAGATATGGACATACCTTCTGAAGGTGTATCCTTCTTGTCCTTCAGAGAAGCAAGATACTCTGGGCAATTCCTTTTCCAGTGCCCATCCTTTTGGCAGTGGAAACACTTTCCTTTACCTCCATCAGCTTTAGTCTTCCTTTTCTGTTAGCTATTTTCTTGGAAGGACCAGGAATCTAAGGTTTCTTTTTCTTATTGCCCTTCTTCTTGTTAGACTTTCCAGCAGAAGAAGATGCAACCAAAGCTACCTCTTTTCCTTTATTGCCTAGCATATTCTTTTGGGTAACCAGCATGTTGAGTAAACCAGCTAAGGTGCATTCCTGTTTAGTCATATGGAAATTTGTCACAAAATTCCCAAAAGACTCAGGAAGGGACTGAAGGATCAAATCCGTCTGTAGTTGGAAATCCATGTTGAAGTCAAGATGTTCCAACTGCTCAATCAGCCGAATCATCTTGTGGACATGATCCCCAACATTCTGTCCCTCAGACATTCTCATACGGAATAGTTGTCTAGATATCTCATACCTAGCATTCCTGCTGTGCTCACCATACAACTCTTGTAGGTGAAGGAGGATCTCACTCGCACTCTGCATGTTCTCATGTTGCTTCTGTAACTCATTACTCATGGAAGCAAGCATGTAACACTTAGCTCCCATATCATGCTCCTTCCACTTATCCAAAGTTTCATGTTCCTCTTGTGTGGCCTCTAGAGGTAAGGGACCAGGAACATTTGAATCTAGAACATATCCTATATGTTCAAGGTTCAAGACAAGTTTTAAATTTCTTAGCCAATCAGACAGATTAGGTCCTGTCAACCTATTGTGATCAAGTATGCTTGCAAGGATATTGGATGGTGGTGGTTGTTTTGTGCTCATTTTTATCAGAAAATTAGCTACAGAAAATAACCAGATTAATTAGTAAATGTATCATGTATTTAACCAAAATGATTATGATCTTTTAATCAAATTGGTCCTCCCACTAACTTAGCGAATCCTACGCTTCCAAAGTAGAAAACGGAAATCCTAGTTGGATGGATTTCTAGTGGGTGACTGAATTCTTATAATTCTATTGATCATCCTCAGGTACATCCATTATTGGAATTACAATAAACTATAAGTGAGCAACTCCTTGCCCATCACATCTCATGTGAGGTTCAATCCTTTACCTAGCCCCTAATGCTCAAAATCTCAGGTACATCCATTATTGACTTATCTTGCATTAGTTAAGTTGATCCCATTGAGCCAGTAATTATGCAAATAATTTTAATGTCCTCAGGTACATCCAATATTGGCCACTAAACCATTTACATATTTACAACATCTCATGCTTAACAATTATTCTTAAGAAAATCTCTTAAATTAATTGCATCTTATGCAACTATTTAAAATTTCTTAAAATAATTGCCCCAATGGAGGGCCTATGTTATAATTACTTTAGTTATAGCATTTCCAACTTAATCATTTGTTTGGAAGATTATATGGTCATTCTAATTACTATTAAGGTCTCACTTTGCACATTATCCAATTAGCATGCATATATCATATAATAGCATACATTCCCATACATCTCATCCATTCATGGATAAGCCATAAATATGGTATGATCATGGACTTTCTAAGGGATTCAATTCTGAGCCACCAAGAATTGAATCAGGGCATTCCTAGGTGCATTTCATTCATTCATTCATTTTACGAGAGTTACTGAAGGAGTACATAATCAACACTTGATCTTGAATTCCTCCCACTGGTCCCACCAATGCTCTTGACCTCCTTGAACTTCTTGCAATCCAATATTACATGGTAATCCTTGGCATACCAAGGCGAATTTACAAGAACTTAAATAAATGAAATTATAACCCAAAAATTATTACAAACTTAATAATACATGCCCAAAATAATTAAAATAAATTAATTAATTTTCAATCCCAAAGAAACATAAAAGAAATAAATCCAATCACATTGGTCTTTTATAGTCCATGATCATCCATCATGCATATCACTATTTAACAATTAAATAAAACATACATACTTAAATTAAATTGAATATCTCATATTCAACTTAAAAATCTAGATTTGAATATGATTCAAATAAATTTAAAAATTCAGATTTGAATCTCATTCAAACAAATTTTAAAATTCATATTTGAATCACATTCAAACAACTTTAAAAATTCAGATTTGAATCACATTCAAATATTTTTTTAAAAAGTCATATCTGAATTTTATTCAATCAATTTTAAAAAACCAGATTTAAATATGATTCAAATAACTTTAAAAATTCATATTTGAATCACATTCAAACAACTTTTAAAATTCAGATTTGAATCACATTCAAACAATTTTTAAAATTCTGATTTGAATCATAATTTAATTGTGTGATTAAAATTAATAATTAAACACTTTCATTAGTCAAAGAATAGGCCTTAGATCATACAACAATTGCAGAATTAAAAGCCAAACCTTGAACCACCCATGGTAGCCAAACTATGCGCACCATTGATGGTGTTTTTTTTAAATATGCCGCCACCTTGCTTTGCAACCAGCAATGATCTTTTGATCTGATGATCAAACACACAATTAAATCATATAATCAATCTAAATGGAAAATATAGTGGCTCTGATACCAATTGAAGGAACGGAAGCGTGAAAAACACAAGTTTATACCATTGAATTCAAAAATTTTCACCTAGGGTCACATGCATCATGCAAGATTTATTTTTATCTATTTGATTTCAATGATAAACAACATATTAAAACTCTTTTAATATGTTTTTGGATCTATATTTTCCATTTAAGAATTTAAAATTAATCAGATTAATTTTAGAACCCTAGATTAAATCAAGAACGATTACACTAACCTCTTGATGCACTGCAGCGTGTCTGCGCCTTTCAGATTCGTCTTCAGGACACCAGATGTTTTCCCTCTAGCTTGTCCACACCAAGAACACCTATGGCAGCCCTTGAACAGCTTCTAAAGCTTTTTCTATTAATTAGAAACTCAAGTTCTGCCTTTTAAGAGATTAGAGATGTAAACAGGACACTAGAAACAATTTCTAGTGTTCTTAATTCAAGAGATTGATGGCTAATCTCTTTGAATTGATGAGAGATGAAGAAGAATAGATGAAAAGCCTCAAAGTGGCATGAAAAAGGAGAGAAGTGGCTGCTGGTTGCTTTTTCTTTTCATAACAACACTTAAATAGCTAGGTTAACACATTAAACCCTTGCCACATGTCACCCTTTGATTAGCTCTAGGTTTAAGTGACCCAATCACATTGTGCCAAGTGTCAAACCTATATTTAATCTTGATTTTAATCATCTTACATGATTCAAAAACATTTGGCAAGCTTATGTGTAATCCCATGTGTCACCATCTCATGGTGCCATGTGTCACATTGTGAAATGACCAAAATGCCCCTGTGTCTTATTTTTGAGTTCTTAACCCAAAATAATTATTTTTCTTCTTCTAATCAATTTATATCAAATATAAATTAATTAATTAATCTCTATTAATTAATTTCTCATTAATTAAATTCATATTTAAACACTTTAAATATAAATTTAACTTATATTATACATCCAATAATCTAGATTTGGTTTCAAGTCATGCTAGGGACTTTGTAATTTAATTGCAAACCAAACCTATTTAATTAATCAATTAAACTCTTTAATTAATTAATTAAATCATATTTAAATAGGTGATAACTTGTGTATGTGTGTGACTTACTAGGCTCATCACTAATTGGCAATGAGACATGATATCAACTCTTAATATCATCAGAACTCTTTCTTATCATAAATGATTTCTCTAAATCATTTTATGAACCTCATGGACCATGGTTAACACCTAGCATAGCATGCCATGGCCACCCAATTAGTAATAAGGTTTACCTTAAATGAACCTATAATCATATGTTACCATGCACTAGAATCTCTCTGTTACAAAATCCCAACTCAAGCTGGAGTCATGGTTTATGTCAAACTCCATTTGCTATGAATATTATGTTCTCTTTTAATTCCAGTCTTGATTAAAAAGATTTTCTCATCAGAAACTTTTTTTTGAATAAATCTATCTGTCCTGGCCAGGAACTTGAAACATCAAGAATAATTAAATGAACATAGGATTTTATCTCTATTTACTTAGAGGAACAGATTCCATCTTGATCAACACCTACCTCCATATATAACTAGTAGGAGCCAACACATGCCCATATACACATACATAGTACAAGTATGAAAGCAGTATCAAACTCAAACTACCTATATACAAGATAACTGTGCTATCTCAGGTCTAAAGATTATATGCACTGATATGATTTATGACAAAACATTGACAAGAGTAAACTCCATATGCTTGTCATAAGTGTCACTGGTTCGGCCTACTTATCATGTATAAGTGCCTATCATGTTTGTTATATGGCATGAGACTCACCATTCCATCTTATTTATATCTCATATAAATAACTTGGGAACAAACATGAATACAATCTTTCTAGATAAGTCATGTCCTTATTATGAAGTATCCTCAATTGTGAACCTATTTATGATACTTTGTGCTAGAAATATTGTCACTCATATTCTTAACAACTTAAGAATAATATTTCTAACAAAATATCAATGGACCTTTTCTATTACACATAAATATATTATGTAAACGGAAAAGTGGAAATGCCTTTTATTAATAAAATATGTACAAGATACATACTAAATGATGTGCTCTAGGGCATACTACTAACATGTTCAAATGGCTATAACTTGAGCTACAAAACTCCAAATGGAGTGATTCGAAAAGGAGAATAAATTTAAGACAATAAGGCGCAATTTTTATGAAGAAAACTTAGCCAAATTCTAACAGCAACATGACCAATGGAACAGTGCAACATAGGACACCAAAATTGAAAATTTGAAATTTTACCTAAAAGACTTAAGTTTTGAGAAAATAACCAAAACCAACAAATTAGGTAACCAAAATGTGGTACGTAAGTGAAGTTAGAATTTCCATACCTATTAAACCTTAGAAAGTCAACAAATTGACTTGAATAGTATCATGAATAGTAACCCCGAAATACAAATTTTAAAGAACGTCAAGTTTAGCATATTAAAGCTAGATATAAGTAGATTTGAATTTAATTTTGGAATTATGATAAGTTGTGGTATTGAAACACTGTGAAACTGTGTGTTTCAGTGGAAAAGAATACCAAGAAGGAACCCGAGGTATCGAGTCAAGGCCAAAAGGCGACTCTTATAAGGTTTGTGCACAACATAGAATTTTTGTAAATTTTCTTCTGCACATTGTTTTGAATGAATTGAGATATGAAAGTGTGACACAATTGAATTGAAAAGTTTATTATGCTTTTGATTTAAATTGTTGAAAGATTAATTGTTTGTGTTTGAAATGGCAATAAATGTTTAGTAAATTGTTAAGATAGTTTTGAAACCACTGTGTCATGACCATATATTTGAATATCTCACTAGCATGACTAGTGGGGGAATTCAGTTTCGAATTTTGATTCCTTCTCTGGCTGGCGTGTTGAGGTGTGTGCCAGTAGAAGAAGAAAAAGAATGGGTTCCCATATATTTGAGCTAGCTAGCCTTTTGATGTGACTTCTCATATGCCTCCAGCTATTGAGATTAATATGTTTCGAATGGCATGATATAACTGTGTGTTTTTATGGAATTTGTTTTCAAACTTTTGAAATGAAATTGTTTGGATTAAAATTTTATAAATCATGTTTTGAATTTTATATCTCATGTTCAGTTTAATTTTTGAATGAATATGTTTTAAATTCCGCATAAAGATTATGTTAGTATGTTGTGCACCACTGAGTCCTCGTACTCAGCGATGGCTGTTATTGCTGTCGCAGTTATAGAGACTAAAGGAGCAGCAGAGCGAGCTGCTGAGGATTGTAGAGCTACCTTCCCTGAAGTTTATCGGTTATATTTTATACCCTGATTGTAAAAATTATTTTGATGTATGTAAATAAATGTAAATTTAGAAAATGGTCATGAGCAGTTGTATAAAACTTGTAATAAATTTTAGTTTGGATTTTTCCTAATGTAAATTTTGGAATGATATATATAAATTGTTTTATCTTAAATGAAATATGAATGGAAGTATTTTGTTTTAAATTGAATGAAATTACTTAGTAGTATTTTTGATGATGTTGAATTTTGGAATTTGAGAAATGATGTTGAAATTGGTTGGGATGGATGTTGAATTGATGAAGTTGATGGGACAAATCATTTGAAGTGCTTTTTACAGGTATTAAAAGAACTGTTTTCTCAAAATACAAACGGCACACTGCCAAAATTTTTATAAATTTGCAGAAAAATAAAATGGAACAAAAATCTTAACTAGTTTTCAAACTCTAATTAAATGTTTTTATACCTATTAGAAAATACTCACTACTTATAAAAAGTAAGAAAATTGTTTTAAAATCCCTTGTAGGGTACTTAATGAGTTATCGGTAGCTAAAGTTCGGTAGTTCATTAGGTATTCTACGGGATCATGTTGTGCCTTACAGAGGGGTAAGGTGTGACATTAATACTCTTTCCTGTTTGATTTTCTACTTTAGATTTAAATTCTTTGAACTTTTCAAAGGATTCATGTTTGTATTTCATCAAATACAAATATCCAAACCTTGATTTATCATTAGTAAAGGTAATAAAGTAATGAAAACCACCTCTAGCCATTTCTTTAAATGGACCACATACATCACTATGTATTAGCTCCAAATATTTTTAGCTCTTAGCCCTTGTCCTACAAAGGGTGATCTAGTCATTTTGCTCTGAAGGTAAGATTCATAGTGTCACACCTTATCCTTTGTAAGGCATGACATGTTCCCGTAGCATACCTAATAAATTACCGAACTCCACCTACCGATAACCCATTAGTTATGCTATAAAGGATTTTAAAACAAACCATAGCTTTTTATCTTATCAATTCTTTTGTGGAAAACTGTATGAGAATAGTTAAAATTCCATGTAAACATTCATTGGAAATAATGATAGACTAAATATTATAAAAGTTACATTTTCATAAGTCTCAAAGTAAAATACAAAATAGTTACAAACTCAAAATGTGATAGCAATGCAATGCTTTTAAATACAAACTGCTCAATGTTCGTACGTCCATACATATAGATACAAAATACATCCAA
This sequence comes from Hevea brasiliensis, assembly GCF_030052815.1. Lineage (NCBI taxonomy): Eukaryota > Viridiplantae > Streptophyta > Magnoliopsida > Malpighiales > Euphorbiaceae > Hevea > Hevea brasiliensis. The sequence continues at coordinate 51,657,053 of NC_079494.1, forward strand.
AGGAATCACAAGGGTATACCTAACGTAAATACCCACAAACAATACCAAAATACTGCTTTCAAGTCTCTCACTCGGCAGCCTTCTCCTTTCCCTTACTTGCGACAGCATAAAGAAGCTATTGCTGAGTATATCACTCAGTGGTGTTCAACTAATAACTTTAAAACTTAAGGTAAAACACAATTTGTCAAAGCATAATAAATCACATTTTTCTTAAACTTCATAAATCACAATTCACAAAGCATTAGTGTTGCCAACATCAACACACAGTTTAGGCCATGACACAAAATTTCATGATCAGTGCTGTGTTGTACACCACGACAAAGCAATCTCAACCTCACTAACCGTTATTAATAAGGGAAAGGCTAGCTAGCTAATGAGTACTCATGTAGTCTTACCCCACTAACCGTTATTAATGGGAGACATAATCAATATCAATTATCAACCCCAAGTAACCGTTACTACTGGGGAGTTCCGAAAGGGACTGTCATGCTAACTGTGGTTTCAAAACAGTTTTCAAAAATTTCCCACTCAACAATCACATTTATAAATCAATAAACACATTTAAATTCATCATAATATCCATATAAAGGTGGCAACACCCAAATTTCTTAAATGTAAGAGAAAATTCATATTTCAGTCAAAGTAAACTTGTTCAAAGTAAACTCATTCAATTTAATACATTCCAAGCAATTTACAAGTTTAAAAACGAAGAAAAGGTTAGTTGTGCACAAACCTTCAATAATTCTCCTTCCTTGTTACCTACTTCTTCTTATCCATTCCAACTTCTTTTTCTACTGAAAATACACAAATAGAATACCTCAATACCAATCTCAATTGCTGCCAAGAACTCATTACATGCAGGTCTAATGCATCCCAAATTAGCTTTGAAAATTTTAGAATATTTTGGTTTTGGGACAGCTTGGTGCCCCAATCTTTGAACCCAATTTTTACCTAGTTTCGATCATAATTTGGCGAGGTGTTCTTCATGAAAATTGTTCATTTAGGTCTTAACTTTATTTTCCTTTTTGAATCGCCTAATTCAGAGCTATGTAGCTCAAGTTATGATCAAAATACAGTTACTGTTCACGTCACTATTCATCCTGCAGATTCAGCTCTGGCAGATTTATCGATCCAACTTCGTTTAGCAATTTGGTCAAGTTAAGTCCATAATTTTGTAACACCCCTCACTCGTCTACAGAATAGCTGAGCAAGGCATGCTACACGGTGTGTCGGAACACCTAGTCTGTGATTATCTCTTTTACTGAGCTCAATTTGATTTCAAGAAGTCATTTATGTAATATTCATATCATGCTGATACTATTTTCATACTTTGATAAAATTAGTGTTTCAAGATTGGTAATAAAAATTTGGTAAGGTTTCGTCTATATTTTGGACAAACTGTCCTTCCAAACCTGTTGAAAACAGTTTAATATGATAATATCAAAATCTCAAATATTTCACAGTCTCTATTTCTCAGTAAAGTCAATAGACTTTTACAGTCATTAAACAGTTCCATGATACAATCCATAATAATTTAAATATATCCAGAAAATCTCCATGTTATTTAATATGTACAAGATATTACAAACTTTAGAGCTTTCATAATATTACAAAATACATGACCAAATTTCAAAAATATAACAAAAGTATAAAATACAAGATATCCTAAGTCCTACCATGTATGCAATGCAGTGTAAATGACTCTGGACTCCTGTGCAGATCCGATGTCTCACCCGGTCGTAGGTCTGCTGGGCTCCCCAGTTGTGTCTCCAATACCTACACATTACAAAAGCAACGCGCTAAGTAATTTTGCTTAGTGCTGCCAAATGTAAAGAAATATACACTAAAATAAAGTAAATAAAGTGTTTACGAATTTTTGGTGGTGCTGTATGTCAGTAGACTGGTTTTAGCTATTTGAATTTAATAGTTCTTGGATTACTGCCCGTGTAACCTATGTACTGACCAGACTGGATAAACGGATCGGGCCGTCACACCAACGGTCACAAAGTGTCTCCCAGTGTGCAAATAGCGTGACTAAAAAGCCATATAGTCAATCTGGCGATAAGCCAAGAATAAATACACAATATGTATAGCCGTAGGCTATTAAAGTCACAGTGCGGCATAATAAGCTGTAAAAACACAATATGGCATGAAGCCATTTATAGAACAGCTGTCAGAATCCTATTGGCATGCCAACCTATCCAAACTAGTCAACTAGGTAAACTATGGGACATTATAAATTAATTGTTTAATTCATCAATTTTTTTAGAGTTTACTAGCTATTATGTAATTCATAAGTCAATGCATATGTTGACCTTTTTAGGTAATATGGATAAGTTGTTTCTAGCATTACCATGTCACATATTGTAATTCAATATGCTGCCAATATAGTGAAATTTACCATTTTTACAAATTGGCATTCATTGCCAAATTGCTTCAAGCATCATTTTATGTAAATGTCAAATTCTCAATTTTTGGTGTGCTAGATTGGTCTAGCTTAAAGTCCTATTTCTCTTGGCTTTTAGCTTCTGGTCAAAGAAGAAAAATTGTAGCTCTATGTCTTATTGCACGCGGGGCAAAATTTCAGGTCATTCTGAGTTGTATAGACCAAGATATGGTCAATTTACTAAAGCTGGACAGATTGCACCTTTAGTGCAAAATTTGGTCAATTTTAGGTCACTTTTGGTTCGGCTTTTTTTGTACCCGAATTTGTGCAAGCCATTTGACTTAGTTCTGGCCATTTTTGGGCTTTGGTTTAGATCTATGTCTAAAATAATCATGGTAAAAATTTCAGGTCAATTGGACCTGTTTTGAGTGAGTTATGGTCATCCCAAGGACTACTGTTCATATGGTCAAAAATATGGGTTGCAAGGTTGCTATTACGGATTTGGTCATTTTTTTGGCAATATTTCTACATAAAAGTTGGCCTATTTGGTGTCTCTTTTCACCCCCCCCCCCCCCCCATTGGCCTCATATCAATTGGGTTCACAGTTTTGCACTTATGGCCTAATTTATGTACTGCCTTCAATACACAACCTGCACAAAGCACATATACTTCCAATTTGATATTCCTTCTCCTCCTCATTACATCAATATTCAATCAATAACACTTCCATATATATATTGTACACAATTCTAGTAACAATTTTGGGTAGAACATTCAAGTGCTCAATGCACACAATTCACTATTAAGTTCAACATTCACTTCCACCAAAATTCAACATATCTCAATGTCAATATTATACATACACTTCAACATAATCATACTTCAATATCACTTACACTTGCTGCCCACAATTTAACATTAGCATATTTCATTAATAACTACATGTTCACACACAAATTCATGGTTTAATAGGCTGCCAAACATGGCAGTTTGCCCAAAGCATTAAGGTTCCATTACACACCCTTAATTCAAGCACTACATGCACATACTTAGATTTTAACTTACTACTTCCTCCATTTAAGTTATTCAACCTTAGTTTCCATCCATTAGAGGTAAGAAAAATTCAACTACAACATATATTCATGGCTGCCAAAAATGGACCATTTCATTTCTCAAGATTTTCTTCATTTCTCTTAACCAAAATACTCACCTTAACCTAAACACAAGGTTTACTAAAGCAAGGGAGAGGTTTTGGACACTTACCACTTTTGAAGCTTATCAAAACTTCACCAAATCTTGTTTTTCTTGTTGCCAATATCTTCCCCAAGGTAAGTAGGCAAGCTTTAATGAAGGAATCAAGAGGAAAGGATGGCTTGATCAATGATGCATGGTGATGGAGGGAGTTTGGCCATGGTGGACTTCCATGGAGGTTTTGGGAGGATCAATTCAGCTGGTCATTTGGGAGGAAGAAGATGGACTGAATTTCTGTCCAAAATGACTTAATTAAGTGTCCTAAGACTTGAGTTAGTGGAGCACTCACTTTAACTTAATGTTTAATTATTCCAATTTTCCTAATTTGCACATTTATCTCACTTTCTTCACTATTTACATAATGTACCACCATTTAATTTTTCATGACATTTATAAAGTGTAATATCATTTATTTTTACTGGACATTGAGGTCAAAAGGCAACTCTAGGTGTCAAATGACCAAAATGCCCCACTTCGGGTTATATTCCCGATTTTTCGGTAACACCGATTTTTGTCTGTTTCTCGATTTTTCGTTTTTCTTTGTACTAATTTATTAATTTTTCTTTGATATTTCTAGTGTCAATTAAATTTCAATAAACCTTTATTTATGCCTCAAAATTAAATTCCGATGGTTCCCCGCAGTCCTGGGGTTGGCAACGGCCTTCCTAGTGCGGTCATCCATCGCTGCGGTGCCGGCTCGTTTAACTTCGCTTCATTTTCTCTCTTTCATTTTTCTTTGATTTTTCTTGTATTTTCTTTTTATTTATTTCATCATTATATGTCTGTTTACTATCACCGAAGTGTAGTTCCAGACATCCTAACTTACCTGGACTGTTATTTGGCCACTAGAGCAATAGAACGTACAGAATATGTACAGTGGGGATGTTATAAATTTGGTCTAATGTTCTTCATACAAAATGTTCTACTATGTATTAGGTTTCCATCGGTTCAAGAATTGCCTAAATCAAAGTTTTCCAGAGAAAGTTATGGCCATGCAAAGTTTACTGTTCATATGATAAATCTGCAATTCTGCAGATTCGGTGATTCAAATTTGCTCAGTAATTTGATTGGGTTAAGTCCATAATTTGGCCTCATGTTCTTCATATGAAATGTTCTACTATGTCTTAGGTTTCCATCGGTTCAAGAATCGCCTAAATTGGAGTTTTCTAGAAAGAGTTATGGCCATGTAAAATTTACTGTTCATATGGTCAAATTCTGCAGGTTCCAGAATTTTGTCTCTAAGTTCAAGGCTCATTTCGGATAGCTTAAGGTCATTTTCGAGGTAGGGTATCTTCACAAAAATTCTAGCCCTATGTCTTAAGTTTCATTTTTAATTGGTTTTTACACCAATTGGAGTTGTGTAGCTCAATTTATGGGCTGTCAAACACACTGAACTCAGTGTGCAAATTCTGCCCTAGGTTCAAATTTTTCATTTCTTCAATTATTTCCACTAACCAATCTCAATTCACATTTAATTCACCCAAAATGACTATAATTTAGCATTAACACATCAATGGCACTTCCTAGCACAAAACCTACAATTTTCAAATACCAAAGTTTACAATTTTCCCTAATCCTACCATTTCATTACTTCCATTCATCAACCCAATATCAATTCAAACTAAATACACCTCAAATGATTATAATTTAACACTACACACACCAATTTCACTCTCTAGCACTAAAGCTCCAATTTTCCCTTGAACCCTAATCTTCCATAATTTAATTTATACAATCCCATGAAATCTTACTACTCCCAATCATGCATACTACTTCAATTTAACTTAGATTTATTATTAATTTAACTAAAATACATCAAAACCCTAATTTTCCCTAAATTGGCCAAAACCCTAGTTTAGATTTTCGTACATGTTTCCTTTCAATTTCTCATGTTATTTCATCATAAGTTAACTTAATTCAAAGCCTATACAACTAATCTAACATAAAAATACACTTACCTCAATTATGACCTTCCCAAATCTTTAATTTCTTCCAAATCTCTTGTCTCCCCTTGCTTTTAATCTCTCAATCAATGTTTAATTTGATGTTCTATGCCAATAAGATGCAAAATCCATAGAGAAAAAGCAAGGAATTGAGTTTTGAGAATGGGTGTCAATGGGAAAAGAAGGAAGAAGAAGAAAGAAAGAAAGAAAGAAAGAAAGAAAGAAGGAGAGAGAGTGGGTGGTAACTAAATGGGGAAGGAAGGAAGATGGCTTCCTTTTATACTTATCCCAAATTTTGATTCATTTAATTAATTTTAATTGAGTTGTCCAAAGCCCATTGGTCCTAAAATTTTAATTGGGTCAAAATGGACTTAAAATTCTAGATTTTTGTTTCTTTTATTTTCCTTTCACTTTATACTTGAATTCTTTTCCTCAAAAATTTATTTATAATTCAATTTATTATTTTCATTTACTTAAATTGACATTTTGGTCAAAAATTAACTCTTAAAGTGAATTGACCAAAATGCCCCTTATCGGGTCATAATCCCTCTTTTACAATATACCTGGTGAGTCCTTATATTTTTGGGTCACTTGAATTTTTATTGTGTCTATCTCAATTAATTTTCTATTTATTTTTGGTCCTCAAGGTGTCTTTAAATAGTACTAGTCACGGACCAAAAATGATACTATTCATAACTCGGAGGTTCGGGGTGTTACACACAAGTTGGAGTAGGTTCAGAACCCAATGAGGATAAAATCCTCATTTTCTCTAGTTTTGCAATCCTATCTTCTGCAACATGACCTAACCTTAAGTGCCAAATATATTTTGAACTTGAGTTGATTTTCACCATGGCATTGCATTCATTTAGATCACTTGCATTCAATTTGTGTTTGTCATTATTATCTAAATAATAAAGACCATCATTCATATAACCTGAACCAACATATTTATTTCCAAAATGAATATTGCACACATCATCTGTGAACTGAAATTCATGGCCATTTCTAGTCAAACTAGATATAGAAATGTTCTTAAAAGCATCAGGTGCATATAAAATATTATCCAAACACAAAACATGTCTAGACATGTAAAAAGATTTAGATCCTATGGCTAAATCTTCAACAGTTGAGCCATCGCCAATCCAGAGTCTAACATCTCAAGAACGCAAGCTGCTACTATTTGCTAGTTCCTGCATATCATAAGAAATGTGAGAACTTGCACCATATCTAAAACCTAAGCTGTAGATGAACTATGAGAATCATCAGAATCTAAAAAACAAGATATAGACATACCTTCCGAAGGCGTATCCTTTTTTCCCTTCAGAGAAGCAAGATACTCTAGGTAATTCCTTTTCTAGTGCCCATCCTGCTGGTAGTGGAAACACTTTCCTTTGCCTCCATCAACCTTAGTCTTCCTTTTTTGTTTAGCTATTTTCTTGGAAGGACCAGGAATCTGAGGTTTCTTTTTCTTATTGCCCTTCTTCTTGTTGGACTTTTCAGCAGAAAAAGATGCAATCAAAGCTACCTCTTTTCTTTTATTGCCCGGCATATTCTTTTGGGCAATAACTAGTATGTTGAGTAAACCAGCCAAACTGCATTCCTATTTAGTCATATGGAAATTTGTTACAAAATTCTCAAAAGATTCAGGAAGGGGCTGAAGGATCAAATCCGTCTACAGATGGAAATACATGTTAAAGTCAAGATGTTCCAGCTGCTCAATCATCCGAATCATCTTGTGGACATGATCCCGAACATTCTGTCCCTCAGACATTCTTATGTAAAATATCTACCTAGATATCTCATACCTGGCATTCCTGCTATGTTCACCATATAACTCTTGTAGGTGAAGGAGGATCTCACTCGCACTCTACATGTTCTCATGCTGCTTCTGTAACTCATTACTCATAGAAGCAAGCATGTAACACTTGGCTCTCATATCATGCTCCTTCCACTTGTCCAAAGTATCAAGTATGGCCTCTGGAGGTAAGGGACAAGGAACATTTGAGTCTAGAACATATCCTATATGTTCAAGGTTCAGGACATGTTTCAAATTTCTTAGCCAATCAGATAGATTAGGTCCTGTCAACCTATTGCAATCAAGTATGCTTGCAAGGATATTGGATGGTGGTGGTTGTTTTATGCTCATTATTATCCAAAAATTAACTGCAGAAAATAACCAAATTAATTAGTAAATGTATCATGTATTTAACCAAAATAATTATGGTCTTTTAATCAAATTGGTCCTCCCACTAACTTAGCGAATCCTACACTTCCAAAGTAGAAAACGAAAATCCTAGTTGGATGGATTTCTAGTGGGTGATTGAATTCTTATAATCCTATTGATCATCCTTAGGTACATCCATTATTGGAATTACAATAAACTATAATTGAGCAACTCCTTGCCCATCTCATCTCATGTGAGGTTCAATCCTTTACCTAACCCCTAATGCTCAAAATCTCAGGTACATCCATTATTGACTTATCTTGCATTAGTTAAGTTGATCCCATTGAGCCAGTAATTATGCAAATAATTTTAATGTCCTCAGGTACATCCAATATTGGCCACCAAACCATTTACATATTTACGACATCTCATGCTTAGCAATTAAGGTCTCACTTTGCACATTATCCATTTAGCATACATATATCATATACTTGCATACATTTCCATACATCTCATGCATTCATGGATAACAAATATGGTATGATCATGGACTTTCTAAGAGATTTAATTTTGAGCTACCAAGAATTGAATCAGGGCATTCCTAGGTGCATTTCATTCATTCATATTACAAGAATTGCTGAAGGAGTACATAATCAATACTTGATCTTGAATTCCTCCCACTGGTCCCACCAATGCTCTTGACCTCCTTGATCTTCTTGCAATCCAATTACATAGTAATCCTTGGCATACCAAGGCGAATTTACAAGAACTAAATAAATGAAATTACAACCCAAAAATATTAGAACCTTTATAATACATGCCCAAACTAAATTAATTAATTTACAACCCAAAGAAATATAAAAGAAATAAATCCAATCACATTGGTCTTTTATAGTCCATGATCATCCATCATGCATATCACTATTTAACAATTAAATAAAACATACATACTTAAATTAAATTGAATATCTCATATTTAACTTTAAAATCCAGATTTGAATATGATTCAAACAAATTTAAAAAATCATATTTGAATCACATTCAAACAAATTTAAAAATTTAGATTTGAATCACATTCAAATAAATTTAAAAATTCAGATTTGAATCACATTCAAATAAATTTGAAAATTCAAATTTGAATCAAAATTTAATTGTGTGATTAAAACTCCTAATTCAACACTTTAATTAGTCATGGGCCTCATTATGGGCCTTGGAACCAAGACCACAAACAAAACTAAACAGCCATGCGCATGGTTGATTAAATTAAACCCTGTGCACCATGGTGTTAAACATCAAGCCGCCACCTTTGTCATCGCAACGAGCAATGATTCAATCATCTCATGATCAAATCACACAATTAAATCATATAATCAACAATCTAAATGACAAATATAGAAGCTCTGATACCAATTGAAAGAGCGGAAGCATGAAAAACATAAGTTTAGATCATTGAATTAAAAAATTTTTCATCTAGGGTCACATGCATCATGCAAGATTCATTTTTATCTATTTCATTTCAATGATAAACAGCATATTAAAACTCTTTTAATATGTTTTTCTATCTATATTTGCCATTTAAGATTTTAGAATTAATAGATTAATTCATTAGAACCCTAGATTAGATCACTAACCTTTTTGATGCACTGTAGTGTGTTTGGCACCTTTGGGATGCACCTAGGACACCAGATGTTGTACATCTAGCTTGTCCACACCAAGATCACCAATGGCAGCCCTTGAACAGCTTCTAAAGCATTTTTAATCAATTAGAAAATCAAGTTTTTCCTTTTGAGATATTACAAATATAAACAGGATACTAGAAACAATTTCTAGTATTTTTAATTCAAGATATTATTGGCAAATCTCTTTGAATTGATGAGAGATGAAGAAGAAGAGAGGGAGAGTATTCTTTAGGTGGCGGCACCAAAGAGTGAATGGCAGCTTGTTATTTTTCTTTTTCATTCTTTCCCTTATATAGCTAGGTTACCACTTAAAACCCTTGCAACATGTCACCTTCTAATTGGCTCTAGGTTTAATTGACCCAATCACATTGTGCCAAGTGTCAAACCTATATTTAATCCTGACTTTAATCATCTTACATGATTAAAAGACATATCGTAAGCTTATGTGTATTGCCATGTGTCACCATCTCATGGTGCCACATATCACCCTGTGAAATGACCAAAATACCCCTGTGTCCTAATTTTGAGTTCTCAACCCAAAACAATTATTTCTCTTCTTCTAATCAATTTATATCAAATATAAATTAATTAATTAATCTCTATTAATTAAATTCATATTTAAACACTTTAAATATAAATTTAAGTTATACTATACATCCAATAACCTAGATTTGGTTTCAAGCCATGCTAGGGACTTTGCAATCTAATTGCAAACCAAACCTATTTAATTAATTATTTAAACTCTTTAATTAATTAATTAAACCATATTTAATTTGGTGATTACTTGTGTATGTGTGTGACTTTCTAGGCTCATCACTAATTGGCAATGAGACATGATATCAACTCTTAATATCATCAGAACTCTTTCTTACCATAAATGATTTCTCTAAATCATTTTATACAGCTCATAGACTATGGTTAACACCTAGCATAGCATGCCATAGCCACCCAATCAGTAATTAGGTTTACCTTAAATGAACCCATAATCATATGTTACCATACACTAGAATCTCTCTATTACAAAATCTCAATTCGAGCTGGAGTCATGGTTTATGTCAAACCCCATTTGCTATGAATATTATGTTCTCTTTTAATTCCAGTTCTTAATTAAAAAGATTTTCTCATCAGAAACTCTTTTCTGATTAAATCTATCTGTCCTGGCCAGGAACTTAAAACATCAAGAACAATTAAATGAACATAGGATTTTATCCCTATTTACTTAGGGTAACAGATTCCATCTTAATTAACACCTACCTCCATATATAACTAGTAGGAGCCAACACATGCAAATATACCCATACACAGTACAAGTATGAAAGCAGTATCAAACTTAAACCACCTATATACAAGATAACAGTGCTATCTCAGGTCTAAAGATTAGATGCACTAATATGATTTATAACAATGCATTGACAAGACTAAACTCCATGTGCTTATCATAAATGTCACTGGTTCGACCTGCTTATCATATATAAGTGCCTATCATGTTTGTTATATGGCATGAGACTCACCATTCCATCTTATTTACATCTCATATAAATAACTTGGGAACAAACATGATTACAATCTTTCTTGATAAGTCATGTCCTTATTATGAAGTATCCTCGATTGTGAACTAATTTATGATACTTTGCGTCAGAGATACTGTCACTCATATTCTTAACAACTTAAGAATAAAATTTCTAATAAAATATCAATAGACCTTTTCTATTACACATAAATATATTATTTAAACGGAAAAGTGAAAATTCCTTTTATTAATAAAAGATGTACAAGATACATACTAAATGATATGCTCTAGGGCATACTACTAACAAATTGTGCAGGAAACTGCGGCATTAGTGGGGCTGGTGCCACTGATCCACTCACATTTTGAAATGCTGGGGCTTCCCCTTTGTGCCTTAGCCTCTACAGATGTAACACCCCTATTTGTATAGCCTGGTATATTTTACTGTTCCCGTGACCGGTGTCAGTCCGGACAATTAAGGAGATTAGAACCACACTTAAGACAACTAGATAAGCCATAAACACAAATAATTAGTAATTGGCAATTAGTTAAGTATAAATAAGAAGAACAAAACATAAGAAGTTAAACGAGCCGAGTGTCACAGCGATGGGTGACCTTCTCGGGAACGACTGTGAAGTCAATTTAAACTCAAATTTCGAATCGTAAAATGTGACGCCGCGGTCTTTAGGACCATTATAAACACAGTGGAAAAGAGAAAATCACGGAAAAAAAGTTGTTAAGCCAGTCAAATAATTAGGTCAGGGAGCCGAAAGAAATATTGAATTATTTGCAAACCGGGTCGAACCGGCGAGGGGCAATTTGGTCAATTGACCCCCAGAGCTGACTCCTGACCTAACTATCAAATAAAATTGGAGAAAAGAAAATTTCAGAGTCGGGAATTAAATTAAAGAACTAATAGAAAAATAAATAAAAAAAAGAGAAAAGAAAAGAAAAAGCTAATTACATCACTTTATGACATCAAAATGATGTCAAAATTAATTATTTTAATTCCCACAATTTTTGACCCATTCAAATACATAAAGTAAGACTTAAAATACATAAAAACAAAAAAAAAATATAACCCTTCTCCTACCTCAAGGTTTTGGCAGCCATAGTTCTCCATAAGCCCACCATTGATTCCTCCATGAAAGCTTGAATACAAGCTTTTAAACACCCATTTGACCCTACCTTACCCCAAATTCTCCCATAAAAACTTGTTTTAGTCACTTCAGAAGAAGATTGGTCATCAAAGAAAGAAGAAAAGAAGAAGGAAATTAGAGAAATCAAATCCAAGTGGAGGTAAGCACCCTAATTTGAAAATTTGAGATTTATTAGTTGTGTATATCTTATAGTAACTTAGAAGTTAAAGAAATAAAAGAAAAATTTGTTGAGGGACCATGAGTGAATTTCGGCCAGCATGTGTATGGGGGTGTATTTTCATGGTTTGATAGATTTAAAAGTATATATGATCTTGTTTGAGATGAAGAAACATGTATATAGGCATTAAATAAATCAAATGCAAAGAATTAGTAAACTAGGGTTTGGACACTTAGGATTTAAAGACAAAAATGTGTGAAATGGGTAAATGATATATTTGACCTAGTTTGAAGTGGGAAATGGTCAATGGTGACCAAATGAAGTGTGTTGAAAATGTTGGAGTTGAGATCAAATTCGGATTGAGTGTGGTCAAGCTGCTGGCAACATGACCAAGGTCCCTTTGAGGGACCAAAAATGAAAATTTACAAGTCCAATTGGTATGAGACCAATTGGGAATGAAAATAGACACTAAATGACACAATTTTCATTTAGGAAGCATGCCCAAAAAGTGACCAAAACCTAGTGAACAAATTGACCAAACTTGGAAAATCTCAGTCTGTCCTGTACAAACTAACCAAATGAACAGTGTTTGTTCATTTGGCCATAACTTGAGCTAGGCAGATCTAAATGACCTGAAATTTTACCAGTGGCCAGTTGAGGTATGGACCTAAAACTTTCATGAAGAACACAAACCCAAATTATGCCATTAACCAAGTCATTTGGCCACCCAAAGTTGGTGACCTAAAACTGCCAGAACCAAAATTGCCCAGAAAATCTAGGTTAAGTTCAATCCGATAGCCATGGTTCAAATGGCTATAACTTGAGCTACAAAACTCCAATTAGAGTGATTCAAAAATAACAATAAACTTAATACAATAGGGAACATTTTCTATGAAGGAAGTTTTGCCAAATTCTAACAGAAAAATGACCAATGGAATAGTGCAACCTTAGACACCAAAACTGAAAATTTATCAAATTTGCCTAAAAGACATAGAATTTGACTAAACAACCAAAACCAACAAATTTAGTGACCAAAATATGGTATGTGGGTGAAGTTGGAATTTCCATACCTATTGAGCCTTAGAAAGTCAACAATTTAGCTTGAATAGTGTAGTGAATAGTAACCCCAAAACACAAAATTTAAAGAACGTCGAGTTTAGCACATTAGAGCTAGGTAAAAGTGAATTTAAATTTATTTTTAGATTTATGCTAAGTTATGGTACTGAAACACTGTGAAATTGTGTGTTTCAGTTGAAAAGAACACCGGGAAAGAATCCGAGGAATCGAGTCAAGGCCAAGAGGCGACTCGCTTGAGGTTTGTGTACAATGTATAAATTTTGTAAATTATCTATGCATATTGCTTTGAATGATTTGAAATAGTGAATTGTGACATTATTTATGATGCTTTGATTTAAATTGTTGAAAGTTAGTTGTGTATATTTGAAATGGCAATGTTTAGCAAATTGTTAAGATAAGTTTTGAAACCACAGTGTCATGACCATATATTTGAACACCTCACTTGCATGACTAGTGGGGGTAATCAGTTTTGAATTTTGATTCCTTCTTTGGATGAAGTGTTGAGGTGTGCCAGTAGAAGAGGAAATTGAATGGATATCCATATATTTGAGCTGGTTAGCCTTGTGATGTGATTTCTCCTTAGCCTCTGGCTATTGAGATTATATTTGTTTCGAATGGCATGATATAACTGTGGGTTTTATGAAATGTGTTTTGTTACTGCAAAATGAACTTGTTGATTGAAAATCTCATATTTCATGTTTTGTACTTAATTCTGTATAAAGATTATTTTAGTATGTTGTGCAACACTGAGTCCTAGTACTCAGCGATGGCTGTTATTGCTATCGCAGATTTAGAGACTAGAGGAGCAGCAGACTGAGCTGCTGAGGATTGAGGATCTATTAGCTTGAAGTTATTCGGTATAATTTATACCCTGACTGTAAATATTTCTTTTGATATATGTAATGCACATAAATGTATGGACATGTAAAATTGGTCTTGAGCAGCTTGTACAAAGTTTGTATAAAGTTTGTAATAAAATTTAGTTTGAATTTCTTTTGATGTAAATTTTTGCAATGGTGTATATAAATTACTTTGTCATTAATGAAATATGTATGGTTGTCACACCCTACCCCTCTGTAAGGCATAACATGATCCCGTAGTATACCTAATGAATTACCAACTCCGTCTACTGATAACCCATTAAATACACTACAAGGGATTTTAAAAACTTTTCTTACTTCTTTTACAGTGGTGAGCACTATTTACAGGTGTTAAAAACCTTTTTGAACTGAAGTGATAGAACTAACACATTTGAATTATTTGGAATTTCTGTAAAAATTTTGGCAGAGTGCCATCTGTATTTTGGATAAAACAGTTCTTCAGAAAACCTGTAAAAAGCACTTCAATAGATTTCCAAATCTCAACTCCAACATATTTCTCAACACAACACATTTTCTCAACTCAATCCACAACAATTTTTCAGTATTTTCAAAGGATGAGATAAAAGAAATATAATACAATTTTTACAAGCCAAAATAACTCATAATTATTTTACAGCTTCAATGTACAATTTTTATTTACAACTGCTCAAAACCAATAACAATATTTACATACAGTGGTCATACATTACATTACAAAATACAAAATATTGGTATACTCATTATACCCAGTAGTCTCTCGCTGGAGGTACTAGCAGCCTAGTCTGCTGCCCTGTCTGTCTGTCTACCTGCGACAGCAATAAAAAGCTATCGCTGAGACAATGTCTCAGTGGTGCACAACATTAACCAAATATAATTTAAATCACAATTCATAAGTCATGTAAATAGTGGATACTTAAAATCATAGTTAATTTCAAGACAATAATTGTCAACCAGAATTTAAACTCCATTTCTCAATATCACAATAAATTTCAATAAGTCAGATCATGGTTGAATTCAAAAGATAGTATATGTCAATAAGAGTTTAAATTCATTTCACAATCTCACAATACATATCAATAAATCACACACAGCTTTAATCATGTTCCTAAGTTCAATTCATCCCAAAAGCCGATGGCTAATGAGGCATTCAATTCATCTCAAAAGTCAATGACTAATGAGGAATAACATAGCTAGCTAGCAAAAATATGAGTACTCATTCTATTCGTCCTCAACAGGCACACACCTCAACACTTCAGCCAGAGAGGGAATTCAATTCATCCCACTAGACAAGCTAGCGAGGAATACAATCAATGTACATGATAGCTGTGGTTTCAAACCAATTACATTACTTTTCAATCAATAAGTATCCATCAAATATCATTCAAACCATTTTTCATAATTTCACAACTTAAAACAATAATATGCAAATAGTCATAATTTATTTCAATTGAAAATAATTCAAAAGAAATAGTTGTTGTGCACAAACCTCTGATAACTGTCTCCGGTTCTGGACTCAGTATTTCCTTCCCTTTTCCTGAGTCTTTGGTAACTGAGAAACACAATTTGAAGTGTTTCAATACTAAATTAAACTGTCTCTAACGATAATGTTCGATAAGTAATTCACTGAAGGCTATTATTTGCTCAATCACCTAATATACCGACCCTCGATGTGTTTTAGGTAAATTAGGTTTTAGTGTCATTAATATGTCACATTCAATAGGGTTTTAGGGTTGGTACGTTTTACCAAACTCATTTCTATGTATACTGCGTTTCCTTGCATTTTATTGCAAATTGCTGGATTTTGGGATACTAGTTTGACCTAGCCGGACGACCTAGTTCCCTCGGTTTTCGGGTTTGGGTCAAAACTACAAACTTGTAGATCAATGTCTTATGGAACGCGGGGCAAAATTTTAGGTCAATCCGAGTTAAGTAGACCAAGTTATGGTCATTATACTATTGCTGGTCAAATGGCATCAAACTAGGTCAATTTTAGGTCAATTTGGTCAACTTTGGTTCGGCCAGTTTTTGGACCCGAACTTGTGCAAGCTGTTTGACTTACTTCTGGTCATTTCTGGGCTTTGGTGTCTTTATAAGACTTGTAGGTATGGGTCTTAACTATTCATGGTTAAAATTTCAGGTCAATTGGACCTGTTTTGAATGAGTTATGGCCTAAACACTAACTACTGCCCAATTGGTACATTTTCAGGTCTCAATTGCACCTAATCCGAATTGGTCATTTTTTTATGTCACCTTGCAAGCAGAATTTTGGTATGCTTTCTCAATGAAAGTTGGCACATTTTGTGCCTAGTTCCACCTCCAATTGGTCCCATACCAATTGAGGTTACACATGTAAAGTTATAGACTAAAATACATACTGCCCTTAACTACCTTACTTAACATACATCAATTATACACTTACATTACTATATGTCCACTTCCCTTACCAATTCTGTTTTGGTTCATTACCAAAACCATATTCCACTTTACATTAACATCACTTTGGGCAGATTACAAACATCCTTAATACACCAATTAAAACTCACATTTACAAAGTCTAAATACAATCACATATACACCTAAACCTTACTAGTTCTTACATACACTTTACACAACCAATCTATATACATATCCATCAACCTTAATGTCAATATTTCTGCCAACACCTTCATGAACACATACATTTATCCAAGAATCACAAGGCTGCTGAAAAGCTTCCTCAAAACCAAAGTGTCCTACAATTCATCAATTACCATTCCAAGTGCAAAATCACCATATACATATGGAATAATTTACTAGGATATTAAATCACCCTAACCAACATCATTTCTCATCAAATATATGTACAAATATTTCATCAAATACATAACTCCATGGCTGTCCAAAATGAACATATCAATAGCTTCTCAAACTTGAAATTTTTCTTCACAAAACCAACACCCATAACATGAACACAAAGTTTAACAAAGCAATCTTCAAAAATACAAACTTACCTTATGGTTGGAACTTGCCAAACCTTGATTAAACTTCTTGATTTTGGTATCAAGCTCTTCCTTATGATGTGTAGACAATTTTTAATGAAGGAATCTAAGTGATTGGAGTTGAAATGGAGGAGTGGAGGAAGCTTTACACAAAACGGCAATGGAGGATTTTCCCATCCTTCATTTCGGCATGGTGAAGAAAATTTGGAGAAGATGATGTGCAGATGGTGTAGTGGACTTACACCTGCCCCATTTAGTGTTTGATTAATCTCAAGTGGTCCACTCACCAAATTTAAATCATATTATATGTTAATTGTTCATTTATCCCACATTAACCCATAATTTTAGCTATTTACTTTAGGTACCACCAAATTAATTTTTCATTATATTTTCTAAGTGTAATATTATTTATTTTTAATGGAAATTTAGGTCAAAAGACAATTCGGGGTGTCAAATGACCATAATGCCCCTGTTCGGGTTGCATTCCCGATTTTTCGGTAACACCGGGTTTTGTCTATTTTTCGATTTCTCACTTTTCTTTGTACTAATTATTTAATTTTTCTTTGATCTTCCTAATGATATTTATTCTTCAATAAGGGTCTATTTAAGTCCTAAAAATGTTTTCCAGGGTTCCCCGCAGTCCAGGGCTAGTCAACGGACCACGCCGTGACTTCCCGGTGCGGTCACCCATCGCTAGGGTTCTCGGCTCGCTTAACTTGGTTACATTTCTTTGCTATTATTTTTCCTTTGTCTTTCTTGTATTTTCTTTTCTTCTATTTCATTATTTTATGTCTCATCACTCATAACGAAGTGTAGTTCTAGGCATCCTAGCTATCCGGACAACACTGATCACCGGAACAGTAGAACACACTACCGAACTTTGGGGTGTTACAATTCTCACCCCCTAAAATAAATTTCGTCTCGAAATTTTACCTGGCATTAGTCTCTGAACAGCTGTGGGTGCTGTCTCCTCATATCCTCTTCACGTTCCCAAGTAGCTTCCTGGCTTGAATGATGGTTCCATAGCACTTTAACCAGGTGTATCTGTTTGTTCCTCAGCTGCTTCACCTCATATGCCAGAATTTCTATGGGTTCTTCCTCATATGAGAGGTCTGGATTTACTTCAATCTCTTCAACTGATAGTACATGAGATGGGTCGGATCTGTACCTCCTTAACATGGACACATGGAAGACACTGTATATCCTTGCTAGCTCTGGAGGTAATGCCAATCGATATGCCAAAGGACCCACTCTTTCCAGAACCTCATATGGTCCGATGAAACGAGGACTCAGTTTCCCCTTTCTGCCAAATCTCATAATCCTCTTCCAAGGAGAAACTTTGAGGAATACCTTATCACCCACTGCATACTCAATATCTCTTCTTTTCAGATCAACATAGGACTTCTAACGATCTGATGCAGCCTTAAGTCTATCTCTGATCAATCTAATCTTTTCCTCTGTCTGCTGGACAATTTCTGGCCCAATCATCTTCCTTTCACCTACTTCATTCCAACATAGGGGAGTTCTGCACTTCCTGCCATACAATGCTTCATTTGGAGGCATCCCAATGCTTGATTGGTAGCTGTTGTTATAAGCAAACTCAATCAAAGGCAAGTGTGTATCCCAACTACCTTCAAATTCAATCACACAAGCCCGTAGCATATCCTCCAATATCTGAATAACCCTTTCAGACTGGCCATCTGTCTATGGGTGGAATGTTGTGCTGAAGTTCAATCTAGTTCCTAGGGCTCTCTGAAGACTACCCCAGAATCTAGAAGTGAACCTAGGATCTCTGTCAGATACAATTGATACTGGCACTCCATGCAATTTTACAATCTCATATATGTACAATCTGGCCAATCTTTCCAAGCTATAGTCCATCCGAACTGGCAAAAAGTGAGCAGACTTGGTCAATCTGTCAACTATAACCCATACTGCATCATGACTACTCTGTGTCCTTGGAAGTCCTGTAACAAAATCCATAGTTATTCGTTCCCATTTCCACTGCAGTGCGACAAAGGATGTAACAAACCAGCTGGAACTTGATGTTCTGCCTTTACTTGCTGACAAGTTAGGCATTTGGAAACAAATTTAGCTATATCTCTCTTCATACCCATCCATCAGTAATGCTCTTTCAGCCCTCTGTACATTTTAGTTCCACCAGGGTGCATAGCAAATGGAGACTCATGTGCTTCCTTCATAATGATCTGTCTCAATTCCACATCACTAGGAATGCACACTCTGCCCTGATGTAGTAATAAACCCTCATCTCTCACAGAGAATTCAGGTTTCTTGCCCTGCTGGGCTTCTTCAGTAGCTTCTGATATTTTTCATCACTCTGAGTAGCCATTCTGATTTGATCAATCAACACTGGCTGTACATGCCAAGCAACTACTGTCTGTCCCTCATCATCAATATCTAAACTGGCATGCTGTGTTTTCAACTCATATACCATGGACATGGGAGAAACTCTGAGACTTGCCATAGTCTTGCGACTTAAGGCGTCAGCCACCACATTTGCTTTCCCTCGCTGATAGTCTATTAAGCAATGTCGACACCATATTTTGGTCGATCCCCAAAATCAATAAAACTTCAAAACCGATCCCTAGTACTAAGTCTCCCTGTGACAGCTAATCACATTTCCGATCCCTTTTTGATAGACAGTCACATTTTCGATCTCTCCTCACAAAGAATTGAATCAATGCTAAGTCCTCACATCAGTCAAAGCCTTACCAGTCTATTAAATCGCTCACCGATCTCTCAAACCCATTGTCGAATCTTCGGACCAGTCAAGTATATTCCTGATCTCTGTTGACAAACGAAATGAACTGACACTAGATCTTTTCTTACCATTTTTATTGCCGATCTCCCTTTCAAAAGTTTAAGAGCTAAGGTTTTGGTCCGGTTTAATGAGGATTCCGATCTTAAGTGTTCAAGTCAAATTTCCAATTTTAATCAAGTCCCGTTCAGCATTTCTTCCCTACCGATCTCATGCTTATTGTGCTTTCCGATCTCTTACGCTTAGATTAATAATTGCATTTAGTTCTTGTTTTGCTATGCTCAGACAATCAAATACTTAGGCAATTCAGAGATTTTCCAATCACATCCAATCATTGAACAAAGAGCGATTTCATTTCATACCAACATTTGTACAAGTCATTCAGCTGGGGGATCACCCCCAGCCTGATCTACATTTTGCTCATTTTCTCTCTCACCATCGGCCTCCTCTTCGCTTTCCTCCTCGCCTCTGGGAGCCAGGTCGGCCATCCAAGAGAAGTCCTCCTCTGGGTAACGCTTCTGGAGCTCGGCCAAGAGATCCTTGTGAGCGTTCACATAAGCACCGGCTATTCCTGTCACCATCTCTTCATCTTTTGCCTTAAGCTCCTCGATGGGTGAGCGACCTAAGCGGCCGTTGGCCGGGCGCCTGGACTTCTCCAAGAGCATGATCCCTTTCAGCCAGAACATGAGTCTGTTCGGCCAGCTTATCCTCATAGTACTTCATACGCCCCTCAATTTGAGATATGTAATCCTGAGCGGATGAGAGTTGGGATCGGAGGGATGCCACTTCTTGGCTCTTCTTCTCGACCTCCTTACCCAGGCGGTGAGCCTTTTCCCGGACTACGTGCTAGTTCACCAGGCACTCTACATTCAGACTCATGGATCGGGTCAGGATGTCGTCAAGATTGTCCGGAGACAGTCTGTCCCGATCCTCCCGAAGGCAGGTAGAAGACCCCAAGACTTTGGCAAAACCGGGGTTCTCCCGAACAGTCCGGTTATTCTCCAGGGAAGCGATCAGCACTTGAGCGCCACGAGAAGGGGGCCTCGCAGAAGGTCGAGAAGGACCCCCTTCTGTGCTTGGAGCAACTGGAGGAGGTCGAGGCGGCTCTTCTCGTCGAGGAGGAGATCGGACAGCTTCTGCGATCGGCGGTCCCGAAGGTCGGGGCGGGCCTCCTTGTGTCTCCCCAGGTTCATGACCGGGTGTTTGAAGCAGTTCCGAATGCTTCATCTCTTTCACCTTCCGGGAAATCTCTTTTTCTTTCTTCCGCTTCCTGGAACCCTCACCACCCGCCATACCTGCACAAAAAAGAGGTCAGTGAGATCGCTAAGGTCCTGAGATCTGAGATGTAGAAAATACCAATGCCGAGGTCAGAGAGCGGAAGTTCGCGATCTTGGCCGGTGATCAGCTGTATGGTCCAATGGTGCAGCTCGGCAGTCACCGCATCTAAATAGGAGAACTTTTGAGTGGCCGCCTGATTCTTCAGTTCCATCACTATTAGGCTTTCCTCCTTGTTCAGGGTAATACGCTTCGGAATCAAGGGCCCCTGGTGCCACCAGCTACGGGGGAAGTCCTCAAAGCAGGTCGAATTTTTGCTCCTCAGAATGAAGAAGCAGTTCTTCCAATTCTTAAGGGAGGAGGGCAGATCGGTAAAGAGCCCACAATGAGGCTTCGCTTGAAAAAACCAGTGCTCATCATCCTTTCGGCTAGTTAGCCTGTGCAGTTCGGCGAACACCTTAGCCGTAGGACTGATTCCCTTAGCTCGGAACAGGCCTCGGAAGGCTACTAAGATCCGCCATGAGTTAGGGTGAACTTGAGCAATGCACACTCGGTGATATTTTAGGACCTCTTTGAAGAAGTCATCCAGAGGGAACCAAAGACCGGCCTTTAACTGTTCCTCGTATACCATAACCATGTCATTCTCTTCAAAGAAGTGATCGGCTCAGTGATCGCCGTGACGCCGGATAAGTTCGTACAAATCAGGACGAATATTGTACTCCTGGCTGAACGATTGCAGATCGGATTCTTGCAAGATCGATGGCAGCTCGTCCATAGGAAGATTCTCCCTCCCTGAAGAAGGTACAAGCCTCGATGGTGCGTTTCGCCCTCGAGCTGGAATGGAGACCCTAGGAGGTTCTGGTCGTGCGCTTGGCCCGACCACCTCTTCTTCATCAGACGACCACGAGAACTGAATGGAAGGAGGGCTCGTCGCTCTCTGACCCTCGGCGTCGCTCATTTTCAAAAGAAATAAAGAATTTAAACTAAAAGAAAGATCAAAGCCCTTACCGGAATCTGATCGGCGTCGGAAGAACTTGAGAAAACGAGAGGATTTTGGGTTTATTCGCGAGAAACTGAAAATGGAATAAGAGAGCAACTGGCTAACCCCGCCCCCTATTTATACTCGTCCGAGCATTTAATGCTCACGATGTTCCAGGCACTGCATCGGTTAGCGGGACTACTTGATTGTTACGACACGTCTCACTCATATTCCCAAGATTCCATAAAGAGATCGGTTAATTATAGAGCGGCAGATCCAGGTGTTTCGAATTACGGATCAGATAAGTGTCATTCAGGTAAAGAATCAGATCGGATAATCATATTAGAGCTCGAAAAATAATTAATAAGATAATAATTGACAAAATAAAATCTTTATTTCCAAAAGATCGGATTACATCATTTGGGCGATCTCAAGAGATCGGAATACATTTCCAAAAGTCAGATTACATATTTGGGCGATCTAAAGATCGGAATACATTAGTGATCTGATTACATCAAAAGGCCGATCTCTAAAAGATCAGCGGAACATCCTATCTAAAGAGGCATGTGTCAATAGTCAACATTGTGACTGATCCAAAGGGGTGTCACCGACCAGAACCGAGGCGCTGTCGGAACACCCAATGTGGAGGGAAGCTGCTGTCGGAACACCCAATGTGGTGAGAAGTCAAATAAACTTGGAAGAGCAACCGTCAAGGGTTGGGTCGGCAGAACATTAACAATTTGCTCGGTCAAAATTGGTTCGCCGATTATGCCAGTTGAATGACTCGAGATCGATACAATCGAGGTCCGCAATCCAGATTGGTTAATTGATTTAGTTCTCTCACCATCATCAGATAAGGTCATCACGATTATTCGATCACCAGGGTCATGAGTTTTCAGTCGGGGAATAAAAAGGTCCATCGAAAAAGATCAAAACCACAATCCTGCGGAACAACGTACGAGCATTGGAATAACTAGAATAGGAAAGTAAAGAATAAAAGAGGAAAATCAAATTGAGAAAGTTTTGGGTCAGGGGGTATATATAGGGGGAAATCAAGCATTTATTATCGAAGTAAAACGGGCTTTCGCCGAATTGAGGGGAATTAATGCTTTGACCGGACCGGGCCTGGTTAAGGGAAGTATTGGAATAATAGAGATCGGAAGAGGGAAGATCGGCATGAAAGATCGGAGAAGGACCATGTTAAGATAATCTCTGAAGGGCATTTCAATGAAATCAGACAGGAAAGTGCGTCCTTGGATCACCAAAGGACAATCTCTATACATTCTATTAACCCTGACTTCCTGTCCTAGTGGACTTGTTACTAGTACCTCAAAGTCCATTTTTGTACATGGAACAGCAATGCAATCAATGATGCTAGCTCTCACATAAGAATGGGTAGAGCCCGGATCAAATAACACAAACACATTTTGGTTAAAAGTTGAGAAGGTACCAGCCACAAGATCAGATGTCTCGGCCTCTTCCCTCTGTCTCATTGCATACATTCGACCAGAACCTTTGTCTTGCTCAATGTTTCACTGTGCCTTGGTGCTCTTTGGGCTACCTCTACCCCCTGCCTCTACCTCTGTGGGTGGTTGTGAACTTCTAGTGACAGGCTCTGGCGACCTTCTGCAGTAGTAGGAGGTGGTCCAACTCTGCGACTACTGGTGCAATCCTTGGCAAAGTGTCCTGTGCCTCCACAGTTATAACAGGCTCCAATAGCTTTATAGCATATCCCACCATGATTTTTTCCACAAGTTTCACATTGGCGGGGAGGGTAGGAACTTCTAGTACTCTGCTGACCAGATAGGGGAGGTCTCTGTCCTGAATATCTTCCCCTACCAGATTTCTTACCACCTCTGCCATGTCCCCCATGGTTCTTCCTCTTTCCAGTATGACCACTAGAACTCTGTTCTACTGATTTTCCCTCTTTCTCTGTCTTCTCTGATTTCTTTCTCTCAGGAGCAGTCTCAATCTCAATTCTTTCCAACTCTAGGGCTTGAGAAATAAGTTCAGAGAAGTTAGTGTTTGAAGCCGATTACTTATACTATGATACTGGGCTTCAAGCCAGTTTCAAACCTCTTGCATCTCTCCCTGCTGGTAGAGAGTAGACTCACTGCATAATGGCTAAGGCGGGAAAATTCCCTTTCATACTCAGCCACTGATATGCCCCCCTGTTTCAGACTTAGGAACTCTTGCAGTTTCTGGTCTACATAAGCATTAGGGACATATTTCTGTCTAAATTCCCTGAGAAAGTCATTCCAGGTCAGCACTGCAGGTTCTACCAGACTGTGGGGAATGGTTTTCCACCAATCATAAGCATCCCCCTGTAACAAAGACACTGAGTATTCAAATCTGAGCTCCTCTGTGCAATGCAGTTTCTTGAATACCCTATCCATCCTTTCTAACCACTATTCAGCTTCTAGAGGATCTATTGTCCCCTTGAACTCTGTAGCCCCATATTTCATCAATTTATCATACTGCCTGGTAGGAGACTGTGGTTGTACCACTGGTGTCTGTATTGGGACTTGAGTAGGTACATTGCCAGCCATTTGTTGGAACATTGCAGCCATCTGCTGAGCGAACTGAGCAGGAAACTGCGCAGCTGCGGGTGTCTTTTGAACCACTAACATTTTGTAGGCCTGGGGCATCCCCTTGCACCTCAGCCTCAATAGATTGATCGACTGAACGATCTCCCTCTTCCATATTCAATGTGAGGATTTTAGATCTCCTGAACAAATAACACAAGGAGATTTCCTCCCGTTAGTGCATATTTATAATGTAAGGTACTGTATGTATCAAACAATGATATTGAGCAGTTGTACTATGAAGAAAGAATATTCAAGTAACAGGTGAAAATAGAATTTAAAAACTTTGCTCTGATACCACTAAAACATGTCACACCCTACCCCTCTGTAAGGCATAACATGATCCCATAGTATACCTAATGAATTACCAACTCCGTCTACTGATAACCCATTAAATACACTACAAGGGATTTTAAAAACTTTTCTTACTTCTTTTACAGTGGTGAGCACTATTTACAGGTGTTAAAAACCTTTTTGAACTGAAGTGATAGAACTAACACATTTGAATTATTTGGAATTTCTGTAAAAATTTTGGCAGAGTGCCATCTGTATTTTGGATAAAACAGTTCTTCAGAAAACCTGTAAAAAGCACTTCAATAGATTTCCAAATCTCAACTCCAACATATTTCTCAACACAACACATTTTCTCAACTCAATCCACAACAATTTTTCAGTATTTTCAAAGGATGAGATAAAAGAAACATGATACAATTTCTACAAGCCAAAATAACTCATAATTATTTTACAGCTTTAATGTACAATTTTTTATTTACAACTGCTCAAAACCAACAACAATATGTACATACAGTGGTCATACATTACATTACAAAATACAAAATATTGGTATACTCATTATACCCGGTAGTCTCTCGCTGGAGGTACTAGCAGCCTAGTCTGCTGCCCTGTCTGTCTACTGCACTGATAATAAAGCTATCGCTGAGACAATGTCTCAGTGGTGCACAACATTAACCAAATACAATTTAAATCACAATTCATAAGTCATGTAAATAGTGGATACTTAAAACCATAGTTAATTTCAAGACAATAATTGTCAACCAGAATTTTAACTCCATTTCTCAATATCACAATAAATTTCAATAAGTCAGATCATGGTTGAATTCAAAAGACAATATATGTCAATAAGAGTTTAAATTCATTTCACAATCTCACAATACATATCAATAAATCACACACAGCTTTAATCATGTTCCCAAGTTCAATTCATCCCAAAAGCCGATGGCTAATGAGGCATTCAATTCATCCCAAAAGTCAATGACTAATGAGGAATAACATAGCTAGCTAGCAAAAATATGAGTACTCATTCTATTCGTCCTCAACAGGCACACACCTCAACACTTCAGCCAGAGAGGGAATTCAATTCATCCCACTTGACAAGCTAGCGAGGAATACAATCAATGTACATGATAGCTGTGGTTTCAAACCAATTACATTACTTTTCAATCAATAAGTATCCATCAAATATCATTCAAACCATTTTTCATAATTTCACAACTTAAAACAATAATATGCAAATAGTCATAATTTATTTCAATTGAAAATAATTCAAAAGAAATAGTTGTTGTGCACAAACCTCTGATAACTGTCTCCGGTTCTGGACTCAGTATTTCCTTCCCTTTTCCTGAGTCTTTGGTAACTGAGAAACACAATTTGAAGTGTTTCAGTACTAAATTAAACTGTCTCTAACGATAATGTTCGATAAGTAATTCACTGAAGGCTATTATTTGCTCAATCATCTAATATACCGACCCTCGATGCGTTTTAGGTAAATTAGGTTTTAGTGTCATTAATATGTCACATTCGATAGGGTTTTAGGGTTGGTACGTTTTACCAAACTCATTTCTATGTATACTGCGTTTCCTTGCATTTTATTGCAAATTGCTAGATTCCGGGATACTAGTTTGACCTAGCCGGACGACCTAGTTCCCTCGGTTTTCGGGTTTCAGTCAAAACTACAAACTTGTAGATCTATGTCTTATGGAATGCGGGGAAATATTTTAGGTCAATCCGAGTTAAGTAGACCAAGTTATGGTCATTATACTATTGCTGGTCAAATGGCATCAAACTAGGTCAATTTTAGGTCAATTTGGTCAACTTTGGTTTGGCCAGTTTTTGGACCCGAACTTGTGCAAGCTGTTTGACTTACTTCTGGTCATTTCCGGGCTTTGGTGTCTTCATAAGACTTGTAGGTATGGGTCTTAACTATTCATGGTTAAAATTTCAGGTCAATTAGACCTGTTTTGAATGAGTTATGGCCTAAACACTAACTGCTGCCCAATTGGTACATTTTCAGGTCTCAATTGCACCTAATCCGAATTGGTCATTTTTTTATGTCACCTTGCAAGCAGAATTTTGGTATGCTTTCTCAATGAAAGTTGGCACATTTTGTGCCTAGTTCCACCTCCAATTGGTCTCATACCAATTGAGGTTACACATGTAAAGTTATAGACTAAAATACATACTGCCCTTAACTACCTTACTTAACATACATCAATTATACACTTACATTACTATATGTCCACTTCCCTTACCAATTCTGTTTTGGTTCATTACCAAAACCATATTCCACTTTACATTAACATCACTTTGGGCAGATTACAAACATCCTTAATACACCAATTAAAACTCACATTTACAAAGTCTAAATACAATCACATATACACCTAAACCTTACTAGTTCTTACATACACTTTACACAACCAATCTATATACATATCCATCAACCTTACCTTCATGAACACATACATTTATCCAAGAATCCCAAGGCTGCCGAAAAGCTTCCTCAATAGCAAAGTGTCCTACAATTCATCAATTACCATTCCAAGTGCAAAATCACCATATACATATGGAATAATTTACTAGGATATTAAATCACCCTAACCAACATCATTTCTCATCAAATATATGTACAAATATTTCATCAAATACATAACTCCATGGCTGTCCAAAATGAACATATCAATAGCTTCTCAAACTTGAAATTTTTCTTCACAAAACCAACACCCATAACATGAACACAAAGTTTAACAAAGCAATCTTCAAAAATACAAACTTACCTTATGGTTGGAACTTGCCAAACCTTGATTAAACTTCTTGATTTTGGTATCAAGCTCTTCTTTATGATGTGTAGACAATTTTTAATGAAGGAATCTAAGTGATTGGAGTTGAAATGGAGGAGTGGAGGAAGCTTTACACAAAACGGCAATGGAGGATTTTCCCATCCTTCATTTCGGCATGGTGAAGAAAATTTGGAGAAGATGATGTGCAAATGGTGTAGTGGACTTACACCTGCCCCATTTAGTGTTTGATTAATCTCAAGTGGTCCACTCACCAAATTTAAATCATATTATATGTTAATTGTTCATTTATCCCACATTAACCCATAATTTTAGCTATTTACTTTAGGTACCACCAAATTAATTTTTCATTATATTTTCTAAGTGTAATATTATTTATTTTTAATGGAAATTTAGGTCAAAAGACAATTCGGGGTGTCAAATGACCATAATGCCCCTGTTCAGGTTGCATTCCCGATTTTTCGATAACACCGGGTTTTGTCTGTTTTTCGATTTCTCACTTTTCTTTGTACTAATTATTTAATTTTTCTTTGATCTTCCTAATGATATTTATTCTTCAATAAGGGTCTATTTAAGTCCTAAAAATGTTTTCCAGGGTTCCCATGATCAAGGCTAGTCAACGGTCCACGCCGTGACTTCCGTCTTGATCACCCATCGCTAGGGTTCTCAGCTCGCTTAACTTGGTTACCTTTCTTTGCTATTATTTTTCCTTTGTTTTTCTTGTATTTTCTTTTCTTGTATTTCATTATTTTATGTCTCGTCACTCATAACGAAGTGTAGTTCTAGGCATCCTAGCTGTCCGGACAACACTGGTCACCGGAACAGTAGAACACACTACCGAACTTTGGGGTGTGACAATGGTAGCATTTATTTTGAGTTGAATGAAATTCATTAATGGTATTTGATGATTGTTGGATATTGAAAATGGTAGATTTGAATTTTCGAAAGTTGTTAAATGTGTTGAAATTGATTGAGGTGATTGTGAATTTGAAGAAGTTGTTGAGAAAAGTTATTGGAAGTGTTTTTTTTTCAGGTATTTGAAGAACTGTTTTCTCAAAATACAGACGGAACTCTGGCAAAATTTTTATAAAATTTGCAAAAAAATAAAATGGACCAAAAATATTAACTAGTTTTAATTTTAGTTAAATGTTTTAAATACCTATTAGAAAATGCTCACCACGTATCAAAAATAAGAAAATTGTTTTAAAATCCCTTGTAGGGTACTTAATGAGTTATCGGTAGGTGAAGTTCGGTAGTTCATTAGGTATTCTACGGGATCATGTTATGCCTTACAGAGGGGTAAGGTGTGATAACATATTGCTCAACTGAGCAGTGCCCTTCTTCCATTTCAATTCGAGGGTATTATACCTCCTGAATAAATAACACAAGGAGATTTCCCTCCGTTAGTTCATATTTATAATGTAATGCACTCTATGTATCAAATAAAGACATTGAGCAGTTGTACTTATCAAAAAAACTATGCAAATTCACAAGTCAAAATATACTTTAAAAACTTTCTCTGATACCACTAAAACATGTCACACCTTACCCCTCTGTAAGGCATAACATGATCCCGTAGTATACTTAATGAATTACAGAACTTCGCCAACCGATAATCCATTAAATACACTATAAGGGATTTTAAAACAATTTTATCTCTTTTTGAAGGTGGCGAGCACTTTTAACAGGTATTAAAAAATTTTAATTGGAGTTTAAATATTAGGTAAAAATTTTGACCATTTTTATTTTTTCACAAATTTTGTAAAAATTTTAGCAGAGTGCTGTCTGTAACTGAGAAAAACCAAAAATTTTAACCTATAAAAAGCACTTCCAAATTGAATTTCAATCACCATCCTCAACCTCCAATATACCAACACTACTCAAATATTCATAATTTACAATATTTCAAATCAATTAAATCAACTCATTATATTTGATTTAAAATATTTACTTTACATCCACAAGTTTAATTTACAATATAACTCCAAAAATAATTGTAACATCCTCACTGTAGCAATTCCATACATTCTACTGTTCAGGTGACCGATGTCACTCTGGATAGCTAGAACGTTTAGAAAAATATTTAGACTAAAGTGAGGAGTCATAAATAACTCAAATAATAATAAGAAAAATTAAGGAAAAATTTTGGAAATAAAATACAACCAAGTTAAATGAGCCGATGCCCTAGCGATGGGTAACCCAGTGGGAAGTTGCAGTCCTCGCAGCTAGGAGCCCTAAACCCAGGGGAAAATTCATGAAATAATTTTTGAGACTTCAGAGAAGAGTCAGTGAGGTTTCTATGGCATTAGAATGCCAAGAAAAGGCTTAGAAAAATTTTTAGATCGGTATAGATGATTTTGGCTTAATAAGCCAAACGTAGGGCATTTTGGTCATTTCGTCTTCAGAGATGATTTTTGGCCAACTTGTCCAGTTAAATAAATAATTTATATGACATAAAATGTGAATAAATATTGCTAAAAATTGAATTGAAATTAAGTAGGAAAGAAAAGAAAGAAAATAAAAAGAAAACAAAAACTAATTTTAATTATGATGTCATAATTCATTAATTAGAATTTCTATCCAATGGGCATTAACCAACCACTTAAGAAAGAAGTTAAAAATTGATTAAAAGAAAAGAAAATACATCTTCTTCTTCATTCACTCCTTTGGCCGAAACACTAGAGAGAGAAGTTCTTCCATTTTTTGTTCACCTAAGCTCCATCTCCCCTTTGATCACACCCTAAAACTTCTAGTCTTCTTCACAAAAACTTGATTTTATCTCCTGGGAAGGTGTTTGGCTGTCAAGAAAAGCCAAGAAAGTGAAGGAAAGTGAAGGGTAGAAATTCATCCAAGAGGTTAGTGCCAATTTCCTTACTTCCACTCTTTTCTAAGCATGAATTTAAGTTGAGTTAAGTTGAAAATTTGATGAAAAATGAATTAAAGATGCATGACTTGCCCATGAAATTTTGGCAGCCTTAGGGTACCTAGGGTTTCATCAATTTGATTGCATGATAGTTATGTGTGGTTGCCATTGAACGTGATTTTGGTATTTTAATTCATGGATTGTGTGTATATAGAGAATTTAAATTGTTAGAGTTAGGGTTTGGGCACCAAAATTTGGATTTTGTTTATGTATTGCTGAAAAGAGGTTGTAATGGTCAATTAGTGACCATTTGGACATGTTTGAGTAGGAAATTGAGTGAATGGTGCCAAGGGAATTGAGATTAGGTATGTTGTCCAATGTGCCCTGTAGGCTTGGATATGAGTCCAGCAAGTTTGGGCAGCTGTAACTTAAGTGGTGTAGGTTCAATTGGTGCAAGGATAATTGGACATGAAACTAGACACATAATGGCACAACTTTGATGAAGAAAGCTTTCTCAGAAAATAAACTTAGAATACCTTTGTAACACCCTCCCGGAAGCAACTCCGTACATTCTACTATTCCCATGACCGGTGTCGGTCTGGACAGTTAGAACGTTCGGAAAAATATTTAAATTAAAGTGAGGGACCATAATTAACTCAAATATTAATAAGAAAAATTTAGTAAAAATTTTAGAAATAAAATACAACCAAGTTAAACGAGCTGGTGCCCTAGCAATGGGTAACCCAGAGGGAAGTTGCGGTTCTCGCAACTAGGAGCCCTAGACCCGGGGGAAAAATCATAAAATAATTTTTGAGACCCCGGAGAAGAGTCATTGAGGTCCCTATGGCATTAGAATGCCAAGAAAATATTTAGAAAAAATTTTCAATCGGTACAGACAATTTTGACCCGTTAAGCCAAACGGAGGGCATTTTGGTCATTTCGCCTTCAGAGGTGATTTTTGGCCGACTTGTCCAGTTAAGTAAATAATTATTATGACATAAAATATGAATAAACATTACTAAAAATTAAATTGAAAATGAGTAGTGATGAAAAGAAAAGAAAAATGAAGAAAATTGAAATTTTGACATCACATGATGTCATTTAAAAAGCTCCACCCAATCATCATTTGACAAATAAATTAAAGGGACAAAAATGACATAAAATGGGACAAAAATAAAACCAATTCCAGCAGCTTCTTCCTCATTTTAGCCGTAGCTCTTCCTTTTCCAAAGCTTTCCACCATTGTTACTCCCCTTTAAGCTTAAATTTCCTTAAAATCTCACCATATTTCCCATAATCATCTTCATAAAAACTGAATATCTACCCTAGCTAGAGTGCTTGGAAGTAAAAGGAAGCAAGAATCTTGAAGTTGGCAAGAAAGAGACTTGGCTAAATTAAGGTTAGTGCATATACATACCTTAAACTCTTTATTTCCATGATAAGAGACATGAATTAAGTAAGAAATTGTAGCTTAAATGAATAAAAATTGTGTGTATGTCCACCATGAATTTCGGCTGCCCTAATGAAGAAATAGGAATGAGTGTTTTTGATGAACTTAGAGTGAACTAGAAATCATGTTTAAAGTATATGAATGTAAGAATAATGAATTAGTAGCTAACTAAGGTGAATTGTGTAAACCATGAATTTGAGCTAGGGTTTTAGGAGTAAAATGTGAACTTGGCTTATGAAATGATTAAAGGACATTCTAATGGTCAATTAGTGACCATTTGAGGCAAGTTAATCATAATTTGAAGTGAGCTAATGCATGGCAAAGTGAAATGTGCAGGCTGCCTAGAGACAGCAGTAATGAGGCTGTGATTCCAGCCCACTTAGATAGCCATAACTTTGGTTGTGTAGGTTCAATTGGTGTTAGGCCAATTGGACATGAAACTAGACTTATAATGGCACATTTTTGCTGAAGAAACCATGCCCAAAAGACCAAAGCAAGAAGACCAAAAGTTGGCCCCAATCCGGGTACCCTGCAAGCCAATTCTGCAGAATGACCAAATGAACAGTAACTGTTCATTTGGCCATAACTCACTGTAGAAATGGTCAATTGACCTGAGATTTTTACAGAAACAAGTTAAGACGTAGACAAACAACTTTCATGAAGAAACCTACCCCAAATTATGACCAGAACCTAACCAAAATGGTAGTCATAGTCACTGTTCATGGTACTGTAGATTTGGTAATTCTGCAGTTTTTCCAATCTGGCCAGCTGTGGTTTTTGGACCATATCTGGAGTTACAAAACTCCAAATGGAGTGATTCAAAAAAGGAAATTTAACTAGACAAAATAAGGAACAACTTTCATGTTTACCATTTCCTCAAATTCCCACTGCAACAGTGCTTAATGGAACAGTAAAATTAGGCTTCAAAAACTGAAAATTCTGCCCTCTTGGTTTTAAGTTTAGAAATGGTATGGGTGCTCATTTCCAACAAGTTTTAAATGAAAATTGTGGTACATTGAGGGTGTTAAAACCAATACACCTATTTTCTATCCAAAAGTCAACATTTTTGTTGACCAATGAGGTGAATAGTGACACCAAAACTTGAAATTCAAAAATTGAAGAATTTAAAAGTATCAAATGCCCTAATATACCTAACAAGATTGGTTTGGATAGTTTGGCATGCCAATAAGGTTTAGTTAGCAGTACTGCACATGGCAATATGCCATTCTGTGATTTTATGGCTTTTAGCCATTCTGACCTTGTATGGAGATGTGGCCTCGTGCCTAATATTATATACAGCTTGTTAGCTGTTCTGTTGCACACCAGGAGATACATATGTGACCGATGGTATGACGGCCCGAGGTACTTGATACCCGATGCGGTTACGTTTATCGATCGATCGTCTAGTATAGGTTACTTGGACAACCAAATGAATGAAAGTGGACAAAGTTAATGATGTACAAATTCAAAACGAATAAAACATATACATTCACTACATATTTGTTTTCTTGCTATTTCTTTTATTTTATTATTGCACCACTAAGCATTATTGCTTAGCGCGTTGCTTTTGCCACGCGTAGGTTCTGGAGATACAGATCGTGAGCCCAGTAGACCGCAGACTGGGTGAGTCCATCCTGCAGTTCTGCACAGTGTTCGTGTCACCTCAACTTCTACAGTGCATTGGTAGGACACTAGGTGTCATTTTGGTATTTTGTAACTAAATTTCTATTTTCTCATATGTAAATGAACTTATGTAATGTATTTTGAGGTTCATGTAAATAATGAAGATTTATGGTTATGTATGGAAGTAATTTGAGTATTTATTTGTTGTTTATATATGAGTACCCTGAGAAATGATGATTGAGAACTGAAATTGAAAAATATTGAATTTGTGATGATATTGGAGTTTGAGATGATTGAATATGGTTATTGGAAGTGTTTTTCACAGGTTCCGAAGAACTGTTTTCTCCATTTTTAGCCGGTACTCTGCCGAATTTTCTTTAGAATTTTCGGAACCTCAAATAAATTATAATTTCAATAAATGGCTCAAATACATTATAGTTCACAAGTTATATTCAAAAGCATGATAAAAATTAATTAAGGTATATTAGAGTGTGCCGGTACACCGTGTGACATCGCTTACTCGGGTATACTGTACACGGGAAAGGGGTGTCACAACCTTAAAAATTAACCAAATCCGAGTAACTAATTCTGGACCTGGTAAAAGTAACCAAATAAACAGTGTTTGTTCATTTGGCCATAACTCAGTATATAAATATCCAATTGACCTGAATTTTATATCAATAGAAATCTTAGACAATTTAGGACAACTTTCATGGAGACTATAACTCTAAATTATGACTAGAACTAAATGAAATTGTCCATCAAACTCAGGACACCAAAACTGCCAAAATTGATTTTGCCCATAAATTCTGGAAAAATTACAATCCGGCCAGTTATGGTAATTTGGACATAACTTGAGCTACGAAACTTCAAATTGAGTGATTCAAAAAGGAAATTAAAAAAGACAGATAAAGGAACAACTTTGATGAAGAAAAGTTTGCCAAATTCTCACTGTAGCTTAGACCAATAGAATAGTAAACATAGGACACAAAAACTGAATTTTTGAAAATACTTCTAGGAGACTTTGAATTTCAATTGGCAATCAATGCCAACAAACTTAGAACTCAAAATGTGGTCTAATTATGTATCAAATATTTATATACATATTATGTATAAAAAAAGTTAACAATTTGAGTGAATAGTAATATATAACTAGTAACCCCAAAAACATAAGGAATAATAAAAGAAATTAAAGAAGCCATTATGATTGATAATATATATAATGTGATTAGTGAATTGTGATTTTTGAATTTGAGTGACCCTAAAACATAGAAGAATGTTTTAAGTACAATGGTGCATGACAACCATTGATGAGAATTGTGATCATATGAATGATCAAATGAATGTATGAATTATGATGAATGCATAATTTATGTAAAATGGTATTTTAGAAATTTACACTTCTGCTAGTAATAAAAATTAAAATGTTATAAATTATAATTGGAACATATAATGAAATAATGATACTTATGAACCCTTAACGGTACTAATGTGCCCATGTATTACCTAGACACGTGTTTCAGATTGGATAGATTGGCATGCCAATAGGGTATTGTTTTAGCAGTACTGCGTAAGGCTTTATGCCTGTATTCATGGCTTTACGCCCGCACTCATGGCTTTTATGCCCGATTATATGTTATCATGGCTTTTAGCCATGCTGATATGTTATCATGGCTTTTTAGCCGTTCTGACTGCATGCGTGGTTGACATTCCGCATTTCACATCCCATAGTATGACGGCCCGAGGCACCGCGGTGTCCAGTGCCAACAACCCGTTATCTAGTTTAGTCAGCCTGTCATAGGTTATTTGGGCAGTGAAATTTATTGAAATGAGTTAAGAATAATAGCAACTGAAAATATTAGCAATTAAATAAAAGAGTAAGAATATTTAAAATAAATTAGATTAGTTATTTAGTAGAAAGAATTGAAATGAATTGGAATGATATTAAAATTTAATTATTATAAAATAATCTGCGATAACCTATAAAGTATTGAATGAAATGATAAAAAGATTTGAAAAAAGAGATGTAAGTATATTACTACTATGAATTTAGGAATAAATTGCTTCTTAAGAGGAATAAATTAGAACAAAAGATAGAAATTAGAATGAAAGATAATTGATACTAGAAGTATTATATTAAATTAGATTAAATTTCAGAGTATCCAAAGTATAATACATTTCTTTCTTTATTTGTATATTATTTTCTTTGTTATATTATCGCACCACTAAGCAATAATGCTTAGCGCGATGGATTTGTTTCCCTCGCGCAGGTACTGAAGACAAAGCCCAGTGGACATTAGATTGGGATTTTGGAGTTTGGATCTGCAGAAGTGTCAGAAGTGCTCAAGGTTGTCACCTCCTCAGCAATGCATGTAGATAGGGCTCACATTAGTCATGTTATGTAATTTTTACATTATAATTATTTATTATGTTGTAATGAAAATTAGGAAATTGTATGTAATATGCACTTAATGTAAATTATGAATTTATGCAATTAGTTTGCAAATTATGTAAACTAATGAAATTGAGAATTTTGATATATGTAATAAGCATGAATGAATTTGTACAAATGAGTATGGATTTGAATTACATAATGACTTTTGAAATGATGATATGAGTATGGATGAATTATTGTATGGAAAATATTGTTGAGGGATGAATTATTGTATGGAAAATATTATTGAGATTTGAGTATGGATGAATTATTGTATGGAAAATATTGTTGAGATTTTTAAATAGGTAACTAGTAAAATACACCAAATGGTATTAGAATAGGGGAAACTCTGTTGGTTTCTCCTTAGATAAATAATTGATATTAAAATATAATAAGAACAAATTACTCAAGGAATAAAGTAAGATAAAGATAGAGTGCTCTAGCACCGAGTGTGACATGCCTCGCTCGCCTACACTGTAGACGGGTGAGGGGTGTAACAACAATACTATTACAATTCACTGTACAACTGCTCAAGACCAATTACAAAACATATATACAGTCATATACATTAAAATAAATATGTAAAAAAGGGTATAATTCAATACTCGACAAAAATCCAAAAAGTAAAGTACTTTCAGTCCTTAGTAGCTTACTCTGCTGTTTTACCAGTCTCTCTACCTGCAACAGCAATGAAAAGCCATCGCTGAGTACAATTACTCAGTGGTGCACAACATAACAAAATACTAATTTATGCATAAATTAAATCATGTTTAGTCCAAATATAGTACTAGAATTGATAAGTAGATACACAACACAATTTAAAATTTTAATCAAAGAAATTTTCACTTCAGAAGCCATAAAACAATTTTTATAAAATCACACAGTCATATTATGCCATCAATATATTTTTCATCTCAATAGCCAAAGGCTTATGAGGAATACCAAGGCTAGCTAGCTCAATCTATGGGTACTCATTCAAATTTCTTCCTCTACTGGCACACACCTCAACACTTCAGCCAGAGAGGAAATATAAAACTAATTCCTCCCACTAGTCAGGCTAGTGAGGCATTCAGACATTTGGTCATGACACTATAGTTTCAAACCATTTAAACAGTTTTCTAAACATTCAAATGTCAATAATTCACATATAGTTTATTTTCTCAACATTTTGGGTCAATAACACATTTTTCTTTTCAATCCAATTTTTCAGTACAAATGAAGTCACAATTTAATTTTCACAATTCAGTTCAAATAATTTGCAAAAGAAAATTCACAGAAAGTTTCTATGTTGTGCACAAACCTCTCACAAGTCGCCTCTTGGCCTTGACTCGGTGTTTCCTTTTCTTTCCTAGTATCCTTTCTAACTGCAACACACAATTCAAATTGTCTCAGTATCACAACTTATAATAATTCCCATACTAAATTTTATGTCTACTTAATTGCACCCCTAAATTTGCTTAAAATATCACTCCTTAAATTTTGTATTTTATGGTTACTATTCATGACACTATTCAAGTCAAAATATTGACTTTCTCATGCTTAATATGTATGTGAATTCTAATTACACTCACATACCACATTTTGAGTGTCAAATTTATTGGTCTTGATTGTCATTTCAATTTCTAGGTCTCCTAAGAGAATTTTCAATTTTCTAGTTTTGGTGCCCTGTTTTGCACTGTTCCATTGGTCTAGTTACTGTAGCAATTTGGCTAAGTGTTCTTCATAAAAGTTGTTCCTTATTGTCTTATCTTGAATTCCCTATTTGAATCACTCCATTTGGAGTTTTGTAGCCCAAGATATGATCATTTTTCTAAGGCTGGCCGAATTAGTTCAAACTTAGAATTCTGGGCACTTTCCATCAGTATAAAATTCAGGTCATTCGGACCTTCCTACACCAAGTTATGGACAATGTTCATTTGGTCATTTTGGCATAGTTGCAATGCACATTACCCGGATTTGACCTAATTGTTCACTACTTTAATGTCATTTTCTGAGCATGGTTTCAGCATGCAAATTGTGTCATTATGTGTCTACTTTTATATCCAATTGGCCTCACACCAATTGGGTTGGCAGAATTTCAATTTTAGTCTCTGAAAGGGACCTAGGTCATACTGCCCAAATGTGAACACTCTCCAATTCGAATTGATTTGCATTTCTACTCATTTCAACACATCTCAATTGGTCACAATTGACCATTTCTAACCTCAATTAGGGTTAATTGCATCAATTGACCATTTCCTTTAATTTTTCCTCCAACTTCAAAAACTCAAGAACCCTAATTCACACAATTTGTTTCAAACCATAAAATTAAAATATATAAACATTGTTTACACATTAAATCCATCTTATCTACATCTTTAATTGCATCAAAACCACCAATTCCTAATTGGCTCTACCATGGCTGAATTTCACACAAGAGTAGAAAGGTATGATTAATTTCATTTCTTTCATCAATTCTAAGTCTATTTCAACTACATAAACCTAAATTTAAAGAAAAATTGAAGAGTTATAACATTAACCTTTACTTTGGATTGCAATTGCTCAAATCCTTCACTTTTCTC
Source organism: Hevea brasiliensis (assembly GCF_030052815.1). Classification (NCBI taxonomy): domain Eukaryota; kingdom Viridiplantae; phylum Streptophyta; class Magnoliopsida; order Malpighiales; family Euphorbiaceae; genus Hevea; species Hevea brasiliensis. The sequence goes on from NC_079494.1 coordinate 51,695,859, forward strand.
CTTTCTTTTCTTGATCAAGCTTCTTTTCAAGTTGAAATAGCAAGTTTAATCACAATTAAGTGGGGAATTTGTGGGAAATTTAGGGTTCACTCAAGTTAAAAATAGAGTTTTAATGGAGGTTTTAGAGAGAGAGAGAGGGAGGAGAGGGAGTGGGGACGGCAAATGAGGGAAGGAAGATGACATTTTTTTTCTTTTAATTTTATGTATTTAACTTGCATTTTGACTTAGTCAAAATTAAATTAATTTAATTGTATTTTTGATATCATGTTTGATGTCACCAAGGATGAGATAATAATTCAATTTCTTTTTCTTTTTCTTTTCTTTTTGTTTTTCCATGGTTCTTTAATTTAATTCCTTATTTCAAAATTTTTATTTCTCCAATTTTATTGGACAGTTAGGGCAAAAGTTACCTCTAGGAGCTGAATTGACCAAATTGCCCCTCGCTGGTTTGACCCAGTTTGCAAATAATTCAGTATTTCTTCCGAAGTCTTGACCTAATTATTTGACCTACTTATCAGCTCTTTTCTATGATTTTCTCTTTTCCACTAGGTTCGCAATAGTCCTTAGGACCATGGTGTCAATTTTTCCCGTTCAAAATTAGGATTACAGTTGACCTCGCAGTCACTTTCCGGTAAGGTCACTCATCGCTGTGACCCCCGGCTCATTTAACCTTTTATGCTTTGTTTTTCTTATTTATACTTCACTATCTGGTAATTAGTATTTATTTTCATTCAGGGCTTTTCTAGGTGACTTAAACATGATTCTATTCCTCTTAATTGTCCGGACCGACGCCGATCACTGGAACAGTAAAATATACCAAGCTATGCATATAGGGGTGTTACAGCACATGCATATAAGGTGTAACACCCATTACCCGTCTACAATGTAGCCAAGTGAGGTGTGGTGCATTCGGTGCCATACCACCCTATTTTATCTTACTTTATTCCATTAAAAATTTTGTTCTCATTATATTTTAATATCAATTATCTTTCTATGGAGAAACTAGCGGAGTTTTCCTTGTTTCTATTACCATTTGCCGTATTTCACTATTCACCTGTTTGAAATTCAACAATATTTTCAAATAAAATCTCATAATCATCTCATATTTCAATTCCATCCATGTATTTCAATTCTCATATTCATTTCCATCCACTTTCCTTTATACTCCATTCACATATCAAAATTCTCATATTTCCATTAATTTACATAATTTGCAAACTAATTAAATAAATTTACACTTTACATGATATACAAATTAATTACATGTGAACTAATCAATTTATTAATTTACATCACATAAATATTGCTTACAAATTCTTAGTTTACAATTCTTAGTTTACATTACAACATACAAAATATTTATAATATACAAAATATATAAAATGACTTATATGGGCCCTATCTACATGCATTGATGAGGAGGTGACAGCCTTGAACCCTTCTGACACTTCTACAGATCTGGACTACAAATTCCCAGTCTAATATCCACTGGGTTTTGCCTTCAATACCTGCGCGAAGGAAATAAATCTATTGCGCTAAGTATTTCTCCTTAGTGGTGCAATAATATAACAAGAAAATAATATATACAAATAAAAAACGAATCAAGCATTCTAAATATTCAAGTATCAATTTGATTTAAAATGATATTTAAGTATTAACTATCTTATATGATAATTCGTTCCTCTTTGGAAGTACTGAGTTTATAGCCTTACAGTAATAATGTTCAATATACATTTTATTCTATGAGTATTGTGTTTGAGGTCTCTTTACAATTCTGCAAATTGTATTTTTATTATGTTTCTATTGCTAATCTCTTTTTCACATTTTATTTAATACTTTCTAATATTTTTAATTGCTAATAAGCTTAAATAATTTCAATAATTTACACTGCCCAGGTAACTTATGACAGGCTGACTAAACTAAATAACGAGTCGTTAGCACTGGACACTGTGGTGCCTCGGGCCGTCATACCGTGGGACGCAGAACGTCAACCACGTATGCAGTCAGTATGGCTAAAAAGTCATGATAACACATAATCGGGCATAGAAGCCATGAGTGCAGGCATAAAGCCATGAATGCAGGCATAAAGCCTTTCGCAGTACTGCTAAAAAATACCCTATTAGCATACCAATCTATCCAATATGACACATATGTCTAGGCGATACATGGGCACATAGTACTATTAAGTGTTCATAAGTTTCATTATTTCATTATAGGTTCTAATTATAATTTCTAGCATTTTAATCTTTTTCATAATAGAAACATAAATCTCTAAGTCTAATATTTACATAATTTATGCATTCATTATAATTTATATATTCATTATGTTATCTATAATGATCACAATTCAAAACAATGGTTCTCATGTACCATTGTACTCAAAATATTTTTCCCTTCTACAATAATGAGAACTCATGTCTCATTCATACATTAATATGGTTCATTTATTCATTACACTATTTATATAATTTATCATTTGAAATTCAAGAAATGTTTTTGCTTACTAAGTATTTATGATTACTCTTAATTTCACTCATGTACCATTAAGTGTCAATAGGTTTTATTTTATTTCCTAGTGGAAATACAATGTCTAAATTCATTTTTATCTAATGCATATGTTCATAAATTTCATTTGTATAGTTCATTTACAATTTCATCTCTAATCTATCACACCAATTCACATATACCTAGGTTTAAGCAAATTTTCATTTTTATTCAATAAAAAGGGAAAGTCCCCAAATATTATTTACACATCATTTATACCTTTAGTATTTCATTTATAGTAATTTACAATTCACATTTCAAATTATATCAAATATTTCTCCTCAGTTCTATTTGTGATGAGCCTACAAATCCTGTCAAACTAATCACATGATTTAAACAAACCTTAAATCATTTAAGTGAGGTATCATTAGCAATTTAAATTTTGGTCCTTTGCATTCATTTCATTGAGGTTACTATTCACTTAACTATTCCTACACAAAAGTTGACTTTTTAATACATAATAGATTTGTTGAGCCTAAGTTCACTAAGATACCACATTTTGCATTTTATTTTTGTTGCCATTAATTTCCAATACCATTTCAAAACTTATTTTATGTTATTCAAAATTTTTAGATTTCATATCTTAAGTTTACTGTTCCATTGGTCATTGTTACAGTGGCAATTTGACAAAATTCTCTTCATCAAAGTTGTTCCTTTATGTGTCTTCTTTAATTTCTTTTTTGAATCGCTCTATTTGGAGTTTTGTAGCTCAAGTTACGGTCAATTTACCATAACTAGCCGGATTGGTCCTTACCCAGATTTTCTGGGCAAATTTGATTCTGCCAGATTTGGTGTCCTAAATTGGAGTAGCAATTTGAATTGATTAGATTCAAAATTTGTTTGTGTTCTGCATGAAAGTTGTTCTAAATTGTCTAAACTTTCCATTGATATAAAATTCAGGTCAATTGGATATTTCTACACTGAGTTATGGCCAAATGAATAAACACTGTACATTTGGTCACTTTTACCAGGTCCAGAAATGGTTACCCATATTTGGCCAATTTTTAGGGTATCATAAGTTTGTTTTGTGGGCAAGATTTCTTCACCAAAGTTGTGCCATTATGTGTCTAGTTTCATTTCCAATTGGCCTTGCACCAATTGAACCTACACCACTCAAGTTACAGCTACCCAAACTTGCTGGACTCACATTCAGCCCTGTAGGTCACCTAAGGCAACATACCTAACATCAATTCCATTGGCATAAATCACTTCACTTCCTCATCAAATATAGCCAAATGGTCACTAATTGACTATTAGGACTTCCATGCACAAACACATGAGCAAAACCCAAATTTTGCCCCAAACCCCAACTCCAAAATTCCAATTCATGGCATACACACACCAAACTCATACCAATCACTTTATCCATCATCTATACTCATTAATAACATAAATAACCACTTAATTTTAGTAAAAACCAACAATTCTCAAACTTTCTCATGGCTACCAACATTTAGAGGTTCCATTTACTTATGGTTTTCTTTTGATTTCATGCAATTTTTACTTGATTTAGCATGCTTACAAAGATTAAAGAAGGAAGAGAACTTGTTTTATGCACTAAGCTTGTGTGAGCAGAATTTTTCCAAGCTTAAACTTCACTTTCTCCTCAATTCTTGGCAGCCAAACACTTCTCCAAGATGTGTAAATAAGTCTTAATGAAGTGAGTCTAGGGTTTAGTGGTGGGAGACTAGGGTTTTAGAGCATGAATTATGTAACAATAGAGGAAAGAAAATGGGTGAGGGAGAGAGAGAATTATGGACGGCTGGCTGCTGGAAGAAGACCACATTTTTTTATTTTTTTTCTTTAATTTTTGTCTCTTTTAATTGTTTTAAGAAGGCTTGTTGAATGGTGATTAATTGGAGTGTTCTTAATGACATCATCTTATGTCAAAATTCAAGTTTTACTTCATTTTCTTTTCTTTTCTTTTCTACTCATTTTCAATTAAATTTTTAGCAATATTTATTCATATTTTATGCCATATAATTTTTTTACTTAACTGAATAAGTTGGTCAAAAATCGTCTCTGAAGGCTAAATGACGAAAATGCCCTTCGTTTTGCTTAAAAGACTAAAATCGTCTGCACCGATTGAATAAATTTTCTAAGCATTTTCTTGGTATTCTAATATCATTGAAACCTCAATGACTCTTCTCTGGAGTATAACACCCCTATATTCGGTAGTGCGTTCTACTGTTCCAGCGACCAATGTCTGTCCAGACAGCTAGAATGTCTGGAACTATACATAAATGTTTGTGAGGAGACATAAAATAATGAAATACAATAGAGGAAAATACATGAAAAACAAAGGAAAAATAAGAGCAATGAAATGTAACTAAGTTAAACGAGCCAAAAACCGTAGCGATGGGTGACCGCACCGAGAAGTTGCAGTGAGGACTGTTGACTAGCCCTGGACCACAAGGAACCCTGGAAAATATTTTTAAGACTTAAATAAACATTTATTGAGGTGTAATTGACATTGGTAATGTCAAAGAAAATTTAGTAAGTCAGTATAAACAAAAACGAAAATTTAAGAAATCGGCGGGTCAAGAAGTTAATCGGTAGCACCAAAAAATTTGAAATGCAACCCGAAGAGGGGCATTTTGGTCATTTGACACCTAGAGTGGACTTTTGACCTAAATTTCCATTAAAAAATAAGTGATATTAAACATTGAAAATATCATGAAAATAAAAAAAAAAAAAAAAAGTGGTACCTAATATAATTAGTGAAAGTGTGGTGGAAATTTTGCAAAATTGTGAAACTTTAATTAATTAAAGCATAAACTAAGTTAGAGCTCCACTAACCTCAATTTATGGGACATAAAAAAAATAGCATTTGGGACAGAAAATCTGTCATCTTCAACCTCACTTCAAAACAGCCGAAACCATTTCCACCATTAAACCTCCATTGCCGTCCATGGAACAAACTACATGCACTCCCATTCCAAGCTTCATTTCACCATAGTTTCTTCATTAAAAGTTGCCTATACACCTTGGGGAAGAGATAGGGAGCAAAAAAGAAAAGATTTGGTGAGTTTTTAACAAGCTTCATAAGAGTTAAGTATCTAATTTTCTTTCATTTCTTTGTTAAAGTTTGTGTTGGTGTTGTGGTGAGTAGATTTATGAAGAAATTTTGAGGTTTTAATGAGTTATTGGAAGGTACTGTTTTTGGCAGCCATGGAATCTCAAGGTTAATGAATTATTTCTTCATGTAAATGGTGATTTGAGGTGTTGATTTAAGTGCTTAAATGTATAGGAGTTGATTTACCATGTATATAGTTTGAATTGTAAGTTTAAAAATTGAAAATGGAAGCTTGATGTATATGTGTAACTTAGCCCTTATGGTGAAGTTGGAAGTGTTTAATTTCATGAATGGTTTGTTAAATTATGGTATTGAAGGTGGCAAAATATGTATATAATTTACTAGTGAAGTTATATGTAATATTGGGAGTGTTTACATGTATATGTTGTTGTAAATGGACTTTATAATTTAGGACTATATTTGGTGTATTGTGATTTAGGACTATAATTGGTATATTAAAGGTCATTGTATTCTGCCCAAAGTGACTATAATGTAAAGTGATAAATGGTTATAGTATGATACAAATGCAGAATTAGGTTTGGGAAATGAAGTTATAGCTAGTTGAATATGTGATTGGTTGGTGCTTCAGAAATGTGTTAAGGGCAGTATGTATTTTAGGCTATAAATGGAATTGTGTGACTCCAATTGGTATGAGGCCAGTTGGAGGTGAAACTAGGCACAAAATGTGCCAACTTTCATTTTGAAAGTCTACCAAAATTCTGTCGGGAAAGTGACACTAAAACTGACCTAATCCGGAATTGCAAACTTGGTAACCCAGAAATTGACCATTTGAACAGTAGTCAGTCTTTTGGCCATAACTCACTCAAAACAAGTCCAAATGACCTGAAATTTATACTTTTGGAAAGCTTAGACATAGGGCTACATCTTTTGTAGAAATCACAAAATCTAGAAATGACCATAAGCAAGTCAAAATGCTTGCACAAGTTCAGGTATAAAACCTGCCAAAATTAGAAGTGACCTAAAAATGACCTAAGTTTGGCATTTTAGTGCAACCTGTCCAGCATTGGTAAAATGACGATAACTTGGTCTAGTAAACTCCAAATGACCTAAAATTTGTGGCAAAAGTTCAATAAGACATAGACCTACAAGTTTGTAATTCTGACCAGAACCCAGAAACTGAGAGAACTAGGTCATCCGGCTAGGTCAAAACTGCATACCAAAATCTAATAAATGGCAATAAAATGCAATAAGCTTTAAAATGAAATTGGTAACATATACCAACACTTAGAGACTATAAAATGTGACAAATTGGGAACATTAAAATAGACTCACTTAGAGTGCATTAAAGGTCAACATTATAAGTTGACTAATGAAAGTAATAGTATTAATAAAATTTAATTATTGAACCTTATTATTAGAAACAATTTAAATGAGTACTAAAACACTTTAGATTATGTGTTTCAGTTAGCAAAGACTCAAGGAAGGGGGAAGAACCATTGAGTCAAGGCCAAGAGGCTACTTATCAGAGGTTTGTGCACAACAGTTATTTCTTTTGAATTTTCACTTGAAATAAATTATGACAATTTGTATGTTATTGCTTAAATTGTGGAAAATTTGTTTTAATGAAGTTTGATGGATATTTATTGCTTGAAAAATATTGCAAATGGTTTGAAACCACAGCTATCATGTATATTTGATTGAATTCCTCGCTAGCATGTCTAGTGGGATGAATTGGCTTTGAATTCCCTCTCTGGCTGAAGTGTTGAAGTGTGTGCCAGTTGAGGATGGATAAGATGAGAACTCATATAATTGCTAGCTAGCTATGTTATTCCTCATTAGCCATTGGCTTTTGGGATGAATTGAACTTTGGAATCATGATTAAGCTGTGTGTGTGATTTATTCGTATTTATTGAGACATTGTGAAATGGAGTTTAATTCTTTATGACATTCTCTGTCTTTCGAAATTAACTATGATTTTAAGTATCCACAGTTCATATGATTTATGGTTTACAGTTTTAAATTGTATTTTCTTAATGTTGTGTATCACTGAGACATTGGCTCAGTGATAGCTTTTTCATTGCTGTCGCAGGTAGACAGACAGACAAAGCAGCAGAGTAGGCTGCTTGTGCTACACTTTTGGGATTTTGCCAGGTATATTGAGTATACCATCTTTTTATAATTTTTGTTGTAATGTATGTGAACTATATGTATATATTGTACTTGGTCTTGAGCAGTTGTAAACTAAAGTTGTAAAATAAAGTTGTAAATTATTTTGGCCTGTCAAAATGTTGTATTACAATTCTCTTATTTTTGTTTTTGAAATACTCATTTATTTTGCACTTTATCTTTGAAATTGCTGAAAATGATATTGAATTGAGTTTGAACTGTGTTGAGGACACTGATTTGAGTTGAGCCATATTGGAGTTTGGGATTGAACAAATATATTGGAAGTGCTTTTTATAGGTTTTTGAAGAACTGTTTTGCTCCAAATACTGACGGCACTCTGCAGAAATTTTTACAGAAATTATTGATACTTCAGATTTGTTATTTGATTTCACTTCAGTTTAAAAAAAAAAAAAATTTAACGCCTGTCAAAAGTGCTCACCACTGTAAAAAGAAATAAGAAAAGGTTTAAAATTCCTTGTAGTGTATTTAATGGGTTATCAGTAGACGAAGTTTGGTAATTCATTAGGTATACTACGGGATCATGTTATGCCTTATGGAGGGGTAAGATGTAACATGGAGTCCCAAAAATTATTTCACGGGATTCCCCTCGGGTTTAGAGTTACTAGCTGTGAAGACAACAAGTTCCCGTCAAGGTCACCCATTGCTAGGGCACCGGCTCATTTAACTTTGTTGTATTTCATTGCTTAAATTTTTCTAAATTTTTTCTTACCATTATTTCAATTATTTATGATTGCTCACTCTAGTTTACATATAGTTCCAGTCATTCTAACTGTCTGGACAGATATTGATCACCGGAACAGTAGAATGTACGAACTAGCTAAAGTGGGGGTGTTACATAAAGTCACAAAAATAAGGAGTCCACAATGAGGAGTTGAGAAAAAGGCTTTATATTTTTTGCCTTAAGATGAAATAGTTTTGGAGGTACGAGTATGTGAACTAAGATTGATAATAGGTGGATTAAATTTGTCTGCTTATAACTTGAAAGATTATTGATGAAGTTGAATTTGTTATAGCACGAAATAGTCCAGAGGATGTTGTGTTCTACACTATAATCAAAAGGTCATTCTAGAGTTCAAGGAGATCCTCTAGCAGTAGCAAAATTAGCTGGCTAATTTTTCTTGAGGCCAAATTGAATTTTTTGTAATTCTGCACAAAAGAAAAATTAGCCCGCGAATTTCAATTCTGCCCAAAAAAGGAGCATATTTTTATTTTGACCTAAATTGTCAACTTATAGGAAAAAAAAATTAGAATGATACTTTTGAAAATAGCACGTAATTAATTTCACAATCTTGATGACTTAACAAGTAAGAGGCAAAAGATCTAAAGTTGTCCAATTATATATTCAGCAGTTTAGCAAATAGCGTGATTTAAATTAGATGAAATTAAAGATCAATATAAACATTAAATGCTTTCAATGTGAAATTTCTTTTTCCTTCAAAATTCTCCTTTTCCAAATTGTTTTGAATTTTTGGGATTACAATTCAAGTTTTAATAACTTCATTATATTGAAAGGGAAAATTAAAAGAGAGGAAAAAAAAATTAAATTTCCAAAATTAAGTACTCTTGAAAGATCAAAAATTCAAGATAGCATAAATCCAGCTAAGAATTGCTTTTGGCATTTAATCGTTCTTGGGTAGAGTTAAAGCAATAAAGATCCTAACTAGTAAAGCAGCAATCGATTGATTTAAATCTGATTTATCAGATACACTCTCTTCAGTGTAGATCCATTGACATTATTTGATGTAGCTTCTACATTTAAAGTAGAATTTAAAGGTCATTTTATACGTCTCTTCATAAGACAATAACAATTGTAAGTTTCAACAGTCTCAACCCTTTTATCATATGATATGTAAAAATTTTTGCTCGCTCCAATAATATTATGTCTACACCTATGCCATGACGTGTAATCCCCAGAATGCGTGGCTTCAAAAATAATATGGTACTCCTTTTATTTTCATTCATTTACTCATTCTAAGTTTAAGGAAATATATTTGAAATTGAAATGTTTTTTTCTAAAGATGAAAACATATCAAAAAGATTTAAATGGCAAACGTGCTTAACCTCCTTATTCAGAAAATATTATTCAAATAGTGGCTATGTAAAAAAATAGATGAGGAATGTAGATTTAAGATGAATAAGAAGAAAATGACAGCCATATTTCATATCCCATCATTTTGGTTGCTTGAATATGAAAAGAGAGAGACGAAGATTAGAGAAAGATGAAGATATTTTCCTTGCGCGTCATAAAGAACAAAAATGCTTAGAAGCTATAAATATGTATTGAAATTTGCAATGCATTTAAACTATTATAAATACATTGGAGAGAATTCAAAATTGTATATATTGATGATGAAAAAAAATCAATTGAAGATAAGGATCCAAACAAATTAAGCTATTCAAGACTTGATTCTATAAAAGTTCAGCTCGGTTCAATTCATTTAGATAATAAGCTGAATTCGAGTTAGATTTTTAGATTTTTTTTAATAAATGAATCGAGTTCAAGCCTTACAATATTGGCTTGTCAAGGCTCGTAAATTAGCACATTCAATAATCTCATTTATAAATATATGTACATTAATTATTGTATTTCATTATATTATAAAAATTTATTCTTTTATTTATGAATGTTTTAAAAATAACATTATTTAAAATTATGATATAATAGATATATAAAATGTATTAATTATATATAATTATTTATAATTTAAATTTAATTTTTATGAAAATTAAGTTATTTTTTTTATACGATAGCTAATTAAAATTAAACAATTTGAACTTATTAACCATAAACCTAAAACTCATAGCTCAGTTTGACTCAATTTGTTTAAAGTTTATTTTCTAAACAAGTCAAGTTTAAGCTTATGAATATTCAGTTCAAACTTGACATGAGTCAAGCTTTAATTCAACTAAGCTCGAAAAATTTTTAACGAACCAAGCCTGAGCACTTCAAAACTCGGCTCAGTTTACTTACACCTTTAAATTCAAAAGTACATGGTAAAAACACTTGATTTTTATTATAGGATTACATAATTATCTTTATCACAATAAATATAAATCAAACATACACAAATGGCAGAGGAAAACACAATAGGTACTCCTAATTTTGGGGATTTTGCCTGATCAAGTTACCAATAGGCTGTTTATTTGTTAGCGAGAAAGAGATTATTATAGAAAGGGCAACACTATAGTAGGCGTGCTGCTATAATGAGATTCATGTTTAGAAGTGACTTCATTCTTGGATGAACTGGCTAATTGGTCAAAAAAACAGTTAATCGGAACTAATGTTTAGAACGTGTGGATGCAGGGATACCTTTCAGCGAAGCTGCTAATGATTTTATAGAGCTTCTGACACGGAAAGGGGGCCATCTGTGATGGTGGTCGGACATTAACATATTAAAAAAATTTGGGATATAAAATTTCCAATGATAAATCAGCGAAGCTTTATGTGATACACCTGGCATAAAATCCCCAAGAGGTAATCTCATGTAAAGTACCTAAGGAAGGAAGACAACCTCATGTATTAATGATGACACTATAATATCTGTACATTACAGAGAACAAGCTGAAAGAAATTACTAGAAAACCTTCAACTTGAGTCGGTGCCAACTGCTGCTGTGGCCATTCTTGAAACAAAGCTTCGAAACTTATCGCCTTGCTATTAAAGCTGAATCATCACCAATTTAGTAAGTAAGAAGATTGTTATGTGTCTGCATGGCATTTCCAGAGTCCGAGTCATTTGCTTCAGCTTCACCCTAATCCAGAAGCCAAACGTTGAGAACGGCATTTACAACACATCATTATGGAACAGACCAGAATCAATAGAACTTGCAATTTACACAATGGAGGAATATACCTGTTCAATTGGAGTCGCTGAATGTTCCAGGGTTTTCTTGGATAGATCTCTTAAAGTCCCCTGCAGATTTTTACTTGTCAAAAAAATGCAATTGACCAGGACATATGGTTAAATACCAGCAGTAAAAACTTATAGAGGAACTTTGAAGAACAAAACTTGGAAGAAGCCAAAAAGGTAAATAAGTTGTCATCAACTACAAATGCATTAATCACATTGAAGGCATCATAAAAAATATGTGTATACAAAACTCAACATTTATAAACCTTGTCATCTTATTTGCAGACATTATGCATGTCCCCCTTGTCCCTCTTTAAATGCTTATGTTATAACAAAAGAATTTCTCTATTTTGTAAATTTCAAACCCCATACTGAAAGCCTATAAAAGAGCAAAGAAAAAGATGGACACATCTTGACAATTCAGGAAGAAGGCCATCAAAGATTCTGTATTCTAGCATGGCATGTCTCTAGCCTTTCTGGATCGTCACAACTACCTAATACCAAGCTTCATAACAACTCAACTCAGGCTTCAACTCATTCCCAGACCCATTGGATCAACTATATGGATCTTTCCCCCCAATCTACTCCACTCAGGGTGCACTTCTTTTGAAATAAAAAAATTAAAAATTAAAATGTAAAAATAAAAAATTAGAGGTTAAAAGTTGAGTAATATTAAGGATCTAATAATTAAGGGAGTAACAAACCAGAATAAAAAGGTCAAAAGTACCAACTGTGTTGGTTCAAGGTTAAACAATACAAGGTAAAAGGTTACAATTTATTTCTATTATTTTATTATTAAATTATTAATTATAAATAGTAATAAGTACGGATAATATTGAAAATAATAAAAATAACTTTTTTCTCCCTTCGCTGTTTCCTGGGCTAACATTACAATATAGACAAAAAGGGAATTAACCTTTAAGCCCCTTAGAAAAGATATACCAAAGGGAGGTAAGTCTTTATCCCTCTTAAGTCCTCCTATACCCTCCAAACAAAATGCACCCATAATAATTATATTTTCAATAACATCCAATCATCCTCATTTCAGCAAACTCATTTTGAGTATATGTTGTCTCTTCAGGTCCAGGATCCACTGCCATATAGCATAGCCATCTAAATTACAGTTTCATTGACATTCACTTTACCTTCAACTTAGAAAGGATTCTGTTATGACTATTGAGGAAAATAAGGATATGTGATTGCATGTGAAAGTAATAGAATAGTTAGGGTGGTCTGTCATAGTTAGATGAAGAACTGAAAATTGTTAGGAAGATTGTAATTGGCGGGAACAGTTTATGAGAAGGGCTGACAGCTGTGTAAATAGTAGCTATAGTAACTAAAGAAGGGCATTCTGGAAAAATATTAAAAATCTATTCAATTTCTCTCTATTCTCTTCTCCCTAAAACTCTATTTCTTTCTCTGCTCTATTTCTATTCCTTCTGCTGCTTGAGATCCTGTTCTCAGGGATTCTGCTACATAACAAAGTGGCATCAGAGCTTTCATGGGGTAGGCACTGCTTGCTTTCCAGTTCATATGAATCGCATCCATGTCCAGATCAGTGGTAGTCTTCCCAAATTCCAGGTTTCTCCTACTCTTCTCTCTCTTCTTCTTTTTCTTCCTTTCTTGAATTCCTTCTTTCTTGAAACTTTTCTTTCTGTATGCTTCTCTCTACATTTTCCTCCAATTCTTTCTTTCTCTAACTTCTTTCTCTGATCTATTTCTATTTCTTCTCTTCTTCCTCCATTTCTTCTTTTCTCAAAGTTGAAACCCAGTTTCAAGGGTTTCTAATTCTCTCTCTGATTCCCTATTTCTCATTCTCTCTCTATTCTTTATCAGTTCCTCTTCTGTCTCCTATTCACCTATTTTTCTCTCGAGACTTATTTTCCACCCTTTCTTCCTATTTTCCTTTCCTTCTTTCTTTCCATCCAGAACAGAGTGGTTAGGTATCAGCTGGCTTCCTTTCACTATTTTTTTTTCCCTCAAATTTTCCTCCTCAATTTTTTTTCAGAAACAAAATACAATCAGATCATCAGAACATGGAAATACAATCTTGGGAACAAAAGATTCTTTTGGGTATAACCGAAATTATCTATAGAAGGAGACTGTTATGGAAAGTCAATCATTATATTATTTCTGTGTATATTCTGTATTCTGTATTCCTATTTAGGATTTCTTATTTAGGATTTCTTCCTAATTAGTATAACACAATTATAGGAATCAATTGTATATAAATACCCATGTACAGATTAATTGAAATATATGAGAATTATCTCTTTCTACATGGTATCAGAGCAGATCATCTATCTAGGGTGATTATTTGTTCTCACCACCCAGCTCAGGAGAGACCTTGGCCGCCGACCGGCCGTTTCGTCTCCGATCAACGTTGCCAGCGTCGCCTCAATCCACTGTGTGCTGTTGCCTGATCCAGTACACCATTAAAGGACTTCTGAGGTTTGGCTCTCAGATCCTATTTCGGTATTTGCTTGATTTGTGATTTTGGATTATTTTGTTGCTGTCAGCACTTTGGATTAGCGTTTCGGTTAGTTTTCTTTGTCTCAACAAATGGCAGACAATAAGAATGTTATTTCTGATGTGATTCCGATGATGACTAAGATCACGGAACACAAACTTAATGGTTTGAATTATCCGAGTGGAGTAAGATCATAGGGTCTATTTGCGTAGCATTGATAAGGATGATCACCTTACTAAAGATCCACCTACTGATGATACACAACAAACTTGGCTAAGGGAGGATGCTCGGTTGTTTTTGCAGCTTCGGAACTCGATTCACAGTGAGGTAATTAGTTTAATTAATCACTGTGAATTTGTTAAGGAATTGATGGATTACTTAGATTTTCTGTATTCTGGTAAAGGGAATATCTCCCGTATTTATGATGTTTGTAAGGCATTCTACCGTGCTTTGAAAGAGAATAAGTCTCTCACGGCTTATTTTATGGATTTTAAACGGGTATATGAGGAACTTAATGTATTGTTGCCTTTTAGTTCTGATGTGAAAGTTCAGCAGGCCCAACGGGAGCAACTGGCTATTATGAGTTTTCTTGCAGGCCTTCCTTCAGAGTATGAGACTGCTAAATCTCAGATTCTTTCCAGTTCTGAGATTTCCTCTTTGCATGAAACATTCACACGGGTCCTTCGTACAGAGAGTACCCAATCTTCACAGCCTGCCAGTAGTGCTCTTATTAGCCGTAATCCAAATGGACAACAGGGTAATAGAAGAGGAAGTAGAGGAGGAATTACAGTCAATGTATAATCAGCGTAATGGAGAGGCTAGTTCTAATCAGACTCAAGAGGAGTCATTTGTTATTATTGTCATGAGCCCGCCATACAAAATATAATTGTCCGCAACTTCAGAGGAAAAATCAGAAATCACAGATGGCAAATATAGGAGCAGAGGATTCTACAGTATCTTCCTCTGAGAAAACTGTTTTGGTATCCGCAGAGGATTTTGCACAGTTTTCCCAGTATCAGGCATCTCTAAAGCCTACTAGTTCCCCTATCACTGCGATCGCTGAATCAGGTAAATCCACTACATGCCTTGTGTCTTCCTCATCCAAATGGGTTATTGATTACGGTGCAATGATCACATGACAGTAATTCTAGTCTTCTATCTACTTTTCACTAATCCCACTTCCTCATCGTTACTTTAGCCGATGGTTCTACTTCTTGTGTCATGGGTTCTGAATCGCGAATCCGACTTCGTCAATTTCTTTGTCATCTGTTTTGTGTCTACCAAATTTCTCTTTTAATCTACCTTCTGTTAGTAAACTTACTAGTACCTTAAATTGTTCTATTTCTTTTTTTTCTGATCAGTGTTTGTTTCAGGATCTTACGACGAAGCAGATTATTGGTAAAGGACGTGAGTCAGGTGGTCTCTACATTCTGGAAAATCATGTACCGCGATCGCTTGTTTGCTCCAGACCTTAACACCTCTTGAAGCTCATTGTAGATTGGGTCATCCTTCTTTGTCTACCATGAAGAAGTTGTGTCCTCGATTTGATCTTTATCGCACTAGAATGTGAGTCGTGTCGCTTGCAAAACATCATCGCTTGCCTTCTCGTGTCTAGAGTCAATAAACGGGCTTCATCCCCTTTGAGTTAGTTCATTCCGATGTTTGGGGTCCTTGTTCTGCTACTTCTAAAAGCGGATTTCGTTATTTTGTTACTTTTGTTGATGATTACTCGTGTTACCCGGTTATATTTAATGAAGAATCGCTCGAGTTGTTTTCTATCTTTTATGCCTTTTGTAATGAAATCAAAACTCAATTTAATATTTCATGCGCATATTAAGAAGTGACAATGCTAAAGAATATTTTTCAGACAATTTCATCTTATATGACACAAAATGGCATTCTTCATCGCCTCTTCTGTGTGGATACCCCATCCCAAAATGGCGTGGCGAAAGAAAAATCGGCATCTTCTTGAGGTAACTCGTGCTCTTCCTTTTCGGATGAAAGTTCCTAAACACTTTTGCGGATGCGCTTTCTCGGCATGTTTTTGATCAATCGTATGCCTTCTTACATCCTTAATGGGGATATTCCTTATCTTGCTTTGTTCCCTACAAAATCTTTGTTTCCGTTGAACCGTATTTTTGGTTGTACTTGTTTTGTATGCGTGATGTTCGTCTCCGCAAGTTACTAAATTGGATCCAAAGTCTCTAAATGTGTCTTCCTTGGGTACTCCGGATCAAAAAGGGTACCGTTGTTTCTCTCCTACTCTTAATCGTTATCTTGTTTCTGCAGATGTCACATTTTTTGAGTCCACTCCATTTTTTTCTCAATCATCTGTGTATGAGAGTCAGGGGGAGGAAGATAATATCTTAATATATACTGTCCAACCAATGTCTAGTCCTCTCTCACAGCCTATTTCTTTCATCTCTAGACCTACTCGGCCTCCCGTTGTTCATGTTTATTCCAGGAGATTGGAGATTCCTGACTCAGATCCTCCACCAGCTACTTCGTTGGGAGATCCTGTACCTCATACTGATCATGATTCTGATCTAGACTTACCCATTGCTCTTCGTAAAGGTAAACGTTCATGTACTTACCCTATCTCTTCTTTTGTTTCTTATAAGCAATTTTCTTCTTGTTCTCGGTGTTTTGTTACTTCTTTAGACTCTATTCCCATCCCTAATCATTGGTGAGCCTTTGTCTCATCTGGCTGGTGTCTTTGCTATGAAAGAGGAAATGGAGGCTTTAGATGCTAATGGTACATGGGAGCTGTTGCCTTTACTGGTAAGAAAGCTATTGGTTGCAAATGGGTATTCTGATGAGGTAAATCTGATGGTTACGTGGCTAGATTAAAAGCACGCCTTGTAGCAAAAGGATATGCTCGGACATATGGGGTTGATTACTCGACACTTTTTCTCCTGTAGCTAAACTTACTACATTCGCTTGTTTATCTCTTTAGCACTACATATGATTGGCCCTGCACCAATTGGATATCAAGAATGCCTTCCTTCATGGTGATCTTCGTGAGGAGGTGTATATGGAGCAACCACCGAGTTTGTTGCTCGGGGAGTTGGGTAAAGTTTGTAGGCTTCAAAGTCTCTTTATGGCTTGAAACAAAGTCCTAGGGCCTGGTTTGGGAGATTCGTGAAGCGATGCAGAATTTGGTATGCAAAAGAGTAAGTGTGATCACTCGGTATTTTATAAGCAATCTGAGGTGGTCTAATTCTCTGGTAGTCTATGTGGATGACATTATCATCACCGGGAGTGACTCTGCAGTATTTCATCTCTTAAAACCTTCCTCCAAACCAGTTTTGGACCAAAGACTTGGGATTATTAAAGTATTTTTTGGGTATTGAAGTTATGAGAAGTAAGAAGGGTATTTTCTTGTCTCAAAGAAAATATGTCCTTGATCTATTGACAGAGACAGGAAAATTAGGTGCTAAGCCTTGTAGTGCACCAATGACTCCAAATTTACAACTGTTAGCGGGGATAGTGAGTTGTTTGAAGATCCAGAGATACAGAGATTGGTAGGAAAATTGAACTACCTTCATCACACTGGCCCCGACATTGCTTATGCCGTTAGTGTGGTAAGTCAGTTTATGTCTTCCCCAACTGTTGCTCATTGGGAAGCCTTGGGACAAATCTTGTGCTATTTGAAGGGAGCTCCAGGAAGAGGTTTGTTATATGGTAATCATGGGCATTTAAATGTTGAATGTTTTTCAGATGCCGACTGGGCTGGATCTAAGGTTGATAGGAGGTCAACTACTGGATATTGCGTTTTTGTTGGAGGAAATTTGGTGTCTTGGAAAAGCAAGAAGCAGAGTGTAGTTTCTCGATCTAGTGCTGAATCCGAATACAGAGCCATGGCACAATCAGTATGTGAGGTAATGTGGATATTTCAATTACTAAATGAGACAGATTTTAAGACCCCCCTGCCTGCGAAATTGTGGTGTGATAATCAAGCTGCTCTCCATATTGCTTCTAATCCGGTATTTCATGAGCGGACCAAACATATTGAGATTGATTGTCACTTTGTTCGTGAAAAGATTCAACAACAGATCATCTCAACAGGACATATCAAAACTGGAGAGCAGTTAGGAGATATTTTCACAAAAGCTCTGAATGGAGCTAGGATTGACTACATTTGTAACAAGTTGGGCATGATTAACATCTATGCTCCAACTTGAGGGGGAGTGTTATGGAAAGTCAATCATTATATTATTTCTGTGTATATTCTGTATTCCTATTTAGGATTTCTTATTTAGGATTTTTTCCTAATTAGTATAACACAATTATAGGAATCAATTGTATATAAATACCCATGTACAGATTAATTGAAATATATGAGAATTATCTCTTTCTACAGAGACCATATGAAGAATCAAGGGAGCAACAATTGGAAATATTAGATCAGAAATGGAAAAACTAGATTAGAAAATGGAAAGACTATATCAGAAAATGGAAAGATTTAACAGGTAAACAGGCAAGATGCTAGAGTCCATTAAAATTTAAAAAACCAGCATCCATATATCTGAAGATTCTTGTAGTGGCAATGAATTGGAATTAACAATCCAAGAGAAGATAGAGGATTACAAAGCTAAAGAGACTATACTTCTTGACAACATAACAACTTTGTATGATGGTGAAGATAAGAAATTGATGGCAGAGAGGTTAAAAGATGAAAATCTTATGGGCTAAACATCCAAGGTTGATAGAGAGGAAGAAGTTACTATTCTACTAAAGACAACATTATATGCATCAGTTGACAAGGAGAAAGCACAAGAAGGGTTGTCAAAACTCTCTAGTGGGGTCATCGTTCTTAAGGTTTTGGGGGCTAGGGAGACAGGAGATTTTCTTTTTAAGTATTTTATTAAGGAGCAATTTAGTCAAAAGCAAAGCTTTGCAGCATATTTTCACTTGGAATGGAAAAAGGGCAAATACTATTCCTGTGATTTCTTCATTTCCATAGAAGATGAATGGGAAATAGCCAGAAGGCAAAAGAAGAAATTCATCTCCTATGGTGCAGGAAAGGGAAAAAAAATCCAATTCAACAATCTTGATTCTTTCCGGTTTTTTTTTTTTTTTTTCTCTGCTACATTTGATGGTCATTTCCTGGATATGTAGGCAACAATTTTACTGATATATTGCAGTTTCCATTATTCATTCTTGAGGAAAAGAATGATTTCAAGAAGTGGGGAATGTTATGACTAATAAGGAAAATAAGGAGATGTAATTGTATGTGAAAGTAATAGAATAGTCAGGTGGTCTATGGTAGGCAGTTGAAGAACTGAAAGTTGTTAGGAAGATTGTAATTGGCAGGAACAGTTATGGGAAGGGTTGACAGCTGTATAAACAATAGCTATAGTAACTGAAGAAGAGCATTCTGGAAAAATATTAAAAATTTATTCAATTTCTCTCTCATTCTCTCTATTCTCTTCTCCCTAGAACTCTATTTCTATTCTTTCTACTGCTTGAGATCCTGTTGTTAGGGATTCTGCTACATGATAGATTCTTAAGTCACATAACTGCGATCACAGTTTCCAATTCCAACCAACATGCTTTAATCTTATAAGTGGCATTCTTCTCACTCTACCCATCCCTTTGTATAACAGAACCTATGTATTGAAAATTAATGATTCAATGCACGTCTACTCCATCTAGTTTAACTACCCTTCTCATGCTTTCTCTTACCTTAAGAAATTGTGATGCATATATTCAATTTTAAGGGGTGTTTGGTTTACCTTTTAAGTATAGCTGATAGCTGATAGATACCCAAACATGTGAATTAGAGTGCTTGGTAAACTTAAAAAAATAGAGCTGATAGCTGATGGGTAACTAATATGTAACCATCAGCTACAGTTTGTATCGGGCTATCAGCTCTATTTTTAGAGTTATTTCTCATCAACTGATAGCTAATTTGATTTTATTTTTTATTTAGACCATATTATCATTTTTCATGTAATTCGAACATAATATTATTAATGCTTTTATTTTTTTCATTTATAATCTTAACATCTTAATTAGCATATTACAACTTTGTTAAAAATATTTTTTATTAATAACATAAAATATAAAATACTTATTTATTATGAAATAATACATTTTTTACATCTAATAACTTAAAATTAGCTATAAGTTTTTCTTTTATCAATAATAATAATTATTTTATTATTTTGTAACTACATTTTTAAAGTTATTTAATTATTTTTAAAAAATTTAATTATTTTCTTATTTTAACAATAAAATAAGCAATATAATATAATAAATCAATAATTATATATATATATTTAAATAATATAATAAATGATATAATATATTAAATTAATAATTATATATTTAATTCAATAATAAAATAAATAATATACAACTCAACTCAACTAACCCTTTATCCCAAAAATTTAGGGTCGGCTATATGGATTCTCTTTCTCCACTCTAAACGATTTTGAATTAAATCCTCGGAAATGTGTAATACTTTTAGATCATGTTGTACTACTCTCTTCCAAGTTAATTTAGGTCTACCTCTTCTTTTCCTTCTATCCTCTACCCAATTGTGCTCTACTTGTCTAACTGAATCATTCATATGTCTACATTTCACATGACCAAACCACCTCAATCTCCCTTCTCTCAACTTATCCTCTATTGGTACCCCTCCTACCTTTTCTCTAATACTCTCATTACGGACTTTATTTAATCTAGTATGGCCACTCATCCACCTTAATATTCCTATCTCCGCGACTCCTATCTTAAACACATACGACTCCTTCAGTGCCCAACACTCACTACCATATAACATGGCCGGTCGTATGGCTACACAGTAAAATTTTCTTTTCAGCTTATTGGGAATCTTGCGATCACATAAAACTCTCGTGGCACGTATCCACTTCAACCATCCGGCTTTAATCTTATGACTAACATCCTCCTCACATCCCCCATCTACTTGAAGGACTGAGCCGAGATATTTAAAGTGATTACTTTGAGACAATATCACTCCATCCAAACTAACTCCTTCCCTATCACCAGTTCAGCCTTCACTGAATTTGCAATGCATGTATTCTGTCTTCGTTCTACTTAACTTAAAGTCCTCTGACTCTAGAGTACTTCTCCAAAGCTTTAACTTTCTATTAACTCCTTCTTGCGTCTCATCTATCAAAACTATATTATCCACAAACATCATGCACCAAGAAATACTCTCTTGTATATGTTTAGTTAATTCATCTAAAACTACTGTAAAAAGGTAAGGGCTTACAGCCAAACTTTGGTGTAATCCAACTGAGATAGGAAAATCTCGTGTCTCCTCCCACAATGCTCACAATAGTAGTTGATCCTTCATACATGTCTTTCAATACTTGTATATACCTAATAGATACCCCCTTTTATTCTAACACTCTCCATAAGACATCTCTTGGAACACTATCATAAGCCTTCTCCAAATCGATAAAAACCATATGTAAATTTTTTCTCGCATCTCTATATTTCTCCATCAAGCTTCTAATGAGAAAGATCGCTTCCATAGTTGAACGACCAGGCATGAAGCTAAATTGATTTTGAGAGATAGAAGTATCATGGCGTAATCGATGTTCCACAACTCTCTCCCACAACTTCATAGTATGGCTCACGAGTTTAATTCCCCTATAGTTTGAACAACTCTGTATGTCTTCCTTATTTTTAAAAATAGGTACTAAAATACTCATCCTCCATTCATCAAGCATTTTCCTTGAATTTAGAATCTTATTAAACAATTTAGTTAACCATGTCACTCCCATATCTCCCAAACACTTCCACACTTCAATTGGTATTCTATCGGATCCACAGGCTTTACCCACTTTCATTCTCTTAAGCACTTCCTTTACTTCTAAAGATTTAATCCTTCTAGTATAATTCACATTCTTTTCTATTGCTCTGTAGTCTATATTCACGCTATTACCATTTTGACTATTATTAAAGAGATTATCAAAATAATTTCTCCATCTTTCTTTTAATGTCCTCATCTTTCACCAACACTTTTCTTCTTTATCCTTAATGCACCAAACTTAATTGAGATCTTGACATTTCTTTTCTCTCCTCCTTGCTAATCTATAAATATCTCTCCCCTTCTTTAGTTCCAAGTTTCTCATATAACTTTTCAAAGGCCTGCACTCTTGCTTGACTAACTGCCCTTTTTGCTTCTTTCTTTGCTATCTTGTACTGTTCATATGCCTTATTATTATCACACTTAGATAATTTCTTGTACCATTCTCTCTTTCTCTTCACTGCCTTTTGTACTTCCTCATTCCACCATCATCTCTCTTTTGAGGGTGGTCCATGTCCTCTAGACTCTCTAAGTACTTTTCTAGCTACTTCTCTAATCTTTGATGTCATCTGTATCCACATATCATTGGCCTCCATATCCAGCTTCCATGTTTCGGACTCGAGAAGCTCATTTTTGAACTTGACTTGCTTTACTCATTTGAACTCCCACTACTTTGTTCGAGCTACACTATTTCTTCTAACCTTACTGGAATTGTTTCTAAACTTGACATCCAAGACCACTAACCGATATTGACTTGTTAAAGCCTCTCCCGGAATGACCTTACAATCCTTGAATAGAGCTTTATTTGTCTTCCTGGTTAAGAGGAAGTCAATTTGGCTTCTATGTTGCCCACTTTTGAAAGTCACTAAATGTGACTCTTTTTATGAAGTAGGTATTTACTAATATAAGGTCGTATGCCATAGCAAAATTCAAAATGCTTTTTCCCTCCTCATTTCAGTTGCCAAATCCAAAACCTCCATGATCATTCTCATAACCTTGCTTATCACTTCCTACATGTCCATTCAAATCTCCACCAATGAAAACATTCTCTTCATTCAGTATGCTTTGCATTAGATCATCCATATCCTCCCAAAACCTTTGTTTACTCTCACTATCTAGTTCTATTTGTGGAGTATAAACACTAACTACATTTATTGTTTCTCCTTCTAGTACTAGTTTTACTAGTATAATTCTACCTCCTACTCTATTCACAGCTATTACAGCATTTTTCAATGTTCTATCTATGATTATGCCCACACCGTTCTTATTTCTCTCCTTTCCGGTAAACTACAGTTTGTACCCACTTCCTTACCCACTTCCTTACTTTTCTCTCCTACCCATTTAGTCTCCTGAATGCAAGCAATATTCACCCTTCTCCATTCCAAGATATCCACAAGCTCGATTAATTTTCCTGTAAGTAATCCAATATTCTAAGTACCCACCCTGATTCTCCTCCTATCATGTTCTTTCTATGATATTTCAATAATAAAATAAATTATATGATATATATCCTTATCAGTCAATTTACGTATCAACAGCAACAACTAAACATAATTTTATCAAACCCTTAACATAAATCAGCTTTATCAGTTACCAATTATCAGCTATCAACAATAGTTATCAGCTAGCGGTCATCAGTTGTATCTAACAGTTAAACCAAATAGGTCCTTTAGTCAAAACAATTAAAGGATGCAATTTATATTCTCCATTTACCAAGCTTCACAACAGTGGTTGGAATTCAAACCTCTTAGAACAATTAAAAACAGGAAGAAAGGTCAAATATGCCCTTGTTCTTTTTCACAATATCCAATTATGCCCAAATTGACCTTGTCAGCCCGATTAACCCATAACTTTCAATTAAAATTCAAATTTGTCCCACAATTGTCAGAAAACAGGAAATTGAGAAGCACGCGCCACATGATATTAAAAAGAGAAATTACTATTTAGTCTTTCTATTTTAATGAAACTAACTACTTATTCTTTCTATTTTGAAAAATGTTATGGAAAGTCAATCACTATATTATTTCTTTGTATATTCTGTATTCTATATTCCTATTTAGGATTTATTAATTAGGATTTATTCCTAATTAGTAGAACACAATTATAGGAATCAATTGTATATATATATACCCATGTACAGATTAATTGAAATTAGGAGAATCATCTCTTTCTACATGGTATCAGAGCAGGTCATCTATCTAGGGTGACTATTTGTTCTCACCACCCAGCTCAGGAGAGACCTTGGCCGCCGACCGGCCGTTTCGACTTCGATCAACAGCGCCGACGTCACCTCAACCACCACTGTGTGCGGTTGCCTGATCCAGTATACCATTAAAGAACTTTTGAGGTTTGGCTCTCAGATCCTATTTTGGTATTTGCTTGATTTGTGATTTTGGATTATTTTGCTGTTGTAAGCACTTTGGATTAGCGTTTCGGTTAGTTTTCTTTATCTCAATAAATGACAGAAAATAAGAATGTTATTTCTGATGTGATTCCGTTGATGACTAAGATCACGGAACACAAACTTAATGGTTCAAATTACTTGGAATGGAGTAAAACTGTTAGGGTCTATTTGCGTAGCACTGATAAAGATGATCACCTTACTAAAGATCCACCTACGAATGATACACGACAAACTTGGCTAAGGGAGAATGCTCGGTTGTTTTTGCAGCTTCGGAACTCGATTCACAGTGAGGTAATTAGTTTAATTAATCACTGTGAATTTGTTAAGGAATTGATAGATTACTTAGATTTTCTGTATTCTGGTAAAAGAAATATCTCCCGTATTTATGATGTTTGTAAGGCATTCTACCGTGCTGAGAAAGAGGATAAGTTTCTCACGGCTTATTTTATGGATTTTAAACGGGTATATGAGAAACTTAATGTATTATTACCTTTTAATCCTGATGTGAAAGTTCAGAAAGCCCAACGGGAGCAACTGGCTGTTATGAATTTTCTTGTAGGCCTCCCTTCAAAGTATGAGACTGCTAAATCTCAGGTTCTCTCCAATTCTGAGATTTCCTCTTTGCATGAATCGTTCACACGGGTCTTTCGTACAAAGAGTACCCAATCTTCACAGCCTGCCAGTAGTGCTCTTATTAGCCTTAATCCAAATAATAGAAATGGAAGTAGAGGAGGAATTACAGGCAACAGAAGTAATCAGCGTAATGGAGAGGCTAGTTCTAATCATGACTCAAGAGGAGTCATTTGTTATTATTGCCATGAGCCTGGCCATACAAAATATAATTGTCTGCAACTTCAGAGAAAAAATTAGCAATCAAAGATGACAAATATGGCAGCCGAGGATTCTACAATATCTTCCTCTGAGAAAACTATTTTGGTATCTGCAGAGGATTTTGCACAGTTTTTCCAGTATCAGGCATCTCTAAAGCTTACCAGTTCCCCTGTCACTGCGATCGCTGAGTCAGGTAAATTCACTACATGCCTTGTGTCTTCCTCATCCAAATGGGTTATTGATTCTGGTGCGACAGATCACATGACAAGTAATTCTAGTATTCTATCTGCTTTTCAGTCTAATCTCACTTCCTCTACTGTTACTTTAGCTGATGATTCTACTTCTTGTGTCATGGGTTCTGGAACTGCGAACCCGACTTCATCAATTTCTTTGTCATCTGTTTTGTGTCTACCAAAATTCTCTTTTAATCTACTTTCTGTTAGTAAACTTACTCGTACCTTGAATTGTTCTGTTTCCTTTTTTACTGAACAGTGTTTGTTTCAGGATCTTACGACAAAGCAGATTATTGGTAGAGGACGTGAGTCAGGTGGTCTCTACATTCTGGAAAATCATGCACCTCGGTCACTTGTTTGCTCTAGTACCTTAACACCTCTTGAAGCTCATTGTAGATTAGGTCATCCTTCTTTGTCAACCATGAAAAGCTATGTCCTCAGTTTCAGTCTTTATCAGTACTAGAATGTGAGTCGTGTCAGTTTGCAAAACATCATCGTTTGCCTTCTGTGTCTAGAGTCAATAAACGGGCTTCATCCCCTTTTGAGTTAGTTCATTCTGATGTTTGGGGTCTTTGTTCTGTTACTTCTAAAACTGGATTTCGTTATTTTGTTACTTTTGTTGATGATTACTCTTGTGTTACCTGGTTATATTTAATGAAGAATCGTTCTGAGTTGTTTTTTATCTTTCGTGCCTTTTGTAATGAAATCAAAACTCAATTTAATATTTCTGTGCGCATATTAAGAAGTGACAATGCCAAAGAATACTTTTCAGCACAATTTCAGTCGTATATGAAATAAAATGGCATTCTTCATCAGTCTTCCTGTGTGGATACCCCATCCCAAAATGGTGTGGCCGAAAGAAAAAATCGGCATCTTCTTGAGGTAACTCGTGCTCTTCCTCGTGCTCTTCCTTTTCAGATGAAAGTTCCTAAACACTTTTAGGCGGATGCAATTTCTACGGTATATTTTTTTATCAATCGTATGCCATATTCTATCCTTAATGGGGATATTCCTTATACTGCTTTATTTCCTACAAAATCTTTGTTCCCTGTTGAACCCCGTATTTTTTGTTGTACATGTTTTGTGCGTAATGTTCGTCCACCGATTACTAAATTGGATCCAAAGTCTCTCAAATGTGTCTTCCTTGAGTACTCCCGACTGCAAAAAGGGTACCGTTATTTCTCTCCTACTCTTAATCGTTATCTTGTTTCTGCAGATGTCACATTTTTTGAGTCCACTCCATTTTTTCCTCACTTATCTATGTATGAGAGTCAGGGAGAGGAGGATGATCTCTTAATATATACTGTCCAACCAATGTCTAGTCCTCTCCAACAGCCTGTTCCTTCTGTCTCTAGACCTACTCGACCTCCCTTGTTCATGTTTATTTCAGGAGATTGGAGATTCCTGACTCAGATCCTCCACCATCTACTTCGTTGGGAAATCCTGTACCTCATACTGATCATGATTCTGATCTAGACTTACTCATTGCTCTTCGTAAAAGTAAACGTCCATGTACTTACCCTATCTCTTCTTTTATTTTTATAATCAATTATCTTCTTATTCTCGGTGTTTTGTTATTTCTTTAAACTGTTCCTATCCCTAATCATTGGTGAGGCCTTTGTCTCATCCCGGGCCGGTGTCTTTGCTATGAAAGAGGAAATTGAGGCTTTAGATTCTAATGGTACATGGGAACTGTTGCCTTTGCCCACTGGTAAGAAAGTTATTGGTTGCAAATGGGTATTTACAGTAAAGGTAAATCCTGATGGTTCTGTCGCCAGGTTAAAAGCACGCCTTGTAGCAAAAGGATATGCTCAGACATATGGGGTTGATTACTCTAATACTTTTTCTCCTGTAGCTAAACGTACTTCTGTTCGCTTGTTTATCTCTTTAGCAGCTACATATGATTGGCACCTGCACCAATTAAATATCAAGAATGCTTTCCTTCATGGTGATCTTCAGGAGGAGGTGTATATGGAGCAACCACCTGGGTTTGTTGCTCAGGGGAGTTGGGTAAAGTTTGTAGGCTTCGAAAGTCTCTTTATGGCTTGAAACAAAGTTCTAGGGCCTGGTTTGGGAGATTCAGTGAAGCAGTACAGGAATTTGGTATGCAAAAGAGTAAGTGTGATCACTCAGTATTTTATAGGCAATCTGAGGCTGGTCTAACTCTCCTCGTAGTCTATGTGGGTGACATTGTCATCACTGGGAGTGACTCTGCAGGTATTTCATCTCTTAAAACCTTCCTCCGAACTCAGTTTCGAACCAAAGACTTGGGATTGTTAAAGTATTTCTTGGGTATTAAAGTTATGAGAAGTAATAAGGGTATTTTCTTGTCTCAAAGAAAATATGTCCTCGATTTATTGACAGAAACAGGAAAATTAGGTGCTAAGCCTTGTAGTGCACCAATGACTCCGAATTTGCAACTGTTAGCAGGGGATAGTGAGTTGTTTGAAGATCCAAAGAGATACAGGAGATTGGTAGAAAAATTGAACTACCTTACAGTCACTCGTCCTGACATTGCTTATGCCGTTATTTTGGTAAGTCAGTTTATGTCTTCCCCAACTGTTGCTCACTGGGAAGCCTTGGGACAAATCTTGTGTTATCTGAAAGGTGCTCCAGGAAGAGGTTTGTTATATGGTAATAATGGGCATTTAAATGTTGAATGTTTTTCAGATGCTGACTGGGCTGGATCTAAGATTGATAGGAGGTCAACTACTGGATATTGCGTTTTTGTTGGAGGAAGTTTGGTATCTTGGAGAAGCAAGAAGTAGAGTGTAGTTTCTCGATCTTGATTGGCACAATCAGTATGTGAGGTAATGTGGATACTTCAATTACTAGATGAGACAACTTTTAAGACCTGTCTGCCTGCGAAATTGTGGTGTGATAATCAAGCTGCTCTCCATATTGCTTCTAATCCAGTGTTTCACAAGCGGACCAAACATATTGAGATTGATTGTCACTTTGTTCGTGAAAAGATTCAACAACAAATCATCTCAACAGGACACATCAAAACTGGAGAATAGTTAGGAGATATTTTCACAAAAGCTCTGAATGGAGCTAGGATTGACTACATTTGTAACAAGTTGAGCATGATTAACATCTACACTCCAACTTGAGGGGGAGTATTATGGAAAGTCAATCACTATATTATTTCTTTGTATATTCTGTATTCTGTATTACTATTTAGGATTTCTTATTTATGATTTCTTCCTAATTAGTAGAACACAATCACAGGAATCAATTGTGTATATATACCCATGTACAGATTAATTGAAATTAAGGAGAATCATCTCTTTCTACAAAAAATACATTAGTTAGTCCCCGCATTTTTGTTGTGCCTATTCTTTAGTCCTTATACGTAGTTTAAATCAAGTTTTTTGTTGGTCAATGTATTCAAATGAGAGATATTATTGTATAGTTCATGGTTTAAAAAATAACAAGACTATATAATTGTCTTTTTAAAATTATAGGGTCTGAATGAAATTCAAACTAACAACTAAAATGACTAGATGAACTAAAAAGTAAACAGAACAAAAATAAAGGAACTAACTAATATATTCTTCAAAATATGAAGACCAAATAGTTAGTTTCTTTAGAATAGTGAGACTAAATAGTAATTTTTCCTCTTAAAAAAATAATGAAATCCCTAATGGGTCTCCCTTACATCAATCTAACTCTGGAAAAGTCTAGGTATGGATATTCACCATCAATATAGCTTCTCGCCTATGTCTAATATAATCCTCTAGTCAACACAGATTGGTAAACGACCCAACCCAAGAGCTTCTCTCTCTCTCTCTCTCTCTCTCTCTCTCTCTCTCTCTCTCTCTCCTTTCAAGAAAAAGCCCAAGGCATCCCACTCCTTTACCAATTCAATTCCAATTTCAATCTTTTTCATCAAATCAATCCTAGTTCCTCCTTCCATGCTTATTACCAATTTCTTGTAGAAGAAATGTCATCGAAGATGGAGGTGGTGGAGGTCCAATTTAATATTGGGGAATCAGCATCTGTTAATGGGGCCAATGGGATCAATAATGCTGATGTTGGTGGCGATGATGGCTTAAGGAATGATGTTTGCACAACCACTGCCTATGGGATTTTAGAAGCTTCAGAGAATGTTGGAGAGTGACGGTTTCTCTATTTCCAAGCCTGATGGCCTCAGATACTATGCGCTCCAGTGGGCTACTTTGAATAATCAGAATGTCGTTGCTCGCTATATCATTGACGTGTTAATCCCACTTCTGCTTTGATTTTGAATCTTAGGAGCCCTTATCAATTCACCAGGAGACATAGCATTCGATTCTCTTCCTGTTAATTTGCGCATCACTCAACCCAAAACTTGCGTTGTCTATCTATCATGGCAGCTTTTTGTTTCCTCCATTCTTCCTCTCTAAAAGTTTTCTTCCTGTTCCTTTGGCTTAAGGGTCTTTGTAAATTTCACAAACCGTGCTTCTTGCCTCTTAATTTCACCATCTCTCCAGTTACTTTGTTTTTTTTTTTTTGCACTTTCTAATTTTTTCCTCTTCCTTAATTTCATAGCATTCATAAAGTTGCTTTATCTTTTTTACGCATTTCATCAAAAAATTGAATGCATCACTTGATAAACTAACAACATTGACCAAAATATGCAACTTCCCAGAGTGTATGAATAATCAGTTTGATAACCACACATCAATGGCAATGTCTGACAGCATATCTATAGTTCTAATCAACGAGAGTAGCAATTTTACAAGATTAATAAGGAAAAGATAACATATGATATATCAAACATTCAGAAAGAGTCAAAAATATCAACATCATGTACACAAATCATGTGGATAAACACAGGGCAGAAATACCAACACGGACAGGATACACATGCATATAGCGAGAGAGAGAGAGAGAGAGAGAGAGAGAGAGAGAATACAACAAAATCAAGATGATGATCAGTTGGAATTAATTATATATACTAACCCTGTTTGCCCAAAAAAGCCCACAGGCATTACAAAGTGACCTTGGGCCTGACGGACCACGCCGCATCATTGGGGTTGATTTTGAACTAATGCCACAATGTGTACACCTAAAGGGTGCAAATAAATAAGAAAATTATTCTTTCTTCATTAATCATTATAGCAAACAAAATATTGCACAATTGATAGCCAAATATAAACACAAAAAGAACTTCTGTGGTAACAGAGCACAATTAGACCCTCAAATGGAGACAAAAAAAATAAAGCATGAAAATGTTATATTGGTAAAGAAATTCATATCTACTATTGTTTTTCTTTTCCTCCCTTTCATCTCTTGCTCTCACAATTCCACTAGAATTTCAGACAGGAAGTTGTATTTGGGGAATCAATAAATTCCAAATGATTATGCAAAACTCACGAGGTTTCTTGCTGGCTGTCATCTTGTCCTGAATCCTGACCACCAGCCCAACCATATGCTCCATCTGACTTCTTGGAAGAAGTAAATTGACCCTTATTACGCTGCATCCTGATGAGGCCAAACATTTAAAATATAAATCAGAAATCAAAATAGAAGGCGGTAAGACCAGGCTGATCAATAATGCAGAATTATCAATACCTACAGCAGTCTATAAAATAAAATCAATCATATGAAAGGCAGAAACATCTATCGACCAAAAACACATCCACTTGTTTCTGGATTTGTAATTGTAAAGAGGCAAGAAAAAAAGGATTCAGAGAAATGAACAAAATAATGAGTACAGTTTAATCAAAATGGCTACATAACATACAACCAAGGAAAAAAGTTCTTTCCATGATCTTAAAACAGAACAGATGGCGTTACCCCAGTGGACATCTGCATTCCTTACCAGTCAAATTTCTCTTTAAATTTTACAGAGACATTGTAAGCAGCCGACAATTAAAATAAGTATCTAAAGTACTGGAATTCTAAAAATATATAAATCAATGAATGTTGATAATCCTCTACTTTTCCTTTTATGTGCATTCAAGTGGAAAAGACAGTGAAGGCCAACAGATGAAAAAAATTAATGCTTATTGGCTAGACAACAATTAAAAGTGAAAAAAAGAAAAATATATATGATAGGAATGCAAACAGTCTGACATCATAAAAACTTATGAAAAAATTTAGCCCTAAAGAAAAAAAGATTGTGAAAATAAATTATCCACAGGCTAGCATAACTAACTTTGAGATCACTGCATAATAGATTGTAAATGGAATCATCATCCAAAACTATGTTTCCATATTTCAATTTTTGT
Organism: Hevea brasiliensis; assembly: GCF_030052815.1. Classification (NCBI taxonomy): domain Eukaryota; kingdom Viridiplantae; phylum Streptophyta; class Magnoliopsida; order Malpighiales; family Euphorbiaceae; genus Hevea; species Hevea brasiliensis. Next base: position 51,727,419 of record NC_079494.1, read on the forward strand.
TCACAAAGAGAGGAAGCTAATCTCCTTTTCACTGCTCTAGTCAGAGCTTCTAAAACGAGTCCAGCAAAGAGACTTCATAATTTAAACTTGCTGGTTTGCATATTCAATTTTAGAATTTCTGGCAGTAGAAGTAACAGGTCTTTTTGTATGTATGTAGACAATAATTTCCTTTCAAAATTATGCTTCTAGACTGAAATTGTGGTTCCATAAGTGAACTATTATTGGAAGAATTAATGCACATTATGAATGCTTTAAAATTTTGCAGAAGTTGTTGATAAAGGCTTTGGTGATAATGTATCAGAGCATTTTTCTTTTCAGTTTGCTTTTTATACGTGAAAGTATCAGTTCTCTTAGAACTAAGTGAACCATCAATGTAACTTAATGCAGGATACAACAATATAACCACACCTGAGTGCAACCTCTTGGCGTACGCTGTATCTAACTTTCTTATCAAAGCACCGCTCTTTCCTCTTCTGCCTGAACCTATTTAATGAGGCTGCTCTCTGGGGTTGAGTACATCGTCCTGGATACTCCACCACTGCACCCTAAAAAGAATAAATTCGGCAAATAAATAAGGGAAATTTTTAGAATACCACGCGTGCAGATAAAAACTATAATTTCATGATTGAGAAGATACCCTTTGGTTTTGAGGTGCTACTTCTAGACCATGCGGACCTGAAGTTAGTTCACATCCACCCAATAGTAATAGCACTGCTTGAACCTGTAAGAATTACCATGCATACCTTATTATTAAAATTTCAAACTACAGATAAGCCAAACTTTATTCTCATTTTACTTCTCATTATATTAAAGCGCAAAAAAGCTAAACCGAAAGTCAAATCTAGGTTGCTTGTTGTTTTCATTATCTTATAGCTCAAAATTGATGATTTATTAGGCTCATTTGAGCTGAAATAAGCAATTCCTCTGCTTCTTAAACAATGAAGAACCTCTAAATTTTTAAACTTCAATATCTTTCCTTTCCTCCCCTTACATTCACTCACAAAAAAAAGAAAAAAAAAACCCTAAATCATACAATTCACAAACCCAAAAAAAAAAAGATACCTTATCAGGAGTAACAGCATCGAACACATAAACTTGACCGCGAAACGTCAATGTGAGTTGGCTGGAGACATCGCTTCGCTGAATAGCGAGCTCGGAGCCAGTACCACTACCAGGAACGTATACTGAATCATGAGATACATCCTCCACGACAACACCAGCAGCGTTTCCGTCTTCATAACGAATATGGTGATGGTCGATAGAGTCAGCAGCAGCACCGTCTTCGTCATCGGCGGCGGGGGCAGCGATCTGATGATGAACGTTCATAGGCTGGGAATGACCGTACATTGGCGAGTCTGAGGTCAAAACTGAGGATTAAGAAGCATTACAGAGAGGGAAAAGAAGAGAAGAGAAGTGAATTTGGGGGAATTGCATAAGACCCTAACCCTAATCGAGTGAGAGAGAGTAAAAGAGTGAAAAGCGAAAAACGGGAGAAGAAGGGTGGAACGAGGAAGAGCCGAAGAGGTGAGAGCTGAGGTTTGCAAAAAAGAAAATTAAAAAATAAAAAAAAAGAGAGAGAAAATGGGTATGGGCGTGGGTGTGAGTGTGGAAGTACCGCCAACGGGCCTGTTGTTTTTTTTTTAACGATTCAAGTGGTTTGATTTTCTTTTTTTAAGAAAAAGATTAACGCCATAAATCAAGATCAATGCAGAATCTGACTCCCTAATATCAAATTTAAGGACTGTTTGGTACATAATTAATAATAAATAATTATTATTCTTATAACTTTTTATCACTTATTAATATTTTTTAAATATTTAAAAAATATCAAAATAACTTTTCATCTCATTAACGTTTATATTTTTTTAGGAGTTAAATGTTAATATTAGGATTTATATTAATAATTATACTCTTTAAAAGTTAAAACTTACAAAGCTAATATTTAACTCTTGATTTTTTAATCTTTTACAAAATACAAATAAACTGAATATATCAAATAATGGACAATAGTATTTGTTGATCTATAGACAAAAGACACCAAGCATAATCTAAGCTCACTAAGGATAGAGCTACATTCATCAACAAAAGAACCAAAATAAGAAACATCTTGAGCTTTACTATGGAGAGCCTTCATTAAGAGCTAGGAATCTAATCGAAGATGATATTACTCAAGCCCTTACTTTCTAGCTAAGATCTTTCAGGAATAAAAGAGTCTCAACTAATTTTGGGTTAGAAGGGCCAAGAAGGATGACCTGACAAACTTTCAAGAAGAAGCACTGATGAGAATCAAGCTACATCTACGCCAAAGGATTTCATCCAAGGTCCAATTACTAGAGTCAGAGCTAAATCACTTCAGAATTTAATTTGTGAAATCTTAAGGAGCAAAAATTATAAACTGGAATGGCATGAAAAAAATTATAAATGATTAAATTTGGTGAAAATTAAGCTTAGAAGTGACCAGGTGTCATGTGGAGCATTAGGTTACATGGAATAACCTGTATACATGCATGCACCAGATTCAACCCATGTACATGCATCTGCTGGCACCTTTTTGAAGGAATATTCCTTGCTGTTATAACCACCTCTTTTTGGACTTAAATGCCTTTATTTGCTGCTGTATTAAATTTGCTTTTTGTTGGGAGTTTTTAGTCTTTTGATAGATTAATTTTTGTTTGGACTTAAAGCTCCTTATAGCTGTTACTAAAGTAGGGATATTTTTGTCTTTAGCTTTCGAGTTAAGAGACTATAAATACAAGTGTAATGAGAGAGTGGAGGACACACTTTGAATATTAATGAAAGATTGTTTCTACTCCATTAGTGAGTAAATTGGCTGTTACCTTTGTTCTTGTGAAGCTCATTGGCTTGCTGAGATTTCTATCTTGCAAGGTTTAATGTGCATAATATTCTTAGTTTATTCATTCTCCATATAAATTAGGTAAAGAATCCCATTTCTGATATTTTCTTTGAATTACACAGCAATCTGATTGTGCTGGTTCAAAGAATCAAATTCATACATCTTGATTTGGTGCTTTCCATATTGTTCCTTTAATTCTTGAATGTGGGTTTTCAAGTTACTAATTGCTTGAGGGTTCACATCAGTTTTGGTATCACAGCAAAGGGACATCCAAACAAGGTAGATTCTCTGTTTGCTTCTTATTCTTTGTGCTTACTTTGTGTTTGTTACCCTTTTCATATTTGCTATTTGGCTTTAGTTCCATATTTACTTCTACTTCTTCATCTTGCACCTAGTTCTTTCTTGCTAAACCTTGTTTTGCTTCTTATTGTGTTTCTGTTATTCACATTTTTGTTCATTGTATGCTTGACCGAAATTGGCTCTTGGGGTTTAGTGTAATCTGTTTGTTTAAAAATTTGTTTTGTTGAGTTTGTCTTAGGGTTTTGGGTTAATCAAGCCAAAGCTATTATTCTAGCTATCTATTTTGCTTCCTTCATTTTGATATCAAGCATGAGAGCTTATTTGGGTCATTGAGTTTGGCTTACCTATTTGGCCTAAAACTGTACCAGCATTATTTGGGTGTGTTTAAGACGTTGGGTGTAAATTTTGGGGGTTGTTTGATATTGTTTGCCTGCTGAATCAAAATTTTGCGACAGACCCGATCAAATTATGTTCACATAGCAAATAGACCCAGAAATTCCTGAAAATTTACAGGGTGCTTATACCCCACTTCAGTAGTTCTCAAATTAAATTTCAGCTTAAAATTCAACCGTTTGTGTGGGGAACCAAAATTTTGCAGTAGAATCAATCAAATTAAGTTCACATAGCAAATATATCCAGAAATTTCTGAAAATTTACAGAGTGTTTATACCCCATTTCAGTAGTTCCCAAATTAAATTTCAGCTTAAAATTCAACCGTTTGTATGGGGAACCAAAATTTTGCGGCAGACGCAATCAAATTAAGTTCACATAACAAATCAGCTAAAAAATTCCTGAAAATTTACAAGTTGTTTGTGCCACATTTGAGCTGTTCTCAAATTAAATCTCAGCTCAAAATTTAACCGTTTGTGTGGGGAACCAAAATTTTGTGGCTGACACGATTAAATTTGGTTTACATAGTAAACCTGTCAAGAAAAGCCTGAAATTCTAGTAGTAATTAATCAGTATTAGGTTGCATTTGCCTACTCAATTTCAGATCAAAATACACTCGTTTGCTTGGTGATCCTAAATTTATGCAATTCTTGGTATATTATGTGAACTGCTGGTAATTGTGATAAGTTGGTGGCAAACTTGGATATTTAAGCTTGATATCTCTTCTTTAGGTTGTCTCTTTTCCAGCTTACTACTCTTTTTATTTTGGTGTCTTCTTTCTTGATTCCTTATTGCATTACATTTCCATACTTGAGCTTTTCTTTTTTTAACTTCTTGAGTCACATTATTGCTTTCTTGATTACTCGTTTTGATCCGTCACGTTCAAGAATTTTATTGTGTGTTAAATTTTTGTGAGTACAGTCTTGGTTTGAGTTACTTGAGTTTGATAAGAACTTGTGGACATAACCAAAAGAGGTAAAAGGCACAGAGTGGTGAGTTCATAAGAGGGGAAAAGCCTTGTTGAGTTAAACATGAGTGGAGTGTCCCCTGTTGAGTGTAAACACGTAAGGGTGTGAGTGAGGTGTTTTCTTTACACTAACCATTTTCTTGCCGGTCTGAAAACATGTCTAGAAGGGGTGATGGTAGTGAGGGGGAAGGTGAAAATCCATTCTATATGCAGGCTGTCAGACAACAATTTGAAAGAACAAATGTTGTGTGCAATGGAATCATAGATAGGTTGGAAAGATTGGAGCAAAGAGATAGGCAAAATGAGAGAAGGCTAAATAGGAGGTACTTGTTACTCCAGTAGTTGAATCTGATGAAGATAAGGTTGATAACTATGATTTTGAGGTTGAAAGACCTAGGAGGGGTAGGTATGAGAGAAGAGCTGAAGATAGGAGGAATGGGGATAGGAGGATAAAAAGAGAGGAAAGAGAGAGGAATAGGGTAGATGACAATATCAAAAGAATTAAAATGAGCATCCATTCTCTCCAAGGGAAAAATGATATGGATGTGTATCTAGAATGGGAAAGGAAGGTAGAAGCTATCTTTGATTGTCATTACTATTCAAAGGATAAGAAAGTAAAGTTAGTAGCAGTAGAATTTACTGATTATGCTTTGGTATGGTGGGATCAAGTGTTGATTAGTAGAAGGAGAAATTATGAGCAATCAATTGCAACCTGGGGTGAGATAAAAACTATAATGAGGAAGAGATTTGTTCCTAGTCATTACTATAGAGAGCTAAATCAGAGGTTACAAAGATTGACTCAAGGTTCTAAAAGTGTTGAAGATTATCATAAAAAAATGGAAATTGCTATGATTAGAGCAAATGTGGAGGAGGATAGAGAAGCCACCATGGCTAGATTCTTGAATGGGCTAAACAAGGAGATTGCTCATATTGTTGAGTTACATCACTATGTTAAGTTGGAGGATATGGTCCACATGGCTATGAAGGTAGAAAGGCAACTTAAAAGCAAGTTAAAATTTGGAGGAAATGCAGGTACTTCTTCATCTTGGAAGTCTAACTGGAAGAAGGAGGATAGGGAAAACGCTGTTAGCAAATATAAGAAAAATGAGGAAAAGGAAACGAAGGTGGAGAAGAAATTTGTAGAAAGTAAAGGAAAGGATGTAACACCCCGAACCTCCGAGTTGTGAATAGTACCATTTCTGGCATGTGACTAGTACTATTCAAAGACACTTTGAGGACCAAAAATAAATAAAAAATTAATGGAGATAGACACAATAAAAATTCAAATGACCCAAAAATATAAGGACTCACTGGGTATATTGAAAAAGATGGATTATGACCCGATGAGGGGCATTTTGGTCAATTCACCTTAAGAGTTGACTTTTGACCAAAATATAATTAATTTAAGTGAAATTAATGAATTGAATTATGGAATAATTTTTTTTAGGAAAAGAATTCAAGTATAAAGTGAAAAGAAAATAAAAGAGGTAAAAATCTAGAATTTAAATTTCATTTTTTGACCTAATTAAATTTTAAGGGACCAATGGGCTTTGGACAACTCATTAAATGAATTAAAAAGGAATAAACAAGTATAAAAGAAGACAAAACCCTCCCTTTCTTTCCCATTTAGTTACCACCCACTCTCTTTCCTTCTCTCTTTTTTTCTTTCTTCTTTTTCCTTCTTTCTCCATTGACACCCATTCTCAAACTCAATTCCTTGCTTTTCCTCTATGGGTTTTGCATCTAAGTGGTAGAGAGCATCAAATTAATATTTGATTTAAAGATTAAAAGCAAGGAGAAACAAGAGATTAGAAGAAAATTGAAGATTTGGGGAGTTGGAAGGAAGTCATTAAGGGGTAAGTTCTTTAATGCTCATTTTGTTATACAAACCTTAAATTAAGTTAGATTATGATGAAATTTCATAAGAAAATGAAAGGAAACATGCATGGAACCTAAACTAGGGTTTTGGCCAAATTGGAGAAAAATTAGGGTTTGATATATTTCAATGAAAATGATGATGAAATCAAGCTTAGTTGAAGTAGTATGCATGATTAGAGCAAAGAAATTGCATAAAATGCGTATAAATTTAATTATGGGAGATTAGGGTTCATGGGAAAATTAGGTTTTGGTGCTAGAGAGTGAAATTGGTGTGTGTAGTGTTAAATTATGATCATTTGAGGTTTATTTAGTTTGAATTGACATTGGGTTGATGAATGGAAGTAATAAAATGGTAGGATTAGGGAAAATTGTAAACTTTGGTGTTTGAAAATTAAAGGTTTTGTGCTACGAAGTTCCATTGATGTGTTAATGCTAAATTATAGTCATTTTGGGTGAATTAAATGTGAATTGAGATTGGTTAGTGGAAGTAATTGAAGAAATGAAAATTTTAACTTAGGGTAGAATTTTGCACACTAAATTCAGTGTGTTTAGAAGCCCATAACTTGAGCTACACAACTCCAATTGGTGTGAAACCAATTGAAAATGAAACTTAATACATAGGGCTAGAATTTTCGCGAAGATACCCTGCCCCGAAAATGACCTTAAGCTATCCGAAATGAGCTTTGAACTTAGAGACAAAATTCTGGAACCTGCAGAATTTGACCATATGAACAGTAAATTTTGCATGGCCATAACTCTCTTTAGAAAACTCCGATTTAGGTGATTCTTGAACCGATGGAAACCTAAGACATAGTAGAACATTTCATATGAGGAACTTGAGGCCAAATTATGGACTTAACCCAATCAAATTGCTGAGCAAATTTGAATCACCGAATCTACAGAATTGCAGATTTACCATATGAACAGTAAATTTTGTATGGCCATAACTCTCTCTAAAAAACTCTGATTTAGGTGATTCTTGAATCGATGGAAACCTAAGACATAGTAGAACATTTCATATGAAGAATATTAGACCAAATTATGGACTTAACTTGATCAAATTGCTTAACGAAGTTGGATTGATAAATCTACCAGAACTGAATCTGCAGCATGAAAAGTGACGTGAATAGTAATCTTGTTTTGGGCATAACTTGAGCTACACAGCTCCAAATTAGGTAATTCAAAAAGGAAAATAAAGTTAAGACCTAGATGAACAATTTTCATGAAGAACACCTCACCAAATTATGATCGAAACTAGGTAAAAATTGGATTCAAAGATTGGGGCACCAAGTTGTCCAAAACCAAAATTTTCAAAAATTTACAAAGCTAATTTGGGATGCATTAGACATTCATGTAATGAGTTCTTAGCAGCAATTGAGATGCGCATTGAGATATTCCATTGTGTATTTTTAGTTGAAAAATAGGTTGGGATAGACAAGGAATTGTGAGTAAAGAGAAAGGAGAGCATTGAAAGTTTGTACACAACTAACCTTTTCTTCATTTTTAAACTTGTAAATTGCTTGGAATATCTTAAATTGAATGAGTTTGCTTTGAACAAGTTTACTTTGACTGAAATATGGTTTTTCTCTTGCACTTAAGAAATTTGGGTGTTGCCACCTTTATATGGATATTATGATGAATTTAAATGTGTTTATTGGTTTATAAATGTGATTGCTGAGTGAGAAATTTTTGGAAACTGTTTTGAGACCACAGTTAGCATGACAGTCCCTTTCGGAACTCCCCAGTAGTAACGACTACTTGAGGTTAATAATTGATATTGATTATGTCTCTCATTAATAACGGTTAGTAGGGTAAGACTACATGAGTACTCATTAGCTAGCTAGCCCTTCCCTCATTAATAATGGTTAGTGAGGTTGAGATTGCTTTGTCGTGGTGTACAACACGGCATTGATCGTGAAATTTTGTGTCATGGCCTGAACTGTGTATTGATGTTGGCAATACTAATGCTTTGTGAATTGTGATTTATGAAGTGTGATTTCTCTTTTGAAATGTTATTCCAATAAATGGCTTTTATGGACTTAGAACTATTGTGAAGTTTTCATGCTTAAGAAAAATGTGATTTATTATGCTTTGACAAATTGTGTTTTACCTTAAGTTTTAAAGTTATTAGTTGTACACTATTGAGTGATATACTCAGCGATAGCTTCTTTATGCTATCGTAGGTAAGGGAAAGGAGAAGGCTGCCGAGTGAGAGACTTAAAAGCAGCATTTTGGTATTGTTTATGGGTATTTACGTTAGGTATACCTTTGTGATTCCTTTGGATGTATTTTGTACCTATATGTATGGATGTAAGGACATTGAGCAGTTTGTATTTAAAAGCATTGCATTGCTATCACATTTTGAGTTTGTAACTATTTTGTATTTTACTTTGAGACTTATGAAAATGTAACTTTTGCAATATTTAGTCTATCATTATTTCCAATGAATGTTTACATAGAATTTTAACTATTCTCATGCAGTTTTCCGCAAAAGAATTGATAAGATAAAAGTTATGATTTGTATTAAAATGTTTTGTAGCATAACTAATAGGTTATCGGTAGGTGGAGTTCGGTGATTCATTAGGTATGCTACGGGAACATGTCGTGCCTTACCAGGGATAAGGTGTGACATGTTTTAGTGGTATCAGAGCTTTGGTTTTTATACAAGTTTTGAAATTGCATTTTTAAAAAATTTTGATAAGTACAACTGCTCAACTGTCATTAATTGATACATATAATGCATTACATCATAATTATGGACTAATAGAGAGAAATCTCCTTGTCTTGGTTGTCCAGGGAGTAAAATTCTTCATGATTCAATATGGAAGAGGGGGATCACACAGTAGAGTAATCAGTAGCAGCTAAGGTACAGGGGGAAGCCCCAGCTCCTTAGAATGCCAGTGGATCGGCTGCACCCATCCCACCCATGTAGTTTTCTGCTCAATTCGCTCAGCAGATGGCTGCACTATTTCAGCAAATGGCTGGCAATATACTAGTCCAAGCTCCTGTGCAAGCACCTCTAGTGCAACTACCATCCGCAGCCAGACAATATGACAAGTTAATGAAGTATGGGGCAATAAAGTTCAAGGGTACAGTGGACCCATTGGAAGCTAAGCAACGGTTGGAACGGATGGAGAGGGTCTTCAAGAAATTGCACTGCACATATGAGTTAAAGTTTGAATATTCAATTTCCCTACTGCATGGAGATGCATATGAGTGGTGGAAGACCATTCCCCACAGTTTGGCTGAGCCGCCAGTGCTGACATGGGATGACTTTCTAAGGGAGTTTAGACAGAAGTATGTTCCTAATACCTATGTGGATATGAAGCTACAGGAGTTTCTCAGTTTGAAGCAAGGGAACAAGACTGTAGCCGAGTATGAGAGAGACTTTTCTCACCTCAGCCACTATGTTGGAAGCCTACTCACTACCAGTAGAGACAGATGCAAATGGTTTGAGGCCGGTTTGAGGCCTAGTTTGAGATTGCAAGTGGTTGGGTTTCGACATGACAACTTCTCTGGATTGATATCACAGGCCCTTGAATTGGAAAGGATAGAACTGGAAGGGGCATTCGAGAAGGTAATCACTGAAAAAGAGAAGAGCAGTAAGCCTACAAGTCAGAGTCCAAGTAACAATTCGGGTAAGAGGAAGAGCTTTGGGGGACCAAGTAACAGAGGATCTAGTACGGGAAGATTCTCAGGGCAGAGGCCACCTAGATCCGGACAGTAGACATCTAGGAGTTCCTTTCTTACTCGTGCTTGTGAGACTTGTGACAGGACTCATGGAGGAGTATGTTATAAGGCCACAGGAGCCTGTTACAACTGTGGTTGTAACATCCTTACTTTAGCTAGTCCGTACAGTCTACTGTTCTGGTGACCAATGTCGGTCCGGACAGCTAGAACGTTTGGAAAAATATTTAAACTAAAGTAAGGAACCATAATTAACTCAAATATTAATAAAAAAAATTTAAGAAAAATTTTAGAAATAAAATACAACCAAGTTAAATGAGCTGGTGCCCTAGCGATGGGTAACTTAGTGAGAAGTTGCGGTTCTCGCAACTAGGAGCCCTAGACTCGGGAGAAAAATTATAAAATAATTATTGGGACTCTAGAGAAGGGTTATTAAGGTTCTTATGGCATTAGAATGCCAAGAAAATGCTTAGAAAAATTTTTCAATCGGTACAGACAATTTTGGCTCGTTAAGCCAAACGGAGGGCATTTTGGTCATTTCGTCTTCAGAGATGATTTTTGGCCAACTTGTCCAGTTAAATAAATAATTTATATAACATAAAATATGACTAAATGTTGTTAAAAATTTAATTAAAATTAATTAGACAAGAAATGGAGAGAAAATAAAAGAAAATGGCATTATGACATCATAATGATGTCATTAAAGTTCTCCCAACCTATCTAATATGGACACATGGCATAACTTTATTTAAAAGAGATAAAATGGGCTGGAAAATGAAACAAAAATCAGACCTCTCTCCTTCATCCTCTTCTTGCCGTTACCTCTCCTTCCTTAACCACCATTTTCAAGCTTTCAAAGCTTGATTTTCCCTAGCTCTCACCCCACTAACCCTTATACTCCCAATACAAAAAAGTGTTCTTACACCTTGGTGATTCTTTTGGGAGCAAAAAGAAAGGAAAAGGAAGAGCTTTAGCAAGTGGGAAAATCTCACTCCATAGAGGTTAGTGACCTAACCATGAATTTTACTTTAAATTCATGTTAAGGACTTTGAATGAGTGTAAATTACAAAGAAAAATTATCGAATACCATTTGTATGTAAATCCTAAACTTTGGCAGCCTTAGTTAGGGTAATATGGTAATGATTTTTGTGAGCTAAAATGCTAGTGTGGCTGCCCACAATATGTATCTACTAAGTGGATTGATGAAATGAAATGAAAATGCATTGGTTGTAATGTTTGAGTTAGGGTTTGGGGTGGAAAATAGGACTTTGACCATGTGGTGATGAAAATAGGTTTTAATGGTCAATTAGTGACCATTTGGTTCTGTTTAAATAAAAAATGAAGTGTGTTGAGTAGTGGGATTTGGGTTTGGTGTGGCTGCCCTTGGTGACTTGCAGAATTAGACATGAGTCCAGCAGGTTTGGGCAGTAATAACTTGAATTATAGAGGTTCAATTGGTGCAAGGCCAATTGGACATGAAACTATACACATAATGGCACAACTTTGGTGAAGAAACCATGCCTAGAAAACTAAACCAAGTTGACCAAAAGTTTACCCTAATCCGGGTGACCTGCAGTCTGCCTGGGCAAAATGACCAAATGAACAGTGTTTGGTCATTTGGCCATAACTCAATGTAGAAAGGTCTAATTGACCTGAAATTTTACTAGCAACAAGCTGAGATATAGATCAAAAACTTTCATGAAAAAACCTAACCCAAATTATGACCAGAACATATTTAAAAAGTGAGTTGCAGTCACTGTTCCTAACACTATAGATTTGGTCAGTCTAGAAATTCTGAAAAACTTTCAGTCCGGTTTGTTGTGGTTTTTAAGCCATAACTTGAGCTACAAAACTCCAAATGGAGTGATTCAAAAAAAGGAAATGCAACTAGGCAAAATAAAGAACAACTTTCATGTTGATCATTTTGCTAAATTCCACTGCAAAAATGACTAATGGAATAGTAAATCCAAAGCTTGAAAATTGAAAATTCTGTCCAAATAACATTAAGCTTAGAAATGGTATTGGCAATCAATACCAACAAATTTAAAATGCAAAATGTGGTATGTTGATGATACTTAAACCAATATACCTATTGTCAATGCAAAAGTCAACATTTTAGTTGACCAATGAAATGAATAGTAGCCATAAAATTTCAATTTCAAAGAATTACATAAATTAAAAGTGTTAAATGCCCTAATAGGCCTAATGTGATTGGTTTGGATAGGTTGGCATGCCAATAGGATTCTGTTAGCAGTACTGCATATGGCTTCATGCCATTCTGTGTTTCATGGCTTCCCATGCCATTCTGTGACATAATAGGCTTTGGCTATGTTATTTGAGTTGATATATTTGGGTTTTAACGTTGATAATTATTACAACTTATTAACTGTTCTGTTGCACACCGGGAGACACAATGTGATCAATGGTGTGATGGTCCGAGGTACTTAGTACCTAGTGCCAGTTTACCCGTTTATCTAGTCCAGTCAACTAGTATGGTTTACTTGGGCAATGATAATAAATTTTTACCAAATTTTAATCGAATAATATTGCAATAAATACCAGAAATTAAGTCTACCCAAAAATGAAATCATACATTCTGTATAATTATTTTATTTTATTTAATTTTATTTTATATTATCACCACTAAGCAGAATTGCTTAGCGTGTCGCTTTTGCCACGCGCAGGTACTGGAGACCTAGCTGGGGAGCCTAGCAGACATCAGACAGGGTGAGCCTTCAGAGCTACATCCGGGGTCCAGAGTCACCTCACATCTGTACTGCATATGGTAGGACATTAGGATTTTGGGTAACATTTTGTATTTTGCATTTTGTATTATGTATTAGTTTTGGGATTGTAACTACAAACTCTTGTAATTATGTAATAATGTAAATATATGAAATTTCATGTTATTTAAATTTTCTGTATAATATATGTTGATAAATAAAATATTGAGAAATATTTATGAATGTGCTTCCAGTAATGAAGTGAAAAGAAAAATTTCTAAAAATAGTGTTGTGATTGAGATTGAGATTTTGAGATTGATTTGAAATGTGTATAATGGAGTTTGGATTTGGAAATTATACTGGAAGTGTTTTTAAACAGGTTCAGAAGAACTGTTTTTCTAATTTACAGCCGGCACTCTGCCGGATTTTCTATAAAATTTATAGAAAAATTTAGATTTATCAAAATTGAAAATAAATGAAGTAAAAGGGATAAATTGTAATAGAAACATAAATTGGTGCTCTGGCACACTAAGAGGCATAACTTGCTCGACTACACTATAGACGGGTAAGGGGTGTCACATTTAGTGTTCATACGCCCCAGCGTGTCACCATGGGGAGCTCCGGTGTTGTTTGTGAAGAAGAAGGATGGAACTTTGAGACTGTGTATTGATTACCGGCAGTTGAACAAAGTAACTATGAAGAATAAATATCCATTGCCCAGAATTGACGATCTGTTTGATAAGTTGAAGGGAGCCGGTGTATTTTCAAAAATTGATCTCAGATCAGGGTATCATCAGTTGAGGGTAAAGGATGCAGATGTGTCAAAAACTACATTCAGAACCCGGTATGGGCACTATGAATTTCTAGTGATGCCGTTTGGATTAACAAATGCACCAGTAGCATTTATGGACTTTATGAACCGTATCTTCCATCCATATTTAGATCAGTTTGTAGTGGTCTTTATTGATGATATTCTGGTATATTCCAAGACCAGGGAAGAACATGATGAACATTTGAGAATTGTTCTGCAAACCCTGCAAGAAAAGAAGCTGTATGCTAAGCTGTCCAAGTGTGACTTCTGGATGAGTAAAATCTCTTTTCTTGGACACATAGTATCAGCTGAGGGGATTAGAGTAGATCCCGAAAAGATAGAAGCAGTGATGGAATGGAAGCCTCCTAGAAATATAACTGAGGTCAGAAGTTTCTTGGGGCTAGCTGGGTACTACAGAAGATTTGTGAAGGGATTCTCTCTTATAGCTGCTCCAATGACCAAGTTATTGCACAAGAATGTGAAATTTGGCTGGAACGACAAGTGCCAAGCCAGTTTTGAGAGGCTAAAGGCTATGTTGACAGAAGCACCAGTGTTAACACAGCCAGTGTCAGGAAAAGACTTTGTAGTCTACAGTGATGCCTCACATAATGGGCTAGGGTGTGTATTGATGCAAGAGGGGAAAGTGATTGCCTATGCTTTCAGGCAGTTAAGGCCACATGAACAAAACTACCCTACCCATGATCTAGAGCTTACAGCAATTATCTTCACACTGAAGATATAGAGGCATTATTTATATGGTGAAAAATGCTACATCTATACAGACCACAAGAGTCTAAAATATTTGCCAACCCAGAAGGAGCTCAATCTTAGACAGAGGCGATGGATTGAGTTCCTAAAGGATTATGATTGTGTGATAGATTATCATCCTGGGAAGGCAAATGTAGTTGCTGATGCTTTGAGCAGGAAGTCCATCACAGCTTTAAGATCACTAAATGCTTGTCTGTCCTTAGCTCAAGATGGAGCTATCTTGGCTGAGTTACAAGTGAGGCCAAACCTGCTACAGCAGATACAAGATGGGCAGAGGGCAGATGAAAAATCAACGACCATTGTGGGTAAAATTCCAGAGGGAAAGGAAACTGATTATGAGGTGAAAGCAGATGGGTGTCTATATTACAGAGAAAGAGTGTGTGTACCAGATGATGGGGAACTGAACACTAGTATTCTGAAAGAAGCACACACTAGTGTTTATGCTATGCACCCGGGAAGCACAAAAATGTATAATGATTTGAAGCCTCATTATTGGTGGCCTGGTATGAAGAGGGATATAGCTGACTATGTGACTAAGTGTTTGACATGTCAGCAAGTTAAAGCAGAACATCAAGTTCCATCAGGATTGCTACAGCCTATAAGTATACCTGAATGGAAATGGGATTGGGTCACTATGGATTTTGTTAGTGGTCTACCCCTCACCCAAAGGAAGCATGATGCAGTGTGGGTGATAGTGGATAGATTAACGAACTCAGCACATTTTCTACCAGTTAGGACTGACTACTCACTGGAGAAGCTAGCAAAATTGTATATCAGTGAGATAGTTAGACTACATGGAATCCCACTTTCCATCATATCTGACCGTGTCACACCCGACCCCTCTGTAAGGCATAACATGATCCCGTAGTATACCTAATGAATTACCAACTCCGTCTACTGATAACCCATTAAATACACTACAAGGGATTTTCAAAACTTTTCTTACTTCTTTTACAGTGGTGAGCACTATTTACAGGTATTAAAACCTTTTTAAACTGAAGTGATAGAATTGACACATTTGAATTATTTGGAATTTCTGTAAAAATTTTGGCAGAGTGCCCTCTGTATTTTGGATAAAACAGTTCTTCAGAAAACCTGTAAAAAGCACTTCAATATGTATTTGCAAATCTCAACTCCAACATATTTCTCAACACAACATTTTTCTCAACTCAAATCATGATGATTTTTCAAAGACTGAGATACAAGAAATATAATACAAAACTATTCAAGTAAATGAAATCTCAAATTTACATTTATAATAATTTACATTTAATTACATACCAAATATTTTACAAGAGTTTCTATACAACTGCTCAAATAATTTACATACATATTATTACATGCATACATCAAAACCTATGTACATGGGTATACCTATGATATACACAGAGTGATCTGAATATATCTTCAAGGAAATTTACTTATCGCTCTATGCTCTTCTTACTGCGACGATACAAGCTATCATTGAGTGGTGAACTCGATGGTGCACAACTATAATTTAAAACATAGTACAATATACATTGACAAAATTTACAGTAAATAAATTGGGAATCTGAATACTCATCAAATTTCAAATCTCAAAATATTCGTTGCCAATAATGTAAATCATTTGTATAAATGACTTTGATCACAAAATTCAATTTATCAAATCATGACTAACCATTTAAGTAATTCCAACAAAATCAATTATACATAAACCATAATTGAAATCACACTTTCTTACCATTCAAAAGCCATTCTGTATCTCAAAAATCAATCTTTATCTCACTAATATGCAAGACTAATCCGAAAGGGCCATATTCGATGTGATTCTAACTCCCTATGGTCGGGGAGGTCGAATCAGATTCTAACTCCCTATGGTCGGGGAGGTCGAATCATCGTGCACAGTACCATCACAATAATGAATCTTCCGCAAGGGCCATAACGATAAAATAAACTTAGATCTAACCTCAAATCAGAGGAAAATCTAAGCCTGTGCACGTACCATGGTAATCAAAACACAACTAACTCCATTGTCTTCTCAACAAATGAGAGAGACGGGTAATAACCTAGTCAAGCATCTATAGTGAGATATAAAACAATATCACAATCCTTTTAGTGAGCATAAAACACAATATAATTCGATTCAAATTTAATTCCAATATCCAATAATTTTTATGCTCATCACAATTCAAATCATAAATTTGCATTTTTCCATGAAAATTACCATCACAATTCAAAACATGTTCTATTACAATTTTCCAAAACATATTTTGTTCAATCCATAACAATGCTTAATACTTGTGGAAATACCATTTCACAATGCTAAAATCATACATACTATAGCAATTTCAATAATAATTGAATTAAATCCAATGCCTATTAAACATAGTTCATAAGAAAATATGTCATTTAATCATATAAAATATTCAGAACAAAATCAGTTAAAAACTAGTTGTGCACAAACCTCTGATAATTGTCTCCTGGTCTTGACTCAGTATTTACGCCTTTTCTTTGAGTCCTTGTTAACTGAGAAACACAATTTGAAGTGTTTCAGTGCTAAATTAATTTGCCTCTAACGATAATGTTCGATAAACAATTCACTGAATACCTTTATTTGTTTAATTACCTAATATACCGACCCTCGATGCGTTTAAGGTAAATTAGGTTTTGGTGTCCTTAATATGTCACATTCGATAGGGTTTTAGGTTTGGTACGTTTTACCAAAGTCATTTCCTTGTTTAGTGCATTTTAATGCAAATTCTTTGGATCCGGGACCTTTGGTTTGACCTAGCCGGATGATCTAGTTCCCTCGGTTTTCGAGTCTCGGTCGAAACTACAAACTTGTAGATCTAGGTCTTATGGACCGCGGTGCAAAATATTAGGTCAATCCGAGTTAAGTAGACCAAGTTATGGTCATTACACTATTGCTGGTCAAATGGTATCAATTTAGGTAAATTTTAGGTCAATTTGGTCAACTCTGGTTCGGCCAGTTTTTGGACTCGAACTTGTGCAAGTTGTTTGACTTGCTTATGGTCATTTCTGGGCTTTGGTGTCTTCATAAGACTTGTAGGTATGGGTCTTAACTATCCATGGTTAAAATTTCAGGTCAATTGGACCAGGTTTGAGTGAGTTATGGCCTAAACACTCACTGCTGCCCAATTGGTCATTTTTCAGGTCCTAATTGCACCTAATCCGAATTGGTCATTTTCTTAGGTCACCTTGCAAGCAGAATTTTGGTATGTTTTCTCAATGAAAGTTGGCACATTTTGTGCCTAGTTCCACCTCCAATTGGTCTCATACCAATTGAGGTTACACATTTAATCTTATTGGCTAAAATGTACACTGCCCTTGGTTACTTTGCTTAACACACATCAATTACACACATTTACCTTGCTATATGTTTACTTCCCTACCAAATTTGTTTTGGTACATTACCAAAACCACATTCCACTTTACATTATCCTCACTTTGGGCAGATTACAATTATCTTCAATACACCAATTAAAGTTCACATTTACTAAGTCTAAATACAATCTCATACACACCTAAACATCACTAATTCTCACATACACTTTACAAAATAATTTCATACACATATCCATCAATCCTTCTATGTCAACATTCTGCCAACACTTCAATGAATACATACATTTATTCAAGTGTCCCCAAGCTGCCGAAATTGTCCTTCAACACCAAGTGTCCTACAATTCATTAAGTCCCATTCCAAGTGCAAAAATCACCTTATACATGTGAAGTAATTCACTAGGTTATTAAATCATCACAACCAACATAATTCTCATCAAATATATGCACAATTATTTCATCAATTACATGACTCCATGGCTGTCCAAAATGAAAACAACAATAACTCTTCAAACTCAAAAATTTTCTTCACAAATCCAACACCCATAACATGCACACAAAACTTAACAAGGCTATCTTCAAAAATACTAACTTACCTTATGGTTGAAACTTGCCAAACCTTGATTAAACTTCTTAAAATTGGTATCAAACTCTTCCTTGTGATGTGTAGACAATTTTTCATGAAGGAACCTAAGAGATTGGAGTTGAAATGGAGGGAGTTAAGAGAGCTTGAGTGAAACGGCCATGGTTGTTTTCTCTCACCTTCAATTCGGCATGTTTAATGGAAATGGAGAAGATGAACTTTCTGATGGGTATAGTGGACTTACACCTGCCCCACTTAGTATATATTAATCCCATAGTGCCCCACTCACACCATTTAAATCATATTATATGTTAATTGTTCATTTATCCCACATTAACCCATGATTTTAGCTATTTACTTTAGGTACCACTAAACTAATTTTTCATTTTATTTTCCAAGTGTAATATTATTTATTTTTAGTGGACATTTAGGTCAAAAGACACTTCAGGATGTCAATTAACCATAATGCCCCTATTCCGGTTGCATTCAGATTTTTGGTAACAGGGTTTTATCTGTTTTCGATTTCTCACTTTTCTTTGTACTAATTATTTAATTTTTCTTTGATCTTTCTAATGATATTTATTCTTCTATAAGGGTCTATTTAAGTCCTAAAAATGTTTTCCAGGGTTCCCCGCAGTCCAGGGCTAGTCAACGGTCCACGCCGTGACTTCCCAGTGCGGTCCCCCATCACTAGGGTTCCTGGCTCGCTTAACTTGGTTACATTTCTTTGCTATTATTTTTCCTTTGTTTTTCTTGTATTTTCTTTTCTTGTATTTCATTATTTTATGTCTCCTCCCTCATGTCAAAGTGTAGTTCTAGGCATCCTAGCTGTCCGGACAACACTAGTCATCGGAGCAGTAAAACGCACTACCGAACTTTGGGGTGTTACAGACCGAGGCCCAAGGTTTACATCGAGATTCTAGAAAAAGTTGCAAGAAGCCTTGGGCACACAACTCAGCTTTAGCACGGCTTTTCATCCCCAGACGGATGGACAGTCAGAACGAGTAATCCAGGTAAACCTAAGAACTAATTGAATATTTGCAGTTAATAAATTGAAATGATAATAACAATATGAATTATGTGATAGATCCTGGAGGATATGCTAAGGAGTTGTGTCATTGAGTTTGAGGGGAGTTGGGATAGATATCTCCCACTGGCAGAATTCGCATATAACAATAGCTACCAAGCTAGCATTCAAATGGCTCCGTATGAAGCACTGTATGGGAGGAAATGTAGAACCCCAGTGTGTTGGACTGAATTGGGCAAAGATAAGCTGGTAGGACCAGACTTGGTGAAACAAACTGAGGAAAAAGTGAAGATAATCAAAGCTAACTTGAAGGTTGCCTCAGATAGACAGAAATCATATGCCGACTTGAAGAGAAAAGAGATAGAGTATGCAGTTGGTGATAAAGTATTTCTCAAAGTCTCACCGTGGAAGAAAGTACTGAGGTGTAACACCCCTAAGTTCGGTACTGCGTTCTGCTGCTCCGATGACCAGTGTTGTCCGGACAGCTAGGATGCCTAGAACTACACTTCAATATGAGTGGGGAGACATAAAATAATGAAATACAAGAAAAGAAAATACAAGAAAAACAAAGGAAAAATAATAGCAAAGAAATGTAACCAAGTTAAGCGAGTCGAGAAACCTAGCGATGGGTGACCGCACCGGGAAGTCACGGCGTGGACCGTTGACTAGCCCTGGACTACGGGGAACACTGGAAAATATTTTTAGGACTTAAATAGACCCTTATTGAAGTATAAATATCATTAGAAATATCAAAGAAAAATTAAATAATTAATACAAAGAAAAGTGAGAAATCGAAAAACAGATAAAACCCGGTGTTACCGAAAAATCGGAAATGCAACCCGAACAGGGGCATTATGGTCATTTGACATCCCGAATTGTCTTTTGACCTAAATGTCCATAAAAAATAAATAATATTACACTTGGAAAATATAATGAAAAATTAATTTAGGGGTACCTAATGTAAATAGCAAAAATGGGGAGTTAAATGTGGGAAATTGAAACTTTTGAATAAATTAACATTATCTTTCCACTTAGTGCTCCACTCACACCTAAAGTGGACCACTTAATCTGCATTTGGACAGCAGATTCATTTCCTTCTTCAACCTCAAAAATTCAGCCGTGAGCCTCCAAGAAGAACTCCATGGCCAAAGCTTCCAAGCTCCATGCATGAACTCCAATCTTCACTTTCATGCCATAAATCCAACAAGTCCCTTCATGAAAGTTTGTCTACTCATCACAAGGAAGAGTTTGATACCAAATTTGAGAAGTTTAAGCAAGGTTTAACAAGCTCCAACCATAAGGTAAGTTAGCATTTTTGAAGATTTCTTTGATAAACTTTGTATACATGTTATGGGTGTTGGTTTTGTGAGGGAAATTTTTAAGTTTGAAGAGTATTGAGATATCCATTTTTGGGCAGCCATGTAATCATGTATTGATGAAGTATTTGTACATATAATTGATGAGAATTATGTTGGTTGTGATGATTTAATAACCTAGTGAATTACTTCATATTTATATGGTGATTTTTGGCACTTGGATGGGAATTGATGAATTGTAGGACAATTTGGTGTTGAAGAAGATTTTCGGCAGCTTGGGGACACTTGAATAAATGTATGTATTCATGGAAGTGTTGGCAGAATATTGACATAGAAGGATTGATGGATATGTATATGAAATTGTTGTGTAAAGTGTATGTAAAAACTAGTGATGTTTATGTGTATGTGTAATGGTATTTGAACTTTGGGAATTAGAGTTATATTTGGTATGTTGAGGATAATTGTAATCTGCCCAAAGTGATGTTAATGTAAAGTAATATATAGTTTTGGTAATGTACCAAAACAGATTTGGTAGGGAAGTAAACATATTGCAAGGTGTGATTGATGTGTGTTTAAGCAAGGTAACTAAGGGCAGTGTACATTTTAGCCAATAAGTTTAAATGTGTAACCTCAATTGGTATGAGACCAATTGGAGGTGGAACTAGGCACAAAATTTGCCAACTTTCATTGAGAAAGCATACCAAAATTCTGCTTGCAAGGTGACCTAAGAAAATGACCAATTCGGATTAGGTGCAATTAGGACCTGAAAAATGACCAATTGGGCAGCAGTGAGTGTTTAGGCCATAACTCACTCAAAACAGGTCCAATTGACCTGAAATTTTAACCATGAATAGTTAAGACCCATACCTACAAGTCTTATGAAGACACCAAAGCCCAGAAATGACCATAAGCAAGTCAAAAAGCTTGCACAAGTTCGGGTCCAAAAACTGGCCGAACCAAAGTTGACCAAATTGACCTAAAATTGACCTAATTTGATATTAATTGACCAACAATAGTATAATGACCATAACTTGGTCTACTTAACTCGGATTGACCTAAAATTTTGCCCCGCGTGCAATAAGATATAGATCTACAAGTTTGTAGTTTTGAACAAAACCCGAAAACCGAGGGAACTAGGTCGTCCGGTTAGGTCAAACTAGTATCCCGAAATCCAGCAATTTGCAATGAAATGCAAGAAAACGCAATATGCATAGAAATGAGTTTGGTAAAACGTACCAACCCTAAAACCCTATCGAATGTGACATATTAAGGACACCAAAACCTAATTTACCTTAAATGCATCGAGGGTCGGTATATTAGGTAATTGAGCAAATAATAGCCTTCAGTGAATTACTTATCGAACATTATCGTTAGAGACAGTTTAATTTAGTACTGAAACACTTCAAATTGTGTTTCTCAGTTACCAAAGACTCAGGAAAAGGGAAGGAAACACTGAGTCCAGACCAGGAGACAATTATCAGAGGTTTGTGCACAACTAGTTTTTAACTGATTTTGTTTGAATATTTCATATGATTAAATGACATACTTTTCTTATGTATTATGTTTAATAAGCATTGGATTTAATTCAATGATTATTGAAATTGTTACAGTGTGTATGAATTTAGCTTTGTGAAATGGTATTTCCACAGGTATTAAGCATTGTTATGGATTGAATAAATTATGTTTTGAAAAATTGTGATAGAACATGTTTTGAATTGTGATGGTAATTTTCATGGAAAAATGCAAATTTATGATTTGAATTGTGATGAGCATAAAAATTATTGGATATTGGAATTGACTTTGAATTGAATTATATTGTGATTTATGCTCACTAAAAGGATTGTGATATTGTTTTATATCTCACTATAGATGCTTGACTAGGTTATTACCCGTCTCTCTCATTTGTTGAGAAGACAATGGAGTTAGTTGTGTTTTGATTACCATGGTACGTGCACAGGCTTAGATTTTTCTCTGATTTGAGGTTAGATCTAAGTTTATTTTATCGTTATGGCCCTTACGGAAGATTCATTATTGTGATGGTACTGTGCACGATGATTCGACCTCCCCGACCATAGGGAGTTAGAATCTGATTCGACCTCCCCGACCATAGGGAGTTAGAATCACATCGAATATAGCCCTTTCGGATTAGTCTTGCATGGTTAGTGAGATAAAGAATGATTTTTGAGATAAAGAATGATTTTTGAGATAAAGAATGAGTTTTGAGATACAGTATGATTTTTGAGATACAGTATGATTTTTGAAATACATAATGATTTTTGAGATACAGAATGGCTTTTGAATGGTAAGGAATTTTGATTTCAATTATGGTTTATGTATAATTGATTTCGTTAGAATTATTTAAATGGATAGTCATGATTTGATAAATTGAATTTTGTGATCAAAGTCATTTATACAAATGATTTACATTATTGGCAATGAATATTTTGAGTTGTGGAATTTGATGAGTATTCAGATTTCCAAATTATTTACTGTAAATTTTGTCAATGTATATTGTACTATGTTTTAAATTATAGTTGTGCACCACTGAGTTCACCACTCAGCGATAGCTTTGTATGCTGTCGCAGGTAAGAAGAGCATAGAGCAGTGAGTAAATTTCCTTGAAGATACATTCAGATCAGCTCCAGGTATATCATAGATATACCCATGTACATAGGTTTTGATATATGCATGTAATAATATGTATGTAAATTATTTGAGCAGTTGTAAATTAAAATTGTACATTGAAGTTGTAAAGTGAATTATGAGTTATTTTGACTTGTAAAAAAATTTGTATTATATTTCCTTTATCTCCTCCTTTGAAAATACTGAAAAATTGTTGTGGATTGAGTTGAGAAAAATATTGTGTTGAATTTTGTTAGAGTTGATATTTGGAAAAATATTGAAGTACTTTTTACAGGTTTTCTGAAGAACTGTTTTATCCAAAATACAGATGGCACTCTGCCAAAAATTTTTACAGAAAATTTCTAATGGTCCAAATGAGTTAGCTGTTTCACTTCAGTTCACAAAAGTTTTTAACACCTGTAAATAGTGCTCACCACTGTAAAAGAAGCAAGAAAAGTTTTTAAAATCCCTTGTAGTGTACTTAATGGGTTATTAGTAGACGGAGTTGGTAATTCATTAGGTATACTACGGGATCATGTTATGCCTTACAGAGGGGTAGGGTGTGACATGAGGCTTGGGAGAAAGGGTAAGTTAAGCCCTAGGTTCATTGGCCCATATGAAGTCATTGAACGTGTGGGACTAGTGGCCTATCGGCTAGCTTTACCACCAGAACTGGATAAAATTCATAATGTATTCCATGTTTCTATGCTGAGAAGATATTGCTCAGACCCTTCACATGTCATTTCCATAGAAGAGATTGAAATCCAACCGGACTTGACATATACAGAAGAACCTATACAGATCCTAGCTCGGGAAGTGAAGGAACTGAGAAATAAACAAATTCCACTGGTGAAAGTGCTTTGGAGGCACCACAACACTGAAGAAGCAACTTGGGAAAGTGAAGAGATGATGAGGCAACAGTTCCCTCAACTGTTTGCATTAGGTAAATTTCGAGGACGAAATTTTTCTTAGAGGGGAAGAGTTGTAACATCCTCACTTTAGCTAGTCAAATGCATCTTATCGCTCGTGACCAATGTCGATCCGCAGTTAGAACGTCTGATTATCGATCTCTGATCGATCATGGCGTAATGTCTGGCTAACCAATCCATGCCCAAGATGATATCATAATCTTAGAAGGGTATGTCAATTAAGTCTGACAGGAATGTATGTCCTTGGATCACCAAAGGACAATCCTTATACAATTTGTTCACCTTAACCTCTTGTCCTAAAGGACTAGTCACTAACACACTATAATCCAGTTTCACACAAGGAATAGCAACAGAGCATGCAATACTGGCACTAGCATAAGAATGTGTAGAACCAAGGTCAAACAGCATATATACATCTCTATCAAAAATGGAGAAAATACCAGCCGCAACATCTGATGTCTCAGCTTCATCCCTCTGGCGCATGGTGTACACCCTGACTAGTGCACCACTTTGCTCTAGTTGGCTCACTATGCCCTGGCTGCCAGAAGTGTTGCCTCTACCCCGGCCTCTGCCTCTACTAGTTGTTTGTTATCCTCTGGAAGCAGAACCTTGAACAGATCCCTCAGTGGTAGTAGGCGGCCTAGATCTGCGGGCACTAGTGCAATCTCTAGCAAAATGCCCACTTCCACCACTATAACATCCTCACTTTAGCTAGTCCGTATAGTCTACTGTTCTGGTGACCAATGTTGGTCCGGATAGCTAGAATGTCCGGAAAAATATTTAAACTAAAGTGAAAAACCATAATTAACTCAAATATTAATAAGAAAAATTTAGGAAAAATTTTAGAAATAAAATATAACCAAGTTAAATGAGCTGGTGCCCTAGCGATGGGTAACCTAGTGAGAAGTTACGGTTCTCGCAACTAGGAGCCCTAGACCCTGGAAGAGAACCGCAACTTCTCACTAGGTTACCCATCGCTAGGGCACCAGCTCATTTAACTTGGTTATATTTTATTTCTAAAATTTTTCCTAAATTTTTCTTATTAATATTTGAGTTAATTATGGTTTCTCACTTTAGTTTAAATATTTTTTCGGACGTTCTAGGTGTCCGGACCAACATTGGTCACCAGAACAGTAGACTATACGGACTAGCTAAAGTGAGGATGTTATAGTGGTGGAAGTGGGCATTTTGCTAGAGATTGCACTAGTGCCCGCAGATCTAGGCCGCCTACTACCACTGAGGGATCTGTTCAAGGTCTCCGCCTGCAGGATAAATGCATAACTAGTAGAGGCAGAGGCCAGGGTAGAGGCAACACTTCTGGCAGCCAGGGCATAGTGAGCCAACTAGAGCAGAGTGGTGCACTAGTCAGGGTGTACACCATGCGCCAGAGGGATGACGCTGAGACATCAGATGTTGCGGCTGGTATTTTCTCCATTTTTGATAGAGATGTATATATGCTGTTTGACCTTGGTTCTACACATTCTTATGCTAGTGCCAATGTTGCATGCTCTGTTGCTATTCCTTGTGTGAAATTGGATTATAGTGTGTTAGTGACTAGTCCTTTAGGACAAGAGGTTAAGGTGAACAAATTGTATAAGGATTGTCCTTTGGTGATCCAAGGACATACATTCCTGTCAGACTTAATTGACATACCCTTCTGAGATTATGATATCATCTTGGGCATGGATTGGTTAGCCAGGCATCACGCCATGATCGATCAGATCAAGATACCACTTTTGGTCTTCCCGAATATGTAGACGTAGTGATACACGGGGAGAGGCAGTTATTGCCATCCAACATCATTTCAGCTGCACTTGCTAGAAAGATGATTAGAAAGGAATGTGAAGCTTATCTAGCTCATGTGATAGACACCCAGGTAGGGAGTCCAGATCTTAAAGATATTCCTACTGTATGGGATTTTCCGGATGTCTTTCTGGAAGAATTGCCGGGATTACCTCTGGAAAGAGAGGTGCAGTTTGAAATTGAGACTATGCCTAGTGTGGAGCCAATCTCTATCACTCCTTATAGGTGGCACCTGCTGAGTTGAAAGAGTTAATGGTGCAATTGCAGGAATTGTTAGATAAGGGTTTCATCCGCCCTAGCGTGTCACCTTGGGGAGCACTAGTATTATTTGTGAAGAAAAAGGATGGTACTCTCCACCTATACATAAACTACAGACAGTTGAATAAGGTGACCATAAAGATTAGATATCCTCTGCCATAGATCGATGATTTGTTTGATCAGTTAAAGGATGCAACTGTATTCTCCAAAATTGACTTGAGATCGGGCTACTACCAGTTAAGGGTGCAGGAGCAAAGTATTCCTAAAACTGCCTTTAGGACTCAGTATGGCCACTATGAGTTCTTAGTAATGCCATTCGGGTTGACTAATGCTCCAGCTGCTTTTATGGGCCTGATGAACACTATCTTCAGGCCATATTTAGACCAGTTTGTTGTGGTGTTCATTGATGATATTTTGGTGTACTCAAAGAATGCAGAGGAACATGATAAGCACTTGAAGATAGTATTGCAGACTTTGAGGGAGAAGCAGTTGTATGCCAAACTGTTAAAATGTGAGTTTTGGCTAAAGGAGATTTCATTTTTGGGGCATATTGTATCTGTAGAAGGTATCCAAGTGGATCCTAGCAAAGTTGAAGCCATTCTTAATTGGAAGCCACCCAAAAATATCACGGAAGTTCGGAGTTTCCTTGGTTTGGCCGGATATTACTGAAGGTTTGTGAAGGGATTCTCCATGCTAGCATCTCCACTGACCAAGCTACTTAGGAAGGATGTAAAATTTCAGTGGACTGATCGGTGCCAGGAAAGTTTTGATGTGTTAAAGAGGCATTTAACTGAAGCTCCAATCTTAACCTTGCCCACTTTGGGTAAGGAGTATACTATATACAGTGATGCTTCTCATAATGGATTAGGCTGTGTGTTGATGCAAGATAGAAACATCATTGTCTATGCTTCACGCTAGCTTAAACCGCATAAGAGGAATGATCCTACACATGACTTGGAGCTAGCAGCCATTGTCTTTGCCTTGAAGATCTGGAGACATTACTTATATGGAGAGAGATGTTATATATACACAGATCATAAAAGTTTGAAATACTTGGGCACACAGAAGGAGTTAAATTTGAGGCAGTGGAGATGGTTAGAGCTGATAAAAGATTTTGATTGCTTGATAGACTATCAGCCTGGAAAGGCAAATGTTGTGGCTGATGCTTTAAGTCGCAAGACTATGGCTGGTTTGAGGGTTTCTCCTTTGTCCATGGTGCATGAATTAAGGGCATTGCATGCTAATTTGGAGATTAATGAAGATGGGCAGATGGTAGCTACTTGGCAAGTGAAGCCAATGCTGGCAGAACAAATTAAAGCAGTTGCACAGAAGGATGATAATTATGTGAAGTTGACGGAAGAGGCTCGGGATGGCAAGAAACTAGAATTATCAGAAAATGATGAGAACTTGTTATTATATAAGGGCAGAATGTGCATTCCTGAGAATGTTGAACTGAGGCAGACTATTTTAAAGGAAGCACATGATTCACCTTTTGCAATGCACCCCAGTGGAACCAAAATGTACAGAAGTGTGAAAGAGCACTATTAGTGGAGAGGAATGAAGAAAGACATTGCAGAATATGTTGCCAAATGCCTAACTTTTCAGCAAGTAAAGGCAGAATACCAAGTGCCTGCAGGGTTGCTACAGCCATTGCCAATTCCCGAATGGAAATGGAAAAGAATCACTATGGATTTCGTGATAGGACTTCCACCTATATAAAAGAATCATGATGCAGTTTGGGTTATTGTTGATAGATTGACCAACTCTGCACACTTTTTGCCAGTGAGGATGGATTATAGCCTGGAAAGATTGGCCAAACTGTACATTGATGATGTTGTGAGGTTACATGGAGTGCCAGTGTCTATTATGTCAGATAGAGACCCAAGGTTCACTTCTAGATTCTGGGGTAGTCTCCAAAAAGCCCTAGGAACTATATTGAACTTCAGTACAGCATTCCATCCACAGACAGACGGCCAATTTGAAAGGATCAGTCAGATTTTAGAGGATATACTTCGGGCTTGTGTGATTGAGTTTGAAGGGAGTTGGGACACATACTTGCCTTTAATTGAATTTGCCTACAATAACAGTTATCAGTCAAGCATCAGGATGCCTCCATACGAAGCACTTATAGCAGAAATTATAGAACTCCCTTGTGTTGGGATGAAGTGGGCGAGAGGAAGTTGATTAGCCCAGAGTTAGTGCAGCAGATGGAAGAAAAGGTTAAGCTCATTAGAGACAGACTCAAAGTTGCAACGGATATATAGAAGTCCTACATTGACCTAAAGAGAAGAGATATTCAGTGTAGTGTGGGTGACAAGGTGTTCTTAAAAGTTTCCCCATGGAAGAGGATCATGAGGTTTGGTAGAAAGGGGAAACTAAGTTTTCACTTCATTGGGCCGTATGAGGTTCTGGAAAGAGTGGGTCCATTGGCATATAGATTTGCATTGCCTCTAGAGTTGGAAAAGATTCACAATGTCTTCCATGTCTCCATGTTGAGGAGGTACAGATTAGACTCCTCTCTCATTTTGCCAGTAGAGGAGATTGAGGTGAATCCAGATCTGACATATGATGAAGAGCCCATAAAGATCTTGGCATATGAGGTAAAACAGCTGAGGAACAAACAAATACCTCTAGTTAAAGTGTTGTGGAACCATCATTCAGGCCAAGAGGCTACATGGGAGCGTGAGGAGGACATGAGGAGACAGCACCCACAGCTATTCAGAGAATGAAACCAGGTAAATTTCGAGGACGAAATTTATTTTTAAGGAGGGGAGAATTGTAACACCCCAAACCTTCGAGTTGTAAATAGTACCATTTTTGGCATGTGACTAGTACTATTCAAAGACACCTTGAGGACCAAAAATAAAAAGAAAATTAATGGAGATAGACACAAAAAAAATTCAAATGACCCAAAAATATAAGACTCACCGGGTATATTGAAAAAGAGGGATTATGACTCGATGAGGGGCATTTTGGTCAATTCATCTCAAGAGTTGACTTTTGACCAAAATGTAATTAATTTAAGTGAAATTAATGAATTGAATTATGGAATAATTTTTTTTTAGGAAAAGAATTCAAGTATAAAGTGAAAAGAAAATAAAGAGGCAAAAATCTAGAATTTAAATTCCATTTTTTGACCTAATTAAAATTTAAGGGACCAATGGGCTTTGGACAACTCATTAAATGAATTAAAAAGGAATAAATAAGTATAAAAGAAAACAAAACCCTTCCTTTCTTTCCCATTTAGTTACCACCCACTCTCTTTCCTTCTCTCTTTCTTTCTTTCTTCTTCTTCCTTCTTTCTCCATTGACACCCATTCTCAAAACTCAATTCCTTGCTTTTCCTCTATGGGTTTTGCATTTAAGTGGTAGAGAGTATTAAATTAATATTTGATTTAAAGATTAAAAGCAAGGGGAAACAAGAGATTAGAAGAAAATTGAAGATTTGGGGAGTTGGAAGGAAGTCATTAAGAGGTAAGTTCTTTAATCCTCATTTTGTTATACAAACCTTAAATTAAGTTAGATTATGATGAAATTTCATAAGAAAATGAAAGGAAATATGCATGGAACCTAAACTAGGGTTTTGGCCAAATTGGAGAAAAAATTAAGGTTTGATATATTTCAATGAAAATGATGATGAAATCAAGCTTAGTTGAAGTAGTATGCATGATTAGAGCAAAGAAATTGCATGAAATATCTATAAATTTAATTATGGGAGATTAGGGTTCATGAGAAAACTAGGTTTTGGTGCTAGAGAGTGAAATTAGTGTGTGTAGTGTTAAATTATGATCATTTGAGGTTTATTTAGTTTGAATTGACACTGGGTTGATGAATGGAAGTAATGAAATGGTAGGATTAGGGAAAATTGCAAACTTTGCTATTTGAAAATTGTAGGTTTTGTGCTAGGAAGTTCCATTGATGTGTTAATGCTAAATTATAGTCATTTTGGGTGAATTAAATGTGAATTGAGATTGGTTAGTGGAAGTAATTGAAGAAATGAAAATTTTAACTTAGGGCAGAATTTTGCACACTGAATTCAGTGTGTTTGGAAGCCCATAACTTGAGCTACATAACTCCAATTGGCATGAAACCAATTGAAAACGAAACTTAATACATAGGGCTAGAATTTTCATGAAGATACCCTGCCCCAAAAATGACCTTAAGCTATTCGAAATGAGCCTTGAACTTAGAGACAAAATTTTGGAACCTGTAGAATTTAACCATATGAATAGTAAAATTTGCATGGCCATAACTCTCTCTAGAAAACTCCGATTTAGGTGATTCTTGAACCAATGGAAACCTAAGACATAGTAGAACATTTCATATGAAGAACTGGAGGCCAAATTATGGACTTAACCCAATCAAATTGTTGAGTAAAGTTGAATCACTGAATCTGCAGAATTGCAGATTTACCATATGAATAGTAAATTTTGCATGGCCATAACTCTCTCTAGAAAACTCTGATTTAGGCGATTCTTGAACCGATGGCAACCTAAGACATAGTAGAACATTTCATATGAAGAACATTAGATCAAATTATGGACTTAACTTGATCAAATTGCTTAACGAAGTTGGATTGATAAATCTGCCAGGACTGAATCTGCAGCATGAACAGTGATGTGAACAGTAATCTTGTTTCTCTGAATTAGGTGATTCAAAAACGAAAATAAAGTTATGACCTAGATGAACAATTTTCATGAAGAACACCTCACCAAATTATGATCGAAACTAGGTAAAAATTGGATTCAAAGATTGGGGCACCAAGTTGTCCAAAACCAAAATTTTCAAAAATTTGCAAAGCTAATTTGGGATGCATTAGACATCATGTAATGAGTTCTTGGCAGCAATTGAGATGTGTATTGAGACATTCCATTGTGTATTTTTAGTAGAAAAAGAGGTTGGGACGGACAAGGAATAGTGAGTAAAGAGAAAGGAGAGCATTGAAGGTTTGTGCACAACTAACCTTTTCTTCATTTTTAAACTTGTAAATTGCTTGGAATGTCTTAAATTGAATGAGTTTGCTTTGAACAAGTTTACTTTGACTGAAATATAGTTTTTCTCTTGCATTTAAAAAATTTGGGCGTTACCACCTTTATATGGATATTATGATGAATTTAAATGTGTTTATTGGTTTATAAATGTGATTGTTGAGTGGAAAATTTTTAGAAACTGTTTTGAAACTACAGTTAGCATGACTGTCCCTTTCGGAACTCCCCAGTAGTAACAGCTACTTGGGGTTGATAATTGATATTAATTATGTCTCCCATTAATAATGGTTAGTGGGATAAGACTACATGAGTACTCTTTAGCTAGCTAGCCCTTCCCTCATTAATAATGGTTAGTGAGGTTGAGATTACTTTGTCGTGGTGTACAACAAGGCACTGATCGTGAAATTTTGTGTCATGGTCTGAATTGTGTATTGATGTTGGCAATACTAATGCTTTGTGAATTGTGATTTATGAAGTGTGATTTCTCTTTTGAAATGTTATTCCAATAAATGGCCTTTATGGACTTAGAACTATTGTGAAGTTTTCATGCTTAAGAAAAATGTGATTTATTATGCTTTGACAAATTGTATTTTACCTTAAGTTTTAAAGTTATTAGTTGTGCACCACTGAGTGATATACTCAACGATAGCTTCTTTATGCTGTCGCAAGTAAGGGAAAGGAGAAGGTGGCCGAGTGAGAGACTTGAAAGCAGCATTTTGGTATTGTTTGTGGGTATTTACGTTAGGTATACCTTTGTGATTCCTTTGGATGTATTTTGTACCTATATGTATGGATGTACGGACATTGAGCAGTTTATATTTAAAAGCATTACATTTGTGACACCCCTTACCCGACTACAGTGTAGCCGAGCAAGTTATGCCACTCAGTGTGCCGGAGCACTCTATTTTATCTTAATTCATTTTTATCATAGTTTTGAAAATAACTTGTGAAATATAATTCATTTATTGAAATTGTAATTTATTTGGGGTTTCGAAAATTTTAAAGAAAATTTGGCAGAGTACCGGCTAAAAATAGAGAAAACAGTTCTTCGGAACCTGTGAAAAACACTTCCTATGATCATATTTAATCAATCCCAACTCCAATTATCAACAAAGTCTCAGAATAATTTCAGCAATTTCATTTATTTCTCAATCATTCATCTCATGGTACTCATATACAATTCACATTTTGTATCACATCAAGTTACAGCAATTTCTTAACAATTCCTCTATTTGTCCTTCATTCATTTCACATCATCATTAGACTCAAATCATAAATAAATTCTCACATGTGATTTATAATCACAAATTACAAGTACTTACATTAATACAAAATTATATTACATTTGTTTCAAATACACATGATAAAATAAGAGTTTAATTACAAAATTTACAAAAAACATAAAATACAAAATGGGACCTAGTGTCCTACCAATGCACTGTAGTCTGTGAGGTGACACGGACGCTATACAGAACTGTGAACTGCCTTACCGAATCTGTGGTCTACTGGGCCCTTTTTCCAAATCTTCAGTACCTACGCATTGCAAAAGTGACACGCTAAGCATAAAGCTTAGTGGTGCCAATAATACAAGAAAATATAATATGCAAATAAAGATAATAATTTCCTTGCTATTGTGTTCATAATAAATGAATAATTACTAACTTATTGTTTAGTCGAGGGCTATTCATGTTTTATGATATTAACTTCTTCATGCATTTCGTTAATTATTTTCTTCATGATCTTGAGCTTCTTTGTATTTTTGGTAATCATTCTTGATACTTAATTTTCGTATTTTCTTTAATGATTAGTTCAATCACAGTTATACTTTTCCATGCCCAAGTAACCTATACTGGACGACTGGACTGGATAACGGGTCGTTGGCACTGGACACCTCGATGCCTCGGGCCGTCATACCATGGGACGCAGAACGTCAACCACGTATGCAGTCAGTATGGCTAAAAAGCCATGATATCACATAATCGGCATAAAAGTCATGAATACGGGCATAAAAGCCATGAATATGGGCATAAAGCCATGAATACAGGCATAAAGCCTTTCCTTTCGCAGTACTGCTAAAACAATACCCTATTGGCATGCCAAACTATCCAAACCAATCACATTAGGCCTACTAGGGCATTTTGCATTTTTAAGTTTCACAATTTTTGAATTTCAAGTTTTCATGTCACTATTTATTTCATTAGTCAACTAAAATGTTGACTTTTGCATAAACAATAGGTACATTGGTTTTAATACTCCCAACATACCACATTTTGTATTCAAAACTTGTTAGTTTTGGTCACTTTCTCAAAGCTTAGGTCATTTTGGCAAAATTGTCAATTTTTGGTTTTGGTGTCACTATTCACCTCATTGGTCAACAAAAATGTTGACTTTTGGATAGAAAATAGGTGTATTGGTTTTAACACCCCAAACATACCACATTTTGTATTTAAAACTTGTTGGTATTGGTTGCCAATACCATTTCTAAGCTTAATGCTAATTGAACAAAATTTTCAGATTTGGTGCTTCATCTTTATTGTTTCATTTGATATTTCTACAGTGGGAATTTGAGGAAATGGTAAACATGAAAGTTGTTGCTTATTTCGTCTAGTTTAATTTCTTTTTTTGAATCACTCCATTTGGAGTTTTGTAGCTCAAGTTATGGCCAAAATAAGTTTACTGTTCACGTGTACTGTT
The DNA here is from genome assembly GCF_030052815.1 of Hevea brasiliensis. Taxonomy (NCBI): domain Eukaryota; kingdom Viridiplantae; phylum Streptophyta; class Magnoliopsida; order Malpighiales; family Euphorbiaceae; genus Hevea; species Hevea brasiliensis. Next base: position 51,761,362 of record NC_079494.1, read on the forward strand.
CATGCTGAAATTTTGGGTTTTGACAGATTTTGGTCCAACTTTGGTCAGTAATTTGACCAAGTTAAGTTCATAATTTGGTCTAACTTTCTTCATATGAAATGTTCTACCATGCCTTAGGTTTCTATCGGTTCAAGAATCGCCTAAATCCGAGTTTTCTAGAGAGAGTTATAGCCATCCAAACATTACTGTTCAAATGTAAATCTGCAGAGTTGCAGGTTTGATAACTCAAATTTATTCAATAATTTGAATGGGTTAATGGCATAATTTGGGGTGATGTTCTTCATGAAAGTTGTTTTTCTATATCATATCTTATTGCTGTAAAAATTTCAGGTCAATTTGACCATTCTACAGTGAGTTATGGCCAAATGAACAGTTACTGTTCATTTGGCATTCTGCAGGGGCTGTTTGCAGGGTATCCGGATTGGGGCCAATTTTTGGTCCTCTTGCTTTGGTCTTTTGGGCATGGTTTCTTCAGCAAAAATGTGCCATTATAAGCCTAGTTTCATGTCCAATTGGCCAAACACTAATTGGACCAACACAGCCCAAGTTATGGCAGTGCAAGTGGACTGAATTTTTAGTCCCTCTGCTGTTGTCCTAGGGTAGCCTGCAACTTCACTTTGCAATCCTATTTTTCAGTCCATTTTATGGTCAACTTACCTAAGATGGTCACTAATTGACCATTAAAATGTGCTCTAACAATTTCCTAAGCCAAGTCAATTTTCACTCCCCAAAACGCTAGCTTCACATTAGGTTTTCTACAAAATGCCTTAGTTAGCATACCAACTTATTATTCTTATGTTTATAAACTTCCTACATGATTCTAGTTCACTTCAAGCTCATCAAAAACACTCCTTCCTATTCCTTCACTAGGGCAGCCAAAACTCATGTACACATACACATGAATTTTGTTCATTTAAATTACATTTTCTTACTAAATTCAAGTTCCATTTCATGAAATTAAAGAGTTTTAGGTATATAGTGCACTAACCTTGAATAGGGCAGTTTTTTTCCCAACTCAAACTTCTCTTTCTTTCCTCTTCTTGGCTGCCAAAAGCTTGTTTAAGGTGTAGGGTAAAATTTTAATGAAGTGGGGTTAGGGTTTTATGGTGAAACAAGGTAGGAAATTAAGCTTGCTTGATTGAACATCAATGGAGGGAGGAATAAGAGAAACTCACGTTTTTGGCTGAAGAGAAGGCAGCTGGTTTTTGGTCTTCCTTGGTCTTTATTTAGCTCTTTTATTAGTTAGTCAAATGGTTACTTAATGGTGATTGGTTGGCAATTTTAAATGACATCACAATGATGTCATAATTTGCTTTTTTATTTCATTTTTCTTTTCTTTTCATCACTACTCATTTTCACTTTAATTTTTAGTAATATTTATTCATATTTTAGACCATAATAATTATTTACTCAACTGGACAAGTCGGCCAAAAATCGTCTCTGAAGGCAAAATGACCAAAATGCCCTCCGTTTGGCTTAACGGGTCAAAATTGTCTGTACCGATTGAAAAAATTTTCTAAATATTTTCTTGGCATTCTAATGCCATAGGAACCTTAATGACCCTTCTCTGGAGTCCCAATAATTATTTTATGAATTTTTCCCCGGGTCTAAGGCTCCTCGTTGCGAGAACCGCAACTTACCTCTGGTTACCCATCGCTTGGGCACCGGCTCGTTTAACTTGGTTGTATTTTATTTCTAAAATTTTTTCTAAATTTTTCTTATTAATATTTGAGTTAATTATAGTTCCTAACTTTAGTTTAAATATTTTTCCGGACGTTCTAGCTGTCCGGACCGACACTGGTCACCGGAACAGTAGAATGTACGGAATTGCTATCGAGAAGGTGTTACAACATTGCTATCACATTTTGAGTTTGTAACTATTTTGTATTTTACTTTGAGACTTATGAAAATGTAACTTTTGCAATATTTAATCTATCATTATTTCCAATGAATGTTTACATGGAATTTTAACTATTCTCATGCAGTTTTTCGCAAAAGAATTGATAAGATAAAAAGTTATGATTTGTATTAAAATCCTTTGTAGCATAACTAATGGGTTATCGGTAGGTGGAGTTCGGTGATTCATTAGGTATGCTACAGGAACATATCGTGCCTTACAAGGGATAAGGTGTGACAAAGTTGGTTGCAACTACTACCCGAAATAAAGATGTGATGTAACACCCTTATTTACATAGCCTGGTAAATTTCACTATTTTGGTGATCATTGTCGGTCCGGACAAGTATGGGGATTAGAACCACACTTAAGGCAACTAGATAAGCCATAAACACAAATAATTAGTAATTGTCAGTTAGTTAAGTATAAATAAGAAAAACAGAACATAAGAAGTTAAATGAGCCGAGAGTCACAGCGATGGGTGACCTTCTCGGGAAGGGTTGTGAAGTCAATTTAAACTCAAATTTCAAACCGTAAAATGTGACGCTGCGGTCCTTAGGACCATTACGAATACAGTGGAAAAGAGAAAATCACGAAAAAGAATTGTTAAGTCAGTCAAATAATTAGGTCAGGGAGCTAGAAGAAATATTGAATTATTTGCAAACCGGGTCGAACCGGAGTGGGGCAATTTGGTCAATTGACCCCGAGAGCTGACTGCTGACCTTACTGTCAAATAAAATCGGAGAAAAGAAAAATTAGGAATTGGGAATTAAATTAAAGAATTAATGGAAAAAAAAAAGAAAATGAAAAAGTGAAAAGAGATGACATCATGCATGATGCTATAAATATTATAATTAAAAATTTATTTAATTTAATTTGTGGTCTTCCTAATACACATAAAAGAAAAAAAAAAAATTCATTCTTCTTCTTCAAAGTTAAAAAACGTCCATCTCTCCTTACCTCTCTCTTTCTCCATTGTTCCACCATTAACATGATTTTAAAGCTTGAAAAACTTAGTTTGCCCCATAAGTTTAACCCCAAACCTTAAGAAAACTTGCTATTTTAACTAGAAAAGAAGCTTGATGAAGAAAGAAAAAAGAAAGGAAGAGATTTGAAGGGAGAGAAAATTCTGCATAAGGTTAGTAATTCAAACTTCAATTTTTTTTTATTTAATTATTGTGTTTATAGTTGCATTAACTTAGAAATATGATTAAAATGAAATGAAAACAAGTATTGGAGGACTAGATGAAAATTCTGGCAGCTAGGGTATGTGATGGAAATGCATGTGTTTTGATTGAATTAAATATGTTAGGAAGCTTAATTGAGTTGATGAATGATGTTGGTATGCTTTGAATCAAGTAAATGTAACAAAAATATGAATTAGGGTTTGGACCTAGGGTTTTGCAAGCCAAAAATTGGAAAAATGATCAAATGGTGTGTTCGACCTTGTTTGAGGTAAGAAATGGTCATTTGTGACCAATTGAGATGTGTTGAAAGTGTTGGAAGTGAGAGTGAATTCGGATTGAAAATGGCTATGCTGCAGGCAGCAGGACCAAGGTCCCTTTGAGGGACCAAAACTGAAAATTTACAAGTCCAATTGATATGAGACCAATTGGGAATGAAAATAGACACAAAATGACACAATTTTTATTTAGGAATCATGCTCAAAAAGTGACCAAAACCTAGTGAACAAATTGACCAAATTCGAATTATTACAGTCTGACCTGTATAAAATGACCAAATATTTGTTCATTTGGCCATAACTTGGGCTAGGCAGGTCTAAATGACCTGAAATTTTACCAATGGATAGTTGAGATATATACCAACAACTTTCATGAAGAACACCAATCCAAATTATGCCTTTAACCAAGTCATTTAACCACCCAAAATTGGTGACCTAAAACTGTCAGAACCAGAATTTATTCAGAAATTTGGGTTAAGTCCAATCCAACAGTTATGATTCAAATGGCTATAACTTGAGCTACAAAACTCCAATTAGAGTGATTCAAAAAGGAGAATAAGGTTAAGACAATAGGGAACATTTTCTATGAAGAAAATTTTGCCAAATTCTAACAGCAAATTGACCAATGGAACAGTGCAACACAAGACACCAAAACTGAAATATTGCAATTTTGCCTAAAAGACCTAAGTTTTGAGAAAACAACCAAAACTAACAAATTTAGTGACCAAAATGTGGTATGTGGGTGAAGTTGAAATTCCCATACCTATTAAGCCTTAGAAAGTCAACAAATTGACTTGAATAGTATCATGAATAGTAACCTCAACATGAAATTTACCAGAATATAAGTTTAAACGTATTGGAATTAATTATTGGAATTGTTATGAAGTAAAGATACGGAGACACTATAAATTTTGTGTTTCAACTGAAAAAGACTTGGAAGGTCTAAGAGACTGAGTCAAGGCCTAGAGACAACTCACGTCAGGTTTGTGCACAATAAACTCCATTTCAGCATTTTATCCTTAAAAAATTGATTTAGTACACATTATGAGTTTAAGAACTTTTGTGTTGCCACTTTGTGATGAGATTGTAACTTTGGAAATTGATTTGATATTTGTATGTAATATTTGAATAAAATGTTTGAAGTGGGTTTTTGATTCACACTTAGCATAACAGTGCCTTATTATTCCTCCTCCATTTATGGGGTTAAGATCGATTATTTTCCTCCCTCTCTAGGTTACCAGTTGAGGTTGTAGATCAGATGAGGACTCATTAGCTAGCTAGCCACCTCCCTCATTGATTTCGATTAGTGGGGTTATAGATTGCTTTGTCGTGGTGTACAACATGGCATTGATAAGAAATTTTGTGTCATGGCTTAAGTTGTGTATGAACTGGCAACATTGTGTTTATTAAATTATTTGACCAAAAAATTTTGCTATAATGAGTTTTGATAATTGGTGAAATGTAATTGTGCAACATTTAAATTGTGTTTTGTTAATGAATGATTTATGTATTGTATTTTAAATTTTTATTGTGCACCACTGAGTATTTTTATACTCAGCGATAGCTTATTTTGCTGTTACAGATAAGGGCAAGGAGAAAACAACAGAGTGAGCTACTACTGAGATAGTGGACTTTACTGATCACTTTTGTACGGGTATTTATTTATACTCTTATAATTAATTGATGTAAATATTATCATGTTTTATGTATCAATGTAAAGTTTGAGCAGTTGTATAATAAATTATAATAATATTATTTTTTTTGTATTTAATATCTGTAAATTAAACTTGTGAATGTAAATTAGCTTTATTGAATAAAATGATGAAATATTTTGAGATGACAAACTTGGATTAAATTGTGGAATTATTTTGAAGTGGAATTAACTTGAGTTATGTTGAATTGAGATTATTTGGAGGTTGGGAGTTGTGGAAAAATTTATTGGAAGTATTTTTACAAGTTTTTGAAGAACTGTTTTCTCCAAATACAGACGGCACTCTGCCGAAATTTTTATAAAATTTGCAGAAGAATAAAATGGACAAAAATTTTTACTAATTTTGAGACTTCAATTAAATGTTTTTAATTCCTACCAATACGCTCACCACTTCCAAAATGTAAGAAAATGGTTTTAAAATCCCTTGTAGTGTACTTAATGAATTATCGGTAGGTGAAGTTCGGTAGTTTATTAGGTATTCTACGGGATCATGTTATGCCTTACAGAGGGGTAAGGTGTGACATGTGAAGTGTTTTAGGTGTTTGGGCAGTGGACATACAGCTTCTCAATGCCCTAACAAGAGAGTCATGGTCATGAGAGAAAATGGTGAGATAGAAACGGAGGAGGAAATTGTGAGTGATTCCACATCTTCAGGGGAGGAGGATGTAGAGGTAGAATATGCTGCTGAAGGAAGTGCTCTAGTAATTATGAGAGCATTAAATACTCAAGTAAAGGATGATGTTAGTGATGAATTGCAAAGAGAAACAAATTTTCATACAAGGTGTCTTATCCAAGACAAAGCTTGTAGTGTCATCATTGATGGGGGAAGTTGTGCTAATGTTGCTAGTACTATTTTGGTGCAAAGATTAAGGTTGAGGACTTTGAAACACCCTAGACCCTATAAATTTTAGTGGTTGAATGAATGCGGTGAGGTGAAAGTGACAAAACAAGTGTTGATTTCCTTTGCAATAGGAAAGTATCAAGATGAGGTTATGTGTGACGTGGTTCCAATGCAACCTAGCCATTTATTACTTGGCCGACCATCGCAATTTGATAGAAAGGTGATCCACGATGGGTATAAAAATAGGTATTCTTTTGAAATGAATGGAAGAAAAATCATTTTGGCACCTATGACACCAAAACATATTTATGAAGACCAAACAAGGCTTAAGCAAGCAATGGGTGAGGTAAAATCAAGAGTGGCCGAAAAGAGAGTAGAGAAGAAAAGAAGGAGTGAAAAGAAATTGAGTGAAAATGTTGTGAGTGAGCAAGACAAGGGTGTTTGTGAGGAAAGAAAAGAGAGTAAAGAAAACATTCCAAGAGTGCTTGAAAAAGGTGAATCTTCAGTGTAAAAGGAGAGCTGTGCGAAAAGAGGGGAGAAAAATTTAAGCTTGTATGCTAAAGGAAGAGATGTGAGGAATGCCATGTTTGCCAACAAGCAAATATTATTAATTATGTTTAAGGACTCTTGTTTATCCACATCTGACCTTGACCCCAATTTACCTAGTGTTGTTGTCTCCCTTTTGCAAGAATATGAGGATGTGCTACTCGAGCAGATGCCGGCTGAACTACCACCTATTCGAGGGATTGAGCACCAGATTGATTTTGTACCTAGAGCAGTTATTCCCAACCGTCCAGCCTATAGAACTAACCCTGAAGAAACTAAAGAATTAGAAAGGCAAGTTGAGGAATTGCTAGCTAATGGTTATGTGAGAGAAAGCATGGGCCCTTGTGCTGTACCCGTCCTTTTGGTACCAATGAAAGATGGCACATGGTGCATGTGTGTGGATTGTAGGGCGGTTAACAAAATCACTGTAAAATATCACCATCCTATACCTAGATTGGATGATATGCTGGATGAACTTTGTGGTGCTTGTGTTTTTACCAAATTTGACTTGAAAAGTGGATATCATCAAATTCGCATGAAAGTAGGTGATGAATGGAAGACTGCATTTAAAACAAAGCATGGACTATATTAGTGGTTAGTGATGCCTTTTGGACTAACTAATGCTCCTAGCACTTTTATGAGATTAATGAATCATGTGTTGCATGCTTTTATTGGAAAATTTGTTGTTGTTTATTTTGATGATATATTGGTTTACAGTAGAGACATGAATGAACATATGCATCATTTAAGAGCTGTATTCGATGTGTTAAGAAAGGAAAAATTATATGCTAACTTGAAGAAATGTTCATTTTGCATGGAAAAGGTTGTCTTTTTAGGATTTGTCATTACTGCTAATGGTGTTGAAGTTGATGATGAAAAAATTAGAGCTATTAAAGACTGGCCCATTCCAAAGTCTGCATCTGAAATATGTAGTTTCCATGGACTAGCTAGTTTCTATAAAAGATTTATTAAGAATTTCAGTACCATTGCAGCACCATTGAATGATCTTGTAAAAAAAAATGTTAATTTTGTTTGGGAACAGAAATAAGATGATGCTTTTCACAAAATTAAAGACATGTTATGCTCTGCTCCTGTGTTGGCTTTACCTTATTTTTCTAAGACTTTTGAGATTGAGTGTGACGCATCAAGAATAGGTATTGGAGCCGTTTTAATAAAGGATAAGAGACCAATAGCATACTTTAGTGAGAAGCTTAAGAGAGCAGCTTTGAATTATTCTACATATGACAAAGAGTTGTATGCATTGGTACATGCCTTGGAAACGTGGCAACATTACCTTTGGCCAAAGCAATTTGTCATCCACACAAATCATGAGTCATTGAAGCATATCAAGGGGCAAAATAAGTTGAGTAGGCATCATGCAAAATGGGTTGAGTTCCTTAAGACCTTCCTATATGTGATTCAATACAAACATGGGAAAGAAAATGTGGTTGCTGATGCCTTATCTCAAAGGTATAACCTTCTTGCCCTTCTTGATACAAAGTTATTGGGATTCGAATATGTGAAAGAATTATATGCGGAAGATGATGACTTTGCTAGAGTGTATGCAGCTTGTGAAAAGAATGCTTTTGAGAAGTTTTATAGGCATGATGGATATTTGTTTAGAGAAAATAGATTGTGTGTGCCTAAGAGTTCCATGCGTGAATTACTTGTGAATGAGTCTCATGCTGGTGGATTAATTGGTTATTTGGTGTTACCAAAACCTTAGATGTGTTGAAGGAACATTTTTATTGGCCGAATATGAAAAAAATGTTGAAAGAGTATGTGTTAGGTGCATTGTGTGTGCTAAGGCTAAATCTAGAGTTTTGCCACAAGGTTTGTATACACCTTTACCTACCCTTAGTGATCCTTGGATTCATTTGTCTATGGATTTTGTGTTAGGATTACCTAGGTCTAAACAAGGCCATGATTCAATTTTTGTTATTGTTGACAGGTTTTCGAAAATGGCACATTTTATTCCATGCCATAAAACTGATGATGCTACAAATGTTGCAAATTTATTCTTTAGAGATATTGTTAGGTTGCATGGCATACCTAAGAGTTTAGTTTGTGATAGGGATGTTAAATTCCTTAGTCACTTTTGGAAGGTTTTGTGGGAAAAATTAGGCACCAAGTTATTATTCTCCACCACTTGTCACCCACAAACCGATGGTCAAATTGAAGTAGTAAATAGGATACTAACTACTCTTTTGCGTGCTGTGGTTAAGCAAAATTTGAAGTCATGGGAAGATTGCATTCCACTTGTTGAATTTGCATACAATAGAAATGTGCATTCTTCTACTGGCTATTCTCCATTTGAAATTGTGTATGGTTTCAATCCTTCAACTCCTTTGGATCTTTTACCTTTTCTTATGAACGAGCTTGCTAGTTTAGATGGAAAAAGAAAAGTAGAATTGGTGGAGAAAATCCATGAACAAGCCAAGCTTCAAATTGAAAAGAAAAATGAAAAATTTGCTAGTCAAGCCAACAAAGGAAGGAAGAAAGTTACATTTTAACCTAGAGATTGGTTATGGGTTCACTTGAGCAAAGAAAGTGTAACACCCCTATTTGTATAGCCTAGTATATTTCACTGTTCTGGTGACCGGTGTCGGTCCGGACAATTAAGGGGATTAGAACCATACTTAAGGCAACTAGAGAAGCCATAAATACAAGTAATTAGTAATATTTAATTAGTTAACTATAAATAAGAAAAACAGAACATAAGAGGTTAAACGAGCCGAGAGTCACAGCGATGAGTGACCTCCTCGGGAACGACTCCGAAGTTATTTTAAACTCAAATTTCGAACCGTAAAAAGTGACGCTGCGGTCCTTAGGACCCTTATGAACACAGTGGAAAAGAGAAAATCACGAAAAAGAACTGTTAAGCCAGTCAAATAATTAGGTCGTGAGCGGAAGAAATATTGGATTATTTACAAACCGGATGAACCGACGAGGCAATTTGGTCAATTGACCGAGAGTGACTCGACCTAATCACAAATAAAAACGGAGAAAAGAAAATTTCGGAATCGAGAATTAAATTAAAGAACTAATAGAAAAATAAAAATAAAAAAAAAGAAAAAAGAAGAAGATGGAAAAGTCAAGGGTGATGACATCATGCATGACCTCATGCATGATGCCATAAATAAATTAATTAAATTATTTATTAAATTAGCTTTTGTGGTCTTCCATAAGACTAAAGATATAAAAAAAAAAAATAGAAAACACTCATCTTCCATACGTTTCTCTCTCTTCCAAGCTCTCCTCTCCCTTTCTTTTTATTTTTCCACCATTAAAGCTTATATTTAAGCTTTTAAAACCATAAATTTTCCTAGTTCCTTATGTTAAACCTTGTCTTTGAGTCTTGAAAGGAAGATTGGAGCAAGAAAGAAAAGGAAAAATTGAAGAAATAAAGACTTGGAAATTCTACATAAAAGGTTAGTAATCAAATTTGATAATTTGAGTTTGATTCTTACATTTCTAACTTATTGAGCTTCTAAATAAACTTAAAATGAAAAGAAATTAATTGTTGGAGGATTAAAGCAAAACTCATCTAGCTAGGGTTTTGATGTGTGTGCATGAATTTGATGGACTTAAAGGTGTATATGAGCTTGATAGAGTTAAAGAAGCATGTATATAGGCATTGAATTGGTTAAATGAAACAACTTAGTGAGTTAGGGTTTTGGGACTTAGGGTTTGTGAACCAAAAATGTAAGAAATAAGTAAATGGCATGTTTGACCTATTGTGAAATGAAAAATGGTCAATAATGATCAAAAGAGATGTGTGGGAATTGTTGGAATGAAAACCAAATTCGTAGGTCAAATGGTCATGCTGCTGGCAGCATGACCAAACCCACTTTGAAGGACCAAAACGAAAATTTTACAAACCCAATTGATATGCCACTAATTGGGGACGAAAATAGACATAAAAGGGCACAATTTTCATTAAGGAACCATGCCAAAAAACTGACCAAAACTTAGTGAAACAATTGACCAAAGTGAAATGAGAGCAGGCTGCCATCGCATTAAATCGACCAAATGAACAAGAATCGCTCATTTGGTCATAACTCGAGTTAGGAAGGTCAAAATGACCTGAAATTTTACCAGAAATTAGATATGATATAGATATGAAACTTTCATGAAGAACACCAACCCAAATTATGCCATTAACCCATTCAAATTATTGAGCAAATTTGAGTTACTGTACCTGCGATTCTGCAGAATTCCATTTGAGCAGTAATGTTTGAAGGGCTATAACTCTCTCTACAAAACTCCGATTGAGGTGACCAAAAATGAGAATACACTTAAGACAATAAGGAACATTTTCTATGAAGGAAGTTTTGCCAATTCCAACAGTAGATTGACCAATGGAACAGTGCAACTTCGGAGCACCAAAACCGAAAATTGGCAATTTTGCCAAAATGACTTAAGCTTTGAGAAAATGACCAAAACCAACAAGTTTAATAGCCAAAATGTGGTATGTGGGTGAAGTTGGAGTTTCCATACCTATTAAGCCTTAAAAAGTCAACAATTTGACTTGAATAGTGCAGTGAATAGTAACCCGAAACACAAAATTTCAAGAACGTCAAATTTAGCACGTTAGAGCTAGGTAAAAGTGAAGTTAAATTTATTTTGGATTTATGTTAAATTATGGTACTGAAACACTATAAAATTGTGTGTTTCAGTGGAAAAGAATAGCGGGACAGAACCCGAGGAGTCGAGTCAAGGCCAATAGGCGACTCATTTGAGGTTTGTGCACAACTAACTCTTTTGTTGTTTTTTTTTTTCAATTCCAAATTGATTTGAAATAAATTATTATATGATTCATGATTTTTGTTGTGTTGAGAATTTTAACTTATTGAATGAAATTGTATAATTTGAATATAAATTTTCTTATGCATTTAAGGATTTATTGCATTGCTTTGATGATTGTAAATATTAAGTTTGATGTATTGCCAACCTTGAACATGAATTTATGATGATTAAATATGCTGATGATTTGCAAACACTTTGTAAATAAAAATTGTTTTGAATATGATTTGAAACCATAGTTGACATGACAAAATATGTTGTGAATTCTCGTTAGCTTGTCTAGTGAGATAACTCCTCCACTTGATGGGGCGAGTTTCTTCCTCTCTGGCTTGCCAGTTGGGGAATGATGTGAATGAGTACTCATATATACTAGCTAGTCTTTGTTTCTCCCTTTTAGCCTCGGTTATTGGGAGAATGTGAAATGTCGTGGTGTACAACACGGCATCTATTCGAATTTTGGGTCATGGGTTCGACTGTGTGTATTGTTGGCAACGCCCTTTAAATTATGCATGATTTGATAAATTGTGATTGAAATAAATAATTTGTCAGTGATTCAAAAGATTTTGTACTGTTTTGGAATCTAAAAGAAATGTAAATTAATCGTTATTATTTGATCAAAATGTTATTCAAATGAATAATTTGCATGAATGAAAATGTTGATTTCTGAAGGTCATGGATTTTGAAGAATTTAGAAATTTTAAAATTCTATTTGTTATGAATTGTCAAGCATAAATTGTATTAAGTTTTAAATTGTTAGTTTGTGCACCACTGAGTTCACTACTCAGCGATAGCTTGTTATGCTGTCGCAGATATAGAGACTAGAGGATCAGTAGATTGAGCTACTGAGGACAGGGGAGCTACCTGCTAGAAGTTATCGGGTATAATTTATACCCTGACTGTAAATATTTATTTTGATGTTTGTATTGCACGTAATTGTATGGAGATGTAAAATCGGTCTTGAGCAGCTTGTATAAAGTTTGTATAAAGTTGTAATAAATTTTAGTTTGGATTTTCTTAATGTAAATTTCTTGTAATGATGTATCTAAATTATTTTGTTTCTAAGGAAATATGAATGATATTGATTGACAGTATTTTGAGAATTATTGAACTTGTGAATTTGAGAAATTGGTTGAGATTGAGTATGAATTTGAAGCAGTGGTTAGAAAATTATTGGAAGTGCTTTTATTTCAGGTATTTGAAGAACTGGTTTCTCAAAATACAGAGGGAACTCTGTCAAAATTTTTATAAAATTTGCATAAAAACAAAATGGACCAAAAATATTAATTTGATTTACTTTTAATCATATGTTTTAAATACCTATTGGAAAATGCTCACCACTTATCAAAAATAAGAAAATTGTTTTAAAATCCCTTGTAGGGTATTTAATGAGTTATCGGTAGGTGAAGTTCGGTAGTTCATTAGGTATTCTAAGGGATCATGTTATACCTTACAGAGGGGTAAGGTGTGACAGAAAGGTTTCGCTCTCGAAGGAAATCAAAATTACAACCAAGATGTGATGGACCTTTCCAAGTGCTGACCAAAATTAATGATAATGCCTACAAAATAAACTTTCCCGGTGAGTATAATGTCAGTGCTACCTTTAATGTTGCTGATTTATCTTCTTGTGTTAATGCAAGAACAGATTCAAGGATGAATCCTTTTGAAGCAGAGGGGAATGATGAGAATCAAGCTACATCCATGCCAAAGGATTTAATCCAAGGTCCAATTACTAGAACTAAAGCTAAATCACTTCAGAATTTAATTTGTGAAATCTTAAGGAGCAAGGATTATAAGTGTAACGATCGGGCTCCAACCACTAGAGGAATTGTCTGCTTTGGCCATAAGCCTCACGATTTTGTCCCATAGGTGGAATGGAGAACTTGCCAGGAGGTCACCCATCTTAGGATTTCTCTTAAGCGAACACGCTTAACCTTGGAGTTCTTTCAACTCTCCAGGCCATTCCACCAAAAGACGCCTCTAGTGATTAGTTCCCTCATTTTATATATCATTACTTTTTGAACCCAAGACCATCTCCGTGCTTTGCCGATGTGGGATTTGCCTAAGGGACCTTTCTCCCCCACTTTCGGGACTCAACGTCCTCGCTGAGTTTTGCCCCACCATCACCTAAGAGGACACGCGAGCGGCTCTGATACCAATTGTAATAATCGGTCTCCAACCACTAGAGTAATTGTCCGCTTTGGCCATAAGCCTCACGGTTTTGTCCTATAGGTGGAATGGAGAACTTCCCAGGAGGTCACCCATCCTAGGATTTCTCTCAAGCGAGCACGCTTAACCTTGGAGTTCTTCCAACTCTCCAGGCCATTCCACCAAAAGGTGCCTCTAGTGATTAGTTCCCTCATTTTATATATCATTACTTTTTGAACCCAAGACCATCTTCATGCTTTGCCGATGTGGGATTTGCCTAAGGGGCCTTTACCTTACCCCTCTATAAGGCACAACATGATCCTGTAGAATACTTAATGAACTACCAAATTTCACCTACCGATAACTCATTAAATACCCTACAAGGGATTTTAAAACCATTTTCTTACTTTTTTGGAGGTGGTGACCATTTTGGTGGGAATTAAAAACATTTAACTGAAGTTATAAAACTAGTAAAAATTTTTATCCTTTTTTTTTGTCCGTAAATTTTATGAAAATTTCGGCAGAGTGCCGTCTGTATTTTGAGAAAACAGTTCTTCAAATATCTGAAAAAAACACTTCCAATAAATATTTCCACAACTCCCAACCTCCAAATAATCTCAATTGAACTCAAAATTTTCAGATCAAACCATTTCAAAATAATTCCATCAACATTACATTCAGTAAAGCTAATTTACATTCACAAGTTTAATTTACAGATATAAAATCCAATAATAATACTATTATATTTTATAAATACAACTGCTCAACTTTACATTAATACATATGACCAATGTTTATTTACATTAAACTAAATTATATTGGGTATAAAATAATACCCATACAAAAATATCAGCGAAGTCCTAACAATCAGTAGCTCACTCTATGGCTTTTTCCTTGTCTCTATCTGTGACAGCAAAGAAAGCTATCGCTGAGTATAAAAATACTCAGTGGTGCACAATAAAGTATAAAATGCATAACATAAAACATTTGTGAACAAATTATAATTCAAAAATCTCACAATCACATTTCACAATTTTTTTTAAATCACATTTATAGCAAATCAAAATTTTGAAAACTTAATATAACACAAATTTGATCAAACAATTTAATAATCATAGTGTTGCCAATCAATAACACAACTTAGGCCATGACACAAAATTTCTAAACATGCCGTGTTGTACACCACGACAAGACAAACTCACCCCACTAATCGAAATCAATGAGGGAGGTAGCTAGCTAGATAATGAGTACTCATCCAAACTCACCCCTCAGACTGGGAAGACAGAGAGGGAGGAATATAGTCAAATATCAAACTCACCTCATAAGTGGAAAAGGAACATATTAATATTGCTATGTCAAGTGTGAATTAAAAACAATTTAAATCAAGTTATTCAAACATTTCATACAATTCACAAATCATATTTCATTCCAAACTTTTTATTTACAAAATAGGCAACACACTATTTTTCAAATAATATTTTCAAAGCCATAATAATTAAAATTATTCACAATATTTATTTCAAGAATTGTCAAGTAGAAATAAAGAATTTTAAGTTTGTTGTGCACAAACCTGACGTGAGTCGCCTCTAGGCCTTGACTCAATTTGCCCTATCCTTTTCCAGGTCTTTTTCAGCTGAAACACGAAATTTATAGTGTCTCAGTTTCTTTGCCTCACAATAATTCCAATAATTAATTCATATATGCTCAAACTTCATTCTTGAAAATTTTCATGTTGAGGTTACAATTCATGGTACTATTCAAGTCAAAATATTGACTTTCTTATGCTTAATAGGTATGAGAATCCAATTATACCCACATACCACATTTTAGTCACCTAACTTATTGGTTTTGGTCATTTTCTCAAAACTTAAGTCTTTTAGGCAAACTTTCAAATTTTCAGTTTTGGTGACCTATTTTGCGCTGTTCCATTGGTCATGTTGCTATTAGAATTTGGCCAAGTTTTCTTCATAGAAATTGTTCCTTATTGTCTTAACTTTATTTCCCTTTTTGAATCACTCCATTTGGAGTTTTTTCGCTCAAGTTATAGCTATTTAAAATTGGCTGGCCGGATTGGCCTAACCCAGATTTTCTGGGCACCAAAACTGGTTCTGACAGTTTTAGGTCACTAATTTTGGGTGGCTAAATAACTTGGTTAAGGGCATAATTTGGGTTTGTGTTCTCCATGAAAGTTTTAGGTCTATATCTCAGCTTTCTACTGGTAAAATTTCAGGATATTTTGACCTGCTTAGCCCAAGTTATGCCTAAATGAACAAACACTGTTCATTTGGTCATTTTTGTACAGGTCAGATTGCCTAATCCGAATTTGGTCAATTTGTTCATTATGCTATGGTTACTTTCTGGGCATGATTCTTGAATGAAAAATGTGCCATTTTGTGTCTAGTTTTATTCCCTATTAGCCTCACACCAATTGGGTTAGTAAATTTTCAGTTTTAGTTCCTGAAAGGGACCTTGGTCCTATTGCCTGTGAAATGCCTATAACCAATCCGAATTTAAACCAAATTCTAACACTTCCAACATACCACAATTGGTCACATATGACCATTTTTCAACTCAAACAAGGTCAAACACACCATTTGACCAATTCTCCAAGTTTTGTCTCCCAAACCCTAGGTGCCAAAACCCTAACTCACTTGATTTGTTACATTTAATTAGTTCCAAACATACAAACACCATTTCTCAACTCATTCAAGCTTTCTAATATATTTAATTCAATCAAATACATACAAATCACTACTCTACATAGGCTGGTTGAAATTTACATATAGTCCTCCAACAATTGTTTTCTTTTCCATTTTTCATAATTTCTAAGTTTATTCAACTATAAACATAATAATTCAACTAGAAATTCAAAGTTTAGCTTACTAACCTTCTCTTTGAAATTCAACCACCCAAATCCTTCATTTTCTTCTTTTCTTTTCTTGCTCAAACTCCTTTTCAAGTGCTCAAACAAAGTTTAATTATGGAACTTGCAATTTCTATGGCTAAATTTTTGGTTTAGAAAGCTTTAAAATAAGCTTTCATGGTGGGATTAATGGAAGAAATGAGAGAGAGAAGAGAGTGAGGCGGCACATTTTCAGAAGAAGACCAAAATGGCTTTTTTTCTTTTAATTTGTTATTTTTATGTATATTTATCCCAACATTGACTTAGTCAGTTAAATTAATTAAAGCATAATTAATTGTGATCTCATTTTGGCATCATCATGATGATGTCATCAATTGTTTTAACTTTCATTTTTTTATGCATTTTTAATCTAACTTAATCCACAATTATCCAATGAAAATTTCAAATTTTTAGTTATTAAATTTATTGCATCATGCATGATGTCATGCATGATGTAATAAACCTTTTCATTTTTTTTTCAACTTTTTCTTTTCCCCCTTTTTTTTTCTTTTTCATTTATTTTTCTATTAGTTCTTTAATTTAATTCTTAATCCCAAAATTTTCTTTTCCCAAATTTTATTTGACAGTCAGGTCAGGAGTCAGCTCCAAGGGTCAATTGACCAAATTGCTCCTCACCGTTTCGACCCGGTTTGCGAATAATTCAATATTTCTTTCAGATCCCTGACCTAATTATTTGATCGGCTTAAAAATTCTTTTTCGTGATTTTATCTTTTCCACTGTGTTCGCAATAGTCCTAAGGACTGCGGCGTCATATTTTACGGTTCGAAATTTGAGTTTAAATTGATCTCGCAGTCCTTCCTGAGAAGGTCACCCATCGTTGTGAATCTCGGCTCACTTAACTTTTTATGTTCTGTTTTTCTTATTTATACTTAACTATTTGACAATTACTAATTATTTGTGTTCAAGGCTTTTCTAGGTGTCTTAAACATAGTTCTAATCCTCTTAATTATCTGGACCGACACCGATCACCGGAATAGTGTAATTTACCATGCTATGTAAATAGGGGTGTTACAATTCTCCCCCCCTAAAAATAAATTTCATCCTCGAAATTGTGTCCACTATCTGTCCTCAAATAGTCATACGTGTTGTTTACTAATGTTTTTCTCACATTTCTACGTAGCTTCATAATCGGAATAATGGTCCGTAGCACTTTAACTAATAATATTTACATATTGATTGCTCACCTCGTGTGCCAAGTTTTTTATGAACTTCTGTCATAAGTTAGATTCAAATTCATTTCAATTTTATAGGTAAGCAAATCTATGTGGTAATGGATCTACTTTTTCTAGGACCTCATATGATCCTATGGGTGAGAACTTAGTTTTACTCTTTTCCTATCAAATCTCTTAATCATTTGATGTAACCTTCAGTTTAGTTTAGAATATTTTAGTATTTTCTTGCTGTTGTTTTAGCAATTATTTTCCTTTGTAGTCTTTTTTTTTTTTTTTTTTTTTTCTATCGATATTCTATAGCTTATTTTGCACTGATGTGTAGTCATTACTTTCTTTTGTACTGAACTATAACCTTTCAAAATTCTAACTTTAGAGTTTTAAATCTCAGGTTAGGATTTTCAAACTCCTTTCCAATAAGAAAACTTTATCTTATCATAACTATACCAAAACAGATGCCGTTTACAACTATTCTTATTCTTGTGTACTATTGGGTAGTATGTAGCTTTACACAATAAATCCCAAGTCAATACTGTAATCTGCAGCTTATAGTACAAACATCAAGAATATTGCATAGTTACTACGATACTTCCAAATAGATCAAACTTCCCTATATCTTATTTCTTTCAAATCCACTAATATCTTAAACTTATTTTGATTATGGTATCCACTGACACCTATCAGCAGTAATACCTTTACCCGCATCTAAGGTAGCTATATTACTATAACTTACTTTTAGGTTCTCTTGCCTTACCTAATTAGGCTTACTAATTAACTTTACAAATTCTTGTATGCTAGCAAATATTTTTCACTGATAAACTCTTCCAAAATTAATTTTAAAAAGACTAGTCACTAACATATCAAAAATTTTTTTTTTTTACACCTATACATATCTTAGTTAAGAAATGAGAAAATACCAGCAACCATATCAGAAGTCTCATCCTCGTCCCTCTGTCGCATAGTGTATACTCTCACTAGAGCATCACTTTGTCCTGGCTGATTCACAGTACTCTGACTTCCAGGTGTACTACCCCCACCTCTGCCTCTGCCTCTACCAACTGCTGGTGAACTCTTCGGGGTAGAAACTTGGGCTGATCCTTCTGACGTGGTAAATAATCCATAACGGCATGGACTTATGCAATCCTTAGCAAAATAACCAATCCCTCCACAATTAAAACATGCTCCTATAACTCTATAACATACTCCACTATATGGTTTACCACAAGTTTCACAAAGTCGATCCGACAACGTATTTCTGCGTGTCTGTTAAGTTTGCTGATCGGATTGGGATGGTTTCTGTCCAGAAGATCTACCTCTACCTGATTCGCGCGAGCTAGATCCTCCAAAATGTTTTCTTTTCCCCGAACTACTTTCTGTAGTTTGACCAGCAGCTTTTTCAGTTTTCCCTTTCTCTTCTGTACTCTTTTTCACTGCCCATTCTGATTCTATCCTTTCTAGTTCCAGGGCTTGTGAAATTAATTCAGAAAAATTCTGATGTCGGAACCCCACCACTTGCATTCTCAAGCTGGGCCTCAACCCAGCCTCAGACCTCTTACACCGGTCTCCGGGGGTGGTGACCAAACTTCCGGCATAGTGGCTTAGTTGAGAGAAATCCCGCTCATACTCTGCTACAGTTTTGTCCCCTTACTTCAGACATAAAAACTCTTGCAACTTCATGTCTACATAAGTATCGGGGACCCACTTTTGCCGAAATTCCCTTAAAAAGTCTGCCCATGTGAGGATTGGTGGCTCTACTAAGCTGTGGGGGATGGTCTTCCACCACTCATATGCATCCCCTTGCAGAAGTGATATAGAATATTCGAACTTAAACTCTTCTACACACTGCAGCTTTCTGAAAACTCATTCCATTCTCTCTAACCACTGTTCTGCCTCCAGTGGATCCACAATGCCCTTAAACTTGGTGGCCCCAAATTTCATTAATTTTTCATATTGCTGAGCCAGAGGCTGTGATTGTGCTGCATGTAACGATCGGGCTCTAACCACTAGAGGAATTGTCCGCTTTTGCCATAAGCCTCACGGTTTTGTCCCATAAGTGGAATGGAGAACTTCCCAGGAGGTCACCCATCCTAGGATTTCTCTTAAGCAAGCATGCTTAACCCTGGAGTTCTTCTAACTCTCCAGGCCATTCCACCAAAAGGCACTTCTAGTGATTAGTTCTCCCATTTAAATTGAGCTTGATACACCAGATCAGTCAGCATCCCTAGAATCAATTCTTAAAGAATGTGGTGAGTCTCTTTTACAATTGGTATCAGAGCCGCTCGCGTGTCCTCTTGAGCGATGGTGGGGCAAACCTCAGTGAGGACGCTGAGTCCCGAAAAGGGGGGAGAAAGGTCCCTTAGGCAAATCCCACATCGACAAAGCACAGAGTTGGTCTTGGGTTCAAAAAGTAATGATATATAAAATGGGGGAACTAATCACTAAAGGCGCCTTTTGGTGGAATGGCCTGGAGAGTTGGAAGAACTCCAGGGTTAACCGTGCTCACTTAAGAGAAATCCTAGGATGGGTGACCTCCTGGGAAGTTCTCCATTCCACCTATGGGACAAAACCGTGAGGCTTATGGCCAAAGCGGATAATTCCTCTAGTGGTTAGAGCCCGATCGTTACACTGCAGGTGCTTGCATCTGAGCTTGTGGTGGCACATTTCCCGCCATTTGTTGGAAAAACGTAGCCATCTACTGTGCAAACTGAGCAGGGAACTGCAGTGCTTGAGGAGGAGCTGGAGTGGCTTACCCACTCACATTCCAGAGTGCTGGGGCTTCTCCTCAGGCCTCAGCCTCAGCAGATTGCTCTACGGAATGATCTTCCTCTTTCATTCTGTTTTCCAGAAATTTTCTACTCTCTAATAACAAACACAAGGAGGTTGACCTCCGTTAGTGTATATTCATGATGCAAATATGTCATATATATCAAACATTTGAGTAGTTGTATTTACCGATAAAATATTTCAAATTCATAGTTCAAAATTTATTTTAAAACCTTTGCTCTGATACCACTAAAACATGTCACACCTTACCCCTCTGTAAGGCACAACATGATCCCATAGAATACCTAATGAACTACCGAACTTCACCTACCAATAACTCATTAAGTACCCTACAAGGGATTTTAAAACCATTTTCTTACTTTTTTGGAAGTGGTGACCATTTTGGTAGGAATTACAAACATTTAATTGAAGTTGCAAAACTAGTAAAAATTTTTATCCATATTTATTTGTCCGCAAATTTTATCAAAATTTCGACAGAGTGCCATCTGTATTTTGAGAAAACAGTTCTTCAAATACCTGAAAAAAACACTTCCAATAAATATTTCCATAACTCCTAACCTCCAAATAATCTCAATTCAACTCAAAATTTTCAGATCAAACCATTTCAAAATAATTTCATCAACATTACATTCAGTAAAGCTAATTTACATTCACAATTTTAATTTACAAATATAAAATCCAATAATAATACTATTACAGTTTATAAATACAACTGCTTAACTTTACATTAATACATATGAATAATATTTATTTACATCAAACTAAATTACATTGGGTATAAAATAATACTCGTATAAAATATCAACGAAGTCCCAATAATCAGTAGCTCACTCTACGGCTTTTTCCTTATCTCTATCTGTGATAGCAAAGAAAGCTATCGCTGAGTATAAAAATACTCAGTGGTGCACAATAAAGTATAAAATGCATAACATAAAACATTTATGAACAAAATATAATTCAAAAATCTCACAATCACATTTCACAATTTTTTTAAATCACATTTATAGCAAATTAAAATTTTCAAAGCTTAATATAACACAAATTTGATCAAACAATTTAATAATCATAGTATTGCCAATCAATAACACAACTTAGGCCATGACACAAAATTTCCAAAGATGCCATGTTGTACACCACGACAAGACAAACTCACCCCACTAATCGAAATCAATGAGGAAGGTGGCTGTAACACCCCTGATTTTTTATATATTATTATTGGGCTTCGTGTAGGTATCCTCAATTCACGGAAATTCGACAGTTGTCCGGATCTGTGAATTTCCGAACTGCATACCGAAAAGTCTCCGAATTGGATCGAGGTTTTGGCTACCCCACCATTGTCGGGCATCCCGCGCTGCCTCAAGTCGGAATCGGCAAAGGTAAACCCGAACCTTGCTTTTTCGTAATTTTCTAGTGCTTAAATAGGATTGAAAATCCATAAAATATTCGTGGTAGCTTAGAAAATTACGATTCTTTTGCAATAGCTTAGTAATATTTCTAAGGACAATGCGTAGTTTTATAATTTTTAGAGCTTATTTGAGCGCTTTTGCAAAAATGATCAATTACAAGGACTAAATTGAAATTTTACATATTGTGATGAATGATTGATTTGATGGGCCCAGAGGGGTCGTGTGATGTGATTGAGTTGTGGATATATGGATTGTGGATATAGAAGTGTGTTCTGAGCCCTTTTGCAGTTTGGGTATGTCCTAGTTATATGGGAGACTCTGCCGTATTTTCGTAACGAATTTGGACGTATTGGGTCTTTTCTTTATTTTTATTGAGTCTATTGTATTAAATAATTGTAATATAATTGTCGTGAGCCGACAACCTTCTTTCCTTCGCCACCGCCACAATGATTGCCACAAGTCTGTGAGTAAAATATTAATTTTAATTGTAATTTCGATATTATTATATGTCAAGATGCCCATGCATCACTTATATGCATATAATTATATAGTTAAACTCTAGGCACGATTTATGTTGCATTGATAATCATAAAGTGCCATGAATGTTGTTGCGGTAATTTGGAGCGTGCGTGCGTTGGCGTGCGTGTGATGTGGTGTGGACTATGGATAGGACGGGTAGTCACGCTTGAGTTCTTCAGGACCCGATCCTTCGAGGGGTAGTCACGGCTTGAGTTCTTCACTGGGACTCTCGATTTGGTTATGCAGTGGAAGTCCGAGCTGAGTTCTTCGCTGGCACCAAGTTGGATTTAAGAGAGTCAGATAGGGATCGGCTCCATATATTATGATTGATGTTACAGGTGCGTGAGTGCTCCAAATTTACCTTTTTGATGTTATGGTGTGAAAATGTTGTTGATGTTGCATTTCACTCTACAGGGTGCATTAGTTTTAGATAGTTATAGAGATTATGGTTAAAATTGATATTTTACTCTCTGAGTCGAACGCTCACCTGTTCAAAAATTTTTACAGCCAGGAGGATATTTTATTCAGGTTAACTCGCTTTTCTACTTCGCAGGTTGTTTATCAATATTTGTGTAATTTTATTTACTCCTAGAATTTCCGCATGTGTTAGAAGTATTTATTGATTATGGTCTGTAATATTATTATCATGTTGGACCTGTAAACGTATAATGATATGCATGTTTGATGGATTGGATGAGGAGCCGAGCTCCCATTTATTATTATGAGGATATGAGTATGTGGAGGGTGAGCCGAGCTCCCAATTGAGTATTTATTGTGTTTACAGTCGGGTGAGTCAAAACTCCCGTTGAAAAGTCCATTTTATGGCCGGACTCATCCGCTTGTTTTCTTGATCTTGGGCCCAAATGGGCCTTAGAGTTGGGTTAATGAACAGTTAGGCTTACTACGGGCCTCGGGGCTTTAGGTCGCCTGTGTCCTAGTCTTGGTCCGCCCATAGGTTGGGTCGTGACAAATGTGGTAGCAGAGCTTATGCTCCATAGTCAGAGGGAAAAATTATCTAAGTGTTGGGAAGAGTCTACTAGGAGTCACATGCGAAGTATAGGATTCTGTTTCGTCTTTTCCTGTAATTCTTTGTTTCTAGATTCTACGTTATACCTCGGAAATATAAGATTACCTCGCTTAGTGTCTTGATTTTCGTGGAGTACAAAATGTGAAATAGAGTTAGTAGACATGTGAGATCTATCATGAGGATACGTACTCAAGAAATGTTATATTTTTGTCAAGATGGGTTTAAATGGTGTGCCCATTTCGTAAGACACGAGTACATAAAAGTGAGTCTTAAAAGTACATGCCTAGATAAGGATGAGGATACCACTCTTGGCAACATCGTAGATGACCCAATAAGTTTGTGATAATAGAAGATTCGGAGAGATAAGAAATTAGGAGACCTAGTCCGTCAGACGTATCGTAGTAACTATACAATGTTCTCGATGTCCGCTCTGTAAGTCGCAGATTACAGACATGAGATTATTGTGTAGAGTCGCGCATCCCCGTGGTGCTCCATAATGAGGGTGTTTGAGATGGCTTCGCTTTGGTACAGCTTATGCCGAACAGAGTTCTATATTTGCAGAGGAGTTGGGAACTCCTGCTAAGAGTCTAGAGTTAGAATATTGAAAGGTCACGGTTGGGTGATAACTAGAGTCGGTGACTCTTACTGACATGAGCTAGAGTTACATCGAGAGTTGCCATCAGACCAGATGTTTCGGACTAGGTGCAAAGTAAAGGTGACACTTATAGAGTGATAATAGTATACCTTGTGTGTATCAGTATGGAATAAAGTACAACTCTACTACCTAGAGAAGGTCGAAACTATGAATTGATGATTTATAGAGCTATGATATGATAAAAGAGTCATTAACTTGACATGGTTCGCAAGGTGGTAGATGTAGTACCTTTGTTGCAGTTAGTTAGATATAGTCCTATCTTTTCGTAATGGATCAAGGTTATTAATGATAATGATGACTTATGGAATAGTGTCCCATGGGACCGTAGAGTGTGGTAGAGAGTAGTTGGCTCGGGCATCCCGAGAGGATACAAGTTCCATTATAGGAATCATATATAATCGATCACGATGGATGTAAATCCTTTGAATTGGATGACGGGTTTGGGTGCGAAATCTTAAGTTTTGGAATTGAGTAAACATGGAAAATAATAATAATAATAATAATAAAAATAATAATAAATAAAATTACTGAGAATCGGTTCTCGAGGTAGTAAGGGTATTATGTAAGCTAAAGGATAAGAATAGAGATCATACAATAAAAGTATGATCGTAATTTCTTTGAGTTCCTTTCTAATTTCAAATTATTCAAAACAATAGTATAATCTAATTATAATAGTGTTAAGAGTAATAAATTAGCGAAGATAAATCACAGAAGGCCAATGGATAAAGAAAGTGCAGAATGAAAGTTTGGGCAATTGATTGCAGATGCAATATAATCTAAATGCTAGTGGAAGTACTAGCTAGAGTTGTCAAAGGACCAAATCTGAGTAGCACAGACATATGATAATGCGATAGAGACTCTGAAAGATATAGTTAGCAAGTACAGCTATTATGTTAGGAAGAAGAATGGAACTAGGGATAGAATAGTCAAGTTCTATTTTGGGTAAGACAAAGGAAATAAATGAAAGGACAACCTAAAGAGCGCATAATAAAAGGAACAAAGTTAAGATATAGGATAGGCTAAGTGTTATTCTTGGCAAGGAGAATGACAAGGATGGAAAACCCAAAATGGGACCACATTAGTGAGAAAAGTGATGGAGGTATGGAATACAATAATAATGAGTAAATGTTAGAAGGTGTGCGATGGTATTGCGGACTACCTAAATAGGTAGAGAAAGAGAAGTTAGTAAGCAGTAAGTTGAATAAAAGTCAGTCTAAGGGATCAAATAGGTATGATGAGAGGAAAAGAATGATAGATAATGACACATAGATTTTAGGTTAGACTTTTGAGATAGTGAGAAGGTAGTTAGAGGTTCGTTATGAATGTCAGGCAAACATTTTTAGTGTGATCAACAGAATCACTTTGTAGTGAAGCAATAACGACAGGAAAATTGTATGGGTTGAGCGAAAAGTGTCAATTCGGGATGGTTATAAATAACTATAAAGTTAATGGTTCAAATTAATGACCCTAGATAAGGGTGGAATTAGTGTTGGAAGAATTTATTAGTGAGAGAAATCTTTCAGAATCAACAAAAGTTAAGGGCACAATAAAAACGATGATAGATATGAATCATAGGTCGAGTACAAGTAAAGTTAATAAATTATAAAATATTATGTCAAGAAGGAAAATGGTACGGTAAAGGGTTCATGCAGATGATACCTTATAGGTAGAGCATAATTGTGCTAGGAGATGATGAAATTTGGAGAGAAAGACCAAGAAACTTAGGTGAAACGTTATAATATGACAATCGGGTGTAGTTGAATATAAGAGGATATTTTCTTTCTTTTCAAGTTTAGCTTGTGCTTTTGGTTCTAGAAGGTTATATAAGGAACTGAAGTCAAGGAGACGTAGTTATTGAGAGTTTAGTAGGCAC
Organism: Hevea brasiliensis; assembly: GCF_030052815.1. Classification (NCBI taxonomy): domain Eukaryota; kingdom Viridiplantae; phylum Streptophyta; class Magnoliopsida; order Malpighiales; family Euphorbiaceae; genus Hevea; species Hevea brasiliensis. Next base: position 51,787,123 of record NC_079494.1, read on the forward strand.
AAATTCATACATAATTTCTGATATGAGAATGACAGTAAGTGCATACCTAGTATTAAGTATGAAAGGACGAACAGAGTAATGACAGGAGTTAAATTGAGTTATCTACTTAGGCTTGCAAATGATTTAAACTATGAGTGGAGGAAGTACTATTTATGGTTGAGATTCAATAGATGAAATTGTTGCTGATGGGTAATTTGAGGTTGAAGTTTAGAAAGCTATGGGCAGTATATATGATTATATTAAGGAGAATGAACACGTGAAGTATCTTGTTTGGAATTAAGGCATGACACATATTTCCCTACAGTAGTGTTAGTTCAGATGGAACTTATAGTTTATGGGGCTCATATTCATCCAGGATAAGCAATTTCCTACTAAGGCTGATAGGGAATGATAATGTTCTGATAGTTAAGTTGGAAAAAAGGGGATACAAAAAAAAAAAAAAAAAAAAATTATATGGGTAATTATAAGTGTTACTTAATGTGAAGATGTTTGTGGTAGTTGTAAATAATAGGGTTAGAATTCTTGAAGTAATGAAACTAGTATTCAAGATAAGACTAAGAAATAAAAAGAAAGTTAAAGTTGATGATGGGATAGACATCTTTGAAGGAAAAGGTGTAAGGATGAGATAGGACTAAAATTAAGGAATAAGTACAGCAGGTTGAAATGATACCAACAATGCCAAAATAGGAAAAGGGAAGTGGATAAGATGCAAAGGACAGGAAGAGAGCTCGATAGAGTCAGTTATAATGATGAGGATAAGGAGTGTCTAACCACTGCCCCTGTGTTAACACTACCTATGAGCGGTGAAGGATACACCGTGTACTGTGACGCCTCCAGAGTTGGCCTAGGGTGTGTTTTGATGCGGAATGGAAAAGTAGTGGCTTATGCTTCAAGGCAGCTGAAGAGGCATGAGCAGAACTATCCCACCCATGATTTGGAAATGGCTGTAGTCTTTGCACTAAAAATCTGGAGACACTACCTGTATGGTGAAGTGTGCGAGATATACACCGACTATAAGAGTTTGAAGTACATCTTCCAACAGAGGGATTTAAACTTGAGACAGAGGAGATGGATGAAGCTTCTGGAAGACTATGATTGCCCCATCCAGTACCACCCTGGGAAGGCCAATGTAGTAGCAGATGCTTTAAGCAGAAAATCTTCTGACAGTTTGGCGCACATTTCAGCAGAGAAGAGACTGTTGATTCAGGAGGTACATGAGTTGATGGATCAAGGTTTAATCCTAGATCTTTCAGATGAGGGGGTATTGTTGGCTCACTTTTCAGTAAGGCGGACTTGAGGACAGAGTTAGAGTTTCCCATACCAACAATTGATGAAGATTATAGAAAGAGTACAGCAAGGTGAAGGTGGTGAGTTCGGATTTGCCAATGATGGCGCCTTAGTGCAAGGTTCTAGGATATGTGTGCCCGATGTGGACAACCTCAGGAATGAAATCATGCGAGAGGCACACTATACAGCATGCAGTGTCCACCTGTGTTCCACCAAGATGTACCATGATGTGAAAGATAGCTATTGGTGGAATGGCATGAAGAGAGACATAGCGGACTTTGTGTCCAAGTGCTTGACTTGTCGGAAGGTGAAGTTTGAACACTAGAGACCGTCGTGAAGCTGCAAGAGCTCCTATCCCGAATGGAAGTGGGAAATGATCACTATGGATTTTGTGGTAGGTTGCCTCGTACCACGCGAGGATATGATTCGATATGGGTAATTGTAGACCGCTTGACCAAATCGGCTCACTTCTTACCAGAAGACTACATACTGGCACAAGATGCGGCTCTACATTCGAGAAATAGTCAGATTGCATGGAGTTTCGGCTTCCATAATATCTGACAGAGGGCCCCAGTTCACTTCTCGATTTTGGAGAAAGTTGCAGGAGGCACTTGGCACAGTTGAACTTCAGTACGGCTTTCCACCCTCGACATGGACAGTCAGAAGGACAATCCAAACATCGAAGACATGCTTCGCATGAGTGTTATTGATTTTGGAGGTCAATGTGATGATCAGCTAGCTTTGGTGGAGTTTGCATACAACAACAGTTATCACTCCAGCATAGGAATGGCACCCTATGAGGCACTATATGGAAGAAAGTGTAGGTCTCCTCTGTGTTGGACAGAAATGGGGGAAGCGAAGGTGCATGATGTAAACCTAGTGCAAGACACTTGAGAGATAGTTCCTTAAATCGAACGATCAAAACAGCTTTCGAGGCGTAAGAGTTATGCACACGGAGGGATGTGGAGTTTGCAAGGCGACTATGTATTCTGAAGGTTTTTCCAATGAAGAGAGTCATGAGATTTGGAAAGAAGGGCAAGTTGGCACCTCGGTATATTGGACCTTTGAGGTTACTGATAGAGTTGGAGCAGTTGCCTACCGGTTGGAGCTACCACCCAACCTCTCTCACGTTCATCCCGTGTTTCACATCTCCATGCTCAGGAAATACATTCCCGATCCTTCTCATGTACTGCACCCGGATGTGATAGAGCTAAAAGAGAACTTGACATTTGAGGAGCACAGAGCCATAGTGGACTACCAAGTGAGATAGCTGAGATCAAAACAGATCCCTATGGTTAAGGTTTTGTGGAGGAGTCAGTCAGTGGAAGAGTGCACCTGGGAGTTAGAACGGGACATGCGTAGCAAGTACCCTTATCTGTTCAATGTATAATCATGTGCTTTATTCTGCCTTGTGTAAAATTCGAGGACGAATTTTCTGTAAGGGGGGAAGAATGTAACACCCCTGATTTTTTATATATTATTATTGTGCTTCGTGTAGGTATCCTCAATTCACTGAAATTCGGCGGTTGTCCGGATCGTGAATTTCCAAAAGTCTCCGAATTGGATCGAGGTTTTGGCTACCCCACCATTGTCGGGCATCCCGAGCTGCCTCAAGTCGGAATCGGCAAAGGTAAACCCGAACCTTGCTTTTTCGTAATTTTCTAGTGCTTAAATAGGATTGAAAATCCATAAAATATTCGTGGTAGCTTAGAAAATTACGATTCTTTTTGCAATAGCTTAGTAATATTTCTAAGGACAATGAGGTAGTTTTATAATTTTTAGAGCTTATTTGAGCGGTTTTGCAAAAATGATCAATTACAAGGACTAAATTGAAATTTTACATATTGTGATGAATGATTGATTTGATGGGCCCAGGAGGGGCTGTGTGATGTGATTGAGTTGTGGATATATGGATTGTGGATATAGAAGTGTGTTTTGAGCCCTTTGCGTTGGGTAGGTCCTAGGTATAGGGAGACTCACGGATTTTCGCACGACTTTGGACGTATTGGGTCTTTTCTTGATTTGTATTGAGTCATTTGTATTAAATAATTGTAATATAATTGTCAGTGAGCCGACAACCTTCTTCCTTCGCCACCGCCACAATGATTGCCACAAGTCCGTGAGTAAAATATTAATTTTAATTGTAATTTCGATATTATTATATGTCAAGATGCCCATGCATCACTTATATGCATATAATTATATAGTTAAACTCTAGGCACGATTTATGTTGCATTGATAATCATAAAGTGCCATGAATGTTGTTGCGGTAATTTGGAGCAGCAGCGTGCGTTGGCGTGCGTGTGATGTGGTGTGGACTATGGATAGGACGTAGTCACGCTTGAGTTCTTCGGGACCCGATCCTTCGAGGGGTAGTCACGCTTGAGTTCTTCAGACCCTCGATTTGGTTATTAAGTGGAAGTCCGAGTTCTTCACCGCACCAGGTTGGATTTAAGAGAGTCAGATAGGATCACCCCATATATTATGATTGATGTTACAGGGTGCGTGAGTGCTCCAAATTTACCTTTTTGATGTTATGATGTGAAAATGTTGTTGATGTTGCATTTCACTCTACAGGGTGCATTAGTTTTAGATAGTTATAGAGATTATGGTTAAAATTGATATTTTACTCTCTGAGTCGAACGCTCACTCCTGTTCAAAAATTTTTACAGGCCACAGGAGGATATTTTATTCTGGGTTAACCTGCTTTTCTACTTCGCAGGTTGTTTATCAATATTTGTGTAATTTTATTTACTCCTAGAATTTCCGCATGTGTTAGAAGTATTTATTGATTATGGTCTGTAATATTATTATCATGTTGGACCTGTAAACGTATAATGATATGCATGTTTGATGGATTGGATGAGGGAGCTGAGCTCCCATTTATTATTATGAGGATATGAGTATGTGGAGGGTGAGCTGAGCTCCCCAATTGAGTATTTATTGTGTTTACAGGTCGGGTGAGTCGAAAACTCCCCGTTGAAAAGTCCATTTTATGGCCGGACTGGTCCGCTTGTTTTCTTGATCGCCCAAATGGGCCTTAGAGTTGGGTTAATGAACAGTTAGGCTTACTACGGGCCTCGGGGGCTTTAGGCTGGCCCAGGTCCTAGTGCCGGTCCGGCCCATAGGTTGGGTCGTGACAGTGGCTAGCTAGCAAATGAGTACTCATCCAAACTCACCCCTCAGACTGGGAAGCCAGAGAGGGAAGAATATAGTCAAATATCAAACTCACCCCACAAGTGGAGGAGGAACATATTAATATTGCCATGCCAAGTGTGAATTAAAAATAAGTTAAATCAAGTTATTCAAACATTTCTTACAATTCAAAAACCATATTTCATTCCAAACTTTTTATTTACAAAATAGGCAACACACTATTTTTCAAATAATATTTTTAAAGCCATAATAATCAAAATTATTCACAACATTTATTTTAAGAATTGTCAAGTAAAAATAAAGAATTTTAAGTTTATTGTGCACAAACTTTACGTGAGTCGCCTCTAGGCCTTAACTCAAATTGCCCTATCCTTTTCCAGGTCTTTTTCAGCTGAAACACGAAATTTATAGTGTCTCAGTATCTTTGCCTCACAATAATTCTAATAATTAATTCATATATGCTCAAACTTCATTCTTAAAAATTTTTATGTTGAGGTTACTGTTTATGGTACTATTCAAGTCAAAATATTGACTTTCTTATGCTTAATAGGTATGGAAAATCCAATTATACCCGCATACCATATTTTGGTCACCTAACTTGTTAGTTTTGGTCATTTTCTCAAAACTTAAGTCTTTTAGGCAAACTTTCAAATTTTTAGTTTTGGTGACCTATTTTACACTGTTTCATTGGTCATATTGCTGTTAGAATTTGGCCAAGTTTTCTTCATAGAAATTGTTCCTTATTGTCTTAAATTTATTTCCCTTTTTGAATCACTCCTTTTGGAGTTTTGTAGCTCAAGTTATAGCCATTTAAAAAATGGCTGGCCGGATTGGCCTAACCCAGATTTTCTGGGCACCAAAACTGGTTCTAGCAGTTTTAGGTCACTAACTTTGGGTAGCTAAATGACTTGGTTAAGGGCATAAGTTGGGTTTGTGTTCCTCATGAAAGTTTTAGGTCTATATCTCAGCTTTCTACTGGTAAAAGTTCAGGTCATTTTGACCTGCCTAGCCTAAGTTATGGCTTATTTGGTCATTTTTGTACAGGTCAGATTGCCTAATCCGAATTTGGTCAATTTGTTCACTATGCTATGGTTACTTTCTGAGCATGATTCTTCAATGAAAAATGTGCCATTTTGTGTCTAGTTTTATTCCCTATTAGCCTCACACCAATTGGGTTGGTAAATTTTCAGTTTTAGTTCCTGAAAAGGACCTTGGTCCTATTGCCTGTGAAATGCCTATAACCAATCTGAATTTAAACCAAAATCTAACACTTCCAACATACCACAATTGGTCACATATGACCATTTTTCAACTCAAACAAGGTCAAACACACTATTTGACCAATTCTCCAAGTTTTGTCTCCCAAACCCTAGGTGCCAAAACCCTAACTCACTTGATTTGTTACATTTAATTAGTTCCAAACATACAAACACCATTTCTAAACTCAATCAAGCTTTCTAACATATTTAATTCAATCAAATACATGCAAATCAATCCTCTGCATAGGCTGGCCAAAATTTACATATAGTCCTCCAACAATTGTTTTCTTTTCCATTTTTCATAATTTCTAAGTTTATTTAACTATAAACACAATAATTCAACTAGAAATTCAAAGTTTAGCTTACTAAAATTCTCTTTGAAATTCAACCACCCAAATCCTTCCTTTTCTTCTTTTATTTTTTTGCTCAAACTCCTTTTCAAGTGGCCCAAACAAAGTTTAATTATGGAACTTGCAATTTATATGGCTAAATTTTTGGTTTAGAAAGCTTTAAAATAAGCTTTCATGGTGGGATTAATGGAAGAAATGAGAGGCAGAAGAGAGTGAGGTGGCACATTTTTGATAAGAAGACCAAAATGGCTTTTTTTCTTTTAATTTATTATTTTTATGTATATTTATCCCAACATTGACTTAGTCAATTAAATTAATTAAAGTATAATTAATTTTGACCTCATTTTGGCATCATCATGATGATGTCATCAATTGTTTTAATTTTTATTTTTTTTATGCATTTTTAATCTAACTTAATTCATAATTATCCAATGAAAATTTCAAATTTTTAGTTATTAAATTTATTGCATCATGCATGATGTAATAAACCTTTTCATTTTTTTTTTCAACTTTTTCTTTTCCCCCTTTTTTTTTTCTTTTTCATTTGTTTTTCTATTAGTTCTTTAATTTAATTCTTAATCCCAAAATTTTCTTTTCTCAAATTTTATTTGACAGTCAGGTCAAGAGTCAGCTCCAGGGGTCAATTGACCAAATTGGCCCTCGCTGGTTCGACCCGGTTTGCAAATAATTCAATATTTCTTCCGAATCCTTGACCTAATTACTTGATCAGTTTAACAATTCTTTTTCGTGAATTTCTCTTTTCCACTATGTTCGCAATAGTCATAAGGATCGCGGTGTCACATTTTACGATTCGAAATTTGAGTTTAAATCGACCTTGCAGTCCTTCCCTAGAAGGTCGCCCATCGCTGTGACTCTCAGCTCATTAGGTTACATGAAATAACCTGTGGACATGCATGCACCAGATCCAACCCATGTATATGCATCTGCTGGCACCTTTTTGAAGGAATATTCCTTGCTGTTATAACCACCTCTCTTTGGACTTAAATGCCCTTATTTGCTGCTGTATTAAATTTGTTTTTTGTTGGGAGTTTTTAGTCTTTTGATAGATTAATTTTTGTTTGGACTTAAAGCTCCTTGCAGCTATTACTAAAGTAGGGATATTTTTATCTTTAGCTTTGGAGCCAAGAGACTATAAATATTAGTGTAATGAGAGAGTGGAGGACACACTTTGAATATTAATAAAAGATTGTTTCTGTTCCATTAGTGAGTAAATTAGCTGTTGCCTTTGTTCTTGTGAAGCTCATTAGCTTGCTGAGATTTCTATCTTGCAAGGTTTAATGTGCATAATATTCTTGGTTTATTCATTCTCCATATGAATTAGGTAAAGAATCCCATTTCTGATATTTTCTTTGAATTACATAGCAATCTGAATGTGCTGGTTCAAAGAATCAAATTCATACATCTTGATTTGGTGTTTTCCATATTGTTCATTTAATTCTTGAATGTGGGTTTTCAAGTTATCAATTGTTTGAGGGTTCACATCAAGCACGCCTCATTCCAAAGCACCCAGCCTATTCTAATGCTATTTGATGGTGGTCTTAGCGAGGCATCCATATTGCATTTGATAAAACCTACTGGAGGCTTGCTCCATTTGTCCTTCCTCAGAAGAACTAACCACATGAGTATATGAGGAAGGATGATAGTTTATCCTTGTGAAAAGCCATTGATTGAAAAAAGATTAAGAAGAATTAATAATTTGAGCAGCACTACTGTGAACACCATTCCAGAGGGAGTTATTCCTATTTTTCCACAAAGATCACAAGAGCAAGCATAGCATTTAACGATTCTAAAGGCTTCTTGAAAGAAAAGCTTTCTGAAATCAATCCGAAAAGTGGTTATCAAGAGATCTAGCATGGCCCAAAAAAAAAGAGGCTCGGGAATTATATGTGGTTTGGTAAGAGAAAAAGATATGCTCTAAGGATTCCTCTTGATGATTGCAAACCGAGCAACCTCTTTCCACTATAATGCGCATTTGGATAAGAAGCTAGCAAATAGGAATACAACCCAAGCATCTCTGTAAACAAGATTTTTAACTCTCGGAGGGATATTTAGATTCCATAAAAGCTTTCTAGAAGGAATCTCCCACGTATGGAAGATCGTGAATCTCCCATGTATGGAAGATCGTTATCTCTGTAAATAAAATGGTAAGCACTCTTAACTGAATAGATTCTATTTTGTTCTAAAGACTAACTTAAGGTATCGACTTGGTTGAGATAGCTGAGAGGGATTCTTTGGATAAGATCGATGTCTCATTGAGTAAATAGATCCCTTATAAAGGACTAGTTCCATTGAGGGCTTAGATCTAGGAAAAAGTCCTTAACTATAAGGTTTTCCATACCCAAAGGAACAAAAGAAGAAATTCTAGGATTTTGGCTATCCAGAAACCATTGTGTATTTGTAACACCCCTATGTTCAGTAGTGCGTACTACTGTTCCGGTGACCAGTGTTGTCCGGACAGCTAGGATGCCTAGAACTACACTTCGATATGAGTGAGGAGACATAAAATAATGAAATACAAGAAAAGAAAATACAAGAAAAACAAAGGAAAAACAATAGCAAAGAAATGTAACCAAGTTAACCCTAGCGATGGGTGACCGCATCGGGAAGTCACGGCGTGGACTGTTGACTAGCCCTGAACTGCGAGGAACCCTGAAAAATATTTTTAGGACTCAAATAAATATTTATTGAAGTATAAATATCATTAGAAATATCAAAGAAAAATTAAATAATTAGTACAAAGAAAAGTGAGAAATCGAAAAACGGACAAAACCCGGTGTTACCAAAAAATCGGGAATGCAATCCGAACAGGGACATTGTAGTCATTTGACATCCCGAGTTATCTTTTGACCTAAATGTCCATTAAAAATAAATAATATTACATTTGGAAAATGTCATGAAAAATTAATTTAGTGGTACCTAATGTAAATAGCAAAAATGGAGTGTAAATGGAGAAATTAACACATTTAAAACATATAATATACTTTAATTGGTGAGTGGACCACTATGGAGTAAATTAAACACAAAAAGGGCAAGTGTAAATCCACTACACAATCTGTAAACTTCATCTTCTTCATTTCTTTCATCCATGCCGAAATAAACTCCCTAAAAACCTCCATGGCCAAAACTTGAAGGGACCTTATCATCTCCTCCATTTTCACCTCCAAACACCTAAGCTTCTTCATTAATTTTGATCCCCACCTCACAAGGAAGAAGTAGATACCAAAATCAAGAAGTTTAGTGAAGATTTAGCAAGTCTCAACAATAGGTAAGTTTGAGTTTTTAATTGTTGCTTTGTTAAAGTTTGTAAGGATGTTATGGGTGTTTGATTTATGGAGAAATTTTTGAGGTTTGATGTTAAATGGGAATGTGTACTTTTGGCAGCCATGGAAACACCTTGAAGGCAGTTTATTTGTGCTTGTAAATGGTGAATTAAATGATTGATTAAATGTATATTGTGTAGGAAATTGTTTGGGTGATGTATACTTAGTATATGTAAATGTAAAATGAAATTTAAAGCTTGGAAAGTAATGGAATGTAAGTGTACCATTGTGGCAGTTTGCTAACTCTTGAGGAATGCTGAAATTCATGCTTGGTTTATGGAATAATGATGTTAAAATATGTTGGTTGTTATGGTAGTTTGAGTGCATATATGATGGTGTGAAGTTGGATATGTAAATGAGCATGAATTAGTGATTGAATTGTTGTAAATTGAGTTGGACAAATTCTGCACTTATTGGTGCACATTGAATGTAATTGTAAGCTGCCAAAATGACCTATAAAATGTTGTAAATTATGTTTAGGTTGTGGTACAACCAGAATTGGTTTGAATGTTAAGTTTGGTGAGTATTAAAAGTGATGCTTGATGTGTATGCAAGAATTGCAATAAGGCAATTTGAGTTTTAGGCCTAGAACTTTAATTGTGTGGCTCCAATTGGTATGAGACAAATTGGAGGTGAAACTAGGCACAAAATGTGCCAACTTTCATGAAGAAAGCTTGCCAAAATTCTGCTTGCAAGGTAGCTTGAAAAATGACCAAATCCGGATTAAGTGCAAATAAGGCCTGAAAATTGACCATTTGGGCAGCAGTTAGTGTTTAGGCCATAACTCACTCAAAACAGGTCCAATTGACCTGAAATTTTAACCATGAATAGTTAAGACCCATATCTACAAGTCTTATGAAGGCACAAAGCCCAGAAATGACCATAAGCAAATCAAACAGCTTGCACAAGTTCGGGTCCAAAAACTGGCCGAACCTAAAATGACCTAAAATGACCTAAAGTGAACAATTTTGGTGCAATTTGACCAGCAATAGTAAAATGACCATAACTTGGTCTACATAACTCAGAATGACCTGAAATTTTGCCTCGCGTTCCATAAGACATAGATCTACAAGTTTATAATTTTGACCGAAACCCGAAAACTGAGGAAACTAGGTCGTCCAGCTAGGTCAAACTAGTATCCCGGAATCCAGTAAATTGCAAGAAAATGCAGTATACACAGAAATGAACTTGGTAACATGTACCAACCCTAAAAGACTATCGAATGTGACATATTAGTAACACTAAAACCTAATTTACCTAGAATGCATCGAGGGTCAAACATATTAGGGTGACTAAGTAAATAATAGAATTCAGTGAATTATTTATCAAGCATTATCGTTAGAGACAGTTTAATTTAGTACTGATGTAACACCCCAAAGTTCGGTAGTGCGTTCTGCTGTTCCGGTGACCAGTGCTGTCCGGACAGCTAGGATGCCTAGAACTACACTTTGACACGAGGGAGGAGACATAAAATAATGAAATACAAGAAAAGAAAATACAAGAAAAACAAAGGAAAAATAATAGCAAAGAAATGTGATCAAGTTAAGCGAGCCGGAAAACCTAGCGATGGGTGACCGCACCGGGAAGTCACGGCGTGGACCGTTGACTAGCCCTTGACTGCGGGGAACCCTGGAAAATATTTTTAGGACTTAAATAGAACCTTATTGGAGTATAAATCTCATTAGAAAGATTAAAGAAAAATTAAATAATTAGTACAAAGAAAAGTGAGAAATCGAAAAACAGACAAAATACGGTTTTACCGAAAAATCGAACATGAACGTAACGACAGGGCATTATGGTCATTTGACACCCCGAATTGTCTTTTGACCTAAATTTCCATTAAAAATAAATAGTATTACACTTAGAAAATAAAATGAAAAATTAGTTTAGTGGTACCTAAAGAAAATAACTAAAATTATGGGTTAAATGTGGAATAAGTGGGAATGTAGCTTATTATATGATTAAGTGACTAAGTGGACCACTAAGGGGATTAATTAAATACATAGTGGGACATATGTACACTTAAAATGAAGCTGAATAAGTCATCTTCCTCATTTGCATAAAACTAGCCGAATTCAAGAAAGGAGAGAACCACCATTGACGTTTTCTTTGAGCTTGATTTCCTCCCTCCATTTCAACTCCATTCACTTAGGTTCTTTTATGAAAAATGGTCTACACATCACAAGGAAGATATTGATACAAATTTTGAGAAGTTTGGTGAAGGTTTAACAAGTTACAATTAAAGGTAAGTTTGCATTTTTGAGAATTTCTTTGTTAAAGTTTATGTTCATGTTATGGGTGTTAGTTTGGTGAAGGAAAATTTTGAGTTTGAAGGGTTATTGTTGTTTTCATTTTGGACAGCCATGAGTCACGTTTTTGATGAGGTATTGTGCATATAATTGATGAGAAATAATGTTAATCATGGTGATTTAGTAACTTATGGAATTATTTCATGTTTATATGGTGAATTATGCACTTTGATGGAAATTGGTATATGGGACGGCAATGTGATGTTGAAGAATGGTTTGTGGCAGCTTGTGGACACTTGAGTAATGGTATATATTGAAGGAAGTGTGGGCAGAATATTGACCTAGAAAGATTGATGATATGTATGTAAATTAACATTGTAAAGTGTATGTAAAGTTTGTAATGTTTAGGTGTGTTTGTAATGGTACTTAGAGATTATAATTGTGAATGATTATTGGTGTGTTGAAGGTGATTGGAATCTGCCCAAAATAATGCTAATGTAATGTAGAAAATGCTTTTGGTAATGTGCCAAAACAGTTTGGTAGGTAAGTAAACAAATGGCAAAGGTAAGTGTGTGTTTGAAGTTGGGGTGTGAAATGCATATTGAGGGCAGTGTATATTTTAGCCTATAACCTTGAATGTGTAACCTCAATTGGTATGAGACCAATTTGAGGTGAAACTAGGCACAAAATGTGCCAACTTTCATTGAGAAACCATGCCAAAATTCTGCTTGCAAGGTGACCTAAAAAAATGACCAATTCGGATTAGGTGCAATTAGGACCTGAAAAATGACCAATTGGGCAGCAGTGAGTATTTAGGCCATAACTCACTCAAACCAGGTCCAATTGACCTGAAATTTTGACCAAGAATAGTTAAGACCCATACCTACAAGTCTTATGAAGACACCAAAGCCCAGAAATGACCATAAGCAAGTCAAACAACTTGCACAAGTTCGGGTCCAAAAACTGGCCGAACCAGAGTTGACCAAATTGACCTAAAATTGACCTAAATTGGTACCATTTGACCAGCAATAGTATAATGACCATAACTCGGTCTACTTAACTCGGATTGACCTGAAATTTTGCCTCGCGTGCAATAAGACCTAGATATACAAGTTTGTAGTTTCGACCGAGACCCGAAAACCGAGAGAACTAGATCGTCCGGTTAGGTCAAACCAGTATCCCGGAATCCAGCAATTTGCACTAAAATGCACTAAACAAGGAAATGACTTTGGTAAAACATACCAAACCTAAAACCCTATCGAATGTGACATATTAACGACACTAAGACCTAATTTACCTAAAACGCGATGAGGGTTGGTATATTAGGTGATTAAGTGAATAATTGAGTTCAGTGCATTATTTACCAAACACCATCGATAGAGACAGTTTAATTTAGTACTGAAACACTTCAAATTGTGTTTCTCAGTTAACAAGGACTCAGCAAAAGGGAAGGAAACACTGAGTCCAGATCAGGGAGACAGTCATCAGAGGTTTGTGCACAACTAGTTTTTAATTGATTTTGTTTTGAATATTTCATATGATTAAATGACATATTTTTCTTATGTATTATGTTTACAAGCATTGGATTTAATTCAATGATTATTGAAATTGTTATAGTATGTATGAATTTAGCTTTGTGAAATGGTATTTCTACAAATATTAAGCATTGTTATGGATTGAATAAAGTATGTTTTGGAAAATTGTGATAGAACATGTTTTGAATTGTGATGGTAATTTTCATGGAAAAATGCAAATTTATGATTTGAATTGTGATGAGCATAAAAAAATTATTGGATATTGGAATTGAATTTGAATCGAATTATATTGTGATTTATGCTCACTAAAAGGATTGTGATATTGTTTTATATCTCACTATAGATGCTTGACTAGGTTATTACCCGTCTCTCTCATTTGTTGAGAAGACAATGGAGTTAGTTGTGTTTTGATTACCATGGTACGTGCACAGGCTTAGATTTTCCTCTGATTTGAGGTTAGATCTAAGTTTATTTTATCGTTATGGCCCTTGCGGAAGATTCATTATTGTGATGGTACTGTGCACGATGATTCGACCTCCCCGACCATAGGGAGTTAGAATCAGATTCGACCTCCCCAACCATAGGGAGTTAGAATCACATCGAATATGGCCCTTTCGGATTAGTCTTGCATATTTAGTGAGATAAAGATTAATTTTTGAGATACATAATGACTTTTGAGATACAGTATGATTTTTGAGATACTGATGATGATTTTGAGATCTGATATGATTTTGAGATCTGATATGATTTTGAGATACATAATGATTTTTGAGATACAGAATGGCTTTTGAATGGTAAGGAATGGTGATTTCAATTATGGTTTATGTATAATTGATTTTGTTGGAATTACTTAAATGGATAGTCATGATTTGATAAATTGAATTTTGTGCTCCAAGTCATTTATACAAATGATTTACATTATTGGCAATGAATATTTTGAGTTTTGGAATTTGATCAGTATTCAGATTCTCAAATTATTTACTGTAAAATTTGTCAATGTATATTGTACTATGTTTTAAATTATAGTTGTGCACCACTGAGTTCACCACTCAGCGATAGCTTTGCATCTTTGTCATGCAGTAAGAAGAGCATAGAGCGATGATTAAGTTGCTTTGAGGATACATTCAGATCACTCGGGTATATCATAGATATACCCATGTACATAGGTTTTGATGTAAGCATGTAATAATATGTATGTAAATTATTTGAGCAGTTGTATAAAAACTCTTGTAAAACATTTTGGTATGTAATTAAATGTAAATTATTGTAAATGTAAATTTGAGATTTCATTTACTTGAATAGTTTTGTATTATATTTCTTGTATCTCAGTCTTTGAAAAATCACTATGGATTTGAATTGAGAAATATGTTGTGTTGAAAAATATATTGGAGTTGAGATTTGCAAATACATATTGAAGTGCTTTTTACAGGTTTTCTGAAGAACTGTTTTATCCAAAATACTTATGGCACTCTGCCAAAATTTTCTGAAACTCCAATTAAGTCAAATGTGTCGGTTTATCACTTGATTCAAAAGGTTTTTAACACTGTAAATAGTGCTCACCATCTGTAAAAGAAGTAAGAAAAGTTTTGAAAATCCCTTGTAGTGTATTTAATGGGTTATCGATGAGCGGAGTTGGTAATTCATTAGGTATACTACGGGATCATGTTATGCCTTACAGAGGGGTAGGGTGTGACATGTTTTGGTGGTATCAGAGCAATGGTTTTAAAGTAAATTTTGAACTGTGAATTTGAAATATTTTTGTCGGTAACTACAACTGCTCAAATGTTTGATACATATAGTACATTTACATCATAAATATGAACTAATGGAGAGGAATCTCCTTATGTTGGTTGTACAGGAATAGAAAATTCTGTGAGAAAAATGGAAGAGAAGAATGAGATAATAGAACAGTCTGTGATGGCAAAAGTACAAGTTGAGGCCCCAACTCCACAAAGTGTCGAAGGCCCGACTGTACCAGTTTTACCAGTACAAATTACTGCACAAATGGCCCAGCAAATGGCCACTTTCTTCCAACAAATGGCTGATAATCACAGCCAAGCCCAAGTATCTGCACTCCAACCCCCACAAGGGCAGTGTGAAATGGAAAAGAGGGAGAAACCTATGGGTCAGAGCTCAAGCAGTAATTTGAGAAAGAGAAAAGAATTTGAGGAGCCCCGAGCTCGGGATATGATAGAGGTGGATCAGTAAGACAGGGACCATCAAGGTCCAGTCGTCGAACAACTAGAAGTTCCTACCCTTCCTGCCAATGTGAAACTTGTAGAAGATATCATGGTGGGATATGCTATAAGGCGTCTGGAGCCTGCTACAATTGTGGAAAACTTGGACACTTTGCTAAAGATTATACTAAACCACCTCGATCTGCTCTCCGGATTTCACAGACCGTCAGTCAGAGTCAAGATAGAAATAGAGTTGGTACTCCTCACCACTATAACGCAGTGAATCAACCCGAATATAGTAGCGCACCAGTCAGAGCGTCCACTATGCGCCAAGGAGAAAGAGCAGAAGCTTCGGATGTAGCTGCTGGTAAGTTTTTAATTTTTGAAGGAAACAATTAGTTATTATTTGATCCCAGCACTACTTAGTTGTGTGTTAGTATTAGAACTATATGTTTTGTTGCTATTCCATTACAAGGGGAATAAATTTGATGCGTTAGTGACTAGTCTTTTAGAATCAAAACTACAATAACAAATATGATTGACATTAATCTTGGAAGAATTGCTAGCTAAAAGTATTTTCTAACATACCATAAACTATAAAGCTAATTGGCAAGCCTACTTAATGTAAGGCAAGAGGACCTAAAAGTAAGTTACAAGAATAGAATCGCTCTAGATGAGGGCAAAGATATTACTGTTAGTAATTATTAATGGATATTGTAATTAGAATCGGTTTAGGATATTTGTGGATTCGAGTAAGATAAGATGTTAGAAAACCTAGTCCATGAGGTTATAACATAGTGACTATATAATGTTCTCAATGTTTGTATTGTAAGTTCTGATTACGATCTGTCACGGGATTATTGTGTAGAGCTACGTACTTCCTCGTGATCTGATAAATTAAGAATATTTGTAAGTAATCTATAAATTGATACAGTTGCACCCGAATAGAGTACTAGTACTGGAAATAAATATGAAAATTTTAGTCAGAAATTTAAGACTTCAGAACTAGTCTATCAAACGACTACACTTGTAAGGTAGCTAGAGTCAGTGACTCAGTTACATTAGTGTGAATTACAATACCACGAGAATTGCTATAAGCTTAGAGATATCGATTACAACGTATCATCCTCAGATGGATGGACAATTGAAACAAGTGATTCAGGTAAATTTTAAAACTCATTGAGTTCCTGTAAATAATGAAATAAAATGATAATAATAACCTGTACTATGTGATAAGCCCTCAAGAATATATTGAGAACTTCTGTCCTTGAATCCGAGGGAGATGGGACAGATACATCCCACTAACGGAATTTGTATACAGTAATAAGTGTCAAGCTAGCATACAAACGGCACCCTATGAAACATTGTAAGGGAATGGATAACTATGGATTTTGTGATGAGACTTCCGAGGACACAGAATAGTCATGATGCAGTATGGGTTATAATTGATAGACTAACCAAGTCTACTCACTTTTTGCCATTCTAAATGGACTATAGTTGGAGAGATTGGCCAGATTTTTACATATATGAAATTGTAAAATTGCATGGAGTGCCAGTATCGATTATATCTTATAGAGATCCTTTGTTCACTTCTAGATTCTGGGGTAGTCTTCAGAGAGCCCTAAGAACTAGATTGAACTTCCGCACAGCATTCCACCCACAGACAGATGGCCAGTCTGAAAGGGTTATTCAGACATTGGAGGGTATGCTACGGGCTTGTGTGATTGAATTTGAAGGTAGTTGGGATACACACTTGCCTTTGATTGAGTTTGCTTATAACAGCAGCTACCAATCAAGCATAGGGATGCCTCCATATGAAGCTTTGTATGGCAGAAAGTGCAGAACTCCCTTATGTTGGGATGAAATTGGTGAAAGAAAGGTGATTGGGCCAGAAATTGTTCAGCAGACATAGGAAAAGATCAAATTGATCAGAGATAGACTCAAGGCTGCGTCAGACCGTCAGAAGTCTTATGTTGATCTGAAGAGAAGAGATATTGGATATGCAGTGGGTGATAAAGTATTCCTCAAAGTTTTTCCTTGGAAGAGGAATGTGAGATTTGGCAAAAAGGGGAAACTGAGTCCTCGTTTCATCGGATCATATGAGGTTTTGGAAAGAGTGGGTCCTTTGGCATATCGGTTGGCATTACCTCCAGAGTTAGCAAGGATACACAATGTCTTCCATGTGTCCATATTAAGGAGGTACAGATCAGACCCATCTCATGTACTATCAGTTGAAGAGATTGAAGTAAATCCAGACCTCTCATATGAGGAAGAACCCATAAAAATTCTGGCTTATGAGGTGAAGCAGCTGAGGAACAAACAGATACCCCTGGTTAAAGTGCTGTGGAACCATCATTCAGGCCAGGAAGCTACTTGGGAACGTGAAGAGGATATGAGGAGACAGCACCCACAGCTGTTCAGAGACTAATGCCAGGTAAAATTTCGAGACGAAATTTATTTAAGGGGGGGAGAATTGTAACACCCCAAAGTTCGATAGTGCGTTCTGCTGTTCCGGTGACCAGTGCTGTCCGGACAGCTACGATGCCTAGAACTACACTTTGACATGAGGGAGGAGACATAAAATAATGAAATACAAGAAAAGAAAATACAAGAAAAACAAAGGAAAAATAATAGCAAAGAAATGTGATCAAGTTAAGCGTAGGAAACCTAGCGATGGTGATCAGACCGGAAGTCACTACGTGGACCGTTGACTAGCTCGGATCATGGGAACCCCGAAAATATTTTTAGGACTTAAATAGAACCTTATTGGAGTATAAATCTCATTAGAAAGATTAAAGAAAAATTAAATAATTAGTACAAAGAAAAGTGAGAAATCGAAAAACAGACAAAATACGGTTTACTGAAAAATCGAACGAATCTAACGAGGGCATTATGGTCATTTGACACCCCGAATTGTCTTTTGACCTAAATGTCCATTAAAAATAAATAGTATTACACTTAGAAAATAAAATGAAAAATTAGTTTAGTGGTACCTAAAGAAAATAACTAAAATTATGGGTTAAATGTGGAATAAGTGGGAATGTAGCTTATTATATGATTAAGTGACTAAGTGGACCACTAAGGGGATTAATTAAATACATAGTGGGACATGTGTACACTTAAAATGCAGCTGAATAAGTCATCTTCCTCATTTGCATAAAACTAGCCGAATTCAAGAAAGGAGAGAACCACCATTGACGTTTTCTTTGAGCTTGATTTCCTCCCTCCATTTCAACTCCATTCACTTAGGTTCTTTTATGAAAAATGGTCTACACATCACAAGGAAGATATTGATACAAATTTTGAGAAGTTTGGTGAAGGTTTAACAAGTTACAATTAAAGGTAAGTTTGCATTTTTGAGAATTTCTTTGTTAAAGTTTATGTTCATGTTATGGGTGTTAGTTTGGTGAAGGAAAATTTTGAGTTTGAAGGGTTATTGTTGTTTTCATTTTGGACAGCCATGAGTCACGTTTTTGATGAGGTATTATGCATATAATTGATGAGAAATAATGTTAATCATGGTGATTTAGTAACTTAGGGAATTATTTCATGTTTATATGGTGAATTATGCACTTTGATGGAAATTGGTATATGGGACGGCAATGTGATGTTGAAGAATGGTTTGTGGCAGCTTGTGGACACTTGAGTAATGGTATATATTGAAGGAAGTGTGGGCAGAATATTGACCTAGAAAGATTGATGATATGTATGTAAATTAACATTGTAAAGTGTATGTAAAGTTTGTAATGTTTAGGTGTGTTTGTAATGGTACTTAGAGATTATAATTGTGAATGATTATTGGTGTGTTGAAGGTGATTGGAATCTGCCCAAAATAATGCTAATGTAATGTAGAAAATGCTTTTGGTAATGTGCCAAAACAGTTTGGTAGGTTAGTAAACAAATGGCAAAGGTAAGTGTGTGTTTGAAGTTGGGGTGTGAAATGCATATTGAGGGCAGTGTATATTTTAGCCTATAACCTTGAATGTGTAACCTCAATTGGTATGAGACCAATTTGAGGTGAAACTAGGCACAAAATGTGCCAACTTTCATTGAGAAACCATGCCAAAATTCTGCTTGCAAGGTGACCTAAAAAAAATGACCAATTCGGATTAGGTGCAATTAGGACCTGAAAAATGACCAATTGGGCAGCAGTGAGTGTTTAGGCCATAACTCACTCAAACCAGGTCCAATTGACCTGAAATTTTGACCAAGAATAGTTAAGACCCATACCTACAAGTCTTATGAAGACACCAAAGCCCAGAAATGACCATAAGCAAGTCAAACAACTTGCACAAGTTCGGGTCCAAAAACTGGCCGAACCAGAGTTGACCAAATTGACCTAAAATTGACCTAAATTGGTACCATTTGACCAGCAATAGTATAATGACCATAACTCGGTCTACTTAACTCGGATTGACCTGAAATTTTGCCTCGCGTGCAATAAGACCTAGATATACAAGTTTGTAGTTTCGACCGAGACCCGAAAACCGAGAGAACTAGATCGTCCGGTTAGGTCAAACCAGTATCCCTAATCCAAAGAATTTGCACTAAAATGCACTAAACAAGGAAATGACTTTGGTAAAACATACCAAACCTAAAACCCTATCGAATGTGACATATTAACGACACTAAGACCTAATTTACCTAAAACGCGATGAGGGTTGGTATATTAGGTGATTAAGTGAATAATTGAGTTCAGTGCATTATTTACCAAACACCATCGATAGAGACAGTTTAATTTAGTACTGAAACACTTCAAATTGTGTTTCTCAGTTAACAAGGACTCAAAGAAAAGGGAAGGAAACACGAGTCCGGATCAGGAGACAACATCAGAGGTTTGTGCACAACTAGTTTTTAATTGATTTTGTTTTGAATATTTCATATGATTAAATGACATATTTTTCTTATGTATTATGTTTACAAGCATTGGATTTAATTCAATGATTATTGAAATTGTTATAGTATGTATGAATTTAGCTTTGTGAAATGGTATTTCCACAAATATTAAGCATTGTTATGGATTGAATAAAGTATGTTTTGGAAAATTGTGATAGAACATGTTTTGAATTGTGATGGTAATTTTCATGGAAAAATGCAAATTTATGATTTGAATTGTGATGAGCATAAAAAAATTATTGGATATTGGAATTGAATTTGAATCGAATTATATTGTGATTTATGCTCACTAAAAGGATTGTGATATTGTTTTATATCTCACTATAGATGCTTGACTAGGTTATTACCCGTCTCTCTCATTTGTTGAGAAGACAATGGAGTTAGTTGTGTTTTGATTACCATGGTACGTGCACAGGCTTAGATTTTCCTCTGATTTGAGGTTAGATCTAAGTTTATTTTATTGTTATGGCCCTTGCGGAAGATTCATTATTGTGATGGTACTGTGCACGATGATTCGACCTCCCCGACCATAGGGAGTTAGAATCAGATTCTACCTCCCCAACCATAGGGAGTTAGAATCACATTGAATATGGCCCTTTCGGATTAGTCTTGCATATTTAGTGAGATAAAGATTAATTTTTGAGATACATAATGACTTTTGAGATACAGTATGATTTTTGAGATACAGTATGATTTTTGAGATACAGTATGATTTTTGAGATACAGTATGATTTTTGAGATACATAATGATTTTTGAGATACAGAATGGCTTTTGAATGGTAAGGAATGGTGATTTCAATTATGGTTTATGTATAATTGATTTTGTTGGAATTACTTAAATGGATAGTTATGATTTGATAAATTGAATTTTGTGCTCCAAGTCATTTATACAAATGATTTACATTATTGGCAATGAATATTTTGAGTTTTGGAATTTGATCAGTATTCAGATTCTCAAATTATTTACTGTAAAATTTATCAATGTATATTGTACTATGTTTTAAATTATAGTTGTGCACCACTGAGTTCACCACTCAGCGATAGCTTTGCATGCTGTCGCAGGTAAGAAGAGCATAGAGCAGTGATTAAGTTGCTTTGAGGATACATTCAGATCGACTCGGGTATATCATAGATATACCCATGTACATAGTTTTTGATGTAAGCATGTAATAATATGTATGTAAATTATTTGAGCAGTTGTATAAAAACTCTTGTAAAACATTTTGGTATGTAATTAAATGTAAATTATTGTAAATGTAAATTTGAGATTTCATTTACTTGAATAGTTTTGTATTATATTTCTTGTATCTCAGTCTTTGAAAAATCACTATGGATTTGAATTGAGAAATATGTTGTGTTGAGAAATATATTGGAGTTGAGATTTGCAAATACATATTGAAGTGCTTTTTACAGGTTTTACAAGAACTGTTTTATCCAAAATCTGAGATGGCACTCTGCCAAAATTTTCTGAAACTCCAATTAAGTCAAATGTGTCGGTTTATCACTTGATTCAAAAAGGTTTTTAACACCTGTAAATAGTGCTCACCACTGTAAAAGAAGTAAGAAAAGTTTTGAAAATCCCTTGTAGTGTATTTAATGGGTTATCAGTAGACGGAGTTGGTAATTCATTAGGTATACTACGGGATCATGTTATGCCTTACAGAGGGGTAGGGTGTGACAATTGAAACACTTCAAATTGTGTTTCTCAGTTAGCAAAGACTCAGAAAAAGGGAAGGAAACACTGAGTCAAGACCAGGAGACAGTTATCAGAGGTTTGTGCGCAACAACTATTTCTTTTGAATTTTTCAATTGAAATGAATTATGACTATTTGTACGTTATTGTTTTAAATTATGGAAATGTATTTGAATGGATATTTATTGCTTGAAAAGCATTGTAAATGGTTTGAAACTGTGAGAAATTGTTTGAATGATATTGATGGATACTTATTGATTGAAAAGCATTGGAAATGGTTTGAAACCACAGCTATCATGTATATTGATTGTATTCCTCGCTAGCTTGTCTAGTGGGACGAATTGAATTCCCTCTTTGGCTGAAGTGTTGAGGTGTGTGCCTGTTGAAGATGAATTGGATGAGTACTCATATTTTTGCTAGCTAGCTATGTTATTCCTCATTAGTCATTGACTTTTGGGACGGATTGAATACCTCATTAGCCATCGGCTTTTGGGACGAATTGAACTTTGGAACATGATTAAGCTGTGTGTGATTTATTGATATGTATTGTGAGATTGTGAAATGAATTTAAATTCTTATTGACATTCACTATCTTTTGAATTTAACTATTTTTGGATTTCTGAGATTTATTGTGATATTTAACTATTTTGAAAGACGCAGTAGTAGCTGTGAAAAGAGTAGGAGATAGAATTATACTAGTAAAGCTAGTACTAGACGGAGAAACAATAAATATAGTTAGTGCTTATGCCCCACAAATAGGACTAGACAGTGAGAGTAAACAAAGGTTTTGGGAAGATATAGATGATTTAATGCAAAGCATACCGAATGAAGAGAATGTTTTCATTGGTGGAGATTTGAATGGACATGTAGGAAGTGATAGGCAAGGTTATGAGAATGTTCATGGAGGTTTTGGTTTTGGCAGTCGAAATGAGGAGGGAAAAAGTATCCTGGATTTTGCTATGGCATACGACCTAATACTAGCAAATACCTACTTTATAAAAAGAGAGTCACATTTAGTGACTTTCAAAAGTGGGCAACATAGAAGCCAAATCGACTTCCTCTTAACCAGGAAGACAAATAGAGCTCGATGCAAGGATTGCAAGGTCATTCCAGGAGAGGCTTTAACAAGTCAACATAGGTTGGTGGTCTTGGATGTCAAGTTTAGGAACAATTCAAGTAAGGTCAGAAGAAATAGTGTAGCTCGAACAAAGTGGTGGGAGTTCAAAGGAGTAAAGCAAGTGAAGTTCAAAAATGAGCTTCTTGAGTGCAAGTATGGAAGCTAGATATGGAGGCCAATGATATGTGGATACAGATGGCATCAAAGATTAGAGAAGTAGCTAGAAAAGTACTTGGGGAGTCTAAAGGACATGGACCACCCTCAAAGAGAGATGGTGGTGGAATGAGGAAGTACAAAAGGCGGTGAAGAGAAAAAGGGAATGGTATAAGAAATTACCTAAATGTGATAATAATGAGGCATATGAACAGTACAAGATAGCAAAGAAAGAGGCAAAAAAGGCAGTTAGCCAAGCAAGAGCACGTGCCTTTGAAAAGTTATATGAGAAACTTGGAACTAAAGAAGGGAGAAAGATATTTATAGATTAGCAAGGAGTAGAGAAAGGAAATGTCAAGATCTCAATCAAGTTAGGTGCATTAAGGATAAAGAAGGAAAAGTGTTGGTGAAAGATGAGGACATTAAAGAAAGATGGAGAAATTATTTTAATGATCTCTTTAATAATAGTCAAAATGGAAATAGCGTGAATATAGATTATAGAACAATAGAAAAGAATGTAAATTATACTAGAAGGATTAGATCTTTAGAAGTAAAGGAAGCACTTAAGAGAATGAAAGTAGGTAAAGCCTGTGGACCCGATGAAATACCAATTGAAGTGTGGAAGTATTTGGGAGATATGGGAGTGGCATGGTTAACTAAATTATTTAATAAGATTCTAAACTCAAAGAAAATGCTGTGAATGGAGGAAGAGTATTTTAGTACCTATTTTTAAAAATAAGGAGACATATAGAGTTGCTCAAACTATAGGGAATTAAACTCATGAGCCATACTATGAAGTTGTGGGAGAGAGTTGTGGAGCATCGACTACGTCATGATACTTCTATCTCTCTCAATCAATTTGGTTTCATGCCTAGTCGTTCAACTATGGAAGCGATCTTTCTCATTAGAAGCTTGATGGAGAAATATAGAGATGGGAAGAAAGATCTACACATGGTTTTTATTGATTTGGAGAAGGCTTATGATAGTGTTCCAAGAGAGGTCTTATGGAATGCGTTAGAACAAAAGAGGGTATCTATTAGGTACATACAAGTATTGAAAGATATGTATGAAGGAGCAACTACTATTGTGCGCACAGTGGGAGGGGACACAAGAGATTTTCCGATCTCAATTGGATTACACCAAGGATCAGCCATAAGCCCTTACCTTTTTACATTAGTTTTAGATGAACTGACGAAACATATACAAGAGAGTATTCCTTGGTGCATGATGTTTGCGGATGATATTGTTCTGATAGATGAGACACGAGAAGGAGTCAATAGGAAGCTAGAACTTTGGAGAAGTACTCTAGAGTCAAAGGGTTTTAAGTTAAGTAGAGCAGCAGAATACATGCATTGCAAGTTCGGTGAAGGCCAAGCGGTGATAGGGAAGGAGTTAGTTTGAATGGAGTGGCACTGTCCCAAAGTAGTCACTTTAAATATCTAGGCTCAGTCCTTCAAGTAGATGGGGGATGTGAGGAGGATGTTAGTCATAGGATTAAAGCTGGATGGTTGAAGTGGAGACGTGCCACGGGAGTTTTATGTGATCATAAGATTCCCAATAAATTAAAAGGAAAATTTTATCGTCTGACCATACGACCGCTATGCTATATGGTAGTGAGTGTTGGGCCTTTGAAAGAGTCGTATGCATCTAAGATAAGAGTTGCAGAGATGAGAATGTTAAGGTGGATGAGTGGTCATACTAGACTAGATAAAGTCCGTAATGAAAGTATTAGAGAAAAGGTAGGAGTGGTGCCAATTGAAGATAAGTTGAGAGAAGGGAGATTGAGGTGGTTTGGTCATGTGAAGCGTAGACATACGGAGGCTCTAGTTAGACAAGCAGAGCACATTAGGCTAGAGGATAGAAAGAAAAAAAGGGGTAGACCTAAATTGACTTGGAGGAGAGTAGTACAGCATGACTTAGAAGCATTACATATTTCTGAAGATTTAACCCAAAATTGTTCAGAGTGGAAAAAGCGAATCCATATAGCCGACCCCAAATTTTTGGGATAAAGGCTTAGTTGAGTTGAGTTGAGTTGTATTGTATTAAATTCCTTCTGACATTCATTATCTTGAATTTAACTATGATTTTACGTATCCATCATTTAAATGATTTAGGAATTGTGATTTGAAGTTGTATTTGGTTAATGTTGTGCACCACTAAGACATTGTCTCAGCGATAGCTTTTTATTGCTGTCGCAGGTAGATAGATGGACAGGGCAGCAGACTAGGCTGCTAGTACATCCAGCGAGAGATTCTCGGGTATAACGAGTATACCACATTTTGCATTTTGTACTATAATGTATGACCACTGTATGTATATATTATTTTTGGTTTTGAGCAGTTGTAAATTAAAATTGTACATTGAAATTGTAAAGTAAATTATGAGTTATTTTGACTTGTAAAAATTGTATTATATTTCTTGTATCTCAGTCTTTGAAAAATCACTGTGGATTTGAGTTGAGAAGTATATTGTGTTGAGAAATATGTTAGAGTTGAGATTTGGAAATATATTGAAGTGTTTTTTACAGGTTTTCTGAAGAACTGTTTTATCCAAAATATAGATGGCACTCTACCAAAATTTTTACAGAAATTCCAAATAATTTAAATGTGTTAGTTCTATCACTTCAGTTCAAAAAGGTTTTTAACACCTATAAATAGTGCTCACCACTGTAAAAGAAGTAAGAAAAGTTTTAAAATCCCTTGTAGTGTATTTAATGGGTTATCAGTAGACGAAGTTTGTAATTCATTAGGTATACTACGGGATCATGTTATGCCTTACAGAGGGGTAGGGTGTGACATGTTTTAGTGGTATCAGAGCTAGTTTTTAAATTCTGTTTTCACCTGTTATTTGAATATTCTTTCTTCATACTACAACTGCTCAATATCATTGTTTGATACATACAGTACATTACATTATAAATATGCACTAACGGGAGGAAATCTCCTTGTGTTGTTTGTTCAGGAGATCTAAAATCCTCGCATTGACTGTGGAAGAGGGTGATCGTTCAGTCGATCAATCTATTAAGGCTGAGGTGCAAGGGGATGCCCCAGGCCTACACAATGTCAGTGGTTCAAGAAGACCAGCCCCTCTGATCGCAATTCCCTGCTCAGTTCGCTCAGCAGATGGCTGCAATATTCCAACAAATGGCTGGTAATGTGCCTACTCAAGTCCCAATATAGACACCAGTGGTACAACCATAGTCTCCTACTAGATAGTATGACAAATTGATGAAATATGGGGCTACAGAGTTCAAGGGGACAGTAGATCCTCTAGAGGTAGAACAATGGTTAGAGAGGATGGATAGGGTATTCAAGAAGCTACATTGTACAGAGGAGCTCAGATTTGAATACTCAGTATCTTTGTTACAGGGGGATGCTTATGACTGGTGGAAAACCATTCCCCACAGTCTGGTAGAACCTGCAGTGCTAACATGGAATGACTTTCTCAGGGAATTCAGACAAAAATATGTCCCTGATGCTTATGTGGACCAGAAGCTACAAGAATTCCTAAGTCTGAAACAGGGGGGCAGATTAGTGGCTGAGTATGAAAGAGAATTTTCCTGCCTGAGCCATTATGCAGTGAGTTTGCTTTCTACCAGCAGGGAGAGATGCAAGAGGTTTGAAACTGGCTTGAAGCCCAGTATCAGATTACAAGTAGTCGGGTTCAAACACACTAACTTCTCTGAACTTGTTTCTCAAGCCCTAGAGTTGGAAAGAATCGAGTCTGAAGTAGCTCCTGAGAAAAAGAAATCAGAGAAGACAGAGAAAGAGGGAAAATCGGAGAAACGAGTTCGGTGGTCCCTCTTGGAAAAGGAAGAATCATGGGGACATGGCGGAGGTGGCAAGAAGTGCAGTAGGGAAGATATTCGGAATGAAGCCTCCTCTCTATCCGGCCAGAGTACCAGAGGTTCCTACCCTCCTCGCCAATGTGAAACTTGTGGAAGAAATCATGGTGGGATATGCTACAAGGCTATTGGAGCCTGTTATAACTGTGGAGGCACATGACACTTTGCCAAGGACTGCACGATGAGTCGCGAGTTGGACCACCTCCTACTCTGCGCAGAGGTCGATTCGAGCCACGTAACTGAAGTTCACAACCACCTGCAGAGGTAGAGGCGGGGGTAGAGGTAGCCCAGTGACGGCCAAGGCACAGTGAAACATTCAGAGCAAGACAGTGCTCCAGTTAAAATCTAGGCAATGAGACAGAGAGAAGAGGTCGAGACATCTGATGTTGTGGCTGGTACCTTCTCAACTTTTAATCAAGATGTGTTTGTGTTATTTGATCCGAGTTCTACCCATTCTTATGTGAGTGCTAGCATCATTGATTGCATTGCTGTTCCACGTACAAAAATGGACTTTGAGGTGCTAGTAACAAGTCCGCTAGGACAGGAGGTCAGGGTTAATAGAATGTATAAAGATTGTCCTTTGGTGATCCAAGGACACACTTTTCTGTCTGATTTCATTGAAATGCCCTTCAGAGATTATGATATAATCTTGGGCATGGATTGGTTAGCTAGGCATCATGCCATGATTGACTGTAGGCTGAAGACAGTCACTTTTGGTCTCCCTCAGTACAGTGATGTGGTAATACATGGGGAGAGGCAGTTATTGCCATCAAACATTATTTCGGCTGCCCTAGCCAGGAACATGATCAGAAAGGGGTGTGAAGCATACTTGGCACATGTGGTAGACACCCAAGTGGGGAGTCCAGCATTGAAGGACATCCCTACAGTATATGACTTTCCAGATGTGTTTCCTGATGAATTGCCAGGACTACCTCCGGAAAGAGAAGTGCAGTTTGAAATTAATGTTATGCCTGGTGTGGATCCAATCTCCATAACACCATATAGAATGGCACCAGCAGAGTTGAAGGAGTTGAAGATACAGTTGCAAGAATTACTTGAAAAGGGCTTCATCCGCCCTACTGTGTCACCTTTGGGAGCACCAGTGTTGTTTGTTAAGAAGAAGGATGGTACTCTCCGCTTATGTATAGATTACCGACAGTTGAATAAGGTGACAATAAAGAACAGATATCCATTGCCTCGCATTGATGATCTGTTTGATCAATTGAAGGGTGCAGCTGTATTCTCCAAAATTGATTTGCAATCTGGTTATTATTAGTTGAAGGTGCAAGAGCAGAGTATTCCAAAAACTGCTTTCAGAACTCGGTATGGCCATTATGAGTTTCTAGTAATGCCATTCGGGTTAACAAATGCTCCAGCTGCTTTTATGGATCTGATGAACACTATCTTCAGACCATATTTCGATCAATTTGTGGTGGTGTTTATTGATGACATTTTGATATACTCGAGGAAAACAGAGGAGTATGACAGACATCTGCGGATTGTACTACAGACTTTATGGGAGAAACAGCTATACGCCAAATTGTAGAAATGTGAATTTTGGCTGAAAGAAATCTCCTTTTTGGGACATGTTGTGTCAGCTGAAGGGATCAAGGTAGATTCCAGCAAGGTAGAAGCTATCTTTAATTGGAAGCCGCCAGAATATCACGTAAATTGCGATTTTAGGTTTAGCTGGATATTACCGTCGGTTTGTGAAGGGGTTTTCTATGTTATCTTCTCCACTGACCAAACTGCTTCAGAAAGATGTAAAATTTTAGTGGATTGATAAATGCCAACAGAGTTTTGATGAGTTGAAGAGGTGTTTGACTAAAGCTCCAGTCCTCACTTTACCTACTCCGGGTAAAGAATACACAGTTTATAGTGATGCTTCTCACAATGGGTTAGGCTGTGTATTGATGCAAGATCGGAATGTCATTGCTTATGCATCACGCCAGCTAAAACCGCATGAGAGGAACTACCCAACACATGATCTAGAACTAGCAGCTATTGTTTTTGCTCTGAAGATCTGGAAACACTATTTGTATGGGGAGAAATGCTACATTTACACAGATCACAAGAGCTTGAAGTATTTGGGCACCCAAAAGGAATTGAATTTGAGGCAGAGGAGATGGTTAGAACTCATTAAAGATTATGATTGCTTAATAGACTATCAGCCAGGGAAAGCAAATGTGGTAGCTGACGCCTTAAGTCGCAAGACTATGGTAAGTCTCAGAGTTTCTCCTTTGTCCATGGTATATGAATTGAAAGTACAGCATGCCAGTTTAGAGATTGATGATGAGGGACAGACAGTAGTTGCATGGCATGTACAGCCAGTGTTGATTGATCAGATCAGAGTGGCTGCTCAAAATGATGAAAAATATCAGAAGCTACTGAAAGAAGTCCAGCAGGGCAAGAAACCTGAATTTTCTCTAAGAGATGATGGTTTATTACTACATCAGGGTAGAGTGTGCATTCCTAGTGATGTGGAATTGAGACAAATCATTATGAAGGAAGCACATGAGTCTCCTTTTGCTATGCACCCTGGTGGAATTAAAATGTATAGAGGGCTGAAAGAGCATTACTGGTGGATGGGTATGAAGAGAGATATAGCTGAATTTGTTTCCAAATGCCTAACTTGTCAGCAAGTAAAGGCAGAACATCAAGTTCTAGCTGGTTTGTTACATCCTTTGTCAGTACTAAAGTGGAAATGGGAACGAATAACTATGGATTTTGTTACAAGACTTTCAAGAACACAGAATAGTCATGATGCAGTATGGGTTATAGTTGACAGATTGACCAAGTCTGCTCACTTTTTGCCAGTTCGGATAGATTATAGCCTGGAAAGATTGGCCAAATTGTACATATATGAGATTGTAAAATTGCATGGAGTGCCAGTATCAATTGTATCTGACAGAGATCCTAGGTTCACTTCTAGATTCTGGGGTAGTCTTCAGAGAGCCCTAGGAACTAGATTAAACTTCAGCACAGCATTCTACCCACAGACAGATGGCCAGTCTGAGAGGGTTATTCAGATATTGGAGGATATGCTACGGGCTTGTGTGATTGAGTTTGAAGGTAGTTGGAATACACACTTGCCTTTGATTGAGTTTGCTTCTAACAACAGCTACCAATCAAGCATTAGGATGCCTCCATATGAAGCTTTGTATGGCAGAAAGTGCAGAACTCCCTTATGTTGGGATGAAGTAGGTGAAGAAAGATGATTGGACCAGAAATTATTTAGCAGACAGAGGAAAAGATTAGATTGATCAGAGATAGACTCAAGGCTGCATTAGACCGTCAGAAGTCTTATGTTGATCTGAAGAGAAGAGATATTGAGTATGCAGTGGGTGATAAAGTATTCCTCAAAGTTTCTCCTTGGAAGAGGATTATGAGATTTGGCAGAAAGGGGAAACTGAGTCCTCGTTTCATCGGACCATTTGAGGTTCTGAAAAGAGTGGGTCCTTTGGCATATCGGTTGGCATTACCTCCAGAGTTAGCAAGGATACACAATGTCTTCCATGTGTCCATGTTAAGGAGGTACAGATCAGACCCATCTCATCTACTATTAGTTGAAGAGATTGAGGTAAATCCAGACCTCTCATATGAGGAAGAACCCATAAAAATTCTGGCATATGAGGTGAAGCAGCTGAGGAATAAACAGATACACACAGTTAAAGTCTTTGTGGAACCATCATTCGCAAGAAGCTACTTGGGAACGTGAAGAGGATATGAGGAGACAGCACCCACAGCTGTTCAGAGACTAATGCCAGGTAAAAATTTCGAGACGAAATTTATTTAAGGGGGGGGGGGGGGGGGAGAATTGTAACACCCCTATGTTCGGTAGTGCGTATTACTGTTTCGGTGACCAGTGTTGTCCGGACAGCTAGGATGCCTAGAACTACACTTCGATATGAGTGAGGAGACATAAAATAATGAAATACAAGAAAAGAAAATACAAGAAAAATAAAGGAAAAATAATAGCAAAGAAATGTAACCAAGTTAAGCGAGCCGAGAACCCTAGTGATGGGTGACCGCACCGGGAAGTCACGGCGTGGACCGTTGACTAGCCCTGGACTGCGGGGAATCCTGGAAAATATTTTTAGGACTCAAATAAATATTTATTGAAGTATAAATATCATTAGAAATATCAAAGAAAAATTAAATAATTAGTACAAAGAAAAGTGATAAATCAAAAAACGGACAAAACCCGGTGTTACCGAAAAATCGGGAATGCAACCCGAACAGGGACATTGTGGTCATTTGACATCCTGAGTTGTCTTTTGACCTAAATGTCCATTAAAAATAAATAATATTACATTTGGAAAATGTCATTAAAAATTAATTTAGTGGTACCTAATGTAAATAGCAAAAATGGAGTGTAAATGGAGAAATTAACACATTTAAAACATATAATATACTTTAATTGGTGAGTGGACCACTATGGAGTAAATTAAACACAAAAAGGGCAGGTGTAAATCCACTACACAATCTGTAAACTTCTTCTTCTTCATTTCTTTCATCCATGCCGAAATAAACTCCCTAAAAACCCCCATGGCCGAAACTTGAAGGGACCTCATCATCTCCTCCATTTTCACCTCCAAACACCAAAGCTTCTTCATTAATTTTGATCCCCACCTCACAAGGAAGAAGTAGATACCAAAATCAAGAAGTTTAGTGAAGATTTAGCAAGTCTCAACAATAGGTAAGTTTGAGTTTTTAATTGTTGCTTTGTTAAAGTTTGTAAGGATGTTATGGGTGTTTGATTTATGGAGAAATTTCTGAGGTTTGATGTTGAATGGGAATGTGTACTTTTGGCAGCCATGGAAACACTTTGAAGGCAGTTTATTTGTGCTTGTAAATGGTGAATTAAATGATTGATTAAATGTATATTGTGTAGGAAATTATTTGGGTGATGTATACTTAGTATATGTAAATGTAAAATGAAATTTAAAGCTTGGAAAGTAATGGAATGTAAGTGTACCATTGTGGTAGTTTGCTAACTCTTGAGGAATGCTGGAATTCATGCTTGGTTTATGGAATAATGATGTTAAAATGTGTTGGTTGTTATGGCAGTTTGAGTGCATGTATGATGGTGTGAAGTTGGATATGTAAATGAGCATGAATTGGTGATTGAATTGTTGTAAATTGAGTTGGACAAATTCTGCACTTATTGGTGCACATTGAATGTAATTTTAAGCTGCCAAAATGACCTATAAAATGTTGTAAATTATGTTTAGGTTGTGGTACAACCAAAATTGGTTTGAATGTTAAGTTTGGTGAGTATTAAAAGTGATGCTTGATGTGTATGCAAGAATTGCAATAAGGCAGTTTGAGTTTTAAGCCTAGAACTTTAATTGTGTGGCTCCAATTGGTATGAGACCAATTGGAGGTGAAACTAGGCACAAAATGTGCCAACTTTCATGAAGAAAGATTGCCAAAATTCTGCTTGCAAGGTAGCTTGAAAAATGACCAAATCCGGATTAAGTGCAAATAAGGCCTGAAAATTGACCATTTGGGCAGTAGTTAGTGTTTAGGCCATAACTCACTCAAAACAGGTCCAATTGACCTGAAATTTTAACCATGAATAGTTAAGACCCATATCTACAAGTCTTATGAAGGAACTAAAGCCCAGAAATGACCATAAGCAAGTCAAACAGCTTGCACAAGTTTGGGTCCAAAAACTGGCCGAACCTAAAATGACCTAAAATGACCTAAAGTGACCAATTTTGGTCCAATTTGACCAATAATAGTAAAATGACCATAACTTGGTCTACATAACTCAGAATGACCTGAAGTTTTGCCCCGCGTTCCATAAGACATAGATCTACAAGTTTGTAATTTTGATCAAAACCCGAAAACCGAGGGAACTAGGTCGTCCGGCTAGGTCAAACTAGTATCCCGGAATCCAGTAAATTGCAAGAAAATGCAGTGTACACGGAAATGAACTTGGTAACATGCACCAACTCTAAAAGACTATCGAATGTGACATATTAGTAACACTAAAACCTAATTTACCTAGAATGCACCGAGGGTCAACATATTAGGGTGACTAAGCAAATAATAGAATTTAATGAATTATTTATCAAGCATTATGGTTAGAGACAGTTTAATTTAATATTGAAACACTTCAAATTGTGTTTCTTAGTTAGCAAAGACTCAGAAAAAGGGAAGGAAACACTGAGTCAAGACCAGGAGACAGTTATCAGAGGTTTGTGCACAACAACTATTTCTTTTGAATTTTTCAATTGAAATGAATTATGACTATTTGTACATTATTGTTTTAAATTGTGGAAATGTGTTTGAATGGATATTTATTGCTTGAAAAGTATTGTAAATGGTTTGAAACTGTGAGAAATTATTTGAATGATATTGATGGATACTTATTGATTGAAAAGCATTGGAAATGGTTTGAAACCACAGCTATCATGTAAATTGATTGTATTCCTCCCTAGCTTGTCTAGTGGGACGAACTGAATTCCCTCTTTGGCTGAAGTGTTGAGGTGTGTGCCTGTTGAGGACGAATTGGATGAGTACTCATATTTTTGCTAGCTAGCTATGTTATTCCTCATTAGTCATTGACTTTTGGGACGAATTGAATACCTCATTAGCCATCGGCTTTTGGGACGAATTGAACTTTGGAACATGATTAAGCTGTGTGTGATTTATTGATATGTATTGTGAGATTGTGAAATGAATTTAAATTCTTATTGACATTTACTATCTTTTGAATTTAACTATGTTTGGATTTCTGAGATTTATTGTGATATTGTGTTAAATTCCTTCTGACATTCATTGTCTTGAATTTAACTATGATTTTACGTATCCATCATTTAAATGATTTAGGAATTGTGATTTGAAGTTGTATTTGGTTAATGTTGTGCACCACTGAGACATTGTCTCAAATGATAGCTTTATTCTTGTCGCAGTAGACAGACAGACAGAGCGTGAGACTAGGCTACCAGTACATCCAGTGAGAGATTCTCGGGTATAACGAGTATACCACATTTTGCGTTTTGTACTATAATGTATGACCACTGTATGTATATATTATTTTTGGTTTTGAGCAGTTGTAAATTAAAATTGTACATTGAAATTTTAAAGTAAATTATGAGTTATTTTGACTTGTAAAAATTGTATTATATTTCTTGTATCTCAGTCTTTGAAAAATCACTGTGGATTTGAGTTGAGAAATATGTTGTGTTGAGAAATATGTTGGAGTTGAGATTTGGAAATATATTGAAGTGTTTTTTACAGGTTTTCTGAAGAACTATTTTATCCAAAATACAGATGGCACTCTGCCAAAATTTTTACAGAAATTCCAAATAATTTAAATGTGTTAGTTCTATCACTTCAATTCAAAAAGGTTTTTAACACCTATAAATAGTGCTCACCACTGTAAAAAAAGTAAGAAAAGTTTTAAAATCCCTTGTAGTGTATTTAATGGTTTATCAGTAGACGAAGTTGGTAATTCATTAGGTATACTACGGGATCATGTTATGCCTTACAGAGGGGTAGGGTGTGACAGTATTCCACACTTCAATAAAAGATTTGCATCCCACATGCCAACAAACATTGGAAGAAACAAGAGGGAGAGCTACAAGTATACCGTCACACCTTACCTCTCTGTAAGATATGACATAATCTCGTAGTATATCTAATAAATGATCGAATTTTGCCTACCAATAATCTATTTAATATACTACAAGGGTTTTTAAACAATTCCATTTCATTTTTAAGTGTAAAATAATGATAAAAGAATTATTAAAGTATCTTTAAGTTAGGTATATGCAAAAAAATTTACTTAGAAATAATTTAACATTTTTAAAATTTTATAGAAATTTTGCATGGTGACGGCTAAAACTATATAAAATCAGTTCTTTTAAACCTGTTGAAAATCACTGTAACACCACTTACCCATCTATAGTGTAGCCAAGCGAGGTGTGCTACATTCAGTGCCGGAGCACCTTATCTTGTCTTACTTTATTCCTTTAATCATTTTCAAGTTATTATCTTTTAATATTAATTTTTTTTCTATGGAGAAACAGCGGAGTTTCTCATATTTTATTTCATATTGGCGTATTTCACTATTCACTTGCTTGGAATTCAACAATATTTTCAAAATAAAATCTCATAATCATCTCAAATTTCAATATCATCCGTGTTTTTCAATTCACATTCATTTCCATCCACTTTCATTCATACTCTATTCACATATCAAAATTCTCATATTTCCATTAATTTTACATAATTTGCAAACTAATTGAATAAATTTACAATTTACATGATATACAAATTAATTACATATGAACTAATCAATTTGTTAATTTACATCACATAAATATTACTTACAAATTCTTCGTTTACATTACAACATACTAAATAGTTTTACATACAAAATACATAATGTGATCTACATGGGCCCTATCTACATGCATTGCTAAGGATGTGACAACCTTGAGCACTTCTGACACTTTTACAGATTCGGACTCCAAAATCCTAGTCTAATATCCACTGGGCTTTATTTTTAATACCTGCGCGAGGAAACAATCCATCGTGCTAAGTATTGCTGCTTAGTGGTGCAATAATATAACAAGAAAATAATATATACAAATAAGACAGACTGAAGTGTAATTCTAAAGTATAATTTAGATTCCTCGGGTATCAATTAAATTTGGTATGATATTTCTAATATCAACTATCTTATATTCTATTTTGTCCCTCTTTAGAAGTGCTGAGTTTATACAGTAATAATATTCGATATACAGATTAATTCTAGAGTAGTGTATTTTCGGTTCCTACAATTCTGAAAATTTCATTTGTACTACTTGATTCAGTTATGTTTCCATTGCTAATAATTTTTATTTCTTATTTCATTAAATACTTTCTAATGTTTTTAATTATTAATGTTCTTCAATAATTTCAATAACTTACACTGCCCAGTTAACCTACGATAGGCTGACTAAACTGGATAATGGGTCGTTAGCACTGGACACCGCGGTGCCTCAGGCTGTCATACCATGGGATGCGGAACGTCAATCACGTATGCAGTCAATATGGCTAAAAAGCCATGATAATACATAATCGAGCATAAAAGCCATGAGTGTGGGCATAAAGCCATGAGTGCGGGCATAAATCCATGAATACAGGCATAAAGCCTTACACAGTACTGCTAAAACAATGCCCTATTGGCATGCCAATCTATCCAATCTAACACACATGTCTAGGAAATACAAGGGCACATAATATCATTCAATGTTAATATATTGTGTTTTATGACTTCATTATTTGATGACAAATTCCATAATTTATACATTCATTTGATCATTCATATGATCACAATTCTCATCAATTATACTTATGTCCCATTGTACTCAAAGTATATTTCCTTTCTCCAATAATGAGAATTACTATCTCATTCATACATTAATATAATTTATTTATATAGTTCACTATTTATCAATCTCACTATCTATTTATCACTTACAATTTCTTATCTAATTTATTACACCAATTTACATGTACTTAGATTCAAGCAAATTTCATTTATATGTACCTAGATTCAAGCAAATTTCATTTGTATTCATAAAATGAACCTGAGTCTCAAATATTATTTACACATCCTTTATACCTTTAATATTTCATTTATAGTCATTTATAAATCACATTTTAAATTATATTAATAATGTCTCATAATTTAGGTATACATTAAATCCTTTAAGTGGGGTACTATTGACCCCATTAGCAACTTAAGTTTTTGGTAGTTACTATTCACTTGACCATTTCCCTTCAAAGGTTGACTTTTTAATTCATAACATATACACAAATATTTGATGCATATTTATATCACATTTTAGGTTCTAAGTTTTTTTGGCATTGATTGCCAATTGCAAATCAAAGCCTTCTAGAAGTATTTTCAAAAATTCAGTTTTTGTGTCCTATATTTACTGTTTCATTGATCTAAGCTACAGTGAGAATTTGGCAAACTTTTCTTCATCAAAGTTGTTCCTTTGTGTGTCTTCTTTAATTTCCTTTTTGAATCACTCCATTTGGAGTTTTCTAGCTCAAGTTATGGCTATTTTACCATAACTGGCCGGATTGACTTGTACCCAAAATTTCTGAGCAATCTTTGTTCTGACAGATTTGGTAGCTCAACGTTGGCTAGCAATTTCATTTGGTTAAGTACGAAATTTGAGTATGTGTTCTGCATGAAAGTTGTTCTAAATTGTCTAAGCTTTTCATTGATATAAAATTTAGGTCAATTGGACATTTCTACAGTGAGATATGACCAAATGAACAAATTGGCCAATTTACAGGGACAACATATTAATCACCTGGATTAGGTCAATTTTTAGGGGAACTTAGGTTGGTTTTTTGGGCTAGGTTTCTTTATCAAAGTTATGCCATTTTATGTCTAGTTTCATTTTCAATTGGCCTTGAACCAATTGGAGTAACATAGCTCAAGTTATAACCCTAGGAATACACTAGACTCAAGTCCAGTATTCTGGGACAATGGGGGCAGCATACCACTTTCAATTTCAAGGCCATAATTACTTCCAATTTAGGGTCAAACTTCATCAAATAGTTACTAATTGACCATTACAACTCCAATTAACCATTCAAACACAATATCTCCAATTTTCATGCTAACCCTAATTGATCAAATCTCATTCTCATGCAAACTCAAAAAGATTCAACTCCATTCAACTCCAATTCATATGTATACATTAATTGACATTAATATACAAACTTAATTGCAACTAAACCATCAAAACCCTAACCCTCTCTTGGCTGCCATAATTCATACATACTCCTACATAAGTGTTTTGTTCAATTTCTTAATAATTTCTCATTCACTTTAACTTCCTAACATGGAATAAAAAGAGAGATGTAAGAGTTAGCACTAACCTTTTTGAACAAAATTTTCTTGGCTAATCTTCAATTTTTCCTTCACTTTCCTTTTTTCTCTAGGCTGCCAAACACTTGCCCAAAAGGTGTAGACAAGTTTTAATGAAAGAGACTTAAGGTTTTGTGGTGAGAACTAAGGCTTAGAAGAGAGAGATTAGAAAGTTTTAATGGAGCTAGAGAGGGATGGGAGTGGCTACCGAAAATGGTTGAAGAGATGAGCAGAATTTGTTTCTTAATTTATCTCATTTTCATTAGTTTGTCAAGTTGTGATTGGGTGGAGAGTTTTTAATTGTATCATAGTGATGTCATAAGTCCCATTTAATTCATTTTCTTTTCTATTCTTCTCTACTCATTTTCAATTTAATTTTTATCACTTTTTATTCATATTTTATGTTATATAATTTATTTACTTAATTAGACAAGTTGGTAAAAAATCATCTCTGAAGGCGAAATGACCAAAATGCCCTTCGTTTTGCTTAACAGACTAAAATTGTCTGTATTGAGTGAATAAATTTTCTAAGTATTTTCTTGGCATTCTAATTCCATCGAAACCTCAATGAATCTTCTCTAGAGTCCCAGAAATTATTTCACAAAATTTCATCGGGTTTAGGGCTACTAGCTGTGAAGATAGCAACTTCCCGTTAGGGTCACCTATCATCGGGGCACTGGCTTATTTAACTTTGTTGTATTTCATTTCTAAAATTTTTCCTAAATTTTTCTTATCATTATTTTAATTATTTATGACTCCTCACTCTAGTCTAAATATAATTTCAGACATTCTGACTATTCGGACAGATATTGGTCACGGAAACAGTAGAATGCACGGACTAGCTAAAGTGAGGGTGTTATAATCACCTGTAACAATTATTATACATAATTTTTAAATCACCTCATAATCAAGAATTTTTTTTTTCTTTTCTTTTTTTCTCATTCAACATCAAGAAATGATATTATTTCATCAATCACAATTTAAAAGAAATTTTAACATTTGCATTCCTTGGAATTAAGGGAATAAATATTACAAAAATTTATATTTAAATATAGTCTCAAAATAATATTACGAACTTCTTATACAACTGTTCAACTGTCTTAACATATGAACAAATAGCTACAATTACATCCAAATGACTTTACATGGGTATACCTACAATATACCCATATTCAAGTCCACACACTGCTCCAATGTCTCTCCAAGTAAGCTCACTCAATTGCCCTTCTTTTCCTTTACCTGCGACAGCATACAGAGCTATCGCTAAGTGATGAACTTAGTAGTGCACAACTAATGATTTAAAACTTAGTAGAAACACAATTTATCAAATTATAATACTATATTTGTAAAACTCCTATTCACCATGAACTATAACAACAACACAATATTGCTTAATCAATACCAAATCATTTAATCACATTTTATTTTAAAAAAATTATTAAACAAAAGTTTTCAATCACATTTTAAATCAAAGTATTTATGTTTCAAAGGTGTTGCCAACATTCACACAGTTCAGAGTATGACACAAAATTTCTAATCAATACCATGTTGTACACCACGACAAAGTCAAGACGTCTCAATAACTAAAGGCTAAAGGGGAATACAAAGGCTAGCTAGCATATATGAGTACTCATCCAAGACGTCCTCAATTGATAAGCCAAAGAGGGAAACTCAACCCCACAAGTAGAGGAGAAACAAATCTAAGTCATCTCACTAGGCATGCTAATGAGGAATACAAATCAAATTGCCATGTTCACTGTGGTTTCAAAATATATTCAAAATAATTTCCATTCAATAAAATGCATTTACTGTAGGAGCGAAAGCATAAAAATTAGTAGATTAGAACATTGAATTCAAAAATTTTCTTCTAGGGTCTCATACATCATGCAAGATTCAATTTTACCTATTGATATCAATGTTCAATTGCATATTAAAACTCTTTTAATATGTATTTGGATCTATATTTGCCATTTAAGATTTTAGAATTAACAGATTAATTCATTAGAACCCTAGATTAAATCAAGAACATGTGCACTAACCTTTTGATGCACTGTAGTTGTGTTTGGTACCTTTGTGAAGCACCTGGGACCCCAGATGTTGTCTCTCTAGATTGTCCACACCAAGATCACCAATGGCAGCCCCTTGAATAGCTTCTAAATCCTTGCCAATCAATTAGAAAATAGGGATTTGCCTTTAGAGAGGTTGTAGATGTATACAGGACACTAGAAACGATTTCTAGCAATTTTAATTTAAGAGAATATTGGCAATTCTCTTTGAATTGATGAGAGATGAAGAAGACGAGAGGAAGAGAAGCTCAAAGGTGGCGGCACATATGAGAGATATGAATAGCAGATTGTTCTTTTACTCTTTCATAACATTATATTATATAATTAGGTCATCACTTAAAACCCTTGCCACATGTTATCTTCTGATTAGCCAGAATTTTAATTGACCTAATCACATTAAGCCAAGTGTCAAAGCTAGATTTAATCTTGACTTTGATAATCTTACATGATTGGAAGATAAATGGCAAGCTTATATGGTGCGACATGTCACCCTGTGAAATGACCAAATTACCCTTGTGTTGTAATTTTGAGTTCTCAACCCAAAATGATTATTTCTCCTCTTCTAATCAATTTATATCAAATATAAATGAATTAATTAATCTCTATTAATTAATTTCTCATAGTTAAATTTATATTTAAAATTAAATTCATATTTAAATACTTTAAATATAACTTTAACTTATACTAAACATTCAATAACTTAGATTTGGTTTCAAGCCATGCTAGGGACTTTGCAATCTAATTGCAAACCAAACCTATTTAATTAATCAATTAAACTCTTTAACTAATTAATTAAATCACATTTAACTTGGTGATTACTTGTGTATATGTGTGACTTACTAGGCTCATCACTAATTGGCAATGAGATATGATATTAACTCTTAATATCATCAGAACTCTTTCTTACCATAAATGATTTCTCTAAATCATTTTATGCACCTCATAGATCATGGTTAATACCTAGCATAGCATGCCATGGCCACCCAATTAGTAATAAGGAATACCTTAAATGAACCTTTAATCATATGTTACCATGCAAAAGAATCTCTCTGTTACAAAATCCCAATTCGAGTTAGAGTCATGGTTTATGTCAAACTCCATTTGCTATGAATATTATGTTTTCTTTTAATTCCAGTTCTTAATTAAAAAGATTTTCTCATCAGAAACTCTTTTCTGATTAAATCTATCTGTCCTGGCCAGGAACTTGAAACATCAAGAATAATTAAATAAACATAGGATTTTATCCCTATTTACTTAGGGTAACAGATTCCATCTTGATCAACACCTACCTCCATATATAACTAGTAGGAGCCAACACATGCCCATATACACATACACAATACAAGTATGAAATTAGTATCAAACTCAAACCACCTATATATACAAGATAACTGTGCTATCTCAGGTCAAAAGATTATATGCACTGATATAATTTATGACAATGCATTGACAAGAGCAAACTCCATGTGCTTGTCATAAATGTCACTGGTTCGGCCTACTTATCATGCATAAGTGCCTATCATGTTTGTTATATGGCATGAGACTCACTATTTCATCTTATTTACATCTCATATAAATAACTTAGGAACAAACATGATTACAATCTTTCTGGATAAGTCATGTCCTTATTGTGAAGTATCCTCTATTGTGAACCAATTTATGATACTTTATGCTAGAAATACTATCACTCATATTCTTAATAACTTAAGAATAGAATTTCTAACAAAATATCAATGGACCTTATCCATTACATATAAATATATTATGTAAATGGAAAAGTGAAAATGCCTTTTTATTAATAAAACATGTACAAGATACATACTAAATGATATGCTCTAGGGCATACTACTAACAATCTCCCACTAGCATCAGAGCCGTTCATTACAATATCTTAGACCCATCTTCTCAAGATGTCGGTCTAGCTGAGTTTGTGACATAGGCTTAGTGAATGGATCAGCTGGATTTTCAGCCGATGCTATTTTCTACATGGCTACATTACCTTGCCCAACTATCTCTCTGATAACGTGGTAGCGCCTTTCTATGTGTTTGGATTTCTGGTGAGACCAGGGTTCCTTAGCCTGTATGATTGCTCCATTGTTGTCACAATGGAGTGGAACTGCTGACTTAATGAAAGGAACTACTACAAGTTCTATCACGAACTTCTTTATCCAACCAGCTTCCTTTGCAGCATCTGATGCAGCAATATACTCAGTCTCAATAGTGGAATCTACAGTTGTACTCTGTTTGGAACTCTTCCAACTGACTGCACGTCCATTACAAATGAACACATACCCAGAGGTAGACTTTCTATCATCAATATCTGATTGGAAATCAGAATCAGTATAACCATCCAATTGCAAGTCACCACCTCTATATATCAAGAATAAATCCTTAGTTCTTCTCAAGTACTTAAGGATATTCTTGATAGCTATCTAGTGTTCCAAACCTAGATTGGATTGATACATGCTAGTCAAACTAATAGTATATGCTATATCCGGCCTAATACACAACATTGTGTCACACCCTACCCCTCTGTAAGGTATAACATGATCCCGTAGTATACCTAATGAATTACCAACTTCATCTACTGATAACCCATTAAATACACTACAAGGGATTTTAAACCTTTTCTTTTTTCTTTTTACAGTGGTGAGCACTATTTACAGGTGTTAAAATTTTTTTTTAACTGAAGTGAAACCAGATAACACATTTGAAGTATTAATAATTTCTATAAAAATTTTAGCAGAGTGCCATCTGTATTTTAAATAAAACAGTTCTTCAAAAACCTGTAAAAAAGCACTTCCAATATTTTGTTCAATCCCCAAACTCCAATATCCAATCAACACAATAAGTTTCTCAACATTTGCCAACTCAAATCCACAATAATTTTTCAGTATTTTCAAAAGCTGAGATAAAAGAAATATATCAAAATATTTACAAGCCAAAATAATTTACAAATTTAGTTTACAACTTTAATGTACAATTTTAATTTACAACTGCTCAAAATCAAGAACAATATATACATACAGTGAACATACATTACAATACAAAATGCAAACTATGGTATACTCAATATACCCGATGAACTCTCAATGTAGCACTAGCAGCCTAGTCTGCTGCCCTGTCAGTCTGTTTACCTGCGACAGCAATGAAAAGCTATCGCTGAGCCAATGTCTCAGTGGTGCACAACATTAACAAAATGCAACTTTAAATCATAAATCATAAGTCGTAAAAATAGTGGATACTTAAAACCATAGTTAAATTCAAAAGACAGTAAATGTCATAAAGAATTTAAACTCCATTTCACAATATCACAATAAATATAAATAAATCATACACAGTTTAATCATGATTTCATAGTCCAATTCGTCCCAAAAGCCAATGGCTAATGAGGAATAACATAGCTAGCTAGCAATAATATGAGTACTCATTCTATTCGTCCTCAACAGGCACACATCTCAACACTTCAGCCAGAGAGGGAATTCAAAGTCAATTCGTCCCACTAGACAAGCTAGCGAGGAATTCAATCAATATACATGATAGCTGTGATTTTAAACCATTTACAATGTTTTTCAAGAAATAAGTATCCATCAAATATCCCTTTAAACAATTTTCCACAATTTAAAACAGTAACATACAAATAGTCATAATTTATTTCAATTGAAAAATTCAAAAGAAATAACTGTTGTACACAAACCTCTGAAGTGTAGCCTCTTGGCCCTAACTCAGTGTTTCCTTCCCTTTTCCTGAGTCTTTGCTAACTGA
Organism: Hevea brasiliensis; assembly: GCF_030052815.1. Classification (NCBI taxonomy): domain Eukaryota; kingdom Viridiplantae; phylum Streptophyta; class Magnoliopsida; order Malpighiales; family Euphorbiaceae; genus Hevea; species Hevea brasiliensis. The sequence continues at coordinate 51,830,902 of NC_079494.1, forward strand.
AACACACAATTTGAAGTGTTTCAATACTCATTTAAACTGTCTCTAACAATAAGGCTTAATAATTAATTTATTAAATTCTATTATTTTCCTTAGTCAACCTAAAATATTGACCCTCGATGCACTCTAGGTGAGTTAGGTTTAATGTTACCAAAATGTCACATTTTATAGCCCTTTAGTATTGGTATATATTACCAATTTCATTTCCAAGTGTATTGAATTTTATTGCAATTTACCAGATTTCGGTATACTAATTTGATCTAGTCGGATGACCTAGTTTCCTCAGTTTTCGAGTTCTATTCCAAACTACAAAATTGTAGGTCTATTTCTTATTGCACGCGGGGCAAAATTTCAGGTCAATCTGAGTTGTGTAGACCAAGTTATGGTCAATTTACCAATGCTGGACAGAATGCACCAAAATGGTAGGCTTAGGTCATTTTTAGGTCACTTTTGGTTCGACCAGTTTTGGTACCTGAACTTGTGCAAGCTATTTGGCTTAGTTTTGGCTATTTCTGGGCTTTAGTGTCTTTATAAGAATTGTAGATCTATGTCTAAACTATCCATGGTAAAACTTTCAGGTCATTTGGACTTGTTTTGAGTAAGTTATGGTCAAAACACTAACTACTGCCCAAATGGTCAATTTTCAGGCTTTCAAGTCACTAATCCGAATTTGATCATTTTTCAAGTCACCATCTAGGCAGAATTTAGGTAAGCTTCCTTCATGAAAGTTGGCACATTTTGTGCCTAGTTTCACCTCCAATTGGTCTCATACCAATTGGAGTTACACACTTAAGGTTCTAAGCTAAAACATACACTGACCTACTACACACTCCTCATCACTTACCAATTACATATTCAACACTTATCAAATTACTTTCTTCATACCAATTCTGGTTTGTACCATACCATCAACACACTTTACATTACATTTTGGTCATTTTGGACAGCTTGTAACCATTCTCAATATGCACACTATAACACAAAATTTTCTAAAGTCCATTTACACCATTTAACCACATGAACATGCCCCATTTACATACCCAATTCCAAACCATTATACACATATACATGTTGTGATCAATAACAACATAATTCAATAAACCAAACCATGAAACAACACATTTTAAACTACACTTTAAAGTTGCCGAATCACCTCATGAACACATCTCCTTCAAATTTGCTTTCAAGCTTCCAAAACCAATTGCACCATTACACATACACTTAGTATACATTGTCTAAATCATTCCTATACACATAAACATTTACATCAACATATTAAACAACTATTTACAAGTGAAAACAAGCTAAATATACTGAATTCCCATGGCTGCCGAAATGGTGTATCACCATTCAATCATCAAATATAAAAAATTCTTCCATAAATCAACTACCCACAACCTTGGTTACACTTTTAATGAAACAAGAATTGAAAATACTCACTTACCACTTTTGAAGCTTGATCAAAACCTCACTAAACTTCTTAAAATTGCTATCAAACTCTTCCTTGCAAGGGGAGGAGCAAAGTTAATGAAGGAACCTAGAGGAAATGGTGACTTAACCAAGGTTGCATGGAGCTCTCTCTCAATTGGCCATGGAGTTTTCTCCCAAGGAAATTTCGGCTGGATGTTCCAAGGTTGAAGATGACAGAATTTTTTGTCCCAAAACTGATTAAAGGTCCACTTAGGTGATGTTAGTGGAGCACTAATGAGGTTTATGATTTATTTAATCCAAGTTTTCCATAATTCTCACATTTTCCTCATATCTTTTACTATTTAGATTATGTACCACCATTTTAATTTTTTATGACATTTCCAAAGTGTAATATCATTTATTTTTAATAGAAATTTAGGTCAAAAGGCAACTTGGTATGTCAAATGACCACAATGCCCCTATTCAGGTTACATTCCTGATTTTTCGGTAACACCGAGTTTTGTTGTTTTCTCGATTTCTCGGTTTTCTTTGTACTAATTAATTAATTTTTCTTTGATATTTCTAATGATATTTATACTTTAATAGATGTTTATTTAAGTCTTAAAAATATTTTTCTGGGTTCTCCGCAGTCCAGGACTAGTCAATGGTCCACGCCGTAACTTCCCGATGCGGTTACCCATCGCTATGATTTTCGGCTCGTTTAACTTGGTTACATTTCACTGCTATTATTTTTCCTTTATTTTTCTTGTATTTTCTTTTCTTGTATTTCATTATTTTATGTCTCCTCACCCATATCTAAGTGTAGTTCTAGGCATCCTAGCTGTCCGGACAACACTGGTCACCAGAACAGTAGAACGCACTACCGAACATAGGGGTGTTACAATTCTCCCCCCCTTAAAATAAATTTCGTCTCGAAATTTTACCTGGCATTAGTTTCTCAACAGATGTTGGTGCTGTCTCCTCATGTCCTCTTCATGTTCCCAAGTAGCTTCTTGGCCTGAATGATGGTTCCACAGCACTTTAACTAGGTGTATCTATTTATTCCTCAGCTGCTTCACCTCACATGCCAGAATTTCTATGGGTTCTTCATCATATGAGAGGTCTGGACTTACCTCAATCTCTTCAACTGATAGAACATGAGATGGGTCAGATCTGTACCTCCTTAACATGGACACATGGAAGACACTGTGTATCCTTTCTAGCTCAGGAGGTAATGCTAACCGATATGCCAAAGGACCCACTCTCTCTAGAACCTCATATGGTCCGATGAAACGAAGACTCAGTTTCCCTTTTCTGCCAAATCTTATAGTCCTCTTCCAAGGAGAAACTTTAAGGAATACCTTATCACCCACTGCATATTCAATATCTCTTCTCTTCAGATCAACATAGGACTTCTGACGATCTAATGTAGCCTTGAGTCGATCTCTGATCAATCTGATCTTTTCCTCTATCTGCTAAATAATTTCTAGCCCAATCATCTTTCTTTTACCTACTTCATCCCAACATAGGGGAGTTCTGCACTTCCTGCCATACAAAGCTTCATATGGAGGCATCCCAATGCTTGATTGGTAGCTGTTGTTATAAGCAAACTCAATCAAAGGCAAGAGTGTATCCCAACTACCTTCAAACTCAATCACACAAGCCCGTAGCATATCCTCCAATATCTGAATTACCCTCTCGGGTGGCCATCATGCGTGGGTGGAATCTTGTCTTTGAAGTTCAATCTAGTTCCTAGGGCTCTTTGAAGACTGCCCCAGAATCTAGAAGTGAACCTAGGATCTCTGTTAGATACAATCGATACTGGCACTCCATGCAGTCTTATAATCTCATTTATGTATAATCTGGCCAATCTCTCCAGGCTATAGTCCATCCGGACTGGCAAAAAGTGAGTAGACTTGGTTAGTCTATCAACTATAACCCATACTGCATCATGACTATTCTGTGTCCTTGGAAGTCCCATCACAAAATCCATACTTATCCATTCCCATTTCCACTCTGGTACTGGCAATGGATGTAACAAACTTGCTGGTACTTGATGTTCTGCCTTTACTTGCTGACAAGTTAGGCATTTGAAAACAAATTCTACTATATCCCTCTTCTTACCCATCCACCAGTAATGCTTTTTCAGCCCTCTGTACATTTTAGTTCCACCAGGGTGCATAGCAAAAGGAGACTCATGTGCTTCCTTCATAATAATCTGTCTCAAGTCAACATCATTAGGAACGCACATTCTGTCCTGATGTAGTAGTAAACCATCATCTCTCACAGAAAATTCAAGTTTCTTGCCCTGCTGGACTTCTTTCAGTAGCTTCTAATATTTTTCATCACTCTGAGTAGCCATTCTGATCTGATCAATCAACACTGGCTGTACATGCCATGCAACTACTGTTTGTCCCTCATCATTAATCTCCAAACTGGCATGCTGTGCTTTCAACTCATGTACCATGGACAAAGGAGAAACTCTGAAACTTGCCATAGTCTTGCGACTTAAGGCGTCAGCCACCACATTTGCTTTCCCTGGCTGATAGTCTATTAAACAATCATAGTCTTTAATCAGTTCTAACCATCTCCTTTGCCTCAAATTCAATTCCTTTTGGGTGCCTAAGTACTTCAAGCTCTTGTGATCTATATAAATGTAGCATTTCTCCCCATACAAATAGTGTCTCCAGATCTTCAGAGCAAAAATAATAGCTGCAAGCTCCAAATCATGTGTTGGGTAGTTCCTCTCATGCGGTTTCAGCTAGTGTGATGCACAAGCAATGACATTCCGATCTTGCATCAGTACACAGCCTAACCCATTGCGAGAAGCATCACTATAAATTGTGTATTCTTTACCCGGAGTAGGTAAAGTAAGGACTGGAGCTTCAGTCAAACACCTCTTCAACTCATTAAAACTCTACTGGCATTTATCTGTCCACTGAAATTTTACATCTTTCCCAAGTAGCTTGGTCAGTGGAGAGGCTAACATAGAAAACCCTTTCACAAACCAGCGGTAATATCCAGTTAAACCCAGAAAACACAAATTTCTGTGATATTCGTGGGTGGCTTCCAATTAAGGATAGCTTTTTCCTTGCTGGAATCTACCTTGATCCCTTTAGCTGACACAACATGTCCCAAGAAGGAGATTTCTTTCAGCCAAAATTCACATTTCGATAATTTGGAGTATAGCTGTTTCTCCCTTAAAGTCTGCAGTACAATCTGCAGATGTCTGTTATGCTCCTTTGCATCCCTCGAATATATCAAAATATCATCAATAAACACCACCACAAATTGGTCGAGATATGATCTGAAGATAGCGTTCATCAGATCCATAAAAGCAGTTGGAGCATTTGTTAACCCGAATGGCATTACCAGAAACTCATAGTGGCCATATCAAGTTCTGAAAGCAGTCTTTGGAATACTCTGCTCTTGCACTTTCAACTGATAATAACTAGATCGCAAATCAATTTTGGAGAATACAGCTGTACCCTTCAACTGATCAAACAGATCATCAATGCGAGGTAATGGATATCTGTTCTTTATTGTCACCTTATTCAACTGTCGGTAGTCAATACATAAGTAGAAAGTGCCATCTTTCTTCTTAACAAACAATATTGGCGCTCTCCAAGGTGACACACTAGGGCGGATGAAGCCCTTTTCAAGTAGTTCTTGCAACTGTACCTTCAACTCCTTCAACTCTGCTGGTGCCATTTTGTATGGTGTTATGGAGATTGGATCCACACCAGGCATAACATTAATCTCAAACTGCACCTCTCTTTCTGGAAAGTCATATACTGTAGCGATGTCCCTCAATGCTGGACTCCCCACTTGGGTGTCTACCACATGTGCCAAGTATCCTTCACACCCCTTTTTGATTATTTTTCTGGCTAGTGTAGCCGAAATGATGTTTGATGGCAATAACTGCCTCTCCCCATGTATTACCACTTCATCATGCTTGAGGAGACCAAAAGTGATCTTGATCTCTGATCAATTATGGCATGATGCCTAGCTAACCAATCCATGCCCAAGATGATATCATAATCTCTTAAGGGCATTTTAATGAGATCAGACAGAAAAGTATATCCTTGGATCACCAATGAACAATCCCTATACATTCTATTGACCCTGACCTCTTGTCCTAGACGACTTATTACTAGCACTTCAAAGTCCATTTTTGTACATGGAACAGTAATGCAATCAATGATGCTAGCACTCACATAAAAATGGGTAGAACCTGGATCAAATAACACAAATACAATCTTGATTAAAAGTTGAAAAGGTACCAGCCACAACATCAGATGTCTCAGCCTCTTCTCTCTGTCTTATTGCGTAGACTCTGACTGATGCACTTCCTTGCTCTGACTGATTCACTGTGCCTTGGCTGCCTGCTGGACTACCTCTACCCCTGCCTCTACCTCTGCTAGGTGGTTGTGAACCTCTGGTGACAGGATTTTGAACTAACCCTTCAGCAGTAGTAGGAGGTGGCCCAACTCTACGGGCACTGGTGCAGTCCTTAGCAAAGTGTCCTGTGCCTCCACAGTTATAACAGGCTCCTATGGCCTTGTAGCATACCCCACCATGGCTTCTACCATAAGTTTCACATTGGCAGGGAGGGTAGGAACTTCTGGTAGTTTGCTGACCAGATGAATGAGGTTTCTGTCCCGAATATCTTCCCCTATCAGACTTTTTACCACCTCTGTTGTGTCCCCCAAAGTTCTTCATCTTCCCAGTAGGACCACTAGAACTCTGATCTACTGACTTCTCCTCTTTCTCTTTTTTTGTCTTCTATAAATTCTTTTTCTCTGGGACTGCTTCTCACTCAATTCTCTCTAATTCCAATGCTTGAGAAATAAGCTCAGAGAAGTTACTATGTTTGAATCTGACCACTTGTAATCTGATACTAGGCTTCAAGCCGATTTCAAACCTCTTAGATCTCTCCCTACTGGTAGAAAGTAGACTTACTGCATAATGGCTCAGGCAGAAAAATTCCCTTTCATATTCAGCCACCGATCTACTCCCCTGTTTCAGACTTAGAAACTCTTGCAGCTTCTGGCCCACATAAGCATCAGGGACATATTTTTATCTGAACTCCCGTAGAAAATCATTCCACGTTAGCACTAAAGGTTCTACCAGACTATGGGGAATGGTTTTCCATCAGTCATATGCATCCCCCTGTAGCAGAGACACTGAATATTCAAATATGAGCTCTTCTGTACAATGTAGTTTCTTGAATACCCTATCCATTCTCTCTAACCATTGTTCTGCCTCTAGAGGATCTACTGTCCCCTTGAACTCAGTAACCCCATATTTAATCAGCTTGTCATACTGCCTAGCTGAAGACTGTGGTTGTACCACTGGTGTCTGTAGTGGGACTTGAGTAGGCATGTTACTAGCCATCTGTTGGAACATTGCAGCCATCTGCTGAGCAACCGAGCGAGCGGCTATGATCGAGGGCTGGTGCGGCTGATCCACTCACATTGTGTAGGGCTGGGGAATCCCCTTGTACCTCAGCCTCTATAGATTGATCGACTGAACGATCCCCTTCTTCCATAGTCAATTTGAGGATCTTAGACCTCCTGAACAAATAACACAAGGAGAATTCCTCCTGTTAGTGCATATTTATAATGTAAAGTACTGTATATATCAAACAATGACATTGAGCAGTTGTACTATGAAGAAAGAATATTCAAATTATAGGTCAAAACAAAATTTAAAAATTAGCTCTAATACCACTAAAACATGTCACACCCTACCCCTCCGTAAGGCATAACATGATCCCATAGTATACGTAATGAATTACCAACTTCGTCTACTGATAACCCATTAAATACACTATAAGGGATTTTAAACCTTTTCTTACTTCTTTTTACAGTGGTGAGCACTATTTACAGGTGTTAAAAATTCTTTTAACTGAAGTGAAACCAGATAACACATTTGAAGTATTAATAATTTCTGTAAAAATTTTGGCAGAGTGCCATCTATATTTTGAATAAAACAGTTCTTCAAAAACCTGTAAAAAAACACTTTCAATATTTTGTTCAATCCCCAAACTCCAATATCCAATCAACACAATAAGTTTCTCAACATTTGCCAACTCAAATCCACAATAATTTTCCAGTGTTTTCAAAAGCTGAGATAAAAGAAATATATCACAATATTTACAAGCCAAAATAATTTACAAATTTAGTTTACAACTTTAATGTACAATTTTAATGTACAATTTTAATTTACAACTGTTCAAAACCAAGAACAATAAATACATACAGTGAACATACATTACAATACAAAATGCAAACTATGGTATACTCAATATACCCGATGAACTCTCAATGTAGCACTAGCAGCCTAGTCTGCTGCCCTGTCAGTCTGTCTACCTGCGACAACAATAAAAAGCTATCGCTGAGCCAATGTCTCAGTGATGCACAACATTAACAAAATGCAACTTTAAATCATAAATCATAAGTCGTAAAAATAGTGGATACTTAAAACCATAGTTAAATTCAAATGACAGTGGATGTCATAAAGAATTTAAACTCCATTTAATAATATCACAACAAATATCAATAAATCATACACACAGTTTAATCATGATTCCATAGTCTAATTCGTCCCAAAAGCCAATGGCTAGTAAGGAATAACATAGCTAGCTAGCAATAATAAGAGTACTCATTTTATTCGTCCTCAACAGGCACACACCTCAACACTTCAGCTAGAGAGGGAATTCAAAGTCAATTCGTCCCACTAGACAAGCTAGCGAGAAATTCAATCAATATACATGATAGCTGTGGTTTTAAACCATTTACATTATTTTTCAAGCAATAAGTATCCATCAAATATCCCTTCAAACAATTTTCCACAATTTTAAAACAATAACATACAAATAGTCATAATTTATTTCAATTGAAAAATTCAAAAGAAATAACTGTTGTGCACAAACCTCTGAAGTGTAGCCTCTTAGCCCTGACTCAGTGTTTTCTTCCCTTTTCTTGAGTCTTTGCTAACTGAAACACACAATTTGAAGTGTTTCAGTACTCATTTAAACTGTCTCTAACAATAAGGCTTAATAACTAATTTATTGAATTCTATTATTTTCCTTAGTCAACCTAAAATGTTGACCCTCGATGCACTCTAGGTGAGTTAGGTTTAATGTTACCAAAATGTCACATTTTATATGTAACACCCTCCCGGTAGCAACTCCGTACATTCTACTGTTCCGGTGACCGGTGTCGGTACGGACAGCTAGAACGTCCGGAAAAATATTTAAACTAAAATCAGGAACCATAATTAACTCAAATATTAATAAGAAAAATTTAGTAAAAATTTTAGAAATAAAATACAACCAAGTCAAATGAGCCGGTGCCCAAGTGATGGGTAATCAGAGGGAAGTTGCGGTTCTCGCAACGAGGAGCCCTAGACCCGGGGGAAAAATTATAAAATAATTTTTGGGACTCCAGAGAAGGGTTATTGAGGTTCTCATGGCATTAGAATGCCAAGAAAATACCTAGAAAAATTTTTCAATCGGTACAGCCAATTTTGACCCGTTAATCCAAACGGAGGGCATTTTGGTTATTTCGCCTTCAGAGGTGATTTTTGGCCGACTTGTCCAGTTAAGTAAATAATTAATATGACATAAAATATGAAGAAACATTATTAAAAATTAAATTGAAATTGAGTAGTGATGAAAAGAAAAGAAAAATCCATAAAAATGCCAAATATGACATCATTATGATGTCATTTGAAAGTCTCCACCAATTATAATTAAACAACCATATTATTAACTAATAAAAGAGACTAAATGAAGACCAAATTAACCAAAAATACAGCAGCCACCTCCTTCCCCAAAACCAGCCAAAACGTAGAGAGAGAGAAGATAGGGTTTCCACCATAGCCATTCTTTGCAAGCTTTCATTCTCATGCTTCCTCACCATATTTCCTCAAGACCCCAACACTAAAATGAATCCTTGGACCTAGAGGAAGTGTTTGGCAGCCAAGAGAGTACAAGAAAAGTGAAGATTAAACTTGGGAAAAAAGTGCCACTTAAAGGTTAGTGCATTAGATACCTAAAACTCTTTATTTTCATGATTAGTAACTTGAATTGAGTAAGAATTTGTAACTAAAATGAATAATAATTATGTGTATACATACCATAAATTTCGGCTGCCCTATTGAAGAAATAGAAATGAGTGTTTTGTTGGACTTAGAGTGGATTAGAAATGATGTTTAAGGTACATATACACAAGTATAATGAATTGGTATGCTAACTAAGGTAATATGGGTGAAACTTGAACTTGGGCTAGGGTTTGGGAGTGAAAAATTTGATTTGGCTTATGAAATGGTTAAAGAACATTCTAATGGTCAATTAGTGACCATTTGAGGTATGTTGACCATAATTTGAGGTGCATTAAAGTGTTACAAACTGAAATGGTAGGCTGCCTTGTGAGTGCAGCAAGGTGGCTAGAATTACAGTCCACTTGGACTGCCATATCTTTGGCTGTGTTGGTCCAATTGGTGTTTGGCCAATTGGACATGAAACTAGGCTTACAATGGCACATTTTTGCTGAAGAAACCATGCCCAAAAGACCAAAGCAAGAGGACCAAAAGTTGGCCCCAATCCGGATCCCCTGCAACAGCACCTGTAGAAATGACCAAATGAACAGTAACTGTTCATTTGGCCATAACTCACTGTATATTTGGTCAATTGACCTGAAATGTTTACAGCATCAATTTAAGACATAGAAAAACAACTTTCATGAAGAAACCTACCCCAAATTATGGCCAGAACCTATTCAAATATGCAGTCACAGTCACTATTTATGTTACTGTAGATATGGTAATTTCTGCAGAATGGAAATCCGGCCAGCTGTGGTTTTTGGACCATATCTGGAGCTACAAAACTCCAAATGGAGTGATTCAAAAAAAGAAATTCAACTAGACAAAATAAGAAACAACTTTTATGTTTACCAATTCCTCAAATTTCCACTGTAACTATTCCTAATGGAACAGTAAAGTTATGGTACAAAATCTGAAAAATCTGCTCCTTTGGTTTAATGCTTAGAAATGGTATTAACGCTTAATGCCAACAAGTTTTAAATACAAAATGTGGTATGTTGGGAGTACCAAAGTCAATGTACATATTTTCTATCCAAAAGTCAACATTTTTGTTGACCAATGAGGTAAATAGTAACACCAAAACATGAAATTCACAAATTAAAGAATTTAAAAGTTTCAAATGCCCTAGTATACCTAACAAGATTGGTTTGGATAGTTTGGCATGCCAATAGGGTTCAGTTAGCAGTACTGCACATGGCAATATGCCATTCTGTGATTTTATGGCTTTTAGCCATTCTGACCTTGCATTGAGACTTGGCCTTATGCCTGATATTATTTATAGCTTGTTAGCTGTTCTGTTGCACACCGGGAGATGCATATGTGACCGATGGTGTGACGGCCCGAGGTACTCGATACCCAGTGCCAGTTTACCCGTTTATCCGATCCGATGCCTAGTGTAGGTTATTTGGGCAACCAAATGAATAAAAGTGGGCAAAGTTAATGAAATAATAGATATACCAATACTAAATAAAGAAATAATACACATTCTATACATACTTACTTTCAACTATTTTCTATTATTATATTATTGCACCAATAAGCATTATTGCTTAGCGCGTTGCTTTTGCCATGCGTAGGTACTGGAGATACAGATCGTGAGCCCAGTAGACCGTAGACTGGGTGAGTTCATCCTGCAGCTCTGCACAGTGTCCGTGTCACCTCACTACCTGCAGTGCATTGGTAGGGCACTAGGTGTCATTTTGTCATTTTGTAACTAAATTTTTATTTTCTCATATGTATTTGGATTTATGTAATGTATTTTGAGGTTCATGTAAATAATAAAGATTTATGGTTATGTATGGAAGTAATTTGAGTATTTAATTGTTGTTTATATATGAGAACCCTGAGAAATGATGATTGAGAACTGAAATTGAAAAAAATGTTGAGATTTTGATATTGAGATTCTGTTGATGAATTGAAGTTGGGATTGTTTGGAAATTATTTGGAAGTGTTTTTAACAGGTTCCGAAGAACTGTTTTCTCCATTTTTAGCCAGACTCACGGATTTTTTTTAAAATTTTCGGAACCTCAAATAAATAATACTTTTGATAAATAGCTAAAATAAATTATATTTCATAAATTATATTCACAAGCATGGTATAAATTAATTAAGGTATATTAGAATGTGCCGGTACACCGTGTGGCATTACTTACTCGGGTATACTGTACACGGGTAAGGGGTGTCACATTTAGTGGTATCAGAGCACGGTTTAGGCGTTTTTGGGCCTAGATTGAGTCCATACCATGCATTGCATTTGTAAGAGTCGAGGTGACACTAATGCAGATTTGTTTGTCTTTCTTATTTTGAATAGGATATGGACCCTACATCTCAGAGGGCAGTTGAGGAGGAAGTGGAGAGTCATGCTCCACTGCGGCAACTGAGACTGGGGTATGGGAGAACCTGCTTCGCCAGCTCAAGCAGAGCCTGCTCAGCCTCCACAGGCCATGTTCCAGCAAATGGCCGAATTCTTCAGACAAATGGCTGGGGTAATGCCAACACCACCACCACCACCACCACCAGCTCCACAACCAAAATCACTCCTGGAAAGATTAAGAAAATTTGGAGCAGTGGACTTCTTCGGCAAGAGAGAAAATGATTCTGTTGCAGCCGAGAATTGGTTGAACAGAACAGGCAGAGTCTTAAAACAACTCCACTGCACTCCTGAACAAAACCTAGAGGCTGCCATATCTCTGTTGCAAGATGATGCCTATGAATGGTGGGACACGGTATCCAGTGAAGTGCAGCCAGAAGCTATAACTTGGGACTTCTTTCTCTCAGAATTCAAGAAGAAATATGTGGGTACTGTATACCTAGAAGAGAGAAGAAGGGAATTCATTAACCTAAGGCAGAGACAGCTGTCAGTAGCCGAGTATGAAAAGGAATTTGTCCGTTTGAGCCGCTATGGAAGGGAGATAGTCCCTAATGAAGCTGAAAGGTGTAAGAGATTTGAGGAAGGATTAAATGACAACATAAAGATCCAGCTCACTGCCCTGGGAATCACAGAATTTACCAAGTTAGTGGAAGCTGCAATAAAGGTTGAAAAAGTAAGAATCAGTGAGCAGACCAGAAGGGATAGACAGCAGAAGAGGGGCCCGGTCGGTCTAGTTCATCTCTCACACAGGAAGAGGTTCAAGGGTCCATCTGCACAGAGTTCAGGTCAGCAACAAGGTCAGGGTCAGTCTCAAGGGCCCAGGCCATAGTTTACCCCTAGGAGAGGTCAGTCCACACCATCAGTGGGCAGCTCTCCAGGGATGGGGTTCAGGGGACCAGCCCCAGCATCTTCTGCATGTCCACATTGCCTGAAGTGGCATAAAGGGGAGTGTTGGAGAGTGACTGGTGCCTGCTTAAGGTGTGGGTCAACAGAGCATCAGTTGAGGAACTGTCCACGCAGAACTACTACAGCTGCTCCAACACAAGCAGATAGACCTGCTCTTGCACCACAAAGAGGTAGGAAATCTGGCAAATCTGAGGCAGTGGGACCATCACAGAGGCCTGCATCTGAGCCAGCAGAGAGGCCTGAGGGCAGACCACCTACCAGAGCCTATGCCATGAGAGCTCAGGAGTAGCAAGATGGCCCGGACATCATCAGGGGTACATTCTCCCTCAACAATACATCTGTGCATACATTGGTGGATCCAGGATCCACTCATTCATACATCTGCATCAACCTATCCATAGAAAGGGGGATACTAGTAAGGGAGAATGACCAAGACATTCTAGTCACTAATCCATTGGGCCACAGTGTAGTGGTGAACAAAGTGTACAAAGGTTGCCCATTAAGGATTCAGGGGTATGAATTCTTGGCAGACCTAATTGAGTTGCCTTTCCATGAGTTTGACGTGGTTTTGGGAATGGACTGGTTATCACGTCATCAGGCAATAGTTGATTGTAAATTGAAGAGGATTTCTTTGAAAACTCCTGAGGGTAATGAGATTACAATTGTGGGGGAAAGGACAGATTTCTTGTCCAATGTCATCTCAGCCACAGTTGCAAGAAAACTGATGAGAAAAGGCTGTGAAGCCTACCTAGCACATGTGGTGGATACTAGGCAGGCTAAGCGGATCATGTGACATACCCACAGAAAAGACTTCCCGGATGTGTTCCTGAAGAATTACAGTTTGCCACGAGAAAGGGAAGTTGAATTTGCTATTGAGACAACTGCAAGTCTGAGACCAATCTCTATTGCTCCTTATAGGATGGCTCCCCACACTGAAAGAAGCGAAAATCCGATTCACGGAGTTACTGGATAAGGGGTTCATACGCCCCAGTGTGTCACCATGGGGAGCTCCAGTGCTGTTTGTAAAGAAGAAAGATGGGACTTTGAGGTTATGCATTGATTACCGACAGTTGAATAAAGTGACAGTGAAGAATAAGTATCCGTTGCCTAGAATTGATGATCTGTTTGATCAGTTGAAGGGAGCAGGAGTATTTTCTAAAATTGATCTCAGATCAGGGTATCATCAGTTGAGGGTGAAAGATGTAGATGTGCCCAAAACTGCATTCAGAACCCGATATGGGCATTATGAGTTTCTGGTGATGCCCTTTGGCCTAACAAATGCACCAGCAGCATTCATGGACCTTATGAACCGTATCTTCCATCCACACTTAGATCGGTTCGTAGTGGTCTTTATTGATGATATTTTGGTGTATTCCAAGACCAGGGAAGAACATGATGAACATTTGAGGATCGTTCTGCAAACCCTGAGGGAAAAGAAGCTGTATGCTAAGTTGTCCAAGTGTGACTTCTGGTTGAATGAGATTACATTCCTTGAACACATAGTGTCAGCTGATGGGATTAGGGTGGATCCCAAGAAAATAGAAGCAGTGATGGAATGGAAGCCTCCCAGAAATACAACTGAGGTCAGAAGCTTCTTGGGGCTAGCTGGGTATTACAGGAGATTTGTGAAGGGATTTTCCTTAATAACTGCTCCAATGACCAAGTTGTTACACAAGAATGTCAGATTTGAATGGAATGACAAGTGTCAGACCAGTTTTGAGAAGTTGAAAGCTATGTTGTGAGGCACCGGTGTGTTAACACGGCCCGGTGTCAGGAAAGGACTTTGTGGTCTACAGTGATGCCTCTCGTAATGGGTTAGGGTGTGTATTGATGCAAGAGGGGAAGGTGGTCGCTTATGCTTCCAGGCAGCTAAGGCCACATGAACAAAATTACCCTACCCATGATCTAGAGTTTGCAGCAATTATCTTCGCACTGAAGATATGGAGGCATTACTTGTATGGTGAAAAGTGCTACATTTACACGGACCACAAAAGCTTGAAATACTTGCCAACTCAGAAGGAGCTCAACCTTAGACAGAGGCGATGGATTGAGTTCCTGAAGGACTATGATTGTGTGATTGACTACCATCCTGGGAAGGCAAATGTAGTTGTTGATGCTTTGAGCAGAAAATCCATTACAGCTTTGAGATCATTGAATGCCCGTCTATCTTTGATTCGAGATGGAGCTATTTTGGCTGAGTTGCAAGTGAGGCCAAACACCTTTCTACAGATTTTAGATGGGCAAAAAGTAGATGAAAAGTTACTAGCTATTATGAGCAAAATCCCAGAGGGAAAAGCAACTGACCATGAGGTGAAAGCAGATGGGTGTTTGTATTATAAAGGAAGACTGTGTGTACCAGATAATGGGGAATTGAAGGCCAGTATTCTAAAAGAGGCACACACCAGTGTATATGCTATGCACCCAGGAAGTACAAAGATGTATCATGATCCAAGCTTGATGTATTGGTGGCACAGTATGAAAAAGGACATAGGACTATGTGACTAAATGCTTGACATGTCGCAAGTCAAGGCAGAACATCAAGTTCCATCGAGATTGCTACTGACCTATACGCATACCGAATGGAAATGGGATCGGTCACCATGGATTTTGTAAGTGGTCTACCTCTCACCGGAAGAAACATGATGCGGCATGGGTAATAGTGGATAGATTGACCAAGTCGGCACACTTTCTCGCGATTAGGGTGACTACTCCTTTGGAGAAGTTAGCAGAATTGTATATCAGTGAGATAATTAGACTGCATGGAATTCCACTTTCCATCATATCTGATCGAGACCCAAGGTTCACATCGAGATTTTGGAAGAAGTTGCATGAGTCCTTGGGTATACAACTCCATTTCAGCACATCTTTCCATCCTCAGACGGATGGGCAATCAGAAAGAGTAATCCAGGTCCTTGAGGATATGCTGAGGAGTTGTGTCATTGAGCTTGAAGGAAGTTGGGATAGATACCTCCCACTGGCAGAATTTGCATACAACAATAGCTACCAAGCTAGCATCCAAATGGCCCCATATGAAGCACTGTATGGGAGAAAATGTAGAACTACAGTGTGCTGGACTGAATTGGGCGAAGACAAACTGGTGGGGCGGACACTGTGAAACAGATGAGGAGAAAGTGAAACTAATCAAAGCCAATCAAGGTTGCCTCGCATGCAGAAATCTTATGCCGACCTGAAGAGAAAAGAAATAGAATATGTGGTTGGCGACAAAGTGTTCTCAAGGTGTCACCGTGGAAGAAAGTACTGAGGTTTGGAAGAAAAGGTAAGTTAAGCCCTAGGTTCATTGGCCCATATGAAGTCATTGAACGTGTGGGTCCAGTGGCCTATAGGCTAGCTTTACCACCAGAGCTGGACAAGATTCACAATGTGTTTCACGTATCCATGCTCAGAAGATACCGCTCAGATCCTTCACATGTCATCTCCAAAGAAGAAATTGAAATACAACCGGATTTGACATATGAAGAAGAACCTCTACGGATCTTGGCTCGGGAAGTGAAAGAGTTGAGGAACAAACAGATTCCACTGGTGAAAGTGCTTTGGAGGCACCACAACACCGAGGAGGCAACTTGGGAAAGTGAAGAGATGATGAGGCAACAGTTCCCTCAACTGTTTGCATCAGGTAAATTTTGAGGACAAAATTTAAATTAGAGGAGAAGAGTTGTAACACCCTCCTGGTAGCAACTCCGTACATTCTACTGTTCCGATGACCGGTGTAGGTCCGGACAGCTAGAACGTTCGGAAAAATATTTAAACTAAAGTCAGGAACCATAATTAACTCAAATATTAATAAGAAAAATTTAGTAAAAATTTTAGAAATAAAATACAACCAAGTCAAATGAGCCGGTGCCCAAGCGATGGGTAATCAGAGGAAAGTTGCGGTTCTCGCAACGAGGAGCCCTAGACCCGGGGGAAAAATTATAAAATAATTTTTGGGATTCCAGAGAAGGGTTATTGAGGTTCCCATGGCATTAGAATGCCAAGAAAATACCTAGAAAAATTTTTCAATCGGTACAGCCAATTTTGACCCGTTAAGCCAAACGGAGGGCATTTTGGTCATTTCGCCTTCAGAGGTGATTTTTGGCCGACTTGTCTAGTTAAGTAAATAATTAATATGACAGAAAATATGAAGAAACATTACTAAAAATTAAATTGAAATTGAGTAGTGATGAAAAGAAAAGAAAAATCCATAAAAATGCCAAATATGACATCATTATGATGTCATTTGAAAGTCTCCACCAATTATAATTAAACAACCATGTTATTAACTAATAAAAGAGACTAAATGAAGACCAAATTAACCAAAAATACAGCAGCCACCTCCTTCCCCAAAACCAGCCAAAACGTAGAGAGAGAGAAGATAGGGTTTCCACCATAGCCATTCTTTGCAAGCTTTCATTCTCATGCTTCCTCACCATATTTCCTCAAGACCCCAACACTAAAATGAATCCTTGGACCTAGAGGAAGTGTTTGGCAGCCAAGAGAGTACAAGAAAAGTGAAGATTAAACTTGGGAAAAAAGTGCCACTTAAAGGTTAGTGCATTAGATACCTAAAACTCTTTATTTTCATGATTAGTAACTTGAATTGAGTAAGAATTTGTAACTAAAATGAACAATAATTATGTGTATACATACCATAAATTTCGGCTGCCCTATTGAAGAAATAGAAATGAGTGTTTTGTTGGACTTAGAGTGGATTAGAAATGATGTTTAAGGTACATATACACAAGTATAATGAATTGGTATGCTAACTAAGGTAATATGGGTGAAACTTGAACTTGGGCTAGGGTTTGGGAGTGAAAAATTTGATTTGGCTTATGAAATGGTTAAAGAACATTCTAATGGTCAATTAGTGACCATTTGAGGTATGTTGACCATAATTTGAGGTGCATTAAAGTGTTACAAACTGAAATGGTAGGCTGCCTTGTGAGTGCAGCAAGGTGGCTAGAATTACAGTCCACTTGGACTGCCATATCTTTGGCTGTGTTGGTCCAATTAGTGTTTGGCCAATTGGACATGAAACTAGGCTTACAATGGCACATTTTTGCTGAAGAAACCATGCCCAAAAGACCAAAGCAAGAGGACCAAAAGTTGGCCCCAATCCGGATCCCCTGCAACAACACCTGCAGAAATGACCAAATGAACAGTAACTGTTCATTTGGCCATAACTCACTGTAGATTTGGTCAATTGACCTAAAATGTTTACAGCATCAAGTTAAGACATAGAAAAACAACTTTCATGAAGAAACCTACCCCAAATTATGGCCAGAACCTATTCAAATATGCAGTCACAGTCACTGTTCATGTTACTGTAGATATGGTAATTTCTGCAGAATGGAAATCCGGCCAGCTGTGGTTTTTGGACCATATCTGGAGCTACAAAACTCCAAATGGAGTGATTCAAAAAAAGAAATTCAACTAGACAAAATAAGGAACAACTTTTATGTTTACCAATTCCTCAAATTTCCACTGTAACAGTTCCTAATGGAACAGTAAAGTTATGGTACAAAATCTAAAAAATCTGCTCCTTTGGTCTAATGCTTAGAAATGGTATTAACACTTAATGCCAACAAGTTTTAAATACAAAATGTGGTATGTTGGGAGTACCAAAGTCAATGTACATATTTTCTATCCAAAAGTCAACATTTTTGTTGACCAATGAGGTGAATAGTAACACCAAAACATGAAATTCACAAATTGAAGAATTTAAAAGTTTCAAATGCCCTAGTATACCTAACAAGATTGGTTTGGATAGTTTAGCATGCCAATAGGGTTCAATTAGCAGTACTGCACATGGCAATATGCCATTCTGTGATTTTATGGCTTTTAGCCATTCTGACCTTGCATTGAGACTTGGCCTTATGCCTGATATTATTCTGACTTGTTAGTTGTTACATTTACCTGCCGGGAGATGCATATGTGACCGATGGTGTGATGGCCCGAGGTACTCAATACCCAGTGCCAGTTTACCCGTTTATCCAGTCCAGTCGTCTAGTGTAGGTTACTTGGGCAACCAAATGAATAAAAGTGGGCAAAGTTAATGAAATAATAGATATACCAATACCAAATAAAGAAATCATACACATTCTATACATACTTACTTTTAGCTATTTTCTTTTATTATATTATTGCACCACTAAGCATTATTGCTTAGCGCGTTGCTTTTGCCATGCGTAGGTACTGGAGATACAGATCGTGAGCCCAGTAGACCGCAGACTGGGTGAGTTCATCCTGTAGCTCTGCACAGTGTCCGTGTCACCTCACTACCTGCAGTGCATTGGTGGGGCACTAGGTGTCATTGTGTCATTTTGTAACTAAATTTTTATTTTCTCATATGTATTTGGATTTATGTAATGTATTTTGAGGTTCATGTAAATAATAAAGATTTATGGTTATGTATGGAAGTAATTTGAGTATTTAATTGTTGTTTATATATGAGAACCCTGAGAAATGATGATTGAGAACTGAAATTGAAAAAAATGTTGAGATTTTGATATTGAGATTCTGTTGATGAATTGAAGTTGGGATTGTTTGGAAATTATTTGGAAATGTTTTTAACAGGTTCTGAAGAACTGTTTTCTCCATTTTTAGCCGGTACTCCGCCGGATTTTCTTTAAAATTTTCGGAACCTCAAATAAATAATACTTTTGATAAATGGCTAAAATAAATTATATTTCATAAATTATATTCACAAGCATGGTATAAATTAATTAAGGTATATTAGAATGTGCCGGTACACCGTGTGGCATTACTTACTCGGGTATACTGTACACGAGTAAGGAGTGTCACATTATAGCCCTTTAGTGTTGGTATATGTTACTAATTTCATTTCCAAGTGTATTGAATTTTATTGCAATTTACCGGATTTTGGTATACTAATTTGACCTAGCCGGATGACCTAGTTCCCTCGGTTTTTGGGTTCCAGTCCAAACGACAAACATGTAGGTCTATGTCTTATTGCACGCGGGGCAAAATTTTAGGTCATTCTGAGTTGTGTAGACCAAGTTATGGTCAATTTACCAATACTGGACAGAATGCACCAAAATGGTAGGCTTAGGTAATTTTTAGGTCACTTTTGGTTTGGCCAGTTTTGGTACTTGAACTTGTGCAAGCTATTTGGCTTGGTTTTGGCCATTTATGGGCTTTGGTGTCTCCATAAGAATTGTAGATCTATGTCTAAACTATTCATGGTAAAAATTTCAGGTCATTTGGACTTGTTTTGAGTAAGTTATGGTGAAAAAAACTAACTACTGCCCAAATGGTCAATTTTCAGGCTTTCAAGTCACCATCTAGGCAGAATTTAGGTAAGCTTCCTTCATGAAAGTTGGCACATTTTGTGCCTGGTTTCACCTCCAATTGGTCTCATACCAATTGGAGTCACACACTTAAGGTTCTAAGCCAAAACATATACTGCCCTACTACACACTCCTCATCACTTACCAATTACATATTCAACACTTACCAAATTACTTCCTTCATACTAATTCTGGTTTGTACCATACCATCAACACACTTTACATTACATTTTGGTCATTTTGGACAGCTTGTAACCATTCTCAATATGCACACTATAACACAAAATTTTCTAAAGTCCATTTGCACCATTTAATCACATGAACATACCCCATTTACATACCCAATTCCAAACCATTATACACATATACATGCTGCCATCAATAACAACATAATTCAATAAACCAAACCATGAAATAACACATTTTAAACTATACTTTAAAGTTGCCGAATCACCTCATGAACATATCTCCTTCAAATTTGCTTTCAAGCTTCCAAAACCAATTGCACCATTACACATACACTTAGTATACATTGTCTAAATCATTCCTATACACATAAACATTTACATCAACATCTTAAACAACCATTTACAAGTGAAAACAAGCTAAATATACTGAATTCCCATGGCTGCCGAAATGGTGTATCACCATTCAATCATCAAACATAAAAAATTCTTCCATAAATCAACTACCCACAACCTTGGTTACACTTTTAATAAAATAAGAATTGAAAACACTCACTTACCACTTTTGAAGCTTGATCAAAACCTCACTAAACTTCTTAAAATTGCTATCAAACTCTTCCTTGCAAGGTGAGGAGCAAAGTTAATGAAGGAACCTAGAGGAAATGGTGACTTAACCAAGGTTGCATGGAGCTCTTACTCAATCGGCCATGGAGTTTTCTCCTAAGGAAATTTCGGCTGGATGTCGCAAGGTTGAAGATGACAGAATTTTCTGTCCCAAAACTGATTAAAGGTCCACTTAGGTGATGTCAGTGGAGCACTAATGAGGTTTATGATTTATTTAATCCAAGTTTTCCATAATTCCCACATTTTCCTCATATCTTTTACTATTTAGATTATGTACCACCATTTTAATTTTTCATGACATTTTCAAAGTGTAATTATAACACCCCTATGTTCAGTAGTGTGTTCTACTGTTCCGGTGACCAATATCGGTCCGGACAGCTAGGATGCCTAGAACTATACTTAGATATGGATGAGGAGACATAAAGTAATGAAATACAAGAAAAGAAAATACAAGAAAAACAAAGGAAAAATAATAGCAATGAAATGTAACCAAGTTAAATGAGCCGAGAACCCTAGCGGTGGGTGACTGCAGCGGGAAGTTGCGGCATGAATCGTTGTCTAGCCCTGAACCGCGGGAAACCCTGAAAAATATTTTTAGGACTTAAATAAATGTCTATTGAAGTATAAGTACCATTAGAAATATCGAAGAAAAATTAATTAATTAGTACAAAGAAAAAAGGGAATCGAGAAAACGACAAAACTCGGTGTTATCGAAAAATCGGGAAAGCAACCCGAACAAGGGCATTATGGTTATTTGACACCCCGAGTTGTCTTTTGACCTAAATGTCCATTAAAAATAAATGATGTTACACTTAGAAAATGTCATGAAAAATTAAATTGGTGGTACATAGGAGTTAAATGTGGAATTTGGAAACTTTAGAATAAATTAATACTTAACCCTCACTTAGTGCTCCACTCACCTCACTTAAGTGGACCACTAAACCTTCATGTGGACAGAAATTTCATCTTCTTCAACCCCCCCAAAAACCAGCCGAAAATAGAAGAAAGAAAACCTCCATTACCGTCCCACCTTGGAGCTCCCATTCCCCATGATCAAGCCATGATCCTTCAATGCTTCCTTCACTAAAATTGCTCTACACCACTTGGGCAGTAGATAGATAGAAAGAAGATCAAGTTTTGGTGAGGTTTTGAAGAGTTTCAAAAGTGGTAAGTATGTGTTTTTTATTATTGTTTCATTAAACTTTGAATGATGGTTATGGGTAGTTGAATTGTGGAAGGATTTTTGAAGTTTGATGAGTTATGGGAGAGATATATTTTTGGCAGCCATGGAACTTCAATAAGGGCAGTTTATGTAACACCCCTAAGTTCGGTAGTGCGTTTTGCTGCTCCGGTGACCAGTGTTGTCCGGACAGCTAGGATGCCTAGAACTACACTTCGATATGAGTGAGAAGACATAAAATAATGAAATACAAGAAAAGAAAATACAAGAAAAATAAAGGAAAAATAATAGCAAAGAAATGTAATCAAGTTAAGCGAGCCGGGAACACTAGCGATGGGTGACTGCACCGGGAAGTCACGGCGTGGACCGTTGACTAGCCCTGGACTGCGGGGAACGCTGGAAAACATTTTAGGACTTAAATAGACCCTTATTGAAGAATAAATATCATTAGGAAGATCAAAGAAAAATTAAATAATTAGTACAAAGAAAAGTGAGAAATCGAAAAACAGACAAAACCCGGTGTTACCGAAAAATCGGGAATGCAACCCGAACAGGGGCATTATGGTCATTTGACACCCCCAATTGTCTTTTGACCTAAATGTCCATTAAAAATAAATAATATTACACTTAGAAAATGAAATGAAAAATTAAATTGGTGGTACCTAAAGTAAATAACAAAAATTAAGGGTTTAATGTGGAATAGTGGGAATTAAAAATATTATATGATTAATTGAGTGAGGAATAAACTAAGAGCTAAATGGGGCAGGTGTATACCTAATATACAATCTGCAAACTCATTTCTTCAAGGTTCCTCATCCATGCCGAATTGAAGAGAAGGATAAACCTCCATTGCCGTTTTCTTTAAGCTTCACCTAACCTCTCCATTTCACCTCCAACACTTAGATTTCTTCATTAAAGATTGTCTACACATCATAAGGAAGAGCTTGATACCAAAATCAAGAAGTTTAATCAAGGTTTAGCAAGTTCCAACCATAGGTAAGTTTACATTTTTTGAATATCGTTTTGTTAAACTTTGTGTACATGTTATGGGTGTTGGATTTGTGAAGAAAATTTTGAAGTTTGAGGAGTTATTGATATGTTCATTTTGGACAGCCATGGAGTTATGTATTTAAGGAAATATTTATACATATATTTGATAAGAAATGATGTTGATTAGGGTGATTTAATATCCTAGTAAATTATTCCACATGTATATGGTGATTGTGCACTTGGAATGGAAATTGATGAATTGTAGGATACTTTGGTATTGAGGAACATTTTCAGCAGCCTTGGAACTCTTGGATAAATGTATGTGTTCATGAAGGTATTGGCAGAATATTGACATTGAGGATTGATGGATATGTATATAGAGTGATTGTGTAAAGTGTATGTAAGAATTTGTAATGTTTAGGTGCATATGTGATTGTACTTAGACTTTGTAAATTTGAGTTTTAATTGGTGTATTAAGGATGTTTGTAATCTGCCCAAAGTGATGTTAATGTAAAGTGGAATATGGTTTTGGTAATGAATCAAAACAGAAATAGTAAGGGAAGTGGACATATAGTAATGTAAGTGTGTAATTGATGTATGTTTAAGTAAGGTAGTTAAGGGCAGTATGCATTTTAGTCAATAACTTTAAATGTGTAACCTCAATTGGTATGAGACCAATTGGAGGTGAAACTAGGCACAAAATGTGCCAACTTTCATTGAGAAAGCATACCAAAATTCTGCTTGCAAGGTGACATAAAAAAATGACCAATTTGGATTAGGTGCAATTGAGACCTGAAAATTGACCAATTGGGCAGCAGTTAGTGTTTAGGCCATAACTCACTCAAAACAGGTCCAATTGACCTGAAATTTTAACCATGAATAGTTAAGACCCATACCTACAAGTCTTATGAAGACACCAAAGCCTAGAAATGACCAGAATCAAGTCAAAAAGCTTGCACAAGTTCGGATCCAAAAACTGGCCGAACCAGAGTTGACCAAATTGACCTAAAATTGACCTAATTTGATGCCATTTGACCAGCAATAGTATAATGACCATAACTTGGTCTACATAAGTCAGAATGACCTAAAATTTTGCCCCACGTTCCATAAGACATAGATCTACAAGTTTGTAGTTTTGACTAAAACCCGAAAACTGAGGGAACTAGGTCGTCCGGCTAGGTCAAACTAGTATTCCGGAATCCAGCAATTTGCAATGAAATGCAAGAAAATGCAATATACATAGAAATGAGTTTGGTAACACGTACCAACCCTAAAACATTATCGAATGTGATATATTAATAACGTCAAAACCTAATTTACCTAGAATGCATCGAGGGTCAATATATGGGTTGATTAAGCAAAGAAAGGTATTCAGTGAATTACTTATCGAATATTATTGTTAGAGACAATTTAATTGAGTGCTGAAACACTTCAAATTGTGTTTCTCAGTTACCAAAGACTCAGGAAAAGGGAAGGAAACACTGAGCCCAGACCAAGAGACAGTTATCAGAGGTTTGTGCACAACTAGTTTTTAACTGATTTTGTTTTGAATATTTCATATGATTAAATGATATATTTTTCTTATGTATTGTGTTTAACAAGCATTGGATTTAATTCAATGATTATTGAAATTGTTATAGTATGTATGAATTTAGCTTTGTGAAATGGTATTTCCACAAGTATTAAGCATTGTTATGGATTGAATAAATTATGTTTTGGAAAATTGTGATAGAACATGTTTTGAATTGTGATGGTAATTTTCAGGGAAAATGCAAATTTATGATTTGAATTGTGATGAGCATAAAAATTATTGGATATTGGAATTGAATTTGAATCGAATTATATTGTGATTTATGCTCACTAAAAGGATTGTGATATTGTTTTATATCTCACTATAGATGCTTGACTAGGTTATTACCCATCTCTCTCATTTGTTGAGAAGACAATGGAGTTAGTTGTGTTTTGATTACCATGTTACGTGCACAGGCTTAGATTTTTCTCTGATTTGAGGTTAGATCTAAGTTTATTTTATCGTTATGGCCCTTGCGGAAGATTCATTACTGTGATGGTACTGTGCACGATGATTCGACCTCTTCGACCACAGGGAGTTAGAATCTGATTCGACCTCCCCGACCATAGGGAGTTAGAATCACATCGAATATGGCCCTTTCGGATTAGTCTTGCATAGTTAGTGAGATAAAGAATGATTTTTGCGATAAAAAATAATTTGTGAGATACACATGGTTTTTGAGCTACAGCGTGATTTTTGAGATACAACATGGTTTTGAGATAAGGATTGATTTTTGAGATACATAATGATTTTGAGATACAAAATGACTTTTGAATGGTAAAGAATTGTGATTTCAATTATGGTTTATGTATAATTGATTTTGTTGGAATTACTTAAATGGTTAGTCATGATTTGATAAATTGAATTTTGTGATCAAAGTCATTTATACAAATGATTTACATTATTGGCAATGAATATTTTGAGTTTTGGAATTTGATGAGTATTCAGATTTCCAAATTATTTACTGTAAATTTTGTCAATGTATATTGTATTATGTTTTAAATTATAGTCGTGCACCACTGAGTTCACCACTCAATGATAGCTTTGTATGCTGTCGCAGGTAAGAAGAGCATAGAGCAGTGAGTAAGTTTCTTTGAAGACACTATCAGACCAGCTCCAGGTATATTATAGGTATACCCATGTACATAGGTCTGATGTATGCATGTAATAATATGTATGTAAATTATTTGAGCAGTTGTAAATTAAAATTGTACATTGAAGTTGTAAAGTGAATTATGAGTTATTTTGACTTGTAAAATTTGTATTATATTTCTTTTATCTCATCCTTTGAAAATACTGAAAAAATTGTTGTGGATTGAGTTGAGAAAAATATTGTGTTGAATTTTGTTGGAGTTGAGATTGGGATAAATATTGAAGTGCTTTTTACAGGTTTTCTGAAGAACTGTTTTATCCAAAATACAGATGGCACTCTGCCAAAATTTTTACAGAAAATAAGTCAAATGTGTTAGTTCTATCACTTCAGTTCACAAAAGTTTTTAACACCTGTAAATAGTGCTCACCACTGTGAAAGAAGTAAGAAAAGTTTTTAAAATCCCTTGTAGTGTATTTAATGGGTTATCGATGAAGCGGAGTTGATAATTCATTAGGTATACTATGGGATCATGTCATGCCTTACAGAGGGGTAGGGTGTGACATGTTTAAGTGGTATCAAAGCAATGGTTTTAAAGTGAATTTCGAACTGTGAATTTGAAATCTTTTTTTCAGAACTACAACTGCTCAAATGTTTGATACATATAGTACATTTACATCATAAATGTGAACTAATGGAGAGGAATCTCCTTGTGTTGGTTGTACAGGAATAGAAAATTCTGTGAAAAAAATGGAAGAGAAGAATGAGACAATAGAAACGATGCATGATGGCAGAAGAACAAGTTGAGGCCCACTCCACAAAATGTCGAAGGCTGTTGTACCGATTTCTGGTACAAATTACTGCACAAATGGCCCGACAAATGGCCACTTTCTTTCAACAAGCGGCTGATAATCACACCCAAGCCCAATCTGCACCCAACCCCACAAGGGCAGTGTGAAATGGAAAAGAGGGAGAAACCTATGGGTCAGAGTTTGAACAGTAATTTGGGGAAGAGAAAGAATTTGAGGAAACCCGAGCTCAGAAATATGATAGAGGCGGATCATCAGGGCAGAGACCACTAAGATCTAGTCGTCGAACAACCAGAAGTTCCTATCCTGCCCGTTTCTACCATGTTTGTGGTAAGCTACATGGAGGTATTTGTCGTAAGGCCTCTGGAGCCTGTTACAATTGTGGAAAACTTGGACACTTTGCTAAAGATTGTGCTAAACCACCTCGATCTGCTCTCCGGAGTTCACAGACCGTCAATCAGAGTCAAGATAGAAATAGAGTTGGTACTCCTCACCACTATAACACAATGAATCAACCCAAATATAGTAGCGCACCAGTCAGAGAGTCCACTGTGCGCCAAGTAAAAGGAGCAGAAACTTCAGATGTAGCTGCTGGTAAGTTCTTAATTTTTGAAAGAAACAATTAGTTATTATTTGATCCCAGCACTAGTTAGTTGTGTGTTAGTGTCAGAACTATATGTTCTATTATTATTCCTTTACATGGAAATGAATTTTGATGTATTAGTGACTAGTCCTTTAGGATAATAACTACAATAACAAGTATGGTTGACATTAATTTTGGAAGAATTGTTAGCTAAAAGTATTTTCTAACATACCGTAAATTATAAAGCTAATTGGCGAGCCTACTTAATGTAAGGCAAGAGGACCTAAAAGTAAGTTACAATAATAGAATTGCTCTAGATGAGGGCAAAGATGTTACTGTTAGTAATTGTCAAAGGAAATTGTAATCAGAATCGGTTTGGGATATTAGTGGATTCGAGAAAGATAAGATGTTAGAAAACCTAGTCCATGAGGTTATAACGTAGTGACTATATAATGTTCTCAATGTTTGTATTGTAAGCTGCAGATTACAGTACCGACACGAGATTATTGTGTAGAGCTACGTGCTTCCTCATGGTACAATAAATTAAGAATATTTGTAAGTAATCTATAAATTAAGACAGTTACACCCGAATAGAGTACTAGTACTGGAAATAAATATGAAAATTTTAGTCAGAAATTTAAGACTTCAGAACTAGCCTATCAAACGACTACACTTGTAAGGTAGCTAGAGTCAGTGACTCGGTTACATTAATGTGAATTACCTGTACCACAGTAATTGCTATAAGTTTAAAGATATCAGTATGACTTATCATCCTCAAACGGATGGACAGTCGAAACAAGTGATTCAGGTAAATTTTGAAACTCGTTGAGTTTCTATAAATAATAAAATGAAATGATAATAATAACCTGTAAAATGGAATAAACCCTCGAGAATATACTGAGAACTTCTGTCCTTGAATCCGAGAGATATGAGACAGATACATCCCATTAACAGAATTTGTATACAATAATATGTGTCATGCTAGCATACAAACGGCACCCTATGAAACATTGTAAGGGAACGAATAACTATGGATTTTGTGATGAAACTTCCGAGGACACAGAATAGTCAAGATGCAGTATAGGTCATAATTGACAGACTAACCAAGTCTGCTCACTTTTTGCCAGTTCGGATGGACTATAGCCTGAAAAGATTGGCCAGATTGTACATATATGAGATTGTAAAATTGCATGGAGTGCCAGTATCAATTGTATCTGACAGAGATCCTAGGTTCACTTCTAGATTTTGGGGTAGTCTTCAGAGAGCCCTAGGAACTAGATTGAACTTCAGCACAGCATTCCACCCACAGACAGATGGCCAACCTGAAAGGGTTATTTAGACATTGGAGCATATGCTACGGGCTTGTGTGATTGAATTTGAAGGTATTTGGGATACACACTTGCCTTTGATTGAGTTTGCTTATAACAACAGCTACCAATCAAGCATTGGGATGCCTCCATATGAAGCTTTGTATGGCAGAAAGTGCAGAACTCCCTTATGTTGGGATGAAGTAGGTGAAAGGAAGATGATTGGGCCAGAAATTGTTCAGCAGACAAAGGAAAAGATCAGATTGATTAGAGATAGACTCAAGGCTGCATCAGATCGTCAGAAGTCCTATGTTGATTTGAAAAGAAGAGATATTGAATATGCAGTGGGTGATAAGGTATTCCTCAAAGTTTCTCCTTGGAAGAGGATTATGAGATTTGGTAGAAAGGGGAAACTGAGTCCTCGTTTCATCGGACCATATGAGGTTCTGGAAAGAGTGGGTCCTTTGGCATATCGGTTGGCATTACCTCCAGAGTTAGCAAGGATACACAGTGTCTTCCATGTGTCCATGTTAAGGAGGTACAGATCTGACCCATCTCATGTACTATCAGTTGAAGAGATTAAGGTAAATCCAGACCTCTCATTTGAGGAAGAACCCATAAAAATTCTGGCTTATGAGGTAAAGCAGCTGAGGAATAAACAGATACACCTGGTTAAAGTGCTGTGGAACCATCATTCAGGCCAGGAAGCTACTTGGGAACGTGAAGAGGATATGAGGAGATAGCACCCACAGCTGTTCAGAGACTAATGCCAGGTAAAAATTTCAAGACGAAATTTATTTTAAGGGGGGGAGAATTGTAACACCCTAAGTTCTAGAGTGCTCATTGCTCGGTGACCAGTGTTGTCCGGACAGCTAGGATGCCTAGAACTACACTTCGATATGAGTGAGAAGACATAAAATAATGAAATACAAGAAAAGAAAATACAAGAAAAACAAAGAAAAAATAATAGCAAAGAAATGTAATCAAGTTAAGCGAGTCGGGAACCCTAGCGATGGTGATCATGACTGAAGTCACTACGTGGACCGTTGACTAGCTCCTGGATCATGGAAACCCTGGAAAACATTTTAGGACTTAAATAGACCCTTATTGAAGAATAAATATCATTAGGAAGATCAAAGAAAAATTAAATAATTAGTACAAAGAAAAGTGAGAAATCGAAAAACAGACAAAACCCGGTGTTACCGAAAAATCGGGAATGCAACCCGAACAGGGGCATTATGGTCATTTGACACCCCGAATTGTCTTTTGACCTAAATTTCCATTAAAAATAAATAATATTACACTTAGAAAATGAAATGAAAAATTAAATTGGTGGTACCTAAAGTAAATAACAAAAATTAAGGGTTTAATGTGGAATAGTGGGAATTAAACATATTATATGATTAATTGAGTGAGTGGGCCACTAAAGGAATAAACTAAGAGTTAAATGGGGCAGGTGTATACCTAATATACAATCTGCAAACTCATTTCTTCAAGGTTCCTCATCCATGCCGAATTGAAGAGAAGGATAAACCTCCATTGCCGTTTTCTTTAAGCTTCACCTAACCTCTCCATTTCACCTCCAATCACTTAGATTTCTTCATTAAAGATTGTCTACACATCATAAGGAAGAGCTTGATACCAAAATCAAGAAGTTTAATCAAGGTTTAGCAAGTTCCAACCATAGGTAAGTTTACATTTTTTGAATATTGTTTTGTTAAACTTTGTGTACATGTTATGGGTGTTGGATTTGTGAAGAAAATTTTCAAGTTTGAGGAGTTATTGATATGTTCATTTTGGACAGCCATGGAGTTATGTATTTAAGGAAATATTTATACATGTATTTGATGAGAAATGATGTTGATTAGGGTGATTTAATATCCTAGTAAATTATTCCACATGTATATGGTGATTGTGCACTTGGAATGGAAATTGATGAATTGTAGGATACTTTGGTATTGAGGAACATTTTCGGCAGCCTTGGAACTCTTGGATAAATGTATGTGTTCATGAAGGTATTGGCAGAATATTAACATTGAGGATTGATGGATATGTATATAGAGTGATTGTGTAAAGTGTATGTAAGAATTTGTAATGTTTAGGTGTATATGTGATTGTACTTAGACTTTGTAAATTTGAGTTTTAATTGGTGTATTAAGGATGTTTGTAATCTGCCCAAAGTGATGTTAATGTAAAGTGGAATATGGTTTTGGTAATGAACCAAAACAGAAATGGTAAGGAAAGTGGACATATAGTAATGTAAGTGTGTAATTAATGTATGTTTAAGTAAGGTAGTTAAGGGCAGTATGCATTTTAGTCAATAACTTTAAATGTGTAACCTCAATTGGTATGAGACCAATTGGAGGTGAAACTAGGCACAAAATGTGCCAACTTTCATTGAGAAAGCATACCAAAATTCTGCTTGCAAGGTGACATAAAAAAAGACCAATTCGGATTAGGTGCAATTGAGACCTGAAAATTGACCAATTGGGCAGCAGTTAGTGTTTAGGCCATAACTCACTCAAAACAGGTCCAATTGACCTGAAATTTTAACCATGAATAGTTAAGACCCATACCTACAAGTCTTATGAGGACACCAAAGCCCAGAAATGACCAGAAGCAAGTCAAAAAGCTTGCACAAGTTCGGGTCCAAAAACTGGCCGAACCAGAGTTGACCAAATTGACCTAAAATTGACCTAATTTGATGCCATTTGACCAGCAATAGTATAATGACCATAACTTGGTCTACATAACTCAGAATGACCTAAAATTTTGCCCCGCATTCCATAAGACATAGATCTACAAGTTTGTAGTTTTGACCGAAACCCGAAAACCGAGGGAACTAGGTCGTCCGGCTAGGTCAAATTAGTATTCCGGAATCCAGCAATTTGCAATGAAATGCAAGAAAATGCAATATACATAGAAATGAGTTTGGTAACACGTACCAACCCTAAAACATTATCGAATGTGATATATTAATAACGTCAAAACCTAATTTACCTAGAACGCATCGAGGGTCAATATATGGGTTGATTAAGCAAAGAAAGGTATTCAGTGAATTACTTATCGAATATTATCGTTAGAGACAATTTAATTGAGTACTGAAATACTTCAAATTGTGTTTCTCAGTTA
This sequence comes from Hevea brasiliensis, assembly GCF_030052815.1. Classification (NCBI taxonomy): domain Eukaryota; kingdom Viridiplantae; phylum Streptophyta; class Magnoliopsida; order Malpighiales; family Euphorbiaceae; genus Hevea; species Hevea brasiliensis. The sequence goes on from NC_079494.1 coordinate 51,862,472, forward strand.
TCAAAGACTCAGGAAAAGGGAAGGAAACACTGAGTCCAGACAAAGAGACAGTTATCAGAGGTTTGTGCACAACTAGTTTTTAACTGATTTTGTTTTGAATATTTCATATGATTAAATGATATATTTTTCTTATGTATTGTGTTTAACAAGCATTGGATTTAATTCAATGATTATTGAAATTGTTATAGTATGTATGAATTTAGCTTTGTGAAAAAGTATTTCCACAAGTATTAAGCATTGTTATGGATTGAATAAATTATGTTTTGGAAAATTATGATAGAACATGTTTTGAATTGTGATGGTAATTTTCAGGGAAAATGCAAATTTATGATTTGAATTGTGATGAGCATAAAAATTATTGGATATTGGAATTGAATTTGAATCGAATTATATTGTGATTTATGCTCACTAAAAGGATTGTGATATTGTTTTATATCTCACTATAGATGCTTGACTAGGTTATTACCCGTCTCTCTCATTTGTTGAGAAGATAATGGAGTTAGTTGTGTTTTGATTACCATGGTACGTGCACAAGCTTAGATTTTTCTCTGATTTGAGGTTAGATCTAAGTTTATTTTATCGTTATGGCCCTTGCGGAAGATTCATTATTGTGGTGGTACTGTGCACGATGATTCGACCTCTCCGACCACAGGGAGTTAGAATCTGATTCGACCTCCCCGACCATAGGGAGTTAGAATCACATCGAATATGGCCCTTTCGGATTAGTCTTGCATAGTTAGTGAGATAAAGAATGATTTTTGCGATAAAGAATGATTTGTGAGATACAGCATGGTTTTTGAGCTACAGCGTGATTTTTGAGATACAACATGGTTTTGAGATAAGGATTGATTTTTGAGATACATAATGATTTTGAGATACAAAATGACTTTTGAATGGTAAAGAATTGTGATTTCAATTATGGTTTATGTATAATTGATTTTGTTGGAATTACTTAAATGGTTAGTCATGATTTGATAAATTGAATTTTGTGATCAAAGTCATTTATACAAATGATTTACATTATTGGCAATGAATATTTTGAGTTTTGGAATTTGATGAGTATTCAGATTTCCAAATTATTTACTGTAAATTTTGTCAATGTATATTGTACTATGTTTTAAATTATAGTTGTGCACCACTGAGTTCACCACTCAGCGATAGCTTTGTATGCTGTCGCAGATAAGAAGAGCATAGAGCAGTGAGTAAGTTTCTTTGAAGACACTATCAGACCAGCTCCAGGTATATTATAGGTATACCATGTACATAGGTCTGATGTATGCATGTAATAATATGTATGTAAATTATTTGAGCAGTTGTAAATTAAAATTGTACATTGAAGTTGTAAAGTGAATTATGAGTTATTTTGACTTGTAAAATTTGTATTATATTTCTTTTATCTCATCCTTTGAAAATACTGAAAAATTGTTGTGGATTGAGTTGAGAAAAATATTGTGTTGAATTTTGTTGGAGTTGAGATTGGGAAAAATATTGAAGTGCTTTTTACAGGTTTTCTGAAGAACTGTTTTATCCAAAATACAGATGGCACTCTGCCAAAATTTTTACAGAAATTCCAAATAAGTCAAATGTGTTAGTTCTATCACTTCAGTTCACAAAAGTTTTTAACACCTGTAAATAGTGCTCACCACTGTGAAAGAAGTAAGAAAAGTTTTTAAAATCCCTTGTAGTGTATTTAATGGGTTATCAGTAGACGGAGTTGATAATTCATTAGGTATACTACGGGATCATGTCATGCCTTACAGAGGGGTAGGGTGTGACAGTTTATCCTTGCATGTAAATGGTAGATTAAAGTGTTGATGGAGTATTTATGTGTGTAGGAATAAATTGGGTAATGTATACTAAATGTATATGTGAAAGTACACTTGATTTTGGAAGCTTGGAAGTTAATTCAAAGAGACGTACAATTTAGCAAACTTGAAGTGTATATCAAAATATGTTATTTCATAGTTTGGTTTATTGAATTATATGGTTGAATTATGGTGCTTGTTATGGCAGCTTGTATATGAGTATAAAGGTTTGAGTTTGAACATGTAAATGAGCATGTCATGTGGTTAAATTGTTTGTAATTTGAACTTAAAAAATTCTGGACTATAATGTGCATATTGAGTGTGGTTATAAGCTGCCAAAATGACCAAAAATATGTTGTGAAATGTGTTTATGTTATGGTATAAAATAGAAATGGCATGAAGGAAATGACTTGTTAAGCATAAGATGTGTCCTTTGGTATGTGATGAAGAGTATGTTGCAGGGAAGTGTATGTTTTGGCTTAGAACGTTAAGAGTGTGGCTCCAATTGGTATGAGACCAATTGAAGGTGAAACTAGGCACAAAAAGTGCCAACTTTCATGAAGGAAGCTTACCAAAATTCTGCTTGGAAGGTGACTTGAAAAATGACCAAATCCGGATTAGTGCTTAGAAAGCCTGAAAATTGACCATTTGGGCAGTAGTTAGTGTTTTGGCCATAACTTACTCAAAACAGGTCCACTTGACCTGAAATTTTTACCATGAATAGTTGAGACACATATCTACAATTCTTATGAAGACACCAAAGCCCAGAAATGAACATAAGCAAGTCAAATAGCTTGCACAAGTTTGGGTCTAAAAACTGGCCGAACCAAAAGTGACCTAAAAATGACCTAAAGTGACCATTTTGATGCATTTTGACCAGCATTAGTAGATTGACCATAACTTGGTCTATATAACTCAGAATGACCTGAATTTTTGTCCCGCATGCAATAAGACATAGACCTACAAGTTTGTAGTTTTGACCGAAACCCGAAAACTGAGGGAACTAGGTCATCCGGCTAGGTCAAACTAGTATTCCGAAATCCAGCAAATTGCAATAAAATGCAATATACTTGAAAGTGAATTTTGTAACATGTACCAACACTAAAAGGCCATAAAATATGACACATTGGTAACATTAAACCTAATTCACCTAGAATGAATCGAGGGTCGACATTTTAGGTTGACTAAAGAAATAATAGAATTCAATAAATTAAGTATTAAGCCTTATTGTTAGACGGTTTAAATGAGTACTGAAACACTTCAAATTGTGTGTTTCAGTTAGCAAAGACTCAGGGAAGGGGAAGGAAACACTGAGTCAGAGCTAAGAGACAGTTTTCAGAGGTTTGTGTACAACTAGTTTTTAATTGATTTTGTTCTGAATATTTCATATGATTAAATGAAATAATTTTTCTTATGTATTATGTTTAACAAGCATTGGATTTAATTCAATAATTATTGAAATTATTATAGTATGTATGAATTTAGCTTTGCGAAATGGTATTTCCATAAGTATTAAGCATTATTGTGAATTGAATAAATTATATTTTGGAAAATTGTAATAGAACATGTTTTGAATTGTGATGGGCAATTTGCACCGAAAAATGCAAATTTATGATTTGAATTGTGATGAGCATAAAAATTATTGGATATTGGAATTGACTTTGAATCGAATTATATTGTGATTTATACTCACTAAATGGATTGTGATATTATTTTATATCTCACTACAGATGCTTGAATAGGTTATTACCCGTCTCTCTCATTTGTTGAGAAGACAATGGAGTTAGTTGTGTTTTGATTACCATGGTATGTGCACAGGCTTAGATTCTCCTCTTATTAGAGGTTAGATCTAAGTTTTTTTATGTTATGGCCCTTTCGGAAGATTCATTAGTGTGATGTGTACTGTGCACGATGATTCGACCTCCTCGACCATAGGGAGTTAGAATCCGATTCGACCTCCCCAACCATAGGGAGTTAAAATCACCCCGAAGATGGCCCTTTCGGATTAGTCTTGCAAATATAGTGAGATAAAGAATGGTTTTTTAGATAAAGAATGCTTTTGAGATAAAGAATGTTTTTTGAGATAAAGTATGGCTTTTGAGATAAAGAATAGCTTTTGAGATAAAGAATGACTTTTGAGATAAAGAATGGCTTTTGAGATAAAGAATGATTTTTGAATAGTAAAGGATTGTGATTTCAATTATGATTTATGTATAATTGATTTTTGTTGGAATTAATCTTTATTTCCAATAAATTATTGGAATTACCTTAAATAGTTAGTTATGATTTGATAAATTGAATTTCATGATTAAAGTCATTTTATAGAAATAATTTATATTATTGGCAATGAATATTTCGAGTTTTGGAATTTGGTGAGTATCCAGATTTCCAAATTATTTGCTGTAATTTTTGTTAAGGTATATTGTACTATGTTTTAAATTATAGTTGTGCACCACTGAGTTAACCACTCAGTGATAGCTTTGTATGCTGTCGCAGGTGAAAAGAGCATAGAGCAATTGAGTAAACTTCTATGAAGAGACATTCAGATCAGCTCCAGGTTTATCCATGTACACAGGTTTTGATGTATGCATGTAATAATATGTATGTAAATTATTTGAGCAGTTGTATAAAAACTCTTGTAAAATATTTTGGTATGTAATTAAATGTAAATTATTGTAAATGTAAATTTGAGATTTTATTTACTTGAATAGTTTTGTAATATAAATTTTGAGTCTTGTGATCAATGAAATGTTTCTTTATGATGAGATTAGTTTGAAAATGAATTGATTGTTTATTGAGATTTGAATTGTGAATTGAAATGAAGTTATTGGAGTTGTATTTGAGAAAACATATTGGGAGCATTTTTTTTTGCAGGATTGAAGAATTGTAAATTTTGAAAAAAAAAATTTATAACACCAGATTTTAATCGATGATTTAAATTTCATGAAAATTGTTTTAAAATCCCTTGTAGTATATCTAATGGGTTATTGGTAGGCGAAGTACGGTAATTCATTAGGTGTACTACGGGATCATGTTACATCTTATAGGGGAGTAGGGTGTGACATGTTTTGTGGTATCAGAGCCTGGTTTTAAAGTAAATTTTGAATTGTGAATTTGAAATCTTTTTGTCGGTAACTACAACTACTCAAATGTTTGATACATATAGTACATTTACATCATAAATATGAACTAATGGAGAGAAATCTTCTTGTGTTAGTTGTACAGGAATAGAAAATCTTGTGAAAAGATATGGAAGAGAAGAATGAGACAATATAACAGTTTGTGATGGCAGAAGTACAAGTTGAGGCCTCAGCTCCACAAAGTGTTGAAGGCCCGATTGTACCAATTTTACCGGTACAAATTATTGCACAAATGGCCAAGCAAATGGCCACTTTGTTTCAATAAATGGCTGATACACTGTCAGCTCAAGCTTAAACACAAACCTAACCCCCACAAGGGCAGTGTGAAATATAGAAGAGGGAGAAACCTATGGGTCAGAGCTCGAACAGTAATTTGGGGAAGAGAAAAGAATTTGAGAAACCCCGAGCTCAGGGATATGACAGAGGTGGTTCATCAGGGCAGAGACCACCAAGACCTAGTCGTTGATCAACTAGAAGTTCCTATCCCCCTCATATCTGTAACTCTTGTGGCAAACTACATGGGGGTGTTTGTCGTAAAGCCACTAGAGCCTGCTACAATTATGGTGAACATGGACATTTTGTTAGAGATTGTACTAGAGCACCTCGATCTACTCTTCAAAGTTCACAGACAGTCAGTAGAGGTCAAGATAGAAATAGAATTGATACTCCTCGTAATCATAGCATAGCAAATCAACCTGAACATAGTAGCGCACCAATCAGAGCGTCCACTATGTGCCAAGGAGAAAGAACAGAAACTTTGGATGTAGCTGCTGGTAAGCTCTTAATTTTTTAAAGAAACAATTAGTTATTATTTGATCCCAGCACTTCTTAATTATGTGCCAATGTTAGAACTATATGTTTTGTTGCTATTCCTTTGCATAGGAATGAATTTTGATGTATTAGTGACTAGTCGTTTAGGATAAAAACTATAATAACAAGTATGATTGACAATATATGGTTGATATGATTTTAAAAGACAATGAATATCGGTATCAGGGGGCTTGCAGGGATGGCAATATGTAATGCCTGCAAAGTGCTTTGATAGGTTACTTGGGCATAAATATAAATAATGAGTTTTAAATTTAAATAATTACATGAAGAGACCACTGATATGACTTTAAAAGACAGAGAAGGAAATAAGTGCACAGATAAGATGTTAGAAAACCTAGTCCATGAGGTTATAATGTAGTGACTATGTAATGTTCACGATGTTTGTATTGTAAGCTGCAGATTACAGTATCGACATGGGATTGTTATATAGAGCTACATGCTTCCTCGTGGTGCAATAAATTAAGAATATTTATAAGTAATCTATAATTTGATACAGTTACGCCCGAATAGAGTACTATTATGGGAAATAAATGTGAAAATTCTAGTCAGAAATTTCAAACTTCAGAACTAGCCTATCGAAAGACTACACTTGTAAGGTAGCTAGAGTCAGTGACTCGGTTCCATTAATGTGAATTAACTGTACCACAGTAATTGCTATAAGCTTAGAGATATCAGTATGAATTATCATCCTCAGACGGATGGACAGTCGAAACAAGTGATTCAGGTAAATTTTGAAACTCATTGAGTTTCTATAATTAATGAAATGAAATGATAATAATAACCTGTAAAATGTAATAAGCCCTCGAGAATATACTAAGAACTTGTGTCCTTGAATCTGAAGGAAGATGGGATAGATACCTTCCACTAATAGAATTTGTATACAATAATAAGTGTCAAGCTAGCATACAAACGACACCCTATGAAACACTGTAAGGGAACGGATAACTATGGATTTTGTGATGAGACTTCCGAAGACATAGAATAGTCATGATGCAGTATGGGTTATAGTTGATAGACTAACCAAGTCTGCTCACTTTTTGCCAGTCTGGATGGACTATAGTTGGAGAGATTGGCTAGATTGCACATAAATGAGATTGTAAAACTGCATGGAGTGCCAGTATCGATTGTTTCAGTTAGAGATCCTAGGTTCACTTCTAGATTCTGGAGTAGTCTTCAGAGAGCCCTAGGAACTAGATTGAACTTCAGCACGGCATTCCACCCATAGATAGATGGCTAGTCTAAGAGGGTAATTCAGATATTAGAGGATATGCTACTAGCTTGTGTGATTGAGTTTGAAGGTAGTTGGGATATACACTTGCCTTTGATTGAGTTTGCTTATAACAACATCTACCAATCAAGCATTAGGATGCCTCCATATGAAGCTTTATATGGCAGAAAGTGCAGAATTTCCCTATGTTGCGATGAAGTAGGTGAAAGGAAGATGATTGGGCTAGAAATTGTTCCGCAGATAGAGGAAAAGATCAGATTGAACAGAGATAGACTCAAGGCTGCATCAGACCGTCAGAAGTCCAATGTTAGTCTGAAGAGAAGAGATATTGAATATATAGTGGGTGATAAGGTATTCCTCAAAGTTTCTCCTTGGAAGAGGATTATGAGATTTGGCAGAAAGGGGAAACTGAGTCCTTGTTTCATCGGACCATATGAGGTTCTGGAGAGAGTGGGTCCTTTGGCATATCGATTGCCATTACCTCCAGAGCTAGAAAGGATACACAGTGCCTGTCACACCCTACTCCCCCGTAAGATGTAACATGATCCCGTAGTACATCTAATGAATTATCGTACTTTGCCTACCGATAACCCATTAGATATACTACAAGGGATTTTAAAAACAATTTTTGTGAAATTTAAATCATCGATTAAAATCTAGTGTTATAAAATTTTTTCAAAATTTCGGCAAAGTGCCGGCTGTATTTTGAGAAAATAGTTCTTCAATCCTGCAAAAGAAAATGCTCCCAATATGTTTTCTCAAATACAACTTCAATAACTTCATTTCAATTCATAATTCAATTCTCAATAAACAATCAATTCATTTTCAAACTAATCTCATCATGAAGAAACATTTCATTTATTTTAAGACTCAAAATTTATAATACAAAACTATTCAAGTAAATGAAATCTCAAATTTATATTTACAATAATTTACCTTTAATTACATACCAAAATATTTTACAAGAGTTTTTATACAACTGCTCAAATAATTTACATACATATTATTACATGCATACATCAAAACCTATGTACATGGGTATACCTATGATATACCTGGAGCTGATCTGAAAGTGTCTTCAAAAAACTTACTCACTGCTCTATGCTCTTCTTACACTCTGACATACAAAGCTATCGCTGAGTGGTGAACTCAGTGGTGCACAACTATAATTTAAAACATAGTATAATATACATTGACAAAATTTACAGTAAATAATTTGGAAATCTAAATACTCATCAAATTCTAAAACTCAAAATATTCATTGCCAATAATGTGAATCATTTGTATAAAATGACTTCGATCATGAAATTCAATTTATCAAATCATAACTAACCATTTAGGTAATTCCAACAAAATCAATTATACATAAATCATAATTGAAATCACAATTCTTTACCATTCAAAAGCCATTCTGTATCTCAAAAACTATGCTGTATCTCAAAAATCATTCTTTATCTCACTAACTATGCAAGACTAATCCGAAAGGGCCATATTCGATGTGATTCTAACTCCCTATGGTCGGGGAGGTCGAATCAGATTCTAACTCCCTATGGTCAGGGAGGTCGAATCATCGTGCACAGTACCATCACAATAATGAATCTTCCGCAAGGGCCATAACGATAAAATAAACTTAGATCTAACCTCAAATCAAAGGAAAATCTAAGCCTGTGCACGTACCATGGTAATCAAAACACAACTAACTCCATTGTCTTCTCAACAAATGAGAGAGACGGGTAATAACCTAGTCAAGCATCTATAGTGAGATATAAAACAATATCACAATCCTTTCAGTGAGCATAAATCACAATACAATTCGATTCAAAGTCAATTCCAATATCCAATAATTTTTATGCTCATCACAATTCAAATAATAAATTTGCATTTTTCCATGAAAATTACCATCACAATTCAAAACATTTTCTATCACAATTTTCCAAAACATAATTATTCAATCCATAACAATGCTTAATACTTGTGGAAATACCATTTCACAAAGCTAAATTCATACATACTATAACAATTTCAATAATCATTGAATCAAATTCAATGCTCGTTAAACATAATACATAAGAAAAATATGTCATTTAATCATATGAAATATTCAAAACAAAATCAGTTAAAAACTAGCTATGCACAAACCTCTGATAACTGTCTCTTGGATCTGACTCAGTGTTTTCTTCCCCTTCTCTGAGTCTTTGCTAACTGAGAAACACAATTTGAAGTGTTTTAGTACTCATTTAAACTGTCTCTAAGAATAAGGTTCAATAATTAATTTATCGAATTCTATTATTTCCTTAGTCAACCTAATATGTTGACCCTCGATGCATTCTAAGTAAATTAGGTTTTAATGTTACTAATATGTTTCATTCAATAGTCTTTTAAGGTTGGTACATGTTACCAAATTCATTTCCATGTATCTTGCATTTTCTTGCAATTTGCTGGATTCCGGGATACTAGTTTCACCTAGCCGGATGACCTAGTTCCCTCGGTTTTCGGGTTTTGATCAAAACTACAAACTTGTAGATCTATGTCTTATGGAACGCGGAGCAAAATTTCAGGTCATTCTGAGTTATGTAGACCAAGTTATGGTCATTTTACTATTGCTGGTCAAATTGCACCAAAATTGGTCATTTTAGGTCACTTTAGGTCATTTTAGGTTCGGCCAGTTTTTGGACCCGAACTTGTGCAAGGTGTTTGACTTGCTTATGGTCATTTCTGAGCTTTGGTGTCTTCATAAGACTTGTAGATATGGGTCTTAACTATTCATGGTTAAAATTTCAGGTCAATTGGACCTGTTTTGGGTGAGTTATGGCCTAAATACTAACTGCTGCCCAATTAGTAAATTTTCAGGCCGTTATTGCACTTAATCCGAATTTGGTCTTTTTTCAAGCTACCTTGTAAGTAGAATTTTAGCAAGCTTCCTTCATGAAGGTTGGCACATTTTGTGCCTAGTTTCACCTCCAATTGGTCTCATACCAATTGGAGCCACACACTTAAAGTTATAGGCCTAAAACTCAAACTGCCTTATTGAAATTCTTGCATACACATCAAACATCATTTTTAACACTCACCAAACTTAACATTCAAACTAATTCTGGTTGTACCACAACCTAAACATAATTTACAACATATTATAGGTCATTTTGGCAGCTTACAATTACATTCAATGTGCACCAACAAGTGCAGAATTTGTCCAATTCAATTTACAACAATTCAATCACCAATTCATGCTCATTTACATGTCCCACTTCACACCATCATTCATGCACTCAAACTGCCATAACAACCAACACATTTTAACATCATTATTCCATAAACCAAGCATGAATTCCAGCATTCCTCAAGGGTTAGCAAACTGTCACAATGGTACACTTACATTCCATTACTTTCCAAGCTTTAAATTTCATTTTACATTTACATATACTAAGTATACATTACCCAATAATTTCCTACACAATATACATTTAATCAATCATTTAATTCACCATTTACAAGCACAAATAAAATGCCTTCAAGGTGCTTCCATGGCTGCCAAAAGTACACATAATCATAACTCACCAAAAACTCAAAATTTCTTCATCAATCATTTTATCTCAAGCTTCCCATAAACTTTACTTAAGAAAGAACATAATTTAAACACTTACCTATTATTGGGGCTTATTAAATCTTCACCAAATTTCTTCCTTTTTGTTCCCTATAATCTGCCCAAGAGGTGTGGACCAAGTTTAATGAAGAGAATTTATGGTTTTATGTTGAAAATGGGAGAGAATTAAGCTTTGCATGGAAAATTTTCCATGGAGAATTGGGAGTGACAATCGGCCATTGTTGGAAGCTTGAAGAAAATGAGTTAGTTAGTGGAGAAATCTGCCCATTTAATGGTTATTATAATCCTTAGTGCTCCACTCACCAATTATAAACTATATTATATGTTTAAATGTGTTAATTAGTCAATTTACCCTCCATTTTTACTATTTACATTAGGTACCCCTAAATTAATTTTTCATTATATTTTCCAAGTGTAATATTATTTATTTTTAATGGACATTTAGGTCAAAAGACAACTCGAGATGTCAAATGACCACAATGCCCCTGTTCGGATTGTATTCCCGATTTTTCGGTAACACTGGATTTTGTCCGTTTTTCGATTTCTCACTTTTCTTTGTACTAATTATTTAATTTTTCTTTGATATTTCTAATGATATTTGTATTTAAATAGGTGTCTATTAAGTCCTAAAAATATTTTCCAGGGTTCCCCGCGGTCCAGGGCTAGTCAACGGTCCACGTCGAGACTTCCCGGTGTGGTCACCCATCGCTAGGGTTCTCGGCTCGCTTAACTTGGTTACATTTCTTTGCTATTATTTTTCCTTTGTTTTTCTTGTATTTCATTATTTTATGTCTCCTCACTCATATTGAAGTGTAGTTCTAGGTATCTTAGCTGTCCGGACAACACTGGTCACTGGAACAGTAGAACGCACTACTGAACATAGGGGTGTTACAGTGCCTTCCTTGTGTCCATGTTAAGGAGGTACAGATCTGACCCATCTCATGTACTATCATTTGAAGAGATTGAGGTAAATCTAGACCTATTGAGGTAAATCCAGACCTCTCGTATGAGGAAGAACCCATAGAAATTCTGGCATATGAGGTGAAGCAGCTGAGGAACAAACAGATACACCTGGTTAAAGTGCTGTGGAACCATCATTCAGGCCAGGAAGCTACTTGGAGAACGTGAAGAGGACATGAGGAGATAGCACCCACAGCTGTTCAGAAATTAATGCTGGGTAAAATTTCGAGACAAAATTTATTTTAAGGGAGGGAGAATTATAACACTCCTATGTTCGGTAGTGCATTCTACTATTCCGGTGACCAGTGTTGGTCCGGACAGCTAGGATGCCTAGAACTATACTTAGATATGGATGAGGAGATATAAAGTAATGAAATACAAGAAAATAAAATACAAGAAAAACAAAGAAAAAATAATAGCAATGAAATGTAACCAAGTTAAACGAGCCGAGAACCCTAGCGATGGGTGACCGCACCGGGAAGTTGCGGCGTGAACAGTTGACTAGTCCTGAACCGCAGGAAACCCTGAAAAATATTTTTAGGACTTAAATAAATGTCTATTGAAGTATAAATACCATTAGAAATATCAAAGAAAAATTAATTAATTAGTACAAAGAAAAACGGGAAAATGAGAAAACGACAAAACTCGGTGTTACCGAAAAATCAGGAAAGCAACCCGAACAGGGGCATTGTGGTCATTTGACACCCCGAGTTGTCTTTTGACCTAAATGTCCATTAAAAATAAATGATGTTACACTTAGAAAATGTCATGAAAAATTAAATTGGTGGTACATAAATTAAATAGCAAAAGTTAGGAGTTAAATGTGGAATTTGGAAATTTTAGAATAAATTAATACTTAACCCTCACTTAGTGCTCCACTCACCTCACTTAAGTGGACCACTAAACCTTCATTTGGACAGAAATTTCATCTTCTTCAACCCTCCCAAAAACCAGCCGAAAATGGAAGAAAGAAAACCTCCATTGCCGTCCCACCTTGGAGCTCCCATTCCCCATGATCAAGCCATGATCCTTCAATGCTTCCTTCACTAAAATTGCTCTACACCACTTGGGTAGTAGATAAATAGCAAGAAGATCAAGTTTTGGTGAGGTTTTGAAGAGTTTCAAAAGTGGTAAATATGTGTTTTTGATTATTGTTTCATTAAACTTTGAATGATGGTTATGGGTAGTTGAATTGTGGAAGGATTTTTGAAGTTTGATGAGTTATGGGAGAGGTATATTTTTGGCAGCCATGGAACTTCAATAGGGGCAGTTTATCCTTGCATGTAAATGGTAGATTAAAGTGTTGATGAAGTGTTTATGTGTGTAGGAATAAATTTGGTAATGTATACTAAATGTATATGTGAAAGTACACTTGATTTTGGAAGCTTGGAAGTTAATTCAAAGAGAGGTACAATTCAGCAAACTTGAAGTGTATATCAAAATATGTTATTTCATGGTTTGGTTTATGGAATTATATGGTTGAATTATAGTACTTGTTATGGCAGCTTGTATATGAGTATAAAGGTTTGAGTTTGAATATGTAAATGAGCTTGTCATGTGGTTAAATTGTTTGTAATTTGAACTTGGAAAATTATGGACTATAATGTGCATATTGAGTGTGGTTATAAGCTGCCAAAATGACCAAAAATGTGTTGTGAAATGTGTTTATATTATGGTACAAAACAGAAATGGCATGAAGGAAATGACTTGGTAAGCATAAGATGTGTCCTTTGGTATGTGATGAAGAGTATGTTGCAGGGCAGTGTATATTTTGGCTTAGAACCTTAAGAGTGTGGCTCCAATTGGTATTAGACCAATTGGAGGTAAAATTAGGCACAAAAAGTGCCAACTTTCATGAAGGAAGCTTACCAAAATTCTGCTTGGAAGGTGACTTGAAAAATGACCAAATTCGGATTAGTGCTTAGAAAGCCTGAAAATTGACCATTTGGGCAGTAGTTAGTGTTTTGGCCATAACTTACTAAAAATAGGTCCAATTGACCTAAAATTTTTACCATGAATAGTTGAGACACATATCTACAATTCTTATAGACACCAAAGCCTAGAAATGACCATAAGCAAGTCAAATAGCTTGCACAATTTCGGGTCCAAAAACTGGCCGAACCAAAAGTGACCTAAAAATGACCTAAAGTGACCATTTTGATGCATTTTGACCAGTATTAGTAGATTGACCACAACTTGGTCTACATAACTCAGAATGACCTGAAATTTTGTCTCGCGTGCAATAAGACATAGACCTACAAGTTTGTTGTTTTGACCGAAACCCGAAAACCGAGGGAACTAGGTCATCCGGCTAGGTCAAACTAGTATCCCGAAATCCAACAAATTACAATAAAATGCAATATATTTGAAAGTGAATTTGGTAACATGTACCAATACTAAAAGGCCATAAAATGTGACACATTGGTAACACTAAACCTAATTCACCTAGAATGCATCGAGGGTCGACATTTTAGGTTGACTAAAGAAATAATAGAATTCAATAAATTAAGTATTAAGCCTTATTGTTAGAGACGGTTTAAATGAGTACTGAAACACTTCAAATTGTGTGTTTCAGTTAGCAAAGACTTAGGGAAGGGGAAGGAAACACTGAGTCATCAGAGGTTTGTGCACAACTAGTTTTTAACTGATTTTGTTCTGAATATTTCATATGATTAAATGACATATTTTTCTTATGTATTATGTTTAACAAGCATTGGATTTAATTCAATGATTATTGAAATTGTTATAGTATATATGAATTTAGCTTTGTGAAATGGTATTTCCACAAGTATTAAGCATTATTGTGAATTGAATAAATTATGTTTTGGAAAATTGTGATAGAACATGTTTTGAATTGTGATGGGCAATTTGCATGGAAAAATGCAAATTTATGATTTGAATTGTGATGAGCATAAAAATTATTTGATATTAGAATTGACTTTGAATCGAATTGTATTGTGATTTATGCTCACTAAATGGATTGTTATATTGTTTTATATCTCACTATAGATGCTTGACTAGGTTATTACCTGTCTCTCTCCTTTCTTGAGAAGACAATGGTGTTAGTTGTGTTTTGATTACCATGGTACGTGCACAGGCTTAGATTCTCCTCTTATTAGAGGTTAGATCTAAGTTTTTTTATGTTATGGCCCTTTCGAAAGATTCATTAGTGTGATGTGTACTGTGCATGATGATTTGACCTCCCCGACCATAGGGAGTTAGAATCTGATTCGGCCTCCCCGACCATAGGGAGTTAGAATCACTCCGAAGATGGCCCTTTCGGATTTGTCTTGCATAGTTAGTGAGATAAAGAATGATTTTTGAGATAAAGAATGGCTTTTAAGATAAAGAATGGCTTTTGAGATAAAGAATGGTTTTTGAATAGTAAAGAATTGTGATTTCAATTATGATTTATGTATAATTGATTTTGTTGGAATTAATCTTTATTTCCAATAAATTGTTGGAATTACCTTAAATGGTTAGTTATGATTTGATAAATTGAATTTCGTGATCAAAGTCATTTTATACAAATGATTTATATTATTGGCAATGAATATTTTGAGTTTTGGAATTTGGTGAGCATCCAGATTTCTAAATTATTTACTGTAATTTTTGTTAAGGTATATTGTACTATGTTTTAAATTATAGTTGTGCCCCACTGAGTTCACCACTCAGTGATAGCTTTGTATATTGTCACAGGTGAAAAGAGCATAGAGCAATTGAGTAAACTTTTTTGAAGAGACATTCAGATCAGCTCCAGGTTTATCCATGTACACAAGTTTTGATGTATGCATGTAATAATATGTATGTAAATTATTTGAGCAGTTGTATAAAAACTCTTGTAAAATATTTTGGTATGTAATTAAATGTAAATTATTGTAAATGTAAATTTGAGATTTCATTTACTTGAATAGTTTTGTAATATAAATTTTGAGTCTTGTGATCAATGAAATGTTTCTTTATGATGAGATTAGTTTGAAAATGAATTGATTATTTATTGAGATTTGAATTGTGAATTGAAATGAAGTTATTGGAGTTGTATTTGAGAAAACATATTGGGAGCATTTTCTTTTGTAGGATTGAAGAACTGTAAATTTTGAAAAAAAAAATTTTATAACACCAGATTTTAATCGATGATTTAAATTTCATGAAAATTGTTTTAAAATCCCATGTAGTATATCTAATGGGTTATCGGTAGGCGAAGTACGGTAATTCATTAGGTGTACTACGGGATCATGTTACATCTTACAGGGGAGTAGGGTGTGACAGTAATATCATTTATTTTTAATAGACATTTAGGTCAAAAGGCAACTTGGGATGTCAAATGACATAATGCCCCTATTCAGTTTACATTCCCGATTTTTCGGTAACACTGAGTTTTGTCATTTTCTCGATTTCTCGTTTTTCTTTGTACTAATTAATTAATTTTTCTTTGATATTTCTAATGACATTTATACTTCAATAGATGTTTATTTAAGTCTTAAAAATATTTTCTAGGGTTCCCCGCGGTCCAGGGCTAGTCAACGGTCTACGCCGCAACTTCCCGATGCAGTCACCTATCGCTATGGTTTTCGGCTCGTTTAACTTGGTTACATTTCATTGCTATTATTTTTCCTTTATTTTTCTTATATTTTTTTTCTTGTATTTCATTATTTTATGTCTTCTCACCCATATCTAAGTGTAGTTCTAGGCATCCTAGCTGTCCGGACAACACTGGTCACCAGAACAGTAGAACGCACTACTGAACATTGGGGTATTACACATTACATACATCAAACTTCCAATACCTGAAGCATATGGAATCCTGACCATTTTATCTCTTTCTTCAGGTGTCTTTGGAGACATCTCTTTAGAAAGGTGGATACCATGTCTTTCTCGTAACAATCCTCTCTTGGAATCAAGCATGTTAAACCTCTTTAACACCTTTTCCAAGTATAGACTTTAGGATAAACTAATTATTCTTTTCGCTCTATCTCTATAGATGCAAATCCCAAGAATATATGTTGCATCCCCTAAGTCTTTCATGGAGAATGTATTTGACAACCATACCTTTATAGTTGTTAACATACCTGTGTCATTACCCATCAACAAAATGTCATCCACATATAAGATAAGGAAAGTGACAGCACTATCACTAACCTTCTTATATACACATGGTTCATCCTCATTTTTGATAAAACCAAATGACTTAATGGCTTCATAAAAATGGATATTCCAACTCCTCGAAGCTTGTTTCAACCCATAAATGGATCACTTTGGATTGTATACCTTGGAACCATCTTGGGATTCAAAACCCCTAGGTTGTTGCATGAAAATGTTTTCTTCAATATATCCATTGAGAAAAGCTGTTTTGACATCCATCTGCCAAATCTCATAATCATAGTATACAGCTATTGCTAATAGAATCCTAATTGATTTAAGCATGGCAACAGATGAGAAAGTCTCCTCATAGTTGATTCCTTACCTTTGGCGAAACCCTTTCGCTACTAGCCTTGCTTTATAGGTCTCTACCTTTCCATCAAAACCAATTTTCTTCTTGAAAACCCATTTGTTCCCTATAGGCACAATACCTTCAGGTGGGTCAATGAGATCCCAAACTTGATTCTTATACATGGAATGAATCTCGAATTTCATAGCATCAATCCATTTTGAAGAATCTATATCTGATATAGCTTCTTCATAGGTAACTGGATCATCTCCATGATCTACTTCTTCATGAGTAAACAACTCTTGTTCTTCTTCATGAAGAAAACCATATCTCATTGGTGGGTGAGATATCCTGGTTGATCTCGAGGAATAACTGTAGATGTTTCATCAATAGGTGTAGGTTGACTACATGAATCTATATCCATCTGATCTGTTGGTTGGTCAGAATTCTCTAATTTTAACTTTATTTGCCTTCCTTTATCTCCTTCTTGAACAAACCGTTGTTCAAGAAATGTGGCATCTCTACTTACCACAACCTTTTGTGATGTAAGCAAATAAAAATAATATCCAAAACTCTCTTTTGGATATCCAACAAATCGACCATTTTCTAATCTAGTTTCTAATTTATCAGTGTTCAGCTTTTTGATATAAGCTGGATAACCCCAAATCTTAACATGCTTAAGACTTGGTTTTCTTCCATGCCATATCTCATAAGGTGTGGAAGATACTGATTTTGATGGAATCCTATTCAGAATATGCAAAGCTGATTCTAATGTAAATCCCCAAAAGGAGATTGGTATATCAGTATAACTCATCATACAATGTACCATATCCAATAAAGTACGATTTCTCCTTTCAAATACACCATTCAGCTGCGGTGTTCCTAGAGGAGTCAACTGGGAAATAATGCCATGCTCTTTCAAGTATTCATCAAATTCAGTACCCGAGTATTAACCTCTATGGTCTGATCGAAGAGCTTTAATACTTTTTCCTGTTTGATTTTCTACTTCAGATTTAAATTCTTTGAACTTTTCAAAGGATTCATGTTTGTATTTCATCAAATACAAATACCCAAACGTTGATTTATCATCAGTAAAGGTAATAAAATAATGAAAACCGCCTCTAGCTATTTCTTTAAATGGACCACATACACCACTATGTATTAGCTCCAAAAATATTTTTAGCTCTTAGTCCTTCTCTAATAAAGGGTGATCTGATTATTTTGCCCTAAGGGCAGAATTCACAAGTTGGAGTAGGTTCAGAACCCAATGAGGATAGAATCCCCATTTTCTCCAGTTTTGCAATCCTATCTTCTGCAACATGACCTAATCTTACGTGCCAAATAAATTTTGAACTTGAGTTGATTTTCACCATGGCATTGCATTCATTTAGATTACTTGCATTCAATTTGTGTTTGTTATTATTATCCAAATAATAAAGACCATCATGCATATAACCTGAGCCAACATATTTATTTCCAAAATAAATATTGCAAACATCATCTGTGACCTGAAATTCATAGCCATTTCTAGTCAAACTAGATATAGAAATGATGTTCTTAAAAGCATTAGGTACATATAAAATATTATTAAAACACAAAATATGTCCAGACATATAAAAAGATTTAGATCCTATGGCTAAAGCTTTAACAGTTGAGCCATCGCCAGTTGCTACTATGGCTAAAGTCTAACATCTCGAGAACGCAAGCTGCTACTATTTGCTAGTTCCTGCATATCATAAGAAATGTGAGAACTAGCACCACTATCTAAAATCCAAGCTGTAGATGAACTATGAGTATCATCAATATCTAAATAACAAGATATAGACATACCTTCTGAAGGTGTATCCTTCTTGTCCTTCGAAGAAGCAAGATACTCTAGGCAGTTTCTTTTCCAGTGCCCATCTTTCTGGCAGTGGAAACACTTTGTTTTGCCTCCATCAGCTTTGGTCTTCCCTTTCTGTTTAGCTATCTTCTTAGAAGGACCAGGAATTTGAGGTTTCTTTTTTTTATCGCCCTTCTTGTTGACTTTCCAGCAGAAGAAGATGCAATCAAAGCTATCTCTTTTCCTTTATTGCCCAGCATATTCTTTTGGGTAATAACCAACATATTAAGTAGACCAGCCAAGGTGTATTCCTGCTTAGTCATATGGAAAATTTTCACAAAATTCCCAAATGACTCAGAAGGGACTGAAGGATCAAATTCGTCTGCAGTTGGAAATCTATGTTAAAGTCAAGATGTTCCAGCTGCTCAACAAGCCGAATCATCTTGTGGACATGACCTCCAACATTTTGTCCCTTAGGCATCCTCATGCGAAATATGTAACACCCCTATTTGTATAGCTTGGTATATTTCACTATTTCGGTGACCCGTGTCGGTCCGGATAATTAAGGGGATTAGAACTACACTTAAGACAACTAGATAAGCCCTAAACACAAATAAATAATAATTGTCAATTAGTTAAGTATAAATAAGAAAAACAGAACATAAGAGGTTAAATGAGCTGAGAGTCATAGCGATGGGTGACCTTCTCAGGAAGGATTGCGAAGTCGATTTAAACTCAAATTTCGAACCGTAAAATGTGACGCTGCGGTCCTTAGGACTATTGTGAACACAGTGGAAAAGAGAAAATCACGAAAAAGAATTGTTAAGTTGGTCAAATAATTAGGTCAGGGATCCAGAAGAAATATTGAATTAATTGCAAATCGGGTCGGACCGACGAGGGGCAATTTGGTCAATTGACCCCTGGAGCTGACTCCTGACCTAACTGTCAAATAAAATCGGAGAAAAAAAAATTTTGGGATCAAGAATTAAATTAAAAGAACCAAAGAAAAATAACTAGAAAAAAAAAAGAGAAAAAGGAAAAGTGAAAAGTGATGACAACATGCATTACATCATGCATGATACAATAAACATTATGATAAAAAAATTAAATTTGGATTAATTGTGGTCTTCCATAAGATTAAAAATTCATAAAAGAAAAAGAAAAAAAAAACAAAAAGGTCTTCATCTTCATCAACAAGTCGTCCTCCCTCCCTTACCCATAATCCTCCATTGAAGCTCCTTTTGTGAGCTTGAAGACAACAAATCCCACTATAGAAAAATTACTCACCATGATTAGAGTTTGTTTTGGCAACTAGAAGAGGAGATTGAAGAAGAAAGAAAGAAGAAAAGAAGAGGTTTAAAGGGAAAGAAAATTCTGCATTCAAGGTTAGTAGCTAAACTTTAAACTTTTAGTTTAATTATTATATTTATAGCTTAATGAACTTAGAAATATGCTTAAAATGAAATGAAAATAAGTGTTGGAGGACTAGGTATGGATTTTGGCCAGCTAGGGTTTGGTTGGGGAATGTATGAATTTGATTGAATTAAAAAAATGTTAGTAAGCTTGTATGAGTGGTGAAGTGGTGTTGGTATGCTTTGAATTAGTTAAATGTAACAAAAATGTGAATTAGGGTTTGGACCTAGGGTTTTGGAAGAAAAAAAATTGGAGAAATGGTCAAATGGTGTGTTTGACCTTGTTTGAGCTAAAAAATGGTCATTTGTGACCAATTGTGGTATGTTGGAAGTGTTGGAATTGAATGGAAATTCGGATTGATTAGGGACATGCTGCAAGCAGCATGACCAAGGTCCCTTTCAAGGACCAAAACTGAAAATTTACCAGCCCAATTGATAAGAGGCCAATTGGGAATGAAACTAGAAACAAAATGACACATTTTTCATTGAGGAATCATGCCCAAAAAGTGAACATAGCATAGTGAACAAATTGACCAAATTCGGACTTAGGTATTCTGCCCTATACAAAAATGACAAAATGAATATTTGTTCATTTGGCCATAACTTGGGCTAAGAAAGTCTAAATGACCTGAAATTTTACCAGTAGAAAGCTGAGATATAGACATAAAACTTTCATGAAGAACACAAACCCAAATTATTCCCTTAACTAAGTCATTTAGTCACCCAAAGTTGATGACCTAAAACTGCCAGAACCCAGAATTTGCCCAGAAAATCTGTGTTAGGCCAATCTGGCAGCCGTGATTCAAATGGCTATAACTTGAGCTTCAAAACTCCAATTGGAGTGAATCAAAAAGAAGAATAAAGTTAAGACAATAAGGAACAATTTCTGTGAAGAAAACTTAGCCAAATTCTAACAGTAACATGACCAATGGAACAGTGCAACATAGGACACTAAAACTAAAAATTTGTAAATTTGCCTAAAAGACTTAAAATTTGAGTAAATAGCCAAAATCAACAAATTTAGTAACCAAAATATGGTATGTGGGTAAAATTGGAATTCTCATACCTATTAAGCATTAGAAAGTCAACAAATTAACTTGAATAGTATAGTGAATAGTAACCCTAAAACACAAATTTTAAAGAACATCAAGTTTAGCGTATTAAAGCTAGGTAAAATAAATTTGAATTTATTTTTGGATTTATGATAAGTTATGATACTAAAACACTGTGAAACTGTGTGTTTCAGTGGAAAAGAATACCGGGAAAGAACTCGAGGTGT
This sequence comes from Hevea brasiliensis, assembly GCF_030052815.1. Classification (NCBI taxonomy): domain Eukaryota; kingdom Viridiplantae; phylum Streptophyta; class Magnoliopsida; order Malpighiales; family Euphorbiaceae; genus Hevea; species Hevea brasiliensis. The sequence continues at coordinate 51,883,981 of NC_079494.1, forward strand.
CGAGTCAAGGTCAAGAGGCGAATCGTATAAGGTTTGTGCACAACATAGAATTTCTGTAAATTTTCTTCTGCGCATCATTTTGAATGAATTGAAATATTGAATTGTGATATCATTGTCTTTTAATTTAAATTGTTGAAAGTTTAATTGTATATATTTGAAATGGCATCAAATGTTTAGTAAATTATTAAGATAGTTTTGAAACCACAGTGTCATGACCATATATTTGAATACCTCACTAGCATGACTAGTAGGGGAAAACAGTTTCGAATTTTGATTCCTTCTCTGGCTGAAGTATTGAGGTGTGTGCCAGTAGAAGAAGAAAAAGAATGGGTTCCCATATATTTGAGCTAGCTAGCCTTGTGTTGTGACTTCTCCTTAGCCTCTGGCTACTGAGATGATATTTCTTTCGAATGGCATGATATAACTGTGTATTTTTATGAAATTTATTTTGAGACTTTGAAATGAAATTGTTTGGATTAAAATCTTATAAATCATGTTTTGAATTTATATTTCATGTTCAGTTTAATTTTTGAATAAGTATGATTTAAATTTTACATAAAGGTTATTTTAGTATGCTATGCACCACTGAGTCCTAGTACTCAGCGATGGCTGTTATTGCTATCGCATATATAGAGACTAGAGGAGCAGTAGAGTGAGCTACTGAGAATTGATGAGCTACCTACTCTGAAGTTTATCGGGTATATTTTATACCCTGATTGTAAAAATTATTTTGATGTATGTAATGTATGTAAATGTAGGAAATGGTCATGGGCAGTTGTATAACGCTTGTAATAAATTTTAGTTTGGATGTTTCCTAATGTAAATATTTAGAATGATGTATCTAAATTGTTTTATCTTTATTGAAATATGAATGGAAATATTTTGTTTTAATTTGATAAAATTACTTAGTAGTATTTTTTATGATGTTGAATTTTGGAATTTGAGAAATGATGTTGAAATTGGTTAGGATGGATGTTGATTTGATGAAGTTGATGAGATAAATCATTGGAAGTGCTTTTTTACAGGTATTTGAAGAACTGTTTTCTCAAAATACAGACGGCACTCTGTCGAAATTTTTATAAAATTTGCGGAAAAATAAAATGGGACAAAAATCTTAACTAGTTGTCAAACTCTAATTAAATGTTTTGATACCTATTAGAAAATGCTCACCACTTATAAAAAGTAAGATTTTTTTTTTTAAAATCCCTTGTAGGGTACTTAATGAGTTATCGGTAGGTGAAGTTCGGTAGTTCATTAGGTATTCTACGGGATCATGTTATGCCTTACAGAGGGGTAAGGTGTGACAAAATAGCTGCCTAGATATCTCATACCTGGCATTCCTACTATGTTCACCATGCAACTCTTGTAGGTGAAGGAGGATCTCACTTGCATATTGTATGTTCTCATGTTGCTTCTGTAACTCATTACTCATAGAAGCAAGTATGTAACATTTGACTCTCATATCATGCTTCTTCCACTTGTCCAAAGTTTCATGTTCCTCTTGAGCGACTTCTTGAGGTAAAGGACCAGGAACCTGTGAGTCTAGAACATATCCTATATGTTCAAGGTTCAAGACAAGTTTTAAATTTCTTAGCTAATCAGAAAGATTAGGTCCTGTCAACCTATTGTGAACAAATATGCTCGCAAGGATATTGGATGGTGGTGGTTATGGCATGCTCATTATTATCAGAAAATTAACTACAGAAAATAACCAGATTAATTAGTAAAACCAAAATGATTATGGTCTTTTAATCAAATTGGTCCTCCCACTAACTTAGCCAATCCTACACTTCCAAAGTAGAAAACGGAAATCCTAGTTGGATGGATTTTTAGTGGGTGATTGAATTCTTATAATCTTATTGATCATCCTCAGGCACATCCATTATTGGAATTATAATAAATTATAAGTGAGCAACTCCTTGTGCATCACATCTCATGTGAGGTTCAATCCTTTACCCAGCCCCTAATGCTCAAAATCTCAGGCATATCCATTATTAACTTATCTTGCATTAGTTAAGTTGATCTCATTGAGCCAGTAAACATGCAAATAATTTTAATGTCCTCAGGCACATCCATTATTGGCCACCAAACCATTTATATATTTACAACATCTCATGCTTAACAATTCTTCTTAAGAAAATCTCTTAAATTAATTGCATCATATGCAAGTATTTAAAATTTCTTAAAATAATTGCCTCAATGGAGGGCCCATGATATAATTACCTTTAATTATGCCATTTTCAACTTAATCATTTGTTTGGAAGATTTTATGGTCGGCCTAATTACTATTATGGTCTCACTTTGCACATTATCCAATTAGCATGCATATATCATATACTTGCATACATTCCCACGCATCTCATGCATACATGGATAAACAATAAATATGGTATAATCATGGACCTTTTAAGGGATTCAATTCTGAGCCACTAAGAATTGAATCAAGGCATTCCTAGGTACATTTCATTCATTCATTTTACAAGAGTTACTGAAGGAATACATAATCAACACTTGATCTTGAATTCCTTCCACTGGTCCCACCAATGCTCTTGACCTCCTTGATCTTCTTGCAATCCAATTACATAGTAATCCTTGGCATATCAAGGCGAATTTACAAGAACCAAATAAATGAAATTACAACAAAAAAATATTACAACCTTTATAATACATGCCACTAAAATTAAATTAATTAATTTACAACCCAAAGAAACATAAAAGAAATAAATCCAGTCACATTGGTTTTTTATTGTCCATGATCATCCATCATGCATATCACCATTTAATAATTAAATAAAACATATACACTGAAATTAAATTGAATATCTCATATTCAACTTAAAAATCCAGATTTGAATCTCATTCAAACAAATTTAAAATTAAGATTTGAATCACATTCAAACAAATTTAAAAATTCAGATTTGAATCACATTCAAACAAATTTAAAAATTCAAATTTGAATCATATTCAAACAAATTTAAAAAATTCAGATTTGAATCACATTCAAACAAATTTAATTATGTGATTATAATTCTAATTAAATAATTTAATTAGACATAGGCATAATTATGGACATCAAGCATACAACAATTGCACAATTGAAGACCAATACCATGTGCACCATGGTGGTGCTCAAACTATGCGCACCATGGTGCACAACCAAGCATGCCACCACCTATTCTTTGCAACCAACTATGAATCAACCAACTTTTGATCAAATCACACAATTAAATCAGGTATTAAAAATTTAAATCGTAAATATAGTGGCTCTGATACCAATTATAGGAGCGGAAGCATGAAAATTATTAGATTAGAATATTGAATTCAAAAATTTTCTTTTAGGGTCTCATGCATCATGCAAGATTCAATTTTTACCTATTGATATCAATGTTCAATTGCATATTAAAACTTTTTTAATATGTATTTGGATCTATATTTGCCATTTAAGATTTTAGAATTAACAGATTAATTCATTAGAATCCTAGATTAAATCAAGAGCATGTGCACTAATCTTTTGATGCACTGTAATTGTGTTTGGTACCTTTGTGAAGCACCTAGGACCCCAAATGTTGTCCCTCTAGATTGTCGACACCAAGATCACCAATGGTAGCCCCTTGAACAGCTTCTAAAGCCTTGCCAACCAATTAGAAAATAGGGATTTACCTTTAGAGAGGTTGTAGATGTATACAGGATACTAGAAACGATTTCTAGCAATTTTAATTAAAGAGAATATTAGCAATTCTCTTTGAATTGATGAGAGATGAAGAAGAAGAGAGGAAGAGAGGCTCAAAGGTGGCAGCACATATGAGAGAATAGCAGATTGTTCTTTTACTCTTTCATAACATCACATTACATAATTAGGTCATCACTTAAAACCCTTGCCACATATCATCTTCTGATTGGCTAGAATTTTAATTGACCTAATCACATTAAGCCAAGTGTCAAAGCTAGATTTAATCTTGACTTTGATCATCTTACATGATTGGAAGACAAATGGCAAGCTTATATGATGCCATGTGTCACCATCTCATGGTACCTCATATCACCCTGTGAAATGATCAAATTACCCTTGTATTGTAATTTTGAGTTCTCAACTCAAAATAATTATTTCTCCTCTTTTAATCAATTTATATCAAATATAAATTAATTAATTAATCTCTATTAATTAATTTCTCATAATTAAATTTATATTTAAATACTTTAAATATAAATTTAACTTATACTATATTTCAAATAACCTAGATTTGGTTTCAAGCCATGCTAAGGACTTTGCAATCTAATTGCAAACCAAATCTATTTAATTAATCAATTAAACTCTTTAACTAATTAATTAAATTACATTTAACTTAGTGATTACTTGTGTATGTGTGTGACTTACTAGGCTCATCACTAATTGGCAATGAGATATGATATTAACTCTTAATATCATCAGAACTCTTTCTTATCATAAATTATTTCTCTAAATCATTTTATACACCTCATATACCATGATTAACACCTAGCATAACATGCCATGGCCACCCAATTAGTAATAAAGAATACCTTAAATGAACCTTTAATCATATGTTACTATGCACTAGAATCTCTCTGTTATAAAATCTCAATTCGAGTTGGAGTCATAGTTTATGTCAAACTCCATTTGCTATGAATATTATGTTCCTTTTTAATTCCAGTTCTTGATTAAAAAGATTTTCTCATCAGAAACTCTTTTCTGATTAAATCTATCTATCATGGCCAGAAACTTGAAACATCAAGAACAATTAAATGAACATAGGATTTTATCCCTATTTACTTAGGGTAACAGATTCCATCTTGATCAACACCTACCTCCATATATAACTAGTAGGAGCCAACACATGCCCATATACCCATACACAGTACAAGTATGAAAGCAGTATCAAACTCAAACCACCTATATATATAAGATAACTGTGCTATCTCAGGTCTAAAGATTATATGCATTGATATGATTTATGACAAATGTATTGATAAGAGTAAACTCTATGTGCTTGTCATAAATGTCACTGGTTCGGCCTACTTATCATGCATAAGTGCCTATCATGTTTGTTATATGGCATGAGACTCACCATTCCATCTTATTTACATCTCATATAAATAACTTGGGAACAAACATGATTACAATCTTTCTGGATAAGTCATGTCCTTATTGTGAAGTATCCTCGATTGTGAACCAATTTATGATACTTTGAGCTAGAAATACTGTCACTCATATTCTTAACAACTTAGAATATAATTTCTAACAAAATATCAATGGACCTTTTCTATTATACATAAATATATTATGTAAATGGAAAAGTGAAAATGCCTTGTTATTAATAAAACATGTACAAGATACATACTAAATGATATGCTCTAGGGTATACTACTAACATTTACAAATCAATAAACACATTTAATTGTTACAAATTCATGTATAGAGTTGGCAACACATTAAGTTCTCAAAAGTACTTCAAAACACATTCAAAACCGGCCCACCCCTTTACTACAATGAAATTAAGGGCCAACATCTACCTTTCCATAATATAAATTTATTTTATAATTCACAATCTTCAAAACAATGCTAATAATTCCTTAAATGCATAAAAGAATTCATATTTGAATCATACAAATTCATTCAACACATTTAAGTTCTCAAATACAAAGAAAAAGTAGAATTAATTCATTTAATTCCAATACAAATTTAAAAATGAAAGAAAAAGCTAGTTGTGCACAAACCCTTTTATACTTCTCTTGACTTAGCTCAAATTTTCCCTTCATTGGAAGGCTCTTTTTCTACTGAAAATACACAATTAAAGTGTCTCAATACTCATTCCAATCATCACCAATAATTAATTGTTTGCTGGTTTTACAACGCCGCAAGTGCACAGATCGCTAACAGGTAATAAAGCAGTGAGTAGAGTATCGTCCCATGAGGAATTTAATTAGCGAGTACTAAGTTACACAGCAATTATGATTGTCTAGGCTATCGAATATAATGGGAGAGTGAATCTAATTAATCTTAAGTGCTAAAAACTAAGAGAACAATGAACTTAAAGTGAAACAATCTATTAAAACAATTCCAGAATTAAGATTTCACATTTTAATCTCATTATGGATTCAATCTTGTCTGTTCATTGGATTGAGGATCATTGCTTTGATGGAAATTAATCCCAAGGTATCTTAGGTCCTCTCTCAAGGTACCTAAGGTGTGTTTTAATTAGTGCTAAACCCTACTTTCGTTGGTGATTAGTCCTAATAAAAGCCCTTTAAGATCTATGATTAATTATGAAATTCCACGAAGGATTTCAACCCATCTCTAGGTCAGATTTCCTAAGTTCAATACTCTGATTTTCTAATACTAACCTTTACCTTTTAGTTCTTTAATTAGTATCTTATATCATATCTAAGTGGGTACTAGCACATAGCATACATTAAGAACACAGAACATTAAATCAAAGAACAAAACTCAAATCCAATAGATAAAACTCAATATTTGTCCATAATAATGATTACAAGCATTACTCTCCTAATTCTAGAATAAAGAAACTACTCACTCATGGTAAGTTTAGCGAACATAACAAAAGTGAAATAAAAGAACATAAAAGCAGCCTAAAGAAATAGAACAAAAGAATCAAAGAGAATCTGCAGCTTTGAACTTGTGGAACTTCAGCTGAGGGCTCCTCCTTAATGTGAATGCACTGTTCTTCAAGACGGCTTGAAGAGAACAATGAATATGTATGTGGTGATCAGATCCAAAATTTTTTTCTCTGTTTTCTGCCACTTCTATTTATATTCAGTGTCTTAGGGTTAGGTTTTTAGAGTCCCAAGGGCATCAGAAGTCTGTTCTGAGTGTAAAAACTAGAGTTGGAATCAAATCAGAAAACTGTCTACCTACTGATACATGGCCTGTGTGCCATTACATGGCCCAGAGGCATGTAACTTACTGGAAGTTGAAAACTGCATCTCGTATTTAGATAAAATATTACACGGGTCTTGGCTAGTTACACGGGTCCAATTACACAGCCCGTGTTCTGCTGTTCTTATGGAAATTCTTTAAGCTTTGCCAGGCAGAATCTTACACGGGTCTCCATAGGTTACACGAGTTGTGTTACACTGCCCGTGTACTGTGTTTCCTCTTTGACTTCTTTGGTTTTCTCTTAGCGGCAAATTACAAGGGCCTATGGTCCATGTAAAGTGTATCAGCAACAATGCTTTTCTCCTTGAGTTTTTCCAAGCTTCCTTCTTTACTCCTATGCTTTGGAACTCCCTCAAAACACCTAGAAATATGCAAAAAACATATAATTCAGTGCAACGTAATGAAATTTACAAAAGTTAATGAATTTGATGATTATACATGAAATTACCTATGTAAATGCTATGAAATGTTATACAAATGTGCTTAAAAACATATATATAATACAGGTTTATCAAATACCCCCAAGCTTAAACTTTTGCTTGTCTTCAAGCAAATCAAAACCTTTTTAAAACACATTTTAGGGGAAAACTCAGAAATATAATCATAAATTCAATATGCATATAATTGAACTCCTTCATTCTTTCATACCAATTACCCTCTTTTAAGGCATAAGGGTTTCAATAGCTGCCTGTTTAAAGCTTCACCCCCTTTATGGTGTTTCAACTAATTATTTCTCTACACAAGGCTATTAGTAAGTCACAATTAACCTGTTTTATCAAGATAGACTTGGGAAACACTTACTCCCCCCCAAATTTACCTTTATTGAAGAATATTGGTGAGTTTGTTTTTGTTTCAACTCCATAGGCACATCTCAATTCCCTATCTCCACTAATGTAGCACACACTTTCAAAAGATCAAAAGGTCTTTAGAAAGGTTGTAATGGGATTAAAAGTTAATGATTTGGTTAATAATAAAGGGTTCTAAGGAATGCAAATTTGAGGGTAGCTTTCATGCATAAAGTTCTAAGTATACCAAGTTTATTTTGTTGATTTTGTGTAGGAAAGAAAGGTTCTTTATAGTGCTAAGCGTACTTTCATGATACTTATTTTGAGATCTCTTTTTTTTTGTCCCTTTTTATCCTCTCCCCCAAACTCATTCCTTTGCTGGGTTGGAAAGTAAAATTTTATTTGATTTCAGTTGTACACTTGCACTCTTTCTTAAGTTTTACACCCTCTCCTCATATTTTCTTTTGCACTTGATATACCTATCCTTTATGCATTTGGCTTCCTAAAAAAGGTGAGGAAAGTGTTTAGGCTAGGGGCTAGGTCAGTAATTATGGGTAGACAAGGAAAATTATATAGGTAAAAATATAGGCTCAAGTTGGGTGCAGGGGATATATTGTGACTAGAGGTGGCTAAGGCTTATATGAGGCTATATCAAAGAATGCCTTGATCATCTCTTTATCAAGCATATGCTAAAATTTCACCTCGATATGTCTATGAGACATGTTCTAGAGCTGGTGAGGTATTTTTTTTAGGTTTGTTTGTATTTCAAAAGTTTTTTTTCTAATTTTGCAAGTTCAATGTGACAGATTAATAGTTATGAAGGGGTTTAACTAGTCTAGCTCCACTAAAGTGATTAAGTTTCTCGTAGACAACATATTAAAGCCTATTTGCCTATCGAGATACATTCATTCCTCAATTCCATAGAGTCCAATTATTAGCTTATCAATATTTTTTGTTATAATTCTAAGTTAAAAATCATTTCAAAAAGTTCAAAATTTGAAAAATTTTATGGATTTTTGATACACAAGTATAATATGGATATAGTTAAGCGATGTAATGCAATGTAAGGTGAATGCAATGCATGAAATGCATCTGTACCCCCAAACTCAAATATGACATTGTCCTCAATGGCAACACAATATGCAAAATTAAGAGATAGTACAAAAAATTTATGAAAAGCATATCATGTATTAAGAGTTTAAATTTGGGACAAAATAACAAGGATTAGAGACCTATAAACACAGTTTAAGATTAAGGCATATAAGTTTTACATGAAAGAATCTATCCTAAAGTCCTAATTCTAGAAAGTCTCTGATGGTGATAATGGTCCCTCTTCAATGAACCTCTCAATTATCATATCGAGCTTGGTGTGTACTTCTTGGAGGCTGTCTTCGAGTGCCTGCATCTTGTTGTTTAAGGTGGTCTCCATGTGCTGAAGGTATGTGAGGACAGGGTCTATGGGTGGTGGTGTGTATGGAGGTACTCTAGCGGGGGACTCATGGTGGAGTGGCTCCTGTGCTTCCTCTTGGGTCTGTGAGGGTTCACCAGGCTCTTCCCTTGCTTTTTCCCACCTAAGGATGGTGTTCCCTTCTACATTGATAAGAAAGCATGTGTTTCCAACCTTCTTACATATCCCCATAGATATGCAGATGGTTTGATCGATCTTGGTGATGTCGACGATGGAGCACAACCTGTGATGTCCAGGAACGAATCCGAAGTGGGGTGCTATGGCTGTGATGAGATCACCAAGCACTATATGCCCCATAGGCCGGTGGGATATGCGGTACAGGTAGTTGCACAAGAAGAAGCTGGTGCTGCAACGCTGGCTAGTGACCATGCACCATAAGAAGAAAAGCTCATTGGCATTTACAACACCTACGCTGTCACCACGGCTCGTGATGGTGTGAACAGCTAGCCTGTACATATATCTCAGAGCGGGGCTAGTGATACTTGAGGAATTGGACTTGCTGGAGTTGTAGACGTCGGTGTTCAGTGCAATGGAGCGCTAGAAGTCAACACTGTTGTAGATCATCCTGTTTTGCAGAATCTCCTGGGACCCGATGCTATTAAAGTTGAATATTACATTAAATTCATCGATGTTCATTACCCGATCGACACTAAGCAGTTTAAACTCAATCCTGTCCCTATATTGATGAGTTACATGAAAGTTTTGATGAGTTAAAGAGGCATTTAACTGAAGCTTTAGTCTTAACCTTGCCGACTTTCGGTAAGGAGTATATAATATACAGTGATGCTTCTCATAATGAATTGGGCTGTGTGTTGATGCAAGATAGGAATGTCATTGCCTATGCTTCATGCCAGCTTAAACTGCATGAGAGGAATTATCCTACGCATGACTTGGAGCTGGCAGCCATTGTCTTTGCCTTGAAGATTTAGAAACATTACTTGTATGGGGAGAGATGTTATATATACACAGATCATAAAAGTTTGAAGTACTTGGGCACACAAAAAGAGTTAAATTTGAGGCAGAGGAGATGGTTAGAGCTGATAAAAGATTATGATTATTTGATAGACCATCAGCCTAGAAAAGCTAATGTTGTAGCTGATGCTTTAAGTCATAAGACTATGGCTAGTTTGAGGGTTTCTCCATTGTCCATGGTGCATGAGTTAAGGGCATTGCATGCTAATTTGGAGATTAATGAAGATGGGCAGATGGTATCTACTTGGCAAGTAAAGCCAATGTTGGCAGAACAAATTAAAGCAGTTGCACAGAAGGATGATAAGTATGTGAAGTTGATGGAAGAGGCTCGGGATGGCAAGAAACTAGAATTATCAGTAAATGATGAGGGCTTGTTGTTATATAAGGGCAGAATGTGCATTCCTGAGAATGTTGAACTGAGGCAGACCATTTTAAAGGAAGCACATGATTCACCTTTTGCAATGCACCCTGGTGGAACCAAAATGTACAGAAGTGTGAAAGAGCACTATTGGTGGAGAGGAATGAAGAAAAACATTACAGAATATATTGCCAAATGCTTAACTTGTCAGCAGGTAAAGGCAGAACACCAAGTGCCTGCAGGGTTGCTACAGCCATTGCTAATTCCTGAGTGGAAATGGGAAAGAATCATTATGGATTTCGTGACAGGACTTCCATGTACACAAAAGAATCATGATGCAGTTTGGGTTATTGTTGATAGATTGAAAAAGTCTACACACTTTTTGCCAGTGAGGATGGATTAGAGCCTGGAAAGATTGGCCAAACTATACATTGATGATGTGGTGAGGTTACATGGAGTGCTAGTGTCTATTGTGTTGGACAGAGACCCAAGGTTCACTTCTAGATTCTAGGGTGGTCTCCAAAAAGCCCTAAGAACTAGATTGAACTTGAGTACAACATTCCATCCATAGACAGATGGCCAATCTGAAAGGATCATTCAAATTTTAGAGGATATGCTTCGGGCTTGTGTGATTGAGTTTGAAGGGAGTTGGGACACACACTTGCCTTTAATTGAATTTGTCTATAACAATAGTTATCAGTCAAGCATCGGGATGCCTCCATATGAAGCACTTTACGGCAGAATGTAACACCCCTATTTACATAGCCTGGTAAATTTCACTGTTCTGGTGATCGGTGTCGGTCCGGACAAGTATGGGGATTAGAACCACACTTAAGACAACTAGATAAGCCATAAACACAAATAATTAGTAATTGTCAATTAGTTAAGTATAAATAAGAAAAAAGAGAACATAAGAAGTTAAACGAGCCGAGAGTCACAGCGATGGGTGACCTTCTTGGGAAGGGTTGCGAAGTCAATTTAAACTCAAATTTTGAACCGTAAAATGTGACGCTGCGGTCCTTAGGACCATTACGAACACAGTGAAAAAGAGAAAATCATGAAAAAGAATTGTTAAGTCAGTCAAATAATTAAGTCATGGAGCTAGAAGAAATATTGAATTATTTGCAAACCGGGTCAAACCGATGAGGGGCAATTTGGTCAATTGACCCTGAGAGCTGACTCCTGACCTAACTGTCAAATAAAATCAGAGAAAAGAAAAATTAGGAATTGGGAATTAAATTAAAGAATTAATGAAAAAATAAATGAAAAAAGAAAATAAAAAAGTGAAAAGAGATGACATCATGCATGATGCCATAAATATTATAATTAAAAATGTATTTAATTTAATTTGTGGTCTTTCTAATACACATAAAAGAAAAGAAAAAAAAAATCATTCTTCTTCTTCAAAGTTAAAAAACGTCCATCTCTCTCTACCTCTCTCTTTCTCCATTGTTCCACCATTAACATGCTTTTAAAGATTGAAAAACTTAGTTTTGCCCCATAAGTTTAACCCTAAACCTTAAGAAAACTTGCTATCTCAACTAGAAAAGAAGCTTGATGAAGAAAGAAAAAAGAAAGGAAGAGATTTGAAGGGAGAGAAAATTCTGCATAAGGTTAGTAATTCAAACTTCAATTTTTTTTTGTTTAATTATTGTGTTTATAGTTGCATTAACTTAGAAATATGATTAAAATGAAATGAAAACAAGTATTGGAGGACTAGATGGAAATTCTGGTAGCTAGGGTTTGTGATGGAAATGCATGTGTTTTGATTGAGTTAAATATGTTAGGAAGCTTAATTGAGTTAATGAATGATGTTGGTATGCTTTGAATCAAGTAAATGTAACAAAAATGTGAATTAGGGTTTGGACCTAGGGTTTTGCAAGCTAAAAATTGGAAAAATAGTTAAATGGTGTGTTTGACCTTGTTTGAGGTGAGAAATGGTCATTTGTGACTAATTGAGATGTGTTGGAAGTGTTGGAAGTGAGAGTGAATTCGGATTGAAAATGGCCATGCTGCAGGCAGCAGGACCGACCAAGGTCCCTTTGAGGGACCAAAACTGAAAATTTACAAGTCCAATTGGTATGAGACCAATTGGGAATGAAAATAGACACAAAATGACACAATTTTCATTTAGGAATCATGCCCAAAAAGTGACCATAACCTAGTGAACAAATTGAACAAATCCGGATTTTTGTAGTCTGACCTATACAAAAATGACTAAATAAACAGTATTTGTTCATTTGGCCATAACTTGGGCTAGGCAGGTCTAAATGACCTGCAATTTTACTAGTGGATAGTTGAGATATATACCAACAACTTTCATGAAGAACACCATTCTAAATTATACACTTAACCAAGTCATTTAGCTATCCAAAGTTAGTGACCTAAAACTGCCAGAACCAGAATTTGCCTAGAAATCTGGGTTAAGTCCAATTCGGCAGCGATGATTCAAGTTGCTATAGCTTAAGCTAAAAAACTCCAATTGGAGTGATTCAAAAAGGAAAATAAAGTTAAGACAATAGGAAACATTTTCTATGAAGAAACTTTTTGCCAAATTCTAACAGCAAATTGACTAATGAAACAGTGCAACATAAGATACTAAAACTTAAAAATTACAATTTTGCCTAAAAGACCTAAGTTTTGAGAAAACAACCAAAACTAACAAATTTAGTGACCAAAATGTGATATGTGGGTGAAGTTGGAATTCCCATACCTATTAAGCCTTAGAAAGTCAACAAATTGACTTGAATAGTACCATGAATAGTAACCTCAACATGAAATTTGCAAGAATGTAAGTTTAAACATATTGGAATTGTTATGAAGTAAAGATACTGAGACACTATAAATTTTGTGTTTCAGCTGAAAAAGACTTGGAAGGTCTGAGAGACTGAGTCAAGGCCTAGAGGCGACTCATGTCAGGTTTGTGCACAATAAACCCTATTTAAGCATTTTATCATTGAAAAATAGATTTAGTATGCATTATGAGTTAAGAACTTTTGTGTTGCCACTTTGTGAATGAAAATGTAACTTTGGAAATTGATTTGATTTTTGTATACAATATTTGAATAAATTGTTTTAAATTGATTTCAGATTCTCACTTAGCATGACAGTACTATATTATTCCCCCATTTATGGGGTTGAGATCAATTATTTTTCCTCCCTCTCTGGTTTACCAGTTGAGGTTGTAGATCGGATGAGTACTCATTAGCTAGCTAGCCACCTCCCTCATTGATTTCGATTAGTGGGGTTGTAGATTGCTTTATCGTGGTGTACAATGCGGCATTGATAGGAAATTTTGTGTCATGGCATAAGTTGTGTATGATTTGGCAATACTATGTTTATTAAATTATTTGACCAAATTGTGCTATTATGAGTTTTGATAATTTGTGAAATGTGATTGAGAAATATTTAATTTGTGATTTGTCAATGAATGTTTTATGTACTGCATTTCAAATTTTTATTGTACACTACTGAGTATTTTTATTCTCAGCGATAGCTTATTTTGCTGTCGCAGATAAGGGCAAGGAGAAAACAGCAGAGTGAGCTACTACTGAGATAGTGGACTTCACTGATCACTTTTGTACGGGTATTTATTTATACTCTTGTAGTTAATTAATGTAAATATTGTCATGTTTTATGTATCAATGTAAAGTTGAGCAGTTGTATCATAAATTGTAATAATATTATTTCTGTATTTTATATCTGTAAATTAAACTTGTGAATGTAAATTAGCTTTGTTGAATGAAATGATGAAATATTTTGAGATGACAAACTTGGATTAAATTGTGGAATTATTTTGAAGTGGTTTGATTTGAGAATTGAGATTAATTAGAGCTTGGGAGTTGTGGAAAAATTTATTGGAAGTGTTTTTCTCAGGTATTTGAAGAACTGTTTTCTCAAAATACAAACGGCACTCTGCCGAAATTTTTATAAAATTTGCGAAAAAATAAAAATGGACAAAATTTTTTACTAATTTTGAAACTTCAATTAAATGTTTTTAATTCCTACCAAAACGCTCACTACTTCCAAAATGTAAGAAAATGGTTTTAAAATCCCTTGTAGTGTACTTAATAAATTATCGATAGGTGAAGTTCGGTAGTTCATTAGGTATTCTACGGGATCATGTTATGCCTCACAGAGGGGTAAGGTGTGACATAGAAAGTGTAGAACTCCCTTGTGTTGGGATGAAGTGGGCGAGAGGAAGTTGATTGGCCCAGAATTAGTGCAGCAGACGGAAGAAAAGGTTAAGCTCATTAGAGACAGACTCAAAATTGCAACGGATAGACAGAAGTCCTACATTGACCTAAAGAGAAGAGATATTTAGTATAATATGGGTGACAAGGTGTTCCTGAAAGTTTCCCCATGGAAGAGGATCATGAGGTTTGGTAGAAAGGGGAAACTAAGTCCTCACTTTATTGGGCCGTATGAGGTTCTAGAAAGAGTGGGTCCATTGGCATATAGACTTGCATTATCTCCAGATTTGGAAAAGATTTACAATGTCTTCCATATCTTCATGTTGAGGAGGTACAGATCAGACCCCTCTCACATTTTGCCAGTAGAGGAGATTGAAGTGAATCTAGACTTGACATATGATGAAGAGCCCATAAAGATCCTGGCATATGAGGTAAAATAACTAAGGAATAAATAGATACCTCTAGTCAAAGTGCTGTGGAACCATCATTCAGGCCAGGAAGCTACATGGGAGCGTAAGGAGCACATGAGGAGACAGCACCCACAGCTATTCAGAGACTGAGACAAGGTAAATTTCGAGGATGAAATTTATTTTTAAGAAGGGGAGAATTGTAACACCCCGAACCTCTGAGTTATAAATAGTACCATTTTTGGTCCGTAACTAGTACTATTCAAAGACGCCTTGAGGACCAAAAATAAATAGAAAATTAATTGAGATAGACACAATAAAAATTCAAGTGACCCAAAAATATAAGGACTCACCGGGTATATTGTAAAAGAGGGATTATGACCCCGATAAGGGGCATTTTGGTTAATTCACTTTACGAGTTAATTTTTGATCAAAATTTCAATTTAATTAAATGAAAATAAAATATTGAATTATGAAGAAATATTGAGGGAAAAATTAGAGTAAAAGTGGAAAGAAAATAAAAGAGGCAAAAATCTAGAATTTAAATTCCATTTTTGACCTAATTAAAATTAATGACTTATGGGCTTTTGACAATTAAACTTAATTATTTAATTAAAAAGGAATAAATAAGTATAAAAGAAGACAAGTCTCCTTCTTTCTCTTCTTCCATGCCACCACCCATCTTCCCTCTCCCTTTCTTTTCTTTTCTCTTCTTCTCTAATCTTCTTCCGCCATTGTTTTCCCTTCCAAGTCTTGATTCACTTCAATTCCCTTCATAAATTCCATAGCCCACTAAAAGAAAACATCAAAGAGATCTTTGATTGAGAGATTAAAAATAAGAAGAGCAAGATTTGGAAGAGATTGGAAGTGGAAAAAATCATCAAGTTAGGTAAGCTCTCTCTTTTATGCTTGATTCACTATATATGCTTTGAATCAAGTTTGGGTGTGATGAATTTGCATGAGAAAGCATGAAAAACATGTATGGAATCTAAACTAGAGTTTTGGCCAAATTGGAGAAAAGTTAGGGTTTGATGTCTTTGAATGAAATTGATGATGAGATTAAGCTTAGTTGAAGTAGTATACATGATTGGGGCAAAGAAATTACATGAAATGTGTATAAATTTAATTATGGGAGATTAGGGTTCATGAGAAAATTGGGTTTTGGTGCTAGAGAGTGAAATTGGTGTGTGTAGTGTTAAATTATGATCATTTGAGGTTTATTTAGTTTGAATTGACATTAGGTTGATGAATAAAAGTAATGAAATGGTAGGATTAGGGAAAATTGCAAACTTTGGTATTTGAAAATTGTGGGTTTTGTGCTAAGAAGTGCCATTGATGTGTCAATGCTAAATTATAGTCATTTTGGGTGAATTAAATGTGAATGGAGGTTGGTTAATGGAAGTAATTGAAGAAATGAAAAATTGAACTTAGGGCAGAATTTTGCAAACTGAATTCAGTGCATTTGGAAGCTCATAACTTAAGCTGCACAACTCTAATTGGTGTAAAACTAATTGAAAACAAAACTTAAGACATAGGGCTAGAATTTTTGTGAAGATACCCTGCCTCGAAAATGACCTTAAGCTATTCGAAATGAGCCTTGAACTTAGAGACAAAATTCTAGAACCTGCAGAATTTGACCATATGAACAGTAAATTTTGCATGGCCATAACTCTCTCTAGAAAACTCTGATTTAGGTGATTCTTGAACTGATGAAAACCTAAGACATTTCATATGAAGAACTTGAGGCCAAATTATGGACTTAACCCCGTCAAACTGCTAAGTAAAGTTGAATCACCGAATCTGTAGAAATCTAGAAATCTGCAGATTTATCATATGAATAGTAAACTTTACATGGCCATAACTCTCTCTAGAAAACCCCGATTTTGGCGATTCTTGAACCGATGGAAACCTAAGATATAGTAGAACATTTTGTATGAAGAACATTAGACCAAATTATGGACTTAATCAAATTGTTGAACGAATTTGGATCGATAAATCTGCTAGAACTGAATCTGCAGGATGAACAGTGATGTAAATAGTAACCGTGTTTTAGTCATAACTTGAGCTACACAGCTCCGAATTAGGCGATTCAAAAAGAAAAATAAAGTTAATACCTAAATGAACAGTTTTCATGAAGAAACCTCACTAAATTATGATCAAAACTAGGTAAAAATTGGGTTCAAAGATTGGGGCATCAAGTTGTCTAAAACTAAAACTCTCTAAAATTTGCAAAGCTAATTTGGGATGCATTAGACATTCATATAAAGAGTTCTTGGCAGTAATTGAGATTACTATTGAGGTATTTTATTTGTGTATTTTCAGTAGAGAAAGAGGTTGGGACAGATAAGAAAAAGTGAGTGAAAAAAAGGAAAGCATTGAAGGTTTGTGCACAACTAACCTTTTCTTCGTTTTTAAACTTGTAAATTGCTTGGAATGTGTTAAATTGAATGAGTTTGCTTTGAACAAGTTTACTTTGACTGAAATATGATTTTTCTCTTCCATTTAAGAAATTTGGGTGCTGCAACCTTTATATGGATATTATGATGAATTTAAATGTGTTTATTGGTTTATAAATGTGATAGTTGAGTGGAAAATTTTTGGAAACTGTTTTGAAACCACAGTTAGCATGAAAGTCCCTTTCGGAACTCTCCAGTAGAAACGACTACTTGGGGTTGATAGTTGATATTGATTATGTCTCCAATTAATAACGGTTAGTGGGGTAAGACTACATGAGTACTCATTAGCTAGCTAGCCCTTCCCTCATTAATAACGGTTAGTGAGGTTGAGATTTCTTTGTTGCGGTGTACAACACGGCACTGAACATGAAATTTTATGTCATGGTCTAAACTGTGTGTTAATGTTGGCAACACTAATGCTTTGTGAATTGTGATTTATGAAGTGTGATTTCTCATTTACAATGTTATTCCAATAAATGGCCTTTATGGACTTAGAACTATTATAAAGTTTTCATGCTTAAGCAAAATGTAATTTATTATGCTTTGATAAATTGTGTTTTACCTTAAGTTTTAAAGTTATTAGTTGTGCACCACTGAGTGATATACTCAGCGATAGCTATCACACCCTACTCCTCGTAAGATGTAACATGTTCCCGTAGTACACCTAATGAATTACCGTACTTCACCTATCGGTAACCCATTAAATATACTACAAGGGATTTTAAAACAATTTTCGTTCATTTTGGAATTGGTGGGTAAAATTTTTTTTAATTTTTTTTAAATATTAAAAACCTTCATTTAGAGTCCAAACATAAATCAAATTTTTGGATATTTAAAATCTACGTAATTTTTACAAAAATTTCGGCAGAGTGCCGTCTGTATTTTGAGAAAACAGTTCTTCAAAACCTGAAAATATAAACACTCCTAATATATTTCTCAATCACAACTCCATTTGCAATCACCAAACTTCCAATCAACAGCAATAACAACACTTCAATTCAAAATCCAATTTTCAAATCAAGAATTAATATCTCAAAACATTTCATAACTCATGCACATTGCATTTTAAATCATTAATTTACAATCATAAGTTAATTTACAGATGCAAAATCTCAAAAATAATATTATTATAATTTTATCTGTACAACTACTCAAATTACAGAGATACATATGCATACTATCATATTTACATCAAACTAAACTACCAGGGTATAGACAAATACCCGTGCAAAAATTCTTCAATTATGCTCATCTCTAACTGTAGCAGCTTGCCCTGCTGCTATGTCCTTTTCTCTATCTGCGACAGCAAGTTAAAGCTATCGCTGAGTATATAAATACTCAGTGGTGCACAATAAAGCATAAAATATATAATATAAAACATTTATGAACAAATCATCATTCAAAAATCTCATAATCGCATTTTATAATTTTTTTTTTCTCAAATCACATTTATAACAAATCATAATTTTCAAAGCTTAATATAACACAACTTGATCAAACAATTTAATAAACATAGTATTGCCAAACAATAACACAACTTAGGCCATGACACAAAATTTCCAAACATGTCGTGTTGTACACCACAACAAGGCATACTCACCCCACTAATCGAAATCAATGAGGGAGGTGGCTAGCTAGCTAATGAGTACTCATCCAAACTCATCCCTCAGACTGGGAAGCCAGAGAGGGAGGAAAGTGATCAAATATCAAACTCACCCCACAAGTGGAGGAGGAACATATTAATATTGCCATGCCAAGTGTGAATTAAAAACAATTTAAATCTAGTTATTCAAATATTTTATACAATTCATAAATCATATTTCATTCTAAACTTTTCGTTTACAAAGTAGGCAACACACTATTTTTCAAATAATATTTTCAAAGCCATAACAATCAAAATTATTCACAACATTTATTTCAAGAATTGTCAAGTAGAAACAAAGAATTTTAAGTTTGTTGTGCACAAAACTGACGTGAGTCGCCTCTAGGCCTTGACTCAGTCCCTTATACCTTTCGAGTCTTTTTTAGCTGAAACACAAAATTTATAGTGTTTCAGTATCTTATTTCACAATAAATCCAATAATTAATTCATAAATACTTAATTCTAGCCCAAATATGCTTAAACTAACATTCTTGGAAATTTTCATTTTGGAGTTACTATTCATGGTACTATTCAAGTCAATTTATTGATTTTCTAAGGCTTAATAGGTATGGAAATTTCAACCTCACCCACATACCACATTTTGGTTCCCTAATTTGTTGGTTTTGGTTGTTTACTCAATTTCTAAGTCTTTTAGGCAGATTTGCAAATTTTCAGTTTTAGTGTCTTAAGTTGCACTATTCCATTGGTTATTTTACTGTTAGAATTTGGCAAAACTTTCTTCATAGAAAATGTTCCTTATTGTCTAAAGTTTATTCTCCTTTTTGAATCACTCCAATTGGAGTTTTGTAGCTCAAGTTATAGCCATTTGAACCATAGCTGCTGGATTAGACTTAACCCAGATTTCCGGGCAAATTTTGGTTCTGGCAGTTTTAGGTCACCAAATTTGAGTGGCCAAATGACTTGGTTAATGGCATAATTTGGGTTTGTGTTCCTCATGAAACTTTTAGGTCTATATCTCATCTGTCCACTAGTAAAATTTCAGGTCATTTAGACCTGTCTAGCTCAAGTTATGGCCAAATGAACAAACACTATTCATTTGATTAGTTTGTACAGGTCAGACTGAGAATTTCCGGATTTGGTCAATTTGTTCACTAGGTTTTGGTCACTTTTTGGGCATTCTTCCTAAATGAAAATTGTGTCATTTAGTGTCTATTTTCAATCCGAATTAGTCTCATACCAATTGAACTTGTAAATTTTCAGTTTTGGTCCCTCAAAAGGACCTTGGTCCTGCTGCCAGTAGCATGACGACATTGAATCCGAATTTAACCTCCACTCCAACACTTCCAACACACTTCATTTAGTCACAAATGACCATTTCTCACTTCAAACTAGATCAAATACATCATTTCACCATTTCTTTAAATTTTTTGCCTCTAAACAGTAGGTGCCAAACCCTAACCACACTAATTCATTGCATTTAACTAATTCAAGACATTTAATCATAACCATTCAACACCAATAAGCTCACATACACCTTTAAATTCACCATGTTCATGCATACATATATCAAACCCTAGTTGACCGAAATTTAGGTTTAGTCCTCCACAATTGTTTTCTTTTGATTTCTTTATTTTCTAAGTTACTCAAACCACAAACATAACCAATAAACTAAAATTTTAAATTTAGATTGCTTAACTCACTTGAAATTCCTCTTCCTCAATTCTCTTCTTTTTTTTTTCCTTTCCTTTTCTTGCTCAAACTTCTTTTCAAGTGAAATCAACAAGGTTTAAGGTTGGTAAGTAAGTTTTCTAGGGTGGGATTTAGGGTTTCTTCAAGCTCAAAACGAGTTTTAATGGTGGTTTAAGTGAGGGAGAGGGTGAGGGAGAGAGTGAGGCGGCAAAATGGGAAGAAGAAGAAGACTTTTGCTATTTTTTTTCTTTTCTTTTATGACTTTTATCCTTATGGAAGACCCAAAAATCAAATTAATTAAATTTATTAATTCTAATATTTATGGCATCATGCATGATGTCATCTCTTTTCACCTTTTTCATTTTCTTTTTTTTTTCTATTTATTTTTTCATTAGTTCTTTAATTTAATTTCTGATTCCAAAATTTTGTTTTCTCAAATTTTATTTAACAGTTAGGTCAGGAGTCAGCTCTCGGGGTCAATGGACCAAATTGCCTCTCGCCGGTTCAACCCGGTTTGCAAATAATTCAATATTTTTTTCGGCTCCTAGACCTAATTATTTGACTGGCTTAACAACCTTTTTTCGTGATTTTCTCTTTTCCACTGTGTTTGTAATGGTCCTAAGGACCGCGGCGTTATATTTTACGGTTCGAAATTTGAGTTTAAATTGACTTCGCAGTCCTTCCCGAGAAGGTCACCCATCACTGTGACTCTCGGCTCATTCAACTTCTTATGTTCTGTTTTTCTTATTCATACTTAACTAATTGACAATTACTAAATATTTATGTTCAGGGTTTATCTAGTTGTCTTATGTATGGTTCTAATCCCCTCAGTTGTCCGGACCAACACCGATCACTGGAACAGTGAAATATACCTAGTTATACAAATAGGGGTGTTACAATTCTCCCCCCCCCTTAAAATAATTTCATCCTCGAAATTATGTCCACTATCTGTCCTCAAATAGTTATTCATGTTATTTTTTCATGTTTTTCTCATATTTTTACATAGCTTTATAATCAGAATAATGGTCCCTAGCACTTTAACCAACGCTATTTACTCATCGATTGCTCACCTCCTCTGCCAAGTTTCTTATGAGTTTCTGTCATAAGTTAGATTCAAATTCATTTCAATTTTTGAGGTAAGCAAATCTGTGTGCTAGTGGATCCGCTTTTCTAGGATCTCGTGTGATCCTATAGGTGAGAACTTAGTTTTACTCTTTTCTTATTAAATCTTTTAATCATTTGATGTAACCTTCAGTTTAGTTTAGAATATTTAAGTCTTTTCTTTCTTGGCCATAGGTCCATAACCATTATCTTACCATCTCCATTTATGACCAAGGCCTATGTGCCATTTTGCACTATCTTGTTTGCTTTGGTTTAACTTATTTTTTTCTTGATAAAATAGTTCGGAATATCGTTACACATCTTAAGTAAATTGCTTGCCTTGGTGGCAATTCCTCATCTAGTATTTTTCTCATTTCTTACTGTTCTATTTATTTTTATCTATCGGTATTCTATAGCTTATTTTGCACTGATGTGTAGTCATTATTTTCTTTTGTACTGAACTATAACCTTTCAATATTCTAACTTTAGAGTTTTAAATCCCAGGTTAGGATTTTCAAACTCCTTTCCAATAAGAAAACTTTATCTTATCATAATTGTACCAAAACAGATGCCATTTGTAACCATTCTTATTCTTGTGTACTATTGGGTAGTACGTAGCTCTACACAATAAATCCCAAGTCAGTACTGTAATCTGCAGCTTATAGCAAAAACATCAAGAATATTGTATAGTTATTATGATACATCCCAATAGAACAAACTTCCCTATATCTTATTTCTTTTAAATTCACTAATATCTTGAACTTATTTTGATTATGGTACCCACTAACATCTATCAGTAGTAATATCCTTACCCGCATCTAAGGTAGCTATATTACTATAACTTACTTTTAGGTTCTCTTTCCTTACATAATTAAGCTTACTAATTAACTTTCCAAATTCTTGTGTGCTAGCAAATACTTTTAACTGACAAAGTCTTCCAAAATTAATTTTAAAAAGACTAGTCACTAACATATCAAAATTGATTTTTTTTTTACACATATACATATCTCAATTAAGAATTGAGAAAATACCAGCAACCATACCAGAAGTCTCATCCTCGTCCCTCTGTCACATAGTGTATACTCTCAGTGGAGCATCACCTTGTCCTGGTTGATTCATCGTACTCTGACTTCCTGGTGTACTACCCCTACCTCTGCCTCTGCCTCTACCAACTGTTGGTAAACTCTTTGGGGTAGAAACTTGGGCTGATCCTTCTGCCGTGGCAAGTGATCCCTAACGACATGGACTTATGCAATCCTTAGCAAAATGACCAGTCCGTCCACAATTGAAACATGCTTCTATAGCTTTATAACAAACTCCACCATGTGGTTTACCACAAGTCTCACAAAGTCGATCTGATAGCATATTTCTGCGTTTCTGTTGAGTTTACTGATCGGATTGGGATGGTTTCTGTCTATAAGATATACCTCTACCCGATTCGCGTGAGCTAGATCCTCCAAAATGTTTTCTTTCCCCAAAGCCACTCTCTGTAGCTTGACCAGTAACCTTTTCAGTTTTCCCTTTCTCTTGTGTACACTTTTTCACTGCCCATTCTGATTCTATCCTTTCTAGTTCCACGGCTGGTGAAATCAATTCAGAAAAATTCTGGTGTCGGAACCCTACCACTTGCATTCTCAAGCTAGGCCTCAACCCAGCCCCAAACCTTTTACACCGGTCTCTGGGGTTGGAGACTAAGCTTCCAGCATAATGGCTTAGCCTTGAAAAGTCCCTCTCATACTCAGCTACAGTTCTATCCCCTTGCTACAAACTTAAAAACTCTTGCAGCTTCATATCTACATAAGTATCAGGGACCCACTTTTGCCAAAATTCCCTTAAAAAGTCTACCCATGTGAGGACTGGTGGCTCTACCAGACTGTAGGGGATGGTCTTCCACCACTCATATGCATCCCCTTGCAGAAGTGATACTGAATATTCGAACTTCAACTCTTCAGCACACTGTAGTATTCTGAAAATCCGTTCCATCATCTCTAACCACTGTTCTGCTTCCAGTGGATCCACTGTTCCTTTGAATTCTGTAGCCCCAAATATCATTAATTTCTCATATTGTCGAGCCGGAGGCTGTGGTTGTGCTGCAGGTGCTTGTGTCTGTGCTTGAGGTGGCACATTTCCCGCAATTTGTTGAAAGAACGCAGCCATCTGCTGTGCAAACTGAGCAGGAAACTGCGGTGCTTGAGGAGGAGCTAGAGTGGCTGACCCACTCACATTCTGGAGTGCTGGGGCTTCTCCTCGGGCCTCAGCCTTGACAGATTGCTCTGCGGAATGATCTCCCTCTTCCATTCCATTTTCCAGAAATTTTCTACTCTCTGATAACAAACACAAGGAGGTTGACCTCCGTTAGTGCATATTCATGATGTAAATATGTCATATGTATCAAACATTTGAACAGTTGTATTTACCGACAAAATATTTCAAATTCACTGTTCAAAATTTATTTTAAAACCTTGCTCTGATACCACTAAACATGTCACACCCTACTCCTCGTAAGATGTAACATGTTCCCGTAGTACACCTAATGAATTACCGTACTTTACCTACCGGTAACCCATTAAATATACTACAAGTGATTTTAAAACAATTTTCATTCATTTTGGAATTGGCGGGTAAAATTTTTTTTAATTTTTTTAAATATTAAAAACCTTCATTTAGAGTCCAAACATAAATCAAATTTTTGGATATTTAAAATCTCCGCAATTTTTATAAAAATTTCGGCAGAGTGCCGTCTGTATTTTGAGAAAATAGTTCTTCAAAACCTAAAAATAGAAACACTCCCAATATATTTCTCAATCACAACTCCATTTGCAACCACCAAACTTCCAATCAACAACAATAACAACATTTCAATTAAAAATCCAATTTTCAAATTAAGAACTAATATCTCAAAACATTTCATAACTCATGCACATTGCATTTTAAATAATTAATTTACAATCATAAGTTAATTTACAGATGCAAAATCTCAAAAATAATATTATTACAATTTTATCTGTACAACTACTCAAATTACAGAGATACATATGCATACTATCATATTTACATCAAACTAAACTACCAGGGTATAGACAAATACCCGTGCGAAAATTCTTCAATTATGCTCCTCTCTAACTGTAGCAGCACGCCCTGCTGCTATGTTCCCTATCTGCGACAGCAAGTTAAAGCTATCGCTGAGTATATAAATACTCAGTGGTGCACAATAAAGCATAAAATGCATAATATAAAACATTTATGAACAAATCATCATTCAAAAATCTCATAATCGCATTTTACAATTCTTTTTTTCTCAAATCACATTTATAACAAATCATAATTTTCAAAGCTTAATATAACACAACTTGATCAAACAATTTAATAAACATAGTATTTCCAAACAATAACACAACTTAGGCCATGACACAAAATTTTCAAACATGTCATGCTGTACACCACAACAAGGCATACTCACCCCCCTAATCGAAATCAATGAGGGAGGTGGCTAGCTAGCTAATGAGTACTCATCCAAACTCATCCCTCAGACTGGGAAGCCAGAGAGGGAGGAAAGTGATCAAATATCAAACTCACCCCACAAGTGGAGGAGGAACATATTAATATTGCCATGCCAAGTGTGTATTAGAAACAATTTAAATTAAGTTATTCATATATTTTATATAATTCACAAATCATATTTCATTCTAAACTTTTCGTTTACAAAGTAGGCAACACACTATTTTTCAAATAATATTTTCAAAGCCATAACAATCAAAATTATTCACAACATTTATTTCAAGAATTGTCAAGTAGAAACAAAGAATTTTAAGTTTGTTGTGCACAAACCTGACGTGAGTTGCCTCTAGGCCTTGACTCAGTCCTTTATACCTTTCGGGTCTTTTTCAGCTGAAACACAAAATTTATAGTGTTTCAATAACTTATTTCACAATAAATTCAATAATTAATTCATAAATACTTAATTCTAGCCCAAATATGCTTAAACTAACATTCTTGGAAATTTTCATTTTGGAGTTACTATGCATGGTACTATTCAAGTCAATTTGTTGATTTTCTAAGGCTTAATAGGTATGGGAACTTCAACTTCACCCAGATACCACATTTTGGTTCCCTAATTTGTTGGTTTTGGTTGTTTACTCAATTTCTAAGTCTTTTAGGTAAATTTACAAATTTTCAGTTTTAGTGTCTTGAGTTGCACTATTCCATTGGTCATTTTACTGTTAGAATTTGGCAAAACTTTCTTCATAGAAAATGTTTCCTATTGTCTGAAGTTTATTCTCCTTTTTGAATCACTCCAATTGGAGATATGTAGCTCAAGTTATAGCCATTTGAACCATGGCTGCTGGATTAGACTTAACCCAGATTTTTGGGCAAATTTTGGTTCTGGTAGTTTTAGGTCACCAACTTTGGGTGGCCAAATGACTTGGTTAATGGCATAATTTGGGTTTGTGTTCCGCATGAAAGTTTTAGGTTTATATCTCATCTGTCCACTGGTAAAATTTCAGGTCATTTAGACCTGTCTAGCTCAAGTTTTGGCCAAATGAACAAACACTATTCATTTGATTAGTTTGTACAGGTCAGACTGAGAATTTTCGGATTTGGTCAATTTGTTCACTAGGTTTTAGTCACTTTTTGGGCATGCTTCCTAAATGAAAATTGTGTCATTTGGTGTCTATTTTCATTCTCAATTAGTCTCATACCAATTGGACTTATAAAATGTAACGACCCGGCCCACTAGTGATATTGTCCGCTCTGGGCCAAAGCCCTCACGGTTTTAAAACGCGTCACTAGGAGTTACGAACCACTAACTTATAAACCCAGCATCTCTCCCGTGTTTTGCCGATGTGGGATTTGCCTAGGGTGTTACAATCCACCCCCTTATGGGACTCAGCGTCCTCGCTGAGGTTTGCCCCACCATCGCTTAAGGTTGCACGCGGAGTGGCTCTGATACCACAAATGTAACGGTCCGGCCCACTAGTGATATTGTCCGCTCTGGGCCGAAGCCCTCACAGTTTTAAAACGCGTCACTAGGAGTTACGAACACCAACTTATAAACCCAGCATCTCTCCCGTGTTTTGCCGATGTGGGATTTGCCTAGGGTGTTACATAAATTTTCAATTTTGGTCCCTCAAAGGGACCTTAGTCCTGCTGCCAGTAGCATGACCACATTGAATCCGAATTTAACCTCCACTCCAATACTTCCAACACACTTCATTTGGTCACAAATGACCATTTCTCACTTCAAACTAGATCAAATACATCATTTCACCATTTCTCCAAATTTTTTGCCTCTAAACCCTAGGTGCCAAACCATAACCACACTAATTCATTGCATTTAACTAATTCAAGACATTTAATCATAACCATTCAACACCAATAAGCTCACATACACCTTTAAATTCACCAAGTTCATGCATACATATATCAAACCCTAGTTGACCGAAATTTAGGTTTAGTCTCCCATAATTGTTTTCTTTTGATTTCTTTAGTTTCTAAGTTACTCAAACCACAAACATAACCAATAAACTAAAATTTTCAATTTAGATTGCTTACCTCACTTGAAATTCCTCTTCCTCAATTCACTTTTTTTTTTTTTTCCTTTCCTTTTCTTGCTCAAACTTCTCTTCAAGTGAAATCAACAAGGTTTAAGGTTGGTAAGCAAGTTTTCTAGGGTGAGATTTAGGGTTTCTTCAAGCTCAAAATGAGCTTTAATGGTGGTTTAAGTGAGGGAGAGGGTGAGGGAGAGAGTGAGGCGGCAAAATGGGAAGAAGAATAAGACTTTTGCTATTTTTTTTTCTTTTTTTTTTTTGACTTTCATCCTTATGGAAGACCCAAAAATCAAATTAATTAAATTTATTAATTCTAATATTTATGGTATCATGCATGATGTCATCTCTTTTCACCTTTTTCATTTTCTTTTTTTTTTCTATTTATTTTTCCATTAGTTCTTTAATTTAATTTCTGATTCCAAAATTTTGTTTTCTCAATTTTTATTTGAAAATTAGGTCAGGAGTCAGCTCTCGGGGTCAATGGACCAAATTGCCCCTCGCCGGTTCAACCCGGTTTGCAAATAATTCAATATTTATTTCGGCTCCCTGACCTAATTATTTGACTGGCTTAACAACCTTTTTCCGTGATTTTCTCTTTTCCACTGTGTTTGTAATGGTCCTAAGGACCGCGGCGTCACATTTTATGGTTCGAAATTTGAGTTTAAATTGACTTCGTAGTCCTTCCCGAGAAGGTCACCCATCGCTGTGACTCTCGGCTCATTTAACTTCTTATGTTCTATTTTTCTTATTCATACTTAACTAATTGACAATTACTAATTATTTGTGTTCAGGGCTTATCTAGTTGTCTTAAGTATGGTTCTAATCCCCTCAGTTGTCCGGACCGACACCGATCACCGAAACAGTGAAATATACCTAGCTTTACAAATAGGGGTGTTACAATTCTCCCCCCCTTAAAATAATTTCATCCTTGAAATTATGTTTACTATCTGTCCTTAAATAGTCATTCATGTTGTTTTCTCACGCTTTTCTCATATTTCTACATAGCTTTATAATCGGAATAATGGTCCCTAGCACTTTAACCAACACTATTTACTCATCGATTGCTCACCTCCTCTGCCAAGTTCCTTATGAGTTTCTGTCATAAGTTAGATTCAAATTCATTTCAATTTTTGAGGTAAGCAAATCTGTGTGCTAGTGGATCCGCTTTTCTAGGATCTCGTGTGATCCTATGAGTGAGAACTTAGTTTTACTCTTTTCTTATCAAATCTTTTAATCATTTGATGTAACCTTCAGTTTAGTTTAGAATATTTTAGTATTTTCTTTCTTGGCCATAGGTCCATAACTATTATCTTACCATCTCCATTTATGACCAAGGCCTATGTGTCATTTTGCACTATCTTGTTTGCTTTGGTTTAACTTATTTTTTTCTTGATAAAATAGTTCGGAATATCGTTACACATCTTAAGTAAATTGCTTGCCTTGGTGGCAATTTCTCATCTAGTATTTTTCTCATTTCTTACTGTTCTATTTATTTTTATCTATCGATATTCTATAGCTTATTTTGCACTGATGTGTAGTCATTATTTTCTTTTGTACTGAACTATAACCTTTCAATATTCTAACTTTAGAGTTTTAAATCCCAGGTTAGGATTTTCAAACTCCTTTCCAATAAGAAAACTTTATCTTATCATAACTGTACCAAAACAGATGCCGTTTGTAACCATTCTTATTCTTATGTACTATTGGGTAGTATGTTGCTTTACACAATAAATCCCAAGTCAGTATTATAATCTGCAGCTTATAGCACAAACATCAAGAATATTGCATAGTTACTACGATACATCCCAATAGAACAAACTTTCCTATATCTTATTTCTTTTAAATTCACTAATATCTTGAACTTATTTTGATTATGGTACCCACTAACATCTATCAGCAGTACTACCCTTACCCACATCTAAGGTAGCTATATTACTATAACTTACTTTTAGGTTCTCTTTCCTTACATAATTAAGCTTACTAGTTAACTTTACAAATTCTTGTGTGCTAGCAAATACTTTTCACTGACAAACTCTTCCAAAATTAATTTTAAAAAGACTAGTCACTAACATATCAAAATTGATTTTTTTTTTTACACATATACATATCTCAATTAAGAATTGAGAAAATACCAGCAACCATACCAGAAGTCTCATCCTCGTCCCTCTGTCGCATAGTGTATACTCTCACTGGAGCATCACCTTGTCCTGGTTGATTCACCGTACTCTGACTTCCAAGTGTACTACCCCTACCTCTGCCTCTGCCTCTACCAACTGTTGGTAAACTCTTCGGGGTAGAAACTTGGGCTTATCCTTCTGCCATGGTAAATGATCCACAATGGCATGGACTTATGCAATCCTTAGCAAAATGACCAGTCCCTCCACAATTGAAACATGCTTCTATAGCTTTATAACATACTCCACTATGTGGTTTACCACAAGTCTCACAAAGTCGATCCGATAGCGTATTTCTGTGTCTCTGTTGAGTTTGCTGATCGAATTGGGATGGTTTCTGTCTAGAAGATATACCTCTACCCGATTCGCGCGAGCTAGATCCTCCAAAATGTTTTCTTTTCCCAGAGCCACTCTTAGTAGCTTGACTAGTAGCCTTTTCAGTTTTCTCTTTCTCTTGTGTACACTTTTTCACTGCCCATTCTGATTCTATCCTTTCCAGTTCCAGGGCTTGTGAAATCAATTCAGAAAAATTCTGGTGTCGGAACCCTACCACTTGCATTCTCAAGCTAGGCCTCAACCCAGCCTCAAACCTTTTACACCGGTCTCTGGGGTTGGAGACTAAGCTTCTAGCATAATGGCTTAGCCTTGAAAAGTCCCGCTCATACTCTGCTACAGTTCTATCCCCTTGCTTCAAACTTAAAATACTATTGCAGCTTCATATCTACATAAGTATCAGGGACCCACTTTTGCCGAAATTCCCTTAAAAAGTCTACCCATGTGAGGACTGGTGGCTCTACCAGACTGTAGGGGATGGTTTTCCACCACTCATATGCATCCCCTTGCAGAAGTGATACTGAAAATTCGAACTTCAACTCTTCAGCACATTGTAGTATTCTGAAAATCCGTTCCATCATCTCTAACCACTGTTCCGCTTCCAGTGGATCCACAGTTCCTTTGAATTCTATAGCCCCAAATTTCATTAATTTCTCATATTGTCGAGCCGGAGGCTATGGTTGTGCTGCAGGTGCTTGTGTCTGTGCTTGAGGTGGCACATTTCCCGCAATTTGTTGAAAGAACGCAGCCATCTGCTGTGCAAACTGAGCAGAAAACTGCGGTGCTTGAGGAGGAGCTAGAGTGGCTGACCCACTCACATTCTGGAGTGCTGGGGCTTCTCCTCGGGCCTCAGCCTTGACAGATTGCTCTACAGAATGATCTCTCTCTTTCATTCCATTTTCTAGAAATTTTCTACTCTCTGATAACAAACACAAGGAGGTTAACCTCCGTTAGTGCATATTCATGATGTAAATATGTCATATGTATCAAACATTTGAACAGTTGTATTTACCGACAAAATATTTCAAATTCACAGTTCAAATTTTATTTTAAAACCTTGCTCTGATACCACTAAACATGTCACACCCTACTCCTCGTAAGATGTAACATGTTCCCGTAGTACACCTAATGAATTACCGTACTTCACATACCGGTAACCCATTAAATATACTAAAAGGGATTTTAAAACAATTTTCTTTCATTTTGGAATTGGTGGGTAAAATTTTTTTTAATTTTTTTAAATATTAAAAACCTTCATTTAGAGTCCAAACATAAATCAAATTTTTGGATATTTAAAATCTCCGCAATTTTTACAAAAATTTCGGCAGAGTGCCGTCTGTATTTTGAGAAAATAGTTCTTCAAAACCTGAAAATAGAAACACTCCCAATATATTTCTCAATCACAACTCCATTTGCAACCACCAAACTTCCAATCAACAACAATAACAACACTTCAATTAAAAATCCAATTTTCAAATCAAGAATTAATATCTCAAAACATTTCATAACTCATGCACATTGCATTTTACATAATTAATTTACAATCATAAGTTAATTTACAAATGCAAAATCTCAAAAATAATATTATTACAATTTTATCTGTACAACTACTCAAATTACAGAGATACATATGCATACTATCATATTTACATAAAACTAAACTACCAGGGTATAGACAAATACCCGTGCAAAAATTCTTCAATTATGCTCCTCTCTAACTGTAGCAGCTCGTCCTGCTGCTATGTTCTCTATCTGCGACAGCAAGTTAAAGCTATCGCTGAGTATATAAATACTCAGTGGTGCACAATAAAGCATAAAATGCATAATATAAAACATTTATGAACAAATCATCATTCAAAAATCTCATAATAGCATTTTACAATTTTTTTTTCTCAAATCACATTTATAACAAATCATAATTTTCAAAGCTTAATATAACACAACTTGATCAAACAATTTAATAAACATAGTGTTTCCTAACAATAACACAACTTAGGCCATGACACAAAATTTTCAAACATGTCGTGCTGTACACCACGACAAGGCATACTCACCCCACTAATCGAAATCAATGAGGGAGGTGGCTAGCTAGCTAATGAGTACTCATCCAAACTCATCCCTCAGACTGGGAAGCCAGAGAGGGAGGAAAGTGATCAAATATCAAACTCACCCCACAAGTGGAGGAGGAACATATTAATATTGCCATGCCAAGTGTGAATTAAAAACAATTTAAATCAAGTTATTCAAATATTTTATATAATTCACAAATCATATTTCATTCTAAACTTTTCGTTTACAAAGTAGGCAACACACTATTTTTCAAATAATATTTTCAAAGCCATAACAATCAAAATTATTCACAACATTTATTTCAAGAATTGTCAAGTAGAAACAAAGAATTTTAAGTTTGTTGTGCACAAACCTGACGTGAGTTGGCTCTAGGCCTTGACTCAGTCCCTTATACCTTTCGGGTCTTTTTCAGCTGAAACACAAAATTTACAGTGTTTCAGTATCTTTTTTCACAATAAATCCAATAATTAATTCATAAATACTTAATTCTAGTCCAAATATGCTTAAACTAACATTCTTGGAAATTTTCATTTTGGAGTTACTATTCATGGTACTATTCAAGTCAATTTGTTGATTTTCTAAGGCTTAATAGGTATGGGAACTTCAACTTCACCCACATACCACATTTTGGTTCGCTAATTTGTTGGTTTTGGTTGTTTACTCAAATTCTATGTCTTTTAGGCAAATTTGCAAATTTTCAGTTTTAGTGTCTTGAGTTGCACTGTTCCATTGGTCATTTTACTGTTAGAATTTGGCAAAACTTTCTGCATAGAAAATGTTTTCTATTGTCTTAAGTTTATTCTCCTTTTTGAATCACTCCAATTGGAGTTTTGTATCTCAAGTTATAGCCATTTGAATCATGGCTGCCGGATTAGACTTAACCCAGATTTCTAGACAAATTTTGGTTCTGGCAGTTTTAGGTCACCAACTTTGGGTGGCCAAATGACTTGGTTAATGGCATAATTTGAGTTTGTGTTCTTCATGAAAGTTTTAGGTCTATATCTCATCCGTCCACTGGTAAAATTTCAGGTCATTTAGACCTGTCTAGCTCAAGTTATGGCCAAATGAACAAACGCTATTAATTTGGTAAGTTTGTACAGGTCAGACTGAGAATTTCCAGATTTGGTCAATTTGTTCACTAGGTTTTAGTCATTTTTTGGGCATGCTTCCTAAATGAAAATTGTGTCATTTAGTGTCTATTTTCATTCCCAATTGGTCTCATACGAATTGGACTTGTAAATTTTCAGTTTTGGTCTCTCAAAGGGACCTTGGTCCTGCTGCCAGCAGCATGACCACATTGAATCCGAATTTAACCTCCACTCCAACACTTCCAACACACTTCATTTGGTCACAAATGACCATTTCTCACTTCAAACTAGATCAAATACATCATTTCACCATCTCTCCAAATTTTTTGCCTCTAAACCCTAGGTGCTAAACCCTAACCACACTAATTCATTGCATTTAACTAATTCAAGACATTTAATCATAACCATTCAACACCAATAAGCTCACATACACCTTTAAATTCACCAAGTTCATGCATACATATATCAAACCCTAGTTGACCAAAATTTAGGTTTAGTCCTCCATAATTGTTTTCTTTTGATTTCTTTAGTTTCTAAGTTACTCAAACCACAAACATAGCCAATAAACTAAAATTTTCAATTTAGATTGCTTACCTCACTTGAAATTCCTCTTCCTCAATTCTCTTCTTCTTTTTTTTTTTTTTCCTTTCCTTTTCTTGCTCAAACTTCTTTTCAAGTGAAATCAACGAGGTTTAAGGTTGGTAAGTAAGTTTTCTACGGTGGGATTTAGGGTTTCTTCAAGCTCAAAATGAACTTTAATGGTGGTTTAAGTGAGGGAGAGGGTGAGGGAGAGAGTGAGGCGGCAAAATGGGAAGAAGAAGAAGACTTTTGCTTTTTTTTTTTTTCTTTTCTTTTATGAATTTTATCCTTATGGGAGACCCAAAAATCAAATTAATTAAATTTATTAATTCTAATATTTATGGCATCATGCATGATGTCATGCATGATGTCATCTCTTTTCACCTTTTTCATTTTCTTTTTTTTTTATATATTTTCCATTAGTTCTTTAATTTAATTTCCGATTCCAAAATTTTCTTTTCTCAAATTTTATTTGACATTTAGGTCAGGAGTCAGCTCTCGGGGTCAATGGATCAAATTGCCCCTCACCGGTTCAACCCGGTTTGTAAATAATTCAATATTTCTTCTAGCTCCCTGACCTAATTATTTAACTGGGTTAACTACCTTTTTCTGTGATTTTCTCTTTTCCACTGTGTTTGTAATGGTCCTAAGGACCACGACGTCACATTTTACGATTCGAAATTTGAGTTTAAATTGACTTCGCAGTCCTTCCCGAGAAGGTCACCCATCGCTGTGACTCTTGGCTCATTTAACTTCTTATGTTCTGTTTTTCTTATTCATACTTAACTAATTGACAATTACTAATTATTTGTGTTCAGGGCTTATCTAGTTGTCTTAAGTATGGTTCTAATCCCCTCAGTTGTTCGGACCGACACCGATCATCGGAACAGTGAAATATACCTAGCTATACAAATAGGGGTGTTACAATAGCTTCTTTATGCTGTTGCAGGTAAGGGAATGGAGAAAGTTACCGAGTGAGAGGCTTGAAAGCAACATTTTGGTATTGTTTGTGAGTATTTACGTTAGGTATACCCTTGTGATTCCTTTGGATGTATTTTGTACCTATATGTATGGATGTACGGACATTGAGCAATTTGTAGAAAGCATTGCATTCCTATCACATTTTGAGTTTGTAACTATTTTGTATTTTACTTTGAGACTTATGAAAATGTAACTTTTGCAATATTTAGTCTATCATTATTTCCAATGAATGTTTATATGGAATTTTAACTATTCTCATGCAGTTTTCCGTAAAAGAATTGATAAGATAAAAAACTATGGTTTGTTTTAAAATCCTTTGTAGCATAACTAATGGGTTATCTGTAGGTGGAGTTCGGTAATTCATTAGGTATGCCACGAGAACATATCATGCCTTACGAGGCTTAAGGGGTGACATGTTTTAGTGGTATCAGAGCTTTGGTTTTCATACAAGTTTTGAAATTGCATGTTTGAAAATTTTTGATAAGTACAATTGCTCAACTGTCATTAATTGATACATATAATGCATTACATCATAAATATGGACTAATGGAGGAAAATCTCCTTATGTTCGTTGTCCAGGGAGTAGAATTCTTTGTGATTCAGTATGAAAGAGGGAGATCACACAGTAGAGCAATCAGTAGCAGCTAAGGTATAGGGGGAAGCCCCAGCTCCTCAGAATGCTAGTGGATCGGCTGCAACCATCCCACCCATGCAGTTTCCTGCTCAGTTCGCTCGGCAGATGGCTGCACTATTTCAGCAAATGGCTGGCAATATACCAGTCCAAGCTCCTGTGCAAACACCTCTAGTGCAACCACCATCCCCAGCCAGACAATATGACAAGTTAATGAAGTATGGGCAACAGAGTTCAAGGGTACAGTGGACCCATTGGAAGCTGAGCAATGGTTAGAGCGGATGGAGAGAGTATTCAAGAAACTGCACTGCACCGATGATTTGAAGTTCGAATACTCAGTCTCTCTATTGCATGGAGATGCATATGAGTGGTGGAAGACCATTCCTCACAGTTTGGTTGAACCCCCTATGTTGACATGGGATGACTTTCTCAGAGAATTTAGACAGAAGTATGTTCCTGACACATATGTAGATATGAAGCTATAGGAGTTTCTCAGTTTGAAGTAAGGGAACAGGACTATAGCCGAGTATGAGTGAGACTTTTCCTGCCTCAGCCACTATGCTGGAAGCCTACTCACTACCAGTAGAGACAGATGCGAACAGTTTGAGGCCAATTTGAGGCCTAGTTTGAGATTGCAAGTGGTTGGATTTCGACATGACAATTTCTGTGGGTTGATATCATAGGCCCTTAAATTGGAAAGGATAGAACTGGAAGGGGCATCTGAGAAGGTAACCATTGAAAAAGAGAAGAGCAGTAAGCCTATAGGTCAGAGTCCAAGTAACAATTCGGGTAAGAGGAAGAGTTTTAGGGGACCAAGTAACAGAGGATCTAGTAGGGGAAGATTCTCAGGGTAGAGGCCACCTAGATCCGGACAGCAGACATTTAGGGGTTCCTTTCCTACTCATACCTATGAAACTTGTGGCAGGAATCATGGAGGAGTATGTTATAAGGCCATAGGAGCCTGTTACAACTGTGGTAGAAGTGGGCATTTTGCTAGAGATTGCACTAGTGCTCACAGGTCTGGGCCGCCTACCACCACTGAGGGATCTGTTCAAGGTTCTGCTTCCAGAGGACAGCAGATAGCTAGTAAAGGCTGAGGCAGCAGTAGAGGTAACACTTCTGGCAGCCAGGGCACAGCGAGCCAAGTAGAGCAGAGTGGTGCATCTGCCAGGGTGTACACCATGCGCCAAAGGGATGAAGCTGAGACATCAGATCTTGTGGCTAGTACTTTCTCCATCTTTGGTAGAGATGTATATGTGCTGTTTGACCCTGGTTCTACACATTCTTATGCTAGTGCTAGTATTACATGTTCTATTACCATTCCTTGCTTGAAAATGGATTATGATGTGCTAATGACTAGTCCCTTAGGGCAAGAGGTTAGGGTGAACAAATTATATAAGAATTGTCCTTTGGTGATCCAAGGACATACATTCCTGTCAGACTTAATTGACATGCCCTTCCGTGATTATGATTTAATCTTGGGCATGGATTGGTTAGCCAGGCATCACGCCATGATCGACTGTAGACTGAAGACAGTCACTTTTGGTCTTCCAGAGTATGCAGATGTAGTGATACATAGGGAGAGGTAGTTATTGCCATCCAATATCATTTCAGCTGCACTTGCTAGAAAGATGATTAGAAAGGGATGTGAAGCTTATCTAGCTCATGTGATAGACACTCAGGTGGGGAGTCCAGATCTTAAAGATATTCCTACGGTATGGGGTTTTCTGGATGTCTTTCAGAAAGAATTGTCGGGATTGCCTCTAGAAAGAGAGGTGCAGTTTGAAATTGAGACTATGCCTGGTGTGGAGCCAATCTCAATCACTCTTTATAGGATGACACCTGCTGAGTTGAAAGAGTTGAAAGTGCAATTGTAGGAATTGTTAGATAAGGGTTTCATCCTCCCTAGCGTGTCACCTTGGAGAGCACCAGTATTATTTGTGAAGAAGAAGGATGGTACTCTCTGCCTATGCATAGACTATAGACAGTTGAATAAGATGACCATAAAGAATAGATATCCTCTGCCATGGATCGATGATTTTTTTGATCAGTTAAAGGATGCAACTGTATTCTCCAAAATTGATTTGAGATCGGGCTACTACCAGTTGAGGGTGCAAGAGCAAAGTATTCCTAAAACTGCCTTTAGGACTCAGTATGGCCACTATGAGTTCTTAGTTATGCCATTCAGGTTGACTAATGCTCCAGCTATTTTTATGGGCCTGATGAACACTATCTTCAGGCCATATTTAAACCAGTTTGTTGTGATGTTCATTGATGATATTTTGGTGTACTCAAAGAATACAGAGGAACACGATAAACATTTGAGAATAGTATTGCAAACTTTGAGGGAGAAGCAATTGTATTTCAAACAATCGAAATGTGAGTTTTGGCTAAAGGAGATTACATTTTTGGGGCATATTGTATCTACAAAGGGTATCCAGATGGATCCTAGCAAAGTAGAAGCCATTCTTAATTGGAAGCCACTTAGAAATGTCACGGAAGTTCGGAGTTTCCTTGGTTTAGTCGGGTATTACCGAAGGTTTGTGAAGGGATTCTCCATGCTAACATCTCCATTGACTGAGCCACTTAGGAAGGATGTAAAATTTCAGTGGACTGATCAGTGCCAGGAAAGTTTTGATGAGTTAAAGAGGCATTTAATTGAAGCTCCAGTCTTAACCTTTCCCACATTGGGTAAGGAGTATACTATATATAGTGATGCTTCTCATAACAGATTGGGTTGTGTGTTGATGCAAGATAGGAATGTCATTACCTATGCTTCACGCCAGCTTAAACCGCATGAGAGGAATTATCCAACGCATGACTTGGAGCTGGCAGCCATTGTCTTTGCCTTGAAGATCTGGAGACATTACTTGTATGGGGAGAGATGTTATATATGTCACACCCTACCCCTCTGTAAGGCATAACATGATCCCATAGTATACCTAATGAATTACCAACTCCGTCTACTGATAATCCATTAAATATACTACAAGGGATTTTAAAAACTTTCCTTACTTCTTTTACAGTGGTGAGCACTATTTACAGGTGTTAAAAACTTTTTTGAACTGAAGTGATAGAGCTAGCACATTTGAATTATTTGGAGTTTCTGTAAAAATTTTGGCAGAGTGCCATCTGTATTTTGGATAAAACAGTTCTTCAGAAAACCTGTAAAAAGCACTTCAACAAATTTCCAAAGCTCAACTTCAACATTTTTCTCAATCCAACACATTTCTCAAGTCAAATTCACAGTAATTTTTCAAGGACTGAGATAGAGAAAATATAATACAATTTTTTTACAAGTCAAAATATCTCATAATTTACTTTACAACTCCAATGTACAATTTTAATTTACAACTGCTCAAAACCAACAACAATATATACATACAGTGGATATACATTACATTACAAAATACAAAATATTGGTATACTCATTATACCCCGTAGTCTCTTGCTGGAGGTACTAGCAGCCTAGTCTGCTGCCCTGTCTGTCTGTCTACCTGCGAAAGCAATAAAAAGCTATCGCTGAGACAATGTCTCAGTGGTGCACAACATTAACCAAATACAATTTAAATCACAATTCATAAGTCATGTAAATAGTGGATACTTAAAATCATAGTTAAATTCAAGACAATAATGTCATAAGGAATTTAACACAATATTACAATAAATCTTAGAAATCAAAACATAGTTAAATTCAAAAGACAGTGAATGTCAATAAGAATTTAAACTCATTTCACAATCTTACAATATGCATCAATAAATCACACACAGCTTTAATCATGTTCTAAAGTTCAATTCATCCCAAAAGCCAATAGCTAATGAGGTATTCAATTCATACCAAAAGTCGATGACTAATGAGGAATAACATAGCTAGCTAGCAAAAATATGAGTACTCATTCTATTCGTCCTCAACAGGCACACACCTCAACACTTCAGCCAGAGAGGGAATTCAATTCATCCCACTAGATAAGCTAGCGAGGAATACAATTAATGTACATGATAGCTGTGGTTTCAAACCAATTACAGTGCTTTTCAATCAATAAGTATCCATCAAATATCATTCAAACCATTTTTCACAATTTCACAACTTAAAACAATAATATGCAAATAGTCATAATTTATTTCATTTGAAAATAATTTAAAAGAAATAGTTGTTGTGCACAAACACAATTTAAATCAATGACATACAATTAATCATATGAAATATTATTCAAAACAAAATCAGTTGAAAACTAGTTGTGCACAAACCTCTGATGACTGTCTCTTGGTTTAGACTCAGTGTTTCCTTCCCTTTCCCTGAGTCTTTACTAACTAAGAAACACAATTTGAAGTGTTTTAGTACTTAATTAAACTGTCACTATCGATAATGTTCGATAAGTAATTCACTGAATTCAATTATTCACTGAATACCTTTATTTGCTAAATCAACCCATATATCGACCCTCGATGTGTTCTAGGTACTTTAGGTTTTAGTGTTGCTAATATGTCACATTCGATAATGTTTTAGGATTGGTACGTGTTACCAAATTCAATTCTATGTATATTGCGTTTTCTTGCATTTCATTGCAAATTGCTGGATTTCGGGATACTAGTTTGACCTAGCCGGACGACCTAGTTCCCTCTGTTTTCAGGTTTCGGTCAAAACTACAAACTTGTAGATCTATGTCTTATGGAAACGCAGGGAAAAATTTTAGGTCAATTCGAATTAAGTAGACCAAGTTATGGTCATTACACTATTGTTGGTCAAATGGCATCAAATTAGGTCAATTTTAGGTCAATT
This sequence comes from Hevea brasiliensis, assembly GCF_030052815.1. Lineage (NCBI taxonomy): Eukaryota > Viridiplantae > Streptophyta > Magnoliopsida > Malpighiales > Euphorbiaceae > Hevea > Hevea brasiliensis. Next base: position 51,924,111 of record NC_079494.1, read on the forward strand.
TGGTCAACTTTGGTTCGGCCAGTTTTTGGACCTGAACTTGTGAAAGCTTTTTGACTTACTTCTAGTCATTTTTGGGCTTTGGTGTCTTCATAAGACTAGTAGGTATGGGTCTTAACTATTCATGGTTAAAATTTCAGGTCAATTGGACCTGTTTTGAGTGAGTTATGGCCTAAACACTAACTGATGCCCAATTGGTCAAATTTCAGGCCTCAAATGTACTCAATCCGAATTGGTCATTTTTCATATCACCTTGCAAGCAGAATTTTGGTATGCTTTCTCAATGAAAGTTGGCACATTTTGTGCCTAGTTCCACCTCCAATTGGTCTCATACCAATTGAGGTTACACATTTAAGGTTATTGACTAAAATGCATACTGCCTTTAATTACTTTGCTTATACATGTATCCATTACACATTTAATTGCTATATGTCCACTCCCCTTACAATTTCTGTTTTGGTACATTACCAAAAACCATATTCCACTTCACTTAAATGTCACTTTGGGCAGATTGCAATTATCCTTAATACACCAATTAAACTCACCTTTACAAGTTCTCAGTACAATCACATATACCCTAAACATTACAAATTTTTACATACACTTACACAATCAATCTATACACATATCCATCAATTCTCAAGGTCAATATTCTGCCAATACTTTCATGAACATATACATTTATCCAAGAATCTCAAGGCTGCCGAAAACTTCCTCAACACCAAAGTGTCCTACAATTCATCAATTTCCATCCAAGTACAAAAATCACCATATACATATGAAGTAATTTACTAGGATATTAAATCACCATAACCAACATCATTTCTCATCAAATATATGCACAAATATTTCATCAAATACATAACTCCATGGCTGTCCAAAATGAACATCTCAATAACTCTTCAAACTTAAAAATTTTCTTCACAAAACCAACACCCATAACATGAACACAAAGTTTAACAAAGCTATCTTCAAAAATGCTAACTTACCTTATGGTTGGAACTTGTTAAACCTTGATTAAACTTCTTGATTTTGGTATCAAGTTCTTCCTTATGATGTGTAGACAAACTTTAATGTAGAACCCTAAGTGATTGGAGTTGAAATGGAGGAGTTAAGAGAGCTCATGCAAAACGCCCATGGAGATTTTCTTTCTCTTCAATTCGGGTAGGTTGGGAAAATGGAGAAGATGAAGTTTCTGCTGGGTATAGTGGACTTACATCAGCACATTTTATTGTTTAATTAAATCATTAGTGGCCCACTCACACTAATTTAACTATATAATAAGCTTACATGTGTTATTTACACATTTTTCACTCCATTTTGGCTATTTATATTAGGTACCCTCAATTTAATTTTTCATTTTATTTTCTAAGTGTAATATTATTTATTTTTAGTAGACATTTAGGTCAAAAGACAATTCGGGATGTCAAATGACCATAATGCCCCTGTTCGGGTTGCATTCCCGATTTTTCGGTAACACCGAGTTTTGTCTGTTTTTCGATTTCTCACTTTTCTTTGTACTAATTATTTAATTTTTCTTTGATCTTACTAATGATATTTATTCTTCAATAAGGGTCTATTTAAGTCCTAAAAATGTTTTCCAGGGTTCCCCGCAATCCAGGGCTAGTCAACGGTCCACGCTGTGACTTCCCGGTGCGGTCACCCATCGCTAGGGTTCTCGGCTCGCTTAACTTGGTTACCTTTCTTTGCTATTATTTTTCCTTTGTTTTTCTTGTATTTTCTTTTCTTGTATTTCATTATTTTATGTCTCCTCACTCATAACGAAGTGTAGTTCTAGGCATCCTAGCTGTCCAGACAACACTGGTCACCGTAGTAGCAGAACGCACTACCGAACTTAGGGGTGTTACAATATATACACAGATCATAAAAGTTTGAAGTACTTGGGCACACAAAAGGAGTTAAATTTGAGGCAAAGGAGATGGTTAGAGCTGATAAAAGATTATGATTGTTTGATAGACTATCAGCCTGGAAAAGCTAATATTGTAGCTGATGCTTTAAGTCGCAAGACTATGGCTGGATTGAGGGTTTCTCCATTGTCCATGGTGCATGAGTTAAGGGCATTGCATGCTAATTTAGAGATTAATAAAGATGAGCAGATGGTAGCTACTTGGCAAGTGAAGCCAATGCTGGCAAAACAAATTAAAACAGTTGCACAGAAGGATGATAAGTATGTGAAGTTGATGGAAGAGGCTCGGGATGGAAAGAAACCAGAATTATCAGTAAATGATGAGGGCTTGTTGTTATATAAGGGCCGAATGTGCATTCCTAAGAATGTTGAACTGAGGCAGACCATTTTAAAGGAAGCACATGATTCACCTTTTGCAATGCACCTTGGTGGAACTAAAATGTACAGAAGTGTGAAGAGCACTATTGGTGGAGAGGAATGAAGAAAGACGTTGCAGAATATGTTGCCAAATGCCTAACTTGTCAGTAAGTAAAGGCAAAACACCAAGTGCCTGCAGGGTTGCTACAGCCATTGCCAATTCTCAAGTGGAAATGGGAAAGAATCACTACGGATTTCGTGACAGGACTTCCATGTACACAAAAGAATCATGATGCAGTTTGGGTTATTGTTGATAGATTGACCAAGTCTACACACTTTTTGCCAGTGAGGATGGATTAGAGCCTGGAAAGATTGGCCAAACTATACATTGATGATGTGGTGAGGTTACATGGAGTGCCAATCTCTATTGTGTCGGACAGAGACCCAAGGTTCACTTCTAGATTCTGGGGTGGTCTAAAAAAGCCCTAGGAACTAGATTGAACTTCAGTACAGCATTCCATCCATAGACAGACAGCCAATCTGATAGGATCATTCAGATTTTAGAGGATATGCTTCGGGTTTGTGTGATTGAGTTTGAAGGGAGTTGGGACACACACTTGCCTTTAATTGAATTTTCCTATAACGACAGTTATCAGTCAAGCATCGGGATGCCTCTGTACGAAGCACTTTATGGCAGAAATTGTAGAACTTCCTTGTGTTGAGATGAAGTGGGTGAGAAGAAGTTGATTGGCCCAGAATTAGTGCAGCAGACGGAAGAAAAGGTTAAGCTCATTAGAGACAGACTCAAAATTACAACGGATAGATAGAAGTCCTACATTGACCTAAAGAGAAGAGATATTCGGTACAGTGTGGGTCACAAGGTGTTCCTGAAAGTTTCCCCATGAAAGAGGATCATGAGTTTTGGTAGAAAGGGGAAACTAAGTCCTCGCTTTATTGGGCCATTTGAGGTTTTGGAAAGAGTGGGTCCATTGGCATATAGACTTGCATTACCTCCAGAGTTGGAAAAGATTCACAATGTCTTCCATGTCTCCATGTTGAGGAGGTACAGATCAGACCCCTCTCACATTTTGCTGGTATAAGAGATTGAAGTGAATCCAGACCTAACATATGATGAAGGCCCCATAAATATCCTGGCATATGATGTAAAACATTTGAGGAATAAGCAGATACCTCTAGTCAAAGTACTGTGAAACCATCATTCAGGCCAGGAGGCTGCATGGGAGCATAAGAAGGACATGAGGAGACAGCACCCACAGCTATTCAGAGACTGAGACCAGGTAAATTTCGAGGACGAAATTTATTTTTAAGGAGGGGAGAATTATAACACCTCGAACCTCCGAGTTATGAATAGTACCATTTTTGGTTCGTGACTAGTACTATTCAAAGGTACCTTGAGGACCAAAAATAAATAGAAAATTAATTGAGATAGATACAATAAAAATTCAAGTGACCCAAAAATATAAGGACTCATTAGATATATTGTAAAAGAGGGATTATGACCCGATAAGGGGCATTTTGGTCAATTTATTTTAAGAGTTGATTTTTGACCAAAATGTCAATTAAATTAAATGAAAATAAAATATTGAATTATGAAGAAATATTGAGGGAAAAATTAGAGTAAAAGTGAAAAGAAAATAAAAGAGGCAAAAATATAGAATTTAAATTCTATTTTTGACCTAATTAAAATTAATGACTTATGGGCTTTTGACAATTAAACTTAATTATTTAATTAAAAAAGAATAAATAAGTATAAAAAAAGACATGTCTCATTCTTTCTCTTCTTTCAAGCCACCACCCATCTTCCATCTCCCTCTCTTTTCTTTTCTCTTCTTCTCCAATCTTCTTCCACCATTGTTTTTCCTTCCAAGTCTTGATTCACTTCAATTCCCTTCATAAATTCCATAGCCCACTAAAAGAAAAAATCAAAGAGATCTTTGATTGAGAGATTAAAAACAAGAAGAACAAGATTTGGAAGAGATTGGAAGTGGGAAAAATTATCAAGTGAGGTAAGCTCTCTCTTTCATGCTTGATTTACTACATATGCTTTGAATTAAGTTTGGGTGTGATGAATTTACATGAGAAAGCATGAAAAACATGTATGGAATCTAAACTAGTGTTTTGGCCAAATTAGAGAAAAGTTAGGATTTGATGTCTTTGAATGAAATTGGTGATGAGATTAAGCTTAGTTGAAGTAGTATACATGATTGAGGCAAAGAAATTGCATGAAATGTGTATAAATTTAATTATGGGAGATTAGGATTCATGGAAAAATTGGGTTTTGATGCTAGAGAGTGAAATTGGTATGTGTAATGTTAAATTATGATCATTTGAGGTTTGTTTAGTTTGAATTAACATTGGGTTGATGAATGGAAGTAATGAAATGGTAAGATTAGGGAAAATTGCAAACTTTGGTATTTGAAAATTGTGGGTTTTGTGCTAGGAAGTGCCATTGATGTGTCAATGCTAAATTATAGTCATTTTGGGTGAATTAAATATGAATTGAGGTTGGTTAATGGAAGTAATTGAAGAAATGAAAAATTGAACTTAGGGCAGAATTTTGCAAACTGAATTCATTGTGTTTGGAAGCCCATAACTTAAGCTACACAACTCCAATTGGTGTGAAACCAATTGAAAACGAAACTTAAGACATAGGGCTAGAATTTTCGTGAAGATACCCTGCCCTGAAAATGACCTTAAGCTATTCGAAATGAGCCTTGAACTTAGAGACAAAATTCTGGAACCTACAAAATTTGACTATATGAACAGTAAATTTTGCATGGCTATAACTCTCTTTAGAAAACTCCAATTTAGGCGATTCTTGAACCAATGGAAACCTAAGACATAGTAGAATATTTCATATGAAGAACTTGAGGCTAAATTATGGACTTAACCCAATCAAACTTCTAAGTAAAGTTGAATTACTGAATCTAGAGAAATCTGGAAATCTGCAGATTTACTATATGAACAGTAAACTTTGCATGGCCATAACTCTCTCTAGAAAACTCTGATTTAGGTGATTCTTAAACTGATGGAAACCTAAGATATAGTAGAACATTTCGTATGGGGAACATTAGACCAAATTATGGACTTAACTTGATCAAATTGCTGAACGAAGTTGGATCGATAAATCTGCCAGAACTGAATCTGCAGGATGAATAGAGATGTAAATAGTAACTGTGTTTTAGTCATAACTTGAGCTACATAGCTCCGAATTAGGCAATTCAAAAATAAAAATAAATTTAAGACCTAGGTGAACAATTTTCATGAAGAACACCTCACCAAATTATGATTGAAACTAGGTAAAAATTGGGTTCAAAGATTGGGACACCAAGTTGCCCAAAACCAAAACTCTCTAAAATTTGCAAAGCTAATTTGGGATGCATTAGACATTTATGTAATGAGTTCTTGGCAGCAATGGAGATTAAAATTGAGGTATTCTATTTGTATATTTTCATTAGAGAAAGAGGTTGGGACAGACAAGGAATAGTAAGTAAAAAGAAAGGAGAGCATTGAAGGTTTGTGCACAACTAGCCTTTTCTTCATTTTTAAACTTGTAAATTGCTTGGAATGTGTTAAATTGAATGAGTTTGCTTTGAACGAGTTTACTTTGACTGAAATATGGTTTTTCTCTTGCATTTAAGACATTTGGGTGTTGCCACCTTTTTATGGATATTATGATGAATTTAAATGTGTTTATTGGTTTATAAATGTGATTATTAAATGGAAAATTTTTGGAAACTGTTTTGAAACCACAGTTAGCATGACAGTCCCTTTCGAAACTCCCCAGTAGTAAAAACTACTTGGGGTTGATAATTGATATTGATTATGTCTCCCATTAATAACGGTTAGTGGGGTAAGACTACATGAGTACTCATTAGCTAGCTAGCCCTTCCCTCATTAATAATGGTTAGTGAGGTTGAGATTGCTTTGTCGTGGTGTACAACACGGCACTGATCATGAAATTTTGTGTCATGGCCTAAACTGTGTGTTGATGTTGGCAACACTAATGCTTTGTGAATTGTGATTTATGAAGTGTGATTTCTGATTTGAAATATTATTCCAATAAATTGCCTTTATGGACTTAGAACTATTGTGAAGTTTTCATGCTTAAGAAAAATGTGATTTATTATGCTTTGACAAATTGTATTTTGCCTTAAGTTTTAAAGTTATTAGTTGTGCACCACTGAGTGATATACTCAGCGATAGCTTCTTTATGCTGTCGCAGGTAAGGTAAAAGGAGAAGGCTACTAAGTGAGAGACTTGAAAGTAGCATTTTGGTATTGTTTGTGGGTATTTACGTTAGGTATACCCTTGTGATTCCTTTGGATGTATTTTATACCTATATGTATGGATGTACAGACATTGAGTAGTTTGTATTTAAAAGCATTGCATTGCTATTATATTTTGAGTTTGTAACTATTTTGTATTTTACTTTGAGACTTATGAAAATGTAACTTTTGCAATATTTAGTCTATCATTATTTCCAATGAATGTTAACATGGAATTTTAACTATTCTCATGCAGTTTTCTGCAAAAGAATTGATAAGATAAAAAGCTATGGTTTGTTTTAAAATCCTTTGTAGCATAACTAATGGGTTATCGGTAGGTGGAGTTCAGTAATTCATTAGGTATGCTACGGGAACATGTTGTGCCTTACAAGGGATAAGGTGTGACATCTAGATTGTTACACGATGCATTAAAACTATATACACGACCCGTGTAAAGTTCTAGTTTTCCTTCTCTCTCCTTATTTTATTTTATTTTATTTTATGCATGCTAAAATATCTTTATCTATATGAATGAAATGAATGCAAAGGTTAGCTATAAAGTTACTTCCCCGATTTTGTGCAATCTTCTCTTGCATGGTTTTGACTTGACGTTTTCACTCCTCCCTTACTTTCAGTTCCTTGCTTTTGTAGAATTGTGATTTAGGGTCCCTTCAAAAATTAAAGAACATAAAGTAAAATAATGAAAATTAAAAGAAATGTTACAAAAAATGTTTTGGGTTGCTTCCTAAAGAGCACTTGTTTATAGTCATTAGTTGGACTATTCTTCAGTTTTATTGTTGAGCTGGAGGGGTGCTATAGGATTGGGTGAATTCATTCTCAATTGTATCCCCTGAGAAGTGTAACGCTCTCACTTTAGGTAGTCCGTACATTCTACTGTTCTGACGACTAATGTCTATTCGGATAGCCAGGATTACTGGAACTACACTTCAACTAGAGTGAGGAGGCATAAATTGACTGAATAAAGATTAAGAAAAATTAAGGAAAAATAAAAGAAATGAATTGCAAATGAGTTAAACGAGCTAGGGTCACAGCGATGGGTAACCGTACGGGAAAGCAACTGTGAAGATAGTTACTGATCCCAGACCCATGAAAAACTCTAAGGAAATAATTTTTGGGACTCCAATGAATAGATATTGAGGTCTAAATGACATTAGAAATGCCAAAGAAAATTCAGAAAAATTTATTTATCGGTACAGATAAAAAATAACCCGGTGAGCCTAATGAAGAGAATTTTGGTTATTTCAATCCCAGAGTTGAATTTTGACCTAAATGTCAATTAAAATGAGAGAAATAAAAAATACATAAAATAAATTAAAATGATGAATGATGGTAGAAAAAGTAAAAGAAAAGAAAAGGAATAAGCTTAATATATATATATATATATATATATATATATATATATATATATATATATATATATATATATATATATATATGATGTCATAATAACATCATAAAAAAAAGTGGCAACCAATGGGAATTCAACATCCCATTTATAAGAGATAAGGAAGAGCTAAAATTAATTAAAAAAGAGTCTTCTTCTTCTTTTTTGGGAGCCATGGTCGAACCTTATAACCTCTCTTCTTCCATTTTTTTTTCTTTTCTCAAGCTTGATTCTCCCTTTGTTCTACCATAAAATCCTAAACACCCTTCATAAAAATTAATCCCCACACCAAGAGGAAGCTTTTGATTAGTATAAAGTGAAGAAATTCCAAGGTTTACATTAGTAAAAAATTGAATTACAAGAGGTTAGTGCCTAATCTCATTATCTCTTTTGTTTAATGCTTGATTTAGACTTAAGAAGAGTTGAAATTACTTGAAATAAAAAGAAAATGACAACTTTGTGAGGAATTAAATTTTCGACAACCGTGAGAATTGATATGATTTTGATGACATGAAGGTTATACTAATGGTTACAAGTGTTGATTAACAAGTAAATATGATTAACATGCTGATTTATATGTGGTGTGCATAAATTGACACCTTGAGTTAGGGTTTGAATTAATTTTGGTACCTTGGTTTTATAGCTTGAGATTGATCTTGTTTAGACGGTTTGTTGAACATTTGCAGTGTTATGAATGATAAATTATAGTAGGGAGTAAGGAGGATGGAATATTGGGAGTGCTTCTCTTATGAAGGAAATTCGGACCTATGAGTCCAGTGTCTTATTTGACCTATAAATGATGTTGTGTGACTCTAGTTGGTGTGAGGCCAATTGAAGGTGAAACTAGACTCAAAATACCTCATTTTTCATGAAGAAAACCTGCTCAAATTCTATCAAAATCTTGGTCAATTTGTTGTCCCAATCTGGGCATCCAAACACTGAACCCAGAAAAATGACCAAATGAATAGTACATGTTCATTTGGCCATAACTCCCTCTAGACAGGTCCAAATGAGCTGAATTTTATACCATTGGAAAGATTAGACATAGGACTACAACTTTTATTGAGAACACCAAGCCTAGAAATGTCTCTAACCAAATGAAATTGTTGACTCAATTTAAGATACCAAACTGACCTGCACTATTCTATCTAGAAAATCTTGGACTAAAGCTCACCCGACTAGTTTTGGAAAAATGGCCATAACTTGGTCTACAAAAACCCAAATCTAATAAAACTAGTGGAAACATTTTTATAAGACATAGGTCTACAATATTGGTCTTTTGACCAAAACTCAGAACTCAAAGGAACTAGATCAAATGGTTAGAAAAATTTAGCACATCAAAACCTGGAGTTTGAGCAAACTACACTTGATCCCAGAACAGACTTTAAGTCATATCTTCCACTAGGAAGCTCTAATTAGGATAAGCCATACTGATCTAGAATCCTAAAAAATATGGCTCCAACTTTCTTTTAGACTTTGTCCTCAAATTATGAACATAAGAACCCTAAAATAAGAGTCAAAGTTTCTGACCTGAACATGAATTCTGGTAGAACAGGGTACACGAGTCCAGGCTAGTGATTTGGCCATAATTAATTCTACAAAGCTTAAAAAATTATAATAAAAATTTTTGAGTAACTATAAGACATAGGGTAACAACTTCTATGAAGAACCTTAGGTTTAAAAATGATTATAACATGACCAATTAATTAGGTAAAGAAAGACTCTAGAAACTACCAATTTTTGGACCTTGAGAAAGGTTCATAAAATTGTTAGTAGTATGCCCTAGAGCATATCATTTAGTATGTATCTTGTATATATTTTATTAATAAAAGGCATTTCCACTTTTCTGTTTACATAATATATTTATGTGTAATAGAAAAGGTCCATTGATATTTTGTTAGAAATATTATTCTTAAGTTGTTAAGAATATGAGTGACAATATTTCTAGCACAAAGTATCATAAATAGGTTCACAATCAAGGATACTTCATAATAAGGACATGACTTATCCAGAAAGATTGTATTCATGTTTGTTCCCAAGTTATTTATATGAGATATAAATAAGATGGAATGGTGAGTCTCATGCCATATAACAAACATGATAGGCACTTATACATGATAAGTAGGCCGAACCAGTGACACTTATGACAAGCACATGGAGTTTACTCTTGTCAATGTTTTGTCATAAATCATATCAGTGCATATAATCTTTAGACCTGAGATAGCACAGTTATCTTGTATATAGGTAGTTTGAGTTTGATACTGCTTTCATACTTGTACTGTGTATGGGTATATGGGCATCTGTTGGCTCCTACTAGTTATATATGGAGGTAGGTGTTGATCAAGATGGAATCTGTTCCTCTAAGTAAATAGAGTTAAAATCCTATGTTCATTTAATTGTTCTTGATGTTTCAAGTTCCTGGCCAGGACAGATAGATTTATTCAGAAAAGAGTTTCTGATGAGAAAAATCTTTTTAATCAAGAACTGGAATTAAAAGAGAACATAATATTCATAGCAAATGGAGTTTGACATAAACCATGACTCCAGCTTGAGTTGGGATTTTGTAATAGAGAGATTCTAGTGCATGGTAACATATGATTATAGGTTCATTTAAGGTAAACCTTATTACTAATTGGGTGGCCGTGGCATGCTATGCTAGGTGTTAACCATGGTCTATGAGGTTCATAAAATGATTTAGAGAAATCATTTATGGTAAGAAAGAGTTCTAATGATATTAAGAGTTGATATCATGTCTCATTGCCAATTAGTGATGAGCCTAGTAAGTCACACACATACACAAGTTATCACCTATTTAAATATGATTTAATTAATTAATTAAAGAGTTTAATTGATTAATTAAATAGGTTTGGTTTGCAATTAAATTGCAAAGTCCCTAGCATGACTTGAAACCAAATCTAGATTATTGGATGTGTAGTATAAATTAAATTTATATTTAAAGTGTTTAAATATGAATTTAATTGATGAGAAATTAATTAATAGAGATTAATTAATTAATTTATATTTGATATAAATTAATTAGAATAAGAAAATAATTATTTTGGGTTAAGAACTCAAAATTAAGACACCGGGGCATTTTGGTCATTTCACAGTGTGACACGTGGCACCATGAGATGGTGACACATGGGATTACACATAAGCTTGCCAAATGTTTTTTTAATCATGTAAGATGATTAAAATCAAGATTAAATATAGGTTTGACACTTGGCACAATGTGATTGGGTCACTTAAACCTAGAGCTAATCAAAAGGTGACATGTGGCTAGGGTTTAATGTGTTAACCTAGCTATTTAAGTGTGGTTATGAAAAGAAAAAATAACCAGCAGCCTCTCCTCTCATTTGTCACGCCACTTTGAGCCTCTCCAGCTATTTCTCTTCATCTCTCATCAATTCAAAGAGATTAGCCATCAATCTCTTGAATTAAGAACACTAGAAATTGTTTCTAGTGTCCTGTTTACATCTCTAATCTCTTAAAAGGCAGAACTTGAATTTCTAATTAATAGAAAAAGCTTTAGAGGCTGTTCAAGGGCTGCCATAGGTGTTCTTGGTGTGGACAAGCTAGAGGGATAACATTTGGTGTCCTGAAGACGAATCTCAAAGGCGCAGACACGCTGCAGTGCATCAAGAGGTTAGTGTAATCGTTCTTGATTTAATCTAGGGTTCTAAAATTAATCTGATTAATTTTAAAATCTTAAATGGCAAATACAGATCCAGAAACATATTAAAAGAGTTTTAATATGTTGTTTATCATTGAAATCAAATAGATAAAAATAAATCTTGCATGATGCATGTGACCCTAGGTGAAAATTTTTGAATTCAATGGTATAAACTTGTGTTTTTCACGCTTCCGTTCCTTCAAAAATAACTTAGCATTTAATATGAAATAAAATAGAATACTTTGTTAAGCATAAAAATGACATGAATTAATGAAACTATAGGTATGAAATAATATTATTTTGCCCAAAGTACACTTAGACTCATTTATATAGCTTGGATAGATTGGTATACCAATTAGGGACTACATATTGCAGTACTGCCTACAGGGATAATCATTGACAGACAACATATGTCTAAGATGATTGTTCTACTGGCTTTATGCCTGTCCGATGGCCATAGTGCCAATTTTCATTATTACTGGCTTATGCCTGCCCGCTGGCCTTATGCCTGACATGACTGTTGTATACTGGATAGACATACGGATGTCTAACTATTATACTCCCATGTATCCAGTCTTTATAGTCTGTCATAGGTTACTTGGGTGCAGATAAAAGCAATAAGCCTTAAATATAAATAAGTACATGAGAAAATCATTAATATGAATTTTATAAGACTGAATATAAGGCATATGCACAAAAAAGATCCCTATTAGCTTATTCACTTCCAAAGTTCTAGAAAACATGTAAAAGATTTTAATTACATGAAAATTGATATTTATTTATAAGGTTATATGTGAATTAATTATTTTAAATTACTTAGTTATTTTTCCTTATTTATGCACCACTAAGCGTTATGCTTAGTGCGTTGGTTCTTACCACGCATAAGTATTGGAGAGCACCAATAGCTGCAACAGTAGCAAGAGAGTACAGATAGAGAGGATCAGATCTGCTACAGGGTCAGTGTCACCTCACTAGTTCATTTTGGGTAGGGCTCATGTGTATTTAAATTTTGCATTTTGGATCATTATACATAAGTAAATAATGTAAATAATTTTGGATTGTATATAAATTGTAAATTATTGTATATGTAAACTTTATATGAATGAAATGTAATTTATTTTCTTGAAATTGATATGAGCATGACAAGTGATATGATGAAATGGATATAAATTAGTTTAACAAGGAACATGAAACCCACCATGCACTAATAGAACAAAGGGGACTCTGTCTGGGTCTCTATAAAAATCAAATGGGATAAAAAAAATTTCCACAAGTGAGATAATAAAATTAAATAGATATTAAATTAATATTGTAAATGATAAGACAAGATAGGGTGCTCCGGCACTGAATGTAGCACACATTGCTTAGCTACACTGTAGACGGGTGAGGGGTGTTACAAGAAGTATGGCTTCAATCTCTACCCATTGACCTTGAAGGTACCTGAGGTTTCGCTCTATACTTCTACTGCTCCATGCGGGAAGACTTGAGTTACCTTAAAGGGTCCGGACCATCTTGACCTCAACTTTCCTGGGAAGAGTTTTAATCTTGAGTTGAACAGTAGGACAAGGTCTCCTTCCTTGATTTCTTTCCTTATTATGTGTTTATCGTGCCGTCTTTTGGTCTTGTCCGTAAAGAATTTAGCATTTTAGCAGTTTTATAGGCATCCTGCCTGATTTCTTCCAGCTCATTGAGCTGTATAAGCCTTTATTCACTAGCAGCTTTGAGGTCAAAATTTAGGGTTTGAATTGCCTAGTTGGCCTTGTGTTCAAGTTTGACAGGGAGATGGCATGATTTTCCATAAACCAGGTGAAAGGGTGTTGTTCCAATGGGAGTTTTATATGCAGTGCAGTATGCCCATAGTGCATCATCTAACTTCATAGACCAGTCCTTCCTTGAGCAATTGACTATTTTCTCAAGGATATGTTTTAGCTTCCTGTTTGAAACTTCTACTTGACCACTGGTTTGAGGATGGTAAGGTGTTGTCACTTTGTGAGTCACTCCATATTTTTTCAATAATGTTTCAAATTATTGATTGCAAAAGTGACTTTCTCAATCACTAATTATTACCTATGGTGTACCAAATCTTGTAAAGATATTCTTCTTAAGTGACCACTTTGGCATCATTTATTAGTGTGGCTATTGCTTTTACCCATTTTGACACATAATCAACACCAACCAGGATATACTTATTTCCAAAGAAAGTTGGGAATAGACCCATAAAGTCTATTCCCCACACGTCAAATAGTTCTATTTCAAGTATACCGTGCAGTAGTATTTCATTCCTTCTTGAGATGTTCCCTGTTCTTTAGCATTGATCACAAGCTAGCATAAAGGATCTCACAACCTTAAATAGATTTAGCCAGTAAAACCCTGCTTGTAAAATCTTAGCTGCTATTTTTGTGGTGCCAAAATGTCCTCCACATGATGATAAATGGCAGTGCTATAGAATGTTCTCTATGTCCTCCTCCATTATGCATCTTCTTATCAACCCATCATTGCAACTCTTATATAGCAGAGATTCTTCCCACGTGTAAAATTGCACATCATGCAGGAATTTCTTCCTTTGCTGCTAAGATATGTTTGGTGGCAATACCCTGCATACAAGATAGTTAACAAAGTCAGCATTGTTAGTAGTATGCCCTAGAGCATATCATTAAGTATGTATCTTGTACATGTTTTATTAATAAAAGGCATTTTTACTTTTTCGTTTACATAATATATTTATGTGTAATAGGGTCCATTGATATTTTATTAGAAATTCTATTCTTAAATTGTTAAGAATATGAGTGATAGTATTTTTAGCACAAAGTATCATAAATAGGTTCACAATCGAGGATACTTCACAATAAGGACATGACTTATCCAGAAAGATTGTATTCATGTTTGTTCCCAAGTTATTTATATGAGATATAAATAAGATGGAATGGTGAGTCTCATGCCATATAACAAACATGATAGGCACTTATACATGATAAGTAAGCCGAACCAGTGGCATTTATGACACGCACATGGAGTTTACTCTTGTCAATACATTGTCATAAATTATATTAGTGCATATAATCTTTAGACATGAGATAGCATAGTTATCTTGTATATAGGTGGTTTGAGTTTGATACTACTTTCATACTTGTACTATGTATGGGTATATGGGCATGTGTTGGCTCCTACTAGTTATATATGGAGGTAGTTGTTGATCAAGATGGAATCTGTTCCTCTAAGTAAGTAGGGATAAAATCCTATATTCATTTAATTGTTCTTGATGTTTCAAGTTCCTAGCCAGGACAGATAGATTTAATCAGAAAAGAGTTTCTGATGAGAAAATCTTTTTAGTCAAGAACTGGAATTAAAAGAGAACATAATATTCATAGCAAATGGGGTTTGACATAAACCATGACTCCTGCTCGAATTGGGATTTTGTAACAGAGAGATTCTAGTGCATGGTAACATATGATTATAGATTCATTTAAGGTAAACTTTATTACTGATTGGGTGGCCATGGCATGCTATGCTAGGTGTTAACCGTGGTCTATGAGGTGCATAAAATGAATTAGAGAAAACATTTATAGTAAAAAAGAGTTCTGATGATATTAAGAGTTGATATCATGTCTTATTGCCAATTAGTGATGAGCATAGTAAGTCACACACATACATAAGTAATCACCAAATTAAATATGATTTAATTAATTAATTAAAGAGTTTAATTGATTAATTAAATAGGTTTGATTTACAATTAGATTGCAAAGTCCCTAGCATGACTTGAAACCAAATCTAGATTATTGGACGTATAGTATAAGTTAAATTTATATTTAAAGTGTTTAAATATGAATTTAATTAATGAGAAATTAATTAATAAAGATTAATTAATTAATTAATTTATATTTGATATAAATTGATTAGAAGAAGAGAAATAATTATTTTGGGTTGAGAACTCAAAATTAAGACACAGGGGCATTTTAGTCATTTAACAGGGTAACATGTGGCACCATGAGATTGTGACACATGACACTACACATAAGCTTGCCAAATGTCTTTTAATCATGTAAGATGATCAAAGTCAAGATAAAATATAGGTTTGACACTTGGCACAATGTGATTGGGTCAATTAAACCTAGAGCCAATCAGAAGGTGACACGTGGCAAAAGTTTTAAGTGGTGACCTAGCTATATAAGTGTTATTATGAAAAGAAAAACATAACAAGCTGCTGCCTTTCTCTTTGTGCCGCCACCTTGGAGACCTCTCCCTTCTCTTCTTCTTCATCTCTCATCAATTCTAAGAGATTAGCAAATAATCTCTTGAATTAAAAATACTAGAAATTAT
This sequence comes from Hevea brasiliensis, assembly GCF_030052815.1. Classification (NCBI taxonomy): domain Eukaryota; kingdom Viridiplantae; phylum Streptophyta; class Magnoliopsida; order Malpighiales; family Euphorbiaceae; genus Hevea; species Hevea brasiliensis. The sequence goes on from NC_079494.1 coordinate 51,940,076, forward strand.
TTCTAGTGTTATGGTTACATCTCTAATCTCTCAAAAGGAAAAACTTGATTTTCTAATTCATAGAAAAAGCTTTAGAAGCTGTTCAAGGGCTGCCATAGGTGATCTTGGTGTGGACAAGCTAGAGGGACAACATCTGGTGTCTTAAAGATGCATCCCAAAGGTGCCAAACACACTGTAGTGCATCAAGAGGTTAGTGCACTTGTTCTTGATCTAATCTAGGATTCTAAAATTAATCTGATTAATTCTAAAATCTTAAATGGAAAATATGAATCCAAAGACATATTAAAAGAGTTTTAATATGTTGTTTATCATTGAAATCAAATATATAAAAATAAATCTTGCATGATGCATGTGACCCTAGGTGAAAAATTTTTGAATTCAATGATATAAACTTGTGTTTTTCATGCTTCCGCTCCTTCAAGCATACCATAGGGCTTAAGAATGCTAATAATTACGCGTCAGGAAATAAGTCATTGATTGGTAAATCCTCAGTGTCCCCTACGTCTTCCTATTTTAGTCTTGAGAGGTGGTAAGCTACTGCGTTCTTGGATCCCTTTTTGTCCTTAATTTCAAGGTTAAATTCTTGTACGAGTAAAATCCATCGAATCAACCTTGGCTTTGGTTCCTTTTTGTTCAAAAGGTATTGGATGGCAGTATAATCTATGAATACAATGACTTTTGATCCAAGTAGGTAGGATCTAAATTTGTCAATTGCAAATACCACTACTAGGAATTCGTTCTTCATAGTAGCATAGTTGATTTGTGCATCATTAAGTATTTTGCTGGCATAGTAAATGGCAAGGAGTTTCTTATCCTTCCTTTGTCCAAGTATTGCTCTAACTACATAGTCACTTGCATCGCACATCACGTCAAATGACAACTCCCAATCAAGTGGTTGCATGATTGGTGCTGAAATCAAGGCTTCTTTGATCCTGTTGAAAGAAACAAGGTAATTTTTATCAAAATCAAAGAGAACATCTTGACTTAACAAATTAGTCCGTGGCTTAGCTATTTTAGAAAAATCTTTAATAAATCTTCTGTAAAAGCTTACATGTCCCAAAAAGCTTCACACTCCCTTGACTGATGTTAGTGGTGGCATCTTTTCAATAATCTCAATTTTTGCCCTGTCAACTTTAATTCCTCTTTTTGATACCAGGTGCCCAAGAACTATACCTTCCCTTACTATGACGTGACATTTTTCCCAATTTAGAATCAAGTTTGATTCTTCACATCTTTGCAACACTTTGGATAAGTTAGTTAGGCATTCATCAAAAGTAGTTCCATAGACAGAAAAATCATCCATAAAAACTTCCATAATATTTTCAATGTATAAAAAATGGCCATCTTGCATCTTTGGAAAGTAGCAAGGGCATTACAAAGACCAAAAGGCATTCTTCTATATGCAAAGGTTCCATAAGGGCATGTGAATGTGGTCTTTTCTTGGTCTTTTGGGTGAATAGGAATTTGGAAAAATCTTGAACACCCATCTAGATAGCAAAAATACGAATGTTTCACTAGCCTTTCTAACATTTCGTCTATGAAAGGGAGAGGAAAATGGTCTTTTTTGGTGGAACTATTCAATTTCCTATAATCTATGCACGTGCGCTAACCAGTAACTACCATAGTAGGGATTAATTCATTATTTGTATTTTGAATGACAGTATCCCACCCTTCTTAGGCACTGCATGCACTGGACTAACCCATTTACTATCATAAATTGGATATATAATACCTGCATCTAATAGTTTCAGAATTTCCTTCTTAACTATTTCTTTCATATTTGGGTTAAGTCTCCTTTGATGTTCAATAGTGGGTTTGTTGTTTTCCTCCATAGGTATCCTATGCATGCAAATTGAAGGACTAATCCCTTTCAAGTCTTCTATTTTATACCCTATAGCCTTGCTATGGGTCCTAAGTTCCCTTAATAATTTTTTCTCTTCTTCATTAGATAGGCTAGCATTTATAATAACAGGATATTTAGAGTTTGAGTCCAAGAATGCGTACCTTAGTGTAGAAGGAAGAAGTTTCAGTTCTACCTATTTGGCATCTTCCTGTGACTTGCTTTTAGGTTGCTCCTCCTTTAGCTTTTCCACTTGGAGAGCTTGAGCTAAGGGTAGGGATGGGATAGCTTCTAAAGATTTTGCACAAGCTACATTTTCTGTGTTTTCATTATCTGCTGTGTGGCTGTGCACTATGCATGCTTTAAGAGGATCTTCGGGATGTGTTTTGTGAAATTCCTCTCCAACTAACTTGTCGATTATGTCAACTCTTAAGCATTCATCAGGTTCAATTTTATGCTTTATTACTCTGAACATGTTGAATTCCACTTCTTCATCTCCTACCTTGAGAGTTAACCGCCCATTCTTAACATCTATGATAGCTCCGGCGGTTGCCAAGAAAGGTCTTCCCAGGATGATAGGAATTTGGACATCCTCTTCCATTTCTAGGACAAAAAAATCAATAGGAATGAAGAATTTTCCCACATTGATAGGGATGTTTTCTAGGATGCCAACCGGGTACTTGACAGACCGATCAGCCAATTACATTGAAATTGCTGTGGGTTTGAGCTCTCCCAAATCCAGCTTCAGACATATTGATAGAGGCATTAGACTCACACTTATGCCTAGATCACAGAGTGCCTTGTTTATTTTCATGTTGCCAATAAGACAAGCTATGGAGAAGCTTCCTGGATCCTTAAGCTGGCAGTTTGTTTTGCAATATGGCACTGTATTCCTCTGTAAGAGCAACAGTCTCATAGTCTTCCAACCTTCTCTTCTTTGAAAGAATTTCTTTAAGGAACTTAGCGTAGGATAGCATCTGAGAAAGTGCTTCTGTGAAGGGAATGTTAATGTAGAGTTTCTATAAAACTTCTAAAAACTTTCCAAACTGCTTATCCAATTTAGCCTTTTGGAATCTCTAGGGAAAGGGTAGAGGAGGTTGATATAGCTCTGGTAACTTCTGTTTCTTCTTTGTTTTGTCTTCTTGTTCCTTTTTAGCTTCTTTCTCCTTCTCTTTTATTTGGTTATCAGATTCATCAAAGATTTTCTCTGTTGATTTTTCCTTTGATGGTTGTTTTTCTAATGTTCTGTCGCTCCTCAAGGTAATTGCCTTACATTGCTCTTTGGGGTTCATCTCTAGTTGACTTGGTAGTTTACCAGTAGCCTTCATTAAAGAACTTGCCTACTGAGCAATTTGATTTTCAAGCATCTTATTGTGGGTGGCTAGTTGGTCCATTGTGACACCCCTTACTCGTCTACAGTATAGCGGAGCAAGATATACCACACAGTGTACCGAAACACTATATTTTATCTCAATTATTTTTATCCTTCCTTAATTTATTTCTTTATGGTTATGAAGTGCAATTTGTGAAATTTGACTCATTTAAGTCATTTATTGAAATTATAAATTCATTCGAGGTTTCAAAAATTTTATAGAAAATTTAGCAGAGTACCGGCTAAAAATGAATAAAACAGTTCTTTGGAACCTGTGAAAAACACTTCAATACATTTCCCATCATTCTTAAACTCCATTATATCAACATAATCTCAATATTTCTCAACCATATTTCAAAAATTCTTCTATTTGTGATTCATTTATTTCACATGATAATCATGTAAAAATCATAAATAAATACTAAATTTTCATTTGTAAATACAAATTACAAATATTTCCATTAATACCAAAATATATTACATGAGTTTCAACTATACATGAGAAAATAAAAGTTTAATTACAAAATATAAACAGTACAAAATAATAAAATGGGACCTAGTGTTCTACTAATGCACTGTGACACGGATATTATATAGATCTGTATACAAGTCTCACCTAGTTTGTCGTCTGCTGGGCTCTCTAGCCAAATCTTCAGTACCTACGCGTTGCAAAAGCAATGCACTAAGCATAATGCTTAGTGGTGCTAATAATAAAAGAAAATATAATATGCAAATAAAAGTAAAAATTTCCTAGTTATTGTGCTTATAAGAAATAAATAATTACTTATTGTTTAGTCGAAGGCTAATCACATCTTATGATATTAACTCTTTCTAGCATTTTATTAATCATTTTCTTGATGATTTTGAGCCACTTTTTATTGTAATCATTCTTGTTCTTTATCTTGATATTTAATCTCCTTACTTCCTTTAATAATCAATTCAATTACATTTATACTTTTTCATGCCCAAGTAACCTATACAAATTGACTGGACTGAATAAACAGATAAACTAGCTCTGGGTACCAGGTACCTCGGGCCGTCACACCATCGGTCAAAATGTGTCTCCCGGTGTGTAGACAGAATGGCTAATAGGCCATAAAAGCAATAAGGCATAAAGCCAAGTATAATATCAAAATCAGTATAGCCATAGGCTATCATATCACAGAATGGCATGAAACCATATGCAGTACTGCTATCAGAACCTTATTGGCATGCCAACCTATCCAAACCAATCACACTAGGCCTACTAGGGCATATTACAAAGTTATTTCTTGAATATTTGTACTTAACATGTAAGGTTACTATTCATTTAGTCATTTAAGTCAAAATATTGACTTTCTCATATATAATAGTTGCATCAGTTTTAATCACATAGATTTACCACATTTTGGTTCTCAAAAGTACTGGCATTAATTACCAATCCATACTTTTAACCAATGGAAAATAAATAAAAAATTTCAGTTTTGGGTGCTAGAGTTCACTATTTCATTAGGCCATTCTATAGTGAGAATTTGGCCAAGTGTTCTCGATCAAAGTTGTTATTTATTGTGTCTAGTTATATTTTACTTTTTGAATCATCCCATTTGGAGTTTTCTAGCTCAAGTTATAGCTATTTCACCATAACTGGTTAGATTACCTTTACTCAAAATTTCTGGGCAATTTTGTTTCTGCCAGATTTGGTAGTTCAACTTTGGCTAGCAATTTCATTTAGTTAAGTCCAGAATTTGAGTTTATGTTCTACATGAAAGTTGTTTTAATTTTCCTAAGCTTTCCATTGATATAAATTTTAGGTCAATTGGACCTTTCTACACTGAGTTATGAGCAAATGAATGAATACTGTTCATTTGGTCATTTTGCCCAGGCAGAATTAGTGCTACCCGGATTTGGTCAATTTTTAGGGCATCATAAGTTTGTTTTCTGGACAGAGTTCCTTCATCAAAGTTATGCCATTATGTGTCTAATTTCATGTCCAATTAGCCTTGCACCAATTGAACCTACACAACTCAAGTTATAGCTGCCCAAACTTGCTGAAGTCACATCTAGACTTGCAGGGCATATTGAACAGCATACCTAACCTCCATTCCCTTGCCACCATTCACTCAATTTCCTTCTCAAACATGACCAAATGGTCACTAATTGACCATTTCAATTTCTTTTCATTAATACATAAACAAAATCCTAATTTTGGTGCACAAACCCTAACTCCAACAATTACAATTCTTCATATACATATAATCTATGAATTAAAACACCAAAATCATGTTCAATGACAGCCATACACAACTATTATGCAATCAAATTGATGAAACCCTAAGGTAACCTAAGGCTGCCAAAATTTCATGGGGCAAATTCATAAATCTTTAATTCATTTTTCATCAAATTTTCAATTTAACTCGACTTAAATTCTTGCTTAGAAAAGAGTGGAAGCAAGAAAATTGGCACTAACCTCTTGGATGAATTTCCACCCTTTACTTTCCTTCACTTTCTCCTCTTCTAGTGGCTCCCCAAGTCTAGCTCTAGTGGTAAGGAAAATTTTTAATGAAAGGAAATCAAGGTTTTGAAGTGAATTGGGTGAGAAATTGGAAGCTTGGTTGAGTTTTAATGGAGGGAGGGAGAGGGGACTGGTTCGGCTGGTTGAAGAAGGAAAGAAAACTGATTTTCTTTTCTTTAATTTCTGCCCATTTACTCATTTTAAGTGGTTTAAAGACATGTGTCATAATGTGATTGGGTGGGAGTATCTTAAAGACATAATAATGATGTCAAAATTCTAAATTTCCTTCATTTTCTTTCCTTTTTCTTTTCTACTCATTCTCAATTTTTAACAATAATGATGTCACAGTTACTCATTTCAATTCAATTTTTAACAATAATAATTATTTACTTAACTAGACAAGTCGGCAAAAAATCATCTCTGAAGACGAAATGACCAAAATGCCCTCCGTTTGGCTTATGGAGCCAAAATCGTCTGTACCGTTCTAATAATTTTTCTAAACATTTTCTTGGCATTTTAATGCCATCGAAACCTCAATGACTCTTCTTTGGAGTCCCAAAAATTATTTCATGAATTTTCTCCCTAGTTTAGGGTTTCTAGCTGTGAAAACCGCAACTCCCTACTAGGTTACCCATCTCTAGGGCATCGGCTCATTTAATTTGGTTGTATTTTATTTTTAAAATTTTTTCTAAATTTTTCTTATTAATATTTGAGTTAATTATGGCTCCTCACTTTAGCCTAAATATTTTTTCAGACGTTCTAGCTGTCCAGACCGACACCGGTCACCTAAACGGTAGAATGTACGAAATTGCTACAATGATGATGTTACATCCATTCTGGAAGCTAACTGCTTTATCATTTCATTCTGCTGTTGTTGGGCTACTAGGAAGCCTTCCATCATGGATTCTATAGTCGACTTTAGTTCTTACTGTTGGGGTTAAAGAGGTGGTGGCGGTTGTGCAAGGTTTTGTCCTCTATTCTGAAAGCCTGGGGGTGCTAGTGGTCTGTACTCTTACTGCTTATTCATGGGTTGATTTTGCGAGTTGGACCATGAGAATTAGGGTGGTTTCTCCATCCAGGGTTATATGTGTTTGAATATGGGTTGTTGAGCTGCCTCTGGTTAAAGTTTCCTCTGTTATTCACATAGTTTAGATGTTCTATAGAGAGTTAATTGAAGTTCTTGCATTCTGAAGTCATACACCCTCTTCCACAACTGTCGCAGTGTTAGTTGCTCATCCCTATAGCATTGGCTTGCATCCTCTCAAGCCTTTTGGTGAGCTGGTCAAACTGAGCATTATCATGCTTAGGGCGTCCACTTTCAGGATCCCTGCTGGTCTTCTTATATCTCCCCTTTCATTTAACCACTCATAGTTGTGATAAGCGACCCTTTCCAGAAGTTCAAGGGCTTGTGCTACTGTTTTCTCCATTAAGTCTCCTTTCGTAGCTGAATCTATTGTGCTCTTTGTAGAGGGCAATAACCCATTATAGAAATTTTGAACTAGGAGCTAATCTTATATGCCTCTGTAAGTCTTTATATCTCTCTCATGCGTCATAGAGTGATTCACCTTCCTTTTGCCTAAAGGTATTGAGTTCAGCCCTCAACTTTGCAGTCTTCACAGGTGGGAAATACCTTGCTAGAAAAGCTTGCGAGACGTCTTCCCAAGTGGTGAATGTTCTTGCTGGTTGAGAAAGTAGCCACTTCCTTGCTCTGTCTTGAAGGGAGAATGGGAATGCTCTACATCTTATAGCTTGATCAGAGACTCCATTCATCTTGAGTGTGTCACATAAGGAAAGAAAACACTGGAGGTGGTAGTGTGGATCTTCTGTAGGTGAACCTTCGAACTGGGTCTGTTGAATCATCTGGAGCCATGCCGATTTGAGTTCAAAATTATTGGCCTCCACTATTGGTCTTGTAACACTGGGCTGGAATCCTTGGATAGATGGGGCTCCGTAGTCCCTTAAGGGTATTGGTTGGTTATTATTATTGGCCATGACTAGAGTTTATAAAATGTAACACCCTCTTGTTAAGTAGTCTGTACATTCTACTTGTAATGGCCCGGCCCACTAGTGATATTGTCCACTTTGGACCAAAGCCCTCACGGTTTTAAAATGCGTCACTAGGGGTTACAAACCACCAACTTATAAACCCAGCATCTCTCCCGTGTTTTGCCGATGTGGGATTTGCCTAGGGTGTTACAATCCACCCCCCTTATGGGACTCAGCGTCCTCGCTGAGTTTTGCCCCACCATCGCTCAAGGTTGTACGCAGAGTGGCTCTGATACCACAAATGTAATGGCCCGGCCCACTAGTGATATTGTCCACTCTGGACCAAAGCCCTCACGTTTTTAAAATGTGTCACTAGGGGTTACGAACCACCAACTTATAAACCCAGCATCTCTCCCGTGTTTTGTCGATGTGGGATTTGCCTAGGGTGTTACACTACTGTTCCGATGACTAATGTTTATCTGGACAGTTAGGATGTTCAGAACCATATCTAAGTCATCCAGAAAAGCTATAAATAAAAATCAATAGAAATCACATAAAGGTGAAATGGAAATAAGAAAAATAAAACCTAATTAGTTAAATGAGCTGAGGTCCCAACGATGGGTGATCGACCTGGGAAGCAACAGTGAGCTCAGTTGCTACCTTAAATTCGTGTAGGGCCCCATGACACTCTAGGTCAAGGGATAATTGCAAAACTATTGGAAACTAGAAAATCACGGAAATAAAAATAGAACAAGCTTAAATAAGTGAATTAGAACTCAAGGAGTAACCAAGCACTATTAGAAAGATGGATTGAAACCGATGAGGGGCATTTTGGTCAATACACTCTTAGAGGTAACTTTTGGCCTAAATGTCCGTTAAAATATATGAGATTAAAATAATGAAAAGTACGTAAAAATATAAAGAAATGAGTATGGTAAAGAAAATGAAGGAGAGGAATTTAAATTTAAATTGGATTTATGACGTCATGTTAACATAAGCATGACACAATTAATAAGTATAATTTAAATGATTTAATTAATGGACTTATCTACATAAAATAAGAGACAAAAGACTAAAAAAATCAATTAAAAAAGAAATTATCTTCTTCCTTTTCTCAAACTAGCCGAACTCCTCTCTCTCTACCTCTCTCATCTTCTTCCATTGATGCACCCAACAAGCTCCAAAATTTCTATTTTCACTCCCTAAATTCCATGCTCAATTGAACAAAAATTTGTTACTTAAGACAACTAGAGAAACCATAAACACCAATAATTAGTGATTTCCAATTAGTTAAGTATAAATAAGAAAAACAGAACATAAGAAGTTAAACGAGCCGAGAGTCACAACGATGGGTGACCTCCTCGGGAATGACTGCGAAGTCATTTTAAACTCAAATTTCGAACCGTAAAATGTGACGCCGCGGTCCTTAGGACCCTTATGAACACAGTAGAAAAGAGAAAATCACGAAAAAGAACTGTTAAGCTAGTCAAATAATTAGGTCAAGGAGCCGGAAGAAATATGGAATTATTTGCAAACCGGGATGAACCAGCGAGGGGCAATTTTGTCAATTGACCCCGAGTGCTGACTCCTGACCTAACTGTCAAATAAAATCGGAGAAAAGAAAATTTCCGAATCGAGGATTAAATTAAAGAACTAATAGAAAAAAATAAAAAAAAGAGAGGAAAATCAAAAAGTAAAAAGGTGATGACATCATGCATGATATCATGCAAGATGCCATAAGTGTTAATTAATAAATTAATTAATTTGATCTTTTTTGTGGTCTTCCATAAGATAAAGATAAAAGAAAAGAAAAGAAAAAAAAAATTTAAAAACCTCATTTTCTTCTTCCTTTGTGCCACCCCATTTCTTCCATAAACCTCCATGAATTTCCTCCATTTAAGCTTACACTTAAGCTTAATTTTCTCCACTTAATCTTCATAACTCCCCTAAAAACCTTACTAGAGCTTGCAATGTCAACTTAAGAACAAGAAAGAAAGAAGAAAGAAGGAGAACAATTGAAGATTTGGTGTTTAAGTTGAGGTTAGTATGTTAACTTGTCATTTTTCCATTTTAAATGTCTAATTGGTTGTTGAAATGAGCTTGGAACTAATGAAATGAAAACAAATATGGGGGGGGAGGACCAAACTGAAATTTCGGCCTGTTGAAGGGTAGTATGATTTTGTAAGGTTTGATGTGTTTAGAATGAATTAAAGGTGTTAGTAAACTTACATGAGTATGGTAGTAAGATGGAAATGCATAAATGTGATTAATTGTAACAATTAAGTGAGTTAGGGTTTTGGGACTTAGGGTTTGTGAACCAAAAATGCAAGAAATGAGTAAATGGCATGTTTAACCTGTTGTGATATGAAAAATGGTCAATTGTGACCAAATGAGTTGTGTTTGAATTGTTGGAAGTGAAGCCAAATTCGGAGGGTGAATGGTCATGCTGCTGGCAGCATGACCAAGTCAACTTTGAAGGACCAAAACTGAAATTTTACAATCCAATTGATATGGTACAAATTGGGGATGAAAATAGACATAAAATGACACAATTTTCATTTAGGAACCATGCCCAAAAAGTGACTAAAACTTAGTGAACGAATTGACCAAAGTTGAATAAGAGCAGGCTGCCACTGTACAAACTGACCAAATGAACAGTATTTGTTCATTTGGTCATAACTCAAGCTAGGCAGGTCAAAATGATCTGAAATTTTACCAGTGGTTAGATGAGATATAAACCTAAAACTTTCATGAAGAACACAAGTCCAAATTTTGCCAGCAACCAAGCCATTTGGCCACCCCAAGTTGGTGACTCAAATCTGCCAGCACCAGAATTGCCCAGAAAATCTGGGTTGTTTTCAATCCGGCAGCCCTAGTTAGAATGGCCATAACTTGAGCTACAAAAATCCAATTGAGGTGATCCAAAAATGAGAATAAACTTAAGACAATAAGGAACATTTTCTATGAAGGAAGTTTTGCCAAATTCTAACAGTAATATTGCCAATGGAACAGTGCAACTTGGAGCACCAAAACTGAAAATTTGACAATTTGGCCAAAAGGACTTAAGCTTTGAGAAAATAACCAAAACCAACAAATTTAATGACCAAAATGTGGTATGTGGGTGAAGTTGGAGTTCCCATACCTATTAAGCCTTAAAAAGTCAACAATTTGACTTGAATAGTGTAGTGAATAGTAACCCGAAACACAAAAACTTCGAGAACATCGAATTTAACGCAATAGAGCTAGTAAAAATGAAGTGAAATTTATTTTTGGATTTATGCTAAGTTATGGTACTGAAACACTGTGAAATTGTGTGTTTCAGCTGAAAAAGACTTGGAAACTCGAAAAGACTGAGTCAAGGCTTAAAGGCGACTCACGTCAGGTTTGTGCACAATAATAATTGTTTAAATATTTTAATCTCAAAAATTTTACTTCTTTGATTAATTATGTACTGTGTTGCCATTTTATAATCGTAAATGTGACTTTGGAAATTGATTAGATTTCTCATAAATTGTTTGAATAAATTGTTTTAAATTGATTTTATGTTCACACTTAGCATGACAGTATCACATTATTCCTCCTCCATTTATGGGGTTGAGATCGTTTATTTTCCTCCCTCTCTGGCTTGCCAGTTGAGGTTGAGATCGGATGAGTACTCATTAGCTAGCTAGGTAGCCACCTCCCTCATTGATTTCGATTAATGGGGTTGAGATTGCTTTGTCGTGGTGTACAACACGACATTGATCGGAAATTTTGTGTCATAGCTTAAGTTGTGTATGACTTTGGCAACACTGTATTTATGAAATTGTTTGACTAAATTGTGTTATTATGAGCTTTGTTAATTTGAGAAATATTTAAATTGTGTTTCAACAATGAATGATCTATGTATTGCATTTTAAATTTTTATTATGCACCACTGAGTATTTTTATACTCAGCGATAGCTTATTTTGCTATCGCAGATAAGAGTAAGGAAAAAGCAGCAGAGTGAGCTGCTACTGAGTTGAAGATCACACCAATCTTTTGTACGGGTATTATTTTATACCCTTGTAGATAATTTTGATGTAAATATAGAAATGTTGTATGTATCAATGTAAGTTGAGCAGTTGTAAATAAATTGTAATAATATTATTTTTTTGGATTTCCTTCTGTAAATTAATATTTGTACTTATGAATTTCTTACTTTATGCTTTGTGATTGGAGATATTAAATATTTTGAGATGATAAATCTTGATTTGTATTGTGAAATTATTTTGAAGTGTGTTGAATTGAGTTGATTGAGACTTATTGGAGGATGGGAGTTGTGAAAAATTTTTGGAAGTGTTTTTCTCAGGTATTGGAAGAACTGTTTTCTCTAATTACAAACGGAACTCTATCAAAATTTTTATAAAATTTGCGGCAAAATTTAAATGGACAAAATTTCTATTAGTATTTAAACCTTGAATAAATGATTTTTAATTCCTACCAAAATGCTCACCACTTCCAAAATGTAAGAAAATTGTTTTAAAATCCCTTGTAGGGTACTTAATGAGTTATCGGTAGGTGAAGTTCGGTAGTTCATTAAGTATTCTACGGGATCATGTTATGCCTTACGGAGGGGTAAGGTGTGACATGTTTTAGTGGTATCAGAGCATGGTTTTTCAATAAATTTTGACTATGTGTATGAACATTTTATTGATAAGTACAACTGCTCAAGTGTCCTTAATTAATACATAGGACATATTTACATCATGAATATGCACTAACGGAGGTCAACCTCCTTGTGTTTGATCTCAGGAAGTAGAAATTTTGAGAAAACGGAATGGAAGGAGGAGATCATTCCGAGGAACAATCTGTTGAGGCTGAGGTTCAAGGGGAAGCCCTAGCACTCCAGAACGTGAGTGGGTCAGCCACTCCAGCTCCTGCTCCAGCACCGCAGTTCCTTGCTCAATTTGTACAGCAGATGGCTGCGTTTTTCCAGCAAATGGCAAGTAATGTGCTACCCCAAGCTCAGATGCCAGTACCTGTAGCACAACCATAACCCTCAGCTCGACAATCTGAAAAATTGATGAAATTTGGGGCCACCGAGTTTAAAGGCACTGTGGATCCACTGGAGGCAGAACAGTGGTTGGAAAGAATGGAACGAGTTTTCAAAAAACTACAGTGTATGGAAGAGATGAAGTTCGAGTATTCTGTTTCCTTGTTACAAGGGGATGCATATGGATGGTGGAAGACCATCCCCCACAGCCTGGTTGAGCCACCTGTGCTGACATGGACAGACTTCCTGAGGGAATTCAGGCAGAAATGGGTTCCTGATGCATATGTAGATAAGAAATTGAAAGAATTCTTGAGTTTGAAACAAGGGGACAGAACCATAGCAGAATATGAGAGAGACTTCTCAAGGCTAAGCCACTATGCTGGAAGCTTAGTCTCCACCCCCAGAGACAGATGCAAGAGGTTTGAGTCTGGATTAAGGCCGAATTTGAGAATGCAAGTCGTGGGTTTTCGACATCAGAATTTTGCCGAATTGATCTCACAGGCCTTGGAACTGGAAAGGATAGAATCAGAAGGGGTAGTGAAGAAAGGTACACAAGAAAAAGATAAGACTGAAAAGACTACTGGACAAGCATCTGAAAGTGGTTCTGGCAAGAGGAAACAGTTTAGGGGATCCAGCTCCCGTAGATCCGTGAGGCGATTTTACGGCCAAAGACTACCTCGATGCAGTCGGTAGACCCAACAAGCTTCTCGAGGATCTCTATCAGTACAACAGTGTGAAACTTGTGGGAGAACTCATGGTGGGGTTTGTTTCAAGGTCACCGGTGCATGTTTTAACTGTGGAGGGAGCAGACATTTCGCTAAGGATTGCACTAGTCCGCGCTGGTCTGGATCTTTTGCTACATCTGAAGGATCAGCCCAAATCTCTGCACCTAGAGGGTCACAGTCAGCTGCTAGAGGTAGAGGCAGAGGTAGGGGTCCTGGTAGTACTCCTGGAAGTCAAAGCACTGTTAACCAGCCAGTACCCAATGGCGCACCAGTCAGAGTGTATACCATGCGTCAGAGGGAGGAGGCTGAAACATCAGATGTTGTAGCTGGTATTTTCTCCATCCTTGACCAAGATGTATATGTGTTATTTGATCCTGGCTCCACACACTCATATGTTAGTGCTAGTGTGATGTGCTCTACTGCTATTCAGTGTGTACCAATGGACTATGATGTGCTAGTAACTAGTCCATTAGGCCAGGAGGTCAGGGTAAATAGGCTATATAGAGACTTTCCTTTGGTGATCCATGGACACACTTTTCTGTCTGATTTAATTGAAATGCCCTTCAGAGATTATGACATTATCTTGGGCATGGATTGGTTAGCCAGGCATCACGCCATGATTGGTATCAGAGACCAAGATCACTTTTGGTCTTCCTCAGTATGGTGATGTAGTAATACATGGGGAGAGATAGTTATTGCCTTCAAACATCATTTCAGCTGCACTGGCTAGGAAAATGATTAGGAAAGGGTGTGAGGCGTACTTGGCACATGTGATAGACACCCAAGTGGGAAGTCCAGCGCTGAGGGACATTCCTACTGTATGTGACTTTTCGGATGTATTTCCTAAAGAATTGCCAGGATTACCTCCAGAAAGAGAAGTGCAGTTTGAAATTGATGTTATGCCTGGTGTGGACCCAATCTCCATAACACCATACAGAATGGCACCAGCAGAACTAAAAGAATTGAAAGTGCAGTTGCAAGAGTTGCTTGATAAGGGCTTTGTCTGCCCTAGTGTGTCACCTTGGGGAGCGCCAGTGTTGTTTGTTAAGAAGAAGGATGGCACTCTCCGGTTATGCATTGACTATTGGCAGTTGAATAAGGTGACGATAAAGAACAGATATCCATTACCCCGTATTGATGACTTGTTTGATCAGTTGAGGGGTGCAGCTGTATTCTCCAAAATTGACCTGAGATCAGGTTATTATCAGCTGAAAGTACAAGAGCAGAGTATTCCTAAAACTGCCTTCAGAACCCGCTATGGCCATTATGAGTTCTTGGTCATGCCATTCGGGTTAACTAATGCTCCGGCTGCTTTTATGGATCTGATGAACACTATCTTCAGACCATACCTCGACCAGTTTGTTGTAGTATTTATCGATGATATATTGGTCTATTCGAGGAATGTAAAAGAGCATGATAAACATCTGCGGATTGTACTGCAGACTTTGAGGGAGAAACAGCTATACGCCAAATTGTCGAAATGTGAATTTTGGCTGAAGGAGATATCCTTTTTAGGGCACATAGTATCAGCAGAGGGTATTAAGGTAGATCCTAGCAAGATTGAAGCTGTCCTTAATTGGAAACCACCTAGAAATGTCACAGAGATTCGTAGTTTTCTGGGGTTAGCTGGATACTACCGTCGATTTGTGAAGGGATTCTCCATGTTGGCATCTCCATTGACCAAGCTACTTAGAAAGGATGTGAAATTTCAGTGGACGAACAAATGCCAGCAAAGTTTTGATGAATTGAAAAGATGTTTGACTGAGGCTCCAGTCCTGACTTTACCTACACCGGGTAAAGAATATACGATTCTGACGATGCTTCTCACAATGGGTTAGGTTGTGTGTTGATGCAAGATCGAAATGTTATTGCCTATGCATCACGCCAGCTAAAACCGCATGAGAGGAATTATCCAACACATGACTTGGAGCTTGCAGCCATTGTGTTTGCTCTTAAGATCTGGAGACATTATTTGTATGGGAAGAAGTGCTACATCTACACAGATCATAAGAGTTTGAAGTATTTGGGCACCCAGAAAGAGTTGAATTTGAGACAGAGGAGATGGTTAGAGTTGATAAAAGACTATGATTGCCTGATAGATTATCAGCCAGGGAAAGCTAATGTTGTAGCTGACGCCCTAAGTCGCAAGACTATGGCAAGTCTACAGGTTACTCCTTTGTCTTTGGTACATGAGTTGAGATTATTACATGCCAGTTTAGAGATTAATGATGAAGGGCAGACAGTAGTTGCATGGCATGTACAGCCAGTGTTGATTGATCATATCAGAATAGCTGCTCAGAATGATAAAAGGTATCAGAAGCTGTTGGAAGAAGTCCGGTAGGGCAAGAAACAAGAGTTCTCAATCAGAGATGATGGTTTACTGCTACACTAGGGCAGAATGTGTGTTCCTAATGATTTTGATTTGAGGCAGATTATTTTGAAGGAAGCACATGAGTCTCCTTTTGCTATGCACCCTGGTGGTACAAAAATGTATAGAGGGCTAAAGGAGCATTACTGGTGGATGGGTTTAAAAAGAGATGTGGCAAAGTTTGTATCCAAATGCCTAACTTGTCAGCAAGTAAAGGCAGAGCATCAAGTACCCACTGGGTTGTTACATCCACTACCAGTGCCAGAATGGAAATGGGAAAGAATAATGATGGATTTTGTAATGGGACTTCCGAGGACACAGAAGAGTCATGATGTAGTATGGGTCATTGTTGACAGACTGACTAAGTCTGCTCATTTTCTGCCAATCCGAATGGACTACATTTTAGACAGATTGGCTAGGTTGTACATCGATGAGATTCTGAGACTTCATGGAGTCCCAGTATCCATTGTATCAGACAGAGATCCTAGGTTCACTTCTAGATTCTAGGGTAGTCTTCAGAGAGCCCTAGGAACTAGATTGAACTTCAGTACGGCATTCCACCCACAGACAGATGGCCAGTCTGAGAGGGTAATTAAGATCTCGGAGGACATGCTACAGGCTTGTGTGATTGAGTTTGAGGGAAGTTGGGATGCACACTTGCCTTTGATTGAGTTTGCTTACAACAACAGCTACCAATCAAGTATTGGAATGCCTCCATATGAAGCTTTGTATGGCAGAAAATGTAGAACCCCGTTGTGTTGGGATGACGTGGGTGAAAGAAAAATGATTAGACCCGACATTGTTCAACAGACTGAAGAGAAAATTAGGGTGATCAAAGATCGACTTAAAGCTGCATCAGACCGTCAAAAGTCCTATATTGATTTGAAAAGAAGTGATATTGAGTATGCAGTGGGTGAGAAAGTTTTCCTCAAGGTTTCTCCTTGGAAGAGGATTATGAGATTCGGCAGGAAGGGGAAACTAAGTCCTCGTTTTATCGGGCCATATGAGGTATTGAAAAGAGTGGGTCCTTTGGCTTATCATTTGGCACTACCTCCAGAGTTGGAGAAGATACATAACGTCTTCCATGTGTCCATGTTGAGGAGGTATTGATCAGAACCATCTCATGTATTACCAGTAGAGGAAATTGAAGTGAATCCATACCTCACATATGAAGAAAAACCCATGAAGATTCTGGCTTATGAGGTGAAACAGCTACGGAACAAGCAGATACCATTAGTAAAAGTGCTGTGGAACCATCATTCGGGCTAAGAAGCTACTTGGGAACGAGAGGAGGACATGAGAAGACAACACCCACAGCTATTCAGAGATTGATACCAGGTAAAATTTCGAGACGAAATTTATTTAAGGGGGGGAGAATTGTAACACCCCTATTTGTATAGCCTGGTATATTTCACTGTTCCGGTGACCGATGTCGGTTCGGACAATTAAGGGGATTAGAACCATACTTAAGACAACTAGAGAAACCATAAACACCAATAATTAGTGATTGCCAATTAGTTAAGTATAAATAAGAAAAACAGAACATAAGAAGTTAAACGAGCCGAGAGTCACAGCGATGGGTGACCTCCTCGGGAACGACTGCGAAGTCATTTAAAACTCAAATTTCGAACCGTAAAATGTGATGCCGCGGTCCTTAGGACCCTTATGAACACAGTGGAAAAGAGAAAATCACGAAAAAGAACTGTTAAGCCAGTCAAATAATTAGGTCAGGGAGCCGGAAGAAATATAGAATTATTTGCAAACCGGAATGAACCGGCGAGGGGCAATTTGGTCAATTGACCCCGAGAGCTAACTCCTGACCTAACTGTCAAATAAAATCGGAGAAAAGAAAATTTTCGAATCGAGAATTAAATTAAAGAACTAATAGAAAAAAATAAAAAAAAAGAGAGGAAAATCAAAAAGTAAAAAGGTGATGACATCATGCATGACATCATGCATGATGCCATAAGTGTTAATTAATAAATTAATTAATTTGATCTTTTTTGTGGTCTTCCATAAGATAAAGATAAAAGAAAAGAAAAGAAAAAAAAAATTTAAAAACCTCATTTTCTTCTTCCTTTGTGCCGCCCCATTTCCTCCATAAACCTCCATGAATTTCCTCCATTTAAGCTTACACTTAAGCTTAATTTTCTCCACTTAATCTTCATAACTCCCCTAAAAACCTTACTAGAGCTTGCAATCTCAACTTAAGAACAAGAAAGAAAGAAGAAAGAAGGAGAACAATTGAAGATTTGGTGTTTAAGTTGAGGTTAGTATGTTAACTTGTCATTTTTCCATTTTAAATGTCTAATTGGTTGTTGAAATGAGCTTGGAACTAATGAAATGAAAACAAATATGAGGGGGGAGGACCAAACTGAAATTTCAGCCTGTTGAAGGGTAGTATGATTTTGTAAGGTTTGATGTGTTTAGAATGAATTAAAGGTGTTAGTAAACTTACATGAGTATGGTAGTAAGATGGAAATGCATAAATGTGATTAATTGTAACAATTAAGTGAGTTAGGGTTTTGGGACTTAGGGTTTGTGAACCAAAAATGCAAGAAATGAGTAAATGGCATTTTTGACCTATTGTGAAGTGAAAAATGGTCAATTGTGACCAAATGAGTTGTGTTTGAATTGTTGGAAGTGAAGCCAAATTCGGAGGGTGAATGGTTATGCTGCTGTTGACCAAGTCAACTTTGAAGGACCAAAACTGAAATTTTACAAGTCCAATTGATATGGTACCAATTGGGGATCAAAATAGACATAAAATGACACAATTTTCATTTAGGAACCATGCCCAAAAAGTGACCAAAACTTAGTGAACCAATTGACCAAAGTTGAATAAGAGCAGGCTGCCACTGTACAAACTAACCAAATGAACAGTGTTTGTTAATTTGGTCATAACTCGAGCTAGGTAGGTCAAAATGATCTGAAATTTTACCACTGGTTAGATGAGATATAAACCTAAAACTTTCATGAAGAATACAAGTCAAAATTCTGCCAGCAACCAAGCCATTTGGCCACCCCAAATTGGTGACTCAAATCTGCCAGCACCAGAATTGCCCAAAAAATCTGGTTTGTTTTCAATCTGGCAGCCCTAGTTCGAATGGCCATAACTTGAGCTACAAAACTCCAATTGAGGTGATCCAAAAATGAGAATAAACTAAGACAATAAGGAACATTTTCTATGAAGGAAGTTTTGCCAAATTCCAACAGTAAAATTGCCAATGGAACAGTGCAACTTGGAGCACCAAAACTGAAAATTTGACAATTTGGCCAAAAGGACTTAAGCTTTGAGAAAATGACCAAACTAACAAATTTAATGACCAAAATGTGGTATGTGGGTGAAGTTGGAGTTCCCATACCTATTAAGCCTTAAAAAGTCAACAATTAGACTTGAATAGTGTAGTAAATAGTAACCCGAAACACAAAAACTTCGAGAACGTCGAATTTAACGCAATAAAGCTAGTAAAAATGAAGTGAAATTTATTTTTGGATTTATGCTAAGTTATGGTACTGAAACACTGTGAAATTGTGTGTTTCAGCTGAAAAAGACTTGGAAACTCGAAAAGACTGAGTCAAGGCTTAAAGGCGACTCACGTCAGGTTTGTGTACAATAATAATTGTTTAAATATTTTACTCTCAAAAATTTGACTTCTTTGATTAATTATGTACTGTGTTGCCATTTTATAATCGTAAATGTGACTTTGGAAATTGATTAGATTTCTCATAAATTGTTTGAATAAATTGTTTTGAATTGATTTTATGTTCACACTTAGCATGACAGTATCACATTATTCCTCCTCCATTTATGGGGTTGAGATCGTTTATTTTCCTCCCTCTCTGGCTTGCCAGTTGAGGTTGAGATCGGATGAGTACTCATTAGCTAGGTAGCCACCTCCCTCATTGATTTCGATTAATGGGGTTGAGATTGCTTTGTCGTGGTGTACAACACGGCATTGATCGGAAATTTTGTGTCATGGCTTAAGTTGTGTATGACTTTGGCAACACTGTGTTTATGAAATTGTTTGACTAAATTGTGTTATTATGAGCTTTGTTAATTTGAGAAATATTTAAATTGTGTTTCACCAATGAATGATCTATGTATTGCATTTTAAATTTTTATTATGCACCACTGAGTATTTTTATACTCAGCGATAGCTTATTTTTCTGTCGCAGATAAGAGCAAGGAAAAAGCAGCAGAGTGAGCTGCTACTGAGTTGAAGATCACACCAATCTTTTGTATGGGTATTATTTTATACCCTTGTAGATAATTTTGATGTAAATATAGAAATGTTGTATGTATCAATGTAAGTTGAGCAGTTGTAAAGAAATTGTAATAATATTATTTTTTTGGATTTCCTTCTGTAAATTAATATTTGTACTTATGAATTTCTTACTTTATGCTTTGTGATTGGAGATATTAAATATTTTGAGATGATAAATCTTGATTTGTATTGTGAAATTATTTTAAAGTGTGTTGAATTGAGTTGATTGAGACTTATTGGAGGATGGGAGTTGTGAAAAATTTTTGGAAGTGTTTTTCTCAGGTATTGGAAGAACTGTTTTCTCTAATTACAAACGGAACTCTGTCAAAATTTTTATAAAATTTGCTGCAAAATTTAAATGGACAAAATTTCTATTAGTATTTAAACCTTGAATAAATGATTTTTAATTCCTACCAAAATGCTCACCACTTCCAAAATGTAAGAAAATTGTTTTAAAATCTATTGTAGGGTACTTAATGAGTTATCGGTAAGTGAAGTTCGGTAGTTCATTAAGTATTCTACGGGATCATGTTATGCCTTATGGAGGGGTAAGGTGTGACACCAATCCATGCCCAAGATAATGTCATAATCTCTGAAGGGCATTTCAATTAAATCAGACAGAAACGTGTGTCCTTGGATCACCAAAGGACAATCCCTATATAATTTATTTACGTTGACCTCCTGGCCTAATGGACTAGTTACTAGCACATCATAATCCATTGGTACACACTGAATAGCAGTAGAATACATCACACTAGCACTATCATACGAATGTGTGGAGCTAGAATCAAATAACACATGTACATCTTGATCAAGGATGGAGAAAATACCAGCTACTACATCTGATGTTTCAGCCTCCTCCCTTTGACGCATGGTATACACTCTGACTAGTGCGCCACTGGGTACTGGCTGGTTAACAGTGCTTTGACTTCCAGGAGTGTTACTAGGACCCCTACCTCTGCCTCTACCTCTACCAGCTGGTCGTGATCCTCTAGGTGCAGAGACTTGGGCTGATCCTTCAGATGTAGCAGAAGGTCCAGACCGGCGCGGATTAGTACAATCCTTAGCGAAATGTTTGCTTCCTCCACAGTTAAAACATGCACCAGTGGCCTTAAAACACACCCCAACGTGTGTTCTACCACAAGTTTCACACTGTCGTACTGATAGAGCTCATCGGGGTTCTTGCTGGGTCTGCTGACCAGACCGGGTTGGTGTTTGGCCAAAGAATCTGCCTCTGCCAGATCTACGAGAGCTAGATCCTCCAGACTGTTTCCTCTTTCCTGAACCACTCTCAGGTCCTTGTCTAGTAGTTTTTTCAGTTTTCTCTTTCTCTTGTGTACCCTTCTTCACTGCCCTTTCTGATTCAATCCTTTCCAGTTCCAGGGCTTGTGAAATCAACTCAGAAAAATTCTGATGTCTGAATCCCACAACTTTCATTCTTAGATTCGGCCTTAACCCAAACTCAAACCTCTTACATCTGTCTTTTGGGGTGGAGACTAAACTTCCAGTGTAGTGGCTTAGTCGAGAGAAGTCTCTCTCATATTCTACTATGGTTCTATCCCCTTATTTCAAACTCAGGAATTCTTGTAACTTCATATCCACATATGCATCGGGGACCCACTTCTGTCGAAACTCCCTTAAAAAGTCTGACCAAGTAAGGACTGGAGGTTCTACCAGGCTGTGGGGGATGGTCTTCCACCATTCATATGCATCCCCTTGGAGAAGAGATACTGAATATTCAAATTTTAATTCTTTAGTACACTGCAGCTTTCTGAAAACCCGTTCCATTCTTTCTAACCACTGCTCTGCCTCCAATGGATCCACAGTGCCCTTAAACTTGGTGGCCCCAAATTTCATCAATTTTTCATATTGCCTAGTTGAGGGCAGTGGTTGTGCTATAGGTGCTTGCATCTGAGCTTGGGGTGGCACATTTCCCGCCATTTGCTGAAAAAACGCAGCCATCTGCTGTGCAAACTGAGCAGGAAACTGCGGTGCTGGAGTAGGAGCTGGAGTGGCTGACCCACTCACGTTCTGGAGTGCTGGGGCTTCCCCTTGAACCTCAGCCTCAACAGATTGTTCTACGGAATGATCTCCTTCTTCCATTTCGTTTTCCTAAAATTTCTACTTCCTGAGATCAAACACAAGGAGGTTGACCTCCGTTAGTGCATATTCATGATGTAAATATGCCATATGTATCAATTAAAGACACTGGAGTAGTTGTACTTATCAAAGAAATATTCATACACATAGTCAAAATTTATTGAAAAATCATGCTCTGATACCACTAAAACATGTCACACTTTACCCCTCTGTAAGGCATGACATGTTCCCGTAGAATACCTAATGAACTATCGAACTTCATCTACCGATAACTCATTAAGCACCCTACAAGGGATTTTAAAACAATTTTCTTACATTTTGGAAGTGGTGAGCATTTTGGTAGGAATTAAAATCATTTATTCAGAGTTCAAATATTAGTAAAAATTTTTGTCCATTTTAATTTTTTCGCAAATTTTATAAAAATTTTGACAGAGTTCCATTTGTATTTGGAGAAAAAGTTCTTCAAATACCTAAAAAAAAAGCACTTCCAATAATTTTTTCAACTCCCATCCTCCAAATAATCTCAATTCAACTCTATTCAATTCACTTCAAAATAATTCTACAATCCAATCAAAGTCTACATCTCAAAATATTTCATAACTTCATTCACAGTGCATAAAGTATGAAATTCACAAATATAAATCTTAATTTACAAAAAGAAGTTCCAAAAATAATATTATTACAATTTATTATACAACTGCTCAACTTTATATTGATACATAAAACATTATAATATTTACATCAAAATAACTACAAGGGTATAAAACAATACCCATACAAAAATATCAAGGTAGTCCTCAATATCAGTAGCAGCTCACTCTGCTGCCTTCTCCTTGCTCTTATCTACGACAGCAAAATAAGCTATCGCTGAGTATAAAAATACTTAGTGGTGCACAATAAAAATTATAATGGCCCGGCGCACTAGTGAAATTGTCCGCTCTGGGCCGAAGTCCTCACGGTTTTAAAACGCGTCACAAGGGGTTACGAACTATCAACTTATAAACCCAGCATCTCTCCCATGTTTTGCCGATGCGGGATTTGCCTAGGGTGTTACAATTCACCCCCCTTATGGGACTCAGCGTCCTCGCTGAGGTTTGCCCCACCATGGTTCAAGGTTGCACGCGGAGCGGCTCTGATACCACAAATGTAATGGCCCGGCCCACTAGTGAAATTATCCGCTCTGGGCCGAAGCCCTCACGGTTTTAAAACGCGTCACAAGGGGTTACGAACTATCAACTTATAAACCCAGCATCTCTCCCGTATTTTGCCGATGTGGGATTTGCCTAGGGTGTTACAAAAATTTTAAATACAATACATAAATTATTTATTAACAAAACACAATTTAGATATTTCTCAATCACATTTCACAAATTATCAAAACTCATAATAACACAATTTAGTCAAATAATTCAATAGACAAAGTGTTGCCAAGTGTTACACAACTTAAGCCATTATACAAAATTTCCGATCAATGCCGTATTGTACACCACGACAAAGCAATCTACAACCCCACTAATCGAAATCAATGAGGGAGGTGGCTAGCTAGCTAATGAGTACTCATCCGATCTACAACCTCAACTGGTAAACTAGAGAGGGAGGAAAAATAACCGTTCTCACCCCATAAATGGAGGAGGAATAATAAGGCACTGTCATGCTAAGTGTGAATCAAAAATCAATTTCAAACATTTTATTCAAATGACTCATGAGAAATCCAATAAATTTCTAAAGTCATAATTTCATTCAGAAGGTGGCAACACAATTCATAATTAACTTCAAATTTGCATAAATCACACTAAATCAATTTTTCAATGACAAAATGCTTAAATAAGGTTTATTGTGCACAAACCTGATGTGAGTCGCCTCTAGACCTTGACTCAGTCTGTCAGACCTTCCAAGTCTTTTTCAGCTGAAACACACAGTTTCACAGTGTTTCAGTACCATAACTTAGCATAAATCTAAAAATAAATTCAATTTCACTTTTATCTAGCTTATATCTGCTAAACTCGACATTCTTTAAAATTTGTGCTTCGGAGTTACTATTCACTACACTATTCAAGTCAAATTGTTGACTTTCTAAGGCTTAATAGGTATGGGAACTCCAACTTTACCCACATACCACATTTTGGTCACCAAACTTGTTGGTTTTGGTAATTTTCTCGAAACTTAAGTCCATTAGGCAAGATTGCAAATTTTCAGTTTTGGTGCCTTAGGTTGCACTGTTCCATTAGTCATTTTACTGTTGGAATTTAGCAAAACTTTCTTCATAGAAAATGTTCCCTAATGTTTTAAGTTTATTCTCCTTTTTCAATCACTCCAATTGAAGTTTTGTAGCTCAAGTTATAGCCATTTGAACTATGGCTGCCGGATTGGACTCAACCCAGATTTTCTGGGCAATTTTTGGTGTTGACAGTTTTAAGTCACCAACATAGGGTGGCCAAATGACTTGGTTACTGGCAGAATTTGGGTTTGTGTTCTTCATGAAAGTTTTAGGTCTATATCTCATCTAACCACTGGTAAATTTCAGGTCATTTAGTCCTTCCTAGCTCAAGTTATGACCAAATGAACAAACATTGTTCATTTGGTCAGTTTATCTGTAAGTGCATCGTGATTTTTCAAGTTTGGTCAATTTGTTCACTAGGTTTTGGTCACTTTTTGGGCATGCTTCCTAAATGAAAATTGTGTCATTTAGTGTCTATTTTCATTCCCAATTGGTCTCATACCAATTGGACTTGTAAAATTTCATTTTTGGTCCCTCAAAGGTAATTTGGTCATGCTGCCAGCGGCATGACCATACTCCATCAGAATTTGTCCTTAACTCCAACCATTCCAACACACTTAATTTGGTTACAAATGACCATTTCTCACTTCACATTAGGTCAAAGACATCATTTGCCACTTCCTTACATTTTTTATCTCTAAACCCTAAGTCCAAACCCTAACCACACTAAATTATTGCATTTAGCTAATTTCAAAGCTTTTAACTATAAGCATTCAACTAATGGAGGTCCATAAACTCATTCAAATCCATCAAACCATGCAAATCATACTCCCCTTCAAGCTGGCTGAAATTTCAGTTTGGTCCTCCCCACATGTTTTTATTTCATTTCATTAGTTTCTAAGTTCATTTAAGTAACTAAACATGCATTTAAAGTAGAAAATTGAAAGTTAGCATACTAACCTTTCTTAAAACTTCAAATCTCTATCTTTTGTTCTTCTTTCTTCTTTCAATCTTCTTCTTAAGTTAAGATAACAAGCTCTAGTAAGGTTTTTATGGGAGTTAGTAAGGTTGAGTGAAGAAATTTAAGCTTAAGTGCAAGCTTTAATGGAGGTTTAACTATGGAGATGTGAGGGAGAGAGTGATGGCGGCAACAAGGGAAAAAGATGACCAAATGAATTTTTTCTTTTCTTTTCTTTTCTTTTATGTCTTTTGTCTTATGGAAGACCCAAAAAATCAATTTAATCAAATTATTAATTATGGGATTTATGGCATTATGCATGATGTCATGCATGATGTCACCTCCCTACACCTTTTTCATTTTCTCTTTTTTTTTTCTTTTTTTTTTCTATTAGTTTTTTAATTTAATTCTCGACTCTGAAATTTTTTTTTCTTCGATTTTATTTGACAGTTAGGTCAGGAGTCAGCTCTGGGGGTTAATTGACCAAATTGCCCCTCACCGGTTCAACCCGGTTTGTAAATAATTCAATATTTCTTCTGGCTCCCTAACCTAATTATTTGACTGGCTTAACAGTTCTTTTTCGTAAATTTCTCTTTTCCACTGTGTTTGTAATGGTCCTAAGGACTGCGGCGTCACATTTTACGGTTCGAAATTTGAGTTTAAATCGACTTCGCAGTCGTTCCCGAGAAGGTCACCCATCGCTGTGACTCTCGGCTCGTTTAACTTCTTATGTTCCATTTTTCTTGTTTATACTTAACTAATTGGCAATTACTAATTATTTGTGTTTATGGCTTCTCTAGTTGTCTCAATTATGGTTTTAATCCCCTTAATTGTTCGGTTCGACTCCGGTCACCAGAATAGTGAAATATACCAGGCTATACAAATGGGGGTGTTACACAAAATGTGGTAAATTTATGTGATTAAAACTCATGTAACTATTATATATGAGAAAGTCAATATTTTGACTTAAATGACCAAATGAATAGTAACCTTTCATAGTAAGTACAAATATTCAAGAAATAACTTTGTAATATGCCCTAGTAGGCCTAATGTGATTGATTTGGATAGGTTTGCATGCCAATAGTGTTCTGATAGCAGTACTGCGTATGATGTATGGCTCCATGCCATTCTGTGATATGATAGCCTATAGCTATACTGATTATGATGTTTTACTTGGCTTTATACCTTATTGCTTTTATGGCTAATTAGCTATTCTGTCTGCATACCAGGAGACACATTGTGATCGATAGTGTGACGGCCTGAGGTACCTGGTACCTAGTGCTAGTTTACCCGTTTATCCAGTCCGGTCAATTTGTATAGGTTACTTGGGCATGGAAAAGTATAAATGTAATTGAATTGATTATTAAAGAAAGTAAGGAAATTAATTATCAAGATAAAGAACAAGAATGATTACAATAAAAATAAGCTTAAAATCATCAAGAAAACAATTAATAAAATGCTAGAAAGAGTAAATATCATAAAATATAATTAGCCTTCGACCAAACAATATGTTAGTAATTATTTATTTCTTATAAGCACAATAACTAGAAAATTTTTATTTTTTTATTTGCATATTATATTTTCTTGTATTATTGGCACCACTAAGCTTTATGCTTAGCGCGTCGCTTTTGCAACGTGTAGGTACTGAAGATTTGGGCAGAGAGCAACCCAGTAGACTATAGACTGGGTGAGGCCGTTCACAGTTCTGTATAGTATCTGTGTCACCTCACAGGCTACAGTGCATTGGTAGGACACTAGGTCCCATTTTGATATTTTATACTATTTGTAATCAAACTTTTATTTTCTCATGTATAAATTGAAACTCATGTAATATATTTTAGTATTAATGCAAATATTTGTAATTTGTGTTTATAAATGAAATTTTAGTATTTATTGATGATTTGAACATGATTATCATGTGAAATGAATGAATGTCAAATAAAAGAAGTTGTGAGAATATTGAGATTTTGTTGATACAAATGGAGTTTGAGAATTATTGGAAATGTATTGGAAGTGTTTTTCACAGGTTCCGAAGAACTGTTTTATCCATTTTTAGCCGGCACTCTACCGGATTTTCTATAAAATTTTCGAAACCTCAAATGAATTTAAAATTTCAATAAATGAGTTAAATTACACAAATTGCACTTCATAATCATGAAGAAATAAATTAAGGATAAAAATAATTGAGATAAAATATAGTGTTTTGATACACTGTGTGGCATATCTTGCTTGGCTACACTATAGACAGGTAAGGGGTGTCACAGGTAATTTGGTCATTTCACAGGGTGACATGTGGCACCATGAGATGGTGACACATGGCACCATATAAGCTTGCCATTTGTCTTCTAATCATGTAAGATGATCAAAGTCAAGATTAAGTCTAGCTTTGACACTTGGCTTAATGTGATTAAGTCAATTAAAATTAAGATGCAATGTGGTGTTGACATGTGGCAAGGGTTTTAAGTGATGACCTAATTATAAAAGGGAAAAGAAAGAAAAACAAAATACACTCTTCTTGCCTCAAAGGTGCCACCACCTTGAGCTCTCCCTCTCCTCTTTCTTCTTTTCTCATGAATTCAAAGAGAATTGCCCAAATTCCTTTGAATTAAAATTGCTATAAATTATTTCTATTATCCTATACACATCTACAACCTCTCTAAAGGCAAAAGCCTAAATTACAATTGGTTGGCAAGGCTTGAGAAGTTGATTTAGGGGCTGCCCATTGGTGATCTTGGTGTGGACAAGCTAGAGGGACAACAATTGTGGTCCTAGGTGCTTCTTAAAGGTGGCAATTACATAACTTGTGCATCAAAAGGTTAGTGCACATTTTCTTCTTTTAAAATAGGGTTCAATTGAATTAATTTGTTAATTCAAAAATCTTAAATGGCAAACATAGATCCTAATACATATTAAAAGTGTTTTAATATGCAATTGAGCATTGAAATTAATTAAGCACATAATGGATGTTGCATGATGCATGAAACCCTAGAAGAAATTTTTGAAATTCAATGCTCTAATCTAACAATTTACATACTTTTGCTCCTTCAATTGGTATTAGAACCACTATATTTGCCATTTAGATTGTTTAAGATTAGATTTAATTGTAACACCCCTAAGTTCGGTAGTGCGTTCTACTGCTCCAGTGACCAGTGTTGTCCGGACAGCTAGGATGCCTAGAACCACACCTTGATATGAGAGAGGAGACATAAATAATGAAATACAAGAAAAGAAAATACAAGAAAAACAAATAAAAAATCATAGCAAAGAAATGTAACCGAGTAAGTGAGCCGGGAAACCTAACGATGGGTGACCTTAGGAAGTCACGGCGTGGACCGTTGGTTGGCCTCGATGAGGAACCACGAAAAATATTTTAGTACTTAAATAGACCCTTGTTGAAGAATAAATATCATTAGAAATATCAATGTAAAATTAAATAAATAGTACAAAGAATAGTGTGTAATCGAAAAACAGACAAAACCAGTATCTGAAAAATCGGAACATAACCGAGCAGGGCATTATGGTCATTTGACACCCCGAATTGTCTTTTGACCTAAATGTCCATTAAAAATAAATAATATTACACTTAGAAAATGAAATGAAAAATTAGTTTAGTGGTACCTAATACAAATAGCCAAAAATGGAGTGAAAAATGTGTAAATAACACATTTAAGCTTATTATATTGTTAAATGGGTGAGTGGTCCACTAATGAATAAATTAAACATGTAATGGGGTAGGTGTAAGTCAAAAATGCCATCTGAATTCTTCATCTTCTCCAATTCTCCCAACATTGCCGAATTGAGAAAAGGATAAGTCCACCATTAACGTTTTCTCCAAGCTCATCTAATCCTTCATTTCAACCCCAAATCACCTAGGGTTCTTCATTAAACTTTGTCTACACATCACAAGGAAGATATTGACACCAAATTTGAGAAGTTTGGTGAAGGTTTAGCAAGTTACAATCAAAGGTAAGTTTACACTTTTGAGAATTCCTTTGTTAAACTTTATGTTCATGTTATGGGTGTTAGTTTGGTGAAGGAAATTTTAAAGTTTAAATAGTTATTGAGATAGCCATTTTTGGACAGCCATGGGGTCATGCATTTGATGATTTATTATGCATATAATTGATGAGAAATAATGTTGATCATGGTGATTTAATATCCTAGTGAATTATTTCACATATATATGTTGATTTATGCACTTGGATGGGAATTGGTTAATTTGTAGGGCACTTTGATGTTGGAGGACAATTTTCGGCAGCTTGGAAAACTTGAGTAAATGTATGTAGTCATGGAAGTGTAGGCAGAATATTGACCTAGAAGTATTGATGGATATGTATGTAGATTGATATTGTAAAGTGTATGTAAGATTTGTAATGGTTAGGTGTGTATGTAATGGTATTTAGAACTTGTGAATGTGAATTATATTTGGTGTGTTGAGGGTAATTGTAACCTGCCCAAAGTAATGTTAATGTAAAGTAGAATATGCTTTTGGTAATGTACCAAAACAGATTGGTAGGGAAGTGAACAAATTGCAAGGTAAATGTGTGTGATTGATGTGTGTTAAGCAAAGTAATCAAGGGCAGTGTACATTTTAGCTAATAAGTTTAAATGTGTAACCTCAATTGGTATGAGACCAATTGGAGGTGGAACTAGGCACAAAATGTGCCAACTTTCATTGAGAAAACATACCAAAATTCTGCTTGCAAGGTGACCTAAGAAAATGACCAATTCGGATTAGGTGCAATTAGGACCTGAAAAATGACCAATTGGGCAGCAGTGAGTGTTTAGGCCATAACTCACTCAAAACAGGTCCAATTGACCTGAAACTTTAACCATGAATAGTTAAGACCCATACCTACAAGTATTATGAAGACACCAAAGCCCAGAAATGACCAGAAGCAAGTCAAACAACTTGCACAAGTTCGGGTCCAAAAACTGGCCGAACCAGAGTTGACCAAATTGACCAAAAATTGACCGAATTGGTACCATTTGACCAGTAATAGTATAATGACCATAACTTGGTCTACTTAACTCGGATTGACCTGAAATTTTGCCCCGCGTGCAATAAGACCTAGATCTACAAGTTTGTAGTTTTGACCGAAACCCGAAAACCGAGGGAACTAGGCCGTCCGGCTAGGTCAAACCAGTATCCCGGAATCCAGCAATTTGCATTAAAGTGCACTAAGCAAGGAAATGACTTTGGTAAAATATACCAAATCTAAAACCCTATCGAATGTGACATATTAACGACACTAAAACCTAATTTACCTAAAACGCAATGAGGGTCGGTATATTAGGTGATTAAGTGAATAATTGAGTTCAGTGCATTATTTACCAAACACCATCGATAGAAACAATTTAATTTAGTACTGAAACACTTCAAATTGTGTTTCTCAGTTAACAAGGACTCAACAAAAGGGAAAGAAACACTGAGTCCGGACCGGGAGGCGATCATCGAGGTGTGTGCACAACTAGTTTTCAACTGATTTTGTTCTGAATAATATTTCATATGATTAATTATATGTTATTGTTTTAAATTGTGTTTGTGCACAACAACTATTTCTTTTGAATTTTTCAATTGAAATAAATATTGACTATTTGTACATTATTGTTTTAAATTGTGGAAATGTGTTTGAATGGATATTTATTGCTTGAAAAGCATTGTAAATGATTTGAAACTGTGAGAAATTGTTTGAATGATATTGATGGATACTCATTGCTTAAAAAGCATTGTAAATGGTTTGAAATTGTGGAAAAATTGGTTTAGTGTGATTTGTGAAAATTGAAGTTAATTATGAATTGTGTTGCCATTTTGTGAATGAAATTATGACTTGGGAAATTTATTGGATTCTCACGAATCATTTGAATAAAATGTTTGGAATTGATTTTGTGTTCACACTTAGCATGACAGTATCATATCATTCCTTCTCCATTTATGGAGTTGTGATCGTTTATTTCCTTCTCCATTTATGGAGTCGTGATCGTTATTTTTCCCTCTCTGGTTTACGATTGAGGTGATCGGATGAGTACTCATTATATAGCTAGCTCCCCTTCCTCATTGATTTCAATTAGTGAGGTTGTGATTGCTTTGTCGTGGTGTACAACACGGCATTGATCGGAAATTTGTGTCATGACTTAAGTTGTGAATGAATTGGCAACACTGTATTCTTAAATTATTCGACTAAATTGCATTATTATGTATTGTGAGATTGTGAAATTGATTTAAATTCTCATTGACATATACTGTCTTTTGAATTCAAACATGATCGACTTAAGGAAAATTATTGTGATATTGACAAATGGAGTTTAAATTCTTGTTGACATTTATTGTCTTGAATTTAACTATGATTTTAAGTATCCACTATTTATATGACTTATGAATTGTGATTTAAATTGTATTTGGTTAATGTTGTGCACCACTGAGACATTGTCTCAGAGATAGCTTTTAATTCTTTATCGCAGTAAAGAGATAAAGGCAGGCGTGAGACTAAGGTTGCATATACATCCAATGAGGATTTCTGGTATAATGAGTATACCAATATTTTGCATTTTGTCTTGTAATGTATGACCTTTGTATGTATATATTGTTTTTGGTTTTGAGCGATTGTAAATTCAAATTGTACCTTGAAGTTATAAAATAATTATGAGCTGTTTTGACTTGTAAAAGCTGTATTATATTTCCTTATCTCAGACTTTGAAAAATTTCTATGAAATTGAGTTGATAAATTGTTGTGTTGAGAAATATATTGTGTTGAGAAAAATGTGGAGTTGAGATTTGGAAAATTATTGAAGTGCTTTTTTTCTGAGTTTTACAAGAACTGCTTTATCCAAAATACAGATGGCACTTTGCCAAAATTTTCTGAAATTCCAAATAAACCAAATGAGTTAGTTATTTCACTTGATTCACCAAAGTCTTTAACACACTGTAAATAGTGCTCACTTTGCAAAAGAAGTAAGAAAAGTTTTAAAATCCCTTGTAGTGTATTTAATGGGTTATCGATGAAGCGAAGTTGGTAATTCATTAGGTATACTACGGGATCATGTTATGCCTTACAGAGGGTAGGGTGTGACATGTTTTAGTGGTATCGAGCAAAGTTTTTAAATTACATTTTCACTGTTATTTGAATATTCTTTACGCATAGTACAACCGCTCAATATCATTGTTTGATACATACGATTACATTCTGAGATAAATATGCACTAACGAAAGTAAATATCCTTGTGTTATTGTTCAGAAAGCTAAGATCCTCGCATTGAAAATGGAAGAGGGTGATCGTCGATCGATCGATCTATTGAGGCCGAGGTGCAAGGATGCCCTGTGCCTACAAAATGTTAGTGGTTCAAAGAAGACCACCGCAGCATCGCAGCTTCTGCTCGATTCGCTCGCAGATGGTCGCAATGTTCCAACAAATGGTGGCAATGCACCTACTCAAGTCCCAATACGGACACGATGGTACAACCACGATCTTACGCAAGGCGAGATGATAAATTGATGAAGTATGGGGCTACAGAGTTTAAGGACGATAGATCCTCTAGAAGTCGAACAATGGTTAGAGAGGATGGATAGGGTATTCAAGAAACTGCATTGCACGCAGGAGCCTGATTTGAGTACTCAAGATCTTTGCTACGGGGATGCTTATGATTGGGGAAAACCATTCCCCACGACAGTAGAACCTACGATTGCTAACATGGAATGACTTCCTCAGGGAATTCAGGCAAAAATATGTCCCTGATGATTATGTAGACCAGAAGCTGCAAGAATTCCTAAGTCTGAAACAGGGGGGCAGATCAGTGGCTGAGTATGAAAGGGAATTCTCCCGCCTAAGCCATTATGCAGTAAGTCTACTTTCTACCAATAGGGAGAGATGTAAGAGGTTTGAAACCGGCTTGAAGCCTAGTATCAGATTACAAGTGGTCGGATTCAAACATAACAACTTCTCTGAACTTATTTCTCAAGCACTAGAATTAGAAAGAATTGAATCTGAAGTGGCCCCTGAGAAAAAGAAATCAGAGAGGGCAGAAAAAGAGGGAAAGTCGTGACAGTAGTTCTAGTGGTCCCTCTGGAAAGAGGAAAAACTTTGGGGATACGACAGAGATAGTAAGAAGTCCCAGAGAGATAGATCTTTTGGACGAAACCACCTCGATCCGATCAACAAACTCAACAGAAACCCGTAAATGTCTTTGTCGGATCGACTTTGTGAAACTTGTGGTAAACCACATAGTGGGCTATGTTATAGAGCCGTAGGAGCATGCTTTAACGTGGAGAGACTGGTCATTTTGCTAGGGATTGTGTAAATCCGTGTCGTTCGGATCATTTACTACACCAAAGGGATCAACCCAAGTTTCTACCCCAAATAGTTCACCATCAGTTAGTAGAGGCAAAGGTAGAGGTAGGGGTAGTACACCTAGAAGTCAGACTACTGTGAATCAGCCAAAACAGGGTGATGCTTCAACTAGAGTATACGCTATACGACAGAAAAGAGACTGAGACTTTTGACATCATTGCTGGTACTTTCTCAATTAGCAACTAAGATATATATATGTATTGTTTGACCTGGAGTTTGCATACTTTTATGTTAGTGTTAGAACTACATGTTCTGTTGTTATTCCTTTACAGGGGAATAAATTTTGATACATTAGTGATTAGTCCTTGAGATAAGGATTGTGATAATAAGTGAAATTACTTTTGAAAGAGTTTATCGGCGAAAAGTATTTTCTAACACACCATAAATTATAAAGCTAATTGGCGAGCCTACTTAATGTAAGGCAAGAGGACGTAAAAGTAAGATGGAGTAATGGAATTGCTCTAGATGAGGGCAAGGAGGTTACTGTTAGAAATTGCTAATGGATATTGTAATCAGAATAAGTTCGGATATCAGTGAATTCGAAAAGGATAAAAGATAGGAAAGTTTGATCTATTGAATAAGCTGTAGATTACAGTACTAACTTGAGATTATTGTGTAGAGCTACGTACTACCCGATAGTACATCTAGATGAGAATAGTTGCCAACGGCATCTGTTTTGGTATAGTTATGCCAGGACAGAATTTAATTGTTAGAAATAAGTTTGAAAATCCTACTTAGGGATCTAAAACTCAAAAGTTAGAATATCGAAAGGTTACTGATTCGATAAAAGGAAGTGAGTTATAGAATATTGACAGATAAAAAGAGTTACGGAAGTAGAGATTTGAACAGTTGATTCATATGTAACAAAGAAATATTACGAATGTGAGGAAGACTATGGATTAGAATGATCAGAGGACCAATGACTGATGAATGATTCTAACATGACCTCAAGGGTCATTCAAGAAGCAACGTGAACCGAAATATTAGACAGCATAATAGTAAGAGGAGATTGGTGTTATCCAAACAAATCAAACATTGTAATAGATTGTTAAAAGACTTATACAAATTCGAGGAAAAGAATATTATACAATCATATAGAAAGGGGAAAATAAACGTATGACTATTGTAAGATGACTACTGGGTAAAATTTCGTGGACGAAATTTATTTAAGGGGGGGAGAATTGTAACACCCCTAAGTTCGGTAGTGCGTTCTACTGCTCCAATGACCAGTGTTGTCCGGACAGCTAGGATGCCTAGAACCACACCTTGATATGAGAGAGGAGACATAAATAATGAAATACAAGAAAAGAAAATACAAGAAAAACAAAGGAAAAATCATAGCAAAGAAATGTAACTGAGTAAGTGAGCCGGGAAACCTAACGATGGGTGACCGCACCGGGAAGTCACGGCGTGGACCGTTGATCGGCCTGGATCAGGAACCCTGGAAAATATTTTTAGGACTTAAATAGACCCTTGTTGAAGAATAAATATCATTAGAAATATCAAAGAAAAATTAAATAAATAGTACAAAGAAAAGTGAGAAATCGAAAAACAGACAAAACCCGGTAATACCGAAAAATCGGGAACATAACCCGAACAGGGGCATTATGGTCATTTGACACCCCGAATTGTCTTTTGACCTAAATGTCCATTAAAAATAAATAATATTACACTTAGAAAATGAAATGAAAAATTAGTTTAGTGGTACCTAATACAAATAGCCAAAAATGGAGTGAAAAATGTGTAAATAACACATTTAAGCTTATTATATTGTTAAATGGGTGAGTGGTCCACTAATGAATAAATTAAACATGTAATGGGGCAGGTGTAAGTCAAAAATGCCATCTGAATTCTTCATCTTCTCCAATTCTCCCAACATTGCCGAATTGAGAAAAGGATAAGTCCACCATTAACGTTTTCTCCAAGCTCATCTAATCCTTCATTTCAACCCCAAATCACCTAGGGTTCTTCATTAAACTTTGTCTACACATCACAAGGAAGATATTGACACCAAATTTGAGAAGTTTGGTGAAGGTTTAGCAAGTTACAATCAAAGGTAAGTTTACACTTTTGAGAATTCCTTTGTTAAACTTTATGTTCATGTTATGGGTGTTAGTTTGGTGAAGGAAATTTTAAAGTTTAAATAGTTATTGAGATAGCCATTTTTGGAAAGCCATGGGGTCATGAATTTGATGATTTATTATGCATATAATTGATGAGAAATAATGTTGATCATGGTGATTTAATATCCTAGTGAATTATTTCACATATATATGTTGATTTATGCACTTGGATGGGAATTGGTTAATTTGTAGGGCACTTTGATGTTGGAGGACAATTTTCGGCAGCTTGGAAAACTTGAGTAAATGTATGTAGTCATGGAAGTGTAGGCAGAATATTGACCTAGAAGTATTGATGGATATGTATGTAGATTGATATTGTAAAGTGTATGTAAGATTTGTAATGGTTAGGTGTGTATGTAATGGTATTTAGAACTTGTGAATGTGAATTATATTTGGTGTGTTGAGGGTAATTGTAATCTGCCCAAAGTAATGTTAATGTAAAGTAGAATATGCTTTTGGTAATGTACCAAAACAGATTGGTAGGGAAGTGAACAAATTGCAAGGTAAATGTGTGTGATTGATGTGTGTTAAGCAAAGTAATCAAGGGCAGTGTACATTTTAGCTAATAAGTTTAAATGTGTAACCTCAATTGGTATGAGACCAATTGGAGGTGGAACTAGACACAAAATGTGCCAACTTTCATTGAGAAAACATACCAAAATTCTGCTTGCAAGGTGACCTAAGAAAATGACCAATTCGGATTAGGTGCAATTAGGACCTGAAAAATGACCAATTGGGCAGCAGTGAGTGTTTAGGCCATAACTCACTCAAAACAGGTCCAATTGACCTGAAATTTTAACCATGTATAGTTAAGACCCATACCTACAAGTCTTATGAAGACACCAAAGCCCAGAAATGACCATAAGCAAGTCAAACAACTTGCACAAATTCGGGTCCAAAAACTGGCCGAACCAGAGTTGACCAAATTGACCAAAAATTGACCTAATTGGTACCATTTGACCAGCAATAGTATAATGACCATAACTTGGTCTACTTAACTCGGATTGACCTGAAATTTTGCCCCGCGTGCAATAAGACCTAGATCTACAAGTTTTTAGTTTTGACCGAAACCCGAAAACCGAGGGAACTAGGCCGTCCGGCTAGGTCAAACCAGTATCCCGGAATCCAGCAATTTGCATTAAAGTGCACTAAGCAAGGAAATGACTTTGGTAAAATATACCAAATCTAAAACCCTATCGAATGTGACATATTAACGACACTAAAACCTAATTTACCTAAAACGCAACGAGGGTCGGTATATTAGGTGATTAAGTGAATAATTGAATTCAGTGCATTATTTACCAAACACCATCGATAAAAACAATTTAATTTAGTACTGAAACACTTCAAATTGTGTTTCTCAGTTAACAAGGACTCAACAAAAGGGAAAGAAACACTGAGTCCAGACCAGGGAGGCAGTCATCAGAGGTTTGTGCACAACTAGTTTTCAACTGATTTTGTTCTGAATAATATTTCATATGATTAATTATATGTTATTGTTTTAAATTGTGTTTGTGCACAACAACTATTTCTTTTGAATTTTTCAATTGAAATAAATATTGACTATTTGTACATTATTGTTTTAAATTGTGGAAATGTGTTTGAATGGATATTTATTGCTTGAAAAGCATTGTAAATGATTTGAAACTGTGAGAAATTGTTTGAATGATATTGATGGATACTCATTGCTTAAAAAGCATTGTAAATGGTTTGAAATTGTGGAAAAATTGGTTTAGTGTGATTTGTGAAAATCGAAGTTAATTATGAATTGTGTTGCCATTTTGTGAATGAAATTATGACTTGGGAAATTTATTGGATTCTCACGAATCATTTGAATAAAATGTTTGGAATTGATTTTGTATTCACACTTAGCATGACAGTATCATATCATTCCTTCTCCATTTATGGAGTTGTGATCGTTTATTTCCTTCTCCATTTATGGAGTCGTGATCGTTTATTTTTCCCTCTCTGGTTTACCAGTTGAGGTGATCGGATGAGTACTCATTATATAGCTAGCTCCCCTTCCTCATTGATTTCGATTAGTGAGGTTGTGATTGCTTTGTCGTGGTGTACAACACGGCATTGATCGGAAATTTGTGTCATGACTTAAGTTGTGAATGAATTGGCAACACTGTATTCTTAAATTATTCGACTAAATTGCATTATTATGTATTGTGAGATTGTGAAATTGATTTAAATTCTCATTGACATATACTGTCTTTTGAATTCAAACATGATCTGACTTATGGAAAATTATTGTGATATTGACAAATGGAGTTTAAATTCTTGTTGACATTTATTGTCTTGAATTTAACTATGATTTTAAGTATCCACTATTTACATGACTTATGAATTGTGATTTAAATTGTATTTGGTTAATGTTGTGCACCACTGAGACATTGTCTCAGCGATAGCTTTTTAATTGTCCGCAGTAGAGAGAGCAGTATGTACAGACTAGGCTGCATATACATCCAGCGAGGGATTTCCTGGTATAATGAGTATACCAATATTTTGCATTTTGTACTGTAATGTATGACACTGTATGTACATATTGTTTTTGGTTTTGAGCAGTTGTAAATTCAAATTGTACCTTGAAGTTGTAAAATAATTATGAGCTGTTTTGACTTGTAAAAGCTGTATTATATTTCCTTATCTCAGACTTTGAAAAATTTCTATGAAATTGAGTTGATAAATTGTTGTGTTGAGAAATATATTGTGTTGAGAAAAATGTGGAGTTGAGATTTGGAAAATTATTGAAGTGCTTTTTTTTACAGGTTTTCTGAAGAACTGTTTTATCCAAAATACAGATAGCACTTTGCCAAAATTTTTACAGAAATTCCAAATAAACCAAATGAGTTAGTTATTTCACTTCAGTTCACCAAAGTCTTTAACACCTGTAAATAGTGCTCACCACTGCAAAAGAAGTAAGAAAAGTTTTTAAAATCCCTTGTAGTGTATTTAATGGGTTATCAGTAGACGAAGTTGGTAATTCATTAGGTATACTACGGGATCATGTTATGCCTTACAGAGGGGTAGGGTGTGACATTAATTGTGTGATTTAATTAATTTTTGATTGATTCATTGCTGGTTGCATCAAAAGTGTGCCAGCATGGATGACACTTCAATGGTGCGAATGGTTGTTGGATGGCACCTCAATGGTGCGCATGTTATGGGGATGATTATACAATTGTTGTATGCTTTGATGCCCATAATAATGCCCATGACTAATTAAATTGTTTAATTAGGAATTATAATCACACAATTAAATTTGTTTGAATGTGATTTAAATCTAAATTTTTAAATTTGTTTGAATGTGATTCAAATCTGAATTTTTAAATTTGTTTGAATGTGATTTAAATCTGATTTTTTAAATTTGTTTGAATGAGATTCAAATATGAATTTTTAAATTTGTTTGAATGAGATTCAAATCTGAATTTTTTAGTTGAATATGAGATATTCAATTTAATTTTAGTATGTATATTTTATTTAATTATTAAATGGTAATATGCATGATGGATGATCATGGACAATAAAAGACCAATGTGATTGGATTTATTTCTTTTATTTTTCTTGGGTTGTAAAATAATTAATTTTATTTTTGGTGGCATGTATTATAAGTGTTGTAATAATTTTAGGTTGTAATTTCATTTATTTGAGGACTTTAAAGTCCATGTTCTTGTAAATTCACCTTGGTATGCCAAGGATTACAATATAATTGGATTGCAAGAAGATCAAGGAGGTCAAGAGCATTGGTGGGACCAGTGGGAGGAATTCAAGATCAAGAGTTGATTATGTACTCCTTCAGCAACTCTTGTGATATGAATGAATGAAATGCACCTAAGAATGCCCTGATTCAATTCTTGGTGGCTTAGAATTGAATCCCTTAGAAAGTCCATGACCATACCATATTATATGTTTATCCATGTATGCATGAAATGTATGGGAATGTATGCAAGTATATGATATATGCATGCTAATTAGATAATGTGCAAAGTGAGACCATAATAGTAATTAAGCCGACCACTAAATCTTCCAAACAAATGATTAAGTTGAAAATGGTATAATTAATATAATTATATCATGGGCCCTCCATTGAGGCAATTATTTTAAGAAATTTTAAATACTTACATATGATGCAATTAATATAAGAGATTTTCTTAAGAATAATTATTAAGCTTGAGATGTTGTAAATATGTAAATGGTTTGGTGGCTAATAATGGATGTGCCTGAGGATATTAAAATTATTTGAATGTTTACTGACTCAATGGATCAACTTAACTAATGCAAGATAAGTCAATAATGGATGTGCCTGAGATTTTGAGCATTAGGGGCTAGATAAAGGATTGAACCTCACATGAGATGTGATGGGCAAGGAGTTACTCACTTATAGTTTATTGTAATTCCAATAATGGATGTGCCTGAGGATGATCAATAAGACTATAAGAATTCAATCACCCACTAGAAATCCATTCAACTAGGATTTTTGTTTCTTACTTTGGAAGTGTAGGATTCACTAAGTTAGTGGGAGGACCAATTTAATTAAAAGACCATAATCATTTTGGTTAATTACTTGATACATTTACTAATTAATCTAGTTATTTTCTGCAGTTATTCTTCTGATAATTATGAGCACACAATAAACACCACCATCCACTATCCTTGCGAGCATACTTGATCACAATAGGTTTACAGGAGCTAATCTTTCTGATTGGTTAAGAAATTTAAAACTTGTCCTGAACTTAGAACATATTGGATATGTTCTAGACTCAAAGGTTCCTGGTTCCTTACCTCTAGAGGCCACTCAAGAGGAACATGATACTTTGGACAAGTGGAAGGAGCATGATATGAGAGCCAAGTGTTATATGCTTGCTTCTATGAGTAATGAGTTTGTAACACCCCTATATGTATAGCCTGGTATATTTCACTGTTCCGGTGACCGGTGTTGGTCCGGACAATTAAGGAGATTAGAACCACACTTAAGACAACTAGAGAAACCATAAACACAAATAATTAGTAATTGCCAATTGGTTAAGTACAAATAAGAAGAACAGAACATAAGAAGTTAAATGAGCCGAGAGTCACAGCGATGGGTGACCTTCTCGGGAACAACTGCGAAGTCGATTTAAACTCAAATTTCGAACCGTAAAATGTGACGCCGTGGTCCTTAGGACCATTATAAACATAGTGGAAAACAGAAAATAACGAAAAAGAACTGTTCAACCAGTCAAATAATTAGGTCAAGAAGCCGGAAGAAATATTGAATTAATTGCAAACCGGGTTGAACCAGTAAGGGGCAATTTGGTCAATTGACCCCGAGAGCTGACTCCTGACCTAACTATCAAATAAAATCGGAGAAAAGTAAATTTTGGAATCGAGAATTAAATTAAAGAAAAATATATGAAAAAGAAAAAGAAAATTTAAAAAGTTATTACATTATGCTTATCTCACCTTTATGACATCATAATTGATTTTTTATTTCCCACCAATATTGACCAAGTCAAAAATTGTTTCAAGAAGACAAATACATAAAAATTAAAAGAAAAAAAAAGTCATTCTCCTTCCTTCATGAAATCGGTGGCCCCTCTCTCTCTTAAAGATCTCTAAAGCCAACCTCCATTAATAAGCTTTTAAAGCTTGAATTTCTTAATTGTGTCCCATAAATCCCAACTCTATATCTTAAAAAGCTTTTAACCTACACTAGAGAAGGTGATTGAGCAAGAAAGAAAGAAGAAAAGAGGAGTAGAATTGAAGATTGAACTACAAAGTGCAAGGTTAGTGATTTAAGATACAAAATTAGTTTATTTGTTGTGTTTTTAGCTTGATTAACTTGTAAATAAACTTAAAATGAAAAGAAAATTTTGTTGAGGGACTAAACTGAATTTTGGCCAACTAGGGTTACCATGTAAATTTTAAGCTTTGATTGAAATTAAATGGTAGGCATGTTAGTAGTATGCCCTAGAGCATATCATTTAGTATGTATCTTGTACGTATTTTTATTAATAAAAGGCATTTCCACTTTTCCGTTTATATAATATATTTATGTGTAATAGAAAAGGTCCATTGATATTTTGTTAGAAGTTCTATTCTTAAGTTGTTAAGAATATAAGTGACAATAATTCTAATACAAAGTATCATAAATAGGTTCACAATCGAGGATACTTCATAATAAGGACATGACTTATCCAGAAAGATTGTATTCATGTTTGTTACCAAGTTATTTATATGAGATATAAATAAGATGGAATGGTGACTCTCATGCCATATAGCAAACATGATAGGCACTTATAAATAATAAGTAGGCCGAACCAGTGACACGTATGACAAGCACATGGAGTTTACTCTTGTCAATGTTTTGTCATAAATCATATCAGTGCATATAATCTTTAGACCTAAGATAGCACAGTTATCTTATATATAGGTAGTTTGAGTTTGATACTGCTTTCATACTTGTACTGTGTATGGGTAAATGGGCATGTGTTGGCTCCTACTACTTATATATGGAGGTAAGTGTTGATCAAGATGGAATCTGTTCCTCTAAGTAAATAGAGATAAAATCCAATATTCATTTAATTGTTCTTGATGTTTCAAGTTCCTGGCCAGGACAGATAGATTTATTCAGAAAAGAGTTTCTGATGAGAAAATCTTTTTAATCAAGAACTAGAATTAAAAGAGAACATAATATTCACAGCAAATGGAGTTTGACATAAACCATGACTCCAGCTTGAGTTGGGATTTTGTAACAGAGAGATTCTAGTGCATGGTAACATATGATTATAGGTTCATTTAAGGTAAACCTTATACTAATTGGGTGGCCATGGCATACTATGCTAGGTGTTAATCATGGTCTATAAGGTGCATAAAATGATTTAGAGAATTCATTTATGGTAAGAAAGAGTTCTGATGATATTAAGAGTTGATATCATAACTCTTTGCCAATTAGTGATGAGCCTAGTAAGTCACACACATACACAAGTTATCACCTAATTAAATATGATTTAATTAATTAATTAAAGAGT
The DNA here is from genome assembly GCF_030052815.1 of Hevea brasiliensis. Classification (NCBI taxonomy): domain Eukaryota; kingdom Viridiplantae; phylum Streptophyta; class Magnoliopsida; order Malpighiales; family Euphorbiaceae; genus Hevea; species Hevea brasiliensis. The sequence continues at coordinate 51,982,901 of NC_079494.1, forward strand.
TTAGTTGATTAATTAAATAGGTTTGGTTTGCAATTAGATTGCAAAGTCCTTAGCATGACTTGAAACCAAATCTAGATTATTGGATGTATAGTATAAGTTAAATTTATATTTAAAGTATTTAAATATGAATTTAATTAATGAGAAATTAATTAATAGAGATTAATTAATTAATTTATATTTGATATAAATTAATTAGAAGAAGAGAAATAATTATTTTGGGTTAAGAACTCAAAATTAAGGCACAGGGGCATTTTGGTCATTTCACAGTGTGACACGTGGCATCATGAGATGGTGACACATGGCACCATGAGATGGTGACACATGGCATTACACATAAGCTTGCCAAATGTCTTTTAATCATGTAAGATGATTAAAATTAAGATTAAATATAGGTTTGACTGTAACACCCCTAAGTTCGGTAGTGCATTCTACTGTTCCGGTGACCAGTGCTGTCCGGACAGCTAGGATGCCTAGAACCGTACTTCGATATGAGTGAGGAGACATAAAATAATGAAATACAAGAAAAGAAAGTACAAGAAAAACAAAGGAAAAATGATAGCAAAGAAATGTAACCAAGTTAAGCGAGCCGATAACCCTAGCGATGGGTGACCGCACTGGGAAGTCACAGCGTGGACCGTTGACTAGCCCTGGACTGCGGGGAACCCTGGAAAATATTTTTAGGACTTAAAATAGACCCTTATTGAAGTATAAATATCATTAGAAAAATCAAAGAAAAATTAAATAATTATTACAAAAAAAAGTGAGAAATCGAAAAACGGACAAAACCCGGTATTACCGAAAAATCGGGAATGCAACCCGAACAGGGGCATTATGGTCATTTAAAATTTCGAAGTGTCTTTTGACCTAAATGTCCATTAAAAATAAATAACATTACACTTAGAAAATAAAATGAAAAATTAGTTTAGGGGTACCTAATGTAAATAGCCAAAAGTGGAGTGAAAATTGTGTAATTAGCACTTAAATCTTATTAAATCATTTTTCTTAAGTAAGTGGGGCACTATGGGATTAAAATATATGCTAAGTGGGCAGATTGCTTCCATCAAACTTCATCTTCTCCAAGGTTCCTCAACATTGCCGAATTGAAGAAGTGAAGAAACCACCATGGCCATTTTCATTCAAGCTTGATCCACCCCTCCATTCCACCTCCAATCTCTTAGATTTCTTCATCAAAAATTGTCTACACATCATAAGGAAGAACTTGATACCAATTTTAAGAAGTTTAATCAAGGTTTGGCAAGTTTCAACCATAAGGTAAGTTAGTATTTTTGAAGATAGCTTTGTTAAGTTTTGTGTGCATGTTATGGGTGTTGGATTTGTGAAGAAAATTTTTGAGTTTGAAGAGTTATTGTTGTGTTCATTTTGGACAGCCATGGAGTCATGTATTTGATGAAATAATTGTGCATATATTGATGAGAAATGATGTTGATCATGATGATTTAATAACCTAGTGAATTACTTCACATGTATAAGGTGATTTTTGCACTTGGAATGGGATTTAATGAATTGTAGGACACTTGGTGTTGAAGGAAAATTTTCGGCAGCTTGGGGACACTTGAATAAATGTATGTATTCATGGAAGTGTTGGCAGAATATTGACATAGAAGGATTGATGGATATGTATATGAACTTGTTGTGTAAAGAGTATGTAAAAACTAGTAATGTTATGTGTATGTGTAATTGTGTTTGGACTTTGGGAATTAGAGTTATATTTGGTGTATTGAAGATAATTGTAATTTGCCCAAAGAGATGTTAATGTGAAGTGGGATATGGTTTTGGTAATGAACCAAAACAGAAATGGTAGGAAAGTAAACATATTGCAAGGTAAATGTGTCATGGATGTGTGTTTAAGCAAGGTAACCAAGGGCAGTATACATTTTAGCCAATAAGTTTAAATGTGTAACCTCAATTGGTATGAGACTAATTGGAGGTGAAACTAGGCACAAAATGTGCCAACTTTCATTGAGAAAACATACCAAAATTTTGCTTGCAAGGTGACCTAAGAAAATGACCAATTCGGATTAGGTGCAATTAGGACCTGAAAAATGACCAATTGGGCAGCAATGAGTATTTAGGCCATAACTCACTCACAATAGGTCCAATTGACCTGAAATTTTAACCATGAATAGTTAAGATCCATACCTACAAGTCTTATGAAGACACCAAAGCCCAGAAATGACCATAAGCAAGTCACAAAGCTTGCACAAGATCGGGTCCAAAAACTGGCCGAACCAAAGTTGACCAAATTGACCTAAACATGACCTAATTTGATGCCATTTGACCAGCAATACTATAATGACCATAACTTGGTCTACTTAACTCGGAATGACCTAAAATTTTGCACCGCGGTCCATAAGACATAGATCTACAAGTTTGTAGTTTTGACCGAAACCCGAAAACCGAGGGAACTAGGCCGTCCGGCTAGGTCAAACTAGTATCCCGGAATCCAGCAAGTTGCATTAAACTGCACTAAATAATGAAACGAGTTTGGTAAAACGTACCAACCCTAAAACCCTATCAAATGTGACATATTAATGACACTAAAACCTAATTTACCTAGAACACATCGAGGGTCGATATATTGGGTGATTAAGCAAATAATAGCTTTCAGTGAATTAATTACCAAACATTATCGATAGAGACAATATAAATTAGTCTTTGAAACACTTCAAATTGTGTTTCTCGGTTACTAAAGACTCGAGGAAAGGAAGGAAACACGAGTCGGACCGGAAGACAGTCATCAGAGGTTTGTGCACAACAACTAATTCTCTTGAATTTTTCAATTGAAATAAATATTGACTATTTGTATATTATTGTTTTAAATTGTGGAAATGTGTTTGATGGACACTTATTGATTGAAAAACATTGTGAATGGTTTGAAACTGTGAAAAATTGTTTAAATGATATTGATGGATACTTATTGATTGAAAAGCACTGTAAATGGTTTTTGTGGAAATTGAAGTGAATTACGAATTGTGTTGCCATTTTGTGAATGAAATTATTAACTTTGGAAATTTATTGGATTCTTACGGATCATTTGAATAAAATGTTTGGAATTGTTTTGACTCACAATTGGCATGACACTGATACTATGTTCCTCCTCCATTAATGGGGTGAGTGTGATTATTCCTCCCTCTTTGACTTATCAGTCTGGGGTGAGTATGATTATGTTCCTCCCTCATTGATTTCGATTATTGGGGTGAGTATGTCTTGTCGTGGTGTACAACACGGCATGTACGAAAAAAAATTGTGTCATGGCTTAAATTGTGATATTGATTGGCAACACTGTATTCTGCAATTATTTGATTGAATTGTGATATTGATTGGCAACACGGTATTCTTCAGTTATTTGATCGAATTGTGTTATTGATTTGCAAAACGATATTATTCAGTTATTTGATCGAATTGTGTTACTGATTTGCAAAACGATATTATTCAGTTATTTGATCGAATTGTGTTATTGATTTGCAAAACGATATTATTCAGTTATTTGATCAAATTGTGATATTGATCGGCAACACTGTGTTATTCAGCAATTTGATCAAATTGTGTATGAATTGGCAATACGGTATTCTTAAACTATTTGACTAAATTGTGTTATTATGAATTTTGATAATTTGTGAATTGGAGTTTAAATTCCTTATGACATTCATTGTCTTGAATTTAACTATGGTTTTACGTATCCACTATTTATATGGTTTATGAATTGTGATTTAAAGTTGTATTTGGTTAATGTTGTGCACCACTGAGACATTGTCTCAGCGATAGCTTTTTATTCTTTATCGCAGTAGACAGACAGAACTAAATCGCTAGTACCGCCAGCGAGAGATTTTTGGGTATAGTGAGTATATCACAGTTGGCATTTTGTACTGTAATGTATATTCACTGTATGTATATTTTGTTTTGGTTTTGAGCAGTTGTAAATTCAAATTGTACCTTGAAGTTGTAAATTAATTATGAGTTATTTGACTTGTAAAAATTGTATCATATTTCCTTATCTCAGACTTTGAAAAATTTCTATGGATTTGAATTGAGAAAAATGTTGTGTTGAGAAGTATGTTGGAGTTGAGATTTGGAAATATATTGAAGTGTGCTTTTTACAGGTTTTCTGAAGAACTGTTTTGTCCAAAATACAGATGGCACTCTGCCAAAATTTTTACAGAAATTCGAAATAATCCAAAGGAGTTAGCTATTTCACTTCAGTTCACAAAAGTTTTTAATACCTGTAAATAGTGCTCACCACTGTAAAAGAAGTAAGAAAAGTTTTTAAAATCCCTTGTAGTGTATTTAATGGGTTATCAGTAGACGGAGTTGGTAATTCATTAGGTATACTACGGGATCATGTTATGCCTTACAGAGGGGTAGGGTGTGACATTGACACTTGAAACAATGTGATTGTGTCACTTAAACCTAGAGCTAATCAAAGGGTGACATGTGGCAAGGGTTTAATGTTTTAACCTAGCTATATAAGTGTTGTTATGAGAAAATAAAATACAACTAGTAGCCACACTACTTTGTCACGCCATTTTAAAGCTCTCCCTCTCTTCCTCTTCATCTCTCATCAATTTAAATAGATTAGCCATCAATCTCTTGAATTAAAAATACTAGAAATTATTTCTAGTGTCTTGTTTACATCTCTAATCTCTTAAAAGGCAGAACTTGAATTTCTAATTAATAGAAAAAGCTTTAGAAGCTGTTGAAGGGCTGCCATAGGTGTTCTTGGTGTAGACAAGCTAGAGGGACAACATTTGGTGTCCTGAAGATGAATCTCAAAGGCGCAAATACGCTGTAGTGCATCAAGAGGTTAGTGTAATTGTTTTTTATTTAATTTAGGGTTCTAAAATTAATCTGATCAATTTTATAATCTTAAATGACAAATACAGATCCAAAAACATATTAAAAGAGTTGTAGTATGTTGTTTATCATTGAAATCAAATAGTTAAAAATAAATCTTGCAAGATGCATGTGACCCTAGGTGAAAATTTTTGAATTCAATGGTATAAACTTGTGTTTTTCATGCTTCCGCTCCTTCAATTGGTATTAGAGCCACTATATTTGCTATTTAGATTGTTGATTATATGATTTAATTGTGTGATTTGATCATGAGATGATTGATCCATTGCTGATTGCAATGGATGTGTGGCGAGACACATGGTGAAGCCACTATAGGTGGCGGCAACAACGGTTCTTCAAGGTAGCGTAAGGTTTGCTTTTTAATTTACAATTATTGTATGATTTAAAAGCTCATCCTATGTCTAATTAAATTATTTAATTAGAATTTTAATTACACAATTAAATTATGATTCAAATCAAAATTTTAAAAATTATTTGAATGTTATTCAAATTTGAATTTTAAAAGTTGTTTGAATGTGATTCAAATCTGAATTTTTAAAGTTGTTTGAATCATATTTAAATCTGATTTTTTAAAGTTGTTTGAATAATATTCAGATCTAAATTTTTAATAATTGTTTGAATGTGATTCAAATCTGATTTTTTAAAAATTGTTTGAATGTGATTCAAATCTAAATTTTTAAGGTTGTTTGAATGTGATTCAAATCTGAATTTTTAAATTTGTTTGAATGAAATTCAAATCTGAATTTTTAAATTTATTTGAATCATATTCAGATCTAGATTTTTAAGTTGAATATGAGATATTCAATTTAATTTAAGTATGTATGTTTTATTTAATTATTAAATTGTGATATGCATGACGGATGATCATGGACTATAAAAGACCAATGTGATTGGATTTATTTCTTTTATGTTTCTTTGGGATTGTAAATTAATTAATTTATTTTAATTTATTTTGGACATGTATTATTAAGTTTGTAATAATTTTTGGGTTGTAATTTCATTTATTTAAGTTCTTGTAAATTCGCCCTGGTATGCCAAGGATTACTGTGTAATTGGATTGCAAGAAGTTCAAGGAGGTCAAGAGCATTGGTGGGACCAGTGGGAGGAATTCAAGATCAAGTGTTGATTATGTACTCCTTCAACAACTCTTGTAAAATGAATGAATGAAATGCACCTAGGAATGCCCTGATTCAATTCTTGGTGGCTCAGAATTGAATCCCTTAGAAAGTCCATGATCATACCATATTCACTACTTATCCATGAATGCATGAGATGTATGGGAATGTATGCAATTATATGATATATGCATGCTGAATGGATAATGTGCAAAGTGAGACCTTAATAGTAATTAGGATGACTATAAAATCTTCCAAACAAATGATTAAGTTAGAAATGTTATAATTAAAGTAATTATAACATGGGCCCTCCATTGGGGCAATTATTTTAAGAAATTTTAAATAGTTGCATAAAATGCAATTAATTTAAGAGATTTTCTTAAGAATAATTGTTAAGCATGAGATGTTGTAAATATGTAAATGGTTTAGTGCCCAATATTGGATGTACCTGAGGACATTAAAATTATTTGCATAATTACTGGCTCAATGGGATCAACTTAACTAATGCAAGATAAGTCAATAATGGATGTACTTGAGATTTTGAGCATTAGGGGCTAGGTAAAGGATTGAACCTCACATGAGATAAGATGGGCAAGGAGTTTCTCACTTATAGTTTATTGTAATTCCAATAATGAATGTACCTGAGGATGATCAATAGAATTATAAGAATTCAATCACCCACTAGAAATCCATCCAACTAGGATTTCCGTTTTCTACTTTGGAAGTGTAGGATTCGCTAAGTTAGTGGGAGGACCAATTTGATTAAAAGACCATAATCATTTTGGTTAATTACTTGATACATTTACTAATTAATCTGGTTATTTTCTGCAGTTAATTTTCTGATAATAATGAGCACAGAACAACCACCACCATCCAATATCCTTGCAAGCATACTTGATCGCAATAGGTTGACAGGACCTAATCTCTCTGATTGGCTAAGAAATTTGAAACATGTCCTGAACCTTGAACATATAGGATATGCTCTAGATTTAAATGTTCCTGGTCCCTTACCTCCAGAGGCCACTTAAGAGGAACATGAAACTTTGGACAAGTGGAAGGAGCATGATATGAGAGCTAAGTGTTACATGCTTGCTTCCATGAGTAATGAGTTACAGAAGCAGCATGAGAACATGCAGAGTGTGAGTGAGATCCTCTTTCACCTACAAGAGTTGTATGGTGAGCACAGTAGGAATGCTAGGTATGAGATATCTAGGCGGCAAATTCGCATGAGGATGTCTGAGGGACAGAATGTTGGGGATCATGTCCACAAGATGATTCGGCTGATTGAGCAGTTGGAACATCTTGACTTCAACATGGATTTCCAACTATAGATGGATTTGATCCTTCAATCCCTTCCTGAGTCTTTTGGGAATTTTGTGACAAATTTCCATATGATTCAACAGGAATGCACCTTAGCTGGTTTACTCAATATTCTGGTTATTGCCCAAAAGAATATGCCAGGCAATAAAGGAAAAGAGGTAGCTTTGATTGCATCTTCTTCTACTGGAAAGTCCAACAAGAAGAAGGGCAATAAGAAAAAGAAACCTCAGATTCCTGGTCCTTCTAAGAAAATAGCTAAACGGAAAGGGAAGACTAAAGCTGATGGAGGCAAAGGAAAGTGTTTCCACTGCTAGAAGGATGGGCACTGGAAAAGGAACTGCCCAGAGTATCTTGCTTCTCTGAAGGACAAGAAGGATAGACCTTTGGAAGGTATGTCCATATCTTGTTATTTAGATTCTGATGATACTCATAGTTCATCTACAGCTTGGGTTTTAGATACTGGTGCCAGTTCCTACATTTCTAATGATATGCAGGAACTAGCAAATAGTAGCAGCTTGCGTTCTCAAGATGTTAGAGTCTGGATTGGCAATGGCTCAACTGTTGAAGCTTTAGCCATAGGATCTAAATCTTTTTACATGTTTGGACATGTTTTATGTTTGGATAAAATTTTATATGTACCTGATGCTTTTAAGAACATCATTTCTATATCTAGTTTGACTAGAAATGGCTATGAATTTCACTTCACAGATGATGTTTGCAATATTTATTTTAAAAATAAATATGTTGGTTCGGGTTATATGAATGATGGTCTTTATTATTTGGATAATAATGACAAACATAAAATGAATGCAAGTGATCTAAATGAATGCAATGCCATAGTGAAAATCAACTCAAGTTCAAAATATATTTGGCACTTAAGGTTATGTCATGTTACAAAAGATAGGATTGCAAAACTAGAGAAAATGGAGATTATATCCTCATTGGGCTCTGAGCCTACTCCAACTTGTGAATCTTGCCTTCAGGGCAAAATGACTAGATCACCCTTTGTTGGACAAGGGCTAAGAGCTGAAAATATTTTGGAGCTAATAAATAGTGATGTATGTGGTCCATTTAAAGAAATGGCTAGAGGGGGCTTTCATTATTTTATTACCTTTACTGATGATAAATCAAGGTTTGGGTATTTGTATTTGATAAAATACAAACATGAATCCTTTGAAAAGTTCAAAGAATTTAAATCTGAAGTAGAAAATCAAATAAGAAAGAGTATTAAAGCTCTTCGATCAGATCATGGAGGTGAATATTTGAGTACTAAATTTGATGAATACTTGAGAGAGCACGGCATTGTTTCCCAGCTGACTCCTCCAGGAACGCTACAACTAAATGGTGTATCTGAAAGGAGAAATCGTACCTTATTGGATATGGTACGTAGTATGATGAGCTATACTAATATGCCAATCTCCTTTTGGGGATTTGCATTAGAATCAGCTTTGTATATTCTGAATAGGATTCCATCAAAATCAATTTCTTCCACACCTTATGAGATATGGCATAGAAGAAAGCCAAGTCTTAAGCATGTTAAGATTTGGGGTTGTCCAACTTATGTCAAAAAGCTGAACACTGATAAATTGGAAACTAGATCAGAAAAAGGTCAATTTGTTGGATATGCAAAAGATAGTTTTGGATATTATTTTTATTTGCCTACTTCACAAAAGGTTGTGATAAGTAGAGATGCCACATTTCTTGAACAACAGTTTGTTCAAGAAGGTGGCAAAGGAAGGCAAATAGAGTTGGAATTGGAAAATTCTGACCAACCAACAGATCAGATGGATATAGATCCATCTAGTCAACCTATACCCATTGATGAAACATCTACAGCTGTTCCTCGTAGAACAACCAGGATATCTCACCCACCAGTGAGATATGGTTTCCTTCATAAAGAAGAACAAGAGTTGTCTACTCATGAAGAAGTAGATAATGGAGATGATCCACTTACCTATGAAGAAGCTATATCAGATAAAGATTCTTCAAAATGGATTGATGCTATGAAATCTGAAATTGATTCCATGTATAAGAATCAAGTTTGAGATCTTGTTGACCCACTTGAAGGTATTGTACCTATAGGGAACAAATGGGTTTTCAAGAAGAAAATTGGTTCTGATGGAAAGGTAGAGACCTATAAGGCAAAGCTAGTAGCAAAAGGGTTTTGCCAAAGGCAAGGAATCGACTATAAGGAGACTTTCTTGCCTGTTACCATGCTTAAATCAATTAGGATTCTATTAGCAATAACTGCACACTATGATTATGAGATTTGGCAGATAGATATCAAAACAGCTTTTCTCAATGGATACATTGTAGAAAACATTTTCATGAAACATCCTAGGTGTTTTGAATCCCAAGATGGTTCTAAGGTATGCAAGCTAATGCGATCCATTTATGGGTTGAAGCAAGCTTCAAGGAGTTGGAACATCCGTTTTGATGAAGCCATTAAATCCTTTGGTTTTATCAAAAATAAGGATGAGCCATGTGTATATAAGAAGGTTAGTGATAGTGCTATCACTTTCCTTGTCTTATATGTGGATGACATACTGTTGATGGGTAATGACACAGGTATGTTGATAACTGTAAAGGTATGGTTGTCAAATACATTCTCCATGAAAGACTTAGGGGAGGAAACCTATATTCTTGGGATTCGCATCTATAGAGATAGAGCGAAAAGAATAATTGGTTTATCCCAAACTCTATACTTGGAAAAGGTGTTAAAGAGGTTTAACATGCTTGATTCCAAGAGAGGATTGTTACCAGTGAGACATGGTATCCATCTTTCTAAAGAGATGTCTCCAAAGACACCTGAAGAAAGAGATAAGATGGCCAGGATTTCATATGCTTCGGCTATTGGAAGTTTAATTTATGTAATGTTGTGTACTAGGCTGGATATCACATATGCTGTTAGTTTGACTAGCAGGTATTAATCCAATCTAGGTTTGCAACACTGGATAGCTATCAAGAATATCCTTAAGTACTTGAGAAGAACTAAGGATTTATTCTTGATTTATGGAGGTGGAGACTTGCAATTGGATGGTTATACTGATTCTGATTTTCAATCAGATATCGATGATAGAAAGTCTACCTCTGGATATGTGTTCATTTGTAATGGAGGTGCAGTCAGTTGGAAGAGTTCCAAACAGAGCAAAACTGCAGATTTCACTACCGAGGTTGAGTATATTGCTGCATCAGATGCTGCAAAGGAAGCTGTTTAGATAAAGAAGTTCATGACAGAACTTATAGTAGTTCCTTCTATTGAGTTAACAGTTCCACTACACTGTGACAATAATGGAGCAGTCATACAGGCTAAGGAACCAAGGTCTCACCAAAAATCCAAACACATAGAAAGGCGCTACCACATTATCAGAGAAATAGTTGGGCAAGGCGATGTAGCCATGCAGAAAATAGCATCAGCTAAAAATCCAGCTGATCCATTCACTAAGCCTATGTCACAGACTCAGCTAGACTATCATCTTGAGAATATGGCTCTAAGATATTGTAATGAATGGCTCTAGTGCTAATGGGAGATTGTTATTAGTATGCCCTAGAGCATATCATTTAGTATGTATCTTGTACATAATTTTATTAATAAAAGGCATTTCCACTTTTCCGTTTACATAATATATTTATGTGTAATAGAAAAGGTCCATTGATATTTTGTTAGAAATTCTATTCTTAAGTCGTTAAGAATATGAGTGACAGCATTTCTAGTACAAAGTACCATAAATAGGTTCACAATCGAGGATACTTCATAATAAGGACATGACTTATCCAGAAAGATTGTATTCATGTTTGTTACCAAGTTATTTATATGAGATATAAATAAGATGGAATGGTGAGTCTCATGCCATATAGCAAACATGATAGGCATTTATAAATGACAAGTAGGCCGAACCAGTGACACTTATGACAAGCACATGGAGTTTACTCTTGTCAATGTTTTGTCATAAATCATATCAGTGCATATAATCTTTAGACCTGAGATAGCACAATTATCTTGTATATAGGTAGTTTGAGTTTGATACTACTTTCATACTTGTACTGTGTATGGGTATATGGGCATGTGTTGGCTCCTACTACTTATATATGGAGGTAGGTGTTGATCAAGATGGAATCTGTTCCTCCAAGTAAATAGAGATAAAATCCTATGTTCATTTAATTGTTCTTGATGTTTCAAGTTCCTGGCCAGGACAGATAGATTTATTCAAAAAAGAGTTTCTGATGAGAAAATCTTTTTAATTAAGAACTGGAATTAAAAGAGAACATAATATTCATAGCAAATGGAGTTTGACATAAACCATGACTCCTGCTTGAGTTGGGATTTTGTAACAGAGAGATTCCAGTGCATGGTAACATATGATTATAGGTTCATTTAAGGTAAACCTTATTACTAATTGGGTGGCCATGACATGCTATGCTAGGTGTTAACCATGGTCTATGAGGTGCATAAAATGATTTAGAGAAATCATTTATGGTAAGAAAGAGTTCTGATGATATTAAGAGTTGATATCATATCTCTTTGCCAATTAGTGATGAGCCTAGTAAGTCACACACATACACAAGTTATCTCCTAATTAAATATGATTTAATTGGTTAATTAAAGAGTTTAATTGATTAATTAAATAGGTTTGGTTTGTAATTAGATTGCAAAGTTCCTAGCATGACTTGAAACCAAATCTAGATAATTGGATGTATAGTATAAGTTAAATTTATATTTAAAGTATTTAAATATGAATTTAATTAATGAGAAATTAATTAATAGAGATTAATTAATTAATTTATATTTAATATAAATTAATTAGAAGAAGAGAAATAATTATTTTGGGTAAAGAACTCAAAATTAAGACACAGAGGCATTTTGGTCACTTTGCAGTGTGACACGTGGCACCATGAGATGGTGACACATGGCATTACACATAAGTTTTCCAAATGTCTTTTAATCATGTAAGATGATTAAAATTAAGATTAAATATAGGTTTGACACTTGGCACAATGTGATTGGATTACTTAAACCTAGAGCTAATCAAAGGGTGACATGTGGCAAGGGTTTAATGTGTTAACCTAGCTATATAAGTGTTGTTATGAGAAAATAAAATACAACCAGTAGCCACACTACTTTGTCACACTATTTTAAAGCTCTCCCTCTCTTCCTCTTCATCTCTCATCATTTTAAAGAGATTAGCCATCAATCTCTTGAATTAAAAATACTAGAAATTATTTTTAGTGTCCTGTTTACATCTCTAATCTCTTAAAAGGCAGAACTTGAATTTCTAATTAATAGAAAAAGCTTTAAAAGATGTTCAAGGGCTGCCATAGGTATTCTTGGTGTGGACAAGCTAGAGGGACATGGTCTCCTGAAGACGAATCTCAAAGGTGCAAATACGCTGTAGTGCATCAAGAGGTTTGTGTAATCGTTCTTGTTTTAATCTAGGGTTCTAAAATTAATCTGATTAATTTTAAAATCTTAAATGGCAAATACAGATCCAAAAATATATTAAAAGAGTTTTAATATGTTGTTTATCATTGAAATCAAATAGTTAAAAATAAATTTTGCATGATGCATGTGATCCAAGGTGAAAATTTTTGAATTCAATGGTATAAACTTGTGTTTTTCACGCTTTCGCTCCTTCAAGGCAAGCTTGTATGGATGTGCTAATGAGATTGGTATGCTTAAATGTGGTTAAATGCAACAAGTTACTAAGTTAGGGTTTTGGGACACTTAGAGTTAGAGACAAAAATGTGAGAAACTTGTAAATGATGTCTTGGACCTAATTTGAAGTGGGAAATGGTCAATAGTGACCAAATGAAGTGTGTTGGAATGGTTAGAGTTAAGGCCAAATTCAGATGGAGCAGCATGACCAAGGTCCATTTGAGGGACCAAAAATGAAATTTTACAAGTCCAATTAGTATGGGACCAATTGGGAATGAAAATAGACACTAAATGACACATTTTTCATTTAGGAAGCATGCTCATAAAGTGACCAAAACCTAATGAGCAAATTGACCAAACTTGGAAAATCTCAGTCTTCCCCTATGCAAACTGACTAAATTAATAGTGTTTGTTCATTTGGTCATAACTTAAGCTAGGCAGGTCTAAATGACCTGAAAGTTTACCAGTGGTTAGATGAGATATAGATCTAAAACTTTTATGAAGAACATAAACCCAAATTATGCCATTAACCAAGTCATTTGGCCACCCCAAGTTGGTGACCCAAAACTGCCAAAGACCAAAAATTGCCTGCACTGGTTGAATCCAATTCGGCAGCCATGGTTCAAATGGCCATAACTTGAGCTACAAAACTCCAATTTGAGTGATTCAAAAAGGAGAATAAACTTAAGACAATAGGGAATATTTATGAAGAAAGTTTTGCCAAATTTCAACAGTAAAATGACCAATGGAATAGTGCAACCTAAGGCACCAAAACTGAAAATTTGCAATTTTGCCTAAAGGACTTAAGTTTTGAGAAAATGACCAAAACCAACAAGTTTGGTGACCAAAATGTAGTATGTGGGTGAAGTTGGAATTCCCATACCTATTAAGCCTTAGAAAGTCAACAATTCAACTTGAATAGTGTAGTGAATAGTAACCCAAAACACAAAAATTTCAAGAACGTCGAGTTTAGCACAATAGAGCTAGGTAAAAGTGAAGTTAAATTTATTTTTGGATTTATGCTAAGTTATGATACTGAAACACTATGAAACTGTGTTTTTCAACTGAAAAAGACTTTGAAGGTCTGAGAGACTGAGTAAAGGCCTAGAGACGACTCACGTCAGGTCTGTGCACAATAATTTTTGTTTAAATATTTTATTCTCGAAAATTTGACTTCTGTGATTAATTATATATTGTGTTGCCATTTTATGATCGTAAATATGACTTTGCAAATTGATTAGATTTCTCACAAATTATTTGATTAAATTATTTTGAATTGATTTTGTGTTCACACTTAGCATGACAGTGCCTTATTATTCCTCCTCCATTTATGTGGTGAGATCGATTATTTTTCCTCCCTCTCTGGTTTACCTGTTGAAGTTGTAGATTGGATGAGTACTCATTAGCTATATAGCCACCTGCCTCATTGATTTCGATTAGTGGGGTTATAGATTGCTTTGTCGTGGTGTGCAACACGGCATTGATCGGAAATTTTGTATCATGGCTTAAGTTGTGTATGACTTGGCAACACTGTGTTTATTAAATTATTTGACTAAATTGTGTTATTATGAGTTTTGATAATTTGTGAAATGCGATTGAGAAATATTTAAATTGTGTTTTGTTAATGAATGATTTATGTATTGTATTTCAAATTTTTATTATGCACCACTGAGTATTTTTATACTCAGCGATAGCTTATTTTGTTATCGCAGATAAGAGCAAGGAGAAAGCAGCAGAGTGAGCTGCTACTCATATTGAGGACTGCACTGATATTTTTGCACGGGTATTGTTTTATACCCTTGTAGTTATTTTGATGTAAATATTGCAATGTTTTATGTATCAATGTAAAGTTGAGCAGTTGTATAATAAATTGTAATAATATTATTTTTGGAATTTTTTTTGTAAATTAATATTTGTATTTGTGAATTTCATACTTTATGCACTATGAATGAAGTTGTGAAATATTATGAGATGATAAACTTTGATTGGATTGTGGAATTATTTTGAAGTGAATTGAATTGAGTTGACTTGAGATTGTTTAGAGGTTGGGAGTTGTGGAAAATTTATTGGAAGTATTTTTCTCAGGTATTTGAAGAACTGTTTTTTCAAAATACAGACGGAACTCTGTCAAAATTTTTATAAAATTTGCAGCAAAATTTAAAACGGACAAAAATTTTTTCTAGTATTTAAGCTTTGAATAAATAATTTTAATTTTTACCAAAATGCTCACCACTTCCAAAATGTAAGAAAATTGTTTTAAAATCTCTTATAGGGTACTTAATGAGTTATCGGTAGGTGAAGTTTGGTAGTTCATTAGGTAGTCTACGGGATCATGTTATGCCTTATAGAGGGGTAAGGTGTGACATGTTTTAGTGGTATTAGAGCATGGTTTTTCAATAAATTTTGACTATGTGTATGAATATTTCTTTTATAAGTACAACTGCTCAAGTGTCTTTAATTGATACATATGACATATTTACATCATGAATATGACCTCCTTGTGTTTGATCTCAGGAAGTAGAAATTTTAGGAAAACGGAATGAAAGAAGGAGATCATTCCGTGGAACAATCTGTTGAGGCTGAGGTTCAAGGGGAAGCCCCAACACTCCAGAATGTGAGTGGCTCAGCCACTCCAGCTCCTACTCTAGTACCACAGTTCCCTGCTCAGTTTGCACAACAAATGGTTACGTTTTTCCAGCAAATGGCGGGAAATGTGCCACCCCAAGTGCAGATGCAAGCACCTGTAGCATAACCACAGCCCTCAGCTTGACAATATGAAAAATTGATGAAATTTGGGGCCACCGAGTTTAAGTGCACTATGGATCCACTAGAGGCAGAACAATGGTTGGAAAGAATGGAATGGGTTTTTAGAAAGCTGCAGTGTACTGAAGAATTAAAATTTGAATATTCGGTATCTCTTCTCTAAGGGGATGCATATGAATGGTGGAAGACCATCCCCCATAGTCTGGTAGAACCTCTAGTCCTTACTTGGTCAGACTTTTTGAGGAATTTTCGACAGAAGTGGGTCCCCGATGCATATGTGGATATGAAGTTGCAAGAATTCTTGAGTTTGAAACAAGGGAACTGAAGCATAGCAGAATATGAGAGAGACTTCTCTCAACTGAGCCACTACTCTGGAAGCTTAGTCTCCACCCCCAGAGATAAATGTAAGAGCTTTGAGTCTGGGTTAAGGCCGAATCTGAGAATGCAAGTTGTGGTTTTCAACATCAGAATTTCTCTGAGTTGATCCCACAGGCCTTGGAATTGGAAAGGATAAAATCAGAAGGGGCAGTGAAGAAGGGTACACAAGAGAAAGAGAAGAGTGAAAAGACTACTGGACAAGCACCTGAGAGTGGTTCAGGGAAGAGGAAACAGTCTGGAGGATCTAGCTCTCGTAGATCTGACAGAGGCAGATTCTCTGGCCAAAGACCACCCCAGTCTAGTCAGCAGACTCAGCAGGCACCCCGAGGAGCTCTATCGGTACGGCAATGTGAAACTTGTGGTAGAACACATGGTGGGGTTTGTTTCAAGGCCACCGGTGCATGTTTTAACTGTGGAGGGAGAGGACATTTCACTAAGGATTGTACTAGTTTGCGCTGGTCTGGACCTTCTGCTATATCTGAAGGATCAGCCCAAGTCTCTGCACCTAGAGGATCACAGCCAGCTGGTAGAGGTAGAGGTAGAGGTAGGGGTCCTGGTAACACTCCTACAAGTCAAAGCACTATTAACCAGCCAGTATCCAGTGGCGCACCAGTCAGAGTGTATACCATGCGTCAGAGAGAGGAAGTTGAAACATCAAACGTAGTAGCTGGTATTTTCTTCATCCTTGACCAAGATGTACACGTGTTATTTGATCCTGGCTCCACACATTCGTATGTTAGTGCTAGTGTGATGTGTTCTATTGCTATTCAGTGTGTACCAACGGATTATGATGTGCTAGTAACTAGTCCATTAGACCAGGAGGTTAGTGTAAATAAATTATATAGGGACTGTCCTTTGGTGATCCAAGGACACACTTTTCTGTCTAATTTGATTGAAATTCCCTTCAGAGATTATGACATCATCTTGGGCATGGATTGGTTAGCCAAGTATCATGCGATGATTGACCGTAGACTGAAGATAGTCACTTTTGGTCTCCCTCAGTATGGTGATGTAGTAATACATGGGGAGAGGCAGTTATTGCCTTCAAACATCATTTCAACTGCACTGGCCAAAAAATTGATTAGTAAAGGGTGTGAGGCGTACTTGGCACATGTGATAGACACCCAAGTGGATAGTCCAGCATTGAGGGACATCCCTATGGTATGTGATTTTCTGAATGTATTTCCTGATGAATTGCCAGGATTACCTCCAAAAAGATAAGTGCAGTTTGAAATTGATGTTATGCCTGGTGTGGACCCAATCTCCATAATGCCATACAGAATGGCACCAGCAGAACTAAAAGAATTGAAAGTACAGTTGTAAGAGCTACTTGACAAGGGCTTTATCTACCCTAGTGTGTCATCTTGGGGAGCGCCAGTATTATTTGTAAAGAAGAAGGATGGCACTCTCCGGTTATGCATTGACTATCAGCAGTTGAATAAGGTAACAATAAAGAATAGATACCCATTGCCCCGCATTGATGACTTGTTTGATCAGTTGAGGGGTGCAGCTGTGTTCTCTAAAATTGACCTGAGATCGGGTTATTATCAGCTGAAAGTACAAGAGCAGAGTATTTCTAAAACTGCCTTCAGAACCTGTTGTGGCCATTATGAGTTCTTGGTTATGCTATTCGAGTTAACTAATGCTCCAGTTGCTTTTATGGATCTGATGAACACTATCTTCAGACCATACCTCGACCAGTTTGTTATGGTATTCATAGATGATATATTGGTCTATTCGAGGAATGCAGAAGAGCATGATAGACATCTGCGGATTGTACTACAGATTTTGAGGGAGAAACAGCTATATACCAAATTATCAAAGTGTGAATTTTGGCTGAAGGAAATATCTTTCTTGGGGCATGTAGTATCAGAAGAGGGCATCAAGGTAGATCCAAGTAAGATAGAAGCTGTCCTTAATTGGAGACCACCCAGAAATGTCACAGAGATTCGCAGTTTTCTGGGTTTAGCCGGATACTACCATAGATTTGTGAAGGGATTCTCCATGTTGGCATCTTCATTGACCAAGCTGCTTAGAAAGGATGTGAAATTTCAGTGGACGGATAAATGCCAACAGAGTTTTGATGAATTGAAGAGATGTTTGACTGACGCTGTAGTCCTAACTTTACCTACCCCGAGTAAAGAATATACAGTTTACAGTGATGCTTCTCACAATGGGTTAGGCTGTGTATTGATGCAAGATCGAAATGTCATTGCCTATACATCACGCCAGCTAAAACCGCATGAGAGGAATTATCCAACACATGACTTGGAGCTTACAGCTATTGTGTTTGCTTTTAAGATTTGGAGGCACTATTTGTATGGGGAGAAATGTTACATCTACGTAGATCATAAGAGTTTGAAGTATTTGGGCACCCAGAAAGAGTTGAATTTGAGACAGAGGAGATGGTTAGAGTTGATAAAAGACTATGATTATCTGATAGACTATCAGCTAGGGAAAGCTAATGTTAGGGCTGATGCCTTAAGTCGCAAAACTATGGCAAGTCTACGGGTTACTCCTTTGTCTATGGTACATGAGTTGAGATCATTACATGCCAGCTTAGAGATTAATGATGATGGGCAGACAGCAGTTGCATGGCATGTACAACCAATGTTGATTGATCAGATCAGAATGGCTGCTCAGAATGATGAAAGGTATTAGAAGTTATTAAAAGAAGTTTAGCAGGGCAAGAAACCAGAATTCTCAATTAGAGATGACGATCTATTGCTACACCAGGGCAGAATGTGTGTTCTTAATGATGTTGATTTGAAGCAGATCATTTTGAAGGAAGCACATGAGTCCCCTTTTGCCATGCACCCTGGTAGTACAAAAATGTATAGAGGGCTAAAGGAGCATTACTGGTAGATGGGTATGAAGAGAGATGTGGCAGAGTTTGTTTCCAAATGCCTAACTTGTCAGCAAGTGAAGGTAGAACACCAAGTACCAACTGGGTTATTACATCCACTACCAGTGGCAGAATGGAAATGGGAGAGAATAATGATGGATTTTGTGATGGGACTTCCAAAGACACAGAAGAGTCATGATGCAGTATGGGTCATTGTTGACAGACTGACTAAGTCTGCTCATTTTCTGCCAGTCCGAATGGACTACAGTTTAAACAGATTGGCCAAGTTGTACATCAATGAGATTGTGAGACTTTATGGAGTGCCAGTATCCATTGTATCGGACAGAGATCCTAGGTTCACTTCTAGATTCTGGGGTAGTCTTCAGAGAGCCCTAGGAACTAGATTGAACTTCAAGATCTGACATTCCACCCACGCAGACGCATGGCCGATGCGAGAGGGTAATTCAGATCTTGGAGGACATACTACGGGCTTGTGTGATTGAGTTTGAGGGCAGTTGGGATACACACTTGCCTTTGATTGAGTTTGCTTACAATAACAGCTACCAATCCAGTATTGGGATGCCTCCATATGAAGCTTTGTATGGCAGAAAATGTAGAACCCCATTGTGTTGGGATGACGTGGGTGAAGAGAAGATCAGGGTGATCAGAGGTTGACTTAAGACTGCATCAGACCATCAGAAGTCCTACATTGATTTGAAGAGAAGGGATATTGAATATACAGTGGGTGACAAAGTATTCCTCAAGGTTTCTCCTTGGAAGAGGATTATGAGATTCGATAGAAAGGGGAAACTGAGTCCTCGCTTCATTGGGCCATATGAGGTTCTGGAAAGAGTGGGTCCTTTGGCATATCATTTGGCACTACATCCAGAGTTGGAGAAGATACATAATGTCTTCCATGTGTTTATGTTGAGGAGGTATCTATCAGACCTATCTCATGTACTACCAGTAGAGGAAATTGAAGTGAATCCAGACCTCACATATGAGGAGGAACCCATAGAGATTCTGGCTTATGAGGTGAAGCAGCTACGGAATAAGCAGATACCATTGGTAAAAGTGCTGTGAAACCATCATTCGGGCTAGGAGGCTACTTGGGAATGAGAGGAGGACATGAAGAGACAGCACCCACACCAGTTTAGAGATTGATACCAGGTAAAATTTCGAGACGAAATTTATTTTAAGGGGGGGGGAGAGAATTGTAACACTCCTATTTGTATAGCCTAGTATATTTCACTGTTCCGGTGACCGGTGTCAGTCCGGACAATTAAGGAGATTAGAATCACACTTAAGACAACTAGAGAAACCATAAACACAAATAATTAGTAATTGCCAATTGGTTAAGTACAAATAAGAAGAACAGAACATAAGAAGTTAAACGAGCCGAGAGTCACAGCGATGGGTGACCTTCTCAGGAACGACTGCGAAGTCAATTTAAACTCAAATTTCAAACCATAAAATGTGACGCCGCGGTCCTTAGGACCATTATAAACACAGTGGAAAAGAGAAAATCACGAAAAAGAACTGTTCAGCCAGTCAAATAATTAGGTTAGGGAGCCGGAAGAAATATTGAATTAATTGCAAACTAGGTTGAACCGGCGAGGGGCTGTTTGGTCAATTGACCCCGAGAGCTGACTCCTGACCTAACAGTCAAATAAAATCAAAGAAAAAAAAATTTGGAATCGAGAATTAAATTAAAGAAAAATATATGAAAAAGAAAAAGAAAATTTAAAAAGTTATTACATTATGCTTATCTCTCCTTTATGACATCATAATTGATTTTTTTATTTCCCACCAATATTGACCAAGTCAAAAATTGTTTCAAGAAGACAAATACATAAAAATTAAAAGAAAAAAAAGTCATTCTCCTTCCTTCATGAAATCGGTAGCCCCTCTCTCTCTTAAAGATCTCCATAGCCAACCTCCATTAACAAGCTTTTAAAGCTTGAATTTCTTGATTGTGTCCCATAAATCCCAACCCTAAATCTTAAAAAGCTTTTAACCTACACTAGAGAAGGTGATTGAGCAAGAAAGAAAGAAGAAAAGAGGAGTAGAATTGAAAATTGAACTACAAAGTGCAAGGTTAGTGATTTAAGATACAAAATTAGTTTATTTGTTGTGTTTTTAGCTTAATTAAATTGTAAATAAACTTAAAATCAAAAGAAAAATTTGTTGAGGGACTAAACTGAATTTCGGCCAGCTAGGGTTACTATGTAAATGTTTGAGTTTTGATTGAAATTAAATGGTAGGCAAGCTTGTATGGATGTGCTAATGAGATTGGTATGCTTAAATGTGGTTAAATGCAACAAGTTAATAAGTTAGGGTTTTGGGACACTTAAGGTTAGAGACAAAAATGTGAGAAACTTGTAAATGATGTCTTGGACCTAATTTGAAGTGGGAAATGGTTAGTAGTGACCAAATGAAGTGTGTTGGAATGGTTAGAGTTAAGGCCAAATTCGGATAGAGTGTGGTCATGCTGCTGGTAGCATGACCAAGGTCTCTTTGAGGGACCAAAAATGAAATTTTACAAGTCCAATTGGTATGGAACTAATTGGGAATGAAAATAGACACTAAATGACACAATTTTCATTTAGGAAGCATGCCCAAAAAGTGACCAAATCTAATGAACAAATTGACCATACTTGGAAAATCTTAGTCTGCCCTTGTACAAACTGACAAAATAAATAGTGTTTGTTCATTTGGTCATAACTTGAGCTAGGCAGGTCTAAATGACCTGAAATTTTACCAGTGGTTAGATGAGATATAGACCTAAAACTTTTATGAAGAACACAAACCCAAATTATTCCATTAACCAAGTCATTTGGCCACCCCAAATTGGTGACCCAAAACTGCCAGCACCAAAAATTGCCCAGAATTCTGGGTTGAATCCAATCCGGCACCTATGGTTCAAATGGCCATAACTTGAGCTAAAAAACTCCAATTGGAGTGATTCAAAAAGGAGAATATACTTAAGACAATAGGGAACATTTTCTATGAAGAAAGTTTTCCCAAATTCCAACAGTAAAATGACCAATAGAATAGTGCAACCTAAGGCACCAAAATTAAAAATTTACAATTTTGCCTAAAGGATTTAAGTTTTGAGAAAATGACCAAAACCAACAAGTTTGGTGACCAAAATGTGGTATGTGGGTGAAGTTGGAATTCCCATACCTATTAAGCCTTAGAAAGTTAACTATTTGACTTGAATAGTGTAGTAAATAGTAACCCGAAACACAAAAATTTCAAGAACGTCGAGTTTAGCGCATTAGATCTAGGTAAAAGTGAAGTTAAATTTATTTTTGGATTTATGCTAAGTTATAATACTGAAACACTGTGAAATTGTGTGTTTCATGTGAAATTGTGTGTTTCAGGTGAAAAAGACTTGGAAGGTCTGAGAGACTAAGTCAAGGCCTAGAAGCAGCTCACGTCAGGTCTGTGCACAATAATTCTTGTTTAAATATTTTATTCTCAAAAATTTGACTTCTGTGATTAATTATGTATTGTGTTGCCATTTTATGATCATAAATATGACTTTGGAAATTGATCAAAGTTCTCACAAATTATTTGATTAAATTATTTTGAATTGACTTTTTGTTCACACTTAGCATGACACTGCCTTATTATTCCTCCTCCATTTATGGGGTGAGATCGATTATTTTTCCTCCCTCTCTGGTTTACCTGTTGAGGTTGTAGATCAGATGAGTACTCATTAGCTAGCTAGCCACCTCCCACATTGATTTCGATTAGTGCGGTTGTAGATTGCTTTGTTGTGGTGTACAACACGGCATTGATCGAAAATTTTGTGTCATGGCTTAAGTTGTGTATGACTTGGCAACACTGTGTTTATTAAATTATTTGACTAAATTGTGTTATTATGAGTTTTGATAATTCGTGAAATGTGATTGAGAAATATTTAAATTGTGTTTTGTTAATGAATGATTTATGTATTGTATTTCAAATTTTTATTGTGCACCACTGAGTATTTTTATACTCAGCAATAGCTTATTTTGCTGTCACAGATAAGAGCAAGGAGAAAGCAGCAGAGTGAGCTGCTACTGATCTTGAGGACTACACTGATATTTTTGTACGGGTATTGTTTTATACCCTTGTAGTTATTTTGATGTAAATATTGCAATGTTTTATGTATCAATGTAAAGTTGAGCAGTTGTATAATAAATTGTAATAATATTATTTTTGGAATTTTTTTTTAAATTAAGATTTGTATTTGTGAATTTCATACTTTATGCACTGTGAATGAAGTTGTGAAATATTTTGAGATGATAAACTTTGATTGGATTGTGGAATTATTTTGAAGTGAATTGAATTGAGTTGACTTGAGATTGTTTGGAGGTTGGGAGTTGTGGAAAATTTATTGGAAGTGTTTTTCTCAGATATTTGAAGAACTGTTTTCTCAAAATACAGATGGAACTCTGTCAAAATTTTTATAAAATTTGCGGCAAAATTTAAAATGGACAAAAATTTTTACTAGTATTTAAGCTTTGAATATATAATTTTAATTCTTACCAAAATGCTCACCACTTCCAAAATGTAAGAAAATTATTTTAAAATCCCTTGTAGGGTGCTTAATGAGTTATCGGTAGATGAAGTTCGGTAGTTCATTAGGTAGTCTACGGGATCATGTTATGCCTTACAGAGGGGTATAGTGTGACAGAGTTACAGAAGCAACATGAAAATATGCAATATGCAAGTGAGATCCTCCTTCACCTACAAGAGTTATATGGTGAGCACAGCAGGAATGCTAGGTATGAGATATCTAGACAGCTATTCCGGATGAGGATGTTTGAGGAACAGAATGTTGGGGAACATGTCCACAAGATGATTTGGCTTATTGAGCAACTGGAACATCTTGACTTTCACATGGATTTCCAACTGCAGACGGATTTGATCCTTCAGTCCTTACCTGAGTCATTTGAGAATTTTGTGATAAATTTCCATATGACTAAGTAGGAATATACCTTGGCTAGTTTACTTAACATGCTAGTTACTGCTTAAAAGAATATGCTAGGCAATAAAGAAAAAGAGGTAGCTTTGATTGCATCTTCTTTTACTGGAAAGTCGAACAAAAAGAAGCACAATAAGAAAAAGAAACCTCAAATTCCTAGTCCTTTCAAGAAGATAGCTAAACAGAAAGGGAAGACCAAAGCTGATGGAGGCAAAGGAAAGTGTTTCCATTGCTAGAAGGATGGGCACTAGAAAAGGAACTGCCCAGAGTATCTTGCTTCTTTGAAGGACAAGAAGGATACACCTTCAAAAGGTATGTCTATATCTTATTATTTAGATGCTGATGATGCTCACAGTTCATCAATAGCTTGGGTTTTAAATACTGGTGCCAATTCTCATATTTCTTATGATATGCAGGAACTAGCAAACAGTAGCAGCTTGCTTTCTCGAGATGTTAGACTCCAGATTGGCGATGGCTCTGTTAGTAGTATGCCCTAGAGCATATCATTTAGTATGTATCTTGTATATATTTTATTAATAAAAGGCATTTCCACTTTTCCGTTTACATAATATATTTATGTGTAATAGAAAAGGTCCATTGATATTTTGTTAGAAATATTATTCTTAAGTTGTTAAGAATATGAGTGACAATATTTCTAGCACAAAGTATCATAAATAGGTTCACAATCGAGGATACTTCATAATAAGGACATGACTTATCCAGAAAGATTGTATTCATGTTTGTTCCCAAGTTATTTATATGAGATGTAAATAAGATGGAATGGTGAGTCTCATGCCATATAACAAACATGATAGGCACTTATAAATGATAAGTAGGCCGAACCAGTGACACTTATGACAAGCACATGGAGTTTACTCTTGTCAATGTTTTGTCATAAATCATATCAACGCATATAATCTTTAGACTGAGATAGCACAGCTTATCTTGTATATAGGTAGTTTGAGTTTGATCGCTTTCATACTTGTACTATGTATGGGTATATGGGCATGTGTTGGCTCCTGCTAGTTATATATGGAGGTAGGTGTTGATCAAGATGGAATCTGTTCCTCTAAGTAAATAGAGATAAAATCCTATGTTCATTTAATTGTTCTTGATGTTTCAAGTTCCTGGCCAGGACAGATAGATTTATTCAAAAAAGAGTTTCTGATGAGAAAATCTTTTTAATCAAGAACTGGAATTAAAAGAGAACATAATATTCATAGCAAATGGAGTTTGACATAAACCATGACTCCAGCTTGAGTTGGGATTTTGTAACAGAGAGATTCTAGTGCATGGTAACATATGATTATAGGTTCATTTAAGGTAAACCTTATTACTAATTGGGTGGCCATGGCATGCTATGCTAGGTGTTAACCATGGTCTATGAGGTTCATAAAATGATTTAGAGAAATCATTTATGGTAAGAAAGAGTTCTGATGATATTAAGAGTTGATATCATGTCTCATTGCCAATTAGTGATGAGCCTAGTAAGTCACACACATACACAAGTTATCACCTATTTAAATATGATTTAATTAATTAATTAAAGAGTTTAATTGATTAATTAAATAGGTTTGGTTTGCAATTAAATTGCAAAGTCCCTAGCATGACTTGAAACCAAATCTAGATTATTAGATGTGTAGTATAAATTAAATTTATATTTAAAGTGTTTAAATATGAATTTAATTAATGAGAAATTAATTAATAGAGATTAATTAATTAATTTATATTTGATATAAATTAATTAGAAGAAGAAAAATAATTATTTTGGGTTGAGAACTCAAAATTAAGACACAGGGGCATTTTGGTCATTTTGCAGTGTGACACGTGGCACCATGAGATGGTGACACATGGCATAACACATAAGCTTGCCAAATATTTTTTAATCATGTAAGATGATTAAAATCAAGATTAAATATAGGTTTGACACTTGGCACAATGTGATTGGGTCACTTAAACCTAGAGCTAATCAAAAGGTGACATGTGGCTAGGGTTTAATGTGTTAACCTAGCTATTTAAGTGTGGTTATGAAAAGAAAACAACCAGCAGCCTCTCCTCTCATATGTCACGCCACTTTGAGCCTCTCCAGCTTTTTCTCTTCATCTCTCATCAATTCAAAGAGATTAGCCATCAATCTCTTGAATTAAGAACACTAGAAATTGTTTCTAGTGTCCTGTTTACATCTTTAATCTCTTAAAAGGCAGAACTTGATTTTCTAATTAATAGAAAAAGCTTTAGAAGCTATTCAAGGGCTGCCATAGGTGTTCTTGGTGTGGACAAGCTAGAGGGACAACATCCGTGTCTCAAGACGAATCTCAAAGGCGCAGACACATTGCAAAGACATCAAGAGGTTAGTGTAATCATTCTTGATTTAATCTAGGGTTCTAAAATTAATCTGATTAATTTTAAAATCTTAAATGGCAAATACAGATCCAAAACATATTAAAAGAGTTTTAATATGTTGTTTATCATTGAAATCAAATAGATAAAAATAAATCTTGCATGGTGCATGTGACCCTAGGTGAAAATTTTTGAATTCAATGGTATAATCTTGTGTTTTTCACGCTTCCGTTCCTTCAATTGGTATCAGAGCCACTATATTTGCCATTTAGATTGTTGATTATATAATTTAATTGTGTGTTTGATCATGAGATCAAGAGATTCATTGCTGGTTGGATCATGAGATGTGGCGTCACACATGGTGAAGCCACCATTGGTGGCGGCAACAATGGTTCCATGGGTGGTTCAAGGTTTGGCTTTTAATTCTGCAATTGTTGTATGATCTAAGGCCTATTCTTTGACTAATTAAAGTGTTTAATTAGTTGTTTTAATCACACAATTAAATTATGATTCAAATCAGAATTTTAAAAATTGTTTGAATGTGATTCAAATCTGAATTTTAAAAGTTGTTTGAATGTGATTCAAATCTGAATTTTTAAAGTTGTTTGAATCATATTTAAATCTGATTGTTTAAAATTGATTTAATAAAATTCAAATCTGATTTTTAAGAAATGTTTGAATGTGATTCTAATATTATTTTTTAAAAAATGATTGACTTTGATTCTATTCTGATTTGTTGAAGTTGTTTGAATGTGATACTAATATGACTTTTTCAAGTTGTTTGTAGGAGATTCAAATATGAATTTTTAAATTTATTTGAATCATATTCAAATCTGATTTTTAAGTTGAATATGAGATATTCAATTTAATTTAAGTATGTATGTTTTATTTAATTGTTAAATAGTGATATGCATGATGGATGATCATGGACTATAAAAGACCAATGTGATTGGATTTATTTCTTTTATGTTTCTTTGGGATTGTAAATTAATTAATTTATTTTAATTTATTTTGGGCATGTATTATTAAGTTTGTAATAATTTTTGGGTTGTAATTTCATTTATTTAAGTTCTTGTAAATTCGCCTTGGTATGCCAAGGATTACTATGTAATATTGGATTGCAAGAAGTTCAAGGAGGTCAAGAGCATTGGTGGGACTAGTGGGAGGAATTCAAGATCAAGTGTTGATTATGTACTCCTTCAGCAATTCTTGTAAAATGAATGAATGAAATGCACCTAGGAATGCCCTGATTCAATTCTTGGTGGCTCAGAATTGAATCCCTTAGAAAGTCCATGATCATACCATATTTACTGCTTATCCATGAATGCATGAGATGTATGGGAATGTATGCAATTATATGATATATGCATGCTAAATGGATAATGTGCAAAGTGAGACCTTAATAGTAAATAGAATGACCATAAAATCTTCCAAACAAATGATTAAGTTGGAAATGCTATAATTAAAGTAATTATAACATAGGCCCTCCATTGGGGCAATTATTTTAAGAAATTTTAAATAGTTGCATAAGATGTAATTTATTTAAGAGATTTTCTTAAGAATAATTGTTAAGCATGAGATGTTGTAAATATGTAAATGGTTTAGTGGCCAATATTGGATGTACCTGAGGACATTAAAATTATTTGCATAATTACTGGCTCAATGGGATCAACTTAACTAATGCAAGATAAGTCAATAATGGATGTACCTGAGATTTTGAGCATTAGGGGCTAGGTAAAGGATTGAACCTCACATGAGATGTGATGGGCAAGGAGTTGCTCACTTATAGTTTATTGTAATTCCAATAATGGATGTACCTGAGGATGATCAATAGAATTATAAGAATTCAATCACCCACTAGAAATCCATCCAACTAGGATTTCCGTTTTCTAATTTGGAAGTGTAGGATTCGCTAAGTTAGTGGGAGGACCAATTTGATTAAAAGACCATAATCATATTTGGTTAATTACATGATACATTTACTAATTAATCTAGTTATTTCTGCAGTTAATTTTCTGATAAAAATGAGCACAAAACAACCACCACCATCCAATATCCTTACAAGCATACTTGATCACAATAGGTTGACAGGACCTAATCTGTCTGATTGGCTAAGAAATTTGAAACTTGTCCTGAACCTTGAACATATAGGATATGTTCTAGATTCAAATGTTCCTGGTCCCTTACCTCCAGAGGCCACACAAGAGGAACATGAAACTTTGGACAAGTGGAAGGAACATGATATGAGAGCTAAGTGTTACATGCTTGCTTCCATGAGTAATGAGTTACAGAAGCAACATGAGAACATGCAGAGTGCGAGTGAGATCCTCCTTCACCTACAAGAGTTGTATGGTGAGCACAGCAGGAATGCTAGGTATGAGATATCTAGACAGCTATTCCGTATGAGGATGTCTGAGGGACAGAATGTTGGGGATCATGTCCACAAGTTGATTCGGCAGATTGAGCAGTTGGAACATCTTGACTTCAACATGGATTTCCAACTACAGACGGATTTAATCCTTCAGTCCCTTCCTGAGTCTTTTGGGAATTTTGTGACAAATTTCCATATGACCAAACAGGAATGCACCTTAGCTGGTTTACTCAACATGCTGGTTATTGCCCAAAAGAATATGCCAGGCAATAAAGGAAAAGAGGTAGCTTTGGTTGCATCTTCTTCTGCTGGAAAGTCCAACAAGAAGAAGGGCAATAAGAAAAAGAAACCTCAGATTCCTGGTCCTTCTAAGAAAATAGCTAAACAGAAAAGGAAGACTAAAGCTGATGAAGGCAAAGGAAAGTGTTTCCACTGCCAACAGGAAAGTGTTTCCATTGCCAAAGGAAAGTGTTTCCATTGCCAGTAAGAAAGTGTTTCCACTGGCCAGAGTATAGCAATCTAAATGAATGCAATGCCGTGGTGAAAACCAACTCAAGTTCAAATATATTTGGCACTTAAGGTTATGTCATGTTGCAGAAGATAGGATTACAAAATTGGAGAAAATGGGGATTCTATCCTTATTGGACTCTGAGCCTACTCCAACTTGTTAATCTTGCCTTCAGGGCAAAATGACTAGATCACCCTTTGTTGGACAGGGGCTAAGAGCTGAAAATATTTTGGAGCTAATACATAGTGATGTATGTGGTCCATTTAAAAAAATGGCTAGAAGGGGCTTTCATTCTTTTATTACCTTTACTGATGATAAATCAAGGTTTGGGTATTTGTATTTGATGAAATACAAACATGAATCTTTTGAAAAGTTCAAAGAATTTAAATCTGAAGTAGAAAATCAAACAGGAAAGAGTATTAAAGCTCTTCGATCAGATCGTGGAGGTGAATATTTGAGTACTGAATTTGATGAATACTTGAGAGAGCATGGCATTGTTTCTCAGCTGACTCCTCCAGGAACGCCACAGCTGAATGGTGTATCTGAAAGGAGAAATCGTACCCTATTGGATATGATACGTAGTATGATGAGCTATACTGATATGCCAATCTCCTTTTGGGGATTTGCATTAGAATCAGCTTTGTATATTCTGAATAGGATTACATCAAAATCAGTTTCTTCCACACCTTATGAGATATGGCATGGAAGAAAACCAAGTCTTAAGCATGTTAAGATTTGGGGTTGTCCAGCTTATATCAAAAAGCTGAACACTGATAAATTGGAGACCATATCAGAAAAAGGTCGATTTGTTGGATATCCAAAAGATAGTTTTGGATATTATTTTTATTTGCCTACTTCACAAAAGGTTGTGATAAGTAGAGATGCCACATTTCTTGAACAACAGTTTTTTCAAGAAGGAGGCAAAGGAAGGCAAATAGAATTAGAATTGGAGAATTCTGACCAACCAACAGATCAGATGGATATAGATCCATCTAGTCAACCTATACCCATTGATGAAACATCTACAGCTGTTCCTCGTAGAACAACTAGGGTATCTCACCCACCAGTGAGATATGGTTTTCTTCATGAAGAAGAACAAGAGTTGTCTACTCATGAAGAAGTAGATCATGGAGATGATCCACTTACCTATGAAGAAGCTATATCAGATATAGACTCTTCAAAATGGATTGATGCTATAAAATTCGAGATTGATTCCATGTATAAGAATCAAGTTTGGGATCTTGTTGATCCACCTGAAGGTATTATTCCTATAGGGAACAAATGGGTTTTCAATAAGAAAATTGGTTCTGATGGAAAGGTAGAGACCTATAAGGCAAGGCTAGTAGCGAAAGGGTTTCGCCAAAGGCAAGGAATAGACTATGAGGAGACTTTCTCGCCTGTTGCCATGCTTAAATCAATTAGGATTTTATTAGTAATAGCTGCATACTATGATTATGAGATTTGGCAGATGGATGTCAAAACAGCTTTTCTCAATGGATACATTGAAGAAATCATTTTCATGGAACAACCTAAGGGTTTTGAATCCCAAAATGGTTCCAAGGTATGCAAGCTAAAGCGATCCATTTATGGGTTGAAACAAGCTTCGAGGAGTTGGAACATCCGTTTTGATGAAGCCATTAAATCCTTTGGTTTTATCAAAAATGAGGATGAGCCATGTGTATATAAGAAGGTTAGTGACAGTGCTATCACTTTCCTTGTCTTATATGTGGATGACATACTGTTGATGGATAATGATACAGGTATGTTGACGACTATAAAGGTATGGTTGTCAAATACATTCTCCATGAAAGACTTAGGGGAGGCAACTTATATTCTTGGGATTCGCATCTATAGAGATAGAGCGAAAAGAATAATTGGTTTATCCCAAAGACTATACTTGGAAAAGGTGTTAAAGAGGTTTAACATGCTTGATTCCAAGAGAGGATTGTTACCAGTGAGACATGGTATCCACCTTTCTAAAGAGATGTCTCCAAAGACACCTGAAGAAAGAGATAAGATGGCCATGATTCCAAGTGCTTCGGCTATTGGAAGTTTAATGTATGCAATGTTGTGTACTAGGCCTGATATCGCATATCTTTGTTAGTTTGACTAGCGGTATCAATCCAATCGTGTTTGGAACATGGATAGTCACAAGAATATTCTTAAGTACTTAAGAAGAACTAAGGATTTATTCTTGATTTATGGAGGTGGAGACTTGCAATTGGATGGTTATACTGATTCTGATTTCCAATCAGATATCGATGATAGAAAGTCTACCTCTGGATATGTGTTCATTTGTAATGGAGGTGCAGTCAGTTGGAAGAGTTCCAAATAGAGCACGACTGCAGATTCCACTACAGAGGCTGAGTATATTGCTGCATTAGATGCTGCAAAGGAAGCTATTTGGATTAAAAAGTTCGTGACAGAACTTACAGTAGTTCCTTCCATTGAGTCAGCAGTTCCATTACACTGTGACAACAATGGAGTAGTCATACAGGCTAAGGAACTAAGGTCTCACCCAAAATCCAAACACATAGAAAGGCACTACCACATTATCAGAGATATAGTTGGGCAAGGCGATTTAGCCATGCAGAAAATAGCATCAGCTGAAAATCCAGCTGATCCATTCACTAAGCCTATGTCACAGACTCAGTTAGACCGACATCTTGAGAAGATAGGTCTAAGATATTGTAATGAATGGCTCTAGTGCTAGTGGGAGATTGTTAGTAGTATGCCCTAGAGCATATCATTTAGTATGTATCTTGTATATATTTTATTAATAAAAGGCATTTCCACTTTTCCGTTTACATAATATATTTATGTGTAATAGAAAAGGTCCATTGATATTTTGTTAGAAATATTATTCTTAAGTTGTTAAGAATATTAGTGACAATATTTCTAGCACAAAGTATCATAAATAGGTTCACAATCGAGGATACTTCATAATAAGGACATGACTTATACATATAGATTGTATTCATGTTTGATAAAAAGTTATTTATATGAGATGTAAATAAGATGGAATGGTGAGTCTCATGCCATATAACAAACATGATAGGCACTTATAAATGATAAGTAGGTCGAACCAGTGACACTTATGACAAGCACATGGAGTTTACTCTTGTCAATGTTTTGTCATAAATCATATCGATGCATATAATCTTTAGACTGAGATAGCACAGTTATCTTGTATATAGGTAGTTTGATTTTGATATTGCTTTCATACTTGTACTATGTATGGGTATATGGGCATGTGTTGGCTGCTGCTAGTTATATATGGAGGTAGGTGTTGATCAAGATGGAATCTGTTCCTCTAAGTAAATAGAGATTAAATCCTATGTTCATTTTATTGTTCTTGATGTTTCAAGTTCTGGCTAGGACAGATAGATTTATTCAAAAAGAGTTTCGATGAGAAAATCTTTTAATCAAGAACTGGAATTAAAAGAGAACATAATATTCATAGCAAATGGAGTTTGACATAAACCATGACTCGGCTTGAGTTGGGATTTTGTAACAGAGAGATTCTAGTGCATGGTAACATATGATTATAGGTTCATTTAAGGTAAACCTTATTACTAATTGGGTGGCCATGGCATGCTATGCTAGGTGTTAACCATGGTCTATGAGGTTCATAAAATGATTTAGAGAAATCATTTATGGTAAAAAGAGTTCGATGATATTAAGAGTTGATATCATGTCTCATTGCCAATTAGTGATGAGCCTAGTAAGTCACACACATACACAAGTTATCACCTATTTAAATATGATTTAATTAATTAATTAAAGAGTTTAATTGATTAATTAAATAGGTTTGGTTTGCAATTAAATTGCAAAGTCCCTAGCATGACTTGAAACCAAATCTAGATTATTGGATGTGTAGTATAAATTAAATTTATATTTAAAGTGTTTAAATATGAATTTAATTAATGAGAAATTAATTAATAGAGATTAATTAATTAATTTATATTTGATATAAATTAATTAGAAGAAGAAAAATAATTATTTTGGGTTGAGAACTCAAAATTAAGACACAGGGGCATTTTGGTCATTTTATAGTGTGACACGTGGCACCATGAGATGGTGACACATGGCATAACACATAAGCTTGCCAAATATTTTTTAATCATGTAAGATGATTAAAATCAAGATTAAATATAGGTTTGACACTTGGCACAATGTGATTGGGTCACTTAAACCTAGAGCTAATCAAAAGGTGACATGTGGCTAGGGTTTAATGTGTTAACCTAGCTATTTAAGTGTGGTTATGAAAAGAAAACAACCAGCAGCCTCTCCTCTCATATGTCACGCCACTTTGAGCCTCTCCAGCTTTTTCTCTTCATCTCTCATCAATTCAAAGAGATTAGCCATCAATCTCTTGAATTAAGAACACTAGAAATTGTTTCTAGTGTCCTGTTTACATCTTTAATCTCTTAAAAGGCAGAACTTGATTTTCTAATTAATAGAAAAAGCTTTAGAAGCTATTCAAGGGCTGCCATAGGTGTTCTTGGTGTGGACAAGCTAGAGGGACAACATCCGTGTCCTCAAGACGAATCTCAAAGGCGCGACATACTGCAAAGACATCAAGAGGTTAGTGTAATCGTTCTTGATTTAATCTAGGGTTCTAAAATTAATCTGATTAATTTTAAAATCTTAAATGGCAAATACAGATCCAAAAACATATTAAAAGAGTTTTAATATGTTGTTTATCATTGAAATCAAATAGATAAAAATAAATCTTGCATGGTGCATGTGACCCTAGGTGAAAATTTTTGAATTCAATGGTATAATCTTGTGTTTTTTACGCTTCCGTTCCTTCAGGCTCAATTGTTGAAGCTTTAGCCATAGGATCTAAATCTTTTTACATGTCTGGACATGTTTTTTATTCGAATAATATTTTATATGTACCTGATGCTTTTAAGAACATTATTTCTATATCTAGTTTGACTAGAAATGGCTATGAATTTCAATTCATAGATGATGTTTGCAATATTTATTTTGAAAATAAATATGTTGACGCAGGTTATATGTATGATGGTCTTTATTATTTGGATAATAATAAAAAACACAAAATGAATGCAAGCAATCTAAATGAATGCAATGCCATGGTGAAAATCAACTCAAGTTCAAAATTTATTTGGCACTTAAGTTTAGGTCATGTTGCAGAAGATAGGATTGCAAAACTAGAGAAAATGGGGATTTTATCCTCATTGGGTTCTGAGCCTACTCCGACCTGTAAATCCTGCCTTTAGGGTAAAATGACTAGATCACCCTTTGTTGGACAAGGACTAAGAGCTAAAAATATTTTGGAGCTAATACATAGTAATGTATGTGGTCCCTTTAAAGAAATGGCTAGAGGTGGATTTCATTACTTTATTACCTTTACTGATGATAAATCAAGGTTTAGGTATTTGTATTTGAAGAAATACAAACATGAATCCTTTGAAAAGTTCAAAGAATTTAAATCTGAAGTAGAAAATCAAACCGGAAAAAGTATTAAAACTCTTCGATCAGATCGTGGAGGTGAATACTTAAGTACTGAATTTGATGAATACTTGAAAGAACATGGCATTGTTTCCCACTAGACTCCTCCAGGAATGCCACAGCTGAATGGTGTATCTAAAAGGAGAAATCATACCCTATTAGATATGGTACGTAGTATGATAAGCTATACTGATATGCCAATCTCCTTTTGGGGATTTGCATTAGAATTAGCTTTGCATATTCTGAATAAGATTCCATCAAAATCAGTTTCTTCCACACCTTATAAGATATGGCATGGAAGAAAATCAAGTCTTAAACATGTTAAGATTTGAGGTTGTCCAGCTTATATCAAAAAGCTAAACACTGATAAATTGGAAATCAGATCAGAAAAAGGTCGATTTGTTGGATATCCAAAAGAGAGTTTTGGATATTATTTTTATTTGCCTACATCATAAAAGGTTGTGGTAAGTAGAGATGCCACACTTCTTGAACAATAGTTTATTCAAGAAGGAGGCAAAAGAAGGCAAATAGAGTTAGAATTGGAGAATTCTAACCAACCAACAGATCAGATGGATATAGATCCATCTAGTCAACCTACACCTATCGATGAAACATCTATAGTTATTCCTCGCAGATCAACTAGGATATCTCACCCACGAGTGAGATATGGTTTTCTTCATAAAGATGAACAAGAGTTGTTTACTCATGAAGAAGTAGATCATGAAGATGATCCACTTACCTATGAAGAAGCTATAATAGATATAGACTCTTCAAAATGGATTGATGCTATGAAATCCTAAATTGATTCCATGTATAAGAACCAAGTTTGGGATCTTGTTGACCCACCTGAAGGTATTATACCTATAGGGAATAAATAGATTTTCAAGAAGAAAATTGATTTTGATGGAAAGGTAGAGACCTATAAAGCAAGGCTAGTAGTGAAAGGGATTCGCCAAAGGCAAGAAATTGACTATGAGGAGACTTTCTCGCTTGTTACCATGCTTAAATCAATTAGGAATCTATTAGCTATAGTTGCATACTATGATTATGAGATTTGGCAGATGGATGTCAAAACAACTTTTCTCAATGGATACATTGAAGAAAATATTTTCATGGAACAACCTAAGGGTTTTGAATCCCAAGATGGTTCCAAAGTATATAAGCTAAAGCGATCCATTTATGAGTTGAAACAAGCTTCAAGGAGTTGGAACATCCGTTTTGATGAAACCATTAAGTCATTTGGTTTTATAAAAAATGAGGATGAGCCATGTGTATATAAGAAGGTTAGTGATAGTGCTGTCACTTTCCTTGTCTTATATGTGGATGACATTTTGTTGATGGGTAATGATATAGGTATGTTGATAGCTGTAAAGGTATGGTTTCAAATACATTCTCCATGAAAGACTTAGGGGAGGCAACCTATATTCTTAGGATTCGCATCTATAGAGATAGAGCGAAAAGAATAATTAGTTTATCCCAAAGTCTATACTTGGAAAAAGTGTTAAAGAGGTTTAACATGCTTGATTCCAAGAAAGGATTGTTACCAGTAAGACATAGTATCCACCTTTCTAAAAAGATGTCTCCAAAGACACCTGAAGAAAGAGATAAAATGGCTAGGATTTCATATGCTTTGGCTATTGAAAGTTTGTGAAGGAGCGGAAGCATGAAAAACACAAGTTTAGATCATTGAAATTTAAAATTTTTCTTCTAGGGTCACATGCATCATGCAATATTTATTTTTATCTATTTGATTTCAATGATAAACAGCATATTAAAACTCTTTTAATATATTTTTGGATCTTCATTGCCATTTAAGATTTTAGAATTAATAGTTTAATTCATTAGAACCCTAGATTAGATCAAAAATAATTGCACCAACCTGTTTGATGCACTGCAGTGTGTTTAGCACCTTTGGGATGCGCATAGGACACCAGATGTTGTCCCTCTAGCTTGTCCACACCAAGATCACCAATGGCAGCACTTTGAACAGCTTTTAAAGCTTTTCCAATCAATTAGAAAATAAGGTTTTGCCTTTTGAGAGATTACAGATGTAAACAGGACACTAGAAATGATTTCTAGTATTTTTAATTCAAGAGATTGTTGGGAAATCTCT
Organism: Hevea brasiliensis; assembly: GCF_030052815.1. NCBI lineage: Eukaryota > Viridiplantae > Streptophyta > Magnoliopsida > Malpighiales > Euphorbiaceae > Hevea > Hevea brasiliensis. The sequence continues at coordinate 52,019,638 of NC_079494.1, forward strand.
TTGAATTGATGAGTGTAGACCCTTATTTTGTGATGAGTATGTGCATTGAGGCCGTAGGAAACCCGATGATGAAAAATTATATGACTGTAAGATGTAATTGGAGGCATGGAGGTGAATTATTAATTCCGTGGCATCATTTTGAAAAAATAAAAATAATAATAAAGTTTTTGTAAAATTAATTTAATTAAATTTAAATAAAATTTTATTTTGTTTAAATTTAATATGGGTAGTTCTTAAATGGATCTAATTAAGTTTAATTGGGCTCCATGGGCCTAAGAAAGTCTAGTTAGGAATTTTAAATGGGACCTATTTAATTATTTTCTAAAAATTAAAATAACAAAATATCTCTCTCCTCCTTGGCCCCATTCTCTTCCTCACTCCCTATTGGTGTCACCCCCTTTCCCTCTCTTTCTATTGGTTGGAACACCTCACCCATATTCCAGTCTTATCCAAATTCATCAATCCTAGCCATTTAAGTTATCTGAACTTTATCACACTAGGACTCCAAACCCTACCACATCTCTTCCTCACTCCCTATTGGTGCCTTCCAATTTTTTCTGTCTTCCTATTGGTTGAAACACCTCACCCATATCCTAGTCTTATTTGAATTCTGCAATCGTAGTTGTTTAAGTCATCTAAACTTTATCACCCTAAGACTCTAAACCCTATCACACCTCTCTCCCAAAACCCTATAAATACCCTACTAGAGAAGGGAAGAAAGGGAGATGGGAGGAAAGAGGAAGAGAAAATTTAGAGCTGTAGGAAATTTACAGATATTCAAGACTCTTTGAGTTCTTCCTTATTTTTTTTCTTTTCTTCAAGAAGATTTTCATATAAGATTTCTAGAAGGTCATTTTTTATTGTTTTCTTTTCAAGATCTATACCACACAATATTTTAATTCTATGCTCTTTGTCTTTAATTTATTTTATATGTTCATATAGATCATGTAATCATGTTTAATTTGAGGGGATACACAACTCTGCACATATTTAGTTTCTGTCTCTCGTATTTTTATTATTTTTCTTTATTTTCTGAATTTGTAAAAAATTTGTAAAAATTATATTCATATTCTACATGAAATTCCATTAATTTTAGGCTCAAGAATCACTAAAAAAGCTTTAATATTTTGTAAACTTATTCCTTAATATTTTTGTGTAAATCTAGTGTCTAAAATTAACTTCAGAATCTTATGAATCTTTTCCAATTGACTTTGCATTTATATCTATTGTGGTTAATGAGTAATGAATTTTACAAAAAAGTAGTACAATTCTATCACTTAGACAAGTTACGATTTATGTAGACCATTTGGCTAGGGTTTTGTTTGATTTATAAATTTTATGATCTTGTATAATATGTAGGCTGTCTTTTATAATTTTTTTTATGATTTTTAACATGTATAAATATTTTTAAAAAGTCAGATTTTTTGCTACCGTCAATCTGCCAGAATTTGGAAATTATATATTTATGCATGTTCTTGTATTTTCTTTGGTTTTAATTGATATTTGATCTATTTTTATGCGTTTTTTTAATTCAAGAAGTGTTATGAAGTGTTTGGATAATGTTAGAAGACTTAGACCATTAGGTAGTTGTAACTAATTAGGAATCTTAACCCTTTAGGAGACTAGAGTTAGAATCCAATGCAAATTGTTATTAATATTTTCTTTATTTTTTTATTTTCTTTAGTTTCTTTACTTTTTATTACAAACAAAATTGGTAAGTAGCCCTAAGGTAAGTACCAAAGAGGGCATTTGCGTGGAGCTTACATGGAGCTAAACGACAGTAAGCCAGGGATATCATTGCCATACTAGAAGAGAAGACTCATTTTTAAGGGTAGTTTGCCCCAATGGCAACTGCATTTACCAACAGGTAAGTAGCTATAAACTCCTCGAATAATCATTGGCATGAAATTGTAGTAATAATAGAATTTTTATTTGGTAAATTAAAATTAACTTTGTTTTTAATTTAATCGACTTTTGTATGTAATTAATATAAATAAATACTTTATAAATTAAAATTAATCCTGTTTGTAAATTAAACTAACATTAGCATATAAAATAAATTTAATTTAATACTTGGTAATTGTAAAATAAATTTGCATGTTAGAAATCTTTATTAGGTTGTGATTGTTTGGGCCTTATGTGATATTAGAATAAATTAAACATGTACATAATTAACTTAGTTCAATTATTCTTAGTGTAACTTGGTGAAAATTAATTAATTAGGTTAAATAGAAACGTAGGGTTATTTGAAATTGAATTTATTTATAAATTAAATTCTCAATAATAAATTAATTTTAGTCATCTGGTAAATATCATTTAAATAATTAGCAATCTCATAGATAGGAATTACTTGTGCATGAAAATTGTGTGTAAACAACAACCCTTTCGTGAATTACTTGTGTGTGTAGGATTAGAACTGCATTTTTTAGGATGAAGTTTAATAAAGGAATAATAAACAAGACTTTTAGAAATATTAGTAGAGGACTGAAACTCGAATTAACGAGGTTAGACCAGGCGTAAGGGGTGCCTAACACCTTCCCCTTGCGTACCCACTATCCTGAACCTAGACATTGGGCTATGGTAATGACAATTGTGGAAACTATGCAAGGAGTAAGTTGCCATTTATGAACCTCGAAAAAAACACTGAATATGTCCCAGTTATTACCCGGGTGGCGACTCATGTCTATCTATGCCTTCGTGGTATAAATCCTTAGTACCGTGGTAGTGTTATGGGAAGATAGTACTTACCAGTGGTTTGATTCTATTAGGATTGTATGAAGTGAATGTCTAGGAAATGCTGTCTAAGGAGGTGGTACTTAAGTGAGACCATTGTGACTCCACCATCTTTCCTGGGCATTACCTGGTGCATTTTATATAATTCTAATGGATGATATTTCGCCTCACGCCCCCCTCCCCACAATGAGAGATGAAGAAGATGAAAGGGAGATGTGCTTTGGGGCGGCACCAATGAAAAAAATAGCGGCTATGTATTTTTCTTTTCATCTTTTCCCTTATATAGCTAGGTCATCACTTAAAACCCTTGTCACATGTCACCTTCTGATTGGCTCTAGGTTTAATTGACCCAATCACATTGTGCCAAGTGTTAAACCTATATTTAATCTTGACTTTGATCATCTTACATGATTAAAAGACATATGGCAAGCTTATGTGTAGTGCCATGTGTCACCATCTCATGGTGCCACATGTCACCCTGTGAAATGACCAAAATACCCATGTGTCTTAATTTTGAGTTCTCAACCCAAAATAATTATTTCTCTTCTTCTAATCAATTTATATCAAATATAAATTAATTAATTAATCTCTATTAATTAATTTCTCATTAATTAAATTCATATTTAAACACTTTAAATATAAATTTAACTTATACTATACATCCAATAACCTAGATTTGGTTTCAAGCCATGCTAGGGACTTTGAAATCTAATTGCAAATAAAACCTATTTAATTAATCAATTAAACTCTTTAATTAATTAATTAAATCATGTTTAATTTGGTAATTACTTGTGTATGTGTGTGACTTACTAGGCTCATCACTAATTGGCAATGAGACATGATATCAACTCTTAATATCATCAGAACTCTTTCTTAGCATAAATGATTTCTCTAAATCATTTTATGCACCTCATAGACCATGGTTAACACCTAGCATAGCATGCCATGGCCACCTAATTAGTAATAAGGTTTACCTTAAATGAACCTATAATCATATGTTACCATGCACTAGAATCTCTCTATTACAAAATTCTAACTCAAGCTGGAGTCATGGTTTATGTCAAACCCCATTTGCTATGAATATTATGTTTTCTTTTAATTCCAGTTCTTGATTAAAAAGATTTTCTCATCAGAAACTCTTTTATGAATAAATCTATCTGCCCTGGCCAGGAACTTAAAACATCAAGAACAATTAAATGAACATAGGATTTTATCCCTATTTACTTTGAGGAACAGATTCCATCTTGATCAACACCTACCTCCATATATAACTGGTAGAAGCCAACACATGCCCATATACCTATACACAGTACAAGTATGAAAGCAGTATCAAACTCAAACTACCTATATATAAGATAACTGTGCTATCTCAGGTCTAAAGATTATACGCACTGATATAATTTATTACAAAACATTGACAAGAGTAAACTCCATATGCTTGTCATAAATGTCACTGGTTCGACCTACTTATCATGTATAAGTGCCCATCATGTTTGTTATGTGGCATGAGACTCACCATTCCATCTTATTTACATCTCATATAAATAACTTAGGAACAAACATGATTACAATCTTTCTGGATAAGTCATGTCCTTATTATGAAGTATCCTCGATTGTGAACCTATTTATGATACTTTGTCCTAGAAATACTGTCACTCATATTCTTAACAATTTAATAATAGAATTTTTAATAAAATATCAATGGACCTTTTCTATTACAGATAAATATATTATGTAAACAGAAAAGTAAAAATGCCTTTTATTAATAAAAACATGTATAAAATACATACTAAATGATATGCTTTAGGGCATACTACTAACAATCTCCCACTAGCACTAGAGCCATTCATTACAATACCTTAGACCCATTTTCTCAAGATGTCGGTCTAACTGTGCTTGTGACAAAAGCTTAGTGAATAAATCAGCTTGATTTTTTAGCTGATGCTATTTTCTGCATGGCTATATCGCCTTGCCCAACTATCTCTCTGATAATGTGATAGCACCTTTCTATGTGTTTGGATTTCTAGTGAAATTGAGGTTCCTTATATCCAAATAGCTTCTTTTGCAGCATATGATGTAGCAAAATACTCAACCTCGGTAGTGGAATCTGCAGTCATACCCTGTTTGGAACTGTTCCAAATGACTGCACTTCCATTACAAATAAATACATAACCAGAGGTAGAATTTCTATCATCGATATCTGATTGGAAATTAAAATCAGTATGATCATCCAATTGAAAGTCACCACCTCCATATATTAAGAATAAATCCTTAGTTCTTCTCAAGTACTTAAGGATATTATTGACAGCTATCCAGCATTCCAAACCTGGGTTGGATTGGTGCCTGCTAGTCAAACTAACAGCATATGCAATATCCGACCTAGTACACAGCATTGCATACTTCAAACTTCCAATAGCCAAAGCATATGGAATCCTGGCCATTTTATCTCTTTCTTCAGGTGTCTTTGGAGACATCTCTTTAGAAAGGTGGATACCATGTCTCACTGGTAACAATCCTTTCTTGGAAACAAGCATGTTAAACCTCTTTAACACCCTTTCCAAGTATAGACTTTGGGATAAACCAATTATTCTTTTCACTCTATCTCTATAGATGCGAATCCCAGGAATATAGGTTACCTTCACTAAGTCTTTCATGGAGAATGTATTTGACAATCATACCTTTATAGTTGTCAACATACCTGTGTCATTACCTATCAACAGACTATTATCCACATACAAGGTAAGAAAAGTGACAAGACTATCACTAATCTTCTTATATACACATGGCTCATCCTCATTTTTGATAAAATCAAATGACTTAATGGCTTCATCAAAACGGATGTTCCAACTCCTTGAAGCTTGTTTTAACCCGTAAATGGATAGCTTTATCTTATGCACTTTGGAATCATCTTGGGATTCAAAACTCCTAGGTTGTTCCATGAAAATGTTTTCTTCAATGTATCCATTGAGAAAAGCTGTTTTGACATCCATCTGCCAAAATCTCATAATCATAGTATGCAGCTATTGCTAATAGAATACTAATTGATTTAAGCATGGCAACAAGCGAGAAAGTCTCCTCATAGTCGACTCCCTACCATTGCGAAACCCTTTTGCTACTAGTCAAATTAGATATAGAGATGATGTTCTTAAAAGGTATTAGGTATATACAAAACCTTGTTTAAATACAAAACACATCTATACATGTATAAAGATTTAGATCCTATGGCTAAAACTTCAACAGTTGAGCTTTTACCAACCCGGAGTCTAATATCTCGTTAGTGCAAGCTTCTATTATTGGTTGTACTCTGGGCAGTTCCTATTTCTGTGCCCATCATTATGGCAATGGAAACACTTTCCTTTTGCCTTTGTCAACTTTGGTCTTCCCTATCTATTTATTTTATCTTGTTGGAAGGATTAGGAATCTAAGGTTTTTTTTTTCTTATTGCCCTTCTTCTTGTTAGACTTTCCAGTAGAAGAAGATGCAATCAAAGCTACCTCTTTTCCTTTATTGCCTGGCATATTCTTTTGGGTAATAACCAACACGTTGAGTAAACTAGCCAAGGTTTATTTCTGCTTAGTCATATGGAAATTTGTCACAAAATTCTCAAATGACTCAAGAAGGGACTGAAGGATCAAATCCGTCTGCAGTTGGAAATCCATGTTAAAGACAAGATGTTCCAGCTGCTCAATCAGCTGAATCATCTTGTGGACATGATCCCTAACATTCTGTCCCTCAGACATCCTCATGCGGAATAGCTGTCTAGATATCTCATACCTAGCATTCCTGCTGTGCTCATCATACAACTCTTGTAGGTGAAGAAGGATCTCACTCACACTCTGCATGTTCTCATGCTGCTTCTGTAACTCATTTCTCATAGAAGCAAGTATATAACACTTAGCTCTCATATCATGCTCCTTTCACTTGTCCAAAGTTTCATGTTCCTCTTGAGTGGCCCCTGGTGTAACACCCCTAAGTTCGGTAGTGCGTACTACTGTTCCGGTGACCAGTGTTGTCCGGACAGCTAGGATGCCTAAAACTACACTTCAATATGAGTGAGGAGACATAAAATAATGAAATACAAGAAAAGAAAATACAAGAAAAACAAAAGAAAAATAATAGCAAAGAAATGTAACCAAGTTAAGCGAGCCGAGAACCCTAGCGATGGGTGACCGCACCGGGAAGTCATGGCGTGGACCGTTGACTAGCCCTGGACTGCGGGGAACCCTGGAAAACATTTTTAGGACTTAAATAGAACCTTATTGAAGAATAAATCTCATTAGAAAGATCAAAGAAAAATTAAATAATTAGTACAAAGAAAAGTGAGAAATCGAAAAACAGACAAAACCCGGTGTTACCGAAAAATCGGGAATGCAACCCGAACAGGGGCATTATAGTCATTTGACATCCTGAATTGTCTTTTGACCTAAATGTCTATTAAAAATAAATAATATTACACTTAGAAAATAAAATGAAAAATTAATTTGGGGGTACCTAATACAAATAGCCAAAAGTGGAGTGAAAAAGGTGTAAATAACACATTTAACTTATTATATGATTTAATAAGTGTGAGTGGGCCACTAAAGGAATAAACTAAGTTAAAGGGGGCATGTGTACACCTAATATGCAATCTGCAAATTCATTTCTTCAAAGTTCCTCAACCATGCCGATTTGAGAAGAAAGAAGAACTCCATTGCCGTTTTCTCTCAAGCTCACCTAACCTCCTCATTTCACTTCCAATCATTTAGGGCTCTTCATTAAAGATTGTCTACACATCATAAGGAAGAGCTTGATACCAAAATCAAGAAGTTTAATCAAGGTTTAGCAAGTTCCAACCATAGGTAAGTTTACATTTTTGAATATTGCTTTGTTAAACTTTGTGTACATGTTATGGGTGTTGGATTTGTGAAGAAAATTTTCAAGTTTGAGGAGTTATTGATATGTCCATTTTGGACAGCCATGGAGTTATGTATTTAATGATTTATTATTACATATATTTGATGTAAATTCATGTTGAGTAGAGGGATTTAATATCCTAGTAAGTTATTTCCATGAAAATGTGGTGATTGTGCACTTAAATTGGAGATTGACGAATTGTGGGACACTTTGGCATTGTAGAACATTTCGGCAGCCTTGGGACACTTTGATAAATGTATGAGTTCATGAAGGTATTGGCAGAATATTGACATTGAGGATTGATGGATATGTATATAGATTGGTTGTGTAAAGTGTATGTAAGAATGAGTAATGTTTAGGTGTATATGTGATTGTACTTAGACTTTGTAAATTTGAGTTTTAATTGGTGTATTGAGGATAATTTTAATCTGCCCAAAGTGACTTTAAAGTGAAGTGTTATATGGTTTTGGTAATGTACCAAAACAGAATTGGTAAGGGAAGTGAACATATAGTAAGGTAAATGTGTCATTGATGTATGTTTAAGCAAGGTAATTAAGGGCAGAATGCATTTTAGCCTATAACTTTAAATGTGTAACCTCAATTGGTATGAGACCAATTGGAGGTGAAACTAGGCACAAAATGTGCCAACTTTCATTGAGAAAGCATACCAAAATTCTGCTTGCAAGGTGACATGAAAAATGACCAATTCGGATTGAGTACAATTGAGGCCTGAAAATTGACTAATTGGGCAGCAGTTAGTATTTAGGCCATAACTCACTCAAAACAGGTCCAATAGACCTGAAAGTTTAACCATGAATAGTTAAGATCCATACCTACAAGCCTTATGAAGACACCAAAGCTCAGAAATGACCATAAGCAAGTCAAACAGCTTGCACAAGTTCGGGTCCAAAAACTGGCCGAACCAAAGTTGACCAAATTGACCTAAAATGACCTAATTTGATGCCATTTGACCAGAAATAGTAAAATGACCGTAACTTGGTCCACATAACTCAGATTGACCTAAAATTTTGCCCCGCGTTCCATAAGACATAGATCTACAAGTTTGTAGTTTTAACCGAAACCCGAAAACCGAGGGAACTAGGTCGTCCGGCTAAGTCAAACTAGTATCCCGAAATCCAGCAAGTTGCATTAAAATGCACTAAACAAGGAAATGAGTTTGGTAAAACGTACCAACCCTAAAACCCTATCGAATGTGACATATTAATGACACTAAAATCTAATTTACCTAAAACGCATCGAGGGTCGGTATATTAGGTGATTGAGCAAATAATAGTCTTCAGTGAATTACTTATCGAACATTATCGTTAGAGACAGTTTAATTTAGTACTGAAACACTTCAAATTATGTTTCTCAGTTACCAAAGACTCAGGAAAAGGGAAGGAAACACTGAGTCGCACCAGAGACGATTATCGAGGTTTGTGCACAACAACTATTTCTTTTGAATTATTTTCAATTGAAATAAATTATGACTATTTGCATATTATTGTTTTAAGTTGTGAAATTGTGAAAAATGGTTTGAATGATATTTGATGGATACTTATTGATTAAAAAGCACTGTAATTGGTTTGAAACCACAACTATCATGTACATTGATTGTATTCCTCGCTAGCTTGTCTAGTGGGATGAATTGAATTCCCTCTCTGGCTGAAGTGTTGAGGTGTGTGCTTGTTGAGGACGAATAGAATGAGTACTCATATTTTTGCTAGCTAGCTATGTTATTCCTCATTAGTCATTGACTTTTGGGATGAATTGAATACCTCATTAGCCATCGGCCTTTGGGATGAATTGAACTTGGGAACATGATTAAAGCTGTGTGTGATTTATTGATGCATATTGTAAGATTGTAAAATGAGTTTAAATTCTTATTGACATTCACTGTCTTTTGAATTTAGCTATGTTTTGATTATTGAGATTTATTGTAATATTGTGTTAAATTTCTTATGACATTATTGTCTTGAATTTAACTATAGTTTTAAGTATCCACTATTTACATGACTTATGAATTGTGATTTAAATTGTATTTGATTAATATTGTGCACCACTGAGACATTGTCTCAGCGATAGCTTTTTATTGCTGTCGCAGGTAGATAGACAGACAAGGCAGCAGACTAGGCTGCTAGTACCTCCAGCGAGAGACTACCGGGTATAATGAGTATACCAATATTTTGTATTTTGTAATGTAATGTATGTTCACTGTATGTACATATTGTTGTTGGTTTTGAGCAGTTGTAAATAAAAATTGTACATTGAAGTTGTAAAACAATTATGAGTTATTTTGGCTTGTAAAAATTGTATTATATTTCTTTTATCTCAGTCTTTGAAAAATCACTGTGGATTTGAGTTGAGAAATGTGTTGTTTTGAGAAATATGTTAGAGTTGAGATTTGGAAATGTAACACCCCTAAGTTCGGTAGTGCGTTCTGCTGCTCCGGTGACCAGTGTTGTCCGGACAGCTAGGATGCCTAGAACTACACTTCAATATGAGTGAGGAGACATAAAATAATGAAATACAAGAAAAGAAAATACAAGAAAAACAAAGAAAAAATAATAGCAAAGAAATGTAACCAAGTTAAGCGAGCCAGGAACCCTAGCGATGGGTGACCGCACCGGGAAGTCACGGCGTGGACCGTTGATCGCCACTGGATCAGGAACCACAGAAAACATTTTTAGGACTTAAATAGACCCTTATTGAAGAATAAATATCATTAGTAAGATCAAAAAAATATTAAATAATTAGTACAAAGAAAAGTGAGAAATCGAAAAACAGACAAAACCCTGTGTTACCGAAAAATCGGGAATGCAACCCGAACAGGGGCATTATGGTCATTTGACACCCCGAATTGTTTTTTGACCTAAATGTCCATTAAAAATAAATAATATTACACATAGAAAATATAATGAAAAATTAAATTGGTGGTACCTAAAGTAAATAACAAAAATTAAGGGTTTAATGTGGAATAAATGGGAGTTAAGCTTATTATATGATTAATTTGAGTGAGTGGACCACTAACAATTATAAAATGGATTAAATATACTCATAAGTGGGCAGATTACTCCCACTCAAACTTCATCTTCAAGCTTGGGAGTCACCATGCCGAAACAAGTTCTCCAAAATCCTCCCATGGCCGCCCACTTCCATGCCACACTCCACCCATTTTCAAGCTAAATTCTCCTTACTTGTATTAATTAATTTTTATCCCCACATCACAAGGAAGAGTTTGATACCAACATTAAGAAGTTTAATCAAGGTTTGGCAAGTTCCAACCATAAGGTAAGTTTGTATTTTGGAAGATTGCTTTGTTAAACTTTGTGTTCATGTTATGGGTGTTGGTTTTGTGAAGAAAATTTTCAAGTTTGAAGAGTTATTGAGATGTCCATTTTGGACAGCCATGGAGTTATGTATTTGATGAAATATTTGTGCATATATTTGATGAGAAATTATGTTGGTTATGGTGATTTAATGTCCTAGTAAATTATTCCATATGTATATGGTGAATTTTGCACTTGGGATGGAAATTGATGAATTGTATGATACTTTGGTATTGAGGAACATTTTCGGCAGCCTTGGAACTCTTGGATAAATGTATGTGTTCATGAAGGTATTGGCAGAATATTGACATTGAGGATTGATGGATATGTATATAGAGTAATTGTGTAAAGTGTATGTAAGAATTTGTAATGTTAGGTGTATATGTGATTGTACTTAGACTTTGTAAATGTGAGTTTTAATTAGTGTATTAAGGATGTTTGTAATCTGCCCAAAGTGATGTTAATGTAAAGTGGAATATGGTTTTGGTAATGTACCAAAATAGAATTGCTAAGGGAAGTGAACATATAGTAAGGTAAGGGTGTAATTGATGTATGTTTAAGCAATGTGATTGAGGCAGTATGCATTTTAGCCTATAACTTTAAATGTGTTACCTCAATTGGTATGAGACCAATTGGAGGTGAAACTAGGCACAAAAATGTGCCAACTTTCTGAAGGAACGGAAGCGTGAAAAACACAAGTTTATACCATTGAATTCAAAAATTTTCACCTAGGGTCACATGCATCATGCAAGATTTATTTTTATCTATTTGATTTCAATGATAAACAACATATTAAAACTCTTTTAATATGTTTTTGGATCTGTATTTGCCATTTAAGATTTTAAAATTAATCAGATTAATTTTTGAACCCTAGATTAAATCAAGAACGATTACACTAACCTCTTGATGCACTGCAGCGTGTCTGCGCCTTTGAGATTCATCTTCAGGACACCAGATGTTGTCCCTCTAGCTTGTCCACACCAAGAACACCTATGGCAGCCCTTGAAGAGCTTCTAAAGCTTTTTCTATTAATTAGAAAATCAAGTTCTGCCTTTTAAGAGATTAAAGATGTAAACAGGACACTAGAAACAATTTCTAGTGTTCTTAATTCAAGAGATTGATGGTTAATCTCTTTGAATTGATGAGAGATGAAGAAGAAGAGAAGAAAACCCTCAAAGTGGCGTGACCAAGGAGTGTGGCTGCTGGTTGTATTTTATTTTCTCATAACAACACTTAAATAGCTAGGTTAACACATTAAACCCTTGCCACATGTCACCCTTTGATTAGCTCTAGGTTTAAGTGACCCAATCACATTGTGCCAAATGTCAAACCTATATTTAATCTTGATTTTAATCATCTTACATGATTAAAAAACATTTGGCAAGCTTATGTGTTATGCCATGTGTCACCATCTCATGGTGCCACGTGTCACTGCCGCAAAATGACCAAAATGCCCACGTGTCTTAATTTTGAGTTCTCAACCCAAAATAATTATTTTTCTTCTTCTAATTAATTTATATCAAATATAAATTAATTAATTAATCTCTATTAATTAATTTCTCATTAATTAAATTCATATTTAAATACTTTAAATATAAATTTAACTTATATTATACATTTAATAATCTAGATTTGGTTTCAAGTCATGCTAGGGACTTTGCAAACTAATTGCAAACCAAACCTATTTAATTAATCAATTAAACTCTTTAATTAATTAATTAAATCATATTTAATTAGGTGATAACTTGTGTATGTGTGTGACTTACTAGGCTCATCACTAATTGGCAATGAGATATGATATCAACTCTTAATATCATCAGAACTCTTTCTTACCATAAATGATTTCTCTAAATCATTTTATGAACCTCATAGACCATGGTTAACACCTAGCATAGCATGCCATAGCCACCCAATTAGTAATAAGGTTTACCTTAAATGAACCTATAATCATATGTTACCATGCACTAGAATCTCTCTGTTACAAAATCCCAACTCAAGCTAGAGTCATGGTTTATGTCAAACTCCATTTGCTATGAATATTATGTTCTCTTTTAATTCCAGTTCTTGATTAAAATGATTTTCTCATCGAAACTCTTTTACGAATAAATCTATTTGTCTGGCAGAACTTGAAACATCAAGAACAATTAAATGAACATAGGAGTTTATCTCTATTTACTTAGAGGAATAGATACCATCTTGATCAACACCTACCTCCAAATATAACTAGTAGGAGCCACCAGATGCCCATATACCCCTACACAGTACAAGGATGAAAGCGAGATCAAACTCAAACTACCTATATACAAGATAACTGTGCTATCTCAGTCTAAAGATTATATGCACTTATATGATTTATGACAAAACATTGACAAGAGTAAACTCCATGTGCTTGTCATAAGTGTCACTGGTTCGGCCTACTTATCATTTATAAGTGCCTATCATGTTTGTTATATGGCATGAGACTCACCATTCCATCTTATTTATATCTCATATAAATAACTTGGGAACAAACATGAATACAATCTTTTTGGATAAGTCATGTCCTTATTATGAAGTATCCTTGATTGTGAACCTATTTATGATACTTTGTGCTAGAAATATTGTCACTCATATTCTTAACAACTTAAGAATAATATTTCTAACAAAATATCAATGGACCTTTTCTATTACACATAAATATATTATATAAATAGAAAAGTGGAAATGCCTTTTATTAATAAAAATATGTACAAGATACATACTAAATGATATGCTCTAGGGCATACTACTAACACTTTCATTGAGAAAGCATACCAAAATTCTGCTTGCAAGGTAGCATGAAAAATGACCAATTCGGATTAAGTGCAATTGAAACCTAAAAACTGACCAATTGGGCAGCAGTTAGTGTTTAGGCCATAACTCACTCAAAACAGGTCCAATTGACCTGAAATTTTAACATGAATAGTTAAGATCCATACCTACATGTCTTATGAAGACACCAAAGCCCAGAAATGACCAGAAGCAAGTCAAAAAGCTTGCACAAGTTCGGGTCCAAAAACTGGCCGAACCAAAGTTGACCAAATTGACCTAAAATTGACCTAATTTGATGCCATTTGACCAGCAATAGTATAATGACCATAACTTGGTCTACATAACTCGGATTAACCCAAAATTTTGCCCCACATTCCGTAAGACATAGATCTACAAGTTTGTAGTTTTGGCCGAAAACCGAAAACCGAGGGAAATAGGTCGTCCGGCTAGGTCAAACTAGTATCCCGGAACCTAGCAAATTGCAAGAAAATGCACTAAACAAGGAAATGAGTTTGGTAAAACGTACCAACCCTAAAACCCCATCGAATGTGACATATTAATGACACTAAAACCTAATTTACCTAGAACGCATCGAGGGTCGGTATATTAGGTGATTAAGCAAATAATAGCTTTCAGTGAATTACTTATCGAACATTATCGTTAGAGACAGTTTAATTTAGTACTGAAACACTTCAAATTGTGTTTCTCAGTTACCAAAGACTCAGGAAAAGGGAAGGAAATCACGAGTCCGGACCAGAGCGATTATCGAGGTTTGTGCACTGTGACTATTTCTTTTGAATTATTTTCAATTGAAATAAATTATGACTATTTGCATATTATTGTTTTAAGTTGTGAAATTGTGAAAAATGGTTTGAATGATATTTGATGGATACTTATTGATTGAAAAGAACTGTAATTGGTTTGAAACCATAGCTATCATGTACATTGATTGTATTCCTCGCTAGCTTGTCTAGTGGGATGAATTGAATTTCCTCTCTGGCTGAAGTGTTGAGGTGTGTGCCTGCTGAGGACGAATAGAATGAGTACTCATATTTTTGCTAGCTAGCTATGTTATTTCTCATTAGTCATTGACTTTTGGGATGAATTGAATACCTCATTAGCCATCGGCTTTTGGGATGAATTGAACCTTGGAACATGATTAAGCTGTGTATGATTTATTGATATGTATTGTGAGATTGTGAAATGAATTTAAACTCTTATTGACATATACTGTCTTTTGAATTCAACCATGATCTGACTTATTGAAATTTATTGTGATATTGAGAAATGGAGTTTAAATTCTGGTTGACAATTATTGTCTTGAAATTAACTATGGTTTTAAGTATCCACTATTTATATTATTTATGAATTGTGATTTAAATTGTATTTGGTTAATGTTGTGCACCACTGAGACATTGTCTCAGTGATAGCTTTATTCTTTGTCGCAGTGAGACAGAGACGGGGGCATCAGACTAGGCTGCTAGTACCTCCAGCGAGAGACTACCGGGTATAATGAGTATACCAATATTTTGTATTTTGCAATGTAATGTATGTTCACTGTATGTACATATTGTTTTTGGTTTTGAGCAGTTGTAAATTAAAATTGTACATTGAAGTTGTAAAGTAAATTATGAGATATTTTTGTTAGTAGTATGCCCTAGAGCATATCATTTAGTATGTATCTTGTACATAATTTTATTAATAAATGGCATTTCCACTTTTTCGTTTACATAATATATTTATGTGTAATAGAAAAGGTCCATTGATATTTTGTTAGAAATATTATTCTTAAGTTGTTAAGAATATGAGTGACAATATTTCTAGCACAAAGTATCATAAATAGGTTCACAATCGAGGATACTTCATAATAAGGACATGACTTATCCAGAAAGATTGTATTCATGTTTGTTCCCAAGTTATTTATATGAGATATAAATAAGATGGAATGGTGAGTCTCATGCCATATAACAAACATGATAGGCACTTATAAATGATAAGTAGGCCGAACCAGTGACGCTTATGACAAGCACATGGAGTTTACTCTTGTCAATGTTTTGTCATAAATCATATCGATGCATATAATCTTTAGACTGAGATAGCACAGTTATCTTGTATATAGGTAGTTTGAGTTTGATCTTGCTTTCATACTTGTA
This sequence comes from Hevea brasiliensis, assembly GCF_030052815.1. Lineage (NCBI taxonomy): Eukaryota > Viridiplantae > Streptophyta > Magnoliopsida > Malpighiales > Euphorbiaceae > Hevea > Hevea brasiliensis. The sequence goes on from NC_079494.1 coordinate 52,035,536, forward strand.
CTATGTATGGGTATATGGGCATGTGTTGGCTCTCTAGTTATATATGGAGGCAGTGTTGATCAAGATGGAATCTGTTCCTCTAAGTAAATAGAGTTAAAATCCTATGTTCATTTAATTGTTCTTGATGTTTCAAGTTCTGGCAGACAGATAGATTTATTGAGAAAGAGTTTACGATGAGAAAAATCTTTTAATCAAGAACTGGAATTAAAAGAGAACATAATATTCATAGCAAATGGAGTTTGACATAAACCATGACTCGGCTTGAGTTGGGATTTTGTAACAGAGATTCTAGTACATGGTAACATATGATTATAGGTTCATTTAAGGTAAATCTTATTACTAATTGGGTGGCCATGGCATGCTATGCTAGGTGTTAACCATGGTCAATGAGGTTCATAAAATGATTTAGAGAAATCATTAATGGAAAGAAAGAGATCAGATGATATTAAGAGTTGATAACATGACTCATAGCCAATAAGTGATGAGCATAGTAAGTCACACACAAACACAATTTATCACCTATGTAAATATCATTTAATTAATTAATTAAAGAGTATAATTTATAAATTAAATAGATTTGGTTTGCAATGAAAATGCAATGTCCGTAGCATGACTTGAAACCAAATCTAGATTATTGGATGTGTAGTATAAATTAAATTTGTATTTAAAGTGTTTAAATATGAATTTAATTGATGAGAAATTAATTAATAGAGATTAATTAATTAATTTATATTTGATATAAATTAATTAGAAGAAGAAAATAATTATTTTGGGTTAAGACTCAAAATTAAGACACAGGGGCATTTTGGTCATTTTGCAGTGTGACACGTGGCACCATGAGATGGTGACACATGGCATAACACATAAGCTTGCCAAATATTTTTAATCATGTAAGATGATTAAAATCAAGATTAAATATAGGTTTGACACTTGGCACAATGTGATTGGGTCACTTAAACCTAGAGCTAATCAAAAGGTGACATGTGGCTAGGGTTTAATGTGTTAACCTAGCTATTTAAGTGGGGTTATGAAAAGAAAACACAACCAGCAGCCTCTCCTCTCATATGTCACGCCACTTTGAGCCTCTCCAGCTATTTCTCTTCATCTCTCATCAATTCAAAGAGATTAGCCATCAATCTCTTGAATTAAGAACACTAGAAATTGTTTCTAGTGTCCTGTTTACATCTCTAATCTCTTAAAAGGCAGAACTTGAATTTCTAATTAATAGAAAAGGCTTTAGAAGCTGTTCAAGGGCTGCCATAGGTGTTCTTGGTGTGGACAAGCTAGAGGACAACATCTGGTGTCTCAAGACGAATCTCAAAGCGCAGACACTGCAAAGACATCAAGAGGTTAGTGTAATCGTTCTTGATTTAATCTAGGGTTCTAAAATTAATCTGATTAATTTTAAAATCTTAAATGGCAAATACAGATCCAAAAACATATTAAAAGAGTTTTAATATGTTGTTTATTATTGAAATCAAATAGATAAAAATAAATCTTGCATGGTGCATGTGACCCTAGGTGAAAATTTTTGAATTCAATGGTATAATCTTGTGTTTTTCACGCTTCCGTTCCTTCAATTGGTATCAGAGCCACTATATTTGCCATTTAGATTGTTGATTATATAATTTAATTGTGTGTTTGATCATGAGATCAAGAGATTCATTGCTGGTTGGATCATGAGGTGTGGCGGCACACTTGGTGAAGCCACCATTGGTGGCGGCAACAATGGTTCCTTGGGTGGTTCAAGGTTTGGCTTTTAATTCTGCAATTGTTGTATGATCTAAGGCCTATTCTTTGACTAATTAAAGTGTTTAATTAGTTGTTTTAATCACACAATTAAATTATGATTCAAATCAGAATTTTAAAAATTGTTTGAATGTGATTCAAATCTAAATTTTAAAAGTTGTTTGAATGTGATTCAAATCTGAATTTTTAAAGTTGTTTGAATCATATTTAAATCTGATTTTTTAAAATTGATTCAATAAAATTCAGATCTGATTTTTTAAAAAATATTTGAATGTGATTCAAATCTGATTTTTTAAAAAATGTTTGAATGTGATTCAAATCTGAATTTTTGAAGTTGTTTGAATGTGATTCAAATCTGAATTTTTAAATTTGTTTGAATGAGATTCAAATCTGAATTTTTAAATTTATTTGAATCATATTCAAATCTGGAATTTTAAGTTGAATATGAGATATTCAATTTAATTTAAAGTATGTATGTTTTATTTAATTGTTAAATAGTGATATGCATGATGGATGATCATGGACTATAAAAGACCAATGTGATTGGATTTATTTCTTTTATGTTTCTTTGGGATTGTAAATTAATTAATTTATTTTAATTTATTTTGGGCATGTATTATTAAGTTTGTAATATTTTTGGGTTGTAATTTCATTTATTTAAGTTCTTGTAAATTCGCCTTGGTATGCCAAGGATTACTATGTAATATTGGATTGCAAGAAGTTCAAGGAGGTCAAGAGCATTGGTGGGACGTGGGAGGAATTCAATATCAAGTGTTGATTATGTACTCCTTCAGCAACTCTTGTAAAATGAATGAATGAAATGCACCTAGGAATGCCCCGATTCAATTCTTGGTGGCTCGAATTGAATCCCTTAGAAAGTCCATGATCATACCATATTTACTGCTTATCCATGAATGCATGAGAAGTATGGGAATGTATGCAATTATATGATATATGCATGCTAAATGGATAATGTGCAAAGTGAGACCTTAATAGTAATTAGGATGGCTATAAAATCTTCCAAACAAATGATTAAGTTGGAAATGCTATAATTAAAGTAATTATAACATAAGCCCTCCATTGGGGCAATTATTTTAAGAAATTTTAAATAGTTGCATGAGATGCAATTAATTTAAGAGATTTTCTTAAAAATAATTGTTAAGCATAAGATGTTGTAAATATGTAAATAGTTTGGTAGCCAATATTGGATGTAACTGAGGACATTAAAATTATTTGCATAATTGCTGGCTCAATGGGATTAATTTAACTAATACAAGATAAGTCAATAATGGATGTACCTGAGATTTTGAGCATTAGGGGCTAGGTAAAGGATTAAACCTCACATGAGATGTGATGGGCAAGGAGTTGCTCACTTATAGTTTATTGTAATTCCAATAATGGATGTACCTGAGGATGATCAATAGAATTATAAGAATTCAATCACCCACTAGAAATCCATCCAACTAGGATTTCCGTTTTCTACTTTGGAAGTGTAGGATTCGCTAAGTTAGTGGGAGGACCAATTTGATTAAAAGACCATAATCATATTTGGTTAATTACATGATACATTTACTAATTAATCTGGTTATTTCTGCAATTAATTTTCTGATAATAATGAGCACAGAACATCCACCACCATCCAATATCCTTGCAAGCATACTTGATCGCAATAGGTTGACATGACCTAATCTGTCTGATTGGCTAAGAAATTTGAAACTTGTCTTGAACCTTGAACATATAGGATATGTTCTAGATTCAAATGTTCCTGGTCCCTTACCTCCAGAGGCCACACAAGAGGAACATGATACTTTGGACAAGTGGAAGGAGCATGATATGAGAGCTAAGTGTTACATGCTTGCTTCTATGAGTAATGAGTTACAGAAGCAACATGAGAACATGCAGAGTGCGAGTGAGATCCTCCTTCACCTACAAGAGTTGTATGGTGAGCACAGCAGGAATGCTAGGTATGAGATATCTAGACAGCTATTCCGTATGAGGATGTCTGAGGGACAGAATGTTGGGGATCATGTCCACAAGATGATTCGGGTGATTGAGCAGTTGGAACATCTTAACTTCAACATGGATTTCCAACTACAAACGGATTTGATCCTTCAGTCCCTTCCTGAGTCTTTTGGGAATTTTGTGACAAATTTCCATATGACTAAACAGGAATGCACCTTAGCTGAATTACTCAACATGCTGGTTATTGCCCAAAAGAATATGCCAGGCAATAAAGGAAAAGAGGTAGCTTTGGTTGCATCTTCTTCCGCTGGAAAGTCCAACAAGAAGAAGGACAATAAGAAAAAGAAACTTCAGATTCCTGGTCCTTCCAAGAAAATAGCTAAACAGAAAGGGAAGACCAAAGCTGACAAAGGCAAAGGAAAGTGTTTCCACTGCCAATAGGAAAGTGTTTCCATTGCCAGTAAGAAAGTGTTTCCACTGCCAACAGGAAAGTGTTTCCACTGCCAACAGGAAAGTGTTTCCATTGCCAGTAAGAAAGTGTTTTTACTGCCCAGAGTATAGCAATATAAAAGAATGCATTGCCATGGTGAAAACCAACTCAAGTTCAAAATATATTTGGCACTTAAGGTTATGTCATATTGCAGAAGATAGGATTGCAAAATTGGAGAAAATGGGGATTCTATCCTCATTGGGCTCTGAGCCTACTCCAACTTGTGAATCTTGCCTTCAGGGCAAAATGACTAGATCACCCTTTGTTGGACAAGGGCTAAGAGCTGAAAATATTTTGGAGCTAATACATAGTGATGTATGTGGTCCATTTAAAGAAATGGCTAGAGGGGGCTTTCATTATTTTATTACCTTTACTGATGATAAATCAAGGTTTGGGTATTTGTATTTGATGAAATACAAACATGAATCCTTTGAAAAGTTCAAAGAATTTAAATCTGAAGTAGAAAATCAAACAGGAAAAAATATTAAAGCTCTTCGATCAGATCGTGGAGGTGAATATTTGAGTACTGAATTTGATGAATACTTGAGAGAGCATGGCATTGATTCTCAGCTGACTCCTCCAGGAACGCCACAGCTGAATGGTGTATCTGAAAGGAGAAATCGTACCTTATTGGATATGGTACGTAGTATGATGAGCTATACTGATATGCCAATCTCCTTTTGGGGATTTGCATTAGAATCAGCTTTATATATTCTGAATAGGATTCCATCAAAATCAGTTTCTTCCACACCTTATGAGATATGGCATGGAAGAAAACCAAGTCTTAAGCATGTTAATATTTGGGGTTGTCCAGCTTATATCAAAAAGCTGAACACTGATAAAATTGGAGACCAGATCAGAAAGAGGTCAATTTGTTGGATATCCAAAAGATAGTTTTGGATATTATTTTTATTTGCCTACTTCACAAAAGGTTGTGATAAGTAGAGATGCCACATTTCTTGAACAACAGTTTGTTCAAGAAGGAGGCAAAGGAAGGCAAATAGAGTTAGAATTGGAGAATTCTGACCAACCAACAGATCAGATGGATATAGATCCATCTAGTCAACCTATACCCATTGATGAAACATCTACAGCTGTTCCTCGTAGAACAACCAGGGTATTTCACCCACTAGTGAGATATGGTTTTCTTCATGAAGAAGAACAAGAGTTGTCTACTCATGAAGAAGTAGATCATGGAGATGATCCACTTACCTATGAAGAAGCTATATCAGATATAGACTCTTCAAAATGGATTGATGCTATGAAATCCGAGATTGATTCCATGTATAAGAATCAAGTTTGGGATCTTGTTGACCCACCTGAAGGTATTGTACTTATAGGGAACAAATGGGTTTTCAAGAAGAAAATTGGTTCTGATGGAAAGGTAGAGACCTATAAGGCAAGGCTAGTAGCGAAAGGGTTTCGCCAAAGGCAAGGAATAGACTATGAGGAGACTTTCTGCTTTGTTGCCATGCTTAAATCAATTAGGATTTTATTAGCAATAGCTGCATACTATGATTATGAGTTTTGGCAGATGGATGTCAAAACAGCCTTTCTCAATGGATACATTGAAGAAAACATTTTCATGGAACAACCTAAGGGATTTGAATCCCAAGATGGTTCCAAGGTATGCAAGCTAAAGCGATCCATTTATGGGTTGAAACAAGCTTCGAGGAGTTGGAACATCCGTTTTGATGAAGCCATTAAATCTTTTGGTTTTATCAAAAATGAGGATGAGCCATGTGTATATAAGAAGGTTAGTGTGATTGCTATCACTTTCCTTGTCTTATATGTGGATGACATCTTGTTGATGGGTAATGATACAGTATGTTGGCACTATAAAGGTATGGTTGTCAAATACATTCTCCATGAAAGACTTAGGGAGGCAACCTATATTCTTGGGATTCGCATCTATAGAGATAGAGCGAAAAGAATAATTGGTTTATCCCAAAGTCTATACTTGGAAAAGGTGTTAAAGAGGTTTAACATGCTTGATTCTAAGAGAGGATTGTTACCAGTGAGACATGGTATCCACCTTTCTAAAGAGATGTCTCCAAAGACACCAAGAAAGAGATAAGATGGCAGGATTCCATATGCTTCGGCTATTGGAAGTTTAATGTATGCAATGTTGTGTACTAGGCCGAATATCGCATATGCTGTTAGTTTGACTAGCAGGTATCAATCCAATCCAGGTTTGGAACACTGGATAGCTATCAAGAATATCCTTAAGTACTTGAGAAGAACTAAGGATTTATTCTTGATTTATGGAGGTGGAGACTTGCAATTGGATGGTTATACTGATTCTGATTTCCAATCAGATATCGATGATAGAAAGTCTACCTCTGGATATGTGTTCATTTGTAATGGAGGTGCGATCGGTTGGAAGAGTTCCAAAGCGAGCACGCATTGCAGATTCCACTACTGAGCCGAGTATATTCTTTGCATCGAGATCTTTGCAAAGGAAGTCGCTTGGATAAAGAAGTTCGTGTGAGAACTTACGGTAGTTCCTTCCATTGAGTCGCCGGTTCCACTACCTGTGACAACAATGGAGCGATCCATACTGAGCTAAGGAACTAAGGTCTCACCCAAAATCCAAACACATAGAAAGGCACTATCACATTATCAGAGATATAGTTGGGCAAGGCGATATAGTCATGCAGAAAAATAACATCAGCTGAAAAATTCAGCTGATCCATTCACTAAGCCTTTGTCATAAGCTCAGTTAGACTGACATCTTGAGAAGATAGGTCTAAGATATTGTAATGAATGGCTCTAGTGCTAGTGGGAGATTGTTAGTAGTATGCCCTAGAGCATATCATTTAGTATGTATCTTGTACATAATTTTATTAATAAATGGCATTTCCACTTTTCCGTTTACATAATATATTTATGTGTAATAGAAAAGGTCCATTGATATTTTGTTAGAAATATTATTCTTAAGTTGTTAAGAATATGAGTGACAATATTTCTAGCACAAAGTATCATAAATAGGTTCACAATCGAGGATACTTCATAATAAGGACATGACTTATCCAGAAAGATTGTATTCATGTTTGTTCCCAAGTTATTTATATGAGATATAAATAAGATGGAATGGTGAGTCTCATGCCATATAACAAACATGATAGGCACTTATAAATGATAAGTAGGCCGAACCAGTGACGCTTATGACAAGCACATGGAGTTTACTCTTGTCAATGTTTTGTCATAAATCATATCAGTGCATATAATCTTTAGACCTGAGATAGCACAGTTATCTTGTATATAGGTAGTTTGAGTTTGATACCGCTTTCATACTTGTACTATGTATGGGTATATGGGCATGTGTTGGCTCCTGCTAGTTATATATGGAGGTAGGTGTTGATCAAGATGGAATCTGTTCCTCTAAGTAAATAGAGTTAAAATCCTATGTTCATTTAATTGTTCTTGATGTTTCAAGTTCCTGGCCAGGACAGATAGATTTATTCATAAAAGAGTTTACGATGAGAAAAATCTTTTAATCAAGAACTGGAATTAAAAGAGAACATAATATTTATAGCAAATGGAGTTTGACATAAACCATGACTCAGCTTGAGTTGGGATTTTATGAGTGAGATTCTAGTGCATGGTAACATATGATTATAGGTTCATTTAAGGTAAATCTTATTACTAATTGGGTGGCCATGGCATGCTATGCTAGGTGTTAACCATGGTCTATGAGGTTCATAAAATGATTTAGAGAAATCATTTATGGTAAGAAAGAGTTCTGATGATATGAAGAGTTGATATCATGTCTCATTGCCAATTAGTGATGAGCCTAGTAAGTCACACACATACACAAGTTATCACCTATTTAAATATGATTTAATTAATTAATTAAAGAGTTTAATTGATTAATTAAATAGATTTGGTTTGCAATAAAATTGCAAAGTCCCTAGCATGACTTGAAACCAAATCTAGATTATTGGATGTGTAGTATAAATTAAATTTGTATTTAAAGTGTTTAAATATGAATTTAATTGATGAGAAATTAATTAATAGAGATTAATTAATTAATTTATATTTGATATAAATTAATTAGAAGAAGAAAATAATTATTTTGGGTTAAGAACTCAAAATTAAGACACAGGGGCATTTTGGTCATTTTGCAGTGTGACACGTGGCACCATGAGATGGTGACACATGGCATAACACATAAGCTTGCCAAATATTTTTAATCATGTAAGATGATTAAAATCAAGATTAAATATAGGTTTGACACTTGGCACAATGTGATTGGGTCACTTAAACCTAGAGCTAATCAAAAGGTGACATGTGGCTAGGGTTTAATGTGTTAACCTAGCTATTTAAGTGGGGTTATGAAAAGAAAACACAACCAATAGCCTCTCCTCTCATATGTCACGCCACTTTGAGCCTCTCCAGCTATTTCTCTTCATCTCTCATCAATTCAAAGAGATTAGCCATCAATCTCTTGAATTAAGAACACTAGAAATTGTTTCTAGTGTCCTGTTTACATCTCTAATCTCTTAAAAGGCAGAACTTGAATTTCTAATTAATAGAAAAGGCTTTAGAAGCTGTTCAAGGGCTGCCATAGGTGTTCTTGGTGTGGACAAGCTAGAGGGACAACATCTGGTGTCCTGAAGACGAATCTCAAAGGCGCAGACACGCTGCAGCACATCAAGAGGTTAGTGTAATCGTTCTTGATTTAATCTAGGGTTCTAAAATTAATCTGATTAATTTTAAAATCTTAAATGGCAAATACAGATCCAAAAACATATTAAAAGAGTTTTAATATGTTGTTTATTATTGAAATCAAATAGATAAAAATAAATCTTGCATGGTGCATGTGACCCTAGGTGAAAATTTTTGAATTCAATGGTATAATCTTGTGTTTTTCACGCTTCCGTTCCTTCAATTTTGACTTGTAAAAATTCTATTATATTTTCTCTATCTCAGTCCTTGAAAAATTACTGTGAATTTGACTTGAGAAATGTGTTGGGTTGAGAAAAATGTTGAAGTTGAGATTTGGAAATTTATTGAAGTGCTTTTTACAGGTTTTTTGAAGAACTGTTTTATCCAAAAAATAGATGGCACTCTGCCAAAATTTTTACAGAAATTCCAAATAATTCAAACGTGTTAGTTCTATCACTTCAGTTCAAAAAGGTTTTTAACCCCTGTAAATAGTGCTCACCACTGTAAAAGAAGTAAGAAAAGTTTTTAAAATCCCTTGTAGTGTATTTAATGGATTATCAGTAGACGGAGTTGGTAATTCATTAGGTATACTACGGGATCATGTTATGCCTTACAGAGGGGTAGGGTGTGACATGTTTTAGTGGTATCAGAGCAAAGTTTTTAAATTCTATTTTCACCTGTTACTTGAATATTCTTTCTTCATAGTACAACTGCTCAATATCATTGTTTGATACATACAGTACATTACATTATAAATATGTACTAACGGGAGGAAATCTCCTTGTGTTATTTGTTCAGGAGATCTAAAATCCTCACATTGACTATGGAAGAGGGTGATCGTTCAGTCGATTAATCTATTGAGGCTGAGGTGCAAGGGGATGCCCCAGGCCTATATAATGTCAGTGGTTCAGCTGCACCAGCCCCTGCATCTGCGATTTCTGCTCGATTCGCTCGTGAGATGGCTGCAATGTTCCAACAAATGGCTGGTAATGTGCTTACTCAAGTCCCAATACAGACACCAGTGGTACAACCACAATCTCCTACTAGGCAGTATGACAAATTGATGAAATATGGGGCTACAGAGTTCAAGGGGACAGTAGATCCTCTAGAAGCTGAACAGTGGTTAGAGAGGATGGATAGGGTATTCAAGAAACTGCATTGCACAGAGGAGCTCAGATTTGAATACTCAGTGTCTTTGTTACAGGGGGATGCTTATGATTGGTGGAAAACCATTCCCCACAGTTTGGTAGAACCTGTAGTGCTGACCTGTAATGACTTTCTCAGGGAATTCAGACAGAAATATGTCCCTGATGCTTATGTAGACCAAAAGCTGCAAGAGTTCCTAAGTCTAAAACAGGGGGGCAGATCAGTGGCTGAGTATGAAAGGGAATTTTTCCGCCTTAGCCATTATGCAGTGAGTCTACTCTCTACTAGCAGGGAGAGATGCAAGAGGTTTGAAACTGGCTTGAAGCCCAGTATCAGAGTACAAGTAGTCGGCTTCAAACACACTAACTTCTCTGAACTTATTTCTCAAGCTCTAGAGTTAGAAAGAATTGAGATTGAGACTGCTCCTGAGAAAAAGAAATCAGAGAAGACAGATAAAGAGGGAAAGTCAATAGAACAAAGTTCCAGTGGTCATACTGGGAAGAGGAAGAACCATGGGGGACATGGCAGAGGTGGCAAGAAATTTGGTAGGGGAAGATATTCAGGACAGAGACCTCCCCTATCTGGTCAGCAGAGTACCAGAAGTTCCTACCCTCCCCGGCAATGTGAAACTTGTGGAAAAAATCATGGTGGGATATGCTATAAGGCTATTGGAGCCTGTTATAATTGTGGAGGCACAGGACACTTTGCCAAGGATTGCACCAGTAGTCGCAGAGTTGGACCACCTCCTACTACTACTGCGGAAGGTCGATTCGAGCCACGTCACGAAGTTCACAACCACCTAGCAAAGGTAGAGGCAGGGGTAGAGGTAACCCAGCAGGCAGCCAAGGCATAATGAAACAATCAGAGCAAGACAGTGCTCCAATCAGAATGTATGCAATGAGACAGAGGGAAGAGGCCGAGACATCTGATGTTGTGGCTGGTACCTTCTCAACTTTTAACCAAAATGTGTTTGTGTTATTTGATCCGGGCTCTACCCATTCTTATGTGAGTGCTAGCATCATTGATTGCATTGCTGTTCCATGTACAAAAATGGACTTTGAGGTGCTAGTAACAAGTCCACTAGGAGAGGAAGTCAGGGTTAATAGAATATATAGAGATGGTCCTTTGGTGATCCAAGGACACACTTTCCTGTCTGATTTCATTGAAATGCCCTTCAGAGAATATGATATCATCTTGGGCATGGATTGGTTAGCTAGGCATCATGCCATAATTGACTGTAGGCTGAAGACAGTCACTTTTGGCCTTCCTCGATCTGATGATGTGGTAATACATGGGAAAGGCGATTGTGCCATCAAACATCATTTCAGCTGCACTAGCCAGAAAAATGATAAGAAAGGGGTGTGAAGCCTACTTGGCACATGTGGTAGACACCCAAGTGGGGAGTCCAGCGTTGAAGGACATCCCTACAGTATATGACTTTCTAGATGTGTTTCCTGATGAATTGCCAGGATTACCTCCGGAAAGAGAAGTGCAGTTTGAAATTAATGTTATGCCTGGTATGGATCCAATCTCCATAACGCCATACAAAATGGCACCAGCAGAGTTGAAGGAGTTGAAGATACAATTGCAAGAATTACTTGAAAAGGGCTTCATCCGCCCTAGTGTGTCTCCTTGGGGAGCACCAGTGTTGTTTGTTAAGAAGAAGGATGGTACTCTCCGCTTATGCATTGACTACCGGCAGTTGAATAAGGTGACAATAAAGAACAGATATCCATTGCCTCGCATTGATGATCTGTTTGATCAATTGAAGGGTGCAACTGTATTCTCCAAAATTGATTTGCGATCTGGTTACTATCAGTTGAAGGTGCAAGAGCAGAGTATTCCAAAAACTGCTTTCAGAACTCGGTATGGCCACTATGAGTTTCTAGTAATGCCATTCGGGTTAACAAATGCTCCAGCTGCTTTCATGGATCTGATGAACACTATCTTCAGAACATATCTTGATCAATTTGTGGTGGTGTTTATTGATGACATTTTGATATATTCAAAGAATGCAGAAGAGCATGACAGACATCTGCGGATTGTACTACAGACTTTAAGGGAGAAACAGCTATACGCCAAATTGTCGAAATGTGAATTTTGGCTGAAATAAATCTCCTTTTTGGGACATGTTCTATCAGCTGAAGGGATAAAGGTAGATTCCAGCAAGGTAGAAGCTATCCTTAATTAGAAAGCGCCAGAATATCACGAAATTCGCGATTTTAGGTTTAGCTGGATATTACCGTCGGTTTGTGAAGGGTTTTCTATGTTATCTTCTCCACCGACCAGTGCCGGAAAGATGTAAAATTTGGTGGGCAGATAAATGCCAGCAAAGTTTTGATGAGTTGAAGAGGTGTTTGACTGAAGCTCCAGTCCTCACTTTACCTACTCCAGGTAAAGAATACACAGTTTATAGTGATGCTTCTCACAATGGGTTAGGCTGTGTACTGATGCAAGATCGGAATGTCATTGCTTATGCATCACGCCAGCTGAAACCGCATGAGAGGAATTACCCAACACATGATCCGAGTTAGCGGCTATTGTTTTTGCTTTGAAGATCTGGAGACACTATTTGTATGGGGAGAAATGCTACATTTACATAGATCACAAGAGCTTGAAGTACTTAGGCACCCAGAAGGAATTGAATTTGAGGCAGAGGAGATGGTTAGAACTCATCAAAGATTATGATTGCTTAATAGACTATCAGCCAGGGAAAGCAAATGTGGTGGCTGACGCCTTAAGTCGCAAGACTATGGCAAGTCTCAGAATTTCTCCCATGTCCATGGTATATGAGTTGAAAGCCTGACATGCGGTTTAGAGATTGATGATGAGGGAATGACAGTAGTTGCATGGCATGTACAGCCGGTGTTGATTGATCGGTCGAATGGTGCTCAGTGATGAAAAATATCAGAAGCTACTGAAAGAAGTCCAGCAGGGCAAGAAACCTGAATTCTCTGTGAGAGATGATGGTTTATTGCTACATCAGAGCAGAATGTGCATTCCTAGTGATGTGGAATTGAGACAAATCATTATGAAGGAAGCACATGAGTCTCCATTTGCTATGCACCCTGGTGGAACTAAAATGTACAGAGGGCTGAAAGAGCATTACTGGTGGATGGGTATGAAGAGAGATATAGCTGAATTTGTTTCCAAATGCCTAACTTGTCGACAAGTAAAGGCGTAACATCAAGTTCAATGGTTTGTTACATCCTTTGTCGATGCAGTGGAAATGGGAACAAATAACTATGGATTTTGTTATAGGACTTCCAAGGACGCAGAGTAGTCATGATGCAGTATGGGTTATAGTTGACAGATTGACCAAGTATACTCACTTTTTGCCAGTTTGGATGGACTATAGCCTGGAAAGATTGGCCAGATTGTACCTATATGAGATTGTAAAATTGCATGGAGTGCCAGTATCAATTGTATCTGACAGAGATCCTAGGTTCACTTCTATATTCTGGGGTAGTCTTCAGAGAGCCCTAGGAACTAGATTGAACTTCAAAGACAAAGATTCCACCCACAGACAGATGGCCAGTCTAAAAGGATTATTCAGATATTGGAGGATATGCTACGGGCTTGTGTGATTGAATTTGAAGGTAGTTGGGATACACACTTGCCTTTGATTGAGTTTGCTTATAACAACAGCTACCAATCAAGCATTGGGATGCCTCCATATGAAGCATTGTATGGCAGGAAGTGCAGAACTCCCCTATGTTGGGATGAGGTAGGTGAAAGGAAGATGATTGGGCCAGAAATTGTCCAGCAGACAAAGGAAAAGATTAGATTGATTAGAGATAGACTCAAAGCTGCATCAGACCGTCAGAAGTCCTATGTTGATCTGAAAAGAAGAGATATTGAGTACGCAGTGGGTGATAAGGTATTCCTCAAAGTTTCTCCTTGGAAGAGGATTATGAGATTTGGCAGAAAGGGGAAATTGAGTCCTCATTTCATCGGACCATATGAGGTTCTGGAAAGAGTGGGTCCTTTGGCATATCGGTTGGCATTACCTCCAGAGCTAGCAAGGATACACAGTGTCTTCCATGTGTCCATGTTAAGGAGGTACAGATCTGACCCATCTCATGTACTATCAGTTGAAGAGATTGAGGTAAATCCAGACCTCTCATATGAGGAAGAACCCATAAAAATTCTGGCATATGAGGTGAAGCAGCTGAGGAATAAACAGATACACCTTGTTAAAGTGCTGTGGAACCATCATTCAGGCCAGGAAGCTACTTGGAAACGTGAAGAGGATATGAGGAGACAGCACCCACAGCTGTTCAGAGACTAATGCCAGGTAAAAATTTCGAGACGAAATTTATTTAAGGGGGGGGGAGAATTGTAACACCCCTAAGTTCGGTAGTGCGTTCTGCTGCTCTGGTGACCAGTGTTGTCCGGATAGCTAGGATGCCTAGAACTACACTTCAATATGAGTGAGGAGACATAAAATAATGAAATACAAGAAAAGAAAATACAAGAAAAACAAAGGAAAAATAATAGCAAAGAAATGTAACCAAGTTAAGCAAGCCGGGAACCCTAGCGATGGGTGACCGCACCGGGAAGTCACGGCGTGGACAGTTGACTGGCCCTGGACTGCGGGGAACCTTGGAAAAAATTTTTAGGAATTAAATAGACCCTTATTGAAGAATAAATATCATTAGTAAGATAAAAAAAAAATAAATAATTAGTACAAAAAAAAGTGAGAAATCGAAAAATAGACAAAACCCGGTGTTACCGAAAAATCGGGAATGCAACCCGAACAGGGGCATTATGGTCATTTGACACCCTGAATTGTCTTTTGACCTAAATTTCCATTAAAAATAAATAATATTACACTTAGAAAATATAATGAAAAATTAAATTGGTGGTACCTAAATTAAATAACAAAAATTAAGGGTTTAATGTGGAATAAATGGGAGTTAAGCTTATTATATGATTAATTTGAGTGAGTGGACCACTAACAATTATAAAATGGATTAAATATACTCATAAGTGGGCAGATTACTCCCACTCAAACTTCATCTTCAAGCTTGGGAATCACCATGCCGAAACAAGTTCTCCAAAATCCTCCCATGGCCGCCCACTTCCATGCCACACTCCACCCATTTTCAAGCTAAATTCTCCTTACTTGTCTTAATTAATTTTTATCCCCATATCACAAGGAAGAGTTTGATACCAACATTAAGAAGTTTAATCAAGGTTTGGCAAGTTCCAACCATAAGGTAAGTTTGTATTTTGGAAGATTGCTTTGTTAAACTTTGTGTTCATGTTATGGGTGTTGGTTTTGTGAAGAAAATTTTCAAGTTTGAAGAGTTATTGAGATGTCCATTTTGGACAGCCATGGAGTTATGTATTTGATGAAATATTTGTGCATATATTTGATGAGAAATTATGTTGGTTATGGTGATTTAATGTCCTAGTAAATTATTCCATATGTATATGGTGAATTTTGCACTTGGGATGGAAATTGATGAATTGTATGATACTTTGGTATTGAGGAACATTTTCGGCAGCCTTGGAACTCTTGGATAAATGTATGTGTTCATGAAGGTATTGGCAGAATATTGACATTGAGGATTGATGGATATGTATATAGAGTGATTGTGTAAAGTGTATGTAAGAATTTGTAATGTTAGGTGTATATGTGATTGTACTTAGACTTTGTAAATGTGAGTTTTAATTAGTGTATTAAGGATGTTTGTAATCTGCCCAAAGTGATGTTAATGTAAAGTGGAATATGGTTTTGGTAATGTACCAAAACAGAATTGGTAAGGGAAGTGAACATATAGTAAGGTAAGGGTGTAATTGATGTATGTTTAAGCAATGTGATTGAGGCAGTATGCATTTTAGCCTACAACTTTAAATGTGTTACCTCAATTGGTATGAGACCAATTGGAGGTGAAACTAGGCACAAAATGTGCCAACTTTCATTGAGAAAGCATACCAAAATTCTGCTTGCAAGGTGGCATGAAAAATGACCAATTCGGATTAAGTGCAATTGAAACCTAAAAACTGACCAATTGGGCAGCAGTTACTGTTTAGGCCATAACTCACTCAAAACAGGTCCAATTGACCTGAAATTTTAACCATGAATAGTTAAGATCCATACCTACAAGTCTTATGAAGACACCAAAGCCCAAAAATGATCAGAAGCAAGTCAAAAAGCTTGCACAAGTTCGGGTCCAAAAACTGGCCGAATCAAAGTTGACCAAATTGACCTAAAATTGACCTAATTTGATGCCATTTGACCAGCAATAGTATAATGACCATAACTTGGTCTACATAACTCGGATTGACCTAAAATTTTGCCCCGCGTTCCATAAGACATAGATCTACAAGTTTGTAGTTTTGACCGAAACCCGAAAACCGAGGAAAATAGGTCGTTCGGCTAGGTTAAACTAGTATCCCGGAACCTAGCAAATTGCAAGAAAATGCACTAAACAAGGAAATGAGTTTGGTAAAACGTACCAACCCTAAAACCCTATCGAATGTGACATATTAATGACACTAAAACCTAATTTACCTAGAACGCATCGAGGGTCGGTATATTAGGTGATTAAGCAAATAATAGCTTTCAGTGAATTACTTATCGAACATTATCGTTAGAGACAGTTTAATTTAGTACTGAAACACTTCAAATTGTGTTTCTCGCTACCAAAGACTCGTGAAAAGGGAAGGAAATCTGAGTCCGCACCTGCAGACGATTATCGAGGTTTGTGCACAACAGCTATTTCTTTTGAATTATTTTCAATTGAAATAAATTATGACTATTTGCATATTATTGTTTTAAGTTGTGAAATTGTGAAAAATGGTTTGAATGATATTTGATGGATACTTATTGATTGAAAAGCACTGTAATTGGTTTGAAACCACAGCTATCATGTACATTGATTGTATTCCTCGCTAGCTTGTCTAGTGGGATGAATTGAATTCCCTCTCTGGCTGAAGTGTTGAGGTGTGTGCCTGCTGAGGACGAATAGAATGAGTACTCATATTTTTGCTAGCTAGCTATGTTATTCCTCATTAGTCATTGACTTTTGGGATGAATTGAATACCTCATTAGCCATCGGCTTTTGGGATGAATTGAACCTTGGAACATGATTAAGCTGTGTGTGATTTATTGATATGTATTGTGAGATTGTGAAATGAATTTAAACTCTTATTGACATATACTGTCTTTTGAATTCAACCATGATCTAACTTATTGAAATTTATTGTGATATTGAGAAATGGAGTTTAAATTCTGGTTGATAATTATTGTCTTGAAATTAACTATGGTTTTAAGTATCCACTATTTATATGATTTATGAATTGTGATTTAAATTGTATTTGGTTAATGTTGTGCACCACTGAGACATTGTCTCAGCGATAGCTTTTTATTGTCGCGCAGTAGACAGACAAGGTAGCAGACTAGGCTGCTAGTACCTCCAGCGAGAGACTACCGGGTATAATGAGTATACCAATATTTTGTGTTTTGTAATGTAATGTATGTTCACTGTATGTACATATTGTTTTTGGTTTTGAGCAGTTGTAAATTAAAATTGTACATTAAAGTTGTAAAGTAAATTATGAGATATTTTGATTTGTAAAAATTGTATTATATTTTCTCTATCTCAGTCCTTGAAAAATTACTGTGAATTTGACTTGAGAAATGTGTTGGGTTGAGAAAAATGTTGAAGTTGAGATTTGAAAATTTATTGAAGTGCTTTTTACAGGTTTTTTGAAGAACTGTTTTATCCAAAATACAGATGGCACTCTGCCAAAATTTTTATAGAAATTCCAAATAATTCAAACGTGTTAGTTCTATCACTTCAGTTCAAAAAGGTTTTTAACACCTGTAAATAGTGCTCACCACTGTAAAAGAAGTAAGAAAAGTTTTTAAAATCCCTTGTAGTGTATTTAATGGATTATCAGTAGACGGAGTTGGTAATTCATTAGGTATACTACGGGATCATGTTATGCCTTACAGAGGGGTAGGGTGTGACAGGAAATCTATTGAAGTGCTTTTTACAAGTTTTCTGAAGAACTGTTTTATCCAAAATACAGATGGCACTTTGCCAAAATTTTTGTAGAAACTCCAAATAATTCAAATGTGCTAGTTCTATCACTTCAGTTCAAAAAGGTTTTTAACACCTGTAAATAGTGCTCAACACTGTAAAAGAAGTAAGAAAAGTTTTTAAAATCCCTTGTAGTGTATTTAATGGATTATCAGTAGACGGAGTTGGTAATTCATTAGGTATACTACGGGATCATGTTATGCCTTACAGATGGGTAGGGTGTGACACCTGGAGGTAAGGGACCAGGAACATTTGAGTCTAGAACATATCCTATATGTTAAAGGTTTAGGAAAAGTTTCAAATTTCTTAACCAATTAGACAGATTAGGTCCTGTCAACCTATTGCGATCAAGTATGCTTGCAAGAATATTGGATGGTGGTGATTGTTCTGTGCTCATTATTATTAGAAAATTAACTGCAGAAAATAACCAGATTTATTAGTTAATGTATCATGTAATTAACCAAAATGATAATGGTTTTTTAATCAAATTGGTCCTCCTACTAACTTTGCGAATCCTACACTTCCAAAGTAGAAAACGAAAATCCTAGTTGGATGGATTTCTAGTGGATGATTGAATTCTTATAATTCTATTGATCATCTTCAAGTACATCCGTTATTGGAATTACAATAAACTATAAGTGAGCAACTCCTTGCCCATCACATCTCATGTGAGGTTCAATCCTTTACATAGCCCCTAATGCTCAAAATCTCAGGTATATCCATTATTAACTTATCTTGCATTAGTTAAGTTGATCCCATGGAGCCAGTAATTATGCAAATAATTTTAATATCCTCAGGTACGTCCAATATTGGCCACCAAACCATTTACATATTTACAACATCTTATGCTTAACAATTATTCTTAAGAAAATATCTTAAATTAATTGCATCTTATGCAAGTATTTAAAATTTCTTAAAATAATTGCCTCAATGGAGGGCTCATATTATAATTACTTTAATTATACCATTTCCAACTTAATTATTTATTTGGAAGATTTTATGGTCATCCTAATCACTATTAAGGTCTCACTTTGCACATTATCCATTTAGCATTCATATATCATATACTTGCATACATTCCCATAGATCTCATGCATTCATGGATAAACAGTAAATATGGTACGATCGTGGACTTTCTAAGGGATTCAATTCTGAGCCACCAAGAATTGAATCAGGGCATTCCTAGGTGCATTTCATTCATTCATATTACAAGAGTCGCTGAAGGAGTACATAATCAACACTTGATATTGAATTCCTCCCACTGGTCTCACCAATGCTCTTGACCTCCTTGTTCTTTTTGCAATCCAATTACATAGTAATCCTTAGCATACCAAGGCGAATTTACAATAACTAAATAAATGAAATTACAACCCAAAAATTATTACAACCTTAATAATAAATGCCCAAAATAAATTAAAATAAATTAATTAATTTACAACCCAAAGAAACATAAAAAAAATAAATCCAATCACATTGGTCTTTTATAGTCCATGATCATCCATCATGCATATTACTATTTAATAATTAAATAAAACATACATACTTAAATTAAATTGAATATCTCATATTTAACTTAAAAATCTAGATTTGAATATGATTCAAACAAATTTAAAAATTCAGATTTGAATCACATTCAAACAAATTTAAAAATTCAGATTTAAATCACATTCAAATAACTTTAAAAATTCAGATTTGAATCACATTCAAATAACTTTTAAAATTCTGATTTGAATCAAAATTTAATTGTGTGATTTAAAACTCAAATTAAACAATTTAATTAGACATAAAATAGACATAATTATGAGCATTAGATCATACAACAATTGCACAAACATTGCCCAAACAATGTGCACCATAAGAAGTGCTCAAACCATGCGCACATATGGAGTCTTCATCAAGCTGCCACCTTTATCATTGCAACCAGCAATGGATCTATCATCTCATGATCAAACCACACAATTAAATCATATAATCAAGAATCTAAATGGCAAATATAGTGGCTCTGATTACCAATTGAAGGAGCGGAAGCATGAAAAACACAAATTTAGATCATTGAAATTCAAAATTTTTCTTCTAGGGTCACATGCATCATGCAAGATTTATTTTTATTTTTTTGATTTCAATGATAAAAAGCATATTAAAACTCTTTTAATATATTTTTGGATCTACATTTTCCATTTAAGATTTTAGAATTAACAGATTAATTCATTAGAACCCTAGATTAGATCAAGAACAAGTGCACTAACCTATTTGATGCACTGCAGTGTGTTTGGCACCTTTGGAATGCGCCTAGGACATCAGATGTTGTCCCTCTAGCTTGTCTACACCAAGATCACCAATGGCAGCCCCTTGAACAGCTTCTAAAGCTTTTCCAATCAATTAGAAAATCAGGTTTTTCCTTTTGAGAGATTACAGATGTAAACAGGACACTAGAAACGATTTCTAGTCTTTTTAATTCAAGAGATTGTTGGAAAATCTCTTTGAATTGATGAGAGATGAAGAAGATGAAAGGGAGAGGAGCTTTGGGGTGGCACCAATGAAACAAATAGCAGCTAGGTATTTTTCTTTCCATCCTTTCCCTTATATAGCTAGGTCACCATTTAAAACTCTTGCCACATGTCACCTTCTGATTAGCTCTACGTTTAATTGACCCAATCACATTGTGCCAAGTGTTAAACCTATATTTAATCTTGACTTTGATCATCTTACATGATTAAAAGACATATGGCAAGCTTATGTGCAGTCCCATGTGTCACCATCTCATGGTGCCACATGTCACCCTGTGAAATGACCAAAATACCCATGTGTCTTAATTTTGAGTTCTCAACCCAAAATAATTATTTCTCTTCTTCTAATCAATTTATATCAAATATAAATTAATTAATTAATCTCTATTAATTAATTTCTCATTAATTAAATTCATATTTAAACACTTTAAATATAAATTTAACTTATACTATACATCCAATAACCTAGATTTGGTTTCAAGCCATGCTAGGGACTTTGCAATCTAATTGCAAACAAAACCTATTTAATTAATCAATTAAACTCTTTAATTAATTAATTAAATCATGTTTAATTTGGTAATTACTTGTGTATGCGTGTGACTTACTAGGCTCATCACTAATTGGCAATGAGACATGATATCAACTCTTAATATCATCAGAACTCTTTCTTAGCATAAATGATTTCTCTAAATCATTTTATGCACCTCATAGACCATGGTTAAAACCTAGCATAGCATGCCATGGCTGCTCAATTAGTAATAAGGTTTACCTTAAATGAACCTATAATCATATGTTACCATGCACTAAAATCTCTCTGTTACAAAATCCCAACTCAAGCTAGAGTCATGGTTTATGTCAAACCCCATTTGCTATGAATATTATGTTCTCTTTTAATTCTAGTTCTTGATTAAAAAGATTTTCTCATCAGAAACTCTTTTCTGAATAAATCTATCTGTCCTGGCCAGGAACTTGAAATATCAAGAACAATTAAATGAACATAGGATTTTATCCTTATTTACTTATAGGAACAGATTCCATCTTGATCAACACCTACCTCCATATATAACTAGTAAGAGCCAACACATGCCCATATAACCATACACAGTACAAGTATGAAAGCAGTATCAAACTCAAACTACCTATATACAAGATTATATGCACTGATATGATTTTTTACAATACATTGACAAAAGTAAACTCCATGTGCTTATCATAAATGTCACTGGTTCGACCTGCTTATCGTGTATAAGTGCCTATCATGTTTGTTGTATAGCATGAGACTCACCATTCCATCTTATTTACATCTCATATAAATAACTTAGGAACTGTGACACCCCTTATCCGACTACAGTGTAGCTGAGCAAGTTATGCCACTCAGTGTGCCGGAGCACCAATTTATATTTCTATTAAAATTTATCCCTTTATAATTCACTTATTTTTAATTTTGATAAATCTGAATTTATCCGCAAATTTTATAGAAAATCCAGCAAAGTGCCGGTTGTAAATTGGAAAAACAGTTCTTCTGAACCTGTTTAAAAACATTTCCAAAATAATTTCAAAATCCAAACTCCATTATATATATTCAAGTCAATCTCAAAATCTCAATCTCAATCACGATACTATTTTCAAAACTTTTCTGTTCACTTCATCACTTGAAGCATATTCACAAATAATTCTCAACATTTCATTTATCAACATACATAATGCAGAAAATCTCAATAATATGAAATTTCATATATTTACATTAATACATAATTACAGGAGTTTATAGTTATAATCCAAACTAATACAAAATGCAAAATACAAAAGGGCCACCTATAGTCCTAATGTCCTACCATATGCAGTGCAGATGTGAGGTGACTCTGGACTTCTGATGCAACTCTGAAGACTCACCCCGTCTGATGTCTGCTGGGCTCCCTAGCTAGGTCTCCAGTACCTGCGCGTGGCAAAAGCGACGCGCTAAGCAGTTCTGCTTAGTGGTGACAATATAAAATAATATAAAATAACATAAAATGAAACAAATATGCAAAATGTGTGTTTACATTTTTGGTAGACTTAACTTCTGATATTAATTTCATTATTATTTGATTAAACTCTGGTAAGGTTTATTATCATTGCCCGAGTAACTCATACTAATTGACTGGACTGGATAAACGGGTAAACTGGCACTGGGTACTAAGTACCTCGGACCATCACACCATCGGTCACATTGTGTCTCCCGGTGTGCAACAAAACAGCTAATAAGCTGTAATAATTATCAGGGTCAAAACCCAAGTATATTAACTCAATAACATAGCCAAAGGCTATTATGTCACAGAATGGCATGGGAAAGCCATGAAAGACAGAATGGCATGAAGCCATATGCAGTGCTGCTAACAGAACCCTATTGGCATGCCAAGCTATCCAAACCAATCTTGCTAGGTATACTAGGGCATATTACATTTTTAAGTTTTACAATTTTTGAATTTCAAGTTTTGGTGTTACTATTCACTTCATTAGTCAACCAAAATGTTGACTTTTACATAGACAATAGGTACATTGGCTTTAATACTCCCAACATACCATATTTTGCATTCAAATTTTGTTGGTATTGGTTGCCAATACCATTTCTAAGTTTATGTTAAGTAAGCATAATTTTCATTTTTCATGCCTCATCTTTACTGTTTCATTAGTCATTTTTGCAGCGGGAATTTGGCAAAATAATTAACATAAAAGTTGTTTTTTATTTTGTCTAGTTGAATTTCCTTTTTTGAATCACTCTATTTGGAGTTTTGTAGCTAAAGTTATGGTCCAAAAACCACAACTGGCCGGATTAGAATTTTTCTGGACTGACCATATCTATAGTGCAGTAAACAGTGATTGCAACTCCCTTGTTGGATAGGTTCTGGTCATAATTTGGGGTAGGTTTCTTCATGAAAGTTGTTGGTCTATATCTTATCTTGTTGCTGGTAAAATATCAGGTCAATTGGACCTTTCTACATTGAGTTATGGCCAAATGAACAATCACTGTTCATTTGGTCATTTTGCAGAATCAGACTGCAGGTCACCGAATGCAACTCACTTGTTGGATAGGTTCTGGTCATAATTTGGGGTAGGTTTCTTCACAAAAGTTGTTGGTCTATATCTTATCTTGTTGCTAATAACATTTCAGGTCAATTGGACCTTTCTACATTGAGTTATGGCCAAATGAACAATCACTATTGTTCATTTGATCATTCTGCAGAAACAGCCTGCAGGTTACCCGGATTTGAGCAAGCTTTTGGTCCACTTGGTTTGATTTTATGGGCATGATTTCTTCACTATAGTTGTGCCATTATGTGTCTAGTTTCATGTCCAATTAGCCTTGTACCAATTGAACCTCTACAATTCAAGTTATGGCTGTCCAAACCTGCTGGACTCAAGTCCAAATTCTGCAGGTCACTCCATTCTGCAGGTCCCTTTCATGGCAGCCACACCAAACCCAATCCCATCACTCAACACACTTTATTTTTAATTTAAACAGAACTAAATGGTCACTAATTGACCATTAAAATCTATTTTCATCATCACATGGTCAAAATCCCATTTTTATACCCAAACCCTAACCCTAACTTCTCAAATCATGCATTTAACTTGCATTTCATCAATCTACTTAGTAAATACATGTTGTGGGCAGCCATAATAGTCTTTTAATTTCATTAAACTCAACCCAATCAAACCCTAACCATGGTTGCCCAAAATCTAGGGTTTCCATCCAAATGGTATTCAATAATTTTTCTTTGCAATTCACACTTATTCAAGTCCCTAAACATGTATTCAAAGTAAAAATTTAGGGTTAGGTCACTAACCTTAAAGGAGTGAGCTTTCCAATTTGCTAAAGTTCTTCCTTTCCTTTTCTTTTTGCTCCCAAAAGAATCTCCAAGATGCTAGAATAACTTTTTGTGTTGGGAAATTTAGGTTTTAATGGATAGAAACCCAAGAAATCAAGCTTGGGTAAAGCTTGGTTATGGAGGGCAAAGGGGGTGGCATGAAGAAGAAGGGGAGAGGAGCTTCACGAATTTTTGGGCTTCTTTTTCTTTCTTTTTCTGCCACTTAAGTCTTTTTAAATACCTTGGTGACATGTGTCAACACTTGATTGGGTTGGAGACTTTTAATGACATCCTTATGATGTCATAATTTCAATTTCTTTCATTTTTCCATCCTTTTCTTGTCCAATTAATTTCAATTAAATTTTTAACAACATTTAATCATATTTTATGTTATATAAATTATTTATTTAGCTGGACAAGTTGGCACAAAAATCATCTCTGAAGACGAAATGACCAAAATGCCCTCCGTTTGGCTTAACGGGCCAAAATTATCTATACCGATTGAAAAATTTTTCTAAGTATTTTCTTGGCATTCTAATGCCATAAGAACCTCAATGACCCTTCTCTAGGGTCCCAAGAATTATTTTATAATTTTTTTCAATTTTTTTTTTATTAATTATTTGAGTTAATTTTTGGTTCCTCACTTTAGTTTAAATATTTTTCCGAATTCTAGGTATGGGACCGACATCGTCACCTAAGACGATGGTATCTGGACTAGCTAAAATAAGGATGTTACAGGAACAAACATGATTACAATCTTTCTGGATAAGTCATGTCCTTATTGTGAAGTATCCTAGATTGTGAACCTATTTATGATACTTTGTGCTAGAAATACTATCACTCATATTCTTAACAACTTAAAAATATAATTTCTAACAAAATATTAATGGACCTTTTCTATTACACATAAATATATTATATAAACAGAAAAGTGAAAATGCCTTTTATTAATAAAAACATGTACAAGATACATACTAAATGATATGCTCTAGGGCATACTACTAACAGTTTGATGTATGCAATATTGTGTACTAGGCCGAATATCGCATATGCTGTTAGTTTAACTAACAGGTTTCAATCCAATCCAGGTTTGGAATACTGAATAACTGTTAAGAATATCCTTAAGTACTTGAGAAGAACTAAGGATTTATTATTGATTTATGGAGGTGGTGACTTACAATTGGATGGTTATACTGATTCTGATTCCCAATCAGATATCAATGATAGAAAGTCTACCTCTGCGTTTGGAAGAGTTTCAAACGGAGTACGACTACTGATTCCACTATAGAGGCTGAGTATATTATTGCATAAGATGCTACAAAAGAAGCTATTTGGATATAAGAAACACCGGTCTCACCAGAAATCCAAACACATAGAAAGGCTCTACCACATTATAAGAGAAATAGTTGGGCAAGGCGATGTAGCCATGCAGAAAATAGCATCAGTTGAAAATACAACTAATCCATTCACTAAGCCTATGTCACAAGCTTAGTTTGACTGACATCTTGAGAAGATGGGTCTAAGATATTGTAATGAATGGCTCTAGAGCTAGTGGGAGATTGTTAGTAGTATACCCTAGAGTATATCATTTAGTATATATCTTATACATATTTTATTAATAAAAGGCAATTTCACTTTTCTGTTTACATAATATATTTATGTGTAATAGAAATGTCTATTGATATTTTGTTAGAAATTCTATTCTTAAGTTGTTAAGAATATGAGTGACAATATTTCTAGCACAAAGTATCATAAATTGATTCACAATAAGGACATAACTTATCTAGAAAGATTGTAATCATATTTGTTCCCAAGGTATTTATATGAGATATAAATAAGATGAAATGGTGAGTCTCATGCTATATAACAAACTTGATAGGCACTTATACATATTAAGTAGGCTGAACCAGTGATGCATATGACAAGCACATGGAGTTTACTCTTATCAATGCATTGTCATATATCATATCAGTGCATATAATCTTTAGACTTGAGATAACACAGTTATCTTGTATATAGGTGGTTTGAGTTTGACACTACTTTCATACTTGTAATGTGTATGGGTATATGGGCATGTGTTAGCTCCTACTAGTTATATATAGAGGTAGGTGTTGATCAAGATGGAATTTGTTACCCTAAGTAAATAGGGATAAAATCATATGTTTATTTAATTATTCTTGACGTTTCAAGTTCCTGGCCAGGACAGATAAATTTAGTCAGAAAAGAGTTTCTGACAAGAAAATCTAATTAATCAAGAATTGGAATTAAAAGAAAATATAATATTTATAGCAAATGGGATTTGACATAAATCATGACTCTAGCTCGAATTGGGATTTTCTAACAGAGAGATTCTAGTGCATGGTAACATATTATTAAAAGGTCATTTAAGGTATTCCTTATTACTGATTGTGTGGCCATAGCATGCTATGCTAGGTGTTAACTATGATCTATGAGGTGCCTAAAATAATTTAAAGAAATCAATTATGGTAAGAAAGAGTTTTGATGATATTAAGAGTTGATATCATATCTCATTACCAATTAGTGATGAGCCTAGTGAGTCACACACATACACAAGTTAATCACCAAGTTAAATGTGATTTAATTGATTAATTAAAGAGTTTAATTGATTAATTAAATAGGTTTGCTTTGCAATAAGATTGTAAAGTCCCTAGCATGGCTTGAAACTAAATCTAGTTTATTGGATGTATAGTACGAGTTAAATTTATATTTAAAGTGTTTAAATATGAATTTAATTATGAGAAATTAATTAATAAAAATTAATTAATTAATTTATATTTGATATAAATTGATTAGAAGAGGAGAAATAATGATTTTGAGTTGAGAACTCAAAATTAAAACATAAGGGTAATTTGGTCATTTCACAGGGTGACATGTGGCACCATGAGATGGTGACACATGGCACCATATAAGCTTGCCATTTATCTTCCAATCATGTATGATGATCAAGGTTAAGATTAAGTCTAGCTTTGACACTCGGCTTAATGTGATTAAGTCAATTAAGATACAATGTGGTGATTACATGTGGCAAATGTTTTAAGTGATGACCTAATTATAAAAGGGAAAAGAAAGAAAAACAAAATACACTCTTCTTGTCTCAAAGGTGTCGCCACCTTGAGCTCTCCCTCTCCTCTTCTTATTTTCTCATCAATTCAAAGAGAATTGCCCAAATTCCTTTGAATTAAAATTGCTAGAAATTGTTTCTAGTGTCCTATACACATCTACGACCTCTTTAAAGGCAAAAACCTAAATTACAATTGGTTGGCAAGGCTTGAGAAGCTGATTTAGGGGCTACCCATTGATGATCTTGGTGTGGACAAGCTAGAGGGACAATAATTGGGGTCCTAGGTGCTTCCTAAAGGTGGTAATTACATAACTTGTGCATCAAAAGGTTAGTGCACATTTTTTTCTTTCAAACTAGGGTTCAATTGAATTAATTTGTTAATCCAAAAATCTTAAATGGCAAATATAGATCCTAATACATATTAAATTGTTTTAATATGCAATTGAGCATTAAAATTAATTAGGCACATAATGGATGTTGCATGATGCATGAAACCCTAGAAGAAATTTTTGAAATTCAGTGCTCTAATCTAATAATTTATATGCTTCCACTCCTTCGCTGTAGACTTTGAGGGAGAAATAATTGTATGCCAAACTGTTGAAATGTGAGTTTTGGCTGAAAGAAATTGCATTTTTGGGGCACATTGTATCAGCTAAGGGTATCAAGGTGGATCCCAACAAGGTAGAAGCTATCCTTAATTGGAAGCCACCCAGAAATGTCACTGAAGTTTGCAGTTTTCTTGTGTTAAGCTGGGTACTACCATCATTTTATGAAGGGATTCTCCATGTTAGCATCTCCACTGACCAAGTTACTTTGAAAAGATGTGAAATTTCAGTGGACTAATAAATGTTATCAAAGTTTTGATGAGTTGAAGAGATGTTTAATTGAAGCTCCAGTCCTGACTTTACCTACTTCAGGTAAAGAATACACCATATATAGCGATGCTTCTCATAATGGGTTAGGCTGTGTATTGATGCAAGATCGAAATGTCATTGCTTATGCATCACGTCAACTGAAACCACATGAGAGAAACTATCCTACACATGACTTAGAGCTAGCAGCTATAGTATTTGCTCTGAAGATCTGGAGACACTACTTGTATGGGAAGAAGTGTTATATTTACACAAATCACAAGAGCTTAAAATACCTGGGCACATAGAAGGAATTGAACTTGAGGCAGAGGAGACGATTAGAGATAATAAAAGATTATGATTGTCTGATAGATTACTAGCCTGCGAAAGCAAATATGGTAGCTAATGCTTTTAGTCGCAAAACCATGGCCAGTTTAAGGGTTTCACCTTGGTCTATGGTGTATGAGTTGAGGGCACTGCTTGCTAACTTAGAGATTGATGATGAGAGGTGAATGATAGCTACTTGGTAAGTGAAGCCAATGCTGATTGATCAGATTAAAACAACTACTCAGAATGATGAAAAGCATTTAAAATTGATGGAAGAAGCTCGGGATGGCAAGAACCCAGACTTTTCAATGAATGATAATGGCTTACTGTTATACCAGGGTAGAATGTGCATTCTAAATGATGTGGAACTGAGGTAAATTATTATGAAGGAAGCACATGACTCTCCTTTTGCTGTGCATCCTAGTGGAACCAAAATATATAGAACTGTGAAAGAGCACTATTAGTGGATGGGTATGAAAAAGGATATAGCTGAATATGTTGTCAAATGTCTTACTTGTCAACAAGTAAAGGCAGAATACCAAGTGTCAGCTGGTTTGTTACAACTATTGCCAATTCTCGAGTGGAAATGGGAAAGAATCACCACGAACTTTGTGATGGCACTTCCATGTACACAGAAGCATCATGATGCAGTTTAGGTTATTATGGATAGATTGACCAAGCGTGCACACTTTCTGCCAGTGAGAATAGACTACAGTCTAGACAGATTGGCTAAACTTTACATTGATGAAGTAGTGAGACTACATGGAGTGCTAGTTTCCATTGTATCAGACAGAGATCCAAGGTTCACTTCTAGATTCTGGGGTAGTCTTCAAAATGCCCTAGGAGCTAGATTAAACTTCAGCACTGCATTCCATCCACATATAGATGGCCAGTCTGAGAGAGTAATTCATATTTTAGAGGATATGCTTCGAGCTTGTGTGATTGAATTCAAAGGCAGTTGGGACACACACTTGCCTTTGATTGAATTTGCCTACAACAACAGCTATCAATCAAGCATTGGGATGCCTCCATATGAAGCTTTGTATGGCAGGAAGTATAGAACTCCCTTATGTTGGGATAAAGTGGGTGAGAGAAATTTGATTGGCCCTGAAATTGTGCAGTAAACTGAGGAAAATATTAAGATTATTCTGTTAGTAGTATGCTCTAGAGCATATCATTTAGTATGTATCTTGTACATATTTTATTAATAAAAGGCATTTTTACTTTTTCATTTACATAATATATTTATGTGTAATAAAAAAGGTCCATTGATATTTTGTTAGAAATTCTATTCTTAAGTTATTAAGAATATGGGTGACAGTATTTCTAGCACAAAGTATCATAAATAGGTTCACAATCGAGGATACTTCACAATAAGGACATGACTTATCCAGAAAGATTGTAATCATGTTTGTTCCCAAGTTATTTATATGAGATGTAAATAAGATGAAATGGTGAGTCTCATGCCATATAACAAACATGATAGGCACTTATGCATGATAAGTAGGCCGAACCAGTGACATTTATGATAAGCACATGGAGTTTACTCTTATCAATGTACTGTCATAAATCATATCAGTGTATATAATCTTTAGACCTGAGATAGCACAGTTATCTTGTATATAGGTGGTTTGAGTTTGATACTGCTTTCATACTTGTACTGTGTATGGGTATATGGGCATGTGTTGGCTCTTACTAGATATATATGGAGGTAGGTGTTGATCAAGATGGAATCTGTTACCCAAAGTAAATAGAGATAAAATCTTATGTTCATTTAATTATTCTTGATGTTTCAAGTTCCTGGCCAAGACAGATAGATATAATCAGAAAAAAGTTTCTGATGATAAAAATCTTTTTAATCAAGAACTGGAATTAAAAGCGAACATAATATTCATAGCAAATGGGGTTTGACATAAACCATGACTCCAGCTGGAATTGGGATTTTGTAACAGAGAGATTCTTGTGCATGGTAACATATGATTATTGGTTCATTTAAGGTAAACCTTATTACTGATTGGGTGGCTATGGCATGCTATGCTAGGTGTTAACTATAGTCTATGAGCTGCATAAAATGATTTAGAGAAATCATTTATGGTAAGAAAGAGTTCTGATGATATTAAGAGTTGATATCATATCTCATTGCCAATTAGTAATGAGCCTAGTGAGTCACATACATACATAAGGAATCACCAAATTAAATATAATTTAATTAATTAATTAAAGAGTTTAATTGATTAATTAAATAGGTTTGGTTTGCAATTAGATTGTAAAGTCCCTAGCATGGCTTGAAACTAAATCTAGATTATTTGATGTATAGTATAAGTTAAATTTATATTTAAAGTGTTTAAATATGAATTTAATTATGAGAAATTAATTAATAGAGATTAATTAATTAATTTATATTTGATATGAATTGATTAGAAGAAGAGAAATAATTATTTTGGATTGAGAACTCAAAATTAAGACACAGGAGTATTTTGGTCATTTCACAGGGTGACATGTGGCACCATGAGATGGTGACACATGGCACTACACATAAGCTTGCCATTTGTCTTTTAATCATGTAGATGATCAAAGTCAAGATTAAATATAGGTTTGACACTTGGCACAATGTGATTGGGTCAATTAAACCTAGAGCCAATCAGAAGGTGACATGTGGCAAGGGTTTTAAGTGGTGACCTAGCTATATAAGAGAAAGAATGAAAAAGAAAAATAACAATATGCTCTTTATCATTTTGTGCCGCCTCCCTTGGTTACCTCTTCCTCTCTCCTTCTTCATCTATCATTAATTCAAAGAGAATAGCCAACATTCTCTTGAATTAAAAATACTAGAAATCATTTCTAGTGTCCTGTATGCATCTATAATCTCTCAAAAGGCAAAACCTAATTTTCTAATTGATTGGAAAGGCTTTAAAAGCTGTTCAAGGGGCTTCCATTTGTGATGTTGGTGTGGACAAGATAGAGGGACAACATCTGGTGTCCTAGGAGCATCCCAAAGATGCCAAACACACTGCAGTGCATCAAAAGGTTAGTGCACTTGTTCTTGATCTAATATAGGGTTCTAATGAATTAATCTGTTAATTCTAAAATCTTAAATGGCAAATGTAGATCCAAAAATATATTGAAAGAGTTTTAATATGTTGTTTATCATTGAAATCAAATAGATAAAAATGAATTTTGCATGATGCTTGTGACCCTAGATGAAAATTTTTTGAATTCAATGATCTAAACTTATGTTTTTCATGCTTTCGCTCTTTTAATTGTTATCAGAGCCACTATATTTGCCATTTAGATTGTTGATTATATGATTTAATTATGTGATTTGATCATGAGATGATTAAATCATTGCTGGTTGCAATGAAAAAGGTGGCAGCATGATGAAGGCACCATTGGTGCGCATGGTTTGATCCATCCAATCACGCGCATGGTTCTTTGGGTTTGTTTGTAGGCTTAGCTCCAAGGCCCATAATGAGTCCCATGACTAATTAAAGTGTTTAATTAGGAGTTTTAATCACACAATTAAATTTTGATTCAAATATGAATTTTTAAATTTGTTTGAATGTGATTCAAATCTAAATTTTTAAATTTGTTTGAATGTGATTCAAATATGAATTTTTAAATTTGTTTGAATGTGATTCAAATATGAATTTTTAAATTTATTTGAATCATATTCAAATCTGGATTTTTAAGTTGAATATGAGATATTCAATTTAATGTATGTATGTTTTATTTAATTATTAGATAGTGATATGCATGATGGATGATCATGGACAATAAAAGACCAATGTAATTAGATTTATTTCTTTTATGTTTCTTTGAGTTGTAAATTAATTAATTTATTTTAATTTATTTTGGGCATATATTATAAAGGTTGTAATATTTTTGGGTTGTAATTTCATTTATTTAGTTCTTGTAAATTCGCCTTGGTATACCAAGGATTACTATGTAATTGGATTGCAAGAAGATCAAGGAGGTCAAGAGCTTTGGTCGGACCAGTGGGAGGAATTCAAGATCAAGTGTTGATTATGCACTCCTTCAGCAACTCTTATAATATGAATGAATGAAATGCACCTAGGAATGCCCTAATTCAATTCTTGGTGGCTCAGAATTAAATCCCTTAGAAAGTGCATGATCATACCATATTTATTATCTATGAATGCATGAGATGTATGGGAATGTATGTAAGTATATGATATATGCATGCTAATTGGATAATGTGCAAAGTGAGACCTTAATAGTAATTAGGACGACCACAAAATCTTCCAAACAAATGATTAAGTTGGAAATAGTATAATTAAAGTAATTGTAACATGGGCCTCCATTGGGGCAATTATTTTAAGAAATTTTAAATAGTTGCATATGATGCAATTAATTTAATAGATTTTCTTAAGAATAATTGTTAAGCATGAGATGTTGTAAATGTGTAAATGGTTTGGTGGACAATAATGGATGTGCCTAAGAACATTAAAATTATTTACATGTTTACTGGCTCAATGGGATTAACTTAACTAATGCGAGATAAGTCAATAATGGATGTGCCTGAGATTTTGAGCATTAAGGGCTAGGTAAAGGATTAAACCTCACATGAGATGTGATGGGCAAGGAGTTACTCACTTATAGTTTATTGTAATTCCAATAATGGATGTGCCTGAGGATGATCAATAGGATTATAAGAATTCAATCACCCACTAGAAATCCATGCAACTAAGATTTTCGTTTTCTACTTTGGAAGTGTGAGATTCGCTAAGTTAGCGAGAGGACCAATTTGATTAAAAGACCTTAATCATTCTGGTTAATTACATGATACATTTACTAATTGATCTGGTTATTTTCTGTAGTTAATTTTTTGATAATAATGAGCACAGAACAACCACTACCATCCAATATTCTTGCAAGCATACTTGATCGCAATAGGTTGACAGGACCTAATCTCTCTGATTGGCTAAGAAATTTGAAACTTGTCTTGAACGTTGAACATATAGGATATGTTCAAGACTCAAATGTTCCTGGTCCCTTACCTCCAGAGGCCACACAAGAGGAACATGAAACTTTGGACAAATGAAAGGAGCATGATATGAGAGCTAAGTGTTACATGCTTGCTTCTATGAGTAATGAGTTACAGAAACAGCATGAGAACATGCAGAGTGCGAGTGAGATCCTCCTTCACCTACAAGAGTTGTATGGTGAGCACAGCAGAAATGCTAGGTATGAGATACCTAGACAGCTGTTTCGCATGAGGATGTTTGAGGGATAGAATGTTGGGGATCATATCCACAAGATGATTTGGCTGATTGAGCAGCTGGAACATCTTGACTTTAACATGGATTTCCAACTGCAAATGGATTTGATCCTTCAGTCCCTTTCTGAGTCTTTTGAGAATTTTGTGACAAATTTCCATATGACTAAGTAGGAATGCACCTTGGCTGATTTACTCAACATGCTGGTTATTGCCCAAAAGAATATGTCGGGCAATAAAGGAAAAGAGGTAGCTTTGATTGCATCTTCTTTTGTTAGAAAGTCCAACAAAAAGAAGGGAAATAAGAAAAAGAAATCTCAGATTCCTGGTCCTTCCAAGAAAATAGCTAAATAGAAAGGGAAGACTAAAGCTGATGGAGGCAAAGGAAAGTGTTTCCACTGCTAGCAGGATGGGTACTAGAAAAGGAACTGCCCAGGGCATCTTGTTTCTCTGAAGGATAAGAAGGATACACCTTCGGAAGGTATGTCCATATCTTGTTATTTAGATTCTGATGATACTCATAGTTCATCTACGGCTTGGGTTTTAGATACTGGTGCTAGTTCTCACATTTCTTATGATATGCAGGAACTAGCAAATAGTAACAGCTAGCGTTCTCAAGATGTTAGACTCCAGATTGGTGATGGCTCAACTGTTGAAGCTTTAGCCATAGGATCTAAATCTTTTTACATATCTAGACATGTTTTATGTTTGGATAATATTTTATATGTACCTGATGCTTTTAAGAACATCATTTCTATATCTAGTTTGACTAGAAATGGCTATGAATTTCAGTTCACATATGATGTTTGCAATATTTATTTTGGAAATAAATATGTTGGTACGGGTTATATGAATGATGGTCTTTATTATTTGGATAATAATGACAAACACAAATCGAATGCAAGTGATATAAATGAATGCAATGCCATGGTGAAAATCAATTCAAGTTCAAAATATATTTGGCACTTAAGGTTATGTCATGTTACAGAAGATTGGATTGCAAAAGTAGAGAAAATGGGAATTCTATCCTCATTGGGTTCTGAACCTACTCCAACCTGTGAATCCTGCCTTCAGGGCAAAATGACTAATTCACCCTTTGTAAGACAAGAGCTAAGAGCTGAAAATATTTTGGAGCTAATACATAGTGATGTATGTGGTCCATTTAGAGAAATGGCTAGAGGCAATTTTCATTACTTTATTACCTTTACTGATGATATATCAAGGTTTGGGTATTTGTATTTGATGAAATATAAACATGAATCCTTTGAAAAGTTCAAAGAATTTAAATCTGAAGTATAAAATCAGACAGGAAAAAGTATTAAGACTCTTCGATCAGATCGTGGAGGTGAATACTTGAGCACTAAATTTGATGAATACTTGAGAGAGCATGGCATTGTTTCCCAGCTGCCTCCTCCAGGAACACCACAGTTGAATGGTGTATCTGAAAGGAGAAATCATACCTTAATGGATATGGTACGTAGTATGATGAGCTATACTGATATGCCAATCTCGTTTTGGGGATTTGCATTAGAATCGGGTTTGCATATTTTGAATAGGAAATCAGTATCTTCCACACCTTATGAGATATGGCATAGAAGAAAACCAAGCCTTAAGCATGTTAAGATTTGGGGTTGTCCAGCTTATATCAAAAAGTTGAACACTGATAAATTGGAAACCAGATCAAAAAAGGGTCGATTTGTTGTATATCCAAATGATAGTTTTTTATAATACTTTTTATTTGCCTACATCACAAAAGGTTGTGGTAAGTAGAGATGCCACATTTCTTAAACAACAGTTTGTTCAAAAAGGAGGCAAAGGAAGGCAAATAGAGTTAGAATTGGAGAATTCTGACCAACCAATAGATCAGATGGATATAGATCCATCTAGTCAATCTACACCTATTGATGAAATATCTACAACTGTTCCTCATAGATCAGCCATGGTATCTCACCCACCAGTGAGATATGGCTTCCTTCATGAAGAAAAACAAGAGTTGTCTACTCATGAAGAAGTAGATCATGGAGATGATCCACGTACCTATGAAGAAGCTATATCAGATATAAACTCTTCAAAATGGATTGATGCTATGAAATCCGAGATTGATTCCATGTATAAGAATTAAGTTTGGGATCTTGTTGACCCACCTGAAGGTATTGTACCTATAGGGAACAAATGAGTTTTCAAGAAGAAAATTTGTTTTGATGGAAGGGTAGAGACCTATAAAGCAAAGCAATTAGCAAAAGGGTTTCGCCAAAGGCAAGAAATTGATTATGAGGAGACTTTCTCGCCTGTTGCTATGCGTAAATCAATTTGGATTCTATTCGCAAAAGCTGCATACCATGATTATGAGATTTGGTACATGGATGTCAAAAACATCTTTTCTCAATGGATACATTGAAGAAAACATTTTCATGGAACAACCTAAGGGTTTTGAATCCCAAGATGGTTCCAAAGTATGCAAGCTAAAGCGATCCATTTATGGGTTGAAGCAAGCTTCAAGGAGTTGGAACATCCATTTTGATGAAGCCATTAAGCCATTTGGTTTTATAAAAAATGAGGATGAGCCATGTGTATATAAGAAGGTTAGTGATAGTGCTATCACTTTCCTTGTCTTATATGTGGATGATATTCTGTTGATGGGTAATGACACAGGTATGTTGACAACTGTAAAGGTATTATTGTCAAATACATTCTCCATGAAAGACTTAGGAGAGGCAACCTATATTCTTGGGATTTGCATCTATAGAGATAAAGCGAAAAGAATAATTGGTTTATCCCAAAGTCTATACTTAGAAAAGGTGTTAAAGAGGTTTAACATGCTTGATTCCAAGAAAGGATTTTTACCAGTGAGACATGGTATCCACCTTTCTAAAGAAATGTCTTCAAAGACACCTGAAGAAAGAGATAAAATGGCCAAGATTCCATATACTTCGGCTATTGGAAGTTTGATATATGCAATGTTGTGTACTAGGCCGGATATCACATATGTTGTTAGTTTAACTAGCAGGTATCAATCCAATCCAGGTTTGAAACACTGGATAGCTGTCAAGAATATCTTTAAGTACTTGAGAAGAACTAAGGATTTATTTTTTATATATGGAGGTGGTGACTTGCAATTAGATGGTTATACTGATTCTGATTTCCAATCAGATATCGATGATAGAAAGTCTACCTCTGGATATATGTTCATTTGTAATGGAGGTGCAGTCAGTTGGAAGAGTTCCAAACAGAGTACGACTGCAGATTCCACTACCGAGGCTAAGTATATTGTTGTATCAGATGCTGCAAAAAAAGTTGTTTGGATATAAGAAACCCCGGTCTCACTAGAAATCTAAACACATAGAAAAGCGCTACCACATTATCTGAGACATAGTTAGGTAAGGTGATATAGCCATGTAGAAAATAGCATCAGCTGAAAAATCCAGCTGATCCATTTGTTAAGCCTTTATCTCAAGCTCAGTTAGACCGACATCTTGAGAAGATGGGTCTAAGGTAATGTAATGAATGACTCTAGTGCAAGTGGGAGATTGTTAGTAGTATGCCCTATAGCATATTATTTAGTATATATCTTGTACATGTTTTATTAACAAAAGGCATTTTCACTTTTCCGTTTACATAATATATTTATGTGTAATAGAAAAGGTCCATTGATATTTTGTTAGAAATTCTATTCTTAAGTTGTTAAGAATATGAGTGATAGTATTTCTAGCACAAAGTATCATAAATAGGTTCACAATCGAGGATACATTACAATAAGGACATGACTTATCCAGAAAGATTATAATCATGTTTGTTCCCAAGTTATTTACATGAGATATAAATAAGATGGAATGGTGAGTCTCATGCAATATAACAAACATGATAGGCATTTATGCATGATAAGTAGGCTGAACCAGTGAAATTTATGACAAGCACATAGAGTTTACTCTTGTCAATATATTGTCATAAATCATATCAGTGCATATAATCTTTAAACCTGAGATAGCACAGTTATCTTGTATATAGGTGGTTTGAGTTTGATACTGCTTTTATAATTGTACTATGTATAGGTATATGGGCATGTGTTAGCTCTTACTAGTTATATATGGAGGTAGGTGTTGATGAAGGTGGAATCTGTTACCCTAAGTAAATAGGGATAAAATCCTATGTTCATTTAATTATTCTTGATGTTTCAAGTTCCTGGCCAGGATAGATAGATTTAATCAGAAAATAGTTTCTGATGATAAAAATCTTTTTAATTAAGAACTGTAATTAAAAGAAAACATAATATTCATAGCAAATGGGGTTTGACATAAACCATGACTCCAACTGGAATTGGGATTTTGTAACAGAGAGATTCTAGTCCATGGTAACATATGATTATAGGTTCATTTAAGGTAAACCTTATTACTAATTGGGTGGCTATGGCATGCTATGCTAGGTGTTAACCATAGTCTATGAGCTACATAAAGTGATTTAGAGAAATCATTTATGGTAAAAAAGAGTTCTGATGATATTAAGAGTTGATATCATATCTCATTGCCAATTAGTGATAAGCTTTGTGAGTCACACACATACACAAGTAATCACCAAATTAAATATGATTTAATTAATTAATTAAAGAGTTCAATCGATTAATTAAATAGGTTTGGTTTACAATTAGATTGCAAAGTCCCTAGCATGGCTTGAAATCAAATCTAAGTTATTGGATGTATAGTATAAGTTAAATTTATATTTAAAGTGTTTAAATATGAATTTAATTATGAGAAATTAATTAATTAATTTATATTTGATATAAATTGATTATAAGAAGAGAAATAATTATTTTGGGTTGAGAACTCAAAATTAAGACGCAGGAGTATTTTGGTCATTTTACAGGGTGACATGTGGCACCATAAGATGCTGACACATGGCACTACACATAATCTTGCCATTTATCTTTTAATCATGTAAGATGATCAAAGTCAAGATTAAATATAGGTTTGACACTTAACACATTGTGATTAGGTCAATTAAACATAGAGCCAATCAGAAGATGACATGTGGCAAGGGTTTTAAGTGGTGACTTAGCTATATAAGGGAAAGAAAGAAAAAGAAAAATAACAATATGCTCTTTATCATTTTGTGCCACCTCCCTTGATTGCCTCTTCCTCTCTTCTTCTTTATCTCTCATCAATTCAAAGAGAATAGCCAACATTCTCTTGAATTAAAAATACTAGAAATCGTTTCTAGTGTCCTGTATACATCTGTAATCTCTCAAAAGGCAAAACCTGATTTTCTAATTGATTGGAAAGGCTTTAAAAGCTGTTCAAGGGGCTACCATTGGTGATCTTGGTGTGGACAAGCTAGAGGGACAACATCTAGTGTCCTAGGCGCATCCCAAAGGTGCCAAGCATACTGCAGATCATCAAAAGGTTAGTGCACTTATTCTTGATCTAATCTAGGGTTTTAATGAATTAATCTGTTATGTCACACCCTACTCCTCCGTAAGATGTAACATGATCCCGTAGTACACCTAATAAATTACCGTACTTTGCCTACCGATAACCCATTAGATATACTACTACAAGGGATTTTAAAACAGTTTTCGTGAAATTTAAATCATCGATTAAAATCTGGTGTTATAAATTTTTTTTTTTTAATTTCGGCAGAGTGCCGGCTGTATTTTGAGAAAACAGTTCTTCCATCTTGTAAAGGAAAATACTCCCAAAATGTTTTCTCAAATACAACTCCAATAAACTTCATTTCATCTCATTACTCAAATCTCAATAATGAAATCAATTCATTTTCAAACCAACCTCATCTTAAAAGAAACATTTCATTGATTACAAGACTCAAAATTAATATTACAAAACTATTCAAGTAAATGAAATCTCAAATTTACATTTACAATAATTTACATTTAATTACATACCAAAATATTGTACCCGAGTTTCTATACAACTGCTCAAATAATTTACAAACATATTATTACATACATACATCAAAACCTGTGTACATGAATCTACCTGGAGCTGATCTGAATGTGTCTTCAAAGAAGCTTACTCAACTGCTCTATGTTCTTTTCACCTGCGATAGCATACAAAGCTATCGCTGAGTGGTGAACTCAGTAGTGCACAACTATAATTTAAAACATAATACAATATACATTGACAAAATTTACAGCAAATAATTTGGAAATCTGGATACTCATCAAATTCCAAAAATCAAAATATGTTCATTGCCAATAATATAAATCATTTGTATAAAATGACTTTGATCATAAAATTCAATTTATCAAATTACAACTAAACATTTAAGGTAGTTCCAACAAAATATGG
The DNA here is from genome assembly GCF_030052815.1 of Hevea brasiliensis. Classification (NCBI taxonomy): domain Eukaryota; kingdom Viridiplantae; phylum Streptophyta; class Magnoliopsida; order Malpighiales; family Euphorbiaceae; genus Hevea; species Hevea brasiliensis. The sequence goes on from NC_079494.1 coordinate 52,075,761, forward strand.
AAATAAGATTAATTCCAATAAAATTAATTATACATAAATCATAATTGAAATCACAATTCTTTACTATTCAAAAACATTCTTTATCTTGAAAACCGTTCTTTATCTCAAAAACCATTCTTTATCTCAAAAACTATTCTTTATCTCACTAACTATGCAAGATTAATCCGAAAGGGCCATCTTCGGGGTGATTCTACCTCCCTATGGTTAGGGAGGTCGAATCGGATTCTAACTCCCTATGGTCAGGGAGGTCGAATCATCGTGCATAGTACACATCACAATAATGAATCTTCCGAAAGGGCCATAACAAATAAGAACTTAGATCTAACCTCTAATAAGATGAGAATCTAAGCCTGTGCACGTACCATGGTAATCAAAACACAACTAACTCCATTGTCTTCTCAACAAATGGGAGAGACGGGTAATAACCTAGTCAAGCATCTATAGTAAGACATAAAACAATATCACAATCCTTTTAGTGAGCATAAATCACAATACAATTTGATTCAAAGTCAATTCAAATATCCAATAATTTTTATACTCATCACAATTAAAATCATAAATTTGCATTTTTCCATGCAAATTGTCCATCACAATTCAAAATATGTTCTATCACAATTTTTCAAAACATAATTTATTCAATTCGCAACAATGCTTAACACTTGTTGAAATGCCATTTCATAAAGCTAAATTCATACATACTATAACAATTTCAATAATCATTGAATTAAATCCAATGCTTGTTAAACATAATACATAAGAAAAATATGTCATTTAATCATATGAAATATTCAGAACAAAATCAGTTAAAAACTAGTTGTGCACAAACCTGATTTGAGTCGCTCCTAGGCCTTGACTCAATGTTCTTTATGCTTCTCAATATCATTATCAACGGAAACACACAATTTAAAGTGTTTCAGTACTCAATGAATTTATTTCCAACCATAAAATCCAATATTTATATTTTCTTGGTACTATTCCCTTCAATTCATTTCATTAGTCAACCTATAATGTTGACCCTTGATGCACTCTAAGTGAGTCAATTCTAATATTACCAATATGTCACATTTTATAGCCCTTTAGTGTTGGTATATGTTACCAATTTCATTTCCAAGTGTATTCCATTTTATTGCAATTTACCGGATTTCGGTGTACTCTTTTGACCTAGTCGGACGACCTAGTTGCCTCGATTTTTGGGTTTTGGTCCAAACTACAAACTTGTAGGTCTATGTCTTACTGCATGCGGGGTAAAATTTCAGGTCATTTTGAGTTGTGTAGACCAAGATATGGTCAATTTACTAAAGCTGGACAGAATGCACTAAAATGATAGGCTTAGGTCATTTTTAGGTCACTTTTGGTTCGGCCAGTTTTAGTACCCGAATTTGTAAGCTATTTGGCTTGGTTCTGACCATTTCTGGGCTTTGGTGTCTTCATAAGAATTGTAGATATATGTATAAACTATTCATGATAAAAATTTCAGGTCAATTGGATCTGTTTTGAGTAAGTGATGGTCAAAACACTAACTGCTGCCCAAGTGGTCAATTTCCAGGCTTTCAAGTCACTAATCCGGATTCAGTCATTTTTCAAGTCACCTTCTAGGCAGAATTTAGGTAAGCTTCCTCGATGAAAGTTGGCACATTTTGAGCCTAGTTTCACCTCCAATTGGCCTCATACCAATTGGAGCCACACACTTAGGGTTATAGGTCCATTTGCACATTGCCCTCTACATGCTTTTCAAACACCAAACCAAACACATGTTTACTAATTACATTTTCACTTCCCATACTATTCTACATTTGGCACTAACCAAAACCATTCCATTCTCTACATTATAGGTCAACTTGGACATAATATAACCACTTCAAATACACCAAATGCAGTCACCATTCACAAAGTTCAATCCCAACAATATATACACATAAATACTTCAAATTATCACACAAAGTTCCATCATCAAATTACATACCTATCACTACTATTCCACACACATATTGAAGGAACGGAAGAGTGAAAAACACAAGTTTATACCATTGAATTCAAAAATTTTCACCTAGGGTCACATGCATCATGCAAGATTTATTTTTATCTATTTGATTTCAATGATAAACAACATATTAAAACTCTTTTAATATGTTTTTGGATCTGTATTTTCCATTTAAGATTTTTAAATTAATCAGATTAATTTTAGAACTCTAGATTAAATAAAAAACGATTACACTAACCTCTTGATGCACTGCAGCATGTCTGTGCCTTTGAGATTCATCTTCAGGACACCAGATGTTGTCCCTCTAGCTTGTCCACACCAAGAACACCTATGGCAGCCCTTGAACAGCTTCTAAAGCTTTTTCTATTAATTAGAAATTCAAGTTCTGCCTTTTAAGAGATTAGAGATGTAAACAGGACACTAGAAATAATTTCTAGTGTTCTTAATTCAAGAGATTGATGGCTAATCTCTTTGAATTGATGAGAGATGAAGAAGAATAGATGGAGAGCCTCAAAATGGCATGACAAAGGAGTGTGGCTACTGGTTGTATTTTATTTTCTCATAACAACACTTATATAGCTAGGTTAACGCATTAAACCCTTGCCACATGTCACCCTTTGATTAGCTCTAGGTTTAAGTGACCCAATCACATTGTGCCAAATATCAAACCTATATTTAATCTTAATTTTAATCATCTTACATGATTAAAAGACATTTGCCAAGCTCATGTGTAACGCCATGTGTCACCATCTCATGGTGCCACGTGTCATACTATGAAATGACCAAAATGCCCCTATATCTTAATTTTGAGTTCTCAACCCAAAATAATTATTTTTCTTCTTCTAATTAATTTATATCAAATATTAATTAATTAATTAATTAATCTCTAATAATTAATTTCTCATTAATTAAATTCGTATTTAAAGACTTTAAATATAAATTTAACTTATAGTATACATCCAATAATCTAGACTTGGTTTCAAGTCATGCTAGGGACTTTGCAATCTAATTACAAACCAAACCTATTTAATTAATCAATTAAACTCTTTAATTAATTAATTAAATCATATTTAATTAGGTGATTACTTGTGTATGTGTGATACTTACTAGGCTCATCACTAATTGGCAATGAGATATGATATCAACTCTTAATATCATCAGAACTCTTTCTTACCATAAATGATTTCTCTAAATCATTTTATGCACCTTATAAACCATGGTTAACACCTAGCATAGCATGCCATGGAAACCCAATTAGTAATAAGGTTTACCTTAAATGAACCTATAATCATATGTTACCATGCACTAGAATCTCTCTGTTACAAAATCCCAACTCAAGCTGGAGTCATGGTTTATGTCAAACTCCATTTGCTATGAATATTATGTTCTCTTTTAATTCTAGTTCTTGATTAAAAGGATTTTCTCATTAGAAACTCTTTTTTGATTAAATCTATCTGTCCTGGCTAGGAACTTGAAACAGCAAGAATAATTAAATGAACATAAGATTTTATCTCTATTTACTTAGAGGAACAGATTCCATCTTGATCAACACCTATCTCCATATATAACTAGTAGGAGCCAACACATGCCCATATACCCAAACACAGTACAAGCATGAAAGCAATATCAAGCTCAAACTACCTATATACAAGATAACTGTGCTATCTCAGGTCTAAAGATTATATGCACTGATATGATTTATGACAAAATATTGACAAGAGTAAACTCCATGCGCTTGTCATAAGTGTCACTGGTTCCGCCTACTTATCATTTATAAGTGCCTATCATGTTTGTCATATGGCATGAGACTCACCATTCCATCTGATTTATATCTTATATAAATAACTTGGGAACAAACATGAATACAATCTTTCTGGATAAGTCATGTCCTTATTATGAAGTATCCTCGATTGCGAACCTATTTATGATACTTTGTGCTAGAAATAATGTCACTCATATTCTTAACAACTTAAGAATAATATTTCTAACAAAATATCAATGGACCTTTTCTATTACATATAAATATATTATGTAAACAGAAAAGTGGAAAAGCCTTTTATTAATAAAAATATGTACAAGATACATACTAAATGATATGCTCTAGGGCATACTACTAATAATCTCCCATTAGCACTAGAGCCATTCATTATAATATCTTAGACCTATCTTCTCAAGATGTCGGTCTAGCTGAGTCTGTGACATAGGCTTAGTGAATGGATCAGCTGGATTTTCAGCTGATGCTATTTTCTGCATGGCTACATCGCCTCGCCCAACTATTTCTCTGATAATGTGGTAGCGTCTTTCTATGTGTTTGGATTTTTGGTGAGACCTTGGTTCCTTAGCCTGTATGACTGCTCCATTGTTGTCATAGTGTAGTGGAACTGCTGACTCAATGGAAGGAACTACTATAAGTTCTGTCACGAACTTCTTTATCCAAGCAGCTTCCTTTGTAGCATCTGATGCAGCAATATACTCAGCCTCTGTAGTGGAATCTGCAGTCGTGCTCTGTTTGGAACTCTTCCAACTAACTGCACCTCCATTACAAATGAACACATATCCAGATGTAGACTTTCTATCATCGATATCTGATTGGAAATCAGAATCAGTATAACCATACAATTGCAAGTCTCCACCTCCATATATCAAAATAAATCCTTAGTTCTTCTCAAGTACTTAAGGATATTCTTGACAGCTATCCAGTGTTCCAAACCTGGATTGGATTGATACCTGCTAGTCAAACTAACAGCATATGCGGTATCCGGCCTAGTACACAACATTGCATACTGTAGCTTCCAATAGCCGAAGCATATGGAATCCTGGCCATTTTATCTCTTTCTTCAGGTGTCTTTGGAGACATCTCTTTAGAAAGATGGATACCATGTCTCACTGGTAACAATCCTCTCTTGGAATCAAGCATGTTAAACCTCTTTAACACCTTTTCCAAGTATAGACTTTGGGATAAACCAATTATTCTTTTCACTCTATCTCTATAGATGCGAATCCCAAGAATATAGGTTGCCTCCCCTAAGTCTTTCATGCTGAATGTATTTGACAACCATATCTTTACAGTTGTCAACATACCTGTGTCATTACCCATCAACAGTATGTCATCCACATATAAGACAAGGAAAGTGATAGCACTGTCACTAACCTTCTTATATACACATGGCTCATCCTCATTTTTTATTAAACCAAAGGATTTAATGGCTTCATCAAAACGGATGTTCCAACTCCTAAAAGCTTATTTCAACCCATAAATGGATCGCTTTAGCTTGCATACCTTGGAACCATATTGGGATTCAAAACCCCTAGGTTGTTCCATGAAAATGTTTTCTTCAATGTATCCATTGAGAAAAGCTGTTTTGATATCCATTTGCCAAATCTCATAATCATAGTATGCAGCTATTGCTAATAAAATCCTAATTGATTTAAGCATGGCAACAGGCGAGAAAGTCTCCTCATAGTCGATTCCTTGCCTTTGGCGAAACCCTTTCACTACTAGCCTTGCCTTATAGGTCTCTACCTTTCCATCAGAATCAATTTTCTTCTTGAAAATTCATTTATTCCCTATAGGTACAATACCTTCAGGTGGGTCAACAAGATCCCAAACTTGATTCTTATACATGGAATCAATTTCAGATTTCATAGCATCAATCCATTTTGAAGAGTCTATATCTGATATAGCTTCTTCATAGGTAAGTGGATCATTTCCATGATCTACTTCTTCATGAGTAAACAACTCTTGTTCTTCTTCATGAAGGAAACCATATCTCACTGGTGGGTGAGATACCCTGGTTGTTCTACGAGGAACAGCTGTAGATGTTTCATCAACGGGTGTAGGTTGACTAGATGGATCTATATCCATCTGATCTGTTGGTTAGTCAGAATTCTCAAATTCTAACTGTATTTGCCTTCCTTTGCCTCCTTCTTGAACAAACTGTTTGTTCAAGAAATGTGGCATCTCTACTTATCACAACCTTTTGTGAAGTAGGCAAATAAAAATAATATCCAAAATTATCTTTTGGATATCTAACAAATCGACCCTTTTCTGATCTGGTCTCCAATTTATCAGTGTTCAGCTTTTTGATATAAGCTGGACAACCCCAAATCTTAACATGCTTAAGACTTGGTTTTCTTCCATGCCATATCTCATAAGGTGTGGAAGAAACTGATTTTGATGGAATCCTATTCAGAATATACAAAGCTAATTCTAATGTAAATCCCCAAAAGGAGATTGGCATATCAGTATAGCTCATCATACTACGTACCATATCCAATAGGGTACGATTTCTCCTTTCAAATACACCATTCAGCTGTGGCATTCCTGGAGGAGTCAGCTGGGAAACAATGTCGTACTCTCTCAAGTATTCATCAAATTCAGTACTTAAATATTCACCTCCACGATCTAATCGTAGAGCTTTAATACTCTTTCCTGTTTGATTTTCTACTTCAGATTTAAATTCTTTGAACTTTTCAAAGGATTCATGTTTGTATTTCATCAAATACAAATACTCAAACCTTGATTTATCATCAGTAAAAGTAACAAAATAATGAAAGCCCCCTCTAGCCATTTCTTTAAATGGACCACATACATCACTATGTATTAGCTCCAAAATATTTTCAGCTCTTAGCCCTTGTCCAACAAAGGGTGATATAGTCATTTTGCCCTGAAGGCAAGATTCACAAGTTGGAGTAGGCTCAGAGCCCAATGAGGATAGAATCCCCATTTTCTCCAATTTTGCAATCCTATCTTCTGTAACATGACATAACCTTAAGTGCCAAATATATTTTGAACTTGAGTTGGTTTTCACCATGGCATTGCATTCTTTTAGATTGCTACACTCTGGGCAATTCCTTTTCCAGTGCCCATCCTTCTGACAGTGGAAACACTTTCCTTTGCCTCCATCAGCTTTAGTCTTCCCTTTCTGTTTAGCTATTTTCTTGGAAGGACCAGGATTCTGAGGTTTCTTTTTCTTATTGCCCTTCTTCTTGTTGGACTTTCCAGCAGAAGAAGATGCAATCAAAGCTACCTCTTTTCCTTTATTACCCGGCATATTCTTTTGGGCAATAACCAGCATGTTGAGTAAACCAGCTAAGGTGCATTCCTGTTGAGTCATATGGAAATTTGTCACAAAATCCCCAAAAGACTCAGGAAGGGACTGAAGGATCAAATATGTCTGTAGTTGGAAATCCATGTTGTAGTCAAGATCTTCCAACTGCTCAATCAGCCGAATCATCTTGTGGACATGATCCCCAACATTCTATCCCTCAGACATCCTCATGTGGAATAGCTGTCTAGATATCTGATACCTAGCATTCCTGCTGTGCTCACCATACAACTCTTGTAGGTGAAGGAGGATCTCACTCGCACTCAACATGTTCTTATGATGCTTCTGTAACTCATTACTCATGGAAGCAAGCATGTAACACTTAGCTCTCATATCATGCTCGTTCCACTTGTCCAAAGTTTCGTGTTCCTCTTGTGTGGCCTCTGGAGGTAAGGGACCAGGAACATTTGAATCTAGAACATATCCTATATGTTCAAGGTTCATGACAAGTTTCAAATTTCTTAGCCAATCAGACACATTAGGTCCTGTCAACCTATTGCGATCAAGTATGCTTGTAAGGATATTGGATGGTGGTGGTTGTTCTGTGCTCATTTTTATCAGAAAATTAACTGTAGAAAATTTTCAGATTAATTGGTAAATGTATCAAGTAATTAACCAAAATGATTATGGTCTTTTAATCAAATTGGTCCTCCCACTAACTTAGCGAATCCTACACTTTCAAAGTAGAAAACGAAAATCCCAGTTGGATGGATTTCTAGTGGGTGATTGAATTCTTATAATTCTATTGATCATCCTCAGGTACATCCATTATTGGAATTATAATAAACAATAAGTGAGCAACTCCTTGCCCATCACATCTCATGTGAGGTTCAATCCTTTACCTAGCCCCTAATGCTCAAAATCTCAAGTACATCCATTATTGACTTATCTTGCATTAGTTAAGTTGATCCCATTGAGCCAGTAATTATGCAAATAATTTTAATGTCCTCAGGTACATCCAATATTGGGCACCAAACCATTTACATATTCACAACATCTCATGCTTAACAATTATTCTTAAGAAAATCTCTTAAATTAATTGCATCTCATGCAAGTATTTAAAATTTCTTAAAATAATTGCCTCAATGGAGGGCCCATGTTATAATTACTTTAATTATAGCATTTTCAACTTAATCATTTGTTTGGAAGATTTTATGGTCATCCTAATTACTATTTAGGTCTCACTTTGCACATTATCCATTTAGCATGCATATATCATATAATTGCATGCATTCCCATACATCTCATGCATTCATCGATAAGCAGTAAATATGGTATGATCATGGACTTTCTAAGGGATTCAATTCTGAGCCACCAAGAATTGAATCAGGGCATTCCTAGGTGCATTTCATTCATTCATTTTACAAGAGTTGCTGAAGGAGTACATAATCAACACTTGATCTTGAATTCCTCCCACTGGTCCCACCATTGCTCTTGACCTCATTGAACTTCTTGCAATCCAATATTACATAGTAATCCTTGACATACCAAGGCGAATTTACAAGAACTTAAATAAATGAAATTACAACCCAAAAATTATTACAAACTTAATAATACATACCCAAAATAAATTAAAATAAATTAATTAATTTACAATCCCAAAGAAACATAAAAGAAATAAATCCAATTACATTGGTCTTTTATAGTCCATGATCATCCATCATGCATATCACTATTTAACAATTAAATAAAACATACATACTTAAATTAAATTGAATATATCATATTCAACTTAAAAATCCAAATTTGAAAATGATTCAAATAAATTTAAAAATTTAGATTTAAATCTCATTTAAACAAATTTAAAAATTCAGATTTGAATCACATTCAAACAACCTTAAAAATTCAGATTTGAATCACATTCAAACATTTTTTAAAAAATCAGATTTGAATCACAATCAAACATTTTTTTCAAAAATCAGATCCGAATATTATTCAATCAACTTTAAAATTTCAGATTTAAATATGATTCAAACAACTTTAAAAATTCAGATTTGAATCACATTCAAACAACTTTTAAAATTCAGATTTGAATCACATTCAAACAATTTTTAAAATTTTGATTTGAATCATAATTTAATTGTGTGATTAAAACTACTAATTAAACACTTTAATTAGTCAAAGAATAGGCCTTAGATCATACAACAATTGCAGAATTAAAAGCCAAACCTTGAACCACCTATGGAAGCCAAACCATGCGCACCATTGATGGTGTTTTTCAAGCATGCCGCCACACCTCCATTGCAACGAGCAATGGATAAATCATCTCATGATCAAAACATATAATTAAATCATATAATCAATAATCTAAATGGCAAATATAGTGGCTCTGATACCAATTGAAGGAACGGAAGCGTGAAAAACACAAGCTTATACCATTGAATTCAAAAATTTTCGCCTAGGGTCACATGCATCATGCAAGATTTATTTTTATCTATTTGATTTCAATGATAAACAACATATTAAAACTCTTTTAATATGTTTTTGGATCTGTATTTGCCATTTAAGATTTTTAAATTAATCAGATTAATTTTAGAACCCTAGATTAAAGAAAAAATGATTACACTAACCTCTTGATGCACTGCATCGTGTCTGTGCCTTTGAGATTCGTCTTCAGGACACCAGATGTTGTCCCTCTAGCTTGTCCACACCAAGAACTCCTATGGCAGCCCTTGAACAGCTTCTAAAGCTTTTTCTATTGATTAGAAATTCAAGTTCTGCCTTTTAAGAGATTAGAGATGTAAACAGGACACTAGAAACAATTTCTAGTGTTCTTAATTCAAGAGATTGATGGCTAATCTCTTTGAATTGATGAGAGATGAAGAAGAATAGATGGATAGCCTCAAAATGGCGTGACAAAGGAGTGTGGCTGCTGGTTGTATTTTATTTTCTCATAACAACACTTATATAGCTAGGTTAACTCATTAAACCCTTGCCACATGTCACCCTTTGATTAGCTCTAGGTTTAAGTGACCCAATCACGCCAAGTGTCAAACCTATATTTAATCTTAATTTTAATCATCTTACATGATTAAAAGACATTTGGCAAGCTTATGTGTAATGCCATGTGTCACCATCTCATGGTGCTACGTGTCATATTGTGAAATGACCAAAATGCCCCTGTGTCTTAATTTTTGAGTTCTCAACCCAAAATAATTATTTTTCTTCTTCTAATTAATTTATATCAAATATAAATTAATTAATTAATCTCTATTAATTAATTTCTCATTAATTAAATTCATATTTAAATGCTTTAAATATAAATTTAACTTATATTATACATTCAATAATCTAGATTTGGTTTCAAGTCATGCTAGGGACTTTGCAATCTAATTGCAAACCAAACCTATTTAATTAATCAATTAAACTCTTTAATTAATTAATTAAATCATATTTAATTAGGTGATTACTTGTGTATGTGTGTGACTTACTAGGCTCATCACTAATTGGCAATGAGACATGATATCAACTCTTAATATCATCAGAACCCTTTCTTACCATAAATGATTTCTCTAAATCATTTTATGCACCTCATAGACCATGGTTAACACCTAACATAGCATGCCATGGACACCCAATTAGTAATAAGGTTTACCTTAAATGAACCTATAATCATATGTTACCATGCACTAGAATCTCTCTGTTACAAAATCCCAACTCAAGCTGGAGTCATGGTTTATGTCAAGCTCCATTTGCTATGAATATTATGTTCTCTTTTAATTCCAGTTCTTGATTAAAAGGACTTTCTCATCAGAAACTCTTTTTTGATTAAATCTATCTCTCCTGGCCAGGAACTTGAAACGTTAAGAACAATTAAATAAACATAAGATTTTATCTCTATTTACTTAGAGGAACAGATTCCATCTTGATCAACACCTACCTCTATATATAACTAGTAGGAGCCAACACATGCCCATATACCCATACACAGTATAAGTATGAAAGCAGTATCATGTTAGTAGTATGCCCTAGAGCATATCATTTAGTATGTATCTTGTACATATTTTTAATAATAAAAGGCATTTCCACTTTTTCGTTTACATAATATATTTATGTGTAATAGAAAAGGTCCATTGATATTTTGTTAGAAATATTATTCTTAAGTTGTTAAGAATATGAGTGACAATATTTCTAGCACAAAGTATCATAAATAGGTTCACAATCGAGGATACTTCATAATAAGGACATGACTTATCCAGAAAGATTGTATTCATATTTGTTCCCAAGTTATTTATATGAGATATAAATAAGATGGAATGGTGAGTCTCATGCCATATAACAAATATGATAGGCACTTATAAATGATAAGTAGGCCGAACCAGTGACACTTATGACAAGCACATGGAGTTTACTCTTGTCAATGTTTTGTCATAAATCATATCAGTGCATATAATCTTTAGACCTGAGATAGCACAGTTATCTTGTATATAGGTAGTTTGAGTTTGATCGCTTTCATACTTGTACCTGTGTATGGGTATATGGGCATGTGTTGGCTCTGCTAGTTATATATGGAGGTAGGTGTTGATTAAGAAGGAATCTGTTCCTCTAAGTAAATAGAGATAAAATCCTATGTTCATTTAATTGTTCTTGATGTTTCAAGTTCTGGCCAGACAGATAGATTTGTTCAGAAAGAGTTTCTGATGAGAAAATCTTTTTAATCAAGAACTGGAATTAAAAGAGAACATAATATTCATAGCAAATGGAGTTTGACATAAACTATGACTCCAGCTTGAGTTGGGATTTTGTAACAGAGAGATTCTAGTGCATGGTAACATATGATTATAGGTTCATTTAAGGTAGATCTTATTACTAATTGGGTGGCCATGGCATGCTATGCTAGGTGTTAACCATGGTCTATGAGGTTCATAAAATGATTTAGAGAAATCATTTATGGTAAGAAAGAGTTCTGATGATATTAAGAGTTGATATCATGTCTCATTGCCAATTAGTGATGAGCCTAGTAAGTCACACACATACACAAGTTATCACCTATTTAAATATGATTTAATTAATTAATTAAAGAGTTTAATTGATTAATTAAATAGGTTTGGTTTGCAATTAAATTGCAAAGTCCCTACCATGACTTGAAACCAAATCTAGATTATTGGATGTGTAGTATAAATTAAATTTATATTTAAAGTGTTTAAATATGAATTTAATTGATGAGAAATTAATTAATAGAGATTAATTAATTAATTAATTTATATTTGATATAAATTAATTAGAAGAAGAAAATAATTATTTTGGGTTAAGAACTCAAAATTAAGACACAGGGGCATTTTGGTCATTTCACAGTGTGACACGTGGCACCATGAGATGGTGACACATGGCATAACACATAAGCTTGCCAAATGTTTTTAATCATGTAAGATGATTAAAATCAAGATTAAATATAGGTTTGACACTTGGCACAATGTGATTGGGTCACTTAAACCTAGAGCTAATCAAAAGGTGACATGTGGCTAGGGTTTAATGTGTTAACCTAGCTATTTAAGTGTGGTTATGAAAAGAAAACATAACCAGCAGCCTCTCCTCTCAATTCTCACGCCACTTTGAGCCTCTCCAGCTATTTCTCTTCATCTCTCATCAATTCAAAGAGATTAGCCATCAATCTCTTGAATTAAGAACACTAGAAATTGTTTCTAGTGTCCTGTTTACATCTTTAATCTCTTAAAAGGCAGAACTTGATTTTCTAATTAATAGAAAAAGCTTTAGAAGCTATTCAAGGGCTGCCATAGGTGTTCTTGGTGTGGACAAGCTAGAGGGACAACATCTGGTGTCCTGAAGACGAATCTCAAAGGCGCAGACACGCTGCAGCACATCAAGAGGTTAGTGTAATCGTTCTTGATTTAATCTAGGGTTCTAAAATTAATCTGATTAATTTTAAAATCTTAAATGGCAAATACAGATCCAAAAACATATTAAAAGAGTTTTAATATGTTGTTTATCATTGAAATCAAATAGATAAAAATAAATCTTGCATGATGCATGTGACCCTAGGTGAAAATTTTTGAATTCAATGGTATAAACTTGTGTTTTTCACGCTTCCGTTCCTTCAATCAAACTCAAACTACCTATATACAAGATAACTGTGCTATCTCAGGTCTAAAGATTATATGCACTGATATGATTTATGAGAAAACATTGACAAGAGTAAACTCCATGTGCTTGTCATAAGTGTCACTGGTTCGGCCTACTTATCATTTAAAAGTGCCTATCATGTTTGTCATATGGCATGAGACTCACCATTCCATCTTATTTATATCTCATATAAATAACTTGGGAACAAACATGAATACAATCTTTCTGGATAAGTCATGTCCTTATTATGAAGTATCCTCGATTGCGAACCTATTTATGATACTTTGTACTAGAAATAATGTCACTCATATTCTTAACAACTTAAGAATAATATTTCTAACAAAATATCAATGGACCTTTTCTATTACATATAAATATATTATGTAAACGGAAAAGTGGAAAAGCCTTTTATTAATAAAAATATGTACAAGATACATACTAAATGATATGCTCTAGGGCATACTACTAACACATATATGCTGCCATTCTTTTGTACAATATTTCAACAACATTTCATGAATTTTAGCTTTACCAATTTCCATTTTGAGGCTGCCCAAAAATTACATAAACACATCAACTTCCATTTTCACTTTTCAAGCTTACAAATCAAAATTTATACATGGAATTCAACTTCAATACAATTAAACATTTAAATCAATACCCCAAATCACCAATTACATGAAGAAAACAAGTTACATATTAAACTTCCATGGCTGCCGAAATGGAGTAGCACCCTAACTTACCAAACTTCAACTTTTTTTCCATATATCAACTTATCTCAACACCCACACAAACTTTAACAAAGAAAAGTTGAAGAAATGGATACTTACCCCTTTTGAGCTTGACCAAACTTCACCTATTCCTCTTGAAATTAGTATCAAATTCTTGCTTGCAAGGTGGGGATAAACGTTAATGAAGACAAGTTGTGGAAAGCATGGCTTGATCATGGAGATTTGTGCTTGGGAAGTGGGTGGCCATAGATGAAAGCTTGGGAGGATTTTCGGCTGGTTTGTTTGGGAGGTTGAAGATGACAGATTTTCTGTCCCAATATACTATATTATATGTCCATTAACTTCACTTAGTGGAGCACTAAGTATGGTTAAAGTATTAATTAATCCAAAGTTTCCAATTTCCCACATTTTCCTCATATCTTTTACTATTTAGATTATGTACCACCATTTTAATTTTTTATGACATTTTTCATGTGTAATATCATTTATTTTTAATGGACATTTAGGTCAAAAGGTAACTCGGGATGTCAAATGACCACAATGCCCCTATTCAGGTTGCATTCCCGATTTTTCGGCAACACCAAGTTTTGTCATTTTCTCGATTTCTCGTTTTTCTTTGTACTAATTACTTAATTTTTTTTTAATATTTCTAATGACATTTATACTTCAATAAATCTTTAATTATGTCTCGAAACTAAATTTCGAGGGTTTCCTGCAGTCTTGGGGTCGGCTATTGCCTGCGCCGTAACTTCCCCATGCGGTCACCCATCGCTGCGGTGCTGGCTCGTTTAACTTCGTTTCATTTTGTTGCTATTATTTTTCTTTTATTTTTCTTGTATTTTCTTTTCTTGTATTTCATTATTTTATGTCTCCTCACTAACAATTAAATGTAGTTCTAGGCATCCTAGCTATCTGGACTGACACTGGTCTTTGGAACAGTAGAACGCACTACCGAACATAGGGGTGTTACAATTCTCCACCCCTAAAATAAATTTCGTCCATGAAATTTTGCCCAATAGCCATCTTACAATATTCACACGTTTATTTTCTCCTTTCTATATGATCGTATAATCTTCTTTCCTCTGAATTTGTGTAAAATTTTTAACAATCTAATATAACATTTACTTTGTTTATGTAGCACTAATCTTTTCTTACTATAGTTTCGTCTAATATTTCGATTCATGTTCCCTTTTTGAAAGACCATTGAGGTCATGTTAAAATTATTTATCTAATCATGGGTCCTTTGACAATTCTAGTCAACAATCTTACTCACATTCGCAACATTTCTTTGTTATATATGAACCAACTGTTCAAATTTTTACTTCCACAACTCTTTTTATCTATTAATATTCTATAACTTACTTCCTATTGTACTGAACTATAACCTTTCAATAATCTAATTTTTGAGTTTTAACTCTCTAAGTAGGATTTCCAAACTCATTTCCAATAATAAAATTTTGTCCTGACATAACTACACCAATACAGACGCCGTTGGCAACTATTCTCATCTTGGTGTACTATCAGGTAGTACGTAGCTCTACACAATAATCTCAAGTCAGTACTGTAATCTGCAGCTTACAGTATAAACATCAAGAACATTGCATAGTTACTGCGATACATTCCCATAGATCAAACTTTCCTATAATTTATCCATTTTGAATTTACTGATATTCGAATCTTATTCTGTTTACCCATTAACAATTACTAACAGTAATAACTTTACCCTCATCTAGAGTAATTCTATTACTGCAATTTACTTTTACGTCCTTTTACCTTATATTAAGTAGGCTTGTCGTTTAACTTTATAATTTATGGTGTGTTAGAAAATACTTTTCGTCGATAAACTCTTCCAAAACTAATTTCACTTATTATCACAATCCTTATCTTAAAGGACTAATCACTAATGCATCAAAATTTATTCCCCTGTAAAGGAATAACAACAGAATATGTAGTTCTAACACTAACATACAACTAAGTAGTGCTGGGATCAAACAATAAATATATATATATATATATATATATATATATATATATATATATATATATATATATATATTTTCTTGGCGCATAGTGGATGCTCTAACTGATGCGCTACTATGTTTGGGTTGATTCACTGTGTTATAGTTGTGAGGGGTACCAACTTTATTTCTATCTTGACCTTTACTGACTGTCTGTGAACTTTGGAGAGTAGATCGAGGTGCTCTAGTACAATCTTTAACAAAGTGTCCAAGTTTTTCACAATTGTAGCAGGCTTCAGAGGCCTTACGACAAATACCTCCATGTAGCTTACCACAAACATGGCAGAAACGGGCAGAATAAAAACTTTTGGTTGTTCGACGACTAGATCTTGGTGTTCTCTGCCCTGATGATCCGCCTTTGTCATATCCCTAAGCTCGGGGCTCTTCAAATTCTTTTCTCTTTCCCAAATTACTATTCGAGCTCTAGCCCATAGGTTTCTCCCTCTTCTCTATTTCACACTGCCCTTGTGGGGGTTGGGTTTGTGCTTGAGCTTGAGCTAACAGAGTATCAGCCATTTGTTGAAAGAAAGTGGCCATTTTCTGGGCCATTTGTGCAGTAATTTGTACCAGTAAAACTGGTACAGTCAAGCCTTCGACACTTTGTGGAGCTGGGGCCTCAACTTGTACTTTTGCCATCACAGACTTGTAACACCCCTTATACTGTTCCGGTGACAGTGTCTGTCCAGACAGCTAGGATGCTTGGAATTATATTTAAATATTAATGAGGAGATATAAGATAGTGAAATAAAATAGAGGAAAATACAAGAAAAAAAAATGGAACTAAGCTAAACGGACAAAACTGTACTGATGGGTGACCGCATTGGGAAGTTGTGGCGTGGGCCGTTGACTAGCCTTGGACCGCGGGGAACCCTGAAAAATATTTTTGGGACTTAAATAAACATCTATTAAAAAATAAATGACATTAGAAATGTCCAAGAAAAATTAATGAATTAGTATAAAGAAAAGCGAAAAATCAAGAAACTGACAAAATCGGTGTTACCGAAAAAGCCAAAAAGCAACTCAAATCAGGCATTGTGGTCAATTGACACCCCGAGTTGCCTTTTGACCTAAATGTACATTAAAAATAAATGATATTAAATTTTTGAAATACCATGAAAATTAAAATGGTGGTCCATAATTTAAATAGTGAAAGAAAAGGGGTTAAATATGGGAATTATGGGAAATTTGATTAAACAAATATTATAAATGATTTTAGTGCTCCACTAACATTTTCAAACTGGACCATTAAGTAGATTTTGGGCATAATATTCCATCATCCTCTTCATTTGGCAAACAAGTCGAAAATAATTTGGGTGAAAAACTCCATTACTGTTTTGGTTGAGCTCCATGCAAACCCTTTGGAGCCATCCTTTCCCCTAAGTCCTTTCTTTAAAGTTAATCCTCACCTTGCAAGGAAGATTTTGGTAGCAATTTTAAGGAGGTTTGGTGAGGTTTTGGTCAAGCTTCAAAAGTGGTAAGTGAGCATTCTCCATTCTTGTTTCATTAAACTTTGAGTGGATGTTGTGGTGAGTGGTTTTGTGGAAGAAGTTTTGAAGTTTGATGTTTTAATGGTGGTACACCATTTCAGCAGCCATGGGAACTCACCATGTGTAGCTTGTTTTCACTTGTAAATGGTTGTTTAAGATGTTGATGTAAGTGTTTATGTGTATAATAGATTGGAATTGGATATGTAAATGGGGTATGTTCATGTGGTTAAATTGTGTAAATGGACTTTGGAAAATTTTGAGTTATAATGTGTATGTTGAGAATAGTTACAAACTATCCAAAATGACCAAAATGTGTTGTTAATTGTGTTAATGGTATGGTACAAAGCAGAATTGGCATGAGAGAGTTAGCTTGGTAAGCATAGAATGTGTAATTGGTAAGTGATGAAGAATGTGTAGTAGGGCAGTGTATGTTTTATCCTAGAACCTTAAGTGTATGACTCCAATTGGTATGAGACCAATTAGAGGTGAAACTAGGCACAAAATTTGCCAACTTTCATGAAGTAAGCTTACCTAAATTCTATCCACAAAGTGACATAAAAATTGACCAAATCCGGAATAGGTAAGTGCAGGCCAGAATTTTTGACCATATGAACAGTAGTCATTAGGAGGACCATAACTCACTCAAAACAGGTCTAATTGACCTGAAATTTTTACCATGAATAGTTAAGACATAGATCTACAATTCTTATGAAGACACCAAAGCCTAGAAATGGCCAGAACCAAGCCAAATAGCTTGCATAAGTTCATGTACCAAAATTGGCCGAACCAAAAGTGACCTAAAAATGACCTAAGCTTACCATTTTAGTGCATTCTGTCCAGCATTGGTAAATTGACCATAACTTGGTCTACAAAACTCAGAATGACCTGAAATTTTGCCCGACGTGCAATAAGACATAGACCTACAAGTTTATAGTTTGGACCGGAACCCGAAAACAGAGGGAACTAGGTCATCTGGCTAGGTCAAAATAGTGTACCGAAATCTAATAAATTGCAATAAAATGCAATACACTTGAAAATGAATTTGGTAATATATACCAACACTAAAGGGTTATAAAATGTGACATATTGGTAACATTGAAATTGACTCACTTAGAGTGCATTAAGGGTCAACATTATAAGTTGACTAATGAAATGAATTGAAGGGAATAGTACCAAGAAGATTTAGATATTGGATTTTATGATTGGAAACAAATTCATTGAGCACTAAAACATTTTAAATTGTGTGTTTCAGTTGATAAGGATATTAAGAAGCATAAAGAACATTGAGTTAAGGCTTAGGAGTGACTCAATGTCACACCCTACCCCTCCGTAAGGCATAACATGATCCCATAGTATACCTAATGAATTACCAACTTCGTCTACCGATAACCCATTAAATACACTAAAAGGGATTTTAAACCTTATCTTACTTCTTTACAGTGGTGAGCACTATTTACAGGTGTTAAAATTTTTTTAACTAAAGTGAAACCAGATAATATATTTGAAGAATTAATAATTTCTGTAAAAATTTTGGCAGAGTGCCATCTGTATTTTGAATAAAAGAGTTCTTCAAAAACCTGTAAAAAGCACTTCCTATATTTTGTTCAATTCCCATGTAACACCCCTCACCCAACTACAGTATAGCCGAGCAAAGTGTGCTACATTCGGTGCCGGAGCACCCTATCTTATCTTACTTTATTCCTTTCATAATTTGATCTCATTATATTTTAATATTAATTATTTTTCGACGGAGAAACCAGCGGAGTTTCCCCTATTTTATTATCGTTTAGCGTATTTCAATATTTACCTGTTTGAAATTCAACAATATTTCCAAAATAAAATCTTATCCATGCTAATCATAATTATCTCATCAATCATTCTCATAATTCTCTCATATTTCAAATCTCATTCATACATTTCAATTTCATAATCATTTCCATACATTTCCATTCATACTCAATTCATATGTAAACATTCTCAAATTCAATGAGCAAAATTTTCAAATTTCCTTAATTTACATAATTTACAAAATAATTACAAAATTTCATAATTTACATGATATACAAATTAATTATAATTTGCTAATTTATATTACAATATAAGAAATAATTAACATACATAAAATACATGATATGCTTAATGTGAGCCCTATCTACATGCATTGCTGAGGAGGTGACAACCTTTGACACTCTGCAGATCTGAACTCTCAAAATTTCCAGTCAAACGTCCGATTGGGTTCTAGCTTGATCACTGCGAGGAAACAATTCCATCGCGCTAAGCATTGCTGCTTAGTGGTGCAATAATATAACAAGGAAATAATATACAAATAAAGATAGAAATAAAACATAATTTAAATAATTAAGATTTATTTATACTTCACATGCGATTCTAAAATTTAATATGTTTTATCGTAATTTAGTCTTCTTTGGGAGTGTTTATTTCGTCAATGTACAGTAATAATATACAAAGAAAAATGATCTAAAAATAATAAATTTATGCTTATATTATCATGTAAGTCACATTTGCAATATTTATGTGTGTTATAATTTTCTTTGCTAATCTTTTAGCACTTTCTCTATACTTGCTAGTTTGTCTCAGATTATTTCATAATAAGTAAATTTTAATATCGGTCCAGTTCATTTCGATTCTTTCTAATAAGTAACTATTCTAATTTATTTTAGGTCATCTTACTCATTTATTTAATTTCAAATATTTTTTTTTATTTTACTAATATTCTTAACTTATTTCAATAAATTTCACTGCCCAAGTAACCTATGACAGGCTGACTAAACTGGATAACGGGTCGTTGGCACTAGACACCGCGGTGCCTCGGGCCGTCATGCCAAGGGACGCAGAATGTCAACCACGTATGCAGTCAGTATGGCTAAAAGGGCCATGATAACACAATCGGGCATAAAAGCCATAAATGTTGGCATAAAGCCATGAATACGGGCATAAAGCCATGAATATAGGCATAAAGCCTTTCGCAGTACTGCTAAAACAATACCCTATTGGCATGCCAAACTATCCAATCTGATACACATGTCTAGGCAATATAAGGGCACATAATATCATTAAATATTAATATATTGTATTTTATGACTTCATTATTTCATGATAAATTTCGATTATAATTCATACATTCATTTGATCATTTATATGATCACAATTCACATCAATTATCCTTTTATACCATTGTACTTAAAATACTTCTCCTCTCTACAATAATGAGAACTAATGTCTCATTCATACATTAATATGGTTCATTTATTCATTCATTATGTTATTCATATTAATCACAATTCTAAACAATGGTTCACATGTACCATTGTATTCAAAACATTTTCCCTTTTCTCATTTATACATTCAAGAATCTACTTATGTAATTACAAATTTTATATTTCAAGTTGAATTATTAATATTTTATGAATTCCATTTGTGATGGGCATATAAGCCCTAGCTATCTATTCACATCAATTAGGTGACTTATTTTTCATGTTTCAAGTAATCCATGAATATTTCATGGATTTTAAATTTATGGCCTTAATTTCTTTTTAACAATTTTGACTAGGATACATAGTCTACATTTGTCATACAATTCTAAGCATTTAAGCTTAGAATTGGTTCTAGGTTTTCATCTTAATTTACTAATCATTTTGATTACTATTCACCTTACTAGTCAACCAAAATGTTGACTTTTTCATACTTAGTGGATATATTAATTCTAATTACACCAAGATCCCACATTTTGAGGTTTACATTTGCTAATATTAATTGCCAATTGCAACTTAAAGTCCCCTAGATGCATTTCTAATTTCAAATTTTGAATTTCAAGTTTTGGTGTCACTATTCACCTCATTGGTCAACAAAAATATTGACTTTTGGATAGACAATAGGTACATTGGTTTTAGCACCTCCAATGTACCACATTTTACATTTAAAACTTATTGAAATTAACCAGCAAATCTATTTCCAAACCTAAAACCAAGAGAGCAGAATTTTCAGTTTTTGTGACCCAAATTTACTGTTCCATTGGGTCCTGTTGCAGTGGGAATTTGAGGAAATGGTAAACATGAAAGTTGTTCCTTATTTTGTGTAGTTGAATTTCGTTTTTTGAATCACTCCATTTGGAGTTTTGTAGCTCCAGATATGGTCCAAAAACCACAGCTGGCCGGATTTCAATTATGCAGAATTTACCAAATCTACAGTACTATGAACAGTGACTGCCACTGCCTTGTTGAATGGGTTCTGGCCATAATTTGGGGTAGTTTTCTTCATGAAAGTTGTTTTTCTATGTCTTATCTTGTTGCTGTAAAAATTTTAGGTCAATTGACCATATCTACAGTGAGTTATGGCCAAATGAACAGTTACTGTTCATTTGGTCATTCTGCAGAATCAGCTTGCAGGGTATCCGGATTAGGGCCAACTTTTGGTCCTCTTGCTTTGGTCTTTTAGGCATGGTTTCTTCAGAAAAAATGTGCCATTATAAGTCTAGTTTCATGTCCACTTGGCCAAACACCAATTGGACCTACAAAACCAAAGATATGGCAGTCCAAACAGGCTGGACTCACAACCTCCCTGCTGCTGTCACTAGGCAGCATGCCCATTTCAGTTTGCCATGCAATAGTTCACTCCTAATTATGGTCTACTTACCCCAAATGGTCACTAATTGACCATTAGAATGTTCTTTAACAATTTCCTAAGCAAAGTCAGATTTTCACTCCCAAACCCTAGCTCAAAGTCAAGATTTTCATAAATTTCCTTAGTTAACTCTTTCATTCCTTATATATATATATATATATATATATATATATATATATACACTTTAAACATAATCTCTAATTCACTCTAAGTCCATTAAAACAATCAAACTCATTCCTTCCTTAAGGCTGCTGAAATTCATGGTATACATACACATGAATTCTTTTCATTTAATTTATAAATTTTTGTTCACTTTAAGTCCTTAACATGGAATGAAAGGGATTTAGGTATAAATATGCACTAACCTTTTTGAAACCAACCTTGAGCTTGTTAATGATAATCAATTATAACTTCACTTTCCTAAATTAAATATCCAATAAAAATTCAACAGCATTTCCCCTTAAATTGGACTAAACTCCTATCATAAATCTTAAATCCACAACCACCCATTAATACCCAATATGGCAGCTTGTGCATTCAAATTTATATATAATGATCTAACCGTTAGATAAATCCCAAATTTTAACCATATATTCAAGACATCTCTATACAATATTAGTAAAAATTTTAGCATCAAATAATCTCTATATCATGAGATATCAAAACATTCATTCAACCCTTCAAAATCTGAATTTTTGCAGAAATCAGTCTTACTCAGACAGCTCATGCAAAACAATTTATATCTCATAAACCACAAGTCTAAAATTCACCAAATTTTAACCCAGCAGCCTCAACATCCCAAATATCATTTGTACCAAATATCATAATTTTATAAGCATCCTAACTATTTATTTTTCTCAAATTTTAGTAGCCAAAATTCAGAATTCAACCTACAGACAGCCTATGTTCAACAATATATTTCTCCAAATCCAACCGTTGAACAATCACCAAATTTTAACCATAACTTCCACACATACATACCTCAAACATATCAAAAATCAGCCGTAGATGTTGAGCCAAACTCACCTGGACGGAAGAGAAAGACGCTGCCCTGCTGAACCCCTTTTTCTGCTACTGTTCATCTCCTTCTCCTTCTTCCTTTCTTTCTTTCTTTTCCTTTTCTCTCTCTTTCTCTCTTGATTCAGCCCGTATGAAGAAGGAAACTACTGGTTTCCTTTGTTTTTTTTATCTCATTTTAAGTCATTTTTATCTCTTTTTATTGGTTTGTCAAATGGTGATTGGAGGGGGCTTTTAAATGACATCATCATATGTCATAATTAAGCATTTTCCTTCATTTTCTTTTCTTCTTTTCTCTACTCATTTTCAATTCAATTTTTAGTAATGTTTATTCATATTTTATGTCATAATAATTATTTACTCAACTGGACAAGTCGGCCAAAAATCGTCTCTGAAGGCGAAATGACCAAAATGCCCTCCGTTTGTCTTCACGGGTCAAAATTGTCTGTACCGATTGAAAAATTTTTCTAAATATTTTCTTGGCATTCTAATGCCATAGGAACCTCAATGACCCTTCTCTGGAGTCCCAAAAATTATTTTATGAATTTTTCCCTGGGTCTAGGGCTCCTCGTTGCGAGAACCGCAACTTCCCTCTGGTTACCCATCGCTTGGGCACCGGCTCGTTTAACTTGGTTGTATTTTATTTCAAAAATTTTTACTAAATTTTTCTTATTAATATTTGAGTTAATTATGGTTCCTGACTTTAGTTTAGATATTTTTCCGGACGTTCTAGCTGTCCGGACCGACACCGATCACCGGAACAGTAGAATGTACGGAGTTACTACTGAGAGGGTGTTACATCCCAAACTCTAATATCCAATCAACACAATAAGTTTCTCAACATTTGTCAACTCAAATCCACAATAATTTTTCAATGTTTTTAAAAGCTGAGATAAAAGAAATATATCACAATATTTACGAGTCAAAATAATTTACAAATTTAGTTTACAACTTCAATGTATAATTTTAATATACAACTGCTCAAAACCAAGAACAATTAATGTACAATTTTAATTTATAACTGCTCAAAACCAAAAATAATATATACATACAGTGAACATACATTACAATACAAAATGCAAAATATGGTATACTCAATATACCCGATTAACTCTCAATGTATTACTAGCAGCCTAGTCTGCTGCCCTGTCAGTCTGTCTACCTGCGATAGCAATGAAAAGCTATCGCTGAGCCAATGTCTCAGTGGTACACAACAAATGCAACTTTAAATCACAAATTATGAGTCATACAAATAGTGGATACTTAAAACCATAGTTAAATTCGAAAGACAGTGAATGTCAATAAGAATTTAAACTCCATTTTACAATATCACAATGAATATCAATAAATCACACACACAGCTTAATAATGTTCCAAAGTCTAATTTATCCCAAGAGCAGATGGCTAATGAGGAATAACATAGGTAGCTAGCAATAACATGAGTATTCATTCTATTCGTCCTCAACAGGCACACACCTCAACACTTTTGCCAGAGAGGGAATTCAAAGTCAATTCATCCCACTAGACAAGCTAGCGAGGAATTCAATCAATATACATGATGGCTGTGGTTTCAAACCATTTACAATGTTTTTCAATCAATAAGTATCCATCAAATACCATTCAAACAATTTTTCATAATTTAAAACAATAATATACAAATAGTCATAATTTATTTCAATTGAAAAATTCAAAAGAAATAACTATTGTGCACAAACCTCTGATAAATGTCTCTTGGTCCTGACTCAGTGTTTCCTTTTCCTTCCCTGAGTCTTTGCTAACTGAAACACACAATTTGAAGTGTTTTAGTACTCATTTAAACCATCTCTAATAATAAGGCTTAATAAATAATTTATTAAATTCTATTATTTCCTTAGTCAACCTAAAATGTTGACCCTCGATGCACTCTAGGTGAATTAGGTTTAATGTTACCAATATGTCATATTTTATGGCCTTTTAGTGTTGGCACATGTTATTAAATTCACTTTCAACTATATTGCATTTTATTGTAATTTGCTGGATTTCAGTATACTAATTTGACTTAGCCGGACGACCTAGTTCCCTCCGTTTTTGGGTTCTGGTCCAAACTAAAAACTTGTAGGTCTATGTCTTATTGCAAGCGGGGAAAAATTTCAGATCATTCTGAGTTGTGTAGACCAAGTTATGGTCAATTTACCAATGCTGGACAGAATGCACCAAAATGGTAACTTTAGGTCATTTTTAGGTCACTTTTGGATTGGCCAGTTTTTGGACCTGAACTTGTGCAAGCTATTTGGCTTGGTTCTGGCCATTTCTGGGCTTTGGTGTCTTCATAAGAATTGTAGATTTATACTAAACCATTCATTGTAAAAATTTCAGGTCAATTGGACCTGTTTTGAGTAAGTTATGGTTAAAATACTAACTACTGCCCAAATGATAAATTTTTAGGCTTTCAAAGCACTAATCCAGATTTAGTCATTTTTCAAGTCACCTTATAGGCAGAATTTTGGTAAGCTTCCTTCATGAAAGTTGGCACATTTTGTGCCTAGTTTCACCTCCAATTGGTCTCATACCAATTAGAGTCGCACACTTAAGGTTCTAAGCCAAAACATACACTGCCCTATTACACATTGTTCATCCTTACCAATTACACATCCAACACTTACCAAATTAACTCTCCCATGCCAATTCTAGTTTGTACCATAACATTAACACATTTAGCACCACAATTTTGGTCCTTTTGGTAGCATGTAACCACTCTCAACATAAACACTATAATACAGAATTTTCCAAAGTTCCATTTACAACAATTAAAGTCCCATTTACCACAATTCAACCTCATGAATTTCCATGTCCAAATTCTAACAATTAAACACACACACATGCTGCCCTCCATGACAACATAATTCAACAATATTTCATGAACTCAAACACTTCAATCTTCTTCATGAGGCTGCCACAAGTTTACACATACCCATCAATTTCCATTTAAACAATTTTTCAAGCTTCCAAATCAAACCTTACACATGGAATTCAACTACAATACAATCAAATATTTAAATCATCATTCAAACCATTATTTACATGCAAGAATAAGCTGTTCTTATTGAGGTTCCATGGCTACCAAAATGTACATTTCCACTAATTCATCAAACTTCAAAAATTCTTCCATAAATCAACTACCCACAACATCCCTTCAAAGTTTAATGAAATAAGAATAAAAAATACATACTTACCACTTTTGAAATTCTTCAAAACCTCACCAAAACTCAACTTTCTTACTGCCTATATGTTTCCCAAGATGTGTAGGCAAAGCTTTGTGAAGGAAAATGCAAGGATCATGGCATGAAAATGGAAGAGTGAAGCTTGCATGCAATTCGGCCATGGAGGTTTGAGAGCATTTCAATTTCGGCTAGTTTTCCAAAGTGAGGAAGATGAAGGCATATTCTGCCACAATGATGCTTAATGGTCCACTTTAGGGGTGTTAGTGGAGCACTAGTTGAATTAAAAGTATTTTTTTAATGCTAAACATTCTAATTTTCCATATTTTCCTCCTATCTTTTGCTATTTAGATTATGTACCACTATTTTAATTTTTCATGACATTTTTCAAGTGTAATATCATTTATTTTTAATGGACATTTAGGTTAAAAGGCAACTCGGGGTATCAAATGACCATAATGCCCCTATTCGGGTTGCATTCCCTATTTTTTGGTAACACCGAGTTTTGTCATTTTCTCAATTTCTCATTTTTCTTTGTACTAATTAATTAATATTTATACTTCAATAGAAATTTATTTAAGTCCTAAAAATATTTTTCAGGGTTCCTCGTGGTCCAGGGCTAGTCAACCGTCCACGTCGCAACTTTTCGATGCAGTCACCCATCGCTATGGTTCTCGGCTCGTTTAACTTGGTTACATTTCATTGCTATTATTTTTTCTTTATTTTTATTGTATTTTCTTTTCTTCTATTTCATTATTTTAGGTCTCCTCACCCATATCTAAGTGTAGTTCTAGGCATCCTAGCAATCCGGACAGACACTGGTCACCGAAACAATAGAACGCACTATCGAACATAGGAGTGTTACAATTCTCCCCCTCTTAAAATAAATTTCGTCTCGAAATTTTACCTGGCATCAGTTTTTGAATAGCTGTGGATGCTGTTTCCTCATATCCTCTTCACGTTCCCAAGTAGCTTCCTAGCCTGAATGATGGTTCCACAGCACTTTAACCAGGTGTATCTATTTATTCCTCAGCTGCTTCACCTCATATGCCAGAATTTTTATGGGTTCCTCCTTATATGAGAGGTCTGGATTTACCTCAATCTCTTCAACTGATAGTACATGAGATGGGTCAGATTTGTACCTCCTTAACATGGACACATGGAAGACACTATGTATCCTTTCTAGCTCTGGAGGTAATGCTAACCGATATGCCAAAGGACCCACTCTTTCCAGAACCTCATATGGTCCGATGAAATGAGGACTCAGTTTCCCCTTTCTGCCAAATCTCATAATCCTCTTCCAAGGAGAAACTTTGAGGAATACCTTATCACCCACTGCATATTCAATATCTCTTCTCTTCAGATCAACATAGGACTTCTGATGGTCTGATGCAGCCTTGAGTCGATCTCTGACCAATCTGATCTTTTCCTCTGTCTGCTAAACAATTTCTAGCCCAATCATCTTTCTTTCACCTACTTCATCCCAACATAGGGGAGTTCTGCACTTCCTGCCATACAAAGCTTCATATGGAGGCATCCCAATGCTTGATTGGTAGCTGTTGTTATAAGCAAACTCAATCAAAGGCAAGTGTATATCCCAATTACCTTCAAACTCAATCACACAAGCCCGTAGCATATCCTCCAATATCTGAATTACCCTCTTAGACTGGCCATCTGTCTGTGGGTGGAAGCTGTGCTGAAGTTCAATCTAGTTCCTAGGGCTCTTTGAAGACTACCCAAGAATCTAGAAGTAAACTTAGGATCTCTGTCAGATACAATCGATACTGGCACTCCATGCAGTCTTACAATCTCATTTATGTACAATCTAGTCAATCTTTCTAGGCTATGTCCATCCGGACTAGCAAAAAGTGAGCAGACTTGGTTAGTCTATCAACTATAACCCATACTGCATCATGACTATTCTGTGTCCTCGAAAGTCCCATCACAAAATCTATGGTTATCCGTTCCCATTTCCACTCTGGTATTGGCAATGGATGTAACAAACCAGCTGGAACTTGATGTTCTGCCTTCACTTGCTGATAAGTTAGGCATTTAGAGACAAAATCAGCTATATCCCTCTTCATACCCATCCACCAGTAATGCTCTTTCAGCCCTCTGTACATTTTAGTTCCACCAGGGTGCATAGTAAAAGGAGACTCATGTGCTTCCTTCATAATGATCTGTCTTAATTCCACATCACTAGGAATGCACATTCTGCCCTGATGTAGCAATAAACCATCATCTCTCACAGAAATTCAGGTTTCTTGCCCTGCTGGACTTCTTTTAGTAGCTTCTAATATTTTTCATCATTCTGAGCAACCATTCTGATCTGATCAATCAACACTAGCTATACATGCCGTGCAACTACTGTCTGTCCCTCATCATCAATCTCCAAACTGGCATACTGTGCTTTCAACTCATGTACCATGGACAAAGGAGAAAATTTGGAACTTGCCATAGTCTTGCGACTTAAGGCGTCATCCACCACATTTGCTTTCCCTGGCTAATAGTCTATTAAGCAATCATAGTCTTTAATCAGTTCTAACCATCTCCTCTGCCTCAAGTTCAATTCCTTCAGGGTGCCCAAGTACTTCAAAGCATTTCTCCCCATACAAATAATGTCTCTAGATCTTTAGAGCAAAAACAATAGCTGTAAGCTCCAAATCATGTGTTGGGTAGTTCCTCTCATGCGGTTTCAGCTGGCGTGATGCATAAGCAATGACATTTCGATCTTGCATCAGTACATAGTCTAACCCATTATGATAAGCATCACTATAAACTGTGTATTCTTTACCTGATGTAGGTAAAGTAAGGACTGGAGCTTCAATCAGACACCTCTTCAACTCATCAAAACTCTGCTGGCATTTATCAATCCATTGAAATTTTACATCTTTCCGAAGCAGCTTGGTCAGTGAAAAAGCTAACATAGAAAACCCTTCCACAAACCGGCGGTAATATCCAGCTAAACCCAGAAACTGTGAATTTCTGTGATATTCCTGGGCGGCTTCCAATTAAGGATAGCTTATACCTTGCTGGAATCTACCTTGATCCCTTCAGCTGACACAATATGTCCCAAGAAGGAGATTTCTTTTAGCTAAAATTCACATTTCAACAATTTGGCGTATAGCTGTTTCCCCCTTAAAGTCTGCAGTACAATCCACAGATGTCTATCGTGCTCCTCTGCATTCCTCGAATATATCAAAATATCATCAATAAACACCACCACAAACTGGTCGAGATATGGTTTGCAGATAGTGTTCCTCAGATCCATAAAAGCAGATGGAGCATTAGTTAACTCGAATGGCATTACTAGAAACTCATAGTGGCTATATCGAGTTCTGAAAGCAATTTTTGGAATACTCTGCTCTTGTACTTTCAACTGATAATAACCAGATCGCAAATCAATTCTGGAGAATACAGCTGCACCCTTCAACTGATCAACAGATCATCAATGCGAGGCAATGGATATCTGTTCTTTATTGTCATCTTATTCAACAGTCGGTAGTCAATACATAAGCGGAGAGTGCCATCTTTCTTCTTAACAAACAATACTAGCTCTCCCCAAGGTGACACACTAGGGCGGATGAAGCCCTTTTCAAGTAGTTCTTGCAACTGTACCTTTAACTCCTTCAACTCTGCTAGTGCCATTCTGTATGGTGTTATGGAGATTGGATCCACACCAGGCATAACATTAAGCTCAAACTGCACTTCTTTTTCTGGAGGTAATCCTGGCAATTCATCAGGAAACACATCTGGAAAGTCATATACTATAGGGATGTCCCTCAATGCTGGACTCCCTACTTGGGTGTCTACCACATGTGCCAAGTATGCTTCACACCCCTTTTTTATCATTTTTCTGGCTAGTGCAGCCGAAATGATGTTTGATGGAAATAGCTGCCTCTCCCCATGTATTACCACATCACTATACTGAGGGAGAACAAAAGTGACTGTCTTCAGTCTACAGTCAATCATGGCGTGATGCCTGGCTAACCAATCCATGCCCAAGATGATATCATAATCTCTAAAGGGCATTTCTATGATATCAGATAGAAAAGTGTGTCCTTGGACCACCAAAGGACAATCCCTATACATTCTATTAACCCTGACCTCTTGTCCTAGCGGACTTGTTACTAGCACCTCAAAGTCCATTTTTGTACATGGAACAACAGTGCAATCAATGATGCTAGCACTCACATAAGAATGGGTAGAAGTCGGATGAAATAACACAAACACATCTTGATTAAAAGTTGAGAAGGTACCAGCTACAACATCAGATGTCTCCGCCTCTTCTCTCTGTCGCATTGCATATAGTCTGACTGGAGCACTACCTTACTATGATTGATTCACTGTGCCTTGGCTGCCTTCTAGACTACCTTTACCCCTGCCTCTACCTCTGCTAGGTGGTTGTGAACCTCTGGTGACAGGACTCTGAACTGACCCTTCTGCAGTAGTAGGAGGTGGTCCAACTCTGCGAGTACTAGTGTAGTCTTTGGCAAAGTGCCCTGTGCCTCCACAATTATAATAGGCTCCTATGGTCTTGTAGCACACCCCACCATGATTTCTTCCACAAGTTTCACATTGGCGAGGAGGGTAGAAACTTCTGGTACTCTGCTGACCAGATAGAGGAGGTTTATGTCCCGAATATCTTTCCCTACCGAACTTTTTACCACGTCTGTTGTATCCCCCAAAGTTCTTCCTCTTTCCAGTAGGACCACTGGAACTCTGTTCTACTGACTTTCCCTCTTTTTCTGTCTTCTCTGATTTCTTTTTCTCAGGGGCCTCTTCAGATTCAATTCTTTCTAATTCTAGTGCCTGAGAAATAAGCTCAGAGAAGTTGTTATGTTTGAATCTGACCACTTGTAATCTGATACTGGGCTTCAAGCCGGTTTCAAACCTCTTACATCTCTCTCTACTGGTAGAAAGTAGACTTACTACATAATAGCTCAGGCGGGAAAATTCCCTTTCATATTCAGCCATCAATCTACTCCCCTGTTTCAGACTTAGGAACTCTTGCAGCTTCTGGTCCACATAAGCATCAGGGATATATTTTTGTCTAAACTCCAGCAGAAAATCATTCCATGTTAGCACTGAAGGTTCTACCAGACTATAGGGAATGGTTTTTCATCAGTCATATGCATCCCCCTATAGCAGAGACACTGAATATTCAAATCTGAGCTCCTCTGTACAATGTAGCTTCTTGAACACCCTATCCATTCTCTCTAACCATCGTTTCGCTTTAGAGGATCTATCGCCCTTGAACTCAGTAGCCCCATATTTCATTAATTTGTCATACTGCCTAGCAGAAGACTGTGGTTGTACCACTGGTGTCTGTAGTGGGACTTGAGTAGGCATGTTACCAGCTATCTGTTGGAACATTACAGCCATCTACTGTGCAAATTGAGCAGGAAACTGTGGTACCGAGGGGACTGTTGCGGCTGATCCACTGACATTGTGTAGGGCTGGGGCATCCCTTGCACCTCAGCCTCTATAGATTGATCGACTGAATGATCACCCTCTTCCATAGTCAATTCGAGGATCTTGGACCTCCTGAACAAATAACACAAGGAGATTTCCTCCCTTTAGTGCATATTTATAATGTAATGTACTGTATGTATCAAATAATGACATTGAGCAGTTGTACTATGAAGAAAGAATATTCAAATTACAAGTGAAAACAGAATTTAAAAACTAGCTCTGATACCACTAAAACATGTTACACCCTACCTCTCCGTAAGGCATAATATGATCCCGTAGTATACCTAATGAATTACCAACTTTGTCTACTGATAACCCATTAAATACACTACAAGGGATTTTAAACCTTTTCTTACTTCTTTTTACAGTGGTGAGCACTATTTACAGGTGTTAAAATTTTTTTAACTAAAGTAAAACCAGATAATACATTTGAAGAATTAATAATTTCTGTAAAAATTTTAGCAGAGTGCCATCTGTATTTTAAATAAAACAGTTCTTCAAAAACCTATAAAAAGCACTTCCTATATTTTGTTCAATTCCCAAACTCCAATATCCAATCAACACAATAAGTTTCTCAATATTTGTCAACTCAAATCCACAATATTTTTCCAATGTTTTCAATAGCTGAGATAAAAGAAATATATCACAATATTTACAAGTCAAAATAATTTACAAATTTAGTTTACAACTTCAATGTATAATTTTAATGTACAATTTTAATTTACAACTGCTCAAAACCAAGAACAATATATACGTACAGTGAACATACATTACAATACAAAATGCAAAATATGGTATACTCAATATACCTGATGAACTCTCAATGTAGTACTAGCAGCCTAGTCTGCTGCCTTGTCAGTCTGTCTACCTGCGACAGCAATGAAAAGCTATCACTGAGCCAATGTCTCAGTGGTGCATAACAAATGCAACTTTAAATCACAAATCATAAGTCATATAAATAGTGGATACTTAAAACCATAGTTAAATTCGAAAGACAGTGAATGTCAATACGAATTTAAACTCCATTTCACAATATGACAATGAGTATCAATAAATCACACACACAGCTTAATCATGTTCCAAAGTCCAATTCATCCCAAGAGCCGATGGCTAATGAGGAATAACATAGCTAGCTAGCAATAATATGAGTACTCATTCTATTTGTCCTCAACAGGCACACACCTCAACAATTCAGCTAGACAGGGAATTCAAAGTCAATTCATCCCACTAGACAAGCTAGCGAGGAATTCAATCAATACACATGATAGCTGTGGTTTCAAACCATTTACAATGCTTTTCAATCAATAAGTATCCATCAAATATCATTCAAACAATTTTTCACAATTTAAAACAATAATATAGAAATAGTCATAATTTATTTCAATTGAAAAATTCAAAAGAAATAACTGTTGTGCACAAACCTCTGATAAATGTCTCTTGGTCCTGACTCAGTGTTTCCTTTTCCTTCCCTGAGTCTTTGCTAGCTGAAACACACAATTTGAAGTGTTTTAGTACTCATTTAAACTGTCTCTAACAATAAGGCTTAATAAATAATTTATTGAATTCTATTATTTCCTTAGTCAACCTGAAATGTTGACCCTTGATGCACTCTAGGTGAATTAGGTTTAATGTTACCAATATATCACATTTTATGACCTTTTAGTGTTGGTACATGTTACCAAATTCACTTTCAAGTATATTGCATTTTATTGCAACTTGCTGGATTTCGGTATACTAATTTGACCTAGACGGACAACCTAGTTCCCTCAGTTTTCGGGTTTTGGTCCAAACTACAAACTTGTAGGTCTATGTCTTATTGCACGCGGGGAAAAATTTTAGGTTATTCTGAGTTGTGTAGACCAAGTTATGGGCAATTTACCAATGCTGGACAGAATGCACCAAAATGGTAACTTTAGGTCATTTTTAGGTCACTTTTGGTTCGGCTAGTTTTTAGACCTGAACTTGTGCAAGCTATTTGGCTTGGTTCTGGCCATTTGTAGGCTTTGGTGTCTTCATAAGAATTGTAGATATATTTCTAAACTATTCATGGTAAATATTTTAGGTCAATTGGACCTGTTTTGAGTAAGTTATGGTCAAAATACTAACTACTGCCCAAATGATAAATTTTCAAGCTTTCAAAGCACTAATCTGGATTTGGTCATTTTTCAAGTCACCTTCTAGGCAGAATTTTAGTAAGCTTCCTTCATGAAAGTTGGCACATTTTGTGCTTAGTTTCACCTCCAATTGGTCTCATACCAATTGGAGTCACACACTTAAGGTTCTAAGCCAAAACATACATTGCCCTATTACACATTGTTCATCCTTACCAATTACACATCCAACACTTACCAAATTAACTCTCCTATGCCAATTCTGGTT
Organism: Hevea brasiliensis; assembly: GCF_030052815.1. Lineage (NCBI taxonomy): Eukaryota > Viridiplantae > Streptophyta > Magnoliopsida > Malpighiales > Euphorbiaceae > Hevea > Hevea brasiliensis. Next base: position 52,109,876 of record NC_079494.1, read on the forward strand.
TGTACCATAACATTAACACATTTAGCACCACATTTTTGGTCATTTTGGCAGCTTGTAACCACTCTCAACATACACACTATAATACAGAATTTTCCAAAGTCCCATTTACAACAATTAAAGTGCCATTTACCACAATTCAACCACATTAACATACCTCATTTCCATGTCCAAATTCTAACAATTAAACACACACACATGCTGCCCTCCATGACAACATAATTGAACAATATTTCATGAACTCAAACATTTCAATCTTCTTCATGAGGCTGCCACAAGTTTACACATACCCATCAATTTCCATTTAAACAAATTTTCAAGCTTCCAAATTAAACCTTACACATGGAATTCAACTACAATACAATCAAACATTTAAATCATCATTCAAACCACTATTTACATGCAAGAATAAGCCATTCTTATTGAGGTTCCATAGCTTCCAAAATGTACATTTCCACTAATTCATCAAACTTTAAAAATTCTTCCACAAATCAACTACCCACAACATCCCTTCAAAGTTTAATGAAACAAGAATAAAAAATACATACTTACCACTTTTGAAATTCTTCAAAACCTCACCAAAACTTAACTTTCTTGCTGCCTATATGTTTCCCAAGATGTGTAGGCAAAGCTTGGTGAAGGAAAATGCAAGGATCATGGCTTGAAGATGAAAGAGTGAAGCTTGCATGCAATTCGGCCATGGAGGTTTGAGAGTATTTCAATTTCGGCTGGTTTTGCAAAGTGAGGATGATGAAGGCATATTCTCCCACAATGATGCTTAATGGTCCACTTTAGGGGTGTTAGTGGAGCACTAGTTGAATTAAAAGTTTTTTTTTTAATGTTAAACTTTCCAATTTTCCACATTTTCCTCCTATCTTTTGCTATGTAGATTATGTACCACTATTTTAATTTTTTATGACATTTTTCAAGTGTAATATCCTTTATTTTTAATGGAAATTTAGGTCAAAAGGCAACTCGGGGTGTCAAATGACCACAGTGCCCCTATTTGGATTGCATTCCCGATTTTTCGGTAACACCGAGTTTTGTCATTTTCTCGATTTCTCATTTTTCTTTATACTAATTAATTAATTTTTCTTTGATATTTCTAATGATATTTATACTTCAATAGATGTTTATGTAAGTCCTAAAAATATTTTCTAGGGTTCCTCGTGGTCCAGGGGTAGTCAACGGTTTATGCCGCAACTTCCCGGTGCGGTCACCCATCGCTATGGTTCTCGGCTCGTTTAACTTGGTTACATTTCATTGCTATTATTTTTCCTTTGTTTTTCTTCTATTTTATTTTCTTATAATTCATTATTTTATGTCTCCTCATCCATATCTAAGTGTAGTTCTAGGCATCCTAGCTGTCCGAACAGACACTGGTCACTGGAACAGTAGAACGCACTATCGAACATAGGGGTTTTACACTCAAAGTAGGTTTGTGCACAACTAGTTTTTAACTGATTTTGTTCTGAATATTTCATATGATTAAATGACATATTTTTCTTATGTATTATGTTTAACAAGCATTGGATTTAATTAAATGATTATTGAAATTGTTATAGTATGTATGAATTTAGCTTTGTGAAATGGTATTTCCACAAGTATTAAGTATTGTTGTTAATTGAATAAATTTTGCATTGAAAAATTGTGATAGAACATGTTTTGAATTGTGATGGGCAATTTGCATGGAAAAAAGCAAATTTATGATTTGAAGTGTGATGAGCATAAAAATTATTGGATATTGGCATTGACTTTGAATCGAATTGTATTGTGATTTATGCTCACTAAAAGGATTGTGATATTGTTTTATATCTCACTATAGATGCTTGACTAGGTTATTACCCGTCTCTCTCATTTGTTGAGAAGACAATGGAGTTAGTTGTGTTTTGATTACCATGGTACATGCATAGGCTTAGATTCTCCTCTTATTAGCGGATAGATCTAAGTTTTATGTTACGGCCCTTTTGGAAGATTCATTATTGTGATGTGTACTGTGCACGATGATTAGTCTTGCATAGTTAGTGAGATAAAGAATGATTTTTTGAGATAAAGAATGGCTTTTGAGATAAAAAAGAATGGCTTTTGAGATAAAGAATGGTTTTTGAGATAAAGAATGGCTTTTGAGATAAAGAATGGTTTTCGAGATAAAGATTGGTTATTGAATAGTAAAGAAATTCGATTTCAAATGGGATTTATGTATAATTGATTTTATTAGAATTAATCTTTATTTCCAATAAATTGTTGGAATTACCTTAAATGGTTAGTTATGATTTGATAAATTAAAATTCGTGATCAAAGTCATTTTATACAAATGATTTATATTATTGGCAATGAATATTTTGAGTTTTGAAATTTGATGAGTATCCATATTTCCAAATTATTTGCTGTAATTTTTATTAAGGTAAATTGTACTATGTTTTAAATTGTAGTTGTGCACCACTGAGTTCACCACTCAAAGATAGCTTTGTATGCTGTCGCAGGTGAAAAGAGCATAAAGCAATTGAGTAAGCTTCTTTGAAGAGACATTCAAATCAGCTCCAGGTATACCCATGTACACAGGTTTTGATGTATGCATGTAATAATATGTATGTAAATTATTTGAGCTGTTGTATAAAAACTCTTGTAAAATATTTTGGTATGTAATTAAATGTAAATTATTATGATATAAATGTTGAGTCTTGTAATCAATGAAATGTTCTTTATGATAAGATTGGTTTGAAAATGAATTGATTTGATTATTGAGATTTGAATTGTGAGTTGAAATGAAGTTATTGGAGTTATATTTGAGAAAACATATTGGGAGTGTTTTCCTTTTCAGGTTTGAAGAACTATTTTCTCAAAACACAACCGGCACTTTACTGAAATTTTGAAAAAAATTTTATAACACCAGATTTTAAGCGATGATATAAATTTCATGAAAATTGTTTTAAAATCCCTTATAGTATATCTAATGTGTTATCGGTAGGCAGAGTACGGTAATTCATTAGGTGTACTACGGGATCATGTTACATCTTACGGAGGAGTAGGGTGTGACAAGACTATTCTATTGTCTCATTCTTCTCTTCCATATCTTTTAACAGGATTTTCTATTCCTGTACAACCAACACAAGGAGATTTCTCTCCATTAGTTCATATTTATGATGTAAATGTACTATATGTATCAAACATTTGAGCAGTTGTAGTTACCTACAAAAATATTTCAAATTCACAGTTCAAAATTTACTTTAAAACCATTGCTCTGATACCACAAAAAATGTCACACCCTACTCCTCCGTAAGATTTAACATGATCCCGTAGTACACTTAATGAATTATCATACTTCCCCTACCGATAACCCATTAGATATACTACAAGGGATTTTAAAACAATTTTCGTGAAATTTAAATCATTGATTAAAATCTGGTGCTATAAATTTTTTTTCAAAATTTCGGCAGAGTGCCAGCTGTATTTTGAGAAAACAGTTCTTCCATCCTATAAAGGAAAATACTCCCAAAATGTTTTCTCAAATACAACTCCAATAAACTTCATTTCATCTCATTACTCAAATCTCAATAATCAAATCAATTCATTTTCAAAGCAACCTCATCATAAAAGAAACATTTCATTGATTACACTAACCTCTTGATGCACTGCAGCGTGTTTGCGCCTTTGAGATTCATCTTCAGGACACAAGATGTTGTCCCTCTAGCTTGTCCACACCATGAACACCTATGGCATCCCTTGAACAGCTTCTAAAGCCTTTTCTATTAATTAGAAATTCAAGTTCTGCCTTTTAAGAGATTAGAGATGTAAACAGGACACTAGAAACAATTTCTAGTGTTCTTAATTCAAGAGATTGATGGCTAATCTTTTTGAATTGATGAGAGATGAAGAAGAATAGAGGGAGGGATGCAAAATGGCGTGACCAAGGAGTGTGGCTGCTGGTTGTATTTTATTTTCTCATAACAACACTTAAATAGCTAGGATAACACATTAAACCCTTGCCACATGTCACCCTTTGATTAGCTCTAGGTTTAAGTGACCCAATCACATTGTGCCAAGTGTCAAACCTATATTTAATCTTGATTTTAATCATCTTACATGATTAAAAAAACATTTGGCAAGCTTATGTGTTATGCCATGTGTCACCATCTCATGGTGCCACGTGTCACACTCCAAAATGACCAAAATGCTCCTGTGTCTTAATTTTGAGTTCTCAACCCAAAATAATTATTTTTCTTCTTCTAATTAATTTATATCAAATATAAATTAATTAATTAATCTCTATTAATTAATTTCTCATTAATTAAATTCATATTTAAACACTTTAAATATAAATTTAACTTATATTATACATCCAACAATCTAGATTTGGTTTCAAGTCATGCTAGGGACTTTGCAAACTAATTGCAAACCAAACCTATTTAATTAATCGATTAAACTCTTTAATTAATTAATTAACTCATATTTAATTAGGTGATAACTTGTGTAATGCAGTGTGACTTACTAGGCTCATCACTAATTGGCAATGAGACATGATATCAACTCTTAATATCATCAGAACTCTTTCTTACCATAAATGATTTCTCTAAATCATTTTATGAACCTCATAGACCATGGTTAACACCTAGCATAGCATGCCATGGCCACCCAATTAGTAATAAGGTTTACCTTAAATGAACCTATAATCATATGTTACCATGCACTAGAATCTCTCTGTTACAAAATCCCAACTCAAGCCGAGTCATGGTTTATGTCAAACTCCATTTGCTATGAATATTATGTTCTCTTTTAACTCAGTTCTTGATTAAAAGATTTTCTCATCGAAACTCTTTCTCAATAAATCTATCTGTCTGGCCAGAACTTGAAACATCAAGAACAATTAAATGAACATAGGATTTTATCTCTATTTACTTAGAGGAACAGATTCCATCTTGATCAACACCTACCTCCATATATAACTAGTAAGAGCCAACACATGCCCATATACCCATACACAGTACAAGTATGAAAGCAGTATCAAACTCAAACTACCTATATACAAGATAACTGTGCTATCTCAGGTCTAAAGATTATATGCACTGATATGATTTATGACAAAACATTGACAAGAGTAAACTCCATGTGCTTGTCATAAGTGTCACTGGTTCGGCCTACTTATCATTTATAAGTGCCTATCATGTTTGTTATATGGCATGAGACTTACCATTCCATCTTATTTATATCTCATATAAATAACTTGGGAAGAAACATGAATACAATCTTTCTGGATAAGTCATGTCCTTATTATGAAGTATCCTCGATTGGGAACCTATTTATGATACTTCGTGCTAGAAATATTATCACTTATATTCTTAACAACTTAAGAATAATATTTCTAACAAAATATCAATGGACCTTTTCTATTACACATAAATATATTATGTAAACGGAAAAGTGGAAATGCCTTTTATTAATAAAAATATGTACAAGATACATACTAAATGATATGCTCTAGGGCATACTACTAACAATCTCCCACTAGCACTAGAGCCATTCATTACAATATCTTAGACCTATCTTCTCAAGATGTCGGTTTAACTGAGTCTGTGACATAGGCTTAGTGAATGGATTAGCTGGATTTTCAGCTGATGCTTTTTTCTGCATGGCTACATTGCCTCGCTCAACTATTTCTCTGATAATGCGGTAGCGCCTTTCTATGTGTTTGGATTTTGGGTGAGACCTTGGTTCCTTAGCCTGTATGACTGCTCCATTATTGTCACAGTGTAGTGGAACTGCTGACTCAAGGGAAGGAACTACTGTAAGTTCTGTCACGAACTTCTTTATCCAAACAGCTTCCTTTGCAGCATTTGATGCAGCAATATACTCAGCCTCTGTAGTGGAATCTGCAGTCGTGCTCTGTTTGGAACTCTTCCAACTGACTGCACCTCCATTACAAATGAACACATACCTAGAGGTAGACTTTCTATCATTGATATCTGATTGGAAATCAGAATCAGTATAACCATCCAATTGTAAGTCTCCACCTCCATAAATCAAGAATAAATCCTTAGTTCTTCTCAAGTACTTAAGAATATTCTTGTGACTATCCAAATGTTCCAAACCTGGATTGGATTGATACCTGCTAGTCAAACTAACAGCATATGCAATATCCGGCCTAGTACACAACATTGCATACATTAAACTTCCAATAGCCAAAGCATATGGAATCCTGGCCATCTTATCTCTTTCTTCAGATGTCTTTGGAGACATTTCTTTAGAAAGATGGATACCATGTCTCACTGATAACAATCCTCTCTTGGAATCAAGCATGTTAAACCTCTTTAACACCTTTTCCAAGTATAGACTTTGGGATAAACCAATTATTCTTTTCGCTCTATCTCTATAGATGCGAATCCCAAGAATATAGGTTGCCTCCCCTAAGTCTTTCATGGAGAATGTATTTGACAACCATACCTTTAAAGTCGTCAACATACCTGTGTCATTACCCATTAACAGTATGTCATCCACATATAAGACAAGGAAAGTGATAGCACTGTCACTAACCTTCTTATATACACATGGCTCAAGCTCATTTTTTATAAAACCAAAGGATTTAATGGCTTCATCAAAATCGATGTTCCAACTCCTCGAAGCTTGTTTCAACCCATAAATGGATCGCTTTAGCTTGCATACCTCGGAACCATCTTGGGATTCAAATCCCCTAGGTTGTTCCATGAAAATGTTTTCTTCAATGTATCCATTGAGAAAAGCTGTTTTGACATCCATCTGCCAAATCTCATAATCATAGTATGCAGCTATTGCTAATAAAATCCTAATTGATTTAAGCATGGCAACAGGCGAGAAAGTCTCCTCATAGTCGATTCCTTGCCTTTGGCGAAACCTTTTTGCTACTAGCCTTGCCTTATAGGTCTCTACCTTTCCATCAGAACCAATTTTCTTCTTGAAAACCCATTTGTTCCCTATAGGTATAATACCTTCAGGTGGGTCAACAAGATCCCAAACTTGATTCTTATACATGGAATCAATCTCGGATTTCATAGCATCAATCCATTTTGAAGAGTCTATATCTGATATAGCTTCTTCATAGGTAAGTGGATCATCTCCATGATCTACTTCTTCATGAGTAGACAACTCTTGTTCTTCTTCATGGAGAAAACCATATCTCACTGGTGGGTGAGATACCCTGGTTGTTCTACAAGGAATAGCTGTAGATGTTTCATCAACGGGTATTGGTTGACTAGATGGATCTATATCCATCGATGCATTGGTTGGTCGAATTCTCCAATTCTAACTCTATTTGCCTTCCTTTGCCTCCTTCTTGAACAAACTGTTGTTCAAGAAATGTGGCATCTCTACTTATCACAACCTTTTGTGAAGTAGGCAAATAAAAATGATATCCAAAACTATCTTTTGGATATCCAACAAATCGACCTTTTTCTGATCTGGTCTCCAATTTATCAGTGTTCAGCTTTTTGATATAAGCTGGACAACCCCAAATCTTAACATGCTTAAGACTTGGTTTTCTTCCATGCTATATCTCGTAAGGTGTGGAAGAAACTGATTTTGGCGGAATCCTATTCAGAATATACAAAGCTGATTCTAATGCAAATCCCCAAAAGAAGATTGGCATATCAGTATAGCTCATCATACTACTTACCATATCCAATAGGGTACGATTTCTCCTTTCAGATACACCATTCAGCTGTGGCGTTCCTGGAGTAGTCGGTGAGAAACAATGCCATGCTCTCTCAAGTATTCATCAAATTCAGTACTCAAATATTCACCTCCACGATCTGATCGAAGAGCTTTAATATTCTTTCCTGTTTGATTTTCTACTTCAGATTTAAATTCTTTGAACTTTTCAAAAGATTCATGTTTGTATTTCATCAAATACAAATACCCAAACCTTGATTTATCATCAGTAAAGGTAATAAAATAATGAAAACCCCCTCTAGCCATTTCTTTAAATGGACCACATACATCACTATGTATTAGCTCCAAAATATTTTCAGCTCTTAGCCCTTGTCCAACAAAGGGTGATCTAGTCATTTTACCCTGAAGGCAAGATTCACAAGTTGGAGTAGGCTCAGAGCCCAATGAGGATAGAATCCCCATTATCTCCAATTTTGCAATCCTATCTTCTGCAACATGACATAACCTTAAGTGCCAAATATATTTTGAACTTGAGTTGGTTTTCACCATGGCATTGCATTCTTTTAGATCACTTGCATTCAATTTGTGTTTGTCATTATTATCCAAATAATAAAGACCATCATTCATATAACCCGAACCAACATATTTATTTCCAAAATAAATATTGCAAACATCATCAGTGAACTGAAATTCATAGCCATTTCTAGTCAAACTAGATATAGAAATGATGTTCTTAAAAGCATCAGGTACATATAAAATATTATCCAAACACAAAACATGTCCAAACATGTAAAAAGATTTAGATCCTATGGCTAAAGCTTCAACAGTTGAGCCATTGCCAATCTAGACTCTAATATCTTGAGAACGCATAGTCGCTCTTGTTTGCTAGTTCCTGCATATCATTAGAAATGTGAAGCGGCACGATATCTAAAACCCAAGCTGTAGATGAACTATGAGTATCATCAGAATCTAAATAACAAGATATGGACATACCTTCCGAAGGTGTATCCTTCTTATCCTTCAGAGAAGCAAGATACTCTGGGCAATTCCTTTTCTAGTGCCCATCCTTTGGGCAGTGGAAACACTTTCCTTTGCCTCCATCAGCTTTAGTCTTCCTTTTCTTCTTAGCTATTTTCTTGGAAGGACCAGGAATCTGAGGTTTCTTTTTCTTATTGCCCTTCTTCTTGTTGGACTTTCCAGCAGAAGAAGATGCAACCAAAGCTATCTCTTTCCCTTTATTGCCTGGCATATTCTTTTGGGAAATAACCAGCATGTTGAGTAAACCAGCTAAGGTGCATTCCTGTTTAGTCATATGGAAATTTGTCACAAAATTCCCAAAAGACTCAGGAAGGGACTGAAGGATCAAATCCGTCTGTAGTTGGAAATCCATGTTGAAGTCAAGATGTTCCAACTGCTCAATCAGCCGAATCATCTTGTGGACATGATCCCCAACATTACATCCCTCGGACATCCTCATACTGAGAATAGTGTCTAGATATCTCATACCTAGCATTCTCTTGTGCTCACCATACAACTCTTATAGGTGAAGGAGGATCTCACTCGCACTCTGCATGTTCTCATGTTGCTTCTGTAACTCATTACTCATGGAAGCAAGCATGTAACACTTAGCTCTCATATCATGCTCCTTCCACTTGTCTAAAGTATCATGTTTCTCTTGTGTGGCCTCTGGAGGTAAGGGACCAGGAACATTTGAATCTAGAACATATCCTATATGTTCAAGGTTCAGGACAAGCTTCAAATTTCTTAGCCAATCAGACAGATTTGGTCCTGTCAACCTATTGTGATCAAGTATGCTTGCAAGGATATTGGATGGTGGTGGTTGTTTTGTGCTCATTTTTATCAAAATTAAGCTGAGAAAATAACCAGATTAATTAGTAAATGTATCATGTAATTAACCAAAATGATTATGGTCTTTTAATCAAATTGGTCCTCCCACTAAGTTAGCGAATCCTACACTTCCAAAGTAGGAAACGAAAATCCTAGTTGGATGGATTTCTAGTGGGTGATTGAATTCTTATAATTCTATTGATCATCCTCAGGTACATCCATTATTGGAATTACAATAAACTATAAGTGACCAACTCCTTGCCCATCACATCTCATGTGAGGTTCAATCCTTTACCTAGCCCCTAATGCTCAAAATCTCAGGTACATCCATTATTGACTTATCTTGCATTAGTTAAGTTGATCCCATTGAGCCAGTAATTATGTAAATAATTTTAATGTCCTCAGGTACATCCAATATTGGCCACCAAACCATTTACATATTTACAACATCTCATGCTTAATAATTATTCTTAAGAAAATCTCTTAAATTAATTGCATCTCATGCAACTATTTAAAATTTCTTAAAATAATTGCCCCAATGGAGGGCCTATGTTATAATTACTTTAATTATAGCATATCCAACTTAATCATTTGTTTGGAAGATTTTATGGTCATTCTAATTACTATTAAGGTCTCACTTTGCACATTATCCATTTAGCATGCATATATCATATAATTGCATACATTCCCATACATCTCATGCATTCATGGATAAGCAGTAAATATGGTATGATCATGGACTTTCTAAGGGATTCAATTCTGAGCCACCAAGAATTGAATCAGGGCATTCCTAGGTGCATTTCATTCATTCATTTTACAAGAGTTGCTGAAGGAGTACATAATCAATACTTGATCATGAATTCCTCCCACTGGTCCCACCAATGCTCTTGACCTCCTTGAACTTCTTGCAATCCAATATTACATAGTAATCCTTGGCATACCAAGGCAAATTTACAAGAACTTAAATAAATGAAATTACAACCCAAAAATTATTACAAACTTAATAATACATGCCCAAAATAAATTAAAATAAATTAATTAATTTACAATCCCAAAGAAACATAAAAGAAATAAATCCAACCACATTGGTCTTTTATAGTCCATGATCATCCATCATGCATATCACTATTTAACAATTAAATAAAACATACATACTTAAATTAAATTGAATATCTCATATTCAACTTAAAAATCCAGATTTGAATATGATTCAAATAAATTTAAAAATTCATATTTGAATCTCATTCAAACAAATTTAAAAATTCAGATTTGAATCACATTCAAACAACTTTAAAAATTCAGATTTGAATCACATTCAAACATTTTTTTAAAAATCAGATTTGAATCACATTCAAACATTTTTTAAAAAATCAGATCTGAATTTTATTCAATCAATTTTAAAAAATCAGATTTAATTATGATTCAAATCAGAATTTTAAAAATTATTTGAATGTGATTCAAATCTGAATTTTAAAAGTTGTTTGAATGTGATTCAAATCTGAATTTTTAAAGTTGTTTGAATCATATTTAAATCTGATTTTTTAAAATTGATTGAATAAAATTCAGATCTGATCTTTTAAAAAATGTTTGAATGTGATTCAAATCTGATTTTTTAAAAAATGTTTGAATGTGATTCAAATTTGAATTTTTAAAGTTGTTTGAATGTGATTCAAATCTGAATTTTTAAATTTGTTTGAATGAGATTCAAATATGAATTTTTAAATTTATTTGAATCATATTCAAATCTGGATTTTTAAGTTGAATATGAGATATTCAATTTAATTTAAGTATGTATGTTTTATTTAATTGTTAAATATTGATATGCATGATGGATGATCATGGACTATAAAAGACCAATGTGATTGGATTTATTTTTTTTATGTTTCTTTGGGATTGTAAATTAATTAATTTATTTTAATTTATTTTGGGCATGTATTCTTAAGTTTGTAATAATTTTTGGGTTGTAATTTCATTTATTTAAGTTCTTGTAAATTCGCCTTGGTATGCCAAGGATTACTATGTAATATTGGATTGCAAGAAGTTCAAGGAGGTCAAGAGTATTGGTGGGACCAGTGGGAGGAATTCAAGATCAAGTGTTGATTATGTACTCCTTCAGCAACTCTTGTAAAATGAATGAATGAAATGCACCTAGGAATGCCCTGATTCAATTCTTGGTGGCTCAGAATTGAATCCCTTAGAAAGTCCATGATCATACCATATTTACTGCTTATCCATGAATGTATGAGATGTATGGGAATGTATGCAATTATATGATATATGCATGCTAAATGGATAATGTGCAAAGTGAGACCTTAATAGTAATTATAATGACCATAAAATCTTCCAAACAAATGATTAAGTTGGATATGCTATAATTAAAGTAATTATAACATAGGCCCTCCATTGGGGCAATTATTTTAAGAAATTTTAAATAGTTGCATGAGATGCAATTAATTTAAGAGATTTTCTTAAGAATAATTGTTAAGCATGAGATGTTGTAAATATGTAAATGGTTTGGTGGCCAATATTGGATGTACCTGAGGACATTAAAATTATTTACATAATTACTGGCTCAATGGGATCAACTTAACTAATGCAAGATAAGTCAATAATGGATGTACCTGAGATTTTGAGCATTAGGGGCTAGGTAAAGGATTGAACCTCACATGAGATGTGATGGGCAAGGAGTTGGTCACTTATAGTTTATTGTAATTCCAATAATGGATGTACCTGAGGATGATCAATAGAATTATAAGAATTCAATCACCCACTAGAAATCCATCCAACTAGGATTTCCGTTTCCTACTTTGGAAGTGTAGGATTCGCTAAGTTAGTGGGAGGACCAATTTGATTAAAAGACCATAATCATTTTGGTTAATTACATGATACATTTACTAATTAATCAATTTATTTTCTGCGATTAATTTTTACGATAAAAATGAGCACAAAACATCCACCACCATCCAATATCCTTGCAAGCATACTTGATCACAATAGGTTGACAGGACCAAATCTGTCTGATTGGCTAAGAAATTTGAAACATGTCCTGAACCTTGAACATATAGGATATGTTCTAGATTCAAATGTTCCTGGTCCCTTACCTCCAGAGGCCACACAAGAGGAACATGAAACTTTGGACAAGTGGAAGGAGCATGATATGAGAGCTAAGTGTTACATGCTTGCTTCCATGAGTAATGAGTTATAGAAGCAACATGAGAACATGCAGAGTGCGAGTGTGATCCTCCTTCACCTTCAAGAGTTGTATGGTGAGCACAGCAGGAATGCTAGGTATGAGATATCTAGACAGCTATTCCGTATGAGGATGTCTGAGGGACAGAATGTTGGGGATCATGTCCACAAGATGATTCGGTGATTGAGCGATTGGAACATCTTGACTTCAACATGGATTTCCAACTACAGATGGATTTGATCCTTCAGTCCCTTCCTGAGTCTTTTGGGAATTTTGTGACAAATTTCCATATGACTAAACAGCAATGCACCTTAGCTGGTTTACTCAATATGCTGGTTATTGCCCAAAAGAATATGCCGGGCAATAAGGGAAAAGAGGTAGCTTTGGTTGCATCTTCTTCTGCTGGAAAGTCCAACAAGAAGAAGGGCAATAAGAAAAAGAAACCTTAGATTCCTAGTCCTTCCAAGAAAATAGCTAAACAGAAAAGGAAGACCAAAGCTGACAAAGGCAAAGGAAAGTGTTTCCACTGCCAACAGGAAAGTGTTTCCATTGAAAACAGGAAAGTGTTTCCATTGCTAGTAAGAAAATGTTTCCACGGCAGTATAGCAATATAAATGAATGCAATGCCATGGTGAAAACCAACTCAAGTTCAAAATATATTTGGCACTTAAGGTTATGTCATGTTGCAGAAGATAGGATTACAAAATTGGAGAAAATAGGGATTTTATCCTCATTGGGCTCTGAGCCTACTCCAACTTGTGAATCTTGCCTTGTGGCAAAATGACTAGATCACCCTTTGTTGGACAAGGGCTAAGAGTGAAAATATTTTGGAGCTAATACTTAGTGATGTATGTGGTCCATTTAAAGAAATGGCTAGAGGGGGCTTTCATTATTTTGTTACCTTTACTGATGATAAATCAAGGTTTGGGTATTTGTATTTGATGAAATACAAACATGAATCTTTTGAAAAGTTCAAAGAATTTAAATCTGAAGTAGAAAATCAAACAAGAAAGAATATTAAAGCTCTTCGATCAGATCGTGGAGGTGAATATTTGAGTACTGAATTTGATGAATACTTGAGAGAGCATGGCATTGTTTCTCAGCTGACTCCTCCAGGAACGCTACGGTGAATGGTGTATCTGAAGGAGAAATCGTACCCTATTGGATATGGTACGTAGTATGATGAGCTATCTTGATATGCCAATCTTCTTTTGGGGATTTGCATTAGAATCGACTTTGTATATTCCGAATAGGATTCCATCAAAATCAGTTTCTTCCACACCTTATGAGATATGGCATGGAAGAAAACCAAGTCTTAAGCATGTTAAGATTTGGGGTTGTCGACTTATATCAAAAAGGTCAACACCGATAAATTGGAGACGGATCGGAAAAATGTCGATTTGTTGGATATCCAAAAGATAGTTTTGGATATTATTTTTATTTGCCTACTTCACAAAGGTTGTGATAAGTAGAGATGCCACATTTCTTGAACAACGGTTTGTTCAAGAAGGAGGCAAAGGAAGGCAAATAGAGTTAGAATTGGAGAATTCGACCAACCAATGGTCGGATGGATATAGATCCATCTAGTCAACCAATACCCATTGATGAAACATCTACACTGTTCCTCGTAGAACAACCGGTATCTCACCCACCGGTGAGATATGGTTTTCTTCATGAAGAAGAACAAGAATTGTCTACTCATGAAGAAGTAGATCATGGAGATGATCCACTTACCTATGAAGAAGCTATATCAGATATAGACTCTTCAAAATGGATTGATGCTATGAAATCGAGATTGATTCCATGTATAAGAATCAAGTTTGGGATCTTGTTGACCCACCAAGGTATTATACCTATAGGGAACAAATGGGTTTTCAAGAAGAAAATTGGTTACGATGGAAAGGTAGAGACCTATAAGGCAAGGCTAGTAGCGAAAGGGTTTCGCCAAAGGCAAGGAATCGACTATGAGGAGACTTTCTGCTTTGTTGCCATGCTTAAATCAATTAGGATTTTATTAGCAATAGTGCATACTATGATTATGAGATTTGGCGGATGGATGTCAAAAGCAACTTTTCTCAATGGATACATTGAAGAAAACATTTTCATGGAACAACCTAGGGGATTTGAATCCCAAGATGGTTCCAAGGTATGCAAGCTAAAGCGATCCATTTATGGGTTGAAACAAGCTTCGAGGAGTTGGAACATCCGTTTTGATGAAGCCATTAAATCCTTTGGTTTTTATCAAAAAATGAGGACGAGCCATGTGTATATAAGAAGGTTAGTGACAGTGCTATCACTTTCCTTGTCTTATATGTGATGACATACTGTTGATGGGTAATGACACAGGTATGTTGACGACTATAAAGGTATGGTTATCAAATACATTCTCCATGAAAGACTTAGGGGAGGCAACCTATATTCTTGGAATTCGCATCTATAGAGATAGAGTGAAAAAAATAATTGGTTTATCCCAAAGTCTATACTTGGAAAAGGTGTTAAAGAGGTTTAACATGCTTGATTCCAAGAGAGGATTGTTACCAGTGAGACATGGTATCCATCTTTCTAAAGAGATGTCTCCAAAGACACCTGAAGAAAGAGATAAGATGGCTAGGATTCCATATGCTTTGGCTGTTGGAAGTTTAATGTATGCAATGTTGTGTACTAGGCCGGATATCGCATATCTTTGTTAGTTTGACTAGCGGTATCAATCCAATCCGAGTTTGGAAAATCGATAACTATCAAGAATATTCTTAAGTACTTGAGAAGAACTAAGGATTTATTCTTGATTTATGGAGGTGGAGACTTGCAATTGGATGGTTATCGATTCGATTTCCAATCGGATATCAATGATAGAAAGTCTACCTCTGGATATGTGTTCATTTGTAATGGAGATGCGATCGATTGGAAGAGTTCCAAGCGAGCATGACCGCAGATTCCACTACAGAGGTCGAGTATATTGTGCATCGAGATCTTTGCAAAGGAAGCTGCTTGGATAAAGAAGTTTGTGTGAGAACTTACAATAGTTCCTTCCATTGAGTCGGCGGTTCCACTACCTGTGACAATAATGGAGCGATCATCTGAGCTAAGGAACCAAGGTCTCACCCAAAATCCAAACACATAGAAAGGCGCTACCACATTATCAGAGAAATAGTTGAGCGAGGCGATGTAGCCATGCAGAAAATAGCATCAGCTGAAAATCCAGCTGATCCATTCACTAAGCCTATGTCACAGACTCAGTTAGACCGACATCTTGAGAAGATAGGTCTAAGATATTGTAATGAATGGCTCTAGTGCTAGTGGGAGATTGTTAGTAGTATGCCCTAGAGCATATCATTTAGTATGTATCTTGTACATATTTTTATTAACAAAAGGCATTTCCACTTTTCCGTTTACATAATATATTTATGTGTAATAGAAAAGGTCCATTGATATTTTGTTAGAAATATTATTCTTAAGTTGTTAAGAATATGAGTGACAATATTTCTAGCACGAAGTATCATAAATAGGTTCACAATCGAGGATACTTCATAATAAGGACATGACTTATCCAGAAAGATTGTATTCATGTTTGTTCCCAAGTTATTTATATGAGATATAAATAAGATGGAATGGTGAGTCTCATGCCATTTAACAAACATGATAGGCACTTATAAATGATAAGTAGGCCGAACCAGTGACACTTATGACAAGCACATAGAGTTTACTCTTGTCAATATTTTGTCATAAATCATATCAGTGCATATAATCTTTAGACCTGAGATAGCACAGTTATCTTGTATATAGGTAGTTTGAGTTTGATACTGCTTTCATACTTGTACTGTGTATGGGTATATGGGCATGTGTTGGCTCCTACTAGTTATATATGGAGGTAGGTGTTGATCAAGATGGAATCTGTTCCTCAAAGTAAATAGAGATAAAATCCTATGTTCATTTAATTGTTCTTGATGTTTCAAGTTCCTGGCCAGGACAGATAGATTTATTCGTAAAAGAGTTTCGATGAGAAAATCTTTTAATCAAGTACTGGAATTAAAAGAGAACATAATATTCATAGCAAATGGAGTTGGACATAAACCATGACTCCGGCTTAAGTTGGGATTTTGTATGTAGAGAGATTCTAGTGCATGGTAACATATGATTATAGGTTCATTTAAGGTAAACCTTATTACTAATTGGGTGGCCATGGCATGCTATGCTAGGTGTTAACCATGGTCTATGAGGTTCATAAAATGATTTAGAGAAATCATTTATGGTAAGAAAGAGTTCTGATGATATTAAGAGTTAATATCATGTCTCATTGCCAATTAGTGATGAGCCTAGTAAGTCACACACATACACAAGTTATCACCTAATTAAATATGATTTAATTAATTAATTAAAGAGTTTAATTGATTAATTAAATAGGTTTGGTTTGCAATTAGTTTGCAAAGTCCCTAGCATGACTTGAAACCAAATCTAGATTATTGGATGTATAATATAAGTTAAATTTATATTTAAAGTGTTTAAATATGAATTTAATTAATGAGAAATTAATTAATAGAGATTAATTAATTAATTTATATTTGATATAAATTAATTAGAAGAAGAAAAATAATTATTTTGGGTTGAGAACTCAAAATTAAGACACAGGGGCATTTTGGTTATTTTTGCAGTGTGAAACGTGGCACCGTGAGATGGTGACACATGGCATAACACATAAGCTTGCCAAATATTTTTTAATCATGTAAGATGATTAAAATCAAGATTACAAATAGGTTTGACACTTGGCACAATGTGATTGGGTCACTTAAACCTAGAGCTAATCAAAGGGTGACAACAAGGGTTTAATGTGTTAACCTAGCTATTTAAGTGTTGTTATGAGAAAATAAAACACAACCAGCAGCCACACTCCTTGGTCACGCCATTTTGCAGCCCTCCCTCTATTCTTATTCATCTCTCATCAATTCAAAGAGATTAGCCATCAATCTCTTGAATTAAGAACACTAGAAATTGTTTCTAGTGTCCTGTTGAAGGAACGGAAGCGTGAAAAACACAAGTTTATACCATTGAATTCAAAAATTTTCACCTAGGGTCACATGCATTATGCAAGATTTATTTTTATCTATTTGATTTCAATGATAAAAAACATATTAAAACTCTTTTAATATGTTTTTGGATTTGTATTTGTCATTTAAGATTTTTAAAATTAATCAGATTAATTTTAGAACCCTAGATTAAATCAAGAATGATTACACTAACCTCTTGATGCACTGCAGCGTGTTTGCGCCTTTGAGATTCATCTTCAGGACACCAGATGTTGTCCCTCTAGCTTGTCCACACCAAGAACACCTATGGTAGCCCTTGAACAGCTTCTAAAGCCTTTTCTATTAACTAGAAATTCAAGTTCTGCCTTTTAAGAGATTAGAGATGTAAACAGGACACTAGAAACAATTTCTAGTGTTCTTAATTCAAGAGATTGATGGCTAATCTCTTTGAATTGATAAGAGATGAAGAAGAAGAGATAAAAACCCTCAAAGTGGCATGACAAAGGAGTGTGGCTGCTGGTTATGTTTTATTTTCTCATAACAACACTTAAATAGTTAGGTTAACACATTAAACCCTTGCCACATGTCACCCTTTGATTAGCTCTAGGTTTAAGTGACCCAATCACATTGTGCCAAGTGTCAAACCTATATTTAATCTTGATTTTAATCATCTTACATGATTAAAAAATATTTGGCAAGCTTATGTGTTATGCCATGTGTCACCATCTCATGGTGCCACGTGTCACACTGCAAAATGACCAAAATGCTCCTGTGTCTTAATTTTGAGTTCTTAACCCAAAATAATTATTTTCTTCTTCTAATTAATTTATATTAAATATAAATTAATTAATTAATCTCTATTAATTAATTTCTCATTAATTAAATTCATATTTAAATACTTTAAATATAAATTTAACTTTTATTATACATCCAATAATCTAGATTTGGTTTCAAGTCATGCTAGGGACTTTGCAATCTAATTGCAAACCAAACCTATTTAATTAATCAATTTAAACTCTTTAATTAATTAATTAAATCATATTTAATTAGGTGATAACTTGTGTATGTGTGTGACTTACTAGGCTCATCACTAATTGGCAATGAGACATGATATCAACTCTTAATATCATCAGAACTCTTTCTTACCATAAATGATTTCTCTAAATCATTTTATGAACCTCATAGACCATGGTTAACACCTAGCATAGCATGCCATGGCCACCCAATTAGTAATAAGGTTTACCTTAAATGAACCTATAATCATATGTTACCATGCACTAGAATCTCTCTGTTACAAAATCCCAACTCAAGCCGAGTCATGGTTTATGTCAAACTCCATTTGCTATGAATATTATGTTCTCTTTAATTCCAGCTTGATTAAAAGATTTTCTCATCGTAAACTCTTTTACGAATAAATCTATCTGTCTAGCCAGAACTTGAAACATCAAGAACAATTAAATGAACATAGGATTTTATCTCTATTTACTTAGAGGAACAGATTCCATCTTGATCAACACCTACCTCCATATATAACTAGTAGGAGCCAACACATGCCCATATACCCATACACATAAGTATGAAAGCAATATCAAACTCAAACTACCTATATACAAGATAACTGTGCTATCTCAAGTCTAAAGATTATATGCATCGATATGATTTATGACAAAACATTGACAAGAGTAAACTCCATGTGCTTGTCATAAGTGTCACCGGTCGGCCTACTTATCATGTATAAGTGCCTATCATGTTTGTTATATGGCATGAGACTCACCATTCCATCTTATTTATATCTCATATAAATAACTTGGGAACAAACATGAATACAATCTTTCTCGGATAAGTCATGTCCTTATTATGAAGTATCCTCGATTGAACCTATTTATGATACTTTGTGCTAGAAATATTGTCACTCATATTCTTAACAACTTAAGAATAATATTTCTAACAAAATATCAATGGACCTTTTCTATTACACATAAATATATTATATAAATGTAAAAGTGGAAATGCCATTTATTAATAAAATATGTACAAGATACATACTAAATGATATGCTCTAGGGCATACTACTAACAATCTCCCACTAGCACTAGAGCCATTCATTACAATATCTTAGACCTATCTTCTCAAGATGTCGGTCTAATCGAGTCCGTGGCATAGGCTTAGTGAATGGATCACCGGATTTTCACCGATGCTATTTTCTGCATGGCTACATCGCCGCCCAACTATTTCTCTGATAATGTGGTAGCGCTTTCTATGTGTTTGGATTTTGGGTGAGACCTTAGTTCCTTAGCTCGTATGACTACTCCATTGTTGTCACAAAGTGTAATGGAACCGCGACTCAATAGAAGGAACTACTGTAAGTTCTCACACGAACTTCTTTATCCAAACAAATTTCCTTTGCAAGATCTCGATGCGAATATACTCACCTCAGTAGTGGAATCTGCAAATGTGCTCGCTTGGAACTCTTCCAACCGATCGCACCTCCATTACAAATGAACACATATCCAGAGGTAGACTTTCTATCATCGATATCTGATTGGAAATCAGAATCAGTATAACCATCCAATTGTAAGTCTCCACCTCCATAAATCAAGAATAAATCCTTAGTTCTTCTCAAGTACTTAAGGATATTCTTGACAGCTATCCAGTGTTCCAAACCTGGATTGGATTGATACCTGCTAGTCAAACTAACAGCATATGCGATATCCTGCCTAGTACACAACATTGCATACATTAAACTTCCAATAGCCGAAGCATATGGAATCCTGGCCATCTTATCTCTTTCTTCAGGTGTCTTTGGAGACATCTCTTTAAAAAGATGGATACCATGTCTCATTGGTAACAATCCTCTCTTGGAATCAAGCATGTTAAACTTCTTTAACACCTTTTCCAAGTATAAACTTTGGGATAAACCAATTATTTGTTTTGCTCTATCTCTATAGATGCGAATCCCAAGAATATAGGTTGCCTCCCCTAAGTCTTTCATGGAGAATATATTTGACAACCATACCTTTATAGTCGTCAACATACCTGTGTCATTACCCATCAATAGTATGTCATCCACATATAAGACAAGGAAAGTGATAGCACTGTCACTAACCTTCTTATATACACATGGCTCATCCTCATTTTTGATAAAACCAAAGGATTTAATGGCTTCATCAAAACGGATGTTCCAACTCCTCGAAGCTTGTTTCAACCCATAAATGGATCGCTTTAGCTTGCATACCTTGGAACCATCTTGGGATTCAAATCCCCTAGGTTGTTCCATGAAAATGTTTTCTTCAATGTATCCAATGAGAAAAGTTGTTTTGACATCCATCTGCCAAATCTCATAATCATAGTATACAGCTATTGCTAATAAAATCCTAATTGATTTAAGCATGGCAACAGGCGAGAAAGTCTCCTCACAGTCGATTCCTTGCCTTTGGCGAAACCCTTTCGCTACTAGCCTTGCCTTATAGGTCTCTACCTTTCCAT
The DNA here is from genome assembly GCF_030052815.1 of Hevea brasiliensis. NCBI lineage: Eukaryota > Viridiplantae > Streptophyta > Magnoliopsida > Malpighiales > Euphorbiaceae > Hevea > Hevea brasiliensis. Next base: position 52,131,056 of record NC_079494.1, read on the forward strand.
CAGAACCAATTTTCTTCTTGAAAACCCATTTGTTCCCTATAGTTATAATAACTTCTTGTGGGTAAACAAGATCAAAATCTTGATTCTTATACATGGAATCAATCTCGGATTTCATAGCATCAATCCATTTTGAAGAGTCTATATCTGATATAGCTTCTTCATAAGTAAGTGGATCATCTCCATGATCTACTTCTTCATGAGTAGACAACTCTTGTTCTTCTTCATGAAGAAAACCATATCTCACTGGTGGGTGAAATACCCTGGTTGTTCTACGAGGAACAGCTGTAGATGTTTCATCAACGGGTATAGGTTGACTAGATGGATCTATATCCATCTGATCTGTTGGTTGGTCAGAATTCTCCAATTCTAACTCTATTTGCCTTCCTTTGCCTCCTTTTTGGACAAATTGTTGTTCAAGAAATGTGGCATCTCTACTTATCACAACTTTTGTGAAGTAGGCAAATAAAATAATATCCAAAACTATCTTTTGGATATCCAACAAATCGACCTTTTCTCGATCCGGTCTCCAATTTATCGTTGTTCACTTTTGATATAAGTGGACAACCCCAAATCTTAACATGCTTAAGACTTGGTTTTCTTCCATGCCATATCTCATAAGGTGTGGAAAACTGATTTTGATGGAATCCTATTCGGAATATACAAAGTCGATTCTAATGCAAATCCCCAAAAGAAGATTGGCATATCAGTATAGCTCATCATACTACGTACCATATCCAATAGGGTACGATTTCTCCTTTCAGATACACCATTCTGCTGTGGCGTTCCTGGAGGAGTCAGCTGAGAAACAATGCCATGCTCTCTCAAGTATTCATCAAATTCAGTACTCAAATATTCACCTCCACGATCTGATCGAAGAGCTTTAATATTCTTTCCTGTTTTATTTTCTACTTGATTTAAATTCTTTGAACTTTTCAAAAGATTCATGTTTGTATTTCATCAAATACAAATACCCAAACCTTGATTTATCATCAGTAAAGGTAATAAAATAATGAAAGCCCCCTCTAGCCATTTCTTTAAATGGACCACATACATCACTATGTATTAGCTCCAAAATATTTTTAGCTCTTAGCCCCTGTCCAACAAAGGGTGATCTAGTCGTTTTGCCCTGAAGGCAAGATTCATAAGTTGGAGTAGGCTCAGAGCCCAATGAGGATAAAATCCCCATTTTCTCCAGTTTTGCAATCCTATCTTCTGCAACATGACATAACCTTAAGTGCCAAATATATTTTGAACTTGAGTTGGTTTTCACCATGGCATTGCATTCATTTAGATTGCTATACTGCGCCGATGGAAACACTTTCTTACTGGCAATGGAAACACTTTCCTGTTGGCAATGGAAACACTTTTCTGTTGGCAGTGGAAACACTTTCCTTTGCCTTCATCAGCTTTAGTCTTCCTTTTCTATTTAGCTATTTTCTTAGAAGGACCAAGAATCTGAGGTTTCTTTTTCTTATTGCCCTTCTTCTTGTTGGACTTTCCAGTAGAAGAAGATGCAACCAAAGCTACCTCTTTTCCTTTATTGCCTGGCATATTCTTTTGGGCAATAACCAGCATGTTAAGTAAACTAGCTAAGGTGCATTCCTGTTTAGTCATATGGAAATTTGTCACAAAATTTCCCAAAAGACCCAGGAAGGGACTGAAGGATCAAATCCGTCTGTAGTTGGAAATCCATGTTGAAGTCAAGATATTCCAACTGCTCAATCAGCCGAATCATCTTGTGGACATGATCCCCAACATTACATCCCTCGGACATCCTCATGCGGGCAATTTGTCTAGATATCTCATACCTAGCATTCCTGCTGTGCTCACCATACAACTCTTGTAGGTGAAGGAGGATCTCACTCGCAATCTGCATGTTCTCATGTTGCTTCTGTAACTCATTACTCATGGAAGCAAGCATGTAACACTTAGCTCTCATATCATGCTCCTTCCACTTGTCCAAAGTTTTATGTTCCTCTTGTGTGGCCTCTGGAGGTAAGGGACCAGGAACATTTGAATCTAGAACATATCCTATTTGTTCAAGGTTCAGGACAAGTTTCAAATTTCTTAGCCAATCAGATAGATTAGGTCCTGTCAACCTATTGTGATTAAGTATGCTTGCAAGGATATTGGATGGTGGTGGTTCTTCTGTGCTCATTATTATCAGAAAATTAATTGCAGAAATAACCAGATTAATTAGTAAATGTATCATGCAATTAACCAAATATGATTATGGTCTTTTAATCAAATTGGTCCTCCCACTAACTTAGCGAATCCTACACTTCCAAAGTAGAAAACGGAAATCCTAGTTGGATGGATTTCTAGTGGGTGATTGAATTCTTATAATTCTATTAATCATCCTCAGGTACATCCATTATTGGAATTACAATAAACTATAAGTGAGCAACTCCTTGCCCATCACATCTCATGTGAGGTTCAATCCTTTAACTAGCCCCTAATGCTCAAAATCTCAGGTACATCCATTATTGACTTATCTTGCATTAGTTAAGTTGATCCCATTGAGCCAGTAATTATACAAATAATTTTAATGTCCTCAGGTACATCCAATATTGGCCACCAAACCATTTACATATTTACAACATCTCATGCTTAACAATTATTCTTAAGAAAATCTCTTAAATAAATTGCATCTTATGCAACTATTTAAAATTTCTTAAAATAATTGCCCCAATGGAGGGCCTATGTTATAATTACTTTAATTATAGCATTTCCAACTTAATCATTTGTTTAGAAGATTTTATGGTCATTCTATTTACTATTAAGGTCTCACTTTGCACATTATCCATTTAGCATGCATATATCATATAATTGCATACATTCCCATACATCTCATGCATTCATGGATAAGCAGTAAATATGGTATGATCATGGACTTTCTAAGGGATTCAATTCTGAGCCACCAAGAATTGAATCAGGGCATTCCTAGGTGCATTTCATTCATTCATTTTACAAGAGTTGCTGAAGGAGTACATAATCAACACTTGATCTTAAATTCCTCCCACTGGTCCCACCAATGCTCTTGACCTCCTTGAACTTCTTGCAATCCAATATTACATAGTAATCCTTGGCATACCAAGGCGAATTTACAAGAACTTAAATAAATGAAATTACAACCCAAAAATTATTACAAACTTAATAATACATGCCCAAAATAAATTAAAATAAATTAATTAATTTACAATCCCAAAGAAACATAAAAGAAATAAATCCAATCACATTAGTCTTTTATAGTCCATGATCATCCATCATGCATATCACTATTTAACAATTAAATAAAACATACATACTTAAATTAAATTGAATATCTCATATTCAACTTAAAAATCCAGATTTGAATATGATTCAAATAAATTTAAAAATTTAGATTTGAATCTCATTCAAACAAATTTAAAAATTCAAAATTTGAATTACATTCAAACAACTTCAAAAATTCATATTTGAATCACATTCAAACATTTTTTAAAAAATCAGATTTGAATCACATTCAAACAGTTTTTAAAAAATCAGATCTGAATTTTATTCAATCAATTTTAAAAAATCAGATTTAAATATTATTCAAACAACTTTTAAAATTCAGATTTGAATCACATTCAAACAATTTTTAAAATTCTGATTTGAATCATAATTTAATTGTGTGATAAAAACTACTAATTAAACACTTTAATTAGTCAAAGAATAGGCCTTAGATCATACAACAATTGCAGAATTAAAAGCCAAACCTTAAACCACCCATGGAAGCCAAACCATGCGCACCATTGATGGTGTTTTTTTTAAGTATGCCGCCAACTTGCTTTGCAACCAGCAATGAACTTTTGATCTCATGATCAAACACACAATTAAATCATATAATCAACAATCTAAATGGCAAATATAGTGGCTCTGATACCAATTGAAGGAACGGAAGCGTGAAAAACACAAGTTCATACCATTGAATTCAAAAATTTTCACCTAGGGTCACATGCATCATGCAAGATTTATTTTTATCTATTTGATTTCAATGATAAACAATATATTAAAACTCTTTTAATATGTTTTTGGATCTGTATTTGCCATTTAAGATTTTTAAAATTAATCAGATTAATTTTAGAACCCTAGATTAAATCAAGAACGATTACACTAACCTCTTGATGCACTGCAGCGTGTTTGCGCCTTTGAGATTCGTCTTCAGGACACCAGATGTTGTCCCTCTAGCTTGTCCACACCAAGAACACCTATGGCAGCCCTTGAACAGCTTCTAAAGCCTTTTCTATTAATTAGAAATTCAAGTTCTGCCTTTTAAGAGATTAGAGATGTAAACAGGACACTAGAAACAATTTCTAGTGTTCTTAATTCAAGAGATTGATGGCTAATCTCTTTGAATTGATAAGAGATGAAGAAGAAGAGATAAAAACCCTCAAAGTAGCGTGACAAAGGAGTGTGGCTGCTGGTTGTGTTTTATTTTCTCATAACAACACTTAAATAGTTAGGTTAACACATTAAACCCTTGTCACATTAAACCCTTTGATTAGCTCTAGGTTTAAGTGACCCAATCACATTGTGCCAAGTGTCAAACCTATATTTAATCTTGATTTTAATCATCTTACATGATTAAAAAACATTTGGCAAGCTTATGTGTTATGCCATGTGTCACCATCTCATGGTGCCACGTGTCACACTGTAAAATGACCAAAATGCCCCTGTGTCTTAATTTTGAGTTCTTAACCCAAAATAATTATTTTCTTCTTCTAATTAATTTATATTAAATATAAATTAATTAATTAATCTCTATTAATTAATTTCTCATTAATTAAATTCATATTTAAACACTTTAAATATAAATTTAACTTATATTATACATCCAATAATCTAGATTTGGTTTCAAGTCATGCTAGGGACTTTGCAATCTAATTGCAAACCAAACCTATTTAATTAATCAATTTAAACTCTTTAATTAATTAATTAAATCATATTTAATTAGGTGATAACTTGTGTATGTGTGTGACTTACTAGGCTCATCACTAGTTGGCAATGAGACATGATATCAACTCTTAATATCATCAGAACTCTTTCTTACCATAAATGATTTCTCTAAATCATTTTATGAACCTCATAGACCATGGTTAACACCTAGCATAGCATGCCATGGCCACCCAATTAGTAATAAGGTTTACCTTAAATGAACCTATAATCATATGTTACCATGCACTAGAATCTCTCTGTTACAAAATCCCAACTCAAGCTAGAGTCATGGTATATGTCAAACTCCATTTGCTATGAATATTATGTTCTCTTTTAATTCCAGTTCTTGATTAAAAAGATTTTCTCATCAGAAACTCTTTTCTGAATAAATCTATCTGTCCTGGCCAGGAACTTGAAACATCAAGAACAATTAAATGGACATAGGATTTTATCTCTATTTACTTAGAGGAACAGATTCCATCTTGATCAACACCTACCTCTATATATAACTAGTAGGAGCCAACACATGCCCATATACCCATACACAGTACAAGTATGAAAGTAGTATCAAACTCAAACTACCTATATACAAGATAACTGTGCTATCTCAGGTCTAAAGATTATATGCACTGATATGATTTATGACAAAACATTGACAAGAGTAAACTCCATGTGCTTGTCATAAGTGTCACTGGTTCGGCCTACTTATCATGTATAAGTGCCTATCATGTTTGTTATATGGCATGAGACTCACCATTCCATCTTATTTATATCTCATATAAATAACTTGGGAACAAACATGACTACAATCTTTCTGGATAAGTCATGTCCTTATTATGAAGTATCCTCGATTGTGAACCTATTTATGATACTTTGTGCTAGAAATATTGTCACTCGTATTCTTAACAACTTAAGAATAATATTTCTAACAAAATATCAATGGACCTTTTCTATTACACATAAATATATTATATAAACAGAAAAGTGGAAATGCCATTTATTAATAAAATATGTACAAGATACATACTAAATGATATGCTCTAGGGCATACTACTAACACCTGTTTACATCTCTAATCTCTTAAAAGGCAGAACTTGAATTTCTAATTAATATAAAAGGCTTTAGAAGCTGTTCAAGGGCTGCCATAGGTGTTCTTGGTGTGGACAAGCTAGAGGGACAATATCTGGTGTCCTGAAGATGAATCTCAAAGGCGCAGACACGTTGCAGTGCATCAAGAGGTTAGTGTAATCGTTCTTGATTTAATCTAGGGTTCTAAAATTAATCTGATTAATTTTAAAATCTTAAATGGAAAATACAGATCCAAAAACATATTAAAAGAGTTTTAATATGTTGTTTATCATTGAAATCAAATAGATAAAAATAAATCTTGCATGATGCATGTGACCCTAGGTGAAAATTTTTGAATTCAATGGTATAAACTTGTGTTTTTCACGCTTTCATTCCTTCAATTGGTATCAGAGCCACTATATTTTCCATTTAGATTGTTGATTATATGATTTAATTGTGTGTTTGATCATGAGATCAAAAGATCATTGCTGGTTGCAAAGCAAGGTGGCGGCATATTTAAAAAAAACACCATCAATGGTGCGCATGGTTTGGCTACCATGGGTGGTTCAAGGTTTGGCTTTTAATTCTACAATTGTTGTATGATCTAAGGCCTATTCTTTAACTAATTAAAGTGTTTAATTAGTGTCGCAAGGTGTTTTGTGGTCGCCTAAACGAACCCTCACCGAAGTGGGAAAGAGTGAGGAGTCGCCACCTTAGTTTTGAGGGAAACTAAAGAAAACCATTTGTGAAAATAAATTGAAATGAAACCACTTCAAGACAGAGATTCTAGGTTTGGGGTCCGTAAACGGGTGGGGAAGGTGTTAGGCACCCCACCTCGTCCCTTAATAAGGGTAAGTAGATTTAACTTTGCATTAGTTAGGAGGGCTTGAATGGACATGTTAATCCTTTTGATTAAAGGAACATTTGATTTTTCACTAAATTTGGATCACCCAGATACATAAGTAAATGAGTCAACCTTAGTGAGTTACTGTTGTATGTTAATTTTATTTGAAAGAAATATTTTATTAAAATTTAATTTAAGAATTGGATAAGAACTCTTCTCCGAACTCCTTAATATCTATTAAAATTCTGAATTGAGACCGGATAAGAACTCTCCTCCGATCTCTATTCAATATTTATTAAAATTTGATTTGAGAACGGATAAGAACTCTCCTCCGATCTCTATTTAATATTTATTAAAATTTTGAGTTGAGACCGGATAAGAACTCTCCTCCGATCTCTATTTAATATTTATTAAAATTTTGAGTTGAGACTGGATAAGAACTCTCCTCCGATCTCTTTTAAATTAACAGGAGCCTGAATGGGATCTTTCCGATCTCCCGAATTTTAATTTTAGCTACACGTCATAAGGACCTAAAGCTAAGGATTCTGGCGTTCAAAGGTGCTGGGGATAAGGCTTCTTTTAACTAATTGGTATTTTGTGACTAAATAAGGGAAGCCGGACTGAATTCTGCTGACCTCCCCTAAGGTCACTTTACCAGTATCCTATCTGTACCCTTTTACTTATCTGAGTTTTGATTTTTTATTCCGCCTTATGGCATTATGCTGGATCGCCTCCCATGTCAGCCTAGTGATTCAATTTTGCTATTTCCCTGACGTGTTATTTAGACCCTCTTTTTTTCAAAGAGACACTTTAAACACAGTTACCTACATTTTGTCTAGCTGCTTCTACGTAACTCAGGGCTAGATGACTTGCGTTTAGAAATAATAAAGATTAACAAAAGTGTGGGTTAGCCAGCACGGGAGTAAACTAGAGCATATCTTTCCTTTGTATTTTTTTAGCGTGACATGAACTTAAAGAAAACAACAGGCATAAGAAAGAGGACAAAAGGAAATACGTGAAACGAGAAGTAGACTTAATAAAATGGCAATATTAACACTGACCTGTAGGGAGTCGAGTCTATTGAACTAACCACAGAATCACAAAAAGTAGCAAGATTGCAGGTTGGCAGCCGGAGGACTATGGTTCCCCTCAAAATGAAGTATTCTTTGTTAACATGTAAACGTGTCACAATGACCAAGCTTGAGTGGAGTTAAGCTTAGACAATATGAATGGAAATAGAGGATAACAAAGACAGAAAGTGAGAGTGCCACAGGATAATGAACGAACTGAAAATGAAAAATTTCAGTATTCAAGAATCCCTTTTGCAAGAAAACACTTCAGAAAACTAGTTTCAAAAGTTTTTTCTACGAAAACTCCAAAAAATAGCAGAGTAACAAACTGAATTAAGTTTTAGAGTTATTCCACTATAGTTACTGCCTCTTGTCTGTATATTTTTTTCGTCCTCTTGAACAGTTTTCAGGCAGGTATTTATAGGAATCGGGTGCTCCCCATGAAGGGTCAGGATTTATTTTGAGGGAGATGGAGGGTCTGGATTTTGAAGGACATGATCGGATGCTTGAGAATTAAAGAGAACCAAAATGAACGGCTGAGATTATTCTTCAGAATATTCGTCCTTTTCTTCTTTCAATATGACGGTCTCAAATCCTCTTGTCCGGAGCGATCTGAGGGCTAAGAGCGAAAGACGCTGGTCTTGTCGTCTTCTCTTTTGATCCAAGGGTTCCGGGTATGTCCTTACAAGTGAGATCAACGGTGGAGATTGGGATGTACAGGACTGTCATGACATACCCTGGCACCTGTCAGCATTACGGGCGATTCTTAGGCGTGCGGTGGAGATCTCGTCTGCCACGCTTTAACTACCTCGGCTCTGATTCTGACGACGGTTATTTGGGATTTGTCTTATTCTTTTTGCCTTCCAATCCCTCCCACGCTCCTATTCCGATCTCTCATGCTGATCTCCCATCTTCCGATCTCTATTATTTCGATCCCTAGAGATCGCCCAAATGATGTAATCCGATCTTTTGGAAATAAAAGTCAATTATCATCTTATTATTATTGCATTGATTATTTTCCGATCTCTGATGTGTTTATCCGATCTGGTTCCCAACTGAACAACCCTTAACTGATCCGTAATTCGAAACATTTATCTTAATATGCCGATCTCTAATTAGCCGTTCTCTTTATGGAATTTGAAAGACGTGTCAGAACAGCTGGCGAATCCCGTTAACCGATGCATTGCCTGGGACATCGTGAGCATTAAATGCTCGGACGAGTATAAATAGGGGTAGGGGTTAGCCAGTTTCTTACTTATGCCATTTTCTATCTCTCGCAAGCAATTCCAAAACTCTCTCGATTTTCAAGCTCTTCTGACTCCGTTCAAGCTCCGGTAAGGGTTTTAATCCTTCTTTTAGCTTTAAGTTCTTTGTTTTCCTTAAAAATGAGCGGCGCCGAAGGTCAGAGAGCGACGAGCCCTCCTTCCATTCAGTTCTCATGGTCGTCTGACGAAGAAGAGGTGGTCGGGCCGAGCGCACAACCAGAACCTTCTAGGGTCTCCACTCCAGCTCGGGGGCGAACCGCACCATCAAGGCATGCACCTTCTTCGGGGAGGGAGAATCTTCCTATGGACGAGCTGCCGTCGATCTTGCAAGAATCCGATCTGCAACCGTTTAGCCAGGAGTACAACATTGAGCCCGATTCATATGAACTTATCCGGTGTCGCGGCGATCACCGAGCCGATCACTTCTTTGAAGAGAATGACATGGTTATGGTATACGAGGAACAGTTAAAGGCCGGTCTTTGGTTCCCTCTGGACGACTTCTTCAAGGAGGTCCTAAAATTTCACCGAGTGTGCATTGCCCAAATTCACCCTAACTCGTGGTGGATCTTAGTAGCCTTCCGAGGCCTGTGCCGAGCTAAGGGAATCAAACCTACGGCTAAGGTGTTCGCCGAACTGCACAGGCTAACTCCCCGAAAGGACAACGAGCACTGGTTCTTTTAGGCGAAGCCTCATTGTGGGCTCTTCACCGACCTGCCCTCCTCCCTTAAGAATTGGAAGAACCGCTTCTTCATTCTGAGGAGCAAAAATCCGACCTGCTTCAAGGACTTCCCCCGTAGCTGGTGGCACCAGGGGCCCTTAATTCCGAAGCGTATTACCCTGAACAAGGAGGAAAGCCTAATAGTGATGGAACTGAAGAATCAAGCTGCCACTCAAAAGTACTCCTGTTTAGATGCGGTGACCGCCGAGCTGCATCATTGGACGATGGAGTTGATCATGGGCAAAAATCGCGGGCTTCAGCTCTCTGATCTTGGCATCGGTATTTTCTATTTCTCAGATCTTTGGACCTTAGCGATCTCACTGACCTCTTTTTTGTGCAGGTATGGTGGGTGGTGAAGGTTCCAGGAAGCGAAAGAAAGAAAGAGAGATTTCCCGGAAAATAAAGGAGATGAAGCGTTCAGCACTACTTCAAACACCCGGCCATGAACCTGGGGAGATATAAGGGGACCCGCCTCGACCTTCGGGACTGCCGATCGCAGAAGCTATCCGATCTCCTCCTTGACGAGAAGAGCCGCCTCCACCTCCTCCAGTTGCTCCAAGCACAGAAGTGGGTCGTTCTCGACCTCCTGCGAGGCCCCCTTCTCGTGGCGCTCAAGTGTTGATTGCTTCCCTGGACAACAACCAGACTGTTCGGGAGAACCCCGATTTTGCCAATGTCTTGGGGTCTTCCATCTGCCTTCGGGAGGATCGGGACAGACTGTCTCCGGACAATCTTGACGACATCCTAACCCGATCCATGAGTCTGAATGTAGTGTGCCTGGTGAACCAGCACATAGTCCGGGAAAAGGCACACCGCCTGGGTAAGGAGGTCGAGAAGAAGAGTCAAGAGGTGGCATCCCTCCGATCCCAACTCTCATCCGCTCAAGATTACATATCTCAAATTGAGGGGCGCATGAAGTACTATGAGGATAAGCTGGCCGCACAGACTCATGTTCTGGCTGAAAGGGATTATGCTCTTAGAGAAGTCCAGGCGCTCCGGGCCAACGAAGCTGCTCAGGTCACTCATCTTGCTGAGGAGCTTAAGGCAAAAGATGAAGAGATGGTGACAGGAATAGCCGGCGCTTATGTGAATGCTCACAAGGATCTCTTGGCCGAGCTCCAGAAGCGTTACCCAGATGAGGACTTCTCTTGGATGGCCGACCTGGCTCCCGAAGGCGAGGAGGAAAGCGAAGAGAAGGCCGAGGGTGAGAGAGAAAATGAGCAAAATGTAGATCAGGATGGGGGTGATCCACCAGCCGAATGACTTGTACAAATTTTTGAAATGAAATGAAGTGGAATGCCCTTTTTGTTCGATGAATGGTTATGATCGGAAAATTTCTAAATTATTAAACACTTGATTGTCTGAGTATGTTGAAATAACTGAAGATGATTATTAACCTAAGTGTGAGAGATCGGAAAACACAATGAGCATGAGATCGGTAGGGAAGAAATGCTGAACGGGACTTGATTAAAATTGGAAATTTGACTTGAACACTTAAGATCAAAGTCCTCATTAAACCGGACCAAAACCTTAGCTCTTAAACTTTTGAAAGGGAGATCGGCAATAAAACTGGTAAGAAAAGATCTAACGTCAGTTCATTTCGTTTGTCAACAGAGATCAGGAATATACTTGTCTGGTCCCGAGATTGGACAATGGGTTTGAGAGATCGGTGAGCGATTTAATAGACTGGTAAGGCTTTGACTGATGTGAGGAATTAGCATTGATTCAATTCTTTGTGAGGAGAGATCGGAAATGTGACTGTCTATCAAAGAGAGATCGGAAATGTGACTATCTATCAAAGAGAGATCGGAAATTAGCTGTCAAAAGGAGACTTAGTACTGAGGTCAGTTTCAAAGTTTTATTGATTTTGGGGATCGGCCAAAATATGGTGTCGACAGCTGCCCCTCTTTACATAATTTCTATTAAAGGGAAAATTTCCCGTGTAGGAATTATGTAAAGATTCAGACTCATATTTTGGACGATTAGGTGTTCGAAGTTAGGGAGCTAAAGCACACTTAAGTTGGTGACCTAGAAATCGACAACATAAGTTAAATTAAAATCAACTTGGATCAAGGAACCAGAGGTTGATAACAGGAAATTTAAATTGCAGGAAATTAAAATTGGCAGGAAATTTAAATTGCAGGAAATTAAAATCAACTTAGATTAAGGAACCAGAGGTTGATAACAGGAAATTTAAATTGCAGGAAATTAAAATCAACTTAGATCAAGGAACCAGAGGTTGATAACAGGAAATTTAAATTGCTGGAAATTAAAATCAACTTAGATCAAGGAACCAGAGGTTGATAACAGGAAATTTAAATTGCATGAAATTAAAATCAACTTAGATCAAGGAACCAGAGGTTGATAACAGGAAATTTAAATTGCAGGAAATTAAAATCAACTTAGATCAAGGAACCAGAGGTTGATAACAGGAAATTTAAATTGCTGGAAATTAAAATCAACTTAGATCAAGGAACCAGAGGTTGATAACAGGAAATTTAAATTGCACTTACAAAGCAAGCCTAATCCGGACACGAGCAGTTCTTCCCCAATGAAGTGTACTTAACAGAATCCCGAAGACCAATGATGAATGGAGGACGAGTTGCAAGACTTAACCTATGACCCCATTTCTTCAAATGCCCCTTTTCTGTTTTTTTTTTCTTTCTCCCGAAAAGCGCCCTTGCGGGTTTTTACTTCCCCTTCGTCTATATGACTAGAAGTGCCCTTCCGGGTTTTCACCTCTAGTTTTTTTTTTTTTTTTTTTTTTTTTTTTTTTTTTAGGTCATTCCCTGCAAATCTCATAGTAAAGTACGTGAGGTTATCAATTGTCAAATCTTAATCTTATGGCAAAAATTTTAACTGATTTAAATAGCGCATTAAATAACGAGATTGCAGAAATATAAGGGAAAGATAGAAACATGGGGAATGAAGTGTGATTTTATTACGGTTTTAATAAAAACAAAGAAGAAGTTTCAAAGAAGAAAGGTACAAGGAAAGCTCTCACATATTCCCTGTGGCTGATTTTGAAATCCTTTAACTGCCATTATTTCAAGTTCTCTGAAGCCTCATGCCGTGACAGTTTCCTCTTCATCCTGGTTTCATGCCCCCCTTTCCTTATTTCTCCCTTTTTGTTCTCGGGATGCCCTTTTGGGTTTTCACCCCTAGGTTTTTTTTTTTTTTTTTTTTTTTTCGCGCTCTTTTAGGACGCCCTTTCGGGTTTTCATCCTTCACTCATTTTACAGAAAGTGCCCCTGCGGGGTTTTCGCCTTCTTTCACACATTTTGCTAGGAGCGCCCTTTCAGGTTTTCGCTCCTACTCCTTTTTTTTTTTTAGGCATAGTATTTCTTTTTTTTTTTTAAGATCAGGGCTCCTCCAGAAAATGCCTTTTTAACCACATAGGGTCCCTCGTAGGTTGGTGACCATTTGCCCCGGGGATCGTTTTGATTCGGTAGCACTTTCTTCAGAACTAGGTCCCCGGGTTGGAATTCGCGTGGGCGAACGCTTTTATTAAATGCTCTAGCCATCCTCATCTGGTATAACTGCCCATGACATGCTGCTGCTAACCTTTTCTCATCTAGCAAGTTTAACTGATCCAACCTTGACTGGATCCATTCTGACTCATCAATCCCTGATTCCTTCAGAATCCTTAGGGAAGGAATTTCAACTTCAATAGGTGATACCACTTCCATCCCGAAAACCAGTGAGTATGGAGTTGCCCCGGTTGAGGTTCTTACAGAAGTCTGGTATGCGTGGAGAGCGTAAGGAAGCATATCATGCCAATCCCTATACGTGACCGTCATTTTCTGGATTATCCTCTTTAGATTTTTATTTGCGGCTTCCACCGCTCCATTCATCTGGGGACGGTATGGGGAGGAATTGAGATGTCGGATTTTGTATTGATCACACAATTTTTGAATCTTCGGGCCATTGAGATTCTTAGCGTTGTCAGTGACGATTTCATTGGGGAGGCCATGCCGGCAGATGATATTGTTTCTGAGGAATTTGAGAAACGTATTCTGTGTGATGTGCACATAGGATGTCGCCTCGACCCACTTGGAGAAATAGTCGATGGCCACAAGGATGAATCTGTGCCCATTGGATGCCTTGGGATTGATGGGACCAATCACATCGATGCCCCACATTGCGAAAGGCCATGGTGAGACGAGGTTGAACAACTTGTGAGGTGGCACATTTATCGGATCGACATAGATTTGACACTTATGGCATTTTCGGAAATACTCGATGCAATCCTTTTCCATTGTAGTCCAAAAATATCCCCGTCGCATGATTTGCTTAGCCATTATGTGCCCATTGGCATGGGTTGCACAATTTCCTTCATGAGTCTCAAAAAGGATTTTCTTCGTCTCTTTTGCATCCACGCATCTCAACAGTTCACCGTTGGACCCTCTCTTGTATAGGGTTTCACCACTGGGGAAGTATCCCAATGCTAATCTCCGAAGCATCCTCTTTTCTTTTTTGCTTGCTCCCAAAGGGAATTCTCTGGTTCTGCAGTAGGCCAGGATGTCATGATACCAAGGCTTACCATCGGGCTCTTCTTCAATCATGAAGCAGTAAGCTGGCTCATCCCTTGCTTTAATCCTCAATGCTTAAGTTGTTTGCCCTTCTTCCATTTGGGCCATAACAGCTAGAGTAGCTAAGGCATCAGCAAATTGATTCTTATCTCTACTAAGATGAGTGAAAGAGATCTCTTCGAATTTCTTAATCAGCTCCGGTAAGTACTTCTGATATGGGATTAGCTTGGGATCCTTGGTTTGCCATTCTCCCTTGACTTGGTATATAATCAGGGCTGAGTCTCCATATACCTCCAACTTCCTGATTTTCATTTTGATTGCAGCCTGTAGACCCCTCACACAAGCTTCATATTCTGCGACGTTGTTGGTGCAGTCAAATCTCAACTTAATGGCTATCGGGAAGTGCTTTCCATCAGGGATATCAATACGGCTCAATTCCATTCTGGACAAATTGACAACCGTGAAATACATTTCCCATTCATCGGCTGGCCCCTCTTCTTCATATTTTTCTTCATTAATATGCTCATCAGGGAACTCAAAATCCAGAGCTTCTTAATCCTGGATAGGATTTTTACGCTAGGAGGTCAGCGATCACGCTACCTTTCACTGCCTTCCGGGTCATATAGACTATGTCATATTGGGAGAGTATGACCTGCCACTTGGCTATCCTACCTGGCACGAATGGGCTTTCGAATACATATTTGATAGGATCCATCCTGGAGATGAGCCATGTCTTGTGATTCAGCATGTAGTGCTTGAGGCGATTTGCTGTCCAAGCTAACGTGCAGCAAGTCTTTTCTAAGAAAGAGTACCTTGACTCACAATCACTGAACTTCTTGCTCAAGTAATAAATAGCCCTCTCCTTCCGGCCGGTATCATCATGTTGTCCCAAAACGCACCCCATCGAGTTCTGTTGGACCGCCATATACAGGATAAGAGGCCTCCCTGCCACGGGTGGAACCAATACTGGTGGGCTGGTCAAGTATTACTTAATTTTCTCAAAAGCCTCTTGGCAAACTGAATCCCATTGGGTGGAATTATTCTTTCGGAGTAATCTGAAAATAGGCTCAGCTTTGGCAGTGAGATTAGAAATAAATCTCGAAATGTAGTTCAACTTTCCCAGGAAACTGCGCACCTCCCTTTCTGTTTTTGGGGATGGCATTTCTTGAATAGCTCGAACCTTTTCTGGATCAACCTCTATTCCCCTCTCGCTTACTATGAATCCCAACAACTTTCCCGATCTAGCTCCGAATATGCATTTGGCAGGGTTCAGTTTCAACTGGTATTTCCTGAGCCTTTCGAATACCCTCCTCATCACCTGTACGTGGCTTTCTTTTCCTCTGGATTTAATGATCATATCATCCACATACACTTCCACCTCTTTATGCATCATATCGTGAAATACTATGCCACATACACTTCCCAACTGAACAACCCTTAATTGATCCGTAATTCGAAAAATTTATCTTAATATGCCGATCTCTAATTAGCCGTTCTCTTTATGGAATTTGAGAGACGTGTCAGAACAGCTGGCGAATCTCGTTAACCGATGCATTGCCTGGGACATCGTGAGCATTAAATGCTCGGACGAGTATAAATAGGGGTAGGGGTTAGCCAGTTTCTTACTTATGCCATTTTCTGTCTCTCGCAAGCAATTCCAAAACTCTCCCGATTTTCAAGCTCTTCCAACTCCGTTCAAGCTCCGGTAAGGGTTTTAATCCTTCTTTTAGCTTTAAGTTCTTTGTTTTCCTTAAAATTGAGCGGCGCCGAAGGTCAGAGAGCGACGAGCCCTCCTTCCATTCAGTTCTCGTGGTCGTCTGACGAAGAAGAGGTGGTCGGGCCGAGCGCACAACCAGAACGTTCTAGGGTCTCCGCTCCAGCTAGGGGGCGAACCGCACCATCAAGGCATGCACCTTCTTCGGGGAGGGAGAATCTTCCTATGGACGAGCTGCCGTCAATCTTGCAAGAATCCGATCTGCAATCGTTTAGCCAGGAGTACAACATTGAGCCCGATTCATATGAACTTATCCGGTGTCACGGCGATCACCGAGCCGATCACTTCTTTGAAGAGAATGACATGGTTATGGTATACGAGGAACAGTTAAAGGCCGGTCTTCGGTTCCCTCTGGACGACTTCTTCAAGGAGGTCCTAAAATTTCATCGAGTGTGCATTGCCCAAATTCATCCTAACTCGTGGCAGATCTTAGTAGCCTTCCGAGGCCTGTGCCGAGCTAAGGGAATCAGACCTACGGCTAAGGTGTTCGCCGAACTGCACAGGCTAACTCACCGAAAGGACGACGAGCACTGGTTCTTTCAGGCGAAGCCTCATTGTGGGCTCTTCACCGACCTGCCCTCCTCCCTTAAGAATTGGAAGAACCGCTTCTTCATTTTAAGGAGCAAAAAACCGACCTGCTTCGAGGACTTCCCCCGTAGCTGGTGGCACCAGGGGCCCTTGATTCCGAAGCGTATTACCCCGAACAAGGAGGAAAGCCTAATAGTGATGGAACTGAAGAATCAAGCTGCCACTCAGAAGTACTCCTGTTTAGACGCGGTGACCGCCGAGCTGCATCATTGGACGATGGAGTTGATCACGGGCGAAAATCGCGAGCTTCAGCTCTCTGATCTTGGCATCGGTATTTTCTATTTCTCAGATCTTTGGACCTTAGCGATCTCACTGACCTCTTTTTTGTGCAGGTATGGCGGGTGGTGAAGGTTCCAGGAAGCGGAAGAAAGAAAGAGAGATTTCCCGAAAAATAAAGGAGATGAAGCGTTCGGCACTACTTCTAACACCCGGCCATGAACCTGGGGAGGTACAAGGGGACCCGCCTCGACCTTCGGGACTGCCGATCGCAGAAGCTGTCCGATCTCCTCCTCGACGAGAAGAGCCGCCTCCACCTCCTCCAGTTGCTCCAAGCACAGAAGGGGGTCGTTCTCAACCTCCTGCGAGTCCCCCTTCTCGTGGCGCTCAAGTGTTGATTGCTTCCCTGGACAACAACCGGACTGTTCGGGAGAACCCCGATTTTGCCAAAGTCTTGGGGTCTTCCATCTGCCTTCGGGAGGATCGGGACAGACTGTCTTCGGACAATCTTGACGACATCCTAACCCGATCCATGAGTCTGAATGTAGAGTGCCTGGTGAACCAGCACATAATCCGGGAAAAGGCGCACCGCCTGGGTAAAGAGGTCGAGAAGAAGAGTCAAGAGGTGGCATCCCTCCGATCCCAACTCTCATCCGCTCAAGATTACATATCTCAAATTGAGGGGCGCATGAAGTACTATGAGGATAAGCTGGCCAAACAGACTCATGTTCTGGCTGAAAGGGATCATGCTCTTAGAGAAGTCCAGGCGCTCCGGGCCAACGAAGCTGCTCAGGTCGCTCATCTTGCTGAGGAGCTTAAGGCAAAAGATGAAGAGATGGTGACAGGAATAGCCGGCGCTTATGTGAACGCTCACAAGGATCTCTTGGCCGAGCTCCAGAAGCGTTACCCAGATGAGGACTTCTCTTGGATGGCCGACCTGGCTCCCGAAGGCGAGGAGGAAAGCAAAGAGGAGGCCGAGGGTGAGAGAGAAAATGAGCAAAATGTATATCAGGATGGGGGTGATCCCCCAGCCGAATGACTTGTACAAATTTTTGAAATGAAATGAAGTGGAATGCCCTTTTTGTTCGATGAGTGGTTATGATCGGAAAATTTCTAAATTATTAAACACTTGATTGTCTGAGTATGTTGAAATAACTGAAGATGATTATTAACCTAAGTGTGAGAGATCGGAAAACACAATGAGCATGAGATCGGTAGGGAAGAAATGCTGAACGGGACTTGATTAAAATTGGAAATTTGACTTGAACACTTAAGATCAGAATCCTCATTAAACCGGACCAAAACCTTAGCTCTTAAACTTTTGAAAGGGAGATCGGAAATAAAACTGGTAAGAAAAGATCTAGCGTCAGTTCATTTCGTTTGTCAACAGAGATCAGGAATATACTTGTCTGGTCCGAAGATTCGACAATGGCTTTGAGAGATCGGTGAGCGATTTAATAGACTGGTAAGGCTTTGACTGATGTGAGGACTTAGCATTGATTCAATTCTTTGTGAGGAGAGATCGGAAATGTGACTGTCTATCAAAGAGAGATCGGAAATGTGACTGTCTATCAAAGAGAGATCGGAAATTAGCTGTCAAAAGGAGACTTAGTACTGAGGTCAGTTTCAAAGTTTTATTGATTTTGGGGATCAGCCAAAATATGGTGTCGACAATTAGTAATTTTAATCACACAATTAAATTATGATTCAAATCAGAATTTTAAAAATTGTTTGAATGTGATTCAAATCTGAATTTTAAAAGTTGTTTGAATGTGATTCAAATCTGAATTTTTAAAGTTGTTTGAATCATATTTAAATCTGATTTTTTAAAATTGATTGAATAAAATTCAGATCTGATTTTTTAAAAAATGTTTGAATGTGATTCAAATCTGATTTTTTAAAAAATGTTTGAATGTGATTCAAATCTGAATTTTTAAAGTTGTTTGAATGTGATTCAAATCTGAATTTTTAAATTTGTTTGAATGAGATTTAAATCTGAATTTTTAAATTTATTTGAATCATATTCAAATCTGGATTTTTAAGTTGAATATGAGATATTCAATTTAATTTAAGTATGTATGTTTTATTTAATTGTTAAATAGTGATATGCATGATGGATGATCATGGACTATAAAAGACCAATGTGATTGGGTCACTTAAACCTAGAGCTAATCAAAGGGTGACATGTGGCAAGGGTTTAATGTGTTAACCTAGCTATTTAAGTGTTGTTATGAGAAAACAAAATACAACCAGCAGCCACACTCCTTTGTCACGCCATTTTGCAGCCCTCCCTCTATTCTTCTTCATCTCTCATCAATTCAAAGAGATTAGCCATCAATCTCTTGAATTAAGAATGCTAGAAATTGTTTCTAGTGTCCTGTTTACATCTCTAATCTCTTTAAAAGCAGAACTTGAATTTCTAATTAATAGAAAAGGCTTTAGAAGCTGTTCAAGGGCTTCCATAGGTGTTCTTGGTGTGGACAAGCTAGAGGGATAACATCTAGTGTCCTGAAGATGAATTTCAAAGGCGCAGACACGCTGCAGTGCATCAAGAGGTTAGTGTAATCGTTCTTGATTTAATCTAGGGTTCTAAAATTAATCTGATTAATTTTAAAATCTTAAATGGCAAATACAGATCCAAAAACATATTAAAAGAGTTTTAATATGTTGTTTATCATTGAAATCAAATAGATAAAAATAAATCTTGCATGGTGCATGTGACCCTAGGTGAAAATTTTTGAATTCAATGGTATAAACTTGTGTTTTTCACGCTTCCGTTCCTTCAATTGGTATCAGAGCCACTATATTTGCCATTTAGATTGTTTATTATATGATTTAATTGTGTGATTTGATCATGAGATGATTGATCCATTGCTGGTTGGATCAAGAGGTGTGGCAGCATGCTTGATGAACTCCAACATGGTGCGCATGGCTTTGGAAGATCATGGTGCGCATGGTTGTTATTAAATTCTGCAATTGTTGCATGATGAAAGGTTCATCATATGACTAATTAAAATGTTTAATTAGGATTTTTAATCACACAATTAAATTATGATTCAAATCAGAATTTTAAAAAATTGTTTGAATGTGATTCAAATCTGAATTTTAAAAGTTGTTTGAATGTGATTCAAATATGAATTTTTGAAGTTGTTTGAATCATATTTAAATCTAATTTTTTAAAATTGATTGAATAAAATTCAGATCTGATTTTTTAAAAAATGTTTGAATGTGATTCAAATCTGATTTTTTAAAAAATGTTTGAATGTGATTCAAATCTGAATTTTTGAAGTTGTTTGAATGTGATTCAAATCTGAATTTTTAAATTTGTTTGAATGAGATTCAAATCTGAATTTTTAAATTTATTTAAATCATTTTCAAATCTGGATTTTTAAGTTGAATATGAGATATTCAATTTAATTTAAGTATATATGTTTTATTTAATTGTTAAATAGTGATATGCATGATGGATGATCATGGACTATAAAAGACCAATGTGATTGGATTTAATTTCTTTTATGTTTCTTTGGGTTTGTAAATTAATTAATTTATTTTAATTTATTTTGGGCATGTATTATTAAGTTTGTAATAATTTTTGGGTTGTAATTTCATTTATTTAAGTTCTTGTAAATTCGTCTTGGTATGCCAAGGATTACTATGTAATATTGGATTGCAAGAAGTTCAAGGAGGTCAAGAGCATTGGTGGGACCAGTGGGAGGAATTCAAGATCAAGTGTTGATTATGTACTCCTTCAGCAACTCTTGTAAAATGAATGAATGAAATGCACCTAGAAATGCCCTGATTCAATTCTTGGTGGCTCAGAATTGAATCCCTTAGAAAGTCCATGATCATACCATATTCTTCGCTTATCCATGAATGCATGAGATGTATGGGAATGTATGCAATTATATGATATATGCATGCTAAATGGATAATGTGCAAAGTGAGACCTTAATAGTAATTAGAATGACCATAAAATCTTCCAAACAAATGATTAAGTTGGAAATGCTATAATTAAAGTAATTATAACATAGGCCCTCCATTGGGGCAATTATTTTAAGAAATTTTAAATAGTTGCATAAGATGCAATTAATTTAAGAGATTTTCTTAAGAATAATTATTAAGCATGAGATGTTGTAAATATGTAAATGGTTTGGTGGCCAATATTGGATGTACCTGAGGACATTAAAATTATTTGCATAATTACTGGCTTAATGGGATCAACTTAACTAATGCAAGATAAGTCAATAATGGATGTACCTGAGATTTTGAGCATTAGGGGCTAGGTAAAGGATTGAACCTAACATGAGATGTGATGGGCAATGAGTTGCTGACTTATAGTTTATTGTAATTCCAATAATGGATGTACCTGAGGATGATCAATAGAATTATAAGAATTCAATCACCCACTAGAAATCCATCCAACTAGGATTTCCATTTCCTACTTTGGAAGTGTAGGATTCGCTAAGTTAGTGGGAGGACCAATTTGATTAAAAGACCATAATCATTTTGGTTAATTACATGATACATTTACTAATTAATCTGGTTATTTTCTGCAGTTAATTTTCTGATAAAAATGAGCACAAAACAACCAGCACCATCCAATATCCTTGCAAGCATACTTGATCACAATAGGTTGACAGGACCTAATCTGTCTGATTGGCTAAGAAATTTGAAACTTATCCTGAACCTTGAACATATAGGATATGTTCTAGATTCAAATGTTCCTAGTCCCTTACCTCCAGAGGCCACACAAGAGGAACGTGATACTTTGGACAAGTGGAAGGAGCATGATATGAGAGCTAAGTGTTACATGCTTGCTTCCATGAGTAATGAGTTACAGAAGCAACATGAGAACATGCAGAGTGCGAGTGAGATCCTCCTTCACCTACAAGAGTTGTATGGTGAGCACAAAGAGAATGCTAGGTATGAGATATCTAGACAGCTATTCCGTATGAGGATGTCTGAGGGACAGAATGTTAGGGATCATGTCCACAAGATGATTCGGCTGATTGAGCAGTTGGAACATCTTGACTTCAACATGGATTTCCAACTACAAACGGATTTGATCCTTCAGTCCCTTCCTGAGTCTTTTGGGAATTTTGTGACAAATTTCCATATGACTAAACAGGAATGCACCTTAGCTGGTTTACTTAACATGCTGGTTATTGCCCAAAAGAATATGCCAGGTAATAAAGGAAAAGAGGTAGCCTTGGTTGCATCTTCTTCTGCTGGAAAGTCCAACAAGAAGAAGGGCAATAAGAAAAAGAAACCTCAGATTCCTGGTCCTTCCAAGAAAATAGCTAAACAGAAAAGGAAGACTAAAGCTGATGGAGGCAAAGGAAAGTGTTTCCATTGCCAACAGGAAAGTGTTTCCATTGCCAGTAAGAAAGTGTTTCCATTGCCAGTAAGAATGTGTTTCCACTGGCCAGAGTATAGCAATCTAATTGAATACAATGCCATGGTGAAAACTAACTCAAGTTCAAAATATATTTGGCACTTAAGGTTATGTCATGTTGCAGAAGATAGGATTGCAAAATTGGAGAAAATGGGGATTCTATCCTCATTGGGCTCTGAGCCTACTCCAACTTGTGAATCTTGCCTTCAGGGCAAAATGACTAGATCACCCTTTGTTGGACAAGGGCTAAGAGCTGAAAAAATTTTGGAACTAATACATAGTGATGTATGTGGTCCGTTTAAAGAAATGGCTAGAGGGGGCTTTCATTATTTTATTACCTTTACTGATGATAAATCAAGGTTTGGGTATTTGTATTTGATGAAATACAAACATGAATCTTTTGAAAAGTTCAAAGAATTTAAATCTGAAGTAGAAAATTAAACAAGAAAGAGTATTAAAGCTCTTCGATCAGATCGTGGAGGTGAATATTTGAGTACTGAATTTGATGAATACTTGAGAGAGCATGGCATTGTTTCTCAGCTGACTCCTTCAGGTACGCCACAGTTGAATGGTGTATCTGAAAGGAGAAATCGTACCCTATTGGATATGGTATGTAGTATGATGAGCTATACTGATATGCCAATCTTCTTTTGGGGATTTGCATTAGAATCAGCTTTGTATATTCTGAATAGGATTCCATCAAAATCAGTTTCTTCCACACCTTATTAGATATGGCATGGAAGAAAACCAAGTCTTAAGCATGTTAAGATTTGGGGTTGTCCAGCTTATATCAAAAAGCTGAACACTGATAAATTGGAGACTAGATCAGAAAAGGTCGATTTGTTGGATATCCAAAAGATAGTTTTGGATATTATTTTTATTTGCCTACTTCACAAAAGGTTGTGATAAGTAGAGATGCCACATTTCTTGAACAACAGTTTGTTCGAGAAGGAGGCAAAGGAAGGCAAATAGAGTTAGAATTGGAGAATTCTAACCAACCAACAGATCAGATGGATATAGATCCATCTAGTCAACCAATACCCGTTGATGAAACATCTACAGCTGTTCCTCGTAGAACAACCAGGGTATCTCACCCACCAGTGAGATATGGTTTTCTTCATGAAGAAGAACAAGAGTTGTCTACTCATAAAGAAGTAGATCATGGAGATGATCCACTTACCTATGAAGAAGCTATATCAGATATAGACTCTTCAAAATGGATTGATGCTATGAAATCCGAGATTGATTCCATGTATAAGAATCAAGTTTGGGATCTTGTTGACCCACCTGAAGGTATTATACCTATAGGGAACAAATGGCTTTTCAAGAAGAAAATTGGTTCTGATGGAAAGGTAGAGACCTATAAGGCAAGGCTAGTAGTGAAAGGGTTTCGCCAAAGGCAAGGAATCGATTATGAGGAGACTTTCTTGCCTGTTGCCATGCTTAAATCAATTAGGATTTTACTAGCAATAGCTGCATACTATGATTATGAGATTTGGCAGATGGATGTCAAAACAGCTTTTCTTAATGGATACATTGAAGAAAACATTTTCATGGAACAACCTAAGGGATTTGAATCCCAAGATGGTTCCAAGGTATGCAAGCTAAAGCGATCCATTTGTGGGTTGAAACAAGCTTCGAGGAGTTGGAACATCCGTTTTGATGAAGCCATTAAATCCTTTGGTTTTATAAAAAATAAGGATGAGCCATGTGTATATAAGAAGGTTAGTGACAGTGCTATCACTTTCCTTGTCTTATATGTGGATGACATACTGTTGATGGGTAATGACACAGGTATGTTGACGACTATAAAGGTATGGTTGTCAAATACATTCTCCATGAAAGACTTAGGGGAGGCAACCTATATTCTTGGAATTCGCATCTATAGAGATAGAGCGAAAATAATAATTGGTTTATCCCAAAGTCTATACTTGGAAAAGGTGTTAAAAAGGTTTAACATGCTTGATTCCAAGAGAGGATTGTTACCAGTGAGACATGGTATCCATCTTTCTAAAGAGATGTCTCCAAAGACACCTGAAGAAAGAGATAAGATAGCCAGGATTCCATATGCTTCGGCTATTGAAAGTTTAATGTATGCAATGTTGTGTACTAGGCCAGATATCGCATATGCTGTTAGTTTGACTAGCAGGTATCAATCCAATCCAGGTTTGGAACACTAGATAGCTGTCAAGAATATCCTTAAGTACTTGAGAAGAACTAAGGATTTATTCTTGATTTATGGAGGTGGAGACTTGCAATTGGATGGTTATCACGATTCGATTTCCAATCGGATATCGATGATAGAAAGTCTACCTCTAGATATGTGTTCATTTGTAATGGAGGTGCGATCGGTTGGAAGAGTTCCAAGCGAGCACATTGCAGATTCCACTCTGAGGTCGAGTATATTCTTTGCATCGAGATCGCAAAGGAAGCTGTTTGGATAAAGAAGTTCGTGACAGAACTTATAGTAGTTCCTTCCATTGAGTCAACAGTTTCACTACACTGTGACAACAATGGAGCAGTCATACAGGCTAAGGAACTAAGGTCTCACCCAAAATCCAAACACATAGAAAGGCACTACCACATTATCAGATATATAGTTGGGCAAGGCGATATAGCCATACAGAAAATAGCATCAGCTGAAAATCCAGCTGATCCATTCACTAAGCCTATGTCACAGACTCAGTTAGACCGACATCTTGAGAAGATAGGTCTAAGATATTGTAATGAATGGCTCTAGTGCTAGTGGGAGATTGTTAGTAGTATGCCCTAGAGCATATCATTTAGTATGTATCTTGTACATATTTTTATTAATAAAAGGCATTTCCACTTTTTTGTTTACATAATACATTTATGTGTAATAGAAAAGGTCCATTGATATTTTGTTAGAAATATTATTCTTAAGTTGTTAAGAATATGAGTGACAATATTTCTAGCACAAAGTATCATAAATAGGTTCACAATCCAGGATACTTCATAATAAGGACATGACTTATCCAGAAAGATTGTATTCATGTTTGTTCCCAAGTTATTTATATGAGATATAAATAAGATGGAATGGTGAGTCTCATGCCATATAACAAACATGATAGGCACTTATAAATGATAAGTAGGCCGAACCAGTGACACTTATGACAAGCACATGGAGTTTGCTCTTGTCAATGTTTTGTCATAAATCATATCAGTGCATATAATCTTTAGACCTGAGATAGCACAGTTATCATGTATGTAGGTAGTTTGAGTTTGATACTGCTTTCATACTTGTACTATGTATGGGTATATGGGCATATGTTGGCTCCTACTAGTTATATATGGAGGTAGGTGTTGATCAAGATGGAATCTGTTCCTCTAAGTAAATAGAGATAAAATCCTATGTTCATTTAATTGTTCTTGATGTTTCAAGTTCCTGGCCGGGATAGATAGATTTATTCAGAAAAGAGTTTCTGATGAGAAAATCTTTTTAATCAAGAACTGGAATTAAAAGACAACATAATATTCATAGCAAATGGAGTTTGACATAAACCATGACTCCAGCTTGAGTTGGGATTTTGTAACAGAGAGATTCTAGTGCATGGTAACATATGATTATAGGTTCATTTAAGGTAAACCTTATTACTAATTGGGTGGCCATGGCATGCTATGCTAGGTGTTAACCATGGTCTATGAGGTTCATAAAATGATTTAGAGAAATCATTTATGGTAAGAAAGAGTTCTGATGATATTAAGAGTTGATATCATGTCTCATTGCTAATTAGTGATGAGCCTAGTAAGTCACACACATACACAAGTTATCACCTATTTAAATATGATTTAATTAATTAATTAAAGAGTTTAATTGATTAATTAAATAGGTTTGGTTTGCAATTAAATTGCAAAGTCCCTAGCATGACTTGAAACCAAATCTAGATTATTGGATGTATAGTATAAGTTAAATTTATATTTAAAGTGTTTAAATATAAATTTAATTAATGAGAAATTAATTAATAGAGATTAATTAATTAATTTATATTTGATATAAATTAATTAGAAGAAGAAAAATAATTATTTTGGGTTAAGAACTCAAAATTAAGACACAGGGGCATTTTGGTCATTTTGCAGTGTGACACGTGGCACCATGAGATGGTGACACATGGCATAACACATAAGCTTGCCAAATGTTTTTTAATCATGTAAGATGATTAAAATCAAGATTAAATATAGGTTTGACACTTGGCACAATGTGATTGGGTCACTTAAACCTAGAGCTAATCAAAGGGTGGCATGTGGCAAGGGTTTAATGTGTTAACCTAGCT
The DNA here is from genome assembly GCF_030052815.1 of Hevea brasiliensis. Taxonomy (NCBI): domain Eukaryota; kingdom Viridiplantae; phylum Streptophyta; class Magnoliopsida; order Malpighiales; family Euphorbiaceae; genus Hevea; species Hevea brasiliensis. The sequence continues at coordinate 52,157,777 of NC_079494.1, forward strand.
ATTTAAGTGTTGTTATGAGAAAAAAAAATACAACCAGCAGCCACACTCCTTTGTCACGCCATTTTGCAGCCCTCCCTCTATTCTTCTTCATCTCTCATCAATTCAAAGAGATTAGCCATCAATCTCTTGAATTAAGAACGCTAGAAATTGTTTCTAGTGTCCTGTTTACATCTCTAATCTCTTTAAAAGCAGAACTTGAATTTCTAATTAATAGAAAAGGCTTTAGAAGTTGTTCAAGGGCTGCCATAGGTGTTCTTGGTGTGGACAAGCTAGAGGGACAACATCTTGTGTCCTAAAGACGAATCTCAAAGGCGCAGACACGCTGTAGTGCATCAAGAGGTTAGTGTAATCGTTCTTGATTTAATCTAGGGTTCTAAAATTAATCTAATTAATTTTAAAATCTTAAATGGAAAATACAGATCCAAAAACATATTAAAAGAGTTTTAATATGTTGTTTATCATTGAAATCAAATAGATAAAAATAAATCTTGCATGGTGCATGTGATCCTAGGTGAAAATTTTTGAATTCAATGGTATAAACTTGTGTTTTTCACGCTTCCGTTCCTTCATAATTTACATTTAATTACATACCAAAATATTTTACAAGAGTTTTTATACAACTGCTCAAATAATTTACATACATATTATTACATACATACATCAAAACCTATGTACATGAGTCTTCCTGGAGCTGATCTGAATGTGTCTTCAAAGAAACTTACTCAACTGCTCTATGTTCTTTTCACCTGCAACAGCATACAAAGCTATCGCTGAGTGATGAACTCAGTGGTGTACAATTATAATTTTAAACATATTACAATATACATTGACAAAATTTATAGCAAATAATTTGAAAATCTGGATACTCATCAAATTGAAAAAATCAAAATATGTTCATTGCCAATAATATAAATCATTTGTATAAAATGACTTTGATCACGAAATTCAATTTATCAAATCACAACTAAACATTTAAGGTAGTTCCAACAATATATGGAAATAAGATTAATTCTAATAAAATCAATTATACATAAATCATAATTGAAATCACAATTCTTTACTATTCAAAAACATTCTTTCTCTAAAAAACCATTCTTTATCTCAAAAACCATTTTTTATCTCACTAACTATGCAAGACTAATCCGAAAGGGCCATCTTCGGGGTGATTCTAACTCACTATGATTGGGGAGGTCGAATCGGATTCTAACTCCCTATGGTCGGAGAGGTCGAATCATCGTGCACAGTACACATCACAATAATGAATCTTCCAAAAGGGCCATAACAAATAAGAACTTAGATCTAATCTCTAATAAGAGGAGAATCTAAACTTGTGCACGTACCATGGTAATCAAAACACAACTAACTCCATTGTCTTCTCAACAAATTAGAGAGACGGGTAATAGCCTAGTCAAGCATCTATAGTAAGCTATAAAACAATATCACAATCCTTTTAGTGAGCATAAATCACAATACAATTCGATTCAAAGTCAATACCAATATCCAATAATTTTTATGCTCATCACAATTCAAATCATAAATTTGCATTTTTCCATGCAAATTGCCCATCACAATTCAAAACATGTTCTATCACAATTTTCCAAAACATAATTTATTCAATTCGCAACAATGCTTAACACTTGTTGAAATACCATTTCATAAAGCTAAATTCATACATACTATAACAATTTCAATAATCATTGAATTAAATCCAATGCTTGTTAAACATAATACATAAGAAAAATATGTCATTTAATCATATAAAATATTCAGAACAAAATCAGTTAAAAACTAGTTGTGCACAAACCTGATTTGAGTCGCTCCTAGGCCTTGACTCAATGTTCTTTATGCTTCTCAATACCCTTATCAACTGAAACACACAATTTAAAGTGTTTCAGTACTCAATGAATTTGTTTCCAACCATAAAATATAATATTTAAATTTTCTTGATACTATTCCCTTCAATTCATTTCATTAGTCAACCTATAATGTTGACCCTTGATACACTCAAAGTGAGTTAATTCTAATATTACCAATATGTCATATTTTATAGCCCTTTAGTGTTGGTATATGTTACCAATTTCATTTCTAAGTGTATTGCATTTTATTGCAATTTACTAGATTTCAGTATACTATTTTGACCTAGCTGGACGACGTAGTTCCCTTGATTTTCGGGTTTCGGTCCAAACTATAAACTTGTAGGTCTATGTCTTATTGCATGTGGAGTAAAATTTAGGTCATTCTGAGTAGTGTAGACTAAAATATGGTCAATTTACTAAAGCTGAACAGAATGCACTAAAATTGTAGGCTTAGGTCATTTTTAGGTCACTTTTGGTTCGGCCAGTTTTGGTACTCGAACTTGTGCAAGCTATTTGGCTTGGTTCTGGCAATTTATGGGTTTTGGTGTCTTCATAAGAATTGTAGATATATGTCTAAACTATTCATGGTAAATATTTCAGGTCAATTGGACCGAGTAAGTTATGGTCAAAACACTAACTGCTGCCCAATTGGTCAATGTCCAGGCTTTCAAGTCACTAATCCGGATTTGGTCATTTTTCAAGTCACCTTCTAGGCAGAATTTAGGTAAGCTTCCTTCATGAAAGTTGGCACATTTTGTGCCTAGTTTCACTTTCAATTGGCCTCATAGCAATTGGAGCCACACACTTAGGGTTATAGGTCCATTTGCACACTGCCCTCTATATGCTTTTCAAACACCAAGCCAAACACATGTTTACCAATTACATTTTCACTTCTCATACCATTATGCATTTGGCACTAACCAAAACCATTCCATTCTCTACATTATAGGTCAACTTGGACAAAATATAACCATTTCAAATACACCAAATGCAGTCACCATTCACAAAGTTCAATCCCAACAATATATACACATAAATACTTATAATTATCACACAAACTTTCATCATCAAATTACATACCTATTACAATTCCACACACATATATGCTGCCATTCTTTTGTACAATATTTCAACAACATTTCATGAATTTGAACTTTACCAATTTCCATTTTGAGGCTGCCCAAAAATTACACATACACATCAACTTCCATTTTCACTTTTCAAGCTTACAAATCAAACTTTATACATGGAATTCAACTTCAATACAATTAAACATTTAAATCAACACCCCAAATCACCAATTACATGAAGAAAACAATTTACCTATTAAACTTCCATGGCTGCCAAAATGGAGCAGCACCCTAACTTACCAATCTTCAACTTTTCTTCCATATATCAACTTATCTCAACACCCACACAAACTTTAACAAAGAAAAGTTGAAGAAATGGATACTTACCCCTTGTGAGCTTGACCAAACTTCACCTATTCCTCTTGAAATTACTATCAAATTCTTGCTTACAAGGTGGGGATAAACTTTAATGAAGACAAGTTGTGGAAAGCATGGCTTGATCATAGAGATTTGTGCTTGGGAAGTGGGTGGCCATGGATGAAAGCTTGGGAGGATTTTCGGCTGGTTTGTTTGGGAGGTTGAAGATGACAGATTTTCTGTCCTAATATACTATATTATATGTCCATTAACTTCACTTAGTAGAGCACTAAATATGGTTAAAGTATTAATTAATCCAAAGTTTCCAATTTTCCACATTTTTCTCATATCTTTTACTATTTAGATTATGTACCACCATTTTAATTTTTCATGAAATTTTCCAAGTGTAATATCATTTATTTTTAATGGACATTTAGGTCGAAAGCAACTCGGGATGTCAAATGACCACAATGCCCCTATTCGGGTTGCATTCTTGATTTTTCGGTAACAACGAGTTTTGTCGTTTTCTCGATTTCTCGTTTTTCTTTGTACTAATTAATTAATTTTTCTTTGATATTTCTAATGACATTTATACTTTAATAAGTCTTTAATTATGTCTTGAAACTAAATTCTGAGAATTCCCTCTGATCCACAGGTTGATTATTGCTGTATTTGTAACTTTCCGTCTGATCACCATCATTTGCAGTCTTTGGCTCGTTTAGCTTAGTTTCATTTCATTACTATTATTTTTCCTTTGTTTTTCTTATATTTTATTTTCTTGTATTTCATTATTTTATGTCTCCTCACTAACAATTAAATGTAGTTCTAGGCATCCTAGCTGTCCAGACCGACACTGGTCACCGGAACAGTAGAACACACTACCGAACATAGGGGTGTTACATGTTAATTCTAAAATCTTAAATAGCAAATGTAGATCCAAAAATATAAGGTAAACTGGATAACGGGTAAACTGGCACTGGGTACCTAGTACCTCGGGCCGTCACACCATCGGTCACATATGCATCTCCCGGTGTGCAACAGAACAGCTAACAAGCTGTAAATAATATCAGGCACAAGGCCAAGTCTCAATACAAAGTCAGAATGGCTAAAAGCCATGAAATCACGGAATGGCATATTGCCATGTGCAGTACTGCTAACTGAACCCTATTGGCATGTCAAACTATCCAAACCAATCTTGTTAGGTATACTAGGGCATTTGAAACTTTTAAATTCTTCAATTTGTGAATTTCATGTTTTGGTGTTACTATTCACCTCATTGGTCAACAAAAATGTTGACTTTTGGATAGAAAATATGTACATTGACTTTGGCACTCTCAACATACCACATTTTGTGTTTAAAACTTGTTGGCATTAAGTGTTAATACCATTTCAAGTTTAAACCAACACAAGCAGAATTTTCAGTTTTGATGAGTCAAATTCACTGTTCCATTGGACACTGTTACTGTGAGAATTTGAAGAAATGTAAAACATGAAAGTTGTTCCTTATTTTGTCTAGTTGAATTTCGTTTTTTGAATCACTCCATTTGGAGTTTTGTAGCTCTAGATATGGTCCAAAAACCACAGCTGGCCGGATTTTCCATTCTGCAGAAATTACCATATCTACGATTGCATGAGCAGTGTTGGAACCACTTGTTTGGATGGGTTCTGGCCATAATTTGGGGTAGGTTCCTTCATGAAAGTTGTTTTTCTATGTCTTAACTTGTTTCTGTAAAAATGTCAGGTCAATTGACCAAATCTACAGTGAGTTATGGCCAAATGAACAGTTACTGTTCATTTGGTCAATTCTCTGAGAATCAGTGCAGGGTGTCGGATTGGGCCAAGTTTTGGTCCTCTTGCCTTGGTCTTTTGGGCATGGTTTCTTCAGCAAAAATGTGCCATTATAAGCCTAGTTTCATGTCCAATTGGCCAAACACCAATTGGATCAACACAGCCCAAGTTATGGCAGTGCAAGTGGACTGAATTTTCAGTCCCTCTGCTTTCTGTCCTAGGGCGACTGCAACCTCACTTTGGAATCCTATTTTTCAGTCCCTTTGTTGGTCAAATTACCTAAAATGGTCACTAATTGACCATTAAAATGCTCTCTAATAATTTCCTAAGCCAAGTCACATTTTCACCTTTCCAAACCCTAATTCAAATTCATGGTTTATGCCATGTATCTTAGTAGCTACCAATGCATTGCTCATATGTTTATCACTTCAACATGGTTTCTATTTCACTCTAAGCTCATCAAAACACTTCCCCCTATTCCATAGCTAGGGCAGCCGAAATTCAAGATGTTATACACATAAGTTTTTTGTTAATTTAAATCACAATTCTTACTAGTTTCAAGTCCCAAACCATGAAAATAAAGAGTTTAATGGATATAGGTGCACTAACCTCAAGTGGCAGAATTTTTCCAAGCCCCAAACTTCAATTTCTTTCCTCTTGTTGGCTGCCAAGAGCTTGTTTAAGATGTGGGGTAAAGCTTTAATGAAGAGAAGTTAGGGTTTTGTGGTGTAAACAAGGGAAAAATCAAGCTTTTCATTGAAGATTAATGGAGGGAGAAAGGATAGGGATTTCGGCTGGAATGGGAAAGGGGGTGGCTGCTGGTTTTTCTTTTATTTCTTAGTCTCAATTATCTCTTTTAATAGTTAGTCAAAGGATGGCTTAATTGTGATTGGTCATAATTTCTTAATGACATCACCATGATGTCATAAATAAGCTTTTCTTTGATTTTTCTTTTCTTTTCATCACTACTCAAGTTCAATTTAATTTCTAGTAATGTTTATTCATATTTTATGTCATATTAATTATTTAATCAACTGGACAAGTAGGCCAAAAATCACCTCGGAAAGTGAAATGACCAAAATGCCCTCCGTTTGGCTTAACCGGTCAAAATTGTCTGTACCGATTGAAAAATTTTTCTAGGTATTTTCTTGGCATTCTAATGCCATGGGAACCTCAATAACCCTTCTCTGGAGTCCCAAAAATTATTTTATAATTTTTCCCCCGGGTCTAGGGCTCCTCGTTGCGAGAACTGCAGCTTCCCTCTGGTTACCCATCGCTAGGGCACCGGCTTGTTTGACTTGGTTGTATTTTATTTCTAAAATTTTTACTAAATTTTTCTTATTAATATTTGAGTTAATTATGATTCCCGACTTTAGTTTAAATATTTTTCCGGACGTTCTAGCTGTCCGGACCGACACCGGTCACCGGAACAGTAGAATGTACGGAGTTGGTACAGGGAGGGTGTTACAACTCTTCCCCTCTAATTTAAATTTCGTCCTCGAAATTTACCTGATGCAAACAGTTGAGGGAACTGTTGCCTCATCGTCTCTTCACTTTCCCAAGTTGCCTCCTCGGTGTTGTGGTGCCTCCAAAGCACTTTCACCAGTGGAATCTGCTTGTTTCTCAACTCTTTCACTTCCCGAGCTAGGATTCGTAGAGGTTCTTCTTTATATGTCAAATCTGGTTGTATTTCAATTTCTTCTCTAGAAATGACATGTGAAGGATCTGAGCGGTATCTTCTGAGCATAGACACGTGGAACACATTGTGGATCTTGTCCAGCTCTGGTGGTAAAGCTAGCCTATAGGCCACTGGACCCACACATTCAATAACTTCATATGGGCCAATGAACCTAGGGCTTAACTTACCTTTCCTTCCAAACCTCAACACTTTCTTCCATGGTGACACCTTGAGGAACACTTTGTCGCCCACCCCATATTCTATTTCTTTTCTCTTCAGGTCGGCATAAGATTTACATGCATGCGAGGCAACTTTGAGATTGGCTTTGATTGATTTTACCTTCTCCTCAGCCTGTTTCACCAGGTCTGGCCCTACCAGTTTGTCTTCGCCCAATTCAGTCTAGCACACTGGAGTTCTACATTTTCTCCCATACAGTGCTTCATACGGAGTCATTTGGATACTAGCTTGGTAGCTATTGTTGTATGCAAATTCTGCCAGTGGGAGGTATCTATCCCAACTTCCCTCAAACTCAATGGCACAACTCCTCAGCATATCCTCAAGGACCTGACATATATTTCATGTTATTGTTATCATTTCTATTCAATATTTGTATCAATTTCATTGGTTTCAATTGTTTACCTGGATTACTCTTTCTGATTGCCCATCCGTCTGAGGATGGAAAGCTGTGCTAAAATGGAGTTGTGTACCCAAGGACTCATGCAACTTCTTCCAGAATCTCGATGTAAACCTTGGGTCTCGATCAGATATGATGGAAAGTGGGATTCCATGCAGTCTAACTATCTCACTGATATACAATTCTGCTAACTTCTCCAGTGAGTAGTCAGTCCTAACTGGCAGAAAGTGTGCTGACTTGGTCAATCTATCCACTATTACCCATGCTGCATCATGCTTCTTCCTGGTGAGAGGTAGGCCACTTATAAAATCCATGGTGACCCGATCCCATTTCCATTCAGGTATGCGTATAGGCTGTAGCAAACCCGATGGAACTTGATGTTTTTCCTTGACTTACTGACATGTCAAGCATTTAGTCACATAGTCAGCTATGTCCCTCTTCATACCAGGCCACCAATACTGAAGCTTCAGGTCATGATACATCTTTGTACTTCCTGGGTGCATATCATATACACTAGTGTGTGCCTCTTTCAGAATATTAGCTTTCATTTCCACATCAGCTGGTACACACAGTCTTCCTTTATAATACAGACACCCATTTACCTTCACCTCATAATCAGTTGCTTTTCCTTCTGGGATTTTGCTCATAATGGCCGTTAATTTTCCATCTGCCATTTGCCCATCCAAAATCTGCTGTAGCAGGTTTGGCCTCACTTGCAACTCAGCCAAAATAGCTCCATCTCGAATCAAAGATAGACGGGTATTCAATGATCTCAAAGCTGTGATGGACTTTCTGCTCAAAGCATCAGCAACTACATTTGCCTTCCCAGGATGGTAGTCAATTACACAATCATAGTCCTTCAGGAACTCAATCCATCGTCTCTGTCTAAGGTTGAGCTCCCTCTGAGTTGGCAAATATTTGAGACTCTTGTGGTTTGTGTAAATGTAGCACTTTTCACCATACAAGTAATGCCTCCATATCTTCAGTGCGAAGATAATTGCTGCAAGCTCTAAATCATGAGTAGGGTAATTTTGTTCATGTGGCCTTAGCTGCCTAGAAGCATAGGCGACCACCTTCCCCTTTTGCATCAATACACACCCTAACCCATTATGAGAAGCGTCACTATAGACCACGAAGTCCTTTCCTGACACTGGCTGTGTTAACACTGGTGCCTCTGTCAACATAGCCTTCAACTTCTCAAAGCTGGTTTGACACTTGTCATTCCAGTCAAATTTGACATTCTTGTGTAGTAACTTGGTCATTGGAGCAGCTATTAGGGAAAATCCCTTCACAAATCTTCTGTAATACCCAGCTAGCCCCAAGAAACTTCTGACCTCAGTTGTATTCCTGGGAGGCTTCCATTCCATCATTGCTTCTATTTTCTTGGGATCCACCCTAATCCCATCAGCTGACACTATGTGTCCAAGGAATGCAATTTCATTCAGCCAAAAGTCACACTTGGACAACTTAGCATCTGACTTCTTTTCCCGCGAGTTTGCGAACAATCCTCAAATGTTCATCATGTTCTTCCCTGGTCTTGGAGTACACCAGAATATCATCAATAAAGACCACTACGAACCGATCCAGGTATGGATGGAAGATACGGTTCATAAGGTCCATGAATGCCGCTGGTGCATTTGTTAGGCCAAAGGGCATCACCAGAAACTCATAATGCCCATACCGGGTCCTGAATGCAGTCTTTGGCACATCTGGATCCTTCACCCTCAACTGATGATACCCTGATATGAGATCAATCTTAGAAAATACTCCTGCTCCCTTCAACTGATCAAACATATCATCAATTCTAGGCAACGGATATTTGTTCTTCACCGTCACTTTATTCAATCACGCAGAATCAATGCATAGCCTCAAAGTCCCATCCTTCTTTTTCATAAACAGCACTGGAGCTCCCCATGGTGACACACTGGGGCGTATGAACCCCTTATCAAGCAACTCTTGCAACTGAGTTTTCAACTCTCTCAATTCAGTGGGTGCCATCCTATAAGGAGCAATGGAAATGGGTGCTGTACCCGGCAGTGTCTCAATAGCAAATTCGACTTCCCTTTCTGGTGGTAACCCAGGCAACTCTTCAGGAAATACCTGCAGGAAGTCTCTCATCGTGGGTATATCTCTCAGGTTTGGCTTAGCCTGCCTAGTATCCACCACATGTGCTAGGTAGGCTTCACAGCCTTTTCTCATCATTCTTCTTGCAACTGTGGCTGAGATGACTTTGGACAAGAAATCTGTCCTTTCCCCCACAACTGTGATCTCATTACCCTCTGAAGTTTTTAGAGAAATTCTCTTCAATTTGCAATCAACTATTGCCTGATGACGTGACAACCAGTCCATTCCCAAAATCACATCAAACTCGTGAAAAGGCAACTCAATTAGGTCTGCCGAGAATTCATACCCTTGAATCCTTAACGGGCAACCCTTGTATACCTTGTTCACCACTACACTGTGGCTCAAGGGATTAGTGACCAGAATGTCTTGGTCACTCTCCCCTATTAGTATCCCCCTTTCTACGGGTAAGTTGATGCAGATATATGAATGAGTGGATCTTGGATCCACCAATGCATGCACAGGTGTAGTGTAGAGGGAGAACGTACCCCTGATGACGTCCGGGGCATCTTGCTCCTCCTGAGCTCTCAAAGCATAATTTTTGGCAGGTGGTCCATTATCCGCCTCTCTGGCTCGGATCTGAGCCTCTGAGATGGTCCCACAGCTTCGGATTTACCAGACCTTCTACCCCTTGGTGGTGCAGGAGCAGGTCTGTCTGCTTGTGTTGGAGTAGCTGTAGTAGTTCCGCGTGGACAGTTCTTCAACTGATGCTCTGTTGACCCACACCTCAAGCAGGCACCAGTTACTCTCCAACATTCCCCCTTGTGCCATTTCAGGCAATGCGGACATGCAGAAGATGTTGGGGCTGGTCCCCTGAACCCCATCCCTGGAGAGCTGCCCACTGATGGTGTGGACTGACCTCTCCTAGGGGTGAACTGTGGCCTGGGCCCCTGAGACTGACCCTGACCCTGTGGTTGACCCAAACTCTATGCAGGAGGACCCTTGAACTTCTTCCCAACTGCAGGAGATGAGCTGGACTGACCCGGTCCCCTCTTCTGCTGTCTATCCCTTCTGGTCTGCTCACTGATTCTCACTTTTTCCACCTTTATTGCAGCTTCCACTAACTTGGTAAATTCTATGATTCCCAAGGCAGTGAGTTGTATCTTGATATTGTCATTCAGTCCCTCTTCAAATCTCTTGCACCTTTCAGCTTCATTAGGGACTATCTCCCTTCCATAACGGTTTAATCGAACAAACTCCTTCTCATATTCGGCCACTGACACCGTCTCGCCTCGAGTTAATACACTCTCTTCTTCTCTCTTCCAGATATACAGTACCCACATATTTCTTCTTACATTCTGAAAAAAAGAAGTCCCAAGTTACTGACTTCTATCCAGCACTTCATGGACACGGTGTCCCACCACTCATATGCATCATCTTGCGGTAAAGAGATGGCGACTTCGTGTTTTGCTCTGGAGTGCGGTGAAGTTGTTTTAGTACTCTGCCTGCTGCTCAACCAATTCTCTACGCAATGAGTCATCTTCTCTCTTGCCATAGAAGTCCACAGCTCCAAACTTCCTTAGCCTTTCCAGGTGTGATTTCTGCTGTGGAGCTGGTGGTGGTGGTGGTGCTAGCATTACTCCGGCCATTTGTCTAAAGAAGTCGGCCATTTGTTGGAACATGGCCTGTGGAGGCTGAGCAGGCTCTGCTTGAGCTGGTGGAGTAGGTTCTCCCCTACCCCCAGTCTCAACTGCTGCAGGTGGAGCATGACTCTCCACTTCCTCCTCGACTGCTCTCTGTGATGAAGGGTCCATATCATATTCAAAATAAGAAAGACAAACAGATCTGCATTAGTGTCACCTCGACTCTTACAAATGCAATGCATGGTATGGACTCAATCCAGGACCAGAAACGCCTAAACCTGGCTCTGATACCACTAAATGTGACACCCCTTACCCGTGTATAGTATACCCGAGTAAGTAATGCCACACGGTGTACTGGCACACTCTAATATACCTTACTTAATTTGTGTCATGCTTTTGAAGCTAATTTATGAATTATGATTTATTTAAGCCATTTATCGAAATTATTATTTATTTGAGGTTCCGAAAATTTTAAAGAAAATCCGGCGGAGTACCGGCTAAAAATGGAGAAAACAGTTCTTCGGAACCTGTTAAAAACACTTCCAATAATTTCCAAACAATCCCAACCTCAATTTATCAACCAATTCTCAACATTAAGATCTCAACAACATTTCAATTCCAGTTCTCAATCATCCATCACATGTGATGATCACATATAAATCACAAGTAAACATTTACATTTCCATTCACAAGCACAATTTTCATAATTTACATAAACATCAATATACATTACACAAGTTTAATTACATATGAGAAAACAAAATTAAGTTACAAAATGTCAAAATGACACCTAGTGTCCTACCAATGCACATCAGAAGTTGAGGTGACACGGACACTGAGCAGAACTACCGGATGGACTCACCCAGTCTATGGTCTACTGGGCTCATGGTCGGTATCTCCAGTACCTACGTGTGGCAAAAGCAATGCGCTAAGCAATAATGCTTAGTGGTGCAATAATATAATAGAAGAAATAACATGAAGTAAATATGTATTGCATGTGGATGTTTTTTTTGTTTTGTATTTGTATATCCATTCATTTCGTTACTTTGTCCACTTTCATTAATGTAGTTGCCCAAGTAACCTATACTAGATGACTGGACTGGATAACGGGTAAACTGGCACTGGGTACCTAGTACCTCGGGCCGTCACACCATCGGTCACATATGCATCTCCCGGTGTACCAATGAGCTAACAAGCTGTAAATAATATCAGGCACAAGGCCAAGTCTCAATACAAAGTCAGAATGGCTAAAAGCCATGAAATCACGGAATGGCATATTGCCATGTGCAGTACTGCTAACTGAACCCTATTGGCATGCCAAACTATCAAAACCAATCTTGTTAGGTATACTAGGGCATTTGAAACATTTAAATTCCTCAATTTGTGAATTTCATATTTTGGTGTTACTATTCACCTCATTGGTCAACAAAAATGTTGACTTTTGGATAGAAAATATGTACATTGACTTTGGCACTCTCAACATACCACATTTTGTGTTTAAAACTTGTTGGCATTAAGTGTTAATACCATTTCAAGTTTAAACCAACACAAGCAGAATTTTCAGTTTTGATGAGTCAACTTCACTGTTCCATTGGACACTGTTACTGTGAGAATTTGAAGAAATGTAAAACATGAAAGTTGTTCCTTATTTTGTCTAGTTGAATTTCGTTTTTTGAATCACTCCATTTGGAGTTTTGTCGCTCTAGATATGGTCCAAAAACCACAGCTGGCCGGATTTTCCATTCTGCAGAAATTACCATATCTACAGTGCATGAACAGTGACTGGAACCACTTGTTTGAATGGGTTCTGGCCATAATTTGGGGTAGGTTCCTTCATGAAAGTTGTTTTTCTATGTCTTAACTTGTTTCTGTAAAAATGTCAGGTCAATTGACCAAATCTACAGTGAGTTATGGCCAAATGAACAGTTACTGTTCATTTGGTCAATTCTGCAGAATCAGTGCAGGGTGTCCGGATTGGGGCCAAGTTTTGGTCCTCTTGCCTTGGTCTTTTGGGCATGGTTTCTTCAGCAAAAATGTGCCATTATAAGCCTAGTTTCATGTCCAATTGGCCAAACACCAATTGGATCAACACAGCCCAAGTTATGGCAGTACAAGTGGACTGAATTTTCAGTCCCTCTGCTGCTGTCCTAGGGCAGCCTGCAACCTCACTTTGGAATCCTATTTTTCAGTCCCTTTGTTGGTCAAATTACCTAAAATGGTCACTAATTGACCATTAAAATGCTCTCTAATAATTTCCTAAGCCAAGTCACATTTTCACCTTTCCAAACCCTAATTCAAATTCATGGTTTATGCCATGTATCTTAGTAGCTACCAATGCATTGCTCATATGTTTATCACTTCAACATGGTTTCTATTTCACTCTAAGCTCATCAAAACACTTCCCCCTATTCCATAGCTAGGGCAGCCGAAATTCAAGATGTTATACACATAAGTTTTTGTTAATTTAAATCACAATTCTTACTAGTTTCAAGTCCCAAACCATGAAAATAAAGAGTTTAATGGATATAGGTGCACTAACCTCAAGTGGCAGAATTTTTCCAAGCCCCAAACTCCAATTTCTTTCCTCTTGTTGGCTGCCAAGAGCTTGTTTAAGATGTGGGGTAAAGCTTTAATGAAGAGAAGTTAGGGTTTTGTGGTGTAAACAAGGGAAAAATCAAGCTTTTCATTGAAGATTAATGGAGGGAGAAAGGATAGGGATTTCGGCTGGAATGGGAAAGGGGGTGGCTGCTGGTTTTTCTTTTATTTCTTAGTCTCAATTATCTCTTTTAATAGTTAGTCAAAGGATGGCTTAATTGTGATTGGTCATAATTTCTTAATGACATCACCATGATGTCATAAATAAGCTTTTCTTTGATTTTTCTTTTCTTTTCATCACTACTCAAGTTCAATTTAATTTCTAGTAATGTTTATTCATATTTTATGTCATATTAATTATTTAATCAACTGGACAAGTCGGCCAAAAATCACCTCGGAAAGTGAAATGACCAAAATGCCCTCCGTTTGGCTTAACGGGTCAAAATTGTCTGTACCGATTGAAAAATTTTTCTAGGTATTTTCTTGGCATCTAATGCCATGGGAACCTCAATAACCCTTCTCTGGAGTCCCAAAAATTAATTTATAATTTTTCCCCCGGGTCTAGGGCTCCTCGTTGCGAGAACCGCAACTTCCCTCTGGTTACCCATCGCTAGGGCACCGGCTCGTTTGACTTGGTTGTATTTTATTTCTAAAATTTTTACTAAATTTTTCTTATTAATATTTGAGTTAATTATGATTCCCGACTTTAGTTTAAATATTTTTCCGGACGTTCTAGCTGTCCGGACCGACACCGGTCACCGGAACAGTAGAATGTACGGAGTTGGTACAGGGAGGGTGTTACAGTGGAACCATCATTCAGGCCAAGAGGCTACATGGGAACACGAGGAGGACATGAGAAAACATCACCCACAACTCTTCAGAGATTGATATCAGGTAAAATTTCCGAACGAAATTTTCTTTTAAAGAGGGGAGGATTGTAACACCCTTTTGTTAAGTAGTCTGTACATTCTACTGCTCCGGTGACTAGTGTTTATCCAGACAATTTTGACCCGTTAAGCCAAACGGAGGGCATTTTGGTCATTTCGCCTTCAGAGATGATTTTTGGCCGACTTGTCCAGTTGAGTAAATAATTAATATGACATAAAATATGAGTAGTGGAGGAAAGAAAAGAAATTTAGGAAAAAGGCCTATTTATGACATCATGGTGATGTCATTTAAAAGCCATAACCAATCAAAATTAAACAACCCTTTAATTAATCAATAAAAGAGACAAACCAAGACAAAAGAATCAAAATTTCAGCTGCCTTCTTCTTCTCCAATTCCAGCCGAAATTTATGCTTGCCCTAAACCTCCATTAGACCTCACTTCCAAAGCTTAATTTCTCCCTTGTTACACCACTAAACCCTAACTTCTTTCATTAAAACTTGACCATATCTCTTGGGGAAGCTTTTGGCAGCCAAGAAGAGGAAAGAAAGTGAAGTTTTGAGTTGGGAAAATTCTGCCACTTAAAGGTTAGTGCATATTTGTATATAAACCTCTTTTAATCCATGAAAGTGACTTGAAATAAGTGAGATTTTGTAACTTAAATGAATAGAATTTGAGTATATGCACCCCATGGATTTCGGCTGCCCTAGGGAAGGAATAGAATTGGGTGTTTTTGATTGACTTGGAATGAACTACAAATCAAGTTTAAAGTATTTAAACATAAGGATATTAATTTAGTTAGTTAACTAGGGTAGTTTGTACAAAACTATGAATTTGAGCTAGGGTTTAGGAGAGAAAACTTGACTTGGCTTATGTAATTGTTAAAGAACACTCTAATGGTCAATTAGTGACCATTTTAGGTAAGTTGACCACAATTTGGACTGAAATAATGCATGGCAAAGTGAATGTGTAGGTTGCCTAAAGACAGCAGCAAGGTGACTGATATTTCAGTCCACTTGCATAGCCATATCTTTGGCTGTGTTGGTCCAATTGGTGTTTGGCCAATTGGACATGAAACTAGGCTTATAATGGCACATTTTTGCTGAAGAAAGCATGCCCAAAAGACCAAAGCAAGAGGACCAAAACTTGGCCCCAATCCGGATACCCTGCAACAGCACTTGCAGAAATGACCAAATGAACAGTAACTGTTCATTTGGCCATAAGTCACTGTAGATGTGGTCAATTGACCTGAAATTTGTACAGAAATAAGTTAAGACATAGACAAACAACTTTCATGAAGGAACCTACCCCAAATTATGGCCAGAACCCATCCAACCAAGTGATTCTAGTTACTGTTCATGTTACTGTAGATATGGTCAATTCTGCAGATTGGCAATCCGGCCAGCTGTGGTTTTTGGACCATATCTAGAGCTACAAAACTACAAATGGAGTGATTCAATAAATAAAATTCAACTAGACAAAATAAGGAACAACTTTCATGTTTGCCATTTCTTCAAATTCCCACTGCAACAGTGTCCAATGGAATAGTAAAGTTGAGCTACAAAAACTGAAAATTCTGCTTCCCTTGGTTTAAACTTTGAAATGGTATAAATGCTTAATGCCAACAAGTTTTGAATGCCAAATGTGGTATATTGGGAGTGCCAAAGTCAATGTACATATTTTCTACCCAAAAGTCAACATTTTTGTTGACCAATGAGGTGAATAGTGACACCAAAAACTTGAAATTCACAAATTGAAGAATTTAAAGGTTTCAAATGCCCTAGTATACCTAACAAGATTGGTTTGGATAGTTTGGCATGCCAATAGGGTTCAGTTAGCAGTACTGCACATGGCAATATGCCATTCTGTGATTTCATGGCTTTTAGCCATTCTGACCTTGTATTGAGCTTTGGCCTTGTGCCAGATATATTTACAGCTTATTAGCTGTTCTATTGCACACCGGGAGATGCATATGTGACCAATGGTGTGACGGCCCGAGGTACTTGATACCCAGTGCTAGTTTACCTATTTATCCAATCCAGTCGTCTAGTGTAGGTTACTTGGGCAACCAAATGAATAAAAGTGGACAAAGTAAATGATATACAAATACCAAACAAATAAAACATATACATTCGTTACATATTTATTTCCTGCTATTTCTTTTTATTTTATTATTGCACCACTAAGCATTATTGCTTAGCGCATTGCTTTTGCCACGCGTAGGTACTGGAGATACAGATCGTGAGCCCAGTAGACCGCAGACTAGGTGAGTCCATCCTGCAGTTCTGCACAGTGTCCGTGTCACCTCAACTTCTGCAGTGCATTGGTAGGACACTAGGTGTCATTTTGGCATTCTGTATTAAATTTTGATTTTCTCATATGTAATTAAACTTGTGTAATGTATTTTGAGGTTCATGTAAATAATGAAGATTTATGGTTATGTATAGAAGTAATTTGAGTATTTATTTGTTGTTTATACATATGAGTACCCTGAGAAATGATGATTGAGAACTGAAATTGAAATGTTGTTGAGATCTTGATATTGAGACTTTGTTGATGAATTGAAGTTGGGATTGTTTGGAAAATTATTTGGAAGTGTTTTTAACAGGTTCCGAAGAACTGTTTTCTCCATTTTTAGCCAGACTACTGGATTTTCTTTAAAATTTTCGGAACCTCAAATAAATAATATTTTCGATAAATGGCTTAAATAAAGTATGTTTCATAAATTATATTCAAAGGCATGATATAAATTAATTAAGGCATATTCGAGTGTGCCGGTACACCGTGTGGCATTACTTACTCAGGTATACTGTACACGGGTAAGGGGTGTCACATGCTACCCTAAATTTGTGTAGGGCCCATGACACCCTAGGTGAAGGGATAATTGCAAAACTATTAGAAACTAGAAAATCACAAAAATAAAAAGAGGACAAGCTTAAATAAGTGAATCAGAGCTCAAGGAGTAACCAAGCACTACTAGAAAGATGGATTGAAACTGATGAGGGGCATTTTGGTCAATTCACTCCTAGAGGTGACTTTTGACTTAAATTGTAACACCTCTATTTGCATGGCCTGGTATATTTTACTGTTCCGGTTGTCACACCTTACCCCTCTGTAAGGCATAACATGATCCCGTAGAATACCTAATGAATTACCGAACTTCACCTACCGATAACTCATTAAGTACCCTAAAAAGGATTTTAAATCAATTTTCTTACTTTTATTAAGTGGTGAGCATTGTCTAATAGGCATTTAAAACATTTAGTTAAAATTAAAACTAGTTAATATTTTTGGTCCATTTTAGTTTTTCGCAAATTCTATAAAAATTTTGACAGAGTTTCCTCTATATTTTGAGAAAACCGTTCTTCAAATACCTGTAAAAAGCACTTCTAAAAGTTTTTCTCAACCACTACTTCAGTTTCACAATCAAACTCAATCAAATACCAGGCATACCCCCAGCCATTTGCTGAAACATCGCAGCCATCTGCTGTGCGAATTGTGCAGGGAACTGCGGCATTTGTGGGGCTGGTGTTGCTGACCCACTGACATCCTGCAAAGCTGGGGCTTCCCCTTGTGCCTCAGCTTCAACAGACTGCTCAACTGAGCGATCCACTTCTTTCATTTCAGTCTGAAATTAGGGTATCTCCTGAACAAATAACACATGGAGATTTCCCTCCGCTAGTTCATATTCATGATGTAATGCACTGTATGTAACAATTATGGACATTGAGCAGTTGTACTTAACAAAGAAAAGACACAAATTCATAAGTTAAAACATACTTCAAAAATTTGCTCTGATATCACTAAAACATGTCACACCTTACCCCTCTGTAAGGCATAACATGATCCCGTAGCATACCTAATGAATTACCGAACTTCACCTACCGATAACTCATTAAGTACCCTACAAAGGATTTTAAATCAATTTTCTTACTTTTATTAAGTGGTGAGCATTGTCTAATAGGCATTTAAAACATTTAGTTAAAATTAAAACTAGTTAATATTTTTGGTCCATTTTAGTTTTCCGCAAATTCTATAAAAATTTTGACAGAGTTTCCTCTGTATTTTGAGAAAACCGTTCTTCAAATACCTGTAAAAAGCACTTCTAAAAGTTTTTCTCAACCACTACTTCGGTTTCACAATCAAACTCAATCAATTTCACAATCATTTCAATAAATTTCTCAAGTCAAAATTCAATAGTCCTCAATGTATAGTCAATCAATTTCATACATTCATATTTTTTTTTTTTAAGATAAACAATTTATGTATTCATCATACAAAAATTTACATTAAGAAAATCCAAACTAAAATTTATTACAAATTTTATACAGATTTTGTACAAGCTGCTCAAAACCCATCTTCACATGTCCATACATTTCTGTGCATTACATACATCAAAATAATATTTACGATCAGGGTATAAACTATACCCGATAGCTTCAAAGCAGAACGATCCTCAATCCTCAGCAGCTCAGTCTGCTGCTCCTCTAGTCTCTGTATCTGCGACAGCAATAGAAGCTATCGCTGAGTACTAGGACTCAGTAGTGCACAACATACTAAAATAATCTTTATGTAAAACTTAAATCACATTTATTCAAAATTTTGGCTAAACATGCGCATTAAACACAAAACATAAATCATGAGATTTTAATACGAACCAAGTTCATTTCAAAGTATCAAAACACATTTCATAAAACACACAGTTAGATCATGCCATTCGAAACAAATAGAATCTCAATAGCCAGAGGCTAAAGAGAAATCACATGAATCTCAATAGCCAGAGGCTAAAGAGAAATCACATCACAAGGCTAGCTAGCTCAAATATATGGATATCCATTCACATCCTCTTCTACTGGCACACCTCAACACTTCTCCAGAGAAGGAATCAAAATTCGAAACTAATTACCCCCACTAGTCGTGCTAGTGAGGTGTTCAAATATCTGGTCATGACACTGTGGTTTCAAAACTTATCTTAACAATTTGCTAAACATTGCTATTTCAAATATACACAATAACTTTCACAGTTTAAATCAAAACATCATAAATAATGTCACAAATAAACTTTCAACAATTCAAAGCAAAAGTAAAATACATATTTCATTCACTTTATCAATAAATTTTAAAGCATAGTGATGTTGTGCACAAACCTCAAACGAGTCGTCCCTTAGCCTCGACTCGGTTCCTCGGGTTCCTTCCCGATATTCTTTTCAACTGAAACACACAATTTTACAATGTTTCAGTACTAGAACTTAACACAAATTCAAAATAAATTTAGCTTCACAATTACCTAGTTCTAACGTGCTAAATTCGACGTTCTTTAAATTTTGTGTTTTGGGTTACTATTCATTACACTATTCAAGTCAAATAGTTGACTTTCTAAGACTTAATAGGTATGGGAACTCCAACTTCACCCACATACCACATTTTGGTCATTAAACTTGTTGGTTTTTGTCATTTTTTCAAAGCTTAGCTCATTTTGGAAAAATTGCTAATTTTTGGTTTTGGTGCTCCGAAGTTGCACTGTTTCATTGGTCAGTCTACTGTTGGAATTTGACAAAACTTCCTTCATAGAAAATGTTCCTTATTGTCTTAAGTGTATTCTCATTTTTGGATCACCTCAATCGGAGTTTTTTAGCTCAAGTTATGGCCAAAATAAATTTATCGCTTACGTGTAATCGCTCATACTGGTATTTTGGGTTCTGGCAGATTTTGATCCAATTTTGGTCAGTAATTTGATTAAGTTAAGTTCATAATTTGGTCTAACTTTCTTCATATTAAATGTTCTACTATGTCTTATGTTTCCATCGGTTCAAGAATCGCCTAAATCCGAGTTTCCTAGAGAGAGTTGTAGCCATCCAAACATTACTGTTCAACTAAAAATCTGCAGAGTTGCAGGTTTGGTAACTCAACTTTGCTCAATTATTTGAATGGGTTAATGGCATAATTTGGGGTGATGTTCTTCATGAAAGTTTTAGGTCTATATGCCCTCTAACCCCTGGCCAAATTTCAGGTCAATTTGACCTGTCTAACTCGAGTTATGACCAAATGAACAGTTACTGTTCATTTGGTCAGTTTGGTGCAGTGGCAGCCTGCTATCATTTCACTTTGGTCAATTGTTTCACCAAGTTTTGGTCAGTTTTTGGCCATGGTTCCTTAATGAAAATTGTGCTCTTTTATGTCTATTTTCATCTCCAATTGGTGGCATATCAATTGGACTTGTAAAATTTGAGTTTTGGTCCTTCAAAGTGGGTTTGGTCATGCTGCCAGCAGCATGACCATTGACCTACGAATTTGGTTTAATTTCCTACCATTCCCACACAATCCATTTGGTCATAATTGACCATTATTTCACTTCACAATAGACCAAAGTCATCATTTAAGCATTTCTCCAAAATTTGGTTCACAAACCCTAACCACACTAAATTGTTTCATTTAATCACATTTAAGCATACCAACATCACATCTACCTTCATATAAGCTTGCCTACACTTATAATCTAATCAAATTCATGCACTACCATATCAAACCCTAGCTGATCAAAATCCAGGTTTAGTCCTCCTACAATTAATTTTATTTTATTTTAAGTTAAGATCTAAGTTACATACAATAAGAACACAAATATTAAACATAATTTTCAATTTTAAATTCACTAACCTTAAACTTTGAATTTCAATCTTCAATCCCACTCCTCTTTCTTTCTTTCTTTCTTGCTCAATCCTCTTCTCAAGTGAGGTTATCAAGTTTTTATGGAATAATTATGGAAGAAATTGGGGTTTAGTAGGGATTTAAAAGCTTGAACTCAAGCTTTAATGGGGTTTAGAAATGGAGAGGGAGAGTGAGAGTGGTGGACGTCCACTTAGGGAAGAAGGACTTTGTTTCTTTTTTTTTTTTTCCTTTTCCTTTATCTAATTTAATTTATGGAAGACCACAAAAAAAATCCCAATTAAAAAATTCAATTTATTAATTTAGTTATGACATCATCCATGATGTCATAACTTTTGACTTTTTCATTTTCATCTCTTTTTCTTTTTTTTTCTATTAGTTCTTTAATTTAATTCTCGATTCCGAAATTTTCTTTTCTCCGATTTTATTGGACAGTTAGGTCAGGAGTCAGCTCTCGGGGTCAATTGACCAAATTGCCCCTCGCCGATTCAACTCGATTTGCAAATAATCCAATATTTCTTCTGGCTCACTGACCTAATTATTTGACTGACTTAACAGTTCTTTTTCATGATTTTCTCTTTTCCACAGTGTCCATAAGGGTCCTAAGGACCGCAGCGTCACTTTTTATGGTTCGAAATTTGAGTTTAAAATGACTTCGCAGTCGTTCCCGAAGAGGTCACTCATCGCTGTGACTTTCAGCTCGTTTAACCTCTTATGTTCTATTTTTCTTATTTATAGTTAACTAATTAAACATTACTAATTATTTGTGTTTATGGCTTCTCAAGTTGTCTTAAGTGTGGCCCTAATCCCAATAATTGTTCAGACCGACACCGGTTACCGGAACAGTGAAATATACCAGGCTATACCAATAGGGGTGTTACACCGGTGACCAGAGTCGGTCCGGATAACTGAGGAGATTAAAACCACACTTAAGACAACTAGATAAGCCCTGAACACAAATAATTAGTAATTGTCAATCGGTTAAGTATAAATAAGAAAAACAGAACACAAGAAGTTAAATAAGCCGAGAGTCATAGCGATGGGTGACCTTCTCGGGAAGGACTGCAAAGTCTATTTAAACTCAAATTTCGAACCATAATATGTGACACCACGGTCCTTAAGACTCTTGCGAACATAGTGGAAAAGAGAAAATCATGAAAAAGAATTGTTAAGCCGGTCAAATAATTAGGTTAGAGATCCAGAAGAAATATTGAATTATTTGTAAACTGGGTCGAACCGGCGAGGGTTAATTTGGTCAATTGACCCCGAAAGCTGACTCCTGACCTAACTGTCAAATAAAATTGGAGAAAAGAAAATTTCAAAATCGAGAATTAAATTAAAGAACTAATGGTAAAATAAATAGAAAAAAAAAAGAAAAAGGAAAAGTGAAAAGTGATGACATCATGCATGATGCAATAAACACTAATTAAAAAAAATTTGGATAATTTGTGGTCTTCCATTGAGGATAAAAATTGATAAAAGAAAAGAAAAAAAAACAAAAAAAAAATTAAAAAAAAGACTCATCTTCATCAAGTTGCCGTCTCCCACCTCTCACTCTCTCCCTCACCCATAAACCTCCATTAAAGCTCATCTTTGAGCTTGAAGACAATAAATCTCATCATAGAAAATTATCCCACCATAACTAAATTTTGTTTGGGCAACTAGAAAACAAGGGTTAAGGAGAAAGAAAGAAGAAAGGAAGAAGTTGAAGAGGAAAGAAAATTCTGTACTAAGGTTAGTGATTCAAACTTGAAACTTTTGGTTTAATTCTTATGTTTATAGTTAATTGAACTTAGAAGTTAACATAAAATGAAATGAAAACAAGTGTTGGAGGACTAGGGCAATTTTGGCCAGCTAGGGTTTGATATGAATATATAAGTGTTTTGATGGAATTAAAATTGTATCTAAGCTTGATTGAGTTAAGGAAGTATGTTATATGTGTTGAATTAGGGTTTGGACCTAAGGTTTTAGAAGCCAAAAATTTGAGAAATAGTGAAATGGTATGTTTCACCTTGTTTGAGATGGAAAATGATCATTTGTGACCAATTGATGTATGTTGGAAGTGTTGGAAGTGAGTAGAGATTCGGATTGAATGTGGGCAGTATGCAGGTAGCATAACCCAGGTCCCTTTCAGGGATCAAAACTAAAAATTTACAAACCCAATTGGTGTGAGCTAATTGGGAATGAAACTAGACACAAAATGACACATTTTTCATTTAGGAATCATGCCCAAAAAGTGACTAAAACCTAGTGAACAAATTGACCAAATCCGGATTAGGCAATCTGACCTGTACAAAAATGACCAAATAAACAGTGTTTATTCATTTGGCCATAACTTGGGCTAGGCAGGTCTAAATGACCTGAAATTTTACGAGTAGAAAGTGAGATATAGACCTAAAACTTTCATGAAGAATACAAACCCAAATTATGCCCTTAACCAAGTCATTTAGCCAACCAAAGTTGGTGACCTAAAACTACCAGAACTAGAATTTGCCCAGAAAATCTGGGTAAGTCCAATCCGGCAGCCATGATTCAAATGGCTATAACTTGAGCTATAAAACTCCAATTGGAGTTATTCAAAAAGGAGAATAAATTTAAGACAATAAGGAACAATTTCTTTGAAGAAAACTTAGCCAAATTCAAACAGCAAAATGACCAATGGAACAGTGCAACATAAGACACCAAAACTGAAAATTTGCAATTTTGCCTAAAAGACCTAAGTTTTGAGAAAATAACCAAAACCAACAAAATTAGTGACCAAAATGTGGCATGTGAGTATAGTTGGAGTTCCCATACCTTTTAAGCATAAGAAAGTCAATATTTTGACTTGAATAGTACTATGAAAATTTTCAAGAATGTAAGTTTAAGCATATTGGGATTAATTATTGTGAAGTAAAGATACTGAGACACTATAAATTTTGTGTTTCAGCTGAAAAGGACTTGGAAGGTCTGAGAGACTGAGTCAAGGCCTAGAGGCGACTCACGTCAGGTTTGTGCACAATAAACCTTATTTGAACATTTTGTCATTGAAAAATTGATTTAGTATGATTTATGAAAATTTGATGTTAATCATGAATTGTGTTGCCACCTTGTGAATAAAATTATGACTTTGGAAATTTATTGGATTTCTCATAAATTATTTGAATAAAAGGTTTGAAATTGATTTTTGATTCACACTTAGCGTGACGGTGCCTTATTATTCCTCCTTCATTTATGGGGTGAGATCGATTATTTTCCTCCCTCTCTAATTTACCAGTTGAGGTTGTAGATTAGATGAGTACTCATTACCTAGCTAGCCACCTCCCTCATTGATTTCGATTAGCAGGGTTATAGATCACTTTGTTGTTGTGTACAATACGGCATTGATTGGAAATTTTGTGTCGTGGCTTAAGTTGTGTATGAATTGGCAACACTATGTTTATTAAATTGTTTGACCAAAATTGTGCTATAATGAGTTTTGATGATTTATGTAATATTTAAATTGTGATTTATCAATGAATGTTTTATGTACTGTGTTTCAAATTTTTATTCTGCACCACTGAGTATTTTTATACTCAGCGATAGCTTATTTTGCTGTTGCAGATAGGAGCAAGAAAAAAGCAGCAGAGTGAGCTGCTGAACTGGAAAAACCTTCGCTGATTTTGTATAGGTATTATTTTATACCCAATGTAATTTAGTTTGATGTAAATAAATATTGTTCTTATGTATTAATGTAAAGTTGAGCAGTTGTATTTATAAATTATAATAATATTATTTTTGGATTTTATATCTATAAATTAAACTTGTGAATATAAATTAGCTTTATTGAATGCAATGTTGATGGAATTATTTTAAAGTGGTTTGATTTGAGAATTTTGAGTTGATTTGGGTTGGGAGTTGTGGAAAAATTTATTGGATTTCTCAGGTATTTGAAGAACTGTTTTCTCAAAATACAGACGGCACTCTGCCGAAATTTTTATAAAATTTGCGAAAAAATAAAATGGGACAAAAATTTTAAGTAGTTTTAAAACTTCGAATAAATGATTTTAATTCCTACCAAAATGCTTACCACTTCCAAAATATAAGAAAATGGTTTAAAAATCCCTTGTAATATACTTAATGAGTTATCGGTAGGTGAAGTTCGGTAGTTCATTAGGTATTCTAAGGGATCATGTCATGCCTTATAGAGGGGTGAGGTGTGATATAAATGTCCATTAAAATGTATGAGATTAAAATAATGAAAAATACTTAAAAATATAAAGAAATGAGTATGGAAAAGAAAATGAAGCAAAGGAATTCAAATTTAAATTGGATTTATGACATCATGTTGACATAAGCATGACACAATTAATAAGTATAATTTAAATGATTTAATTAATGGACTTAACTACATAAAATAAGAGACAAAAGACCAAAAAAATCAATTAAAAAAGAAATTGTCTTCTTCCTTTTAACAAACTAGCTGAACTCCTCTCTCTCTCTACCTCTCTCATCTTCTTCCATTGATGCACCCAACAAGCTCCAAAATCTCTATTTTCTCTCCCTAAATCCCACGCTCAATTGAACAAAAATTTGTTCTAGGATCTTGGTAGGAAGATTAAGAATAAGAAATTAGAAGAGACTTAAAGATTAGGAGAGATAAAATTCTGCTCAAATAAGGTAAGTTATGTTCAAGCTTAAACTATTATGTGTTCATGGAAATTGGTGCTTGGCTAAGGGAAATTTCATTAGAAAACAAGAAAATCATCCTTGATTATAGATGTGTGAATTTCGGCTAGCCATGGGACCTTAGGGTTTTGATGTGTTCAATTTAAATTGAACTTGAATTTGAATTTAAATGAAGTTGTATATGTGATTGGTGAAGTGAATTTGCATGGATTAAGAAGAAGAGAAATAGGGTTTTGGTGGAAGTTAGGGTTTTGTGGAATGTTGACTAATTGATGGTTAAAAGGCCTAATTATTGTCATTTGGTATGTTTTGAATTGAGAATTGATGTGAATTGATGAATGTAATTGAGAAACTCATGGTTGTTGAATTGTTGGATTTCTAAACCTCCGAGTATAGTGTGCTTTCATGGTTATAAGTAGAGCTAGACAACTCCAATTGGTGTGAGGCCAATCCAGGATGAAACTTAAGACCAAATGCCACAATTTTCATGAAGAAATCTTGCCCAAAAACTGACCACAAGTTAGTATAAAATTTGCTTGAATCCGGAGTTGGTGTTCTAGACCTAAATAGAGTTGACCAAATGAACAGTAGATATTCAAATAGGCATAACTCACTATAGAAAGCTCAAAATGACCTGATTCTTAAACCTATGAAACTTTTAGACATAGTAGAACATTTTTCATGAAGATCAGGAACCCTAATTCTCACTTTAACCCAATCGAATTGCTAAGCAAAATTAGTCCAACAAATTTGCAAAATCCAAACCTAACCTAGAAATCCTGGACAAATGGCCATCCGAGCAGTTTTGGAAAAAATGACATAACCTGAGCTACAAAACTACAAATGCATTGATTCAAAAACCAAAATCTTCATAAGACTAAAATTACAACTTTAATGTTTTGGCAATCTGGAATTCCTACATTGGAACCAATTTAGCCATTTAAGCCCAGAACAGTAATTAGACCATAAATTTCACTATAAAATTCTAAATGAGATGAGCCAAAATGATTTGAAAACTTAAGACTTAGGGCTACAACTTTGGTTTATAAATCTTACTCAAATTCTGACAGTAAGGACCTCAAATGTGAATTGCAAAACCTGATTTGGAACCTAGAATTATGGAGTTATAGGGTTATGAGTCCAGGTTAATTAAATTACCATAACTCATCCTATACAGCCCCAAATTTAGGAATTTTTTATTAGTAGTATGCCCTAGAGCATATCATTTTATATGTATCTTGTACATATTTTTATTAATAAAAGACAATTTCACTTTTCCATTTACATAATATATTTATGTGTAATAGAAAAGGTCCATTCATATTTTGTTAGAAATTCTATTCTTAAGTTGTTAAGAATATGAGTGATACTATTTCTAGCACAAAGTATCATAAATTGGTTCACAAAGTATCATAAATTGGTTCACAATCGAGGATACTTCACAAAGGACATGACTTATTCAGAAAGATTGTAATCATGTTTGTTCCCAAGGTATTTATATGAGATATAAATAAGATAGAGTGGTGAGTCTCATGCCACATAACAAACATGATAAGGACTTATACATGATAAATAGGCCAAACCAGTGACGCTTATGACAAGCACATGGAGTTTACTCCTATCAATGCATTGTCATTTATCATATCAGTGCATATAATCTTTAGACCTAAGATAACACAGTTATCTTGTATATAGGTGGTTTGAGTTTGATACTGCTTTCATACTTGTACTGTGTATGGGTATATGGGCATGTGTTGGCTCCTACTAGTTATATATGGAGATAGGTGTTGATCAATATGGAATCCGTTACCCTAAGTAAATAGGGATAAAATTCTATATTCATTTAATTATTCTTGATGTTTCAAGTTCCTAGCCAAGACAGACAGATTTAGTCAGAAAAGAGTTTCTGACAAGAAAATCTAATTAATCAAGAACTTGAATTAAAAGAGAACATAATGTTGATAGCAAATGGGGTTTGACATTAACCATGACTCCAGCTCGAATTAGGATTTCGTAACGGACAGATTCTAGTGCATGGTAACATATGATTAAAGGTTCATTTAAGGTATTCCTTATTACTGATTGGGCGGCCATGGCATACTATGCTAGGTGTCAACCATGGTCTATGAGATGCTTGAAATGATTTAGAGAAATCATTTACGGTAAAAAAGAGTTCTAATGATATTAAGAGTTAATATCATTTCTCATTGCTAATAAGTAATGAGCCTAGTAAGTTACACATCTACACAAGCTATTCACTATTTAAAATATAATTTAATTAATTAATTAAAGAGGTTTAGTTTGCAATAAGATTACAAAGTCCCTAGTATGACTTGAAACCAAATCTAGGTTATTGGATGTATAGTATAAATTAAATTTATATTTAATTTGATTGAATATGAATTTAATTATGAGAAATTAATTAATGGAGATTAATTAATTAATTAATTAATATTTGATATAAATTGATTTAAAGAGAAGAAATTATAATTTTGGGTTGAGAACTCAAATTAAAGAGTAAAGGCAAATTGGTCTTTTCACATGGTGACATGTGGCACTATGAGATAGTGGAAATGACACTATATGATCTTGCCACTTGTCTTCATATGATGGAAAACCACATGTTATGATTTAAATGGAGCTTGACACATTTCTTTATAGGATTAAATCAAATAATAAGAACATGGGATCTTGTGGTGACATGTGGCAAGGGAGTTAGGGTTTGACCTAAGTATATAAAGAAAGCTTTTAAAGAAAAATCAGCCCACCTCTCTTTTCTCTCTTATGTTGGATGGCAACATGCTCGCCTCCTCTTCTTTTCAATTTCTCAATTGATTCAAAGGGAAAAACTTAGATTTTCTCTTGAATTAAATTATTAGAAAGTGTTTCTAACATCCAATACATTCATACAACCTTCACAATAAAGGAGCGAAAGTATGAAAACACAAGTTTATACCATTGAATTCAAAAATTTTCACCTGGGGTTACATGCATCATGCAAGATTTATTTTTATCTATTTAATTTCAATGATAAAGAACATATTAAAACTCTTTTAATATGTTTTTGGATCTGTATTTGTCATTTAAGATTTTAGAATTAATCAGATTAATTTTAGAACCCTAGATTAAATCAAGAACAAATACACTAACCTCTTGATGCACTGCAGCGTATTTGTGCCTTTGGGATGCGTCTTTAGGACACCAGATGTTGTCTCTCTAGCTTGTCCACACTAAGATCACCTATGGCAGCCCTTGAATAGCTTCTAAAGCTTTTTCTATTAATTAGAAAATCAAGTTTTGCCTTTTAAGAGATTAAAGATGTAAATAGGACACTAGAAACAATTTCTAGTATTTTTAATTTAAGAGATTGTTTGCTAATCTCTTGGAATTGATGGGAGATGAAGAAGAAGAGAGAATGGGAGCCTCAAGGGTGGTGGCACAAAGGAGGCAACAGCTGATTGTTTATTTTCCTTTTTTCATAGCAATACTTATATATCTAGGTTACCACTTAAAACCCTTGCCACATGTCACCTTCTGATTGGTTCTAGGTTTAATTGACCCAATCACATTGTGCCAAGTGTCAAACCTATATTTAATCTTAATTTTAATCATCTTACATGATTAAAAGACATTTGGCAAGCTTATGTGTAGTGCCATGTGTCACCATCACATGGTGCCACATGTCACCCTGTGAAATGACCAAAATGCCTTGTGTCTTAATTTTGAGTTGCCAACCCAAAATAACTATTTCTCTTCTTCTAATCAATTTATATCAAATATAAATTAATTAATTAATCTCTATTAATTAATTTTTCATTAATTAAATTCATATTTAAACACTTTGAATATAAATTTAACTTATACTATACATCTAATAATCTAGATTTGGTTTCAAACCATGCTAGGGACTTTGCAATCTATTTGTAAACCAAACCTATTTAATTAATTAATTAAACTCTTTAATTAATTAATTAAATCATATTTAATTTGGTGATTACTTGTGTATATGTGTGACTTACTAGGCTCATCACTAATTGGCAATGAGACATGATATCAACTCTTAGTATCATCAGAACTCTTTCTCATCATAAATGATTTCTCTAAATCATTTCATGCACCTCATAGACCATGGTTAACACCTAGCACAGCATGCCATGGCCACCCAATCAATAATAAGGTTTAAATCAATTAGGATTCTACTAGTAATAGCTGCATACTATGATTATGAGATTTGGCAGATAGATTTCAAAATAGCTTTTCTTAATGGATACATTGAAGAAAATATTTTCATGGAATAACCTAGGGGTTTTGAATCTCAAGATGGTTCAAAGGTATGCAAGCTAAAGCGATCCATTTATGGGTTGAAACAAGCTTCGAGGAGTTGAAACATCCATTTTGAAGAAGCCATTAAATCATTTGGTTTTATCAAAAATGAGGATGAGCCATGTGTATATAAGAAGGTTAGTGACAGTGCTATCACTTTCCTTGTCTTATATGTGGATGACATACTGTTGATGGGTAATGATACAGGTATGTTGACGACTGTAAAGGTATGGTTGTCAAATACATTCTCCATGAAAGACTTAGGGGAGGCAACCTATATTCTTGGGATTCGCATCTATAGAGATAGAGCGAAAAGAATAATAGGTTTATCCCAAAGTCTATACTTGGAAAAGGTGTTAAAGAGGTTTAACATGCTTGATTCCAAGAGAGGATTATTGCCAGTGAGACATGGTATCCACCTTTCTAAAGAGATGTCTCCAAAGACATCTGAAGAAAGAGATAAAATGGCCAGGATTCCATATGCTTCGACTATTGAAAGTTTAATGTATGCAATGTTATGTACTAGGCCGGATATCGCATATGCTGTTAGTTTGACTAGCAAGTATCAATCCAATCCAGGTTTGAAACACTGGATAGCTGTCAAGAATATCCTTAAGTACTTGAAAAGAACTAAGGATTTATTCTTGATTTATGGAGGTGGAGACTTGCAATTGGATGGTTATACAGATTCTGATTTTCAATCAGATATCGATAATAGAAAGTCTACCTCTGGGTATGTGTTCATTTGTAATGATGGTGCAGTCAGTTGGAAGAGTTCCAAATAGAGTACAACTGCAGATTCCACTACTGATGCTGAGTATATTGCTACATCAGATGCTACAAAGGAAGCTGTTTGGATAAAGAAGTTCGTGACAGAACTTGCAGTAGTTCCTTCCATTGAGTCAGCAGTTCCACTACACTATGACAACAATGGAGCAGTCATATAGGCTAAGGAACCCTGGTCTCACCAGAAATCCAAACACATAGAAAGGTGCTACCACATTATCAGAGAAATAGTTGGACGAGGCGATGTAGCCATGAAGAAAATAGCATCAGCTAAAATTCCAACTGATCCATTCACTAAGCCTATGTCACAAACTCAGCTAGACCGACATCTTGAGAAGATGGGTCTAAGATATTGTAATGAATGGCTCTAGTACTAGTAGGAGATTATTAGTAGTATGCCCTAGAGCATATCATTTAGTATGTATCTTATACATTTTTTATTAATAAAAGGCATTTCCACTTTTCCGTTTACATAATATATTTATGTATAATAGAAAAGGTTCATTGATATTTTGTTAGAAATTCTATTCTTAAGTTGTTAAGAATATGAGTGACAGCATTTCTAGTACAAAGTATCATAAATAGGTTCACAATCGAGGATACTTCATAATAAGGATATGACTTATCCAGAAAGATTGTATTCATGTTTGTTCCCAAGTTATTTATATGAGATATAAATAAGATGGAATGGTGAGTCTCATGCCATATAACAAACATAATAGGCACTTATACATGATAAGTAGGCCGAACCAGTGACACTTATGACAAGCACATAGAGTTTACTCTTGTCAATGTATTGTCATAAATCATATCAGTGTATATAATCTTTAGACTTGAGATAGCACAGTTATCCTGTATATAGGTGGTTTGCGTTTGATACTGCTTTCATACTTGTACTGTGTATGGGTATATGGGCATTTGTTGGCTCCTACTAGTTATATATGGAGGTAGGTGTTGATCAAGATGGAATCTGTTCCTCTAAGTAAATAGGGATAAAATCCTATGTTCATTTAATTGTTCTTGATGTTTCAAGTTCCTGGCCAGGACAGATAGTTTTAATCAAAAAAGAGTTTCTGATGAGAAAAATCTTTTTAATCAAGAACTGGAATTATAAGAGAACATAATATTCATAGCAAATGAGGTTTGACATAAACCATGACTCTAGCTTGAATTGGGATTTTGCAACAGAGAGATTCTAGTGCATGGTAACATATGATTATAGGTTCATTTAAGGTAAACCTTATTACTGATTGGGTGGCTATGGCATGCTATGCTAGGTGTTAACCATGGTCTATGAGGTGTATAAAATGATTTAGAGAAATCATTTATGGTAAGAAAGAGTTCTGATGATATTAAGAGTTGATATCGTGTCTCATTGCCAATTAGTGATGAGCCTAGTAAGTCACACACATACACAAGTAATCACCAAATTAAATATGATTTAATTAATTAATTAAAGAGTTTAATTGATTAATTAAATAGGTTTGGTTTGCAATTTGATTGCAAAGTCCCTAGCATGGCTTGAAACCAAATCTAGATTATTGGATGTATAGTATAAGTTAAATTTATATTTAAAGTGTTTAAATATAAATTTAATTAATGAGAAATTAATTAATAGAGATTAATTAGTTAATTTATATTCGATATAAATTGATTAGAAGAAGAGAAATTATTATTTTGGGTTGAGAACTCAAAATTAAGACACAGGGGCATTTTGGTCATTTCACAGGGTGACATGTGGCACCATGTGATGGTGACACATGGCATTACACATAAGCTTTTCAAATGTCTTTTAATCATGTAAGATGATTAAAATTAAGATTAAATATAGGTTTGACACTTGGCACAATGTGATTGAGTCAATTAAACCTAGAGCTAATCAGAAGGTGACCTAGCTATATAAGTGTTGTTATGAAAAAGAAAAAAATATAATCAACAGCTGCCTCCTTTGTGCTACCACCCTTGAAGGTCCCATTCTCTCTTTTTGTTCATATCTCACCAATTCCAAGAGATTAGCAAACAATCTCTTGAATTAAAAATACTAGAAATTGTTTCTAGTGTCCTGTTTATATCTTTAATCTCTTAAAAGGAAAAACTTGATTTTCTAATTAATAGAAAAAGCTTTAGAAGTTGTTCAAGGGCTGCCATAGCTGATCGTGGTGTGGATAAGCTAGAGGGACAACATCTGGTGTCCTAAAGATGCATCCTAAAGGCACAAATACGCTGCAGTGCATCAAGAGGTTAGTGTATTTGTTCTTGATTTAATCTAGGGTTCTAAAATTAATCTGATTAATTCTAAAATCTTACAGATACAGATCCAAAAACATATTAAAAGAGTTTTAATATGTTGTTTATCATTGAAATCAAATAGATAAAAATAAATCTTGCATGATGCAGTGACCCTAGGTGAAAATTTTTGAATTCAATGGTATAAACTTGTGTTTTTCATGCTTCTACTCCTTCAATTGGTATCAGAGCTACTATATTTGCCATTTAGATTGTTGATTATATGATTTAATTGTGTGTTTTGATCATGAGATAATTTATCCATTGCTGGTTGCAATAGATGTGTGGCGGCATGCTTGATGAACACCATCATTGGTGCGCCATCTTTGGCCTTCATGGGTGGCGCAAGGTTTGGTTTTAAATTATGCAATTATTGTATGATCTAAGGCCTATCCTATTAAAGGAACGGAAGCGTAAAAAACACAAGTTTATACCATTGAATTCAAAAATTTTCATCTAGGGTCACATGCATCATGCAAGATTTATTTTTAACTATTTGATTTCAATGATAAACAGCATATTAAAACTCTTTTAATAAGTTTTTGGATCTGTATTTGCCATTTA
Organism: Hevea brasiliensis; assembly: GCF_030052815.1. Classification (NCBI taxonomy): domain Eukaryota; kingdom Viridiplantae; phylum Streptophyta; class Magnoliopsida; order Malpighiales; family Euphorbiaceae; genus Hevea; species Hevea brasiliensis. The sequence continues at coordinate 52,191,613 of NC_079494.1, forward strand.
AGATTTTAAAATTAATCAGATTAATTTTAGAACCCTAGATTAAATCAAGAATGATTACACTAACCTCTTGATGCACTGTAACGTATTTGCGCCTTTGAGATTCGTCTTCAGGACACCAAATGTTGTCCCTCTAGCTTGTCCACACCAAGAACACCTATGGCAGCCCTTGAACAGCTTCTAAAGCTTTTTCTATTAATTAAAAATTCAAGTTCTGCCTTTTAAGAGATTAGAGATGTAAACAGGACACTAGAAACAATTTCTAGTATTTTTAATTCAAGAGATTGATGGCTAATCTCTTTGAATTGATGAGAGATGAAGAGGAAGAGAGGGAGAGCTTCAAAATGGCATGACAAAGGAGTGTGGCTGCTGGTTGTATTTTATTTTCTCATGACAACACTTACATAGCTAGGTTAACACATTAAACCCTTGCCACATGTCACCCTTTGATTAGCTCTAGGTTTAAGTGACCCAATCACATTGTGCCAAGTGTCAAACCTATATTTAATCTTAATTTTAATCATCTTACATGATTAAAAGACGTTTGGCAAGCTTATGTGTAATGCCATGTGTCACCATGGTGCCACGTGTCACACTGCAAAATGACCAAAATGCCCCTGTGTCTTAATTTTGAGTTCTTAACCCAAAATAATTATTTCTCTTCTTCTAATTAATTTATATCAAATATAAATTAATTAATTAATATCTATTAATTAATTTCTCATTAATTAAATTCATATTTAAACACTTTAAATATAAATTTAACTTATACTATACATCCAATAATCTATATTTGGTTTCATGTCATGCTAGGGACTTTGCAATTTAATTACAAACCAAACCTATTTAATTAATCAATTAAACTCTTGAATTAATTTATTCAATCATATTTAATTAGGTGATTACTTGTGTATGTGTGTGACTTACTAGGCTCATCACTAATTGGCAATGAGACATGATATCAACTCTTAATATCATCAGAACTTTTTCTTACCATAAATGATTTCTCTAAATCATTTTATGCACCTCATAGAACATGGTTAACACCTAGCATAGCATACCATGGACACCCAATTAGTAATAAGTTTACCTTAAATGAATCTATAATCATATGTTACCATGCACTAGAATCTCTCTATTATAAAATCTCAACTCAAGCTGGAGTCATGTTTTATGTTAAACTCCATTTGCTATGAATATTATGTTCTCTTCTAATTCCAGTTCTTGATTAAAAAGATTTTCTCATCAAAAACTCTTTTCTGATTAAATCTATCTGTCCTGGCCAGGAGCTTGAAACATCAAGAACAATTAAATGAACATAGGATTTTATCTCTATTTACTTAGAGGAATAGATTCCATCTTGATCAACACCTACCTCCATATATAACTAGTAGGAGTCAACACATGCCCATATACCCATATAGAGTACAAGTATGAAAGCAGTATCAAACTTAAACTACCTATATACAAGATAATTGTGCTATCTCAGGTCTAAAGATCATATGCACTGATATGATATATGAAAAAACATTGACAAGAGTAAACTCTATGTGCTTGTCATAAGTGTCACTGGTTCGGCCCACTGGCATGAGACTCACCATTCCATCTTATTTATATCTCATATAAATAACTTGGGAACAAACATGAATACAATCTTTCTAGATAAGTCATGTTCTTATTATGAAGTATCCTCGATTGTTAACCTATTTATGATACTTTGTGCTAGAAATAATGTCACTCATATTTTTAACAACTTAAGAATAATATTTCTAACAAAATATCAATGGACCTTTTATATTATATATAAATATATTATGTAAACGGAAAAGTGGAAAAGCCTTTTATTAATAAAAATATGTACAAGATACATACTAAATGATATGCTCTAGGGCATACTACTAACACCTATGACTAATTAAAGTGTTTAATTAGTAGTTTTAATCATACAATTAAATTTTGATTCAAATCAGATTTTTAAAAATTGTTTGAATGTGATTCAAATCTGAATTTTTAAAGTTGTTTGAATCATATTCAAATCTGAATTTTTAAAGTTGTTTGAATAATATTCAAATCTGAATTTTTAAAAATTGTTTGATTGTGATTCAAATCTGATTTTTAAAAATTGTTTGAATGTGATTCAAATCTGAATTTTTAAATTTGTTTGAATCATATTCAAATCTGGATTTTTAAGTTAAATATGAGATATTCAATTTAATTTAAGTATGTATGTTTTATTTAATTGTTAAATAGTGATATACATGATGGATGATCATGGACTATAAAAGACCAATGTGATTGGATTTATTTCTTTTATATTTCTTTGGGATTGTAAATTAATTAATTTATTTTAATTTATTTTGGGCATGTAATATTAAGGTTGTAATAATTTTTGGGTTGTAATTTCATTTATTTAGTTCTTGTAAATTCGCCTTGGTATGCCAAGGATTACTATGTAATTGGATTACAAGAAGTTAAAGGAGGTCAAGAGCATTGGTGGGACCAGTACGAGGAATTCAAGATCAAGTGTTGATTATGTACTCCTTCAGCAACTCTTGTAAAATGAATGAATGAAATGCACCTAGGAATGCCCTGATTCAATTCTTGGTGGCTCAGAATTGAATCCCTTAAAAAGTCCATGATCATACCATAGTTACTGTTTCTCCATGAATGCATGGGATGTATGGGAATGTATGCAATTATATGATATATGCATGCTAAATGGACAATGTGCAAAGTGAGACCTTAATAGTAATTAGGATGACCATAAAATCTTCCAAACAAATGATTAAGTTGGAAATACTATAATTAAAGTAATTATAATATGGGTTCTCCATTGAGATAATTATTTTAAGAAATTTTAAATACTTGCATAAGATGCAATTAATTTAAGAGATTTTCTTAAGAATAATTGTTAAGCATGAGATGTTGTAAATATGTAAATGGTTTGGTGGCCAATATTGGACGTACTTGAGGGCATTAAATTATTTGCATAATTACTGGCTCAATGGGATTAACTTAACTAATGCAAGATAAGTCAATAATGGATGTACCTGAGATTTTGAGCATTAGGGCTAGGTAAAGGATTAAACCTCACATGAGATGTGATGGGCAAGGAGTTGCTCACTTATAGTTTGTTATAATTCCAATAATGGATGTACCTGAGGATAATCAATAGAATTATAAGAATTCAATCACCCACTAAAAATCTATCTAACTAGGATTTCCGTTTTCTACTTTGGAAGTGTAGGATTTGCTAAGTTAGTGGGAGGGCTAATTTGATTAAAAGACCATAATCATTTTGGTTAATTACATTGTACATTTACTAATTAATCTGGTTATTTTTTGCAGTTAATTTTCTGATTATAATGAGTACAGAACAACCACCACCATCTAATATCCTTGCAAGCATACTTGATCGTAATAGGTTGACAGGACCTAATCTCTCTAATTGGTTAAGAAATTTGAAACTTGTCCTGAACCTTGAACATATAGGATATATTTTAGACTCAAATGTTCCTGGTCCCTTACCTCCAGAGGCCACCTAAGAGGAACATGAAACTTTGGACAAGTGGAAGGAGCATGATATGAGAGCTAAGTGTTACATGCTTGCTTCTATGAGTAATGAGTTATAGAAGCAGCATGAGAACATGCAGAGTGCGAGCGAGATCCTCCTTCACTTATAAGAGTTTTATGGTGAGCACTGTAACACCCTCACTGTAGCAATTCCGCACAATCTACTGTTCCGGTGACCAGTGTCGGTCCGGACAGCTAGAACGTCCGGAAAAATATTTAAACTAAGGTAAAGAACCATAATTAACTCAAATATTAATAAGAAAAATTTAGAAAAAATTTTAGAAATAAAATACAACCAAGTCAAATGAGCCGGTGCCCACCAGAGGGAAGTTGCGGTTCTCGCAACGAGGAGCCCTAGACTCGGGGAAAAATTATAAAATAATTTTTGGGACTCCAGAGAAGGGTCATTGAGGTTCCTATGGCATTAGAATGCCAAGAAAATATTTAGAAAAATTTTTCAATCGGTACAGACAATTTTGACCCGTTAAGCCAAACGGAGGGCATTTTGGTCATTTCGCCTTCAGAGATGATTTTTGGCCGACTTGTCCAGTTAAGTAAATAATTATTATGATCTAAAATGTGAATAAATATTACTAAAAATTGAATTGAAAATGAGTAGAAAAGAAAAGAAAAAAAAATGAATTAAATGGGAATTTATGACATCACATGATGTCATTAGTGTACCTTCACCCAATTATATGGTGACACATGGCTATAACCCATTTAAAATCAATAAAATGGGCAGAAAATGAGAGAAAAATGCAGCTTTCTTCTTCTTCCCAATTTCCATACGTGAACCTTTCTTCCTCCATTAAAATTCATTTCATTTTCTCTCTTCCAAACCTTGAATTCTCACCACTAAACCTTAAATTCTCTGCATTAAAACTTGTCCACTCATCTTGGGAAGGTGTTTGGCAGCCTAGAAAGTGAAGGAAAGGGAAGTTTAAGCTTGGAAAATTTTGCCCTACAAGAGGTTAGTGCTTACTTATGCTAATATTCCTTTACTTCCATGTTAGGGACTTGAATTTAGTATGAAATTGTAAGTTAAATGGACTAAAACTCATGTGTATGTGTACCATAAATTTTGGCAGCCCTAAGGAAGGAACAATGATGGAGTATTTTTTATGGTTTTAATGGACTTAAAATGAATTAGAGATTATGTTTAAGGTGCATATACACATATGTGATGAATGAAAGTGTGTATCTAAGCTGTATGTGTGAATCATAATGGGAAACTAGGGTTTGGGAGTGAAAATGTGGACTTGGCTTATGAAATTGTTAAAGGACATTTTAATTGTCAATTAGTGACCATTTGAGGAGATTTGACCATAATATGGATTGAAAAATAGCATGGTAAAAGGGAATGACTATGCTGCATAGGGACAACAGCAATGGACTGAGATTTCAGTCCAATTACACAGCAATAACTTTGGCTGTCTTAATCCAATTGATGTTTGGCTAATTGGACATGAAACTAGGCTTATAATGGCACATTTTTGCTGAAGAAACTATGCTCAAAAGACCAAAGCAAGAGGACCAAAAGTTGGCCCCAATCCGGATACCCTGCAAACAGCCCCTGCAGAAATGACCAAATGAACAGTAACTGTTCATTTGGCCATAACTCACTGTAGGTATGGTCAATTGACCTGAAATTTTTACAGCAACAAGTTAAGACATAGAAAAACAACTTTCATGAAGAAACCTACCCCAAATTATGACCATAACCTAATCAAATCATTGAGCAAAGTGAAGTTTACTGTACTGAGATTTCCAGAATTTTCATTTGAGCAGCAATGTTTGGAGGACTATAACTCTCTCTAGAAAACTCGGATTTAGGCGATTCTTGAACCGATGGAAACCTAAGGCATAGTAGAACATTTCATATGAAGAAAGTTAGACCAAATTAGGAACTTAACTTAACCAAATTACTGACCAAAGTTGGATCAAAATCTGCCAGAACCCATGATAGCAGCATGAACAATGCACGTGAACAGTAAACTTATTTTGGCCATAACTTGAGTTACAAAACTCCAAATGGAGTGATTCAAAAAAAGAAATTCAACTAGACAAAATAAGGAACATTTTCTATGAAGGAAGTTTTGTCAAATTCCAACAGTAAATCGACCAATGAAACAGTGCAACTTCGGAGCACCAAAACCGAAAATTGGCAATTTTGCCAAAATGACCTAAGCTTTGAGAAAGTGACCAAAACCAACAAGTTTTAAATGAAAAATGTAGTATGTTTGAAGTGCCAAAGTCAATGTACATATTTTCTATGCAAAAGTCAACATTTTAGTTGACTAATAAAGTGAATAGTGACATGAAAACTTGAAATAAGCTTGGAAATGGATTTGGTAATTGATTCCAACAAGTTTTAAATGCCAAATGTGGTACATCAGGAGTGTTAAAACCAATATACCTATTGTCTATGCAAAAGTCAATATTTTTGTTGACCAATGAGGTGAATAGTGACACCAAAACTTGAAATTCAAAATTTGAAATTAGAAATGCATCTAGGGGACTTTAAATTGCAATTGGCAATTAATACTAGTAAATGTAAAACTCAAAATGTGGGATCTTGGTGTAATTAGAATTAATATATCCATTAAGTATAAAAAGGTCAACATTTTGGTTGACTAGTATGGTGAATAGTAATCAAAATGATTAGTGAATTAAGATAAAGACCTAGAACCAATTCTAAGCTTAAATGCTTAGAATTGTATGACAAATATGGACTATGCATCCTAGTCAAAATTGTTAAAAAGAAATTTAGGCCATAAATTTGAAATCCATAAAATATTAATGGATTACTTGAAACATGAAAAATAAGTCACCTAATTAATGTGAATAGATAGTTAGGGCATATATGCCCATCACAAATGGAATTCATAAAATATTAGTAACTCAACTTGAAATATAAAATTTGTAATTACATAAGTAGACTCTTGAATGTATAAATGAGAAAGGAAAAATGTTTTGAATACAATGGTACATGTGAACCATTGTTTAGAATTGGGATCAATATGAATAACATAATGAATGGATAAATAAACCATATTAATGTATGAATGAGACATTAGTTCTCATTATTGTAAAGAGGAGAAGTATTTTGAGTACAATGGTATAAAAGGATAATTGATGTGAATTGTGATCATATAAATGATCAAATGAATGTATGAATTATGATTGAAATTTATCATGAAATAATGAAGTAATAAAGCACAATATATTAATATTTTAAAGTATCAAATGCCCTAGTATACCTAACAAGATTGGTTTGGATAGTTTGGCATGCCAATAGGGTATTGTTTTAGCAGTACTGCGAAAGGCTTTATGCCTGTATTCATGGCTTTATGCCCGTATTCATGGCTTTTATGCCCGTATGCATGGCTTTTATGCCCGATTATGTGATATCATGGCTTTTTAGCCATAATGACTGCATACACGGTTGACGTTCTGCGTCCCATGGTATGACGGCCCGAGGCACCGCGGTGTCCAGTGCCAACGACCCGTTATCCAGTCCAGTCGTCTAGTATAGGTTACTTGGGCAGTCAATTAAAGTATTATTCAATTCGCATACTAAGTTAAGTTAAGTATAATGAAAATCCAAGACAATTAAATTAAGTATTGAATGAATAAGCAAAAGAGATTAGCAAAAGAAACATAACAAAAATATAAGTTGCGTAACTGCATGGACTTGAAATACAATACAGATAGAATAAATTATATACCTGCTAGTATTACTGAAAAGTTATAAACTAAGCACTTCCAAAAAGGAACAAACTAGTATATAAGATCGTTGATACTAGAAATACCATACCAAATTAAATTGATTCTTGAGTATCTGAATTATCATTTATTTCTTTCTTTACTTGTATATATTATTTCTAGTTATATTATTGCAACACTAAGCGTAAATGCTTAGCGTGATGGAATTGCTTCCTCGCAGTATCAAGGTAAAACCAGAGACTGTCGATTGAGATTTTTGGAGTCCGGATCTGTAAGTATCGTAAGAGTTCAAGATTGTCACCTCCTCAAAGAATGCATGTAGATAGGGCTCATTTTATACATGTTATGTATATTGTTCATTCCTAGCACATTGTAAATTATTTGTATATCTTGTACAAAATAAACTCATGTAATTAACCTATGAATTATGGAAGCTATTCAAAGTAAGTATTTTAGTATGTGAATTGAATTTGAGTTATAATGAGATTATACTTGTGAATATTGAGATATTGAAAATCTAATGAGATTTCTGAGAAATCTGGATACTGCATTGAGATACATTATGTTTGAAAATTTTTGAGACTATTAAGTTTGAGAAATTGAGTATATATTGAAATTGTCTTTGGCAGGTTCAGAAGAACTGTTAGTCTAAATTACAGCCGACACTTTGTCGGATTATCGTTAAAATTTTTGAAATTTCCAACTTAGTTAGATTTTGATAAAAGTAAAAATAACCTAAATCTTCAATAAAGTTTTTGAATAAATAAATCAAGGACTGTAATGAAATCAGATAAAATAGAGTGCTCCAGCACACTGAGTGGCATAACTTGCTCGGCTACACTGTAGTCGGGTAAGGGGAATCACAAGCACAGCAGGAATCCTAGGTATGAGATATCTAGGCAGTTGTTCCGCATGAGGATGTCTGAGGAACGGAATGTTGGGGATCATGTCCATAAGATGATTCAGCTAATTGAGCAGCTGGAACATCTTGACTTCAACATGGATTTCCAACTACAGACGGATTTGATCCTTCAGTCCCTTCCAGAGTCTTTTAGGAATTTTTTGACAAATTTCCATATGACTAAACAGGAATGCACCTTGGCTGGTTTACTCAACATGTTAGTTATTGCTCAAAAGAAAATGCTGGGCAATAAAGGAAAAGAGGTAGCTTTGATTGCATTTTTTTCTATTGGAAAGTCCAACAAGAAGAAGGGCAATAAGAAAAAGAAATCTCAGATTCTTGGTCCTTCCAAGAAAATAGCTAAACAGAAAGGGAAGACTAAAGCTGATGGAGGCAAAGGAAAGTGTTTCCACTGCCAGAAGGATGGGCACTGGAAAAGGAACTGCCGAGAGTATCTTGATTCTCTGAAGGACAAGAAGGATAGACCATTGGAAGGTATGTCCATATCTTGTTATTTAGATTCTGATGATACTCATAGTTCATCTACAACTTGGGTTTTAGATACTGGTGTCAATTCTCACATTTCTCATGATATGCAGGAGCTAGCAAATAGTAGCAAGGCGCATTCTCAAGATGTTAGAGTCCGGATTAGCAATGGCTCAACTGTTGAAGCTTTAGCCATAGGATCTAAATCTTTTTACATGTTTGGACATGTTTTGTGTTTGGATAATATTTTATATATACCTGATGCTTTTAAGAACATCATTTCTATATCTAGTTTGACTAGAAATGGCTATGAGTTTCAGTTCACAGATGATGTTTGCAATATTTATTTTGGAAATAAATATGTTGGTTCGGGTTCTATAAATGATGGTCTTTATTATTTAGCTAATAATGACAAACACAAAATGAATGCAAGTGATCTAAATGAATGCAATGCCATGGTGAAAACCAACTTAAGTTCAAAACATATTTGGCACTTAAGGGTATGTCATGTTACAGAAGATAGGATTGCAAAATTAGAGAAAATGGAGATTCTTTCCTCATTGGGCTTTGAGCCTACTCCAACTTGTGAATCTTGCCTTCAAGGCAAAATGACTAGATCACCCTTTGTTGGACAAGGGCTAAGGATTGAAAATATTTTGAAGCTCACACATAGTGATGTATGTGGTCCATTTAAGGAAATGGCTAGAGGCGGTTTTCATTACTTTATTACCTTTACTGATGATAAATCAAGGTTTGGGTATTTGTATTTGATGAAATACAAACATGAATCCTTTGAAAAGTTCAAAGAATTTAAATCTAAAGTACAAAATCAAACAGGAAAGAGTATTAAAGCTCTTCGATCAGATCGTGGAGGTGAATATTTGAGTATTGAATTTGATGAATACTTGAGAGAGCACGGCATTGTTTCCCAGCTGACTCCTCCAGGAACACCATAGCTGAATGGTGTATCTGAAAGGAGAAATCATACCCTATTGGATATGGTACGTAGTATGATGAGCTATACTGATATGCCAATCTCCTTTTGGGGATTTGCATTAGAATCAGCTTTGTATATTCTGAATAGGATTCCATCAAAATCAGTTTCTTCCACACCTTATGAGATATGGCATGGAAGAAAACCAAGTCTTAAGCATGTTAAGATTTGGGGTTGTTCAGCTTATATCAAAAAGCTGAATATTGATAAATTGGAAACCAGATCAGAAAAGGGTCGATTTGTTGGATATCCAAAAGATAGTTTTGGATATTATTTTTATTTGCCTACTTCACAAAAGGTTGTGGTAAGTAGAGATGCCACATTTCTTGAACAACAGTTTGTTTAAAAAGGAGGCAAAGGAAGGCAAATAGAGTTAGAATTGGAGAATTTTGACTAACCAACATATCAGTTGGATATAGATCCATCTAGTCAACTTACATCCATTGATGAAACATCTGCAGCTATTCCTCGTAGAGCAACCAGGGTATCTCACCCAATAGTGAGATATGGTTTCCTTCATGAAGAAGAATAAGAGTTGTCTACTCATGAAGAAGTAGATCATGGAGATGATCCACTTACCTATGAAGAAGCTATATCAGATATAGACTCTTCAAAATGGATTGATGCTATGAAATCCAAGATTGATTCCATGGATAAGAATTAAGTTTGGGATCTTGTTGACCCACCTGAAGGTATTGTACCTAAAGGGAACAAATGGGTTTTCAAGAAGAAAATTGGTTCTGATGGAAAGGTAGAGATCTATAAAGCAAGGCTAGTAGCGAAAGGGTTTCAACAAAGGCAAAGAATCAACTATGAGGAGACTTTCTTGCCTGTTGCCATGCTTAAATCAATTAGGATTCTACTAGCAATAGCTGCATACTATGATTATGAGATTTGGAAGATGGATGTCAAAACAACTTTTCTCAATGTATACATTGAAGAAAACATTTTTATGGAACAACCTAGGGGTTTTGAATCCCAAGATGGTTCCAAGGTATGCAAGCTAAAGCGATCCATTTATGGGTTGAAATAAGCTTTGAGGAGTTGGAACATCCGTTTTGATAAAGCCATTAAATCATTTGGGTTTATCAAAAATGAGGATAAGCCATGTGTATATAAGAAGGTTAGTGACAGTGCTATCACTTTCCTTGTCTTATATGTGGATGACATACTATTGATGGGTAATGATACAGGTATGTTGACAACTGTAAAGGTATGGTTATCAAATACATTTTCCATGAAAGACTTAGGGGAGGCAACCTATATTCTGGGATTCGCATCTATAGAGATAAAGCAAAAAGAATAATTGGTTTATCCCAAAGTCTATACTTGGAAAAGGTGTTAAAAAGGCTTAACATGCTTGATTCCAAGAGAGGATTGTTACCAGTGAGACATGGTATCCACCTTTCTAAAGAGATGTCTCCAAAGACACCAGAAGAAAGAGAAAAAATGGCCAGGATTCCATATGCTTCAGCTATTGAAAGTTTAATGTATGCAATGTTGTGTACAAGACCGGATATCACATATGTTGTTAGTTTGACTAGCAGGTATCAATCCAATCCAGGTTTGGAACACTGGATAGCTGTCAAGACTATCCTTAAGTACTTGAGAAGAACTAAGGATTTATTCTTGATTTTTGGAGGTGGAGACTTGCAATTGGATGGTTATACTGATTCTGATTTTCAATCAGATATCAACGATAGAAAGTCTACCTCTGGGTATGTGTTTATTTATAATAGAGGTGCAGTCAGTTGGAAGAATTCCAAACAGAGTACGACTACAGATTCCACTACTGAGGCTGAGTATATTGCTACATCAGATGCTGCAAAGGAAGCTACTTGGATAAAGAAGTTCGTGACAGAACTTGCAGTAGTTCCTTCCATTGAGTCAGCAGTTCCACTACACTGTGACAACAATGGAGCAGTCATACAGGCTAAGGAACCTCGGTCTCACCAGAAATCCAAACACATAGAAAGGCGCTACCACATTATCAGAGAAATAGTTGGATGAGGCGATGTAGCCATGCAGAAAATAGCATCAGCTGAAAATCCAGCTGATCCATTCACCAAGCCTATGTCACAGACTCAGCTAGATCGACATCTTGAGAAGATGGGTCTAAGATATTGAAATGAATGGCGCTAGTGCTAGTGGCAGATTATTAGCAGTATGCCCTAGAGCATATCATTTAGTATGTATCTTGTACATCTTTTGTTAATAAAAGGCATTTTTACTTTTCCGTTTACATAATATATTTATGTGTAATAGAAAAAGTCCATTGATATTTTGTTAGAAATTTTATTCTTAAGTTGTTAAGAATATGAGTGACAGTATTTCTAGCACAAAGTATCATAAATAGGTTTACAATTGAGGATACTTCATAATAAGGATATGACTTATCCAGAAAGATTGTATTCATGTTTGTTCCCAAGTTATTTATATGAGATATAAATAAGATGGAATGGTGAGTCTCATGCCATATAACAAACATGATAGGCACTTATACATGATAAGTAGGGCGAACCAGTGACACTTATGACAAGCACATGGAGTTTACTCTTGTCAATGTATTGTCATAAATCATATTAGTGCATATAATCTTTAGACCTGAGATAGCACAGTTATCCTATATATAGGTGGTTTGACTTTGATACTGCTTTCATACTTGTACTGTGTATGGGTATATGGGCATGTGTTGGCTCCTACTAGTTATATATGAAGGTATGTGTTGATGAAGATAGAATCTGTTCCCTAAGTAAATAGGGATAAAATGCTATGTTCATTTAATTGTTCTTGATGTTTCAAGTTCCCGGCCAGGATAGATAAATTTAATCAGAAAAGAGTTTCTGATGAGAAAAATCTTTTTAATCAAGAACTGGAATTAAAAGAGAACATAATATTCATAGCAAATGGGCTTTGACATAAACCATGACTCTAGCGCATGGTAACATATGATTATAGGTTCGTTTAAGGTAAACCTTGTTACTGATTAGGTGGCCATGGCATGCTATGCTAGGTGTTAACCATGGTCTATGAGGTGCATAAAATGATTTAGAGAAATCATTTATCGTAAGAAAGAGTTCTGATGATATTAAGAGTTGATATCATGTCTCATTGCCAATTAGTGATGAGCCTAGTAAGTCACACACATACACAAGTAATCATCAAATTAAATATGATTTAATTAATTAATTAAAGAGTTTAATTGATCAATTAAATAGGTTTGGTTTGCAATTAGATTGCAAAGTCCCTAGCATGACTTGAAACCAAATCTAGATTATTGGATGTATAGTATAAGTTAAATTTATATTTAAAGTGTTTAAATATGAATTTAATTAATGAGAAATTAATTAATAGAGATTAATTAATTTATTTATATTTGATATAAATTGATTAGAAGAAGAGAAATAATCATTTTGGGTTGAGAACTCAAAATTAAGGTACAAGGGCATTTTGGTCATTTCACAAAGTGACATGTGGCATCATGTGATGGTGACGCATGACATTACGCATAAGCTTGTCAAATGTCTTGTAATCATGTAAGATGACTAAAATTAAGATTAAATATAGGTTTGACACTTGGCACAGTGTAATTGGGTCAATTAAACCTAGAGCCAATCAGAAGGTGACATGTGGCAAGGGTTTTAAGTGGTGACCTAGCTATATAAGTGTTGTTATGAAAAAGAAAAAATATAATCAGCTGCTGCCTCCTTTGTGCCACCACCCTTGAAGGTCCCATTCTCTCTTCTATTTTGTCACACCCTACCCCTCTGTAAGGCATAACATGATCCTGTAGTATACCTATTGAATTACCAACTTCGTCTACTAATAACCCATTAAGTACACTACAAGGGATTTTAAAACTTTTCTTACTTCTTTTTACAGTGGTGAGTGCTATTTACAGGTGTTAAAAATTTTTTTCTTTTTGAACTGAAGTGAAATAGCTAATACATTTGGATTATTGGTAATTTCTGTAAAAATTTTTGCAAAGTGCCATCTGTATTTTAGAATAAAATAGTTCTTCAAAAACCTGTAAAAATCACTTCAAATATATTTCTCAATCTCAATCTCCAACATTTAGTCAACTCAAATCCATAATAATTTTTCAGTAATTTCAAAGGCTGAGATAAAAGAAATATATCACAATATTTACAAACCAAAATAATATACAATTTATTTTACAACTTCAATGTATAATTTTAATTTACAACTGCTCAAAACCAAGAACACTATATACATACAGTGAACATACATTACAATACAAAATGCAAACTATGGTATACTCAATATACCCGATGATCTCTTAGTATAGTACTAGCAGCCTAGTCTGCTGCCCTGTCAGTCTGTCTACCTGCGACAGCAATAAAAAGTTATCGCTGAGTAAAATTTACTCAGTGGTGCACAATAACAATTTGAGATGCGATATATAAATCTTTTATTGACAATTCACAAATCAAATAATTCACAATTCCATTTCACAATTTACAAAGTTCATATAACACAAATTTGATCAAATAACCGAATAATACAATTTTGTCAATCAATAACACAATTTGATCAAATAGCTGAATAATACAGTTTTGCCAATTAATAACACAATTTGATCAAATAACTGAATAATACAGTTTTGCCAATGAATAACACAATTTGATCAAATAACTGAATAACACAGTTTTGCCAATCAATAACACAATTTGATCAAATAACTGAATAACACAGTGTTGCCAATTGATAACACAATTTAGGCCATGACACAAATTTTTTCTGCACATGCCGTGTTGTACACCACGATAAGACACACTCACCCCAATAATCGAAATCAATGAGGGAGGAAGCTAGCTAAATAATGAGTACTCATCCACACTCACCTCAGACTGGCAAGTCAAAGAGGGAGGAGCATAATCACACTCACCCCAGACTGATAAGTCAAAGAGGGAGGAACATAATAACAGTTTCATGCCAAGTGTGAATCAAAACAATTCCAAATCACAATATTTCATACAAACCACAAATCACATTTCATCCCAAAATTTCCATTTGCAAAGTAGGCAACACAATAATTTCCAAATAAAATTCCCAAAGTCAAAACATTAAAAAATTATTCATAACTCAATTCTCTAAATAAATTTTTTGGTAAAAGTAGTGAATATAAAAAGTATTGTGCACAAACACAATTTAAAACAATAACATACAAATAATCATAATTTATTTCAATTGAAAAATTCAAAAGAAATAATTATTATGCACAAACCTCTGATAACTGTCTCTTGCCTCTAACTCAGTGTTTCCTTCTCTTTCCCTGAGTCTTTGCTAACTGAGAAACACAATTTGAAGTGTTTCAGTACTCATTTAAACCATTTCTAACAATAAGGCTTAATACTTAATTTATTGAATTCTATTATTTCCTTAGTCAACCAAAGATGTTGACCCTCGATGCAGTCTAGGTGAATTAGGTTTTAATGTTACCAATATGTCACATTTGTAGCCATTTAGTATTGGTACATGTTACCAAATTCATTTCCATGTATATTGCATTTTATTTCAATTTGTCGGATTCTGGTATACTAATTTGACCTAGCCAGATGACCTAGTTCCCTCAGTTTTTGGGTTTTGGTGAAAACTACAAACTTGTAGATCTATGTCTTATTGCATGCGGGGCAAAATTTCAGGTCTTTCTGAGTTTACTAGACCAAGTTATGGTCATTTTAATATTGCTGGTCAGAATGCACCAAAATGGTCACCTTAGGTCGGGTCAATTTTGGTTCGGCCAGTTTTTGGACCTGAATTTGTGCAAGCTATTTGACTTGCTTATGGTCATTTCTGGGCTTTGGTGTCTTCATAAGACTTGTAGATATATGTCTAAACTATTCATGATAAAAATTTCAGGTCAATTGGACCTGTTTTGAGTGAGTTATTGCCAAAATACTAACTGCTGCCCAAATGGTCAATTTTCAGGCCTTAAATGCACTAATCCGGATTTGGTCAATTTTCAAGTTACCTTCCAAGCAGAATTTTGGTAAGCTTCCTTCATGAAAGTTGGCACTTTTTGTGCCTAGTTTCACCTCCAATTGGTCTCATACCAATTGGAGCCACACACTTAAGGTTCTAAGCTAAAACCTACACTGCCCTATTGCACATTATTCATCACTCATCAAAGGACACATCCTATGCTTATCAAGTTACGCATTCATGCCAATTCTGGTTTGTACCATAACCTAAACACATTTTACTTCATATTGTTTTTGGTAGCTTGTGCTCACACTCAATATGCACTTTATAGTACAGAATTTACCAAGTCCAAATTTCACACAATTTAGCTACATAATATAACTCATTCACATGTCCAAACTCAAACTCTTATACACATACACATGCTGCCCTTAAAAGTACCATAATTCAACAGTAATATTCCATAAATCAAACCATGAAATAACACAATTAGGTCCACACTTCATATTGCTGAATTGTACCTCTCTTTGAATTAATTTCTAAGCTTCCAAAATCAAGTGTACACTCACATATGCATTTAGTATACATCACCCAATTTATTCATACACACATAAACCCTTCATCAACACTTTAATCTACTATTTACATGTAAGGATAAACTGTTCTTAAGGAGTTTCCATGGCTGCCAAAAATATACATCTCTCTTAAAACATCAAACTCCAAAAATCTTTCCATAATTCAACTACCCATAACATCCACACAAACTTTAATGAAGCAAGCATCGAAAATACCTACTTACCACTTTGGAAACTCTTCAAAACCTTGACTAAACTTGATCTTCTTGCTTCCTATCTACTGCCCAAGGTGTATGGACAACTTTTAATGAAAAATGCTTGAACTTTCCATGGTTGGATCATGCTTGCATGAAGCTTCTAAACAATGCAGCCATGGAGGTTCTTTCTTCTTGGTTCTGGCTGCTCTTTGGGAAGGTTGAAGAAGATGAAAATCTGTCCAAAATGAAGATGTAGTGGTCCACTTAGGTGAGTTAGTGGAGCACTATGTGTTAATTTAACATTTGTTTAATCTAAATTGCCAAATTCTCACATTTAACTCCCAATTTTTGCTATTTAAACTATGCACCACCAATTTGAATTTTTATGACATTTTCCAAGTGTAATATCATTTATTTTTAATGGAAATTTAGGTCAAAAGACAACTCAGGGTGTCAAATGACCACAATGCCCCTGTTCGGGTTGTATTCCCAATTTTTCGGTAACACCGAGTTTTGTCCGTTTTTCGATTTCTCACTTTTTCTTTGTACTAATTAATTAATTTTTCTTTGATATTTCTAATGACATTTATACTTCAATAGACATTTATTTAAGTCCTAAAAATATTTTTTAGGGTTCCCTGCGGTCCAGGGCTAGTCAACGGTCCACGCTACAACTTCCCTGTGTGGTCACCCATCGTTAGGGTTCTCGGCTCGTTTAACTTGTTTAAATTTCATTGCTATTGTTTTTCCTTTGTTTTTCTTGTATTTTCTTTTCATGTATTTTATTATTTTATGTCTCCTCATCCATATCTAAGTGTAGTTCTAGGCATCCTAGTCATCCGCACAACATCGTCACCGAATAAAGAGAACGCACTCATCGAACATAGGGGTGTTACAATTCTCCCCCCCATAAAATAAATTTCGTCCACGAAATTTTACCCAATAGCCATCTTACAATAGTCATACGTTTATTTTCTCCTTTCTATATGATCGTATAATCTTCTTTCCCTCGAATTTCTATAAGACTTTTAACAATCTAATACAACATTGTATAACACCAATCTTCTCTTACTATTGTGCTGTCTAATATTTTGGTTCATGTTCCTTCTTGAATGACCCTTCAGGTCATGTTAGAATGATTTATCTAGTCATTGGTCCTCTGACCATTGTAGTCAATAGTCTTCCTCACAATCGTAACATTTCTTTGTTATATCTGAACCAACTGTTCAAATTTCTACTTCCATAACTCTTTTTATCTATTAATATTCTATAACTTACTTCCTTTTGTACTAAACTATAACCTTTCGATTTTCTAACTTTTTAGTTTAAATCCCTAAGTAGGATTTTCAAACTTATTTCTAACAATTAAATTCTGTCCTGGCATAACTATACTAAAACAGATGCCGTTGGCAACTATTCTCATCTTGGTGTACTATCGAGTAGTACGTAGCTCTACACAATAATCTCAAGTCAGTGCTGTAATCTGCAGCTTACAATATAAACATCAAGAACATTGCATAGTTACTACGATACATCCCAATAGATCAAACTTTCCGATATTTTATCCTTTTCGAATTTACTGATATTCGAATCTTATTCTAATTACAATATCCATTAACAATTACTAACAATAACATCCTTGCCCTCATCTAGAGCAATTCTATTATTGTAACTTACTTTTACGTCCTCTTGCCTTACATTAAGTAGGCTTGCCATTTAGCTTTATAATTTATGGTGTGTTAGAAAATACTTTTCGCCGATAAACTCTTTCAAAACTAATTTCACTTATTATCACAGTCCTTATCTTAAAGGACTAATCACTAATGCATCAAAATTTATTCTCTTGTAAAGGAATAACAACAGAACATATAGTTCTAACACTAACGTAAAAGTATGCAGACTCCAGGTCAAACAATACATATATATATATATATATATATATATATCTTAGTTACTAATTGAGAAAGTGCCAGCAACAATGTCAAAAGTCTCAGTCTCTTCTCTCTGCCATATAGCGTATATTCCAGCTGAAGCATCACCCTGTTCTGGCTGATTCATAGTATTCTGACTTCTAGATGTACTACCCCTACCTCTACCTCTGCCTCTACTAACTGATGGTGAACTCTTTAGGGTAGAAACTTGGGTTGATCCCTTTGGTGTAGTAAATGATCCAGAATGACATGGATTTACACAATCCCTAGAAAAATGACTAGTCTCTCCACAATTAAAATATGCTCCTATGGATCTATAATATACCCCACTATGTGGTTTACCACAAGTTTCACAAAGTCGATCTGACAGCGTATTTCTGGGTTTCTGCTGAGTTTGTTGATCCGATCGGCGTGGTTTCTGTCCAGAAGATCTATCTCTACCGGACTTCTTACCACCTCTGATGTGTCCCCCAAAGTTTTTCCTCTTTCCAATAGGACCACTGGAACTCTGTTCTACTCACTTTCCCTCTTTTTCTGTCTTTTCTGATTTCTTTTTCTCAGGGGCTGCTTTAGATTCAATTCTTTCTAATTCTAGTGCTTGAGAAATAAGCTCAGAGAAGTTAGTATGTTTGAATCCAACCACTTTTAATATGATACTAGGCTTCAAGTCAGTTTCAAACCTCTTACATCTCTCCCTGCTGGTAGCATGTAGACTTACTGCATATTGGCTTAGGCGGGAAAATTCCCTTTCATATTCAGCCACTGATCTACTCCCCTATTTCAGACTTAGGAACTCTTATAGCTTTTGGTCTACATAAGCATCAAGGACATATTTTTGTCTGAACTCTCGTAGAAAATCATTCCATGTTAGCACTGAAGGTTCTACCAAACTATGGGGAATGGTTTTCCACCAATCATATGCATCCCCCTGTAGCAGAGACATTGAATATTCAAATCTGAGGTCCTCTGTGCAGTGCAATTTCTGGAACACCCTATCCATTCTCTCTAACCACTGTTCTGCCTCTAGAGGATCTACTATCCCCTTGAACTCAATAGCCTCATATTTCATTAATTTGTCATATTACCTAGTAGAAGACTGTGATTGTACCACTAGTGTCTGTAGTGGGACTTGAGTAGGCATATTACCAGCCATTTGTTTGAACATTGCAGCCATCTGCTGAGCGAACTGAGTAGGAAACTGTGGTACTGAGGGGGTTGGTTTTGCTGATCCACTGACATTGTGTAGGGCTAGGGCATCCCCTTGTACCTCAGCGTCTATAGATTGATCGACTGAACGATCACCCTCTTCCATAGTCAATGTGAGGATCTTAGACCTCCTAAACAAATAACACAAGGAGATTTTCTCCTCTTAGTGCATATTTATAATGTAATGTACTATATGTATCAAACAATGACATTGAGCAGTTGTACTATGAAGAAAGAATATTCAAATTATAGGTGAAAATAGAATTTAAAAACTTGCTCTGATACCACTAAAACATGTCACACCCTACTCCTCTGTAAGGCATAACATGATCCCATAGTATTCCTAATGAATTACCAACTTCGTCTACTGATAACCCATTAAATACACTACAAGGGATTTTAAAACTTTTCTTACTTCTTTTTACAGTGGTGAGCGCTATTTACAGGTGTTAAAAATTTCTTTCTTTTTGAACTGAAGTGAAACAGCTAACACATTTGGATTATTGGTAATTTCTGTAAAAATTTTGACAAAATGCCATCTGTATTTTGGAATAAAATAGTTCTTCAAAAACCTGTAAAAAACACTTCAAATATATTTCTCAATCTCAAACTCCAACATTTAGTCAACTCAAATCCACAATAATTTTTCAATAATTTCAAAGGCTGAGATAAAAGAAATATATCACAATATTTACAAACCAAAATAATTTACAATTTATTTTACAACTTCAATGTACAATTTTAATTTACAACTGCTCAAAACCAAGAACACTATATACATACAGTGAACATACATTACAATATAAAATGCAAACTATGGTATACTCAATATACCCAATGATCTCTCAGTGTAGTACTAGCAGCCTAGTCTGCTGCCCTGTCAGTCTGTCTACCTGCGACAGCAATGAAAAGCTATCGCTAAGTAAAATTTACTCAGTGGTGCACAATAACAATTTGAAATGCTATATATAAATATTTTGTTGACAATTCACAAATCAAATAATTCACAATTCCATTTCACAATTTACAAAGTCAACATAACACAAATTTGATCAAATAACTGAATAATACAGTTTTGCCAATCAATAACACAATTTGATCAAATAACTGAATAATACAGTTTTGCCAATCAATAACACAATTTGATCAAATAACTGAATAACACAGTTTTGCCAATCAATAACATAATTTGATCAAATAACTGAATAACACAGTGTTGCCAATTGATAGCACAATTTAGGCCATGACACAAATTTTTTTCGCACATGCCGTGTTGTACACCACGACAAGACACACTCACCCGAATAATCGAAATCAATGAGGGAGGAAGCTAGCTAAATAATGAGTACTCATCCACACTCACCTCAGACTGGCAAGTCAAAGAGGGAGGAGCATAATCACACTCACACCAGACTGATAAGTCAAAGAGGGAGGAATATAATAACAGTGTCATGCCAAGTGTGAATCAAACAATTCCAAATCACAATATTTCATACAAACTACAAATCACATTTTATCTCAAAATTTCCATTTGCAAAGTAGGCAACACAATAATTTTCAAATAAAATTCACAAAGTCAAAACATTCAAAAATTATTCATAACTCAATTCTCCAAATAAATTTTCTAGTAAAAGTAGTGAATATAAAAAGTATTGTGCACAAACACAATTTAAAACAATAACATACAAATAATCATAATTTATTTCAATTGAAAAATTTAAAAGAAATAACTATTGTTCACAAACCTCTGATAACTTGCCTCTGACTCAGTATTTCCTTTCCTTTCCCTGAGTCTTTGCTAACTGAGAAACACAATTTGAAGTGTTTCAATACTCATTTAAACCATTTCTAACAATAAGGCTTAATACTTACTTTATTGAATTCTATTATTTCCTTAGTCAACCTAAGATGTTGACCCTCGATGCAGTCTAGGTGAATTAGATTCTAATGTTATCAATATGTCACATTTGTAGCCTTTTAGTATTAGTACATGTTACCAAATTCATTTCCATGTATATTGCATATGATTGCAATTTGTCGACTTCCGGTATACTATTTTGACCTAGCCGGATGACCTAGTTCCCCCAGTTTTCGGGTTTTGGTCAAAACTACAAACTTGTAGATCTATGTCTTATTGCAGGCCGGGAAAAATTTCAGGTCATTCTAAGTTTACTAGACCAAGTTATGGTCATTTTACTATTGCTTGTCAGATTGCACCAAAATGGTCACTTTAGGTCATTTTTAGGTCAATTTTGGTTCGGCTAGTTTTTGGACCTGAACTTGTGTAAGCTATTTGACTTGCTTATAGTCATTTATGGGCTTTGGTGTCTTCATAAGACTTGTAGATATATGTCTAAACTATTCATGATAAAAATTTCAGGTCAATTGGACCTGTTTTGAGTGAGTTATGGCCAAAACACTAACTACTGCCCAAATGGTCAATTTTCCGGCCTTAAATGCACTAATCCGAATTTGGTCATTTTTCAAGTTACCTTCCAAGTAGAATTTTGGTAAGCTTCCTTCATTAAAGTTGACACTTTTTGCGCCTAGTTTCACCTTCAATTGGTCTCATACCAATTGGAGCCACACACTTAAGGTTCTAAGCCAAAACCTACACTGCCCTATTGCACATTGTTCATCACTCATCAAAGGACACATCCTATCGTTACCAAGTTACACATTCATGCCAATTCTGGTTTGTACCATAACTTAAACACATTTTACTTCACATTTTTGGTCATTTTGGTAGCTTGTAATCACACTCAATATGCACCTTATAGTACAGAATTTACCAAGTCCAAATTATACATAATTTAACTACATAATATAACTCATTCACATGTCCAACTCAAACTCTTATACACATACACATGCTGCCATAACAAGTATCATAATTCAACAATAATATTCCATAAATCAAACCATGAAATAACACATTTAGGTCCACACTTCACATTGCCGAATTGTACCTCTCTTTGAATTAATTTCCAAGCTTTCAAAATCAAGTGTGCACTCACATATACATTTAGTATACATCACCCAATTTATTCCTACACACATAAACCCTTCATCAACACTTTAATCTACCATTTACATGCAAGGATAAACTGTTCTTAAGGAGTTTCCATGGCTGCCAAAAATATACATCTCCCTTATAACATCAAACTCCAAAAATCATTCTACAATTCAACTACCCATAACATCCACACAAACTTTAATGAAGCAAGCATCAAAAATACCTACTTACCACTTTGGAAACTCTTCAAAACCTTGACTAAACTTGATCTTCTTGTTGCCTATCTACTGCCCAAGGTGCATGGACAACTTTTAATGAAAGATGCTTGAAGTTTCCATGGTTGGATCATGCTTGCATGAAGCTTCTAAAAAATGCGGCCATGGAGGTTCTTTCTTCTTGGTTTCGGCTGCTCTTTGGGAAGGTTGAAGAAGATGAAAATCTGTCCAAAATGAAGATGTAGTGGTGCACTTAGGTGAGTTAGTGGAGCACTATGTTTTAATTTAACATTTGTTTAATCTAAATTTCCAAATTCTCACATTTAACTCCCAATTTTTGCTATTTAAATGCACTAATCCGGATTTGGTCATTTTTCAAGTTACCTTCCAAGTAGAATTTTGGTAAGCTTCCTTCATTAAAGTTGACACTTTTTGCGCCTAGTTTCACCTTCAATTGGTCTCATACCAATTGGAGCCACACACTTAAGGTTCTAAGCCAAAACCTACACTGCCCTATTGCACATTGTTCATCACTCATCAAAGGACACATCCTATCGTTACCAAGTTACACATTCATGCCAATTCTGGTTTGTACCATAACTTAAACACATTTTACTTCACATTTTTTGTCATTTTGGTAGCTTGTAATCACACTCAATATGCACCTTATAGTACAGAATTTACCAAGTCCAAATTACACATAATTTAACTACATAATATAACTCATTCACATGTCCAGACTCAAACTCTTATACACATACACATGCTGCCATAACAAGTACCATAATTCAACAATAATATTCCATAAATCAAACCATGAAATAACACATTTAGGTCCACACTTCACATTGTCGAATTGTACTCTCTTTGAATTAATTTCCAAGCTTCCAAAATCAAGTGTACACTCACATATACATTTAATATACATCACCTAATTTATTCCTACACACTTAAACCCTTCATCAACACTTTAATCTACCATTTACATGCAAGTATAAACTGTTCTTAAGGAGTTTCCATGGCTACCAAAAATATACATCTCCTTAAAACATCAAACTCCAAAAATCTTTCCACAATTCAACTACCCATAGCATCCACACAAACTTTAATGAAGCAAGCATCAAAAATACATACTTACCACTTTGGAAACTCTTCAAAACCTTGACTAAACTTGATCTTCTTGCTGCCTATCTACTGCCCAAGGTGCATAGACAACTTTTAATGAAAGATGCTTGAAGTTTCCATGGTTGGATCATGCTTGCATGAAGCTTCTAAAAAATGCGGCCATGGAGGTTCTTTCTTCTTGGTTTTGGCTGCTCTTTGGGAAGGTTGAAGAAGATGAAAATCTGTCCAAAATGAAGATGTAGTGGTGCACTTAGGTGAGTTAGTGGAGCACTATGTTTTAATTTAACATTTGTTTAATCTAAATTTCCAAATTCTCACATTTAACTCCCAATTTTTGCTATTTAAACTATGTACCACCAATTTAATTTTTCTTGACATTTTCCAAGTGTAATATCATTTTTTTTAATGGACATTTAGGTCAAAAGACAAATCAGGGTGTCAAATGACCACAATGCCTCTGTTCGGGTTGTATTCCCGATCTTTCGGTAACACCGAGTTTTGTCCGTTTTTCGATTTCTCACCTTTCTTTGTACTAATTAATTAATTAATTTTTCTTTGATATTTCTAATGATATTTATACTTCAATAGACATTTATTTAAGTTATAAAAATATTTTTCAGGGTTCCACGCAGTCCAGGGCTAGTCAACGGTCCACGCCGCAACTTCCTGATGCGGTCACCCATCGCTAGGGTTCTCAGCTCGTTTAACTTGTTTACATTTCATTACTATTATTTTTGTTTTTATTGTATTTTCTTTTCTTGTATTTCGTTATTTTATGTCTCTTCATCCATATCTAAGTGTAGTTCTAGGCATCCTAGCTGTCCGGACAACACTGGTCACCGGAATAGTAGAACGCACTACCGAACATAGGGGTGTTACAATTCTCCACCCCTTAATATAAATTTCATCCACGAAATTTTACCCAATAGCTATCTTACAATAGTCATACGTTTATTTTCAACTTTCTATATGATCGTATAATCTTCTTTCCCTCGAATTTGTATAAGACTTTTAACAATCTAATACAACATTGTATAACACTAATCTTCTCTTACTATTGTGCTGTCTAATATTTCGGTTCATGTTCCTTCTTGAATGACCCTTCAGGTCATGTTAGAATGATTTATCTAGTCATTGGTCCTCTGACCATTCTAGTCAATAGTCTTCCTCACATTCATAACATTTCTTTGTTATATCTGAACCAACTATTCAAATTTTTACTTCCACAACTCTTTTTATCTATTAATATTCTATAACTTACTTACTTTTGTACTAAACTATAACCTTTCAATTTTCTAACTTTTGAGTTTTAAATCCCTAAGTAGGATTTTCAAACTTATTTCTAACAATTAAATTCTGTCCTGGCATAACTATATCAAAACAAATGCTGTTGGCAACTATTCTCATCTTGGTGTACTATCGAGTAGTACGTAGCTCTACACAATAATCTTAAGTCAGTACTGTAATCTGCAGCTTAGAGTATAAATATCAAGAATATTGCATAGTTACTACGATACATCCCAATAGATCAAACTTTCTGATATTTTATCCTTTTCGAATTTACTGACATTCGAATCTTATTCTGATTACAATATCCATTAACAATTACTAACAGTAACATCCTTGCCCTCATCTAGAGCAATTCTATTATTGTAACTTACTTTTACGTCCTCTTGCCTTACATTAAGTAGGCTTGCCATTTAGCTTTATAATTTATGGTGTGTTAGAAAATACTTTTCGCCGATAAACTCTTTCAAAACTAATTTCACTTATCATCACAATCCATATCTTTAAGGACTAATCACTAATGTATCAAAATTTATTCCCCTGTAAAGGAATAACAACAGAACATATAGTTCTAACACTAACATAAAAGTATGCAAACTCCAGGTCAAACAAGACATATATATATCTTAGTTACTAATTGAGAAAGTACCAACAATAATGTCACAAGTCTCAGTCTCTTCTCTCTACCATATAGCGTATACTCCAGCTGAAGCATCACCCTGTTCTGGCTGATTCACAGTACTCTGACTTCTAAATGTACTACCCCTACTTCTACCTCTGCCTCTATTAACTGATGTTGAACTCTTTGGGGTAGAAACTTGGTTTGATCCCTTTGGTGTAGTAAATGATCCAGAATGACATGGATTTACACAATCCCTAGCAAAATAACCAGTCTCTCCATAATTAAAACATGCTCCTGCGGCTCTATAACATACCCCACTATGTGGTTTACCACAAGTTCCACAAAGTCGATTTGACAGCGCATTTCTGGGTTTCTACTGAGTTTGCTGATCCGATCACGGTGGTTTCTGTCCAGAAGATCTATCTCTACCAGACTAGTTTTTCCACTTTCCAATAGGACCACTGGAACTTTGTTCTACTGACTTTCCCTATTTTTCTGTCTTCTCTGATTTCTTTTTCTCATGGGCTGCTTCATATTCAATTTTTTCTAATTCTAGTGCTTGAGAAATAAGCTCAGAGAAGTTAGTATGTTTGAATCCGACCACTTGTAATATGATACTAGGCTTCAAGCCGGTTTCAAACCTCTTACATCTCTCCCTGCTGGTAGTAAGTAGACTTGCTGCATAATGGCTTAGGCGGGAAAATTCCCTTTCATATTCAGCCACTGATCTACTCCCCTGTTTCAGACTTAGGAACTATTGCAGCTTCTGGTCTACATAAGCATCAGGGACATATTTTTGTCTGAACTCTCATAGAAAATCATTCCATGTTAGCACTGAAGGTTCTACTCTATGGGGAATGGTTTTCCACCAGTTATATGCATCCCCCTGTAGCAGAGACACTGAATATTCAAATCTGAGCTCCTCTGCGCAGTGCAGTTTTTTGAACACCCTATCCATTCTCTCTAACCACTATTCTGCCTCTATAGGATCTACTGTCCCCTTGAACTCAATAGCCTCAAATTTCATTGATTTGTCATACTGCCTAGCAGAAGACTGTAATTGTACCACTGGTACTGTAGTGGGACTTGAGTAAAAATATTACTAGCCATTTGTTGGAACATTGCAGCCATCTGCTGAGTGAACTAAGTAGGAAACTGTGGTACTGAGGGGGCTTGTGTTGCTGATCCACTGACATTGTGTAGGGCTGGGGCATCCCCTTGTACCTCAGCCTCTATAGATTGATCGACTAAACGATCACTCTCTTCCATAGTCAATGTGAGGATCTTAGACCTCCTGAACAAATAAAACAAGGAGATTTTCTCCTGTTAGTGCATATTTATAATGTAATGTACTGTATGTATCAAACAATGACATTGAGCAGTTGTACTATGAAGAAAGAATATTTAAATTATAGGTGAAAACAGAATTTAAAAACTTGCTCTGATACCACTAAAACATGTCACACCCTACCCCTCTGTAAGGCATAACATGATCCCGTAGTATACCTAATGAATTGCCAACTTCGTCTACTGATAACCCATTAAATACACTACAAGAGATTTTAAAACTTTTCTTACTTCTTTCTACAGTGGTGAGCACTATTTACAGATGTTAAAAATTTTTTTCTTTTTGAACTGAAGTGAAACAACTAACACATTTGGATTATTGGTAATTTCTGTAAAAATTTGGCAAAGTGCCATCTGTATTTTGGGATAAAACAGTTCTTCAAAAACATGTAAAAAGAACTTCAAATAAATTTCTCAATCTCAAACTCCAACATTTAGTCAACTCAAATCCATAATAATTTTTCAGTAATTTCAAAGGTTGAGATAAAAGAAATATATCACAATATTTACAAACCAAAATAATTTAAAATTTGTTTTACAACTTCAAAGTACAATTTTAATTTACAACTGCTCAAAACCAAGAACACTATATACATACAGTGAACATACATTACAATATAAAATGCAAACTATGGTATACTCAATATACCCGATGATCTCTCAGTGTAGTACTAGCAGCTTAGTCTGCTGCCCTGTCAGTCTGTCTACCTGCGACAGCAATGAAAAGCTATCGCTAAGTAAAATTTACTCAGTGGTGCACAATAACAATTTGAAATTCGATATATAAATCTTTTATTGACAATTCACAAAGCAAATAATTCACAATTCCATTTCACAATTTACAAAGTCAACATAACACAAATTTGATCAAATAACTGAATAATACAGTGTTGCCAATCAATAACACAATTTGATCAAAAAATTAAATAATACAGTTTTACCAATCAATAACACAATTTGATCAAATAACTGAATAACACATTTTTGCCAATCAATAACACAATTTGATCAAATAACTGAATAACACAGTGTTGTCAATTGATAACACAATTAAGGGCATGACACAAATTTTTTCTGCACATGCCGTGTTGTACACCACGACAAGACACACTCACCCCAATAATCGAAATCAATGAGGGAGGAAGCCAGCTAAATAATGAGTACTTATCCACACTCACCTCAGACTTGTAAGTCAAAGATGGAGGAACATAATCACACTCACCCCAGACTGATAAGTCAAAGAGGGAGGAATATAATAACAGTGTCATGCCAAGTGTGAATCAAAACAATTCCAAATCACAATATTTCATACAAACCACAAATCACATTTTTTCTCAAAATTTCCATTTGCAAAGTAGGCAACACAATAATTTCCAAATAAAATTCCCAAAGTCAAAACATTCAAAAATTATTCATAACTCAATTCTCCAAATAAATTTTTTGGTAAAAGTAGTGAATATAAAAAGTATTGTGTACAAACACAATTTAAAACAACAACATACAAATAATCATAATTTATTTCAATTGAAAAATTCAAAAGAAATAACTATTGTGCACAAACCTTTGATAACTGTCTCTTGCCTCTGACTCAATGTTTTCTTCCCTTTCCCTGAGTCTTTGCTAACTGAGAAGCACAATTTGAAGTGTTTTAGTACTCATTTAAACCATTTCTAACAATGAGGCTTAATACTTACTTTATTGAATGCTATTATTTCCTTAGTCAACCTAAGATGTTGACCCTCGATGCAGTCTAGGTGAATTAGGTTCTAATGTTACCAATATGTCACATTTGTAGCCTTTTAGTATCGGCACATATTACCGAATTCATTTCCATGTATATTGCGTTTTATTGCAATTTGTCAGATTCCGGTATACTAATTTGACCGAGCCGGATGACCTAGTTCCCTCAGTTTTTGATTTCGGTCAAAACTACAAACTTGTAGATCTATGTATTATTGCACGCGGGGCAAAATTTCAGTTCATTCTGAGTTTAGTAGACCAAGTTATGGTCGTTTTACTATTGCTGGTCAGAATGCACCAAAATGGTCACTTTAGGTCATTTTTAGGTTAATTTTGGTTCGGCCAGTTTTTGGACCTGAACTTATGCAAGCTATTTGACTTGCTTATGGTTATTTATGGGCTTTGGTGTCTTCATAAGACTTGTAGATATATGTCTAAACTATTCATGATAAAAATTTCAGGTCAATTAGACCTGTTTTGAGTGAGTTATGGCCAAAACACTAATTGCTGCCCAAATGGTCAATTTTCAGGTCTTAAATGCACTAATACGGATTTGGTCATTTTTCAAGTTACCTTCCAAGTAGAATTTTGGTAAGCTTCCTTCATGAAAGTTGGCACTTTTTGTGCCTAGTTTCACCTCCAATTGGTCTCATACTAATTGGAGCCACACACTTAAGGTTCTAAGCCAAAACCTACATTGCCCTATTGCACATTATTGATCACTCATCAAAGGACACATCCTATGCTTACCAAGTTACACATTCATGCCAATTCTGGTTTGTACCATAGCCTAAACACATTTTACTTCACATTGTTAGTCATTTTGGTAGCTTGTAATTACACTCAATATCCACCTTATAGTATAGAATTTACTAAGTCCAAATTACACACAATTTAACTACATAATATAACTCATTCACATGTCCAACTCAAACTCTTATACACATACACATGCTGCCATAACAAGTATCATAATTCAACAATAATATTCCATAAATCAAACCATGAAATAACACATTTAGGTCCACACTTCACATTGCCGAATTGCACCTCTCTTTGAATTAATTTCCAAGCTTTCAAAATCAAGTGTGCACTCACATATACATTTAGTATACATCACCCAATTTATTCCTACACACATAAACCCTTCATCAACACTTTAATCTACCATTTACATGCAAGGATAAACTGTTCTTAAGGAGTTTCCATGGCTGCCAAAAATATACATCTCCCTTATAACATCAAACTCCAAAAATCATTCTACAATTCAACTACCCATAACATCCACACAAACTTTAATGAAGCAAGCATCAAAAATACCTGCTTACCACTTTGGAAACTCTTCAAAACCTTGACCAAACTTGATCTTCTTGCTGCCTATCTACTGCCCATGGTGTATGGACAACTTTTAATGAAAGATGCTTAAAGTTTCCATGGTTGGATCATGCTTGCATGAAGCTTCTAAACAATGCGGCCATGGAGGTTCTTTCTTCTTGGTTTCAGCAGCTCTTTGGGAAGGTTGAAGAAGATGAAAATCTATCCAAAATGAAGATGTAGTGGTCCACTTAAGTGAGTTAGTGGAGCACTATGTGTTAATTTAACATTTGTTTAATTTAAATTTCCAAATTCTCACATTTAACTCCCAATTTTGCTATTTAAACTATGTACCACCAATTTAATTTTTCATGACATTTTTCAAGTGTAATATCATTTATTTTTAATGGACATTTAGGTCAAAAGATAACTCGGTGTGTCAAATGACCACAATGCCCTTGTTCGGGTTGCATTCTCGATTTTTCGGTAACAACGAGTTTTGTCCATTTTTTGATTTCTCACTTTTCTTTGTACTAATTAATTAATTAATTTTTCTTTGATATTTCTAATGATATTTATACTTCAATAGACATTTATTTAAGTCCTAAAAATATTCTCCAGGGTTCCCCGCGGTCCAAGGCTAGTCAACGGTCCACGCCGCAACTTCCCAGTGTGGTCACCCATTGCTAGGGTTCTCGGCTCGTTTAACTTGGTTACATTTCATTGCTATTATTTTTCATTTGTTTTTCTTGTATTTAATTTTCTTATATTTCATTATTTTATGTCTCCTCATCCATATCTAAGTGTAGTTCTAGGCATCCTAGCTGTCCGGACAACACTGGTCACAGGAACAGTAGAACGCACCACTGAATATAGGGGTATTACATTCTTCATCTCTCACTAATTCCAAGAGATTAGCAAACAATCTTTTGAATTAAAAATACTAGAAATTGTTTCTAGTGTCCTATTTACATCTTTAATCTCGTAAAAGGAAAAACTTGATTTTCTAATTAATAGAAAAAGCTTTAGAAGCTGTTCAAGGGCTGCCATAGGTGATCTTGGTGTGGACAAGCTAGAGGGACAACATCTGGTGTCCTAAAGACACATCCCAAAGGCACAAATACACTGCAGTGCATCACGAGGTTAGTGTATTTGTTCTTGATTTAATCTAGGGTTCTAAAATTAATCTAATTAATTCTAAAATCTTAAATGGCAGATACAGATCCAAAAACATATTAAAAGAGTTTTAATATATTGTTTATCATTGAAATCAAATAGATAAAAATAAATCTTGCATGATGCATGTGACCCTAGGTGAAAATTTTTGAATTCAATGGTATAAACTTGTGTTTTTCATGCTTCCACTCCTTCACATAGACCATGGTTAACACCTAGCATAGCATGCCATGGCCACCCAATCAGTAATAAGGTTTATCTTAAATGAACCTTTAATCATATGTTACCATGCACTAGAATCTCTCTGTTATAAAATCCCAATTCAAGCTAGAGTCATGGTTTATGTCAAACCCCATTTGCTATGAATATTATGTTCTCTTTTTATTCCAGTTCTTAATTGAAAAGATTTTCTCATCAGAAACTCTTTTCTGATTAAATCTATCTGTCCTAGCTAGGAACTTGAAACATCAAGAACAATTAAATGAACATAGGATTTTATCTCTATTTACTTAGAGGAACAGATTCCATCTTGATCAACACCTACCTCCATATATAACTAGTAGGAGCCAACACATGCCCATATACCCATGCAGAGTACAAGTATGAAAGCAGTATCAAACTCAAACCACCTATATACAAGATAACTATGCTATCTCAGGTCTAAAGATTATATGCACTGATATGATTTATGACAATACATTGACAAGAATAAACTCCATGTGCTTGTCATAAGTGTCACTGGTTCGACCTACTTATCATGTATAAGTGCCTATCATATTTGTCATATGGCATGAGACTCACCATTCTATCTTATTTATATCTCATGTAAATATATTAGAAACAAACATGAATACAATCTTTCTGGATAAGTCATGTCCTTATTATGAAGTATCCTCGATTGTGAACCTATTTATGACACTTTGTACTAGAAATATTATCACTCATATTGTTCACAACTTAAGAATAGAATTTTTAACAAAATATCAATGGACCTTTTCTATTACACATAAATATATTATGTAAATAAAAAAGTAGAAATTCCTTTTATTAATAAAAACATGTACAAGATACATACTAAATGATATGCTCTAGGGCATACTACTAACACACAAAGCATAAACCCCATCTCATAATTGGTTGACAAGGCTTGAGAAGCAATCTAGGGGCTGCCATTGCTATCTTGGTGTGTGCTTGTGGCAGACAAACTAGAGGGACAACATTTGGGGTCCTAAGAACATCCTAAGATTGCATCAATTGTGCATCAACAGGTTAGTATCTAAAAATCCTTCTTTTAGTTAAGGTTTAATTGAATTAAATGTTAATTCATAATCTTTAATGGCAAATAAAATTTTAATGCATGCTAAAACATGTTTTGGTATGCAATTGGGCATTGAAAATTGATTAGGTTCATAAGAAACTTGGTATGGTGCATGTAACCTTAGAAATAATTTTTGAAATTCAAGGTTCTAATTTCTAATAATCACGCTTCCACTCCTTCAATTGGTATCAGGGCCACTATATCTGCCATTAAGATTGTATATGAGGTTTAATTGTGTGATTGGATCAAATTTGGATTGATTCAAAGCTGTTTGGGTTATCAAAGGTGGTGGCATGGTTGAGATGCACACCCCAAGGGTGCGTTTTGGTTTTGGGCTTCTTTATGCAATTGTTGTATATCTTAAGGCTCATAATTAGGCCCAATACCTAATTAAATTGTTTAATTAAGAATTTTAATCACATAATTAATTTGTGAAAAATATTTTGAAGGTATTAAATTTGGAAAGGGTTTCTAAATTAAAATTTATTTGAATGAGATTCAAATCTGAATTTTTTGGTTGAATATATGATATTCAATTTAATTTTTAGTATGTATAATTTTATTTAATTATTAAATTTTAATATGCATGATGGATGATCATAGACAATAAAAGACCAATGTGATTAGATTTATTTCTTTTATTTTTCTTTGGGTTGTAAAATAAGTAATTTTATTTTAGTGGCATGTATTATAAATGTTGTAATAATTTGGGTTGTAATTTCATTTATTTGAGGACTTTAAAGTCCATATTCTTGTAAATTCACCTTGGTATACCAAGGATTACAACGTAATTAGATTGCAGGAAGATTAATTACAACATCCTCACTTTAGCTAGTCTATACAGTCTACTGTTCCAGTGACCAGTGTCGGTCTGGACAGCTAGAACGTCCGGAAAAATATTTAAACTAAAGTGAGGAACCATAATTAACTCAAATATTAATAAGAAAAATTTAGGAGAGATTTTAGAAATAAAATACAACCAAGTTAAATGAGTCGGTGCCCTAGCGATGGGTAACTTAGTGAGAAGTTGCGGTTCTCGCAACTAGGAGCCCCAGACCAGGGGGAAAAATTATAAAATAATTTTAGGGACTCCAGAGAAGGGTTATTGAGGTTCTTATGGCATTAGAATGCCAAGGAAATGCTTAGAAAAAATTTTCAATCGGTACGGATAATTTTGGCTCATTAAGCCAAACGGAGGGCATTTTGGTCATTTCATCCTTAGAGATGATTTTTGGCCAACTTGTCCAGTTAAATAAATAATTTATATAACATAAAATATGATTAAATGTTGTTAAAAATTTAATTGAAATTAATTAGACAAGAAATGGAGAGAAAATGAAAGAAAATGGCATTATGACATCATAGTGATGTCATTAAAGTTTTCCCAACCAACCCAATGTTGAAACATGGCATAACTTTATTTAAAAGAGATAAATGGGCTGAAAAATGAAAAAAAAATCAGAACTCTTCTTCCTTATTTTCTCTTTGCCGTGAACCTCCTCCATAGCTAACTATAAACAAGCTTTCAAAGCTTGATTTTCCATAGCTCTCACCCCACTAACCCTTATATTCCCAACACAAAAAAAGTGTTCTTACACCTTGGTGATTCTTTTGGGAGCAAAAAGAAAGGAAAAGGAAGAGCTTTAGCAAGTGGGAAAAGCTCACTCCATAGAGGTTAGTGACCTAAACCTTGAATTTCACTTTAAATTCATGTTTAAGAACTATAAATGTGTGCAAATGACAAAGAAATTTGATGAAATACCATTGGTATGCTAACCCTAAATTTTAGCAGCCATGGTTAGGGTAATATGGTGATGATTTTTGGGGAGCTAACATGCTAGTATGGCTGCCCTTAATGTGTATATGATAAGTGAATTGATAAATGCAATGATAATGCATGGTTTTATAATGTTGAGTTAGGGTTTGGGGTGGAAAATGGGACTTTGACCATGTGAAGATGAAAATAGGTTTTAATGGTTAATTAGTGACCATTTGGTTCTATTTAAATAAAAAAATGAAGTGTGTTGAGTAGTAGGATTTGGGTTTAGTGTGGCTGCCCTTAGTGACCTGCAGAATTGGACATGAGTCCAGCAGGTTTGGGCAGCAATAACTTGAATTATAGAGGTCCAATTGGGGCAAGGCCAATTGAAAATGAAACTAGACATGTAATGGCATAACTTTGGTGAAGAAACCATGCTCAGAAAACCAAACCAAGTTGACCAAAAGTTTGCCCTAATTCGAGTGACCTGCAGTCTGCCTGGGCAAAATAATTAAATAAACAGTGTTTGGTCATTTGGCCATAACTCAGTGTAGAAATGTCCAATTGAACTGAAATTTTACCAGAAATGAGATATAGATCAACAACTTTCATGAAGAAACCTAACCCAAATTATGACCAGAACATATTCAAAAGATGAGTTGTAATCACTATTCCTAACACCGTAGATTTGGTCAGTCCAGAAATTCTGGACAAAATTTCAATCCGGCCAGTTATGGTTTTTGGGCCATAACTAGAGCTACAAAACTCTAAGTGGAGTGATTCAAAAACGAAATGCAACTTGACAAAATAAGGAACAACTTTCATGTTCATCAGTTTGCCAAATTCCCACTGTAAAAATGACTAATGGTACAGTAAAGTTAAAGCATGAAAATTAAAAATTCTGCCTAATTAAAATTAAGCATAGAAATGGTATTAGTAACCAATACCAACAAATTTAAAATGCAAAATGTGGTATGTTGATGATATTTAAACCAATGTACCTATTGCTTATGCAAAAGTCAACATTTTTGTTGACTAATGAATGGAATAGTAAAACTAAAACTTGAATTTCAAAAATTGTGAAACTTAAAAGTGCAAAATGCCCTAGTATACCTAGCAAGATTGGTTTGGATAGGTTGGCCTGCCAATAGAGTTCTGTTAGCAGTACTGCATATGGCTTCATGCCATTCTGTGTTTCATGGCTTCTCATGCCATTCTGTGACATAATAGCCTTTGGCTATGTTATTTGAGTTGATATACTTTTAACCCTAATGATTATTATAGCTTATTAGCTGTTCTGTTGCACACCGGGAGACACAATATGATCGATGGTGTGATGGTCTGAGGTACTTAGTACCCAGTGCCAGTTTACTCGTTTATCCAGTCCAATCGACTAGTATAGGTTACTTGGGCAATTTTAATAAATCTTACCAAACTTAAATCGAATAATACTGTAATAAATATCACAAATTAAGTCTACCCAGAAATGTAAACATACATTCTACATAATTATTTTTATTATATTTTATTTTATTTTATATTGTCACCACTAAGCAAAATTGCTTAGCGTGTCACTTTTACCACGCGCAGGTACTAGAGACCTAGCTGGGGAGCCCAGCAGACATCAGACCGGGTGAGCTTTCAGATTTGCATCCGGAGTCCAGAGTCACCTCACATCTGCAGTGCACATGGTAGGACATTAGGACTGTGGGGTAGCATTTTGTATTTTGTATTTTGTATTAGTTGGATTGTAACTATAAACTCTTGAAATTATGTAATAATGTAAATATATGAAATTTCATGTTATTAAAATTTTCTGTATAATGTATGTTGATAAATGAAATGTTGAGAAATATTTCTGAATATGCTTCAAGTGGTGATATGAACAGAAATATTTTGAGAATAGTATTGAGATTTTGAGATTGATTTGAAATGTGTATAATGGAGTTTGAATTTGGAAAATTATATTGGAAGTGTTTTTAAATAGGTTCAGAAGAATTGTTTTTCCAATTAATAGCCAGCACTTTACCGGATTTTCTATAAAATTTACGAAAAAAATTAGATTTATCAAAATTGAAAATAAATGAATTAAAAGGGATAAATTGTAATAGAAACATAAATTGGTGCTCCGGCACACTGAGTGACATAACTTGCTCGGCTACACTGTTGACGGGTAAGGGGTGTCACAATTAAGGAGGTCAAGAGTATTGGTGGGACCAGTGGGAGGAAATCAAGATCAAGTGTTGATTATATACTCCTTCAGCAACTCTTGTAAAATGAATGAATAAAATACACCTAGGAATGCCCTGATTCAATTCTTGGTGGCTCAGAATTAAATCCCTTAGAAAGTCCATGATCATGCCATATTATTTGTTTATCCATATACGCATAAGATGTATGTGAATGTATGCAAGTATATGATATATGCATGCCAATTGGATAATGTGCAAAGTGAGACCTTAATAGTAATTAAGTCGACCACAAAATCTTCCAAAGAAATGATTAAGTTAGAAATGGTACAATTAAGGTAATTATATCATGGCCCTCCATTGAGGCAATTATTTTAAGAAATTTTAAATACTTGCATGTGATGCATTTATTTAAGAGATTTTCTTAAGAATAATTGTTAAGCATGAGATGTTGTAAATATGTAAATAGTTGGTGGCCAATAATGGATGTGCCTGAGGACATTAAAACTATTTGCATGTTTATTGGCTCAATGGGATCAACTTAACTAATGCAAGATAAATCAATAATGGATGTGCTTGAGATTTTGAGCATTAGGGGCTAAATAAATAATTAAACCTCACATGAGATGTGATGGGCAATGAGTTGCTCACTTATAGTTTATTATAATTACAATAATGGATGTGCCTGAGGATGATCAATAAAACTCTAAGAATTCAATCACCCACTAGAAATTCATCCAACTAGGATTTCCATTTTCCTACTTTGGAAGTGTAAAATTCGCCAAGTTAGTGGGAGGACCAATTTGATTAAAAGACCATAATCATTTTGGTTAATTACTTGATACATTTACTAATTAATCTAGTTATTTTCTACAGTTAATTTTCTGATAATAATGAGCACACAACAATTATCACCATCTAATATCCTTGCGAGCATACTTGATCACAATAGGTTGACGGGACCTAATATTTCTGATTGGCTGAGAAATTTAAAACTTGCCCTGAACCTAGAACATATTGGATATGTTTTAGACTCAAAGGTTCCTGGTCTCCTAACTCCAGAGGCTACTCAAGAGGAACTAGACACTTTGGAGAAGTGGAAGGAGAATGATATGAGAGCCAAATGCTACATGCTTGCTTCTATGACTAATAAGTTATAGAAGTAGCATGAAAATATACAGAATGCAAGTGTAACACCCTCCCTGTAGCAACTCCGTACATTCTACTGTTTCGATGACCGGTGTCGGTCCTGACAGCTAGAACGTCCGGAAAAATATTTAAACTAAAGTCAGGAACCATAATTAACTCAAATATTAATAAGAAAAATTTGGTAAAAATTTTAGAAATAAAATACAACATAGTTAAATGAGCCGGTGCCCAAGCGATGGGTAACCAGAGGGAAGTTGCGGTTCTCGCAACGAGGAGCCCTAGACCGAGGGGAAAAATTATAAAATAATTTTTGGGACTCCAAAGAAAGATTATTGAGGTTCCCATGGCATTAGAATGCCAAGAAAATACCTAGAAAAATTTTTCAATCGGTACAGACAATTTTGACCCGTTAAGCCAAACGGAGGGCATTTTGGTCATTTCGCCTTCAGAGGTAATTTTTGGCTGACTTGTCCAGTTGAATAAATAATTAATATGACATAAAATATGAATGAATATTACTAGAAATTAAATTGGAAATGAGTAGTGGAGGAAAGAAAAGAAAAATAAGGAAAAAGGCTTAATTATGACATCAAAATGATGTCATTTAAAAGCCATACCCAATCAAAGTTAAACAACTCTTTTATTAACCAATAAAAGAGACAAACCAAGACTAGAAAATTAAAAACACAATCTGCCATCTCCCTCCCCAAACCAGCCGAAACCCAAGCCTTACCCTAAACCTCCATTAAACCCCACTTCCCAAGCTTGATTCACCCATTTCTACCCAATAAAATCATAACCTAGCTTCACTAAAATTTATCCTAGCACCTTGCATGATCTTTTGGCAGCCAAGAAAAGGAAGAAAAGTGAAGTTTGGGGCTTTGGAAATTCTGCCCATTCAAGGTTAGTGCAACTATAAACATAAAACTCTTAAATTTCATGATTTTGGACTTGAAATTTAGTAAGACTTGTAATTTAAATGAACAAAAACCTATGTGTATGAGCTCTTGAATTTCGGCTGCCCTAAAAAAGGAATATGTAGGAGTGTTTTTTATGAGCTTGAAGTGAAATAGAAACCATGTTTGAAGTTATAAACATATGAGTAATGCATTAGTAGCTAACCAAGGTAAATGGCATAAATCATGAAATTGAATTAGGGTTTAGGAAGGTGAAAATGTGACTTGGCTTAGGAAATTGTTAGAGAACTTTTTAATGGTCAATTAGTGACCATTTTAGGTAAGTTGAGCACAATTTGGACTGAAAAATAGGATTGCAAAGAGAAGGAGTAAGCTGCCCTAGGACAGCAGCAATGGACTGAGATTTCAGTCCAATTACACAGCCATAACTTTGGCTGTGTTGGTCCAATTGGTGTTTGGCCAATTGGACATGAAACTAGGCTTATAATGACACAGTTTTGCTGAAGAAACCATTCCCAAAAGACCAAAGCAAGAGGACCAAAACTTGGCCCCAATCCGGATACCCTGCAACTGATTCTGCAGAATTGACCAAATGAACAGTAACTGTTCATTTGGCCATAACTCAATGTAGATTTGGTCAATTGACCTGAAAGTTTTACAGCAACAAGTTAAGACATAGACAAACAACTTTCATGAAGTAACCTACCCCAAATTATGGCCAGAACCTTACCCAAATGGCAGTGGAAGTCACTGTTCATGTTACTGTAGATATGGTAATTTCTGCATAATGGGAATCCGGCCAGCTGTGGTTTTTGGACCATATCTAGAGTTACAAAACTCTAAATGGAGTGATTCAAAAAAGGAAATTCAACTAGACAAAATAAGGAACAACTTTCATGTTTTACATTTCTTCAAATTCCCACAGCAACAGTGTCCAATGGAACAGTGAAGTTGACTCACAAAAACTGAAAATTCTGCTTGTGTTGGTTTAAACTTTGAAATGGTATAAATGCTTAATGCCAACAAGTTTGGAATGCCAAATGTGTTATGTTGGGAGTGCCAAAGTCAATGTACATATTTTTATTCTAAAAGTCAACTTTTTTGTTGACCAATAAGATGAATAGTGACACCAAAAATTTGAAATTCACAAATTGAAGAATTTAAAAGTTTCAAATGCCCTAGTATACCTAACAAGATTGGTTTGGATAGTTTGGCATGCCAATAGGGTTCGATTAGCGATCGCACATGGCAATATGCCATTCAGGATTTCATGGCTTGTAGCCATTCGACTTTGTATTGAGACTTGGCATTGTGCACGATATTATTCTGACTTGTTAGTACATTACATTGCCAAGGAGATGCATATGTGACCGATGGTGTGATGGCGAGGTACTAGGTACCCAATGCGGTTACCCGTTATCGATCCGATGCGTCGGTGTAGGTTTACTCGGGGCAACCAAATGAATAAAAGTGAACAACGTTAACGAAATAATGGATATACCAATACCAAACAAAGAAAGCATACACATTCTATACACATTCATTTTCTTGCTATTTTCTTCTATTATATTACTGCACCACTAAGCATTATTGCTTAGCGCGTTGCTTTTGCCACGCGTAGGTACTGGAGATCACGATCGTGAGCCCAGTAGACCACGACAGGTGAGTCCATCCTGCGATTACGCACGATGTCCGTGTCACCTCGTCACCTGCAGTGCATTGGTAGGACACTAGATGTCATTTTGTCATTTTGTAATTAATTTTTATTTTCTCATATGTATTTGGGATTTATGTAATATATTTTGAGGTTCTTGTAAATAATAAAGATTTATGGTTATGTATGGAAGTAATTTGAGTATTTAATTGTTGTTTATATATGAGAACCACGAAAGGGATGTTTGAGAAATGAAAAGGTTGTTGAGACACAAATTGAAAAATTGTTGAGATATTGATATTGAGTTTTGTGATGATAGTGGAGTTGGGAATGAATGAATTTGTTTATTGGAAGTGTTTTTAACAGGTTTCGAAGAACTGTTTTCTCCATTTTTAGCCGGTACTCCGCCGGATTTTCTATAAAATTTCCGAAACCTCAAATAAATAAAAATTTTGCTAAATGGCTTAAATAAAGTATGTTTCATAAATTATATCCAAAAAGCATGATATAAATTAATTAAGGTATATTAGAGTGTGCGGTACACCGTGTGGCATTACTTACTCGGGTATCTTGTACGGGTAAGGGGTGTCACATTTAGTGGTATCAGAGCACGGTTTAGGCGTTTCTGGGCCTAGATTGAGTCCATACCATGCATTGCATTTGTAAGAGTCGAGGTGACACTAACGCAGATCTGTTTATCTTTCTTATTTTGAATAGGATATGGACCCTTCATCTCGTAGAGTGTTGAGGAGGAAGTGGAGAGTCATGCTCCACTGCGGCGGTGAGGCTGGGGCATGAGAGAATCTGCTCCGCCCGGCTCAAGCGAGCACCTGCTCAGCCTCCGCAGGCCATGTTCCAACAAATGGCCGACTTCTTCAGACAAATGGCCAGAGTAATGCCAGCACCACCACCACCACCACCAGCTCCACAGCAGAAATTACACCTGGAAAGGCTAAGAAAGTTTGGGGCGGTGGATTTCTTCGGCAAGAGAGAGGATGACTCTGTTGCAGCCGAGAATTGGTTGAACAGAACGGGCAGAGTTCTAAAACAACTCTGCTGCACCCCAGAGCAAAACCTAGAGGCTGCTATATCCCTGCTGCAAGACGATGCATATGAGTGGTGGGACATCAGTATCGATGAAGTGCAGCGGAAGTCATAACAGGACTTCTTTCTCTCGAATTCAAGAAGAAATATGTGGATCTTGTATACGGAAGAGAGAAGAAGAGAGTTTATTAACTTTGGCGAGACGGTATCAGTGGCCGAATATGAGAAGGAATTTGTTCGATTAAGCCGCTACGGAAGGGAGATAGTCCCTAATGAAGCTGAAAGGTGCAAGAGATTTGAAGAGGGACTAAATGACAACATCAAGATCTAGCTCACTACTTTGGGAATCACAGAATTTATCAAGTTAGTGGAAGCTGCAATAAAGGTGAAAAAAGTAAGAATCAGTGAGTAGACCAGAAGGGATAGACAGCAGAAGAGGGGCCCGGGTGAGTCTAGTTCAGCTCCTGCATTTGGGAAGAAGTTCAAGGGTCCTCCTGCACAGAGTTCAGCTCAGCCACAGGGTCAGGGTCAGTCTCAGGGGCCCAGGCCACAGTTCACCCCTAGGAGAGGTCAGTCCACACCATCAGTGGGTAGCTCTCCAGGGATGGGGTTCAGGGGACCAGCCCCAGCATCTTCTGAGTGTCCACACTGTCAGAAATGGCATAAGGAGGAGTGTTGGAGAGTGACTGGTGCCTGCTTGAGGTGTGGGTCAACAGAGCATCAGCTGAGGAACTATCCACGCAGAACTATTACAGCTGCTCCAACACAAGCAGAAAGACCTGCTCCTGCACCACAGAGAGGTAGAAAATCGGCGGTCGACGCGGTGGGACCATCACGAGGCACGCATCCGAGCAGCGAGAGGCGGATAATAGACCACCTGCCAGGAATTATGCCCTGAGAGCTCAGGAGGAGCAAGATGCCCCGGACGTCATCAGGGGTACGTTCTTCCCCTACACTACACCTGTTCATGCATTGGTGGATCTAGGATCCACTCATTCCTACATTTGCATCAACTTACCCGTAGAAAGGGGGATACTGATAGGGGAGAGTGACCAAGACATTCTGGTCACTAATCCATTGGGTCACAGTGTAGTGGTGAACAAAGTATAAAAGGGTTGCCCATTAAGGATTCAGGGGTATGAATTCTTGGCCGACCTGATTGAGTTACCCTTCCACGAGTTTGACGTGATTTTGGGAATGGACTGGTTGTCACGTCATCAGGCAATAGTTGATTGCAAATTGAAGAGAATTTTTTAGAAAACTTCAGAGGGTAATGAGATCACGGTTGTGGGGAAAGGGCGATTTCTTGTCCAATGTCATCTCAGCCACAGTTGCAAGAAGAATGATGAGAAAAGGCTGTGAAGCCTACCTAGCACATGTGGTGGATACTAGGCAGGCTAAGCCAAACCTGAATGATATACCCACAGTAAGAGACTTCCCAGAGGTATTTCCTGAAGAGTTGCCTGGTTTGCCACCAGAAAGGGAAGTTGAATTTGCTATTGAGACACTGCCAGGTACAGCACCCATTTCCATTGCTCCTTATAGGATGGCACCCACTGAATTGAGGGAGTTGAAAACTCAGTTGCAAGAGTTGTTAGATAAGGGGTTCATACGCCCCAGTGTGTCACCATGGGGAGCTCTAGTGCTGTTTGTGAAAAAGAAGGATAGGACTTTGAGGCTATGCATTGATTACCGGCAGTTGAATAAAGTGACTGTGAAGAACAAATATCCGTTGCCTAGAATTGATGATCTGTTTGATCAGTTGAAGGGAGCAGGAGTGTTTTCCAAGATTGATCTCAGATCAGGATATCATCAGTTGAGGGTGAAGGATGCAGATGTGCCAAAAACTGCATTCAGGATCCGATATGGGCATTATGAGTTTCTAGTGATGCCCTTTGGCCTAACAAATGCACCAGCGGCATTCATGGACCTTATGAACCGTATCTTTCATCTACACTTAGATCGGTTCGTAGTGGTCTTTATTGATGATATTTTGGTATATTCCAAGACCAGGGAAGAACATGATGAGCATTTGAGGATTGTTCTGCAAACCCTGAGAGAAAAGAAGCTGTATGCTAAGCTGTCCAAGTGTGACTTTTGGCTGAATGAGATAGCATTCCTTGGACACATAGTGTCAGCTGATGGGATTAGGGTGGATCCCAAGAAAATAGAAGCAGTGATGGAATGGAAGCCTCCCAGGAATACAAGCGAGTCGAAGCTTCTTGGGGCTAGCTGGGTATTACAGAAGATTTGTAAAGGGATTTTCCTTAATAGCTGCTCCAATGACCAAGTTGTTACACAAAAATGTTAGATTTGACTGGAATGACAAGTGTCAAACCAGTTTTGAGAAATTGAAGGCTATGTTGACAGAGGCACCAGTGTTAACACAGCCAGTGTCCGAAAAGGACTTTGTGGTCTATAGTGATGCCTCACATAATGGGTTAGGGTGTGTATTGATGCAAGAGGGGAAGGTGGTCGCTTATGCTTCCAGACAGCTAAGGCCACATGAACAGAACTACCCTACCCATGATCTAGAGATTGCAGCAATTATCTTCGCACTGAAGATATGGAGGCATTACTTGTATGGTGAAAAATGTTACATTTACACGGACCACAAAAGCCTGAAATACTTGCCAACCCAGAAGCAGCTCAACCTTAGATAGAGACGATGGATTGAGTTCCTGAAGGATTATGACTGTGTAATTGACTACCATCCTGGGAAGGCAAATGTAGTTGCTGATGCTTTGAGCAGAAAATCCATAACAGCTTTGAGATCATTGAATGCCCGTCTATCTTTGGTTCGGGATGGAGCTATTTTGGCTGAGTTGCAAGTGAGGCCAAACACTGCTCTGACAGATTTTAGATGGGCAAAAGGCAGATGAAAAGTTAATGACTATTATGAGCAAGATCTCAGAGGGAAAAGCAACTGACTATGGGGTGAAAGCAGATGGGTGTCTGTACTACAAAGGAAGACTGTGTGTACCAGATGATGGGGAATTGAAAGCCAATATTCTAAAAGAGGCACACACTAGTGTTTATGCTATGCACCCAGGAAGTAGAAAGATGTATCATGACCTGAAGCTTCAGTATTGGTGGCCTGGTATGAAAAAGGACATAGCTGACTATGTGACTAAATGTTTGACATGTCAGCAAGTCAAGGCAGGACATCAAGTTCCATCAGGGTTGCTACAGCCTATACGCATACCTGAATGGAAATGGGATCGAATCACCATGGATTTTGTAAGTGGTCTACCTCTCACCCAGAAGAAACATGATGCAGCATGGGTGATAGTTGATAGATTGACAAAGTCAGCACACTTTCTGCCAGTTAGGACTGACTACTCACTAGAGAAGTTAGCAGAATTGTATATCAGTGAGATAGTTAGACTGCATGGAATTCCACTTTCCATCATATCTGATCGAGACCCAAGGTTTACATCGAGATTCTGGAAGAAGTTGCATGAATCCTTGGGTACACAACTCCATTTCAACACAGCTTTCCATCCTCAGACGGATGGGCAATCTGAAAGAGTAATCCAGGTAAATAATTGAAACCAATGAAAT
The DNA here is from genome assembly GCF_030052815.1 of Hevea brasiliensis. Taxonomy (NCBI): domain Eukaryota; kingdom Viridiplantae; phylum Streptophyta; class Magnoliopsida; order Malpighiales; family Euphorbiaceae; genus Hevea; species Hevea brasiliensis. The sequence goes on from NC_079494.1 coordinate 52,236,584, forward strand.
TGATACAAATATTGAATTGAAATGATAACAATAACGTGAAATATATGTCAGGTCCTGGAGGATATGCTGAGGAGTTGTGTCATTGAGTTTGAGGGAAGTTGGGATAGATACCTCCCACTGGCAGAATTTGCATACAACAATAGCTACCAAGCTAGTATCCAAATGGCCCCGTATGAAGCGCTGTATGGGAGAAAATGTAGAACTCGGTGTCTTTGGACTGAATTGGGCGAACAAGCGGTAGGGCTGACACAGTGAAACAGTGAGGAGAAGGTGAAATCAATCAAAGCCAACTTAAAGGTTGCCTCGCATGCAGAGAAATCTTATGCCGACCTGAAGAGGAAAGAAATAGAATATGGGGTTGGCGACAAAGTGTTCCTCAAGGTGTCACCATGGAAGAAGGTATTGAGGTTTGGAAGGAAAGGTAAGTCAAACCCTAGGTTCATTGGCCCATATGAAATCATCGAACGTGTGGGTCCAGTGGCCTATAGGCTAGCTTTACCACCAGAGCTGGACAAGATCCACAATGTGTTCCACGTGTCTATGCTCAGAAGATACCGCTCAGATCCTTCACATGTCATCTCCAGAGAAGAAATTGAAATACAGCCGGATTTGACATACGAAGAAGAACCTCTACGGATCTTGGCTCGGGAAGTGAAAGAGTTGAGAAACAAGCAAATTCCATTGGTGAAAGTGCTTTGGAGGCACCACAACACCGAGGAGGCAACTTGGGAAAGTGAAGAGACGATGAGGCAACAGTTCCCTCAACTGTTTGCATCAGGTAAATTTCGAGGAAGAAATTTAAATTAGAGGGGAAGAGTTGTAACACCCTCCCTGTAGCAACTCCGTACATTCTACTGTTCCGGTGACCGGTGTAGGTCCGGACAGCTAGAACGTTCGGAAAAATATTTAAACTAAAGTCAGGAACCATAATTAACTCAAATATTAATAAGAAAAATTTGGTAAAAATTTTAGAAATAAAATACAACCGAGTTAAACGAGCCGGTGCCCAAGCGATGGGTAACCAGAGGAAAGTTGCGGTTCTCGCAACGAGGAGCCCTAGACCCAGGGGAAAAATTATAAAATAATTTTTGGGACTCCAGAGAAAGATTATTGAGGTTCCCATGGCATTAGAATGCCAAGAAAATACCTAGAAAAATTTTTCAATCGGTACAGACAATTTTGACCCGTTAAGCCAAACGGAGGGCATTTTGGTCATTTCGCCTTCAGAGGTGATTTTTGGCCGACTTGTCCAGTTGAGTAAATAATTAATATGACATAAAATATGAATGAATATTACTAGAAATTAAATTGGAAATGAGTAATGGAGGAAAGAAAAGAAAAATGAGGAAAAAGGCTTAATTATGACATCAAAATGATGTCATTTAAAAGCCATACCCAATCAAAGTTAAACAACTCTTTTATTAACCAATAAAAGAGACAAACCAAGACCAGAAAATTAAAAACACAATCTGCCATCTCCCTCCCCAAACCAGCCGAAACCCAAGCCTTGCCCTAAACCTCCATTAAACCCCACTTCCCAAGCTTGATTCACCCATTTCTACCCAATAAAATCATAACCTAGCTTCACTAAAATTTATCCTAGCACCTTGCATGATCTTTTGGCAGCCAAGAAAAGGAAGAAAAGTGAAGTTTGGGGCTTTAGAAATTCTGCCCATTCGAGGTTAGTGCAACTATAAACATAAAACTCTTAAATATCATGATTTTGGACTTGAAATTTAGTAAGACTTGTAATTTAAATGAACAAAAACCTATGTGTATGAGCTCTTGAATTTCGGCTGCCCTAAAAAAGGAATATTTAGGAGTGTTTTTGATGAGCTTGAAGTGAAATAGAAACCATGTTTGAAGTTATAAACATATGAGTAATGCATTAGTAGCTAACCAAGGTAAATGGCATAAATCATGAAATTGAATTAGGGTTTAGGAAGGTGAAAATGTGACTTGGCTTAGGAAATTGTTAGATAACTTTTTAATGGTCAATTAGTGACCATTTTAGGTAAGTTGAGCACAATTTGGACTGAAAAATAGGATTGCAAAGAGAAGGAGTAAGCTGCCCTAGGACAGCAGCAATGGACTGAGATTTCAGTCCAATTACACAGCCATAACTTTGGATGTGTTGGTCCAATTGGTGTTTGGCCAATTGGATATGAAACTAGGCTTATAATGGCACATTTTTGCTGAAGAAACCATGCCCAAAAGACCAAAGCAAGAGGACCAAAACTTGGCCCCAATCCGGATACCCTGCAATTGATTCTGCAGAATTGACCAAATGAACAGTAACTGTTCATTTGACCATAACTCACTGTAGATTTGGTCAATTGACCTGAAATATTTACAGCAACAAGTTAAGACATAGACAAACAACTTTCATGAAGGAACCTACCCCAAATTATGGCCAGAACCTTACCCAAATGGCAGTGGAAGTCACTGTTCATGTTACTGTAGATATGGTAATTTCTGCAGAATGGGAATCCGGCCAGCTGTGGTTTTTGGACCATATCTGGAGCTACAAAACTCTAAATGGAGTGATTCAAAAAAGGAAATTCAACTAGACAAAATAAGGAACAACTTTCATCTTTTACATTTCTTCAAATTCCCACAGCAACAGTGTCCAATGGAACAGTCAAGTTGACTTACAAAAACTGAAAATTCTGCTTGTGTTGGTTTAAACTTTGAAATGGTATAAATGCTTAATGCCAACAAGTTTGGAATGCCAAATGTGGTATGTTGGGAGTGCCAAAGTCAATGTACATATTTTTATTCTAAAAGTCAACATTTTTGTTGACCAATAAGATGAATAATGACACCAAAAATTTGAAATTCACAAATTGAAGAATTTAAAAGTTTCAAATGCCCTAGTATACCTAACAAGATTGGTTTGGATAGTTTGGCATGCCAATAGGGTTCAGTTAGCAGTACTGCACATGGCAATATGCCATTCTGTGATTTCATGGCTTGTAGCCATTCTGACTTTGTATTGAGGCTTGGCATTGTGCCTGATATTATTTACAGCTTGTTAGCTGTTTTGTTGCACACCGGGAGATGCATATGTGACCGATGGTGTGACGGCCCGAGGTACTAGGTACCCAGTGCCAGTTTACCCGTTATCCAGTCCAGTCGTCCAATGTAGGTTTACTCGGGGCAACCAAATGAATAAAAGTGAACAACGTTAACGAAATAATGGATATACCAATACCAAACAAAGAAAGCATACACATTCTATACACATTCATTTTCTTGCTATTTTCTTCTATTATATTATTGCACCACTAAGCATTATTGCTTAGCGCGTTGCTTTTGCCACGCGTAGGTACTGGAGATCTCGATCGTGAGCCCAGTAGACCACATATTGGGTGAGTCCATCCTGCAGTTCTGCACAGTGTCCGTGTCACCTCGTCACCTGCAGTGCATTGGTAGGACACTAGATGTCATTTTGTCATTTTGTAATTAATTTTTATTTTCTCATATGTATTTGGGATTTATGTAATGTATTTTGAGGTTCTTGTAAATAATAAAGATTTATGGTTGTGTATGGAAGTAATTTGAGTATTTAATTGTTGTTTATATATGAGAACATTGAGAAAGGGATGTTTGAGAAATGAAAAGGTTGTTGAGACCTGAAATTGAAAAATTGTTGAGATCTTGATATTGAGTTTTGTGATGATAGTGGAGTTGGGAATGAATGAATTTGTTTATTGGAAGTGTTTTTAATAGGTTCCGAAGAACTGTTTTCTCCATTTTTAGCCGGTACTCCGCCGGATTTTCTATAAAATTTCCGGAACCTCAAATAAATAAAAATTTTGCTAAATGGCTTAAATAAAGTATGTTTCATAAATTATATCCAAAAAGCATGATATAAATTAATTAAGGTATATTAGAGTGTGCCGGTACACCGTGTGGCATTACTTACTCGGGTATACTGTACACGGGTAAGGGGTGTCACAGCAAGTGAGATCCTCCTTCACCTGCAATAGTTGTATGGTGAGCACAGCAGGAATACTAGGTATGAGATATCTAGGCAGTTATTCTGCATGAGGATGTCTGAGGGACAAAATGTAGATCATGTCCACAAGATGATTCGGCTTATTAAGCAGCTGGAACATCTTGACTTTCACTTGGATTTCCAACTGCTGATGGATTTGGTCCTTCAGTCCCTACCTGAGTCATTTGGGAATTTTGTGATAAATTTCCATATGATAAAGCAAGAGTGTACTCTGGCTGGGTTGCTTAACATGCTAGTTATTGTTAGTAGTATGCCCTAGAGCATATCATTTAGTATGTATCTTGCACATGTTTTATTAATAAAAGGCATTTTCACTTTTTCGTTTATATAATATATTTATGTGTAATAGAAAAGGTCTATTGATATGTTGTTTGAAATTCTATTCTTAAGTTGTTAAGAATATGAGTGACAGAATTGCTAGCACAAAGTTTCATAAATTGGTTCATAATCGAGGATACTTCACACATGACATGACTTATCCAGAAAGATTGTATTCATGTTTGTTCTCAATGTGTTTATATGAGATATAAATAAGATGGAATGGTGAGTCTCATGTCATATAACAAACATGATAGGCACTTATGCATGATAAGTAGGCCGAACCAGTGACATTTATGACAAGCACATGGAGTTTACTCTTCTCAATGCATTATCATAAATCATATCAGTGCATATAATCTTTAGAGCTGAGATAGTATAGTTATCTTGTATATAGGTGATTTGAGTTTGATACTGCTTTCATACTTGTACTGTGCATGGGTATATGGGCATGTGTTGGCTCCTACTAGTTATATATGTAGGTAGGTGTTGATCAAGATGGAATCTATTATCCTAAGTAAATAGGGATAAAATCCTATATTCATTTAATTGTTCTTAATGTTTCAAGTTTCTGACCAGGACAGATAAATTTAATCAAAAAAGAGTTTCTGATGAGAAAATCTTTTTAATCAAGAACTAAAATTAAAAGTGAACATAATATTCATAGCAAATAGGGTTTGACATAAACCATGACTCCAGCTCGAATTGGGATTTTGTAACAAAGAGATTCTAGTGCATGGAAACATATGATTATGGGTTCATTTAAGGTAAACCTTATTACTAGTTGGGTGGCCATGGCATGCTGTGCTAGGTGTTAACCATGGTCTATGAGGTGCATAAATTGATTTAGAGAAATCATTTATAGTAAGAAAGAGTTCCGATGATATTAAGAGTTAATATCATATCTCATTGCCAATTAGTGATGAGCCTAGTAAGTCACACACATACACAAGTAATTACCAAGTTAAATGTGATTTAATTAACTAGTTAAAGAGTTTAATTGATTAATTAAATAGGTTTGGTTTCTAATTAGATTGCAAAGTCTCGAGCATGGCTTGAAACCAAATCTACGTTATTGGATGTATAGTATAAGTTAAATTTATATTTAAAGTGTTTAAATATGAATTTAATTATTAGAAATTAATTAACAGAGATTAATTAATTAATTTATATTTGATAGAAATTGATTAAAGGAAGAGAAATAATTATTTTGGGTTGAAAACTCAAAATTAAGACACAAGGGTAATTTTGGTAATTTCAGAGGGTGACATGTGGCACCATGAGATGGTGACATGTAGCATCATGAGATGGTGACACATGGCACTACACATAAGCTTATCATTTGTCTTTTAATCATGTAAGATGATCAAATTCAAGATTAAATCTAAGTTTTACACTTGGCACAATGTGATTGGGTCAATTAAACTAAGAGCCAATTAGAAGATGACATGTGGCAAGGGTTTTAAGTGATTACCCAGCTATATAAGGGAAAGGATGAAAGAACAAAATAACAATCTGCTATTCTTTTGTAACACCCCTATTTGCATAGCCTAGTATATTTCACTGTTCCGGTGACCGGTGTCGGTCTGGACAATTAAGGGGATTAGAACCACACTTAAGATAACTAGAGAAGCCATAAACACAAATAATTAGTAATGTCCAATTAGTTAAGTATAAACAAGAAAAATAGAACATAAGAAGTTAAACGAGCCGAGAGTCACAGCAATGGGTGACCTTCTCGGGAATGACTGAGAAGCCGTTTTAAACTCAAATTTTGAACTGTAAAATGTGACGCCGCGGTCCTTAGGACCCTTATGAACACAGTGGAAAAGAGAAAATCACAAAAAAAAAAAAAAAAAACTGTTAAGCTAGTCAAATAATTAGGTCAGGGAGCCAGAAGAAATATTGGATTATTTGCAAATCGGGATGAACAAGCGAGGGGCAATTTGGTCAATTGACACCGAGAGCTGACTCCTGACCTAACTGTGAAATAAAATCAGAGAAAAGAAAATTTCAGAATTGAGAATAAAATTAAAGAACTAATAGAAAATGAAAAAAAAAAAAAGAAGAGAATGGAAAAGTTAAAAGGTGATGACATCATGCATGACCTCATGCATGATGCCATAAAGAATATAATTAATTAATTTATTTATTTGGATTTTTGGTCTTCCTAAAGAGATAAAAGACAAAAGAAAAGAAAAGAAAAAAAAAAAATTAAAAACCTCATCTTCCTCAAAGTGGACGTCTCCATCCTTCTCCCTCCCTCACCATTGCAAATCTCATTTTAAGCTTGCTTCAAGCTTTGAAACCCTTACCAAATCCCAACTTCTTCTATAATCACTCCATAAAACCTTATTCCCTTCCCTTGAGAAAGAAATTTAACAAGAAAGAAAAAAGAAAAGAGGAGGAAAATTGAAGATTGGATATCAAAGTTGAGGTAAACACATCAATTTGAAAGTTTGAGATTATTTGTTGTGTTTTTAGCTTGAATTACTTGTAAATAAACTTAAAATAAAAAAATAAATAAATATGTGTGAGGGACTAAACTGAAATTCATCCAGCAGGGAGGGGAGAGTGATTTGCATGAGTGTGATTGAGTTAAACATGTTAAGATGCTTGAATGAGTTGAAAGATTGTGTTTATATGCTTTGAATTAGTTAATTGCAATGGATTAGAGTGGTTAGGGTTTGAGACCTAGGGTTTTGAGGCAAAAATTTGGAGAAATTTGTAAATGGTGTCTTTGACCTTATATGAAGTGAAAAATGGTCATTTTTGACCAAATGAGGTGTGTTAGAAGTGTTGGAATTAAAAGCCAATTCGGATTGGATAAGGTCATGTGCTGGCAATATGACCAAAATCTCCTTTGAGGGACTAAAAATTAAATTTTACAAGTCCAATGGATATGGGACCAATTGGGAATGAAAATAGGCACTAAATGACACAATTTTCATTTAGGAAGCATGCCAAAAAAGTGACTAAAACCTAGTGAACAAATTGACCAAAGTTGAGAAATCACAGTTTGCCTCTGCACAACCTGACCAAATGAACGGTGTTTGTTGATTTAGTCATAACTCGAGCTTGGAAGGTCAAAATGACCTGAAATTTTACCAGTAGTTAGATGAGATATAGATCTAAAACTTTCATAAAGAACATAAATCCAAATTATGCCATTAACCAAATCAAATTACTGAGCAAAGTTGGGTCACTGAATCTGCAGACTGTAGATTTGCCATTTGAATAGTAAAGTTTCAATGGCTATAACTCTCTCTGGAAAACTCCGATTTAGGTGATTCTTGAACCGATGAAAACCTAAGGCATAGTAGAACATTTCATATGAAGAAAGTTAGACCAAATTATGGACCTAACTTGATCAAATTGCTGAACAAAATTGGAATTAATAATCTGCCAGAACAAAATTCTGCAGCATGAATAGTAAACGTAATTTGCTTATAACTTGAGCTAAAAAACTCCAATTGGGGTGATTCAAAAAGGAGAATAAACTTAAGACAATAGGAAAAATTTTCTATGAAGAAAGTTTTACCAAATTACAACAGTAAACTGACCAATGAAACAGTACAATTAGGGACACCAAAACTGAAAATTTGGCCATTTTGCCTAAAAGACCAAAGTTTTGAGAAAATGACCAAAACCAACAAGTTTAGTGACCAAAATGTGGTATGTGGGTGAAGTTGGAGTTCCCATACCTATTGAGCCTTAGAAAGTCAACAATTTGACTTGAATAGTATAGTGAATAGTAACTCGAAACACAAAATTTCGAGAACGTCGAGTTTAGCACGTTAGAGCTAGGTAAAAATAAGGCTAAATTTATTTTTGGATTTATGTTAAATTATGGTACTGAAACATTGTAAAATTGTGTATTTTAGTTGAAAAGAATACCGAGAAAGAACCTAAGGAACCGAGTCGAGGCCAAGAGGCGACTCGCTTGAGGTTTGTGCACAACGTATACTTTTTATAATCATCTTTTGCATACTGTTTTGAATAATGTGAAATATTGGATTATGGCATTCTTATGATGTTTGATCTAAATTGTTGAAATGTTATTATGTATATTTGAAATGACAATGTTTAGCAAATTATTAAGATAAGTTTTGAAACCACAATATCATGACCATATATTTGAACACCTCACTAGCACGACTAGTGGGGGTAATTAGTTTCGAATTTTGATTCCTTCTCTGGAGAACTGTTGAGGTGTGCCAGTAGAAGAGGATGTGAATGGATACCCATATATTTGAGCTAGCTAGCCTTGTGATGTGATTTTTCTTTAGCCTCTGGCTATTGAGATTCTATTTGTTTCGAATGGCATGATCTAACTGTGGGTTTTATGAAATGTGTTTTGATACTTTGAAATGAACTTGGTTTGCATTAAAATCTCATAATTCATGTTTTGTGTTTAATGCTCATGTTTAGTCAAATTTTTTTGAATAAATGTGATTTAAGTTTTGCATAAAGATTATTTTAGTATGTTGTGCACCACTGAGTCCTAGTACTCAGTGATAGCTTTATTCTTTGTCGCAGATCTGAGAGACTAGAGGAGCGAAGCGGAGGCTTTGAGGTGTGAGGAGCTATCAGCTTAAAGTCATCGGGTATAATTTATACCCTAATTGTAAATATTTTTTTTGATGTATGTATTACATATAAAAGTATGGACATGTAAATGGGTCTTGAGCAGCTTGTACAAAGTTTGTATGAAGTTTGTAATAAAAAAATTTAGTTCGAATTTCCTTTGATGTAAATTTTGTAATGATTTATATATATAAATTGTTTTATCTCTAATGAAATATGAGTGGAACTGTTTTATTTAATTTGAATGTAATGTATTGTTAGTATTTTGAGGATTATTGAATTTTGAACTTAAGAAATTGATTGAAATGATTGTGGAGTTGTTGAAATGGATTGAGTTTGATTGTGAAATTGAAGTAGTTGTTGAGAAAACATTTTTTAGAAGTGCTTTTTTACAGGTATTTGAAGAACTGGTTTCTCAAAATACAAACAGAACTCTGTTAAAATTTTTATAAAATTTGCGGAAAACTAAAATGGACCAAAAATATTAACTAGTTTTAATTTTAACTAAATGTTTTAAATACTTATTAGAAAATGCTCACCACTTATCAAAAATAAGAAAATTGTTTTAAAATCTCTTGTAGGGTACTTAATGAGTTATTGGTAGGTGAAGTTCGGTAGTTCATTAGGTATTCTACGGGATCATGTTATGCCTCACAGAGGGGTAAGGTGTGACATGTTTTAGTGGTATCAGAGCAAAATTTTTGAAGTATGTTTTAACTTGAGAATTTAACGTCTTTTCTTTATTAAGTACAACTGCTCAATGTCCATATTTGTTACATACAGTGCATTACATCATGAATATGAACTAATGGAGGGAAATCTCCCTGTGTTACTTGTTCAGGAGATACCCTACTCCAGACTGTAATGGAAGAAGGGAATCACTCAGTTGAGCAGTCTGTTGAAGCTGAGGCACAAGGGGAAGCCCCAGCTCTACAGTATGCTAGTGGGTTAGCAACACCAGCCCCACAAATGCCGCAGTTCCCTACACAGTTTGCACAGCAGATGGCGGCAATGTTTCAACAAATGGCTGGGGGTATGCTTGCTCAAGTTCCACCCCAACCACCTGTGGCACAACCACTGCCTCCAGCCAGACAGTATGATAAGTTATTGAAGTATGGGGCTACAAAATTTAAGGGTACAGTGGACCCTTTGGAGGCAGAGCAATAGCTTGAAAGAATGGACAGAGTATTTAAGAAGCTGCACTGCCAAGATGAACTGAAGTTTGAGTATTCTGTGTCGCTACTGCAAGGGGATGCATATGATTGGTGGAAAACCATCCCCCACAGCTTGGATGAACCACCAGTGCTGACCTGGGATGACTTCATCAGAGAGTTCAGACAGAAATACATTCCAAATGCATATGTTGATTAGAAATTACAAGAATTTTTGAGTTTGAAATAAGGGAACTGATCAGTGGCGGAGTATGAGAGGGAGTTCTCCCGCTTAAGTCATTATGCTGGGAGTCTCCTTACTACCAGCAAGGCAAGGTGCAAGAGATTTGAAATGGGGTTGAAGCCCAGCATAAGGATGCAAGTTGTGGGATTTCGACACAGTAACTTCTCAGAGCTTATGTCTCAAGCACTTGAACTGGAGAGAATTGAATCAGAAGCAATCCCAGTGAAAGAAAAATCAGAAAAAGCTGAGAAATCGAAAAAAGACAAGGGGCAAAAGTCAGTAGAGCCGAGTTCTGGTGGTACCTCTGGAAAGAAAAAGAAATTTAGTGGACCCAGCAGGGGTCGAGGTGGAAGATTTGGTAGGGGCAGATTTTCTGGACAGAGACCCCCTAGGTGCAGTCGTGATCGGCGAGGGTTTACATTATGCCCGCCCCTGTGAGACTTGTGGTAAGATCCATGGGGGGGAGTGTTATTGGGCCACTGGAGCCTTCTTTAACTGCGGAGGCAAGGGCCATATAGCTAAAGACTGTACTAGTGCTCCGAGATATGGTCCAGCTCCTACTACTGCCGAAGGATCTACTGCAGTCTTGCTCCCGAGTTCCACGATCGATTAGCGAAGGAAGAGGCAGAGGTAAAGGCACCGCTTGAGCGATCGAGCACGATTGGTCAATCAGCACAAGGAAGTGCTTCAATCAGAGTTTACACGATGAGATAGCGAGAAGAGGCTGAGACTTCTAATGTTGTAGCCGGTACATTCTCTATCTCTGATCAAGAAGTATTTGTGTTGTTTGATCCGGGTTCAACCCATTCATATGTTAGTGCTAGCATAGTCAGTTCACTTGTTGTTCCATGTGTGCAAATGGGTTTTGAAGTGCTAGTAACTAGTCTGTTAGGACAAGAAGTCCGAGTCAAAAGAATTTATAGAGACTGTCCTTTGGTGATCCAAGGACATGTTTTCCTGTCAGACTTGATTGAAATGCCCTTCAGAGAGTACGATATCATCTTGGGCATAGATTGGTTAGCCAGGCATCATGTCATGATTGACTGTAGACTAAAAACAGTCACTTTTGGTCTCCCTTTGTACGGTGATGTGGTAATACATGAGGAGAGGCATTTACTGCCATCAAACATCATTTCGGCTGCACTAGCCAGAAGGATGATAGGAAAGGGGTGCGAAGCATACTTGGCACATGTGATAGACACCCAAGTGGGGAGTCCAACACTAAGAGACATCCCTACTGTATGTGATTTTCCGGATGTGTTTCCTGATGAATTGCCAGGATTACCTCCAGAAAGAGAGGTGCAGTTTGAGATTGATGTTATGCCTGGTGTGGACCCAATCTCCATAACACCATATAGAATGGCACCAACAGAATTGAAAGAGCTGAAAGTGCAATTGCAAGAATTGCTTGACAAGGGCTTTATCCGCCCTAGTGTGTCACCTTGGGGAGCGCCAATGTTGTTTGTTAAGAAGAAGGATAGCACTCTCTGCTTGTGTATTGATTATCGGCAATTGAATAAGGTGACAATAAAGAATAGATATCCATTGCCCCGCATTGATGACTTATTTAATCAGTTGAGGGGTGCAGCTGTGTTCTCCAAAATTGACCTGAGATCAGGTTATTATCAGCTGAAAGTACAAGAGCAGAGCATTCCTAAAACTGCCTTCAGAACATGCTATGGCCATTATGAGTTTTAGGTTATACCATTCGGGTTAACTAATGCTCCAGCTGCTTTTATGGATCTGATGAACACTATATTCAGACCATACCTCGACCAGTTTGTTGTGGTATTTATAGATGATATATTGGTCTATTCGAGGAATGTAGAAGAGCATGATAGACATTTACGGATTGTACTTGTAACACCCCTATTTGTATAGCTAGGTATATTTCACTGTTCTGGTGACTGGAGTCGGTCCGGACAATTAAGGGGATTAGGACCACACTTAAGACAACTAGATAAGCCATAAACACAAATAATTAGTAATTGTCAATTAGTTAAGTATAAATAAGAAAAATAGAATACAAGAAGTTAAACGAGCCGAGAGTCACAGCGATGGGTGACCTTCTCGGGAACGACTACGAAGTCGATTTAAAGTCAAATTTTGAGCCGTAAAATGTGACGCTGCGGCCCTTACGATCATTATGAACACAATGGAAATGAGAAAATCATGGAAAAAGGTTGTTAAGCCAGTCAAATAATTAGGTCAGAGATTCGGAAGAAATATTGAATTATTTGCAAACCGGGTTAAACTGGCAAGGGGTAATTTGGTCAATTGGCCCAGAGAGCTGACTCTTGATCCAACTGTCAAATAAAATCGAAGAAAAGAAAATTTCGGAATCGAGAATTAAATTAAAGAACTAATAAAAAAATAAATAGAAAAAAACAAAGAAATGAAAAAGATGTAGGGAGATGACATCATGCATGATGCCATAAATGTTATAATTAATAAATTTAATTATATTGATTTTTGGTCTTCCATAAGATAAAAACATAAAGAAAAGAAAAAGAAAAGAAAAAATAAAATTGGTCTTCTTCCATTCTTGCCACCTCCCATCCCTTTCCCAAAGCTCCCTCACCAAAACTCCATTAAAGCTCATTTTTGAGCTTAAAGAACCAAAATCCTACCATATAAATTGTCCTACCATAACTAGACTTTGTTTGGGCAACTAGGAAAGAAGATTCAAGGAAAAGAAAGAAGAAAAATTTGAAGAAAAGAAGAAAGAAAATTCTGCACTAAGGTTAGTGATTCAAACTTGAAACTTTTAGTTTAATCTTTGTGATTTTAGCTTAAGGAACTTAGAAATGAACATAAAATCAAATGAAAACAAGGGTTGGAGGACTCTATGTAAATTGTGGCCAGCTAGGGTTTGAGATGGGAATGCATGAATTTGATTGAATTAAAAGTGTATGTAAACTTGAATGAGTGAGAAATGGTATTGGTATGCTTTGAATTAATTAAATGTAACCAATATGTGAATTAGGGTTTTGGACATTAGGGTTTAGAGACAAAAATGTTAGAAACTTTTAAATGATGTCTTGGACCTAATTTGAAGTGAGAAATGGTCAATGGTGACCAAATGAAGTGTGTTGGAATGGTTGGAGTTAAGGCCAAATTCGGATTGAGTATGTTCATGCTGCTGGTAGCATGACCAAGTTACCTTTGAGAGACCAAAAATGAAATTTTACAAGTCCAATTGGTATGAGACCAATTGGGAATGAAAATAGACACTAAATGACACAATTTTCATTTAGGAAGCATGCTCAAAAAGTGACCAAAACCTAGTGAACAAATTGACCAAACTTGGAAAATCTCAGTCTGTCCCTATATAAACTGATCAAATGAATAATGTTTGTTCATTTGGTCATAACTTGAGCTAGGCAGGTCAAAATGACCTGAAATTTTACCAGTGGTTAGATGAGATATAGACCTAAAACTTTCATGAGAACACAAACCCAAATTATGCCATTAACCAAGTCGTTTGGCCACCCAAAGTTGGTGACCTAAAACTACCAGAACCAAAAATTGCCCGGAATTCTGGGTTGAGTCCAATCCGGTAGCCATGGTTCAAATGGCTATAACTTGAGCTACAAAACTCCAATTGGAGTGATTCAAAAAGGAGAATAAACTTAAGACAATAGGGAACATTTCCTATGAAGAAAGTTTTTCCAAATTCTAACAGTAATGTGACCAATGGAACAATACAACTTAAGACACAAAAAATGAAAAATTGCAAATTTGCCTAAAAGACTTAGAATTAGAGAAAATGACCAAAACCAACAAGTTTGGTAACCAAAATGTGGTATGTGGGTGAAGTTGGAGTTCCCATACCTATTAAGCCTTAGAAAGTCAACAAATTGACTTAATAGTACCATGAATAGTAACTCCAAAATGAAAATTTCCAAGAATGTTAGTTTAAGCATATTTGAGCTAGAATTAAGTATTTATGAATTAATTATCGGATTTACTGTGAAATAAGGTACTGAAACACTATAAATTTTGTGTTTCAGCTGAAAAAGAGCCGGAAGGCCTAGAGGCGATTAAGTCCAGGTTTGTGCACAATAACTTTAAATTATTATTTTTTAATTGAAAACTTGATTTGTATGCATTGTGTTAATTATGGGTTTTGAGAACTATGGTGTTGCCACTTGTTAATGGAAATTTGATTTTGAAAATTGATTATGTTTGTGCACAAAAAATTTTTAAATTATAGTTTTCATAATGGAAATTGATTTATTATACATTGTGAATGTTTTTGTTCATTATGAATTTCGAGAATGTTGTGTTGCCTATTTTACAATGAAAATTTGGAATGAAAATTATTTATTGATTTGTATGAAATATTTGAACAATATGGTTTTGAATTTAGTTATGGCTTTGAAAATCTTGTTTGAAAAATAGTGTGTTGCCTAATTTGTAAATGAAAAGTTTAGAGTGAAATATGATTTGTGAATTGTATAAAATATTTGAATAACTTGATTTAAATTGTTTTAGTTCACACTTGGCATGACAATATTAATATGTTCCTCCTCCACTTGTGGGGTGAGTATGATATTTGATCAGTTTCCTCCCTCTCTGGCTTCCCAGTCTGAGGGGTGAGTGTGGATGAGTACCCATTAGCTAGCTAGCCACCTCCCTCATTGATTTCGATTAGTGGGGGTGTTTGCCTTGTCGTGATGTACACACGGCATGTTTAGAAAGTTTGTATCATGGCCTAAGTTTTGTTATTGTTTGGCAATACTATGTTTATTAAATTGTTTGATCAAGTTGTGCTATAATAAGTTTTGAAAATTATGATTTGTTATAAATGTGATTTGAGGAAAAAAAAATTGTGAAATGCGATTATGAGATTTTTGAATGACGATTTGTTCATAAATGTTTTAAATTATGCATTTTATGCTTTATTGTGCACAACTGAGTATTTATATACTTAGTGATAGCTTTAACTTGCTGTCGCAGATAGAGAAAAGGACATAGCAGCAGAGCGAGTTGCTACAGTTAGAGAGGAACACAATTGAAGAATTTTTGTACGGGTATTTATCTATACTCTGGTAGTTTAGTTTGATGTAAATATGATAGTATGCATATGTATCTCTGTAATTTGAGCAGCTGTATAGATAAAATTGTAATAATATTATTTTTGAGATTTTGCACCTGTAAATTAACTTATGATTGTAAATTAATGATTTAAAATGCAATGTGCATGAGTTATGAAATGTTTTGAGATATTAATTCTTAATTTAAAATTTGGATTTTGAATTGAAGTGTTGCTATTGCTGTTGATTTGAAGTTTGGTGGTTGCCAATGAAGTTATGATTGAGAAATATATTGGGAGTGTTTTTATTTTCAGGTTTTGAAGAATTGTTTTCTCAAAATACAGACGGCACTCTGCTGAAATTTTTGTAAAGTTGCGGAGATTTTAAATATCCAAAAATTTGATTTATGTTTGGACTCTAAATGAATGTTTTTAATATTTGAAAAAAATTTTACCCACCAATTCCAAAATGAACGAAAATTGTTTTAAAATCTCTTGTAGTATATTTAGTGGGTTACCGATAGGCGAAGTATGGTAATTCATTAGGTGTACTACGGGAACATGTTATATCTTATGATAAGTAGGGTGTGACATGTTTAGTGGTATCAGAGCAAGGTTTTAAAATGAATTTTGAACTGTGAATTTGAAATATTTTGTCGGTAAATACAACTGCTCAAATGTTTGATAAATGTGACATATTTACATCATGAATATGCACTAACGGAGGTCAACCTCCTTGTGTTTGTTATCAGAGAGTAGAAATTTTCTGGAAAACAGAATGGAAGAGGAAGATAATTCCATAGAGCAGTCTGTCGTGGTTGAGGCCCGAGTCGAAGCCCCAGCACTCTAGAATGTGAGTGGGTCAGCCACTCCAGCTCCTCCTTAAGCACCGCAGTTCCCTGCTCAGTTTGCACAGTAGATGGCTGCTTTCTTTCAACAAATGGTGGGAAATGTGCCACCTCAAGCACAGACACAAGAACCTGTAGCACAACCACAGCCTCCGGCTTGGTAATATGAGAAATTAATGAAATTTGGGGCTACAGAATTCAAAGGAACAGTGAATCCACTGGAAGCAGAACAGTGGTTAGAGAGGATAGAACGGATTTTCAGAAAACTAAAGTGTGCTGAAGAGTTGAAGTTCGAATATTCAGTATCACTTCTCTAAGGGGATGCATATGAGTGGTGGAAGACCATCCCCTACAGTTTGGTAGAGCCACTAGTCCTCACACGGGCAGACTTTTTAAGGGAATTTCGGCAAAAGTGGGTCTCCGATACTTATGTACACATGAAGCTGCAAGAGTTTTTAAGGTTGAAGCAAGGGGATAGAACCGTAGCAGAGTATGAGCGAGCCTTTTCAAGGCTAAGCCATTATGCTGGAAGCTTAGTCTCCATCCCCAGGGACCGGTGTAAAAGGTTTGAGGTTAGGTTGAGGCCTAGCTTGAGAATGCAAGTGGTAGGGTTCCGACACCAGAATTTTTCTGAATTGATTTCACAAGCCCTGGAACTGGAAAGGATAGAATCAGAATGGGTAGTGAAAAAGAGTAGACAAGAGAAAGAGAAAACTGAAAAGGTTACTGGTCAAGCTACTGAGAGTGGCTCTGGGAAAAGAAAACATTTTGAAGGATCTAGCTCGCGCAAATCGGGTAGAAGTATATCTTCTAGACAGAAACCATCCCAATCCGATTAGTAAACTCAATAGACACGTAGAAAAATGCTATCGGATCGACTTTGTGAGACTTGTGGTAAACCACATAGTGGAGTATGTTATAGAGCTATAAGAGCATGTTTCAATTATGGAGGGACTGGTCATTTTGCTAAGCATTGCATAAGTCCACGCCGTTATGGATCATTCACCACATTAGAAGGATCAGCCCAAGTTTCTACTCTGAAGAGTTTACCAATAGTTGGTAGAGGTAGAGGTAGAGGTAGGGATAGTACACCTGGAAGTCAGAGTACTGTGAATCAACCAGGATAAGGTGATGCTCCAATGAGAGTATACACTATGCGACAGAAGGATGAGGATGAGACTTCTGGTATGGTTGCTGGTATTTTCTCAATTCTTAACTGAGATATGCATATGTGTAAAAAAAAAAAATTCTGATATGTTAGTGACTAGTCTTTTTAAAATTAATTTTGGAAGAGTTTATTAGTGAAAAGTATTTACTAGCACACAAGAATTTATAAAGTTAATTAGTAAGCCTAATTATGTAAGGAAAAAGAACCTAAAAGTAAGTTATAGTAATATAGCTAGCTTAGATGCGGGTAAGGGTATTACTGCTAATAGATGTCAGTGGGTACCATAATCAAAATAAGTTCAAGATATTAGTGAATTTAAAATGAATAAGATATAGGTAAGTTTGATCTATTGGGATGTATCGTAGTAACTATGCAATATTCTTGATGTTTGTGCTATAAGCTGCAGATTACAGTACTGACTTGGGATTTATTGTGTAGAGCTACGTACTACCCAATAATACACAAGAAGAAGAATAGTTGCAAAAGGCATCTGTTTTAGTACAGTTATGATAAGATAAAGTTTTCTTATTAGAAAGGAGTTTGAAAATCCTAACCTGAGATTTAAAACTCTAAAGTCAGAATATTGAAAGGTTATAGTTCAGTATAAAAGAAAATAATGACTACACATCAGTGCAAAATAAGCTATAGAATATCGATAGATAAGAATAAATAGAACAGTAAGAAATGAGAAAAATACTAGATGAGGAATTGCCATCAAGGCAAGTAATTTACTTAAGATGCGTAACGATATTCCGAACTATTTTATCAAGAAAGAAATAAGTTAAACCAAAGCAAACAAGATAGTGCAAAATGGAACATAGGCCTTGGTCATAAATGGAGATGGTAAGATAATGGTTATGGACCTATGGCCAAGAAAGAAAAGACTATAAAAGAAAATAATTGCTAAAACAACAGTAAGAAAAGACTAAAATATTCTAAACTAAACTGAAGGTTACATCAAATGATTAAGAGATTTGATAAGAAAAGAGTAAAACTAAGTTCTTACTCATAGGATCACACGAGGTCCTAGAAAAGCGGATCCACTAGCACACAGATTTGCTTACCCTAAAATTGAAATGAATTTGAATCTAACTTATGACAGAAGCTCATAAGGAACTTGGCACACGAGGTGAGCAATCGATGATGAAATAGTATTGGTTAAAGTGCTATGGACCATTATTCCGATTATGAAGCTAAGTAGAAATGTGAGAAAAACATGAGAAAACAACAAGTATGACTATTTGAGGACAGATAGTGGACATAATTTCGAGGACGAAATTATTTTAAGGGGGGGAGAATTGTAACACCCCTATTTGTATAGCTAGGTGTATTTCACTGTTCCGGTGATCGGAGTCGGTCCGAACAATTAAGGGGATTAGGACCACACTTAAGACAACTAGATAAGCCATAAACACAAATAATTAGTAATTGTCAATTAGTTAAATATAAATAAGAAAAACAGAACACAGGAAGTTAAACGAGCCGAGAGTCACAGTGATGGGTGACCTTCTCGGGAACGACTGCGAAGTCGATTTAAAGTCAAATTTCAAATCGTAAAATGTGACGCTACGGCCCTTAGGACCATTATGAACACAGTGGAAAAGAGAAAATCACGGAAAAAGGTTGTTAAGCCAGTCAAATAATTAGGTCAGGGATTCGGAAGAAATATTGAATTATTTGCAAACCGGGTTGAACTGGCGAGGGGCAATTTGGTCAATTGACCCCGAGAGCTGACTCCTGACCCAACTGTCAAATAAAATTGGAGAAAAGAAAATTTCGGAATCAAGAATTAAATTAAAAAATGAATAAAAAAATAAATAGAAAAAAAAAGAAATGAAAAAGGTGTAGGGAGATGACATCATGCATGACATCATGCGTGATGCCATAAATGTTATAATTAATAAACTTAATTATATTGATTTTTGGTCTTCCATAAGATAAAGACATAAAGAAAAGAAAAAAAAAAAAAAACAAAATTGGTCTTCTTCCATTCTTGCCGCCTCCCTTCCCTCTCCCAAAGCTCCCTCACCAAAACTCCATTAAAGCTCATTTTTGAGCTTGAAGAACCAAAATCCTATCATAGAAAATTGTCTTACCATAACTTGACTTTGTTTGAGCAACTAGGAAAGAAGATTCAAGGAAAAGAAAGAAGAAAATTTTGAAGAAAAGAAGAAAGAAAATTCTGCACTAAGGTTAGTGATTCAAACTTGAAACTTTTAGTTTAATCTTTGTGATTTTAGCTTAAGAAACTTAGAAATGAACATAAAATCAAATGAAAACAAGGGTTGGAGGACTATATGTAAATTTTGGCCAGCTAGGGTTTGAGATGGGAATGCATGAATTTGATTGAATTAAAAGTGTATGTAAACTTGAATGAGTGAGAAATGGTATTGGTATGCTTTGAATTAATTAAATGTAACCAATATGTGCATTAGGGTTTTGGACATTAGGGTTTAGAGACAAAAATGTTAGAAACTTTTAAATGATGTCTTGGACCTAATTTGAAGTGAGAAATGGTCAATGGTGACCAAATGAAGTGTGTTGGAATGGTTGGAGTTAAGGCCAAATTCGGATTGAGTATGTTCATGCTGCTGGCAGCATGACCAAGTTACCTTTGAGAGACCAAAAATGAAATTTTACAAGTCCAATTGGTATGAGACCAATTGGGAATGAAAATAGACACTAAATGACACAATTTTCATTTAGGAAGCATGCTCAAAAAGTGACCAAAACCTAGTGAACAAATTGACCAAACTTGGAAAATCTCAGTCTGTCCCTGTATAAACTGATCAAATGAATAATGTTTGTTCATTTGGTCATAACTTGAGCTAGGCAGGTCAAAATGACCCGAAATTTTACCAGTGGTTAGATGAGATATAGACCTAAAACTTTCATGCAGAACACAATTCCAAATTATGCAATTAACCAAGTCATTTGGCCACCCAACATTGGTGACCTAAAACTGCCAGAACCAAAAATTGCCCAAAATTCTGGGTTGAGTCCAATCCGGCAGCCATGGTTCAAATGGCTATAACTTGAGCTACAAAACTCCAATTGGAGTGATTCAAAAAGGAGAATAAACTTAAGACAATAGGAAACATTTCCTATGAAGAAAGTTTTTCCAAATTCTAACAGTAACGTGACCAATGGAACAATACAACTTAGGATACAAAAACTGAAAAATTGCAAATTTGCCTAAAAGACTTAGAATTTGAGAAAATGACCAAAACTAACAAGTTTGGTAACCAAAATGTGGTAGGTGGGTGAAGTTGGAGTTCCCATACCTATTAAGCCTTAGAAAGTCAATAAATTGACTTGAATAGTACCATGAATAGTAACTCCAAAATGAAAAATTTCTAAGAATGTTAGTTTAAGCATATTTGGGCTAGAATTAAGTATTTATGAATTAATTATTGGATTTACTGTGAAATAAGGTACTGAAACACTATAAATTTTGTGTTTCAGCTGAAAAAGAGCCGGAAGGCCTAGAGGCGATTAAGTCCAGGTTTGTGCACAATAACTTTAGATTATTGTTTTTCCACTGAAAACTTGATTTGTATGCATTGTGTTAATTATGGGTTTTGAGAACTATGGTGTTGCCACTTGTTAATGGAAATTTGATTTTGAAAATTGATTATGTTTGTGCACAAAAATTTTTAAATTATAGTTTTCATAATGGAAATTGATTTATTATACATTGTGAATGTTTTTGTTCATTATGAATTTCGAGAATGTTGTGTTGCCTATTTTACAATGAAAATTTGGAATGAAAATTATTTATTGATTTGTATGAAATATTTGAACAATATGGTTTTGAATTTAGTTATGGCTTTGAAAATCTTGTTTGAAAAATAGTGTGTTGCCTAATTTGTAAATGAAAAGTTTAGAGTGAAATATGATTTGTGAATTGTATAAAATATTTGAATAACTTGATTTAAATTGTTTTAGTTCACACTTGGCATGACAATATTAATATGTTCCTCCTCCACTTGTGGGGTGAGTATGATATTTGATCAGTTTCCTCCCTCTCTGGCTTCCCAGTCTGAGGGGTGAGTGTGGATGAGTACTCATTAGCTAGCTAGCCACCTCCCTCATTGATTTCGATTAGTGAGGGTGTTTGCCTTGTCGTGATGTACACACGGCATGTTCAGAAATTTTGTGTCATGGCCTAAGTTTTGTTATTGTTTGGCAACACTATTTTTATTAAATTGTTTGATCAAGTTGTGCTATAATAAGTTTTGAAAATTATGATTTGTTATAAATGTGATTTGAGGAAAAAAAAATTGTGAAATGCGATTATGAGATTTTTGAATAACGATTTGTTCATAAATGTTTTAAATTATGCATTTTATGCTTTATTGTGCACCACTGAGTATTTATATACTCAGCGATAGCTTTAACTTGCTGTCGCAGATAGAGAAAAGGACATAGCAGCAGAGCGAGTTGCTACAGTTAGAGAGGACCACAATTGAAGAATTTTTGTACGGGTATTTGTCTATACTCTGGTAGTTTAGTTTGATGTAAATATGATAGTATGCATATGTATCTCTGTAATTTGAGCAATTGTACAGATAAAATTGTAATAATATTATTTTTGAGATTTTGCACCTGTAAATTAACTTATGATTGTAAATTAATGATTTAAAATGCAATGTGCATGAGTTATGAAATGTTTTGTGATATTTATTCTTGATTTAAAATTTGGATTTTGAATTGAAGTGTTGTTATTGCTGTTGATTTGATGTTTGGTGATTGTGAATGAAGTTGTGATTGAGAAATATATTGGGAGTGTTTTTATTTTCAGGTTTTGAAGAACTGTTTTCTCAAAATACAGATGGCACTCTGCCGAAATTTTTGTAAAATTATGAGATTTTAAATATCCAAAAATTTGATTTATGTTTGGACTCTAAATGAAGTTTTTTAATATTTGAAAAAAATTTTACCCACCAATTCCAAAATGAATGAAAATTGTTTTAAAATCTCTTGTAGTATATTTAATGGGTTACCGATAGGCAAAGTATGGTAATATATTAGGTGTACTACGGGAACATGTTATATCTTACGAGGAGTAGGATGTGACAGTACTGCAGACTTTGAGAGAGAAATAGCTATATGTCAAATTGTCGAAGTGTGAATTTTGGCTAAAGGAGATATCCATTTTGGGGCATGTAGTATCAGAAGAGGGCATTAAGGTAGATCCAAGTAAGATTGAAGTCGCCCCAATTGGAGGCCACCCAGAAATGTCACAGAGATTCGCAGTTTTCTGGGTTTAGCTGGATACTACCGTCGATTTGTGAAGGGATTCTCCATGTTGGCATCTCCATTGACCAAGCTACTTGGAAAAGATGTGAAATTTCAGTGGACGGATAAATGTCAACAAAGTTTTGATGAATTGAAGAAATGTTTCACTGAAGCTCCAGTCCTGACTTTACCTACTCCGGGTAAAGAATATACAGTATATAATGATGCTTCTCACAATGGGTTAGGCTGTGTATTGATGCAAGATCAAAATGTCATTGCCTATGCATCACGCCAGCTAAAACTACATGAGAGGAATTATACGACACATGACTTGGAGCTTGCACCTATAGTGTTTGCTCTTAAGATCTGGAGACACTATTTGTATAGGGAAAAGTGTTACATCTACACAGATCATAAGAGTTTGAAGTATTTGGGCACTCAGAAGGAGTTGAATTTGAGACAGAGGAGATGGTTAGTGTCACACCCTACCCTTCTGTAAGGCATAACATGATCCCGTAGTATACCTATTGAATTACCAACTTCGTCTATTGATAACCCATTAAATACACTACAAGGGATTTTAAAACTTTTCTTACTTCATTTTACAGTGGTGAGCACTATTTACAGGTGTTAAAAACTTTTTGTGAACTGACTTGAAACAGTTAACACATTTAGACTATTAGTAATTTCTGTAAAAATTTTGGCAGAGTGCCATCTGTATTTTGGATAAAACAGTTCTTCAGAAAACCTGTAAAAGCACTTCAATATAATTCTCAATCTCCACTTCAACAGTTAAACAACACAATTTCTTTTTCAACTCAAATCCACAATAATTTTTCAAAGACTGAGATAAAAGAAAGATAATACAATTTTTACAAGTCAAAATACGCATAATTTACTTTACAACTTCAATGTACAATTTTAATTTACAACTGCTCAAAACCAAGAACACTATGTACATACAGTGGTCATACATTACAGTACAAAATACAAAATGTGGTATACTCATTATACCCGATAATCTCTCGCTGGATGTACTAGCAGCCTAGTCTACTGCCCTGTCCGTCTGTCTACCTGCGACGGCAATGAAAAGCTATCGCTAAGACAATGTCTCAGTGGTGCACAACATTAACCAAATACAACTTTAAATCACAGTTCATAAATCATATAAATGATGGATACATAAAACCATAGTTAAATTCAAGACAATGAACGTCATAAGGAATTTAACACAATATCACAATAAATCTCAGTAATCAAAACGTAGTTAAATTCAAAAGACAGTGAATGTCAATAAGAATTTAAACTCCATTTCACAAATTATCGAAGCTCATAATAACACAATTTAGTCAAATAATTTACGAACACAGTGTTGCCAATTCATACACAACTTAAGCCATGACACAAAATTTCCGATCAATGCCGCGTTGTACACCACGACAAAGCAATCACAACCCCACTAATCGAAATCAATGAGGAAGGGAGCTAGCTATATAATGAGTACTCATCCGATCACCTCAACTGGTAAACCAGAGAGGGAGAAAAATAAACGATCACGACTCCATAAATGGAGAAGGAAAATAAACGATTACAACCCCATAAATGGAGAAGGAATGATATGATACTGTCATGCTAAGTGTGAACACAAAATCAATTCCAAACATTTTATTCAAATGATTCGTGAGAATCCAAAAAATTTCTAAAGTCATAAATTCATTCACAAAATGGCAACACACTTCATAATTAACTTCACATTTTCACAAATCACACTAAATCAATTTTTCCACAGTTTCAAACCATTTACAATGCTTTTCAAGCAATAAGTATCCATTCAAACGCATTTCCATAATTGAAAACAATAATATACAAATAGTCATAATTTATTTCAATTGAAAAATTCAAAAAATAATCACAGTACAAACCTCTGATAACTATCTCCGCCTTGACTCGTGTTTCCTTCCCTTTCCCGAGTCTTTGCTAATCGAGAAACACAATTTGAAGTGTTTCAAAGGCTCATTTAAACTGCTCTAACGATAATGCTTGATAATTAATTCACTGAATTCTAATATTTGTTTAGTCAACCTAATATGTCGACCCTCGATGCATTCTAGGTAAATTAGGTTTTAATGTTATTAATATGTCACATTCGATAGTATTTTAGGGTTAGTATATGTTACCAAGTTCATTTTCGTGTATACTGCATTTTCTTGACATTTGCTGGATTCCGGGATACTAGTTTGACATAGCCGGACGATCTAGTTCCCTCGGTTTTCGAGTTTCAGTCAAAACTAAAAACTTGTAGATCTATGTCTTATGGAACGCGGGGCAAAATTTCAGGTCATTCTGAGTTATGTATACCAAGTTATGGTCATTTTACTATTGCTGGTCAAATTGCATCAAAATTGGTCACTTTAGGTCACTTTAGGTTATTTTAGGTTCAGCTAGTTTTTGGACCCGAACTTGTGCAAGCTGTTTGACTTGCTTATGGTCATTTCTGGGCTTTGGTGTCTTCATAAGACTTGTAGATATGGGTCTTAACTATTCATGGTCAAAATTTCAGGTCAATTGGGCTTGTTTTGAGTGAGTTATGGTCTAAACACTAACTGCTGCCCAAATGGTCAATTTTCAGGCCTCAATTGCACTTAATCCGGATTTGGTCATTTTTCAAGCTACCTTGCAAGCAGAATTTTGGCAAGCTTCCTTCATGAAAGTTGGCACATTTTGTGCCTAGTTTCACCTTCAATTGGTCTCATACCAA
This sequence comes from Hevea brasiliensis, assembly GCF_030052815.1. Classification (NCBI taxonomy): domain Eukaryota; kingdom Viridiplantae; phylum Streptophyta; class Magnoliopsida; order Malpighiales; family Euphorbiaceae; genus Hevea; species Hevea brasiliensis. The sequence goes on from NC_079494.1 coordinate 52,261,958, forward strand.
TTGGAGCCACACACTTAAAGTTATAGGCCTAAAACACAAACTGCCTTATTGCAATTTTTGCATACACATCAAGGATCACTTTTAACACTTACCAAACTCAACATTCAAACAAATTCTGGTTGTACCATAACCTAAACATAATTTACAATATATTATAGGTCATTTTGGCAGCTTACAATTACATTCAATGTGCACCAACAAGTGCAGAATTTGTCCAACTCAATTTATAATAATTCAATCACCAATTCATGCTCATTTACATGTCCAACTTCACACCATCATAAATGCACTCAAACTGCCATAACCCCTATCACAAATTGACATCATTATTCCATAAACCAAGCATGAATTCCTAACAAACTGCCACAATGGTACATTTACATTCCATTAATTTCCAAGCTTTAAATTTCATTTCACATTTATATATACTAAGTATACATCACCCAAACAATTTCCTACACAATATACATTTAATCAATCATTTAACACAAACTACCTTATTGCATTTCTTGCATACACATCAAGGATCACTTTTAACACTTACCAAACTCAATATTCAAACCAATTCTGGTTGTACCACAACCTAAACATAATTTACAACATATTATATGTCATTTTGGCAGCTTACAATTACATTCAATGTGCACCAACAAGTGCAGAATTTGTCCAACTCAATTTACAACAATTCAATCACCAATTCATGCTCATTTACATGTCCAACTTCACACCATCATACATGCACTCAAACTGCCATAACCCCTATCACAAATCAACATCATTATTCCATAAACCAAGCATAAATTCCAGCATTCTTCAAGAGCTAACAAACTGCCATAATGGTATATTTACATTCCATTAATTTCCAAGCTTTAAATTTCATTTCACATTTACATATACTAAGTATACATCACCCAAACAATTTCCTACACAATATACATTTAATCAATCATTTAATTCACCATTTACAAGCAAAAATAAACTGCCTTCAAGGTGTTTCCATGGCTGCCAAAAGTACACATTCCCATTCAACATCAAACCTCAAAAATTTCTTCATAAATCAAACACCCATAACATCCTTACAAACTTTAACAAAGCAACAGTCAAAAACTCAAATTTACCTATGGATGAGACTTCTTAAATCTTCACCAAAACTTCTTGAAATTGCTATCAAACTCTTCCTTGTGATGTGGGGATAACCTTTAATGAAGACAAGTAAAGAAAGTGTAGCTTGAAATGGGTGTAAGAAGCCATGCAAATGGGGCGGCCATGGGAGGTTTTGTTGGAGTTCATTCAGCAATGGTGATTCTCAAGGTTGAAGATGAAGTGTTTAGTGGAGCAATCTGCCCACTTAAGATTAAATTTAATCTATAGTGCTCCACTCACCAAATATAAATTATTTTATATGTTTAAATGTGATAATTAGTCAATTTACCCTCCACTTTTACTATTTACATTAGGTCCCACTAAATTAATTTTTCATTATATTTTCCAAGTGTAATATTATTTATTTTTGATGGACATTTAGGTTAAAAGACAACTCGGGGTGTCAAATGACCACAATGCCCCTGTTCGGGTTGCATTCCTGATTTTTCGGTAACACAGGGTTTTGTCCGTTTTTCGATTTCTCACTTTTCTTTGTACTAATTATTTAATTTTTCTTTGATATTTCTAATGATATTTATACTTCAATAAATATTTATTTGAGTCCTAAAAATATTTTCTAGGGTTCCCCGCAGTCCAGAGCTAGTCAACGGTCCACACCGTGACTTCCCGGTGCGGTCACCCATCGCTAGGGTTCTCGGCTCGCTTAACTTGATTGCATTTCTTTACTATTATTTTTCCTTTGTTTTTCTTGTATTTTCTTTTCTTGTATTTCATTATTTTATGTCTCCTCACTCATATTGAAGTGTAGTTCTAGGCATCCTAGCTGTCCGAACAACACTGGTCACTGGAACAGTAGAACGCACTACGGAACATAGGGGTGTTACAAAAAGTATTTTTTAACATACCGTAAATTATAAAGCTAAACGGCAAGCCTACTTAATGTAAGGCAAGAGGACATAAAAGTAAGTTACAGTAGTAGAATTGCTCTATATGAGGGCAAGGATGTTACTTTTAGTAATTGTTAATGGATATTGTAATCAGAATAAGATTCGAAGATCAGTAAATTCGAAAAGGATAAAATATATGAAAATTTGATCTATTGGGATGTATCATAATAACTATGCAATGTTCTTGATATTTATACTGTAAGCTGCAGATTACAGTACTGACTTGAGATTATTGTGTAGAGCTACGTACTACTCAATAGTACACCAAGATGAGAATAGTTGCCAACGGTATCTGTTTTGGTATAATTATGCCAAGACAAAATTTTATTGTTGGAAATAAGTTTGAAAATCCTACTTAGGGAGTTAAAACTCAAAAATTAGATTATCGAAAGGTTATAGTTCAGTACAAAAGGAAGTAAGTTATAGAATATTAATAGATAAAAAGAGTTGTAGAAGTAGAAATTTGAACAGTTGGTTCAGATATAACAAAGAAATGTTACGAATGTGAGGAAGACTATTGACTAGAATGGTCAAAGGACCAATGACTACATAAATCATTCTAACATGACCTCAAGGGTCATTCAAGAAGGAACATGAATCGAAATATTAGACAGCAGAATAGTAAGAGAATATTGGTGTTATACTAACAAATTAAATGTTATATTAGATTGTTAAAAGTCTTATACAAATTCGAGGGAAAGAAGATTATAAGATCATATAGAAAGGAGAAAATAAACATATGACTATTGTAAGATGGCTATTGGGTAAAATTTCACAGACGAAATTTATTTTAAGGGGGGGAGAATTGTAACACCCTTATGTTCGGTAGTGTGTTCTACTGTTTCGGTGACCAGTGTCGGTCCGTACAGTTAGGATGCCTATAACTACACTATGATATGGGTGAGGAGACATAAAATAATGAAATACAAGAAAAGAAAATACAAGAAAAACAAAGGAAAAATAATAGCAATGAAATGTAACCAAGTTAAATGAGCCGAGAACCATAGCGATAGTGACCGCATCGGGAAGTTATGGCGTGAACCGTTGACTAGCCCTGGACCGCAGGGAACCCTGGAAAATATTTTTAAGAACTAATTAAACACTTATTGAAGCATAAATATCATTAGAAATATCAAAGAAAAATTAATTAATGTTATGGTATAAACCAGAATTGGCATGGAAGAGTGACTTGGTAAGCATAGGATGTGTAATTGGTAAAGGGTGAACAATGTACAATAGGGCAGTGTATGTCTTGGCTTAGAACCTTAAGTGTGTGGCTCCAATTAGTATGAGACCAATTGAGGTGAAACTAGGCACAAAATGTGCCAACTTTCATGGAGGAAGCTTACCAAAATTCTGCTTAGAAGGTGACTTGGAAAATGACCAAATTCGGATTAGTGCTTTGAAAACCTGAAAATTGACCATTTGGGCAGCAGTTGGTGTTTTGTCCATAACTCACTCAAAACAGGTCCAATTGACCTGAAATTTTTTCCATGAATATTTTAGACATATATCTACAATTCTTATGAAGACAGAAAAACCCAGAAATGGCCAGAACCAAGCCAAATAGCTTGCACAAGTTCAGGTCCAAAAACTGGCCGAACCAAAAGTGACCTAAAAACGACCTAAAGTAACCATTTTGATACATTCTGTCCAGCATTGGTAGATTGACCATAACTTGGTCTACACAATTTAGAATGACCTGAAATTTTGCCCCGCGTGCAATAAGACACAGGCCTACAAGTTTGTAGTTTGGACAGAAACCCGAAAACCGAGGGAACTATGTCGTCCGGCTAGGTCAAATTAGTATACTAGAATCCGGCAAATTGCAATAAAATGCAATATACTTGAAAATGAATTGGGTAACATGTACCAACACTAAAAGGCTAGAAAATGTGAACATATTGGTAACATTAAACCTAATTCACCTAGAGTGCATCGAGGGTCAACATTTTAGGTTGACTAAGGAAATAATAGAATTCAATAAGTTAATTATTAAGCTTTATTCTTAGAGACAGTTTAAATAAGTACTGAAACACTTCAAATTGTGTGTTTCAATTAGCAAAGACTTAGGGAAGGGGAAGGAAACACTGAGTCAGGACCAAGAGACAGTTATCAGAGGTTTGTGCACAATAGTTATTTCTTTTGAATTTTTCAATTGAAATAAATTATGATTATTTGTATGTTATTGTTTTAAATTGTGTTTGTGCACAATAATTTTGACTTCTCATTTTCTACTTAAAAATTTAATTGAACATTATAGTTTTAAATTATGTCTGTGCACAATACTTTTTATATTCACTGCTTTTACCAAAAAATTTATTTGGAGAAATGAGTTATGAATAATTTTTTATTGTTTTGTCTTAGGAATCTTAATTGGAAATTATTGTGTTGCCTACTTTGCAAATGGAAATTTTGAGATAAAATATGATTTGTAGTTTGTATGAAATATTTAAATATTGTGATTTGGAATTTTTTTGATTCACACTTGGCATGACACTGTTATTATATTCCTCCCTCTTTGACTTATCAGTCTGGGGTGAGTGTGATTATGTTCCTCCCTCTTTGACTTATCAGTCTGAGGTGAGTGTGGATGAGTACTCATTATTTAGCTAGCTTCCTCCCTCATTGATTTAGATTAGTGGGGTGAGTGTGTCTTGTCGTGGTGTACAACACGGCATGTGCAGAAAAATTGTGTTATGGCCTAAATTGTGTTATTGATTAGCAACACTATATTATTCAGTTATTTGATCAAATGGTGTTATTGATTGGCAAAACTGTATTATTCAGTTATTTAATCAAATGGTGTTATTGATTGGCAAAACTGTGTTATTCAATTGTTTGATCAAATTTGTATTATATGAACTTTGTAAATTGTGAAATGGAATTGTGTATTATTTTATTTCTGAATTGTCAAGAAAAGATTTATATATCGCATTTCAAATTGTTATTGTGCACCACTGAGTAAATTTTACTCAGCAATAGCTTTTCATTGCTATCGCAGGTAGACAGACTGATAGGGCAGTAGACTAGGCTACTAATGCTATATTAAGAGTTCATCGAGTATATTGAGTATACCATATTTTGCATTTTGTATTGTAATGTATGTTCACTGTATGTATATAGTGTTCTTGGTTTTGAGCAGTTGTAAATTAAAATTGTACATTAAAGTTGTAAACTAAATTTGTAAATTATGTTGGTTTGAAAATATTGTGATATATTTCTTTTATCTCAGCTTTTGAAAGCACTGGAAAATTATTGTGGATTGAGTAGACAAATGTTGAGAAACTTATTGTGTTGATTTGGATGTTAGAGTTTGAGATTGAGAAATATATTTAAAGTGCTTTTTCCAGGTTTTTAAAGAACTATTTTATTCAAAATACAGATGGCACTTTTCAAAAATTTTTACAGAAATTATTAATTCTTCAAATGTGTTAGCTATTTCACTTCAGTAAAAGAAACTTTTTAACATCTGTAATAGTGCTCACCACTGTAAAAAGAAGTAAGAAAAGTTTTAAAAATCCTTGTAGTGTATTTAATGGGTTATTAGGAGACGAAGTTGGTAATTCATTAGGTATACTACGAGATCATGTTATGCCTTACGGAGGGGTAGGGTGTGAAAGTAAAATAGGCAATTCCTTAGGAAATACATTTGGGAAGTCTCTTACTGTGGGTATATCACACAGATTCGGCTTAGCCTGCCTAGCATTAACCACGTGTGCTAGGTAAGCTTCACAACCTTTTCTCATCAGTCTTCTTGCAACTGTGGCTGAGATAACATTGGACAGGAAATCTGTCCTTTCATCCACAATAGTAATCTCATTACCCTCAGAAGTTTTCAGAGAAATCCTCTTTAATTTGCAATCAACTATTGCCTGATGACGTGACAACCAGTCTATTCCCAAAATCACGTCAAACTCGTGGAAGGGCAATTCAATTAGGTTTGCCGAGAATTCATACCCTTGAATCCTCAACGGGCAACCTTTATACACCTTATTCACTACACTACAGTGGCCTAATGAATTTGTGACCAGAATGTCTAGATCACTCTCCTCTACTGAAACTCCCCTCTCTATGGGTAGTTTGATGCAGATGTATGAATGAGTGGATCCTGGATCCACCAATGCATGCACAGATGTGTTGTAGAGGGAGAACATACCCCTGATGACATCCGAGGCATCTTCTTCCTTCTGAGCTCTGATAGCATAGGCTCTGGTAGGTACTCTAGCCTCTGGCCTCTCAGCTGACTCGGATGTAGGCCTCAGTGATGGACTAGCTGCCTGCACATCGGGCTTCATACCCCTTTGTGGTGCAGGAGTAAGTCTATCTGCTTGTGTTGGAGCAGCTATAGTAATCCTCTTCGGACAATTTTTGATCTGATATTCTGTAGATCCACACCGTAAGCATGCACCAGTCACTCGCCCATAGTCCCCCTTATGCCACTTCTGGCAATACGTACAGGCAGAAGATGCTGGGGCTAGTCCCCTGAACACCTTCCCTGGAGAGCTGCCCACTGATGGTGTGGACTAGCCTCTCCTAGGTGTAAACTATGGTCTGGGCCCCTGGGACTGACCCTGACCTTGTGGTTGTCCTGAACCCTGAGCAGGAGAACCCTTACTCTTCTTACTAGGAGCAGAAAATGAACTGGACTGACCTGGACTCCTCTTCTGCTGTCTTTCCCTTCTAATTTTCTCATTTATTCGGACCCTTTCTACTTTCGATGTAGCATCTACTAATTTGGCGAAATCTGTGATCTCTAATGCTGTTATCATGACTTTGATATTGTCATTAAGCCCTTCTTCGAACCTTCTGCACCTTTCTGCCTCTGTAGGGACTATCCCCCTTTTATACCGACTCAGTCTGATGAATTCTTGCTCATACTCTACCACTGATAGTTGCCTCTGTCTCAGACTGATAAATTCTCTTCTTCTCTCTTCTAAATACACTTTACTGACATACTTCTTCCTGAACTCTATTAGGAAGTAATCCCAGGTGATCTGTTCCGGTTGCACCTCAATGGTTAATGTGTCCCACCACTAGTATGCATCATCCTGAAGTAGGGACACAACACCTCCGTGTTCTCGCTCGGGTGCAATTAAGTCGTTTCAAAGACTGATTGTTCTATCCAACCAGTTTTCCGCTGTCATGGGATCATCCTCCTTCTTCCCAAAGAAATCCACAGCCCCATGTTTTCGTAATTTCTCCAGATGGGACTTCTGTGGTGCTGGTGGAGGTTGTGGCTGTGGTTGTGGTGGTGGAATTACCCCCATATTTATCAGTAAAACTTGATCATTTGCTGAAATAATGCAAACTGAGGTTGGGCAGGTGCCCCAGCTGCTGGTGGAGCTGATTCTCCTCTGCCCTCAGATTCAGCCCTTGGGGGAGCACAACTATCCACTTCTTCATCAACTGCTCTTTGAGAAGCAGGATCCATATCCCGATCAAAATAAAAAAACAAATAGATCTGCATCAGTGTCATCTCAATACTTACAAATGCAATGCTATGGTATGCACTCTATCTAGGCCCAGAAACGCCTAAACCAATGCTCTGATACCACTAAATGTGACACCCGTTACCTGTCTATAGTATAGCCGAGCAAGATATGCCATACAGTGTGCCAGAGCACCAAATCATATTTCAATTCAATTTACCCCTTTTTTACTCATTTATTTATAATTTTTGATTAATCTGAATTTTTTGCAAATTATATAGAAAATCCGGCAGAGTGCTGGCTGTAAATTGGAAAAACAATTCTTTTGAATCTATTAAAAACACTTCCAATATAATCATAATTTCAATCTCAATCAACCACCAAGATATTTTCAACAATTTCTCAAATTACTTCAGTATCTCAAAATTCAATTCATTTCATATCACACTCAATTCAATGAGAAATGCTCACATTTAATACTGAACATAGTTCATAGATAATTACATAAAAAACATAATTACATAAGTTTATAATATACATTATAGAAGTTTACAAAATACAAAATATCGAAATACTAAAAGTGGCCTAATGTCCTACCAAATGCACTACAAATGTGAGGTGACTCTGGACTCTGTGTGCAGATCTAAAAGCTCACCTAGTATATGGTCTGCTGGACTCCCAAGCTATGTCTCCAGTACCTGCGCGTGGCAAAAGAGACGCTCTAAGCAATTCTACTTAGTGGTGACAATATAAAATAACATAGCTAAAATAACATAAATATGCAGAATGTATGTTTGCATTTTAGGTAGGCTTAATTTCTGGCATTTATTGTAGTATTATTCGATTAAAATTTTTGTAAGATTCATTATCATTTCCCGAGTAACCCCTACTAGTCGACTGGACTGGATAAACGGGTAAACTGGCATTGGGTACTAAGTACCTCAGACCATCACACCATCACCACATTGTGTCTCTGGTGTGCAACGTAATGTACTAATAAGCTATAATAATTATCAAGGATAAAACTCAAGTATAATAACTCAATTAACATAGCCAAAGGCTATTTTATCACATAATGGCACGTGAGGCCATAAAACACAGAATAGCATGAAGCCATATACAGTACGGCTAACAGAACCCTATTGGTATGCCAACCTGTCCAAACCAATCTTGCTAGGTGTATTAGGGCATGTTACACTTTTAAATTGTACAATTCTTGAAATTTAAGTTTAGGTGTTACTATTCATTTCATTAGTCAACTAAAATATTGACTTTTGCATAGACAATTAGTACATTGGTTCTAATACTCCCAACATACCACATTTTGCATTCTAAAATTGTTAGTATTGGTTGCCAATACTATTTCTAAGCTTAGTGTTAGTTATTCAAAATTTTTAGATTTCAAGCCTTATATTTACTGTTCCACTGGTCATTTGTATAGTAGGAATTTTGCAAAATTGTCTTCCTAAAAGTTGTTCCTTATTTTGTCTACTTACATTTTTTTTTTAAATCACTCCATTTGCAGTTTTGTAGCTCAAGTTATGGCCTAAACACCATAACTGGCTGGATTGGACAGAATCCAAAATTCTGGGCAAAACTGGTTCTGCAAGATTTGGTAACCTAAGTTTGGTTGGAAATTTGATTAGGTTATGGTCAGAATTTGGATTTGTGTTCTTCATGAAAGTTTTAGGTCTATATTTCAGCTATTTTCTGGTAAAATTTCAGGTCAATTGGACTTTTATACACTGAGTTATGACCAAATGACTAAACACTGTTCATTTGGTCATTTTACCCAGGCAGATTGCAGGTCACCCGGATTAAGGCAATTTTTAGGTCAACATAGTTTGGTTTTCTGGGCAGGGTTTCTTCACCAAAGTTGTGCCATTATGTGTCTAATTTCATTTCCAATTGGCTTTGCACAAATTGAACCTACACAACAGCAGTTATTGCTACCCAAACCTGCTGGACTCATGCTCAGTCCTGCAGGTCACCCAAGGCAGCAACACTAACTGCAATTCCCACTAATCAAACTACTACATTTCTTATTTACACATAACCAAATGGTCACTAATTGACCATTAAAACTTACTTTCACCATTACATGATCAAAGTCTCCATTTCATACCCAAACCCTAACCCTAACTTCTCAAATCATGCATTTTACTTGCATTTCATCATTTCACTTAAGAGACTAATGTTAAGGCTGTAACACCCCTCACCCATCTACAGTGTAGCCAAGCAAAGTGTGTTACACGGAGTGCCGGAGCACCTGATCTTATCTGATTTCATTACAGTTCTTGATTTATTTATTTAAAAACTTTATTTAAGGTTTAGGCTATTTTTACTTTTATCAAAATCTAACTAATTTAGAATTTCAACAATTTTAACGATAATCCGACAAAGTGTTAGATGTAATTTGGACTAACAGTTCTTCTGAACCTGCCAAAGACAATTCACAACATATTCAAATTCATAGCTTAATTTATCTCAATAATATATCATCAGTTTCTCAAAATTTCTTGAACTCAATCTCATTCAGAATCATCATGATTAGACAATTAATTCAGACATTAGAATTCTTACATTTCATTAACTTATATAATTTTCCAATTAAGTACATAAATTTGTCAAGTACAGGATATACAAATGAAATTACAATATGCTTAGAATGAACAAAATACATAACATGTATAATTATGAGCCCTATCTACATGCATTGCTGAGGAGGTGACAATCTTGAACTCTTCTGACACTTCTGCAGATCTGGACTCCAAAAATCTCAGTCAACAGTCTACTGGTTTTACCTTCAGTACCTACGCGAGGAAGCAATTCCATCGTGCTAAGCATTTCTACTTAATGGTGCAATAGTATAACAAGAAATAATATATACAAATAAGGAAAGAAATAACTCATAATTCGGATATCCAGGAATCGATTATTCTAACTGTATTGTATTTTAAATCTCTAAGGTTCTGCAAATTGTATCTTTGTTATGTTTCTGTTGCTAATCTATTTTACTCATTTCATTCAATGCTTAATTTAATTGTACTGAAATTTTCGTATACTTAACTTAACTTAACTGCCTGAATTGAATAATGTTTTAATTGACTGCCCATGTAGCCTATACACTGACTAGACTGGATAAACAGATATACTAGCACTGGGTACCTAGTACCTCGGGCTGTCACACTATCGGTCACAAAGTATCTCCCGGTGTGCAAACAGTGTGGCTAAAAAGCTATATAATCAATCAGGCATCAAGCCGAGTATAATAACACAATCTGTATAGCCATAGGCTATTAAAATCATAGTATGGCATAATAAGCCATAAAACACAGTATGACGTAAAGTCATTTACAAAACAGCTATCAGAATCCTATTGGCATGCCAACCTATCCAAACTAGTCAACTAGGCAAATTAAGGCATATTACAATGTTACATATTTAATTTTTTTTTTATTCATAGGGTTTATACATCTTTATGCCTTTCACTGGTCAATAAAATTATTGACCTGTTTATGCATCATGGATAGGTTGATTCTAGCATCAACTTGTCACAATTTACAATTCAATATGTTGTCAATATAATGCAATTTACCCTTTTCACAAGTTGGCATTCATTGCCAAATCACTTCAAGCATCATTTTATGTAATTACCAATTTTAAATTTTAGTGTGCTAGATTGGTCTAGCTTAAAGTCCCATTTCCCTTGGTTTTTAGCTTCTAGTCAAAGAAGCAAAATTGTAGCTCTATGTCTTATTGCACGCGGGGCAAAATTTTAGGTCATTCTGAGTTGTATAGACCAAGTTATGGTCAATTTACTAAAGCTGGACAGATTGCACCTTTGATGCAAATTTTGGTCAATTTCTCAATTTTTTTTTTGTGTGCTAGATTTGTCTAGCTTAAAGTCCTATTTCTCTTGGTACTATTCCCTTCAATTCATTTCATTAGTCAACCTATAATGTTGACCCTTGATGCACTCAAAGTGAGTCAATTCTAATGTTACCAATATGTCACATTTTATAGCCCTTTAGTGTTGGTATATGTTACCAATTTCATTTCCAAGTGTATTGCATTTTATTGCAATTTACTGGATTTCGGTGTACTATTTTGACCTAGCCGGATGACCTAGTTCCCTCGGTTTTTAGGTGTTGGTCCAAACTACAAACTTGTAGGTCTATGTCTTATTGCACGCAGGGCAAAATTTCAGGTCATTCTGAGTTGTGTAGACCAAGATATGGTCAATTTACCAATGCTGGACAGATTGCACCTTTAGTGCAAAATTTGGTCAATTTTAGGTCACTTTTGGTTCGGCAGTTTTTGTACCCGAACTTGTGCAAGCCATTTGACTTGGTTCTGGCCATTTCTGGGCTTTGGTGTCTTCATAAGAATTGTAGATCTATGTCTAAACTAACCATGGTAAAAATTTCAGGTCAATTGGACCTGTTTTTTGTGAGTTATGGTCATCCTAAGTAATACTGTTCATATAGTCAAAAATCTGGGTTGCAAAGTTGCTAATCCTGATTTGGTCATTTTTAAGGTCAGTTTCTAGGCAGAATTTCGGCAACATTTCTACATGAAAGTTGGCCTATTTGGTGTCTAATTTCACCCCCAATTGGCCTCATACCAATTGGGTTCACAGTTTGGCACTTATGGCCTAATTTAGGTACTGCCTTCAATACACAACCTGCACAAAGCACATACACTTCTAATTTGATATTCCTTCTCCTCCTCATTACTTCAATATTCAATCAATAACACTTCCATATATATATTGTACACAATTCCAGCAACAATTTTGGGCAGAATATTCAAGTGCTCAATGCACACAATTCACCATTAAGTTCAACATTCACTTCCACCAAAATTCAACATATCTCAATGTCAATATTACACATACACTTCAACAAAATCATACTTCAATATCAATTACATATACTGCCCACAATTTAATACTAGCATATTTCATTAATAAACTACATATTCACACACAAAATCATGATTTAATAGGCTGCCAAACATGGCAATTTGCCAAAGTATCAAGACCCATATTCAAACCCTTAATTCAAGCACTAACATGCACATCATTGGATATTAACTTACTACCACTTTCATTTAAGTGAATCAACCTTAATTTCCATCCATTAGAGGTAAGAAAAACTCAAATATAATAAACTTTCATGGCTGTCCAAAATTGAATATATCAATAACTCATCGAATCCTTCAAATTTCTTCACCATCCAACTCATCTCAACCTTAATACAAACTTTAATGAAGCAAGGGATGAAAAACTAGCACTAACCTTTTTTGAGCTTCACCAAAAATTCATCAAATCCTCTTCTTTTTGCTTCCAACATACTGCCCAAGGTGTGTGTGCAAGCTTTGATGAAGAAACTATGGTGAAATGAGGGCTTGAACATGGTTGCATGGTGATGGAGGGAGTTTGGCCATGGTGGACTTCCATGGAGGTTTTGGGAGGATCAATTTGGCTGGTCATTTGGGAGGAAGAAGATGGACTGAATTTCTGTCCAAAATGACGTAATTAAGTGTCCCAAGACTTGAGTTAGTGGAGCACTCACTTTAACTTAATGTTTAATTATTCCAATTTTCCAAATTTGCACATTTATCTCATTTCCTTCACTATTTACATAATGTACCACCATTTAATTTTTCATGACATTTATAAAGTGTGATATCATTTACTTTTAATGGACATTGAGGTCAAAAGACAATTCTAGGTGTCAAATGACCAAAATACCCCACTTCGGGTTATATTCCTGATTTTTCAGTAACACCGATTTTTTGTCTGTTTCTCGATTTTTCATTTTTCTTTGTACTAATTTATTAATTTTTTTTATATTTCTAGTTTCAATTGTATTTCAATAGACCTTTACTTACGTCCCGGAATTAAATTCTAAGGTTCCACATTCCTGGTCGCAACGCCTTCCCAAAGTGGCCACCCATCGCGTGTTTCATTGCTTAACTTAGATTCATTTTCTCTCTTTCATTTGTCTTTGATTTTTCTTGCATTTTCTTCTTATTTATTTCATCATTATATGTCCTGCTCATTATCACCAAGTGTAGTTCCGCATATCCGACTTTCCGAGGTAGACATTAGCCGTCGGAACAGTAGAATGTACGGACTACGAAAATGAGGATGTTAAAAAGGCAGCCATACTACCATTTCTAGTTTCTTGAAATCCTTAAAACCTCACCATATCCAAGGCAGTCGAAAATTGTGAGATGGCATACACATAATATTTATTCCATTTCCTTGTAAATTTTTCATTCAATTCACTCCCTTAACATGAATTAGAAAAGAAAACTCAAGTTTAGTCACTAACCTCTAATGGAGTGAGTTTCAACCTTGCAAGAGTTTCTCCTTTCTACTTCTTCTTATTATCTTTAGCTTGCCCGAGATGTATGGATAATTTTTTGTGAAGACAAGGATAGGTTTTATGGTGAAATGCCTAAGGAAATCGAGGTGAGATTTGTAACACCCCTAAGTTCGGTAGTGCGTTCTACTGTTTCTGTGACCAGTGTTGTCCGGACAGCTAGGATGCCTAGAACTACACTTAGATATTGATGAGGAGATATAAAATAATGAAATACAAGAAAAGAAAATACAAGAAAAATAGAGAAAAAATAATAGCAATGAAATGTAACCAAGTTAAACGAGCCGAGAACCCTAGCGATGGGTGACCGCACCGGGAAGTTGCGGTGTGGATCGTTAACTAGCCCTGAATCGCGGGGAACCCTAGAAAATATTTTTACGACTTAAATAGACATCTATTGAAGTATAAATATCATTAGAAATATCAAAGAAAAATTAATTAATTAGTACAAAGAAAAACGAGAGATCGAGAAAATAACAAAACTCGGTGTTACCAAAAAATCGGGAATGCAACTGCATCAGGCATTGTGGTCATTTGACACCCCGAGTTGTCTTTTGACCTAAATGTCCATTAAAAATAAATGATGTTACACTTCGAAAATGTCATGAAAAATTAAATTGGTGGTACCTAATTCAAATAGCAAAAGATAGAAGCTTAGTGTGAGAATTTAGAACTTTAGAATAAATAAATATTTAACCCTCACTTAGTGCTCCACTTACTCCACTTAAGTGGACCACTATACCTTCATTTGGATAGAAACTCATCTTCTTCAACCCTCCCAAAAACCAGCCGAAAACTTCCTTGAGAAAATCCTCCATGGCCGAATTCATGCAAGCTTCCATTTCCCATGATCCAAGCCATTTTTCCACTTAATCCCTTCACTAAGTAGATAGGTAGCAAGAAGATCAAGTTTTTGTGAGATTTTGAAGAGTTTCAAAAGTGGTAAGTATGTATTTTTTATGCTTGTTTCATTAAACTTAGTATGGATGTTATGGGTAGTTGAATTGTGGAAGGATTTTTTAAGTTTGATGAGTTAAGGGAGAGGTACATTTTTGGCAGCCATGGAACTTCAATAAGGGCAGTTTATCTTTGCATGTGAATGGTAGATTAAAGTGTTGATGTAAGTGTTTATGTGTGTAGGAATAAATTGGATAATGTATACTAAATGTGTGTGTGATCGTACACTTGATTTTGGAAGCTTGGAAGCTAATTGAGAGTCAGATAATTCAAAGAACTTTTATGTGTGGACCAAAATGTGTTGTTTCATGTTTTGGTTTATTGAATTATATTATTGAATTATGGTTCTTGTTATGGCAGCATGTGTGACACCTCTTACCCGTTTACAGTATACCCGAGTAAGTAATGCCACACGGTGTACTGGCACACTCTAATATTCCTCAATTCATTTATATCATGCTTTTGAAGTTAATTTATGAAATATGATTTATTTTAACCATTTATCAAAAGCATTATTCATTCGAGGTTCCGAAGATTTTAAAGAAAATCCGGTGGAGTACCGGCTAAAAATGGAGAAAATGCTTCTTCTAACTGCTAAAAACACTTCCAATATTTGTATTTCATCATCTCAAACTCCAAAATTCCAAAATCTCAACAATATTTCTCAATTTCAATTCTCAATAATCTTTTCATTTCTCAAACATCCATTTCTCATATACAAGCGATAAATACATGCTCAAATTTTTGCATTCATAGTCATAACTTTCATTATTTACATGAACATCAAAATATATTACATGAGTTCAAATACATATGAGAAAGTAAAAATCACTACAAAATATCAAAATGACAAATGACACCTAGTGCCCTACCAATGCAATCAGAGGTAGTGAGGTGACACTGACACGTGCGTGCATCTACAGATGAACTCACCCACCATGGGTTCACTGGCTCACGATCAGATCTCCAGACCTACGCGTGGCAAAAGCAACGCGCTAAGCAATAATACTTAGTGGTGCAATAATATAATAAAAGAAAATAGCAAGAAAATAAATGTATATAGAATGTGTATGCTTTTTTGTTTGGTGTTGGTATATTCATTATTTCATTAACTTTGTTCACTTTTATTCATTTGGTTGCCCTAAGTAACCTACACTAGACGACTAGATCGATAACGGGTAACCGCACCGGTACCTAGTACTGTGCCGCCACACCATCGGTCACATATGCATCTCCGGCAGGCAAATGTAATGCAACAAGTCAGAATAATACATCGTGCACAAGGCCAAGTCTCAATACAAAGTCGAATGGCTAAAAGCCATGAAATCACGAATGGCATATTGCCATGTGCAAGATCGCTAATCAACCCTATTTGAATGCCAAACTTTCCAAACCAATCTTGTTAGGTATACTAGGGCATTTGAAACTTTTAAATTCTTAAATTTGTGAATTTCAAATTTTTGGTGTCAATATTCATCATTGGTCAACAAAAATGTTGACTTTTAGAATAAAAATGTGTACATTGACTTTGGCACTCACAACATACCACATTTGGTGTTTAAAACTTGTTGGCATTAAGTGTTATTACCATTTCTAAGCATTAAACCAAAGGAGCAGATTTTTCAGATTTTCTACCATAACTTCACTGCTCCATTGACATCATATCGTGGGAATTTGAAGAAATGTAAAACATGAAAGTTTTTCCTTATTTTGTCTAGTTGAATTTCCTTTTTTGAATAACTCCATTTGGAGTTTTGTAGCTCTAGATATGGTCCAAAATCCCAAGTTGGCCGGATGTGCATTCTGCAGAAAATTACCATATCTACAAAGCATGAACAAAGGATCGCTACTGCCATTTGGGTTAAGTTCTGGCCATAATTTTGGGTAGGTTCCTTCATGAAAGTTGTTTGTCTATGTCTTAACTTATTGCTGTAAAAATTTCAGGTCAATTGACCAAATCTACAGTGAGTTATGGTTGGTCAATTCTGCAGAATCAGCCTGTGTTTCCGGATTGGGGCCAAGTTTTGGTCCTCTTGCTTTGGTCTTTTGGGCATGGTTTCTTCAGCAAAAATGTGCCATTATAAGCCTAGTTTCATGTCCAATTGGCCAAACACCAATTGGACTAACACAGCCCAAGTTATGGTAGTGCAAAGGACCGAATTTTCACCCTATGTCGCCCTAGGCGCTTTATACCTTGACTTTGCCATACCATTTTTCAGTTCTAATTATGGTCAACATACCTAAAATGGTCACTAATTGACCATTAAAATGTGCTCTAACAATTTCCTAAGCCAAATCAATTTTTCACTCCCCAAAACCCTAATTCAAATTCATAATTTATGCCATTTACCTTAGCTAGCTACTAAGGCATTACTCATATGTTTATAACTTAAAATATGGTTTCTAATTCACTTCAAGCTCATCAAAACATTCCTACATATTCTTGTACTAGGGCAGCCGAAATTCAAGTGTTCATACTCATAGGTTTTTGTTCATTTAAACTACAAATCTTACTAAGTTCAAGTCCAAAATCATGGAAATAAAGAGTTTAATGGGTATAAGTGCACTAACCTTGAATGGGCAGAATTTTCCAAGCCCCTAAACCTCACTTTACTTCTTCTTCTTGGCTGCCAAGAGCTTCTCCAAGTGATATGGTCAAGGTTTAATGAAAGGGGTTAGGGTTTAGTGGTGTAAGAAAGGGAGAGATTGAGCTTGTTTGAAAAAATCCATGGAGGTGTCTAGGCGCTCGCTGGCCTTTGGGGAGGGAGGTAGCTGCTGCAATTTGTGTTATTTTGTTCTTCTTTAATCTCTTTTAATAGTTAGTCAAACAATGGCTTAAGTGTGATTGGTCAAAATTTTCTTAATGACATCACCATGATGTCATAAATGCCCCTTTTCCTCATTTTCTTTTCTTTCCTCAACTACTCAAGTTCAATTTAATTTCTAGTAATGTTTCTTCATATTTTATGTCATATTAATTATTTACTCAACTGGACAAGTCGGCCAAAAATCACCTCAAGGCGAAATGACCAAAATGCCCTCCGCTTGGCTTAACGGGTCAAAATTGTCTGCACTGATTGAAAATTTTTCTAAGTATTTTCTTGGCATTCAAATGCCATGGGAACCTCAATAACCCTTCTCTGGAGTCCCAAAATTATTTTATAATTTTTCCCTGTATAAGGCTCCTCTATAGAACCGCAACTTACCTCGTTACCATCGCTGGGCACCTACTGCTTGACTTGGTTGTATTTTATTTCTAAAATTTTTACTAAATTTTTCTTATTAATATTTGAGTTAATTATGGTTCCCGACTTTAGTTTAAATATTTTTTCGACATTCTAGCTGTCCGACCGACATCGGTCACCAATAAAGAGGGATGTACTGAGTGGTTATCTGGAGGGTGTTACAAAGATGTTTATGTGTATAGAGGTTTGAGTTTGGACATGTAAATGAGCTTGTCATGTGGTTAAATTGTTTGTAATTTGGACTTGGAAAATTCTGACTATAATGTGCATATTGAGTGTGGTTATAAGTCGCCAAAATGACCAAAAATGGGTTGCTAAATGTGTTTATGTTATGGTACAAAAAGAAATGGCATGAAGGAAGTGACTTGGTAAGTGTTGAATGTGTCCTTTGGTATGTGATGAAGAGTATGTTGCAGGGCAGTATATGTTTTGGCCTAGAACCTTAAGAGTGTGGCTCCAATTGGTATGAGACCAATTAAAGGTGAAACTAGGCATAAAATGTGCCAACTTTCATGAAGGAAGCTTACCAAAATTCTGCTTAGAAGGTGACTTGAAAATGACCAAATCCGGATTAGTTCATTGAAAGCCCGAAATTGACCATTTGGGCAGCAATTAGTGTTTTGGCCATAACTCACTCAAAACAGTCCAATTGACCTGAAATTTTTACCATGAATAGCTGAGACATATATCTACAATTCTTATGAAGACATAAAAGCCCAAAATTACCATAGGCAAGTCAAATAGCTTGCAAAATTTCAGGTCCAAAACTGCCAAACTAAAAGTGACCTAAAAATGACCTAAAATGACCATTTTGATGCATTCTCACCAAAGATTAGTAAATTGACCATAACTTGGTGTACATAACTCAGAATGACCTGAAATTTTGCTCAAGGTAACAAGATATAGACCTACAAGTTTGTAGTTTTGAATGAAACCCAAAGTAAAGGAAACTAGGTCATTCTGCTAGGTCAAATTAGTATACCTGATCCAAAGAAATTGCAATAAAATGCAACATACATGAGAATGAATTGGGTAACATGTACCAACATTAAAAGGCTATCAAATGTGACATATTGGTAACATTAAGACCTAATTCACCTAGACTTCTTTGAGGGTCAACATCTTAGGTTGACTAAGGAAATAATAATATTCAATAAATTAATTATTAAGCATTATCATTAGAGACAATCTAAATGAGTACTAAAACACTTTAAATTGTGTGTTTGAGTTAGGAAAGACTCAGGGAAGGGGAAGGAAACACTGAGTCAGAGCCAAGAGACGGTTATTAAAGGTTTGTGCACAACTAGTTTTTAACTGATTTTGTTTTGAATATTTCATATGATTAAATGACATATTTTTCTTATGTATTATGTTTAACAAGCATTGGATTTAATTCAATGATTATTGAAATTGTTATAGTATGTACGAATTTAGCTTTGTGAAATGGTATTCCACAAGTATTAAGCATTGTTGTGAATTGAATAAATAATGTTTTTGGAAAATTGTGATAGAACATGTTTTGAATTGTGATGGACAATTTGCATGGAAAAATGCAAATTTATGATTTGAATTGTGATGAGCATAAAAATTATTGGATAGTGGAATTGACTTTGAATCGAATCAGATATGATTTATGCTCACTAAAAGGATTGTGATATTGTTTTATATCTCACTATAGATGCTTGACTAGGTTATTACCCATCTCTCTCATTTGTTGAGAAGACAATGGAGTTAGTTGTGTTTTGATTGCCATGATACGTGCACAGGCTTAGATTCTCCTCTTATTAGAGGTTAGATCTAAGTTTTTTATGTTATGGCCCTTGCGAAAGATTCATTATTGTGGTGTGTACTGTGCATGATGATTCGACCTGCCCAACCATAGGGAGTTAGAATCTGATTCGACCTCCCCGGCCATAGGGAGTTAGAATCACCCCGAAGATGGCTCTTTGGGATTAGTCTTGCATAGTTAGTGAGATAAAGAATGGTTTTTGAGATAAAGAATAGTTTTTGAGATAAAGAATGACTTTTGAGGTAAAGAATGGTTTTTGAGATAAAGAATGGTTTTTGAGATACAGAATGTTTTTGAATAGTAAAGAATTGTGATTTCAATTATGATTTATGTATAATTGATTTTATTGGAATTACCTTAAATGGGTAGTTATGATTTGATAAATTAAATTTCGTGATCAAAGTCATTTTATACGAATGATTCATATTATTAGCAATGAATATTTTGAGTTTTGGAATTTGATGAATATCCAGATTTCCAAATTATTTGCTGTAATTTTTGTTAAGATATATAGTACTATGCTTTAAATTATAATTGTGCACCACTGAGTTCACCACTGAGCGATAGCTTTGTATGCTGTCGCAGGTGAAAAGAGCATAGAGCAATTGAGTAAGCTTCTTTGAAGAGACATTCATATCAGCTACAGGTTTATCCATGTACACAGGTTTTGATGTATGCATGTAATAGTATATATGTAAATTATTTGAGCAGTTGTATGAAAACTCTTGTAAAATATTTTGGTATGTAATTAAATGTAAATTATTGTAAATGTAAATTTGAGATTTTATTTACCTGAATAGCTTTGTAATATCAAATTTTGAGTCTTGTAATCAATGAAATGTTTCTTTTATGATGAGGTTGGTTTGAAAATAAATTGATTTGATTATTGAGATTGAATTGTGAGATGAAATGAAGTTTATTGGATTTGTATTTGAGAAATTATATTGGAAGTGCATTTCTTTGTAGGTTTTGAAGAACTGTTTTATTCAAAATACAGATGGCACTCCGCCAAAATTTTTACCGAAATTACTAATAATTCAAATGTGTTAGCTGTTTCACTTCAGATTTTGAAAAATTTTTATAACACTAGATTTTAATCAATGATTTAAATTTCACCAAAATTGTTTTAAAATCCCTTATAGTATATCTAATGGGTTATCGGTAGGCAAAGTACGGTAATTCATTAGGTGTACTACAGGATCATGTTACATCTTACGGGAGAATAGGGTGTGGCATGTTTTGTGGTATCAGAGCAATGGTTTTAAAGTAAATTTTGAATCGTGAATTTGAAATCTTATTATCTGAATTACAATCAAGCCAAATGTTGATACATATAGTACATTTACATCATAAATATGAACTAATGGAGAGAAATCTCTTTGTGTTGGTTGTACAGGAATAGAAAATCTTGTGAAAAGATATGGAAAAGAAGAATGAGATAATAGAACAGTCTGTGATGGCAGAAGTACAAGTTGAGGCCCCAGCTCCTCAGAGTGTCAAGGTCCGATCAGACAGCTTTACTGGCAAATTATCGCACAAATGGCCCAAAGAATGGCTACTTTCTTTCAACAAATGGCTAATACTCACACCAAGCTCAAGCATAAACCCAACCCCCACAAGGGCAACATGAAATGGAGAAGAGGGAGAAACAGATGGGTCAGAGCTCGAACAGTAAATTGGGGAAGAGAAAAGAATTTGAGGAACCCCGAGCTAAGAGATATGATAGAGGGATCATCGTAAGAGAACACCAAGATCTAGTCGTCGAACAACCAGAAGTTCCTATTCTACCCATTTCTGCCATGTTTATGGTAAGCTACATGGAGGTATTTGTCATAAGGCCTTTGGAGCCTGCTACAAATATGGAAAGCTTGGACACTTAGTTAGAGATTGTACTAGAGCACCTCGACCGCTTCTCCGAGTTCACACTGCATCACCATAGTCGATATAGAAATAGAGTTGGTACTCTCACCACTATAACACAGTTAATCAACATGAATATAGTAGCGCACTCCAGAGCGCCCACTATGCGCCAAGGAGAAAGAATGAAACTTCAAATGTAGTCACTGTAAGTTCTTAATTTTTGAAAGAAACAATTAGTTATTATTTGATCCAAGCACTACTTAGTTGTATGTTAGTGTTAGAACTATATGTTTTGTTGCTATTCCTTTACATGGGAATGAATTTTGATGTATTAGTGACTAGTCTTTTAGGATAAAAACTATAATAACAAGTATGATTGACATTAATTTTGGAAGAATTGTTAGCTAAAAGTATTTTCTAAAACACCATAAATTATAAAGCTAATTGACGAGCCTACTTAATATAAGGCAAGAGGACCTAAAAGTAAGTTACAGTAATTGAATTGCTCTAGATGAGGGCAAAGATGTTACTGTTAGTAATTGTCAAGGGATATTGTAATCAGAATCGATTTAGGATATTAGTGGATTCGAGAAAGATAAGATGTTAGAAAACCTAGTCCATGAGGTTATAACGTAGTGACTATGTAATGTTCTCGATGTTTGTATTGTAAGCTGCAGATTACATTACCGACATGGGATTGTTATGTAGAGCTACGTGCTTCCTCGTGGTACAATAAACTAAGAATATTTGTAAGTAATCTATAATTTAATACAGTTGCGCCCGAATAGAGTACTATTACGGGAAATAAATGTGAAAATTCTAATAAGAAATTTAAAACTTCAGAACTAGCCTATCAAACGACTACACTTGTAAAGTAGCTAGAGTCAGGACTCCTACATTTTAATGTGAACTACTTGTACCACACTAATTGCTATAAGTTTAGATATATCAAGATTTAATTATCATCCTCGCATGTGCATGGACAAATAAACAAGTGATTCAGGTAAATTTTGAAACTCATTGAGTTTCTATAAATAATGAAATGAAATAATAATAATAACCTGTAAAATGTAATAAGCCCTCGAGAATATACTGAGAACTTGTGTCCTTGAATTCGAGGGAAGATGGGACAGATACCTTCCACTAACAGAATTTATATACAATAATAAGTGTCAAGCTAGCATACAAACGACACCCTATGAAACACTGTAAGGGAACATATAACTATGGATTTTGTGATGAGACTTCCAAAGACAGTAATAGTCATGATGTAGTATGGGTTATAGTTGATAGACTAACCAAGTCTGCTCACTTTTTGCCAGTTCAGATGGACTATAGTTAGAGAGATTGGCCATATTGTACATAAATGAGATTGTAAAACTGCATGGAGTGCCAGTATCAATTGTATCAGATAGAGATCCTAGGTTCACTTCTAGATTCTGGGGTATTCTTCAGAGAGCCCTAGGAACTAGATTGAACTTCAGCATGGCATTCCACCCACAGATAGATGGCCAGTCTGAAAGGGTAATTCAGATATTGGAGAATATGCTACGGACTTGTGTGATTGAGTTTGAAGGTAGTTGGGATATACACTTGCCTTTAATTGAGTTTGCTTATAACAACAGCTACCAATCAAGCATTGGGATGCCTCCATATGAATCTTTGTATGGCAGGAAGTGCAGAACTCCCCTATGTTGGGATGAAGTAGGTGAAAGGAAAATGATTGGGCTAGAAATTGTTCAGCAGACAGAGGAAAAGATCAGATTGATCAAAGATAGACTCAAGGCTGCATCAGACTGTCAGAAGTCCTATGTTGATCTGAAGAGAAGAGACATTGAATATGCAGTGGGTGATAAGGTATTCCTTAAAGTTTCTCCTTGGAAGAGGATTATGAGATTTGGCAGAAAGGGGAAGTTGAGTCCTCGTTTCATCGGACCATATGAGGTTCTGGAAAGAGTGGGTCCTTTGGCATATCAATTGGCATTACCTCCAGAGCTAGAAAGGATACATAGTGCCTTTCATGTGTCCATGTTAAGGAGGTACAGATCTAACCCATCTCATGTACTATCAGCTGAAGAGATTGAGGTAAATCTAGAATATGAGGAAGAACCCATAGAAATTCTAGCATATGAGGTGAAGCAGTTGAGGAATAAACTGATACACCTGGTTAAAGTGCTGTGGAACCATCATTTAGGCTAGGAATCTACTTGGGAACGTGAAGAGGACATGAGTAGACAGCACCCACAGCTGTTCAGAGCCTAATGGTAGGTAAAATTTCGAGACGAACTTTATTTTAAGGGGGGGGGGGGGAATTGTAACACCCCTAAGTTTAGTAGTGCGTTCTACTGTTCCTGTTACCAGTATTGTCCAGATAGCTAGGATGCCTAGAACTACACTTAGATATTGATGAGGAGACATAAAATAATGAAATACAAGGAAAGAAAATACAAGAAAAATAAAGGAAAAATAATAGCAATGAAATGTAACCAAGTTAAACGAGCCGAGAACCCTAGCGATGGGTGACCGCACCGAGAAGTTGCGACGTGGACCGTTGACTAGCCCTGGACCGTGGGGAACCCTGGAAAATATTTTGAAGACTTAATTAGACATCTATTGAAGTATAAATAACATTAGAAATATCAAAGAAAAATTAATTAATCAGTACAAACCAAAACGGGAAATCGAGAAAACAACAAAACTCGGTGTTACTGAAAAATTGGGAATGCAACCCGAACAGGGGCATTGTGGTCATTTGACACCCCGAGTTGTCTTTTGACCTAAATTTCCATTAAAAATAAATAATATTACACTTGGAAAATGTCATGAAAAATTAAATTTGTGGTACCTAATTCAAATAGCAAAAGATAGGAGCTTAATGTGAGAATTTGGAACTTTAGAATAAATAAATATTTAACCCTCACTTAGTGCTCCACTTACTCCACTTAAGTGGACCACTAGACCTTCATTTCGACAGAAACTCATCTTCTTCAACCCTCCCAAAAACCAGCCAAAAATTTCCTTAAGAAAATCCTCCATGGCCAAATTCATGCAAGCTTCCATTTCCCATGATCCAAGCCATTTTTCCACTTGATCCCTTCACTAAAGTTATTCTACACAACTTGGGCAGTAGATAGGTAGCAAGAAGATCAAGTTTTGGTGAGATTTTGAAGAGTTTCAAAAGTGGTAAGTATGTATTTTTTATGCTTGTTTCATTAAACTTAGTATGGATGTTATGGGTAGTTGAATTGTGGAAGGATTTTTTAAGTTTGATGACTTAAGGGAGAGGTACATTTTTGGCAGCCATGGAACTTCAATAAGGGCAGTTTATCTTTGCATGTGAATGGTAGATTAAAGTGTTGATGTAAGTGTTTATGTGTGTAGGAATAAATTGGATAATGTATACTAAATGTGTGTGTGATTGTACACTTGATTTTGGAAGCTTGAAAGCTAATTGGAGAGATGTACAATTCGGTAACTTTGATGTGTGGACCAAAATGTGTTGTTTCATGGTTTGGTTTATGGAATTATATTGTTGAATTATGGTGCTTGTTATGGCAGCATGTATACGTGTATAGAGGTTTGAGTTTGGACATGTAAATGAGCTTGTCATGTGGTTAAATTGTTTGTGATTTGGACTTGGAAAATTCTGGACTAGAATGTGCATATTGAGTGTGGTTATAAGCTGCCAAAATGACCAAAAATGAGTTGCTAAATGTGTTTATGTTATGGTACAAAACAGAAATGGCATGAAGGAAGTGAATTGGTAAGTGTTGAATGTGTCCTTTAGTATGTGATGAAGAGTATGTTGTAGGGCAGTATATGGTTTGGCCTAGAACCTTAAGAGTGTGGCTCCAATTGGTATGAGACTAATTAAAGGTGAAACTAGGCACAAAATGTGCCAACTTTCATGAAGGAAGCTTATCAAAATTTTGCTTAAAAGGTGACTTGAAAAGTAACCAAATCCGGATTAGTGCATTGAAAGCCTGCAATTGACTATTTGGGCAGCAGTTAGTGTTTTGGCCATAACTCACTCAAAACAGGTCCAATTGACCTGAAATTTTTACCGTGAATAGTTGAGACATATATATACAATTCTTATGAAGACACAAAGCACAGAAATGACCATAAGCAAGTCAAATAGCTTGCAAAATTTCGGGTCCAAAAACTGGCCGAACCAAAAGTGACCTAAAAATGACCTAAAATGACCATTTTGATGCATTCTAACCAGCATTGGTAAATTGACCATAACTTGGTCTACATAACTCAGAATGACCTGAAATTTTGCCTCCAGGCAACAAGACATAGACCTACAAGTTTGTAGTTTTGAACGAAACCCAAAGTCAAGGAAACTAGGTCATTCTGCTAGGTGAAATTAGTATACCTAATCTAGCAAATTGCAATAAAATGCAACATACATGAGAATGAATTGGGTAACATGTACCAATACTAAAAGGCTATCAAATGTGACATATTGGCAACATTAAGACCTAATTCACCTAGACTGCATCGAGGGTTAACATCCTAGGTTGACTAAGGAAATAATAGTATTCAATAAATTAATTATTAAGCATTATCGTTAGAGACATGACTGAGTAATCAAACACTTCAAATTGTGTGTTTCACTTGCAAAGACTCGTGAAGGGAAGGAAACACCGAGTCGAGCCAAGAGACAGTTATCAAAGGTTTGTGCACAACTAGTTTTTAACTGATTTTGTTCTGAATATTTAATATGATTAAATGACATATTTTTCTTATGTATTGTGTTTAACAAGCATTGGATTTAATTCAATGATTATTGAAATTGTTATAGTATGTATGAATTTAGCTTTGTGAAATGGTATTCCATAAGTATTAAGCACTGTTGTGAATTGAATAAATTATGTTTTTGGAAAATTGTGATAGAACATGTTTTGAATTGTGATGGACAATTTGCATGAAAAAAATGCAAATTTATGATTTGAATTGTGATGAGAATAAAAATTATTGGATAGTGGAATTGACTTTGAATCGAATCGTATTGTGATTTATGCTCACTAAAAGGATTGTGATATTGTTTTATATCTCACTATAGATGTTTGACTAGGTTATTACCCGTCTCTCTCATTTGTTGAGAAGACAATGGAGTTACTTGTGTTTTGATTACCATGGTACGTGCACTGACTTAGATTCTCCACTTATTAGAGGTTAAATCTAAGTTTTTTATGTTATGGTCTCATGGAAGATTCATTATTATGGTGTGTACTATGCACGATGATTCGACCTCCCCGACCATAGGGAGTTAGAATCTGATTCGACCTTCCCGACCATAGGGAGTTAGAATCACCCCAAAGATAGCCCTTTCGGATTAGTCTTGCATAGTTAGTGAGATAAAGAATGGTTTTTGAGATAAAGAATGGTTTTTGAGATAAAGAATGGTTTTTGAGATAAAGAATGGCTTTTGAGATAAAGAATAGTTTTTGAGATAAAGAATGGTTTTTGAGATAAAGAATGGTTTTTGAGATACAGAATGGTTTTTGAGATACAGAATGTTTTTGAATAGTAAAGAATTGTGATTTCAATTACGATTTATGTATAATTAATTTTGTTGGAATTACCTTAAATGGGTAGTTATGATTTGATAAATTAAATTTCGTGATCAAAGTCATTTTATACGAATGATTCATATTATTGGCAATGAATATTTTGAGTTTTGAAATTTGACGAATATCCAGATTTCCAAATTATTTGTTGTAATTTTTATTAAGATATATTGTACTATGCTTTAAATTATAGTTGTGCACCACTGAGTTCACCACTCAGCGATATCTTTGTATGCTGTCGCAGGTGAAAAGAGCATAGAGCAATTAAGTAAGCTTATTTGAAGAGACATTCGCATCAACTCTAGGTTTATCCATGTACACAGTGTTTTGATGTATGCATGTAATAGAAGATTGATGAGAAAAGGTCAGAAAGCTTACCTAGCACATGTGGTTGATACTAGGCAAAGTTAAGCCAAACTCGTGATATACCCACAAGAAGAGACGCCCCGCATGTATTTCCCGAAGAGTTGCCCGGTTTACCACCGTAAAGGGAAGTCGAGTTTGCTATTGAGGTAATGCCGTACAAAGACCAATTTCAATTGCTCTTATAGGATGGCACCCACCAATTGAAGGAGTTGATAATTCAATGCCAGGAGTTACTCGACAGGGGTTCATACGCCCCAGTGTGTCTCCATGGGGAGCTCCAGTGCTGTTTGTGAAGAAGAAGGATAGAACTTTGAGATTGTGTATTGATTACCGATAGTTGAAGAAAGTAACTGTGAAGAATAAATATCCATTGCCTAAAATTGACGATCCGCTTGATAAGTTGAAGGGAGCCGTGTATTTTCAAAAATTGATCTCGATTAGGGTATCATAGGTTGAGGGTAAAGGATGCAGATGTTTCAAAAATCGCATTCGTAACCCAGATGGGCACTATGAATTTTTAGTGATGCCGCTTTGGGTTAACAAATACATCAACAAAGATTTATGGACCTTATGAACCGTATCTTCCATCCATACTTAGATCGATTTGTAGTGGTCTTTATTGATGATATTCGTGTATTCCAAGACCAGGAAGAACATGATGAACATTTGAGGATTGTTCTCGCAAACCTCAGAAAAGAAGTCAGATGCTAAGTTGGCCAAGTGTGACTTCTGGATGAGTGAAATCTCCTTTCTTGGACACATAGTATCAGCTGAGGGGATTAGAGTGGATCCCAAAAAGATAGAAGCAGTAATGGAATGGAAGCCTCCCAGAAATACAACTGAGGTCAGAAGTTTCTTGGGGCTAGCTGGGTATTATAGAAGATTTGTGAAGGGGTTCTCTAGAGCCGCTCCAATGACCAAGTTATTGCACAAGAATGTGAAATTTAGCTAGAACGACAAGTGCCAAGCAAGTTTTGAGAGGCTGAAGGCTATGTTGACAGAAGCACTAGTGTTAACGCAGCCAGTGTCGAGAAAAGACTTCATGGTCTACAGTGATACCTCGCATAATGGGCTAGGGTGTGTATGTTAGTAGTATGCCCTAGAGCATATCATTTAGTATGTATCTTGTACATATTTTTATTAATAAAAGGCATTTCCACTTTTCCGTTTACA
The DNA here is from genome assembly GCF_030052815.1 of Hevea brasiliensis. Taxonomy (NCBI): domain Eukaryota; kingdom Viridiplantae; phylum Streptophyta; class Magnoliopsida; order Malpighiales; family Euphorbiaceae; genus Hevea; species Hevea brasiliensis. The sequence continues at coordinate 52,290,805 of NC_079494.1, forward strand.
TAATATATTTATGTGTAATATAAAAGGTCCATTGATATTTTGTTAGAAATATTATTCTTAAGTTGTTAAGAATATGAGTGACAATATTTCTAGCACAAAGTATCATAAATAGGTTCACAATCTAGGATACTTCATAATAAGAACATGACTTATCCAGAAAGATTGTATTCATGTTTGTTACCAAGTTATTTATATGAGATATAAATAAGATGAAATGGTGAGTCTCATGCCATATAACAAACATGATAGACACTTATAAATGATAAGTAGGCCGAACTAAAGGACACTTATGACAAGCACATGGAGTTTACTCTTGTCAATGTTTTGTCATAAATCATATCAATGCATATAATCTTTAGACCTGAGATAGCATAGTTATCTTGTATATAGGTAGTTTCAGCTTGATACTGCTTTCATACTTGTACTATGTATGGGTATATGGGCATCCGCTGGCTCCTACTAGTTATATATGGAGGTAGTGAAGGAACTAAGCGTGAAAAACACAAGATTATACCATTGAATTCAAAAATTTTCACCTAGGTCACAAGCACCATGCAAGATTTATTTTTATCTATTTGATTTCAATGATAAACAACATATTAAAACTCTTTTAATATGTTTTTGGATCTGTATTTGCTATTTAAGATTTTAAAATTAATCGATTAATTTTAGAACCCTAGATTAAATCAAGAACGATTACACTAACCTCTTGATGTGCCGCAGCGTGTCTCGCGCTTTGAGATTCGCTCGTGACACCAGATGTTGTCCTCTAGCTTGTCCACACCAAGAACACCTATGGCAGCCCTTGAACAGCTTCTAAAGCCTTTTCTATTAATTAGAAATTCAAGTTCGCCTTTAAGAGATTAGAGATGCAAACAGACACTAGAAACAATTTCTAGTGTTCTTAATTCAAGAGATTGATGGCTAATCTCTTTGAATTGATGAGAGATGAAGAGAAATAGCTGGAGAGGCTCAAAGTGGCGTGACATATGAGAGGAGAGGCTGCTGGTTATGTTTTCTTTCATAACCACACTTAAATAGCTAGGTTAACACATTAAACCCTAGCCACATGTCACCTTTGATTAGCTCTAGGTTTAAGTGACCCAATCACATTGTGCCAAGTGTCAAACCTATATTTAATCTTGATTTTAATCATCTTACATGATTAAAAATATTTGGCAAGCTTATGTGTTATGCCATGTGTCACCATCTCATGGTGCCACGTGTCACACCGCAAAATGACCAAAATGCCCTCGTGTCTTAATTTTGAGTTCTTAACCCAAAATAATTATTTTCTTCTTCTAATTAATTTATATCAAATATAAATTAATTAATTAATCTCTATTAATTAATTTTCATCAATTAAATTCATATTTAAACACTTTAAATATAAATTTAATTTATACTACACATCCAATAATCTAGATTTGGTTTCAAGTCATGCTAGGACTTTGCAATTTTATTGCAAACTAAATCTATTTAATTAATCAATTAAACTCTTTAATTAATTAATTAAATCATATTTAAATAGGTGATAACTTGTGTATGTGTGTGACTTACTAGGCTCATCACTAATTGGCAATGAGACATGATATCAACTCTTAATATCATCGAACTCTTTCTTACCATAAATGATTTCTAAATCATTTTATGAACCTCATAGACCATGGTTAACACCTAGCATAGCATGCCATGGCCACCCAATTAGTAATAAGATTTACCTTAAATGAACCTATAATCATATGTTACCATGCACTAGAATCTCTCTCACATAAAATCCCAACTCAAGCCGAGTCATGGTTTATGTCAAACTCCATTTGCTATGAATATTATGTTCTCTTTAATTCCAGCTTGATTAAAAGATTTTTCTCATCATAAACTCTTTTCCAATAAATCTATCTGTCTGGCCAGAACTTGAAACATCAAGAACAATTAAATGAACATAGGATTTTATCTCTATTTACTTAGAGGAACAGATTCCTTCTTGATCAACACCTACCTCCATATATAACTAGTAGGAGCCAACACATGCCCATATACCCATACATAGTACAAGTATGAAAGCAGTATCAAACTCACACTACCTATATACAAGATAATTGTGCTATCTCAGTGTCTAAAGATTATATGCATCGATATGATTTATGACAAAACATTGACAAGAGTAAACTCCATGTGCTTGTCATAAGTGTCACTGGTTTACCTACTTATCAATTATAAGAGCCTATCATGTATGACATATGTCCTGATACACACCATTCCATATTATTTATATCTAATATAAATAACTTGGGAACAAACCTGAATACAATCTTTCCGATAAGTCATGTCCTTATTATGAAGTATCCTCGACAGAACCTATTTATGATACTTTGTGCTAGAAATATTGTCACTCATATTCTTAACAACTTAAGAATAATATTTCTAACAAAATATCAATGGACCTTTTCTATTACACATAAATATATTATGTAAACGGAAAAGTGGAAATGCCTTTTATTATTAAAAATATGTACAAGATACATACTAAATGATATGCTCTAGGGCATACTACTAACAGGTAGGTGTTGATCAAGATGGAATTTGTTCCTCTAAGTAAATAGAGATAAAATCCTATGTTCATTTAATTGTTCTTGATGTTTCAAGTTCCTGGCCAGGACAGATAGATTTATTAAGAAAAGAGTTTCTGATGAGAAAATCTTTTTAATCAAGAACTGAAATTAAAAGAGAACATAATATTCATAGCAAATGGAGTTTGACAGAAACCATGACCGCAGCTTGAGTTGAGATTTTGTAACAGAGAGATTCTAATGCATGCTAACATATGATTATAGGTTCATTTAAGGTAAACCTTATTACTAATTGGGTGGCCATGGCATGCTATGCTAGGTGTTAACCATGGTCTATGAGGTTCATAAAATGATTTAGAGAAATCATTTATGGTAAGAAAGAGCTCTGATGATATTAAGAGTTGATATCATGTCTCATTGCCAATTAGTGATGAGCCTAGTAAGTCACACACATACACAAGTTATTACCTATTTAAATATGATTTAATTAATTAATTAAAGAGTTTAATTGATTAATTAAATAGGTTTGGTTTGCAATTAAATTGCAAAGTCCCTAGCATGACTTGAAACCAAATCTAGATTATTGGATGTATAATATAAGTTAAATTTATATTTAAAGTGTTTAAATATGAATTTAATTAATGAGAAATTAATTAATAGAGATTAATTAATTAATTTATATTTGATATAAATTAGAAGAAGAAAATTAATTATTTTGGGTTAAGAACTCAAAATTAAGACACAGGGGCATTTTGGTCATTTCACAGTGTGACACGTGGCACCATGAGATGGTGACACATGGGATTACACATAAGCTTGCCAAATGTTTTTTAATCATGTAAGATGATTAAAATCAAGATTAAATATAGGTTTGACACTTGGCACAATGGGATTGGGTCACTTAAACCTAGAGCTAATCAAAGGGTGACATGTGGCAAGGGTTTAATGTGTTAACCTAGCTATATAAGTGTTGTTATGTAAAAAGAAAAAACAACCAGCAGCCACTGCTCTCCTTTGTCATGCCATTTTGAGGTTCTCCATCTATTCTTCTTCATCTCTCATCAATTCAAAGAGATTAGCCATCAATCTCTTGAATTAAGAACACTAGAAATTGTTTCTAGTGTCCTGTTTACATCTTTAATCTCTTAAAAGGTAAAACTTGAATTTGTAATTAATAGAAAAATTTTTAGAAGACTGTCGAGGTGTTCTTGGTTTGGACAAGCTAAAGTGACAACATCCGTGTCCTCAAGACAAATCTCAATGGCGCAGACATCGCAAAGGCATCAAGAGGTTAGTGTAATCGTTCTTGATTTAATCTAGAGTTCTAAAATTAATCTAATTAATTTTAAAATCTTAAATGGCAAATACAGATCAAAAAATATATTAAAAGATTTTTAATATGTTGTTTATCATTGAAATCAAATAGATAAAAATAAATCTTGCATGATGCATGTGACCCTAGGTGAAAATGTTTGAATTCAATGGTATAAACTTGTGTTTTTCACGCCTGCCTTCAATTGGTATCAGAGCCACTATATTTGCCTTTTAGATTGATGTTTATATGATTTAATTGTGTGATTGATCATGAGATCAAAAGTTCATTGCTAGTTGCAAAGCCTAGGTGGCGGCACAAATGATGAACACCATGGTGCGCTTGGTTGATGCACCACAATGGTGTGCAAAGGTAAATGGATGGTGAATGTGCAATTGTTGTATGATCTAAGATCCATTTTATGTCTAATTAAATTGATTAATTAGAATTTTTATAACACAATTAAATTATGATTCAAATCAGAATTTCAAGAATTGTTTGAATGTGATTCAAATCTGAATTTTAAAAGTTGTTTGAATGTGATTCAAATCTGAATTTTAAAAGTTGTTTGAATGTGATTCAAATCTGAATTTTAAAAGTTGTTTGAATTTGATTCAAATCTGAATTTTTAAAGTTGTTTGAATCATATTTAAATCTAATTTTTTAAAATTGATTGAATAAAATTCAGATCTGATTTTTTTAAAAATGTTTGAATGTTATTCAAATCTGATTTTTAAAAATGTTTGAATGTGATTCAAATCTGAATTTTTAAAGTTGTTTGAATGTGATTCAAATCTGAACTTTTAAATTTGTTTGAATGAGATTCAAATCTGAATTTTTAAATTTATTTGAATCATATTCAAATATGGATTTTTAAGTTGAATATCAGATATTCAATTTAATTTAAGTATGTATGTTTTATTTAATTGTTAAATAGTGATATGCATGATGGATGATCATGGACTATAAAAGACCAATGTGATTGGATTTATTTCTTTTATGTTTCTTTGGGATTGTAAATTAATTAATTTATTTTAATTTATTTTGGGCATGTATTATTAAGTTTGTAATAATTTTTGGGTTATAATTTCATTTATTTAAGTTCTTGTAAATTCGCCTTGGTATGCCAAAGATTACTATGTAATATTGGATTGCAAGAAGTTCAAGGAGGTCAAGAGCATTGGTGGGACCAAAGGGGAGGAATTCAAGATCAAGTGTTGATTATGTACTCCTTCAGCAATTCTTGTAAAATGAATGAATGAAATGCACCTAGGAATGCCCTGATTCAATTCTTGGTGGCTCAGAATTAAATCCCTTAGAAAGTTCATGATCATACCATATTTATTGCTTATCCATGAATGCATGAGATGTATGGGAATATATGCTATTATATGATATATGCATGCTAATTGGATAATGTACAAAGTGAGACCTTAATAGTTACTAGAATGACCATAAAATCTTCTAAATAAATGATTAAGTTGGAAATGCTATAATTAAAGTAATTATAACATAGGCCCTCCATTGAGGCAATTATTTTAAGAAATTTTAAATAGTTGCATAAGATGTAATTAATTTAAGAGATTTTCTTAAGAATAATTGTTAAGCATGAGATGTTGTAAATATATAAATAGTTTGGTGGCCAATATTGGATGTACCTGAGGACATTAAAATTATTTGCATAATTACTGGCTCATTGGGATCAACTTAACTAATGCAAGATAAGTCAATAATGGATGTACTTGAGATTTTGAGCATTAGGGGCTAGGTAAAGGATTGAACCTCACATGAGATGTGATGGGCAAGGAGTTGCTCACTTATAGTTTATTATAATTCCAATAATGGATGTACCTGAGGATGATCAATAGAATTATAAGATTTCAATCACCCACTAGAAATCCATCTAACTAGGATTTTCGCTTTTCTACTTTGGAAGTGTAGGATTCGCTAAGTTAGTGGGAGGACCAATTTGATTAAAAGACCATAATCATTTTGGTTAATTACATGATACATTTACTAATTAATCTGGTTATTTTCTGCAGTTAATTTTCTGATAAAAATGAGCACAGAACAACCACCACCATCCAATATCCTTGCAAGCATACTTGATCGCAATAGGTTGACAGGACCTAATCTGTCTGATTGGCTAAGAAATTTGAAACTTGTCCTGAACCTTGAACATACAAGATATGTTCTAGATTCAAATGTTCCTGGTCCCTTACCTCCAGAGGCCACACAAGAGGAACATGAAACTTTAGATAAGTGGAAAGAGCATGATATGAGAGCTAAGTGTTACATGCTTGCTTCCATGAGTAATGAGTTACAAAAGCAGCATGAGAACATGTTGAGTGCGAGTGAGATCCTCCTTCACCAACAAGAGTTGTATGGTGAGCACAGCAGGAATGCTAGGTATGAGATATCTAGACAGCTATTCCGTATGAAGATGTTTGAGGGACAGAATGTTGGGGATCATGTCCATAAGATGATTCACTGATTGAGCAGCTTGGAACATCTTGACTTCAACATGGATTTCCAACTACAGACGGATTTAATCCTTCAGTCCCTTCCTGAGTCTTTTGGGAATTTTGTAACAAATTTCCATATGACTAAACAGGAATGCACCTTAGCTGGTTTACTCAATATGCTGGTTATTGTCCAAAAGAATATGCTGGGCAATAAAGGAAAAGAGGTAGCTTTGATTGCATCTTCTACAGTTGGAAAGTCCAACAAGAAGAAGGGCAATAAGAAAAAGAAATCTCAGATTCCTGGTCCTTCTAAGAAAATAGCTAAACAGAAATGGAAGACCAAAGCTGACAAAGGCAAAGGAAAGTGTTTCTACTGCCAACAGGAAAGTGTTTCCATTGCCAACAGGAAAGTGTTTCCGCTGGCCAGAGTATAGCAATCTAAATGAATGCAATGCCATGGTGAAAACCAACTCAAGTTCAAAATATATTTGACACTTAAGGTTATGTCATGTTGCAGAAGATAGGATTACAAAATTGGAGAAAATGGGGATTCTATCCTCATTAGACTCTGAGCCTACTCCAAATTGTGAATCTTGCCTTCAGGGCAAAATGACTAGATCACCCTTCGTTGGATAAGGGCTAAGGGCTGAAAAATATTTTAGAGTTAATACATAGTGATGTATGTGGACCATTTAAGGAAATGGCTAGAGGCGGTTTTCATTATTTTATTACCTTTACTGATGATAAATCAAGGTTTGGGTATTTGTATTTGATGAAATATAAACATGAATCATTTGAAAAGTTCAAAGAATTTAAATCTGAAGTAGAAAATCAAACAGGAAAGATTATTAAAGCTCTTCGATCAGATCGTGGAGGTGAATATTTGAGTACTGAATTTGATGAATACTTGAGAGAGCATGGCATTGTATCTCACCGACTCTCCAGAACGCCACAAATGAATGGTTTATCTGAAAGGAGAAATCGTACCATATTGGATATGGTACGTAGTATGATGAGCTATACTGATATGCCAATCTTCATTTGGGGATTTGCATTAGAATCAGCTTTGTATATTCTAAATAGGATTCCATCAAAATCAGTTTCTTCCACACCTTATGAGATATGGCATGGAAGAAAACCAAGTCTTAAGCATGTTAAGATTTGGGGTTGTCCAGCTTATATCAAAAAGCTGAACATTGATAAATTGGAGACCAGATCAGAAAAAGGTCGATTTGTTGGATATCCAAAAGATAGTTTTGGATATTATTTTTATTTGCCTACTTCACAAAAGGTTGTGATAAGTAGAGATGCCACATTTCTTGAACAACAGTTTGTTCAAGAAGGAGGGAAAGGAAGGCAAATAGAGTTAGAATTGGAGAATTCTGACCAACCAATGCATCGATGGATATAGATCCATCTAGTCAACCTATACCCATTGATGAAACGTCTACAAATTCCTCGTAGAACAACTGTGGTATCTCACCCACCGCTGAGATATGGTTTTCTTCATGAAGAAGAACAAGAGTTGTCTACTCATGAAGAAGTAGATCATGGAGATGATCCACTTACCTATGAAGAAGCTATATCAGATATAGACTCTTCAAAATGGATTGATGCTATGAAATCCGAGATTGATTCCATGTATAAGAATCAAGTTTGGGATCTTATTGATCCACCTGAAGGTATTGTACCTATAGGGAACAAATGGGTTTTCAAGAAGAAAATTGGTTCTGATGGAAAGGTAGAGACCTATAGGGCAAGGAGTCGACTATGAGGAGACTTTCTCGCCTGTTGCCATGATTAAATCAATTAGGATTTTATTAGCAATAGCTGCATACTATGATTATGAGATTTGGCAGATGGATGTCAAAATAGCTTTTCTCAATGGATACATTGAATAAAACATTTTCATGGAACAACTTAGGGGTTTTGAATCCCAAGATGGTTCCAAGGTATGCAAGCTAAAGCGATCCATTTATGGGTCGAAACAAGCTTCGAGGAGTGAGAACATCTGTTTTGATGAAGCCATTAAATCCTTTGGTTTTATCAAAATGAGGATGAGCCATGTGTATATAAGAAGGTTAGTGACAAGTATCACTTTCCTTGTCTTATATGTGGATGACATAATCGTTGATGGGTAATGACACGGTATGTTGACAACTATAAAGGTATGGTTGTCAAATACATTCTCCATGAAAGACTTAAGGAGGAAACTTATATTCTTGGGATTGATCTATAGAGATAGAGCAAAAGAATATTTGGTTTATCAATAAGTTTATTCTTGGAAATGGTGTTTTAGAGGTTTAACATGCTTGATTCCAAGAGAGGATTGTTACCAGTGAGACATGGTATCCACCTTTCTAAAGAGACGCCTCTAAAGACACCAAGAAAGAGATAAGATGGCCAGATTCCATATGCTTCACTATTGGAAGTTTAATGTATGCAATGTTGTGTATTAGGTCGATATCGCATGTCGTTAGTTTGACTAGCGTATCAATCCAATTCAGTTTGGAACATCGATAGCTATCAAGAATATCCTTAAGTACTTGAAAAGAACTAAGGATTTATTCTTGATTTATGGAGGTGGAGACTTGCAATTGGATGGTTATTGTAACACCCCTAAGTTCTGTAGTGCTTTCGTCGCCCGTGACCTGTTGTCCTGACAATTAGGATGCCTAGAACTACACTTCAATATGAGTGAGGAGACATAAAATAATGAAATACAAGAAAAGAAAATACAAGAAAAACAAAGGAAAATAATAGCAAAGAATTGTAACAAAGTTGAGCCGAGAACCCTAGCGATGGTGATCAAGACGAAGTCACTGCATGGACCGCTGACTAGCCCTCGATCATGGGAACCCTAGAAAACATTTTTAGGACTTAAATAGACCCTTATTGAAGAATAAATATCATTGTAAGATCAAAGAAAAATTAAATAATTAGTACAAAGAAAAGTGAGATATCGAAAACAGACAAAACCCTGTTAATAAAAATCGGAATGCAACCCTAACAGGGGCATTATGGTCATTTGACACCCCAAATTGTCTTTTGACCTAAATGTCCATTAAAAATAAATAATATTACACTTAGAAAATATAATAAAAAATTAAATTGGTGGTACCTAAAGTAAATAACAAAAATTAAGGGTTTAATGTGGAATAAATGGGAGTTAAGCTTATTATATGATTAATTTGAGTGAGTGGACCACTAACAATTATAAAATGGATTAAATATACTCATAAGTGGGCAGATTACTCCCACTCAAACTTCATCTTCAAGCTTGGGAATCACCATGCCGAAACAAGTTCTCCAAAATCCTCCCATGGCCGTCCACTTCCACGCCACACTCCACCCATTTTCAAGCTAAATTCTCCTTACTTGTCTTAATTAATTTTTACCCCCACATCACAAGGAAGAGTTTGATACCAACATTAAGAAGTTTAATCAAGGTTTGGCAAGTTCCAACCATAAGATAAGTTTGTATTTTGGAAGATTGCTTTGTTAAACTTTGTGTTCATGTTATGGGTGTTGGTTTTGTGAAGAAAATTTTCAAGTTTGAAGAGTTATTGAGATGTCCATTTTGGACAGCCATGGAGTTATGTATTTGATGAAATATTTGTGCATATATTTGATGAGAAATTATGTTGGTTATGGTGATTTAATGTCCTAGTAAATTATTCCATATGTATATGGTGATTTTGCACTTGGAATGGAAATTGATGAATTGTAGGACACTTTGGTATTGAGGAAGCTTTTTGGCAGCCTTGGGATTCTTGGATAAATGTATGTGTTCATGAAGGTGTTGGCAGAAATATTGACATTAAGGTTGATGGATATGTATATAGATTGATTGTGTAAAGTGTATGTAAGAACTAGTAAGGTTTAGGTGTATATGTGATTGTACTTAGACTTTGTAAATGTGAGTTTTAATTGGTGTATTAAGAATGTTTGTAATCTGCCCAAAGTGATGTTAATGTAAAGTGGAATATGGTTTTGGTAATGAACCAAAATAGAATTGGTAAGGGAAGTGGACATATAGTAATGTAAGTGTGTAATTGATGTATGTTTAAGTAAGGTAGTTAAGGGCAGTATGCATTTTAGTCAATAACTTTAAATGTGTAACCTCAGTTGGTATGAGACCAATTGGAGGTGAAACTAGGCACAAAATGTGCCAACTTTCATTGAGAAAGCATACCAAAATTCTGCTTGCAAGGTGACATAAGAAAATGACCAATTCGGATTAAGTGCAATTGAAACCTGAAAACTGACCAATTGGGCAGCAGTTAGTTTTTAGGCCATAACTCACTCAAAATAGGTCCAATTGACCTGAAATTTTAACCATGAATAGTTAAGACCCATACCTACAAGTATTATGAAGACACCAAAGCCCAGAAATGACCAGAAGTAAGTCAAAAGCTTGCACAAATTGGGTCCAAAACTGGCAAAACCAGAGTTGACCAAATTGACCTAAAATTGACCTAATTTGATGCCATTTGACCAGCAATAGTATAATGACCATAACTTGGTCTACTTAACTCAGAATGACCTAAAATTTTGCCCCGCGTTCCATAAGACATAGATCTACAAGTTTTTAGTTTTGACCAAACTCGAAAACCGAGGAAACTAGGTCGTCCGGCTAGGTCAAACTAGTATCTCTGAACCCAAAGAAATTGCAAGAAAATGCACTAAACAAGGAAATGAGTTTGGTAAAACGTACCAACCCTAAAACCCTATCGAATGTGACGCATTAATGACACTAAAACCTAATTTACCTAAAACGCATTGAGGGTCGGTATATTAGGTGATTGAGCAAATAATTGCCTTCTCAAAGAATTACTTATCGAATATTATCGTTAGAGATGCTTTAATTTAGTAATCAAACACTTCAAATTGTGTTTCTCGCTACCAAAGACTCGTGAAAAGGGAAGGAAATATTGAGTTTAGACCCGAGACGCTTATCGAGGTTTGTGCACAACAACTATTTCTTTTGAATTATTTTCAATTGAAATAAATTATGACTATTTGCATATTATTGTTTTAAGTTGTGAAATTGTGAAAATGGTTTAAAAGATATTTGATGGATACTCATTGATTGAAAAGCATCAGAATTGGTTTGAAACCACGCTTATCATGTACATTGATTGTATTCCTCGCTAGCTTGTCTAGTGGGATGAATTGAATTCCTCTCCGTCAAGTGTTGAGGTGTGTGCCTCGTTGAGGACGAATAGAATGAGTACTCATATTTTTGCTAGCTAGCTATGTTATTCCTCATTAGTCATTGACTTTTGGGATGAATTGAATACCTTATTAGCCATCGGCTTTTGGGATGAATTGAACTTGGGAACATGATTAAAGCTGTGTGTGATTTATTGATATGTATTGTGAGATTGTGAAATGAATTTAAACTCTTATTGACATATACTGTCTTTTGAATTCAACCACGATCTGACTTATTGAAATTTATTGTGATATTGAGAAATGAAGTTAAATTCTTGTTGACAATTACTGTCTTGAAATTTACTATGGTTTTAAGTATCCACTATTTAAATGATTTATGAATTGTGATTTAAGTTGTATTTGGATAATGTTGTGCACCACTGAGACATTGTCTCAGCGATAGCTTTTTATTGCTGTCGCAGGTAGACAGACAGACAGGGCAGCAGACTAGGCTGCTAGTACCTCTAACAAGAGACTACCGGGTATAATGAGTATACCAATATTTTGTATTTTGTAATGTAATGTATGTCCACTGTATATACATATTGTTGTTGGTTTTGAGCAGTTGTAAATAAAAATTGTTCATTAAAGTTGTACAATAATTATGAGTTATTTTGGCTTGTAAAAATTGTATTATATCTCTTTATCTCATTTTCAAAAATCACCGTGGATTTGAGTTGAGTAATGTGTTGTGTTGAGAAAATGTTGGAGTTGAGATTTGGAAATCTATTGAAGTGCTTTTACAGTGTTTTTCAAGAACTGCTTTATCCAAAATACAGATGGCACTCACAAAATTTTTATAGAAATTCTAAATAATTCAAATGTGTTAGTTCTATTACTTCACTCAAAAGGTTTTTACCTCTTAAATAGTGCTCACCATCAGAAAAGAAGTAAGAAAAGTTTTTAAAATCCATTGTAGTGTATTTAATGGATTATCAGTAGACGGAGTTGGTAATTCATTAGGTATACTACGGGATCATGTTATGCCTTACAGAGGGGTAGGGTGTGACATGTTTTAGTGGTATCAGAGCAAAGTTTCTAAATTATGTTTTCACCTGTTATTTGATTATTCTTTTTTCATAGTACAACTGCTCAATATCATTGTTTGATACATACAAGACATTACATTATAAATATGCACTAACGGAGGAAATCTCCTTGTGTTATTTGTTCAGAGATCTAAAATCCTCACATTGACTATGGAAGAGGGTGATCGCTCAATGATCAATCTATTGAGGCCGAGGTGCAAGGGGATGCCCTGTGCCTACATAATGTCATGGTTCAAGAACACCACCGCAGCATCGCAGCTTTCCTCGCTCGCCACAGAAGGTCGCAATGTTCCAACAAATGGTCGCAATGTACCTACTCAAGTCCCAATATGCATACACCGTGGTACAACCACGCCTCCTACCAGCAAGATGATAAATTGATGAAATATGGGGCTACAGAGTTCAAGGGACAGAGATCCTCTAGAAGTCAACAAAGGGTCGAGAGGATGGATAGGGTATTCAAGAAACCGCATTGCACAGAGGAGCTCGATTTGAATACTCAAAGGTCTTTGTTACAGTGGGGATGCTTATGATTGGTGGAAAACCATTCCCACACCGTAGAACTCGCAGGTCGACCGAATGACTTTCTCGTGAATTCGCATGTAAATATGTCCCCGATGCTTATGTAGACCAAAAGTCGCAAGAGTTCCTAAGTCCAAACAGGGGCGCATCAAAGGTCGAGTATGAAAGGGAATTTTCCCGCCTTAGCCATTATGCAAAGGAGTCTACTTTCTACCAAATAGGAGAGATGCAAGAGGTTTGAAACTGGCTTGAAGCCCAGTATCAAATTACAAGTAGTCGGCTTCAAACACACTAACTTCTTTGAACTTGTTTCTCAAGCCCTAGAGTTAGAAAGAATTGAGTCTGAAACTACTCCTGAGAGAAAGAAATCAGAGAAGACAGATAAAGAGGGAAAGTTAGTGGAACAGAGTTCCAGTGGTCCTACTGGAAAGAGGAAGAACTATGGGGGACATGGCAGAGGTGGCAAGAAATTTGGTAGGGGAAGATATTCAGGACAAAGACCTCCCCTATCTGGTCAGCAGAGTACCAGAAGTTCCTATCCTCCCCGCCAATGTGAAACTTGTGGAAAAAATCATGGTGGGATATGCTATAAGGCTATTGGAGCCTGTTATAACTGTGTAGGCACAGGACACTTTGCCAAGGACTGCACCAGTAGTCGCAGAGTTGGACCACCTCCTACTACTGCAGTATGGTCGCCTGCAGCCCCGTCACCGTAAGTTCACAACCACCCAGCAGAGGTAGAGGCAGGGGTAGAGGTAACCCAAAGAAACCAAGGCACGTTGAAAGATCTCAGAGCAAGACAAAGGTTCTGGCCGAATGTATGCAATGAGACAGAGGGAAGAGGCCGAGACATCTGATGTTGTGGCTGGTACCTTCTCAACTTTCAACCAAAATGTGTTTGTGTTATTTGATCCGGGCTCTACCCATTCTTATGTGAGTGCTAGCATCATTGATTGCATTGCTGTTCCATGTACAAAAATGGACTTTGAGGTGCTAGTAACAAGTCCACTAGGACAGGAGGTCAGGGTTAATAGAATGTATAGAGATTGTCCTTTGGTGATCCAAGGACACACTTTCCTGTCTGATTTCATTGAAATGCCCTTCAGAGATTATGATATCATCTTGGGCATGGATTGGTTAGCTAGGCATCATGCCATGATTGATCAGAGGTCAAGACACCACTTTTGGCCTTCCTCAGTACAATGATGTGGTAATACATGGGGAGAGGCAGTTATTGCCATCAAACATCATTTCGGCTGCACTAGCCAGAAAAATGATCAGAAAGGGGTGTGAAGCCTACTTGGCACATGTGGTAGACACCCAAGTGGAGAGTCCAGCATTGAAGGACATCCCTACAGTACATGACTTTCCAGATGTGTTTCCTGATGAATTGCCAGGATTACCTCCGGAAAGAGAAGTGCAGTTTGAAATTAATGTTATGCCTGGTGTGGATCCAATCTCCATAACGCCATACAGAATGGCTCCAGCAGAGTTGAAGGAGTTGAAGATACAATTGCAAAAACTACTTGAAAAGGGCTTCATCCGTGCTAGTGTGTCACCTTGGGGAGCACCAGTGTTGTTTGTTAAGAAGAAGGATGGTACTCTCCGCTTATGCATTGACTACCGGCAGTTGAATAAGGTGACAATAAAGAACAGATATCCATTGCCTCGCATTGATGATCCGCTTGATCACTGAAGGGTGCACCAGATTCTCCAAAATTGATTTATGATCTGGTTATTATCGCTGAAGGTGCAAGAGCAGAGTATTCAAAAATCGCTTCGTAACTCGTATGGCCACTATGAGTTTCTAGTAATGCCATTCGTTAACAAATGCTCCACCGCTTATGGATCCGATGAACACTATCTTCGCATCAGATCTTGATCAATTTGTGGTGGTGTTTATTGATGACATTTTGATATATTCAAGGAATGCGTAAGAGCATGACGCATATCCATGGATTGTAATCGCAGACTTTAAGGGAGAAACAACTATATGCCAAATTGTCGTGTGAATTTTGGCTGAAAGAAATCTCCTTTGGGACATGTTGTGTCACCAAGGGATAAAGGTAGATTCCAAAGAAGGTAGAAGTTATCCTTAATTGGAAGCCGCCAGAACATCACGTAAATTCGCAGCTCGGGTCTAGCCGATATTACCGCGGTTTATGAAGGGGTTTTCTATGTTATCTATCTTCCATCCACCAAGTTGCTTCGAAAGATGTAAAATTTCAAAGGATGATAAATGTCAACAAAGTTTTGATGAGTTGAAGAGGTATTTGATCAAGCTCCAAATTCTCGCTTACCTACTCCGTAAAGAATACACGCTTTATAGTGATACTTCTCACAATGGGTTAGGCTGTAATCGATGCAAGATCGAATGTCATTGCTTATACATCACGCCACCAAACCGCATGAGAGGAACTACCCAACACATGATCCGAGCTAGCCTATTGTTTTTGCTCAAGATCCGAGACACTATCTCAGATGAGGAGAAATGCTATATTTACACGAATCACAAGAGCTTGAAGTACTTAGGCACCCAGAAGGAATTGAATTTGAGGCAGAGGAGATGGTTAGAACTCATCAAAGATTATGATTGCTTAATAGACTATCAGCCAGGGAAAGCAAATGTGGTGGCGGACGCCTTAAGTCGCAAGACTATGGCAAGTCTCAGAGTTTCTCCCATGACCATGGTATTGAAAGCACAGCATGCCAGTTTAGAGATTGATGATGAGGGACAGACAGTAGTTGCTTGGCATGTACAGCCAATGTTGATTGATCGATCGTAATGGTCGCCAGAGTGAGGAAAATATCGTGGTTACCGAAAGAAGTCCAGTAGGGCAAGAAACCTGAATTCTTTGTGAGAGATGATGGTTTATTGCTACATCAAGGCAGAATGTGCGTTCCTAGTGATGTGGAATTGAGACAAATCAGTATGAAGGAAGCACATGAGTCTCCATATGCTATGCACCGGTGGAACTAAAATGTATAGAGGGTCAAAGAGCATTACCGTGGATGGGTATGAAGAGAGATATAGCTGAATTTGTTTCCAAATGCCTAACTTGTCGCCAAGTAAAGGCGTAACATCAAGTTCCAAACTGGTTTGTTACATCCTTTGTCACATCAGAGTGGAAATGGGAACGAATAACTATGGATTTTGTTACAGGACTTCCAAGGACACAGAGTAGTCATGATGCAAGATGGGTTATAGTTGATGATTGACCAAGTCCGCTTCACTTTTTACCACTGATGGACTATAGCTTGGAAAGATTGGCCGATTGTACATATATGAGATTGTAAACCGCATGGAGTGCCAAGATCAATTGTGTCCGACAGAGATCCTAGGTTCACTTCTAGATTCTGGGTAGCCTTTAGAGAGCCCTAGAACTAGATTGAACTTCAAAGACAAGATTCCACCCACGCATGCATGGCCACCTTAAAGGGTTATTCAGATATTGGAGGATATGCTACGGGCTTGTGTGATTGAATTTGAAGGTAGTTGGGATACACACTTGCCTTTGATTGAGTTTGCTTATAACAACAAACTACCAATCAAGCATTGGGATGCCTCCATATAAAGCATTGTATGGCAGAAGTGCGTAACTCCTTATGTTGGGATGAAGTAGGTGAAAGGAAGATGATTGGGCCGTAAATTGTTCAATGACAGAGGAAAAGATCGATTAATCAGAGATAGACTCAAGGCTGCACTGCATCGTAAGTCCTATGTTGATTTGAAAAGAAGAGATATTGAATACGCAGTAAGTGATAAGGTATTCTCAAAGTTTCTCCTTGAAAGAGGATTATGAGATTTGGCGTAAAGGGGAACCGAGTCCTCGCTTCATCTGACCATATGAGGTTCTCGAAAGAGTGGGTCCTTTGGCATATCGGTTGGCATTACCTCCAGAGCTAGCAAGGATACAGTTGTCTTCCATGTGTCCTTGTTAAGGAGGTACAGATCCGACCCATCTCATGTACTATCACTGAAGAGATTGAGGTAAATCTAGACCTCTTATATGAGGAAGAACCCATAAAAATTCTCGCTTATGAGGTGAAGCAATGAGGAACAAACAGATACACCGTTAAAGTGTCATGGAACCATCATTCAAAGCCAGAAGCTACTTGGGAACGTGAAGAGGATATGAGGAGACAAAGACCCACAGCTGCTCAAAGACTAATGCTGTAAAATTTCGAGACGAAATTTATTTAAGGGGGAGAATTGTAACACCCTAAGTTCGATAGTGCTTTCATCGCCCGTGACTGTTGTCCTGGACAAATTAGGATGCCTAGAACTACACTTCAATATGAGTGAGGAGACATAAAATAATGAAA
Organism: Hevea brasiliensis; assembly: GCF_030052815.1. Taxonomy (NCBI): domain Eukaryota; kingdom Viridiplantae; phylum Streptophyta; class Magnoliopsida; order Malpighiales; family Euphorbiaceae; genus Hevea; species Hevea brasiliensis. The sequence continues at coordinate 52,308,266 of NC_079494.1, forward strand.
TACAAGAAAAGAAAATACAAGAAAACAAAGGAAAAATAATAGCAAAGAAATGTAACCAAGTTAAGCGAGCCGGGAACCCTAGCGATGGGTGATCAGACCGGAAGTCACTACAGGACCGTTGACTAGCCTCGATCATGGAATCCTGAAAACATTTTTTAGGACTTATATAGACGATTATTGAAGAATATATATCATTAGAAAGATCAAAGATAAATTAAATTATGAGTACAAAGAAAAGTGAGAAATCAAAAACAGATAAAACCCTGTTACTAAAAATCTGAATGCAACCCGAACAGGCATTATGGTCATTTGACACTCGAATTGTCTTTTGACCTAAATGTCCATTAAAAATAAATAATATTACACTTAGAAAATATAATAAAAATTAAATTGGTGGTACCTAAAGTAAATAACAAAAATTAAGGGTTTAATGTGGAATAAATGGGAGTTGTTTATTATATGATTAATTTGAGTGAGTGGACCACTAACAATTATAAAATGGATTAAATATACTCATAAGTGGGCAGATTACTCCCACTCAAACTTCATCTTCAAGCTTGGGAATCACCATGCCAAACAAGTTCTCCAAAATCCTCCCATGGCAGTCCACTTCCATGCCACACTCCACCCATTTTCAAGCTAAATTCTCCTTACTTGTCTTAATTAATTTTTATCCCCACATCACAAGGAAGAGTTTGATACCAACATTAAGAAGTTTAATCAAGGTTTGGCAAGTTCCAACCATAAGGTAAGTTTGTATTTTGGAAGATTGCTTTGTTAAACTTTGTGTTCATGTTATGGGTGTTGGTTTTGTGAAGAAAATTTTCAAGTTTGAAGAGTTATTGAGATGTCCATTTTGGACAGCCATGGAGTTATGTATTTGATGAAATATTTGTGCATATATTTGATGAGAAATTATGTTGGTTATGGTGATTTAATGTCCTAGTAAATTATTCCATATGTATATGGTGATTTTGCACTTGGAATGGAAATTGATGAATTGTAGGACACTTTGGTGTTGAGGAAGCTTTTCGCAGCCTTGGGATTCTTGGATAAATGTATGTGTTCATGAAGGTGTTGGCAGAAATACTGACATTAAGGTTGATGGATATGTATATAGATTGATTGTGTAAAGTGTATGTAAGAACTAGTAAGGTTTAGGTGTATATGTGATTGTACTTGGACTTTGTAAATGTGAGTTTTAATTGGTGTATTAAGGATGTTTGTAATCTGCCCAAAGTGATGTTAATGTAAGTGGAATATGGTTTTGCAATGAACCAAAACAGAATTGGTAAGGGAAGTGGACATATAGTAATGTAAGTGTGTAATTGATGTATGTTTAAGTAAGGTAGTTAAGGGCAGTATACATTTTAGTCACTAACTTTAAATGTGTAACCTCAATTGGTATGAGACCAATTGAGGTGAAACTAGGCACAAAATGTGCCAACTTTCATTTAAAAAACATACCAAAATTCTGCTTGCAAGGTGACATAAGAAAATGACCAATTCGGATTAAGTGCAATTGAAACCTGAAAACTGACCAATTGGGAAGCAGTTAGTGTTTAGGCCATAACTCACTCAAAACAGGTCCAATTGACCTGAAATTTTAACCATGAATAGTTAAGACCCATACCTACAAGTATTATGAAGACACCAAAGCCCAGAAATGACCAGAAGTAAGTCAAAAATTGCACACGTTCGGGTCCAAAAACTGGCCAAACCAGAGTTGACCAAATTGACCTAAAATTGACCTATTTTGATGCCATTTGTACTGCAATAGTATTATGACCCTAACTTGGTCTACTTAACTCAGAATGACCTAAAATTTTGCCTCCGTTCCATAAGACATAGATCTACAAGTTTGTAGTTTTTACCAAACCCAAAACCAAGGGAACTAGGTCGTCTGGCTAGGTCAAACTAGTATCCCGAACCCAAAGAAATTGCAAGGAAATGCACTAAACAAGGAAATGAGTTTGGTAAAACGTACTCAACCCTAAAACCCTATCGAATGTGACACATTAATGACACTAAAACCTAACTTACCTAAAACGCATCGAGGGTTTGTATATTAGGTGATTGAGCAAATAATAACCTTCAGTGAATTACTTATCGAACATTATCGTTAGAGACAGTTTAATTTAGTACTGAAACACTTCAAATTGTGTTTCTCAGTTATCAAAGACTTAGGAAAAGGGAAGGAAATACCAGTCCAAACCCGAGACGCTTATCGAGGTTTGTGCACAACAACTATTTCTTTTGAATTATTTTCAATTGAAATAAATTATGACTATTTGCATATTATTGTTTTAAGTTGTGAAATTGTGAAAATGGTTTAAAAGATATTTTATGGATACTCATTGATTGAAAAGCATCAGAATTGGTTTGAAACCACAAATTATCATGTACATTGATTATATTCCTCGCTAGCTTGTCTAGTGGGATGAATTGAATTCTCTTTGGCTGAAGTGTTGAGGTGTGTGCCTCGTTGAGGACGAATAGAATGAGTACTCATATTTTTGCTAGCTAGCTATGTTATTCCTCATTAGTCATTGACTTTGGGATGAATTGAATACCTTATTAGCCATCGTCGTTTGGGATGTATTGAACTTGGGATCATGATTAATGTTGTGTGTGATTTATTGATATGTATTGTGATATTGTGTTATGAATTTAAAATCTTATTGAAATATATGTCTTTTGATTTCAACCAGGATCTGACTTATTGAAATTTATTATGATATTGAGAAATGGAGTTAAATTCTTATTGACAATTACCATCGCCTTGAAATTTACTATGGTTTTAAGTATCCACTATTTAAATGATTTATGAATTGTGATTTAAGTTGTATTTGGATAATGTTCGCACCATCGAGACATTGTCTAAGCGATAGCTTTTATTGCCGCGCAGTAGACAGACAGTATGCAGTAAACAGACTCAGGCCGCTAGTACCTCCAAAGAAGAGACTACCGTATAATGAGTATACCAATATTTTGTATTTTTTAATGTTTTGTATTTTCAGTTTATGTAAATATTGTTGTTTTTTTTTAGTATTTTTTAATAAAAATTGTTCATTGAAGTTTTAAATTAATTATGAGTTATTTTGGCTTGTAAAAATTGTATTATATCTCTTTATCTCACTTTTGAAAAATCACCGTGGATTTGAGTTGAGTAATGTGTTGTGTTGAGAAAATGTTGGAGTTGAGATTTGGAAATCTATTGAAGTGCTTTTTACAGGTTTTCTGAAGAACTATTTTATCCAAAATACAGATGGCACTCTGCCAAAAGTTTTACAGAAATTCCAAATAATTCAAATGTGTTAGTTCTATTACTCACCAAAAAGGTTTTTAACACTTGTAAATAGTACTCACCATCAGAAAAAAGTAAGAAAAGTTTTTAAAATCCCTTGTAGTGTATTTAATGGATTATCGTGAGACGAGTTGGTAATTCATTAGGTATACTACGGATCATGTTATGCCTTACAGAGGGGTAGGGTGTGACAGCTTATATCGATTCTCGATTTCCAATCGATATCGATGATAGAAAGTCTACCTCTAGATATGTGTTCATTTGTAATGGAGGTGTCACGCTTGGAAGAGTTCCAAACAGAGCACGATCGCAGATTCCACTATAGAGGCTCGAGTATATTGTCGCATCGATGTTGCAAAGGAAGTCGCTTTGGATAAAGAAGTTCGTGACAGAACTTACAAGAGTTCCTTCCATTGAGTCGCAGCTCCACTACACCGTGACAACAATGGAGCAAATACAAGCTAAGGAACCATGGTCTCACTAGAATCCAAACACATAGAAAGGCGCCACCACATTATCGTGAGAAATAGTTAGGCAAGGCGATATAGCCATGCAGAAATAGCATTAGTGAAAATCCAACCGATCCATTCACTAAGCCTATGTCACAGACTTAATTAGACCGACATCTTGAGAAGATAGGTCTAAGATATTGTAATGAATGGCTCTAGTGCTTGTGGGAGATTGTTTGTAGTATGCCCTAGAGCATATCATTTAGTATGTATCTTGTACATATTTTTATTAATAAAAGGCATTTCCACTTTTCCATTTACATAATATATTTATGTGTAATAGAAAAGGTCCATTGATATTTTGTTAGAAATATTATTCTTAAGTTGTTAAGAATATGAGTGACAATATTTCTAGCACAAAGTATCATAAATAGGTTCACAATCGAGGATACTTCATAATAAGGACATGACTTATCCAAAAAGATTGTATTCATGTTTGTTACCAAGTTATTTATATGAGATATAAATAAGATGGAACGGTGAGTCTCATGCCATATAACAAACATGATAGGCATTTATAAATGATAAGTAGGCCGAACCAGTGACACTTATGACAAGCACATGGAGTTTACTCTTGTCAATGTTTTATCATAAATCATATCAATGCATGTAATCTTTAGACCTGAGATAGCACAGTTCTCTTGTATATAAGTAGTTTGAGTTTGATACTGCTTTCATACTTGTACTATGTATGGGTATATGGGCATCCTTGGTCTTACTAGTTATATATGGAGGTAGGTGTTGATCAAGATGGAATATGTTCCTCTAAGTAAATAGAGATAAAATCCTATGTTCATTTAATTGTTCTTGATGTTTCAAGTTCCTTGCCAGGACAGATAGATTTATTAAGAAAAAAGTTTCTGATGAGAAAATCTTTTTAATCAAGAACTGGAATTAAAAGAGAACATAATATTCATAGCAAATGGAGTTTGACATAAACCATGACTCAAATTTGAGTTGGGATTTTGTAATGTAGAGATTCTAGTGCATGGTAACATATGATTATAGGTTCATTTAAGGTAAACCTTATTACTAATTGGGTGGCCATGGCATGCTATGCTAGGTGTTAACCATGGTCTATGAGGTTCATAAAATGATTTAGAGAAATCATTTATGGTAAGAAAGAGTTCTGATGATATTAGGAGTTGATATCATGTCTCCTTGCCAATTAGTGATAAGCCTACTAAGTCACACACATACACAAGTTATCACCTATTTAAATATGATTTAATTAATCAATTAAAGAGTTTAATTGATTAATTAAATAGATTTGGTTTGCAATTAAATTGCAAAGTCCCTAGCATGACTTGAAACCAAATCTAGATTATTGGATGTATAGTATAAGTTAAATTTATATTTAAAGTGTTTAAATATGAATTTAATTAATGAGAAATTAATTAATAGAAATTAATTAATTAATTTATATTTGATATAAATTAGAAGAAGAAAAATAATTATTTTGGGTTAAGAACTCAAAATTAAGACACAGGGGCATTTTTGTCATTTCATTACAGACACGTGGCACCATGAGATGGTGACACATGGGATTACACATAAGCTTGTTAAATGTTTTAATCATATAATATGATTAAAATCAAGATTAAATATAGGTTTGACACTTGGCACAATGCGATTGGGTCACTTAAACCTAGAGCTAATCAAAGGGTGACATGTGGCAAGGGTGACATGTGTTAACCTAGCTATATAAGTGTTGTTATGAAAAAGAAAAACAACCAGCAGCCACTCCTCTCCTTTGTCACGCCATTTTGAGGTTCTCCATCTATTCTTCTTCATCTCTCATCAATTCAAAGAGATTAGCCATCAATCTCTTGAATTAAGAACACTAGAAATTGTTTCTAGTGTCCTGCTTGCATCTCTAATCTCTTAAAAGGCGTAACTTGAATTTCTAATTAATAGAAAAGCTTTAGAAGCTGTTCAAGGGCTGTCATAGGTGTTCTTGGTGTGGAAAGCTAGAGGGACAACATCCGTGTCCTCAAGATAAATCTCAAAGGCGCAGACACGCCGCAGGCATCAAGAGGTTAGTGTAATCGTTTGATTTAATATAGATTCTAAAATTAACTGATTAATTTTAAAATCTTAAATGGCAAATACAGATCCAAAGACATATTAAAAGAGTTTTAATATGTTGTTTATCATTGAAATCAAATAGATAAAATAAATCTTGCATGATGCATGCGACTAGGTGAAAATTTTTGAATTCAATGGTATAAACTTGTGTTTTTACGCCTGCTCCTTCAAAGGTATTGATGCAAGAGGGAAAGTGGTTGCTTATGCTTCCAGGCGCTAAGGCCACATGAACAAAACTACTCTACTCACGACTGAGTTAGCAAAGAATTATCTTCGTGACCAAGATATGGAGGCATTATTTGTATAGTGAAAATGCTACATCTATATGCACTACAAGAGTCTAAAATATTTGCTAACCTAGAAGGAGCTCAATCTTAGACAGAGGCGATGGATTGACTTTCTAAAGGACTATGATTGTGTGATAGAATATCATCTTGGGATGGCAAATGTAGTTGCTGATGCCTTGAGCAGAAAATCCATCACAGCTTTAAGATCACTAAATGCCTGTCTGTCCTTAGCTAAAAATGGAGCTACTTTGGCTGAGTTGCATGTGAGGCCAAACTCACACAAAGACATACAAGATGGGCAGAGGGTAGATGAAAAATTAATGGCCATTATGGGCAAAATTCCAGAGGGAAAGGAAATCAATATGAGATGAAAGCAGATAGGTGTCTCAGATTTATAGAGGAAGAATGTGTACCAGATGATGGGGAATTGAATACTTGTATTCTGAAAGAAGCACACAGTAGTGTTTATGCTATGCACCTGGGAAGCACAAAAATGTATAATGATTTGAAGCCTCATTATTGGTGGCCTGGTATGAAGAGGGATATAGCTGACTATGTGACTAAGTGTTTGACATGTAGCAAGTTAATGTAGAACATCAACTTCTATCAGGATTGCTACAGCCTATAAGCATACCTGAATGGAAATGGAACCGGATCACTATGGATTTTGTTAGTGGTCTACCTCTCACCCAGAAGAAGCATGATGCAGTATGGGTGATAGTAGATAGATTAACGAAGTCAGCACATTTTCTGCCAGTTAGGACAGACTACTCACTAGAGAAGCTAGCAGAATTGTATATTAGTGAGATAGTTAGACTGCATGGAATCCCACTTTCCATCATATCTGACAGAGACCCAAGGTTTACATCGAGATTCTAGAAAAAGTTGCAAGAAGCCTTGGGGGCACAGCTCCGCTTTAGCACGGATTTTCATCCTTAGACAGATAGACAGTCAGAACAAGTAATACAGGTAAATTTAGAACCTAATTGAATTTTAACGATTAATAAATTGAAATGATAGTAACAATGTGAATTATGTGATAGATCCTGGAATATATGCTAAGGAGTTGTGTCATTGAGTTTGAGGGGAGTTGGAATAGATACCTCCCACTGGCAGAATTTGCATATAACAATAGCTACCAAGTTAGTATTCAAATGGCCCCATATGAAGCACTGTATGGGAGGAAATGTAGAATCCCAGTGTGTTGGACTGAATTGGGCGAAGATAAGCTGGTAGGACTAGACTTGGTAAAACAGACTGAGGAAAAAGTTAAAATAATCAAAGCTAACCTGAAGATTGCCTCAGATAGACAGAAATCTTATGCCGACTTGAATAGAAAAGAGATAGCATACGCAGTTGGCGATAAAGTGTTTCTCAAAGTCTCATTGTGGAAGAAAGTACTGAGGTTTGGAAGAAAGGGTAAGTTAATCCATAGGTTCATTGGCCCATATGATGTCATTGAACATGTGGGACCAAAGGCTCATCTACTAGCTTTACCACCGTAATCGGATAAAATTCATAATGTATTCCATGTTTTTATGCTAAGAAGATATCGCCGCACTCTTCACATGTCATTTCCATGGAAGAGATTAAAACCCAACCGACTTGACATATACAGTAAGAACCTATACGCATCCTAGCTCTGAAGTGAAGGAACCGAGAAATAAACAAATTCCATCGTGTAAGTGCTTGAGGCACCACAACATCAAGAGGCAACTTGGGAAAGTGAAGAGACAATGAGGCAACAGCTCTCAACTGCCAGACTGTAAATTTCGAGGACGAAATTTTTATTAGAGGGGAAGAGTTGTAATATCCTCACTTTAGCTAGTCCGCACATCCCACTGCTCCTGATTAGTGTCGGTCCCATGTACTAAAACGCCCGTAAAAATATTTAAACTAAAGTGAGGAATAAGAAAATTTAGGAAAAATTTTAGAAATAAAATACAACCAAGTTAAATGAGCTCGTGTTCTAGCGATGGGTAACCTAGTGAGAAGTTGCTGCTCGCAACTAGGAGCCCTAGACCTAAGGGAAAAATTATAAAATAATTTTTGGGACTCCAGAGAAAGGTCGTTGAGGTTCTTATGGCATTAGAATGCCAAGAAAATACTTAGAAAAATTTTTCAATCCAGACATAATTTAGGCTCAAGTTGTTTAAACAGAGGGCATTTTGGCCATTTCTGCCTTCGTAGATGATTTTTGGCCAACTTTTCCAGCTTAAATAAATAATTTATATAACATAAAATATGAATAAATGTTGTTAAAAATTTAATTGCAATTAAATAGACAAGAAAAGGAGAAAAAATGAAAGAAAATAGCATTATGACATCATAATGATGTCATTAAGATTCTCCCAACCAATCCATTGTTGACACATGGCATAAACTTCTTTAAAAGAGACAAATGGGCTGGAAAATGAAAAAAATCAGAACTTCTTCTTCCTTATTTTCTCCTTGCCGTGACCCTCCTCCATAGCTAACCATAAACAAGTTTTTCAAAGCTAGATCTCCCTATTTTCTACCCCACTAAATCCTATATTCCCAACACAAAAAAGTGTTCTTAACCCTTAGAGATTCTTTTGGGAGCAAAAAGAAAAGGAAAACAAGAACCCTAGCAAGTGGGGAAACTTCACTCCATAGAGGTTAGTGACTTAACTTTAGTTTTCACCGTAAATTCATGTTAAGGACTATGTATGAGTGTAAATTACAAAGGAAATTTATTGAATACCATTTGTATGCCATCCCTTATTTTTGGCAGCCTTGGTTAGGTATACTTGTGATGAGTTTTATGGAGTTAACATGCTAGTATGGCTGCCCTTAATATGTATCTTGTAAATGGAGTGATGAAATGCCATGATAATGCATGATTTGTGATATTTGAGTTAGGGTTTGGGGTGAAAAATGAGACTTTGAACATGTGATAATGAAAGTAGGTTTTAATGGTCAATTAGTGACCATTTGGTATTTTTTGAATAAAAAATGAAGTGCATTGTGTAGTGGGATTGGAGCTTGGTATGGTCGCTTTGTGACTCGCAGGATCGGGCATGAGTCTAGCAAGTTTGGGCAGCAATAACATGAATTGAAGAGGTTCAATTGGTGCAAGGCCAATTGAACATGAAACTATACACATAATGGAATAACTTTGGTGAAGAAATCATGCCCAGAAAACCAAACCAAGTTGACTAAAAGATTGCCCTAATCCGGGTGACCAGCATTTTGCCTGGGCAAAATGACCAAATGAATAGTATTTGGTCATTTGACCATAACTCAGTGTAAAAAAGTCCAATTGACCTGAAATTTTACCAGCAATAAGCTGAGATATAGATCTACAACTTTTATGAAGAAAGCTAACCCAAATTATGATAAGAACATATTCAAAAAGTGAGTTGCAATCACTATTCCAAGTACTGTAGATTTGGTTAGTCCAAAAATTCTAGACAAAATTTTAATCCGGCCAGTTGTGGTTTTTGGGCCATAACTAGAGCTAAAAAACTCCAAATGGAGTGATTCAAAAAAGGAAATGCAACTAGAAAAAATAAGGAATAACTTTTATGTTGATCATTTTACCAAATTCCCACTGCAAAAATGACTAATGGAATAGTAAAGACAAAGCATGAAAACTCAAAATTCTGTCCAATTAACATTGTTTAGAAATGGTATTGTCAACCAATAGCTTCAAATTTAAAATGCAAAATGTAGTGTGTTGATGATATTTAAACCAATATACTTATTGATAATGCAAAAGTCAACATTTTAGTTAACCAAAGAAATGAATAGTAGCCATAAAATTTCAAGTTCAAAGAATTACATAAATTAAATGTGTTAAATGCCCTAGTAGGCCTAATGTGATTGGTTTGATAGGTTGGCATGCCAATAGGGTTCTCATAGCAGATCGCATATGGCTTCATGCCATTCTCAGGCATAATAGCCTTTGGCCATGTTATTGAGTTGTTACACTCTGTTTTAACCCCAATAATTATTACAGCTTATTAGTTGTTCTGTTGCACACCAGGAGAAACAATGTGACCGATGGTGTGATGGTCCGAGGTACTTAGTACACAGTGCTAGTTTGCCCATTTATCCAGTCGAATCAACTAGTATGGGTTATTTGGGCAATGATAATAAACCTTACAAAATTTTAATTGAATAATATTGCAAATAATATCAGAATTAAGTCTACTAAAAATGTAAACATACATTCTGATACTTATTTTTATTATATTTTATTTTAATTTATATTGTCACCACTAAGGCACTACTTTAGCTCGCCGCTTTGCCACGCTGTAGGCATCAGTGACCTAATGGAGCCCACAGACATCGCATGTGAGCATCTGTATCGATTCAAAGTCCAGAGTCACCTCACCTCAAAGGCATATGGTAGGACATTAGGATTTTGGGTAGCATTTTCTGCTTTATATTTTGTATTAGTTTTGGGATTGTAACTATAAGCTCTTGAAATTATTTGATGATGTAAATATATGAAATTTCATATTATTGAAAATTTCAGACATTCATGAGAAATATTTATGAATGTGCTTCAAAGAATGAAGTGAAAAGAAAAATTTTGAAAATAGTGTTGTGATTTGAGATTGACTTGAGATGTGTATAATGGAGTTTGGATTTGAAATTATATTGAAGTGTTTTTAAACAGTTCGTAAGAACTGCTTTTTCCAATTTATAGCCAGACTGCATTTTCTATAAAATTTGTGAAAAATTCAGATTTATCAAAATTTGAAATTAAATGAATTAAAAGGGATAAATTGTAATAGAAACATAAATTGGTTCTCCGGCACACTGAGTGGCATAACTTGCTCAGCTACACTGTAGACGGGTAAGTGGTGTCACATTTAGTGGTATCAGAGCACTCCGCTAGGCATTTCTGGGCCTAGATAGAGTGCATACCATTGCATTGCATTTGTAAGAGTTGAGGTGACACCGATGCAGATCCGCTTGTTTTCTTATTTTGAATAGGATATGGATCCGCTGCAAAGAGCAGCTGATGAAGAGGTGGAGAGTCATGCTCCACCAAGAGCTAAACTCAAAGGGAGAATCAGTCACCAAAGAATGAGACACTCCGCCCAACCTCGGGCCATGCGCTATTTCAAAGAAATGACTCATTTCTATCGACAAATGATGGGGGCAATACCACCACCACAACCACGCCACAAATTTCCACTGCACTACGTAAGTCCCATCCGAGAAATTGCAAAACATGGGGTCGTAGATTTCTTTGGGAAGAGGGAGAATGATCCCATGGTCACAGAAAACCGGTCGGATAGAACCATCAGAGTGCTGAAACAGCTAAATTGCACCCCCGAGCATAACCTGGTGGGTGCTGTGTCCCTACTTCAGGATGATGCATATCAGTGGTGGGACACTGTAACCAGTGAGGTGCAACCTGAAGGAATCACCTGGGAATTCCTCTCTGCTGCAGTTCAAGAAGAAATATGTTAGCAAAGTGTATTTAGAAGAGCGAAGAAAGGAATTTATCAGTCTGAGACAGAGACAATTGTCAGTGGTTGAGTATGAGCGTGAGTTTGTTAAACTGAGCCGATATGGGAGGGAGATAGTCCCTATAGAGGCAGAGAGGTGCAAACGGTTTGAAGAAGGGCTCAATGACAACATTAAAGTCATGATCACAGCATTGGAGATCACGGATTTTGTTAAATCGTAGATGCAAAGATCAAAAGTGGAA